>NW_028327187.1:66975774-71775774 GCF_987537825.1 Furipterus horrens | reverse complement strand
AATAAAATACTTAGGAAAAATTTTAACCAAGGAGGTAAAAGACTTGTACACTGAAAATGACAAAAACTGGTTGAAAACGATTAAAGAAGACACAAATAAATAAAGACACTCTGGATTCATGGACTCCAAGTTTTAATACTGTTAAGATATTAATACTAGCCCTGGCTGCTGTGGTTCAGTGGATTGAGCATCGGCCTGCGAACCAAGTGTCGCTGGTTTGATTCCCAGTCAGGGCACATGACTAGGTTGCACGCCAGGTCCCCAGTCGGGGACGTGTGAGAGGCAACTGAACATTGATGTTTCTCTCCCTCTCTTTCTCCTTTCCCCACTATTAAAAAAAAAAAAAAGATAAATAAAATAAAATAAAAATAAATCAATAAAATCTCTTTTTAAAAAAAGTCTTAAAAAATAGATATTAATACTGCCTAAAGTGACCTACAGATTTGATGCAACCTCTATCAAAATTCCAATGGCATATTTTTTCAGAAATAGGAAAATCCATCCCAAAGCTCATATGGAATTTCAAGGGACCCCAGTTAGCTAAAACAATCTTGAATAAGGTAGAACAGAGTTAGAGGTTTTATACCTACTGGTTTTAAAACATACTGCAAAGCTACAGTAATCAAAACAGTGTGATACTAGCATAAAAAGATACATATAGACCAATGACTACAATACAAATTACAGAAATAAACCCTCACATATAGGGTCAAGTGATTTTTGACAAAGGTGCTAAGGCCTTTCAATAGGGAAAAGATAATCTTTTCAACAAGCAATGCTGGGGAAAGTGAATAACCACATGCAAAAGAATGAAATCATATCCTTATCTTACACCATATGTAAAAATTAACTCAAATCAGTGGCCTAAATATAAGAGCTAAAATTATAAAACTCTTGGGAAAAAAGAGGGCAAAGTTTTCCTGACACTGAATTTAGCAATGATTTCTTGGATATGGCACCAAATACACAGGCAACAAAAGTAAAAATAGATCAATTAGACTCCATTAAAATTAAAAACTTTTGTACATCAAAGGACATAACAGTGAAAAGGCAACCTGTGGAATTGAAGAAAATATTTGCAAATCACATATCTAATGAAGTATTAATATACAGAATGTATTAAAAAGCTCCTGCAATTCAACAACAAAAAATCAAATAACCTAAACTATTTCCCTCAGCCCAAACTAAATATAATGGGCAAAAGGGTTTTTGGACAGGTGAGATGTGCCTAGCACACCTTCCTCCAAAGAAGCCCTTTTTTTCTTTCTTTTTTCTTTCTCCTAATATGGAACATTGAAAAATTAATCCCTGCCTTTTGACATCTAGTAGTTATGGATTGAATGATGTCTTTTAACCCTTTTTGCCTAATCTGTTGCCCCCAGAACACAACAAGAATGCCAGCCTGTTAAACCAAGCATGCCATTGACCGGAGACAGCCAACTGACCTGGAGTCTGCACGATCCTTCCCCATGTGGGAAGGCCACCCTCCCCTCCACACTCCCACTCTTATTAGGGTTTTCTGGACCCAAGGGTAGGTAGGACGATGACCATGTCCAGCTTGAAGCAGCTAGAGGAGCTTGAGACCTTCGCCCATTGTCCTTTACAAGATTACAAAGGGTCTTAATATCTGAGAGGGAGGGATAGTTATTTTTTGCGAACCAGGGGTATGGACTTGGGGGGGGGATTGCTGGGGGAGGGAGATGCTGGATGGAGGGGAGTAAAGGGGAGAAAATTGGAACTATTGTAACAATATAATCAATAAAGTACATTTTAAAAAAATCAAATAACCCAATAAAAAAATTGACAAAGGACTTGAAATTTCTCCAAAAATATACAAATAATTAATAAGTACATAAAAAAGATGCTCAGCATATCTAATCATTAGGGAAACACAAACCAAAACCACAATGAGATACTACTTCACAATCATTAAGATGTCTACTATAAAACCCAAAAGGAAACAAGACAAAAAAAAAATCTAGAAAATAACCAGTGTTGGCAAGGGTGTGGAGAAATTGGAACTCTCATGCACTGTTGTTGAGAATGTAAAGTGGTGCAGCTACTGTAGAAAATAGCATTGTGGCTCCTCAAAAAATTAAACATAGAATTATTATATGATCCAGTAAGTTCACTTCTGGATAAATACCAAATGAATTGAAAGCAGGGTTACAATGAGATATTTTAGATACCCATGTTCATAGCAACATTATTCACAGTAGCAAAAAGATGAAAGCAACTCAAACACCAATCAACTGACGAATAAACAAGCAAAAAATGGTCCATCCATAAATGGAACAGTATTCAACCATAAGAAGAAAGGAAGTTCTGACACATGCTGCAACATGGATGAACCTTGAGGACATTACATTGAGTGAAATAATCCACCACAAAGGACAAGTACTGTATGATTCCATTTATATGAGGTACGTATTGAGAGTAGTCATACTGATAGAGACAGATAGTGGAATGGTGATTACCAGGGGCTCAAGGGAGGGGAATAGGGAATTATTGCTTAATAGGGACAGAGTTTCAGTTTTGTAAGATTAATAGAGTTCTGGAGATTAGTTGCACAACGATATGAATGTACTTAACGCTACTAAACTGTACGCTTAAAAATGGTTAAAATGGTAAATTTGATGTTATGTGTATTCTATCACAATTTTAAAAAAGATTAATTAAGCCTCCACAGTAGCCTGATCCTGATCTAAGAGGACCAAGAACCCAGACTCGTTGACAAGATCCTCAGTGGTTCATCTAAGATGTGATTGTACCCTGCAAGGGGTCCTGTGTCCTGCTTCAGAAACGAATCCTCCCACAGGAGGCCAGAATTAACCAAAAGCCCCGATCCCAGGCAGCTGGAAGGAGGGAAGCAAGAGCATGGGTCCTTTCCAAAAGAAATACTGCTACCTATTCACAACTCCCGAGAGTTGTGAAGTGGCATTCTTTTCCAAAATTTCTCCTAACTCTGGGGTGAAGGCTGGAGTATGCTGGGGAGCAGGATACAATGGAATCTTCCCTAGAAACCACCTCCTATGAACCACAGCCATTAAGGGTGGGTAGCTGGAGGCATTCTTTGGGAAAATGGTCCAGGGAGTGTCTGAAGTAGACACTCCCAAATTTCTAATTATAGCCTCTAGGGATCACCTAAAAGAGGTAATAGACTAATGGTGTGGCAGGTGCATTCCCCAAAGAATCCTGTTAACCCTAGTGGGGACCTCCAGAGGCAGCTACTTATGAGCCTCAGCCACCTCACTTCTACTGCTCTCCCTGCCAGGCCCCTAGGGAATGAATACATGGTGTTTCCAGAGGCAATGTTTCTAACGACAGCCATAGACCACCTACCTGCTCTTCCTCACACCATGGGGCTTATGGAACCAAAGCTGAAGGTCTGGTGAATGAGAGCATTGGCAATTTTTCAGACTTCTAATAGAGCACGAAGCAAGCCCAGGTATCAGTACTGCACATGGAAACCTGCTTAGGCTAAGCTCCCTCTCCCAAATTCTTGACCCGCATACTCCTGGCCTCTGCCCCTAATACAGAACATTTCATGTGCTCTCTCTCTTTTAACAGCCTTATTGAGGTATAAGTTATACAGTATAAAATTCACCCATGTAAAGTGCAAAATTCAATGGTTTTTAGCATATTCACAGAGCTGTAAAACCACCACCAATGTCTAAGTCCAGAACATTTCATCACCCCCCTCCAAAACCTACTTCTTCCTCCCAACTATCTCCTGGCAACCACCATTCTACTTTCTTTTTCTCTATATTTGCATATTCTGAACACTTCATGTAAATAAAATCATACAATATGTGGTCTTTTGTGTCTGGCTTTTTTCACCTAGCATAATATTTTCAAGGTTCATACAGCTATGTTGTAACATGTGTCAGTACTTCATTCTTTTTTATGGTGGAATAATATTCCATTATATGTGTACATCTAACACATTTTGTTTATTCATTCATCCATGTATGAACATTTTGGATTTTCTCACCTTTTGGTTCTTATGAATAATGCTGCTATGACCACTTGTGCACAAGTTTTGGTGTGGACCTGTGTTTTATTTCTCTTAGATATATACCTAGGATTGGAATTGCTGGCCCTATGGTAACTCTATGCTTAATATTTGAAAGAACTGCCAGACTGTTTTCCAAAGTGGCTGCATCATTTTACATCCACAAGCAATGTATCTGTGTTTCAATGTGTCCACATCTTCATCAACACCTATTATTGTCCATCTTTTTGAAAAAGATTTTAGTTATTTACTTTTAGAGAGAGGGAAAGAGAGTGAGAAAAAGAGGGAGAGAAATATCTATGTGGGAGAAAAACATCTATCATTTGCCTCTTGCTCGTGCCCCAATGGGAGACCAAACCTGCAACCCAAGCATGTGTCCTGACTGGGAATTCAACCAGTGACCCTTCACCACGTGGGACAATGCCCAACCAACTGAACCACATAGGTCAGTGTTGTCCATCTTTTTTTTTTTTTTTTTAATTCTAGCCATCCCAGTAGGCATTAAATGATACCTCAAGGGGATTTGGTTTGCATTTCCTAATGAGTAATGATGTTTATCCTAATTTCATTTGCTCACTGGCCATTTTCATATAATTTATGAAGAAATGTCTATTCAGATCTTTTGCCCATTAAAAAAAAAACTGAGTTATTTGTCCTTCTTTTGCTACTTGTAAGAATTTTTTATATATTCTGGATACAAATCCATTATCAGATACATAATTTGCAAAAACTTTCTCCCATTCTTTGGTTCATATGTTCACTTTCTGTCTAGTTTCTGTAGAAACACAAATGCTCTTTTATTTTGATGATGTTTAATTTGTCTATTATTTTTCTTTTATAACTTGTGATTTCAGTTCCATATCTAAGAAACCATTATCACATCAAACATCATGAAGATTTATCGTTGTTTTCTTCTAACATGTAGGTCTATGACCCACTTTGAGTTAATTTTTGTGTATGATGTGAGGGAGGAGTCCAACTTCATACTTTTGCATGTGGATATTCAGTTGCTTCAGCACTTCTTGTTGAAAAGACTTCTTTGCTACCAAATGGTCTTTGTACCTTTGTTGAAAATATATGACCATATGTGTATGTGTTTGTTTCTGGAATCTCAATTATATTCTATCAATCCATATGTCTATACTAATGCCAGTACTACACTTCGTTCTTTCTTCTTTTTCTTCCAGTTCATTGTGAAGGCCACCTCAGATGGCCCTTAATATATTCATTGATTTCAAGTTCTCCAGGCCCTCTCAATCCCTTTTGTTATCTGGTCCACAAAACAGCTTTGAGAACAAATTAGTAAGGTAATCATCCCTCTTTTACAGACAACGACAGCAAGGCTCAGAGAGACTGTGAGTAGCTCAAGGTTACTGTCCTGGTAGGTGACAGAACTGGGACCAGAACACCAATTTTCAACTATTAACTCAATCCCCCTCCTGCATAACATGCCTCTCTTGAAAGGCATGACTTTAAAGACATGGTATTTGACCTTTTTTAAAAAGGCAGTTCCTAGACTACTTTCCTTGACTTAGCTAGTTTATAGAGGTGTTGTGAGACTCAAATTAGCTCATATAATTGAAAACCTTTTAGACACTCTTGAGGGCTAAATATACCTGAGGAATTATTTATTAGTCATGTGTTTCTACAACAGCTCTCACCTGAAATCATCTGGATCAGAGGTCAAAATTGGACATTTCCCACATCTTCCCCCACACTGCAGCTTTTGCTGGAGAGCAGACTACTGTAACTATATCACTTTTCCTCTGTTCCAATACAACAGGCACTCTGAGACCTATTATTGTCCCAGAAGTATTTATTGTCCAGGAAGACCCCAATACCACATGACATTCCTTTAGGGAAGGAAGTAAATATTATCCTCTTTTGACTCATAGTCATTGTTTGGCCACTGAATTGTGTTTTTTAATTAAACACTATCTCAATAAACAAGCATTGAGTATCTCTGATGTTCTAGACACAGTAGTGGGTGCTAAAGGGAACAGAGATAATTAAGACACAACAGAGACAGGCAAGAGATGACAGCTTTAGAGGACAAGCACTTAAACAAATACCTATGATGTTTCTTGATTCAAATTGTGTGCCAGGACACAGACATGGTCCTCACCACCAATGCTTAGGAGAGAGTAATGGATTACTGTAATTGATATGAACTCCCCCAAGTAGCTCATTACAGCCAGGCTACAGGCCATGAAGGGAGGGGAATTAAGGGTGCTATGAGAGTAGTGACCAGGGCCCTGGGCCCGCCAGAGCTTCAGGGGGTCAACTCCGAGAAAAGCACATTTGAATTGACATGGTGTAGTGTCAAGCACTGTGGGCTGGAGATGTATAAACTGCTCTGTGAACCTATAGGATGAAATTGTGGCTGAGGTGGGTATGTTTCAAAGAATCAGTGATGTGCAGGCTTTGACCAATGAATAAATATTTACCAGGTAGAAAAGGAGAAGAGAACCACTTGAAGCTGGAGTTAACAAAGACAAATGCTTGTGTGACCACAGAATATAATGTTCAAACTAGGATGCCTTTGAAAAGAGGCACTGTTGGTTATTACGCTGGGACAAAAGGCATAAGCTAGGACTGTCCCTGGTAAACCCAGATGGGTGATTCCTCCTGGCCAAAGCACATAATGGCAAGTACACAGAGAGCATTTAAGGAACAGAGTAGTTAGAGTACAGGATTGGGGCTAGAGGGAGGGATCAGAGTACAGGATTGGGGCTAGAGGGAGGGATCAGAATGACAGGTGAGTATATTAGTTTGCTAAGGCTATCATAACAAAATACAAGCCTGATATCAAGCTGTTGGCAGGGCCATGCTTCTTCTGAAGGCGCTAGATGAAGATATGTTCCAGGCCTCTCTCTTAGCTTCTGATAGTTCTTTGACTTGTGGTAGCATCACTTCAATCTTTACACAGCATTCTCCCTATGTGCATCTGTCTCTGCATTCAAATACCTCTTTTTTTATGAGGACACCAGTCATATTAGATTAGGGACCACTCTAAAGACCTCATCCTAACAATTATCTGAAAAAAACCTTATTTTCAAATAATATCACATTCATAGATACTGGGTGCTGTGACTTCAACATCTTTTGGGAGGATATAATTTAATCCTGAACAGTGAGGCAGAAGATGGTGACAGCTGTGAAAGAATGCCACACTAAAGAATCTAGACTTTTCTGAAGGTCATGAGTAATTACTACCAGCTTACCAATTTAGTCCAGTTAGAGATAGACAGTGCTTTTTTGGCTTTTTTCCTCCTCATAGTTACAAAACATACCTTTTTTTTTTTTTTTTTTTTTTTTTGTATTGCACATCCATTTGAAAATAAAAGAAAGAAAAATATGAGGTCTGTCCAGAAAGTATCCAGTTGTGTACTATGAAAAATAGATAGTTATTGAAGAAGATACAAGAAACATTGTACATAGGACAATGATGCCTCAGTCCCCCTCAAAATTATGACCTTCTTGAGGAAATCTGGTTCATTGGTAGTAGCTTGAATCAACTCATTAGCAACTGCAGCATAATGTTCCTTCTGCTCTGGTAGCAGAGGCCGCAGAACCAATTTTGCCACAACACGTTTCATACCAAGATTCCGCGTCAAAATTGCAGACACAGTGGTTTTTGGAATCTCCAGATCAGCTTCCAGTTCTCACACCGCCAGTCACTAATCTTTGTTGATCATAGCCCGTACATGTTCAACATTCTCAGGTGTTTTGCTTGTTGCAGGCCTTCCAGAATGTCGATCACTTTCAACAGATTCTTGACCATCTTTGAAGCGTTTGTGACACACTTTTATTTGTACTTTTATCTGAATAGTTTCCACAGAAGAATATTCAAGCTTAACATAAAATTTGATGTAGACTCATTGCTCTACTCACTCAGTCGTTTTGAATGCAAGGGCCACACAGTACACATGCTCACTCAATGGCATCTACTGCCCCCACGGATTAGTACAGTGAAATCATCATTGTTTATACATGTACATTCCAGTCCTCTCTCCTGGGCTGCCAGGTTACATTGATGTCACACAAACCATCCTTGTTGTATTAACAATGGCTAAAGTTTCCCGGACAGTCTTCATATGCATTCTGAAAACAATGAGATACTTTAATAGAAAGGGGTATTTCCTCATTCTCAAACCATGTTCACCAGCATGGCTTGCAGGATAACAAGTGAGCTATTAGAATACACAGTGTAGGCTGACTTTCAGTAAATGCATGTGGGGTAGAATAAAAAACTGTTTAATTTTATGGACAGAATTTTAGGCGTGTTTGTCAATGCCTTAGTGCTGTGTGTGATGTATCACTAGCGCTTAAAATTCTCACTTACCTTTGATTTCTGACCTACAATAGAGGTTTCAACATGGCTCCTGGTGCCCCAGGAAGTACCTCAGAAACTGTCCAGAGGGTGCACAAGACTGACCAGAGGGGTTAAATGTGGACTTCTCTTACGCTTGTCAGATTTTTTGGAAAATGCCTTGCATTTGATTTGTTAAATGCTGCTAAATCCTGGGACTTTGTGCTCATGGCCTCCTTCTCTAAGCTGATGAGCAAGTCTATTTGGTCATTGAATGGATTCCATTATATTTATTCACCTAGCAGGTATTTACTAAGCATCTACTATACACCTAGCAGTGTTCTGGAGACTGTCATACAGCATTGGAAAGGGTTTGTTTCTGTGGTTATCACTTCAGAAGGGACATTGATGGTAATGGAAACCACTTTGAAGCACATTTTTCATAATCAACAATATCATCATAAATAATATCTAATAAAGACCAATTCTGATATGCCCATTTGGCACAAAATTTAGTTAGGAGCATACAGTGGATTGAATAATGTCTCCCCAAAATTTATGTCCATCCAGAACCTCAGAATGTGACCTTATTTGGAAATAGGGTCTCAGCAGATATAATTAGTTAAGGATCTTGAGGTGAAATTACCCTGGATCTTGTGTGGATCCTACATCTAATTACTGGTGGTCTTATAAGAATGGGAGAGGACACAGAGAGATACAAGAGAGAAGAAAGCTATGTGAAGATGGAGGCAGAAATTGGAATGATGTGGTTATTAGGCAAGGAATGCCCAAGGCTACCAGGAACTGAAAGAGATAAGAAAGGGTCTTCCTCTAGAACCTTCAGAGACAATGCAGACTTGCAGTCACCTTGATTTTGAACTTCTAGCCTCTAGAACTGAGACAATACATTTCTGTTTTGGGCCACCCAGTTTATGGTACTTTGTTCCAGTAGATCTAGAAAGGGCTCTACTATCAAGGCTTTCCTGGTCCTTTATCTAGCCTTCTCTCAGAAGAGGAGGTGTCAACAGAGCACAGCAGTTTCCACACACTTTTGTGACATTCTTTCTAGCCTGTAAGCCTGCTGGAGCATAGAAACTGTCTTCTTTCTCTCTTCCTTATCCTTCTTCTCACCTGTAGAGCCAGGGCTGACCATGAGTGCTGTGGGATCCCTCAGCTCCAGAACGCTACTGGGAGAAGTCTAGACAAGAGAGTGGGGCAACTCTGGGTCATTTCTGCTTCCCCCACCTCCTTTCTCAAGGCAAACATGTCTTATATACATTGTTTCCACAGCAGCTCTGGCCCTTCTGCGTACCCCAGCCTAATCAACCCAGACTGGCAGCACAACACTGGTGTTTTAGAAATCATCTGCAGGTAACCTCTAACTTTCATGCTTTTGTTCCTTTATTCCTCCCTTACCCTGCTGGAAGCTGCTTCTCCTTTATCACACAGATTTGAGGGAACAATAGGCTGGACTACAATTACCAGTTGCTTTAGGGCTTCAAGACACTTGGGAGATATTTTTATCTGTAGGGAGACCCATCCTTCAGACTCTAGTTAATAGGACCCCCCACTCTTTCCAGACCATATCCCTTTGGGACATTCCAACACCTCACTCCCCAAAAGTCCCAGACTTAGAAAAGAAAAATACAGGTTACCCAGTTATACTTGAATTTCATGTAAACAATGATTATTTTAGTATGTCTCATGTAATATTTGGGATATACTTATATCAAAATGATTTTTTTCCCATTTGTTTGTTTGGTGATTTGTAGTTCAAATGTAACTTGGTATCCTGTATTAAACCTGACACCCACACTGGGCAGCTCAATGACTCACACCCTACGTTGGCATGGGGCAGCAAGTCAGGCTACTAGCCTGCACTAGAGAATGAAAAGACTGTGGTGTTTGTAAACAGTTCGAGCTTTCCCACCCTTCTCAGTAAAAGGCTCTGCTGTTGCTGTCCACAGAAAGCCTGGCCTGTTCATCATGCTCTGTGCCCATTGAGTCATGCCTTGGGCACAGCACTTACTGGTTTCCAGTATAATAACGGGTTTTCACGTCTCATTCTCCACTGGGCTTTGAGCTTCTTGAGAGCTGGGTGGGGCTCATTAATCTTGGCACTTGTCCCCAACTCTCTCCTCCTTCATATGATGCATGGCAGAATTTGGGACCCAGGGTAGGGAGACCTTAAAGGAACACACACATTAAATGATGCAATGCCTCTGATTGCATCTAAATACAAAAGGGCCAGCATATGAAAGTTAATGCCTGGCATTGTTCTGCTTTATTCATTAGAATGATGGGTCCCTAAGGGCAGTTACTTCTTTCTCTCTCTATTCTATCCCCAGCACTTACCAAGTGCCCAATACCCAGCAAGTGCACAGTAAACACACTGTTGCATGACTCAACTGTTGTGTTCATTGAGTATCCTGTCCAATCCATTAACATTTTTAGTGATGCCTGGTAGAATGAGTTGACAGTGACTACAGCTAGGGCAGCGAGAGGCAGTGCAGTCTGAAGGGCCTGAGGACATGAGGTGGGAGTTTTGTTCATGCAGCTGGGGGAGGCCACAAGCCTGGCTGCCCAGCGGCAGAGGGAAAGGAGACAGGGCTCACTGAGGTGGAGTCATGTAGTGACTCGGCAGGATGGAGCTGGGCTAAGTCCTGAGAAGCCTAAATGGGGCTGCTGGAGAGTCTGCAGGGAAGGCAGCTGTGCTGGGCAGCGGCATATGGCTTTCCCGGCTGTTCTGAGCTGGGAAAGGAAGTGCCTGGCGGCTTCGCGCCAGCACTGGCAGCCAGACTGTGGGGATTTGTGAGAACTTGGTTTGGTGGCCACTCTGTCACCAGCTGGGACAGGTGGAGAGCACGTGACCTGGCCGGCCAACAGGGAGGCGGCAAACTCTGCTGTCAAGGGCACCGATGGCTTGGAGCCTGGTACATCGAGGGAACTGGCTGAGACTTTGGGGGCAGAGGTGACAGGGTTCGGGGCACAGGAGAAGTACCCAAGCCATCCTCCCACCCAACCCCTGGGCACACGCCCTAGGCGAGGGGTTGGGGGGCTGAGCTTTCCTTTGGTCGCTGCGTGGGTGGGAGCAGGACAGGACTGACTGTCAGGAACCCAGGTGGGAGGCCCCCTTGAGCCAAGTACAGAGGGAAGCTCGTAGAAGGGGAGGCAGGCCTGTCTGGGATGGAGGCCTGCCTACGCTCCCTCTGGGATCTGCCCCTGATAGCCGCAAGCTCCAAAGTCCACCCTGTGCTGTGCCAGGTGCAGCTTCTGAGAACCCTCCTGCCATGTCCCACATATCTGGAACCTGAAAGAGTGGCAGGAGAGGTACCCAAACACTAGAGGATGGCTTGTGAGGGAGCTCCACTGACTTTCACTACCAACACAGGGGTTGGACCATTCACCCACACCTAATATGGGACCTCACACCTAGTAGGTGCTGCAAGAATGTTCATCACTGAGTAAATGAATGCATGAATGAAACCTGGCAATTGTTGCTGAGGCTGAGGACCTGCCCCTTGAGTGGTGCTTCCTGACTGTGGGTGTCTCCATCTGAGGGGCTGTGACAATTCTTCAGTGCTCTGTGTCTTTTAAAACAGGACCACGGAAGATGATACTGTTGTTCTCTGGTGCCAAAGAGGTGTGAGTTCCAGCCAAATAATTACAGTGCACACTTTGGGTGGACATCATAAGTCTGCATAATGTGATACAACAAAAGCTCCTTCTTGTCCTGATGTCCACTCCTTCCAGAATCTCTGTATTCTAGCAGGTTTGCAGGACTCTCCACTTCAGGAGAGTGCCTTGGGTCCCTAACTCCGTGTCTTCATACCTTAGAGATCCTCCAGTTCTGCCAAGCCAGCTTCATGTGCCTCTTCATTTAGAAAGCATCCTGCCTCCTTCCATCAAAGGCAATGGACTTCTCCATACCTGATGTACCCTGAACATTGTATTGAGGTTCCACTTCTGAACATGCCTTGTCTCCTGGAGTCTGAGAAGCCTTGGTTGAAATCCTGGCACCTCCACTTTCTAGCTTAGGTCTTTGAGCCACTTTACCTGCATCTATAAAAGGATGATCATAATAGTATTGCATTGTTATAAGTGCAATGACTCATAATAAAGCGTCTGGCACAGAGGTGGTTCTTGGCAAATGGCGGTCTTTGGGTCCCTGCAGGGTAGGGCTGTATCTTCTTTAATGCCTTGCAGACAGTCCATGTGATTAGGCACTCCAGGAAAATATGTTGATTGAGCTGCCACTCACTGCCTTGCTTGACCAGAAGTGGTTTTCAAACTGGTCAGAGCTGAGATTGCAGGCTGTTGCTGGGATGGGGAAAGGAGGCAGGGGCCAGCCAGTCTGGGGGTAGTAGTTCAAAAAATATTGGCCACCAAAACCAACTGCTTTCAGAATTGGGTGTTCAGAGGGATCAACTCCTTTTAGCTACCTCTGCAGCCCAGCATGGACAGGAATCAGCATGCTTGTCTGGCTGTCTCCTTCTTTCAGTTCCATCCACAAGATGGTTGCTTCTGGAGATCTGGACCATGGGGCTGGAGCTCAGGCAGGTTGTATCTCCCGCTGCAATTTGCCTATTGATGCAGATTTGTGCCCAGGCATCAGTCTAACTCCTACTTTGGCTGGAGCAAGTGTTTCCAGTTTTAGAAAATAAAAATACAGGATGCTCAGTTACATTTAAATGTCAGATACACAACAAATAGTTTTGTAGTATAAGTATTGTATGGTTCATGCAATCTTTGGGATATACTTACACTATGTAATTATTTGTTGTTTATCTGAAAATCCCATGTAACTGGACTCCTTGCATTTTCCCTGGCAAATTTAGCTGGAGCTTGTCCAGCCACTGAGGATTGGAAGGGAGTCAACCTTGGGGGGTGAAGCGGTAGGGAACTGCTCCCACCAAAGGCACTCTCAATTGATGTCAGAACAATGGCATGGGTTGTTCTGTTTTTCTTTGCATAGAAAAGAAACATTCCATGTTACTCAAAAGAAAACAGAACTGTGAATTTCAGCTCTCGGCCTTACTCTATTGATGTTGACCCAGAACACGCCTAGATTCTGAAAGGGACATTGACTGTAACACAAGTGACTCTCTCATTTTTCTCTGCAATACTCCTAATGGTTGGTGCCCACTATCCTGGGTTCCATTTGGAATACACTTGGATTGGATGCACAGTAGCCATTTGTCTCTTCAGAGGTCCCTGCTCTCCTGAGCTCTTCAGATGCTCCAAGTAAAAAAGCCACTTCATCAAGTGGCCTGAGCTGCAGACTAAGCAAGAGATATTACCTATAAAGAAGGATAGTTCAATTTCCCGAGCACCTCTGAAGTGTCAGGCCCTTTATGTTAAACAACCTCTAATCCTCACAGCTTTGAGAAGCCATGTTATTATTCCCATTTTACAAGTGGGGAAACTGGATCACACACCGGGAAAATGTTTTGTATGGGGTCATACAGCAAGAGAATGATGAGGCTGTAGTTCAGAGTTTGTTCTCTCTGAATTCAGTACCTAAACTCTTCCCCACTATCCTCTCTGTGAAACCTTGTGCCCGCCAGCTTGATCAATCCCTGCTCCAGGCCTCAGTTTCCTTAGTCATTAAATTAGGGGGGATAGACAGGTTTTCCCTGAGCTCTCTCCAGTGATTCTCTTTTCATAGATAACACCAAAAATATTTCACTCACCATTTTCATGTATATACTTGTAGCAGGTACAAAGATTTCTGAAATATTTTTCTTTCCCCCAGGCAAAACAACTGACAAACATGTATATAGCAAAGTTTGTTCAGCAACTAGTGGGCTGCCTATCCTACATAGCATAGGCCTGGTGGTTGTACCTATGTACTGTAAGTCAAGGGCTCACAGTATTTTCTGTGCAGGCTGCATGGCTATTGCACAAAATCCTTAGTCCCCAGGCCTGAGTAGGAGTGGGGCAGTAGGATTAGTTAAGTTCCAAAAATACACATAACCTACTTCAAAGTTATGAAGCATGGGCTTGGCCTTTCCACCTGGACTCCACACTCCCCCAGACATCATGAGAACAGAGGAAAGTACAATTCTGAAATACTTGCTTTGCCCTTCCCTCCCACACTTGCTCCAATGCAGCAAGTGGCCAAGACTCTTCACAGATGCCACCAAGCACCTGCCCATCAGAAACTCAGCAGTGCCATGACTAGAGCTGGCTTGGGCCAGGCTGAGGATCAGGAGGTGTTGTTCTTTCTGAGTGGGGGCAGCATCATGGTTTCAGGCATTCATAGCTTCCCTTTCTACTTCTTTCTCTGGCTAATTCTTCCCTGTTATTCAAGGCCCAGCTCAGGAACCATCTCCTCATGGGTCTTTCCCTGCCCTACCTCCTCACCCAGACAGTCAGCAACCTCCTGTGAGTGTCCAAGATACTCTGTGCCTGTCACCCTTAGAGTGTTCATTTCACTTTCTCTCAGCATATGTCTTCCCCAATGGACTGAGAAGATGGAGTCCAAGTCTTTTTCACCTGTCACCCTGAAGTGGCCTTCCCCCAGCTCTTTGTGTGGTAAGCTCATTATTTTCAAATCTTAGCTTAAATGTCACCTCCTCAGAGAGGTCTTTATTGACTTCCCTGACTGAAACCCACTCCAACTGACCCTGATTATTCTTTTTTTTTTTTAATTTTATTTTCTTGTTATTCAATTACAGTTGTCCCATTTTTCCCCCATTGCTCCCACCTCCCAGCCCATCCCTTCTCCCACAATTATATCCCTCCCCGTTGCCCATGTCCATGAGTCATTCATATACGTTCCTTGACCTGACCTTTCCCTTACTTATCCCCCTTCTCTCCCTCCCCCCTCCCTCCTACTGACTACTATTCTAGTCTTTGTCTATTTAGTTCGTTTGTTTGTGCTGCTCTTTAGTTTCCTATATTGGGTGATATCATATGGTATTTTGCTTTCTTTGCCTGGCTTATTTCACTAAGCATAATTCTCTCTAATTCCATCAATGTTGTCGCAAATGGCAGGAGTTCCTTCTTTCTTTCTGCTACATAGTATTCCATTGTGTAGATGTACCACAGTTTTTTGATCCACTCATCCACAGATGGGCACCTAGGCTGTTTCCAGCACTTAGCTATTGTAAATAGGGCTGCTATGAACATAGGGGTGCATAAGTTCTCTTGAATTAGGGTTTCAGGATTTTTCAGGTATAATCCTAGCAGTGGAATCACTGGTTCAAATGGCAGTTCCATTTTTAGTTTTTTGAGGTAATTCCATACTGTTTTCCATAGTGGCTGCACCAGTCTGCATTCCCACCAACAGTGCAGTAGGGTTCCCGTTTCTCCACATCCTCGCCAGCATTTGTTGTTTGTTGATTTGTTGATGATGGCCATTCTGACAGGTGTAAAGTGGTATCTCATTGTGGTTTTTACTTGCATCTCTCTGATGGCCAATGATGTTGAGCATTTTTTCATGTGCCTATGGACCTCTGTATGTCCTCTTCGGAGAAGTGTTTGTTCAGGTCCTTTGCCCATTTTTTAATTGGGTTGTTTGTTTTCTTGATGTTGAGTCGTATAAGCTCTTTATATATTTTGGAGATCAGTCCCCTGTCTGAGATATCATTGGCAAATATGTTTTCCCATATGGTTGGTTTCCTTTTCATCTTGCTGATGTTTTCTTTTGCTGAGCAAAAACTTTTTAGTTTGATGTAGTCCCATTTGTTTATTTTTTCCTTTATTTCTCTTGCCTTGGGAGATGTATCTGTGAAGATATTGTTACGTGGGATATCTGAAATTTTCCTGCCTATGTTTTCCTCTAGGACTTTTATGGTGTCACGGCTTACATTTAAGTCTTTAATCCATCTTGAGTTTATTCTCGTGTGTGGTGTAAGTTGGTGGTCTAGTTTCATTTTTTTGCACGTCCCTGTCCAGTTCTCCCAGCACCATTTGTTAAAGAGGCTCTTCTCACTCCATTTTATGTTCTTTCCTCCTTTATCAAAGATTAGTTGACCATAGAGGCCTGGGTTTATTTCTGGGCTCTCTATTCTGTTCCAATGATCTATATGTCTGTTCTTATGCCAGTACCAGACTGTTTTGATCACAGTGGCTTTGTAGTATTGTTTGATGTCTGGTATCGTGATTCCTCCTGCTGTGTTCTTCTGTTTCAAGATTGCTTTTGCTATTTGGGGTCTTTTTTGGTTCCATATGAATTTTTTGAGGATTTGTTCTAGATCAGTGAAACATGTCATTGGTATTTTAATAGGGATTGCATTGAATTTGTAAATTGCTTTGGGTAGTATGGCCATTTTGATGATGTTGATTCTTCCCATCCAAGAACATGGTATTTGCCTCCGCTTATTTGTATCTTCCTTAATTTCTTTCTTCAATGTTGTGTAATTTTCTGTGTACAGGTCTTTTATCTCTTTGGTTAAGTTTATTCCTAGGTGCTTTATTTTTCTTGTTGCTATAGTAAATGGTATTTTCTTTTTTGCTTCTGTCTCTGCAATTTTATTGTTGGTGACAGAAATGCCTTAGATTTCTGTATATTTATTTTGTACCCTGCTATTTTGCCAAATTCACTTATTATATCAAGTAGTCTTTTAGTGGATTTTATAGGGTTTTCTAGGTATACTATCATGTCATCTGCAAATAGTGATAGTTTTACTTCTTCTTTCCCAATTCGGATGCCTTTTATTTCTTTGTCTTGTCTGATTGTTGTGGCTAGGACTTCCAACACTATGTTGAATAGAAGTGGGGAGAGTGGACAGCCTTGTCTAGTTCCTGATTTCAGGGGGAATGCTTTCAGTTTTTGTCCATTGAGTATGATGTTGGCTTCAGGCTTCTCATATATAGCCTTAATGATGTTAAGGTATGCTCCCTCTATTCCCATTTTGCTGAGTGTTTTCAACATAAATGGGTGTTGTACTTTATCAAATGCTTTTTCTGCATCTATAGATATGATCATGTGATTTTTGTCTTTCATTTTGTTTAGGTGATGTATTATATTTTTTTGATTTGCGAATATTAAACCATCCTTGCATCCCTGGGATGAATCCCACTTGATCATGGTGTATGATCTTTTTGATGTATTGTTGGATCCTGTTTGCCAAAATTTTATTGAGGATTTTAGCATCTGTGTTCATCAGTGATATTGGCCTGTAGTTTTCTTTCTTTACTGTGTCTTGACCTGGTTTTGGGATGAGGGTAATACTGGCTTCATAGAAAGAGTTTGGGATTTTTCCCTGTTCTTGGATTTTCTGGAATAGTTTGAGGAGGGTAGGCGTTAGTTCTTCCCTAAATGTTTTGTAAAATTCGCCTGTGAAGCCATCCGGTCCAGGGCTTTTGTGTGCAGGGAGGTTTTTGATTACTGTTTCAATTTCCTTCTTTGTTATTGGTCTGTTGAGACTTTCTACTTCTTCTTGATTCAGTTTTGGAAGGTTATATGTTTCTAGAAATCTGTTCATTTCTACTAGGTTGTCAAATTTCTTGCCATAGAGTTGTTTGTAGTAATTTCTTATAATTGTTTGTATTTCTGAGGTATCAGTCGTGATTTCTCCTTTTTCATTTCTGATTTTGTTTATTTGGGTCTTCTCTCTTTTTTTCTTAATGAGCCTGGCTGGAGGCTTGTCAATTTTGTTTATTTTTTCAAAGAACCAGCTCCTAGTTTTGTTGATTTTTTGGATTGTTCGTTTCGTTTCTATGTTGTTTAATTCTGCTTTGATCTTGATGATTTCCTTTCTTATTTTTGCCCTAGGCTTTGTTTGTTGTTGCTGTTCTAGTTCTTGTAGCTTTAGGTTAGGTTTTTTATTTGAGATTCTTCTAGCCTTTTCAGATATGCCTGTATTGCTATGAACTTCCCTCTTAGGACTGCTTTTGCTGTGTCCCATAGGTTTTGGGCTGTTGTGTGTTCATTGTCATTAGTTTCTAGAAATTTCTTGATTTCCTCTTTGATGTCATTGTTAACCCATTCGTTATTTAAGAGCGTGTTATTCATTCTCCATGAGTTTGGGTGTCTTTGATTTTTTTTCCCTGAGGTTGATTTTTAGTTTCAAGGCATTGTGGTCTGAAAAGATGCTTGATATGATTTCAATTTTCTTGAATTTCTTGAGGCTTGTTTTGTGTCCTATTATATGGTCTATCTTTGAAAATGTCCCATGTGCCTTTGAAAAGAATGTATATTTTGCTTCTTTGGGGTGAAAAGTTCTATATATATATATCAGTTAAGTCCATGTGGTTTAGTGTGTTGTTCAATGTCTGTATATCTTTGGTGTTTCTTTGCTTGGGTGATCTATCTATTGTTGATAATGGAGTGTTTAAGTCCCCTACTGTGAATGTGTTGTTGTTAATATCCTTCTTGTGGTCTTCTAGTATTTGCTTTATGTATTTGGGTGCTCCTATGTTGGGTGCATATATGTTTATCAGTGTTATAGGTTCGATCTTCCAGTCAGGGCACATCAGAGAAGGAAAACTCTGACTCCAAAAAACCTCCGCTGCCTTGCGGCATACCTCTTCAGGGGAAAGGCTAAGGGAGTAAACCCCGACAGAAAATCCGGAGCCGGAGTCCCTAAGGCGGTTTGACGTTGTAGTCAACACCGGCAACTCCTGCGGCGCACCTGAAGCCAAGCTGTATTGACTCCGTCTTTCCCTTGGATCCTTCAGCTGCGAAGAGAGGGGGGGTCTGCTGCATGGGCAACAGCAGACCCTCCATATCACCCTGCCCAGGCTCTGTAGGTTCAGCTTCACTGGAGAGGACACTCCAGCGTCATCGCAAGATGTCGATTCAACACGGGAGGAGACAGATACCGTGTCACTCCCGAGTCGGACTGCACAACCATTCCGGCGGTGCAGATAGACTCTTAAGAAGCTACACCATCGTCTCTCGAGACAGACGGCTGCCGACGATCCTCGTGATGAATCGTTCCTTTAAGTATTATGAAATGTCCTTCTTTGTCTCTTTTTATTGCCCTTGCTTTGAAATCCGTTTCGTCTGTTATGAGGACTGCTACCCCAGCTTTTTTTCCAGGTCCATTTGCTTGAAATATTTTTTTATATCCCTTTACTTTCAGTCTACGTAAATCTTTTGTTTTGAGGTGTGTTTCTTGTAGACATCAAATATGTGGGTCCTGTTTTCTTATCCATTCCGTTACCTTATGTCTTTTAATGGGAGCTTTTAATCCATTTACATTTAAGGTTATTATTGACATGTATTTATTCATTTCCCATTTGTATCTCTGTTCCTCTACTCTTTTTTTTTTGTTTTTTTCTCTTCCTTTTTCTTAGAATATTCCCTTTAGCATCTCTTGCAATGCTGGTTTGGTGGAGATGTATTCTTTTAGTCTTCCTTTGTCTGAGGAACTCCTTATTTCACCTTCTATTTTGAATGAGAGCCTTGCTGGGTAGAGTATTCTTGGTTGTAGGCCTTTGTTTTTCATTGCTTGAAATATTTTTGACCATTCCCTTCTGGCTTGGAATGTTTCTGTTGAGAAATCGGTCAATAGCCTTATTGGAGCTCCCTTGTAAGTTTTTTGCTGTTTTTCTCTTGCTGCTTTTAGGATTCTCTCTTTGTCTTGGAATGTTGCCATTTTCACTATGATGTGCCTTGGAGTGGGTTTTTGGGGGTTACTTTTTATTGGAACTCTCAGTGCTTCTTGGACTTGCATAACTTTTTCTCTGATCAGGTTCGGAAAATTTTCTGTCACTATTTCTCCTATCAGATTTTCAATTCCATGCTCCTTTTCTTCTCCCTCTCGTATTCCGATGATCCTTAAATTATTTTTTCAATTGCTATCCTGTAATTCCCTTACATCTTGTTCATATTTTTTTAAATCTTTTTTCATTTTGTTGTATCATTTGAGAATTATTACCTACATTATCCTCTAACTCACTAATCCGATCCTCTGCTTTGTTTAGTCTGCTTTTGACTGATTCTACTGTGTTTTTCAGTTCAGAGATTGCATTCTTCATTTCTTCCTGGTTCTTGTTGATAGTTTCTATGTCTTTTTTATCCTGGTGTAGTTCTCTGCAAGTTCCCTGTAATTTTCTTGGAGCTGTTGGTAACTTCCTTGGAGGTTGTCATAGTTGTTTTTGAGGTTGTCGAGCATATTGAGCTTTTTCACCACCATAGTTTTGAATTCCATGTCTGACATTTGGGCTATTTCTATTCCATCTACCTCTCTTTCCGGGGATTCCTCTTTTCTTTTCATTGAGAGGTTGTTTCTGCGTCTTACCATGGTGGATTCTTCTTGTTTGTTTTTGTTATTTGGATTTGTCTGCTTTGCCTTCCCACCTTTGTGGTATGAGATTTTTTACGGTAGATCTGGGGGATTCAGTGGTGCAGTCTCTTTGATCTCCTGAGCCTGATGTTCTTGCGGTATCTTTTATATCGTTTGTTTATGCTGTCTGGTTATATTTCAGATTTTTTTTTGTTGTTGTTGTTAGGATATTCCTTCTGGCTTGTTGATTGGGAGTCACTCTATCCACTTCTGGCCACAATTTTTTCCAGCTGGTATTCAAAGTCTCACTCTTCATCTCCTTTATGGCCTTTTGAATATTTTGGAGACAAGATGCAATTGTGTACTCACGCCAGTATGTCTTTAGCGAGAAATCTTCATCTGAGTCCATAGCTTCAGTGAAGTTTTGCAGGGCGTTTCGGGTGAAGAGTGCCTTAAAAGTGTGAATAACACTTTGATCCATTGGCTGAATGAGCGATGTGGTATTCGGCGGCAATAAGTCTACATGGACGCCATCATACGTCAGGTCGACAGCATGGCCTCCAGCATTGTCCATTATCAGAAGGACTTTGAAATCAAGGCCTTTCTCTGCCAGATAAACCTTAACCTCCAGGATAAAACACTGATGAAACCAATCAGTCATGAGGAGTTTTGTGATCCAAGCCTTAGGGTTGTGCATCCAGTACATGGGCAACACATTCTTATTTTTGTTTTTTAGGGCCCTTGGGTTCTTAGACTTATAACTAAGCCCTGGCTTTATCATAAAGCCCGCAGCATTCCCACGCACGATTAAAGTTACCCTATCTTTTTGGGCCTTGAAAGTAGGGGTTTTTGCTTCTTCCTTTATAATGAATGTGCAAGACAGCATCCATTTCCAGAATAAGCCCATTTCATCCTTGTTGAAAACTTGTTGAGGCTTATAGCTTCTTCCTTAATGATGTCTTTGAACATGTTGTTCACGTACTCCTTGGCTCTGGCTTTACCCGCAGGGGCAGCTTCTCCATGCAGGGAAATGCTTTTGAGTCCAAAGCACTTCTGAAATTTGTCAAACCAGCCCTTGATGGCACTGAATGGGGTTGGTCTTGTTGGAGAACCACTAGAAAGTCCTGGTTCAGCGTCATCGTCGTCGTCGTTGTCCTCTTCTTCATTTCTCATCACCATTGTGATCATCCCATTTTGCTGCTAAACAATCATATAGTTGCTTGGCCTTCATCCAGATGGTGTTTGTATCCTGTGAGATATTCTTTTTTCTTCAATCATTTATCCACACAGCTAATGCAGACTCCATCTTCACAATGATCCTATTGCGGGAAGTAACCACCCTCTTTGCTGTTTTGTTGAAAGTCACGGATGCCATAGACCTGATATTTTTCTCATCCTTCTTTATATAGCGAACCATAGACTCATTAATCCCATAATGGCGGCCAACAGATGCATAGCTTCTCCCTTCTCTCAACATGTCGAGAAGTCCCACCTTCTCTTTTATAGTGAGCATCTTCCTCAGGCGCTTGGATTCACTGCCAGAATCCTTAGAAGATGCAGAACGTTTTGGTGGCATCATAGGGTTTCCAATAAATTCAATCTTTAAGGAAAATTTCATAAGACACAACACCGCAGAGCAAAACTATGCACAGCGATCAGAGGTAGGAGTGAAGTGGACAAGGCGAGATACTGAATATATGCGCACAGTGCAGGATAGCAGACAGACTGATGCTATGGTTACTGAGCCAATCAGTGCCCAGGATACACAAGACAATGTCCTGGTTGGTCGCCTTCCATCAATCAGCCAATCGTGTGCTGTGTACAATCTCACGTAGGCAAACGAGCTTGAGCATACATCTTGTTTTCATGTAATGTATGTGTTCGTTCACAAAAAATACGCATAATGAAAACAGTGTGCAGTATTTTATTTCGACTTAATATTCTTTTAATGTTAGAATCATTTATTAAATTTTTAAATATATTTTTTGAAAATTTCTAGGTAAAAATCATTAGTATCATAAATACTAGGCATATAAATACATATACCGACCACAAAATCCTGTGATATGGTGAAAAATCCACAATAAATAATTAAATATAATATTTTTAAAAATCCCGTGATAGAGTGAGGCCATGATAAATGAACCGCGATATAGAGAGTGACTACTGTATAAAACTTATCACCTAAAAGAAGCAAAATATACATTCTTTTCATATGTACATAAAACATTTTCAAAGATAGACCACATGGTAGGACACAAAACAAGCCCCAACAAATTCAAGAACATTGAAATTATATCAAGCATGTTCTCAGATCATAATGGCTTGAATCTGGAAATCAAACTCAAGTAAAAACTCAAAAACATTCAAAATCATGGAGAATGAATAACATGCTATTAAATAATAAACGGGTTAACAATGACATCAGGAAGAAATCAAAAAGTTATTGGAAACAAATGATAATGAACACCCAACAGCCCCCAAACCTATGCGACACAATGAAAGCAGTCCTGAGAGGAAAGTTCATAGCAGTACAGACCTACCTAAAGTGGATAGAAGAAACTTGAATAAAAAAAATCTAACCATACAGAGACAAGAACTAGAAGAACAACAACAAACAAAGCCCAGAGCAACTAGAAGGCAGGAAATCACCGAGATCAGAGCACAATTAAATGACAAAGACTAAACAAACAATTCAAAAGATCAATAAAACTAGGAGTTTGTTCTTTGAAAAGATAAACAAAATCGACAAGCCTTTAGCCAGCCTCAGCAAGAAAAAAAGAGAGAAAACCCAAATAAACAAAATTAGAAAAAAAAGAGGCGAAATCATAACTGACATCACATAATACAAAGGACTGTAAGAAATTATTACAAAAAACGGTATGGCAAAAAACTTGACAACCTAGATGCAATGGAGAAATTTCTAGAAACATATAATCTTCTAAAACTGAATCAAGAAAAAGAAGAAAGCCTGAATATACCGATAACAAAGAGTGAAATTGAAGCAGTAATCAAAAATGTCCTAGCACACAAAAGCTCTGGACTTGATGGCTTCACAGGTGAATTTTACAAAACATGTAGGGAAGAACTAATGCCTAGACTTCTCAAACTATTCCAAAAAATCCAAGGAGAGAGAAGAATCCCAAACTCTTACTATGAAGCCAGTATTACTCTAATTCCAAAACCAGATCAAGACACAGCAAAGAAAGAAAACTACAGGCCAATATCGCTGATGAACATAGATGCTAAAGTCCTCAACTGAATATTGGCAAATCAGATTCAGAAACACATTAAAAAGATTACACAACATGATCAAGTGCGATTCATCACAGAGATGCAAGGATGGTTTAATATTCACAAATCAATAAACGTAATACACCACAAGAACAAAACGAAAGACAAAAATCACTTGATCATATCAATAGATGCAAAAAAATAATTTGATAAAGTACAACACCCATTTATGATCAAAGCTCTCAGCAAAATGAGGATAGAGGAAGCATACCTCAACATAATAAAGGTCATATATGAGAAACCTGAAGCCAACATCATACTCAATGGACAAAAACTGAAAGCATTCCCCCTGAGATCAGGAATAAGACAAGGATGTCCACTCTCTTTACTCATATTCAACATAGTATTGGAAGTTCTAGACACAACAATCAGACAAGGAAAAAAAAAGGCATCTAAATTGGAAAAGAGAAAGAAAAACTGGCATTATTTACAGAAGACATGATAGTGTACATAGGAAACCCTATGGACTCAACTAATAAACTACACGACATAATAAGTGAATTTGGCAAAATAGCAAGGTACGAAGTCAATAGTCAGAAATCAGAGTCATTTTTTATACGAACAATAAAATATCAGAGATAGAAACTAGAAGAAAATACTATTTACTATAGCAACAAGAAAAATAAAGTACCTAGGAATAAACTTGACCAAGGAGGTAAAAGATCTGTATTCAGAAACTACATAACCCTGAAGAAAGAAATTAAGGAAGCTACAAATAAATGGAAGCATATACCATGTTCATGGATGGGAAGAATCAACACCACTAAAATGTCCATACCACCCGAAGCAATTGATAGATTCAATGCAATCCCTATTAAAATATCAATGACATATTTTACAGACCTGGAATAAATACTTCAAAAGTTTATATGGAATCAAAAAAGAGCCCGAATAGCCACAGCAATCTTGAGACAGAAGAACACAGTAGGAGGAATCACAATACCTGATATCAAACTATACAACAAAGGCAGTGTAATCACAACAGTCTGGTACTGGCATAAAAACAGACATATAGACTAATGGAACAGAATAGAGAGCCCAGAAATTAACCGAGGTTTATATGGTCAACTAATATTTGACAAAGGGGGAAAGAACATAAAATGGAATGAAAAGAGTCTCTTCAACAAATGGTGGTGGGAGAACTGGACAGGGACGTGCAATAAAATGAAACTAGACCACCAACTTACACCACACTCCAGAATAAACTCAAGATGGATCAAAGACTTAAATGTAAGCCGTGAAACCATAAATGTCCTAGATGAAGACATAAGCACAAAAATTTCAAATATCCCACGTAGCAATATTTTCACTGATATATCACCTAAAGCAAAGGAAATAAAGGAAAGAATTAAAAAAATGGGACTACATCAAACTAGAGAGTTTCTGCTCAGCAAAAGAAAGCATAAGCAAGATGAAAAGGGAACCAACCATATGGGAAAACATATTTGCTAGTGATACCTCAGACAAGGGATTGATCTCCAAAATATATAAAGAACTTATACGTCTCAACACCAAGAAGACAGACAATCCAATTAAAAAACGGGCAAAAGACCTGAACAAACACTTCTCCAAGGAGGGCATACGGAGGGTTCATAGGCATATGAAAGAATGCTCAACACCACTAGCCATTAGAGAGATGCAAATAAAAACCACAATGAGATACCAATTCACACCAGTCAGAATGGCCATCATCAACAAATTAACAAACAAGTGCTGAGGAGGATGTGGAGAAATGGTAACCCTAGTGCACTGTTGGTGAGATAGCAGACTGGTGCAGCCACTACGGAAAACAGTATGGAATTTTCTGAAAAAACTAAAAATGGAACCGCCTTTTAAACCAGCGATTCTATTGCTAGTATTATACCCGAAGAATCCCGAAACCCCAATTCAAAGAACTTATGCACCCCTATGTTCCCAGCAGCACTATTTACAATAGCCAAGTGCTTAAACAGCCTAAGTGCCCATCTGTAGATGAGTGTATCAAAAAACTGTGGTACATTTACACAATGGAATACTATGCAGCAGAAAGAAAAAAGGAACTCCCACCATTTGTGATAACTCAGATCTAACTAGAGAGAATTCATCGCATCGCATCAGCAGCCGTCCGTCTCGAGAGACGATGGTGTAGCTTCTTAAGAGTCTATCTGCACCGCCGAGAATGGTTGTGCAGTCCGACTCGGGAGTGACACGGTATCTGTCTCCTCCCGTGTTGAATCGACATCTTGCGATGACGCTGGAGTGTCCTCTCCAGTGAAGCTGAACCTACAGAGCCTGGGCAGGGTGATATGGAGGGTCTGCTGTTGCCCATGCAGCAGACCCCCCCTCTCTTCGCAGCTGAAGGATCCAAGGGAAAGACGGAGTCAATACAGCTTGGCTTCAGGTGCGCCGCAGGAGTTGCCGGTGTTGACTACAACGTCAAACTGCCTTAGGGACTCCGGCTCCGGATTTTCTGTCGGGGTTTACTCCCTTAGCCTTTCCCCTGAAGAGGTATGCCGCAAGGCAGTGGAGGTTTTTTGGAGTCAGAGTTTTCCTTCTCTGATGTGCCCTGACTGGAAGATCGAACCAGCGACACTTAGCTCGCAGGCCAACGCTCAATCCACTGAGCCAAACCAGCCAGGAATACTAGAGAGAATTATGCATAGTGAAATAAGCCAGGCACTGAAAGAAAAATAACATATGATATCACCTAATACAGGAAACTAATGAACTACACAAACAAATGAGCAAAACTGAACCAGAGGCATGTAAACAAATAACAGAGTAACAGTTACCAGGGGGGGAGGGGAGGAGGGAGAAAAGAGGGTAAATTAGGGTAAAGGTTTAGTAAAGAAACTAGTATAAATAGCCCATGGACATGAACAACAAGGTGGGGATTGACTGCAGATGAAGGCATGGGCTGGGTTGGAGGGGGTAATGGGGCAGAAAGTGGGACAACTGTAAAGAAAAACAATAAATAAATAAATAAAAAGAATAAAGTACTGATATATAGTACATGAGCGAACCTTGAAAGCCTTACTCTTTTTTTTCTTTCATTTATTGATTATGCTGTTATAGTTGCCCCAATTTCTTTTCCCCCTGCTCCCCTCCACCCTGTGACCCCTCCTCCCTCCAGTTGTCCCCCCCTTAGTCCATGCCCATTGGTTGTGCATATAGTTCTTCTCAACATCTTCCTGTCTACTCCACTCCCTCTGACTAAGCTTCTTAATTCCTTCATCATCTCCCTCCCTTTTCCTCCCTGCTGACCTCCCACCAATATGTTCCCCGTACCTGTAATTCTTTTTCCCCTCTCGTTGCCTACTTAGTTTGTCTTTGTTTCGATTCCCTAGCTTCTGTTGTTGGTTGTTGTGATGCAGTTTTCATTTTAATGTTCATAGTTTTGATCCTGCTTCTTCTAAACAATTACCATCTCATATAACACTGGTTTGGACCTAACAAACTCCTTCAGTTTTACTCTGTCCTGGAAACACTTTCTCTGCCCTTCTATCCTGAATGACAGCTTTGCTGGATAGAGTATTCATGGTTGTAGGTTTTAGATTTTCATTACTTTAGATATTTCTTGCCAGTCCCTTCTTGCCTGTAAAGTTTCCTTTGAGAAATCCGCTGATAGTCTAATTGGGACCCTTTTGTACATAATTCTTCTATTCTCTCTTGCTGCTTTTAAGATTCTCTCTTTATCTTTAATTTTTGACATTTTGATTATAATGTGTCTTGGTGTGGTCCTCCCTGGGTCCAGCCTATCCAGAACTCTCTGTGCTTCCTGGACCTGTAAGTTCATTTCCTTGCCCAAGTTAGGGAAGTTCTGCTTCACTGTTTTTTTCACATAATTTTTCAATTTCTAGTTCTTCTTCCCCCCTGGCTGGTTTGGCTCAGTGGATTGAGCGTCGGCCTGCGAGCTAAGTGTCGCTGGTTCGATCTTCCAGTCAGGGCACATCAGAGAAGGAAAACACTGATTCCAAAAAACCTCCGCTGCCTTGCGGCATACCTCTTCAGCGGAAAGGCTAAGGAGAAGGGAAACTCTGACTCCAAACCTCCGCTGCCTTGCGGCATACCTCCTCAGGGGAAAGGCTAAGGGAGTAAACCCCGACAGAAAATCCGGAGCCGGAGTCCCTAAGGCGGTTTGACGTTGTAGTCAACACCGGCAACTCCTGCGGCGCGCCTGAAGCCAAGCTGTATTGACTCTGTCTTTCCCCTTGGATCCTTCAGCTGCGAAGAGAGGGGGGGTCTGCTGCATGGGCAACAGCTGGCCCTCCATATCACCCTGCCCAGGCTTTGTAGCTTCACTGGAGAGGACACTCCAGCGTCATCGCAAGATGTCGACTTAACACGGGAGGAGACAGTTACCGGTTATAAGCTCATTCGATTGGCGAAGGAAACTAGCGCCAGGGGTCTCCTCTGATGGTGGGAGAGGTCATCGCACCTCACTGGACAGCTACCGCCCGCCTCAAGCTGGGCAGCCCCCAGCCAATTAGGTGCCGTCTCGCCATGGCTCACCTGCCCCACTGGGTGCGTGGGGATCAGAGAGGCGTCTCTTGAAAAGTGGGCCACAAAACACTCGCACCAGGCAATTCCAAGCAAACAACAAGAAAGAAGCCTCCAGCTCTTTGCCTCGCTAGCTGGAACATCAGGACCATGTGTCCCGGACTTACTGCAGACCTTCCGTGGATCAATGGTGCCAGGAAAACCGCCGTCATCGACAGGGAACTGGCACGACTAAACATCGACATTGCGGCTCTACAGGAGACCCGGTTGGCCGACAACGGAACTATCCGAGAAACCAACTACACCTTCTACTGGCAAGGGAAGTCTCCGGACCAACCAAGACAGCACGGTGTTGGGTTCGCTGTGAAGAACACGCTTGTTAACTCCATAGAGCCACCCACAGGAGGCACAGAGAGATTACTTACCCTCCGATTGTCAACAACTTTCGGTCCAGTCAGCATTCTTAGCGCGTACGCCCCAACCCTCTGCGCCACCACTGAAGAGAAAGAACAGTTCTACCATGCACTGGACGAAGCGTTATCCAAGATCCCCAGAAGTAACGCTCTCTATCTCCTTGGAGACTTCAACGCAAGAGTAGGAGCCGACCACATGGCCTGGCCCACCTGCCTCGGAAACTTTGGGAGAGGAAAGATCAATGAGAATGGTCAGCGACTGCTTGAGCTTTCGTGTCACCACGGCCTGTGCGTGACAAACACATTCTTCAAGTGCAAAGAGATCCACCAGGTGTCATGGAGGCACCCCCGCTCCCGCCACTGGCACCAGCTTGACCTCGTCATCACCAGAAGAACGGATATTGGCAGCACCCTCCTCACCCGCAGCTACCACAGCGCAGACTGCGACACGGACCATGCCCTCATGGTAAGCAAGGTGCGCATAACGTCGAAGAGGTTGCACCACTCCAAGATGAAGGGTCGCCCACGCATCAACACCAGTTGTGCCAGCAACCCAGTTAAGACCCAGCAATTCATCAACAGGATGGAAGATGCACTCGGCGAGGGAATGGCGGCAGATAACATTATCGAATCCAATTGGCCACGTCTCCGCGACGCCATATACAACTCCGCCATTATTGCTTACGGGAAGAAAGAGCGGAAGAACGCTGACTGGTACGAGGCTCACTGGGAAGAAATGGAACCCGTGATCGAGGCTAAGAGGAAGGCCCTACTGGCTTACAAGGCCACGCCCACTCCCAGTACACTTCAAGCTCTACGGGCTGCCAGGAGCAAAGTCCAGAAGACTGCCCACCACTGTGCCAACACCTATTGGCTAAACCTGTGCAGAAGCATCCAGGAAGTCGCCGATATAGGCAACGCACGAGGAATGTATGAGGGTATCAAGAAGGCAACAGGCCCAATCCCCTCCAAGATCGCCCCCCTTAAGTCCAAGACAGGTGAGGTCATCACTGACCAGGAACATCAAATGCGGCGGTGGACCGAGCACTACCTTGAGCTGTACGCAACGAAGAACACCGTAACAGACACTGCTCTTAACGCCATCCCAGACCTACCAGTCATGGAGGAGCTAGACACCCCACCTACTGCGGCAGAGCTCGGCAAAGCCATCGACCGCCTCGCTTGCGGGAAAGCACCAGGAAGCGACGGAATCCCTCCAGAAATCCTAAAGAGCGGGAAACCAGTCCTGCTACAGCCGCTCCACCATCTACTCTGTCTCTGCTGGAAGGAGGGTTACATCCACCAGGATATGAGAGACGCCAACATTATCACCATGTACAAGAACAAAGGAGACCGCAGCGACTGCAACAACTACCGGGGCATCTCTCTCCTCAGCGTCGTCGGCAAAGTATTTGCCCGGGTCACTCTTGCCCACCTGCAGACCCTTGCTTCCCGCGTCTACCCAGAGTCCCAGTGTGGCTTCAGAGCTGGCCGATCAACAGTGGACATGATCTTCTCCCTACGCCAGCTGCAGGAGAAGTGTCACGAGCAGCATAAACCACTCTACCTCGCCTTTATCGACCTCACGAAGGCGTTTGATCTGGTCAGTCGAAGCGGACTCTTCAGCTTGCTACAGAAGATTGGCTGTCCACCACATCTGCTTGCTGTGGTCATGTCCTTTCACGACAACATGCACAGCACGGTGTCCTACAACGGTGCAACCTCTGAGGCCTTCCCAGTCAGCAGCGGAGTAAAGCAGGGCTGTGTCCTCGCGCCTACGCTGTTCGGAATCTTCTTCTCCATGCTCCTCCAATACGCCTTTAAGGACTGCAGCGAGGGTGTCTTCATTCACACCAGATCCGATGGCAAGCTCTACAACCTGGCCCGTCTACGAGCCAAGACCAAAGTCAAAGAGGTGCTCATCCGTGAGATGCTCTTCGCCGACGACGCAGCCTTGACATCACACTCCGAAGAGGGACTCCAGCAGTTAGTCACTTGCCTTTCCCACGCATGTAAGGAGTTCGGACTAGCCATCAGCCTGACGAAGACGAACGTTATGGCTCAAGGCACGGGGACTCCCCCATGCATCACCATCGACGGATACACCCTGGAGGTTGTCAACGACTTCACTTACCTCGGGTCCACCATCTCGAGCTCTCTGTCAGTTGACTTGGAGGTCAACCGGAGAATCGCCAGGGCAGCCACAGTTATGGCCAAACTGAACCGGCGAGTGTGGAACAATTCCAGCCTCACTGAGAAAACCAGACTGTGCATCTACCAAGCCTGCGTACTCAGCACTCTCCTCTATGGCAGCGAGACGTGGACCACCTACGCAAGGCACGAAAGGAAACTCAACAGCTTCCACATGAGGTGCCTGCGACGCGTCCTGCATGTCGCCTGGCAGGATAAGGTTCCCAACACCGAGGTGCTGAAGCGAGCCAACATGAGCAGTTTGCATGCAGTTCTTAGTGAGAGACGCCTCAGGTGGCTCGGCCATGTCAAAAGAATGGATGCAGGCCGTATTCCCAAAGACCTCCTCTACGGCGAGCTAGCAGAAGGCCAGAGGATGACAGGGCGCCCAAAACTGCGGTTCAAAGACATCTGCAAAAAGGATATGACACAATGCTCCATCAACCTCAACACATGGGAAGTTCAAGCAGACGACCGCCTAGCCTGGAGGCTCGCGGTCAGGCAAGGTACGTCACGCGCAGAGGCTGCGCGCAACGAGGAGGCGGTCCAGAAAAGATCGAGGCGGAAGCAGCGTCAACAGCAGCAACAATAGCCATCTGCCTTCACCTGTAACAGGTGCGGCAGGGATTGTCACTCCCGAGTCGGACTGCACAGCCATTCTCGGCGGTGCAGATAGACTCTCAAGAAGCTACGCCATCGTCTCTCGAGATGGACGGCTGCCGATGATGATGATGATGATGATGACGATGAGTTCTTCTTCACCCTCTGGCAATCCTATAATTCGATTGTTCATTTGCTTATAGCTGTCCAAGAGGTTTCTTAGCCTCTCCTCATATTTCTCAGTTTTTGTTTCCTCTGTGTACTGGTTGACTGTTTGTTTCCTCCCTATGTTCCGATTTGTTGATTTGATCCATGGATTTCCCTTCCTCACCACTTGTCTTGTATGTATTATTGTTCATTTCAGCAGGGGTAGCCTTCATTCCTTCACTGCCTTGATTCAGCCCCACTGTTAGGTCTGTAAGCTGCCTTATGACTATAGCTCTGAACTGAGCCTCAGAAAGATTCACTATTTTTTCATCGGTCAAGGCCTTCATTTCTTTTTTCATTAGCTGTGTGATTGGTATTTCAATCATTAATTCTGCCATTCTGACCGTTTTGTTTATCTTTCCTTCTTGGGCGGGGGGCTGTTACACTTCCTACGCTATATTGAGTGGAGCCCCATGTGCTCATCACAACTCGGCGGCCTTTCTTACGACACTGTGGGCACTTTGCGTGGGGCTGGGGGTCCAAGAATGATTCCTGCTGTTACTCTTCGCTGAGGAACCAGGAGCATTCTCCGTCCCCAGTCCGAGACAATGGGGTCTGCCCTCCCGGGTGTTGGAATCGCGAGGTGATAGGTCTGGTCTGCAGCCAGGGCTGGCTCCCAGGTGCTTCTCTCCTCCCCCCAAATACGGGTATCTGCTTACCAGTTCCCACTGTTCGCTGCTGCAGCTGCTGCCTCCAGCACAGTTTGATCTTTCAGCCACAGTCTCTCCCTTCCTACCCATTCGGATGAGCACCTCTTGTTTATGGTTTCACACGTTGGACTTCCATGTAGCTTTATTTTCTGGAACTTATTATTATTTTTGGTTTTGTGGTAGTTGTAATCCTTCTTGGTTGTGGAGGGAGACAGAGCGTGTTGGTGTATGCCTCCATCTTGACCGGAAGTCTGAAAGCATTACTCTTTAAGTGAAATAAATCAAATACAAAGGTCCATGAATTGTATGATTTCATTTATATGAAATACAGGCAAATACACAGAGATAGAAAACAGATTACTAGCTTCCAGGGGCTGGAGGTGAGATGGGAACTAATGGCTTAATACGTACAAGGTTTCTTTTTGGTATGAAGGAAATGTTTTAGAAATAGACAGAAATGTGCATTGCATAGAATTGTGAATATACTAAATGCCATTGAATTGTCTACTTTAAATAGTTAATTCTTATGTTAAGTGAATATCACCAATTTTTTTAAAGCAGCTTTCTCTACCTAATGCCCCATTAGGCCTCAGGATTGCTAATTTGCAGGGTTCAGTTTCAGGCAAAGATAAGAAAAATGATAGGCAGCTTCATGCCAGGAATCATTGGGCATTGGCATGTGCCCACACAGTGCACAGGAGGAGGGCCCACTGCCCCATTCCAATAAATTCCCTCGGCATTTTCATTTTTGAGAGAAGCAGCCAAATCAATAGCTATTGTTTGTACCCGTGCAAGCCAGTGTTCAGAAAATGCATGATTGGCGATTCCTATAGCTTTTCACATTCATGAAACCCCCAGGAGATTTCTGGACTGGCACATAGCCAAAGTGTGGAAAGGCTCACAGTCAATTTGACAATAGAAAATAGTGAACTACAGCTTGTTCTTGGAGGTATACATAGTAACTTCAGAGAGCAACTCTGCTCCAGGCCCACAGCATGTAGAATAGTCTGGGAGCATAACTGGTGTGCAAGTATTCAGATGAGTGGTGCTACTGAGCTAAGCCCTGATTCTCCCTAAGGCTTTCTGAAATGTAGGGAGCCTCTGAAGACTTCAAGAAGAGAAATTAGGCTTTCAGGAGCCACCCTCCCTCCCCAGGGAAGTTCCCAGGGCATTCAAGCTGCTGAAGGCCTCAAAAGGCCACCTTGATTAAAAGCCAGATCCTAGCCAAGTTTTTAGGTCAGCCCTGAGCTGAAATCTCCCAAAGCTGGCTGATTCTTCCAACTTTCTCAGGCCATCAGGGGCCCACTCAGCTCAGGTCTGCTTTGAATCTTGAACTCTGGCCTCGAATTCAGTTTCAAAGCACATAGGGACCAATTCAGACATTAATTAACACAGCTTTCCAGCACAACCTCTGATACCAGGGAGATCTTTCTAAAGCATAGGTCTCAACATGTCTGTCCCTAGCTTAAAACTCTCCTGGGCCTTATCATTGGCTTTGGGATAAAATGTGAGCTCCCTAACCTGCATTTCAGAACGTTTGTCGATCTGATGTTTATCCTGCTGGTTATAACCTCATCTCCCACTAGTTGCTTGACTCTCTCCCCTAACTTCTCCCTTTTACCACCTCCTTAAACAGGAGCTTGGTAGAGTTCCTACCAGAGTTTGCAGATCTGGAGTGGAGGAGCAGGAAGTGGGCCTTGGCAAGCCAGGTGCTGAAGGCTGGAAGGGCCAGAGAGGCATGAGACTCCTGGGAGAGGCTGCCAGTTATGCAGAGACGTGGCCTGCTCCCCAGGACAACAGGCCTGGTGAACAAAGCTAGAGCAGGTGTGCTCTGGATCTGCTCTGAGCTGCCCTCGGTGGGCTTGGTACTGACCTCCTGGCATTTGCTTTGCCACATCTTAAGGTTGCCACCCAGGCCCTGTCACACTGCTAACAACTCAGCACTGGTGGAGCTCTCCCTCGACTGTGGTTTCTTGGAGTTTGTCCATAGTCTCAGCTTGCAATGTCCTTACACCCACTTATTAAATTTTAAACAATAAGAAAAATTATTAACTCATATCAGGAAGTCCAAAGGTAGAGCAGGCCCCACAGTATCATCAAGAACTCAGATTTTTTATGCCTTTCTACCCTGTCATCCACAGCACTCACCCAAAGGCTGATTCCCCCTGTGGCCCTAATATGGCTGCTGATAACAATTTTGGCTGCCAATTTCTTGTTGGCATCCACTGGGCAAGACAGCCTGTAGAGATCTTGATGGGTCTGCTTAGTTCACAGGTTTACCCCTGGATCAGTGACTATCATGGAAGGAGATGTCTTGTGCCTTTTGTTCCTGCTTTTCATCCTGAAGTGTGGAACTCTGTGTGTGACCAAGCCCTGCTTGGTCCCCAGGCTGAGTCAAGCAGACCCTTCTCAGGGTTCCTCCAGCCCCTGAGCCTCCTTTGTCACAGCACTGCTGCCACTGTGTGGTCATTGAGGTGTTATTACTGTTATCCCTGGGTAAATGGGGGCAGGGAGATACCTTGGGTGCTCTGTGGCCCTCCAAGCTGTCCTAGAAGAGCTGCTTTGCATTATTTGGTGAATGAAATAGAACTAGTGAATGAATGGTTGGGTGGGTGCAAAGCCTGAGTAGTGCAAGCCTGGGATGTAATAGGATGAAGTGGAGGGGTTGAGTGAGGCCGGTTCTGGTACATAGAGGTCAGGCTCAAGTGGGATGCACCTATGTGTGAGCAGCTGAATGTCTCCAGTGCTCTCTTCCCATCTGCAAGCCCTGAGCTGCAGCCACAGGCAGCCCTGAGTAACTATAGGCTGGCCTGGTGTGGCTCCTTTAAGGAGCTGGACTTATACCAGGTCTGACCAATCCTCCCTTTCTCCTCCTGGCCTTTCCTGGCCACTGGCTTCACTGCTCCTTTGTTTGCCTGTCCTCATCTCAGCCTGTGGATTTGACACACACTGGTACCTTCTGTCTGGTTATTAATAACACTCAAGGGTCATGCTAACAGTGCCTGTTCCCAGAGTGCATTCTTAGTGCCCAGCTCTGTGCTAGGGGCTACACACCCAGCGCTGAATCTCTTCTCAACTGAGCTGTGACATATGAACCATTACCCCAATTCCCAGAGGGCACTGGGGTTATGGGTGCAGGCAGAATGGTGCTGCCTAAGAACTTGCAATTCTGTTGCTATGTCTGGAGAGAAAGAACCTTAGCTGAAGCCAAGGTTAGTGCCCAGCAAAAGCAACAGATTCCCTTCAGAATGCAACCCCACTTTTTCTGTACCATCTCCCAACCTGTCATTTATCAGCCTAATTACCTCTCCATCTATGTATCCACTCATCCATTTATTCATGTGACAAATATCTTTTGGGTACCTACTGTGTGCCAGGCACTGATCTGGGCACTGGGCTGGGCACTGCTTCTCCCCTCCCCTGTAAGTCTCTGCCCTCATGGTGGAATTGTGATTATTCAGTGTCAGGAAAGCTGGACTAGGGAAACATTACATACACCCCCACCCCCACAAAGTGCCACAGGACAAATCCATTCACATCTCCCCAGGGCCCTGTTCAACAGAGGATAGAAACCTAGTCCCCCTGGCCCTCTCACTTTCTGCTGGGGAGGGTCTGGGGTGCATCCTGATGCTGCTGGGAGAAGGCAAATGATGCCATCCTGATCATTCCCTTTTGCCAGGCATTTCCCAGGGTTTTTCTGGTGCCCTCAGCCATTTGGTCTTGGAATGGACACATGTTGGACAGTCCTGAGCCCAGGGGACCCTCTTGGGGCCACTCCGGGTAAGCTCTTTGGGGCTCAACTCAGGCAGTTGGACAATGCCTCTCTCCACTGTAAATATAAAATCCCTTGGACTCAGTTACTCTGGCCAAGGGGAGGAGAGCATTTGTTTTACAAAACTCCCATGTATATATGTTCTGCAGCCTGGAGTTACTTTTTGGGCACTCTGTGATTTGCCGCGGTTTCAGTCCATTCCAATCACTATAACAAATTGTCACAGACCAGGGGACTTATCAACAAAAAATGTTATTTCTCACAGTTCTGGAGGCTGTAAGTCTGAGATCAGGATGCCAGCATGGTAGTGTTCTGGTGAGAATACTCTTTCAGGTTATAGATGGCCACCTTTGCATTGTATCCTCATATAGCAGAGAGGGGAGGCAAAATTGTCTTGTGACTCTTATAAGGGCACTAATTCCATTCATGAGGCTCCACCCTCATGAGCTTATGTAATTCTAATTACCCCCAAAGATCCCACCTACTTCCTAATACCATTGAATTGGAGGGTAGGGCTTCAACATATGAATTTGGAGGGGGGACACAAACATTCAGTCCATAACAGCCACCTTCCCTGCAATGGAATGTCCCTCCAGTGAGAGTCTTTTTCTCACAGATATCTCAACCTGGGTGAGGTATGCAAGGCCTTGAACCCTCACTGGGGCAGGGAGCATATATGTATAGGGTTTCTGGGGATAGCATAGGCTCTGCTGGAGGAACTGGTGCCACCTCTGGGAAGGGGAGAAGGCAAGGCCAGGAGTGCTGGGGGAGTCATGACCCTCCCTCTTGGTCTGCACCCTAAGGGCAGTGTGCAAGGAGGGACATCCTGTTCCTTGGGGAAAAGGGAAAGGGGAAAGGATAAAGGGTAAGGAATGAGCACTTGCTAGTACTGAATGCCAGGCCTCTCCAGCTGGAATCCATAGAGCCCATCTTCTTGTAGGGTCAACTTTACTCCAAAACTAGGGGGAAATAGTTACATTAAGTGGTAACAAAAAGATTATTTTATTTTATTTAAACAGGATGTAGTATGCCTTTGAATGCAAATTCCCTATGGGTTTTCTTTTTAATCCTCACCTGAGAACATGTTTATTGATTTTAGAGAGAGGAAGGAAAAGAGAGAGGGAGAAAGAAAGGGGGAGAAGCATCAATTGATTGTCTCTTGTACGTGCCCCAACAGGAGACCAAACCTGAAACCTAGGCATGTGCTCTGACCAGGAATTGAAACCTCAATGACCATTCGGTACACAAGACCATGCTCCAACCAACTAAGCCACAATGGCCAGGGAGTATGGATTTTTGAGCTATAATGTAATGTATCAAAAGAGCAATGTGGGGCTGCCCAAAACTATCCTTGGGCCTGCATCTCATTCTTTTCAGGAGACCCAATGATAAAACTTGAGAAGCAAGTGCATGTTGGCAGAAAAAGAGGTGGCCTTTGGCATCAGATCGACTTAAATTCCCATCCCACTTCCCTCCATAGCTTGGCCTGCCTGTTAATGAGATCGCTGGGACCTTGAACAAGTGATTATAATACTTGGGGATGGTGATGCCTGCCTTAGAGACTGGTGTGAGGACAAGAGACTAAGAAAGAAAGCAGAGGTTAATATTTAAAATTTATAAATTATTTACAAAACTCCACCAAAAACAAAAAACAAAAAACCCAAACAACTCAATTTAAAAATGGGCAATGGACCTGAATAGGCACTTCTCCAAGGAGGACATACAGATGGCCAATAGACATGAAAGGAATGCTCAGCATCACTAATCAGAGAAATGCAAATTAAAACCACAATGAGATGCTGTCTTACACCTGTCAGAATGGCTATCATTAACAAATCAACAACAATTGCTGGTGAGGGTGGGGAGACAGGGGAACCCTTTTGCACTGTTGGTGGAAATGCAGACTGGTGCAGCCACTTTGGAAAGCAGTATGGAGATACCTCAATAAATCAAAAATGGATCTGCTTTTGACCTAGCGATCCCACTTCTGGGAATATATCTGAGGGAACCTGGAACATTTAATTCAAATGTTCATTGCAGCATTATTTACCATTGCCAAGATATGGAAGCAGCCCAAGTGTCCATCAATAGAGGAGTGGATAAAACAACTATGGGACATTTACACAATGGAATACTACTCAGTCATAAAAAAGAAGAAAATTTTAGCTTTTGTGACAGTATAGATGGACCTGGAGAAATTATGCTAAGTGAAATAAGCCAGTCAGAGAAAGACAATACCTATGATTTCACTCATATGTGGAATCTAATGAACACACTGAACTAACAAGCAAAATGGGGACAGACTCATAGATGGAGAGCAGGATGACAGCTATTGGGGGTAGGGAGGTGAAGGGATGGAAGGATTGAGCAAAAAGAACATGAACAACAGTGTGGTGATTGCTGAGGGGAGAGGAATATATAAGGGGACTAAATGGTAATGGCAAAAATGCAGTAAAGATTAAATTTAAAAGGAAAGAGAAAGAAAGAAAGAAAGAAAGAAAGAAAGAAAGAAAGAAAGAAAGAAAGAAAGAAAGAAAGAAAGAAAGAAAGAAAGAAAGAAAGAAAGGAAGGAAGGAAGGAAGGAAGGAAGGAAGAAAGAAAGAAAGCAGGCCCTACTCAACCCATGAGTGGGCCATGGACCCTATTGGAAGTGCCTGCTGTTCTGGGAAGTACTGCTTTGAGAGCCTTGACCTGACTTCTATTGTCTGGTGGGGCCATGGGCATTCCTGAGACTATGTTGTGTCTGTGCCAGGCCCTGGGTTGAGCAATTTACTCCCATTTCTGCTGTTTTCCTACCAGCTATAGGAGAATACTAGGAACCTTTGGGGATTTGGGGAGGAAAGTAGGCAGGGGCCTAACAGCCCAGGAAGGTTCTAACTTGGACACCAAGTGCCAATTCACTGCCTCCATACTTGGAGAAGCACCTCCCTTTTCACTTCCACAGCCACCTCAGCTTGTGGGGAAGCCTTCACCGGTCTGGCTTCTCCATGTCCTGAAAAGGTAGACTGACTCAGCCTGATAGCCCATTTTGATAAGCTTTCCATGCTGACTTTGGAATCTCCATATGGGGATGTTCCCAGGTTTATGGCCCCAGGCAGGAGTCTGAGCAAGGCCTGCTTTGCTTATTTAGTCACTCATCCTCTCACCAGTTTCTAAGTCAGCAGGTGTCATCATCTCTTAAGTATTAACATCACCCGCTCAAGATCCCAATGATCTTAATGGTAAAGTCAGGCTATGAAGGGAGGTTGTATTCATGTATTGAGGCTGCCATAAGCAAGTACCACAAACTGTAAAAAACAAAAATGTATTAATCTTCCAGTTCTTGACACTAGAAGCCTGAAATCAAGGTTTCATTAGTGTTTGTTCCTTCTGAGGGCTGTGGAGGAGAGTATGTTCCTGGTCTCTCCCCTAGCCTCTGATATTTTGCTGGAAATTTTTGGCGCTCATTGGCTTGTAGAAGCATCCTTCTGATCTTTGCCTTCATCTTCACAAGGCTGTCTTTTCCCTGTGTGCATGTCTGTGTCCAAATTTCCCCTGCTGATGAGGACATCAGTTATATTGGATTAGGGACATACCCTAACCCACTATGACCTCATCCTAACTTACCTAATTCAATCTGCAACAATGTCATTTCCAAATAGGATCACATTCTGTAATATTGAGGTTAGTACTTAAACATATAGCCCTGGCTGGTTTGGCTCAGTGGATTGAGCGTCGGCCTGCGAGCTAAGTGTCGCTGGTTCGATCTTCCAGTCAGGGCACATCAGAGAAGGAAAACTCTGATTCCAAAAACCTCCGCTGCCTTGCGGCATACCTCTTCAGGGGAAAGGCTAAGGGAGTAAACCCCGACAGAAAATCCGGAGCCGGAGTCCCTAAGGAGGTTTGACGTTGTAGTCAACACCGGCAACTCCTGCGGCGCACCTGAAGCCAAGCTGTATTGACTCCGTCTTTCCCTTGGATCCTTCAGCTGCGAAGAGAGGGGGGGTCTGCTGCATGGGCAACAGCAGACCCTCCATATCACCCTGCCCAGGCTCTGTAGCTTCAGCTTCACTAGAGAGGACACTCCAGCGTCATCGCAAGATGTCGATTCAACACGGGAGGAGACAGATACCGTGTCACTCCCGAGTCGGACTGCACAACCATTCTCGGCGGTGCAGATAGACACTTAAGAAGCTACACCATCGTCTCTCGAGACGGACGGCTGCCGCCGCCGCCAACGACTTAAACATATGTAGTTGAGGGGAGAGACACAATTCAACACATAACAAAAGCGAAATGGAAACTTAAGTCCATCTGATGGCAAAGACTACATTTTATCCCAACATGCTGGTGCTTTCCAAATTTTGCCACCAGTTTCCCTAACAACAGAAGAGAATGAGATTCAGTGCCTCACTTGGTGTCCACTAGAAGAAATGAGGAGGGGATGTGATTGATTACCTACAGTACGGCCCTCCCAGGATGACTGCTCAGGGCCACTTACTGCTATTTCATATGACTCAGTCTCAGCTTCCTTTAGCTTCTCATTCTCATCTCCAGCCAACTTCAAGGTAGCTTTAAGCTCCCCAATTTGTTCTAGAATCATAATTATTTTTTTAGTATATTTTATTGATTATGTTGTTACAGTAGTTTTAATCTTTTTCCCCTTTGCTCCCCTCTGCCCAGTACCCCACTTCCCTCAAGCAATCATACGCCCCTTAGTTCATGTCCATGGGTCCTGAATATAAGTTCTTTGGCTTCACCCTTTCCTATATTATTCTAAACTTCTTCTGTTTATTTTGTACCAACCGACTATGCTTCTTAATCCCTGCACTTTATCCCCATTTCTTCCCCTTCCCCCTCCCAGCTGATAACTCTCCAAATGATCCCTATACCTATGATTCTGTTCCTAATCTGGTTTGCTTAGTTGGATTTTGTTTTTATTTTTTAGATTCGATTGTTAATAGTTGTGAGTTTGTTGTCATTTTAGTGTTCATGGTTTTGATCTTCTTTTTCTTAAGTAAGTCCCTTTGACATTTCATATAATAATGGCTTGGTGATAATGAACTCTTTTAGCTTCACCTTGTCTGGGAAGCACTTCATCTGCCCTTCCATTCTAAATGATAATTTGCTGGACAGAGTAATCTTGGTTGTAGGTTGCTTTTCATTACATTGAATACTGCTTGCCAGTCCCTTCCTGCCTGCAAAATGTCCTCTGAGAAATCAGCTGATAGTCCTATAGGCACTGCCCTGTAGGCAACTCTCTGCCTCTCTCTTGCTATCTCTAGGACTCTGTCTTTATCTTTCACCTTTGGCATCTCAGTCATGATGCGTCCTGGTGTGGTCCCCTCTGGGTCCAGCTTGCCCAGGACACTCCATGCTTCCCGGACCTGTATGTCCATCTCCTTCACAAAATTTGGGAAGTTTTCTTCGTTTTTTTCAATTCTTACTTCCTCATTCTGCACTGGTTGACTGTTTTTTTCTTCCTTATATTCCAAATAATTGATTTGAACCCTGGTTTCCCTCTTTTCACCGTTGATTTTGTGTGGATTTTCCTTCATTTCACTTAGCATAGCCTTTACTTCTCTTATGCGTTTGCCGTACCCAAGCATATCTGTCAAACTTGTGAGCATCTTTTTCACCAGTGTTTTGAATTCTGCATCTGTTAGGTTGTCTATCTCCTCATTTGTGAGGTTGGCTATCTCCTGGTTGCTTAGTTCTCCCACTGGAACCTTGATCCGTTTCCCCTTTTGGGCCATATTTCACTCTCTTCTCATTCTGACAGGCTCCTGTGTTTGTTTGCCTCCGTGTCCCAGGTAGAGCTGTCACTCCTGTTACATTGTAAGGGGTGGAGCCTTAGGGATTCGTCAGTACAGGACGACCTGTTTCACCACGTTGTGGTGCTGTATGTGGGGGAGGGGTCAGAGAGGGAACAATGCCACCTGCCCAGCACTTACCCTTTTTCCAGGTACCTCTCCCACTTCTGCACCAGACTGGTGCCTCTCTAGCTGCTGCCCTGGCTGTCGTTCCCAGAGTGGGTGGGTCTACAGATGTTCTAGAACCATAGGGGCCCTTTAAACAAGTGGACTCTGCTGAGACCGGCAGTTTCTGCCACCACCCCAACCCCCACTGGTCTGCACAGTCAGAGGCAATGAGGCTTGATTTTCCCCAGTGCTGGGACTGTGGGCTGCGAGGTCTGCTGAGGAGCTGGGAACACTCCCCATGTGTCTCTCCTGGCTTTTTAAAACATGTGACTGAACTTTCTGCTGGCTTGCCTCTGCTGCCACTGCTGCCACTGCTGTCGCCACTGCTGCCGCTGCTGCCACCATCACACCGCGTCATCTCCGCCCCTCCTCCCTGTCTGGATGAGTATTTCTTCTTTATATCTTTGTTTGTTGGACTTCCATACGATTTCATTTTCTGGAACTTCTGGTTGTTTCTAGTTTTGAGGTAGTTGTATTCCTTTTTTGTTGTGGATGGTGACACAGTGTGTCTGTCTATGCCTCCATCTTGGCTGGAAGTCCTAGAATGTCCTAGAATCATAATCTTGATATCACAGTTTTTCTTCTAAAGGGGAGGCCTGGGAACCCCCATTCAGAAAGGCCTACTATCCAGAGCCCCAGAATGTCCCTAGCGACAGCCAGGTTAAATTTCTATGGGCAGCTTTATTGCATTTTATTGTCATACTCATTTCTGGCATTGTCTAGACTGGGAGAGATATTCTAGCCCAGGTTTCTGGGTTTATTAGAAGTCTGCATATTGCATTCTGAAAAGCAAATGCTTGGGGGACCACGCAGAGCCTCTCCCTGGAAATTTGCCTTCTTGTTTGCTGTGGTCTGTGTCAGTCAGAGCCTTAGGTTTCTATCACTGCTATTTCTGCACACTAAATGCATGTTTATTTTAGATTCATCCCAGGAAAGTCTGCTCTGACTTAAATCCTTTCAGTCACTCTTTCACACTGTTCTAACTTATCTTTATTTAACAGTTTGAACATTGAAGTATCTTTATTAGAATAATCAATCCTGTATCAAGAAACAGCCTCCCCAGGAAAACAGAATCCAGCCAAGTACCCAGATGCTGAGAGAACAGTCTTCTCTTTCCAGCCACATTACCCTAGACCTCAGGAAAGCTGTGCCTGGTGGGGTTTCCAAACTTCAGGTCCTGCCACTGTGAAAACTGAAATTGGTTTTGATTGGATCCTTCTCAAAGGATTTACAAAGGGAGGCTATCCCTCCTGCATAGCAGCTTCAGGTTTTAAGTTTGTCAATATTTTCAGTCATCCTGTTAGTGATAGGAGCGTTTAGGGACGATCAAGTGTGTGTCATAGTGAGATGATAACAGCTAAGACTCATTGAGCACTGACCAAGTATTGCGCTCTGGGCCAGCTGCTTCCCTTGCTATGGGTATCTCACTTGGTCCTTGTAGCCACCCTCCAACACAGCTGGCCAATTTTCCCGATGTGTAGACTAGGGATCAGAGGAGATAAATTGCTATGAGATAATGTAGTAAGAAAGTGGCAGTGGCTAGATGCAAACACAGGCAGTCTGGCTCCAGAACCACAGAATAGAATCACTTGGCTGAGCTGAGTGTTGGCAACTAGAAAGAACTTGAGGGTTTGATCCAATCCCGTTATCTCTAGGTGGGGAAACTGATGCCCAGGGAGGGAAAGGAACCTGCCCAAGTTCACAGAGGACGGTTGATACACAGGCCAATGTGATTTCACAAGTTATCACAGTTGGGCGATGAGGTGAGCCCCTCAGAGGTTCGAAGGAGTGTCCATTTGCTCTCAGTCATCTCCACTCTAAACATTCCCAAGACTTTTAAATCATTCCTCAAATGTCCTGGTTTCTTTGAAATGGATAAAAAACCCAGAAAATTAATCCTGTGCTTACTCAGGAATGAAGGGCTTGCCCAATCTTTACACCTGTGCATTTATTAATTCTTTCAAATATTCATTGTGCACCTAATGTGTGCCAGCCACTGTTTAATGTGCCAAAGAAACATCAGTGAAAAAGTCAGAAATAAACTCCCACCCTCATGGGGTATACATGCTATTGTAGAGACAATAATTAGCTGGGGAAAAGGGGAAAGTCCCGAATGGAGAACAAATGTGGTGTGAGGCAATAGAGAAGTAGATTGGATGGTTAGAAATGCCCTCAACAAGGTAGTCTTTAAACTGAGACCTAAATTCTGAGAAGAATCCAGCACTGAGAGGACATAGAAGTTAATTCCAGGCAGAGGGACCAATAGGTGCAAAGGTCCCATGTGGAGAGTAGCTTGTTTGATGAGGAACATAAAGACCGTGTGGCTGGAGCATGATGAATGTGGACAGGATGGTAGGTGAAATGAGAGAACTGAGCAGGTGCTGGGACTGTGGGGCTGTGTAAGCTAGGGGAATTGTCACTCTGATGGTTGTGGAAAAGGGACTGGTGGAGGAGGCAGGACTAGAAGGAGGGAGACCAGTTTTGATGCTGTAGGGGTTAAATGGTGCCCCCCCAAATATGTCTACCTGGACCTTATTTTTAAAAAAAGACTTTGTAGATGTAATTAAGTCAAGGACCTTTTCATTTTTAAATCCAACGTAATTTATGTTTTATTTGACCTGAGTTATACTTATGCTATTCAAGTATATTTAGACAGAAAGGTATAATGTACATATATAAAATATTGTATAAGTTATTCAGTTAACTGAGTTTAAACCATAGATTAAATTAGTGAAATTCAAAGTATTATAAACGTAATCGATGGCTTATATTATCATTTTATTTATTTTTATAGGTAAATTTTTTTATTTTTATGCTATTACAGATGTCCTATTTTTCCCACTTTGCCCCACTCACCCAGCCTGTCCCCCGCTTCCTTATTTAATCCCCACACTGTTGTCCATGTCCATGGGTCCTTCAAGTACATTTATTGACTAATTCTTTCACCTCCTTTCAACCAGCCCACACTTCCCACCTCTCCTCTTAGAGCTCTCAGTCTATTTCATGATTCTATGTCTGTGGTTCCATTTTGCTCATTAGTTTATTTTTTGTTCATTAGATGCCTCTTATAAGTGAGATCATATGATATTTGTCTTTCAACAACTGGCTTATTTCCCACAGCATAATTGTCCCCAGTTCCATCCATGCAGTCGCAAAAAGGCAGTAATTTCTTCCTTTTTTCTGCTTCATAGTACTCCATTGTGAAAATGAACCCCAACTATTTTTATCCACTCATCTGCTGATGGGATAGGCTCTTTACAAATCTTAGCTATAGTAAATAGCATTGCTATGAATATAGGGGTGCATAAATTATTTGAATGGGTGTTTCATGATGCTTAGTGGAATCGCTGAATCAAAGGGCAGTTCCAATTTTAGTTTTTTGAGTAAATTCCATATTGTTTCCCAGAGTGGATGCACAGTCTGCATTTCCACGAAGAGGGCACTAGGGTTCCCTTTTCTCCACATCCTCACCAGCACTTGTTGTTTGTTGATTTGTTTTATTTATTTATTTATTTATTTATTTATTTATTTATTGAGGAGCTCTTGCTCTGTGACAATTCCTCCTTTCAGACTTAAGACCCTTTATAATCTTATAAAGGATAATGGGTGAAGGTCTCATGCTTCTCTAGCTGCTTCAAGCTGGACATGGTCATCGTCCTACCTACCTTAGGTCCAGAAATCCCTAATAACAGTAGGGGTATGGAGGGGAGGGTGGCCTTCCCACATGGGGAAGAATCTTGCAGACTCTAGGTCAATTGTCTGTCCCTGGATAACGGCATCCTTGGTTTAACAGGCTGGAATCCCTGTTGTATTCTGGGGGCAACAGATTTGGCAACAGGGATAAAAGGCATCATTCAATTCCTAACCACTAAATGGCAAAAGGCAGGGATTAATTTTTCAATGTCCCACATTAGGGGGGAAAGTGTGCAAGGCATGTCACACCTGTCCAAAACTCTTTTGCCCACTAAGTTTGGGCTGAGGGGAATATTTTAGGTTTCTCTCCTCTCAGACCTCTGGGCCCTTTCTGTCCAAGCCTTTAGGATAGAAAATAGAAACCAGTTTTAAAGTGAAGCCCACAGACGACCCCATACTTCACCAACCCAGCCACTTAGTTAAGCCAAACCATTGAGTCTCAGTGGGGAGCAATACAGACAGGATTAAGTGAGGCCTATATGTACAGCTAGTCACTCAAGAAATGAGATCATAGGCTTATGCCCTTTGAAAACAGAACACACATATTAATTTATGCAACATAACCCACAAACCAGTCTCTAAATCTGTAAGACTGTCTTATTGGAAAGACATCCAGTTGCAAGGCATTTGACATTCTTCTTGCCTGTAAATTAAACATCTTTGATGTTGCCACAGACCTAGTTTAACGTTCAAATGTAAACAAACTTTAAGTGAAAATAAACTTTAAAGACGGTTAGCTGCTCTACTTTATAGTCTACCACTGAGCATTGTGATTTTCCTTGAATCACAATTTTTCTTCTTAAGATTATCCTCCTTGTCATTAAAGGACAGCATTAAGACCATTTTTAATTTACCCTGTTCGTTTGCATAAACACAACAAGAGCAGCAAATGATCACTTATGATCTTTAAGTCTGCTTTGCTGGAACTTACACAAGGAACATTTAGGGTGACCTTCAGTCTGCCCTCCAGGGCACAGCAGCTGAGCCACATACCTGCGATTCACCCTTGCCTATAAACACCTGTCTTTTCCAAGTCCTTCAGGTTTTCCATTGTGCCTTAAGGTCCCTTCTAGCCATCTTCGGGAAAGCAACCTTTGTTCCTTCCCTGGAGAGATTGCCATGGACCACACAACCAACCAAGGTACCAAGCGTTTTTTCTCATGGGCTTTTATTACCTTCAAAAGTCAATCCCTGTTCCTCGGGGCTTTTTGGTAACAACCAGAGCCCAAGCGTGTCTCCTTTAGGCATTACATTCCAGTCAAAGTCTTGGTCAACAAAACCTCTATTAACAACTGGTATTATTAGTTTTATGCAGAGAATCTTATGTCATTGCTTACTTCTTCAGAATACCAAATTCTGGAGGCATCAGGTAGGGAGAAAAATATGCATTGTGAAGGAAAATCCCTTTCCTTCTAATATTCACTAAAATTGCATTTCCATTCTTTTATTTTCTCCCCCCATTAAAAATTTTTGTTTGTTTGTTTTTCTATTACAGTTGTCCTACATTTTTCCCTATTGCTTCCCTGCACCCTGCCCACCCCTTCTCCCACAGTCAGTCCCCACCCAGTTGTCCATATCCATGGGTCATTTATACATGTTCTTTGACTAGACCCTTCCCCTTATCTCCTTCTGTCTCTACCCGCTCCCCCCTTGTCACTGATAGTCTAGTCCTTGTTTACACACCTCTGGTTCATTTTTCCTTGTTTGTTTGTGTTGTTCATTAGTCTACTGTCATAAGTGATAGCATATGTTATTTTTCTTTCATTGCCTGGCTTATTTCGCTAAGCATAATTTTCTCTACTTCCATCCATGTCGTCATGAAAGGCAGGAGTTCCTCCTTTCTTTCTGCTGCAGAGTATTTTATTGTGTAAATGTACCACAGTTTTTTAATCTACTCATCTACAGATGGGCACTTGGGTTGTTTCCAGCACTTGGCTATTGTGAACAGCACTGCTATGAACATAGGGGTGCATAAGTTCTTTCGAATTAGGGTTTCAGGATTCTTCAGGTATAATCCTAGTAGTGGAATTGTAAGTTCAAAAGGAAGTTCTATTTTTAGTTTATTGAGGAAATTCCATACTATTTTCCACAGTGGATGCACCAGTCTGCATTCCCACCAACAGTGCACTAGGGTTCTCGTTTCTCCACATCCTCGCCAGCAGTTTTTTGTTGATTTGTTAATGATGGCCATTCTGACTGATTTAAAGTGGTATCTCATTGTGGTTTTTTAAAAAATATGTTTTATTGATTTTGCTATTACAGTTGTCCAAATTTCCCTTCTCTCTGCTCGCCTCCACCCGGTGGCCCCCCTCCCTTCAGTTGTCCCCCCCCCTTTTAGTCCATGTCCATTGGTTGTGCATATAGTTCTTCTCAACCTCTTCCTGTCTATTCCATTCCCTCCTACTATGCTTCTTAATTCCTGTACCATCTTCCTCCCTCTTCTCCTTTCACCTCCCTGGCGACCTCCCTCCAGTATGTTCCCCATGCCTATAATTATTTTTCCACTTTCCTTGCCTATTTAGTTTGTCTTTGTTTCGATTCCCTAGCTTCTGTTGTTGGTTCTTGCGATGCAGTTTTCATTTTAATGTTCATAGTTTTGATTCTGCTTATTCTAAACCAGTCCCTTTAACATCTCCTATAACAGTGGTTTGGATCTAACAAACTCCTTCAGTTTTACTCTGTCCTGGAAACACTTTCTCTGCCCTTCTATCCTGAATGACAGCTTCGCTGGATAGAGTATTCATGGTTGTATGTTTTTGATTTTCATTACTTTGAATATTTCTTGCCAGTCCTTTCTTGCCCGTAAAGTCTCCTTTGAGAAATCCACTGATAGTCTGACTGGGACCCCTTTGTACATAATTATTCTCTTCTCTCTTGCTGCTTTTAAGATTCTCTCTTTATCTTTAATTTTTGACATTTTGATGATGTGTCTTGGTGTGGTCCTCCCTGGGTCCAGCCTATCCGGAACTCTCTGTGCTTCCTGGACCTGTAAGTTCATTTCCTTGCCCAAGTTAGGGAAGTTCTGCTTCATTGTTTTTTCACATAATTTTTCAGTTTCTAGGTCTTCTTCTTCACCCTCTGGCAATCTTATAATTCAAATGTCCATTCGCTTATAGCTGTCTCAGAGGTTTCTGAGCCTCTCCTCATATTTCTCACTTTTTGTTTCCTCTTTCTGTATTGGTTGACTGTTTGTTCCCTCCGTATGTTCCGATTTGTTGATTTGATCCATGGATTTCCCTTCCTCACCACTTGTCTTGTATGTATTTTTGTTCATTTCAGCAGGGCTAGCCTTCATTCCTTCCTTGTCTTGATTCAGCCACGCTGTTAGGTCTGTAAGCTGCTTTATAACTATAGCTCTGAACTGAGCCTCAGAAAGATTCCTTATTTGTTCATCGGGCAAGGCCTTCATTTGTTTTTTTGTTAGCTGTGTGATTGGTATTTCAATCATTAATTCTGCCCTTCTGACCGTTTTGTTTATCTTTCCTTCTTGGGCGGGGTGCTGTAACACCTCCTATGTTATATTGGGCGGAGCCCCATGCACTCGTCAAAACTTGGAGACCCTCCTCACTACAGTGTGCCAGTTTGCGTGGGGGCGGGGGTTCAAGATGGACTCCCACCGCTACTCTCCGCTGAGAAACCGGGAGCCTCCTCCATCCCCATAGTCCGAGACAATGGGGTCTACCCTCCCTGGCATTGGAATCGCAAGGTGATGGGTCTGGTCTGCAGCCAGGGCTGGCTCCCAGGTGCTTCTCTTCTCCCCACAAACATGGGTGCCTGCCTACTGGGTCCTGCCATTCGCCGCTGTAGGTGCTGCCTCCAGCACAGTTCGTTCAGCCCCGGTTTCGCCCCTCCTACCTGACCGGAGGAGCACAACTTGTTTATGACTCCATACGTTAGACTTCCATGTAGCTTTATTTTCTGGAACTTCTTATTATTTCTGGTTTTGCTGTAGTCGTAGTCCTCCCTAGCCATGGAGGGAGACAGAGCGTGTCGGTTTATGTCTCCATCCTGGCTGGAAGACCAACTTCCTAATACATTTTAATATCTGGTAATGCTAAGAACCCTTTCTTGATTTTCTTTCTTAGACATTTCCTGGCTACTTTTGTTTTGTTTTCTCACAAGATCAGTCACCTTGAATCATATTTTCATGTTACAGAAAATAATCCTGCTGGAATTTTTACTGTGATCATCGATTTTGCAGATTAATTTGGAGGACGTATTCTGTCTTTCCAGGATAGAGAAGGGGTGAGTGAAACACAAACATCCAGGATGACTTCCAGATTCTGGGGTTGGAGACCAAGTGGATTTGGGGCCTTAGAAGAGGGGCAGTGGGGTGCAATACCTGCCTGCCACTGAGTAGGAGGTCACTCAGGCTTGGAAGAATGATGAAGAGTTCAGTTTAGACCTCCTGAATTGGTGATGTCCACAAAAATTCTGCAGAGAGAAGCCCTGAATGTAGAGGCATTCCTTATTGGCCTCCTTTATTCATTCTGGAGTGAGTCTATTCTCCACACGGGTACCAGAATGACTCAAGGTTTCCCTTGTGGAATCAGGACAGCCTGCAGGGCTATGTGTGCTCTGGTCCTGCCTGCCCCTGCACTTTTTCCTGTCTCATTTTCTCTTGCTCACTGGGTCCACCCACTCACCTCTTTTCCATTCCTCCTAACATTTATACTTGCTGTTCCCTCTGTCTGGAACATCCTTGACCACACACTAGAGAAAGCAACACTATGTGCTTCTTCAGAACCCCATGTCCACTTCCAGATGCCCTGAATTTTTAAGCTGAAAGTCAAATGAGAAATGGTACCTTATCTACAGTCCTGGCCCTAAAATCTCCAGGAACCTGAGCCTACTCTAATGGCAGAGGGAATTCCTGAGGTCTCTTTAACCTCCCTGGGGACTTCTCGTATTTTCCCTGAGGTTGGATTCAAAGTTGGGTCAAGGGTGATGGGGTAGAGTATGGAGAAAGTACCTCTGCCATAATGATTGTGGTTCTTTTCTCACCCCCTATGGAGAGGATTTCAGGTACCTCCCTGCAAGCTCCTGAGGAGCCACAGGCAGCTGAGTGCCTTCTTCACAGCCCTCTCAAGGAATGACTTTCAGAGACTGGGGAGTCTATGAGTGATTTCAGTCAAGGCTACTATCTGAAGCAAAATGAGAGTGGACACTCTTCATGGGAGACATTCAGCAGCCTCCAAGCTCTTGCACTCTTTTCAAGGGGCATAGCAGGCTTCAGCCCAGTGTTCAACCCAGTCCAGCAACATTTCCCTGGGGACTGAAATTTAAACCTCTGCCCAGATGCACCATGCTCTTTTTGACCAGGCTGAGATGCTGAGATGCTGAGATGCAGGCTCATAGACCCGTTTTTCTGCTCAGGGAAAGAACCTAGAAGTTGAGGAGGGTAAAGAAGGCATAGTCCAGTGAACGGAAGTAATGTAAAGAGCAGAAGAGAATGACTTTCGGAGCAGGAGAGAGGGTTGGGTTGCAGGCCAGAAGGGGAGAAGGGTCCCAGCAGGCTGTGGGTCCCAGGAGCCAAGAGCAGCACTGTTTTGGAAAGAAGGAGGGTCTAGTGCTGCTGAAGGGGCATTTCTACTTTGGACTGAAAACTTTATGGCCAGAAGGAATTTGGTACTTTGACCAGCGTACCAGCATACTTGGGAGGAGAGGGGACTGGAGCCAGATTATTCTAGGTTGAAGAGTGAATGGATGGAGAGGGTGGAAGTTGCTAAAGCTGTAGCTGGACAGGCTTTGGTGTTGAGAGACTTTTTAATATAGCCCAGTTGAAAGTTCTGGGGAAGAATCCAGTAGAGACAGGCTGACAGTACAATAGCAGGAAGGTGGGTATTGGTATTTCCTGGAAGGAGCAACTTGAGACAACCATAGTGGGAATGGAGATGGGAAGAGACTGCTGAGGGGCAGTGAGGCCAGGCTGGAGTCAGGTGGCAGAAAGTGTTCAGGGAGCTGTCTACCCTGCTGTCCACACTGGCTCAACCTTCAGGTAGTGGGCAGTGCATCCTCTGGGAGTGGAAAATGAAACCAGTTCAATGGGCCAAGCTCACCTTTTATTTTGGGGCTCTGAGGACCAGCAGAGCTGAGTGGGGACAGCAGTGACCCCTGAATCCTGGCAGGCTAAGGAAGCCCCACTTGTAGGGCTGGGCTGGGAGATCTACGCGGCACAGCTTCAGTACCCCAAATGGCTGGATATGAGCAACAGTCACTGGGTAGGTGAGTCCAACACACAGCCAAGGAAGGGCATCTGGCCCAACACGTGGTGCTCCTGTGCTCACTGGAGAGAAGAGACAGGAGAGGTGGGTCCAAGTGCTTCAGTGTGGGCCTGAGGAGAAAGCCAGGGCTTGCCTATTGCCTGGCACCACTGGGGCACTTGAGGCAGGAACAAGAAGCACACTGAGGGTGGCTCCTGGGAGGCTTCCAGAGGAGGTGCTGCCTTCAAGAGACAGGGGCAACAGAGGCAGAAACCATGACAGGGATGATGACTGAAGCTGAGGGATATGCTAGGGCACATCCATTACCCAGACCTACAAAGAAGCCTGGCTCTCAGTTCCATGACCCCTCTGATCCATGGACTGGGGAGGCCTGCTCGCACCCCTGTTGATCTTTGCCCTCAGTCATAGTCACTGAGTGGTGAGTGAGAGCATTTTCCTAGAGCATTTTAGACTCTTCTGGACAGAACAGGCCTGTCTCAGTGCACGGGCTTCCCCAAGCATACCATTATGTTGGAACATTTTGTACCTTGAGGATGAGGTATAAAAACTCTCCTAGCCAATTAGGGGAATACATCCGACCCCAACTGGTGCTTTTACAGCACCTGGAGAAGTGGTATCCCAACTAGCTTCCTCACTACCTTTGGGGAGGTGTGGCTCCACCTGCAATCCATGTCACCTGCACCTCACCTTATGATCATCCCTGGGAGAGGGACAGGTCCCAGTCATCTTATTAAGGTCCCCCTGGAAATGAGACATAACCATAAGTCAGATTCAGATGAAGCTCTGTAGAATCCACTTTAGTGCTGTGAGAGGGTCGCCCTAGTGTGGGTTGAGAAGAGTCTGTTTTTGTGTAGTTGAAATTGGAAACAACCAGAAGCTAACCCAGTTGCTGCAAATGCTGGGGGGTGGGGTGGGATGGGGTTAAGAGGGACTGGATGGAGCTCGGCAGGGTTTGGACAGTCAGGCAAACTGGAGCAAAAACTCTCCTTCCGCTGTGGTCCTGGACAACCATGGGGACTTTGACCTGTCCCATGCACTCCTGTAGTCCCTGCATCCCAGCCCAGCCCAGCCCACTGAGCTCTTCCTGCTTTGGGAAGGGAAGGTGGGATGGCCCTCCACCTCTACCACACACTGAAGGGGTGCTCATCTGCCCAGTGGCTTCATCAGGTCTTGTTGGTTGTCTTTGAAGTGGAAGAAATTTACTCTGGTGCAGCAGACCCACCACCTGCCTCAAGGTACCCCTCCCCCATCTCCAGCCAGTTTATATAGGTGACACTTACATGGGAGGAGTTGGCACTTGTTTCAGTCTGTCACCTTCTCAGCAGAAAGAGGATGGTGGTACAGAGTTTAGATTCTCAGTGCAAGCATTCCCCTGCCCCCCAGTACAGAGTTAATTTAGTGGTCTTTGTCCCTTCTGTTTTCTCATCTATAAAATGAGGGGCTGGGACCCAAAATGACAAGCTTCTCTGCTGTGGTGTGAAATCAATTACAGCTTGCCTACACAAATTTCTCATTCTCTGCCCCTCCGTGCAGCATCTTTCCAATGCACAGGACATCAGTAGCCTCTGAAAGAACCAAAGGCACTGGCTGGCTTCACTGATGTGGGTTTACAGGTACTGAATGCTCCTTTGAAAAATGGAAACGGAGGCACTTTTCTCCTGGTTGTTTATTACAGAACAAAGAAAAAATGTTCTGGCTTGAAACAGATGCCAGATTTTAAACATAGTGGCAAAATATGAGATGGCAATTAAAATGCGATTACATAGAATCTGGACACAGAAAAGTTTACAGGACAGTGGGCCTGAGTTTTCTATACTAGACACTGAAATATATGTGATGATCATTGTAGATAGAAACCATCCAAAACAGCCCAAAAGTCAAGTATTAATGTTTACAGACTTTCTCCCCCAAACAACAAAGCCTTACATCAAAACAAGTACTGAAAGGCTTTAAACCAGAAATATCTCATCTTCATCCTGCTAGGGTGCCTCTGGAGAGGTGCAAAGCTGGGGTTCTCTTGTCTGAATTATAAGGCCCCTCTAGATCCTCAAGGTCAATAACTCAGAGTGTTCAGCTCACATACTCTCTCTTCACCTCTCCTAAATCTACAGAACTCTCTCAGCCTCCTTTCAAATATCCTCTGTGGGGCACTTACAATAAAAGCAGTGTCTGCTATAATGTGCTCATCAGGAAAGAGCTAGTGAAGTCTGAAAGGTTTGCAAAGGAGATTAAGAATTACACAAGGTGATCAAATTTTCAGTGAAATTGGAAATAGCCAAGTGGTTTTCCATATGGCATTTGTTAGCTTGTACACCTCTTGGTTACATCCACATCTGTTGCATCAAAACCATAAGTGGCTCCACCACCTGGTTTATATCACTGGAGCAAACACCACAGTCTGCATATTTGCAACAATGTATAATAAACACAAACAATGCATAATAAACACACTGTATTGAAACAAAAGCCGTCACTTTATTTACAAAGTCACAAAACAAAGTATAAATACTTCTGTCATTAATGTTTAGGAAAACCATTTACAAAATTTTCAAAAATGTACAGGTATTTTGGAAAATCACCAGTTTCCCATTTTGTTACAGGTAAAGAGAGGGATGGGCATGGGCTGGACACTTGTGTGGCTGTCTGGGGTCGGTTGTAAATTTGCTATGGGTTCACACCATTCCCTAAACTGATGTCAACATTGGGGGTGCTATTCTGGCTATTCTCAGTGACTAGACCAGCATTATGGGCTGCGGCATTTTGTACATCAGTATAGTGCTCTTCCAAAATGTCATCAATCAGTCTAAGGTTGCACAACCAGTCTTCATCTGGACTTGTGCTGGGGCCTTTCAAGGGAGCTTCAATGAAATCCACCTCACTGCAGTCAGGTGGAGAAATCAGATCGTTTAGTAGAGGCTGGGCCTGGGGCAAAAAGTCATAGGGTGGCAGCTCAGGAGGTGGACCCCTTCTGCTGAATGAACCTGGGGACAGGCTGGCAGCAATGGCGGAGACAGCAGAGGCAGTGGCGGCAGCAGCCACATAGCTTGGTGGTGGCTCAGTGCCCTGTATGGGACTCATGGGACCAAAGCTGGCTATGCCCTGCTGGAGGGATTTGCTGGCATTCAGCACAGGCATGGGACCCAGCACCAGGCTCTGTCTTAGGCAGAAGTGGGGGTCGGCTAAGACAGCATTCACCATCTGACCAGGCCTGCTTCCTGTAGTCCCCTGACTGGGAAGCCCGACTGCTGGCTCTGGTGGACAAGCTGCGGCTACCAGGGAGACTCCTGCAGGAACCTTGGTGAAGACTGAGTTCCTATCAAATTGCTGCTGGATGCTATTATCTACTTGGCTTGGGGTTGGTTCCGTCAAGACCACTGGGGTTGACATTGCTGCTGCCACCCACATGGCGTAATTGAACATGGTGGACATTCTTGGCATACAGGGCTGTCTGAGCTGGTGCGGACTCAGGCGCTGGCTGAACCTGGGCAGGAACACTCCCAAGGAGGATGCCTTGGGCATCTGTGTATGCTGGCAGACAGAGCCAAGGCTGCTCAGGGGGTTCTGGCCTGAGCATGAGGATATGGGAAACAGGGGCTTGGATTTGAAAATTCCTTGCTTTTTGCCCAGGGTCAGTGAGATAATGCCCTTATGGCTCTGGTGCCTGCTGGGTGGGATCATTCTTGGACTCAGATTGTTCTGAAGGAGCCCAGCTCTGGGTGGCATCATGTGCTGGCTGTATGGGGAGCTTGCCTTGGTCTGGTTACACTTGGAGGTAACTTGTTCTTGGACGGCTACAGAAAGAAAGAAGGGGTGGGGGTCAGTTCCAATGGTGTTCTCAGTTTGGACTGCAGCTGCTGCCAGTCCAGCATTAACCTTTCACCTTCCACCCTTGGCTCCTACTGAGCATCCCCTGTTCCCCAGCTTTTCTCAAGTCCCCTGTTCCTTCACTCTCAGTTTGGACCACAGTTTCTCTAGGGAGACCACCTACACTCCTGGGTCTGTGCTCACATACCTCTCCCATACCCCCACCAAGTATAGATAACGTTGGATGAAAAACACCAGCTTATCTGTCTGTCCCTTCAAGTAGATTGTAAGCTCCATGAGATCATGGTCTCGGTCTGCTTTTATATACTGAGTACTCAGTACGCAGGCCTGGAACTGCCCACCCGTTGACAGATAGAATGGCCTTCCTGGAACTTGTCTGCCCTGTCCCTACAGCTGAAGTGTGGCTGACCTTGGCAGGTGGGATATTTAGCTGGTGTTAGGCCCAAAGAAATAGGGGTTTTTTTGCATGAGAATAGAGGAGTAATGGTGCAATGGTGGCATTGCTTAAAATGAAGATGCTGACCACCTGTTGGAGGGCAAGCAGCCTTTCTGAGCCTCAGATGAGAGTACCCTTTGTCTTGCACAATGTCACTACTGGCTGGTAAGGATAGCTTACTACATGTCTCTTCAGCTAATCTGGAAGCTTCAAGAGGTAGGGACCAATTCCTGTTTGTTTGTTTGTTTTTTGCAAACAGCTGTATTCCCAGCCAATAAATGTTGATTACATTCATAGGGGTCATGGTAGGGTGGGGATCCCTGCTATCTGTGGAGGCTCTGGGAACCCCCTACCCCAGACTCTTTGAGGCAGAGCTTCAACCCCTTTTCCATTGCCCACACTTGAGAGATGGCCCAGGATTCCATTAGAATAGAAAGTCACTGGGGTGAGAGGAAGAAGGGCAGAATCAAGAGTCCTAGGGTTGTGGCAGCCCTCAACTGATTCTGACAAAACCCTAGGTGGTGTGCCCTTCTCCCACTGAGAATAACTGCTTTAACTCACCTTAGTCTAATCAATCTGTTGAATTAAACAGCAATGTCACAGTCATTAAGATCGGGCCTTCAATTGGGATCCTACTTAAGTTTCCAGTGTGAGAAATCCAGCCAGGATGCTACTGAGCTGATTCCCAGACTTCCTGTCTTTCCCTCAATGCTTTCAGAAACACCCACAGTAACTGCTTACTCTGGGGTAAATTCTCACCCTATCTTCACATACACAACCCCTGGCCTGTCCATTTTGGAACATTGATCTTAACTGCTTACCTTGAAATTGATTCATCTGTTGGGTGATATATGCACTCTGCTGTTCAAGGGTCATTGCCATAAGAACTGATCTCTGTCTCTCTTGCTAAACAGAAGATAAAAAAGATATGTTAGAATAAGGCTACCAAGAAATATTTGCCTTGGGATTGCTGTGTGGGGACCCAGGACTTGGCTTTGGTATAACAGAAAGCATGAGTGAATGCACCAACACATACTTGCATGCATGCCCCACCCTCCTGAGTAAAACTTTACAGGTATAAATAAAAGTATGATTTTGCAACTTGGGTTAAAAAAACCAACCGGGACAGTATAGGTTGTGGCGAGAGACACAGAACTTAACAGCAAGTGTGCATAGAGAAATATTTAGGCATTTTGGATGTCCTTCTGCTCAGGATGGGTCAGCAGTGAGATGTGGTCACCAAAAGAGCAAACATAACATTAGGCTACATTAATAGAAGCAGAGTATGTAGAAGGAGGGAGGTGACAGTCCTACACTACTCTGTTTTGGCCAGACCATGACTATAGTTCTGACAAGAGTCTGGGCATGCTAGTATCAGGGAGACCCAGATAAACTGGCTGCATTCAGAGGATACTAAGTGACTGGTGTAGAGATTGGACTCCAAAACACACAGACAAGGGATGATTGAGAAAACCAAGGATGCTGCAGCTGGGGCAGAGCCAACTCTGGGCTTTTGCAGGGTTGTGATGGGCAAAAGGCCAAAGATTATTCTGGGTGATCTTGGCATGAAGCAGTATGATCGCATCGTCAGATGGATGCACTGTCTAACACCAGGAGTAGTCATTCACTGCCAACTTCCCTTCATTCTCCTGACTGGTTGCAGTATGCACAATTGGGATGAGCTTCCTATCTCCATTTCCAAGCTTGGTGAGCAGAGGGAGGGGCCAAGGTTCAGAGCTGCAGTCCCAGCACTGAGTGTGGGAATGGGTCAAGGATCCAGCTCTCAGAAAACCAGATGAGGGCACAGGGAAGGCATGACTCGCTCTTTGCACAGACTCTCAGACATTTGGATCCAAGTCTGACTCCCAGTCTAGTGTTTACCCACTGCCATCTCTCCCCCTTCTCAAGAAGCCTGTTCACAACCAAGGCAGCTCCATCAGGGAACAACACCCCTGAGCCTACTTTCTGGGCTGCGTCCCCCTAGATGCCATAAGGCTTGACCCTACAACATGGGCTGACCTGCTTTTCTGCACTTAGAGGGCTGACGTGGGGCTGTGGCATGGGGGCAGGTGGAGGGCTGGTACTTGGGAAAATGTCTTGTTCTCAGGCCCAGTGGCAGTTCCTGGCCTCAGTTCCTGCCAAGGCAGAGAGGACAAACACATGACACCAGACAGACTACACTAAAAGTGATTTGACCATCTTGGCCTCAGCCTGCTTCCTGTCTGAGCTCTTGCCCTGCTCCTCTGGGGCTGCTGGGATGTGAATGGTAGAGGTGCTTTTTCTCATCCAGCCCATGGAGCTGCCCTCTTCCTCTTAAAAAAATGGGGGTGACAAAACTGCCTTCCTGCATGCTCACCGTACTGAGCACTTTGCACCCATTATTTCGCATTGTGTTGCAATAATCCTTTGAAATACTGATTTGGTCACTGAGGAGCACATAGGCCATATGATCTCCCAAGGCCATGCCATCAGGAAGGTGGGGAGCACTAGGATCTGCCTGAGATGCTCAGGATGGGCTGGCATTTCTGAGGCAGCCTTTTATTTGTGTTGTTCTCTTCCACCTTTACATCAGCTTTAGGAGATCTGGGCAGAATATCTACAGACCCACCCATCACTTCTCGGCCTTTTGGCTAAGTTCAAGTATAGAATATCTACAGACCCCAGCTTACTGACATGACATCTGAGGCTCAGACAGACATGCCCAAAGTGCCATGTCTCTTAACTACAGACCCAGGGCTTCTGCCTGTCCAGTCCAACGCTTCTGGGGACTGGCTGCTGTGGCCGGCTAGGTCTACACCAATTCTAACTCCTTCCCCACTGGCTGCCCCATTAGTTTTATCAAATAACACAGTTGTACAGGGTGAGGGTGGGGGAAGGTGGAGGCTATAGAATGTGTCCAGAGAAGAAGCAGAGAGGAAGGGCAGAGGAACCCAGAAGTGAAGAAGCAGAGAGGAAAGACACCCCAAGGGCATGGGAGACCAAAGTCAGAGGGTTGAGGAAATGGGTAGTTAGTGTCTGTCAGATAAAAGAAAGTGCTCCTCAAAAACAGTCCATGGTTACAGGAAGAAGGCGCGCGGGGGGGGGGCGTTGTTGGCTAGTGTTCGTTCACCCAAGGAAGCACAAAAACCAGCACATCCAGAGTTGAAGGGAAAACTTGGCTAGTGGCATGGTTACACAAACTCCCAGGTCCAAAGGGCACACCTTTCATCCAACTTACGGGCTGGGCCCTCTAGTGTCCTGGAAGGTTCTGGGGCATAACTGTCAAGAGCGGTCTCTTCATACTGCTGAGGTGGTCCAGGGTAATCCTAGCTCTGTGCTCTGGGCTTGGTCCTGTTGTCCCTGGCCCAGCAGCCAGAGCATTCTCTCCAGGCCTCCCTAGGAGGATGCTTCCTTTGTTTTGCAGATGGAGGCCTCCATCTTTTGTTCTGCAACAATGTGCTCCAAAGATAAGCCCCAAGAAAACAGTTGTTGTCTTTTGACACTGACAATTAGAATCTTTGGAAAATGGTGAAAACAGGAAATGACAAATGTTTTCAGTAACCAGGAGGAAACAGTGGCTGAAAATTGCTGCTTAGTGATGGTGAGTTATAAAGGATGTCCAGGCAACCTGTGGATTTTCATAAATATGTTTATGGAGGACGTCATCAAATGACTCATTTTTTGAAGGCTATGATTGTTATGAGACTTGGCCTTATTGTGCCAGGTGACATTGACAGGACAGTGTTTGTGGGTTCTTTTCAAGCCTAGGTGTGCTTCCCCCATGCTGGTCACCATGGATGAGCCTGGGTTGGTGCCAGCAGGAAGTCTTCCAGAGAACTAGGGTCCTGGATCTTCCATCACAGCTCCTCCTAGTCTCATTGGACCAAGGGGCCACATTCACAGACAGGTCACAGCCAGAATGGTGACCTGGGAAGCCATAGAGTTCCTTTTCTGGAAGCTTTTTGCTGATGCTCAGGAAGCTGCAAAGCCCTGGTCCATGCATGGGGGCTTTGGCAAGGCTAGTGCTTCCTCTGTGTGCTAGTCAGGAGAAAGATGCAAAAGGTTGGCCCAGACCCCACTACCACCCCCTGGCACCATTGAGCCCGACACAGTCCACTCCCCAGCAGATCAGAACAGGTGCTGTGTCAGCTTTGCTTTTCAGCCATCACAGGTGAATTGCTCCTGAAAGTCCTATGGAATCACCTGGATGTTTCCTCTCACCACTGCAGGGAAAGAATAGTCTCAGGACTGATTCAACCACTTAATCTAGTAAAGGGGGTTGGGGGATAGGATGGGGCAGATGATCAGCAATCCTGATCACACACAAAAGGTTCCTGGATTTTTAGCAGGATTTAGACTGATGTTACTGGCCCTGTGATTCCCAGGAGGACAGCACTCTGACTGGGAAGGGGATTCCAGTGGAATAGCTTCTGGGCGATGCCAGGGAATGGATCCAAAGGTTTATTGCATACAGCACACATTGATGTAGGGAAGGAGAGAATGCAGGAGGAAAGGAAAAATGGGGATAAGGAGAGAAGAAGAGAGGGAGGGGATAGGAAAAGAGAGACGGAGGGAAATGAAAGGGAAGGGTGAAGGGCAGAGGAAGGGAGGGAGGAGAAAGAAGATAAGGAGAAGTAGAATGAGGAGCAGGAGGAAGAGGAAAAAGGAGGAGGAGGAGGAGGGGGAAGAGGAGGAGAGTTTTTTCTACCACTAGGAAACCCCAGCATCCTTTCCAGAAAATGCAGCCCATGAGTGCTCCCACACTGAACTATCTTGCCCTGCAGCAGAAGGCACTCAGCTCTGTGTTATAGGTTCAAAGATTAACAAGCCCTAGTGTCTGGATTTATTACTCCACTAGGAAAACACCTTTTGTAGTTTTTGGAAATCAGATTTGGAAACACCTCACTCACTTTTCTGACTTTTCCTTTAAAATGACCGGAAAACATTTTTATGTATGAATATTATGAAATAAAGACCTGAATTCTGGGGGCTCCCATAACTGTATGGATGAGGGCACCACACACTTGCATAGTCCATGGATGAAGGCAACATAGACACTTCCATAAGAAGCCCCATTTGAGGAGCTGTGTATGCTCTAGGTGAAAATTCTCCTCTAGAAACGATGGAAGCTTACTACAGTGAATGGCAGGTGAGGTTTATTTCCTAGTGCCTCTGACTCTTAGAGCCTGTGATTCAGTTTCTCCAGAATGACTCCAGAGGAGATTGAACCATCAGGAGTGATAAGTGTGACATTTGGCAACTTCTGCCTGTGAACTCGAACCCAGATCTTGACGGGGAAGGAGGTCTGTCAAACATCTGCCCTCTTGTGTTGCCTTTGATCAATGACTTACCCTGCCCAAATGCAGCCTGAAAGGTATGGACCTCATTGGCTCTGGTCCCCTAGCACACACTTGCCCAAATATTGAATGGGAAGAGAGGGTTTCCTTGGCAGCCCAGTGTGTCTGTCTCTCTGTCAGTTGACAAATATTTCTTGTGGGTTTACTTTGGGCTAGGCTCTTTCCCAGGCATGCGGACAGCACTGTGCTTCTCTACTTTTATGGAGTTTACAATGCAAGGGAGACTGAGAGCACACACTTAAGTCAAAGGTCATTTCAGATGGTTACACATCTTCTAAAGAAAATACAATGTGTGAAGGGAACCAGAGTGAGTGTAGCGGGGAGACGCAGCAGAAACATCAGGTCAGGGCTTGGGGCCCTGAAGATATATCAGAATCTGCCACAAGGTTCTCTGAGCTAGGGGAGACCAGTGTAGCACTGGCCTGCTGGGGTCTGTTTTGCCCCTCTGGGCCCCTTGCACAGGAGCCAGGGACCTTCCGCATGGTGATGATGCTGCCCTGTGGTCTGAACCAGTCTGAAGCTGTCAATGGGGCTTTCATAAAATCCATGGCATCAAGAACAAACAGCTGGGAGCTGTAGGTCAGCTCTTTTACTCTCCATTTTCTGTCTTTCCACTTGACCTCCAACAGCATGAACTCTATTCTGACTCTACTTTTATCTCTTCTGTGGTTTTGGGGCTGCCTGGTCCCAGAAGAGCTTGGTCTAAATGCTGGGACTATCCTGGGGAAGAGGAAATACATGTCTTTAAAGCTTGCCTATCTGCTACCCCTGTGGTGCATGTCTCTACTGTCTCACACTGAGTCACAGACTGAGCTAGCAAGGTCTTGTCCCTCAAAGTACTTCCAGGTGGGCTCAAATTCCAAAGCTTTGTATGGAAAATGAAGGGACCAGGCATCTGCCCCATTCTTCACTACTGGGTAGAAGGTGTTGGCTTGGGTAGACATAAGGGGGATGAGGGTAGAAATTCATGAGACAAGGTAGCAGATATCCTCTTGTTTTTGACTTCTGAGGACAAGGAAAGGCAGTGACATCCTCAGTGGATGATGCCCAATCCATTTTCGCCAGTTCCGTTTCCCTGGCAGCTTTGTGCTGGACAAGATTTTTCAGGTATTAGTTGAAGAGCACTGTGACTCTGAGAGTACACAGAAAAAAAGGGAGGTAAAAAGAGAGAAAGAAAAATCTATACCCCTTGAATGGAAAGTACTGCTTGTTCTTCCAGGCCAGGGAAAACAGATAAAGAGAACAAGGCTGTCAGTAACAAAGCAGAATTTCCATTAAAGGACAGAATTCAGGAGGTCCTTTCAGCCTGATGATCCTCTTCTGATCACTATCACTCAGCAATGCTCATTTCTCCAGTCTTCTCTGTAGATAGGACAGATATCCTGTGCACACTGCTATTTCATGTGCCAGAACAATAACTCCACAATCCAAATGAAATACTCTGCAAAGGCCCATTCTAGCTGGTGTCTTCATCTTTCTCTCATGACCATGACTCTTTAGGGCAAGTCAAAGCCATTCCTTCTAGACTCTGCAGCATGATCCAAACTCAGCCATGCTGGGCAGGCTTGGCTAGAATTCCTTCTGTCTGCCCTTCCCAGGCTGCCAGTACTCTAGTGGGGAAATCCAATTACCCACTTTTAGGGTGTACAAATCCTGGGTGGGGTAAAGGAACCCCTTGGGTTCGCTGTCAGGAGAAGCAGTTCCTGAGCACCCACTAGGTATGGAACAGGCAAGCAACTGGAGGATTCAAGGTGCAGAGGTGCAGAAGTGCAGACCCTGTCTCCCTCGGGCTCACAGTCTGGCTGCAGGGACAGACAGGCAGGGGAGGAACTGGGGTTCTGGAAGGTGGACAGCAGGGAGGAGTATCTGCATGTGGGACAATCCGCACTCAGCTTGCTTAGGTGTTCTCTCTGCAAAAGACTGGCTGGGGCACAGTAGAGAAAGTGTTGGAAATCCCTCTTAGGTGTACAGAGCTTTATGGGCTGTCACCTCCTGTGTTCCTCCCAACAACCCTGTGAGGCAGGTGGGCAGGTGGAGCAGAGAGCTGCATCCCGGTTGACAGATGAGGAAAGCTGAGGGGAAGTGACTTACCCACAGTGTTGCAGCTAGGCAGTACTGGAGCGGACACCTGCCTCCAGGCCTTCGGATCCCAGCCGCCCCAGGGCGCTGCCTCTGAGGTGCTGTACGAGGAGGTGACTCGGGCCAGCTCATGAGCAAAGGAGCTGCTGGGCAGGAAGAACTCACTCCCCAGGGCCTGGCAGGATGGGGGCTGTCGCCCGAGGCTGACCTGGGGAGGACTGGCTTCCCCAAGCTTGCAGGCTTTGTCTATATGACTCTACAACAACCGATTGAACAAGCTATCAGCTGCTTGGCCACAAAATGATTCTGACTGATCTTGTCACTTCCCTTACTGTCTCACTGGGTCATTTGGGTGTTATGCTTATATGTACCAACTGGTCTGAGGCAACAAAACCAAATAGGTTTGCAGTTTTAATTGTCTTGGGTCCGAGACTCCTCTGAGAATCTGTTAAGAGCTATGGTTTCCACAGAAAAAGCACTTAGGATGGTGCCTCCCTCTTCCCAGCCCACCAATATTTTACATATAATTTCAGGGGTTTTCTGGACCACTTAATACCCATCTGTGGATCTGTTAAGGATCCTCTGCCTTGACTTGTCAATGTCATGCTGGAAATGGGAGTAAAGCTAGGTCACATAGCTGGTTCACCGGCAATGACCTTGATCAATCCCAATCCCTCCCTACCCCTCCTGTCCCCCTCAACAGAGCATATAGTTCTAAATTGGTTTGTAGGTATATGTGTAGACATGTTAAGAAATCTGCAAAACCAAACAGTCAAGTGTAAATCTCACAACAGTCCTGACTGCATTTCACCTTGCCAGGGCCCCAAGGTTTGAGGACTTGTGTGTGGGTGGAACCTGTCCTTTCCATTGTATTTTAGAAGACAGGAATTTCATCAGAATTGAAAGTATGTCCTAATTCTTTCAGCTAAAGGCAATTTAAAAACCCATACTTGATATCCATGTCAGAGAAAACTTCAAGATTCAAATGAGCTACTGATATAGCCATGATATCCTGATGAGCACACCAAGCTCTTGGCAACAGTGGTATCCAAAAGGACCAGGGAGCAAGCCTGCCTTGATGAGAAGTTCTGCTTTCTATGTGAGACAGATTCTTCACACTCGTGCTTTTAACAACCAAGCTGCAAGTGATCATCTGTATCTCCCACCAAACATTCCAGAAAAAAGGGAAATACTTATCCCCCCAAACTAAGCTAAACATTTGGAGTCAATTTGATTCATTGCAATAAACACTAAGTATTTACTGTGGGCAAGTCTCTGCAGTTAATGATAGGCCAGTAGTTGGATGCATTAAATGATCAAAAATAAAAATAGTCACCACTAAATTTACTGAGCACTTGTTATGCACCAGGCATGAACCCAAGTTCTTTCAATATTTGGACTCACTCAATCCATACATGAGGCAGGAACTATTGTTTGTATTTTACAGTTGAGGATAATGAGGCCCATAGAGCGTAACTGAGTTGCCCAAAGTCACACAGCTAGTTTCCAGCAGAGTAGGATGAAAACTCAGTTTTACCTGCTTCTCAAGCCCACATGAAGTTTGCCATGGTGTGTGTGTGTTTAATCACTAACTTGCTATATGAAAAAAATTTTTGAAATGTAAACTTAAAAGATGCCATTGAAAAAAGTACAGGCAAGGTTTTACAAGGGGCTTTAAACAATTTTTAAAGAACAAATTATAACTACTTAAAGATGGGACTAAGAAGACAATCTAATACCTGAAAAGCTCTAAACAACTTTTAAAGAACAAATTATAACTACTTAAAGATGGGACTAAGACAATCTAACACCTGGAAAGGTTTAGAAATTACACCCTTCCCCAAAACAAAACAAAACAAAACCAAAAAACAATAAGAAATATTCTTAGCAAGTAAACTCAATGCACTTGGGAAAGAAAACATCTTTGCAATTTGATAGTGTACCAACTGTGGAGGCCCCAGTGCCCCTCCCTTTGGGGTGGTTCAGTACAGAGCTGAGCTCACTGGTCATCTCTAGTTTCACTGCATCAAGTTCCAATTTGTTCTTGGATCAAGGTCATCTGGGGCATGAACAGAAATGTTGCTTTCTACTCTACAACTCTTTATGCATGAATACCTAGCTCCTTGATCATCTTAAACATGATTTTATAGCCACATTGACGTTTTTACAATCCTAAAATTCAAGTATTACTAGAGTTCTGATTATCTGCCTATTCCATGATGACACATTCTGAAAGCAATGAATGGGGCTTATTTGTAAGCTTTTCCTTAGGAATCTCTGGTAGCTTTATGTGACTTGTAGGGATATAAATGATGGCTCAAGAAACAGGACTCCCCCATCAGCATTAACATAGAGATGCATGTAGTTCCGCAGTAGTTCATCAGGCAGAAACAAGTTCAGATAACACACTGGAATTACCAGCAGTGAAAGATGCCCCCACAATGTGAGCAGTATTATTCAGCCGCAACTGGGAGTGGAGTTGGATCCACTTATTCAGGTGGAGCAGAAAGGGAGGAGGCAGTTCACAGATCAGTCCAATCCCAGTTAAAAATATATAATAAAATAAAATAGTTAAGATTTAGTCTTGACTCTGACTGATGAGGAGCTTTATAGCTGGTGCTCATGAGTCTTCTTCATTTATTTAAGTTGGAAAACCCCCCTGCTTATCACACACCCTTTAAGTGTGAGGCCCAAGTTCCAATGAAAAGTTTGTTAGGAACATTTCTACTCCTAGAGGTTTTCAAACATAAGGTATACCCATCTCTCTTCATGAAAATTTCAGAAAAGTAAGTCTGTCAGTAATTGGTGGCCATGATTAAATAGCTCTTGGACTGGCTAGTCCCATGTGATTCTGAATTTCACAGAATTTAGACCATGGGATGGGTAGTGTCTGACAGTGGTGTCCGATTTCAAAAAGCTCACGCCCACTCAGCACCCTGGACCTTGGGTTTCCCATGATTACTCGAGAGCTTGCTGGACCTAAGTTGGCCTATGATCCATCTCTCTGAAAAGTCTCCAATGGCTTGTAGCTGTCCCTGACTTTTCCTTCCCACTTGGCAGCTAAGTTTCATGTTCTCTAGTGTCATGTACTCTACCCTCCAGTCATCCCAATCTCCTTGGAGCTTTCCAGACAGGCTACCACGTGTGTTCAGCCCTCTGTGTTTGTGCTCCATGGTTCACCCAGATTGGAATGGCCTTTCACCAAGTTTCCACTCTGGAAATCCTGCATGTCCTTCAAGATCCAGCTCCTATACCCTGGGAATTCTTCTTTTCCTTATCAAAATCTGGTGGCTGCACACCTCTGGCTGACTGAACATCCCTGCTGGCCCAAGTCTTAATCATCTTAAAAGCTCTCTTGTGCCCAGACAGTGCCTGGAAGAGGCGTGGGGCTCAGCAAATACAGGGGTGGGAAAAAGTATGTTTACAGTTGTGAGTATGCAAAACAGAGAGCTTATTCTTACATTATTATTTATTACTGTATTATTTATTTGTATTACAACTGTAAACCTACATTTGCTCACCCCTGTACTTGGAAAATTCAATCAACTTTACTGTTATGAGCTTGGCATAATGTCCTAGGTACTTGGGAGATGATAATCTGGTGAACACTGCACTGGCCTCTTTCTGGGTTGGACATTAATGATAAACTGGGTATTAACCCTCATTTAAGCACTTCTACTCATCCCTTTTCAATGCTGTTAATAAAACCCATCAATAGAACATGGAAGGATCATAATCACATCATGAAAATAACATCAGCTAAAACATTTTTGAGCACTCACTGTATGTTGAGAACTGAACTTTGTGCACATATGCATTTGAGACTGTCTCTAGTTTATAGAAAAAAGTAGTGGTGATAGTCTTACTCAGTACACACAGTGGCAAGTTGGGGTACAGACCTGGATCTGATTTACAGAGTGATTAAAACCTAAGCAACTCCTGGGTTTGGAAGTGCAAAGCCTCCTTCTCTGCACATGAAAAGGAATGGTCAGGTGTCTTCCTTCATTTACCCAGGAGTAGCTCCACCTTGCTGGGTATTTTATGGCATCACCATAGTTAAAATGCATTCTGATGCAAGAAGCGAATAAGAACTGCTTGGATTTTATAAATTATTCACTGGGTTAGTTATTGGTCCCATCTTCACCATGGAGATTCAGAAGGTGGTATATGTGCACTGGAAAGGCTATAGTTGTATACTATGATTCCACCAGCTTCTGGGAGATTGCAGATTTCTAGACTTAATCATCCAGGAGTTCAAACAATGAACTCTGAACTCTTCTCTTTCCTTTCTCTAGTCTTTACTAACTGTGTAATGGAGATGAGCAGAGAAAGTCAAAGAGAGGAAACTGGAGACTTGATGTGTGTGCCAGAGACTCTCAGAACCTAAGGTCTTCAGGGCTGGGAAGACTTCAGAATCCAGCCCCAGCTGTTCATGTCACTGGTGAAATGAACATGCTAAGGTACTACATATTATGCAGATAGCCCAAGAGGTAAAAGCAGAGCTGTGAAAGGAGCTGGATCTTTGGGAAAATTGGTAAATGTCCCTACCTGTCCAACAGAGATGACAAGAGACAATTTTGTAAATCTGAAGTAATGTATTAGGAAAGCAGAAAAATTTCATGTGGGTCAGACTTCTTGGCCTCTTGCTTGCCATTATCCTACTTGGCCAAGTGCAAATGGGATTTCAATATATGAAAACCGTGTGTCTATTAATAACAATACAAGAAAGCTATACAACTCAAGTCTGAGATTTTGTGAAAAATAGAATCCCAGAAATGCTATAAGCAATATTGTCCAACAGAACTTCCTAAGATGATGTTGAATCATCTTCCTAGAAAGAACACAATGCTCTAGACCTGCACTGTCTATATGGTAGTCACTGGTCACAGGTGGCAATTGAGCACTTGAAATATGACTAGTGCAAATAGAGAACTGAATTCTTACTTTTATTTACTTTAAATTAATTTAAATATAAATAGCTACATGTGATGGGAGGAGGGGTGAGGGACTGGGTAAAAAAGGTGAAGGGAATAAGAAGTACAATTTGTAGTAACAAAATAGTCATGGGATGTAAAGTAGAGCATATGGAATATAGCCAATAGTATAATAACTATGTATGCCAGGTGGGTACTATACTTCACTTTGTAAACTATATAAATGTTTAACCACTATGCTGTATACTTGAAACTAATATAAAATAATATTAAATGTCTACTGTAATTGAAAATATGCTGTTATATTCCAAAAATCAAATAAGTAAATACATGGCTATATGTTGCTTCTGGTTACATATTGGAGAGCCAGCTCTTTGGCATAATGGCAGGCTCTGGAGAAAGAAGGTCTGGGCTTGAATCATGGATTTACCATTTCTTAGTTATGTAATTGTGGGGAACTTCCTTAAACTTTCAGTGCCTTGCCCTGGCTGGTGTGGCTCAGTGGATTGAATGCCGGCCTGCGAACTGAAAGGTCCAGGGTTTGATTCCCAGTCAGGGCACATTCCTGGGCTGCAGGTCAGGTCCCCAGTTGGGGGCATGCAAGAGGAGGCCAATCAATGTATCTCTTGCACATCATTGTTTCTCTCCCTTTCTCCCTCCCTTCCCCTCTCTCTGAAAATAAATAAAATCTTAAAAAAGCTTTCTGTGCCTTAATTTTCTCATCTGTAAAAGGGATGTAATGGCTGTATCTAATTCAGAGAGTTTTATAAGCATTAATTAAATTAATGCATATGCAGTGTCTCCATGTTGTATGTTCTCTCAGAAAACTAATTAGTGATAGTCTTAATTAATAATAACACCTCTGCGATATATTGAGCACTTCTACAATGTTTCAGGCACTGTCCTGTGAATTTTACATGAATTAGTCTGGAATTGTACATGTTGCACTAGGCATAGTTTGGCCAACCAGTTCATCAGGGCTATCACATCGTTTATCTTTTGGGAAAATAGACTAATAAAAATGATAAATGGTCATTTTGATAAAATTAGAAACCTTTATTGAGAACTACTCAATGCAAGGCACTGGGCTCAGCCCTTTTTTGGGGTCATTTCAATTAATTAATTCTCAGAACAATCCTATAGGGAAGGTACTATTATGATTCTGTAGTAAAGATGAGGAAACTGAAGCACAAAGAGGTTAAGATGGCAGTGTAGGCAGATGTGGCTTGCCTATTCACACAACCACATCAAAATTACAACTAAAATATAGAACAACCATGAGCCAGAACCATCAGAAACAGAGTTGAATGGAAGTCTGACAACTACAGAATTAAAGAAACCACATCCATTGAGATAGGTAGGAGGGGTGCAGATGAAGAATAGGCTAGTCTCTTACTCACATGTGGCAGATAAAAATTTGAAAGGGATAACTCAGGAGCGAGGAGACCCAGCCCCACACCAGGCCTGCCAGCTAGGGTTCCAGTGCCAGGAAGATGAGTCCCCACAACTTCTGGCTGCAAAAACCAGAGAGGATTGAATTGGTGGAAGAAACTACTGGATCCCCAAGCAGTTCATCTTAAAGACCACATACACAGGCTCACCTACTCAGACTCACTCCCTCTGAGGTCCAGCACCAGTGGTATATAGAGAGAAACTAAAATGTCTGGCATCAAGGCTAGCAGACACCATTGTCTCTATTCTAAACACTCCCTCCACAGAGCCAGCAAGCTGGTTCCATATCTGAGACTCCGTCAACATGGCTAACACTGTTTGACCCTCCTTAGAGATCCCCAGAGACTCTGCCCCACCCAATTTAGAGCCCGCCCAAGCTGCTTTTCCATACAAATGGCTAGTCTTGGCTCAAGCTTCAACTTCCTAAATCCTCTCAAACAAGCAACAGCTGGCCTCCATGAGCTCCAGGCCAGGCACTAGCGGCAGCCAGCTTAGATTCACAGGTTGGCTTCTCATGAAAATCTCCAAGCCCAGCACAAGTAGTAATCATCTCAGGGTGATTGCCCAGGGTGCCATGGGCAAAACACAAGTGGAAGCTGACCTTGGGCTACACCACCTGGGAAACCCCAGGGTCAGCACATCCAGTGGACAGCTACAGACAATGTCAGAGCACCACCACTCTGCCCCTAAATAGTTGATCTTCCACAGATGGTGAAGGTTGGTGGTCATTGGTCACAGCCAGTCCTAGCAGCTGACCGTCCTGGGTAAATTCCTCCCATTGATCTGACAACAGCGACCAAAGCTCAACTACAAGAGGAGGGTGTACTCAGCCCACACAAAGCGTGCACCTTAAGTACCCAGCTTGGATGATAGGGGAGGCTGTGCCATTGGATCCCACAGGCCACCTACTACATTAGGCCATAATACATACCAAGACATGGAGCCAAAGCAGCTCTACCTATTACACAGAAACAAATACACAGAGGCTGCCAAATTGAGGAGGCAAAGAAATATGGCCCAAATGAAAGAGCAGAACAAAACCCCAGAAAAAAGAACTAAACAAAATGGAGATAGCCAACCTACCAGAAGCAGAGATCAAAACACTGGAGATCAGGATGCTCAGAGAAATGATTGAGTATGCCACAAGATGAAGGAAGACATAAAGGTTAGATAAAGAGAAATAAAGAAAAAATATACAAGGAACCAACAGTGATGGTAAGGAAGCCAGGATTCAAATAAATAATTTGTAACAAAAGGGAGAAATAAACATTCACCTGGAACAGATAGGAGAAACAAGAATTGAAAACAAACAAACAAGGAGAGGATTAGGAACCCCTCTGGGACAACTTTAAATGTACAAACATCCAAATCATAGGGGTGCCAGAAAGAGAAGAGGAAGAGCAAGCAATTGAAAACTTATGTGAAAAAATAATGAAAGAAAACTTCCCTAATTTGGTGAAGGAAATAGAATACTAGTCCAGGAAGCACAGAGAGTCCCAAACAAGTTGGACCTAAAGAGGAACACGCCAAGACACATCATAATTAAAATGCCAAAGGTTAAAAATAAAGAGAGAGTCTTAAAAGCAGCAAGAGAAAGGAAGAGAGTTACCTACAAAGGAGTTCCCATAAGACTATCAGTTGATTTCTCAAAAACAAAAACAAAAAACAAAAAAGCTTTGCAGGCAAGAAGGGACTGGTAAGAAGTATTCAAAGTGATGAAAGGCAAGGACCTACAACCAAGATTACTTTACCCATCAAAGCTATTATGTAGAATGGAAAGTCAGAAAAAGTGCTTCCCAGACAATGTAAAGCTAAAGGAATTCATCATCACCAAGCCCTTATCATATGAAATGTTAAAGGGACTTATTTAAGAAAAAGAAGATGAAAAATATGAACATTAAAATGACAACAAACTCACAACTATCAACAACTGAATCTAAAATATAAAAACAGCCATTTTGTCTGAACCTGAAAGGAACTGAAGGTATGACCCACCTTGACTCCAGGACCTCAGGAGGACTGTTAGCAATCAAGATGGTATCTGAGCCATTATACTCCAGAGTGAGACAACCACCGCCCAGGGCACAAATACCACTGCCCAGGACACAGATGAAAGAATGCTGCAGCTTTTATCTGATTAACTTTTTCCATGAATTACAAACCCCTTACCTACACTTTTATTCTCCTTATAAAAAGGGTCCGTTTATAATGTAATTTAAGATGGTCTGTTAAGGTACAAACATGCCATATTCTCAGATTGCCAACCATCTGAATAAAGCACCCATAAATATTTTTTTTTTTTAAAAACTAAGCAAACAACAAGAAAAGGAACAGAATCATAGGTATGAGAATCATTTGGAGGGTTATCAGTCAGCTGGGAGGGGGAAGGAGGAAGAAGAGGGAAATGGTGCAGGAATCAAGGAACAACATTGGTAGGAAAAAAATAGATGGGGGTATGTTAAGAATACTATAGGAAAGGGAGAAGCCAAAGAACTTACATGCATGATCCATGGACATGAACTAAGTGGGGAGAGATTGCTGGAGGTAAGGGGGTACCAGAGAGGATGGAGGCAAAGGGGAAAATTTGGGAAAACTGTAACAGCATAATCAATAAAATATATACTTAAGGAATAAAAAAAGAGGTTAAGCAACTTGCCCAAAGTTACTCGTTAGTAAGTGCCAGATCCTAGACTAAAATCCAGATGTGTCTGATTTTAAAGTCCATGTCCTAAGTTTTGTTTGATCAAATTGCTCAACAGAAACCTTTGTTATTGCTATAAGCAGACCAGCAGTGGTAAGATTCTGGAGGGCTGCTAGGGTTCCACAACAGTGCAATGGCTTCTGAACTGGCTACTGTGTGACCCAGTATTCTTTTCTATTTGCACCAACTGTATCCTAAAATGAGGAGAACTCCAAGTTGGGAGGGTTCTGTTATGATATTTTTGTACCAGAGGTGGAAGGGAGATAGTGTTCATTCAAGAGATTCTGTGCAGGAATCTAGGGTAGCATCAATCCCAGCCATTGCCTGGATCTCTTCTATAAATTTGCACTTTATTACAGTTTTCTTGGAGAAGGGTATTCCCTACACAATAACTGGAGGAGTCTGAGATTTTTCTGGATTTTTCCTTTTTAAGTGTATATAATTTAACCTTAATATTTTCAAGTTTAAATGTCTAAGGGTGGCTACAATTGCTGGGGTCCAAAATCAAGTTCACTGAATCAAGTTCTCAGACATGGAATTTAATCACAGGTTTAAGTTGAACTGGTAAATTGCTATTTTGCCTAGAGAAAAAAAATCCAGTAACGTCGTCGTCGTCGTCGGCAGCCGTCCATCTCGAGAGAGGATGGCGTAGCTTCTTGAGAGTCTATCTGCACCGCCGAGAATGGCTGTGCAGTCCGACTCGGGAGTGACAATCCCTGCCACACTTGTTACAGGTGAAGGCAGATGGCCGTTGTTGCTGCTGTTGACGCTGCTTCCACCTCGATCTTTTCTGGACCGCCTCCTCGTTGCGCGCAGCCTCTGCACGTGACGTACCTTGCCTGACCGCAAGCCTCCAGGCTAGGCGGTCATCTGCTTGAACTTCCCATGTGTTGAGATTGATGGAGCATTGTGTCATGTCCTTTTTGCAGATGTCTTTGAACCGCAGTTTTGGGCGCCCTGTCATCCTCTGGCCTTCTGCTAGCTCGCCGTAGAGGAGGTCTTTGGGGATACGGCCTGCATCCATTCTTTTGACATGGCCGAGCCACCTGAGGCGTCTCTCGCTAAGAACTGCATGCAAACTGCTCATATTGGCTCGCTTCAGCACCTCGGTGTTGGGAATCTTATCCTGCCAGGTGACATGCAGAACGCGTCGCAGGCACCTCATGTGGAAGCTGTTGAGTTTCCTTTCATGCCTTGCGTAGGTGGTCCACGTCTCGCTGCCATAGAGGAGAGTGCTGAGTACGCAGGCTTGGTAGATGCGCAGTCTGGTTTTCTCAGTGAGGCTGGAATTGTTCCACGCTCGCCGGTTCAGTCTGGCCATAACTGTGGCTGCCCTGGCGATTCTCCGATTGACCTCCAAGTCGACTGACAGAGAGCTCGAGATGGTGGACCCGAGGTAAGTGAAGTCGTTGACAACCTCCAGGGTGTATCCGTCGATGGTGATGCATGGGGGAGTCCCCGTGCCTTGAGCCATAACATTCGTCTTCGTCAGGCTGATGGCTAGTCCGAACTCCTTACATGCGTGGGAAAGGCAAGTGACTAGCTGCTGGAGTCCCTCTTCGGGGTGTGATGTCAAAGCTGCGTCGTCGGCGAAGAGCATCTCACGGATGAGCACCTCTTTGACTTTGGTCTTGGCTCGTAGACAGGCCAGGTTGTAGAGCTTGCCATCAGATCTGGTGTGAATGAAGACACCCTCGCTGCAGTCCTTAAAGGCGTATTGGAGGAGCATGGAGAAGAAGATTCCGAACAGCGTAGGCGCGAGGACGCAGCCCTGCTTTACTCCGCTGCTGACTGGGAAGGCCTCAGAGGTTGCGCCGTTGTAGGACACCGTGCTGTGCATGTTGTCGTGAAAGGACATGACCACAGCAAGCAGATGTGGTGGACAGCCAATCTTCCGTAGCAAGCTGAAGAGTCCGCTTCGACTGACCAGATCAAACGCCTTCGTGAGGTCAATAAAGGCAAGGTAGAGTGGTTTATGCTGCTCGTGACACTTCTCCTGCAGCTGGCGTAGGGAGAAGATCATGTCCACTGTTGATCGGCCAGCTCTGAAGCCACACTGGGACTCTGGGTAGACGCGGGAAGCAAGGGTCTGCAGGCGGGCAAGAGCGACCCGGGCGAATACTTTGCCGACGACGCTGAGGAGAGAGATGCCCCGGTAGTTGTTGCAGTCGCTGCGGTCTCCTTTGTTCTTGTACATGGTGATAATGTTGGCGTCTCTCATATCCTGGGGGATGTAACCCTCCTTCCAGCAGAGACAGAGTAGATGGTGGAGCGGCTGTAGCAGGACTGGTTTCCCGCTCTTTAGGATTTCTGGAGGGATTCCGTCGCTTCCTGGTGCTTTCCCGCAAGCAAGGCGGTCGATGGCTTTGCCGAGCTCTGCCGCAGTAGGTGGGGTGTCTAGCTCCTCCATGACTGGTAGGTCTGGGATGGCGTTAAGAGCAGTGTCTGTTACGGTGTTCTTCGTTGCGTACAGCTCAAGGTAGTGCTCGGTCCACCGCCGCATTTGCTGTTCCTGGTCAGTGATGACCTCACCTGTCTTGGACTTAAGGGGGGCGATCTTGGAGGGGATTGGGCCTGTTGCCTTCTTGATACCCTCATACATTCCTCGTGCGTTGCCTATATCGGCGGCTTCCTGAATGCTTCTGCACAGGTTTAGCCAATAGGTGTTGGCACAGTGGCGGGCGGTCTTCTGGACTTTGTTCCTGGCAGCCCGTAGAGCTTGAAGTGTACTGGGAGTGGGCGTGGCCTTGTAAGCCAGTAGGGCCTTCCTCTTAGCCTCGATCACGGGTTCCATTTCTTCCCAGTGAGCCTCGTACCAGTCAGCGTTCTTCCGCTCTTTCTTCCCGTAAGCAATAATGGCGGAGTTGTATATGGCGTCGCGGAGACGTGGCCAATTGGATTCGATAAAGTCATCTGCCGCCACTCCCTCGCCGAGTGCATCTTCCATCTTGTTGATGAATTGCTGGGTCTTAACTGGGTTGCTGGCACAACTGGTGTTGACGCGTGGGTGACCCTTCATCTTGGAGTGGTGCAACCTCTTCGGCATTATGCGCACCTTGCTTACCACGAGGGCATGGTCCATGTCGCAGTCTGCACTGTGGTAGCTGCGGGTGAGGAGGGTGCTGCCAATATCCGTTCTTCTGGTGATGACGAGGTCAAGCTGGTGCCAATGGCGGGAGCGGGGGTGCCTCCATGACACCTGGTGGATCTCTTTGCACTTGAAGAATGTGTTTGTCACGCACAGGCCGTGGTGACATGAAAGCTCAAGCAGTCGCTGACCATTCTCATTGATCTTTCCTCTCCCAAAGTTTCCGAGGCAGGTGGGCCAGGCCATGTGGTCGGCTCCTACTCTTGCGTTGAAGTCTCCAAGGAGATAGAGAGCGTTACTTCTGGGGATCTTGGATAACGCTTCGTCCAGTGCATGGTAGAACTGTTCTTTCTCTTCGATGGTGGCGCAGAGGGTTGGGGCGTACGCGCTAAGAATGCTGACTGGGCCGAAAGTTGTTGACAATCGGAGGGTAAGTAATCTCTCTGTGCCTCCTGTGGGTGGCTCTATGGAGTTAACAAGCGTGTTCTTCACAGCGAACCCAACACTGTACTGTCTTGGTTGGTCCGGAGACTTCCCTTGCCAGTAGAAGGTGTAGTTGGTTTCTCTGATAGTTCCGTTGTCGGCCAACCGGGTCTCCTGTTGAGCCGCAATGTCGATGTTTAGTCGTGCCAGTTCCCTATCGATGACAGCGGTTTTCCTGGCACCATTGATCCACGGAAGGTCTGCAGTAAGTCCGGGGCACATGGTCCTGATGTTCCAGCTAGCGAGGCGAAGAGCCGGAGGCTTCTTTCTTGTTGTTTGCTTGGAATTAACTGGTGCGGGTGTTTTGTGGCCCACTTTTCGAGAGGCGCCTCTCTGATCCCCACGCACCCAGTGGGGCAGGCGAGCCATGGCGAGACGGTAGCTGTCCAGTGAGGTGCGATGACCTCTCCCACCGTCAGAGGAGACCCCTGGCGCTCATTTCCTTCACCAATCGGATGAGCTTATAACCGGTATCTGTCTCCTCCCATGTTGAGTCGACATCTTGCGATGACGCTGGAGTGTCATCTTCAGTGAAACTGAAGCTACGGAGCCTGGGCAGGGTGATATGGAGGGTCTGCTGTTGCCCATGCAGCAGACCCCCCCTCTCTTCGCAGCTGAAGGGTCCAAGGGAAAGACGGAGTCAATACAGCTTGGCTTCAGGTGCGCCGCAGGAGTTGCCGGTGTTGACTACAATGTCAAACCGCCTTAGGGACTCCGGCTCCGGATTTTCTGTCGGGGTTTACTCCCTTAGCCTTTCCCCTGAAGAGGTATGCCGCAAGGCAGCGGAGGTTTTTTGGAGTCAGAGTTTTCCTTCTCTGATTTTAGAGATGTCCTAGACATCTCAATCCAGTAACACAGAAAGGTAAAATCAATAATGTATAAGCCAATTAAAAAATATCATTATTTGCACCATTAATTCCAATGAATAAGCAAATAACCTGTTAACTCCTTGGAGTAAAGACTGTGGAATACCCTTCTGTAGTGCTGGGCACACAGTAGGGTCTGCAGTACAATCTGCCCTTCAGGCTGGCCATTTTCTTGGGGGGCAATTTTACAGAGGGCTCAGGGCTGCACTTGTCACCAATAATGCTGGATCAGGGTTCAGAAGATGGCGGAGGAGTGAGGGGAAGCTGTACTTGCTTGCTCCAAAGACCTGTCTGTAGTTTAGGCTAATTGTGGACAGAACATATCAGTTAATATCTGGATACTGGCGGGAGTTGAGCCTTGGAGCTGCTGAATCAGAGAAGACTGTCTGGGAGCAAACTGTCTGGTGAGGATAGCAGAGGATAAAAGGAAGAGATGGAATTTCTGACTGGCTTGGCTCCCTGAGCTGCGGCTGGCAATGCGCAAAGATTTTTTAGTGACCCTAGGTTTTCCCAGAGAGGAGATGGGAGGAGAGTGAGGCTCTGCCCACTGGCAGAGCCAGGAGTGGGCCAGGTGGCATCTGGCTCTGAGAGGCAAGAAACAGCGTACTGTTGTGTGTATATAAATGTGTTTTTCTTTTTTCTTTTTCTCTTCTGTTTTTTTGCAGGGAGGGGAAAAGAGGCTAGGGTTGGGACAAGATTCTTGAGGAACACAGGCGCAGAAGCGCACTTGCCCATACACGGAAGTGCCCCAGTCCACCCGCCTAGGTGCACAACCAAGCTGCCTGCCGGCATGTCCAGGCACCCCCAGCTCACCCCAACAATCACAAAACCAACCTGCTGGCCGGCACGCCCCGGAGCCTCCGGCCTGCCCCAACAGGCGAGAAACCAACTCGCCAGCCACAGCCAGCTGCCCCCATCCTGCCCCAAGAGGCGCAAAACCAACCCACGGCAGCTGCACCCAGGCACCCCCGGGCCCGCCCCAACAGATGCACAAAAAAAAACAAAATGCCTGCCAGCACGCAGAGGCCTCCCATTCCTCTGGAACAGGTGAGAAACCAGTCCGCCTTGGACTCACCCACCCCTGTGCACAATGGGTCAACCCGCCCCTGGCCTGAGCGAGGGAGTGCACTTGCACCTGGCTGAGGACAAGGAGGATGAAATGAACTAGAGGCATTTTGTAATAAGTTTTGGGTGCTGGCTCTTGAGAAAGAACTGGGAGAGCAGTGGACGAGGTCCCAGTACAGAATAATCCCCAGTGCTATGGGAGAAATCACTTAAGCATACTGCTTCCCTCCAAGTGGCATCAGCTGGAGGCAGCAGCTCAACAACTGTATACAAAAAGGTCACATCAAAAAGGCATAAAATAAAAGCAGATCTATCTAAGAAGCAGAAACAAGACCAGTTCCCAAAATGGGGAGGTGGAATAACACCCCACCAAACAGAAACAATACCCCACCAAAAGGAAAGGAGGAATTCCCAGAAGGAGGGATACCTGAAATAGAAGCAAGCAAACTATCAGACATGGAATTCAAAACAATACTAATGAGGAAGCACAATGAACTCAACAAACTCAAAACTACAATGAACTCCAGGGGAACTACAAAAAACTCCAGGAAACTACAAAGAACTCCAGGTAAGCTACTAGGAACTTACTGACAACTACACCAGCATGAAAAAGGACATAGAAACTATCACTAAGAACCAGGAAGAAATGAACAATACAATTTCTGAACTGAAGGACACAATTTCTGAACTGAAGGACACAGTAGAAACAATCAAAAGCAGACTAAATGAAGCAGAGGATCTGATCAGTGAGTTAGAGGACAATGTAGAAAAAAACTCACAGACACGGTAACAAACTGAAAAAATACTGAAAAAGAATAAAGAGGGTTTAAGAGAACTCCAGGACAACATGAAACAAAACAATATGTGTATTATAGGGATAAAAGAAGGAGAAGAAGAGGAGCATGGAATAGAAACTTGATTGAAAAATTAATGACAGAAAATTTGCCTAACTTGATGAGAGAAAAAAGTCATGCAAGTCCAGGAAGCACAGAGGGTCCCAATGAAGATGAACCCAAAAAGGCCAACTCAAAGGCACATCATAATTAAAATGACAACATTCAAAGATAAAGAATCCTAAAGGCAGCAAGAGAAAAACAGCAAATAACATACAAGGAAGCTTCAATAAGACTATCAACTGATTTCTCAACAGAAAACACTACAAGCCAGAAGGGAATATCAAAATATATTTCAAATATGAAAAACAAAGGCCTACAACCAAGACTACTCTACCCAGCAAGGCTCTCTTTCAAAATGGAAGGTGAAATAGGAGTTTCCCAGACAAAGGAAGACTAAACTAATACATCTCCACCAACCAGCATTTCAAGAGATCATAAAGGAAATGCTGTAAGAAAAAGAAGAAAAAGAGAGAGGGAGAGGACCATAGGTACAAAAGGGATGAATAAATACCTGTCAGTAATAACCTTAAATGTAAATGGATTAAATACTCCAATAAAAAGACATAGGGTAGTGGAATAGATTCAAAAACATGACCCACATATATGCTGTTTACAAGACATACCTCAAAACAAAAGATTTACACAGACTGAAAATGAAGAGATAGAAAAAAGTATTCTAAGCAAATGGACAGAAACAAAAGCTGGGGTAGTAATACTTGTATCAAACAAAACAGATTTCACAGCAAAAGCCATAAAAAGAGACGAAGAAAGACCTTTTATAATACTGAAGGAACAATTCATCAAGAAGATATAGCCCTGGTAAACATATATGCACCCAACATAGGTACACCTAAATATATAAGGAAAATCTTGGAAGAGTACAAGAAGGATATCAACAGCAACACACACATAATAGGGGATTTTAACACCCCATTGTCAACAATGAACAGATATCTGAAGCAAAGAAACACCAAGGATATTGAGGCATTGAACAACACTCTAGATAAAATGGACTTAATTGATTATATATATATATGTATATATATATATATCGTCGGCAGCCGTCCGTCTCGAGAGACGATGGTGTAGCTTCTTAAAAGTCTATCTGCACCGCCGAGAATGGCTGTGCAGTCCGACTCGGGAGTGACATGGTAGTATCTGTCTCCTCCCGTGTTGAGTCGACATCTTGCGATGACGCTGAAGCTACAGAGCCTGGGCAGGGTAATATGGAGGGTCTGCTGTTGCCCATGCAGCAGACCCCCCCTCTCTTCGCAGCTGAAGGGTCCAAGGGAAAGACGGAGTCGATACAGCTTGGCTTCAGGTGCGCCGCAGGAGTTGCTGGTGTTGACTACAACGTCAAACCGCCTTAGGGACTCCGGCTCCGGATTTTCTGTCGGGGTTTACTCCCTTAGCCTTTCCCCTGAAGAGGTATGCCGCAAGGCAGCGGAGGTTTTTTGGAGTCAGAGTTTTCCTTCTCTGATGTACCCTGACTGGAAGATCGGACCAGCGACACTTAGCTCGCAGGCCGATGCTCAATCCACTGAGCTAAACCAGCCAGGGCTATATATATATATATATATATATAGACCACATTGTAGGACACAAAACAAGCCTCAACAAATTCAAGATTATTGAAATTATATCAATCATCTTCTCACATCACAATGCCTTGAAACTAGAAATCAACCTCAAGGAAAAAAATCAAAGACATTCAAAATCATGGAGAATGAATAAAATGCTATTAAACAATGAATGGGTTAACAATGACATGAAGGAAGAAATCAAGAAGTTTCTGTAAACAAATGATAATGAGCACACAACAGCCTAAAACCTATGGGACACAGCAAAAGCAGTACTAAGAGGAAAGTTCATAGCAATACAGGCCTACCTGAAAAGGATAAAAGAATCTCAAATAAAAAATATAACCCCACAGTTACAAGAACTAAGAGAACGACAACAAACAAAGCCCAAAAAGAGAAAGAACGAAATCATCAAGATCAGGGCAGAATTAAATGACATAGAGTCTAAACAAACAATTCAAAAGATCAACAAAAGTAGAAGCTGATTCTTTGAAAATATAAACAAAATCCACAAGCCTTTAGCCAGGCTCATCACAAAAAAAAAAAAAAAGAAAGGACCTAAACAAAGAAAATCACGAATGAAAGAGGAGAAATCACAACCGATATCACAGAAATACAAAGGATTCTAAGAAAATACTACAAAGAACTATATGACAGGAAATTTGACAATCTGGATGAAATGGACAAATTTCTGGAAACATATAATCTTCCAACACTGATTCGAGAAGAAGCAGAAAACCTAAAGAAATCATTAACAACTAGTGAAATTGAAGAAGTAATCAAAAGCCTCCCAGCACAAATAAGCCCCGGTCTAGATGGCTTCACAGGAGAATTTTACCAAACATTTAGGAAAGAATTAACTCTTATCCTTCTCAAACTTTTCCAAAAAATCCAAGAAGGTGGAAGACTCCCAAACTCTTTCTATGAAGCCAGTATTACCCTAATTCCAAAACCAGGTCAAGACACAACAAAGAAAGAAAACTACAGGCCAATATCGCTGATGAACATAGATGCTAAAAACCTCAACAAAATATTGGCAAACCAAATCTAGCAACACATTAAGAAGTTCATATACCATGATCAAGTGAGATTCATCCCAGGAATTCAAGGATGGTTTAATATTCTCAAATCCATAAATGTAATACACCACATAAACAAAATGAAAGACAAAAATCACATGATCATATCAATAGATGCTGAAAACGCATTTGATAAAGTTCAGCATCCATTTATGATAAAAACGCTCAGCAAACTGGGAATAGAGAGAGCATACCTCCACATAATAAAGGCCATATACGAGAAACCTGAAGCCAACATCATACTCAATGGGCAAAACCTAAAAGGTTTCCCACTAAGATCATATATATGTCCACTCTCCCCACTTCTATTCTACATAGTTTTGGAAGTTCTAGCCACAGCAATCAGACAAGAAAAATAAATAAATAAATGGCATCCAAATTGGAAAAGAGGAAGTAAAACTGTCATTATTTGCAGATGACATGATAGTGTACATAGAAAACCCTATAGACTCCACCAAAAACCTACTTGACCTAATAAATGAATTTGGCAAAATAGCAGGGTACGAAGTCAATATTCAGGAATTGAAGTTATTTCTGTACACCAACAATAAAATATCAGAGGTAGAAAATAGAAGAAAATCCCAGTTACTATAGCAATGAGAAAAAAAGAAGTATTTGGGAATTAACTTAACCAAGGAGGTAAAAGACCTCCACTCAGAAAACTACATAACCTTGAAGAAAGAAATTAAGGAAGATCCAATAAATGGAAGCATATACCATGTTCATGGGTGGGAAGAATCAACATCATTAAAATGTCCATACAACCCAAAGCAATTTATAGATTCAATGCAATCCCTATTAAAATTCCAGTGACATATTTCACAGACCTAGAACGAATACTTCAAAAATTTACATGGAACTAAAATGACCCTGAATAGCCTCAGCAATCTTGAGAAAGAGGAACAAAATAGAAGAAATCAGAAAACCTGATATCAAGCTATATTACAAGGCCACAGTATTCAAAAACAGTCTGCTACTGCCGTAAGAACAGACTTAAAGATCATTGAAACAGAATAAAGAGTCCAGAGACCTCCGGCCATGTTGGAGGCTTGGACAGACTTGCTGCTTCTCCCTCCACGACTAGAAGGAATACAACTGCCTCAAAACTGGAGACAACCAGAAGTTCCAGAAAATCGAGCTGCGTGGAAGTCCAACAAACAAAGATATAAAAAAGAAATACTCATTCAAACAGGTAAGAGGGGAGGAGCTGGGATGGAGAGGACACAGTGTGGTGGTGGCAGTGGCAGCAGCAGAGGTAGTGGCAGGCCAGCAGAAAGCACAGTCACACGTTTTGTAAAGTGGAGAGGGACACCTGGGGAGCACTCTCAGCTCCGGACCAGACTGCGCAGCTCAGGGTCCCAGCGCCAAGGAATATTAAGCCTCGTTGATTTTGACTGTGTAAAACAGTGGGTGTTGCGGGGTGGTGGAAGAAACTGATGGTCTCTCAGCAGAGTCCACTTGTTTAAATGGCTCCCATGGTCCTAGAACATCTGCAGACCCACCTACTCTGGAAACCATGGCCAGGGCAAAAGCTAGAGAGGTGCTGGTCCCATACAAAAGTGTTAGAAGTGCCTGGAAAAGGGGCAGCGCCACAACGTGGTGAAACGGGTCACCCTGTACTGACAAATACCTAAGGCTCCACCCCTTACAACGTAACAGGAGTGACAGCTCTACCTAAGACATAGAAGCAAACAAACACAGGAGCCTGTCACGATGAAGAGACCGAGAAGTATGGACCAAAAGGGGGAACAAATCAAGGTTTCAGTGGGAGAACTAACTGAGGAGGAGATAGCCAACTAACAAATGCAGAATTCAAAACACTGGTGGTAAAGGTGCTCACAGGCTTGACAGATATGCTTGAGCACAGCAAACACATAAGGGAGGAAGTGAAGGCTATGCTAACTGAAACAAAAGAAAATCCACACAAAACCAATAGTGAAGGGAAGGAAACTGGGTTCAAATCAATGATTTGGAACATAAGGACGAAATAGTCAACTGTACAGAATGAGGAAACAAGAATTGAAAAAAATGAGGAGAGGCTTAGGAACCTCTGTGACAACTTTAAACATGCCAACATCCGAATCATAGGGGTGCCAGAAGGAGAAGAGGAAGAGCAAGAAATTGAAAGCTTATGTGAAAAAATAATTAAGGAAAACTTCCCAAATTTGGTGAAGGAAATAGACATACAAGTCCAGGAAGCACAGAGAGTCCCAAACAAGCTAGGCCCAAAGAGGACCACACCACGACACATCATAATTAAAATGCCAAAGGTTCAAGATAAAGAGATAATCTTAAAAGCAGCAAGAGAAAAGCAGAGTTATCTACAAAGTGGTGCCTATAAGACTATCAACTGATTTCTCAAAAGAAACTTTGCAGGCAAGAAGGGACTGGCAAAGTATTCAGTGTGATGAAAAGCAAGGACCTACAACCAAGATTACTCTATCCAGCAAAGCTATCATTTAGAATGGGAGGGCAGATGAAATGCTTCCCAGACAAGGAAAAGCTAAAAGAGCTCATCATTACCAAGCCCTTATTGTATGAAATCTTAAAGGGACTTATGTAAGGAAAAGAAGATCAAAGCTATGAACACTAAAATGACAATAAACATAACTATCAACAACTGAACCTAAAAAATTAAAAGAAAATTCAACTAAGCAAACCAGAATAGGAACAGAATCATAGGTATAGGGGTCAGTTGGAGGGTTGTCAGCTGGGGAGGGGAAGGGGGAGAAATTGGGAAACGGTGCAGGGATTAATAAGCATAATTGGTTGGTACAAAATAGACAGGGGGAAGTTAAGAACAGTATAGGAAAGGGTGAAGCCAAAGAACTTATATGCATGATCCGTGGACATGAACTAAGGGGGATGGGACTGCTGAAGAGAAGGGGGTACTGGGCAGAGGGGATCAAAGGGGAAAATTTGGTACTACTGTAACAACATAATCAATAAAATATATTGAAAATAAATAAAGAACCGAGAATAGCCACAGCAATCTTGAGGCAGAAGAACACAGTAGGAGGAATCACAATACCTGATACCAAACTATACTACAAAGCCACATTAGGAAACTAATGAACAAAACAAACAAATGAATAAAATAGAACCAGAGATATGTAAAGAGGGAACATACTGACAGTGTCTAGAGAGGGTGTGGGGTGAAGAGGATAAGTGGGGAAAGAAAGGGAAGTGTCTAGTCAAGGAACTAATATGAATGACCTATGGACATGGACAACTAAATGGGGATGGACTATAAGAGAGCGGGGAGATGGGTGGAGTAGGGAAGAGCAAAGGGGGAAAATTGGACAAGTGTGACAGAAAAACAAACAAACAAAAGAGACAGTAATCACTTCTATAGGGAGGGAAAGTATGTCTACTCGGGGGTTAACACAGTCTAATCTATGGTGACACTACACTTCTTTAAACTGTGCATATAGGCCTTGCACTACTTTGTATCTATGTTATATTTTACAATAAAAGGAAAATGCTATATATACAACTTATAGTCAGTAATGTGGACTATATATCTCTGCATAGAAAAAAATAATAAAATATTACATGCCAACATGTTAATAATGGTGGTTATCCTTGACTTATTTATATATTATATACTTGTGTTTTCTGCATTTTCCAAGTTTACTACAAAGAGTACATCTTATTCTTATGATCAGAAGATCACAAAATGTATGGGAAAAATATAAGGTGCCCATCTAAGATGGAAACTAATAAGGATCAACACAAGACAGATGAATGAGTAATCTGTGGAAATCTATGAGAATATTACTCTCTATAGAGATTAGTGGTGTGCCTGATCTAAGTAGGATGAGCTCAAAGGTCACCAAGGAGCCTAGGGTGTATTCCTAGAGTTGGTTCTTGGAAGTCAGGATAGTTATCTCTGGGAAGAGAAAGGGCTTCTAATATATTTTCAAAATTCTATTCTTAATCTTGTTTATGGGTACATACATGTTGGTTTTATTGTTATATGTTTTATACACTCTTCTATGTGTATCATATGAATTTAAAAAACAGGATTAGAAAAAAACCAGGAATCATGTACATAGAAAATATTGTGCTATGTCAAAAAACAAAAGTTCATGAAAAATCACCAGCATTTAGAGGTTAAAAAATTGCTTTAGAATTTTGATCTTTTTTCCCTGCCACTCCTAGCTCCGTCCAGGGATGCTCCAGTGGCAGGGGATTATGGTGGGGTCAAGGCTGCAAGAACCTAGCTCAGCACACTCTTCATGGGATTTAGGGTTGGCCTGGTTTTGGCTCTCTGAGACTCATCAGGAATGCGAACACTTCCAGTGCTCAGGATTTTGGGCCTGGCTTCTTCCCCAGGTTTTGTCCACAGAGGCACACAAGCAGTATTCTGGTATTCCAACTAAAAATAAACCCATGCTTTCCTGCTACTTCCTCTCTTATAGTTACCTACCTGGTCTCCTTCCTTCCTTACCTATATGGAACAGGGCATCATACTCTACTTTCCTTTTTTGAAGACCTAATCTTCTGTCTTCTGACCCATTTTTTTTTGCCCTGAGGCTATGCCCCTCCTTATTGCCTTAGCACTTTTTGTAATTTGAGGAGAAATGAGAGATCATTTACTCATTTTATCACTCTCTATAGATGAAGGAGTGGTTGTGGCTTATTGAAGATTGTCAAGCAATGGATATGCTTTGCTCTAGGAAACCCACCTTCCTAATCATATGTTCTTCCCTGCCAGCTAAGTGTAGTGGTTATGGGGAGTTATTGTTTAATGGGAACAGAGTTTCAGTCCTGCAAGATAAAAAAGAGTTATGGAGATGGGTGGTGGCAATGGTTGCACTACAATGTGAATGTATTGAATACCACTGAATTGTACACTTAAAAATGATAAATTTTATGTTTTGTGTATTTTACAACAGTAAAATTAATTTGGGGAAAAAAGATCGTCAAGTGAGTTAAAGACAGAGAGTCTGAGAGTCAGAGAGACCTACAGAGAGTATCTATCACAACTGTCTTGCAGGTACTCAGTCTCTGAGATTGGAGCCCTGCAATGCCACCTTCTGAGAAAGAATGATTGCTATCAAATTCCTACTTGGTTGGTGGGGACACTGAGGCTTGTGGTACAAAAGGACCTTGCCCCAACTTAGAGCAGACCAGAACTCAGCACTCCTGATTCCCGGCCCAAGGTACCTTCTCGCAACCCCTTTACCCCAAAGGAATCCACTTTCTTTGGTCTGAATGCCAGGAATGGAAGCTAGAATATGCAGCTTTATGTACATCCTGGTGGTAACACATCTATATGAAAAGCCCGTGGCATGAGGAAGAAGAGGAGAGAAGTGTCCTATTTAAAGCTGACCTCTTTCAACCCCTCTGTGGTTCTCACTGAGAGTAAGGAATTGGTCAAAGAACATGTATGAATGGCCCATGGACATGGATAATGGTGTGGGGATTGACTGTGGGAGTGGAGGGTGGGCTGGGCGGAGGTGGACAAAGGGGGAAAAATTGAGACAATGGTAATACAATAACAATTTAAAAAGAAAGAAAAGGATACTCCATACTTCTGAGTGGAACAGGTGGCCAGCGCTGGAAAAGCCCTGCTCTGCATACAGCTGACAGCCACTCTACCCCCACAATAGCCCAAGGGCTCTGACCCCAGAAGTAACCTGCAGCCTTGGTTCTTGGTTCTGGATTGGGTCTTTCCAGAATGCATTTTTGAGGGGGTAGAAGAGGCTTTTGGAGATGCATCATAAAAGGGGAGTAGAATGAGTGAGGTGGGGGCCCCTCAATAGTGAACAAGATGGAAAGACAGTAGCCAAATATTAGGCCTCCTTCTTCTTGGCTCCAATCCAAAGACTCTGGGAGCCCTTTTGGGGAGGAGCATCAGGCATGCTGTCCCTCCAGTGCCTCATCAGTGACAGCATTGCAGTCTCAGGCAGCTGGTCATTTGGAATGAAACCTCCCTGATCTCAACTGGGAGCACCCCTCAGGGGCTGAGCAAGGTCCTTATGAAGCACTAACTAGACCCTCAGCACAGCTCCATCTGAGATACCTAGGTATGAGGCCAGAAAGGGAACTCTTTTTAGATGCATCTCTCTCTCCTTGAATCTCTGAAATGTCTGCTTTTTCTTACACCATCAGAAAGCAAGAGTTCTCACTGGCCAAAGCTCTGCCAGAGGCTAGGCCAGCCTGGTCCCCAGCTTCTTCAGAAACAAAGGGCAACCTCATTCTTCTCTTCTTTTCACTGCCCTCCACCTCCCCGCCTTTTGGCTTCTGGCTTCCGCAGAGATGGTTGCTGCTTCTTTAAAGTGCTCCAATTCTTGCACAGATGTTCTACTCATTAGCAATATATAAATGGCCACTTAGTCCAGATTAAACCTAGGTAGGACAACAGCCTGGACTCTGAGAGTTGTAACATACTGGCACAGGAGAGGGAGCTCTTCCCCCAGAGGATTTGGCAGATATTCCTACCAGGTTACAGTTAAAGGCCCATCTACTTGGGTGGGCAGTAGATGATCTGAGAACTAATGGAACCAGGTCAATTCAGTGGCACCAATCAACAAGGGGAGCAGTGAAGAAAGGACAAGGGAAAATGCCAGAGGAGGAGGCAAACACCTGGGGTCTAGGCTTAACTCCTCCATGTGCTTGACAGCTTGGGTGGCTTCAGGTAAGTTGAGTTACCTCTCTAAACCTCAGTTTCCTTATGCAGAAAATAGGGATAACAATAATGCCCACTGCCAGGGGATGCTGTGAAGATAGGATGGAAGGACAAGGGGAAAGTCCTCAATGTGGGACTCAGTGCAGTGCATGCACATTCAAGGTCTACTCCCAACCTCCATCCCCACCCTTACTACTATTAAGAATTCTGGCCTGGAAGTTAGCTGACCTGGACTTTGCCATCAGTTTTACGAGCTTGAGAAAGTCCCTTTCCCTTTTGTATCTTTTGAAATAATCATGCATTTTTCATCCCTTGTTCTGTTAATATAGTTTATTACATTGATTGATTGTCATATATTGAGCCAGCCTTGCATTCCTGGGAGAAATCTCACTTCGTCATAGTGTATATCCTCTTTTATGTCACTGGATTTGGATTGTTAGGGTCTTTTTAAGAATTTCTTCATCTCTGTTTCTAAGTGATATTGGTCTACCTTCTTGCTTTAGGGCCCCAATGTCCCCATCTTAAAATTATATACTTGAACTAGATAATCTTCAAAGGCTCTTTCAGAATTTATGCTCTCTTATTTTATGATACTAAGATAAAAAATAGTGATTATTAGACACCAGACAGACAACACTTAGATTCTTCTTAATGTAATTAAGAGTCTGAATATTCATTTTGCTTAGTTCTCAAGTAACTTTAGTCTTTTCAGTCTGCCCTGCTTCCAAGGCCTAGTAATCTTTAGATGTTTAGGATGCAAACTAAATAAAGTCTTCCAGTTAATTTATTTTAAACTTCTTCAAAATGTGTATCATTATATTTTCTTAGACCTGGAGTCAGAGGGGGAATTGAACAAATAGGAGGAGGGAGAGAAAAAACAAAAAGTCAAACATTGAGTGAAGAAGCAATGAAGAAGCACAATCCAGCTACAAACCAATCAAACTAGTCTTGGCCTAGTTCTCCAAAATAGTCAATCAGTTATGCCCACTGCCTCTTTTCCTGTAGCTACACTACTGCTCACCAGGGAATCAGGAAATGGCCTTCCCAGCCACAGCTACTGAAGGAAGGATGTGTTAGCCATTCTAATGACTGCTCAGATCTCCTGCCGTGGGGTGTATAATTGACTGATAGTCTTCCAGAAACGATTCTCTTAAATTTGTTAATGCATTTGGGGTCCTACTGCCAACCAGTGACTGAACATGGTGGGTGTACTAATGTAGATCTACTCCTGTGAGGTGCAGGACTCCCCCAGTGGTAGCTTTGGCTCAAGGACTCTTGATTGGCCTGTCTGAACATTTCCTGGAGCTGCACTGTGGTTTAAAACTCGTATCACCCAATCCTTCTGTATCCCCTATGGGTCAAACCACCTGTATTATGGTATGAGGCTCTCCCCACCTTTTCTTGCTCCCTTCTACCTTAACCTTCACAGGCTTTTCCCCTAATACATTTTATACACATCTGATCCCATACTTATTGGCAGATCCAAACAGACACAAAAGAGCACTTGGTTACTTAGCTGTTCTTCCTGCCAAAAACATAAAGAAAGCTTTTTTCCCCTTATCCCTCTGCTACTCCCCACCCTGTCCCAATGAATGAATGACCACAGTGAGTGATGAGTGACAAACGCTCTCCTGTCTCTTCCCTTAAGTACCTGGTTCACAGCTTGCAGAGTTAATTTCTTTCTGTTGGGGCTTTATTATTGTTTCTGTAGATTTCTGGGGCTATATTTATTTTTGTTATTTTACTTCCTCACCCCAGTCATAAATTGATTGTTTTGAAAAAGACAATGCAAGACATGGGGAAACCCCAGACAAGTCTACTTGTCCCAGGATTTCTGGCTAACTTGGGCTTTAATTGAGGTTCCTGACTGTCTCCACCTGCCCAAGTCCAACAGCACTCAGCCAACACAGCACTCTGTCCTATGGAGAAGGTTCTGGTTTTCTTTATACTGCTCTGTCTCCCACATCAGGACCTTGCAATCCAGAAAATGGATAGATTATAGGTCTGTTTTAAAGGAAGAAGGGCCATCACTAGCACTGGGAACCAAAAAGGCAAACATAAGCATGAATACTGTGCCTGGCCAAATAGACATCATTTCTGTTGTGTAACCATTAAGTGAAATTGGGATTGATCAGTTACATTAAACTTAAGCACAGACTTCCAGTCAAGATAGAGGTGTAGGTAGACAGGCTTCACCTCCTCGCACAACAATAAGAAATATTACAACTAACCACAAAACAAAAAACAACCAGAACGGCCAGAGAACTGAACTGTATAGAAGTCCAACAACCAAGGATTTAAGAAGAAATATTCATACAGACAGGTAGGAGGGGCAGAGCTGGGGCAGTGAGGACGTGGTGTAGTGGAGGTGAGGTGGAATGTCTGTGGCCAGTAGAACAAGAAGTCCCACATTTATGTGTGGTGGATAAAAGCCAGGAGGGACACCTAGGGAGTGATCCCAGCCCCAGGCTAGACCACATAGCTCATGGTTCCAACACTGGGAAAATAAAGCCTCATAGCTTCTTGCTGTGAAAACAGCGAGGGTCAGAGTGGTGGAAGAAACTGTTCATATCTCTGGAGAGTTCTTTAGAGAGCCCCCATGGTCCTAGAATGTATGCAAACCCACCTACTCTGGGAACCATCACCAGGGAAACAGCTTGAGGGGAGCCAGTTGCATACGGAAAGTGGGTGAAGTGACTGGAAAAGGGGCAAGTGCCAAGCAAGTGACATTGTTCCCTCTATGACCCCTCTCCCACATACAGCACCAAAAAGTGGTGAAATGGGTGGCCCTGCAAGGCCCCATTACTTACAATGTAACAGATACAGCAGCTCTACCTAATACACAGAAACAAATACAGGGAGGTTGCCAAATTGAGAAGTATGGCCAGGTGAAGGAGCAGATCAAAACTCCAGAAAAAGAACTTAGCAAAAAGGAGACAGCCAACCTATCAGATCAGAGTTCAAACCACTGGTGATAAGGATGCTCAGAGAAATTATTGAGTACAGCAGATGCATAAGGGAAGAAATGAAGTCTACACTAAATGAAATAAAGAAAAATCCACAGGGAACCAGCATTGAAGGGAAGGACTCCAAGCTTCAAATCAATGAATTGGGACATAAAGAAGAAATAAACGGTCAATGAGTACAGAATGAAGAAGACTCTGGGACATCTCCACAAGTGCCAACATCCAAATGATAAGGGTGCCAGAAGGAGAAGAAGAAAAGCAAGTAATTGAAAATGTATTGGAAAAAATAATGAAAGAAAACTTCCTTAATTTGGCAAAGGAAATAGACATACAAGTCCAGAAAGCACAGAGAGTCCCAAACAAGTTGGATCCAAAGAGGACCACACCAAGACACATCATAATTAAAACGCCAAAAGTTGATAAAGAGAGAATCTTAAAAGCAGCAAGAGAAAAGAAGAGAGTTACCTACAAAGGAGTTCCCATAAGACTATCAGCTGATTTCTCAAAAGAAACTTTGAAGGCCAGAAGGAACTGGCAAGAAATATTCAAAGTGAGGAAAAGCAAGGACCTACAACCAGATTACTTTATCCAGCAAAGCTATCATTTAGAATGGAAGGGCAGACAGAGTGCTTCCCAGACAAGGAGTTCATCATCACCAACCCCTTATTATATGAAATGTTAAAAAGACTTATTCAAGAAAAAGATCAAGACTATGAACATTAAAATGACAACAAATGCATAAATTTCAACAACTAAATCTAAAAACAAAAACAAAAACAAACTAAGCAAACAACTAGAACAGCAATGGAATCATAGATGTGGAGATCATATGGAAGGTTATCAACAGGGAGGGGGACGGGGGAGAGTTGGGGGAAAGGTACAGGGATTAAGAAGCATAACTGGTAGGAGCAAAATGGACAGGGGCATGTTAAGAACCGTAAAGGAAATGGAGAAGTCAAAGAACTTATATGCACAACCCACAGACCTGAACTAAGGAGGGAGATTGCTGGAGGGAAGGGGGCTACCAGGCAAAGGGGGCAAAGGAGAAAAATTGGGACAACTGTAAAAGCATTATTAGTAAAATATACTTAAAAAACCTTAAGTACAGTCTTCAAATTCCACATCTGCAGGATATATTTCTAGTTAGTTTGTGGACTTGGTAATAAATAACCTGCTTTCTGTAAATAAATTTAAGTGTTTGGTTGGGTTTGCTTTAACTATAATTTTTTAATAGCAAAGAGTTACAGCAATGATGATAAACTATAAACAGTGTGTGAAACTCATCTCTCATTCTCAGATCTGAAGTTGCCTGCCTGCTTCATGATTCAGAATGCATGAGCCCGGAGTATGAACCAGAAGTCAACAGACTCAAGCTGTTGCTCCAGGCCGGGAATTTTATGGCCTTGCTGAACTTCCATAGCTCTAGAGGGGAAATGGTGGTGGTGGAGGGGCTGTTCACACAGATCTGCTGTCTAGACCCTGCTGTCTGGAGCATACGACACATTGGAGAAGCTTCTATTGCCTTTGCCTAAGTTCCTATATGCAGACTATATGGGTGTGGTAGAGGAGAGATCTGGGTGCTCAATGGGTTACTGTTTTGAGAGAGGAGGTACTGGGTGCCTGGTATATAGGAAGATACACTGGGCCCCTAATGTACCAGGTTCACAGAGAGGAGGTGTGGGGCAGTTGCCAGAGAGACTGGAGTTCTCCATTAGTGTGTTTGTGTCTTCTGAGTGCTTGTCTGTTTTGTTCTTTTGGAGCATTTAACTTTGTACATTGTAGAATATCTAGTATAGATTATTCAATTGTTCTCCATTGTAATATAATTCTGTGGCTGGAATCTGCTGACAGTCTGTGTTTGATAGCAGTCACACAACACATCTTTAATGAGCACCTATCATTATCCAGGTCCTGTGCTGTGATAACATCGGTGGACAAGGTGGATATGGTCCTTATCCTTTCAGGGCTGGCACATTCATATAATGGAAATTCACTTAAACAAAAACTTGCAATACAGAGTAATAAATGATATATGAGAACATTATAGACTGCTAGAGAAAAAAATAACAGGAGAACCCAGACAAGGCTGGAGAGGGTGGGTGCTTAGAGGAAGCATCTTGGGGGAGCTAAGATTTATGCAGTGACCAAAAGAATGAATAAATGTTGGCCAGGTGAAGGGCCATAGGCAGAAAGTTACCTAAATTCCAAAATCAATGTTATACACATCACAGTTTCACCCAGTGCCACTCCTATTCTGAGACCTGATGTACACCCAGATTATATAGAGTGATTGCTTGCAAAATGAGGCCTAAGAATCTGGGTTCTCCCTGCAAAAACACTGCTTTCTGGAATCACATAGAGTCATCCCAAAGAAGGCCATGCTACACTGGATGGGAGCTGGGAGGATGAATTACCAATATTCATATTTCCGTTCCTATCTTATTAAATTCAAGGAAATTGTTAACTTTCTTGAAGCCCTCCAGCATCTTTCTTTTTCATCTTTGCTTGTTGAAAATTAGATCACAAACCAAAGCAGGAGCTCCAAGACATTTTTAACTGTTCACACGAGAGTTGGGTGTGTCCCATTTATAAAACAATCTGTTGCAAGTAGAAGAAGAAAGCACTGAGAAAAGTCAGAGTTCTAAATGTCAGAATCAGAAGAGCCCATAGGAGGTAGGAGTCATCTATACCAGAGGTTCTCAAAGTGAGGGTTCCTGGAGAGGCAGCATCCCTTGGAAACCTGTTAGAAATGTAAATTTCTGGGCCCCTCCCAGACCTACTGAATCAGATACTCTGGAGGTGAAACCTAGTAATCTGTACTTTAACAAACCCTCCAGCACACACTCAAGCAAAAACCACTGATTTAATTCAACCCTCTCATTCTACAGAATAGGAGACTGAGGCTCAGAGAAGGAAGGAGCACTTGACCCTGTCACAAAGAATATGATCTGAATGTTGGGCCAGTGACCACTGTGTATTGCTTTCCAGCTTTCCCTTGTTAAAAGGGAGTTGTTTGTTTTTTCCTGTACTCCTGCTCTTTCTCTGCCAAGATGAGCACGATGGCCAGGGGTCCCCGGAACATGAGGTGTTATGTCGTGACCAAGTTGAGAGGATGGCAAGTTACCTGGAATTTCTAGATTGGAGCTGAACCACTTTGGGGAGGAAGTAAACAGGTTTTCTGTGGTGTGGACATTTTGAGAGGCATATGCATTGAAAGGAGGGAGCATAAGTATGTGGATAGCCAAAGAGGCTGATTGTAGCAAATATAGTTGGCTGCTTAGCCAACATCTAGCCTTCCCCTGTTTTCATTCAGGCCAGCTCACTTGTTCCATGCTACCTGTATGCTTTGGGGAAACCTGTCTCTACCTAGGGTTCTAGAGAGGTGAGGCACTTAATTTAGCTCAGCTAGAAGCAGCATAGTAGACATGTGATTAATTCGAGCTACTACACCCAAAGTTCCTGTGGGTTTCCGAGAAAGAAGCTTCCTTACTCTTTTGACAGAGCTTCTGAAAGCAACTCTTTTTTCCTGCTCCCTTGGCTGAGGGCAGGAGAAAGCTTGTAGCTCCAGGAATTGCTGGCAGCTATTGTGTGCCCACTAGGGGGAAACAACCTTAGGATGAAGCTGATGCTGGGGAAGGCAGACTAGACAGCTGGAAAGAAACACTGTTGAGCTGTTGATTCAAACCATTCCTGAGGTCTGCCCAACTGCTGGATTTCCACTTACAAGACTCAGTAAGTTCATTTAATTCTTTAAACCAGTGTGAATTGGTTTTTCTACTACTTGTAACTCAATATAGCTTAACGGATAAAGTATCTAGCTTGGCCCCTCAGACCTCTGAGTTCATAAGGATTGCATTATACCTTCAGCCTCAAATTGAGGAGCATCCCACTTCTGATGATGAAGCACAGGGCCTGTTGAACTCTTCTCAGCCTTGAGTCATGTTTCTTTATCCACAGACCAGTTCATTTAAAGAGAAATACAATAAACCTAACCTGTCTGTACAATATGCTCCAGCAAATACATCTACTGCAGGTCAAATACCTCAGTCTTGGGCTTCTCACTCAGATCGCAAACATGGTACTCAAGCCCTTAAATACTCCATTTTGCATTAGTTGAACACAATATACATTTTAGAAGCAATAGCCTAGCTTAACAACATTAAGGATTTCTAGGTCATATTCAATTCCAATGCAAATTCAAATATGCACTTTGTGGGTTTCTGTTAAGAAAATAATTGATGATCCAAACTGGAATTCATCTACAGAAACTAAGCAGTGCTAGCTCCTAAAAGCAATTTTTGGCACAAAGCCCCTGAATTTTTAAATCCCTTGAAAAGTCCAAGGACAGACCAGAAATTTGGGATTTGATTTTAGAGGTAATAATTGTAAACAAAAATTAAAAGCCTGTAACAGGTGTTGCTGAATAGCATGCTGATAGCTCTATAAACAATCATGAGGGTTCATTCTCTTTCTCAGTCCCTAGTCCAGTATTATATCAAAAACTTCATCTACTAGAAGAGTTGGAAATAAACATGAACCAAAGCAAGCGTAGGGTTACAGAAAAGTACTTAGCCTTCGGGAACCTCTTCTGGGAGGGAAAATTAGAAGCTATAGTTTGCCTGGACAATGATCTCAGGCAAGGCAGATAGGGAATATAGCTACCACTGTTGCAAGTGAGATTTAGGGGTGGGGCAGAAACAAACAATATTAGTGGGAACAATGGAAATGAACCTCCTGCAGCATCGACCCTCTGTGCAAGGTCAATGCACCTGCAGCATTTTGGTCAGAGCCTTTTCCACACAGAGGGCCTTACTCTGATACCATGCTCAGTTCAGAGGTAAGCAACCAGGATTGGGGCAAAGAACTGGGCAGAGGAGGGAAGATTCAGTGGGAATACCATAGCTGTCTTTAAATCACTAAAGTGCTCTGAAGTCTCGGGGACCATACTGGACTAGATTGTTGATCAACATCAAGACTTTGTCATTTGTCTCAAAAATGGGGCATGGAGAAGGATCATACACCCTAAACCAGATATCAATCTAGCTCTAAGTCACAAGCAGAGTTCCTGCTTGCAGCAGAGATTTAGTGGAGTCTGGTAAGTTCCCAGGCCGTGCCATGATTCCACAAGCCAACCAACCCAGTTTTTTTTTTTTTTTTTAATCAAGGGATGAGTCCTCTTGTATTTTGAAGTATGAGGTAACGATGTACCAGCAGAGCTCAGAAGATCTGTCCTGCCTACCAGCTGCTGAGGAAACAGCCAGGTAGAACAAATCTGTATCATTCTAGATCTATATAAGTTCAGAAGAAGTCAGCATGGTCAAGGCCATTGCCAGAAGCTGCCCTTTTCCACTCCATTCTGCTCCTTTTATCTGTATCAAAGGGGGTGGTGGAAAGTATTTTACTAAAGCCACTTCCAAACAAAAAGTTAATAAAGCAAATAAAAGAGACTAACTATATAGTTGTCAAAATGACAAAAACAATCAAAACAAACCACTGGAAGTTCATCTCCACAAAGGATATAAAAATATGTGCTCATGAACTAGTAAAATATACCTCAATGTTTTTTAAAAATTCTTTAACTAATGGTGACAGCTTATTCAAATACAACAAATGTCATTATGTTTTATTTTAAGACTGACAAGAGAAAAACATGCTGAACAGCCTTTAAAACATATTTGCTTAATACTGTGCTAGTCAGAAGAAGAAGAAGCAAGAGAAGGAGATGAAAGATGTGTGTAAGTGAAGACCATTCACTGCTCTCAGGAGCAACTGAAATCGATTGATTTGTTAGGAATATTGGTGCTGCCCCAGAGTGGCATAAATGATTCTTTTTTTTTAAGGTTTTATTTTTAGAGAGAGGGGAAGGGAGGGAGAAAGAGAGGGAAGGAAACATCGATGGATGAGAGATACCTCTATCAGTTGCTTCTTGCACACTCTCAACCAGGGACTTGGCTCACAATCCAGGCATGTGCCCTGACCAGAAATCAAACCAGTGACCTTTTGGTTCGCAAGCCAGTGCTCAGTCTACTGAGCCATATCAGCCAGGGCCATAAATGATTCTTAACTGGGAAAAAGCAATGCAATGAGTGACCTGAATTTCTAAGCCAGCTCTCTCTCTCTTTCTCTCTCTCTCTCTCTCTCTCTGTCTCTCTCTCTCTCTCTCTCTCTCTCTCTTTTATTTTTTGGCTTTTCTTATATTATGTGCTGCTGTCACTGTGGTATGTGAAATGGCAACCAGATGTCTTTTTTTGTTCTTCTAAAATGCATGCAACTACAATCACCATAATAACAGAACAACCAGTGCACATTATCGCTAGAGGGATACAACTGTGTATTTGTTGGAGATTGAAGAAATCACATGTATTCAGAGAAATGGGTAACAATTAGGAGGCGAGGGCCCTACGTGCAGATAGATGCAGAGTCCTCCCTTTGGTCCAATGCCACAATATGAGTTCATTGGCCTCTAGGCCTTGAAGATCAAGAGGTTTTTTTAAATCAGTAATTACTCTAAAACACTCAAAAGAGTCTCAAGAGCTCAATTTTGCAAAGGCTTGCAGACACAATTCATTTATCAGTGCATTCCTTCCTGCATTCTTCCATTCCTTTATTCAAAGGGTCCATTCATTCAGCTCATGTTTACAGGGCTAGATAAGACATCTTCTTGTACCTGAGTAGTCTGCTAGCAAGTGGAGTGAAAACAAAACACAAATAGCTGATTAAAAAATGAACATCACCAAGCCCTGAAAGGCAGAAACCAAAGGGCTTGGGAGCTGGGATGTGAGTAGGGACACAATGATCAGGTATGTCAACTTTGCAAAAGGTATTACAGCATTGGTCAGATGTTCTTGCTTCCTACGTTGAGTGCCAGAGACAAGGCCTTAGAAACTTGTTCTTATCGTTGCTCGGATCCTTATCCTTTCCACCAGGGCCTATCACTTGTTCTGGAAGGAACATTTACACAGAAAACTAGTCACAGACAATGAGTACCTAACATTATTAGGTTGGCTTTTATATTAATCAGCAAACTTGAGTCATTCTAGTGTTTCTAGACTTGCATATGGACCAGAGAACCAATGAGCAAGTGGAGTTTTATTTTTATTTATTTGTATTGTATTTTTTCATTGTTATTTAGCCCCCTTATGCTAGTGGGGTTTCTTTTCCTATTTAAAAGTAGAGATAATGTCTCTTCCTGTGTGTAGTCATTTCTTTGTTCCCCTACCTACATGTTGTCATTTCTCCAAAATATACAAAAAATGACAGAAATTGTGATCAACTTACCAGGAAAGTTATTTCTAAGGCCATGCCCAGGAACCCTATCCTAAGTATTTAATATGCATGCATTTCATTAAGACATCCAGAAAACCCAGCTGGCCCACACAAATGATGAGTGTATTTGCAGTCAATACTACTCCTCCCTCCGACAGAAAACAGGCATTCCAGCTTGATGCTGCCTTTACATCGGGTATTAATGTTATTTGAAAATAAAATACTGCTTTTGATTATGAGAGGATTAGTGAGTGTTTTAAAACTTCAGTTTTCCTTTTATTTATTGTGGTAAAATATGCCATTTTGAATGATTTTAAGTACACAGCTCCATGGCACTAAGTACATTCACACTGTTGTACAGTCATCACCATACTCCATCTCCAGAACTTTTCCATTATCCCAAACTGAATCTCTGTCCCCATTAAACAACTCTCCATTCTCCCTCCCTTCCAGCTCCAGACACCCACCATTCTACTTTCTGTTCCTATGAATTTGATTACTCTAGGGACCTGACAGAAGTGCACTCATACAGTATTTGTACTTTTGAATCTGGCTTATTTTACTGAACATAATATCCTCAGAGTTCATCTGTGTTGTAGCCTGTGTCAGAATTTCCTTCCTTTAAAAAGCTGAATAATATTCCATAATATATACATATTGCATTTTGTTTATCCATTCACCAGTTGATGGACATTTGGGTTGTTTCCACTTGTGGGTTATTATGAATAATGCTGCTATGAACATGGCTGAACAGATACCTCTTCAAAATTGTTGGGTCATATGGTAGTTCTATGTTCAATTTTTTGAGGAACCACCATACTGTATTCCACAGTGACTGCACCAATTTACAATCCTACTAGTAGTGGTTTCACATGCTTGCCAATACTTATTATTCTCTGTTTTATAAAAAATAATAACACCCTAATAGATGTCAGATTTTTGTATTTTGAAGACATAAAACTAGAAAGGCATGTTTAAATGCTTTGTTCTTATTTTCCAGAGCTCATCTTTGAAAGTGTTGCCTGGTAGGAAATGGGCATAGCATTGTTCCTACTTATGCCCACTTAGGGTGGTTGGGGCATCTTACACATTCCAAACCTTTGTCACATGGAAATAAATGATCATTACTCAAAACTGCAAATGACGACTCCACTTTCATCTACTGGCCTACTGAGTCACCTGGCTTTGACAAAGTCTCTTCATGTGCCCCACACATGAGCCTAAAAAGGTCTGAGTTCCCACAACTATGCTCATCTCCTCTGCTAAAAAATGGAGAATGGCCAAATATGATAGCTGGTGATAGAGAGTAGGGGGAATTCAGGTAGAACCTGTGTGTTTAGCCTCAAATTCTAAGCTCCCAAAAGCAAACCAAGAGTTGGGATAATTCCTGATAAAGTAGGGGTATGCATCTTTTAGGCTTTCAGGGCTATATAATTTAGGCCTCGACTACATGATAATTTCTTGAAATGCACACTATCCATTTTATCGCGCACCTAGCTCCAAAGCTGAATCAATATCTGAGGCTCTGTGGGGTTCCAAGCTGCACATTTTCTAATCTAACATGAAACTTAGTTAACATGGGAGCAGGAGCAAAGTATGGAAGAAACAAATTAATGCTGCACTTGTATTCCACTCTCTCTCATAGAAGCTGCTATTGCACTGAAAGTCAGGAGCCAGGGCCGGGTCTGCCAGGGATGCCCACAGGCTCTCAGCACAGCCACAAACATGGGCCTGAGGAGGGGGTGTGATCCCTTTGGATCTTTACATTACTTTTAGCTTCCAACAATCTCACTGTTTTTGATAGGAGGAACTGGCATGATAAGCCCTCATGTAATAACAACAAAACTCAATAGAAGACAAATTAGTGTCAGTCACTGTGGGAAAATTATGAAGATCAAATAAAAACCCAAGCTTTTTCAACTTCTTAGGAAAAAGCAGAGTCTTTCTTCGGGGCTGGGGGGTGGGGTGTTTTAACTGTAAGTGGTATTCTATCCTCTGCTGCTTCCTTCATGTTCAAAAGTAGCCAGGCCAGAGCACACACATGGTTGCTTTACACAGCAGGCCCAAGGGACAGAGGAGGCTACAAGTACAAATGGACTTAGGTGAGGTTTCCATAAATCTGTGATATGGGCCACTAATGGATTTGAAAGAGAGAAGCTATCGAGGGTGCAGGAAGGAGAGGGATGAAGGGAGCCCTTTTCATATGCATTCCTTGTTCTCCTGGATGGGTCCCATATCTGACCCACATGGCCACTCTGGCACTATCCACTCCTGTACTTGGTACAATGCTGGCTGTAAGCATTAGGGCCACAGCTGAACAGAGCAAGTCCACTCTGATGCTCCATCTGTCTTGGACATTTTTTATATATTGCTAACTTTTCACTTGGGGACATAACCTGGAATATGACCACCTCTCCTTGTGTTGTTCTACATTTTGGGTTTGTACACATTCATGAAGAATTGCAATTTAAAGGAGCACAATGTAACGATGAATGTCTGCCCTCTTCTACTCTTTCAAAGTGTAAGATTCCTTTTCTTATTTTACAGTGACAAATAAGCAGTTGTTTCAATGAATTTAGTATAAAATAATTTATACACCTTTTTGAAAAAATGTCTCATTTTGGGCACCCAAACTTTAGAAAACTTAATTGTTTCTCTTCAGGTATGAAAATGAACAAACAAAAAACTTGATAGGAGACTTCTGAAAAGGGTTGCCTTTTCAGGTTTCATAAATTAGTTACTAAGCAATTACAAAACTAATTTGATTGACCTATGTTATTCAGACATCTGTATTGGGGGGATTTTTGTATCCCTGTAAATTTAGGTGTTGACTTTACTAAGTGATGGATGGTTACTCCAGGGCCTAAAAGTAACACTGCTTCATTGCAATACGTTATCTCACTTGTTCTTTAATTTCAGACAGAAGGAAAGGTTGATGTTTAAAAGGTTAGCATTTGACCACAAGCTCATTTTTAATTTTTGCTTTTTGAGAAAGGAACATAGCATTGAGGTGGAGGATCATGAATGGATCTCAGAAACCAAAAAGAAACTGAAAAAAATATAATTTTTGGTGACATTAGTACGAAGTGCTGAGTGTGCATGTCTCAAATTCAACAGCCTATGGAGTTTCATTTCCTGGCAATTAAGAGTGGTTAAAACAAAACTTGTTCAACACTGAGACACTGGTCCCTAAAATTTCAAAATATATGTTACACTGTGTCTAATGACAGTTCTTTCTTAAGCAGCTAAAAAATGTTTACCTAAACTAAATAGTTCTTTGAAGCCCAATTTAGAAAGGAAAAACAACTTGTATGTATAATCATGCTTAAGGACAAAATAAAGATGCTTGTTCAGTAAAATATTGTCATGTCTGGTAAAGATGTGGGTAGGATAAGAGCCCATTTGAACAGGACCCATGGGCTCTTTGAAACCTGAATTACCCCCTGCCCTTCCTTCCTCAGTGCAGCCCAGGGCTTCTCCCAGAGACTTCTGCTCTTGCATTTCAGCAAGACTAACCTTTGTAATGAAATTTGTGATGCTCCTTGCCAGAATTAATAAAAGACAAATGCAAAGAAACTTTTCTTATAACACAGGGAGTGGTATTGCTCTCCCACAACCCTTATTCTCAAAAAGAGAATTAAGGGATACCAGAGAAGAGACTTACAAGTCCAAGGTCACAGGCACTTCCTTGACAATATGTGGTGCATTTGATTCCAGGGGGCTCAACTATTTTGGCAAGATAATCGTCACTTACTTTAAAATGTCAATGAAGAATTTTGAAAATAGGAGAAGGCTCATTGGCCACCATCGCCCCTGACTCTCTAGTGGAAAATGGAGTTGATGTAACTTTGACAAGATTAGGGGATTGTCTTGCTCTAACCTGATTTTATCATTTTCGTCTTCATTGAGTGGTCATAGTTCAAATATAAAGATTTTCATTTGCAGTGCTAATTGAGACAGCAGTAATTAAAGGTTCTGCTCTATTGAGCAGGTGAATCCAGAGTTGGATTTCCAAACCAAAAAGAATCCTAAGTTTCTGCAAAGTTCTTTTTAGGAGCTTTAGGGGTGGGAGTGACTGGTGAAGAGGAGGAAGAGGACAGAGGTGGAGGCCTCCCTGAAACATCAGCATGGGTGCTCTGCATGCTATGGTATCCACCCAGGCCTGGTTTGAGCAATGCTCCAAAAGAACAATGCAGGTAAGAAACACCAATTCCCCAATCCCAATAATCAAGCAGAATCAGCATTCCTACTAGCATTGTTACTGGGCAGCCAGCAAGGCTGGCCTGCTCTCTCCTTTCCATTCGCTTTCTTTGCCTATCAGCAATGGGCCCTCTCTCTGGTTCTAGAAACTACAGGCAGCCCTCAGCTTGCTGCGAGCAGTAGGGTTTTGACTAAGGCACCTGTTTCAGGTAGAATTGGGAGGATTCTTACCCTCCTCTCTGCCCACCTAAAGTCATCCTGAGGTCCATCTGTTACTCAGTATTCATGAAGAATGGGAACTGCTTCTTTCTCTGGTCACCAATTTGTGTCGGCCGCCTGGTTTTTCCTTAGCTACCTGAAAAATGTTGTCCCTGATACTCCTGGGGAGGGCACTCTTCTGTCCCTCCTTGCCAAATCACCACCCATCCCTGGGGGCCAAAGTGGAACCTGGACACTGAGGCTGTTTAAACCCATTCCACTGGGTTACTGGTGTTCTGAGTTTCAGGAACTTTCTTTCTTTTTTAAAAATATTTTATTTATTTATTTTTAGAGAGCGGGGAAGGGAGGGACAAAAAGAGGGAGAGAAACACTGATGGGCAAGAACAACATCAATCACTTGCCTCTCACCCATCCCCAGACAGGGACCTGGCCAGCAATCCAGGCATGTACCCTGACTGGGAATCAAACTGGTGACCTTTCGGTTGCGGGATGACTTCCAACCCACTGAGCCACACCAGCCAGGCAGGGCTCAGGGACTTTCTTGATATAATATCAGTTAGCATTTATGGAATATCATTGTGTGACAGGCCCTATACCAAGCACTTCTACCTCATTACATTTAATCCTCCCAGCAACCCCATTTGATAAGTATACTAGTATCGCCATTTTACAGATGGAAGCCCTAAGTGGGTAAACCACTTGTTAGAAACAAGGTCATAGTGACTCCCAAACCAGTAGCAAAGTCATTGGTAACAAAAGGCAAATGTAATTGAAGGGTCTTAAGGGCAAATGTAATTAAAGGATCTCTGAGAAGGGAGTGGATAACATTAGCATATTCACAAATCACAATAGGGGCATTTAGATGACGCGTTAGATTGTACCTCCGGAGTATCCAGTCATGGAGAAACGGGGAAGGAGGAGAGGGGAGGGGAAACTAATTGCGTTAGGGTGGGGAAGCTAAGACTATAAAACCAGGTTCCTTTGTCTACTTGGGGCGCACATTCTCCTGGCTATGAGGGTGCGCCCGGCTCTGCAGACTCGTGAATATAAAGGCCTCGCTTTACTGCTCAAGTCCTGTGTCCCAGTTTTTATTGTGAGCATTTCTCACAATTTGGGGGCTCGTCCGGGATCCTCCGCCTGTATGTGGGAAGGGCTCTGAGCCAAGGTGGGGAGACGCGTCCTACCCGCTTTTGGGTGGCCCGCTTGACCCAGGGCCCACCCGCCTCAGTGTCCGGAAACGACCCGAGACTTCTTGTTGGGACAGCAGTGGATCGACGCAGGGGGAAACAAAAGCAAACACCGCGGCAACCAGGCAACCTCGTGCACGGGCCAAGGTAGGAAAATTGGACTTAAGTACTGCCTTGGTGGTTGGGCATCCTCGGGAAGCTGATTGTGCGTGTGGCTGGTACGAGTTGTGCGTGTGGCTGGTACGAGTTGTGCGTGTGGCTGGTACGAGTTGTGTGTGTGGCTGCTACGAGTGTGGAGTGCCTCTCCTCTGGGTCCGCTGTCCCGTGAGGGAGACGGCCGGAGTGCATCTCCGCTGGGTCCGTCCTCCCGTGAGGGAAACGACCGGAGTGCTCTTCCACTGGGTCCGTTCTCCCGTTAGGGAACGGCCGGAATGCACCTCCGCTGGGTCCGTTGTTCCGTGAAGGAAACGGCCGGAGTGCACCTCCGCTGGGTCCGTTCTCCTGTGAGGGAATGGACGGAGTGCTCCTCCGCTGGGTCCGTTGTCCCGTGAGGAAATGGCCGGAGTGCACCTCCGCTGGGTCCATTCTCCTGTGAGGGAACGGCCGGAGGGCACCTCCGCTGGGTCCATTGTCCTGTGAGGGAAGCGGCCGGAGATGAACGAAGCATCTCGGTCTGTGTGCAAGTAAGCAAGTGTGGAGTGCCCCTCTGCTGGGTCCGTTAGGTTGAGAACACAGCCGGATTCAGCCACGGGAATCAGCTGAGGATGGGAAATGGAAATTTTAGGCCTAGGGGTGGGGACCAAAAGTAAGGAAGAACAGACAATGGTAAATTATTGTTGTTTCCTTTGGCCAAAGGAACCCATTTAGGGGAAATCTGTCTCCTAGCCCCGATTTGGGTCTGATGAATGTTGGGTTTGTCAAGCCCTGGTCTTATATGTGTGTTCAGCTTTTTTGGATTGTTTGTTTGTTTGTTTGTTTTTGGAGAAAGAAGAGAGGGGCATCGCTGTGTGGTTGCCTCTCGCTCGTGCCCCCAGTTGGGGACCTGGCGTGTGGCCTGGTCGTGTGCCCTGACTGGGAGTTGAACCGGCGACACTTGGTTCACAGGCTGGTGCTTGGTCCACTGGGTCACAACAGCCAGGGCCAGGCATCAGCCTTTAAGGAAGAGAGGGAATATACTCTCTGCTGATCACCACCTACCAGCAGATCCGCAGGTCTCTTCCCTGTAAAAAAGAAAAAGATAAGGCCTGGGACCCTCTGTCCTGTCTCCCATTGCCTTATAGCCCTGGCCAGCCGGCAGCCAACTGGGCAGAGGCACCGTGGACGGACAGTACAGACGGAAGAGGCCAGGAACACCTAGCAGATACCCCACCAGTATCCGCCCCCATGACACCTACGGCGCTGGTGGCAACTTATCTAAATTAAGAAAGGAATTGAAACAATGTAAGCAAGACCTAAAGAACTTCCCCGTTCCCTCAGAGCAGCCGGTTTCCCCTTAGGGAGGTCTCCATGGGTATGGGTCCAGGACATATTAGATATGTCAAATGCTCCTTCAACAAGCACTGAAGTTAGAAACTTCAAACGCAATATGAAGTGCTTGGTAAAGGACCCCCTTGGACTGGCAGAATAATTAGATCAGTTCCCCGGACCCAGCATATACATGTGGACAGAATTAATGTCTATACTAGACATCTTCAGTGGGGAAGAGAAGGGAGTGATCAGACGGGCTGCTATGAGGATATGGGAAAGGGAACATCCCCCCAGTCAGGAAATTGTCCCGGCCTAACAGAAGTTTCCCAGTATAGACCCTGATTAGGATAACAGGCCGGAGGCTAGGGCTCAAATGAAAGACCTTAGGAGCTTCGTCATCAGGGAAATCAAGGAGTCCGTTCCCCATGCACAGAATGTCTCCAAGGCATTCGAAATACAGCTCCATCAGATCCCTGCAGAAGCTCAGGGACAAAATGAGGAAGTATTCTGGTCTAAATCCAGAGAATGCTGTGGGACAGGGACTCTTAAAAGTCACCATTGTAACAGAAACTGGCCAAATATTTGTAAGAAATTGCAAAAAGTAAGTGAATGGGCCAATTAAAGCAACTGAAAAACTCTTCAGGGAAGCTCAGAAAGTGTATGTTAGAAGAGAGGAGGAGAATGAGGAAGTAGCCCTCTTTAACTCTCTAAATCTGGCAGACAAAGAAACTGTTTTGGCGCCAAACTGCGCCCAGGTAAAGGCGCCTCCCATGGCACCACCCCTTCCACAGTTAGGGGCGGTTCCCGCGGCAGCATCGGAGGCTCCTGGGGCGCAGCCCCCTCTGCAGGTGAGCGTGGCTTCTGCAGTGCCCACCCGTCTGCAGATTCAAGGGACTTCCCTCTCAGCACGCCTTTTGGTTATGGCCTCTGAAGTGACTGCAAAGCCAATGACTCCACCTCTGCAGGAGGAGAAATGGGTCTCTCCCTCCAGAGCCTGCATGAAGGTTGTGATTTGGACACTAAGCCTCATAGGTATACTGCCATTTAGGGTAAGCCACGTGAGTGCTCCACCATGGTGGATAAGTCACGTGGGTTTGCCACCATCTTGTGGGTGGTACTTATGGGTGCCACCGTCTTCAAAGATGCTGCATGTAATGCTGCCGCCATCTTTGAAGTGGGCAAAATGGTGGGTTAGATATGCTCTTAAGGTGATGTGTTTTGTTTGCAAAATGGTATATGTCTAAACATTCAAGTCATTGCTGCATGACAGGTGTTTGCAAGGTCTAAGCTTCAGAAAACTGCAGAATATCTACAAATCTAGGGAAATTTTAGCTGCTAAATACTGAGTTTGGGTAGAGTCCTTTACAGTGTGGAAAAGAATTGGAAATGGGTTATGGTTAAATCTGAATGGGTAAATATATGGAAAGTTTGGGAATGTTGCAGAAAGTCTGTGGAAAGTCATAAAAATGTATAGAAAGGTTGTGAAAGTTTTTAAACCTGGGAAAAGGGAAACCTCAACTACTTATGGTCTAATTGTATGGTTACTGTACCTCTGTATTGGCATTAAGCCATTGGGGACCTATGAAAGGTCATTTGGAATTCCCTATATTGGTTTGGCATTTAGCTGTTGGAGACCTAGAATTCTCTGAGGCCTAGGAAGGGTCTGGAATTCTCTGTATTGGTACTGGCCATATAATCTGAAAGGAAAATTGAGGTTTCCCAGAGAAAATTAAAAAAACTTCACATGTAGGAAAGTGAACAAAAGAAAGTATAAGGCATGGAAATGCAATTTTAGGGAATATTAGAAGGACAAGAATTTTCCTTCACACTGTATATTTTTCTCCCTACCTGATCCCTCCAGAACTTGGCAATTTAAAGAAGTAAGTAATTACATTAGGTTTCTTTGCATAAAACTAAAAAGACAGTTGCTAATGGTGGTTATGTCAGCCGAGGCTTTGACTGGAATGTCATGCCTGAAGGAGGCATGCTTAGGCTAATGAAAGCCCATGAGGGAAAGGCCTGGCACCTTGGCTGGTTGTGCAGTCCATGGCAATCTTTCTAGGGAAAAAAACGAAGATTGCTTCCCTAATAAATGGCTAGGAAGAAACTTAAGGCACAATGGAAAACCCAAAGGATTTGGGAAAGCATGGGTTTTACAGGCAAGGCCAGATGGCAGGTGTGTGGCTCAGCTTCTTGCCCAGGGGGCAGACTGAAGGTCAACCTGAAGAGTCTTTGTATAAGTTCCAGCAAAGCAGACTTAAAAAAATCTTATGTGGTCAATCACTGCTCTTGTTGTGTTTATGCAAATGAACAGGCTAAATTAAAACTGGACTTAATGCAGTCCCTTTAATAACAAGGAGGGTAATCTTAAGGAGAAAAATCGTGATTTGAGGAAAATCACAATGATCAGTGGTAGACTATAAACTAGTGCAGCTGTGTCTATAAAGTTTATTTTAATTAAAAGTTTGTTTTCATTCAAAAGTTAAACCAGGTCTGTGACATTATCAATAATGCTTAATTTACAGGCAAGAAGAAGGTCAAATGCCTTGCAACTGGATGTCTTCCCAATAAGACAGTCTTGCAAATTTAGAAATTGGTTTGTGAATTGTGTTGTGTGAATAAACATGTGTGTGTTCTTTCTGTTTTCATAGGATATAAGCCTATAATCTCATTACCTGAGTGATTGTCTGTACATAGAAGCCTCACTTAAGAAGCCCATCTTCATTGCTGCCTCCTGAGACTCAACAGTTTGGCTGAACTAAGTGGTTGGGTTGGCGAAGTATGGGTTGGTCAGTGGGCTTCACTTTAAACTGATCTCTCTTTTGCTTAAAATAACTTTCACCAAGGAGCTCCTTCCCGAAACTGCCAGCCTCTCCAGTGCAACCCTCTTCTTCTGACACTGAACCAGCCACAGACCTTAAGTCAGGAACCCCATGTGGCTGCCAGAGTTTATGGCCTAAAAGCTAATGTATCTGACATAAATCCAGTAGGGTGGCTAGGTCTTCACTTAGTGACAACTACTCCTTCCCTAGAAAATCTAACTTCTCTCAGCTACACCTCAGAAAAGACTCCAGAATAATCCAGCCAAGGTAAAAGTTTTTAAGGTATTAGATCTCAGACAAACCTTAGAGATAGAGACTGGGTACGGAGACACAAATGCTTGGGTAGAATGGGTCAAATTTGCAGTTAATTCCCTGAATAAAAGCAACTGTTATGCTTGTACCACAGGGAGACCCCAGGCACAGGTCGTACCATTTCCACTAGGCTGGGACTCTGACCCCTCGGGAATGGCCTGTATGCTCGCTCTCTACCAGGATGAGAATGCATGGGGAAATGGGACTTGAAGAAGCTTGTCTCTCCTCTTCCCTCCATAAGGAGTCATGGGACTCAATCCCTCCCTTCATACTCAGTGGGGCCCATGAATTACTCTTCTTGCCTCTCTAGGTGGGAAGCGAATTCGGGTACCCCTGCAGAAGAACTCCGAACATGCACTCATACCAGAAATGCGAGCCACCTTCACAGTGGGGCCGGCGACTATATTCCCCTCCAAGTCCCCAGAGCAGATGTCTGGTGGTATTGTGGGCAAAGGAGTCTCTGGAAAATTCTACCTGACAGGTGGAGTGGAACCTGTGCCCTGGTTCAATTGGCTATCCCATTTACCCTAGCATTTCCAAAACTGGTCCAGACTAGACTGCCCCTGTTAGGGAAAAGAGGTCAGTGGTGCCTGGTGGATCCTTTGATCCTCATATCTATATTGACGCAATTGGGGTCCCCAGAGGAGTTCCAAATGAGTTTAAAGCTAGAAATCAAATAGCAGCAGGGTTTGAGTCAGTGCTCTTCTGTTGATTTATTTATTAAATGCCACCAGTTGAGTGGCTTGGGAGAACAGGATGGCACTGGATATGATGCTGGCAGAAAAGGGAGGTGTACGTATAATGTTTGGGGGACAGTGTTGCACCTTTATCCCTAATAATACAGCCCCTGATGAATCTATCACTAAGGCTCTGCAGGGACTAACTACCTTAGCAAATAAGCTAGCAGAAAACTCAGGTATTGACAATCCCATAACAGAATGGTTAGAAAATTGGTTTGGCAACTGGAAAGGAATAATCTCATCAGCTCTGGTATCCCTCATAGTGGTAACAGGTGTCCTCACAGCTTTAGGCTGCTGTATTCCATGCATCAGAGGTTTAGTTCAAAGACTAATTGAGACTGCACTAACTAAACAGATGCAGCAACTTTTCATAATCTCCTCCTCCGAGAGACCAAAGGGAATCCTAACCATGAGGAAGAAAGTCAAGAAATCCTCCTTAAATTTGGAGGAATAAATAGAATGGTTTGAGTAGTCAATTTTCCAAAAGAGACAGGGGGAAATTGTTAGAAACAAGGTCATAGTGACTCCCAAACCAGTAGCAATGTCATTGGTAACAGAAGGCAAATGTAATTGAAGGGTCTTAAGGGCAAATGTAATTAAAGGATCTCTGAGAAGGGAGTGGATAACATTAGCATATTCACAAATCACAATAGGGGCATTTAGATGAATGCGTTAGATTGTACCTCCGGAGTATCCAGTCATGGAGAAACGGGGAAGGAGGAGAGGGGAGGGGAAACTAGTTGCGTTAGGGTGGGGAAGCTAAGACTATAAAACCAGGTTCCTTTGTCTACTTGGGGCGCACATGCTCCTGGCTATGAGGGTGCGCCCGGCTCTGCAGACTCGTGAATAAAGGCCTCGCTTTACTGCTCAAGTCCTGTGTCCCGGTTTTTATTGTGAGCGTTTCTCACACACTTGCCAAATGAGAAAGAAGCAGAGCTCAGATTTGGACCCAAGTAATCCAAAACCTGGGCCCTCTTGAATCTGGTCTCAAGGCCAACCCCCAGGACCTGCGCCTTGCCAAGGGCCAAAGGCTCAGTGTCCTCTGCCTTGTGCTGGCTCCCTTTGGCCCTGGTTGCTGGAAGTGCTGCACTTCAGAGTGCTCAGTTTTCCAGAGACAAAAGGAATCCGTGAGTGAGGACGGCAAGAGGGCTTCCCCAAGACCTCACCAAAGGCCTACCTGCCTAGATGCCCATCAAAGGCCCACTAGTCCCTTGAGGAGGGAAAATGACAAGGTCTCTCAATTCACCCACAATTGCTGGGTGTTCACAGCTACCTATGCTAAAGAGGTGGGGTGTTTATGTTAAAGGTAGAAAGTACAGCAAACCTGGGAATGGCCAAATTCAGCCTTCCCCAAGGAAGGCTTTGTTACCTTCTCTTGCCTCTCAAAGTCTGTCCAGGTGATACTTGATCTTTGGTCTGTTTCTCTGCAGCTGCCACCCTCTAGGATCTTGGCCTGCCTCAAGGATCAGATTTCAGGCTTTTTTATTCTTATTCTAACTGGCCCCCCCTCCTACTCTCCTTTCTTTCCCATGAGGCTGTACTCCCAAGCTCTGCAAATGTGCCCTGAGGGCACTCTGGCTGCCTCTTGATATCACCACTCTTCAGAGCACCACTCCCATCTCCTTGATGGACCTGTTTCCATATTTTAAGTTTAATTTGCTAGTGGTAAATTTGGATGATGGTAAAACTGAAGTCCTAACACTGATTGTTTGATTTTTCTAATACCTAAAGTTGTCTCCAATAGTCTTTGATTAAAAACAGAGAGATGTCATCCAGCCTCAGGAGCAGGGTGGCAAGTGCAATGAAAAGATTTGGCATTATTAAAATCCAACACACCAGTGCTGGGTGTCATAACTCCGAAGAGTCTCTCCCTTAGTAACGCCAGGTCCACATCGCTTATCTGTAATTTCACACCCAAGAAGCTCTGAAGCTTATTTTATTTTTGTAATTTTGGTGAAAAAATTTGACCTGGACTTAGTTAAATATTCATATTTCTTTGTAAAAATAATAAAAGTCTGCCCAGATTCCACTGGAGAGTTGTGTGATATTTGGTATATGCACCATGTTACCTTTCTAAAGTCGCCAGTGTTTTGAATTTGAAAATGCATTTGAACCCATGGTTCTTTAGACCCAAGATCAGGAACCTGCAGCAGTCCTGACTGAGCACATGTGATGTGCTGGGCAAGAGTCCAAGAAATTTCAATTTAATATCTCCTTTGTCATCTAGTGCCCTAAGAGATGAGGATGATTTCCCCATGTGCAGCTGAGGCTCGAGGGGATAAGTGAAATTGCTCCCAGCATACAACCCAGTCAGTATTGGTGCCTGGACTTGAACCCAAATTCTATCTGACTCCAGCGCTCTTGCTTAAACCACCATGCTGAACTGCTGCCCTGATGTCACATGGCATTTGCCTTTTACCTGTCATCCAAGCAAATGGTTCACTGAAATTGGATCATTCACTCAACTGGTAAAGTGAAATTCCCCAAGATGAGAAATAAGAATGGGTTTCTTTAGACAGTGGGACTGGCATTTCTGCTTACTCATGAGGTGGTTTGTCATCATACATTTAGAAACTACACCTTAAGAAAAAAACCCTAAGAACTGGATCAAAATGAATACTCAATCCTTCCATGATGACCACCATCATTCATGGATGATCAACGAGCTAGTCAAGGCCATGTAGGCAGCAAGGAGTGTGTCTGCTTGGGCTCAACTTAGTCATCAGTAAAACTTGATGAGGTCACCCTGCTGAAAGCAAGAAGTATGTCCTTCCCTACCACTAAGGCTGTAGTCTGTCCTTGCATGGGTGACCTACTTTTTGCCTCAAAAGCTTTCTTCTTCCCTTTTTTTCCCTTGCCCCTGGAAGACTAACCAGGGCTGAGTTCTTAGGCCTTAAAGTGAATGGAGAAAAGAACAGCAGAGCTATTCATGCACCCAGCTTGGAGGCCTGCTCAGTCCATTTTGGCTAGAAGAATAATACCATGGACAAAAGAGAGTGCCGTGTAGAGGAGTGGTTTGAGAGTATGAGATAGCTCCAGAAAGAACATAGGGGAAATCGCAGCCAGCTGAACAAAGATGGTTCTTTTTCCACTTGGCCTGGAGTTGTCTAGGTGGGGCAGAGCCTAGAACAGGAATAGTCCATAAGGCTGGTATGCTCCACAGCTCCTGTCAATCTCATGGTGGGCATCAAGTCTAGAGAGAGTGCTGTGCATATTCTGTCCTAACACAGCGGGGTTGTGATAGTCATATCTTAGTCCCCAGAAAACAGACCTGAAAGCTCAGGTCCAGGAATTAAGAGTCATAGTTACAGCAACATTTTTTGGCAAGTACTTGGTGCCAGGCCCTGTTCAAAGTGATTTAGATGTAGTAACACATTTCGTCGGCAGCCGTCCGTCTCGAGAGACGATGGTGTAGCTTCTTAAGAGTCTATCTGCACCGCCGAGAATGGCTGTGCAGTAACACATTTAATCCTCTAATAACCTATCATCATGCCCATTTTGTAGAACAGGCAATGATTAGAAGCTTAACACAGGAACAGAGCCGCCAGAGGCAGTGCTCCATGCATGGGATTATGAGTGTGAACTTTGTAGCCAGATTTCCTGCTCTGGCCCTGACTTGCTGTGTCACTGTGGGTAACCCCAGTGACTTCTCTGTGCCTCAATCTTTTCAGTTTTAAAGGTAATGATTACAACCCCTACTTCTAAGGATTAAAATGAGAAAAGGCAGGTAAAGTACTCGGTTGCATGCTTGGCACACGAGCACTGGCTGGTGCTGGCTGGAAAAGCAGCTCTTGGCATCAAGTACATCCCATTCGCGGAGTCCAGCCTCATGCTTCTGCTGGTGGAGGCCACCTGAGCCCTTCCTAGCTCCAGGGACCTTGGTTGCTTGGTTTCAACTTTTGAACAGTTTTTCCACTCCACCTGGTAATTGGTTGGGTATGATTTTTATAATCCCACTCATTAAGATTTCTACTTCTGAGACAGCTTTGAGGCAACACAGACAGGCTACAATGTACCCCACTGAGGACATAAAAAAGGAAAATGCTCACAATATTAAATGGTAACACAACCCCAGGCTGAGGATCTTACCTGCTAGGGTAGGAGTTCCAGTGCTGATACTGGCATTTCACTGAGCCAGCCACCAAGTCAATGGAAAAAAAAATGGCAAGAGGCCTATAACAAAATCAAACCAAAGTGCTCCTGAACTATGGACAAGGGCCTACTGTTCATCTTGGCCACCCCTCACAAGAGTTCTGCTTGCTGTGTACATCCACTGAAGGACCAATTCCCTAGGGTGGAGCACTCTGCTTGGTTATGCTTCATGAGACGTGGATGAAAAAGACAGTCTCTATCCTCCAGGGGCTGCCAGAATCATTTATCCAAGGCCCTCAGAAAAGAGGGCAGCCCAGTGGGTGTTTTTCTTGGGCCAGATCCCTGGCCAAGCACTTCATGGGCATCTCGTCCTTGGCTTCCTCACAGAAGAGGGAAGTAGAGTGGGAGACAGAAGTACCAAGAACAGTCAAGAGAAAGCTTCCTAGAGGGGTGCCAGAGCCTTAGGAACTGTAAGAGTGGGATAGGAAAGATAAGGTGGTAAGGGAAGGCCAGGCACAGAGAACAGTGGGAGTAAAGGCCAAGAACACAGAGTGGGCCAGGAGCTGCAAGCACTTCTGGGTTTTGGAAATGAAGTGACTGGTAGGGCCTAATGGACACTGCTAAAGAAGTAGATGGAGCCAGGTTATAAGCCTCCGGAAACTTCTGAGGAAGTATGAAACATGATCAGGTCTTCATTATAGCAAAGTAATGCTTAGAAGAATGGGTGGTTTATTGGGGGAAACCAATCTAAGAGTCAACTGTACGAGTTCAGAAGAAGGATCAAGAGGGCCTGAACATGGCAGGGATGAGAGCAATGGGAAGGAGGGACCATGGAATCAGTATTCTGGCAGACATCAGTGATCCCTACCTCCTGGTATTCACACCTTCACACCTGCATCAATGAACATAACACAGCAAGACTGATGGGACATCACTTTCAAAACTAGGTAATAAAGACTGCAACTTCTGACTTGCTGGCACTCTCCCTGCCTCTCTTGATGGCATATATCTCTCTTGCTCACATGGATGAAACCAGCTGCCATATTGTGGGATGTTCTATGAAGAGGATCTTATGACAAGGAACCATGGGAGGCCTCTGGCCAATAGCTCACAACAAACTGAGGTTTCAGTCCAACAACCTGCAATAAACTGCTTCCTGCCAACAGCCATGGGAGTGAGCTTGAGCCTTCAGATGACTGTAGCCTTATGAGAGACTCGAAGCCAAAAGACCCAGCTAAGCTGTGCTAGGATTCCCACCAACAGAAACCATGAAGTAATATATGTGTGTTGCTTTAAGTAGATGTTTTGAGATAATTGGGGAGATGGCAATAGATAACTAATATAGGTAGGGATCAGAACTATGAAAAGTGGAAACTGATCAACACCACCCAGGCAGAATCAGGTGAATTTAGTGACTGATAAGACTGAAAAACGAGGGAGACAGAAGTCACAGTAATATGGAGAAGAGCATAGACTCTGGAGCAAGACTGCCTGGCTTCAAGTTCCTGCTCTGCCCTGCTAACTGTATGACTCTGGGCAAGTCATTTCAGCTCTATGAGTCTCTGTTTCTTTGTGTGCAAAATGGAGATGGAGAGAGTAACTATTTCACACACATCTGTCCTTTCCATTTAGGATCTGCTTAGCATCCAGCACAATGGTTAAGCAGCACACTGGACCTGCTCACAGAAGTCTGCTGTGGCATTTCCTAGAAGGCTCAGTGTTCAGCCTTATGCCAGCAGGGACAAGATCTGAATGCTTCAGTGCAATTTCCTTGCAACCTATGAGGCCTTCACTGGTCCTGTGTGAGGGAACAGGCTCCATGACCCAGTGCAGGGGAAGGCAATTCTGTGCAATTGTGACTTGTCACCCCCTGATTCCTTCCCCTGGCAGCCCCTGTGGGTGCATTTTTCCTCTTGCAAAGGAACTGAAACCATAATCTTGGACTCATTAATTCTGTGCTTCAACCAGGCAGAATTAGCTGGCTTCAATAGACTTTTCCAGAATCAAGTCCAATCTCAGAGAGGACTAGAGCCTGGATTTGTCTCCAAAGCCAGGTATCAATAGCATGAGACACAGTTCTTATTTCCAAAACAAAGGAATCTAATCAGATGTAACACTGTCTTTCCTACCTGTCTGGTCAGAGGAGGCATGGACTGCGAGGCTGCTGGTCGCTGAAAGCACTGGGGCTGCTGCATCATCTGCGGCAGAAGGAATGAAGAACGGTCAGGCTGCTGCTGCTGCAGCTGGAAGGTGGCCATGGTTGTGGAGGAGGCAGTGACAGAAGATGCCTGTGTCAGCATAGGCTGCTGCAGATAGTGTAGCAGGGAAGGTTGCCTAGAGGTGGCAGACATGGAAGGCGTCTTCTGGGGTCCCAGCTCAGAAATGAAATGTGACAAGGGCTTGGTGTTGCCAAAAGTAAATGTCTCTGGGGCTTCTGGGCTCGGGTTGGCCAGTCCCTGCTGCATGATCATGCTCAGGGTCTTGGGTGAGTTGGTGATCATGGGCTTGACTATGGCATTTGTTTGCTGCTGCTGCTGCTGCTGGTGCTGGCTTAATGGATTACTACTAGAAGGGAGGCTCTGAGTCAGGAAGCACTGTGGAGTGAAGGACTGCTGCGGCAAGCCTGGGCTGGAGAGCTTCTCTGGGCAGTAGGGTGGGGAGCGCCCTGGGTTGCTGGTGGGCAGAGCAGACATCAGGTGGCTTTGAGGATTTTTAATGGTAGAAGACACTAGGTTGGCAAGAATGGAGCTCTGTGGGCTGAACTGTGGCTGCTGATTGAGAGCTGGGCTGGGGAGCTTCTCAGGAGCACAGGACATGGTGGGCACAAGGGCAGCATTGCTGCTGGATGCCATGCTTGAGAGTAAGGCATTGGGAGATCCTTGGAGCGTGCTCCCTGTCAGGTTGCTGGATGACATGGAGGATACCATGAAGCTCTGTGGGTTGAAAGGTGGTGGTGGATGTGGTGATGATCCTGGGTGGTAAGGTGGGGAGAGGCCTGGAGGAGTCAGGTTAGACCAACTGGAAGAGGGTCCTGGCTGCTTTGTAGTAAATCCCTGCTTACTGGCTGCCAACACCTTCAGCTGGTGAGCATGATGCCACTGACGCACTGGGAGTGGGGGCAAAGCCATGGGGAGCATCCCCTGGATCTGGCTCTTGACCTGTGTTGTCACAGAACTGGGTGAGACTGTCTTCTTACTGGCAGAGGGAATAGTATAGTTGAACCTTGTGGAGGAGGGTGGGATTTGAAGTGACAAGCCAGTGACCTGGCTGCAACCAGAAGCAAACTCCTTGCTGGAACCAAGGCTCTCTAAGTGTGGCATATAAGCCGAAGGCTTGTGAGTTGTGCCCGGGGTTGCCTGGGAGTGATCTAAGACCAGTGGTTCTTCTGGCTTGCTCCCCAGAATCTTCTCAAGATCTAGCTCATTCGAGGAAGGGTCTTGAATTTCTGTTAGCTCCTCCAGCAGATCTTGAAGTTCCTGGTCCTGCTCCATAGCCATCATGCTATTGGTTTTGTCGTAGTAAGGAATAGTGGGCCCTTTAAGTCCCATTTCTGTACTTGGTGGTACCATAAATGGCTGGTCCATTAGTCTGCCATTCATGAGATTATTTTCAAGCAGTAATGAATGGCCCACTGCTCTCATAGCTGAAGGGCTAAGGTTCATTGTCAATGGAGGAACCTGCAGGTCTGCACAAGGCGTGCTGGAATGGGCATCTGGGCCCATAGAAAGGGTGACATCTTTGAGGCAAGGCCTCTTGATTTTATTAGAGTAACTGCCATCAGCCATGCCTGGAAACTGGAAGTTGTCTCCTTCCTGTCTCCTCTTAATGGTTCCCTGTGGCTGACAGAGAGTGAGAGTGAGAGAGAAAGAAATTTTTATAAAGTCTTGGCACAATAAATGTGAATGAAGAGCAAACTTGCAAAATAACACATCTCAGTTTCAAGACTTAAAATTGTCAAAATTTTACAATACCACCTGTTTAGAATCATATGTGTGTTTCTTTGTTGCCCTGTTTCATTTATTGCTATGAGCATACAAACATAATTTGGGAGAACATATTAATGCAACCATTTGGGATAGTGACCTCTTGGGGAGGACTGGCAATTCCCTTCCTATTCTCTACATTTTTGTATCGCTTATTTTTAATGAGAATGACTTGTAATGCAAAAAATTATAAAGCTATTTAAGTAAGAAATTCCTCTCTGTAGATGCATCCTCAGGTTGAGGAGATATTAAACAACAGGAAAAGACTCCAATTTGCAATCGGCAGCTTGGGGGAGCTACGCACAATTTATAAAAGCATACATTTAGAAACAAAGCAGTAATGCAGCATTTTCTATTCTTTCACACTTTATACAGTCATCTGTAGCTGTTATGTTAATGGCTATGACCTTCAAGTAAAAGGCAAAAGTAGAGTGAAGTGGAGGAATATGAGTGGGTAGAGAGGGGCTTGAAAATCACCTAAATGCCAACTGTATAATAGATATACTGTATTTCCCTTCAAGCATTTTTTCATGTAAGAAACCCCTTTTAGCTTTGGAAGTCTTACTGGGACACCCAGTGCTGTCCCTTTGTGTTTGATTCACTGAGGGGGTCAACATATGTGTGGAGTCATGCAAGCACAACAGTGGTCAGAACTCTCATGGCAGACTGAATATCAAAAGAGAACTCCCAGGGCTGCACATCTCAAACCTTGCTGCACATCTGAATCACTTAGAAGCATCCAGATTATCAGCCTTTCCCACCATAAATGAACTGCTTCAATATCATCTTATATGAGGCTCAGGCATCTGAGATTTTTTGAAGCTACTTGGGTGATTCTAAATGGACAGCCGAGTTGAGAACCAGTGGCCCAGAGCACAGGTGGAGTCAGTGTAGCATAGGGCCCTGGTCCCAAGGCAGACAAACATAGGTCTTGACCTTGCCACTTAACATATCTGAGCTCCAGTTTCTTTATTTGTAAAATGAGCATAATTTTAGTTCTCATCTCATGACCCTGCTCTGACTCTTACATGGAATGAGACAGATTCTGTGGCACCTAGTAGATCCCCAGTAACTGGTAGCTGGCATTACAAAGGGCAGATCTGGAAGGACCCTGGGAGTCCAAACTTGCCCTATTAAAGACAGAGATCCTGAGACCTAGGGAGGGGGTAGGGCTTGCTAAGAGTTGCTCAGCTGAAGGATAGATGCAGGACCCCTACATAACCATTCAGCTGCCTCCCTACCCACTGCCTCAATCCACCATGGGGGCAGCACACTGACTGCCTCATCACTACAGAAGGGGCTCCACCACTGAGTGAGATGATTCGCCTACTTCTTTGCTTTTCCTTTTGAAATGATCAGGACACATGTTTTCCTGGCCATTCATTCAATCAATATGGAGCAGCCCACAAAGAAGTCACTGCACCAGAACTAAAATTTGGTCTCTTCTACATTCTTCCCAAAAGGACAAAGAAATCCAATATATTGAAAATAGAAATATATGAAATGAATAAATAAGGAACGATTGAGTGTGGATTTTATATAGGATCCCCTGAAGGGAGACTGAGGTATACCAGTGGTTGGGAACAATGTGCTGTTCATGATGTCTTGGACTGTAAGACAGGCTTCATGATAGTGAAGTCTATACAGAACTATGCCAGGGAGGGATGGATTTAGAGGATGGGAAGGAAGGAGCTCAGGGTCTATGAGTCACAGTGGCCTAGAATACCTGAAAAATTCTGTGTGCTCCTGGAGTTTTCATTTAATTGTAGGTCTGCCATTAACCTGTTGGGACCAAGGTGGCAGGCGGTGGAGAAAGCAGGGAGTTACCCCTGGATGCTAAATGTAATATTAGGAACCACTGACAGAGGACAGGGTTTTCCACCTCTCACAGAACTTTACAGGCACCCATTAGTGCATCCAAGCCAATGTTCCCCACTCAATTCCAACTTGGGAGCCCAACCAGCTCCTCAATGACAAAGTAGACCCCAGAAGGCCCTTATGGTATATTAACGGCAGTCCCATTGCTGGTGGATCCAATTTCTGGAGCAGGTGCCACTCTTGCTCTGCCAAATCTGCATGCAGCTGGACAGCCACTCACCTTATTGAATACTTTGGGTGTGTGGTATTGCTAATCAAAGCTGCCATTTCATCAAAGGGGCAGATGAGAGCCTATCTGGACTTAAAGGAGACTCCACTTTGTTAGAGGCCATGCAGCTTTGCTTTTGAGATTTTATTGTGAGAGCTTTCAAAACTTAGACAGCAGCACCTTGGCTGACTGGCCAGAATCCCAGCCAAACCTAAACAAGGCCAGGGAAGGTAGCTGAGTTTACACAGAAACTACCCAGACTCACTCTAAATGCAACTGCTTTCACCAGGTATTGGTAAGCTGTGGAAATCTATTATCCACTTAATTTTGCCCATAGATACAGGCTTGCCTCAGTGCCTCCTCTTGATCAGTCCCATGATCTGTTACTCATCTCAATTGCAGGAAGCTGGCTGAGCTGTCCCCCATGCCCAGTGCACACTGAGATCTTCGCTGGCTACCTGAGCCAGTGGGTGGTGGGATGTCTGCTTTCCAGGGCTGGGTGATGACTGACTCTTGTGGCCACTATTTTAGATCAAATGCAGCAGATAGCTTGCAACTCCTGAATGACTTCCCCTCTCAACTTTGCTTTGGAGGTAACAGGTCCCCAACCGAACTTGCAGACCCTTCTAAACAAACCTTCCAGTTTCATGCATGTGCTGTATTCCAATCTCTGTGGGCTCCATGACAGCAAGATATTGGTCCCAGATACCAGCCAACCCCTACTTCCTCCAGGCCATGCATTGCTCATGATCCTGCCCACTCATTGTGAGATTTTTTTATTTTTTTCTATTTTGACAAGAAGTGAATCAGTAGACACTGGCAGGGTTTTTAGAGAATACATCTCAACTTTGTCTTTTTACACAAAATAAAATGTGATGTGATTTGCTTGTGGTCCTACAACTAGTTAGGGTATAATGACAACACTAGACCCCAGGTGTCCCAACTCCCAGCCTGAGACCTCACAGGTCCTGCCTGTGGGGGGACGGTTGGTGCCCTGGTTTTTTAAAAGTTTATTTATTTATTTTTAGAGAGAAAGGGAGGGAGGGAGAGGGAAAGAAACATCTATTGGTTGCCTCTCATGCACCCCAACGGGAAACCTGGCCCATAACCTAGATATGTGCCCTGACCGGGAATCGAACCAATGACCTTTAGGTTTGCAGGATGACACCCAACACACTGAGCCACACTAGCCAGGGCAGTTGGTTCCCTGGCATTTTAAAGAAAAGAATGACTTCATCTCTATCCACAAATGCCTTAAGACTCCCATTTCATAATCAGGTAGACAAAGCCATCAATGTGGTCACCACAACTTTGTAAACACTCATTAAAATGCATCTGAAAGCATGTGATGGCTTCCCACCTCCCAAATAATGAGAAAACAAAGGCAACTCTTTTGATAGGAAGTCAAATTATTTCTAGTTCTCTCTGAACAATGACATGACAGCAATTCTTCCCTTTTCTTCCCTTTTAGTTCAGAATGGCACAAAGAGGAAATATGTCTTGGAAAAGGTCTAGATTATAAGAATAAAGTCCAGACTCATAAAGTAGGCATAAGGAGATAAAAATATAATATATATAAATATATTAGTCTTCCCAAAGAAGTTGGGCCGGCTGTTATAAACACCTATAACGTGGTTTAACATGGACACCAATGAAAGGCCAGCAAAAATATGCACAAGTCCTACTAGATAAGAATGTAGTTCGCTGAAGGTACACAGGAGAGATGAGCTCAGTGAATCTCAGTTTTTTCTCCAGAGGGCAGTGAGCACATGGGCTCTGGGCAAAATTGTCTTAAAAGGGGAAACTGTTTATCAGTCTCTCCTTTCTTTCTCACTCGAGTCTCCTCCAGTTCAGCTCAGGCCACTATGCTTGCTGATTCTTAGTTTCTCTTTCACAACTGCATCCGTACTCTACCAACAACTCTCTTCAATATTGGTCCACATTTCCCCTATGTGTTTCCTAGAAACTGATGTTGGCCAACTAGATTGGATTTCAAGCCTTCTGAGACAAAGGTGATCCCTAGACTTGCTCAGAACAAAGAAATAAAGACATCGTGGGGCACAGCAGAGGTAGCCCCAGAAGATATAAGACAATGCTACATCAGGTTTAGGTTTGTAGAAAGAGAGGGCAGAAGGGAGAAAGGGAGGAAAGGAGAGAGAGAGAAAAAAAATATGCCTGAATATATACACAGGATCAGATTAGTATCCATGTATATATATAGTATAAGTGCCTATATTTGGGCATACATGTCATTTGCATGTTTGTTTTTCAGAAGAGTGCCCCATAAACTAAAACTGACCTTTCTGTAGAAAAAACAGGATTTTCGGCATTTCCAGAATCGTAAGTCGTGAGGCTCTGGAGAATTACAGGGTAGCTGGGAATGTCAGGGAACCCTGAATGCTGACTGGCTTCAAGAGGAATCAGTTTGTCTCAGGAACGAGTCTCTCCTAACACATGGTTTGGATCAGGATTCTTGACCTATAAATAGGGGATTTCTTGGTGCCTCTGGCTTGTCCTGAGCCCACAGATTGCATGCTCAGCACCTGATGCAGGCAGAGGCTAGATGGGGTGGCAGAAAGAGCACTGGAATAGATAGTAGAAGCCTTTAATTTAAGTCCTAGATCTATTTGCTGTGTGTCTGTGAGTAAGTTACTCCCATTCTCTGAGCCTCAATCTATTTCTTCTATGAAATAGGTACTTGATCTGCCCTGTGTACCTCACAGCATTGCTGAGGAGTGCACATTGGGAGCAGTATTTGTTACTGATGTTATTCTTCAGGCCCTGGGTCCCCAAGCTGCCATGTTGTCCTCTCGAATGGGGCATCATGTGGGGGTGGCGGAAGGTGAGTGGCCTGGTCCTGACAACATTGACCTGACAGCCAACAGTGTTGCCTTTAAAATTCCACCTCCTGCTGCTCTCCACCACCCACTAACACTCTCTGTTCCCTTACACTGTCTGCAGCACTTACCCTAACCTGAAAGCTTGTGATTTTTACAATCTTCAAGCATAGATATATGAATGGTAGCCCCAACAAATGCACAAACAAGCTGGCCTGGGTGGGGGATTTTCTAGAACTGTGTTCTCCTTTCTGTGATGTAAATAGAGCAGTTGGAAGAATTGGCAACTCTAAGAACGGCCTCAAACCTATAGATGCATATGGCATATGGATTTATTGAGCTCTTAATTCATACTGTACCATCCCATGAGAAGATTTGAAGTAGTCTGTCACTGAACAAGCCTTTATTGAATGTTAACCTTATACTCCTGGGCTGTCAGAATGCCAGGCCCTTAGAGACAGGAAGAGATGTGTCCATGGGCCATTGTCTCAGACACACCCAGTCTGACCTCTTCAGAGGAAGAAAGCCTGAGCTAGTGTCCAAACACGTTCCTATGTACCATTATTTGTGGGATAAAAATGATTACTTGGGGGAGAAGAAAAAGATGGACTTTGTTCAAAATGGCTGAATAGTCTTGGCAGGGCTTGCCTATAGATAAAGCAGATTCCGCCTGAAGGCTGGAATAGAAGCTAAAGGTCAAAGTCAAGGGCATTCTCCCAGTCCAGAGAACTCTGTCTGTGCATGACCCAGGCTAACAAGTGTCACCTGTGTTTCACCTGCATTAAGCTGATAAAGCCAAAATAATGCAGGGAAGGGGAAAAGTAAAGGTAGAGCTGAGATTGGAGGCCACAAACCTGAGGGTGGAGGTAGCCAAGGCCACTGGGCAGACCCGGATTTCTATATGTGAAGAGGGCAGAAGGAGTAGTTTGAATTGTGTGGGAATTACACACCATACTGGGTAGCACTGGCTGTCCATCCAGAAAATCTTTAAGACTTCTGTTTGTGACTGGGTGAACAGAGCCGCAATATCTCTCCTTACAGCAAGACCCCACTGGATTGCAATGGCAGGATAACAATCAAGATGACAGTCCTACCTTCCTAGAAGGCACTCTTCCCTGTCACCAAGACACCAAATCTAGTAGTTTAAATGCGGCAAAGAGAAAAAACAGTTGCTGACTGCTTTATACCTTCTTTCCCGTACCCAGGTGCAGATTTCTGCTTTGTGGGGACTGAAGTTTACATGATTTAGGGGTCCTCTTTGTGAAAAAGAATATAAGGTTAAAAGGACAAAATTGGGTACCAGGCCTTGGGAGGCTTGAAGGATGAGCCTCAAAGCTTAGGCACAAGTGACTTTGCATTTGCCTGTGCCCCAACAATGGACTAAATAAAAAGGCAAAAGGCTTTGGCCCATGACAGAAATTTGCTTGTGTAAAAAACCTGATAAATGTGTAATGGGAGAAGAATCCAGACAGCCCAGTGTATTCTGAAAGTCATGCTACAAAATAAATATATTTTAGCCTCCAAGAGCCAAATTCTGGCTCTGAAATCTACTAACTGTCTGCAGACAGACCTACTCCAGTTAGTAGATTTTAAAGCCAGGCTGTCTGAGCTCTGATGCCATAGAGGTAGAGGCTGGCAAAGGACATGGCATAAAGCATTAGATCAGTCCATAGGGGACATACCCATAGTCTAGGTCCTCTTTTTTTTCCACCTTAATTGAGGTATAATTGTAAATAACAATTGTATATATTTAGGTTCTACAATGTGATTTTTCTAAAAGTGTACAATGAAATGATTTAATATATGCATACATTGTGAATTGTTTTAGATTCTCTTTTTTTAATTGAAGTAAAATTCACAGAACATAAAATTAACCTTAAGTGCACAATTCAGTGTCATTTAATACATTCACAATACTGTGCAACCAAATGAGGAGAGTGAGGCCCACTTTAAAAATTTGTTATAAAGATCACATGAGCTCATACATGTAAAGTGAGCACATGCCTGGTATGGCATGCATACCAAATAAATATTCTCTTTCTTCCCACTCTTGAAATTGCAAACGCATTCTTGGAGGTCCTAAAATAGCCTTTTACATGGTTTATTCAGCAGCATCTGCTATTCAAGATAGATCTGCCTTTACTCATTGGCTGCACTCCTAAACAGCTGTGTGCAAGGCTAACCTTTGAAACCAAATCATAATAAAAATGCAATGAGATTTTGCTACTTAAAGGAAATCCTCAGTAAATCATTTCAAGAAGTAAAAGATCTATCATCCAAACTTATCTGTTTTGAAAGGTATGCACTTGGTGATATTGGCCTTTCTTGTAATGAATCCTAATTTAATTTTGGCCACAAACATGTGCTGATGTTCCACATTTGCAAAGCACACAGCAACAGGAGTAGATTACATATTGGAAATGATGAAAATCTAAAAATATTTTTCTTTCTGTGATTGTATCATGGAACATGTCACATATCCTGAAAATATCCCCTGCATGTGTGTGTGTGTGTGTGTGTGTGTGTGTGTGTGTGTGTGTGTTGATGGTGGTCTGGTAGTGCTGGTATAGATGATGGTGATAGTAATGGTGGTAGTGGTAGAGGTGGTGATGATGGAGGTAGAGGTGATGGTGGTGGTAATGGAGGTGGTGGTAAGTGTGGTAGTAATGGAGGTATGTGGTAGTGGTGGTGGTGGTGGTGATATAGGACCTCAGAGAGATGAAGGTGACAATGGTGGAGAGAGATGGTAGATGTGAATGAGGTGGTGTTGATGTTGATTAGGTGGTGGTGGAAGTGGAGGCATGGTGGAGGTGGTAGAGGTAAAAGAAGTGGTGAGGGTAGAAGTGATAGTGGTGGAAGTGGTGATGGTGGTGGTGATAGTGGAAGAGTTGATGGTAATAGAGTTTATGGTGGTGGTGGTGGTAGTTGTGCTGGTTGTGGTGGTGATGGTGGTGATAATGGTGGTGGTGGTTGTGGTAATGGCAATAGTGAAGGTGAAGCTGTGAGGATGGTGGTGGTGATAGCAGTAGTGAAGGAGTGATGATTGTGGTGGTGGTGGAGGAGGTGCTAATGATCAAGGGGTGTTCCTACAAGATATGTTCTTCTTTTTATACTTCTCTGTAAGAAACTCCAGTGACTGGGCCAGAGGAATATGACTCACTTTGAATGTGTTATTAACAGAAACCTCAAAACTGTCTCCTTGCGGTTAATTATCTTTTTCTCACCTGGAAAATTAAATCTGAATTACTGGTGAAAACAGAGAGATTTTTGTTTGTTAAAATGCTGCCACTATGTCAGATTTAAGTACAGGAAAGGGCAAGGCATTTCTCGATTTCTTAGCTGTTGTGTGGCTTAAAAAAAAAATATGGACAACAGTTAGCTAATGTACACTTAGCTCTCTGAAGCCATATATTCATAAAACAGATGTTGGGTATTGGTGTTTGGGGTCTGGCTTCCTGAAGTATTTTATATCAGCCAAGTTCATTGTTCTAAACTCCAAATGCTTGACTTGAAAAAGGAAAAGAGGAATCTATACTTTGGATCCAGGACCGGGTGGACCCCGGGAGGGCCAGAGCAAATGGGGTGGCAGAAGGAGGGAAATCTGGGCCGGCTGGCATGCTATAGAATTGAGTAGAAGCCTCCTGCTCTGCCAGGACAGGAGAGCAACCAGTCTGCCTTGGACTCACCCGCCCCGGTGCGCAACGAGTCAACCCACCCCTGGCCTTCACGAGGGAAGGCACTCACCTTTGGCTGAGGACAAAGGACAGTGAAATGAACTAGAGGCATTCTGTAAAAAGTTTTGGGTTCTGGCCCTTGAGAAAGAGCTGGGAGAGCAGGATCTAGGTCCCAGTACAGAAGCATCCAAGTGCTACAGGAGAAATCACTTAAGCAGACTGCTACCCTCCAAGTGGCGTCTACTGGAGACAGCAGCTCAACAAATGTATACAAGAAGTTTACAACATAAAGGCAGAAAAATAAAAGAAGATCAATCTAAGAAGCAGAAACAAGACCAGTGCCCAAAATGGGGAGGTGGAATAACATCCCACCAAACAGAAACAACACTCCACCAAAAAGAAAGGAGGAATTCCCAGAAGGAAGGATAGATGACATAGACGCGAGCAAGCTGTCAGACATGGAATTCAAAACAATAGTAATGAGGAAGCTCAATGAACTCGACAAGCTCAAAGAAAATTATAACGATCTCCAGGAGAGCTATAAAAAGCTCCAGGGAAGCTATAAGGGGCTTACTGAAAACTACACCAGCATAAAAAAAGACAAGGAAACTATCAACAAGAACCAGGGAGAAATGAAGAATACAATTTCTGAACTAAAGAATGCAGTAGAAGCAATCAAAAGCAGGCTAAATGAAGCAGAGGACCGGATAAGTGACTTAAGAGGACAACGTAGAAAAAAATTCCCAAACACTACAACAAAATGAAAAAAGACAGAAAACAGAGTGAAGAGGCTTTAAGAGAACTGCAGGACAACATGAGAAGAAGCAACATTCGAATCATAAGGATACAAGAAAAAGAAGAAGAGGAGCAAAGAATAGAAACCCTGATTGAAAAAGTCATGACAGAAAATTTCCCCAACTTGATGAGAGAAAAAGTCATGCAAGTCCAGGAAGCACACAGGGTCCCAATGAAAATAAATCCAGAAAGGCCTACTCCAGGCATATCATAATTAAAATGGCAACATTCAAAGGCAAAGAGAGAATCCTAAAAGCAGCAAGAGAAAAACAGCAAATAACATACAAGGGAGCTGCAATAAGGCTATCACTGATTTCTCAACAGAAACACTACAAGCCAGAAAGGAATGGCAAAAAATATTCCAAGCAATGAAAATCAAAGGCCTACAACCAAGAATACTTTACCCAGCAAGGCTCTCCTTCAAAATGGAAGGTGTAAAAAGGAGCTTCCCAGACAAAGGAAGACTAAAAGAATACATCTCCACCAAACCAGCTTTGCAAGAGATGCTAAAGGGAATCCTGTAAGAAAAAGAAGAAAAAGAGAGAAGGAGAAGCACACAGGAACAAAGGGAAATGAATAAACACCTGTCAATAATAACCTTAAATGTAAATGGATTAAATGCTTTAATCAAAAGACATAGGGGAGGGGACCAAGGTGGCCGCGGAGTAGGGACAGTGTTCTCAGCTTGCTTCTGTTAAGGACAGAATCCAGGAACAAATGCGGAGAGGAGTGAGTGACTGAGTAAGTGTGGAAATCTGATAACGTGAAGGGGGAGGAGATTGTGGGAGCAGCGTGGAGGGGGGTGGAGGGGTTTATCACAAACTGCAGGCTGAGTCATTCCGAGACTCCGTGCGTTTGCAGTATCAAGCCGGAGAGCTCACTAGCCCGGAGTGAATTCTTGTAGGGAGTTAGGGAGAGGATTTGGCCGAAAAAGCCAGAGGACGGAGAGAACAGTGAACAACCAGGACTGGGAGAAACTGTGATCTGAGTCTAGAGGGAAACATCCTCAGCTGCAACCTCCGACCGAAAGCTCGGAACTCCGGGGGAGCCCAGCACTAGCGCTAGGGGCCCTACAGAAAAAAGGAGCAGTTTTGGGGCAAGGAGAACGGCAGCACAGAAAAGTTGCTGCGGAACTCCGGACCGGGGGAGAACTGCGTTCTTGAAACCAGTGTTTGCTCTTTAGTCGCGCTAGAATCCCACAGAACAAAAGGCCGGTCTGGGGCTAGGAGGGAAATAGGACGGGCAGGGTGTGTAAGTAGGGAAGAGAGCAGAGGTGGAGGTTCTGGAGGGGAGACGGTTTTAGGGCAGGGAGAAGGGGCCGCAGGGAAGGGCTGCTGTGGAGCTCCAGACTGGCAGAGAGCTCCGGGGAAGGAGAGTGCTGCGCTGACCGACCACATTAGAATCCCACAGAACAAAGGGATGGTGCTGTGGCGGGAAGAAAGATAGAGTGCGCAGGCCGATAGACAGGGAACCCAGCGGAAGCTGTAGCTCGGAATAGAGAAAGTTTTGGGGGAAGGAGAAGAGCACACGCAGGAAAGCCACTGCAAAGCTCCAGACTAGGGGAGAGGCCCTGGGCAGGAAAGGGCCACTGGGCCCGGCACTTTGACCGACTGTGCCAGAGTCCTGCAGAACAAAAGGACCATCTTGAGAAAGGGAGAGAGATAAGGTGTGCAGGCATATAGACAGGGAAGAGAGCAGAAGCTGTAGCCTGGGAATAGAGACAGGACTGGAGGCAGGGCGGGGATTGCTGGCAGGCACAGGCTGGACCAACAGAGGGAAGGAGTAGCTGGACAAGCCTGAGGAGGGCTGAGGCTGCCTCAGGAGGGGACAACTAAATGCAGCTCACAGCAGAGCAGTGGTAGGCCCACGAAAAAAAGACTAGCAATCCCAGAATCAAGCAGAACCCTCCCACAGCCAGCCAACCAACCAGAAAAGATTTGAAACTCATGGAATTTTGAATAGGAGCAGACTCAGGAAGGAAGCAAGGAAAAACCAAAAAACAAACAAACCAAAAATACCCAGAGACTGTGCCTAAAAGTTGAATTGAGTTAAAATCCTCATTCCTTTATCTCTCACACTCTCTCTAACTACCCCTACCGTCAGTCCCTTTTTATTTTCTCTCCTTTTCTCCCCTCCTCTTCCCTCCCTTCTCTCCCCTTAGCATGTCTCCCCTTCATCCTATTCTCAGTTAATTTTATAATTTTAAGTTCTCTCCCTGTCTCACCCTCTCCTTTCTCTGCGCTACGCACCTTCAACTTTATTAAATTTCTTTCTTTATTTTGTCCCCCTTCAGTCTACATTCGTTTTTCTTTCATCTCTTCTCCTTATTTTCCTTCTCTCCCTATACATATTCTCTCTCTCCCTATTACACTTTATATTCTAATCTCTTAATATTCAAATTATAATTCTAATCTATCCCCCTCTCCCTTTACTCTCCCATTCTTACCCCTTCTCTATTTCTACCCCATCCCCTCACTTCTTTCTCTACCTCTTGTATTTCTCTCCTTAATCCTATCTTTTGTCAACTCTTCAATTTCAATCCTCCCCTCCCTAATATCTCCTCTTCCTCCTGATTTCCTTCCCTCCTCTGAGCTCTTTTCCTCCCAAACCCTCTTGCTTTCCTATCTCCTATTCCTCTCTCTCTATATTCACCTTTTCTCTCTATCTCGCAACTTTATATCATGTTTTAATCTCCTAATCTTTTTTAAAATATATAATTTAAAAAAAAAAGAATTTTAATCCAGTCCCCTCTCTTCTACCTCCCCTTCTTCTTTCGTTCTCTCTCCTACCCTTCTCTTCTCTACTTTCTCTCTCTCTTTCCTCTCTCCCTTCCGGTCTTGCTATTTTCTACTCTGTATTTTTATTCTTAAAAAATTCTCTCTCAATCTGTTTCCTACCTTCTAACCTCCCCAGGCCTCTCTTTCAATTTCTGGCTGTCTGTCTACCTGGATGTCTGTTGTGTCTACCCTACCTCCCACGCTAATCATATACTATATACCGATTATATAATCCTAATACTATACACTTCCACTTTCTCTCTCCACACTGTAACCCTCCCCTCCTTTTCAAACATACACTGTAAGAATTAATTGCTCTCTTAAATAACCTTGATCCCAATTGCTAATATTAATACTCTATCAAATTCCAGCTCAAAAATTACCCTTCCTTCATTTAAAACAACTCCTTTGTGTTTCTCCTACAAAATAAGAGTCCCAGTATCTCCACAAGTATATTAACACGGGCTCATTTGCAGCCTATAGTGGGACTGTATTTGGGGGAGACATTGGAGGGTGTGGGTTTCTTGCCTGGGTTGTGTGATTATGTTTTAGCAGCACCTTCACAAAAGATCTCAAGACAAGGTGGGCAGAGTGACTCTCAATCAACTAACCAGAGAAAAAGATCCACCAAAAGGTAGCTGAAATACAACCAGACAGATTAAAGAAATATCATCGAGGACAACACAGACGGAGATCCAAGGGGGCGGAGGAGTAAGTGGAAGCTACACTAACCCCCTCCCAGGACCCGCCAGTGCTGACTCAGCCCCAGTACAGCAGACAGACCATTCCCCTCCAAGTGGTGTCATACTAAGGGGAAATAAAAGCTCTGCATACAGGAATTAAGTTGCCACACCCACGGTCCTTAAGACTGACGGCTAATCACAGATTGAGTATAGTAACAACTAAAGAAGAGAGACAAAGGCAGAAGATCCCTGGAAATCTCCAATAGGCTGCCTAGGGCCAGTCTGGTACATGATCTGACGCTACCAGAGGCAGATCCAGGAAGAACAGATCATTCTAAGAAGCACCAATAAACAAAAGGAATCACAAAAATGGGGAGACAGAGAAACAACCCCCCATCAAAAGGAAAGGTAGAATCCCCAGAAAGAGTGCTAAATGAAATAGAGGAGAGCAAAATATCAGATACGGAATTTAAAACATGGATTATGGAGAAGCTAAATGAGCTCAGCGGAAACTACAAAGAACTCCAGAAAAACTACAGTGAACTCCAGAAGTGAGTGAACTATAGTGAACTATAAGGAACTTACTGAGAATTATACCAGCATCAAAAAGGACATGGAAGCTATCAATAAGAGCCAGGAGGAAATGAAGAATACGATCTCTGAATTGAAGAACACAGTAGAAGGAATTAAAAGCAGGCTAGAGGAAGCAGAAGATCGGATCAGCGAGCTGGAGGACAACGTACACAAAAACTCCCAGACAACGCAACAAAATGAAAAAAGACTGAACAAGACTGAAGAGACTCTAAGACAGCTGCAGGACAACATGAAACGTAACAATATCCGTATCATAGGAATTCCAGAAGGAGAAGAAGAAGAGCAAGGGACAGAAAACCTATTTGAAAAACTAATGACAGAAAACGTCCCTCACATGAGAAGAGAAAGAGTCACGCAAATCCAGGAAGCACTGAGGGTCCCAATGAAGATGAACCCCAACAGGCCCACCTCAAGACACATCATAATTAAAATGGCAACATTCAAAGACAAAGAGAGAATCCTAAAAGCAGCAAGAGAGAAACAACTAATAACATACAAGGGAGCTCCAATAAGGCTATCCCCAGATTTCTCAGCAGAAACACTACAAGACAGAAGGGAATGGCAAAAAATATTCCAAGCAATGAAAAACAAAGGCCTACAACCTACAATACTCTACCCAGCAAGGCTCTCATTCAAAATGGAAGGCGAAATAAGGAGTTTCTCAGACAAAGGAAGACTAAAAGAATACGTCTCCACCAAACCAGCAATGCAAGAGATGCTAAAGGGTCTGCTCTAAGAAGATAAAGAAACAGAGAGAGACAGAGAAGAACACGAGTAGGAAGGGGAAAAATGACAATGACTAAGTACTTATCAGTAATAACCTTAAATGTAAATGGATTAAATGCTCCAATTAAAAGACAAAGGGTAGCTGAATGGATTAGAAAGAATGACCCACATATATGCTGTCTACAAGAGATACACCTTAGAACAAAAGATCTACACAGACTGAAAGTAAAGGGATGGAAAAAAGTATTTCAAGCAAATGGACATGAAAAAAATAGCCGGGGTAGCAATACTTATATCAGACAAAACAGATTTCACAGCAAAGTCCATAAAAAGAGACAAAGAAGGGCATTTCATAATACTTAAGGGAAAAATCCATCAAGAAGATGTAGCCCTTATAAATATATATGCACCCAACTTAGGAGCACCCAAATATCTAAGGAAAATTTTGAAACAGTCCAAGAAAGATATAGACAGCAACACACTCATCGTGGGGGACTTTAACACCCTATTGTCAACAATGGACAGATCTTCAAAGCAAAGAAACACCAAAGATATTGAGGCACTGAACAACACTTTAGATCAAATGGACTTAGTCGATATATATAGAAGTTTTCACCCCAAAGAAGCAAAATATACATATTTCTCAAGTGCACATGGAACATTTTCAAAGATAGACCACATGGTAGGACACAAAACAAGCCTCAATAAATTCAAGAAAATTGAAATTATATCAAGCATCTTCTCAGATCACAATGGCTTAAAATTGGAAATCAACCTCAAGGAAAAAACTCAAAAACATTCAAACTCATGGAGAATGAATAACATGCTATTAAATAATGAATGGGTTAACAATGACATCAAGGAAGAAATCAAAAAGTTCCTGGAAACCAATGATAATTGACACACAACAACCCAAAACCTAGGGATACAGCGAAAGCAGTCTTAAGAGGAAAGTTCATAGCAATACAAGCCTACCTAAAAAAGCTAGAAGAATATCTCATAAAAAGTTAACCCTACAGCTACAAGAACTAGAGGAAGAACAACAAGCAAAGCCCAGATCTAGTAGAAGGAAGGAAATCATCAAGATCACGGCAGAATTAAATGACATAGAGTCTAAAGTAACAATTCAAAAGATCAACAAAAGTAGGAGCTGGTTCTTTGAAAAGATAAAAAAAATTGACAAGCCTTTAGCCAGGCTCATCAAGAAAAAAAGAGAGAGGACCCAAATAAATAAAATCAGAATCGAAAGAGGAGAAATCACAACTGATACAACAGAAATACAAAGAATTATAAGAAATTATAACGAACAACTCTATGGCAAGAAATTTGACAACCTAGAGGAAATGGACAGATTCCTGGAAAACTATAGTCTTCCCAAACTGAATCAAGAAGAAGCAGAAAGTCTGAATAGACCAATAACAGCTAGTGAAATTGAAGCAGTAATCAAAAAACTCCCAGCACACAAAAGCCCTGGACCGGATGGCTTCACAAGTGAATTCTACAAAACATTTAGGAAAGAACTAACTCCTATCCTCCTCAGACTATTCCAAAAGATACAAGAAGAGGGAAGACTCCCAAACTCGTTCTATGAAGCCAGTATAACCCTAATTCCAAAACCAGGTCAAGACACAACAAAGAAAGAAAACTACAGGCCAATATCGCTGATGAACATAGATGCTAAAATCCTCAACAAAATATTGGCAAACCGGATCCAGCAACACATTAGAAAGATCATGCACCACGATCAAGTAGGATTCATCCCAGGGATGCAAGGATGGTTTAATATTCGCAAATCAATAAACGTGATACACCACATAAACAAAATGAAAGACAAAAACCACATGATCATATCAATAGATGCGGAAAAAGCATTTGATAAAGTACAACACCCATTTATGATAAAAACTCTCAGCAAAATGGAATAGAGGGAGCATACCTCAACATAATAAAGGCCATATATGAGAAACCTCAAGCCAACATCATATTCAATGGGCAAAAACTGAGAGCACTCCCCCTGAGATCAGGAACAAGACAAGGATGTCCGCTCTCCCCACTCCTATTCAACATAGTCTTGGAAGTTCTAGCCACCGCAATCAGACAAGAAAGAGAAATAAAAGGCATCCAAATTGGAAAAGAGGAAGTCAAACTGTCATTATTTGCAGATGACATGATAGTGTACATAGAAAATCCTTTAGACTCCACAAAAAAACTACTCAACCTAATAAGTGAAGTCGGCAAAATAGCAGAATACAAAGTCAACATTAAGAAATCGAAGGCATTTTTATACACCAACAATAAAAACTCAGAGATAGAAACTGAAAGAACAATCCAATTTACCATAGCAACAAGAAAAATAAAATACCTAGGAATAAACTTAACCAAAGAGGTAAAAGACCTGTACACAGAAAACTACATAACACTGAAGAAAGAAATTAAAGAAGATACAAATAAATGGAAGCATATACCATGCTCATGGATGGGAAGAATCAACATCATTAAAATGTCCATACTACCCAAAGCAATTTATAGATTCAATGCAATCCCTATTAAAATACCAGCAACATATTTCACAGACCTAGAACAAATACTTCAAAAATTTATATGGAACCAAAAAAGAGCCCGAAGAGCCACAGCAATTTTGAGGAAGAACACAGTAGGAGGAATCACAATACCTGATATCAAACTATACTACGAGGCAACGGTAATTAAAACAGTCTGGTACTGGCATAAAAACAGACATATAGATCAATGGAACAGAATAGAGAGCCCAGAAATAAACCCAGGTTCATATGGTCAACTAATATTTGACAAAGGGGGAAAGAACATCAAATGGAGTGAAAAGAGCCTCTTCAACAAATGGTGCTGGGAGAACTGGACAGGGACATGTAAAAAAATGAAACTAGACCACCAGCTCACAGCATACACCAGAATAAACTCAAAATGGATCAAAGACTTAAATGTAAGCCGTGATACCATAAAAGTCCTAGAGGAAAAATAAGCAGGAAAATTTCAGATATCCCACGTAGCAACATTTTCACTGATATATCTCCTAAGGCAAGGGAAATAAAGGAAAGAATAAACAAATGGGACTACATCAAACTAAAAAGTTTCTGCTCAGCTAAAGAAAACATCAGCAAGATGCAAAGGAAACCAACCATATGGGAAAATATATTCGCCAATGACATCTCAGACAAGGGATTGATCTCCAAAATATATAAAGAACTCATACGACTCAACACCAAGAAGACAGACAACCGAATTTAAAAATGGGCAAAAGACCTGAACAAACACTTCTCCAAAGAAGACATACAGAGGGCCCATAGACACATGAAAGTATGCTCAACATCACTAGCCATCAGAGAGATGCAAATAAAAACCACAATGAGATACCACCTCACACCAGTCAGAATGGCCATCATCAACAAATCAACAAACAACTTGTGCTGGAGAGGATGCGGAGAAACGGGAACCCCGGTGCATTGCTGGTGGGAATGCAGACTGGTGCAGCCACTGTGGAAAACAGTTTGGAATTTCCTAAAAAAACTAAAAATGGAACTGCCTTTTGAACCAGCAATTCCATTGTTAGGATTATAGCCAAAAAATCCTGAAACACCAATACAAAAGAACCTATGCACTCCAATGTTCATAGCAGCACTATTTACAATAGCCAAGTGCTGGAAACAACCTAATTGGCCATCTGTAGATGAGTGGATCAAAAAACTGTGGTACATTTACACAATGGAATTCTATGTAGCAGAAAGAAAGAAGGAACTTCTACCATTTGCAACAACATGGATGGAACTAGAGAAAATTATGCTTAGTGAAATAAGCCAGGCAACAAAAGAAAAATACCTTATGCTGTCACCTATTACAGGAAACTAATGAACAACACAAACAAATGAGCAAAATTGAACCAGAGGTATGTAAACAAGAAGTAGACTAACAGTAACAAAGGGGAGGGTTGGAGGAAGAGAAGGGTGTAAGAAGGGGAAGGGTCAAGTAAAAAAAAAAAAAAATATATATATATATATATGAATGACCCATGGACATGGGCAACTGAGTGGAGACTAAATGTGGGGGAAGGGAGGGACAGGGTGCAGGGAAGCAAGAGGGCTAAAAAAGTGAGACAACTGTAATGGAAAAACAAACAAAAAAAATTTTTTTAGTGGGAGAAAAATGAAAATATGAAGAATGGAAATGCCAATTCAGTGAATATTAGGACAAAGATTTTCCTTCACGTTGTATATTTTTCTCCCTATTTGATCCCTCCAGAGTCTGGCATTCTAAACAAGTAAGTAATGACATCAGTTTCTCTGCATAGAACTAATAAGACCAGTTGTTAATAGAGGTTCCTTTTTTTTTTTTTTTTTTTTTTGACTAAGTCTTTGACTGGAATGTCAAGCCTAAAGGAAACATACTTGGGCTCAGAATGTTACCAAAAAGCCCCGAGGAACTGGGAATGACTTTTAAAGGTAATAAAAGCCCGTGAGATAAAAGGCCTGGTACCATGGTTGGTTGTGCGGTCCACAGCAATCTTTCCAGGGAAGGAACGAAGGTTGTTTTCCTGAAAGATGGCTAGAAGGGACCTTAAGACACAATGAAAAACCAGAAAGACTTGGCAAAAACAGGTGTGTACAGACAAGGATGAATGCCAGATATGTGGCTCAGCTTCTGTGCCCTGAAGAACAGACTGAGGTTCACCCCAAATATTCCTTGGGTAAGTTCCAGCAAAGCAGAACTAAAGATCCTAAGTTATCATTTGCTGCTCTTGTTATGTTTATGCAAACGAACAGGATAAATTAAAAATGGACTTAATGTAGTCCCTTTAAAGACAAGGAGGGTTACCTTAGGGAGAAAAATTATTATTCAAGGAAAATCACAATGATCAGTAGTAGACTATAAAATAGGGCAACTAACCGTCTTAAAAGTTTCTTCTCATTTAAAATATGGTTTCACTTGAAAATTAAACCATGTCTGTGATATCATCAAAGATATTCAAGTTGCAGGCAAATAGAATTTCAAGTGCCTTGCAACTGGATGTCTTCCCAATAAGACAGACTTACAGATTTAGAGACTTGTTTGTGGGTTATGTTACATAAATTAACACGTGTTTTCTGTTTTCAAAGGACATAAGCCTATGATCGCATTACCTGAGTGATTGTCTGTATGCATAAGCCTCACTTAATCCTGTCTGCAGCGCTGCCTCCTGAGACTCAACGGTTTGGCTGAACTAAATGGCTGGGTTGGGGAAGGATGGGGTGGTCTGTGGGCTTCACTTTAAAACGGGTTTCTCTTTTCTATCCTAATGGCTTGGACAGAAAAGGCCCAGAGGTCTGAGAGGGGGAAAAACCTAAACTATTTACCTCAGCCCAAACTAAGTATAATGGGCAAAAGGGTTTTGGACAGGCGAGATGTGCCTAGCACACCTTCTTACAAAGAAGCCTTTTTTTTTTTTTTTTCCCTAATATGGAACATTGAAAAATTAATCCCTGCCTTATGTCATCTAGTAGTTATGGATTGAATGATGTCTTTTAACCCTTTTCGCCAAATCTGTTGCCCTCAGAACACAACAAGGACACCAGCCTGTTAAACCAAGCACGCCGTTGACCGGAGACAGCCAACTGACCTGGAGTCTGCACGATCCTTCCCCATGTGGGAAGGCCACCCTCCCCTCCACACCCCCACTCTTATTAGGGTTTTCTGGACCCAAGGGTAGGTAGGACGACGACCATGTCCAGCTTGAAGCAGCTAGAGGAGCTTGAGACCTTCGCCCATTGTCCTTTACAAGATTACAAAGGGTCCTAATATTTGAGGGGGGGGGATAGTTAATTTTTATGAACCAGGGGTATGGACTTGGGGGGGATTGCTGGGGGAGGGGGGTGCTGGGTGTAGGGGAACAAGGGGAAAAAATTGGAACTGTTGTAACAATATAATCAATAAAAAACATTAAAAAAATAAATAAATAAACAAACAAATAAATTATTTTTAAAAAAATCAGAGCAGATTTAAATGACATAGAGACTAAACAAACAATTCAAAAGATCAACAAAAGTAGGAGCTGGTTCTTTGAAAAGTTAAACCAAATCAACAAGACTTTAGCTAGGCTTGTCAAAAAAAAAAAAGAGAGAGAGAGAGAGAGAGAGAGAGAACACAAATAAAAAAAATCAGAAATGAAAAAGGAGATATCACGACCGATATCACAGAAATACAAAGGATTATAAGAAATTACTACAAACAACTATATGGTAAGAAACTTGACAATCTAGATGAAATGGACAAATTTCTAGAAACATGTAATCTTCCAAAACTAAATCAAGAAGAAGGAGAAAGCCTGAAAAGACTGATAACAAAGAGTGAAATTGAAAGAGTAATCAAAAAACTACCGGTGCACAAAAGCCCTGGACTGGATGGCTTCCCAGGCAAATTTTACAAAACATTTAGTGAAGAACTCACACCTACTCTTCTCAAACTATTCCAAAAAACAAGATGAGGAAAGACTCCTAAACTTTTTCTATGAAACCAGTATTACCTTAATACCGAAACCAGTATTACCTTAATACCAAAACCAGGTAAACCAGGTCAAGACACAACAAAGAAAGAAAACTACAGACCAATATCACTGATGAACATAGATGCTAAAATCCTCAACAGTATATTGGCAAACCGGATCCAGCAACACATTAAAAAGATCATACATTACGATCAAGTGGGATTCATCCCAGGAATTCAAGGATGGTTTAATATTCACAAATCAATAAATGTAATACACCACATAAACAAAATTAAGGACAAAAACCACATGATCATATCAATAGATGCTGAAAAGGCATTTGATAAAGTACAACACCCATTTATGATGAAAACACTCAGCAAACTGGAATAGAGGGAGCATACCTCAACATAATAAAGGCCATATACAAGAAACCTGAAGCCAAACTCATACTCAATGGACAAAAACTGAAAGCATTCCCTCTGAGATCAGGAACAAGACAAGGATGTCCACCCTCTCCACTCCTATTCAACATAGTATTGGAAGTTCTAGCCACAGCAATCAGACAAGAAAAATAAATAAAAGGTATCCAAATTGGAAAAGAAGTAAAACTGTCATTTTTTTGCAGATGACATGATAGTATACATAGAAAACCCTATAGACTCCACCAAAAAAACTCCTTGACCTAATAAGTGAATTTGGCAAAATAGCAGGGTACAAAGTCAATATCCAGAAATCAAAGGCATTTCTATAACCAACAATAAAATATCAGAGATAGAAACTAGAAAAGAAATCCCATTTACTATAGCAACAAGAAAAATAAAGTACCTAGAAATAAATTTAACCAAAGGGATAAAAGACCTGTACTCAGAAAACTACATAACCCTGAAGAAAGAAATTAAGGAAGATACAAAAAAAATGGAAGCATATACCATGCTCATGAGTGGGAAGAGTCAATACCATTAAAATGTCCATACTACCCAAAGCAATTGATAGACTCAACGCAATCCCTATTAAAATACCTACAACGTATTTCACAGACCTAGAAAAAGTACTTCAAAAATGTATATGGAACCAAAAAAGAGTCCGAATAGCCACAGCAATCTTGAGACAGAAGAACGTAATAGGAGGACTCACAATACCTGATATCAAACTATACTACAAGGCCACGGTAATCAAAACAGTTTGGCACTGGCATAAGAACAGACATATAGATCAATGGAACAGAATAGAGAGCCCAGAAATAAACCCAGGCCTCTATGGTCAACTAATATTTGACAAAGGGGGAAGCAACATAAAATGGAATGAGAAGAGCCTCTTCAACAAATGGTGCTGGAGAACTTAACAAGGACGTGCAAAAAAATTGAAACTAGACCACCAACTTATGCCACACACAAGAATAAACTCAAGATGGATCAAAGACTTAAATGTAGGACGTGACACCATAAAAGTCCTAGAGGAAAACATAGGCAGGAAGATTTCAGATATCCCACGGAACAATATTTTTACTGATACATCTCCTAAGGCAAAGGAAATAAAGGAAAAAATAAACAATTGGGACTACATCAAACTAAAGATTTTCTGCTCAACAAAAGAAAACATCATCCAGTTGAAAAGGGAATCAACCATATGGAAAAACATATTTGTCAATGATACATCAGACAAAAGTTTGATCTCCAAAATATATAAAGAACTTACACATCTCAACACAAAGAAGACAGACTGCCCAATTAAAAAATGGGCAAAGGACCTGAACAAACACTTCTCCAAGGAGGATATAGAGAGGGTCCAGAGGCATATGAAAAAATGCTCAAAATCACTAGCCACCAGAGAGATGCAAATAAAAACTACAATGAGATACCACATCACACCAGTCAGAATGGCCATCATCAACAAATCAACAAACAACAAGTGCTGGTGAGAATGTGGAGAAATGGGAACCCTAGTGCACTGGTTGGTGGGAATGCAGACTGGTGCAGCCACTATGGAAAACATTATGGAATTTCCTCAAAAAACTAAAAATGGAACTGCCTTTTCAACCAGCGATTCCATTACTAGGATTTTACCCTAAGAATCCTGAAACCCTAATTCAAAAGAACTTATGCATCCCTATGTTCATAGCAGCACTGTTTACAGTAGCCAAGTGCTGGAAACAACCCAGGTTCCCATCTGTAGATGAGTGGATGAAAAAACTGTGGTACATTTACACAATGGAATACTATGCAGCAGAGAGAAAGAAGGAACTCCTTCCATTTGCAACAACATGGATGGAAATAGAGAGAATTATGCTTAGTGAAATAAGCCAGGCAGTGAAAGGATACCATATGCTATCACCCAATACAGGAGACTAATGAACAACACAAATAAATGAACAAAACTGAACAAGTAACAGAGTAACAGTTATCAGGGAAGAGGGGGGAAGGAGGGAACGGGCTAAGTAGGGGAAGCGTTTAGCAAAGGAACTGATATAAATAAGCCATCAACATGGACAACGGGGTTGGGATGGACCGTGGGAGAAGGGGTGGGCTGGGTGGGGGGTAGCAATGAGGGAACGAGTGGGACAATTGTAACAGAAAAACAATAAAAATAAAATTTAAAAAAAGAAAAAGGAAAAGAGGCAAGAAAATATTCAGATTTTCTGACAGTGTCACACAGGCAGCCCTAACACTAGACAACTCCAATGCCAGAGAATTATTCTAGAAATAGAGGCATCAAGAGAGAGTGGCCATGGGTTTCTGCCCACTACAGAGACAAAAGCTTCTAATTGTACAAAACAGGGCTGTCTAGAAGGCCCAGAATAGAAATCCCACCAGAATGAGCACACACTAGGGATGGAAGTGGTGAAACAGACTGAGAAGGAGTTGGATTGCTAGGGGGACAAATGGTAGGTTAACAACAAGTACAAGAACAGTGTGTGAGCAGTATTCTTCAGAGGAATGAAGAAACAGTGATGTGACAGAGTAGCCAGTAAGCTGTTCTGAAGAGGAGACATTTAAGTGGACATCTAAATGCAGTCCAGGAGACAGGCTGGGAGCAGATTGTTCCAGGCAAGAGGGCAGAAGCCAGAAGGCCCTGGGGAGAGCTTTTGGCATGTTCCAGGGAAGGACAGGTGGCCAGTGGGCTTGGTGCACAGTGAGTCCTGGAAGCAGCTGTGAGCTCTCAGAGGGCTTTGTTGGCCATAGGGAAGGAAGTGAACTATAAGTTGTTGGCAGTGGGAAGCCATTGGTTGGGGAGTTAAGCAGGGGTATGATTGGCTTGACCTGTCTGTAAATGGTCTCTGTGGGTGCTCATGGAAGAGGGAGAAATGGGTGTTGCCAAAATATAAATAAATAAATAAGGACCAGTTACTGAGGCAATAACTCTGCAGTAGGGATAGAACCCAGAGTAGGGGCTGAGATAGCTTTGGCAGAGGAGAGCAAGCAGAACACTTGGGGAGGCATGAGATCTGTGATTTTCTCTCAAGCAGCACAGAGGGGAGTACTCATTTATTAGGGGAGACTATGGCCTTGGAAAAAATAAACCAAAGCCCAGTGACCTAAATCAGGGAAGGGCAAACTTTTTCTGTAAAGGCCCAAACAGTAAATATCTTAGGCTTTGCAGGCCATGTGGCTTCTGTTGTAGCTCTGTAGCATATAGTATGTTAACAACTGAGTGTAGCTATGTGCTAACACAACTTTATTTACAAAAACAGGCCGTGGGCTGGATTTGGCTCATGGGGCAGAGTTTGCTAACCCCTGACCTACAGCACAAGCTGTGTATCTTTCCTCAGGGAAACAGTTATTTCCAAATTGCCCTCATACTTCAAGGAGCCAGACAGACCTATTGTTCACAAGACAGTGGTAGGCCACATTTTTGGAACTGAAAAGCTTCAAGATTTAGACCATTAAACAAATTAGGTGACCAATTCTGAACTGGGCAAGGTATGTAGTATTCCAAAGTGTCACGTTTCATCTTCACTAATGACAGCTGTTATTATTAAAGATCTGATGGTGGGTTGCTCCCCAGGTTCCAGTGAAGGAGAGAACACCACCTCTTCCAGAATGCCCATGGGTCTTGCTAATATAGCCTTTCTATATTCTTGAATAATTCTCATATTGTCCAGAAGATTAAATCACACCCATCTTCCTCAGACCTTCATGGATCTCTGTAACATGGCCTCACCTTCTACCCCTTCTATTCCAAGCCTGGTGCTCTGGCAAACTTCAAGTCTGCCATGTTAGGCTTGTGCATTTCCTGTCTCCACAGCGTAGCTCTCTGAAGGCCAGGACTGTTTTTTTCCTAATCTCTGTACCTCCAGAGTGCCTAGCCCCATGACAATGCATCTGCAGATTTGAATTAACCATTGGAGCAAAAGGTTTCCCTGCAAATTATCTTGTTCTTTTCACATTTCCTTGTTCTTTTCACAAAGCCAAAAGACAACCACTTTTCTGAAACTGTAATGAATTTACTAACTGGCCCACTGACCCTGTACACACATGTCCCTTCCCCTCTGTGTGTTCTTGGCCTCTTTGGTATAACAAAAGGGGTGTGTGGGATGATATCTGATTAAGAGGAACAGCAGTCACTGCTTATTGAGGATTTACTTTGTGCCAGGTACCAAGCCATGGGAGGAAGGGCATAAGAGCAGGAGGTCTCAGGGTCACAGGAGTGGCTATGCCACCTGACAGTTTGGGGAAGCAACAAAATGGAGAAGCAGCTCTGGATGGGGAGTCAGGAGAGTGACCAAACTCCACAGTACTGGAAAGAAGCAGACAAAGGCAAGTTTGTGTAGAGGTGGGGAGGGGATGGGAAGTAGTGACAGTGGCAGCCATGCCTGGTTCTTGGGTCTGGGCCACTAGTGGTCAAGTCCAGAAGTCTATGATCCTGAGCCTGCCTTTATAAATTTGTTACTTTCCAGGTTGGAGATGTGGTGAGAGGGGAGGCAGGAAATCAGGAGAAGAGAGGAAAGGCAGGAAGGAAGAGGAGGAGGAGAAGATAACAAGGAAAGGAGACAAAAGGGGAAGAGGGGGGCCTTGGACAAATTGTTCTATGTTGACTGTAGAAATTAAAATCTGTAGCCCAGACCTTAGAAACTATCCCCCACCATGAGTTCTAGAACATGGCACCCCAGGGACAGCTTGTGACCCAAATGTCTGTCTGCAAACAGAATCACATTGAGCTCTCCAGTTAGGGGTTTTCAGCAAAAGCAACATGCCTCAGCTGTCACAGGTCAGCCCAGAATTTGGGACGTTCCAGGCCTGCACCCTCAGGCCTGGTTACCCAGTTTACACTCAGCTTAGAGAGGGGTGATGTGTGAGCCTTAGTTCACACAGACTATCCTGTAGCACTAACCTGGGGTCCAACAGTGTCTAACTCTCCTCCCCAGGGAGCTCAAGCTCCAGACACACCTGTTATATTGGGCCTAATGTCAAGGAAGCGGGGGCAGGAGAAAGGCAGAAATGCAGACAAGGCCAGCATAGGCTCCTGGAAGTCCATAAATAGGCACAGCCAAGCTCCCAGATGCCAGCAGAAGCCAGCTGCCAAACAGAACTCCCCCTCTCAGCATTGTCTCCTTCAAACAGACTGCAATTTTCAGGTCAATGGTTTGCTGAACTGGGCTACTCAGGCAGGACCCAGATGTAGAGCCCAGCGGTGTCGCACAAGCCAAGCAGCACTCAGCTCTGGCAGAAGATATCCATCTGAAGGCAGGACCTCTGCAGGTGGCCCACCCTAGTTGGGTGTCCGGAGCAGGAAAGGACCCTTACTGCAGGAGGAGGAGGAGGAGGGAGCAAAGGGAGCAAACAGCATGTGCTCCATGGGGAGGATCCCAAAATAGAAAGGCACATGTGCACTGCAAGCCTTGACCCAGAATGCTCAGGACTAAATCTAGCCCTCCTCAGTGCAGAGGGGCTGTTGATGAGACTTAGATAGCCTTAGGGATCCTGTGTGTTTCTACTTGAGCAGCAAGAACAAATGTTTCCCATCTCCCTTCTGACCCAGTGCCAATCTCTTATCATTAAAAAAAAAGTGCTAATGGAAGGTATACCCTGTGTGGTTTATACCACGTTCATATCCACATCTTGTTCATCATCATCCAGAAACACTGATGTGGACAGAGGACAATTATTAACCCTATTTTACTGGCGTAGCAACTTAAATCCAGAGACTTATGCAAGATCTCAGTGTCAGGGATACTGCCTTCCCAATAATCTGGTCCCTGGACCAGCTGGTACCTGAAAGTGGGGCTACATCTGCAATATGCCCACAGCCTGCATGGAGCAGAGGGCACTGGGCTTCTCCTCTGGACTTCTAAGAGGCCTGTTTAGATAACTCAGCCCAGGTCCCAGTTGGATGTCCCAATCTCCCCATGGGGGTGTTTAATCAGCCTTGATCACTGCTTGTGGACTGGGTAGTGGATGATGCTGGGCAGAATGTTCCAGGGAGCTACCAGGATGAAACAAAGATGCTTCTGCTCTTTCTCTGTTTGTGGGATATCTCTGCTAGTGGAATAAAATCTCCATGTAATCTGAGACTCTGTTTTGGCCCCAAGTGTCATGCCAGCCTGCAGAAAGCCTAATTATCTGAGCTCCTAAACTGGGAATAGAAGCAGCAGAGGGGGGAGAGCTTTGGGGTCAAGTCACCTGGGTTTGTTGTCTTAACTTCTTGCCTACTGACTTGTAACAGTAGGAAAGCCCCTTTCTTCTTGAAGTCTCAGTCTCCTTACTAGTGAAGTGGAAATCCCCATGTCACAGGAGTGGATGAGTTAATTGAGAATGCCATCAACAATCCTGTCCTCATGGTTCCAGAGTAGGGCAAGTAGAACTACAGAATGGCACAGAGTTGTTCCCAGTAGAGAAAGCCTGCAAATAATTTGCTCCTTGACTGTGAACTGTTGTAGTCCAGGATTAACCCAGGGCTGGCACATAAGAGGGACCATGGAAATGGGGCACCTAGAGGAAAGAGGCTTACTGAATGTCTCACAAAGCACTGGTTACAGCCCTGGGATCAGATTCATCTCCTTACTGAGTCCTATGCTCTGTTTCCAAGGAAAAGCACATGCCCCTAAACCCAATCAGACATGCAGCAGGAGGTAAACAGACCTCCTGCTGGGTAGTTCTGAGTTTGGCAGTCTGAAGAAGAGAGCCAGTTGGAACAAGGACAGTATTTTTGTAGTTATCCAATTATCTACATTCCCTGTTACACTCAGACCTCCTTTCTCCACCTTCTTCAGCATACTTGCATTTAGATATAAGAAGAAGGGGTGAGGAGTTGCTTTTCATCATACTGTGGGTGGAAAGCAGGCTGCACTAGGGACAACCCAAATGGGGACACTTGATGTAGCTTCCTGCTTTCTCAATGGGCATCTTCCTGTAGGTCACTGGATTTCTCAGACCTTAGTGTCCTCATCCATCAAGAGGGAGAATGGTCGGGAATCTCAGAAGGAATATCCAGTATGCCAACTCACTGTAGCATATAGAGTAAGCCATTTATTGTTATTAAATGACAAGACACAGAAAATGAGCAATGAGCAATGTCTCTTTCCTTCTTCAACTGTCTGTCTAATGCCCTCGGAAACTCCATTTTGTCTTATGCTGCCTTGTGAACAGAATAGGTAGCTTCTCAGAGCCGGGGAATCTTTGCAACTTGTAATGGGGTATTGACTGAGACAGAAATGATGCGTGATGTGTACACTGGGCTCCAATTCCATGCAGACTCTAGAGCATTCCCATCTGAAATGCTAATACTTTAGATTTTCTCACTAGTAATCAATCAACCCACTGATCTGGGGGAGGAATGGAGATCTTAATTTCAAAGAGAAAGACCAAACATTATCCTTCAGCCTCCTGTTAAAACTCTATACACTAACTGCAGAGATCTGATGCTTTATTAACCTTGGGTGGGTGCCCAGATGTTTGGTTACTTTGGTTAAGTTGCTTAATTTATCTGAGCCTCGGTTTCCTCTCATCTCTTCATCTCAAGTTTATCCTAAGGATTACAGACAATAATGCTCCCCAAATGCTCAGCAAGTGCCTGGCACCTAGTAAACACTCAATTAAAAGTAGCTATTCTTATTCCTGGTTCATTTTATATTCGTCTTAAGGGAGGACAAAGGATGGACAAAGCACCATAGGTAATTATGTGCAAAAGCAAGACTAGAATCAAGGTGTCTTAAGCCCTGCTTAGGCTAAGTACAATCATTCTATCAGATGAACATTTTCCTGCAAGGAGGCTGTCGGTTATTCACATGGAAATCTCAGGGCTGGTTATAAGAACTTTCCTTTGGGACTGACAGAATTTTATTAACAGACCTTGACTTGGAACATGGGTCTTTTTTTGTTAGTTTGTTTTTTGGGAAAGGATAAGAGAACCAGGTAATTTCAGTGTCTGAATCAGATTTTCATATTGAGGATGACTACAGACGTAGGAATAACACTGTAAAGGATGTGCTTCCACATGCACCCAGTTCCCTGGATCTGAGGTGCAGGGTGTTGTCCCTGGATGTTAGGAAGCATTCGAGGGAGAGAGCAAGCAACAGAAACAGCTGAGATCCAGCTCAGGTCACATCCCTGAAATGCAAGTCCAGCTCCTGCAAAGGACCTCCTGCTGCTGCTCAGATTCTGGGCCCTGAAACAACTTGTTTGAACATCAGGTTTCATGGTGAACTGACAGGCCATTCTGCTTTTAATATGTCCATTTCTGTCCCTTAGGAAGGAAACATATGGGCTGCTAAGATCCTCAGTGCATGTAGCAGAGCTCCATGTTAGCACTGGCTATCTTCCTGAGGCTTCAGGGCTTGACCAGCCACACTCAGCTGAGCTCAAACCAAGAGCTTCCCTGGTTGCCAGCTGATGATAGCAGCAGTGATGGGCCTTGGCCAGGCTCCACACATACCTGTCAGGCCTGGCCAAGGGAATGGACACCCTTAGTGCCGTTCCCTTCAGAGACTATATGCATCTTTCAAGAAGACAAATGTGTTTTTTACTATGAAGGGGACTCATCTTAGAGTTGCTCTTGGAGTGTGAGGGATATTTTTTGGATCCCCTCAACTGGGGCAAATCCTGGGTCTTCTAGGACAGCTTGTACTTTGAGAAACAGTTAGGTCACTCAGAGCCAAGGGTGGAGAACAAGATGTGCCATAAAGGAGGGAGAAGGGCTGATTTCAATGAAGTCCAGCTTGTGACTCTAAAGCAACGCAGGTGAATTTTTGGCAAGGTTTACAAAGGGCTCTAAAGGCCATCTACAAAGAAGAGCCAAGACTGGAAATAGTGTGGACAATGGTAACTTCTTCAGAGGGCACAGATGGCCATTCTGAGGACTGATCTAAGTAAAACTCTTCAGGTATTGAGGTCTAAACTGACCAAAATCAAAGCAATTACTTACTGGTCATACTTTAAAAAAGGGTATTGGTGGAGTCCCTGAGGAGAAGGGGAAGAAGATGTCTCCAACTACAACCTACCCACTCTTCCTGCCAGGAAAAAGTGTGACACAAAGGAGAAACTGAAAGTCATGCCGAAACTAATCATGGACTCTGGATGCATTACCAAGAGGTTGTTGACTATAAAAGAAAAACAAGATACAAAACAGTATTTGGGGTGGAGGTTAAGGATTGCCTTCAAGAAGATCCTTGGCAGAAGGGCTGGCAATTTGGAGGACAAACTTCTGGCCAAGTAGTTGCTCCATCTCTGCCATCTCATCTGACTGCCATCCCTGTGAGACCTGGAACTCCAGTAAGCAAAGTTTTGTAAAATGTCTATATACTTAACTTCATACCACATTCTCAATACCTTGTTGGTAGAAGACAATGAAGAAAAAGGGGAAACAAGACTTCGACAATTTGCTCCAACACTTGTGCACATATGAGACTCCTAAACTAGATAGAAAGCTGACTTACTGAAAGTGAATTACCCTTTGGGATTGGAGAATCCAGGCCCTCTGTTTATGTGTAATGACACTACCTCAGAGCTCTGAGCTCCTAGTTCACTGAACAGGAAGGAAGCAGATGCATGGCTCTATAAGAGCCATTTCCTTTCTGCTCTATTAATTTCAGAGATTAGGTCTGCAGACCTAATACACTAAGATAGCAGCCATTGTGTTCTGCTGCAACTCCTGCTAACCAAGCTAATCTTGGTAGACTTGCAATTTTGCAGGATTTTATTTTCAAATTAAACTAACCAATGCCTTTCATGGTCCCTTCTATCATCATGACTTCTAGATCTATCACTGGTATCCCTAACCCTGATATTCTGACACGTATATGATGTCTGGATTCCAAGTGAGGAAAGTTAGAAATTTGTCAAATGAGTTTTTTAAAAGACATGAAGGCCAAAGTGTTGAATGGAAATTTCTTTCTATGCCCTACTTACTGGTTCCCTGATACCCGGGCAAACTGTTGAATGGAAATCTCTTTCTATACCTTACTGGCTTCCTGTTGTCAGTGGTATTGCTAATGCAATATATCTAAGTGCCTATTGTTCCCACACTCCTGCTTTCAATAAAGAGAAAAAGTAGGCTTTTATTCCCTCTCACCCTTCCTCTCTTTCTATTTCAAAGGGTACAGTGCACAGATCACTGGACTGGAAATCCAGATGAAGCCTTGGACTGTATGTCCTGCTCTTCCAGAAACTCACAAAGGGCAGGGGTCAGCTCATCTAGATTTCTACTAGGCCAGATTCCAGTTCCTTACATTTTGGCTTGGTTCCCTGTCATCAAGTTAGCACACAGAATTTCAATAATAAATCTTACATTCAAGATTAAGATTAAAAGCATTTAAAAGCCCCCACACCCCCACAATAGTCCATTATCTCACCAATTCTTGGGGCTTTCTGGGCTCCTGATGATTTCCCACCATGGCAATAAGGAGATAAATATTCTTGATTACAAGTTGAGCTTTCTAGTCATCCATTGTGTGATCTGCAATGTTATCCTTGACTCCAAGGTACTTTTCCAAATGACCTAGACACAGAGTTTAGGGATACAAAAAGTACACTGTCTTTCATATACGAAGATGAGACCATTGACCCTGTGAATCAGTCTTTCACTCTGAGGGACAGGATTGTGTGGAGTCAGCCACATTCCTTTTTCCAGCCCCTCTCCACATCCCACTGCTCTTATTGAGCCCCTCCCTCCCCCAGAGATGAGGGGCATTTCTGTGAGGCAGTTGGATGGGATGAGATGGCAAAACCTGGCCATGGGGCAGAGCAAAGTTCACTGGAGGGCTGAGGGGCAGGTGGAGAAGCAACTTGATGTAACTAAAGTAGCATTGGGCTTAAGGGCAGAGAATATCCTAAATCTGGTCTTTGCTTTTGTGTGGCATGCAGCGAGGTCTGGGGAATGGCTCTTATGTTCTTGACACAGCTTTCTTATATGAAAACCTTGGTGGCTGGATCAGGTAATGGCTTATGGCCAGTCCCTTCAGTTCTACTAGAGTAAGCGTTATGGTCCATAGAAAAGGCAGCTCCCACTCCTGACCCTGTTAACTTCCAGCCAAGTGAGCTGACAGTTCATAATCTGACCGTCAGTGGGAGGAAGCAATGGATGTTGGAAGGGGGTCATGAAACCCCAGAGCATTGGTTTACAAAAAAATAACCAATTAGGCTGTAATCATGGCCACCACATTGTATGCCCTCCATGACAGATGAGTAGACATGTGCAAACTCAGGTTAAGCTATTTTTAAATTTCATTTTGTTTCATTTGTTTTTCATGATGAAATAAGAGCTCTGCTGAGGCAGTCATGTATGAGGGACACTCTTCTTTCCATAAATCTTTTATTAATATGCTTTATTGATTATGCTGTTAAAGTTGTCCCAATTTCTTTTCCCTTTGTTCCCCTCCACCCATTGACCCTCTTCCTTCTAGCTGTTCCCCCAACTTAGTCCATGCCCATTGGTGGTGCATATAGTTCTTCTCAACATCTTCCTATCTACTCCACTCCCTTCTACTATGCTTCTTAATTCCTGTACTGTCTCCCTCCCTTTCCCCCCTTCCCCTTCCTCACTGACCTCCCCCACAAATGTTCCCATACCTATAATTATTTTCCTAGTCCCGTAGCCTACTTAGTTTGCCTTTGTTTTGATTCCCTAGCTTCTGTTGTTGGTTGTTGTGATACAGTTTTCATTTTAATGTTCATAGTTTTGATCCTCTTTCTCCTAAACAAGTCCCTTTAACATTTCATATAATAGTGGTTTGGATCTGATGAACTCCCTCCGTTTTACTTTGTCCTGGAAGCGCTTTCTCTGCCCTTCTATGCTGAATGACAGCTTCACTGGATAGAGGTTTTTGTTTTTCATTACTTTGAATATTTCTTGCCATCCCTTCTTGCTTGCAGAGTTTCTTTTGAGAAATCAGCTGATAGTCTTATTGGGACCCATTCATACATAGTTCTCTTATTCTCTCTTGCTGCTTTTAAGAGTCTCTCTTTATCCTTAATTTTTGACATTTTGATTATAATGTGTCTTGGTGTGGTTCTCCCTGGGACCAGTTTTTTTTTTTTTAATTTTTTTTTATTTAACTCTCTGTGCTTTCTGGACTTGTAAGTCAATTTCCTTCCCCAAGTTAGGGAAGTTCTGCTTCATTAGTTTTTCACATAGTTTTTCAATTTCTAGTTCTTCCTCTTCACCTTCTGGCAACCCTATGATTCGGATGTTGGCCCGCTTATAGCTGTCCCATAGGTTTCTGAACATCTCCTCATTTTCCTTGCTTTTCATTTCCTCTTTCTGCACTGGTTGACTGTTCCTTCCCTATATTCCGATTTTTTGATTTGGTCCTTGGTTTTCTCTCCCTCACCACTAGTTTCATATGTGTTTTCACTCATTTCAGCAGGGCTAGCCTTCATTCCTTCCCTGCCTTGTTTAAGATCTGCTGTTAGGTCTGTAAGCATTCGTATAATCAAAGCTCTGAACTGTGCCTCAGAAAAATTTCCTATCTGCTGAGCCATTAGATTAGATATTTGCTATCTGGTCAGCTGCCTGATTGGGATCTCTATCATGATCTGTGCCATCCTGACAGTTTTGTGTTTACCTTTGCTTACTGGGCGGGGCTGTCACACCTCCTACGCTATAGGGGGTGAAGTCCCATGTACTCGTAACAACTGGTGACCCTTCTCACCACACTGTGGTGTTTTGCATGGGGGCAGGGGTCCAGGATGGATTCCTGACATTCATTCTCCACTGAGAGACCAGGAGTCTCCTCCTCCATCCCCACACTCTCTGGCTCTCACAGTCCAAGACAATGGGGGTCTGCCTTCTCTGGCATTGGAATAGCAAACTGACGGGTCTGGTCTGTAGCCGGGGGTGTTCCCCAGGTGCTTCTCGCCTCCCCTTAAATATGGGTGTCTGTGCTTACTGCCATCCCGCCATTGCTGCAGCCGCCACCTCCAGCACAGTTTGACCTCTCTGTTCTAGCTTTGCTCCTCCTACCCATCCGGATGAGCACCATTTCTTTATAACTTCATACATTGGACTTCCATGTAGCTTTATTTCTGGAACTTCTGGTTACTTTTGGTTTTGCAGTAGTTGTATTCCTTCTTAGTTGTGGCAGGAGATGGAGCGTATCAGTCTAGGCCTCCATCTTGGTAAGAAGTTGTCTCCTCATCCTGACAGACTCCTGTGTTTGTTTGCCTTCGCATCTTACGTAGAGCTGTCGCTCCTGTTACATTGTAAGGGGCAGAGCCTTAGGGATTCATCAGTATAGGGTGACCAGTTTCACCGTGTTGTGGTGCTGTATGTCAGAGAGGGGTCTGAGAGGGAACAATGCTGCTTTCCCAGCACTCACACCTTTTCCTGGCACTTCTCCCACTTCTGTATGGGACTGGATACCCTCTAGCTGTTGCGTTGACCATCGGATGTTTTAGTACCGTGGGGGCCTTTAAACAAGCGGACTCTGCTGAGAGACCGGTAGTTTCTGTCTCCGCCTCAACTCCCACTGGTTTTCACAGTCAGAAGCAATAAGGCTTGATTTTCCCTGGTGCTGGGACCATGAGCTTCGAGGTCTGGTGAGGATCTGGGAATGCAACACCAGGTGTCCCTCCTGACTTTTTAAAACATGTAACTGTGTTTTCCACTGGCCTGCTGCTGCCACCACACACTGCATTCCCTCTGCCCTGACTCCACCCCTCCTACCTGTCTGGGTGGGTATTCCTTCTTTATATCTTTGTTTGTTAGACTTCCATGCAGCTTGATTTTCTGGAACTTCTTGTTGTCTCTAGTTTTGAGGTAGTTGTATTCCTTCTTAGTTGTGGAGGGAGATGCAGCATGTCTGTCTATGCCTCCATCTTAGCCAGAAGTCCATAAATCTTCTTGAAAGTATAGAATCAGGCTCTAAAGTGTCAGTGTCCAGACTTCTGACTCTGGAAACTTAGAGAAGTAGTTTTTCCGTTTTCTCACTGAGTAACTAAAACCTCTAGACATTATATATAAAACAAACTTAAGACACTGGAAGGTGGGGAGGGGAAGATGGCCGTGGAGTAGGACAGAGTTCTCAGCTCGCTCTTGTTAGGGAGAGACTCCAGGAACGAATGCGGAGAGGAGTGACTGAGTGAGTGTGGATCTCTGATAGCGTGAACAGGGAGGAGAGCGTGGGAGCAGTGTGGAGGAGGGTGGAGGGGTTTGCCACACACTGCAGGCTGAGTCATTCCGGGATTCAGTGCGTCTGCAGTACTGAACTGGAGAATTCACTAACCGAGAGCTGCGTGGAGACTCCCCCTGCTAGGGGCACACCGATGAGTGAATTCTTGTAGGGAGTTGAGGAGAGGATTTGGCCGAAAAAGCCAGAGGAGGGAGAGAACAGTGAACGACCAGGACTGGGAGAAACTGTGTGATCTGAGTCTAGAGGGAAACCTCCTCAGTTGCAGCCTCCGACCAAAAACTCGGCACTCCGGGTGCGCACAGCACTTGTGCTAGGGCCCTACAGAACAAAGGGACAGATTTGGGGCAAGGAGACGGGCCGCACAGAAAGGCTGCTGCGGAACTCCGGACCGGGAAAGAACTGAGCAATCGCGCTAGAATCTCACAGAACAAAAGGCGGGTTTGGGGCTAGGAGAGAAATAGGGCACGCAGGACGTGTAATTAGGGAAGAGAGCGGAGGCGGTGGTTCTGGAGTGGAGACGGTTTTAGGGCGGGGAGAGGGGCCCAAAGGGAAAGGCTGCTGCGGAGCTCCAGACTGGGGGAGAACTCCTGGGTAGGAGAGCGCTGGGCTGACTGACCACACTGGAATCCTTCAGAACAAAGGAACGGTGCTGGGGTGGGAAGAAAGATAGAGTGCGCAGGCCGATAGACAGGGAACCCAGCGGAAGCTGTAGCTCGGAATAGAGACAGTTTTGGGGCAAGGAGAAAAGCACATGCGGGAAAGCTGCTGCGGAGCTCCAGAGTAGGGGAGAGGCTCTGGGCAGAAAAGTGCCACTGGGCCCGGCACTTTGACCGACTGTGCCAGAGTCCTGCAAAACGGGGGGATGATCTTGAGAGAGGGAGAGAGGTGGAGTGCACAAGCATATAGACAGGGAAGAGAACAGAAGCTGTGGCCTGGGAATAGAGACATGACTGGAGGCAGGGCGGGGATTGCTGGCGGGCGCAGGCTAGACCAACGGGAGGAGGGAGTGGCTGGACAAGCCTGAGGAGGGCTGAGGGCGCCTCAGGAGGGGACAACTAAATGCAGCTCACAGCAGAGAGACGGTAGGCCCATGAATAAAAGACTAGCAATCCCAGAATCAAACAGAACCCTCCCGCAGCTAGCCAACCAACCAGAAAAGATTTGAAATTCATGGAGCGGACTCAGGAAGGAAGGAAGGAAAAACAAAAATACAAACAAACCAAAATACCCAGAGACTGTGCCTAAAAGTTGAATTGAGTTAAAATCCTCTCATTCTTTTATTTCTCACTCTCTAACTGCCCCCATCCTTTCTTATTTTCTCTCCTTTTCTCCCCTCCTCTTCCCTCCCTTCTCCCCCCTTAGCATGTCTCCCCTGCATCCTATTCTCAGTCAATTTTTTAATTTTAAGTTCTCTCCCTTTCTCTCTCTCTCCTTTCTTTGCACTAAGCACCTTCAATTTTATTAAATCTGTTTCTTTCTTTTGTCCCCCTTCAATCTACATTCGTTTTTCTTTTATCCCTTGCCTTTATTTTCCTTCTCTCCCTATAAATATTCTCTCTCTCTCTTTCTCTCTCCCTATTCCACTTTATATTCTAATCTTTTAATATTCAAATTATAATTCTAATCTATTCCCCTCTCCCTTCACCCTCCCATTCTTACCCCTTCTCTCTTTCCACCCCATCCCTTCACTTCTTTCTCTCCCTCTTGTATTTCTCTCCTTCATCCTATCTTTTATCAATGCTTCAATTTCAATCTTTCCCTCTCTAATATCTCCTCTTCCTCCTGATATCCTTACCTCCTCTGTGTTCTTTCCCTTGCCCATCCTCTAGCTTTCCAATCTCTTATTCCTCTCTCTATATATTCTCTCTTTCTCTCTATCTTGCAATTTTATATCATGCTTTAATCTCCTAATCTCTTTTTATAATATATAATTTTTTTAAGAAAATAATAAATCAGTCCCCATTCTTCTTCCTCCCCTTCTTCTTGCGTTCTTTCTCCTACCCTTCTCTTCTCTATTTTCTCTTTCTCTTTCCTCTCTCCCTACCTGTCTTGCTTTTTTCTACTCTGTATTTTTATTCTTGAAAAATTCTTTCTCAATCTGTTTCCTACCTTCTAACCTCCTCAGCCCTCTCTTTCAATTTCTGGCTGTCTGCCCAGATGTCTGTTGTGTCTATCCTCCCTCCCACGCTAATTATATAGCATATACTGATTATATAATCCTAATACTATACACTTCCACTTTCTCATTCCACACTGTAACCCTCTCCTCCTTTTCAAACATACACTGTAAATGTTAATTGCAGTCTTACATAACCTCGATCCCAATTGCTAATATTATTACTCTATCAACTTCCAGCTCAAAAATTACCCTTCCTTCATTTAAAACAACTCTTACCTGTTTCTCCTACGAAATAAGAGTCCCAATATCTCCACAAGTATATTACTATGGGCTCATTTGCAGCCTAAAGCGAGATTGTAGTTGGGGGAGATATTGGAGGGTGTGGGTTTCTTGTCTGGGTTGTGTGATTACGTTTTAGCAGCACCTTCACAAAAGATCTCAAGACAAGGTGGGCAGAGTGACTCTCAATCAACTAACCAGAGAAAAAGATCCACCAAAGAGTAGCTGAAATACAACCAGACAGATTAAAGAAATAACATCAAGGACAACACAGACGGAGATCCAAGGGGGCGGAGGAGTAAGTGGAAGCTACACTAACCTCCTCCGAGGATCAGCCAGTGTTGACTCAGCCCCAGTAGAGCAGACAGACCATTCCTCTCCAAGTAGCGTCAGCCTGAGGGGAAATAAAAGCCCTGCCTACAGGAATTAAGCTGCCACATCCACGGTCCTTAAGCCTGATGGCTAATCACAGATTGAGTAGATTAAAAACTAAAGAAGACAAAGGCAGTAGATCACTGGAAGTCTCCAATAGGCTGCCTAGGGCGAGTCTGGTACATGATCTGATGCTACCAGAGGCAGATCCAGGAAGAACTGATCATTCTAAGAAGCACCAACAAACAAAAGGAATCACAAAAATGGGGAGACAGAGAAACAAGCCCCCATCAAAAGGACACGTAGAATCCCCAGAAAGAGTGCTAAATGAAATAGAGGGGAGCAAAATATCAGATACGGAATTTAAAACATGGATTATGGAGAAGCTAAATGAGATCAGCAGAAACTACAAAGAACTCCAGAAGAACTATAAGGAACTTACTGAGAATTATACCAGCATCAAAAAGGACATGGAAGCTATCAATAAGAGCCAGGAGGAAATGAAGAATACGATCTCTGAATTGAAGAACAGAGTAGAAGGAATTAAAAGCAGGCTAGAGGAAGCAGAAGATTGGATCAGCGAGCTGGAGGACAACGTACAAAAAAACTCCCAGACAATGTAACAAAATGAAAAAAGACTGAACAAGACTGAAGAGGCTCTAAGACAGCTGCAGGACAACATGAAACGTAACAATATCCGTATCATTGGAATTCCAGAAGGAGAAGAAGAAGAGCAAGGGATAGAAAACCTATTTGAAAAACTAATGACAGAAAACCTCCCTCACATGAGGAGAGAAAGAGTCACGCAAATCCAGGAGGCACAGAGGGTCTCAATGAAGATGAAACCCAACAGGCCCACCTCAAGACACATCGTAATTAAAATGGCAACATTCAAAGACAAAGAGAGAATCCTAAAAGCAGCAAGAGAGAAACAACTAATAACATACAAGGGAGCTCCAATAAGGCTATCCTCAGATTTCTCAGCAGAAACACTACAAGCCAGAACGGAATGGCAAAAAATATTCCAAGCAATGAAAAACAAAGGCCTACAACCTACAATACTCTACCCAGCAAGGCTCTCATTCAAAATGGAAGGCGAAATAAGGAGTTTCTCAGACAAAGGAAGACTAAAAGAATACATCTCCACCAAAGCAGCAATGCAAGAGATGCTAAAGGGTCTGCTGTAAGAAGATAAAGAAACAGAGAGAGACAGAGAAGAACACGAGTACAAAGGGGAAAAATGACAATGAATAAGTACTTATCAGTAATAACCTTCAACGTAAATGGATTAAACGCTCCAATTAAAAGACATAGGGTAGCTGAATGGATTAGAAAGAATGACCCACATATATGCTGTCTACAAGAGACCCACCTGAGAACAAAAGATCTACACAGGCTGAAAGTAAAGGAATGGAAAAAAGTATTTCAAGCAAATGGACATGAAAAAAAAGCCGGGGTAGCAATACTTATATCAGACAAAACAGATTTCACAGCAAAGTCCATAAAAAGAGACAAAGAAGGGCATTTCATAATACTTAAGGGAAAAATCCATCAAGAAGATATAACCCTTATAAATATATATGCACCCAACTTAGGAGCACCCAAATATCTAAGGAAAATTTTGAAAGAGTTCAAGAAAGATATAGACAGCAACACACTCATCATAGGGGACTTTAACACCCCATTGTCAACAATGGACAGATCTTCAAAGCAAAGAAACACCAAAGATATTGAGGCACTGAACAACACTTTAGATCAAATGGACTTAGTCGATATATATAGAAGTTTTCACCCCAAAGAAGCAAAATATACATATTTCTCAAGTGCACATGGAACATTTTCAAAGATAGACCACATGATAGGACACAAAACAAGCCTCAGTAAATTCAAGAAAATTGAAATTATATCAAGCATCTTCTCAGGTCACAATGGCTTAAAATTGGAAATCAACCTCAAGGAAAAAACTCAAAAACATTCAAACTCATGGAGAATGAATAACATGCTATTAAATAATGAATGGGTTAACAATGACATCAAGGAAGAAATCAAAAAGTTCCTGGAAACCAATGATAATGAACACACAACAACCCAAAACCTATGGGATACAGCGAAAGCAGTCTTAAGAGGAAAGTTCATAGCAATACAAGCCTACCTAAAAAATCTAGAAGAATCTCTCATAAAAAAGTTAACCCTACAGCTACAAGAACTAGAGGAAGAACAACAAGCAAAGGCCAGATTAAGTAGAAGGAAGGAAATCATCAAGATCAGAGCAGAAATAAATGACATAGAGTCTAAACTAACAATTCAAAAGATCAACAAAAGTAGGAGCTGGTTCTTTGAAAAGATAAACAAAATTGACAAGCCTTTAGCCAGGCTCATCAAGAAAAAAAGAGAGAGGACCCAAATAAAATCAGAAACGAAAGAGGATCAATCACAACTGATACAACAGAAATACAAAGAATTATAAGAAATTATTACGAAAAACTGTATGGCAAGAAATTTGACAACCTAGAGGAAATGGACAGATTCCTGGAAAACTATAGTCTTCCCAAACTGAATCAAGAAGAAGCAGAAAGTCTGAATAGACCAATAACAGCTAGTGAAATTGAAGCAGTAATCAAAAAACTCCCAGCACACAAAAGCCCAGGACCAGATGGCTTCACAAGTGAATTCTACAAAACATTTAGGAAAGAACTAACTCCTATCCTCCTCAGACTATTCCAAAAGATACAAGAAGAGGGAAGACTCCCAAACTCGTTCTATGAAGCCAGTATAACCCTAATTCCAAAACCAGGTCAAGACACAACAAAGAGAGAAAACTACAGACCAATATCGCTGATGAACATAGATGCTAAAATCCTCAACAAAATATTGGCAAACCAGATCCAGCAACACATTAGAAAGATCATGCACCACGATCAAGTAGGATTCATCCCAGGGATGCAAGGATGGTTTAATATTCGCAAATCAATAAACGTGATACACCACATAAACAAAATGAAAGACAAAAACCACATGATCATATCAATAGATGTGGAAAAAGCATTTGATAAAGTACAACACCCATTTATGATAAAAACTCTCAGCAAAATGGGAATAGAGGGAGCATACCTCAACATAATAAAGGCCATATATGAGAAACCCGAAGCCAACATCATACTCAATGGGCAAAAACTGAGAGCATTCCCCCTAAGATCAGGAACAAGACAAGGATGTCAGCTCTCTCCAATCCTATTGAACATAGTCTTGGAAGTTCTAGCCACAGCAATCAGACAAGAAAGAGAAATAAAAGGCATCCAAATTGGAAAAGAGGAAGTAAAAATGTCATTATTTGCAGATGACATGATAGTGTACATAGAAAATCCTTTAGACTCCACAAAAAACTACTCAACCTAATAAGTGAATTCGGCAAAATAGCAGGATACAAAGTCAATATTAAGAAATCGAAGGCATTTTTATACACCAACAATAAAAACTCAGAGATAGAAACTGAAAGAAAAATCCCATTTACCATAGCAACAAGAAAAAGAAAATACTTAGGAATAAACTTAACCAAAGAGGTAAAAGACCTGTACACAGAAAACTACATAACACTGAAGAAAGAAATTAAAGAAGATACAAGTAAATGGAAGCATATACCATGCTCATGGATGGGAAGAATCAACATCATTAAAATGTCCATACTACAAAAAGTAATTTATAGATTCAATGCAATCCCTATTAAAATACCAGCAACATATTTCACAAACCTAGAACAAATACTTCAAAAATTTATATGGAACCAAAAAAGAGCCCGAAGAGCCACAGCAATTTTGAGGAAAAACACAGTAGGAGGAATCACAATACCTGATATGAAACTATACTACAAGGTCACGGTAATCAAAACAGTCTGGTACTGGCATAAAAACAGACATATAGATCAATGGAACAGAATAGAGAGCCCAGAAATAAGCCCAGGTTCATATGGTCAACTAATATTTGACAAAGGGGGAAAGAACATCAAATGGAGTGAAAAGAGCCTCTTCAACAAATGGTGTTGGGAGAACTGGACAGGGACATGCAAAAAAATGAAACTAGACCACCAGCTCACACCATACACCAGAATAAACTCAAAATGGATCAAAGACTTAAATGTAAGCCGTGATACCATAAAAGTCCTAGAGGAAAAAATAGGCAGGAAAATTTCAGATATCCCACGTAGCAACATTTTCACTGATATATCTCCTAAGGCAAGGGAAATAAAGGAAAGAATAAACAAATGGGACTACATCAAACTAAAAAGTTTCTGCTCAGCTAAAGAAAACATCAGCAAGATCCAAAGGAAACCAATCATATGGGAAAATATATTCGCCAATGACATCTCAGACGAGGGATTGATCTCCAAAATATATAAAGAACTCATACGACTCAACACCAAGAAGACAGACAACCCAATTAAAAAATGGGCAAAAACCTAAACAAACACTTCTCCAAAGAAGACATACAGAGGGCCCATAAACATATGAAAGTATGCTCAACATCACTAGCCATCAGAGAGATGCAAATAAAAATCACAATGAGATACCACCTCACACCAGTCAGAATGGCCATCATCAACAAATCAACAAAGAACTTGTGCTGGAGAGGATGAGGAGAAACGGGAACCCCGGTGCATTGCTGGTGGGAATGCAGACTGGTGCAGCCACTGTGGAAAACAGTTTGGAATTTCCTAAAAAAACTAAAAATGGAACTGCCTTTTGAACCAGCAATTCCATTGTTAGGATTATATCCAAAAAATCCCGAAACACCAATTCAAAAGAACCTATGCACTCCAATGTTCATAGCAGCACTATTTACAATAGCCAAGTGCTGGAAACAACCTAAATGCCCATCTTTAGATGAGTGGATCAAAAAACTATGGTACATTTACACAATGGAATTCTATGTAGCAGAAAGAAAGAAGGAACTTCTACCATTTGCAACAACATGGATGGAACTAGAGAAAATTATGCTTAGTGAAATAAGCCAGGCAACAAAAGAAAAATACCTTATTCTGTCACCTATTACAGGAAACTAATGAACAACACAAACAAATGAGCAAAATTGAACCAGAGGTATGTAAACAAGAAGTAGACTAACAGTAACAAGGGGGGAGGGGGGGAAGAAAAGAAGGGTGTAAGAAGGGGAAGGGTCAAATAAAAAAAAATATATATATATATATGAATGACCCACAGACAGGGGCAACTGAGTGGAGACTAAATGTGGGGGAAGGGAGGGACAGGGTGCAGGGAAGCAAGAGGGCTAAAAAAGTGAGACAACTGTAATCGAAAAACAAACAAAAAAATTTTTTTAGTGGGAGAAAAATGAAAATATGAAGAATGGAAATGCCAGTTCAGTGAATATTAGGACAAAGATTTTTCTTCACGTTGTATATTTTTCTCCCTATTTGATCCCTCCAGAGTCTGGCATTCTAAACAAGTAAGTAATGACATAAGTTTCTTTGCATAGAACTAATAAGACCAGTTGTTAATAGAGGTCTTGTTGACCAAGTCTTTGACTGGAATGTCAAGCCTAAAGGAGACATATTTGGGCTCAGGTTGTTACCAAAAAGCCCTGAGGAACTGGGAATGGCTTTCAAAGGTAATAAAAGCCCACGAGATAAAAGCCCTGGTACCATGGTTGGTTGTCCGTTCCACAGCAATCTTTCCAGGGAAGGAACGAAGGCTGTTTTCCTGAAAGATGGCTAGAAGGGACTATAAGGCACAATGAAAAACCAGATTTAGACTTGGAAAGGACAGGTGTGTATAGGCAAGGATGAATGCCAGGTATGTGGCTCAACTTTTGTGCCATGAAGAGCAGACTGAGGGTCACCCTAAATGTTCGTTGGGTAAGTTCCTGCAAAGCAGAACTAAAGATCATAAGTGATCATTTGCTGCTCTTATGTTTATGCAAATGAACAGGATAAATTAAAAATGGACTTAATGTAGTCCCTTTAAAGACAAGGAGGGTAATCTTAGGGAGAAAAATCATTATGCAAGGAAAATCACAATGATCAGTAATAGACTAAAAAGTAGGGCAACTAACCGTCTTAAAAGTTTCTTTTCATTTAAAATATGGTTTCACTTGAAAATTAAACCGTGTCTGTGATATCATCAAAGATATTCAAGTTGCAGGCAAGAAGAATATCAAATGCCTTGCAACTGGATGTCTTTCCAATAAGACAGTCCTACAGATTTAGAGACTTGTATGTGGGTTATGTTACATAAATTAACATGTGTTTTCTGTATTCAAAGGGCATAAGCCTATGACCGCATTACCTGAGTGATTGTACACATAAGCCTCACTTAATCCTCTCTGCAGCGCTGCCTCCTGAGACTCAATGGTTTGGCTGAACTAAATGGCTGGGTTGGTGAAGAATGGGATGGTCTGTGGGCTTCACTTTAAAACTGGTTTCTCTCTTCTATCCTAATGGCTTGGACAGAAAGGTCCCAGAGGTCTGAGAAGGGGGAAACCTAAATTATTTCCCTCAGCCCAAACTAAGTATGGTGGGCAAAAGGGTTTTGGACAGGTGAGATGTGCCTAGCACACCTTCCTCAAAAGAAGCCCTTCTTTTCCCTAATGTGGGACATTGAAAAATTAATCCCTGCCTTTTGTCATCTAGTGGTTATGGATTGAATGATGTCTTTTAACCCTTTTTGCCAAATCTGTTGCCCCCAGAACACAACAAGAATGCCAGCCTGTTAAACCAAGCACGCCGTTGTCCGAGGACAGCCAACTGACCTGGAGTCTGCACGATCCTTCCCCATGTGGGAAGGCCACCCTCCCCTCCACACCCCCACTCTTATTAGGGTTTTCTGGACCCAAGGGTAGGTAGGACGACGACCATGTCCAGCTTGAAGCAGCTAGAGGAGCTTGAGACCTTCACCCATTGTCCTTTTCAAGATTACAAAGCGTCTTAATATCTGAGAGGGAGGGATAGTTATTTTTCACGAACCATGGTATGGACTTGGGGGGGGGATTGCTGGGGGAGGGAGATGGTGGGTGGAGGGGAGTAAAGGGAAGAAATTTGGAACTATTTTAACAATATAATCAATAAAATACATACACACACACACAAAAAAAAAGACACTGGAAGGTGGGTATAAAAACATAGACTGGATAGAAAACTTGGGACCTGAGGAACCACATAGTGGTGAGTTCCCTTATTTATTTATTTATCTATTCATTCATTCATTCATTCATTCATTCTTTTTTTGCCTCATAGATCCCAAATGTGGACCTGAAGAAGCCTACATCTGAAAATATCAAAGGCCACAGACAAAAAGACCCCAGCAAAGGTCTTCCCTCTTTAAACAAAGGACCAGGAAAGGGGCAGCCTGCTAAGACTGAAAACTTTTATATAAGAACTTCTCTAATTCAGTAAACACCCCAGAAAAAAATGTGGTTCCCCCAATCCCATCAGCAAAAGCCAGGGTGAGGGGGCCTAGATTCCACCCTTACCTGACAGTAATGATTCATCTCTCCCTGTCCCTACTAAAATGGAGTCAGAGTAAGCCTAATAGAGACTCAGGTAATAAGTCCACATCCCATCCCTTCCAATGTTGGTAGGGAACAGTTGTGAGGCACTTCTACCCATCTCAGCTATGGTAGTATCAGTGGAAGCTTAGTGGGGAGACTATCACCACTGCTCAACAATAATGAGAAGCCCAAATCTACCTGGTGTCAATGAGGCTAAGATGGGAACCTGGACTTCTGTACCACATGGCAGAAATGAAATGATTCCCTCCTTCCCTGCTGCACTATTGTCAGAGGAAGTTAGCTAAAACAGAAGACTTAAATAAGTACTGAAGTAAAAGAACTGTCAACACAGAATCTTATACCCAATGAAAATATGCTTCAGGTATGAAAGGGGAATTAAGACATTCTCAGAAATAGAAAAAAATAAGAGAATTTGTTAAAAATAGACCTCTCCTAAGAGAATGGCTAAGGGAAGTTCTCTAAACAAAAAATGAAATGATAAAAGAAAGTATTTTGGACATCACAAAGGAAGAAAGAATGATAGAAAAAGAAAAATATGAGTTAATATAATAGACTTTTCTTCTCTCAAGTTTTCTAAATTATCTTTAATGCTTAAAGTACCAATTGTAACATTCCATGTTGTGGTTCTAAATGCATGCGGAAGAAATATGTAACACAATTACATTATAACAGAAGAGGGTAAAGGGGTGAAAAGATAGGAAATATTTCTATACTTCACTGGAACTGGTAACATGCTAACATCGGTAGACTGTCATAAGTTATGTATAAATGATGTAATACCTAGAGCAACCACTAAAAATGGTATACTAAAAAATACACACAAAAACACTATACATGAATCATCAATTGGAATTCTAAAATAATGTTCATTTAATCCACAGGAAGTCAGGAAAATAAAATTAAGGAACAAAAACAGAATAAACTGAATAAAAATAACTTGGCAGAATTAAGCACTAACTTTTCAATACATACATTAAATGAAAAATCATCTAATTATATCTATTAAAACACAGAGCTTGGCAGAGTGGATAATAAAACATGACCCAACTATATACTGTCTGCAAAATGCTTGCCCCAAATATAATGATATGGGAAGATTGAACATAAAATGGAAAAAGATATATCATATCATGCAAATGTAAATAAAAATAGAACCAGTAGCTGTACTAATATCAGACAAAGTAAACTTCAGGGCAAAAGAAATTACCAGGGACAGAGAGAAGCACTGCATAATGATAAAGAGTCAAAATACCAAGAAGACATAGTAATCCTAAATATGCATGCACCATACAAAAGAGTGATATGATATATTAAGCAAAAAATAAAAATGAAAAAAGAAATGGAAAAATTCAAGTTTTGGGTGAAGACCTCAATATCCTCTCTCAACAATTGATAGAACAAGTACACAGAAAATTAGCAAAATATAGAAAAGCTCAACAACATCACCATCTAACAAGAGTTAATTGACATTTATAGAATACTTCACCCCCCAAAAAACAGTAAAAATTACATTATTTTCAAGTACCCAAGGAATATATAGCAAAATATTTATTTTAAACTATAAAAAATTCCGCAAAATTTTAAAAATTTAAAATAATACATGGTGTTTTCTCTGACTATAATGAAATCAAACTAGGAAGAAATATCAGAAAGACAATAGGAAAATCTCCAAACAGCTGAAAATTAAACAACACACTTTTTAAAAAATTCATGAGTCAAAGAGGAGGCCTCAAGAGAATTTTAAATAATACAATGAACTATGCGTATTGTGGTGACCACTTCATTGTAATGGGTCATTTTTTACTCTTTGCCATTTTTTGCATTTTACCCCAGTGGCAGGTTATTTTTTTTGCTCACGTATCCTAGCAACCTTGAGCCCCCCCCCCTTTGCTAGCTGACCCTAGTTGTAGCCAAGGACATGAGAATAGTTTTGTGCCAAGTATTTATCAGCTGAAGCTCCTTCTAAATTAGGAAGTGTGTATATATGTAGTTTCTCATGCCTGTGTAGTTTTTTTGTTGTTATCTGGCTACCCCAAGGACATGAGTATAGTTCTTTTGTCTTTAAAAACCTTTTAGTCTGTAAGGAGGGGTGGATCTCCCATCTTCTGCTTCTGAAGGTGGGAAGACCCGTCCCTGGCCAGGTAAATAAACGCCATAAATTTATTTCTAAATTGTCTCGTGTCCTCTTTGCTCGCTAATGCTCCATAACATTCATAAGCCACACAAATGTCTAATTACTGTTGTGCACCTGAAACTAATATAATATTTTATGTCAACTATAATTAAAAAATAAGTTAAAATGAAAATATATTGAACTGAATGGAAATACAACATATCAAAACCTGTGGGACACATGTAAAGCTATGTTGATAAGGAAATTCATAGCACTCAGTGCTTACAGCAGAAATGAGAAAAAGTCTAAAATTTAAGTTTCCATCTAAGGATCCAAGGAAAAAAAGCAGCTACATAAGCTCAAAGCAAACAGAAGGAAGGAAATTTTTTTTTTAAAAAAAAACAGGTATTGTTATTGAAGTGATATTGAAAACAGAAAAAATTAGTGAAACCCAATTGAAAAAGGTAGTTGTCTGGCAAAATAAAACTGAAAAGCCTCTAGCAACACTAAGAAAAATAGGGATGATACAAATTGCAATGTTGGAATGAAAAGGTGAATATTGCTACTGACCCTGTACACATGTAAATAATAATAAGGAAATACTACAAACAACTCCACACACATAAACTTGGAAATTAGATGAAACATTAATTGTTCTAAAAGCTCAAACTACCAAAATTCATCCAATATGAGATTAACTTACCAGCCTTACTTATAATTATTAAAGTAATTAAATTTATAACTTTAAAAAAACTACAGAAAATAAAAATTTCGAGGAATGATGATTTCATTAGAGAATTATACCAGTTGTTTAAAAAACTAGCACTACAATAAGGGAAAAAGTGGGACAATTGTAACATAAAAACAATAAAAATAAAAATTTAATAAAAAATTAGCACTAATTGTACATAATCTTTTTAGAAAATGAAAGAGGAAACACTTCCCAACTCAGTGTTACTGCCAGCAAAGACAAAGACCGTACAAAATAAGATGACTACAACCTAATATTTCTCAAGCATATAAACACAAAAATCCTTAACAAAGTTTTAGAAATTTATGAGAAGAAGTATACACTATGATCAAATTAGGTTTATTCTAATGATGCAAGTCTGGTTCAAAATTCAAGAGTTAATCCACATTATCCACCATACTAACAAGCAAAAAAAAAAAAAATCGTATGATCACCTCCGAATAATATTGAAAAGAAAAACAAAGTTGAATGATTCACATTTTCTAATTTAAAAACGAAGTATCGTCGTCGTCGTCGGCAGCCGTCCGTCTCGAGAGACGATGGTGTAGCTTCTTAAGAGTCTATCTGCACCGCCGAGAATGGCTGTGCAGTCCGACTCGGGAGTGACACGGTATCTGTCTCCTCCCGTGTTGAATCAACATCTTGCGATGTCGCTGGAGTGTCCTCTCCAGTGAAGCTGAAGCTACAGAGCCTGGGCAGGGTGATATGGAGGGTCTGCTGTTGCCCATGGAGCAGACCCCCCCTCTCTTCGCAGCTGAAGGATCCAAGGGAAAGACGGAGTCAATACAGCTTGGCTTCAGGTGCGCCGCAGGAGTTGCCGGTGTTGACTACAACGTCAAACCGCCTTAGGGACTCCGGCTCCGGATTTTCTGTCGGGGTTTACTCCCTTAGCCTTTCCCCTGAAGAGGTATGCCGCAAGGCAGCGGAGGTTTTTTGGAGTCAGAGTTTTCCTTCTCTGATGTGCCCTGACTGGAAGATCGAACCAGCGACACTTAGCTCGCAGGCCGACGCTCAATCCACTGAGCCAAACCAGCCAGGGCTAAAAAAAAAAAAAAAAAAACGAAGTATAAAGCTACAGTAATCAAAACAATGTGGTACTGGCATAAGGACAGACATAAGTCAGAGAAATCCAGAAATAAACCTGTAAGTCTGTGGCTAATTGATGACATACAAAACTCAATTCAAAATGGATGAACAACTTGAACATAGGAGCTAAAACTATAAAACATGTAAAAGAAAACATAAAGAAAGATCTTCATTTTGGATTTGACAATGGATTCTTAAATATGACACTAAAAGCATAAACAACAAAAAATAGGTAAACTGGACTACATCAAAATTAAAACTTTTGTGCATCAGATGACATTATTAAGAAGGTGGAAAGACAATCTAGGGAATGGGAAAAAACATTTGCAAATCACATATCTGATAATGTGATAATGTGAATTGTAACAGCTGCTATGGAAAATAGCTTGGTGGTTACTCAGGAAGTTATTATCTGACCCTGCAATTCCACACACAAAAGAATTGAAAATAAGTACTCAAATACTTCTATACAAATGTGTTCATAGCAACACTATTCATGATAACCAAAAGTTGGAAATAACCCAAATGCCCATCAATACATTAATGGATAAACAAATTTTGGTGTATCCATACCATAGACTGTTATTCAGCCATACAAAGAAGTAAAACACTGATACATGCTACAGTATGATGAACCTTGACAGCATTATGCTAAGTGAAAGAAGCTACTCACAAAAGGTCATATATTGTATGATTCCATTTATGTATAATGTCCAGAATAGTTAAATCCAGAGAGAGAAATCAGATTGGTTGTTGCCAGGAGCTAGGGGTGAGGGGAATGAGTGTGGAAATTTATTTTAGGGTGATGTTTAAGAACCAGATAGAGATGATGGTTTAATACACTGTAAATGCTTTAAATGCCACTGAATTGTTATGCAAATTTCACCTTTATAAAAAAAATAGTGACGGCACCAAATACTGGTTATGATGAGAGAAACTAGATCACTCATGCATTGCTGGTGGGTATAAAAAGGTACATTTACTACATTCTGAATAGCTGTTTGGCAGTTTCTTAAAAAACTAAACATGCAACTACTATATGACCCAGCAATTGCACTCCTGTTTATCCCAGAGGAATAAAGACTTGTGTTCATATGAAAATTTGCAAATGAATGTTTATAATAGCTTTATTCATAATAGCCCCAAACTGGAAACAACCCAGAAACCCTTCAATGAATTAATGGTTAAACAAACTGTTACATGTATAGCTTAGAATAATACTCAGCAATAAAAATGTATGGCTGTTGATATGAACAATGACCTGGATAAATCTGCAGAGAATTATGCTGAGTGAAAAAAAAATCCCTATAACTTACATACAGTGTGATTTATATAACATTCTTGAAATGACAAAACTATAGAAATAGACTAATAGCAGCTGCCAAGGATTAAGGAGGGAGTGGCTATGGGAAGGAAGTGGATCTGTTCATAAAAGTGCATGTAAGGGATACATGTGGTGATGGAAATGTTCTGCGCCCTGACTGTACCAATGTCAGCACCCTCTTTGTGAAATTGTACTATACTTTCACTAGATGTTTATCATTGGGGGAGACTGATTAAAAGGTATGTGGAATCTACTTGCATTATTGCTTTCAATTCTGTGTGAATCTAAAATTATCTCAGAACAAAAAAATTAATTAATATCATATGATTATATCAGTTGATACAGTAAAAGTACTTCACACAAGGAACAGACTGACAGTGACCAGAGGGGAAGAGGGCGGGAGAGAAGGCGGGAAAGAAGGGGAAGGGTCTAGACAAGGAGCTAATACAAATGAATCATGAGCATGGACAACAGTGCAGGGATTGACTGTGGGGTGGGGGCGGGGCAGTGGAGAGCAACGAAGGGAAAAACTGGGACAACTGTAATAGAACAACAATAAAAAATAAATTAAAGAAAAGAAAAAGCACTTCACAAAATTTATCACCTATTCACGATAAAAACTCTCAGAAAACCAGGAACAGAGGGGACTTTCCTCAACTTGATAAAGAACATCTATTATAAATTTACAGCTAACTATAAAGACTGAATAATTTCCCTCTAAGACTGGTAATAAGGCAAGGATGTCTGGTCTCTTCACTACTTGTATCAAATCAATATGTTGCACACCTTAAACTTACACAATGTTGTAAGTCATATATATCTCAATTAAAACAACAAAACAAAAACATAGTCTGGAAGTTCTAGTTATTTCACTAAGGCAAGAAAATGAAACAAAAGTCATTTTAGAAAAAATAAGTAGAACTATCTATTTGCAGTTGACATGATTGTCTACATGAAAAGTCTTAAGAAATTTACAAAGTGACTCCTAGAACTAGTAAGTGAGTTCAGGAAGATTCAGGATACAAGATCAACATATAAAATTCAATTGCATTTATATATGCCAGCAATGAACACATGGACACTGGAATTAAAAATACAATACCATTAACTATTGTTCAAAAAATTCTTAGGTGAAAATCAAGCAAAACGTACAGAACTTGTATGCTGAAAAGTACACAACACTGATGAAAGATATCAAAGAAGATCTAAATGAGTGGAGGGATAAACCATGTTCATAGACTGAAAGACCCCAAACACACTAAAAGATGTCAATTTTTCCAAAATTAATATATAGTTTTAACAAATTCCTATCAAAATCACAGCAAGATTTTTGTAAATATAGACAAGATTATTCCAAAATTTATATGGAAAGGCAAAGGAAGTGGAAGAGTTGAAACAATTTTGAAAAAAAAAAAAGAATAAAGTTCAATGAATCTATCTCCTTGGTTTCATTACTTAGTATATACCTACATTTATCAATATCGTGTGGCATTGGCAAAAGGATAGACAAGTAGATAACTGGACACAGAGAACCCAGAAATAGATCCACACAAATATGTCCAGCTGATATTTTTTTAATTAAAAAAATTTTCAATAACAGTTGACATTCAATATTATATTAGTTTTAGGTGTTTAGATATCAGTATAACTTATGAAGTGATACTCCTGGTAGTCTACTACCTGCATACAACCATATATAGTTATTACAATATTATTGACTATATTCCATATGCTGTACTTTACATTCCTGTGACTATTTTGTAACTGCCAATTTGTATACTTCTTCCCTTCACCTTTTTCACCCAGCTCCCCAATGTCCATCTCATCTGTCAATCGTCAGTTTTGTTCTGTGTATCTATGAGTCTGTTTCAGTTTTGTTTATTTTGTTTTTTATATTCCATAAAGACAGTTGCTTTAAAAAATGATATTGGGAAAATTGGACAGGTATCCATTTGTTTTTTGATTGGAATATTTAATCCGTTTACATTAAAAGCAATTATTTTTTAAATATTTTATTTACTTATTTTTAGAGAGATGGGAAGGGATGGAGAAAGAGAGGAAGAGAAACATCAATATGTGAGAGAGAAATATCTATCGGTTGCCTCGCATACACACACTGACCAGAACAGAACCTGCATCTGGCCTTGACCAGGAATAAAAGCGGCGGCCTTTTGCTTTGCAGGATGATGCCCAACCAACTGAGCCACGCTGGTCGGGGCTAAAGTAATTATTGATAGGTATATAGTTATAACCATTTTATTATGCTCTCTTCTCTTGTATATTAATGCCTTTATGTAGTGTTGTGTTTGGATTCCTTTCTCTTTATTTCTTGTATATCTCTTGTAGATTTTTGGTTTGTGGTCACCATGTGCTTCATATATACCAAGTCATGTTTATAGCAGTCAAAATTTTGTTTATGGTTCCTTAAGTTCGAACACATTCTTAAATCACTACCAGTTTTACTCATCATTTCTACATTTATGTTTTTGTCATAATTTTTAATTTCTGTTGTGTGTGTGTGTGTGTGTGTTTGTGTGGATTCTTTAATTTACTGTTCAAATTACATGTGATATTCCTACTTTTGCCTTTTAACCACTGTACTAGCTTTAGTGTTCATTGATCCACTGCTTTTATTATGTGTTTGCTTTTGTCAGGAGAATTTTTCTTTTTTGATATTTTCTTATTCATAGTTTTAAATTTCTTCTTCTTAAAGAAGTTATTTAACATTTTATGCAATATTGGTTTGGTAGTGATGAACTCTTTCAGCTTTTTTGTTTGTTTGTTTTAGAAGCTCTTTATCTTTGATTCTAAATGAAAGCTTTGCTGATAGAGTAATTTAGGTTGTAGGTCCTGGCTTTTCTTTCTTTCTTTTTTTAAAAATTTTTATAATTGATGCCAGAGTTAAGAAAATAGCTGATTTAAAAAAATAAAATTAGTTTAAAAGGCTATTCAAGCACAGTACAGAATGACCTATTAAGGTGCTAGCCACCCTCATATTTTATACTATAACATAGTTTCTCAGTTGTTCAGAACCCTAATATTCTAGATGGCTTCCTTAGACAGCATTTATTTTAATAAATTTTTCCCATTTTTAAATTGTTGTTCTATTACAGTTGTCCCACCTTTCTCTCATTGCTCTCCCCGGTCCTGGTTTTTTATCACTTTGAATATTTCATGCCAAACTCTTCTGGCCTGCAAAGTTTCTGTTGAAAAACAGCTGACAGTCTTATGAGAGCTCCTTTTAGTTAACTAACTGCTTTTCTCTTGATTCTTTTAAGATTCCTTCTTTGTCTTTATCTTTTGACATTTAATTATAATGTGTCTTGGTATGGGCCTTTTTGGGTTCATCTTGTTTGGGAGTCTCTGCACTTCCTGAATTTGTATGTCTATTTAATTCACCAGGTTAGGGGCATTTTCAATCTTTTATTTCTTCAAATACGTTCTCAGTCCCTTGCTCTCTCTCTCCCCCTTCTGGTACTACGATGATGTGAATGTTTTTACACTTGATGTTGTCTCAGAAGTCCCTTAAAATATACTTAAAAATTTTTTTGTTTTTGCTGTTCTGATGGGGTGTTTTCTGCTACCTTGTCTTCTAAACTGCTGATTTTAAAAAAAGATCTTATTTATATTTTAGACAGAGGAGAAGGGAGAGAGAAAGGGAAAGAGACATCGATGTATGAGAGAAACATCAATTGTTTGCTTCTTGCATGTCCCCAGCCAGGGACCTAGTTTGCACCCTAGGCTTGTGCCCTGATCTAGGATCGAACTGGCGACCTTTCAGAACCCACTGATCCATACCAGTCAGGACTCAAATTGCTGATTTGTTACTCTGCTTCATCTAATCTATTGTTGATTCCATCTAGTGTATCCTTCATTTTAGATACTAAATTATTTCTGACCTGGTTCTTTTTTTGCTGTTGTTCTCTATCTACATTTTTATGTTTCCTATCACTTTGTTGTAATTCTCACTGACATCATCTATTTTTCCCCCTAAGTTCATTGAGCTGCCTTATATGACCTCTGCATCTGATAGACTAGTTTCCTTCACTGGGTTTTAGTCTTCTTTCTGGATTTTTGTCCTGTTCCTTCAATGGGAACATGTTTCTTTCTCTCCTCACTTTTGGCTGTTTCCATATGTTTGTTTCTGTGTATTAGGAAGATCTGCTATGTCCACTAGTCTTGGCAGAGTGGTCTTATGTAGTAGGTGTCCTGTGAAGTCCAGTGGCACAGTTTCCCTGTTCAGCTGAACTAGGTACTCTAGGGGTGTTCCTTCATTGGGTTGTGTGTGCCCTCTTGTTGTAGTTGCCACATCAGTGATTGGGATTGACACTCAGGCTGACTGGCTGTGAAGAATGCCCATAACTACAGTGGACAAGTTGTTGTTGTATGGGGACTGACACCACAGAGTGTGACTTGCTTTAGTGGGACTCTTCTACCCTTAATGTTTGTTATTTGTGGCACTAATTGGTTGGTGCTCTGGTGTGGTCTGAAGGCTGCCTCCAAGTGTGTTGTTTCTGGGGCCTCTTAGGTGGGACTCTGGTGCAGGCCAAGTTAAGCTACTGCCTCTGTCTGGCTCTGGGCTACCTGCTAGGAGCTACAAAACGATCTGCATTTGGTAGCTGCCTGTGTTTGGTGTGGAGGCACCTGGGAGTTGTTATGCTGTAAACTGAGGCTGTATGCCACTCGTGCCAGGCCTGGGGTTGCCTAGCAAGAACTATAGGACATGCTGAGGTCAGCCATTGGTTTGGGGGTGTTTGTGGACCTTTAAGAGACTTTAGGAAACTCTGAAGCATGGGCAGAGGCTAGAATATGCCCAACTGATATTTGAAAAAAAATAATTCAGTGCAGAAGTGATAACATTTTTAACATATGGTTCTGGAACAATTGAACATGTATAGGCCAAAGAAAATTAACCTTAACAGTAATCTTATACCTTATACAAACATTAACTCAAAATGGGCCACAGTGTTAAATGTAAGACATAAAAATACACAAGTTTTAGAAAAAAGTAGGAGAACATCTTTGTGGTGTAGAGTTAGGCAAAAAGTTCATTCTTAGACCTGACACCAAAAGCGTGACCCATAAAAGGAAATATTGACTAGACCCTTCTCCTTTCTCCCTTTCTCCCCCTCCCTCCTCTCCTCTGGTCACTGTCAGTGTGTTCCCTATTTTCATGCCTCTGGTTCTATTTTTCTCATTTGTTTTTTTTTTTGTTTGTTTTGTTCATTAGGTCCCTCTTATTAGTGACACTGTATGGCATTTATTTTTCACCACCTGGCTTATAACACTAAGCATAATACTCTCCAGTTCCATCCATGCTGTTGTGAAGGGTAGGAGTTCCTTCTTTCTTTCTGCTGCGTAGTATTCTATTGTGTAAATGTACCACAGTTTTTTGATCCACTCATTTACTGATGGGCACTCAGGCTGTTTCCAGCACTCGGCTATTGTAAATAACGCTACTATGAACATAGGGGTGCATAGGTTCTTTTGAATTGGTGTTTCAGGATTCTTCAGGTGTAATTCCAAGTAACATACAAACAATATTAAAACTCAACAGTAGGAGAACAAACTACCCAATTAGAAAATGGGCAAAAGACATGAAAGAACATTCCACTGAAGAGTATCTACAGATGACAAACAAGCACATAACAATGTTCAATATCATTAACCATTAGAAAATTGAAAATTAAAACCACAAAGAGATACCACTACACACCTATCAGAATGGCTAAAATTAAACAAAAAAGTGGCAACACCAAAAAATGGCGAAAATGTGGAGAAACTATATCATTCATACATTGCTGGTGGTAATGGAAAGTGGTGCAGCCACTCTGCAAAACTGTTTGGTAGTTTCTTCTAAAATTAAACATGCAACCATCATATGACCCAGTGATTGCATTCTAGGTCATTTATCCCACAGAAATATAAATTTATGTTCACACAAAAACTTGTAGCAATATCAATTTTCTAGTTTGGCTATTATACAAGTATTACATAAGATGTAACCATCAGAGGCCTTTTGGCACCATGTTTGCAGCTTCCTGTGTTTATAGTTATTTCAAAATAAAAAGATAACTGCTATTTTAAAAAGATTTCAGTGTCTAGTTCTGAAACATGTCCTAAGTAGCATTCTTTTTTCAAGCAATTTACAGAAGTTTGTACAGAACTTTTCAGCCTTTAAAAAATAAATCTCATTTAAATCTTTTTTGAGTATTTAAAGGGCCAAGTCAGAGGCCTCATCTGTGACCTCAAATACCAGGGTTGAGGGACATTCCAATGAGGACAAAATGTCATATAATATACAATGCATGCAAATAAAAATGGAAAAAAGAGGTCTCGCTTACCACCGAGGCCATCACTAACTCACTGACCCAGCATCACTATCCTGTGTGAGAGATGGGAGGCCCAGATCTCATTTTAGGGCTGGCAACACAAAACCTGTAGACATCAAACAAGCTACCTATTCAGTCCTAAAGAAAAAGGCGCCGCCCCCCACAAAAGAAGCAAAACAACAACAAAACATACCACTTTGGCTTTAAAAGATTCTGCTCTACTGATTTCATGCACTGCCCCTTTGTGGCTCCCAGAAGCCAGCATAAAGGGGACAGAAGAAAAAAGTGTCTACAGCTTCCTGAATGAATAAAGGCCCAATTATCTGGTCTACTATAGCAGCCTACTGGCCCACCACAATATCACTGTGCTTGTATGCCAGCTTAGCCCAAGGCAGGGGAACTCAACAATGGAGGGGACACTGTAAGTGATCCCCACCTGGAAACTGGCTTTGGTCTCAGTCCAAGGCTCCCCACCCTTGGCACACCAGCCTATGGCCATTAATCTGGGCCTCAAAAAAAAAAAAAAAAAAAAAAAAAACCTTAGGCAGAACTTTCTGTCCACAGCAGAGGTACACACCACCTTTCCATCCCAGCTTGATTGGGTTCTTCCTCTTCTGGCAATGTCCATGAGCACCTGTCCAGGAAGCCTATGACCCCCGTAAAAAGTATCCCCCCTTTCTACAGTGTTTATCACCCAAGGACAGTGCAGGGCTGTAGATGAGACCCAAAGACATCTGTCACACACACTTTGGATTTCAGCTTCCTAAATCCATGTCAATTCAACCTTCTATTTCCTCCTATATTTGTTTCAGCTTCAGTAAATTAAAAATGCCTCCACCCTCAAGTTGATGCTCCAGGGAGATGTGTTGTTGTGCAGCTGTGGAGCCTGTGCATGTAGGAAGGGGGGCTGAGGGCTGTACTCATACCTCAGGTTCAGAGCAGAAGCCTGTGGGCAGATTTCTCTCCCCTTCGGGCTCTAAATACACATCTGGGAGCAGCTACCACCACATCCAGAAGACATATAGGTAATACTTTTTGGATTCTATCAGCCTGAGCTCTGAAAGAACCACCATATCTCTGTAGTTGTCACTGGTTCACCCCTCCCAGGTTAGCCAATGCCTCTAGTATGGACATCTTTTTTCTCAGACCTATGGACTCTGCCAGATTCCTGATGTCCATCTCAAAGTGCCAGCCAGAACCAGCTCTGCCTTGTTACTACTTGAGTCCAGGCATGACAGAAGAAAGAAACAAGAATCCAAATCAGAGGCACTTGGCAAAAGGAAATAAGGAGGGCCCTGATTGATGTAGCTAAGTTGGCTGGCAGTCATTCCACATAAGCAAGAGGTTGTGGGTTCTATTCCCAGTTAAGGCACATGCCTGGGTTGTGGGCCTGGTTACTGGGCTGGGCGCATGTGAGAGGCAACTGATTAATGTTTCTCTCACACAACAACATTTCTCTCCTTCTCTTTCTTCCTCTCTTTCTCCCTCTCTAAGAATAAATAAATAACATCTTTTTTAAAAAGAAGGTAGAACATGAGGATATTGGTGGAACAACCCTGACTGAACTCTTTTTTAAAAGCACAAAGGAACCTTAGACCCCATCCCAAAACCTTACCAAATTAGTAGGAAGACAAATGAACTAAGGCGCAGAGACAGCTTGAGCTTCACTTGGGAGGGTAAAAAGGTCAGCTGTGTGGTGAAGCCAAGTTAGGTGCCTACTTCTAAGCTGCACCTAACATACCTGAGTGTTTCCCTTATCCTAACTACTTCTTTCTCTGTGCTCCCTGGATGAGGTGAGGGTGAGGAGACAGGTGCCATGATGTCCCAGCCCGAGTATCTGGATTGTTGGGAAGATTTTTGGTGGGGATAGAAGACATTCAATGCTAGAACCCTCGTTTTCAAGGGTGAAATTTACCCCTAAACAAAGAAAAAGCCAAAAGACCTCCAGATTTCAAATGAGCTTGCTGAAGAATGGAATCCATCCAGTTGTATGGAGATGATGTTGATGGCAAAATCATTCAAATCTGACTTCCCCTCCTCATACACAATGAGAAGGATAAAAACTACCTCAAAACACAAAACAACCAGAACTGCCAGGAAATCGAACTGTATGGAAGTCTGACAACCAAGGGCTTAAGAAGAAATATTCATCCAGATGGGTAGGAGTGGTGGAACCAGGCAGTCGGGGCAGAGAGGACGCAATGTGGCAGAGGTGAGGCAGCGGTGGCAAAGCAATGGCTGCAGCCAGTGGAACAAATTCACATGTGGTGGATAAAAGACAAGAGGGACACCTGGGGAGCAATCCCAGCCCCAGGCTAGACCAAGCAGCTCACAATTCCAGCACCAGAAAAGTAAACCTCATAGCTTTTGGGTGTGAAAATCAGTGGGAGTTGCGGTGGCAGAAGAAATTGCCCGTTTCTCAGGAAGAGTCCATTTAGAGAGCCTGCACAGTCCTAGAACATACACAAACCCACCCACTCTGGGGAACATCACCAGGGCAACAGCTACAAAGCCACTAGTCCCATACAGAAAGTGGGTGAAGTGACTGGAAAAGGAGCAAGTGCCAAGCAAGCAGCATTATTCCCTCTCTGACCATTTCCCCACATACAGAACTACAATGCAGTGAAACTGGTCATCCCACACTGACAAATACCTAAGATTCTGGCCTATACAACGTAACAGCTCTACCTAATACACAGAAACAAACACAGGGAGGCTGTCAATTGAGGAGACAAAGAGTACGGCCCAAGTGAAAGACCAGATCAAAACTCCAGAAAAAGAATTAAGTGAAAAGGAGATAGGCAACCTATCAGATGTAGAGTTCAAAACACTGGTGATAAAGATGCTCAGAGAAATCATTGAGTACTGCAAATGCATAAGGGAGGAAACGAAGGCTGCACTAAGTGAAATAAAGAAAAACCCACAGGAAACCAAGAGTGAAGGGAAGAAAGCTGGGGGTCAAATAAATGATTTGGAACATAAGGAAGAAATAAACATTCAACCAGAACAAATTAAGAAGTAAGAATTTTTTTTTTTTAAAGAGGAGAATTTAAGAAGACTCTGGGACATCTCCAGAAGTGTCAGCATCCAAATCATAGGGGTGCCAGAAGGAGAAGAGGAAGAGCAAGTAATTGAAAACTTATTTGAAAAAATGAAAGAAAACTTCCCTAATTTGGCAAAGGAAACAGACACACAAGTTCAGGAAGCACAGAGAGTCCCAAACAAGTGAGACCCAAAGAGGACCACACCAAGACACATCATAGTTAAAATGCCAAAGCTTAAAGATAAAGAGAGAATCTTAAAAGCAGCAGAGAAAGAGTTACCTACAAAGGAGTTCCCATAAGACTATCAGCTGATTTCTCAAAAAACAAAAAGCAAAAACAAGCAAACAAAAAAACCCTGCAAGCAAGAAGGAACTGCCAAAAAGTATTCAACGTGATGAAAAGAAAGAACCTACAACCAAGATTACTCTATCCAGTAAAGCTATCATTTAGAATGAAAGGGCAGATAAAGTGCTTCCCAGACAAGATAAAGCTAAAGGAGCTCATCATCACCAAGGCCTTATATAAAATGTTAATGAGACTTATTTAAGAAAAAGAAGATCAAAACTATGAACAGTAAAATGACAATGAACTCACAACTATCAACAACTGAAACTAAAAACAAAAACAAACTAAGCAAACAACTAGAACAAGATCAGAATAATAGATAAAGCGATCATTTGGAGGGTTACCACCTGGGAGGGGGAAGAGGGAGAGTGGGGGGAAAAGGTACAGGGATTAAGAAGCACAGCTTCTGTGGCTCAGTGTATTGAGCGTCGGCCTACAAACCAAGCGTCGCTGGTTCGATTCCCAATCAGGGTACATGACTAGGTTGCATGCCAGGTCCCCAGTTCCGGGCGCGTGAGAGGCAACCACACATTGATGTTTCTATCCCTCTCTTTCTCCTTTCCCCTCACTCTAAAAACAGATAAATAAAATAAAAATGACAACAAATTTACAGTATTAAAAATTATTTTTTTATTTTAAAAGAAGTATAACTCGTAGGAACAAAATAGGGGGGTGTTAAGAATAGTAAAGGAAATGGAGAAGCCAAAGAACTTATATGCACGACCCATGGACATGAACTAAAGGGGGGTGGGATTGCTGGAAAGAAAGGGAGTACTGGGTGGAGGGGGGTAAAGGGGAAAAACTGGGACAACTGTAATAGCATAATCAATAAAATATACTTAAAAATCATTCAAATCTTTCTTAAAACACGTACAATGGTGTTATGAATTATATTGCATCTCCCCATTCATATTTTAAAGTCCTAACCTCTAGTATTTCAGAATGTGACTGTATTTGAAACTAGGATCACTGAAGATACAATTAATTAAGATAAGTTCATACCGAAGTAGGCTGGGCCCCTCATTTTGTGTAACTGGTGTCCTTATTAAAAGGGGAAATTTGGTCACAGGCACATACACAGAAAGAATGCTATGTGAAGACTAGAATTATGTTGTCGGAAGTCAAGGAACTACCAAACACTAGAAGAAAGAACTCGAACAAATACTTCTGTTGTGCCTTCAGAGGGAGTGAAGCCCTATGGACACCTTGATTGTAGACTTCTACATTCCAGGACTGTGAGAAAATAGTGTGTGTTGTTGAAGCCACCAAGCCTGTGGAACTTTATTATGTCAGCCCTAACAGACTAATACATTGGGGATAAAAATATTTCTACAGGAAAGGTGCAGGTGCCAGTAAAGACTGGCCTGTGTCCACAGTGGAGTGTGCTCATTGGTTACTCTGAGCTTCTGAGATTACTTACTTTTCCATGGTGAAGATACATCTTTCATTAGTCTGACTGGAGCATTCCATGCCCAGAGCAGTCTTTGGCTCTTGGTATTTAAAGAATACCCAGTTCTGAACTCAGTATTCTGACCACCCCACTCCCCTGAAGTCAGAGACCATCCTATCCCAGGTCACTCTGAACTGGAGCACCTGAAACAGTGCTTTTCTCATGGCAAATGCTTTATAAATGTAGACACAACTGTGTTGTGGAGGCCATGTGGTAATGGAGAAGAAGCAATGGGAAAGAGGGACCTGCAATGAAGATTCATATGGCTTGATGGCTGGCTGCATAAAGACCAGGAGGCTAAGACCACTGCTGCCTCCACACTTCCAGCCTGGACAGTGGAAGAAGTTCCAGGCTGTTGATAGGCAGAGAATGCTGCATGAGGAATAGACTCACCAACTCACTGTCATCAGTTATGGCTACTTTGGACTCTAATTACAGATCACCCTGCACTAAAGTGACTGGCTAAATGTTAGTAATTATTTGTTAACAATCTTGGTGTTAAGTTGGGCATGAGTCAAGTAGATGCCCTAGTCCAGCAGGAGCCAGACCTTGGAGAGGCAGGTAAGAGCTCAGGCTAAAACAGGCAGGCCAAGGATTTCAAAGGCCAGGATTCTAGATGTCAGTAGAGTTAGGACTTTGGAGCTCAATGACAGGTGTTGAAGCAGGAAGGCTAGCTTCTCAGTTATGAGTTATGGATTTCTGGGAAAGCTGCTTAAACTTAAAGACTCAATTTCTTCATGTGTAAAATGCAAAGTTCTATGGAGAAATATAACTGCTACCATTGGGTACTCAATGTGAGCCAGGCATCTGGTTTGGCCATTTACATAGAGCATTTCACTGGCTCTCCAACATTCCTACAAGGTACATATGAAGAACTCCCTTTGTGTTCCTATCACCCTTGGCAAGAAGTACTTATTTAACATGTGGCTCCCTCTCTAGACTATGAGCTCTGTAACAGAAGAAAGCAGGCCTTGTGTCTGCCTGTAGCTCCACAGTGTTCAGGGCAGGCAATATGGGATCAGGAACAATCTTCTGAGTGGATCTGAGAGTGGCATCAAGTTTGGGTGGAGGGCTGGCCTCTTAAGTCCCTCAGCCTACAGCCTTGAAGACGTGGTGTGTTAGAGACCATTTGTCCTTAGTAATGCATAGTACATTGTACATTTAAAAGGACTCGTTTGGACTTCCGGTCAAGATGGAGGCTTAGACGGACATGCTCGGTCTCCCTCTACAACTAGAGAGGAATACAACTACTTCAAAACAAAAGATAACTAGAAATTCCAGAAAATAAAACTACACGGAAGCCCAACGTGTGAAGTTATAAACCAGCGGCACCCTTTGGGCAGGTAGGAAGAGCGAAAGGGGGCGGAGCTGTTTGCAGTCGCACCAGGGACAGCGGCAGGGAGAAAAATCCCAGCAGCAGGGAGAACAATCCCAGCGGCAGGGAGAACAATCCCGGCTGCAATCGAATCCCCGAACCCCCGGCAGCTTGCAACCCAAACGCTGGGGAAAGCAGCCACCACATCGCCTTGAACAGTGAGGCCCAAGGGGCGGGAGGACGGATCCCGGTCTCCTAGCGGAATAACTGTGTGAATCCATCTTGGACCCCCACCCCCACACAAAGCGCCACAGGGCTGCAAAATAGGTTGCGGATAGGCGCCGGTCGCTGGGTTGTGATGACAAAGCACCACAGCGCAGTGAGAAATGTTGCAGAACGGTGCGCCAGTCGCTGGGTTTTGACGACAAAGGGCCACAGCGCAGCGAAAAAGGTTGCGGATTGCCGCCGGTCGCTGGGTCGTGATGAGTACACAGGCACTGCCCCCTATAGCCGGCCCAAGAAAACAAAACGCATCTGTCAAGATGAGGCAGACAACCATAGAAATCCCGGTGGCGCAGCTCACCAGGCAACAGATGAAGAACCTGACAGATGAACAAATAAGAAACCTGTCAGAGGCTCAGTTCAGGGCCATTGTTATCAGGTGGCTTACAGAATTAACAAAAGATCTGGAAAAAGATGAGAAAGAATCGAAAAACACTATTAATGAAAGGAACAAAACCACATACGAGACAGATGGTGAGGAAAAAAAATCCAGAGTTCATATCAACAAACCAGAACATAGGGAAGGAACAAACAGTCAACCAGTGCAGAGAGAGGAAACGGGAAGCAAGGATGAGAGGATCAGAAACCTCTGGGACAGCTGTAAAAGGCCCAACATAAGAATCATTGGTTTGCCAGAGGGCGAAGAAGATGAACTAGAAATTGAAAAATTAAGTGAAAATATAATAAAGCAGAACTTCCCAAACTTGGGGAAGGAAATAGACTTACAGGTCCAGGAAGCACAGAGAATTCCAAAAAAACTGGACCCAGGGAGAACCACTCCAAGACACATTATAATCAAAATGTCAAAAGTTAAAGATAAAGAGAGAATCTTAAAAGCAGCAAGAGAGAAGAAAAGAATCATGTACAAAAGGGTCCCAATTAGACTGTCAGCTGACTTCTCAAGGGAGACCCTGCAGGCAAGAAGGGACTGGCAAGAAATATTCAAAGTAATGAAAAGCAAAAACCTACAACCACGAATACTCTATCCAGCGAAATTGTCATTCAGAATAGAAGGGCAGAGAAAGTGTTTCCAGGACAAAACAAAACTGAAAGAGTTCATTAGATCCAAACCACTGTTATATGAGATGTTAAAGGGACTGGTTTAGAAAAAGGAAGATCAAAACTATGAAATCTAAAATGAAAACTGCATCACAAGAAACAACAACAGAAGCTAGGGAATTGAAACAAAGGCAAACTAAACAGGCAACGAGAGTGGAAAAAGAACTATAGGTATGGGGAACATATTGGGGGGAGGTCAACAGGGAGGGGGAACGGGGAGAGGGAGGGAGATGATATAGGAATTAAGGATCATGGTAGGAGGGAATGGAATAGATAGAGAGAGGTTGAGAAGAACTATATGCACAACTAATGGACATGGTCTAAAAAGGAGGGACAACTGGAGGGAGGGGGGCCACCGGGTGGAGGGGAGCAGAGGGAAGGGAAATTGGGACAAATGTAACATTATAATCAATAAAACACATTTAAAAAATTGCTTTGGGTAAAAAATTAAAAATGGAACTGTCTTATGAAAAAAAAATAATAAAATAAAAGGACTCTTTTGGAAGTATGCAAGAGCTTCAGGGCATATAATTATAGCCTTGAGTTAATAAGTATATAAATATCTTAAAACACAACTTTTAGTTTTTAAAAGTAGACTTTAAAAAGCCTAAGTAAGTCCTGGCTGCTGTGGCTTAGTGGATTGAACATCAGCCTGAGAGCCAAGTATCGCTGATTTGATTCCCAGTCAGGGCATGTCAGGTCCCCAGTTGGGGGCGCGAGTGAGAGGCAACCACACAGTGATATTTCTCTTCCTCTCTTTCTCCTTCCCCCTCTCTCTAAAAATAAAATAAACAAACAAATAAATAAATAAAGATTCTTTTTAAAAAAAAACAGCCTAAGTAGTGTGGAGAAATTGGAACCCTCATATGTTGCTGGTGCGTGGGGATGTAAATGGTACAACCACTCTGGAAAACAGTTCAGTGGTTCCTGAACAAGCTAAAAGTAGAGTAGCTATATGATCAAGGAATTGCATTCCTGGGTATATATCCAAAAGAATTAAAAAACATGTCTACGCAAATACTTGTACATGCATGTTCATAGCAGCATTATTCATAATAGATGGAAACAACCTAAATGTCCATCAACTAGTGAATGGATAAGCAAATATGGTTTATCTATACAATGCAGCCATAAAAAGGACTGAAGTGTTGACCCATGTTACAACCCAGATGAACTTTGAAATCATTATGCTAAGTGAAAACTGCCAGGAAAGAAAGGCGGCATATTGCAAGTTCCACTTATAAGAAATGTCTAGAGTAGAACACACCTATAGAGACAGAAAGTAGATTTGTGTTGCCTAAGATTGGAGGTAGGGAGAGAATGTGGAGTGACTACTAGTGAATACAAGATTTCTTTTGAGAGTGATGAAAATGTTCTGGAATTAATTGTGGTGAGGGTTCCATATCTCTGTGAATACACAAACACACTGAATTGTACAATTTCCAATAATGAATTGTGTGGTATGTGAATTATATACTAATTAAGATTTTTTATAAAGCCCAAATTGTTATCACTCCTTAAGTTAAATTGGAATTTTAGAAAGATGTTCTTTTTAGAGAACGGATGAAGCAAAGTCTTTTCAGATTTTGGAGGAAAATAAAGTTTGTATCCTCTTTTATGGTCTCTGCCCACCCTTGTCCATGGCCCTGAAGGCACATACACAAGCAAGGTATTTTTTTTCCCTTTGAAATGATTTTTGTTAACAATATTGTTTCTAGGCTTACCGTACAAGAATAACAAAATGTTGGGCTAGGGAGGAGGAAAACCTTGGAAATGGTTTGGTTTTGTAGCAATTTCAGCAGTTAATAGCTTCAGAGTGTAGAAAGAGTTTGTAAACATGTGCTACTTGGGCCAAGATGTTAGCAAGTGAAGGTTTGCAAAGCACTTTTAGCTTGTGGTCTAGAAGCAGTGGGTGTATCATGGGAGCTTGGGAGACCTGGGTTCCACTTCCATCTTAAACAAATCATTTGACCTCTTTGACTCTTAGGTTCCTAACCTGTAATGGAGTTGATCCCCTTTGCTCTTTTTGCCTCAATTGTACTGTGTGAAGGTCGGATGAGAATTTGAACCTGAAAGCCCCTGGGACAGAGATGCAGGGGGAGGACCACCCCTGTCTGCAGTGTACGAAATGGAGCCAGAAACTGAGATGAATGGAAACTGTCCCTTTTTGTCCTCAACCTCCTTTATAATAAAATTTGGTTAGAATCCTGAAAGGAAAACAGATTACAGATAAGAAAATTGAGGCAAAGACTTCTCCAGGATCACAAGGAGCAGCACTCTAATATTTCCTCAGGCCCACATTCTGAAAAGAACTGGACAGAAGAAGCTTAATAAATTCCCAATGCAGCTTCCCAGGTTGTGACCCTGCCTTTCTTCGAAGAGGTGCCAGCAACATTGAGGTTGCGGCCTCTCCCTGACAAGGCTGAGGAGCCAGTGGCTTCACCTCTCTGCATTTTACTTTCTTTCAATATACTAAAGAGTTTGGCCATGAGGACCCTAGGCAGCTTGCCAGCTGGCACCACCTCTGTGTTGACTTTCCCCTCTGGTCATTTACCTATTATGACTCACCAGCAGGAGCAGACAGACTTCCTTTCAGTGGCTGCAGGAGGGAACCTAGACTGACTTCAGATTCCTAGTGGGACTGGGTGGAGTTTGGGGTGCCTATTTTCCACATTAAATGACTCATGAACCCCCAGATACTAAACAAGGTAATATGGGGGACCAGATCCCTGCATCATTAGGGCAATAACCTCAGCTTCAGAGCCAAAGTACTCTAAAAAGAAAGTGGAGTTGGGAGGAAGGAACAAGGCCACAGCTAGGAGAAAAATATGGGCAGCTGTCACTGGGCTTTGCAAGGAGGTGTCACCTAAGCTTGTATCCATGGTCCAGCCTTGTGTGTCAAACTATACTAACGTGGGTCCAATGAGAAAACTACCTAAGAAAGTGGATTGTGGAGCTTAACAAGTGGCCAAAAGAAGCGGTGAATTAGAAGAAACAGAAGAGCCATTTATTAACGAAGACTATTATTAGCCAAGAAAAGATCTGTGAAGAGTTCATGCTCTGGTTGTCTTATTCAAGGAATTCCACTTTTTAGATGGATTTTAAATAATAAGAAAAAACCCTAGTTAGTTGCACTTAGAGACTTTATGTGCAATCTCATTTGATGGGAGAAAAATGTGCTTTCAGTACTTATGATGATTTAAATTCTTGGAAATGTTTTGCAAATACTTTAGTAATTATTTCACAAATGAAAGAAAACAGTCAAGGCTACTACCATAAGCTTTGGAGTAAACACTCTCATTTTCAAGGTATGTATTGCAAGTTGGCAACAATGTCTCGATTTACAAAAACTGGGAAAATTGTTGTGCATTTCAGAAATGGTTCCTAGGCACTTGCCTTAGAGAAAACAGTCAAAAAATACACACAAGTAGGCATTAAAGATGAATGCAATTTAACAGGCAACCATTCGGCTGCATGACATGATAAACAGGCAAGACCACTGTTGTGCAGACAGCCAGCTAATGCTTCTAAAAGAGCTGAAAAGAAAAAGTGACATGAATAGTTTTGGTAGCTACTCTGTTGATACCAAAAGCAGATTTCCACAGTTCAAACTGTAGAGTCAATTTTAATGGCCAGCCCTATGTCGAGTTCACCTATTTATCAAGCATAATCTCCATTGCTGTGATCCACCACGAGCAAGGAAAAACCTGGCAAAGAAAAACCTGTCGAATCTCAAGTAGATCTTTGATTAAGTCACTTGACCCATGGCTATTACTACTTCACCTCATAAACCCAAATGTTAATACTGGAGCAAATAAGACATCTTTTCTTGATCAAATATGTCTTCCTTAGGGAAAAAAAAAAAAAAAAAACAACACCCAAATCTATGCCATTGGCTGGATGTTAAAACCATGGAGGCCACATATGCAGTGTGCTAAATTACCAGGTGAAGGAAGTTTCAGGAAAACAACCAGAGTTGTTTATTCCATCCTGCTCAGGGGCTCCAGCCAACTCTGTTAACCTGAACTGTTAACTTCATCCACTGTATTTATTTCTTTTGGACTGATTTCTTTGAAATCCAAATTAGTACCACCATCACAACTTCAGTAGCTTTTCTTGCTCTAATTCCTTGAAGGATAAATATTTAACTCCATTTGGGCATCAAATACAAATGTATATTTCTGGTGTTTAAGGATTTAAACTGCTAAGGCTTGACAAATATATTACTACAACACATCACAGACCTCCAGAGCTCCAGGCTCTTCAATGGAGTGTTAGCTATTACCATTCCTAAGTGTGCACCAAGTAGATTAGGAACTCAGAAACACTTTAAATAAACACTTTGCCAAGACTTTGCAGCTCATTCTTAAAATCAGCCATTCATTTATTTATATAATCAAGCTGCTTGTGTCATAGTGATTCATCCTTCCTCTTTTTGCTCATACAAGCAAGTAGGAGAGAGTTACAGAGAAGGTATGAGACAACATTAAAATTTTTAAAAATATTCTATTCATGCTATTACAGTTGTTCCACTTTTTCTCCCTTTGCCTCCCTGCACCCAGCCCACCCCCTACTTCCATGGTCCCCACACTCCATGTCCACAGGCCCTTCATGTATGTTCTTTGACTAATCCACTCGCTTTCTTTCAACCAGTTCCCAACTTCCCCCCTCCCTTTTTACAGCTGTCAGTCTATTCCATGAGTCTATGCCTCTGGTTCTATTTTGCTGAGAGACAACCTTTTCATTATAGTGAAGTTCAGGTAAAGCCTTATAAGCCATGTAACCTTTGTGCATCCAAAGGTATTGTCTCAATAATGGTTACCTTTTGAAATGGTTAAGAAGCCTCTAGTGGTTTATAAAATTTATTTAATATTCACTTAAGAAATTGCTTTTTATGAGAAAGTATCTCTACTTAGTTTCTCCTAGGCATTGCAAGTTAGAAGGGGTGGCCCTCACAGAGTGGGTCTCTGCTTTCCATAAAAAACATTTTCCAACTCTCAAAGCATCGGTAAATATACTCAGAAGACTCATAATAAAACAAATCCAAGGCATGTTATTTGGTATGGTGCTTATGGGATTTTGCACAGGAGTTCACTAAAAAGTTTCGATGTTGGAATCAGGAACTCTGGGTTCGAGTACCAGCTTGGGGAAGTTACTGACTGCATACATGTAATTTTGAGCTTCCTCATCATCCTCTCTCTCACCAGCCTAGCCACCTCTGCTTGTCTGTATCGCTTGATGACAACTGAGCACTAGACTCCAGGGTGGCCACAGCAGCACCTCCACCTTCACCTTCACCTTCACACCTAACAGGCAATTACTGGCACTGTAGTCTGAAACCATGGTAATAATGCCGGCGGGCCCAGCTCACTGGAGAATCATACTGAGACCACAGTCAACTAGAAGTCTCTAGTTATTTCTCAAGCCACAGTACCCCCCACCCCGTCATATATTGAGGCAGATGGGGTTTCAAGACCAAATATAAGACCTGCCACTTACCTCTATTACATTTCCCATGACAGTTTCAAACTTGGCAAGATCTCTTTGTTTCCTAATTCCATGCTACAGAGAATTCTCACTGGCAGGGACAAATCTGGTAAGAGTGATTTCTCTCTCTTATCCAGATCATTGAGAAAAGGAGAAGCAGGACAGAATGGAGCCCTGGGACTTGCCTCTAGAATTCCCTCTCCAAGGGAGGATATTAATCCATTACCAACAGTCTTCGCTTACAGTCCTTTATGGTTACACAGTCACATAACTAGGCTTTAAATGAAGATTTCAAAACAGATGCTGAAAAATGCTTTGCTGAGGTCAAAAAGCACTTTCTTGCTTTTCTCTGTCCTACCAGTCTAGTGACCTCTTCCAACAGGAAAGGAAACTGTTCTCACACCACAATTTGCTTCTGATGAACCTAGGGTGGCTTTGAGGGGCTTCTGCTCCTTCTGATTCTGTTTTAGACCTACTTTTTACTGGTTTCCTTTTCTGAGCACTCACTCACTAATTCCCTCATAGCATGTTCTACAATTTTTCCAGGGAACCACATCAAAAACTGTAACTAGGTAAGATATACAGTTTAAGGAATTGTTTTCTGGAAACTTGGAAGTGCATGCCCATCTGGGGGTTTGTGGTTCATTTCTGAAGTTCTCCATGATTCTTTAAGGGTTTATGATAGAGTTTCACAGTTTTGTTAGCAAATGCTCTCTCTTCCTCAGTGTCCTGGCTGCCATCAGTCAGCAGCCTTCTCACAATGCTTTCAAGCATCACAGTCTTCAAGTCTAGCAGAGCAGCATCACCAGCAGGTTAAAGATCATTCTCTCCCACAAAGAAACCTAAAGCTTTTCTCCAAAACCCCTTCTTCTATGGGACGAGTCTCCTCACTAGCTAGTGACTCCTGGGGTGGAGTGTCTCTTCGCTTTCTTCTCTTTTGGGAGCACACCTCCCTGCTTTCCATCCCTGACTGATGGATCTTGGCTGTTTCCCTCAGATGCTGCTGCCTCCCCAGAAGGTATGGAGTCTTCCTCTTGGTGTAATGAGCCTTAAACTGATTTTTTTTTTTTTGCTAATGAAATAGGGTTTCTTCCTCTCTGCCCTGACTCATGCCTGTTTTCATGTTCCTGACTCAATCTTCTGTCTTCAGAGCAGTCTTCCTCAGTAACATGGGAAGGGGGAAGCTGTGCCTCCATAACAAACTCACAAATGGCCAGGGTGGGCTTATTCTGAATTGCTCTTGGCTCACAGCCTTCCAGTGATGGCTGAACATCAATCACTGCATTTCCAAAATAGGAAGCATACTATGCTTACACAGAAGGGAAGAATCTGAGAAATATTGTGCAAGAGAAGTCAAATGGGGGCAACTAAGTGGTCAGTGAAAAAAGACATCTCAGATAATTTCTCAAGACCCTGTAACAGATAGAACAGGTGATCTGATCACCCACAGCATCTAGAAATATAGAGACCATCAACTGAACATCTCAAAAATTCCAAATTCTAGTTTGTGACACCTCGGGTAGATAAAAGGATATTGTGACTGGAATAAAGTTAATAATATTCACTTTTAAAAAAACTCATAAGGCTATTTTTGAGAGAGGGAGAAAGAATGAAACACAGTTGTGAAATCGAATTAGTGGGGGAAGTTGTCACAACTCCATGTAGACTTGAGACTAAGCTCATCAGTTCAGGTGGCATCCACTGGGTTGGGCTACAGTGGCCAACAAGATGTATAGCTGAACCAGAGAAACGCAAGATTCCAGACTGTCAGGGAGTTGGCCAAGAGGGGAACCCAAGAAGGGAAGAGCCTGAAGATGGAGCTGGAGAGGTGGATCTATGGGAGCACTGGGAGGCCCTCTGTCTGTGTGGATGGTTGAGAGTTAGTGGAAGCTTGGAAAAAGAGTGCTGGGGAAAGGTACATTGCAAGGAAGACTGGGGAGAGCTTCACGTGTTGCTGCCCAGTTAATGATGAAACCATGCAGAGAACTGAAAGCTTCCCTCTCACACTCATTGATTGTTTTGATGTGTTCTGATGTCAGGTCTGGTGTATAAGGACCTCCACATTATTTTCTGCAGCTAAAAGTAACTATTTGATCTCCCAGTACTGTTGATTTAATGACATGTGGACTTTTTTCTTCCTAATGAGTGGTTGTTTCCTTCTATGAAAATCTGTATTACCACACTAACCCCATTTTAGCTTTAGAACATTGTGTGGGGCACTTTTAAATCCTTGATTTTTTAATATAGTTCTATATCTTATCGTTGAAATAATTAAACATTGATTCCTTCAATTTGACTAAAAAGAGTGTGATTTGGAAAGCAAACAAACCTGTTAAATAAAGTGAATTCAATTCACTAACATCCTGCTTACTTCTCCCATATGCGCAGTTTCTACTCCTGGGGCCCTGACAGCTTCCAACAGATGGATTGCTGGGACCCGGGAAGAAGGAAATAGGCCTTGGCAGCATAGGGTCTTATTGTTGGGCAAGTTTATAGGGCAGTCTTGAGGTACAACTTGTACACTTCTCTGCTCATCACAGTGGCCTTGGCTTACAGCTTGTCTGTCTGGCTGTGTTGAAGGCCAAATCCAGCAAGCACTATGTACGCCAGAGGATGAAATGGCCTTGCAGCTGGTAAGATTGCTCTAAAGCACAGGCATTGGTGGCCACAAACTCCCCCAGAAAGACAGTAATTTATCATTCTCTCCAAAAACTGCTGTTCCAGCTAATCACCCAGATGGAGAGTGAGGGGTGGTTAATGCTGATAAACATTTTGAGGGGAGGGGAAGCTGGTGTGATCAGAGCTGACTCCTAAGAGCCTCACAATTATTCTGTGAAGCAAATGGGGCTGGGGTTCTTACCCCAGAAAGGGGTGCTTTGGCTAGGAAGGAGAATGGCGCACTGGCGGTACCCAGATAGCACATGGCTGCCCTGGAGTTCCTTCCAAGCTGAAAATAGTCACCTTTATTACGGAGGACCTATGGTTGGATCCTGGCCTGGTTGTTGGGCCTTCCTTTAACTTGGTAGGGTCTAGATTTCAGATTGTCTGTGATCATAAGAGCCAGTGTAATAGTCAAGCAGTTGAAGCATGGACTCTGGCACACAATGGTCTGAGTTTGAATGTTAGCTCTGCCACTGATTTGATGTGTCCTTGGGAAAGTTATTCAACTTCTCTGTGCATCTGTTTTCTGATCTATAACAGAGAAAAGATAATAATAGCATCTGCACCATAGTGCTGTGATGAAGATCAAAGGCATGATATCTGTAATATGCTTAGAACAGTCGCTGACACATGTTAAGCCCCACCAAATGTTATGTAGTGGTACTGTCTTTCTCTATACCCTCAGCCAGGTCCTGGAAGAGAGGCACTTGACCACTGTGAAACAGCTGCTGGGTGAAGTGAAGCATTGTCATGGTACACAAAACATCAACTGTTTTTCTCTCCAGTTTCTCCACACTAGAATATGAACCCCATGCTGAATATCAGTCCCTAGAAAAGAGCCTGGCACCTGGCAGGTCCATCAGCAATGAGTGAATGAGTGGGTACAGGAACCCCTCCCCACCAGCCTTATAGCATATGGTTCTTGAAAGATCCCAATATTTAAAAAAATTCCTAACATGGGTGCAAACACAGTTGGGTGACAGAGAGGAAGAAACTTAAGCAGTCTTCAACCCTTTTACTGAAACACAGTGAAGAGCTGGCCTAGGAGCCAGGGGGCTGAGCTTTGAAAGGTTCTGCTTCTCTCTTACTGTGGGGTCTTGGACAGTCCCTGCCACTTTCTGGGGTTCAGTGTCTTCTCTGGATGACAAACAATGTAATGTGGGACCCTGTTCTGCACCCTCTAGGAAGTTTCTTTCCCATCAGGACACACACACACACACACACACAAAGCATTAGCAAAACAAGAGAGGAAGGGACACACACAGTTCCTCAGCTTGTGCTCACTACTATCAAGTTCAAGGTCAGGCTCAATTTCTAACAGCAATATCTACACACCATTTCCATGTCAATTATAGGAGCTGATTTCTCTGGCTTACTTTATAGAACGTTCATTTTCCCTCACTCTCATTTCCAACTGTGAAACATATGAGGTCTGTCCAGAAGTTATCCAGCCATGTAATATGAAAAACAGAGACATTTATTGAATAAGATACAAGGTACAAGAAATATTGTACATAGGACAATGATGCCTCAGTCTCCTTCAAAGTAGGCATCTTGGGACCTCACACAGTTCTGCCAGTCGCCATCAGCTGCCCCATCATATTTTCCTGAATCTCATTGACAGTCTGAAATCTCTTCCCTTTCAATGGTGGTTTCAGTTTCGGGAAAAGCCAGAAGTTTCAGGGCACCAAATCTTGGCTGAAGAGGTGGAGGGCCTGAGTCACCTGGGTGATTTGATGTTTCACCAAAAAACTGCACTAGATGTGATGCATGAGTGGATGTATTGCTATGATGAAGCTGCCAATCACCAGCTGCCCATAGCTACAGCCTTCTGATTCATCTGAATAATTTCCACGGAGGAATATTCAAGCTTAATGCAAAATTTGATGCAGATTTGTTGCTCTACTTGCTCAGTCATTTTTTGTTGTTGTTGTTTTTAAGATTTTATTTACTTATTTTTAGAAAGAGGGGAAGAGAAGGAGAGAGGGAGTGAAACACCAATGTGTTTTTGCCTCTCACCCACCCCCAACCGGGGGTTCTGGCCCACAACCCAGTCATGTGCCCTGACTGGGAATAGAACCAGTGACCCTTTGGTTTGGAGGCCGTGCTCAATCCACTGAGCCACACCAGTGAGGGCTGTGTTTTGTTTTTCTTTTTCTTTTTCCTTTTTAAAAAATTTTAATAATTTTTAAATTGTTGTTCTATTATAGTTGTCCCATTTTTCCTCCATTGTTCTTCCCTGTCCTGCCCAGCCCCCCTCTCCTAGTCAATCTCCTCCTTGTTGTCAAGGAACTAGTATAAACTGCTCAGTCATTCTGAATGCAACTGCCACACAGTACACATGCTCACTCAATGGTGTCTACTGCCCCACTGGCTAGTACAGTGAAGTTGTCATTGTTCACACATGTGCATTCCAGTCCACTCTCCTTGGCTGCTAGGTTACATCAATGTCGCAGAAATCGTTCTCGTTATATATGGCTGCACTTTTTCCAGACAAGACCTTGTCATAATTTTTTAAAAAGACATTTAGAAAACAGATACATTTTGGCAGGAAGGATCTGAAATTGCCACAGGCATAAACACATTGCGACTACTGTTTCATGTGCTTCTAAGAGGACATGTTCTATGGAGAGGCAATTCAGCTGGCTACTTTATCTGAAGTGCACGGACCATACCATAGCAGAGGGAAAGATGAGCCCAGACTAGTCAAGTGGTGCACATCATTTTAGGTTGTTCATTTTACTACTTCTGTTTCCAGAAACCAGATCCCATCTTGGCACCCACCCCTAACTCCTTGTCATTTTTGGTTACTCACAATATTAATAGCTATCCCAGATGGTGTGGTTGGCTTGTCTACCTACTGCCAAGCAGCCAGCCAAAGGATTATACAATAGAATGGAGTTTTAACAAGGGGCAAAGTCAGAGACATGAACTGGTGTATGGACTACAATAATGCTGATGACCCAGCAAGGGGAGCAAACTGATTGTACCCACAATTCATAAAAACCAATATAATCCAAGAGAAACCGCATTGGGTGGGTGTCAGGCTGACAGCTCAGCAGGCCACCTGACATCTCAATGGAGCTCCTCGAGGCCAGTGGGACTTTTGCAGCACATCTGCCATTTTGGAGCACCCCACAGCATCCCCACAAAAGAGGCTGTCCAGTCCAAATTAGGAAAAATGGAGCTCCCTTCTCTTTCACATTTCACTTCTCCATAATTGTAAGTTTTCTTGCTTGTCATCCCATTGTATTTCTTTTCTCCATCATATGTCAGCAGACTTAAAAGGTGGAGAGCAGCATACACAAGTGGCTCATAGATGATGACAAGCTAGCAGAGAAGCATTTGAAAAACAGCTCATGCAACCAAATGCCAGTGGATGAGTAAACCACCACCCAGGACTGAATCCCCCACATGGGCCTGCAAGTCTAGCTACTGAGAGCTTCCATCTGCAGACATAAACATCTACTTAGGAGTTCTCTCTGAAAACATTGTTGAAGTCAACATTTGGACTCAAGTAATGTTAACAGGGCTGCATCATCACTAAACTCAATTTTCTGCCTTGTGTCTTTGTAATACTCTCTGGAAAGAATGTGCTGGAATATTATAGATAAAACTTGATATAGAAAAAAGTAAATTACCAGTACATAAAATATTGGATTTTAAATATAAAAATATTGTACTCTGCAGATAAAAAGAACAGAGATTTTTTTTCTGTTATTTAAAGCAGATCCTTTTGCAAAATTGCTGAAATGAAATTATCAAGAGCGGAGACCATTAATCAAGAGAAACCTGTTCTTTTCATGATGAAGAACTATATAGATGGAAGACCCAACAGACTGAAAATAAAATTAAGTTGGACCACAAAGAACATTTTGTTTTTGCCCTGAATCCCTTTTGATATTTCACATTTTTCCCAGATATAGCATAGGTTGGCCCACCATCATTATGGTAAGAACCACCTCCCAAAACCCTCTCAGTTCTGTATTAGTAAATGTTTAACAAGCAACTCTCTAGGGTGGAAATAAAACTCTTTGAGTCAAAGCTCTGTTGCAGCACTTCATGATTTCTGTTGTCAATACTCATTGTGGCCAATTTCAAGCTGCCAACATGATGTCAAACAACTCACAAAATTCCTAAAAATGTAGTAACTAGTTTCCGGGAACTGGTGTGAGTCTGCTCCAGCATACCATTGTCTCCTCCCCAGTCTGTGTGTGTCCCATAATAATTATTAGAGCTAATCTTTTATTAAGGGTTATCATAGTACCAGGATATTTTACAAGCATTGTCTCACTTATTCCTCTTGTCAACACTAGAAGGCAGACACTATTATTATCCCCATTTGACAGAGGAGAAAACTGATGATCAAAGAGGTTCAGCAGCTCACTCAGTTACACAACTCATAAGTGGAGAAGGAGCTAGGACTGCAACATAAGGTCCCTGTTCATGCTTTGTCAGTAAAAAGAAAGTACAGTGTAAAAAAGTTGTAAGGTCAACAGTTTCACTAAGCTGAGAAATCAGAGGGAAAAATCCCAACCAATTACATAGGTTTCAGTGCTCCCTTATTAGGGGCCTCTTAACCTAGAATTCATGGGTAGAATTCAGAGAATCTATAACTCAAATGGAGAAAAAAAATTTTTTTTTAAATTTTCACCTACCTCTAACTGAAATGTAGCATTTTCTTCATTTATGAACGTTGGGGACAAACCACAGTAATATTTACAGAACACATGGCTCTGTCACCAAGAGAAAGCACAGATATTTTCATTTCATATTACAGTCATAGCCAGGATCTCCAAATATCACCACCTTGAAACTGTAGTATGTATGAGACCTACCGCTAAATCATATTTAATATTGTAAAAGCACTTATAAAAATATGACAATTTTTTGTTACTATGATAACTATTTTGATCTAATTGGTATCTTTTTTGATCTCATTATTTTATTTTGTGCATTTAAAAACTGTTTTCTTAGAAACAGCCCTAAGTTTCACCAGAAAGCTAAGGGTACCCATAGCACAGAAAGGGTGAAGAATCATGGCCTTCAGTGTTATTTCACAAGCACCCAGTACTGATCCTCTTCTCTTGTAGAAGGCTTGAGAATTAGCTGGGTCACATAGAGGTCAGAAAGCCCCCATCACAAGTACTATAAGGATCCTCCCCTGCCCATGTCCAGGTATAATGAGCCTTCTGATTGATGACTGGTTAAAGAGGTTCTCCTGAGGGCTCCATGTCTGGTTTCCAGACAGAGCTATGCTTGTTTATTTGGCATGGCCATGCCCATGGTCCATAATCAGCACCAGGTACTCCAACATTTTTCCCCAGTTAGACAACTAGGAATCAGGAGTCAGAACCTCCTGGGAAATGGCTGAGAAACAGCTTTCAGAGGTGAAAATGAAAATGAAGTGGAGAGGACAATTAAGGTTGAGAAGGGGAGAGACCCCAGATTCCTGTCCTAGGTTATCCTAGAAGCTTGGCTCTATGGAAAAAGGGTTCTGTCCTTCCCTCTCAGCCAGAATCACTCCTGAGTGGCTCTGCTCTTCTTCTTGTGTCTCCCTTTGTGGAGCCCCAAACCTAGCCAATGTCTGCCACAGAGAAATTCTAGAGCAAGTGCATTACTATCTTGATGGAAAAATACTAACAGGGTGTGTCTTCCAGAGAATGTGGCACTCACCTTCTCTTGGCTTAAGCATCAAGAACCCAGAGGACCCCAGGGGCATGAGGGAAGTAAAGCTGCAGTTTAGAATTTGGTGTAGTTTAGGATGGGTGGCACTTGTTTTTGGTCATTTCTAGCCAGGCTCTGAGAGATGATGGAGGTCCAAGGGCAGCATGCTTTCCCTTTCTGACTTGCGTGGTTGGATTTCACCTTGTTGGGAAATGTCCTTGCAAAAATTCTTTTTAACAGCACTGCCACTACCTGACTATGTGATAGGTAACACAGACTACCCTTTCTGTGCCTGAGTGTCCTTGTTTATAAAGTGGAGGCAATGAAAATAGAATCTACCCATCAGATGCTGAAAGGATTAAAAAGAGCCACCAAGTGTAAAGTCCTAAAGACTATGTCTGATACAGAGGGTGCACCAGGTAAGGATCAGCTGTTGTCACCGCTCTTTTCAGTATGAGGACAAAGACATTCAGCACATATGCTTGGCAAAAGGGACAAAACCTTTCTCTTCCTCCTATTCTCATCACTTTAAATCCAAGGATGGCCTGAGGAGACTGTACTTCACCAGGGAAAAACTCCATTAGGTGTAGTTAGCATAAATAGCTGAGATACATAAAAGAGAGATTTGATATAAAAAGTCTGCAACAAACTCCCTTCTGCAACTCAAGGACTAAGATGAAGCCTGGGAGCTGGGCTCAAGTTCTCATCCTTGGACCACCTATTCTTAGCTACATCCAGTACATGGGGAAACTAAGGTATGAGGAAGGGAGTAGCCAGACAGCTCTGGAGGAGCTGGCTCTTAGAAGTCTCCTATCTCCAGGTATGACAGTTCCCTGAGAGCACAGAAGTGCAAAGTCCTTGGTCTAGCAGGAGACTTCTCTGAGAAGATATGGTATCATCTAAGCCCCCTCATCACCTTGCCTCTCTCCAATCAGCCTTTAGAGAGATAATAGGAAAGAGAAGGGCTGTACAATATAGCAAGCACTCAAAGGATGGAAAATAGGTAACATCACACTTCCCTTTCTTTCTGGCTTATTCTAGGGTGTATGCCAAGTGTATGCTGCCCCACTGCAATAACTTCCCAGATCCAGGGAATAACATGGTCACACAGGCCTGTTCCAACACCTATAAGTGGGTGCCCCAAAAATCTGCTCATTCATTCTCCAAAGAGTTTCAATTTCTCTAGCAGGCAGAAAGGGAAGGCTGAATATTTGGCTGTCCCCTCCCTTCCTCAGCCACCCACAGTTTTCAATTTTCCCTTCAAAGGAACCAGCTTGACTCCTGCTGACCTTTTCTTATTTCCAAATCTCTGTCCCCTACATCCAGTCTCTGCTTCACCGCTTGCCCCTTCTCCCAATCTTATTTCATAATATAGAACAAAGGTTATTTCTGGATCCAGCTCATGTCTAATTTGCTGCAGAACATCTGTGAAAAACCATGAACCTCTGCCAACCCCATAGAAAGCCAAGGATTTTAAAAATCACACCATCGTAGGATGTAATATTGTACAACTACTTTGAAAAAAGTTTAGGAATGAATTTCTTAAAAAGCTAAACATACAACTTATGACCCAAGTATTCTACTGCCATGTCTTTACTTAAGAGGAAAGAAAGAGTATGCCCACATAAACACTTGTCACTTATGTTGAGAGCAGCTGTTCTTATTATATTCACCAAAAACTAGAAAAAAATCCAGATCTCCACCAACAGGTGAGTGGATAAATAACTTGTGGCATAATCCATAGGATAGAATAATTATCAGCAATAAAAAAGGAATAAACAATTGGTATACACAACATGACTGGATCTCAGTCATTATGCCAAATGAAAGAAGCCAGACCAAGAAAACACAGTTCCTATTCTATGATTCCATTTATATAAAACTCTAGAAAATGTGATGTACTCAGGATTGAAAAAAGGCAGATCAGTGGTTGCCTGGGGATGGTGGAGAGAGGCAAGAGGGAAGGATTACTAAGGGGCAGAATGAAACTTTGGGGAGTGATGGGTATATTCATTATCTTGACTGTGGTAATGGTATAGATATGTGTCAAAACAGATCAAATTGGCCCTGACCAATGTGGCTCAGTTGGTTGAGCATCATCCCACAAAGCAAAAGGTCGCTAGTTCAATTCCCGGTGAGGGGACATGCCTAGTTTGAGGGTTCAGTCCCTAGTTGGGGCATGTACAAGAGGCAACCAACCAATGTTTCTCTCCCTCTCTTTGTCCCTCCAATTACCTTCTCTCTAAAAATAAATAAATAACTTTCAAAAAATTTAAAAACTGGTCAAATTTTACTTGAAATTTGAGGTCTGTCCAGAAGGTATCCAGCCATGTAATATGAAAACAGAGACATGTATTGAAGAAGATACAAGATAAGGAAACACTGCACACAGGACAATGACATCCCAGTCCCCTTCAAAGCAGGCACCTTGGGACCTCACACAGTTCTCCCAGTCACCATCAGCTGCCCATCATATTTTCCTGAATCTCATTGGTGGTCTGAAATCTCTTCCCTTTCAAAGGTGATTTTACTTTGGGAAAACCCAGAAGTCGCAGGGCACCAAATCTGGGCTGTACGGGGGCTGAGTCACCTGGGTGATGTGATGTTTTGCCAAAAAACAAAACAAAACAAAACAAAACAAAACAACTCTGCAAGAGACATGATACATGAGCAGGCACATTGTCATGATGAAGCTGCCAGTCACCAGTTGCCCACAGCAACTGTGGCCTTCAGAATCACACGAATAGCTTCTGTGGAGGAATATTCAAGCTTAATGCAAAATTTGACACAGATTTGTTGCTCTACTCGCTCTGTCATTTTGAATGCGGTAGCCACACAGTACACATGCTCACTCAATGGTGTCTACTGCCCCCACTGGCTAGTACTGTGAAGTCATCATTTTTCATGTATGCGCATTCCAGTCCACTCTCCTTGGCTGCCATGTTACATCGACATTGCACAGACCGTTTTTGTTATATTAACAATGGCTGAACTTTTTCCAGACAGACCTTCTATGTGCAGTTTGTTTTATGTGACTTATACATCAACAGGTAGCAAAACAATGCCCCCCCCCCAGCACCTATGTTTCCAGTTTTTGGTGATATCTCTGAGCCTCAGAGTATGGGAATGTCAGCAATGTAAAATATTTCATAGGATGTATCAATGCACTTTGCTCATCTTTCTAATGGACCTGTGCTTTCTCAGCTTTCTGGATGAGAGTCTCCAGTATATCTTCATTGGAATTTTCTGGAGGGGTCACAGGAAGCCACAGCCTAGACAGAAACTGCTTATAAAGGAAATTATTCTTTAAAATCAAAACCATTTGGAGTGATCCTTTCACAGCAATTAAAGGAATGCAGTGCACCTTGCCTCCTTACACTTTCATTTTACCCAGAAGTCAGATGGGAGCATGTAATGTTCGGCCATGGGGGTAGTCTGAGGCTCTCAGGAGGGCCAGCTACCCTGCTCTTCATTCCACATGAATAAATGGGGTGAATGTTCACTCACTCAGGCCCTCTGTGTTGCCTGCTGTTTAGCTGAAGGTGGTGAGACTGCCTTGCCTTCCTCAGGGCCACAGATAGAATTTCTGGTCTCCAAATGTTCAGAAACCAAGTGATAAAATGTGGTTTGAAGTCTCCAATGCCTTTGTTTATAGAGGTAAAAGTCTCATAACATAAAGTTAACCATTTGAAGGGTAAAGTTCTGTGGCACTTATTACATTCACAATGCTGTGCAACCATAGGCTCTATCTAGTTCCAAAATGTTTTCATCACCTCAAAATGAAAGTAACTTTGGACCCATTAGCAATCACTCCTCATCTCCCACTCCCCATTCCAGACCCTGGTAACAATTAATACACATTCTGTCTCTCTGAATTTATCTATTTGGTGTATTTCATATAATGGGGTTGTACAATATATGATCATTTAAGTCTGGCTTCTTTTCCTTAGTATATTTTGGAAATTCATCCATGTTGTAGCATATACCAGGACTTTGTTCCTTTTCATGGCTGAATAATATTCCAATGTATGAAAAGTCATTAATGACTTTTAATATTTTTGTCTTTTCTCAACTTGTTAATCAAAGTTCTCTGATAAAAGAGAATTATCAGAGGCCTGTATAACTGTCAGAAAAAAGGAATGAGATGATGGCTGCTGAGGTAGAGCAGGAAGAACACCCCCTGGGAGATCTGGGTTCTAACCTCCGCAGGAGTCTTCCAGTCTATGACCAGGAGGTAACCACTTAAGCCACGGGGAAGAATGAATTTAGACATCTCTTAGGAGACCATCTTGTTTCTCTAGGATTAGCATGTGACAACTTCTGACCAACAACCAGTATTTTTTTCTAATACACCTCCCTTTAAAAAGAAATGGGGCATCCTGGCTGGTGTGGCTCAGTGGATTGAGTGCTGGCCTGCAAACTAAAAGGTCAGCAGTTCGATTCCTAGTCAGGGCATATGCCTGGATTGTGGGCTAGGTCCCGAGTTAGGGGCATGAGAGAGGCAGCCACACACTGGTTTTTCTCTCCCTCTCTTTCTCCCTCCTTTCCCCTCTCTCTAAAAGTAAATAAATAAAATCTTTTAAAAAAGTAAAAAGAAATGGAGCAAGCTGGATACAAAATGACCTCTTCCCAAGCCACTACCAGATTCTTACACCATGAGTGTTCCCTTATCACCCTCTCAATAGTCCCTGAGAGACTGTTCAATTATTCTTTCATATTATTTGTGTTCATTTTCTGTGGTTGCCATAACAAATTACCACAAACTGGATGACTTAAAATAAATTTGTTATATCACAATTTTGGAAGCTGTAAGTCTGAAATCCAGGTGTTAGCAGGGTTAGTTCCTTCTGGAGGCTCTGAGGAAGACTCTGTTCCATGCCTATGTCTTAGCTTCTGGTGCTATTGGCAATCCTTGATATTCCTTGGCTTGTAGATACATCACTCCGTCTCTCTTTCTGTCTTCACGTGGCCTTCTCTTCTTTGTCTTTGTGCCAACTTTCCCTCTTTTTATGACACTAGTCAAATTGGATCAGGGCCCACCTATCTTAATTTGATATCATTTGCAACAGTCACAGTCATAGGTTGTGGGGTTAGGACTTTAACGCTATCATTTGGGTGGGGAGCAGAATTCAAACCAAAATACCATTCAAGTCTCTGAGCTGAACACCTTGCACAGCTGTTAATAACAGTATTTCTATTCCAAACTCTAGCCCATATCTTCTTAAGGGTAAAACATCAGTCAAGCCAGCTGTTGATTCTGCCTCTCAAACATCTGTCAGGTCTATGACCTTCCACTGCCCTGGTTTATCCTCATAATCTTTCCCCTGGAATTCTGCCACAACCTCTTCCCAGGGGACCACCTCTGTCTCTAGTCTCTCTTTTCCAATTTATCCTCTATAGTGCAATCAGAGCAATCTTTCCAAATCACTGATCTTACCATCTCCTTACAGGGTATGGTCCAGAGCATGGCCTCTGGAGTCCTTCACATTTGCCAAACCCTCTCTGTCCTGTCTTTAGCCATCTAGACCCTCTACTACTCTCAAACTCATCATCTCAGGGCCTGAGAAAATCTCTAGATGCTTGGGTAATGGTTTCTGCCCTGCATGACCACTTCCTCACTGCACATGACCTCTGAGTCATAACGCCTCTTCTTTCTCTGAAACTGAATATCACTTGGTTTGGAACCATCCATTCCTCTGAGAGTTTACTCTGGGTTGGGCATTGGACTTGGAGTTCGGTGGGAGAGACTGACCTGTGATACATATCAGATGACACTGGACAACAACACAGAAGGGCTTTGAGGGTCATAAAGCCTAACCAGATGGCAAGCTCCTATAGAACAAAATGCACACCTCATCAGAATTTCATACACAGTGCTTAGCAAAGTAACTGGCACAGAGCAAGTGCTCAGAAAATGTTTCTGGAATGAAATCTGACTTAGGAGACTGGAGAAAGCTTACCAAAAGAGGTGACACATGAATGAGGCCCTAATGAGGGAAATAAGGCTGAGTGGAAGATACAGAGGTAGGTAAAAAACAACCCCTACCTTAAAAGAATTAACCTTCTAAAAATAATTACACTATAAGGGTGCAAGCAACCAATAACTCAAGGGAACAGAAATGCCCTATGGGGGTTCAGGGAAGAAGCAGTGTTCTAAAGTTTGTTTTGTATTCATGTTCACAAATGTTATATTTATTCATCAGTCTGGTGTAATGATTACTAACAACCTTCCTACTAAGATGCTGATGCTGCCAGCTCTCTTTCCCTTCACTGATAGAGCAGGAAAGCACTATCTGCAACTAATGTTGATACAGGTCTTTGGAAAGCTAATGTATTCCTGCTCCTTCTTCCTCTTCTTCCTTCACCTTCTCCTTTTTCTCTCTCTCCTCCCCACTCAGATGAGGTGGGAGAGGAAGACTGGAGTCAGCTCAGACAATGCCCTAGATATTAGGCAAAGAAGTCTGGCCTTCAGTCTATGTGTACTGAAACCTGGTAGAGTCATGCCCAGAACTGTGCTGTAGGAGAAACCCATTAAAAGTACAAAGACATATGAGAAAGAACCTTTGTAAGCTGAAGAGGCAGTCCAGACAAGGGTCATGAGTTCAAGGTTCAAGGTGGATGCTGAATAAGCACAGGATGATGATTTTAGAAAGGAGGTGAGAACATACATACATACATATATACATACATACACACACATACTCCATATATACATGAATGATTCCATCTAACATGAAGATTTCATAATCACAGCTTCTAAAATGCTAGAGAATCAGGACTGAATGACCAATTAGCTGTTGATTGAGTGTAAAAGGATGAGTTGTAAATAACTCCACAGTTTCTGGTGACTGTTGTTATTATTGGAGTGAGGGTTGAGGTGAGGAGGAAAGATGAGAAATTGATCTTTTCATACACTGAATTGAAGGTGTGAAAGGGCTAGCCAAGTAAGCAGGTAGAATAAACTGTTACAAATCTGAGTCTGGAGCTCAAGTAACAGGCTGGAGATGCAGATTTGAGAGTCACTGATTTACTTTATGTACCCAGCCAGGGAGGGCACACACAATAGATAAAAACTCCTCCTTACAAAAACAGCAAAGAAAATAACATCCTTAGGAAGAAACAGAACAAGCATGTATAAAACTTCTATGAAAACCCTGGCCAGTGTGGCTCAGTTGGTCGGAGCATCATCTGGTGAACTGAAAGGTTGTAGGATCAATTCCAGTCAGGGCATGTGCCTAGATTGCAGGTTCGGTCCCTGGTTGGGGTGTGTATGAGAGGCAACCAATGGATGTTTCTCTTCCACATCAATGTTTCTCTCCCTCTCTTCCTCCTTTATCCTCTATCTAAAATCAATAAGAATGTCTTTGGGTGAAGGTTAAAAAAAGGCCTATGAAGAAAATGCTAAAAACACTTTAGAAAGACGTGAAAGTATACCTGAACAAATGAAAAGACACTCTTTGCTCTTGAATAGAACGATTCAACATCACAAATGTCAGTTCTCTCTAATTTAGTTTATAAATATCAAACGCAATCCTAATTAAAAATATCAACAAGCTTTTTGATGCTGTTAGACAAGTTGATATCAAATGTTGTATGGGAATATAAGCATATAAGAATAGCCAGAAAAACATAGGACACTTCTGGCTCTGACCAAGATGGAATAATAGTCCCATTCCTCCCAGGTCTTTGCTCTTACAACTACAGACACCTGCACATTGAACATATTTAACAATTTTGAATGCACACTTACAAATGATTATGATGATAAATTCCACATTTTTTACCACAGTTAGAAACTCTTCAAAAAACAAACTGCAGAAACAAACAAAATGTAGACATAAGGTAACAAGCAAGCATAGGAAGACTCTAGAAGGCAGAAAGAAAAGGCGGTCAGCCTAGGGACCCCACTGATTTGAGGAATAGCACAGCAGTGAGTTCCATGGGTTCTTTTTTCATTGACTCCGATTTATTTTAAACAGGATGCTGCAGAAGTGTCTAAACTGGATCTCCCAACAGGCATAGTAAAAAAAAAAAAAAAAAAAAAAAAGGCTTCAATAAAAGCATTTCCCCACTAGTCACACCACGGTGGAAAATGTGGACTAAATGAAAGAAAGCTTTCTTGAAAATCCCCACCCTACTCCAGCCGACACCAAAATAAAAGCCATTCCTCTCTTGTGGTTTCATCTAGGTAAAGTGAAAAGGTGATATTCCATCTCATCCCCCCACCTCCAGTCCCAGGTAGACAGTTGGCCATTCTCTGATTCCTCAGCCCAGAAATGTCCAAGGTCCAAGCATTCTCCCACTCCTCCACCAAGGTAATGTCAACTAAACAGGTAATTACAGATATTCCTTTTTTAAAGATTTTATTTATTTATTTATTTTTAGGGGAGAGAAAAGGAGGGAGAAGGAGAGAGAGAGAAACATCAATGTGTGAGAGACACACAGATTGGTTGCCTCTCACATGCCCACAACCAGGGACCTGGCCCATGACCCAGGCATGTGCCCTGACTGGGAATCGAACCAACGACCTTTTGGTTCACAGGCCAGCACTCAATCCACTGAGCCACAGCAGCCAGGGCCAAATATTCTTAAAACAAATCAACAACCTAGAAAATCTCAAATAAGAAACAGAAGCTATAAAAAACAAATGGAAATTATAGAACTGAAAAATACAATAACAAAAATAATATAACTCACTAAAGGGCTAATTAGTAGCATGGAGAGGAGAGAAGATAGAATTAATGAACTTGAGGGCATATCAATAGAATTCAGGCAATATGAACAATAGATAGAAAATAAACTAAAAAAGGAGGAGGAGAAGTATAAGGAGTAGGCCTTCAGTGACCTGTGGGACAACAACAAAAGAGCCAACATTTGTATCATTGGAGACCCAGAAAAAAAGGAGAGAGTGAGATTGAAAAATTAGTCAAAGAAATGATGACTAAAATTTTTCAAAATTTGGCAAAATCATAAACTTGCAGACTCAAGAATCTAAGATAATACCAAACAGGAAAAATCCAAAGAAATTCATGCCAAGGCACTTGATAATTAAATTTCAAAACTGAATGGTAAAAAAACTCTCGAGAACAATCAGACAGTAATGATATGTTACTTACAGAGAAATATCACTTCAAATGACAAGATATTTCTTTTCAGGAACCACGCAGTTGCTCCTGAAGAAGGAAGTGGCATAACATTTTTCAAGTGCTGAAAGAAAAAATCGTCAATTCAAGATTATGTATCTGGCAAAAAAATATCCTTCAAGAATGAAGGGGAAATTAAGACATTCTCAGATGAACAAAAGCTAAAAGACATTGTTGCTAATAATCTAACTCTGTAAAAAATGACTACAGGAAGTTTTCTAAGCATAAAGAAAATATTTTTAAAAACTTGAAACTTCATAAAGGAAAGAAGAAACCTTAAGGCTAGATAAGACCCCCTCTTCCCTGAGTAGCTGAGCTCCGCGCCCCTCGACTTTCCATCGTCCCCTGCAGTCCAAGCATGCCCAGTGCGGTGCAGCGGCCTTGGCCCTGAAAGCGCCTGGGGGGAGGGAGTTAAGCGCGGAGGATCCCAGCGTCACAAGGTGGGCTGGGGGCACAGGCCTGGCCAGGCGGCAGAGCTGCCAGGTTCTTCAGGATGAAAGGTTTTGGGATGCTTCTTTCCCCTCTATGTAGTTGGTAGTTTGCGTGGTGAAGAGATGGCGGACAGTCAAAAGCTTTCTCTGGCAAAGATTACCTTTCCAATTGTGCCTCTTCTCCTTGGTGTTTTTTCCTCCACCCTTCCTTTACTTAAAAAAAAAAAAATCTTTATTGTATTTTTTCTGATACCATTTAGTCCCCTTATATCCCCCTACCCCAAGCAATATCCACACTTGTCCATGTCCATGAGTCCTTTTTAACTTTTGCTCAATCCCTCCACCCAACCTCCCCTACTAGCTGTCATCTGTTCTCCATTTATGAATCTGTCCCCATTTTCCTTAATTCAGTTTGTTCATTAGATTCCACATATGAGTGAAATCATATAGTATTTGTATTTCCCTGACTGGCTTACTTAACTTAGCATAATGTCCTCCAGGTCCATTCATACTGTCGCAAAGTGTAAAATTTTCTTCATTTTTATGGACGAGTAGTATTTGATTGTGTAAATGTCCCATAGTTGTTTTATCCATTCATCTATTGATGGACACTTGGGCTGCTTTCATATCTTGATTATTGTAAATAACGCTGCAATGAACAGAGGGGTGCTTATGTTCTTTCAAATTAGTATTTTGGGTTCCCTCAGATATATTTCCCAGAAGTGGGGTTGCTGGGTCAAAAGGGAGTTCCGTTTTTTAATTTTTTGAGGTATCTCCATACTGCTTTCCACAGTAGCTGCAACAACCTGCATTCCCACCAACAGTGCAAAAGTGTTCCTCTTTCTCCACATTCTCAACAGCAATTGTTTTTTGTTGATTTATTGATGATAGCCATCCTGACAGGTGTGTGATGGTATCTCATTATGGTTTTAATTTGTGTTTCTCTGATGATTAGTGATGTTAAGCATCTTTGCATATGTCTATTGGCCATCTGTACGTCCTTTTTGGAGAAGTGTCTATTCGGGTCCTTTGTTGATTTTTTAATTGGGTTGTTTGGGTTTTTTTGGCATTGAGTTTTGTAAGTACTTTATAAATTCTAGATATTAACCCCTTATCAGATGTATTGGCAAATATGTTTTCCCATACTGTGGGTTGTCTTTTTATTTTGTTGATGTTTTCCTTTGCTGTGCAAAAAATTTTTAATTTGATTTATTCTCATTTGTTTATTTTCACTCTTGTTTCCCTTGCCTGGAAAGATATATCAGATAAAAAATTGTTACAAGCAATGTCCGAGATGATATATGTTTTCTTCTAGGATTTTTATGGTTTCAGGTCTAACATGTAAGTCTTTGATGCATTTTGAATTTATTCTTGTGTGTGGTGTAAGAAGGTGATCTATGGGTCTGTTATTATGCCAGTACCATGCTGCCTTGATTACTATGGCCTTATAGTACAGTTTGATACTAGGTAGCATGATTCCTCCAACTTCATTCTTCTTTCTCAGGATCATTGTTGTTATATGGGACCTTTTCCAGTTCCATATAATTTTTTGAAATATTTGTTGTAGTTCTGTGAAATACATCATTGGAATCTTGGTAGGCATTGTGTTGAATCTATAAATTGCTTTAGGTAGTGTGGACATTTTAATTATGTTAATTTTTCCTATCCATGAACAGGGTATGTGCTTCACTTACTTGTATCTTCTTCATTTATTTCTTCAGTGTCCTTTAATTTTCTGAGTACAGGTCTTTTATATCCTTGGTAAGGTTTATTCCAGGGATTTTATTCTTTTAAAAGCAATTGTGAATGGGACTGTTTTCTTAATTTTCCTTTCTGCCATTTTTATTGGCATATAAAAATTCAACTGCTTAATGGATATTAATTTCTTGTTTATCATTTCTTGGTAGAATCTTTAGGGTTCTCTATGTACAGTATCCTGTCCTTTATAAATACAGTTTTACTTCTTCCTTTCCAAGTTGGATACCTTTTGTTTCTTCTTCTTGTCTGATTGCTGTGGCTAGGATTTCCTGTAGTATGTTGAAAGCAGACATTCCTTTCTTGTTCCTGATCTTAAGGGGAATGCTCGTAGTCTTTGCCTCTTGAGCATGATACTGGCAGTGGGTTTGTCATATATAGCCTTTATTATGTTTAGATATGTTCTCTTAGTTCCCACTTTGCTGAGAGTTTATCAGAAGCAGTTTCTGCATCTGCTCATATGATCATGTGGTTTTTATCCTTCATTTTGTTTATGTGGTGAATCACATTTATGGGTTTGCCAATGTTGTACTAACCTTGCATTCCCAGAATAAATCCCACTTGATCACACTGTATGATCTTTTTGATGCATTGCTGTATTTGGTTTAATAATACTTTGTAGAGGATTTTAGCATCTATGTTCATCAGGGATACTGGCCTGTAATTTTCTTTCTTTGTAGTATCTTTATCAGATTTTGGAATTAGGATAACTTTAGCCTCATAAAAATGAGTTGGGGAGCCTTCCCTCCTCTTGAATTTTTTGAAATAATTTAAGGAGGAGAGGTGTTTGTTCCTCTGGGAATATTTGCTAAAATTCACCTGTGAGGCTATCCAGTCCAGGGCTTTTGTTTGTTGGGAGTTTTTTAAATTACTCCTTCAATTTCACTAGGTGTAATCTGTCTGCTCAGGTTCTCCGATTCCCCTGATTTAGTTTTGGAGATTGTATGTTTCTAGAGATTTATTCATTTCATCCAAGCTATCCAGTTTGTTGACATTTACTTGTTCATAATATTTTCTTATAACCCTTTGTATTTCTTTGGTGTCAGTTGTTATTTCTCCTCTTTCATTTCTGATTTTGTTTATTTGGGTTCTTTCTCTCTTTTTTCTTTTTTCTTTTCCATTGTTTTAACTGTTGTCCCATCTTTCCCTCGTTGCTCTCTGCTGCCCTGACCACCTCCCTTCTCTCCCACAGTCAATACCCACCCTGTTGCCCATGTCCATGGTACATTTACATTAGTTTCTTGACTACACTATTCCCCTTCTTTTGTCCCTTCTTGCCCACCCCACTCCCCTTTGGTTACTGTCAGTCTGTACCCTGTTTCCATACCTCTGGTTCTATTTTGCTTGATTGTTTGTTTTGTTCAATATGTTCCAGTATTAGGTGAGATCATATGGTATTTTTCTTTCACTGCCTGGCTTATTTCACTTAGCATAATACTCTCCAGTTCCATCCATGTTGTTGCAAAAGGTTAGAGTTACTTTTTTCTTTCTGTTGCATAGTATTCTATCATGCATGTACCACAGTTTTTTGATCCACTCATCCACTGATGGGCATTTAGGCTATTTACAGCAATTGGCTATTGTAAATAGCGATTCTATGAACATAGGGGTGCATAGGTTTTTCTGAATTAGTCTTTCAGGATTCTTCAGGTATAATCCTAGAAGTGGAATCGGTGGATCAAAAGGCATTTCCATTTTTAGTTCTCTGAGGAAATTCCATACAGTTTACCACAGTAGCTGCACCAATCTGCATCCTTGCCAACACTTGTTTCTTTATTTGTTAGTCATGGCCATTCATTTATTGATTTGCGAATATTATATCATTCTTGCATCCCTGCGACGAATTCCACTTGATCGCGGTGTATGATCTTATTAATGTATCGCTGGATCCGGTTTGCCGATATTTTGTTGAGAATTTTAGCATGTATGTTCATCAGAGATATTGGCCTCTAGTTTCCTTTTTTGTTGTGTCTTGACCTGGTTATGTAATCAGGATAATATTGGCCTCATAGAAAGAGTTGGGGAGTCTTCTTTCTCATTGGATTTTTTTGAATACTTTGAGAAGGACGGGAGTTAGTTCTTCCCTAAATGTTTTGAGAAATTCGCCTGTGAAGCCTTCCAGTCCAGGGCTTTTGTGTGTCAGAAGTTTTTTGATTACTGCTCAATTTCACTGGTTATCAGTTTATTCAGGTTTTCTGCTTCTTCTTGATTCACTTTGGAAGATTATATATTTCCAGAAATTTGTCCATTTCACCCAGGTTGTCAAATTTTTGTCATATAGTTGTTCATAGTAACTTCTTACAGTCCTTTGTATTTCTGTGGTATTGGTTGTGATTTTTCCTCATTACCTTATGATTTCATTTATTTGGGTCTTCTCTATTTTTTTCTTGATGAGTCTAGTTAAAGGCTTGTCAATTTTGTTTACCTTTTCAAAGAATCAGCTCCTGGTTTTATCAATCATTTGAATTGTTCTTTTAGTCTCTATGTGATTTAATTCTGCTCTGATCTTGATTATTTCCATCCTTGTACTCACCCTGGGCCTTCTTTGTTGTTGTTCCTCTAGTTCTTGTAGATGTAGGGTTTGATTGTTTATTTGAGATTCTTCTATCCTTTTTAGGTAAGCTTGTATTGCTATGAACTTCTCTCTCGGGATTACCTTCACTGTGCCCCATAGGTTTTGGGCTGTTGTGTGTTCATTTTCACTTGTTTCCAGAAACTTTTTGATTTCTTCCTTGATGTCATTGTTAATCCATTCATTATTTAATAACATGCTTTCAGTCTCCATAAATTTGAATGGTTTTGAGTTTTTTCCTTTAGGTTGGTTTCTGGTTTCAAGCTATTGTGATCTGAGAAGATGCTTGATATAATTACAATTTTCTTAAAAGTTTTGAGGCTCATTTTGTGTTCTACCATGTTGTCTGTCTTTGAAAATGTTCCATGTGCATTTGTAAACAATGTATATCTTGCTTCTTTGAGGTGAAAGGTTCTGTATATATCAATTAAGTCAATTTGATCTAGAGAGTCATTCAGTGGCACAGTATCCTTGGTGTTTCATTGCTTGGAAGATGTATTCATTGTTGACAATGGGGTGTTAAAATCACCTATAATGATGAGTAGCTGTCAATATCTTGCTTGAAGTCCTCCAAGACTTTCCTTATATATTATATTTGGGTGGTCCTATGTTGGGTGCATATATGTTTACAAGGGTTATATCTTCTTGATGGATTGTTCCCTTAAGTATTATGAAATGTTGTTCTTTTTCTCTTTTTATGGCCTTTGTTTGAAATCTGTTTTGTCTGATATAAGTATTGCTACCCCAGCTTTTTTTCATGTCCATTTCCTTGAAATATTTTTTTTCCATCCCATCACTATCAGTCTGTGTAGATCTTTTGTTCTGAGGTTGGTCTCTTGTAGACAACATATATGTGGGTTATGCTTTCTAATCCATTCAGCTACCCTTTATCTTTTGATTGGTGCATATAATCCACTTACATTTAAGGTTATTATTGATAGGCACTTATTCAGTGTCATTTTTCCCTTTTGTACCTGTATTCCTCTCTGTCTCTATTTGTTTCTTCACCTTCTTAAAACAGACCCTTTAGCATCTCTTGTGTTGCTGGTTTGGTGGAGATGTATTCTTTTAGCCTTCCTTTGTCTGGGAAACTCCTTATTTCACCTTCCATTTTAAATGAGAGCCTTGCTGGGTAGAGTAGTCTTGGTTGTAGGCCTTTGTTTTTCATATTGCTTGGAAAATTTTTCCAATTCCCTTCTGGCTTGCAGTGTTTCTGTTGAGAAATCTGATAATAGCCTTATTGGAGCTCCCTTATATGTATCAGCTGTTTCTCTCTTGCTGCCTTTAGGATTTTCTCTTTGTTTTTGAGTTTTGCCATTTTAATTATGATGTGTCTTGGAGTGGGTCTGTTTGGGTTCATCTTCATTGGGACCCTCTGTGCTTCATGAACTTGCATGACTTTTCCTCTTATCAAGTTAGGGAAGTTTTCTGTTGTTACTTTTTCAAACAGGTTTTCTATCCTTTACTCCTCTTCTTCTCCTTCTAGTATTCCTATGATATGGATGTTAATACATTTTATGTTGTTCTGCAGCTGTCTTAAAACCTCTTCTTTTTCAGTCTTTTTTCGTTTTGTTGCACTGTCTGGGAATTTTTTTCTGTGTTGTCCTCCAGCTCACTGATTCGATTTTCTGCTTCACTCACTGATCCGATCTTCTGCTTCATCTAGCCTGCTTTTCGTTACTTGTACCATGTTCTTCAATTCAGAAATTGCATTCTTCATTTCCTCCTGGCTCTTATTGATAGTTTTATGTCCTTTTAAATGCTGGTGTAGTTCAAAATAACTTCCTTGCAGCTTCCCTGGAGTTCTTCGTAGTTCCCCTGGAGTTCTTTGCAGTTTTCTTTAAGCTTGTGAGCTCATAGAGCTTCCCTATAATCATTATTTTGAATTCCATGTCTGATAGTTTGTTTACCTCTATTTCAGTTAGCACTCTTTCTGGGGATTCCTCCTTTCCTTTTGATAGAAGGTTGTTTCTTTTTCTCCCCATTTTTTGTGACTCTTCTTGTCTGTTTCTGCTTCTTAGATTGATCTTCTTTACTCTATGTCTTCGTGTTGTGACCTTCTGTGGTAGGAGACCTGTGGGATTCAGTGGTGCAGTCTCCTTGATCTCCTGAATTTCATGCTCTTGGTATGCCCTTTATTTGGGCTGTCGGGTTGTACTTAGGTTTTGGTTGTTGTTGTGTTGCTCTTTGGTGGGTACTTCCCTCCAGCTAGCTGATTAAGAGTCACTCCACCCAGCACGTCTTGTATACTGTCGTAGAGGTGCACTTTCTTTACTTCCTGGATCTGCCATTGGTGGCATCAGATCGTGTCCCCATCTGGGCCTAGGAAGCCTGTTCAAGGCCAGCAGAGATCTACTGTCTTTGTCTCCTATAGTCGTTAATCTATTTAATCTGTGATTAGCTGCCAGGTTTAGACACCATGGGCAAGGCAGATTAATTCCTGCAGGCAGGGCTATTGCTTCCCCTCAGGCTGATGCCACTTGGAGGGGAGTGGTCTGCCTGCATTATGGGGAATGAGTCAGCACTAGGACATGGTCGGCAGCTCCCTCAGTTCTCTCCCCAAAGCCACCACCCAAACTCTTCATAAGCATCTCTAGTGCACTCTGCCGGAATTCCCTCTGCTGGAGCCCAGGGTAAGTGGGTACCAATGTATTTTTGATGTGGTCCCATTTTAAGAGCTTTTTTCTCCAGCCGTTTCTCTCAGGCCAGAAAAAAAAAAGAACGCGGCTTTCCACTTTTCACAGCTGGATGCTATTTTACCTTCTGCTCTGTTGCTGTAAGCTGGGAAACCCAGTTGTGAGTTTAGACCCCACCCTTATCAGGGGGATTCCCCCGGCTGTGGAGATGATTTTTCTGTCTCTTCAGCTGCCACCCATGGGAGGTCAGCCAGCCCTCTCGCATCTCCACACTTCCTACTAGTCACGTTGTGATGAAGCAGTCTTTTCTATCTGTCAGTGGTTATAAGGCTTCTCTCTGGCTAGTGTGTCCTTTTTTCTTTCATGAATCTGGTTAAAGGTTTGTCAATCTTGTTTATCCTTTCAAAGAACCAGCTCTTGGAATCATTCATCTTTTGTATCTCTTTCAAAGACTATTTCATTTATTTCCATTCTGACCTTTATTATTTCCTTCCTTCTACTCACTTTGCAATTCGTTTATTGTTCTTTTTCAAGATCCTTTAAGCGTGAAGTTAGATTGTTTGAGCTTTTTCTTTTTTCTTTTTTACTTTTTTTTAAAGATACATCTATAATGCTATGAATGCCCCTCTTAGGATTGCTTTCCAAGTGTCCAACAGATTTTGGATTGTTGTGTCCTCATTTTCATATATTTCAAGGTATCTTTTAATTTCTTGCTTGATCTTGTTCACCTATTCATTGTTTAATAACATGTTATGTAGCTGCCATGTCTTTGCATGTATTTTAGTGTTCTTCTTGTGATTGATTTCTAGTTTCATAACATTGTTGTGAGAGATACTTGATATGATTTCAACCTTCTTAAATTTATTGAGACTTGTTTTGTGTCATAACATGTGGTCTATCCTAGCAAACGTTTCATGTGCAGTTGAAAAGTATGTGTATTCTGCTGCTTTGGGGTGAAATGCTCTGCAGATATCAATTAAATCCATTTTATCTACTGTGTCATTTAAGGCCGCTGTCTCCTTGCTGATTTTCTCTCTGGAAGATCTATCCATTGAAGTTAGTGGGGTCTTAAAATCTCTGACTATGACTGTATTTCTGTCAATTTCTCCCTTTATGTCCATCAAGATTTGCTTTATATATTTAGGTGCTTCTATGTTGGGTGCGTAAATGTTTACTAGGGTTATATCCTTTTGATGGATTGTTCCCTTTATCATTATGTAGTGTCCTTCTTTGTCTCTTACTACATACAGCCTTGGTTTTAAAGTCTGTTTTGTCAGATATAAGTACTGCTACCCCAGCTTTTTTTTATTTTCCATTTGCATGAAATATCTTTTTCCATCACTTTACTTTTAGTCTGTATGTATTTTTCAATCTGAGATGTGTCTCTTGGAGGCAGCATATATAGGGGTCTTGTTTTCTTATCCATTCAGCTACCTATGTCTTTTGGTTAGAGCATTTAATCCATTTACATTTCAGGTGATTATTGATAGATACATATTTAGTGCCATTTTATTGTTAGACTATTTTCTTCTGCTTTTTTTTCTTTCTCTCTTTTTTGTTCTTCTTGTTAAAGCAAGTCCTTTAACATTTGTTGCAGTACTAGTTTGGTACTTAAAAATTCCTTCAGCTTTTTCTTTTCTGGAAAGCTCTTCCTTTCTCATTCAATTTTAAATGATAGCCTTGCTGTGTAAAGTAGTCTTGGTTGTAGGCCCTTGCTTTTCATCACTTTGAATATTTCACGCCACTCCCTTCTGGCCTAAAATGTTTCTGTTGAGTAATCATATGACAGTCTAATTGTTGCTCCCTTTTATGTAACTACCTTCTTTTCTCTTGTGACTTCTAGGATTCTCTCCTTGTCTTTAAGACTTGTCTTTTTAATTATGATGTGTCTCAGTGTAGATCTCTTTGGGTCAGACTTGTTTGGGACTCTGAGCTTCCTGGCCTTGTGTGCCTTTTTCTTTCACTAGATTAGGGAAGTTTTCAGTTATTTCTTCAAATAAGTTCTTGTTCACTTGCTTGCTCTCTTCTTCTTCTGGTATTCCCATGATGCAGATGTTGTTACACTTTATGTTGTCCAAAATGTTTCTTAAGCTTTCCTCATTAAAAAAATTTTTTTTTTTCCTTTTTGCTGCTCTGCCTGGGTCTTTGTATGTGTGTTTTTTTCCTATCTTGTTTTCTAAATCACTGATTCGGTTCTCTGCTTCATCTAACCTACAGTTTATTCCTTCCAGTGTATTATTTATTTCAGATATTACATCCTTTATTTCTGAATGGTCCTTTTTTTATGGTTTCTATTCTTTTTTCAGACTATTGAGTATCCTTATAATCATTACTCTAACTCTCTGATAAATTGCTTACCTCCATTTCATCTAGTTCTTCTTCTGGAGAATTTTCTTGTTCTTTCGTTTGGGGTCTATTTCTTTATCTTCCCATTTTGGCTGCTTCTTTGTATTTTCCACCTTAGTTGTTAAACTGATCAGTGATATAGTCTCAAGCTGTAATCAGAAGCTGGGCTTACTTAAGTACCACCTGGTGAGTTAGAGTAATTCCTGTGGGTGGGACTATTGCTTCCCCTCAGGCTGAAGCCCCTTGGGGAGGAGTTCTCTGCCTGAGAAAGATGACTTCTATATTATGGAGAATGACTCAGCACAGGGATTCTGGTGGCTGCTCCCTCAGTTGTCTCCCCAGAGCCACCAACCCCAGACTCTCAAGTGTCTCTAGTCCACTCTGCCCTCCCTCTGCCGGAGCCCAGGGTAAGTGGCTGCAAATGAAATTTTGTGTGTTGGCCTTTAAAAGGCTTTCTGCATCTCTAGCCATCTCTCCCTGGCAGGCAGAAACCCCACTGCTTTTTACAGCTAGATGTTATCTGGGTTCCTTTGCAGCTGTGGTGCTGTAGCCTGGGGAGCCCAGCTCAGAGTTTAGATCCCACACTTCTGAAGGGGAACCTCTTTTTGCTGAAATTTCCCTCCAGCACCTCAGCTGACCCCCGTGGGAGCCCCAAAGCCTTCCTGCACATCCTCCACACTCCCCACCAGTCTCATTGTGGTGAAGTGGTATCTTCTGTTTGTCCTTGTATATAAGGCTTCTCTTCAGCTAGTGTTCAGTTGGTTATTCTGAATGGTTTCTCTTCAATTTAGTTGTAATTCCAGATTGGTCCTGGGAAGATGTTAGTGTAGCTTACTCTTACTCCTCCATCATCTTGGATCTGTCCTTGATGGTTTTATTAAGCAACAGACTCTTCCATAAGATGGTTTACCAGCAGTCTGCCCCGGGTTGCTCAGCCTCTCCAGAGACATTCCCTTTACCACATTCATGTCCTGTCAAACTGAAGGCTGCTCCAGGCCACTGACTCAGCTGCCATCCAGAGAGGATGAGTGGAGTTGGAAGGAGGCTGTGCAGCTCTTTCCTTGTTTACCTCCCCACCATGGAAGTCAGGACCCACTCTGCCAAGGGCCCTTCTGAGGAATTGAGATTTTTGTCTCTGTTGCACATAAGGCACAATCTTCCTGACACCAATATGTAGATTTTTTAACACCCGTGAGTCTGAAAGAATCACAGGTTTTTCTGCAGCTCTTTTCTAGTATTTGCCAAACCCCATGCCTGCACTGATTTAAACATTTTCCCCCTGTGTCATTTACCCTCCCACCTCCCCTTCCTGTCTTACACCATCCTCAGATGAATGGATTTTGTAGTTCTAGTTTTTGTATTTTGTGGACCTATTGTTTTTCTGTGAAGCACATATATTGGATGTGGGAGGTAAAAGAATAGCTCAATTGCTACTAGTTACTCCCTTTATAGTCATCATTGTCTTGTTTCTTATAACTGAATTTAGATTTTGGTCTTCTTGCTCCACTTCAAAATAAGTCTGAAGAGATGAGCCAGGAGGAAAGACCTCACAGCCAGGTCTGATGGGTTTTAAGGAATGATTTTTCTTCCCCTTGAAGGGGAAAAGAGCTTTTTTCACTAGTACATTTAAAGTTCCCCAACTACAGGGATGTACCAATTTTGGACATGTGGCACTACTACACAGAATGCTCAGAATGCTCAGAGAACCTGAATTTTTAAATTCTGCAGGTATGAAATTTATTGTTGGCCACTGACATGTATGTCTGGTGTTTTAAAGGAATATTGGGTGCTGCAAATAGAAACTGACAGGGTAATCTTATTAAACCTGTGATTGCTGTTTTTCTGTCATTTTAAAGATGCTAAATATGGAGAGGGGGAGTTGTCAAAACACTTGTTTGTACAATTTTAAAATGTCACAATTAAATGTTAGCCAGTTAGGGAAGGGTTTAATTAAAGAGCCTGTATAAAAGACTCATGGACATGGACAACGGGGAGGGATATGATTGCGGGAGAGGGGGTGGGTGGGGTGGGGGAGAGAACTTAGGGGAAAAGGGGACAACTGTAATTGAAAAACCAAAATAAAAAAAAATAATAAATAAATAAATAAATGTTAACCAGTTACCCCCACCAAGAAAAAGACTAGGTGAAAAATAGTGATTAGTGTAATTAACATTTCTGTTCATGAGTTTCTTAAATCATATTTGATGAATGATGCAAAAATTATAACACCATCTCCTCTGGTACTCAATGTGTATAGAAGAACGTGTAAGACAATTATATTGAAAATGTGGGGAAGATAAAGAGATCTAAATGAAAGTAAGATGTCTACACTTTGCTCAAAGTGATAAAATGTAGACTGTAGACTGTGACAAATTAGTTATGTATACTGTTACTAGAGTAACCACTAAGAAAACTATATAATGTGATACTCAAAAACCCTACATATAAATAAAAACAAAATTATAAAATATGTCCAAGGAACCCATAGGAATTCAAGGGAAGGGAAATAGAGGAACAAAAACCAGAGGAAACAAACTGAAAGCAAGTAATAAAATAGCACACTTAAGCTGTAATATATCAATAATTACCTTACATTAATATGGTATAAACACAACAATTAAAAGATAAATATGGACAGAGTAGGTTTTTAAAAATTACCCAACTATATTCTATATATTTATAACATACTCCAAATACAACAGCATAAGTAAAGTGAAAGGATAGAAGAAGATATACAATGCAAACCTTAATTTTTAAAAAGCAGTAGTGATTATAGTAATATCAGAAAAAGACTTTAGAACAAAGCAAATTTTTAAAGACAGACATTACATAATGATAAAAGAATCAACCAACTAGTAAGGCATAACAATCCTAAATGTGTATGCACCAAACAACAGTCTCAAAACACATGAAGCAAAAACTGAGAAAGCCAAAAATCCACATTGTAGTTGGAGACTTCAACACCCAACTCATTCTCAGCAATAGATACAACCACTAGTAGCAAACAACAAAAATGAAGAACTCAACAATACTTCATCAACTAACAGGATCTAGATAACACTGTACCCAACAGTAACAGATTACACATTTGTTTCAAGGACCCATAAGACATATACCAAGATAGACCATAACCTGGGACCTAAAACACACCTCGACAAATAGAAAATAATTGAAACCACACAGAGTAGTTTTTTAAAATCACAATGGAATCACACTGGAAATCAATAACAAAAAAGAAATACCAATAATCTTCAAACACTTAGAAATTACCACACTTAAATAACCCCCTGGTCAAATAAGTCTCAAAGGAAATAAAACATGCATTGAACTGAATGAAAGCTAAAATGTAACTTATAAAAAAGTGTGGGACACAGCCCTAGTGTAGCTTGATGGATTGAATACTAGCCTGTGAACCAAAGGGTCGCCAGTTTGATTCCCACTCAGGGCACATGCCTGGGTTGCGGGCCAGGTGCCCAGTTGGGGATGTGCAAGAGGCAACCACACATTGATGTTTCTCTCCCTCTCTTTCTCCCTCCCTTCCCTTCTCTCTAAAAGTAAATAAATAAAATCTTTTAAAAAATGTGTGGGGCACAGCTAAAGCACTGCTGAGAAAGAAACGTATAACACAAAATGGATACATTCAAAAAGAGGAAGTGTCTCAAATTAGTATCTAAGCTAAATCAATAATATAAGCTTATACCTCAAAAAACTAGGAAAAGAAATGCAAAATTAATCCAAAGCAGCAGAAGGTAAAAATAATAAAGATAAGAAATCAATGAGCCCTGGTTAGATGTCGTCAGGTAAAGTCAAAGGTTGCCCATTGATTCCCAGTCGGGGTACATTCTTGGGCTGCGGGTTGTTTCTCTCCTTCTCTTTCTCCCTCTCTTCTCCTCTCTCTAAAAATAAATAACTAATCTTTTTTTAAAGAAATCAATGAAATTAAAAACAGAAAAATAGAGAAATCAACAAAACAAAAATCTGGTTCTTTGAAAAGATAAGTAAAATTGACCTCTAGCAAGACTTAAAAGTAATAAAGAAGACACAAATTACCAATATCAGAAATTAACCAGGGACTGTTACAGTATTCCCTCACCTATCATGGTGAGGGAACACTGTATTATGTTCTAGACCCCCCATGAAGTAGGAACCTTACATTTATTCTACACTCTTAAACCTATGTAGCTTTAACAACATACGTATACAGTACCGCAAAATCCCACCATATAGTGAAAAAATCCACGATAAACAATTAAATGTAATATTTTTTAAAATCCTGTGATACAATGAGGTCATGATAAAGTGAACTGCGATATAGAGAGAGTTGTACTTACACACCTGACAGACATAAAAAGGATAATAAGGGGATATTATGAAAACTCTACATGGATAAATTTGACAATTTAGATGAAATGAACCAATTCCTTGCAAAGCACGAACTACCAAAATAGATTTTTGAATAGCCTTGTCACTATTACAATATGAATTCATAATTTTAAAGCTTTCCTCTAAAAAAAACCCCAAACCCAGATAGTTTCATTGGTGAATTCTACCAAACATTAAAGATGAATTAATAACAATTCTACACATTCTCTTTCAGAAAATAAAGAGAAGGAAACATTTCTCTATTCATTTTATGAGGTTAGCATTATCCTGATATAAAAACCAAACAAAGACAGCACAAAAAAGAAAACTGGAGACCAAAACCAGTAATGAATAAAGATGCAAAAATCCTCAACAAAATATTAGCAAACTACCAAGGGAGCTAAAACAAAATAATAGTGCAGTTGCATATTCACATGCAAAACAATGATGTTGGATTTCTTTTTCACTATATGCAAAAATTAACTCAGACCTAAATGTAAGGATTAAAATTATCAGACTCTTTGAAGAACAAAGCAGTAAATCTTTGTGACTTTGAATTAGTGATAGTTTCTTGGATATGGCATCAAAAGCATAAGTGATAAAATAAAAACTAGATACATTAGGCCTCATCAAAGTTAAATCTTGTATGCTACAAATAATACCATCAAGGAAGTAGAAAAATGACCTTGAGAGTGAGAGAAAATATTTGTAATTCATGTATCTTATAAGGGTGTAGTATCCAGAATATATTAAAGAACATTCACAACTCCACAATAGAAGGACAAATAACCCAATTTTAAAATGGGCAAATAATACAAGTAAACATTTCACCAAAGAAGATGTACAAATGGCCAATAAACATACGGAAAGATGCTCAGCTTCAGTGGCTATAAGCAAACACACAGAAAATTACAACTGTCAGTGTGGATGTGGAGAAATTTGAACCTATACATATTGTTGTTGAAATATAAAATGGTGCAATTATTTTGCAAAATATTTTGGCAGTTCCTTAAAATGTCAAACATAGAGTTACCATATGACTCAGTAATTCCTCTCCTAGGTATATACCTGAGAGAAATAAAAGCTATGTCTACACAAAAACTTGTACATGAATATTCATAACAGCATTACTCATAATAGTCAAAGAGTAGTAACAACCCAAATTTCTATCAGATGGTGAATGAACAGAGTATGGTATATCTGTACAATGGAATATTACTTGACAATAAAAGAGAATGAAGTATTAATACATGATAAAACATGGATAAAATTTGAAAATAGTCCTGGCTGGTGTGGCTCAGTGGATTGAGTGCTAGCCTGCAAACCAAAGGGTCACCAGTTCGATTTCCAGTCAGGGCACATGCCTGGGTTACAGGCCAGGTCCCCAGTTTGGGGCATGCAAGAGACAACCACACACTGATGTTTCTCTCTCTCTCTCTCTTTCTTCCTCCTTTCCCCTCTCTCTAAAAATAAATAAATAAAATTTTCTAAAAAACTGAAATTATTATGCTAAGGAAAAGATATCAGTCACAAAAAGCTATCTGCTATATGCCTCCATTTATGAGAATTTCAAGAATAGAAAAATCCATAGAGCCCAAAACAGATTAATGGTTGATAGGGGATGAGAGTAAAGAGGAATAGGAAATGGCTGCTAATGGGTATGTGATTTCTTTCTGGGGTAACTAATATGTTCTGAAATTACATATTGGTGATGGTGGCACAATTCTTTAAATATACTAAAACTTACTGAACTGAACACTTTAATTTTATCACTTTAAATGTATTTTATGGTATATAAATTGTATCAATAAAACTGTTTAAAAAACACAATACATCCATTACCAGTGTGGTTCAGTTGGTTGGGCGTTGTCCCGCAAAGTGAAATGTCACCGTACAAAGTGTGTATGAGGGCCAACCAATCGATGTTTCTCTGTCACATTGATGTTTCTCTTCTCTTTTTCCCTCCCTTCCCCTCTCTCTAAAAATAAATAATAAAATCTTTAAAAAATAATAAAAATAAAAAATAAACACAATACCATTTACAATTGCTCCAATGAAAATACAATACTTAAATATTATATCTGAGAATATATGCACAAGATATGTATCCACAAAATGACAAAATGCTTATGAAAGAAATAAAGATCTAGATAAATAAACACTCTGCATTCATCGATTAGAATACTCAATATATTCTTAGGCTAGAATACTCAATATTTCTTAGGCTAGACAACAAAAACATGGTCCATAAAATAAACTTTATGTGAAAGAACCTGTTAAGAGCATGAAAAGACAAGCTATAAACTGCAAGAAAGTATTTTCAAATTACATATCAGACAATGGACACATATGTAAAACGTATGTTTACATGTTTACATTATGTAAAACATAATTTTGTTTTGGATGGATTGTATCAATATCCATGTCCTTGTTGTGATATTGGACTACAGTTATGCAAAATGTTACCATGGAGGGAAACTTAAGTGAGAGTACAAAGGAACTTTCTATATAATTTCTTACAACTGCATCTGAATCTACAATTAACTCAAAACTTAAAGTTTATAAAAAATAATTCTATAATTCTTCTGTAATTAAAACAGTGTAGTACTGGAGGAAGAACAGACAAATCGACCATTGGAACAAAACATACACCTAAAAATAACTCAAATATATGTGGAAATTGAATATATGATAATGGTTGACATTTAAAATCATTAGAGGCAAAGATGGGTGTTTTTGAAAATGGGATTATGATAACTGAGTAGCCATTTATGAACTATGTAAGGATCCATACCATATAATCCATCCACAAGAATAAATGGGTTAAGAATCTCTATGTAAAACCTGAAACTCTATATAAATACTGAAAGGGAAATGGGTGAAATCCTCTTTAATGTGGAAAAGTTTTCTAACTGTGACTCAAAATCCAGATAGTATAAAATATAGTTTGATATTTGGCTACATAAAAATACTTCTGTATGGCAAAGAAAAACAACACCAAAAAACAACAGACAAATTGGGAAATTACTTGCAACATATATTCTTGATATAAAAACTCTTAAAATTGAGGATAAAATACCAAAAAACAGAAAACAGGAGAAAGACATGACTAGATAATTCACACACACACACACACACACACACACAGAGATCAAAAATGCTTTAAAGCATATGAAAATATGCTCCCAGTCACTCATAATTAGAAAAATGCTAAGGAAAATCACTGAGATACAATTTCTCATATATAAGATTTACAAAATTTTAAAAGTATAGCAAACACTATTAGCGAGTCTTTAGGGAAAAAGACATTGCTAATGGGAATGCAAATTAGTGCAACCTTTCAGGAGGGGAATTTGGCAATGCCTAACAAAACTATGTATATGTTTACTTTTTGACACACCAATTCCCCATCTAGGAATCTGCCCTGAAGATACACCTCCCAACAAAATGAAAATATATATGCACCAGGTTGTTGATTTACAGCATTGTTTGTAATTGAAAAATATTGGGAACAACCTACATGCTCATGCAAAGAAGGGTGATTGAATAATCTAGGCTATATCCACACTATGTGATATTATGTAGCTACAATAGAAGAAGTGATAAAGATCTCTATGAACTGATACAAAGTGATTGCTAAGATGTACTGTCATGTGAAAAGGAAAGCCTGCAAGAGTATGTTACCCTTCGTGGGAAAAGGGGGTATAGGAAAATGCACAGATATCTGCTTGTGTGGAAAGAAAAACAAGAGAACAAATGAGGTTGGTTATCAAGAGGGGATGAATGAAATGAGTTAGAAAGGATAGAAGTAATGGGTGGGTGGTGTCACTTTTGTGCAGTTCTAACTTTTGGAATTATGTTATTATTTCACAAGCTCAAAAAAAAAAAAAAAGAAACTAGCAAAACAAACAAAAACAAACTCATAGATACTGACAACAGAATGGTGGTTACCACACTGGTGATGGGGGTGCAGAGAGGTTGTATTAGTTAAAAGGGGTCAAATACATGGTAACAGATGGAAACTAGATTTGGGATGGTGAGAATACATTAGAATATATAGATATCTAATTATAATGTTGTACACCTATAATTTATATAATGATATTAACCAATGTTACCTCAAAAAAGTTAATACAAATATATAAAGATACATAGATAAATAAAATTAACAAGTATGAGAAAACAAAAACCTCAAAAGGAATCTAAACAGGAGCAAGAGAACTGAACCATATTCAAATGACCACACTGGGTGCAAAGGGACAGAGAACTAGCTCAAGTAATTTTTAACAGTCTTTGGATAATATATCCTTAAGCTAAAGACCCAATGAATTCTAAACAAATATTGTACTCCAGTTAACAAGCTTCTTTTCACAGAATTATGGGTTAGCAATTCTGAAACTACTTTCTGTGTATTTTAGGATTCAGTGAATGGGCAAATATATTATGGATAATAACAAAGAGACTGTCATAAAAGGACATTTAAAAGATAGAATAACCTTTGTCATTGGATTCGAACGTAGAGGTATCAGTGTGAATATATGATGGTTAAAGAAGTTACCACATAATAAAAATTAGTAAAATAATAAAATATGGATGTGAATTATTTACATAATTGATTTTCTAGTTTTGTGGACTAAAAGGGTCTACTAACAATAACAATCCTGTAAAAATGAACGTACATGTAATGCCCAGATCATGGTTTCTAAATACCTTTCTCCACTAAAAGAAACTAAGGCCCCTTGGAATCATGGCTGATTTTCATGGCTGGGGCAGAAAAGCACAAGATGAACCTGGGGCATCTTATTATGCCAGAAATCAAGATCACGCTCAGAGAATGATTAAGAACATGTCAAAAAGACCTAAGAGGCACCCTGACTGGTGTGGCTCAGTTGGTTGGGCATAGTCTTGCAAAACAAAAGATCACCAGTTCAATTCTGGGTCAGGGCACATGCCTGGGCTGCGCAATGTTTCTTACACATTGATGTTTCTTTCCTTCTCTGTCTTCCTCCCTTCCCATTCTCTAAAAATTAATAAATAAAATGTTTTTTAAATGTTCACAATATTGGCTACAAGATTACTTTTTATTTAAAAATAAAGACATAGGAGGCAACATAAAGAGACTCTCACTGGCCAAACCTGGGAAAATCTGAGCATCAAAATGAATAATGAGAGTAAAGAATTATAACTTATTGAATAAAGCAATAATCCACAAGTTCACCTGGTATAAATACATAGGGAAGAAAAACTCTCCTACAACAGAAAGCCATATAATAAATATAGAAGGAATGGTAGAATTAGAAATTCATTATTTGCATACATGACCTGGCTGGTTTGGCTCAGTGGATTGAGCGTCGGCCTGTGAGCTAAGTGTCGCTGGTTCGATCTTCCAGTCAGGGCACATCAGAGAAGGAAAACTCTGATTCCAAAAAACCTCCGCTGCCTTGCGGCATACCTCTTCAGGGAAAAGGCTAAGGGAGTAAACCCCGACAGAAAATCCGGAGCCGGAGTCCCTAAGGCGGTTTGACGTTGTAGTCAACACCGGCAACTCCTGCGGCGCACCTGAAGCCAAGCTGTATTGACTCCGTCTTTCCCTTGGACCCTTCAGCTGCGAAGAGAGGGGGGATCTGCTGCATGGGCAACAGCAGACCCTCCATATCACCCTGCCCAGGCTCTGTAGCTTCAGCTTCACTGGAGAGGACACTCCAGCGTCATCGCAAGATGTCGATTCAACACGGGAGGAGACAGATACCGTGTCACTCCCGAGTCGGACTGCACAGCCATTCTCGGCGGTGCAGATAGACTCTTAAGAAGCTACACCATCGTCTCTCGAGACGGACGGCTGCCAACGACGATATCTGCAATATATTCTCACACTAAAAAATTTGTGTGTGTATAGAGGGGAAAGTGAATAAAACATAAAGAAAATGTGGTAAAATATTAACATTTGGGAAATTAAGCGACAGGTATTCAGAAATTGTTTGTATTATTCTCCCAACTTTTCTTAAAGTCTGAATTTATTTCAAGTTAAAAAATTAAATTGCAAAAGCTTAGAAATGATCAATTAATGCCCCAGGCAGAAGGTCTAGGAGCCAAATGTACAGTCTTAAAGACCAGTCCTTAGAAAATGTTCTCAGTTAATGGGTGAGTTTCCAAGAGGCACCAGGACAGAAGTCTCTAGGCACACACAGGCATTCAGAGAAATGTTCTGATAAATATGAAGTCAAACTGTAGACTTCTTTCTGACAAAAGACCTTTTACCAGTGCTCCTCAAAGCCCTGCTCAGTGTGGCAGATACCATTTGGTCCACTGAGCTCCCCCCAGGTCTGCATTCAGAACCCAGGCCGCAAGGCAGAAAAACTGAGAATTGAAGAACTCCTTTTAGGTAGAGCCATTATGGAGAATGATGGATGAATGAACAGATAGGTAGACACATGTAGATACATGAAGAGTTAAGATGTAAAAGGCTACTCACAGTAAAAGAATTCATGCAAATTAATGATGATTAGCAATAGTTCTTATTTTAAATAATTTCAGCCCAGTAAACACAGTAAGCACCCTATAAAGTAGTTTATCAGAGACCCACTAAAATGAGAACTTTTAACTTTAAGAGTCAGGTTATGGTAGCCATGAGGCACATGTGGCTTGGAGCATTTGCAATGTGGCTAATGTGAATTGAGTTGTGCTGTGAGTGTAAACTACACACTGGAATGTGAAGACTTGGCATGATAAAAAGAATGTACACCATCTCAATAAATTTTTAAGTTGATTATATATTGAAATGCTAATATTTTAGATAGACTTAGGTAGATTGGGTTAAATAAAATATACTTAATTTCATTTGCTTCTTTTTAAATGTGGCTACTAGAAAATTTAAAATTATATTGTGTGGCTTGTATCTGTGGCTTGCATTATATTGCATTGGTCAAAAAGTCTGTTTTTTTCCATAAAATAAAAGACATTTTTTATTTTCATCAATAACTTTGTTGATTTGGAAATTTTTGGTATGTCAACTATCTCCCACATGGTATAACGTTGATTGTTCTCAATTAATGTCTCTATTTGATTGATGCCAACTTCAACTGGTCTACCTGACCATGGGGCATTGTCCAGCGCGAAATCTGCAGCACAAAACTTCTCAAACCACTTTTGACACATTTAATCAGTCGCAGCACCTTCCTCATATGCTGCACCAATCTTCTTTGCATTTCAGTTGTGTTTTACCTTTCTTAAAATAGTAAAGCATGATATGCCAAAAAATGTTGCATATTTTCTTCCATCTTCAATATTAAAACGACTACACAAAATTCACCAATTTTGATAAGGATTTTTTTGATGCACGCTGATATGACAACTGTCAGAATAAAATCTAACAAAATTGTTTTAAATGAAGTTAAAGACAACTAAGCGCTACTAGAACCATCTTAAAGGGAAAAAAAACTGAACTTTTTGGCAAATCCAATATTTCTATTGGATAGCACTGGCCTGGTTGATAAATAGTTTTGCAGTTTTTGCTCAAATCTCATCTTCTTGGCAAGGTCCTTGCTGACCACACTATTTAAAAGTGCACCCTCCCATGGCATTGTCTAATCTCCTTCCTTGATTTATTTTGCTTCAAGGCACTTGTTACCTTGGACACACTGTATTTTTTACTTATTAATCTTGTCTGTTGTTGTTCTAATGGTGTTGCTTCTAGCGAGGACTAACCTATAAGAGCTCATGGACTAACCTATAATAGCTCGGTTTCACATTTAGCGTGCGTGGGTTTTCTTTTGTTTGGGGTTTATATTATTCCTCCAAACAACCCCCCAAAACAGTTACGATTCATCTCCCTGCTTTTCACAATGCAGCAGCTGAGGCTCAGAAAGAGAAAATGATTGGCCCACATCCCACTGCAGGTGAGTGGCAAGGCTGGGATTTGAACCCAGGCCTTCTATCCTAAAATGTCCCCAGGAATTTTTCTTAACCAGGCATTGTAAGACATGCAGGCACAGAAAGGATCCTCCTGGTAGAATCAGTTTACACTCCCAGGTCCCTAGAAACTGGAGGGACTGCACGCCACTCAGGGCCACATGGGGAAGCACCAGGGCTGGTCAGGAGGCAGAAGGAGCAGGGAAAAGCCTGAGCAAAAGCCTTTACTGCCAGAGGGGCCTCGCCAGCAAATTCCCAGCCTTTTATTTGAAAGGCTTTATTTAGCATGTGTGTACCGCATTTCATTGCCCTGGCTGGTTTGGCTCAGTGGATTGAGCGTCGGCCTGTGAGCTAAGTGTTTCTGGTTTGATCTTCCAGTCAGGGCACATCAGAGAAGGAAAACTCTGACTCCAAAAAACCTCCGCTGCCTTGCGGCATACCTCTTCAGGGGAAAGGCTAAGGGAGTAAACCCCGACAGAAAATCCGGAGCCAGAGTCCCTAAGGCGGTTTGACGTTGTAGTCAACACCGGCAACTCCTGCGGCGCACCTGAAGCCAAGCTGTATTGACTCCGTCTTTCCCTTGGACCCTTCAGCTGCGAAGAGAGGGGGGGTCTGCTGCATGGGCAACAGCAGACCCTCCATATCACCCTGCCCAGGCTCTGTAGCTTCAGCTTCACTGGAGAGGACACTCCAGCGTCATCGCAAGATGTCGATTCAACACGGGAGGAGACAGATACCGTGTCACTCCCGAGTCGGACTGTACAGCCATTCTCGGTGGTGCAGATAGACTCTTAAGAAGCTATACCATCGTCTCTCGAGACGGACGGCTGCCGACTACGACTGTTGTTCTCTTCCACTAGGCTACCTTTTATGAGAGTTTTTTGTCTGTTTTGTGACTTCTGACACATTAATTTGCATAACTTCTTTTCCTTGGGTATTTAGTAGCCCTTCACATCTTAACTCGTGTATCTCCCTGTCTCATCCATCCATCCATCCATCCTTCAACAGTGCCTTATATGTAGTAGACACACAAAATATCTTCGTGGAATCACTTCTTCAAAATGACTTTTGACAAGCTCCTGAATTAACCAGCACCCAAGTTCTAATTTTGGATTACTTTGGGTTCTTTTCATACTGACCCCTGACCTGTCCAAATGGGAGAGGAGAGGTAGCCCAATGGGCCCCATCAACTGTAAAAGTCCACAATAGAGAGAAAGGTCTTAGGCACTACCCTCCTTTACCCACTTCCTTTTTGCCTTGATTTCAAGCTCATAGCTCTCAACAAATCTGAATGAGGGAGAGGGAATATGCGTAGATACATTTATCCAAATGGCAACCAGACATCAGGTACTAAGTGCTAGTAGGTTTCATTTTTCTTGGATGATCACTGAATTTTACTCCTAGGTCATATACTGCACTGGTCAAATCACAGACTCCAAATATAACAATCCAACCCCGTAAGAGGAAAATCTCAGAGAGCCCTCTAACCCTAGGCCAGCCCCTTCACTGTAATGATAAGAACCATGTGGCCCAGAGAGGTAAGGGACTTACTCAAGGTCACACAGTGAGACAGCAGAGCTAGGCCTGGCACCAAGGCTGCTTCCTTCCCAGACACTGGTCCTGTTCCAAGTCTGAAGAGTGGATGGCTAGGCACAGATAAGAGATGGTTTTGTTGGAACAGAAAAACACTCCCAAACCTGATGACTGTTTGAGAATAACCAGACAGATTTTGTAAGCACTCATTATTTCTGTGATTTAAAAATAAACAAAAAAATAAGCAAACATGGCAAGCACTGTAGGTACAAACAGTTGAGAAACTAAAAGCTTCTTTTAGATGAGAAAAACTGTTACTCCTGACAAAAATAAGGGTGGGGTGGCTTATGTTGTTTTTGCATAATGACAATAAGCATATATGAAGTCAACCTAAAACAGCCAATGTTTAAATTAAAATAAAAAACCCCAAGTACTACCCCATATTATTTTTAAAATCTGCTTTATTTTAAATTAAGCATTGGTACAGGACCAACAAATATAAATATTTACTTTAGCTGAGAACAGCTCTTGGTTGTTGAGAACAGGAATAAGGGACAAAATTTCCTTTTTGATAAGCTACTATTTGGTAGCTAGAAATCAAAATCTCTTGGCCTGATACTCTGCTATTCTTCTGACTGCAGGCTCAAAAACTGGACGACTGGATGCTTTGGTAAGGGTATGTGAACTATGGGTGGGGAAGCAGCCCACAGTGGGCTGACAGTGGGAATGCCTGACTCCTGGACTAGCTCAGCTTCTAGCAGCTTGCAGGGGAATCCAGCCCCAGTATCCTCATGTGTAAAAACTGGATCTCTAAGGGAACATCCAGTTTCCTATTCTTTGGTCCTGCATAAATACATATCAAATATTTTTGTCTTTTCCCAAACTTCTAGAATAATCCTCAATTACGTAACAGTCATAGCCCCCATCTACCGAACTAAAATGAAACCCTCGTAGTTTCATGTTTCTAATAATTCCAGAAATAATAAATTATGATTTATCCTTTTCAAATATTTTAAGTAACTCAAGAGTTTAATTTGCAACTCTGAGAATCATGACACTTCAAAGCTGCAGGCACTCTCAGATTCCCCTAGTCAATTTCTTTACTGTAGAGATAGGGAAACTGAGGCTCACAGTTGGACTTGGAGCAACTGTCAGCTGACTCCCCAGGTGGACATTCTTCTCGCGATTGCACTAGGGATCCCTTCCAGACTCAGAAAGCCGGTCCCAAACTGTGATTCTTCCAAAGAGCCAACCGTCATACTTCCCAATTTACAGGCCACTATTGGTTTGGGTAATTATGTGTGGATGCCTAAAATTGCTGGGTGGCATCTACTTTCAAGTGACTTGCAGGATTTCTCCCCTTCCAGAAGAATAATGAAGCTTAAGGCCCAGACACTCTATCAAAGTGTGGGAATTCTGCATAAGGACCCAGTACTAAACGCTCATTTTTAACATGATCTCCACTTAACCAACCCTCACAAATCTGACTGGTTTAACAAAAAAAAAAAAAAAAAAAAAACGGGGGGCAGGGGGCCTCTCAATCTATTTGCAAGACAATATAAAGGAAAGGAAAAGCCCAAGCTCCTAGCAACACTCTTCCAAAAAGTTTCCTAACTTGGGGTGGAGGAGGCAGAGGAGGGGTGCTCTACAAATATGTGGCTGATTTGATTCTGAAACTGCATAGGAACAGGCTTCGCGTGGCCAGGATCATCCTCTGAGTGTTCAAAGAGCTTTACAAACCTGCTCTTTATTCTCTCAAGTTAACATTGAAAACCTGAGTACCCATTAGGACCAGGTTAATATGAAGACACGTTGTGTTTTTAAGAGGTGAAAAGACATTACTGTCAGGAGCCAGAGAGCCTGGAGGGAGCACAGGCCCAACAAGAGCAAAAGACATGTCTTTATGCTCATTTGTATTCTTGCACAGAGTCCCTGTGGTAAATGTGATATTGGACAAGTAAAGTCCCCTCTCAGGACCTCGATTTCCTCTTCTATGATTTTCCAGCCTCCATGGCTTGACCATGAAAAGTCTTTCCAGGTTTGCCAGGTTTGGTTGTGGGCAGTGGAGGAGGGCTATTTGAATTGAGTCTAGTGGGCCTCTTCACTCTCAGGCCAACCCCCACCAAACAAATTGCCTGTAGGCTGCTCCTGAGGCTTTTCTGCAAAGAGAACTGCTCCCCTCCCCCGCTCAGGATACAGCCTTGGCCAGATTCTGGGACAGGTCCACCATCCAGTTTTCATAAGGAGCTGGCCGAACCTTTTCACTAATTTGGGAGAAATTCAAGGATCCACTTTAACCTCCTGATTCCAGGTGTGACAGTACTGGAACTTGGAAAACCAAACCATTTGCCTTCTCAGATCCCATTTGCTAATTCCTGTGGCAGGCCAACATGAAACCTCTTCCAGGGCACACCCCAGCCCTACTCAGGAGCTGCTAAGGTCTGAGCAAGCAGGGCCGCTAATGAGTTGAGAACTCCAGAACTGCCTGAATGGATCTCAGACACTCTGCATGACCATGGAGGTCCCTCTCAAGCTAGGCTCCTTTATGATAGTTTGCCTAGGTGTAACTTACACAATGTCAAAGGAAGGGACAAATGGATCTTTTATGTCAAAAGAGACCTGCTTTCCTTTGGTTAAATTTCTCAGGCCAAATGGGAAGGCAAAATGAAGCATGACCAGTGACACCACAAGGATAAACCTGAGAGGGTGCCTGAGTCTGATGGGTGCAAGAGGGTCTCACTAACACTGGTTCATTTGAATCTCCTCTAATGTCTTTAAGGTGGGTAGGGTAAGCATTCTCACATTCGCACCTGACAACTGAGGACTGCAGCTCAGGCAGGTTCATGAACTTGCCTAAAATCCCAGCTGGTTAATGTCCTGTGCTGAAAGCAAAGCTCATATTCACTTATCACATCATCGTATTTCTGTGCCCATGTGGTGACCAGGGATGACCACACAATTTGGCACAGACTAATGCACCATACTGAGGCTTTTTTAAAAATGATTTTATTTATTTATTTATTTTTAGAGAGAGAAGAAGGGAGGGAGAAAGAGAGGGAGAGAAACATCAATGTGTGGTTATCTCTTATGTGCCCCCAACTGGGGACCTGGCCAACAACCCAGGCATGTGCCTTAATTAGGAATTGAACAAGCGACTCCTTGGTTTGCAGGCTGGTGCTCAATTCACTGAGCCATACCAGCCAGGGAAAGGCATTCTTAACCTGTGTCAAAGGATTCCCGAGGGAACCATAAATGGAATTCCAGAAGGGTATATATGAGCTCCTGAAATTAGACGCTACATTGCATATACTTGTGCAGTGATATAAGATGATGACCCATAGCTTTCATCAGATTTTCAAATAAGTCCATGATACACAAAAGACAGCCTCCCTGCTTCAGAGAGACAGGAATCTTTTTTTATGATTCAGGGCTCAGAAGACCAGCTATGGTCAGCTTCCCTGAGGTGAGCTCAGGAGAGTTTTGGCAGCCAGGTGCTACTGGGCATTCTCTAGGCATGGTACCATTTGGTGGAGACCAAGAGGGCCTCCCTAACCCTTGAACACTTCCTATCTGTGCTCTAAAAAGTGGATGCTCTCCAAAGTATGGCAGCCCTTGCCTCCCATAACTTCAGTTAGAGGTTCCAGATTTCCCTGAAGTAGTGAGTCACACTATGTCACAGAGGGCTGAGGATGGTGCCTTTCCAGGGAAGGGGGATGAGCAGGTCTAAGATATAGAAAGAACAGGCTGAGGAGACTGAACCTGAACTTGGTTTGCTCAAGATTTTGCAAAGGGCAAACCCAAACACATAAACCGCAAAGGCCAGACAGCCTGCCCCCAACCATGTGGGAAACAAGGATCTAGGACCTAGACCTTTCTATCAGATACCACCTTTCAAAAAGGATATCCTGAGGTTAAGAGAGATGATGTCAGCTGCTAGTTCTCAAATCCCGAGGAAAAGTGCACTCTAAAAGGCAAAGTGTCTCCTTGGGAGAAAATAAAGAGCAATCATGCTTGTCTGACACTGAGGTAGGGATGTGTGTGTGTGAGTGTAAAAGTCCGCCTATCCATAAATGCCAAGGCAAGGATATGAAACCCCACAACTAGCTAAGTTGGTTGTCACCCTCATCCCACAAGTCTACTTTTGTGGACTTTGAAATAGAAGTAAACTATGCTGTGAAGGACTCCTGCCCGGGGTCTGAGAAGCTAGACTTCCCAGCCACCCTAGAGCAGGGAGTGGGCCTGCAGCCTCCACATCCAGTGAAGCTGTTTGGGGAGATAGGGATCAAAAAAGATCTGAAGGCCTGCCAAGGGGTCAGTCCTCTGGGGTGGTTGGCACAAGGAGGAGGAGGGAGAGAAGCCTGCTTGAAGAATCCCGGGCAGTTTAATCTTGCGATTTCATTGTCGTCATGCTGTGAACAGATTCTGCCTTGGGAGCAGGCACTTGAAAGGCTTCAGTTTGGAATGGCCTTACCTCTGCTGCAGGAGAACTCACCACCCTCCCTGTCAGCAGGCAGGAAGGGTTCCCGGGCTGCCTCACTACGCAGGTCATTAGTCACACTATGAAGGCAAACACATGGGACACAGGCCATGTGTAGGAAGCACTGGCTTCCCGGTGGGATTAATGCAGTGATACTCTTCCACATTGTCAGGGCTCATTTTGAGGGCTGTGGCTATGACTAACACAATAATGCTCTTTACCCCATTGCTGGAGAATCACTAGAAACAACCAAATTGTTCATTTTAAATCAAATATCAGCACAATTATTTTAACATCAACTGTGTCAGATTTTACTTCATATCTCCAAAATTAATTTTAAAGCAGTGGCAAAATGAAGCGGCATACTTCTTTAAGCTTTTGTTACAACATGTTCGTGCAGCAAACTGAGAAGAAAATGTAGTAATTAGAGGCTAAATTAATCCTTGACAGACAAGCAGCTTAGAAACACTGTTCTGTTCTCCCCAAACCTAGTATAATGCATGCCACTCTTTCAGAATTAGACACGCAAAGCATGTGACATTGGAAACTGCATCAAAACTACTGTCCCACTTAAAATTCCAAGGTTAGCACTGGAACTACGCAAGGTAGATATTAACACAGATCTCATTAAGAACAAAACCCAAACAATCTGCAACTGCCAAGGGAGCCAACCCAGCTCAGCCCAACCCAACAGCTGGTTGCCCAACTCTTCATCAGCAACTTGAAAACACAAGACAAGATACTCTTTCCTGTGGCACACATGCCTGAGCCCCAGACTGATCCTTAACTTATAACCTTCAATGATCTTCAGCTAGTTCTAGACTTGGAGTTCCGATTCCAATGTACCCCTCTGTCATCCCAACAATGTTAACCACAGCACACAAACACAGGGCAGCTTATATACCACTAGTTAATGATGGCCCTCCTCTGTTCACCACATTCCTCTTGTCACTTTGCTCTTCCACAGTGTGAGTGCAAAGTTGGCATTCCAGACCCGAATACTTGACTGAGAGCTGGAAACCAGAGTTTTATTTTGGGATCCCTCCACTGTGTCCCCTCAGGGAAGTCAGGGCCCCTTCTCTGGGCCTTGTTTTCCTCTTCTGTAAAATCGTAAGGCTTTATTCTTCCAGCTGGAAAATTATCCATCTTTCAGCATCTAAGTTCTGTTCGTGCGTTGGGGCAACTATACGTAGGACTGTGGTGAACTGCTTAATGGATCCCCCAAAAGGAAGGCAGAGCTGGATCCTGTACTCCTTCATCCCTTCCCTTTCTTTGTCACTGAGCCCTCAAAGAAGCTGGAGTTGCTGGTTTCAGGTTCAAACACTGGGCAAAGTATAAACATATTATTTATTCATGGGGCAAGGGTGACGCTCAGGACAATTGAACAAAGGACTTGAGATTGCCCAAAGCATTCGAGACAACTTGCTTTTTGTGCTGCCTTTAGTGCCCTTAATGCCCACAGTTTCTCTCCAAAGATGGAGGGCATAAACTGGGGCTGCCAGGCCCTTTGGACACAGATGCCTTTCATTAGTTCAGACCTTAGAGCCGCCAGTGGTCTCTTCTAGAGTCAGCAGAATATGTCCCAATGGCCTAGTGTCCAGAGGCTCCCACAGGTGGAGGAAAGTGGGGAAACACAATGGCCAGTTGGCCAGGGATCCTTATAACATAATGGAATCGTGGTCGGCCCCATCCTCCTTCAGGCCTTGTGGAATAATTCTCAGACTTAAGAAAACATCATTTTCCCAAAACCCATTTAATGTTTTTTGACTGCATAGATCTAACAAATAACAGTGTACCCTGAGAAGGGAAGGTAGCTGGGTCCCTCCCTTTCCAGGTAAGGCAGGGGTCACTGACACTGTGCCTTGGACTCTACAGAAAGGGGCAATCAATGGTGGCCCCAGGGCCAGAAGGCAACCAGGGCAGGACTGGATCGCTATGGAGGAACTCATCCTCCAGGGTCAGGAAGAGTCCACTATCGTGTAGATCAGGGAGGAAGGAGAAGTCTGAAGCTGCAGTTCCAGGGCAGCCTGGGTAAACACTCCTGGGAGAGGACAGTTCTCGAAGACTTTGCAAGGGGGCTTTCCCTCATGGTACTCTTGGACTTGTCCCTGGAAACCTTTACTCCCGGAGCTTGGTGCCCACAGCCAGTGAGGCCCCTCACTGTGCCTTACAGAGCGGGGAAGGATCTTTGTATGCTGTGACATATCTGATTGCTTTGGAAATTATGAAAGGTCAGATCTTAGGAAGGGATTGGAGGCACAAAAGGATATTGGGGAGGCTCTGTGAAGAGGAAGAAAAAATAAAGCAATGAAGTGTGGGAGCAAGGAAACCCAATTCTTTTGCTTCCATCACTTCCCTTTGCAGCAAATACTCCTGTGGCTTCAGAAGCCCTGGGTTGGTCATTTGAGAGCAGGACCCCATGGGACTCTACTGTTCTGCCTGCCCCTCCCAACAGGACCCTTAACTGCCAGCAGGCTCTGGCTCTGTGGGCCTACTCTTCTTTTCTAAATGACAACAGCTGTGAAGACAAAACCAGCAGCACTGCAATTAAACCCATTAGGTTCATGCAGATTTATAGTTTCCCTCTTCTAAGTTCAGAAGATGTTTAAGGACTCAATGTCTGAAAAATCAGACTACTTCCAGCTGAGCTTTGCAAGGCTTCAATTCTGCCCATATAGTTGACAGGTCTGCTTAGGTTACTCCTCAGTGGAGTTGTAAGAGGTATGATGGGAATTGTTTTATTGTGCTGACCTATAGTAACTGACTCCTCTTCCTCCATCATTTATCTCCCACCCCAGCCACATCTGGGTTAGTCTATTCACACTCTCAGCATTCTCTCTGCTCCAACAAACACTCAGCCTTTTCTGCTTGGATAAGGAGATTTTTTAGTTACATCCATTATATATGTATCAACATTTATGGCAGCAAGATAATTGCCAAAGAGCTCAGAGGATAAAAGTTCCTTCTTTATAATGTCTACTCCTCCCCCAAGCCGTTTTAAGAAATCAATATTAACATCAAGCAGGACAGTGGCAGATTCCTTCATGGCTGCTGCACTCTCAAAGTTAGAAATGTGATTGAAAAACAAAAAACAAACAAACAAACAAAAACAAAACACCTAGCTAGACTAGGAAGAATGGAAAAGATTCAACAGTGAATTCAGAGCCCATACTCCAGTGTGGCACATGTATGTAGAGAAAAATGCTTTTTGTCCTTGAAATCTTTGTTTAAATAACTGCAAAACAGCAAATCTACTCTATATTAGAAACATGCCAGTCTAATTTCAAAGAGTTTAGATTGCGTTAACTGCAAACCAACCAAGTGATAAAGGAGCCTGCCATCAATAATAGGCCCTGAGATCACCAGACTAGGGATACTGGACAAGAAGCCCTTGGAGTTGCCTCTGAGCTTTCCCCATCCATGGTTCTGGGTTAGAAGTTCACACTGGCACAAGACACAAAGAGAGGGAACACTTACCACTTGTATATTGTTTTGCTTGGTCTTCTGCCATTTTTTTAATACCTCTCTCTTCTTGCTGCCCTTCAAAATCTCAGACCTATTTTTTAAATATCTAGCTGTTTTCTGCAATACTGTTTCACTTTCACAGAAAAATGATCTCATTCACAAATCACAGTGTGTTGGAGATGGAAGGGACTCACACTTTGAGGTTATGAAGAGGAGAGGAGCATGGACTTGTCCAAGATCACTCTGCTAATTAGTGGGGAGAGTTCTAGAACACAAGTTTCTCAACTCCTAGGTTAATTATCTCTCCAATGCACCACTACAGAAAAAAAATCAGAATCTTACCAAAAAAAATGGTTTACCATATAGGCAGTCCTTTTAAAGGAGAGTAGTCAAACTACTGTCTGAAAGAACCACTTGTCTGAGAACAGTTTCTACCCATTTCATAAGCCTAAATTGTGCTTGAGTTTCCTAAGGATGATCTACTAACAGGTATATTTTAAGCCTGTAGGCGATCAGCTTAAAAGGGGGAGGAAATGGTCTTAAAATTCCCTTAGTGAATAGAAATGGCAACAGTAAATTCCTTACCTTGAGATGCAGTGAATGTATAGCCCCCACCCTGACTCCAGCATTAGGTTATTTCCTGGTAAACATTCAGTAACGTTTCTATTTCAACTCACACATCTGTGTCACTGTCATCAGCGTCAGTGGCAGGAAAACAGACCTAGTCACCCTTTGCTAATGATTTCCTAACATGGAATTTCCTTGTATCTCCTCAAGCCTTTCTTCTTCCAATGCCACAGTTTGCCCCCCTCTCAAAAACAATGTACTGAAGGAAAACTGAAAATGGTCACAGCTGGAAAAAGATGATTTTTAAGAAGATCTTACAAGAAAGAGCTGCAGCTCTCTGTAATATATTTAAGTTGTGGGAGGACTGCTAGTTTTTCAAGAGCCAGTAAGAACAAAACAGAGAGATTTCCTCCCTGGCATATGGGAATCCTTTTTCCTGCCTCCCTCCTCCCAAGTTCCACTTCGAGCAACATTTTGACTTCAGTGTTGAAGGAAACACTCACATACTGGAGGCACATGTGAGTAGAAGCCAAAGCAGCCGCCAGAGCAGGGGCCAGGCATTGGAGAACCACCAAAGCACAAAGCAATATAGGAGCCCATCACATTTCTCCTCTGGAGAATATTCTATTTAATATGCAAACTAGTCATCAAGAGAAAAGAGGGCTGTTACTTTAAAAGGAAGAAACTGATTAGATGCTTTGGCTGGCAGCAAACAGCTGGTCTGTCCAGCAGGTTCAAGGCCATTTCATCTTCTCTCTTATGGAGGCACCATATGTTCCATCTTGCACATCAGCAGCTTTATTTTCCAATGATATTTCGCCAGAAGGGAATCACATAGGGGGGGAAAGGAAGAACTTGTGGTTTACCCTTTGAGCACTTTCTTGTGGTTTTAAATGTAGTTGGGATGTGTATGTTGGGGGATGGGGTGGAGGGAGTTAACGCTTCACATCTATTCCAAAGACCAGACAACAAAAAAATGTTCGACCAATACTTAGGAATAATAATAATCTCCATGGAGGGGAGGGAGTGGTGTAGGGGAAAGATATGCGAAAAGGCACAAATAATATGTCGCCATGAGATTAAATGGGAAGAGGAAGAGGAGGCAGCAGCGACAAGGTATCGGGAGGAATCTGAATCTCCCAAATCTACCTTAGCTCCTGGACCCACCGGTTGAGTTTGGGCTCCGCCCACTTCTCCTTATTAGTCAGCTTTCCTTATTGTCAGTATCCTTTTTCCCAACAAACTTAACGAGGAAAGGGGGGCCCTCTTTGGAGAGAAGACCGGGCAGGCCGACAGGCTGGCAAAAGGTTACTTCTTACATTATGTTTAACATTCCTCAGTGCTTAACATTCCTCAGTGCAAGTCCGGGGTCCCGCAGGTTCGTGGGGTAAAGCAAGTACCCAGCGTCGGGTGCATGCAGAGGCGGCGGGCTAACGCATGTTCCGGAGGTGCATTCTCCGTCCCCAATGCCTGCTGCTCAGGCTGCAAGAACTCGGAGGTGGCTGATCCGATTCTCTTCCTGACTCCAAACAAAGGGGTCCCAAGGAGCCATTGGCGTTAGTGGGGGGCGGGGGCAGGAGAGCGAGGGAAGAAGTGATACGTGAGGCCGCAGGGTGGCGACAGCCTCAGTGTAGCTACTTTCGTTTTAGACGTCGCCTCACACCACCAGGCTGGACAGTTGCCCTGAGCCCGGTAGGCGAGGGACGAGGGCTGCAAAGCGAAACCGAGGAGAAGGCGCCCCCTCTGCCCCCGCCCAGCGAACGCAGTGGCGAACCGCTTCTACCCAGCCTGCGGAGCCATGCGCAGCCCCTGGCGTCTGCGCCTGCTTGCTAGCTGTCTGGGGGCCCAGGGTGTCCACCACCGTCAGGTTGGAAGCGCGATAGGCACCATGACTCAGGGTTCCCTATGCCTTCTGGGGCTCCAGCTGAGGGGTCTTCAAAGCACAACCCCTTCCCCCGTCACCTACAAATGTCCTCTAGCTACTTCGAGCCACTGGGAGGCAACTGCCTCCGCCCTCTGACTCTGCTTCCCTTCCCCTTCCTTTTCTCCAGCCTTCAGGGAAACAAAGGGGCTTTTTAGAAACCGGCTGGTTGGCCACAGCAGCAGCAGGGGGGGCGAAGGAGGAGGATCTATAAAAACAAGGGAAGACAAGAAGCGGAGATTTGGAGGAAGAAAGTGCACCTCTGGGAGCCTTGAGCGGCTCCGGCAGCGGCGGCTGGGAAGTCCCCGCGGGTGCGCTGCTGACAACCTCCTGAATCGTGGGCTCACCAGCGGTTACCCGTGCCTGCCAAGGACTGGGCAGCCCCGTTGCGGTGCTGCACTCTGGTTCACCGCAGCCCAAGAACAGGCTTGTCCGGGCTGCAGGGCCGGAGCCTGTGGGGGCAGCGGAATTCCCGTGGGGACCTCCCCCAGGAGATCCGGGTCCTCTTCGCATCCAACTCTTTAGAAATTATTCAGGCTGGCGGAGACTTGCGTTTTTGTTCCAGCGCGGCCACCCGCCTGTCTTACGTTCTGCTTGCTTGCCCTCACAATGTCCCAGAGCCTCGGTCAGCTACTCACAAATGGCTCGTTTGCTGTGGGAAAGGAGCCCAGGGGATTCCTTCTGCTGCCAAACAACACCAAGCTACCCCAAACAGGTGGAGTCCCTTGTACCCAAGTCCTCTGGCCATCCTGTGCTCCCTCCCACCACCACCATGCACACACGCCCACCATCCGGGTGTCGGTTGGGCTGCACCCTGCTGTAAGAGCGTGGGGGGCAAAATCCCTGCCGGAGGTGCGTCTGTGTGTTCAGGTTCCGACAAATTCTGGGCAGTTTTCTGGCAGGCTAATCCTATTAGTGTCTGCTCAGTCCGCATTTAACCATGGATCAAAATCAGAAGGTATGGCCAGCTTCCCAAGTGGTTCCGAACACGCTGCACTGGCCAAGAAAAGTATTTGGCGGCACTCGGGGGGCTTCCAGCCTGCCCTTGACAGCGAAGAGCTCAGCCTAGGCTCCGACTGGGAACTCGGAACGCTAGGGCGAGGGCGCCATTAGTTCCGGCAGGAGCCCAGTCGGAGCTGCCTCGAGCCTCTAGCTCAGCTCGGGGCGGCTCTCCAGGGAAGTATTTGGTAGAAGAGCCAGCTCAAGGTAGCTGGCTCAGCGCGCCCATACTCTATTCCCTCTCAGCGGAGGCAAACCTGCTTGGGGTGGGGTGAAGGAATCCTGCGCCTCCAGCCCACTGCCTACCATTCCAGGCTCAGGGAGCTGGGCTGCAAGCTGCCCAGGGGGCGCAGGGGCAGACTAAGGAGCCTGCCGGTTGCCTAGCTCAGTCAGGAGAGTCCGTGTGGCTCGCGCCCCTCTGCCTTCCCTCCTGGGTGCTTGGCTGTCCCCGCCGGATTCGCCCGATGGGAGGAACAGGAAGAGGCCTCGGTCCCCGCGATGAGAGCTGAGCTCAGCCGGGCTTGGCTTATTTGAGAGCAGGGCAGCAGCGCACTGTGCCAGGTGGGCTGTGCGCTTGGAGGAAACTTCGGGGTCCCTGGCTCGCAGCACCTCTGGGCCCAAACCTCTCAGCAATGGGGGTCACTAGTGGGGTGCCAGTGCACCCCGAAGCCCCCAGCAGTAGGACCTCCTGGGCCCGACTAAGCCTTACCATGCTGCAGAGCTCCCGTGACTGTGAAGGGGGCAATGCCCCAGGGGCGGACAGCCGCCTGCTCCGGCAGCCTGGCCTCAGGCGCCCGCTGAGTGGCCTGGCCTGTAGATCACCCTCTGGCTAGCGGCCGGTGCCCCTGTGCCCGCCTGCCGCCAGCCGCTTCAGCTCACGGCCAAGTTCATGCTGGCAACGCTGCGGTGGCGGCCTCAATCTGCTAGCTCTATTCCCATCGCCCGGCTCCGCGCGGTGCGCCCTGAAGGTGGAGTTTCGGGGGTTTAAGTTACTGATAGGTACTTCTCAGTGCTGTGTCACTCAGGGAGGAGGAGACAGGCACGCTGTCACACACACACACCCTCACACTCGTAGCGACAAGCGGCTCTGGCCTTAAAGGGGAAGCCATGCTGCCCTGCCCACAAACCCTCTGGCTCTGAGCCTCGAAAAGCTGAGTTTTCAGGCCCGAATCAGGCCGAGGGCAGCAGAAGTGCGGCAGATGCCCAAAGGGCCTCTGGACCCTCCTATCACTTTAAAAGGGAAAGAGGCTGAAGGCTGGCTTTCCTGTAGTCGCCTCATTTTCTCCAGTCTCCTGGAGCCACAGCAACTAGGGAGAGACGGGATGGGAGGAAGGCGCACCAGGGCACTTACCTTGATGGCTCCAAACGTTGCAGGAGGTCGGTGCCCTCCACGGAGATTGGACTGCCTAGACAGTGTGTTGATGGGGAGAAACGACAGCGGGGAGACCTAGCGCCTTCAGACAGAAGCGGATGGGGCTAGCCAGAGAGCCACAGGTGGAGCCCAGTGCTTTTGGGAAACCTGCGGGCGGCAAGTAGCCTTCTGGAGAGTGAGTAGAACTAGAGGGTGAGACCCGAGCGCCCCTGAAGGACCGAGGGCAAGCTGGGAGCTCGGGTGATCCAACACACACCAGCCACAGGGTGAGAGTGTGCGCGAGTGACGGAGACCGAGGGAAAATGACGGAGATAAGAGTGGAAGAGAGACATCAGGGGAGAAGGGGAGAGAGGGAGATAGCAGATCCCTGGAGGATTCCGGAGCATCACAGGGACAGGAATCTCGTAAAGTAGCCTATTGGATTCATCCACCCCGTCCTATTCTCTCTCAGCTGAGACTGACACAAGAGCTAGCTACCCGGAAGAGTGCTCACATTCAATTGGGGGGCGCTGGGTGGATAGCGACTGTCCCACTGCCTACGTTTCCGGGCGGCTGGCTCTCACTGGACCGCCCAGTCAACCTGCTGTGACAGCAGCAGGGACCAGGGCTCTCAGGTGGCAGTTACTAAACTGAACCCGCCCCTGCATGCCTAGCTCCCCTCCCTCCGCCCCGTCTTTCCCCTCCCCCCCAGTCCTTTCCCCTTCCCCCCTTCTCCTACGCCCACCACGCCTTCCCCGTCCCCACTATCTCCACGGGGAAGCTGTCTGAGCTCCCCCTGGGTGTGCTCAACCAGGAGCCCAAGTGCGCCAGCTAGTCTCTCGCCTTCTAGGCTTGGGGTGGTGAAGCCCTTGCACTAGCTGAGCTGCACTGGCCCTCTCAGCATGGGGTTATGCCCGGCCGGACACCTGCAGCTTCTGCAGAACCAAGATTTCCCTGAGCCCTCTCTCCGGCCTGCTCCAAAGTCTGCAGCTCCCCTCCTCCACCCTGGGGCTGGCCTGTGCCCTTTCTCCTGGGTTCCCGCCCCGTCTGCACTTCCTAACCTGGACTTCCCTGAGTTCTTCCTGCAGGCAGACACCGCGTCTGGTCCGACCGCAACAGCACTTGGTGGGCAAAGCCCCAAGCCCCCTCACGGCTCCTGCCAGCACCTCTGAGGAGCAAACTGTCACCACCACATCTGGTGGCACTTGGCGGAACCGTGGGCTGGAATAAAGGGATGGACCTGCTGCCCACTCGGTCCCTTCTTCCGTCGACACCCATTCCTCGGGCCTGGGACTGCACAGGGCCCTCTGAGAACCTAGTGCTGATCTGTCGTGGGCTGGGAAGGTGCCACCCACCTGGGCACTAGACTGTAAAGTTTCCCGAAGTTCTGCTGAGGGGCAGCGTTCATGCCCAGCTGTGGGACACCCCGCAGCCCGGTACCAGGGCGAGCAGGGGCCCACTGGGGGTGAGGTGGGTGTGCACAGCTCAACTGGGAAGGAATTCACCTTGGCCACTCTCAGCCCAGGCTGCTTTGTGAGGGACTGCAACCAGCGGCGAGGGGAGGTTATTGCTCTGTGGTGACTAAACTAAGCCCTTACCTTCACTCCAGACAAGATCTCTGTTGGAATCCTGGGTGGAGCCCTGGCCTCTGGCTTGTCCAGGTCCTGCAGGGAAGGGGAATTATCCCAGAGCCACCATGCACAGCTAGAGCTAGAGATAGTTCTGGAGTGTCTTGAAAAGTATCCTATTAAACAGTGCGGTTGGAACCTGGGATAACTGTGCCTATCACAGAACACTGCATAGTGTTTTTAAAATTTGACCTACTGTTCCCAAATACACTGGTCAAGGTGGAAAATAGGGTTCTGTTCCCAGACATCTCCAGTTCACCCTCAAGTCACCTCCCCTCTGCTTTGCCAGTGGGGTGGGTGATGCCCACTCTCCTGCAATGTCCTCGAAGCCTGTGACATCACAGCTGCACCTGTGCCATATGGTCCACTGCCTGCGTGGCATCACCACCTAGATGGACACTAGATATCTCAAACTCCACATGACTTGAGAAAAGCCCCTGATCTACCCCCCAAATTTGCTTTTCCCATAGTCTGCCACCTCAGTTTATGTTGGCTCCATCCTTCACATTACCCAAGCCAAATGCCCTGGACTCTTCCTTGATTCTTCCCTGTTCCTCTCATCCCACTGTTGCAGGAAGACAGATCTCTGGGTAGGGGCATTCTCATGCCCCACCACCCAGGTGGCATCCCGTGACTCAGGAGACGATGAGCAACTCTCATCTCCGCCTTCGGCTTTAGGCTGTCGAGGCCACTGAGTCGTGGAATCCTGGGTAAAACAGGTTCTGTTGTGTACTCCATCTGCTTCCTTGTTAATGAAGTCTTGATATGGAGCTGGCCTTGAGGATTAGTGGATCTGCCTTGCTTCCTTGATAGGTGCTAGCTAAACCAGGAGTTACCCTGGCCGTATTTTACATATTAATGACACTGTAAAAATTCTTTCACTTGTAAAATTCTCCTGCTGTTGGCTGGAATGTCACACCCCCCGTTCTATTTTTAGTAACTTTTGAAACCCTAATAAAAAGAGAATGAGGCTTCCCGCTCTCCGCTGATGGTCTGAGTGAGCCACAGTCCTCCGTTCGTTACTGGCCAATCATCCTGCCTGCCGGATTTATTTCAGCGTCCGAAATCACAACCAACGCAACACCCCACACCCAGAGATGATGACAATTCTGTTGTTTCCATCTTAAAAATGTATCCACCATCCCATCTCAGCTTTCTCTCCTCCTTCAATACTACATACTGGGTCCAGTCACCAGATCTTCCACCTGGGTTACTCCAGTAGCCACCAAACCTATTCCTCTGTTTCCTACCTTCCCCCAAACCCCTCTCCCCAACCTCAGTCTAGTCCCAATTTCTGTGCACCTGCATTGGCTCCCCATTTCACAAAATTAAACTGTAGTGTTTCTAATGGCCTGACAGGCCCTGCACGACACGCCCCCTCCCATCTGGATGGCATCATTTTCCTTCTTTCCCTCCCTCCCTCTGCTCCAGGCCTCCTGAATCTTCTTGAACACACCAGGCATCCCTTTTTAGGGCCTTTGCACTGTAGTTCTTTCTTCTGGAATGCACTTCCCCAAATATTCATAGGGCTAGTTCCCTCATTTCCTTTAATTTTGACACAAATGTCACCTGGCCACCTGTGTAACATTTCAAAGCCCCACACCCATTCCTGGCACTTCCTCTCCCCCTTTACACTTTGTTTTCTCTCTTGAACTTACTACTAGTTGATCTCTACTATGTGTTAGGCCCCAGGAGGCCCACAGTTTGTGTCCACAGCTGTATTCCCAGCTCTTAGCACAGTGCCCAGCAGGGAGTGTCTGCTCAGTGAATGTTAGTAGGATTCTGTTTTCCTGGAATTTTCTAGAAACTCTGGGGGCCACAGGATTATACACACACACTGGGAAAGGGGCCCATAGCTTTCATTGATTTCATTGTATTAAAATGTTTATGATGCTTACACAATGGAGGTTAGGCTAGGAGCTCTCTGTACCTTGAAACCAGCATAGAATCATGTCACCAAAGAGAACTGTGGCCAGATGTGCTGTGGTTCTTTCAGTTACTATTGGAAACAGAGGTTCCCTTGTAGTTGTCACCTTGGGTATCGCCAAGATTGATGGAGAAATGGGAAAGGAGGCCAGAGACAGAGGTTCGGTGAAGGCTTTCTCCACACTGAGTGGACTAGATAGCTATGAGATTCTTTTTGGTCAACCAATATGTGGACCAAGTCTTGAGCTAACAGCACATCTCTCCATTTTCTGAAGCGTACCATGTGCTTTATATACATGAACCCATGTACCTGATGAAGAGTTAAGCCACCATCATCTCCATGTTCTAGATGAGGAACTAGGAGGCTCTGAGAGCTAAGAGGACATGTCCACCATCACACAGATTGAGAGTTGCAGAGCTGTAAGCAATTGGGCTTCAAAGCTTGGGCTTCCTGTATGTTCCATGTGGCCACTTGTGTTTAGCACGTACAGCCCTGGAGAGGAAAGGAATCCTACAGAGGTCTCAGGGGGCTGCCCTTCCCTTGGGGGAATTTTCTGGCTCTACTTCTGAGAGGCTGCCAAGCAAAGAGTTGGGTTTGACTTACGGGGGTGCAGGCCTTTGGTCTGATTCCAGCCTGGAGCTTGAAAAAAGTCAGCAGTCATCTCTCATTAATAGTCACATTCCGATATATCTGAGAAACAAGATGGCGGAGGAGTAAGTGGAAGAAGCTACACTAACTTCCTCCCAGAACTAGTCTGGATTTACAACGTAATTTTGGAGAAATCATCTGGAATAACCAACCGAACAACAGCTGGAGAGAAGTCTTATAACCACGGAGAGACAGAAAAGGCCGCTACATCACAACGTGACCGTTGCATTTTTACTTTCTTGAAATAAAAAAGCATAATATGCTGAAAATTATACTTACCTCCTTCCATCTTCAATATTAAAATGGCTGCACACAAAATAAACAAATAAATAAATAAATAAATAGTCACATTTCTGTGAACATATACTAAGTTTCCCAAGTACATGTAATGGGTGCTGGGGGCTTATCTGTAGCATCTGGAATTAGTGTGTGGCCTGCACAGGTCAAGGCCCATGGAAAATAGGCATGCTGAGTGCAGATAAGAAGCACTCAATCCCAACTCCTCAGCCTGACATTCAACACCCTTTATTAGCAGGTCCCAGCCCCACCAGCTTTATCTCCTAGTGCTTTTATACATTCCTCCTGGTCTCCTGCCTGGCTGGACTATTGATTGAACACCAAACAATTCCTGGTTCTTCTCACCTCTACACCTTTGCTCATTCATTTCCCCTGCCTAGAATACCAGCTGAGGGGTTAATCTCAAAAGCCTACTGCTCTGTGAAACCTGACCTGAGTCCCATTACAGCATGGATACCCTTCATCCTTGGCCATCCATGGCCCTGCCTGTAATCTCTGACTCTGTAGGTGTTCACTCTCAGCTCTTCCTGTTCTACTATTTTACCAGAGACTTTTGAGGTTCCCCTGAAACCTCCCTGATTAACTCATGGCTAAACCGTGACTGGGATGGAGGGGATCAGGATACCCTCTAGATGGCAGAATCTAGAATCCAGAGGTAGGAAATGGAGTGATAAATGTGGCAGGACTCAGTCTGAGCCTGGCATCCACTCCTCCACCTTTGCACATGTACAGAGGCTGTTGGCTGTGCCCAATTAAAGGTCATCTGTTCTACCTGCTCCCACTGACTCTCCCCTGGCTCCCAGCCCCCAGCAGTCACAGTCCACGCATGCAGAGGCCAGCTCCCACCCCCCCACCCAGGCTTTAAGTTCTAGGTTCCAGGAGCATTCACTCAGGACCTGTTAGCTCCTCCTCTGCATACAGGCCTGGGTATACATCCAGGTTCTGTCATATCCTGGCAATATAACCTCCAAAGTCTCGGATATCTCACTTGTCAAATGGGAGTCTTGGTGGTTCTGCCTTACTGGCATGTAATTGGGGTTGTAGACCCTCATGAATAGAAGCAGCCTTGTTAGGGTGCCTGTCTCATAGGTCATCAGTCCTCGGAGAAGAGACTACTGTTGGGATTATTATGACAAACACCCCCAAAGAGAGGAAGGAGGCAAGTTGTTTAATCTAACACGATGAATCATATTAGAATGAAAGTTTGCTCCCCCCACTACAGAGAAATCTGATCAGATCACTGTGGAGGAGTAGGAAGGGGCCATAGAGGAGGTTGCCCAAGGCAATGGTAGATAGCTTAGGACAGGATTGGCTGAGAAGCTGAATATCTTCAGAGCACATAGAATTATGGGCCAGAGATTGGAAATAAAAGAACCACTCTCAGGCTCTCTGGCTCTTGGACTGGCTGGCTCTGGTTCTCTCTCTCCTTCCTCAAGGATGCCTGGGTGGTCATGCTGCAGCTGCTTATGTTTCCCAGTGGACGGTATTTTGGATGGGAAGGAACTCCTGGCATAGCCCAGGATCGGGCTGGCCTGGCAGAAGGTGGCAAGTTTATTCTTTCGGTGTTCTAGAGGGAACAGGCTCTGAGGAAGAAGACTGCCATTCTTCCAAAACTGTGTAGCTTTTGTGTCTTATGTTGTTTTAGTTCATAAACTAACCCTATAGAAATAAGATAATTAAAACTAAGGTCGGGGGGGAATGATAGAACTCAGGTGTTAAAGAGTTTAGCCTTAAATGATAGGCTTAAGTGACTAATTCATGTGGAAAGCAGTTATTCCAAAAATGTGAGTCTTTTGAGTAAAGACTCCTTTCCTTTATCACCAAAACTTTGCCTCTGGGATTTTGCCTAGAGGGCAGCCGTGGGCAACAGGACCCCAATTGCTGTTCGGTAACACCCCCACATGTCCCAACACCTTACGATATTAGGCAAATTGTGAGCGTTTTGATATGTCTGGCAAAAGGTGAGTCTGTGCCAGGTGTGGAGCCAGATTGAGGCACTTGTGAGGAACATTTTGCCCTCGTGTGATGGAGGAGTGCCACTGGGAAATGAGTCAAATTATTTCTTTTCATTGTATTAATTTTTTAAATTTTCTTGGGGATGTTGGGAGTGGTAAGCATTTTTGAGAATCACAATGGAAACAAATGGGAAATTGTTAAAATATTGATTGTAATTTCCTGGTGACTTTACTGATTTCAAAAAAATAGGAACTTTTAAGAAAAAAGCCCTCATTAGCAAGTGAGCAGTTAATTAAGGGCCTACAGAATGGCTGCATTGATTTCACCATGAAACCAGAAATCTGTGGCTACAAGTCAATTTTTCTCCCAAAGCTCCTTGCTTACCATGAATGCCACTTCCAGAATGCATAGGCAATACCATCAAAGCATATATAAAGATGGAAAATGGTTATCTTAACAGAGTTGGAGAAATTATTTAGGGAATTAACATAAATCCAGATGGCTGTCAGTTTTCCTCTTGTACCATACATACAACGGAAAGACATTGTCAAGGCTTTTATATAGAAAAAGTATGCAGATGGCTTGCTAATTATTACTCTTTATGCAGTGACATTTTTTTTTCCAACAGCACAGGCACGACTCAGGCCCCACATGGAAAGCTGCTCCATCCACTCACTGTTCTAGAACCCTTCAGACCATTTGCAATTTTGTGATTAAAAAAAAATATACACACACAACAAAATCCTGGCCGGTGGCTGCCCTAGCAACCAGCGAGGCTAGTGCTGCACTATCACCACAATCATTCAGAAGATTAATATGATCTAAGCCAGGGACTCAGCATTGGGTAGGCATACTGTCCAGGCTGATGTCTAGAGAAAACTCAGACAATGTGCTCCAGCTGTTCTAGGTTTGGAAAATACAATCATAGTAACAATGAAAGCAGCTAACCCTTGGGGCACACCTACTATATAGTGCCAAAACCTATGCTTTACATCCATGAACTCAATGAAGCCTCCTACAAACTAATTTCAGAGCTGAGCAAACTGAGGCTCAGAAAGATTCAGCAACTTGTCTGAGATCATGTTACTCATTGGTGAAACCAATATTTGAATGCCCTAGGTGGTCTGGGGCTCAGCAGCCTCCACAGAACTTAATTAAGACAAGTTCACCAGGGAGGGGAGTAGTAACAAGCACTTCACAGGCTGTTAGCTCTGTGTTTGGCACTTTGCTAGTCAGCTGGCTTGGCTGGCTTTCACCAGCTCATAAGAAAGGACAGTTACATTTTTCAGTCATTTTGTTAACCTGTTGATGACTTGTTCATAACTTGGAATTGACCATGGTGGGAGTGTCTACAGCACAGAAATAGGAAAATGCTGCAAATCAAGGCTGGTTGTTAAGCATGTACCAATATACCATTACATGCAGGAGTTACAGTCACGCTGCCTGGTTCAAATCCTGGCCCCACCACTTACTGTGTGGCCTAGGGCAAGTTTCCTAACCTGCAAAATGGAGATGATAATAGTGCCTGCTTCATTAGGGTATTGTATTATATCTAATAATTCATGTAAATCACCTAGCAGAGTATAAGTGATTGGCTAGTGTTGTAAAAATAGTATACTGCTACTGTAGCAGAACCCCTGGGCTGCTCCAATTGAAACAGAACCCACGGCTGTTTAGTTAGGGGCCCGATTGCCTGCCGCCAGAATTATAACTCTCAATACCAGAGTTTGGTGAAAAGAAAAAGAATTATTTATTTGCACATAGTTATGCCTCCCCCTCCCAGACCTGGCTAGTCTTAGGAAAGTCAGAAACACCGTTTCCCTACTTCCTGGGCACAGTTCAGCTTTACCAGTAGCTGCCAATCACTCACTTCTGATTGGGGAGGTCCTTTCTGTGCTGTGGTGCCCTCCAGCTCTCAATGCAGGACTGCCTGGATTCTCAGCCTCCTTGTAAACTGCCTTCTTCCTGTAAACCACATGGATCTCCTCTCCTCCTCAAAACCACATGGCAAGAGCTTCTTCTTTAAGCAGCCTGGAGACCCCTTCTCCAAGCCACACGGAGGGAGCCCACGAGAGCGAGAGCCAGAGCCAGCCAGAGAGCCCCAGCTAAAATGTCCGCAGCTGCTTATGTATCCCTGACTGCGTCCTCTGACGCAGTGGGTGTTGCAAACTGCTCTGAACTTTCACAGAACCCTAGGCAGGTTCTGTAGGCTCCTTCCATATCAGTCCACAGTTCAAGATCCCTCCCATCTTCCTGAGCCTTGGAAGTAAAGTGGATATTTTTGCAACAATGTTTCCAGCCACTACCTCCAGGCATGCAAAGGCATCCTGAAAGCTGCTTCCTTTTCCCTATCTCCCAGCCGCAAACTCTGGGGTTTGTTTTTGGACTCCCCTGTTTCTGTAACACTACTACTAATTAGTATTACTATTACTATTATTATTATATCAGTCAGCCATCTGCTTTCATCTAAAGTACAACAACATGTCCTAACTAGTCTCCTTGCCACTAGTCTTGCCCCCTCCAGTGCACCTTCCTCATAGCTGCTAGGGTAAATTTCTAGAATATCAATATTGCCTCATTTCGCCCTTGTTTAAAATATTTCCATGGCTCCCCATTATCCTCATGGAAAAGTCTTTGCTCCAAAATATCAAAATCTTTTAGTCTGTTTTGGGTGCTGTAACAAAGTACCACAGACTTGTGGGGCTTAAACAATGGAAATATATCACCCATTAGTTATGGGGGCTGTAAGTCTGAGATCAAGGGGTCAATAAGGTTGGTTTCTTCTGCGGGTGGTGAGCGAAGGATCTGTTCCAGACCTTTCTCCTTAGCTGATAAATGGCTATCTCTTCTTTTGTCTCTTTACATTTTCTTCCTTCAATGCACACCTCTGTGTCCAAATTTACTCCTTTTTATAAGGACATCAGTGATATTAGATTAGGGTCCCACCCCAAACCAATATCACCTCACTTTAACTTAATTACATTTGCAATTATCCTATTTCCAAATAAGGCCACATTCCGAGGTACTGGCAGTTAGAACTTCAACAAAATAATTTTTGTGAGACACCTCAACCCATCACAGTCTGCCCTCTGGCCTCCCAAAGTTCATGTGTCTTTGTCACAGGCAAAATACACTCAAACCCCATTCCCACATCCCCACAAGTCTTGATCCATTCCTGCAGCAACTCTCAGTCCAAAATCTCATCCAAATGCCATCTAAATCAGGTATGGGTGAGACATGGGGTACAATTCACTCTAGGTCCAAATTCCTCTCTACTTGTGAACCTGTGAAACTAAGCAACAAGTTATTTGCTTCTAAAATGTAATGGGGGGGATGGTAATTATTTTTAAATGTCAACTTGACTGGGTTAAGGGTTGCCAAGAGAGCTGGTAAATCCTTATTTCTGGGTGTGCCTATGAGGGTGTTTGTGGAAGAGATTAGCATTTGAATAAGTAAACTGAGCAAAAAGATCCACCCTTAACCAATCCATTGAGGCCCCAATGTAACAGAAAGGCAAGGGAATGGCAGATTCCCTTTCTCCTCCCAAGGTGGCATGTCCTTGGACTTCAGAACTCCTGATTCTCTAATCTTCGGAGTCATGGACTTACACCTGTGGCCCTTGTTTCTCAGACCTTTGAACTCAGATTAAATAACACCAAGGGCTTTCCTGGTTCCCCAGCTCACAGATGGCAGATTGTGGGACATATTAGCCTCCATAACCATGTAAGTCAAACCTATCATAAATCTTACCTATTTTCTATCTATCTATCTATCTATCTATCTATCTATCTATCTATCATCTATTCTATTGGTCTTGTTTTTCTGCAGAACCCTAATATAGTGGGACAGGCATAGGACATACAGTCCCATTCCAGAAGTGAGAATTTAGGAAAAGAAATGGATCATGGGTCCTAAGGAAGTCTGCAATCTAGAAGGGGACTAGCCATTTGATTTTAAGGCTTGAGAATAACTTTCTGGATCAAAAGTCATACTCCATGTTTGCCCCCAAACCTTCCCTAAGATGACTCCTGTGGTGGACACAACAAACAACTGGTTGTTTTGAACTTGTTTTTTCACACCTCCATGCTGTGCACACTGTGTTCCCTCTGGCAGCAGGGGGCCTGACTTTCCCAGCTCACCTGGGGCACTCCTGTGAAGCCTTCAGGCCTTAGTTGAAGTGTTACTTCACTGTTGTGCAGCCCTTGGTAATCTCCCTCCTCTCTGAGGCAAGGAGAAGAAGCTGCCCCTTTACAAAAAAAAAAAAAAAAAATGCTCTGACATCTGAGCTGACTCCAGTGTGTCTTTGCCTGGCTGGCCTATAACTGCAGATCCACTGTCTCCCACCAGACTAGGTATTGTTTGATTCCAGACACGAACTCTCTTTTATCCTGTCTTCCCAGCACAGGCTCAGGCCCAGAACTGCTGTGCAATATATAAATACCTGCGTGTCCAAGTGATTGGCTGCACAAAGAAGCCTTTTCTGAACACCTAACATACCAGAGCAACTGGACTTGGGCTGTACACTGTTGCAGGAGGGCAAGAGCAAACCATCTCATACTCATATAGAAACAACAGATGTACCACATTTGAGAGTGGCCCTTAGCAGCAGGTGCTCATGCCTGACACATAGTAACTCATTTCACCCTCACACTGCCCTGTGAGAAATTATACAACATAGTGGAAAAGCAAGTAACCAGGAGCCAATCTGATTTTAATCCAGGATTTGCCACTTACCAGCTGTGTGACATCAGGCAGCTTGATTACTCTCTCTGTGCCTCTTTCTTCATCTGTAAAATAAGGCTAATTGGGGTACCTATCTCACGGGGTTGGAATGAGGATTCGGTGAGTTAATATCTGTCATATTTTAGCTGTCATTCAGGTGCAACCAATTTCTACCTGCTACTCCTGTAAATGCTTGCTGAGGACATAACCCTGCTCATCTTCCAATGACAGGGCCTCTTCAACTCTAAAGTGCTGTACATTTGTCCTGTACATGAAGTAACTTTAGTGTACCAACAAGCAATATGGACAAAGAAATGTGTGTATGTGGGAAGGGGGCAGGCTCCTAAAGAGCTGATGATGCAGGGTGTGTGGTAGTGGCAGTGCCATCAGATGATAAGAGGATGGGCCTGGCAGTCAAGACCTGGTTCTTGGCTCAGTCCAGCATGGAATGTGGGGCCAGCTCCTTTTCCCCTCTCGGCTTCAGGTTCCAGCTCTCCCTCAGGTTTGAACCTCCCATCTGTAGCATTTTCCAGAAAGTCCCCCATTCTGCCCTCATGACTGAGAGACCAGTCCTGGGACATAGGTGGCTGGCTGCCTGTTGTATTGGAGCTGTAGTTATGCCTCCCCCTTCCTGCCTTCTGCATAGCATGTCTGCCAGCAAGGAATCCCTGCTTCCTTATGGAATGAATAGAGATGCCACCTGATGCAATTTGAGTAACAGAACGGAAAGGCAAGGAAGTGACTTCCTGCACTTCTCTGCGAGCTGGGACTTTTGTCTCTTCAGCCCTTTTCTCAGTGCAGAGACAAGTGCGGCCAGAAATTGCTTTACTACGCAAGTGTATTCTCTTTGGGCATTTCATCACCTCCCCCAGCACTTCAGGACCTAGGATTCAGAGAGGTCTTTTTTTCCCCTGAGGTCCTGCCTAAGGTACTGCCAAGGTGGCACTATAAGGGAAATTACAGTACCAGACATTTGCCAGGAGGAAGAGAGTATGTGCTTTATATGGGGCTGAAATGTCCTTGCTGTTCAGAGAAAGGAGATTCACAGAAGAAGACAAAATCAGTGCCTTTTGCAGCAGCCAAATTTCCACCTCATTGCTGTGTGCAGGCAACAAGATGCCCAGAGCCAGATGACACAGGCTAGTGTCATGTTGCATCAGTGCCAAAACAAATGGCTTTAGTAATCAAATTCCTTGGACCTAGTGGCAGATGCCAGGCTGGCCAGGAGGGCCATGGAACCTTGCTTTAGAGCTGTGGCATTCTAAACAAGCTAGACATGGTGCCATGCTGACCTTTGCAGCAGGTATCTAGAAGCTTCCCACGGGTGGCCATGTAGTGTTCAGCCTCCTCCCCCTTCTACCCTTGTCCCTAGCTTTTTTCCACAAAAATCCTCCTTCCCAGGATGTGTCATTGTTCATTCCAGCACCCTGGCCCTGTCTGTGAAGCCCCAGCCACACACTGGCTTCTTACTCCTGAAGAAAAAACATGGCAGTGTGCCACCTCACAGGCACCTCCCCACCATGCCATTCTGTAGGCTCAGTGAGGCTGGGGGAATCAGAGCAGAAGCCTCCAGAAGTTTCTGTAGCCTGAAGAAGCTACAACCATTAGAAACTACATTTCTCTATAGTATAACACCAAACAGAACATTTCCTGCCCCAGATATGGGCCAGGACTAGCTGTCCTCTGACAAACTCCATGCCAACTGCTTTTGTTCTCTGCTCAGAGCTGTTCCTGCTAATGAAATGGCCATTTTGTCAGTGTAATATTACTTAGTGATTTATTAGTGATTATTGATTTTCAACTGTGGTTTCCTGGGGCTGTAGGATGGAGCAAATCGAAACCATCATACCTGTGGATCTCTATCCATTTGTTTGAGGCCATGGGCTCAGATGCAAGCAGCTCATTCATTGCTGAAAGCACTGAGAGAGGCTGCTCTTGCTGCTGCCAGCAACTAGCTCAGTTTCTACTCACTCTCTTAAAGAACCCTCCATCTTACTTCTTCTAACCCCAGCTACAGATGGGGGCAAACATCTGTAGATTTAAGTGGATGATCTTATGATTTTTTCATGGCTTTACTGGATCCTGTTCCCACCTCTTAGGAACCACTATTCCCTCTTGTTCCCCGGAGATTTTACTCCTTTACAGCCTGTTAAGGGACTCCTACTTCTTCCAAATGGTCCATTGTCCCTCAGCTTGAAAATTGGTGGTCTCCATCCCCTGGCAGAGAGGAAGCAGAATCCTCTGGGCCAGTAGTCTGTATTGCCTTGTGGACTTGGTCCATTCCACCACCAGATTTCTTAAGCCTGGAATCGTAAACCGGGTAGTCAAACTCTTTCCCTGACACTCTTGGTGACTGCCAGCTCCAGACTCCTGCCTGAGAAGGTATATATATATGCATATTAATATTATCTGCCCTGGGAACTATAGGTATGAATATATATATATATATATATATGTATATATATATATATATCGTCGGCAGCCGTCTGTCTCGAGAGACGATGGTGTAGCTTCTTAAGAGTCTATCTGCACTGCTGAGAATGGCTGTGTAGTCCGACTCGGGAGTGACACGGTATCTGTCTCCTCCCATGTTAAATCGACATCTTGCGATGACGCTGGAGTGTCCTCTCCAGGGAAGCTGAAGCTACAGAGCCTGGGCAGGGTGATATGGAGGGTCTGCTGTTGCCCATGCCCGTCCGTCTCGAGAGACGATGGTGTAGCTTCTTAAGAGTCTATCTGCACTGCCAAGAACGGCTGTGCAGTCCGACTCGGGAGTGACACGGTATCTGTCTCCTCCCGTGTTGAATCGACATCTTGCGATGACGCTGGAGTGTCCTCTCCAGTGGAGCTGAAGCTACAGAGCCTGGGCAGGGTGATATGGAGGGTCTGCTGTTGCCCATGCAGCAGACCCCCCCTCTCTTCGCAGCTGAAGGGTCCAAGGGAAAGACGGAGTCAATACAGCTTGGCTTCAGGTGCGCCGCAGGAGTTGCCGGTGTTGACTACAACGTCAAACCGCCTTAGGGACTCTGGCTCCGGATTTTCTGTCGGGGTTTACTCCCTTAGCCTTTCCCCTGAAGAGGTATGCCGCAAGGCAGCGGAGGTTTTTTGGAGTCAGAGTTTTTCCTTCTCTGATGTGCCCTGACTGGAAGATCGAACCAGCGACACTTAGCTCGCAGGCCGACGCTCAATCCACTGAGCCAAACCAGCCAGGGCTATATATATATATATATATATCATAACCAATCTACTTAGCATCACCTGTCTCTTATTCCAGACACCTCTGAAGAACCAGTTTTTTTCTGTATGCAGTCCAACAAACTTAATGCAGGTATAGCTTAACAGCACCTTGCTTCAGATTGCATCTTATTCCTCTATGGGGGTAGGGGTGGGGGCTTCGCTTCTGACACTGTGGCATGGGGGGCCAGAGGAACTTTTTTGGTATGTGGACATTCAGGGGAGCTGAGTTCCCACAGAGGGAAACTTCAGCAGATGGGGAAATGATATGAGGGATTAACTGCTTCCCTTTTCTTCCTCTAGTTCTGACACATACTTCTTTTGGCTTCTCAGAGGGTTATATGGACTTAAGCAACCAGTCTCACATTATGACGCATAATTAGATAACATTGCCTTGCTTTGGCTCTCTTCCTTTCTGATTTTGCCCAGCCTCGTCACTGACTCTTGCTTTCTGGGGATAACATTCCCAATAAAGATATTACCTATAAGCCTCTGTCTTGTGCTCTGCTTTCTGGGGAACCAGATATGTTGTACTAGAAAGAGCCTCAGAAATCCCAAGGATGAGATTTCAGAGCTGGATCTCCTAGCAGTCACATGGTAATACAGACCCCATTTCTGGTGGCAAAAGGGCTAGTGATAAGCCCTGACAGGCAGTGGCATCACAGTTACCTAGATTGTCACTTGTGAAACATGTGGTTATATGATAGTTGTAGCACCCAAATAGCATGGAGACAATGATAATCATAAATGTTTGGACATTGTCTGGTTTTTATTATTTTGAGAAACTTGCAGTAAAGACAATGACAAGCATGGTCAGCTGACCATCAATTTAAAACACCTTGTTAAAGCCAGAGGGCCTCTATGGGAGCTTTTGAAAGTATCCTTATCTCCTTCAGCAGTAGGACAGGCCTTGATGAAAATCAGACCCAACATCACATTGTAAGAATAGAGTGTTGCAAAGAAGATTGACTACAAACTCAATAGTTTCCTATATCACGGTCTTGATGGGAAAACAGTGGTAACTTGAGACCTGGCTTGGGAACATTTGGATAAGCCTGGGAATCTTGACCCCATATTATCCAGAACCTTCCATGCTGACAGCATCTTTCCTTTTGCCAGAGGAGAGCATCTTGGCCCTGTGTGGAGACCCTGAATGACCTTACCTGATGCAGTTTAATTGCAAGATGATGCTCTTCCTCCTCAAGATCCACCTTTATTACCTCTCATTGTCTCTAGGCTGATAACCAGAGTCATATCTCAGTATAGCCCAAGCTTCTAAGCACAGTTCTTGTTCTTAACGAAAACATTTTGTATGCCAAAAGAATTGCAGAAATGGGCTAATATATGCAAGCAAGAATTGTGAGAACATTATGGGAGTTGAATGTTGAAGATGTTGGCACCAGGGAGTAGAAAGAAGAGAATTTATTGACATAGTGGCACTCACTTGTGCACAGGGATTCAATGTTCAGACAAAGACATTAGGAATGGGGTCCTAATACTCTACTGGGAAACTTGGACATGGCAAAAGTCTGTAATCAGTGAGCTGGAGCTACTGTAACTTTCTTGGTATAGTATTGAGGAAGGAATCATAATGTTCAGAGAGGTGTTAGAATAGATTTATCATGTGATGCCAGAGAACCTACCATTTGACTGTGTTCCTTGGGTGGGACAAAGAATACTCCCTTCACCAAGGCAATAGGTAAGATGGCCACTGGCATATTTTAGAAACTCGGTAGGTAACTGTCCTCTCTAGGTTGACTTTTATAATATGGGATACCACTATGAAACTGGGTTCCCAGATATCAGTGAAGACGATGTGACACCAGAATGGGAGAGCCAGGTGGCAATATTTAAGCTTTATCATAATGGGAAGCAAAGTCAGAGTAGCAACTGAGATGCCATACATGCAAGGATATGTGTAAAGGCCAACAGACTATTGTGTTCCTAGGGCATATAAATGGAGAAATAACTAGGATATCACCTGAGTTGTCTCTGTGCAAGCAATGAATGGTCTTATATCCCCCCAAGCCACAACCCACATTTTTTAAATTGCAACACAGAGCCCTACCTCTAAGAATCTATTTTTGTGATTAATAATGACCATTCTCAAACCTCTCAGCAGAAACCCCAGACCATCCCTGTTGTCCAATGCACTCTTACAATTCCTCTTACTTTCCAAATTTAGCCAATGCCAGGAAATGACAAGTGATTTTTTCAGGGCCCTTGTTAGAAGGTCAGCTCTGAAGGCCAGGGCTGAGTCTCCTGACCCCCATAACTCACACAAGGACAAGCAGGAAGTCTCTAGACTTCCTTGGGCTGGTGGGGGTCAAAGATTATCAGAAGCGAGCCCCATCTAGGAGTCCAAGGCCATTCTAGGGATTCTTAAGCCAAGTCCAGACATCCTTAGCAAGTCCAGGGAGGGCTTCAACTTATTCACAACAACCTTGGATTTGGATGCAGATATGTATGCATGTGTGCAGGCTTCTGTGTGTTTCTCTGGGGAGAATTTCCATAACTTTTTTCAGGTCTTCAAAAAGACCTATAACCCCATAACAGCCCGGAACCACCGCTGCAAAATTTCTTGGTGAACACAATCTGCATGGGACCTGCACCTCACCACACAACTCATCTGCTGTCAGAGTGTCAAATCTAGTCAAAAAGTTATTACTTTCAAGTCTCTGGGTCATTACCAAGGGTACTGTGGCCAAAGATATTTATTTGCACTCAGTCAGGATCCTGTCTGTGAGTCTTAACATCTCCCAACATCCTAATGAGTAGATGGCAACTACTACGGAGGCAACCAGGTTCATGAGTCTTGTGGAAATTTAAAAAATACCCTCTAACCTATTGGAGCTGGAAGGCCATTTAAAGGCCACAGAGTCCAATATTTCCAGAAATGTGCTCTATGGAGTATGAGTTTTACCAGATGTGGATACAATATCTGTACTAAGAAAAATGATTCAGTGATCAAACAAGCTTAGGGAATACTGGGTTAAACAATGTTAAATCATTCTTCTTCCAGGATTAATGAAAATCTTCTTTAGGTCATGAACGCTTTGAATTTTCAGGAGGGGGATAGAGTGTTTCCCAAATATATTTAAAGTACTATGAAATTCCTCTGCAGAATATCTGGAAGAACAGTCTTCTCTGGGCCAGGTTTGCATCGGAAACAATTTCATGAGATGCAGGAAGTTCCATTCAACCCCTTCTTAATTAGAAAACTCTGCTGAGCACATGAGCTTCCTTGGACATGAATGGAGGGTGAGGGCAAACATGAGTGCTCAGGTACTCCATGTACTGTCACTTCCAAACCCTGCCCTTGGCCAAAGCTGCCAGATGTTTATTCTACAATCCCATGTGTAGTGCTTACTTGCATCCCAGTTGTCAACCCATGCACTTTATAGTTATTCATTGTATCAGGCCGCTTTATCCAGAGAAACTGAGGCAGTAAAACATAAATATATAAGGGCAATATTGAGGAATTGGCTAGTGTGATGGTGGGCACTGGTAATTCTAAAATTTCCAGGATAGTCCAGGAAGCTGTAATCTCAGCCAGGAGTTGATGATGCAGTCTTGAGGCAGAATTTCTTCCTCAGGAAAACCACTGTTTTCTCTTAAGGCCTTTCAACTGATTAGGGCAGGTGGCTACACAGTAACAAAGGCAGGATCTTAACACAGGTAGCCTAACTTCAGATGGTGCTCTTACCATTATTTCAGGTCACCTCTCAGAGCAAACTGATGACCAAAAGTCACAGATCTCAGGGCAAGCAGACGCTGGTTTTCAGGTCAGACTTTGGGGGTCAAGGCCCAAGGCTAGCCACAGTCTCAGGCTGAGGGAGCTGTAATCTGTTCCCCCACCCTAAGATTTTCTACTGACAGGAGATTCTCCTACAAAGGCAGCATAAGCTTGGCACCTATCTGTGCCAGATGTGCAGAGCTCTATTTGTCAATGTGTTCATTGGCAAATGTCTCCAGGCTGTGTGTCCCAGGAATGTGTGCTCAGGCCCAGGTGGGAGAATGGGGATGCAGACTTGCTGCCTGGTTGACTATGGAGCTTCAATGTCCCTGTGCTTGCAGTACTACTCAGCAGCCCCGCTAGGACCTCAAGCCAGGACTATGGGCTATAAATTTCCTAAATGGACATGCTTTATTGAAATGTCCAGAGTGTTTTCCATGCTGGCCATTGGATTATTGACCAATGAATGACCATACTGGCCATTCCACGGCAGGTCTAGTACCCTGATGAACACTTGAGCTCAGATGAGGCTGGGGCTTAGGGCTGGGCCTAACATGGCAACCTTGAAAGAGGGCTGCCCCTTCTTTGGCCTCAGTGATCCCATATGTATGATAAGAGAGGAAGATTAGAATGATCTTTAGTGTTCTTCCAACCTTAAAACTGGTCTTCGACAGCAGATTTTGAAACCACTTCGCTTTTCTTCCAGTAGAAGTATTCCAGAAGGTTCTTTTAGGACTGTTTTTCTAGAGGCGGGTTTCAGGAGCTGGCTATAGACAGCTAGTGACTAGGCATTGCTTGTTTGCACTCTTACATAAAACAACCCAAAAAAACCTCTCAGGGCAAGCCATTCTAAGGGCAAGGGATGGCAATGTTGAGACAAATAAGACTTGGGAGGAATCAGGAATTTTAGGAGATGCATGCAGCCTTTAAAATTCTTTCCTTCATCCTTTTCTCTCTCCCTCCTTCCTGCCTTTCTCCCTTCTACTTTGTTCTCTCTTTCTTTCATTTCCTTCCTCCCTTCCTTGCTGTCTGTCATCTGGCCCCAGGCACAGGTCAGCTCAAACAGCTGCAAGGACAACAGGCATGCTCTCTTGGCTCATTTGGGGAGGGGGCTGAACAGCAGCATTCTTCTTCTGCCTCCTCCTCACATTTAACACACACACACACACACCATTATTCCAAAAGAAAAATGCCAAGATTCCAAGGCACAGTAGAAATGTGTGTTGACCTTGGTGCCCCAGATTCATAGTAGCAGCTTTTCCTCAAAGCAGATGACTACAGATGGATGTACTGCAGGCTTCAGTCTCTTTCCCACTGGGCCCCAATGCGGCTGATCATTGGACCTCAACTCTAACTTTAGGAAATGCAGGTGACACCCAAGGCAGCCCTGACCAACACCAAGTTTAGAAGGAACAGCTGGCCCAGCCAAGGCTTCTGAGAAGGCACCTATGGCTGGGCTGTCTCAGAAATAAAAGCCTAGAAGTTCCTGCATTTGGCCCACTGAACTTCCACAAGAGGACTACTTGGGATGTGCACAGTTCCTTACAGATTTCTAAACATACTCTTGTCTATTCCATTCATCTGTTCATTCTTACATGCACTACATATTTACCAAGTGCTGACTGCGTGCCAGTATTGGAGATGAAATGGTGACCAACATCCACCTCATCACTTCCCTCCTTGTGCTTGCCATGTTGCAATGAATATAGATAAGGAACAAAAAATTCCAAGATGGGTATATGTTTCAAAGTCTATGAGAGCCCACTATAGCTCCTAAAGGGGGCAGGGAGCAACATGCTTAAGACTGTATTGCTAGAACAAGGCAGAATGAAGGCATTTGACCCCAGGTGTTTTACCTCTCAGCTCAGGGCTTTCTCTATCTCTGCTCACTGGCCTCCCCTTATTTCTTCTACCCCGCCCCCCCAGCTGCTGCCAATTGTATTGTCATTCATCCAATGACCTTAGCTGATGACAAGGTCTTAGACTAGCTTTCTCTTGCCAAAGCAGGTGACAAGGTGGAGAGAAGATCAGGCCATGGCAACCACAATAGCTTATTGACCTTCCTTGGTATCCCATTCTCACTGGCATTGCCAGGCTCAGCCCTGGGCTCCTGACACCTGTGAGTGGGACAGGGTTAAAGGGACCTGAAGAGGGGCCTTTGGGCTGGGCCTGGGAAAGAGGATAGTGGCCTTCCTTGGTGGGGGTGTGGTTGTGGTTGTGTTTAGGATGTAGAGGGAACCAACCAACATTGAGCCCCTACTGTGTGCAATAAGTCTGAATTTTACAGGTAAGAAAACTGAGGCTTAGAATGAGTAGGAATGTGACTTGCCCAATGTCACTTGGCTAGTAAGTGATGAAGTTGGGAGTAGACCCCACTTTATTGGACTCTAGGTTCTATTTTACCTGCCCCATGCTGTATTGCTAGAGGTTTTTGAGTGGAAGAGGACCTGGTGTTGATTGTCCTCAGCATAAGAGAGTCTGGAGGGTGTCAAAAAGTGTCAGAAAGGAGCAGATGGACAAGGCTGGCTGGGTGGCAGGATGGTCTTCCAGCCCTAGCTTATGTTGCTTTATACAGAGGGACTGCCTGCAGAATCCTTGATGGTTTCTGTCCTCTTCTCTTGCTTTTCCCTTGCTGACATTCACCTTAGACATTTTGGAATGGCTTTTGAACCTCCTCAAGAGCTGGCCTCGACCCATCACCCAGCTCTGTGCTCACCACTTACGCAATTGTCTGAGATATTCTCAATGACTGCCCTGTGGGGGAAGCCTGGTTCATAGTCCCACTTGACAACAGAAAATCCAGAGGCACAGAGTGGAAGAGACTTGCTTGAAGCCACCTGGCACCCCAGCCATGCCTTTGTGCCTCTGCCTCACATTGAGGTGTCTGTGCCTGTGCCTTCCTTCAGAGACAGGTCTTAGCTCATACCAACTGAGAATATGGAATTTCACAGAAGAGTGTGAAACTCTGTGACAGCCCCTTCATAATAAAGCACCAGTTTCCTTTGCTGCCACATGGATTCCATGATCCCAGCAGCTCACCCTGCTGTCCTGTGTGCAATAGGAGCAAGAAGCCCTGCTCCCAGCCCTGTGACCAGACCCATCAGCTTCTTTCCCTCCTCAGAGTGGCCTAAGAGGCAGTCCCTAGACTCCTGGCACTAAGGTCAACCTTTGCTGTGATAAACCTGATGCTTTCGCCAGGAGGCCAACCCTCCCAGAAATGACACTCCTCGGTCATTACTCAGAAAACCTCAGCAGCTCTCCCATTCCAGGGCTAAATTTGGCAAGGGAGGAATCTGCGGATTTCTTTAGGTTCTCAGCTTCCCCCTTTTATATTTTGGGGTCTAGGAAATAAGGGCAGAAACTATGAATCTGTATCCCCAGCCCCAACTCTAGTGCTGACGGGAGAAGGAGAGCTGGCGAGCCTGTGTTGGGAGTCCCAGGAGTGATCATCCTCTCATCTACCCTCAAAATCTCCTTTGTCATTGTTGCCACCAGGTTTCTGATTCAACCAAACACCTCTGGGTTGCCAAAACCCTGTGCCTGGAGTTTCAGATCCTTTTCCTACCCTGGGGAGACTATCCTCTGAAGACTCCATCTGCTTGCTGCTACTGGGGCCCAGGGCCCCCTGTCAGGCTGGCCTCTTCCTGCCCTAGTGACTTCATCCTTAGGCTCCTCCCATGGAGACCTCACTCTTCAATACCTGTCCTCTGCATGGTGGCTCCTGCTTCCCATTGGCCCTCCAGGGGTGGCCAGAGCTCCTTCCAACTTGGCCTGAGGTTCACCTGAGTTGTGTCCCCTGGAATTCACACACTTGCCCTAGGAGGCAGTTTCTTGCTCTCCCTATTGTACGGATAAGAAAACAGTGACCCAAGGCCACACAGGGCCCAGCCGTGGTGGCACCAGGAGCCAATGTTCCAACCCAGGCTTGACTGACCCCAGAGCTTGAAACCATTGCCTCCTGTCTGTGTTATAGGATCCCTTGGAGCTGAGACCCTGTCTGGGCCCCCACACAACTCAATGCCTGGCACTATGCTAGGCACAAAGTAGATATCCAGTTGACATTTCTTGAATGATGGTCTGACTAATGGAGCCACCCAACCAGCTAGACAGAGAGCAACATTACTTTTTCTAGGCCTATCTTGACCCACAGGGCCTGAGGTGAGAGAGACCCATTTCAGCCAATGGGCTGTCCCTTGCTATCCCAGCACACAACCAGAAGCCTGCTGCCCCAAGCTGCAGGGGCTGATTTGAGGAGCACTCAGTTCTCTGTGTTGTCAAAGGGTGAGAAAATATGGCTTGGTGGTTTCTAGCTCTCTGAGTGAAGGAAGAAGCCCAAGTGCATATCTGATCCTAAAGGAACCCCAGAACCATTGAACCCCATGTGAGACCTGGGCACTACTGACTAAATTATGGTAGGAGGGGCAGGATGGGATGGGTGAGGAAGATCAAGAGGAGTGATTTCAGTATCTTTCAAGGAATTACACTTCTAAAATGAGCATAAGTTACAATCATTTCCCAGATAATACAAGCCTTGAAAAACACATTGGTGGCTTGCATGTTCATTGTACCCAAACTTTAATTAAATCATTTAAAAGGAAAACCTGCCCAGCATTCTGCTAATTGACTCGACCTGGTGAAAGAAGGCCCTGTCCATAACTTCAGTGATTGTATGTTAATAAAATTTATTTCTACAGCCTTTCCCAGCTTCCTGTTATGTATTCAAGAGATGTGTGGGCTCAGAGCCAGAAAGCACAAAGCAATAAAACCTCCAAAGACTCCTTCCCTACACCCTGCCCCCACTTGGCCATTTCTGGTCTGGCTGTGGCTCCTCTAGGCTCCCAGTGCCGTCAGTGCAAATGGGAATATTTGGGGTACTTCCCCTGTCCTGCAGTGGAGTTTTGGGAGTCCCTATGTACTCTAAAATTGGCAGTTTGATGGCTCACAGAGTTCCCAGGGATGCAGCTGGTAATGGGTAGGGAAATAACTGCCCAGCACAGGCAGTATGATATGGGGTTCATTCTTTATGATTCCATTCAAGAATGATGGATTGGGGCCAGCAGAGCTCCTTAGCCTCATCTCATTGGTAGCTATGGTACTCTGAACTGATGCAGCACTTCCAGAACCTCAGACCTGGCTGCTGTTACTATTCAATGTCCATGTTCCTGGCAGGAAAGGAAATGCTTGGAGTCTAAGCTCTCTGGCAGCAGGACAGGGCTTTGTGGCACAGCCTTTCTTGTATCACATGTGGTAGGGATCAACCCCAAATTTGAGGCCCAGCTCTGTCACTGCCTTCCCGAGAAACTCTGGTCAGGTCCTCTTCCTCTGGGACTTGGTGTTCCTGTCAATCCAGGGAGGGGCATTTGTCTTTGGGGCTGTGATCACTCCAATGTTTATGGAGCTGCACACCTCTTGGCCAGGGTGGGAGGGCACAGAAGGTGCACACCCTCAACCATGGCACAGATTGCCTCTGTGCCCTGTGTTGCCAGTGGGGTGGGCTGGCTTTGATGGAGAAAGAAACAACAGTACAATGTTTCCTGACCAGCCCTGCCCCGTATGGCTCGGTCTCATCAAGGATTTATAACCAGTGGGAGGGCCTGGCCAGAGAACTGTGTCCTCCTGGGCATGGCCCCTCGGTCTTCATGAGACAATAACAGACATTCTCTCAGTCACTCAGCAAATGGATGCTGAGCATGACAAAGCAAATCAGTGCCAGATCCTGCCTCAGTAAGTGTAGAGACAGAAATGTCTAAATTACCACTTGGCAAGTGCTACAAGAATGATGCATGCAAAGCGCTGTGGGAACTCAGTCAAGGGAGTGACTCAGCCTTCTGGGGTATAAGCTGCCAAACAAGCAAGGCTTCCTGGGAAGGGGGCATGGAACTGAACTCTATAGGAAAAATAGACATTTAGCAGAAAGAGAAGCATGAAAAATGAAAGAGCATGAATGCCCTCAGTTGGCTCTGGGATGCCTTTGGCCTTGTCTGTATTTACCATCTCCACATCACACAAGAGGGGTAATTGTAGAGTTGTGATTGAGGCTGGACAAGTGCAGAGCTCCAGATGCTTATCTGGAGAAGGCAAGAAGTAATCCCTCTCAGGAAACCTGGAGTGGTAAGCAAAGACAGCAGCCTGGCAGAGCTGCCAACTCTCTGGCACACACACACATGCACACATATGCACACATACAGACTCATGCACCCCTATGCAAACACACATGCACACATAGGCACACATACACAGGCACACATGCATACACATTGGCACACACGTAGGCACACAGAGGCACCCATACACACATGGGCACCGTTATGCACTGAATTTCTATGTATTGTCCACAATTTCATATGTTGAAGTCTTTAACTGCCAATGTGATAACATTAGGAGATGGAGTCTTTGTGAGGTGATTAAGTTTAGATGAGGTTGTGATAGTGGGGTCCTCATGATGGAATTAGTGCCCTTGAAAGCAGAGGAAAAGAGACCAGGGTGCTCTTTCTTCACTATAAAAGGACACTGTGAGAAGACATCAGTCTGTAAGCCAGAAAGAGTGGTGAGAACTAAACCTGCTGCCACCTTGATCTTGGACTTCTGGCCTCAAGAACTGAGAAATAAATGTCTACTTAATTATAACATCCCCAGCTGACTAACACTAGCATACATGCAGTCACATATACACACATGCATGCACATGGTTACATGTACACACATGATTACATGTACACAATGGGCACACACATGCATATTACCCAAAGACAGGCATACACCCATGTGCACCTTTACACCCAGAGAGAAATTCATGTCTCCACCCATAGATACATGTACCCAAATTCAGAAATGTGCTCAAGGGCATGCCCATACGCAAATGCATGTGTCCACTGATGTGTGCATGCAGCATATGCACATTGACCCCCTTTCTACAGTACCCCAGAACTCTCTGCTTTGGGGCATATAGTAAAAAGCCTCCACGCTGTAAATGAAAGCCAACTCTGGAATAGACCCTCAGTGTCCCATGCATTCTACAGGTTGAGACTCTGGGTGGCACTTTCAGAAATGCATGGAAAATCCTGTTCCAGGGTTCCTGGATGGGACAGCCATTCCCAATGGGGATGGATGAAAATTCATTATTTTATCTCTGCTTGAACTTCCCTACCCCAACTGCCACCTGTCCTAGAGTGCCTGAAAAGCAGCATATAGTGGGGACAGAGGAGGCAGCGACTGCAATTCTGAGGTGAAGGGAGGAAAGGCAGCCTGGAGTCTGGCCCTTAGGAGAGGCATGAGGTCTCTCTCTGTGTATGTGCATGTGAGTATATACAAGTTGTGTATGTGTGTCATATATATGATTATGTGTGAATATCCATGTTCGTTCATATGTGCATGTGTATGTGTGTGAACTGTAGGCAGTAGCCCTTGCTTGGTCCCCTTGGAAATGTTGAGTCACTGCCACCTGGATCTACATTAATGTGGGTATAACAGGATGGTTGTGAGCAGCCCAAGGGAGTGATAAAGCTGTCCTGGGGCCTCAGAGCCCATTAGAGTGGCTGGATGTTGGGTCTGGGTCAGCAAGGGTGCCCTTTAGCATCTCTGAGGAGCAGGTCTGGAAATTGCCCAAGGGGACTTGTGGACTGCCCTTGAGAAGGCCTTGTCTCTTCTGAAAAGGGGACCAGAGCATCTTGCCAGGGAGCCTCTTCTACCTCCTAGAACTCATAAGCCTCCATTCCTGGAAGAAAAGGTAACAAAGGGGATGGACCAGAGCAATTCACCTGCCTGCTGTTGTCCTGAATTTAGCCCTGTGACTCCCAACTCAGACTTCTGGCCTACAGAAGAGTAAGAGCATAAATGCATGTTGTTTTAAGCCACCAAACTTGTGATAATTACAGCAGCCAAAGCAAACTGATAGAGAACGGAGATGGCTTTTAAGCCCTCACCACGTGATAGATGAGCACTGTACTCCAGGATTCTTGTCGACTGTCTTATTCGATGCACAAAACAGAACCTGTGTGTGTGTGTGGTGGGGGAAAAGCTCCTACTAAAATGCCCATTTTACATATGGGTTTCACAGGGAATAGCTTGCCCATGTGCACCCAGTGCAGGTGTGGTAGCACAAAAACTGGCCCTGGGGCTGCTAAGCTCTGGGCCCTCTACTCTCCAACTGCCACTGGGGGGAAGGAAGCACCAAGACTGGAGGCTAGATTCACAAGCAGTCATTCCAGTTCCAGGGAAAGAAGAAGCTGTTTTGGATCAGACGAGACTTGCTTTCTATGAATAACTCCTCCAGAGGTCTTGGGCTGGGCACTAGGGTCCTCCAGTAGCCTCTGGCCCCAGCAGTGATGCCCTTTCTTGCATCCAGGCCTTGGCATTGATTCCAAGCTTTTGCCAAAATGCTTCCTGGAATAGCGAGCTAACAAACTCTGAGGCAGCCACTGCTATGGCTGAGCAGCCTCTTTCTGCCCCATCATATCCCTTGAAAACAAGGGCATCTTTTTAAGTATATTTTATTGATTATATTGTTACAATAGTTCCAATGTTTTTCTCCTTTGCTCCCCTCCGCCCAGCACCCCCTTTCCCCAACAATCCCCTCTCCAAGTCCATGCCCATGGGTCGTACATACAAGCTCTCCTGCCTCACCCTTTCATATATTCTTCTTCTTCTTTTTTTAAAAATAATTAATTAATTAGTTAAATATTTTAACAATAAAAAATAACAATCCCTCCCTCTCAGACTTAAGACCCTTTACAATCTTATAAAGGAAAATGGACGAAGGTATCGAGCTCCTCTAGCTGCTTCAAGCTGGACGTGGTCGTCGTCCTACCTACCCGTGGGTCAAGAAATCCCTAATAAGAGTAGTGGTGCGGAGTGGAGGGTGGCCTTCCCACAAGGGGAAGAATCGTGTAGACTCCAGGTTGGTTGGCTGTCTCTGGACAACGGCATGCTTGGTTTAACAGGCTGGCATCCTTGTTGTATTCTGGGGGCAAGAGGTTTAAAGGACATCATTCAATCCGTAACCACTAGATGACAAAAGACAGGTATTAATTTTTCAATGTCCCACATTAGGGAAAAGAAGGGCTTCTTTGGAGGAAGGTATGCCAGGTACATCTCACCTGTCCAAAACCCTTTTTTTGCCCATTATACTTAGTTTGGACTGAGGGAAATATTTTAGGTTTCCTCCCTCTCAGGCCTCTGGGCTCTTTCTGTCCAAGCCATTAGGATAGAAAAGAGAAACCAGTTTTAAAGTGAAGCCCACAGACCACCCCATTCTTCACCAACCCAGCCACTTAGTTCAGCCAAACCATTGAGTCTCAGGGGGCAGCAATGCAGACAGGATTAAGTGAGGCCTATACATACTGACAATCACTCAGGTAATGAGATCGTAGGCTTATGCCCTTTGAAAACAGGAAACACATGTTAGTTTATGTAACATAACCCACATACAAGTCTCTAAATCTGTAGGACTGTCTTATTGGAAAGACATCCAGTTGCAAGGCATTTGATATTCTTCTTGCCTGTAAATTAAACATCTTTGATAATGCCACAGACATAGTTTAACTTTCAAATGAAAACAAATTTTAAATGAAAAGAAACTTTAAAGACGGTTAGTTGCACTACTTTATAGTCTACCACTGGGCATTGTGATCTTCTTTGAATCGTGATTTTTCTCCCTAAGATTACCCTCCTTGTCATTAAAGGGACTGCATTAAGTCCATTTTTAATTTATCCTGTTCATTTGCATAAACACAACAAGAGCAGCAAATGATCACTTATGATCTTTAGTTCAGCTTTGCTGGAAATTACGCAAGGAACATTTAGGGTGACCTTCAGTCTCCCCTTCAAGGCACAGAAGCAGATCCACATACCTGGCATTCAGCCTTGCCTGTAAACACCTGTCTTTTCCAGGTCCTCCTGGTTTTCCATTGTGCCATAAGGTCCCTTCCAGCCATCTTTCAGGAAAACAACCATCGTTCCTTCCCTGGAAAGATTGCTATGGACCGCTCATCCATCCAAGGTACCAGGCCTTTTATCTCGTGGACTTTTATTACCTTTGAAAGTCAGTCCCAGTTGCTCAGGGCTTTTTGGTAACAACCAAAGCCCAAGCATGTCTCCTTTAGGCATGACATTCCATTCAAAGTCTTAGTTAAAAAAAGAAAGAAAAAAAAAAAAACCTCTATTAACAACTGGTCTTATTAGTTTTATGCAAAGAAATTTAGGTCATTACTTACTTCTTTAGAATGCCAAATTCTGGAGGGATCAGATAGGGAGAAAAATATACAGTGTGAAGGAAAATCCTTGTCCTTCTAATATTCACTGAACTTGCATTTCTATTCTTTATATTTTTATTTTTCCCCCCACTAAAAATTTTTCTGTTTGTTTTTCCACTACAGTTGTCTCACTTTTCTTCCCCCTCTTGCTTCCCTGCACCCTGCCCCCCCTTCTTCCACATTCAGTCTCCATCCAGTTGTCCATGTCCATGGGTCATTTATACATGTTCTTTGACTAGAACCTTCCGCTTCTTACCCCTTCTCTCCCTCCCATCTCCCCCTTTGTTACTGTTAGTTTATTCCTTGTTTACATACCTCTGGTTCAATTTTGCTCATTTGTTTGTGTTGTTCATTAGTTTCCTGTAACAGGTGATAGCATAAGGTAATTTTCTTTTGTTGCCTTGCTTATTTCGCTAAGCATGATTCTCTCTAGTTCCAATCATGTTGTTGCAAATGGTAGAAGTTCCTTCTTTCTTTCAGTACTTATTCATTGTCATTTTCCCCCTTTGTACTCGTGTTCCTCTCTGTCTCTCTCTGTTTCTTCATCTTCTTAAAGGAGACCCTTTAGCATCTCTTGCAATGCTGGTTTAATGGAGATGTATTCTTTTAGCCTTCTTTTGTCTTGGAAACTCCTTATTTCACCTTCCATTTTGAATGAGAGCCTTGCTGGGTAGAGTATTCTTGGTTGTAGGCCTTTGTTTTTCATTGCTTGGAATATTTTTTGCCATTTCCTTCTGGCTTGTAGTGTTTCTGCTGAGAAATCTGATGATTAGCCTTATTGGAGCTCCCTTGTATGTTACTAGTTGTTTCTCTCTTGCTGCTTTTAGGATTCTCTCTTTGTGTTTGAATGTTGTCATTTTAATTATGATGTGTCTTGAAGTGGGCCTGTTGGGGTTCATCTTCATTGGGACCCTCTGTGCTTCCTGGACTTGCATGATTCTTTCTCTCCTCATGTTAGGGAAGTTTTCTGTCATTAGTTTTTCAAAGAGGTTTTCTATCCCTTGCTCTTCTTCTTCTCCTTCTGGAATTCCTATGATACGGATATTATTACGTTTCGTGTTGTCCTGCAGCTGTCTTAGAGCCTCTTCAGTCTTGTTCAGCCTTTTTTCATTTTGTTGCACTGTCTGTGAGTTTTTGTCTACATTGTCCTCCAGCTCGCTGATCCGATTTTCTGCTTCCTCTAGCCTGTTTTTAATTCCTTCTACTGTGTTCTTCAATTCAGAGATCATATTCTTCATTTCCTCCTGGCTCTTATTGATAGCTTCCATGTCCTTTTTGATGCTGGTATAATTCTCAGTAAGTTCCTTATAGTTCTTCTGGAGTTCACTGTAGTTTTTCTGGAGTTCTTTGTAGTTTCCGCTGAGCTCATTGAGCTTCTCCATAATCCATGTTTTCAATTCCATATCTGATAGTTGGCTCCCCTCTGTTTCATTTAGCACTCTTTCTGGGGATTCTACCTTTCCTTTCGATGGGGGGTTGTTTCTCTGTCTCCCCATTTTTGTGATTCCTATTGTTTGTTGGTGCTTCTTAGAATGATCTGCACTTCCTGGATCTGCCCCTGGTCGAAAACAAGGTCATCTTGAACATCAATGCTCTGAGGCCCTGGAAGACTGGACACTGAGACTCACAGAGGAATAGGGTAACCCAATTTGGTCAATATCAGGTCGTGGTAGAGCCAGAGGCTCTTGATGGTTAGCAGCTCACTCTTTCTCATGGCCAAGACCAATGGCCCTGATTTATGGGCCAAAGAGACTTGATTCAATAGCAGATGCAGACAATGCCCAGTAAACCTGCTGGTATGGTGCCGGCATAGCAAAGTGAATTTTTTTGCTGGCCCTTGCAAATCCTATCTGAATAACACAAAAAAAGTGTTAACATTGATCCGGAGATCTCACTTCCCAGCTTCTTGGGCTGGTACTAATCATTTCCCAGCCTGTGCCAAGAGCAGTGGTGGCTGTGAGGCAATCCAGCTCACATGGCCGTCCATGTCATCTTTACCTGCTACCTTGTGGAGAAAACTGCCAGAGCAGAGGAGAGATGAATATGCTTCCATCTCACGAGACTTGAGTCTGGGGGTGAGGAATAGACCTTCCCACATTTGTGTTCTGCTCTTTCTTCTTGCTGCCAGGACTCTCCTTTTAGGCAATGTGAGAAAACATAGACTCATAGCACCATTTGGGACATCATCACAAGAACTTGAGAGTGCCTTTTCTGGGCTATCTCTCATTGGGGACCCCATTAGCTTTACAGCAGATTCTAACTGCACAAGAGCTGTGGCATTGGAGAATGCAGTTTCATCTCCATCTTCCCTCTGGGATCCTAGCTTCACCTCAGAAGCCTCTGAGCAACACCAGATTAGATGACCCTAGATGGACATATTGAGGAGTCCTGTTCCCGGGGTGAACTCTCTATCTAGTGGATGACAGACAGGAGATCTAAAGCCCCCCAGGGGCACATGTCTCCAAGAATCACGAGTTAGGGTCTTAAGACCTTCTATCATCACCCAAAACTCTGGAAGGCAGATCTTATTTATTTCATTTCACAAACAAAAGAAGTTAGACTGAGACAGGTTAAGCAGCTTGCCCACTGTTGCCAGTTGCAAAGGAGCTAACAAAAGATGGGAACCTAAAGGGAATGCATCAAGACCAGTGCTAAACCACATGCTGGACAGGTCATGAGTTTCCAGGGTCCCACTGACTTTGAACCACATGTTGGAATTTCTCATTGACTTGCATGATCATTGGGGAACCACTTATCTTCATTTCTGATTGATCATCAATATATTAATGATCTGTAAACAAAGTCTTAAATGTACCTGAGACCTATTTAGTTAGTGAAATGTTTTTAATTATTCTAATACAGGGTTCTCAAAGTGTGGTTAAAAACCTAGCCGTATTAATATCACCTAGAGCTTCTTAGAAATACAAAATCTTGGGTCTCCCACCTCCCTCCAGACCAACCGAAGCAGGTATTCTGGAAGTAGGGCCCAACCAAGACCAGCTGCATAATCTGTGGAGCTCAGTGCTAAATAAAAGGCAGGGTCCCTTCTTCAAATATTTTAAAGAATTTCAGGACAACAACAGCAGAGCATTAAATCAAATGTGGGGTCCTTTTGAACATGGGGCCCTGAGCAACTGCACACCTAGGAATTTGGCCTTGGCTGATAGAAGCACTTCCCCAATCACTGCCCCCATGTCCACATTGCATTTTCCCATATGTGTATCTGTCTCCAAATGTCCCCTTTACATAAGGATATCAGTCACATTGGATTAGGGGATCACCCTACTCTGGCATGACATCATTTTAAGTAATTATATCTGCAACAACCCTATTTCTAAATAAGGCCACATTTTCAGGTACTGGGAGTTAGAATTTGAGGGGATAAAATTTAATTCCTAACAATGGGGCGATAGCCCACACAGGAAGCCCTATCTGGGATTATGTGCCTCCAAGGAATCAGCGGGAACCTGTAAAGGGCCCTCCTTCAAATCACAGCCTCAGAAGCACTGGGAAGGTATGGGTAGAAAGAGCTATGGTCCTGTTCGGAAGTGGATGTGGTGTAGAGCTTGTCTCAAACCACAGTGCTCTAAGCCAAGATCCTAAGGCCAGTATAAGTTCCCCCAATACATGACCTACAGCAAGACCAGAAGAACCACAGATTTGAGCCCATTCAGCTCAACCCCTCACCTTTCAGAGAGGAAACTGAGGCCCATAGAGGGCAAGAGGCTGCCCATGTTTACAGAACAAAGAAGTGGGAGTTAGTCATGGGATTAGGTACTCTGGACTCTCATGCCTGCTCCACGACTATCTCCTTCCTATTCCTCTTTAGCAGAGAATCTCAGAACCGTGAAGTTCAATAGAGGCCCAGACAGAAGAAGGACTCACTGAATACCAACCAGCAAATTGGTAATGGGACTAGACTGGAATCAAGGCCTCTTGACTCTTAGCTCAAGGTTTTCTGCCCCTCCTTTCCCCCTGCAGGTGATGTCCATCCTGTTTTCCATGTCACATTCCATGTGCACCATGTTAACAGAAGTGTCACACCAAAATGTCCTGACTCAGATACATTTGATAAATTCTAAGTTATTCAAAGTTAAACTGTAGGACTTCTCAGGGTCTTTTCTGTGCTTTGTACATTGGGATTCTCCAAGGTGGGAACAGCATATACAGAGTTTTCCAGCTGCTTTGACCTCAGAAGTTCTTTATCTATAGAAACCGTGTTGACTTTTCTCAAGACCCTTGGGATGGGCTTCTGAAGGCTGTGGGAGCCTCAAGGACTCTCTGCAGAATAGCAAGCAGAATAGTGTGGGCCTCAGAAGAATTCTGCTAAGATGATGTGTGGAATAAACTGGGCAGGAAGGGCAGTGTGGAGCTTGCTTCTGTGGATTCAGGAACTGAAGTTTTCTCTGGCCTCCATAGAATTTTTTAAACCTCAACTTGACACCATCCTTTAAAAAAACTAATTTCTTCTGTGCTAAGGATTTACAGACACATTTCCCTTTCTACAGAAAAATCTAGTCTTTTCTACTCTCACCATACCTATCCTAGCATTTAATAGCACCTTGCATCCTTTAGCCTGCTGCCAAGAAAAATTAACCCTCTCCTTGTACTAATGTCCATCCTCATTACAGAGGTAACTGTTTCCAGATGTTCCACCAACAAAGGAAGGGGATCTTGATTGGAACTGTAAGTACTCTGTCCCATGGGAGGGCTATGGTGGCCTCCAACTTGACTCCTTGGGGAGGAGCCAGGTCTCACCTTGCTTTCATACCTACAGCCTGTTCCACATTGTCAGGGTTGGCATGAGTAGCGGGATGGCTGATTTTTGCTGCTGAACCCTTTGCAAAGAGGGGCTGCTTATCAAGAAAGAGAAAGGGTCTTCCCAGAAATCTATGGCAGGGCTTCATCATGAGGTCCAACTTGGAGAATTTCAGTGTACATAAGAGAAATGTGTGGAAATGAAATGTCCCTTCTGACATCACTTATTTCCCAAGCTGAGGAAATATGTTTGGCAAAGGACTTTTGCTGAAGCTCAAACTTGGCAAAGCCAGATTGATGTGGGCAATGAACTCCAAAGTCCCAAAGCAGAAAAACACAAGTTAGGAATCCAGATGAGGGGCTGAGATTAGCATATAAGAAAGTTCATGCTTCCACTCTGTGTTCACAGCAGATGGAACTAAGCACTCTGAAACATTCCAGCTTGGTTGGAGCCAGCAGATATGGATGGGGGTCCATGTTCCCATGTGTCTCATTGTTTTTCTATAGAAGCCTTCAAGGTCAGCATTTAGGCCTTTTTACAAAGAGCAGACAGGTGAGGGAGGTGAAGGATTTGGTCCAAAGCCACACAACTAATTCAGGACAGAGCCACACCAAGCTCTTAGAACCACTGTTTGTCAGAGGCAGAGGAGCTTCTAATTTGTCACCCTTGGCTGGCAGGAGAGGGAGAAAGAGCCAGCAGGGCACAGCTCTCACTCTCTATGCCCAAGGAGAAGAATAGACATCAAGTGGGCAGGAAACCCCTGCTATCAGCATTCAAGTTGTTTGTCATTTAAGGAAGTGTGTTCTCTGCTCTTGCTTCAGAAGAATTTAGGAACCTGGAGCAAGTTGGTTAGCACAGAGACTTCCTGTTCTCTGCTGGGTTAGGCTGGGTATTGCTGATTCAAAGGTCAGTAGAGGACGGGTGGGTCCACCTGCTCTCCCAGTTCATGATGAAAGGTGTGTTCTGATTTTGGCAGAATATCCTGTTTTATTCATAAAGCACCAACCCAAAATAGAATGAGAGCTCTTACATGTGGATGTCCTGGCAAGCTTAAGAAGTAAGAAACAAAAACACCTTACCCACAACACTTTCTATCTCTACTTTATTTTTTTAAGTTTATTTTATTGATTATGCTGCTACAGTAGTTACAGTTTTATTCCCCTTGCTCCCCTCTGCCCAGTACCCCCTTTCCTCGAGCAATCCCACTCCCCCCACACTTACTTCATGACCATGGGTCCTGCATATAAGTTCTTTGGCTTCACCCTTTCCTATATTATTCTTAACATCCCCCTGTCTATTTTGTACCAACCAATTATGCTTCTTAGTCCCTGCACCATTTCCCCATTTCTCCCAATCCCCTCTCCCAGCTGAAAATCCTCCAAATGATCCCCATACCTATGATTCTGTTCCTATTCTGGTTTGCTTAGTTGGATTTTGTTTTTATTTTTCAGATTCAGGTGTTGATAGTTGTCAGTTTGTTGTCATTTTAGTGTTCATAGTTTTGATCTTCTTTTTCTTAAGTAAGTCCCTTTGACATTTCATATAATAATGGCTTGGTGATGAACTCCTTTAGCTTTACCTTGTCTGGGAAGCGCTTCATCTGCCCTTCCATTCCAAATGATAGCTTTGCTGGATAGAGTAATCCTGGTTGCAGGTTGCCTTTCATCACATTGAATACTGCTTGCCAGTCCTTTCCTGCCTGCAAAGTGTCCTCTGAGAAATCAGCTGATGGTCCTTTAGGCACCCCCCCCCCCCGTAGGCAACACTCTGCCTCTCTCTTGCTGCCCCCAGGACTCTCTCTTTATCTTTCACCTTTGCCATCTCAATCATGATGCACCCTGGTGTGATCGTCTCTGGGTCCAGCTCACCCAGGACTCTCCATGCTTCCCGGACCTGTATGTCCATCTCCTTCGCAAAATTTGGGAAGTTTTCCTCATTTTTTTCAATTCTTGCTTCCTCATTCTGCACTGGTTGACTGTTTTTTTTCTTCCTTGCATTCCAGATCATTGATTTGAACCCCAGTTTCCTTCCCTTCAACATTAGTTTTGTATGGACTTTCCTTCGTTTCACTTAGCATAGCCTTCACTCCTTCTCTTATGTGTTTGCCATACTCAAGCATATCTGTCAAGTCTGTGAGCATCTTTATCACCAGTGTTTTGAATTCTTTATCTGTTAGGTTGTCTATCTCCTCATCTGTGAGGTTGGCTATCTTCTCGTCGCTTAGTTCTCCCACTGGAATCTTGATGCATTCCCCCTTTGGGGCCATAGTTCTCTGTTCCCTCATTCTGACAGGCTCCTGTGTTTGTTTGCCTCCACGTGCCAGGTAGAGCTGTCACTCCTGTTACATTGTAAGGGGCGGAGCCTTAGGGATTCGTCAGTACAGGACGACCTGTTTCACCACGTTGTGTCGCTGTATGTGGGGAAGGTGTCCGAGAGGGAACAATGCACTCGCCCCTTTTCCAGGCACCTCTCCCACTTCTGCACCAGATTGGCGCCCCTCTAGCTGCTGCCTTGGCTGTCGTCCCAGAGTGGGTGGGTCTCCAGACGTTCTAGAACTGTGGAGACCCTTTAAACAAGTGGACTCTGCTGAGAGACTGCCAGTTTCTGCCTCTGCCTCAACCCCCACTGGTCTGCACTGTCAGAAGCAATGAGGCTTGATTTTCCCTGGTGTTGGGACCATGAGTTGCGAGGTCCGGTGAGGAGCTGGGAGAGCTCCCCAGGCGTCCCTCCTGACTTTTTAAAACATGTGACTGCGTTTTCCACTGGCCTGCTGCTGTCACTGCTGCTGCTGCTGCCACCACACCACATCCTCTCAGCCCTGGCTCCGCCCCTCCTACCTGTCTGGATGAGTATTTCTTCTTTATATCTTTGTTTGCTGGACTTTCATGCAGTTTGATTTTCTGTAACTTCTGGTTGTTTCTAGTTTTTAGGTAGTTGTATTCCTTCTTAGTTGTGGAGGGAGATACAGCGTGTCTGTCTACACCTCCATCTTGGCTGGAAGTCTCTTGTGCAGTCTTGATGCTAGGAGTTCTGAAGCCTCTTTGGATAGTCCCAAATCTCATGCCAAATCATTTAACTCATGCTGATCAAGTCCCTTATAAACTGAGTCATCTTCAATCTCAAAATCTTCATTGCTGCTGTCACTTAGTCTTCACCATACTCCTGTTTTTCAAAAAAGGGTAGTTCAATGAAAACTGGCACTGGGATTTCAGCTGAATGAGGCACTGGGCGTATAGCTGATGGTAGACTAAGGTACTCTATTTTAAATTTATTTTTATTGTTATATCCTGACGTTTTCACTATACAAAAGTAATAGTCACTTGAATGATCTCTGGGCTCTCGCCAAACCATAGGTATACCAAATGGCAATTTATCACATGTTCCTTTCGACCACATTCATTAAGTCTCGACACACTTCTTGCACACTTTGTGAAGGGCCCAAGAATTATCTTGATCACCAAGTTTTACTTTAAAATATGCAAGGGAACCAACCATATGGGAAAATATATTTGCCAATGATATCTCAGAAAAGTCAGCACCAAGAAGACAGACAACCCAATTAAAAAATGGGCAAAGGACCTGAACAAACACTTCTCCAAAGAGGACATATAGAGGGTCCATAGACATATGAAAGAATGCTCAGCATCACGAGCCATCAGAGAGATGCAAATAAAAACCACAATGAGATACCACCTCACACCAGTCAGAATGGCCATCATCAACAACAACAACAAAAAATGCAAAATAGGCTTGCCTGACAAATGTACTGATATTTGTCCTTTGACTGGGAATGGTGAAACTGCCACAAATACAACAAAATGAATCAGGGTTGTTTAGGCACTTATGATGAGAAATAACAGAGGCAGACATGATCTGAAGGAAAGGAAATAAGTACATATGTAAATAAAAAAATAAATTCTGCCAAGTCCTTGTATACAAACAGGAACTTGGACTACACTTCAGAATACGATTCACTATATAGAGAGGCACACAACCTCTAACCACACTGTCTCATGTGTAACTGAATAGCTTAGACAAGTATGAAACTGTCACTGGTCTCCAAAGTCATCCCCCACCCCTCCCCACCCGAGGGAGGTTTGCTCTCAGCCAAGAGGAGAGCACCTGTGCTTCCCTCAATTCAGCCTAGAGTGGGCACATTAAGATAAACTGTACAGAAAAAAGTTGACCTGATAGAAGAAAACTAACTGCAGTTTTGAAATCAGCCTGCCAATTTAAGTCTAAAACAGCTGAAAAATCGAACTCAACCATAATTATGTTAAAAATTGTTCCCCTGTGTTATCCATCACACTTCCTAAATAAACTAACTTCACCCAAGTTCTATCTTAGGCTCTGCTTTAGGGTAACCAAACAAATGGTAAATGAAAATAAATAGGATAAAAATACATCAATGAAACCATGTATAGACAACACAACTGGAAAGAAATACGGCAAAATCTTAATAGCAGTTGTTTCTGGGAGAGGGAATTCTGGGTAGTTTTCCCTCTTGGCTTCTTTCTTGATGATTTTCTGTTTTTTGACTGAATTGTCTCCATAAGGATGCTTTGATAATAAGAAAAAGTGAATGCTCACAGCAGATCAATGAAGAGTTAAATTAGATAAAAACAAATTGCTTCTGGAGAATAGAGAAATGAGTGATTTATTGCCCTTAGGGGAATTTAGGAAGACTTGCTGGAAGACATGGCACTAAATTTGCCACATGAAAGGATGGATGGGTGAAGAGGGCTGAAGAGGGCATTCCAAAGTGGGAGAAGTAGTGTGAGTAAAATCACAAAAGAAATGAGAAAATAGAAGACAAGGATGGAGTTGTCCAGTACTACCATCCTGTAGTGCTTATGAAGGACTTAGATGAGTCACTATAATTACAGGAAGAGTTCCAAAAGGATGTTCTGTACTGGGAAGGCCCAAAAGTAAAAGGCAAAGCATATATGTGGTTTACAAACTGAGGCTTTAGGACTGTGGTGCTTCTGGTAAGTATGAGCACCTGCTGTTGGGCCCAAGCTTGCAGTGGACATATGCTAATCACAAATGAACTCACCTAACCTATTTGGCTTTCTATCACAAAGGAAACATGGAAGCTCAGTTTTACCTTGAACTAGGTCCCTCCTGGATCTTCCTGCATTACCTTTGTTTTCCATTCCTCTTCTCTTGAGAGTGTAGCTTCCCTCTGGGGGAGTATGAACAGAAACTTGATTGTTCTCCCCACCTGTTCTCCCCATCACAACCAAACAGACATTTTTCTTTTCTCTTTCTCATTTCTCTCTAACACCAAATTCTTTTTTCACATTAAGACATGCTCTTACCAGCTTATGTGAGACTCACCTTCACACAGGCATGCTCTTTCTCTCATAATCTCTCTCTCTCTCCTCTCTCTCACTCTCAGGGTTCTGGAGATGGTCAAAAAGAGGCAGGTACCAGAGTAAGTCTATAGATGTGAAAAGGAGTCATATTAGAGAAAAAGTGTTGGAGGTGTCCCTCATACCAGTAATAAGGCATAAAAAGTTAAGACTTTGGGACTGATATCCAAGTGAAGGTAGTGACCTTGTCCTATCTGTCGTTGCCCTTGTAAGAAAGTGGGAGTTTTTTTTTGCTAGAGGATAATGTTGAAAAAGGATCTCTAAAAGCACTTTAAAAAGAGGCATTTCTGTAGAGTTGGGATAGTTTCTACCTTGCAAAAGGCTGCTCTGTTCAGTGCACTGAAACAGAAAGCAAACCCTGACACAAATCACTCCTCTGAGCTGGTTTTGCAAGGAATAAAGCCAGAGACCAGGCTAAGAGCTGGAATTCTTTTAGCCCAGAAGATGAACTCTCACATAGAGACTCTGTTAGGCCAAAGCTACCTGAAAGCTCAGGGAAAAGTAAGCAACAAGGCAATGTGTGGCAGCCATGAGATTGCACCTCACAGGCTCCCACTGCAAGGGCATCTTTCACTTGGGTTACTGGTCCTGCCCTCTAAAATCCATTGCTGTGTTTGTGCTGAGGCTGTGGGCTGTTCTTAGCCATGACTGAGTTTGCATTGTTAGGAATGTTTTTTGGAGAGACTGATCTCCTCTGGTGCTCAACTCCTGCTTGAAGCCTCCCTGAAGGCCTTGCCAAGCCGTCCTGAGACTGCATGATGGTCTAAATGTTTCCACAGAATCCTCCTTTCCACTCTCCTTCACATGGGGTCATATTTGCACTGTTGTCTGACAGCTCTTTGGAGTTCTCCAGCCCTCTTCTCATTTTCTCTAACAAATGTTTCCGCTAACAAAATCCTAGCCTAATAATTCTATCTTGCCTTTGTTTCTTGAAGGACAGCTAACACACCTTGAGAACTTCCATGTTGACATACCCATTAGCTGGGCTCTGAGAGAAGTCTGGGCTTAGTTCTCTACTGCCCCAGCTTCTGCTGTCTATCTAGTATAGACATTTAGGAGACACAGGCCAGCAGCAGATGAGAACAATGGTAGAGCCTGAACCATCAGGTTAGCATGTTTCCCAGCCCAGGGTGAGCCCCAGTGCCAAATGCCACCCCTATTCTATCTAAGATATACATGATGTGACTCAAAATTCATTATCCCTTCTTTCCTCTCACTAACTTTTCCCTTCCTCCTGTCTTCTCCCCAACTAACCTCAACCCTTTGACCTTGAAGCACAAAGATAACTCTGAGACTGGGCAAGAGTATTTTAATCATCATCACAAACTCTACTACCTCCTCTTGCATTGCCACCTCCACTTTCACCTCTACCATTACCACCATCATCTTCATTACTTCCACCACCTCTACTACTACCACCTCCACAACCACCTCCCATTTTATCTCTGTCTCTGCTTCTCTCTTCACCACCACTATTATCTCGACCATCACCACCGCTACCTCTATTACCTCCACCATGATCGCCACCATCACCTCCATCACCACCACCACCACCTCTATCATCTCCATCACCCCCACCACTACCACTGCCACCACTTTCATCTCCTATCAGTACTTGCACCTCCATCATAAATAACCTCCACCTCCACCATCACCACTACCACCATCACCACCACTACCTTTACCACACCTTACAATTTTCTCTACTACTTTCTATAAAACTCTAGAAAGTGTCCCGAGCACATTACTGTGTCACAAGTGGCCATGTGATGGTATAGTGAGGCCATGATTCTGGCGTAAGGTTGATCTGGTTTCATTGACTAGATCTACCCTTTACAGGCTATGTGAACTTGACAAGATTTACCTGACTTTGCTAAGCATTTGTTTCTCAATTTGTAAAGTGAGGACAATAACAGGACTGTTACAAAGACTACATGAGATCTTCCACACAAAAATCTTCAAATGAGCTGTCATTATTGCTTGTAAAATCATCAACACCAATATCTTCATTTTCACTTAACAGAAAAAGACAATGAAATTAAGGAAGCTGATTTGCGGAGGATAGCAGAGCCATTCATTTATTCATTCATTCATTATTCATCAAGCACCAGCTCTATGCCAGACCCTGACTTGATGCTAGGCATTGAAAAGCACAGAGGGAAGAGCCACTGACCAAATAGTTTAAACTCTAGAGAGGGAAGTAATCACACAATAGAGATAGGTACTCTGTTGGAGAACCAGAAGGGGGCAAATGGGCTCAGCCCCATATAGGCGTTACCAAAGGCTTCCCCAAGGATCCAACTTTTAAACTGAGACTTGAAAGAGAAGATCTCATTAGGCAAAGGAAGGGTAAGATAGGGGGCAGTGTGTGGGGAGGGGATGCATTTAGAAAGAGTGTATCTTTGGATCCCTGTGTTTCGCACATTGTTCCATGCAGCACTCTCTTGTCTACACTCATACTTTTTAAAGCATTTTCACCACTAGCTAATATGAACCTTATAACAACTCTATGGGATGAGAATGTTTATTGTCCTCATTTTTGAGTTAAAGTTACTGAAGCTCAGAGAGAGCTAGTGACTAGCTTGCAGTCATAGAGAAAACAAGTGGTAGACTAGGAACAGGCATCCAGGCTGTTGATGCCAGTCTGGTGTCCCCTACTGGGTACTAGACTGCCTTCTGTGTGGTCAGGGGTAGCTTCATCGATGCTCTCTTAATAGCCAAAAATGCTCTGGAGAACTTTTCTCTTTACCTCTCTGCCCCCAGAGTTTTGTATTTTCTGGGTAGAATAGTTTTCCATCCCTTTCTCTGTCTTTCTGTCTCTCTCTCTCTGTCTCTCTCTCTCTCTCTCTCTCTGTCTCTCTCTCTCTCTCTCTCTCTGTCTCTCTCTCTCTCTCTGACTCTGTCTCTTTCTCTTAATTTTTATTTTTTCTCACAATTTTTAGATCAACAACTAAGTCATGTTCAAGGCTGTACAACATAATGAATGCCAATTTTCTCTAGGTGCTAAGGTTTCAAATATTTTCACCCTGACTAATTTTTCACCACAAGCAGGATTCTGACCCAGAAACAGGTTGAGGCTGTCAGTGGTGGAGATACTGGATGAGTCCCTCAGAGGGGCAGTCCTGAATGCATCCTACAGAACAATGAAGGCCTTTCATGGAATTTGCTCTTAAGCAATCTTTTGGGAGCCTTGGGGGTTTCCAAAACCTGAAGCTCAGCTCCCACCTGGGAGCTGGATCCTCCAATTAGTTTCAGGAAAACTACTTCTATCAATCTTCCCAAACTTGCATCTGCAGTGATCATCCTGGGCATCTAGGCAGGGCTTCCTGTTTCCAGCCATTGTCAGGTTGGCTGAAATGGGGAGCTAGTTCCTCTTGTCTCTTAACTTCCTGCTCCTCAGACCTGAGGCTTCTGTGGCTGCTGCCAAGCACCCAATTCCGGAGGAGCCAGAAGATGGTGTTCTCACCCAAACAAGTCCTCCCTCCCCTACTCCACCCGTATCAGCTTGGCAATTTGTATACTTAATAGTATGACTAAATGACAATGACATACTCTCCCATCTAAAGTAGATATATGGTGAAACAGGTCACACTGTACTGAAAAATCCCTAAGGCTCCACCCCTTATAAGGTAACAGGAGCTACAGCTGTACCTGGGATGTGGAGGCAAACAAACACAGGAGCCTGTCAGAATGAGGGAACTGAGAAGTATGGCCCCAAAGGGGGAATGCATCAAGGTTCCAGTGGGAGAACTAAGCGACGAGAAGATAGCCAACCTCACAGATGAGGAGATAGACAACCTAACAGATGAAGAATTCAAAACACTGGTGATAAAGATGCTCACAGACTTGACAGATATGCTTGAGTATGGCAAACACATAAGAGAAGGAGTGAAGGCTATGCTAAGTGAAACGAAGGAAAGTCCATACAAAACTAATGTTGAAGGGAAGGAAACTGGGGTTCAAATCAATGATCTGGAATGCAAGGAAGAAAAAAAAACAGTCAACCAGTGCAGAATGAGGAAGCAAGAATTGAAAAAAATGAGGAAAACTTCCCAAATTTTGCGAAGGAGATGGACATACAGGTCCAGGAAGCATGGAGAGTCCTGGGTGAGCTGGACCCAGAGACGATCACACCAGGATGCATCATGATTGAGATGGCAAAGGTGAAAGATAAAGAGAGAGTCCTGGGGGCAGCAAGAGAGAGGCAGAGTGTTGCCTACAGGGGGGGTGGTGCCTAAAGGACCATCAGCTGATTTCTCAGAGGACACTTTGCAGGCAGGAAAGGACTGGCAAGCAGTATTCAATGTGATGAAAGGCAACCTGCAACCAGGATTACTCTATCCAGCAAAGCTATCATTTGGAATGGAAGGGCAGATGAAGCGCTTCCCAGACAAGGTAAAGCTAAAGGAGTTCATCACCAAGCCATTATTATATGAAATGTCAAAGGGACTTACTTAAGAAAAAGAAGATCAAAACTATGAACACTAAAATGACAACAAACTGACAACTATCAACACCTGAATCTGAAAAATAAAAACAAAATCCAACTAAGCAAACCAGAATAGGAACAGAATCATAGGTATGGGGATCATTTGGAGGATTTTCAGCTGGGAGAGGGGATTGGGAGAAATGGGGAAATGGTGCAGGGACTAAGAAGCATAATTGGTTGGTACAAAATAGACAGGGGGAAGTTAAGAATAATTTAGGAAAGAGTGAAACCAAAGAACTTATATGCACGACCCATGGACATGAACTAAGGGGGATGGGATTGCTGGAGGGAAGGGGGGAAAATTGGAACTACTGTAACAACATAATTAATAAAATATACTTAAAAATAAATAAATAAATACAATAAAAAAGAATTAAAAAAAGACTGCACAAGAAAAACTTGCCCGAAAAAGGAGCAAAGGTATCCTACTTTCGATCAAGAGAAAGTGCATTTCTGCAGTACTTTCGAAGTGACAGTGGCTTTGTGTATTGCCATAACATTCATGGTTTAATGGAGGAATTTGCAATTCCAATATATAACACAACCGAATGGTGATTGTTCATCAATAGCTCAAAGCAGAGCTTGAAGTGTGTCTTCCTCCACAATGGCAATTTATTTGTTGCAGTCCCAATTGGCCATTCAGTTTGTTTTCATGAAGAATATGAAGGCATAAAGAGAATCATTGATCTGTTGCAATATCAGAAGCAAAATTGGATCATTTGTGTTGACCTTCAAATTGTCTGTTTCCTTCTTGGTCAGCAACACGGATACACCAAGTATCACTGTTTTCTGTGTATGTGGGACAGCAGAGCTCATGAGAAGCATTGGGTGGAGCTGAATTGACCTTCAAGGTCTGACCTCAAACCTGGTGATCCAAACATTCTACATGAGCCACTTGTTCACAGAAAGAACCTTATATTCCTACCTCTGCACATAAAACTGGGTCTCATGAAGCAATTCGTTAAAGCTTTGCCAACTGAAGTAGACTGTTTCAAGTATCTCCTTTTCGCATATCCTAGCCTGTCATTTGAAAATATAAAATACCTTAATATGTATGTTTGGTAGCAGAACTTTACTATTTGTACACAATTTAACTTACAGTAACAATATAGCCTTTATATGAATAAAATAACTCTAAATAAACAGTATATTCAGGTAACTTTTTTCTTTATTTTCCTTTGTATGTACATTTTGTTTGATTTTTGGCACAAAGGAAGGGTATCCTGTACCTTAAAAAGTTGACGTGATAGAGAAAAACTGGGGTCATATTTGGATTTGGATGCCAAAAATTAGTCAAAAACAAGTGTCATATCTAACTCAATGAAAATTGTGTTCCCCAGTGTTACGTGTCAACTTGACTGGGCCACAGTGCCCAGATAGTTGTTCAAATGTTACTTGGATATTTCTATGAGAGTGTTTCTTCTTCTTTTTTTTTTTTTTTTGGTATAAAAACCTTTAAATAAGTGGACTTTACGTAAAAGAGAATGCCCCTGTAATGTAGGTGGATCTAATCCAATTGGTTGAAGGCCTGAATAGAACAAAGACTGACCTCCCTTGAGCAAAAATACATTCTGCCAGCAAACAGCCTTTCAACTTGAACTACAAATATCAGCTTTTCTTAGAGTCTCCAGACTGATAGTCCACCCTGAAGTTTTTGGATGTGCCGGCCTCCAAAATCGCATGAGCCAATTCCTTAAAATAAATTTCTCGTATTTATATGTAAAATCCCTATTGGTTCTGTTTCTTTGGAAACTAATACAGGAGGCAATCCCACGAAGCAGGTGAGTGGGCAGGGAGTATAAGACAGGAAAGAAGGGAAGGTCAATATCAGAAAGTATTATGAGGGGCTTGGTGTGGGCAATGACATCTTGATGTTACCAGGGTTTCTGGGAAGTGCCTCGAAAGCATCCCATAGTTGTCTGCTCACCTGAAGGGTGGGAGGTGAAATATTTATCCATCAGTTTCTGGACCCATCAACTAAGTGATGCTCCTAGAATCCTTAATAACATTATACTTCTGGATTTTGCTTGCAGGCTAATTGAGAGGATGCCCACTGCTTTGAGAAAGGTTCTGGAGCTAAAAGTGGAAATATGTGAAGCCCGGTATCCAGGGGGAGATACTATCAGAGTTCCCATGGAAGTGTCCACTGCATTGTGGCTGAAACCAGAGAGGAAGTGCTGTGAGGCATCAGATGTGTCTACTATTGTATCACATATATTGCCCCATGTCATTAAAAATGATTTTAAATAATTACTTTTTATGGATACATTATGCTCCATTGTATAGATATACCAGTTAGATTGTTTCTACTATTTTCATCTTATAAGGAATACTTTGATGAACATTCTTTATATTAGTCTGCTAAGGCTGCCGTAATAAAATACCATACACTCTTCGGATTAAAAACCAGAAATATATTGTCACATTTCTGGTGGTCAAAAGTTCAAGATCAAGGTGTTGGCCGGCTTGTTTTTTCTGAGGCCTTGCTCCTTGCTTTGCAGATTGCCACCTTCTTCCTGTGTCCTCACATGGTCTTTTCTCTGTGTGTACCTGGCCCTGCTGTCTGTCCCTCTTCTGTCTCATAAAGACACCAGTTATATTGGATTAGGGCCTACCTTAAGGGTCTCATTTTTATCTCCAAATACACTCAGTTCTGAGTCACTGGGAGTTAGGGCTTCAACACAGGAATTTGGAGGGAGAACATAATAAGCCCATTAAACAACTGAGCACACATTGTTGTATATTAGATTATTTCCCCATCAGACATCAATCAGTTGTTTCTGTGTCTGTTTCTACCACTGGATTGTAATCTATCTGAGGACAGGAACTCATGTGATTTAATCTAGTCTTCTCAGGCCCCAGCAGTAAACTGGTGTTGTGTATCTTTATGGACATTAGCAATATTATCACTGACTGCCACTGATGTTGAATAAGCAATTGCCACATAAAAACTCTTTTTGTATTTTTTCCTGTTAATTAAAAAAGTAAAATTTATCTACCCATAATTAATTGGTAGCTTGTTGGCACTGACAATACACTTCCTTCTTTACCTTCCTTCATTTTTAACAATCTTAACTATTTTCTCCACATACATTGAGAACATCAAAGAGTGTTGTAATTTTTACATAAACCAACATAATTCAGAACATTCAGGAGGAGGAAGTCTGTTGTATTTACCCATATTTTTACTCTTCCTCTTGTCCTTTTTTCATCTAAGATTCCTTCTTTTATTATTTTCTTCCTATTTAGAGAAATTCCTTTAATCATTCTTCTAAGGTAGGTCTGCTGGTGACTAATTCTCTTAGCTTTCCCTCAGAAAGATATTTATTCTGGATTTAAATTTCTGAATTGACAGTTCTTTCAAAATGTTGTGTCAACTCTTCTGGCCTCCATGGTTTCTGATGAGAAACCTGCTATCATTCAAATTGTTTTTTTTTTTTTTCATATAAGGAAGGTATAAGTTTTCCTCAATCCATTCAAGATTCTTCCTTTGTCTTTATTTTTCAGGACTGTGAGGTGTCTGGGTATGTGTTATATTTATTTGAGTTATCCTGTTTGGGGTTCACTCAGCTTCGTGAATCTATAAGTTTATGCCTTTTGACAAATTTGGAAATTTTCAGTCATTATCTCTTTGAATACTTTTTTAGACTCACACTCTTTCTCCTCTTGGGATTTTAATGACATAAATCTTTAATAATCTTTCATTATAATGATCTTTCTTTATAGTCTCACAGATCCCTGAGGCTCTGTTCATTTTTTTTCCAGTCAATTTTCTCTTTTGTTCAGATTAAGTGAATTCTATTATTCCATATTCAAGTTCTCTCATAATCTCCTATCATCTCCAATCTACCATTGAGTCCATCCAGAGAGCTATTCATCTCAGCTACTGCATTTTTCAGATCTAAGATTTTATTTAGTTTTTAAATATTTTTTATTTCTTTGCTAAGATTTTTATATATTTTTCAAGCATGTTTTCAATTGATTGCCAAAGCATTTCTGTGACAGCTGCTTCAAAATTCTTGTCAGAAATTTCAACATATGATTTTTCCCAGTGTTGGTGTCTATTGATTGTCTTTTCTCATTTAAATTGTGATCCTCCTGGTTCTTGGTATGACAACTGATTTTTATTATCATGAACATTTTAGGTATTGTGTTGGAAAGCATTGGATTTTATTTAAATCTTCTGTTATAGTAAGTCTTATCTGACACTCCTTGGTAGGTGAAGGGGATACTGCCATGTTATTGAAAAGTGGGAGTCCAGGTTCTCCACTGACTTCCCTTTGACATTCTGGGTTGGGGTGGAGATAGGTATACCTTGTTACTGCTGGTTGGGAGTGAGAGTTCAGGTTCTCCATTAGGCCTCCTTGGCTGAATGGGAGAGGGATACCTCCTTCTGCTCTCCATGTGGCCTCCACGACATGGACAGAGGTATCCGTAGTGCTGGGAAGAATGAATATCCCAGCTCCTTACCTGAAAGGGAGATCAGGTGGTACTTTCTTATAGGCATTCCACTCAGGCCTTGCTAATCAGGAGGGTGTGAGGGTCACAGTTTTTTTCTGTGCTAGAGCCAGGCTAGAACCCAGGCTTCTTAACTCCTGATGGATTCTATGACATGAGACATATCTCCATATGTTTCATATTTTCTTGATTGCCAATTAAACTCTGGCAGGCCATAGCCATAGGCCTTCAGCTTGTCATCAGGTAGCTGAGAGGAAAGGTGGTAAAGAACTAGTGGACTTGCTGTCAAAGATTGGGTTCAGGGTGGGCAGCAGGTGTGGAATTTCAAGTCAGGGTAGGTTTTCCCCAGGTTTCTGGTGCCAGTTTGGAGTTGGTAATGACTCTGCTTCCCCATATCCTCTCAAGGGAGGGAATTAGAACCTATCATGTTCACCTTTGTGGACAGTGTGGCTCTTATCTGCATTTCTCAGGAGAGGGTTCTAGTTCACAAGCTGAAAAGAAAGAGATGGGCAGGCTATGACAGCATCAAGTTGAAACCAAGCCAAAGCACTACAGGGATTTTGAAGGATCAGATGTGTGTCAACAATCCCAGGCCATTCTGTTGCCCCTTGGTCACACTGGAGGGCATGGTGGGAAATGGGCATGGTGGAAAATGGGCATGGCTCACCTATAATACTGCTTCTTTAAGTTCTTGGAAGCATTTGCCCATGTCTTATCTCACTAGAAGCTCAACATCTATTACTCTTATTAATACCAATTTACAGGTGAGGACACAGAGGTCCCAAGAAGTGAAGTAAGCTCCTAAATGCTTGTGCATCTTGCTCCTCATGATTGAGAAGTCCCTCAGGTGGAGGGCACTCTACCTGATTCAGCTGAATCACCAGCATCTATTTCAGTGCCTGGAACAGAAGCAAAGGAGAATTTTATTACTCTTACCCTGGCTCAATAATGGATGAGGCTAATGTTGGGGCTGGTACCTATTAGGCAGTCTCAAATCTCACTCATGTTCAGAAAGCCAGGCCTGGAGTGTGGGTAGAAGGCAAATATGAGGAGGTAGCCCACTATAACTAGCCCATTTGACCTTGGAGCTAGTCTACACACACACACACACACACACACACACACACACACACACATGAAGCAATTCTCTGATTTTATTTTTGCCTGTGACAAGGCAGAGAGGAGCTATTTTGCAGCATTGGAGAATGGCTCTGTAGTGATGGGGTTCATGGTGGCTTTGGTATGATGAGTGCTACAGTGCTGAGAGGATGGGTGAAATTCACTGAGTGGCCACTGAGGCTTTTCTTGAGTGGAGCAGGCCTTGGAAGTATCCTTCCTGCTGACCAAAGCCTGTTTATATGGCCTGAAGCCCCAGGGAAGACAGAGTCCCCATTCTCTCCTTGTGTTCCAGCTACTGGGGCCTGGAATCCAGAAACAGGGCCCAGGAGGTTCTGTGCTCTGTGAGCTGACTGTGCTGGCTGGTCAGCATAGGAGATTCAGACTCTCCTCGCAGCCTGTTTACTCTGAATCTCTGGGTTTTCTACCTGACAGGTTGAGGTAAACTGGCCAGACCTACAGGATTGTGGGTTCAGGGAGACCCTCACTCTGAGATCCTGTGTGATAGAAGCCTGGGGGTGGAGGGGAGCTGGCTCTGCGATGACAGTAGGACCATAATGACCCAAGCCTGCATCCTTTCCATGTCTGTTTGTCTTTTCAATGAAGCTTCACTATGTCCTGGGAGAGGCCTCCCCAGAGTCATTATATGTAATCAAAATTCAGAACTGTTACTTTCTAAACACCGAGACATTTTAAGGTTTGGTGGCAAGGTGTACTTAGAAAGAACAAAGTCTTCTACTTACGAATTAAGTCATCTTTATGTTTCTGAATTCTCTTCAGAAACAATGAGGATTTCCACTTATCCATGCCTGTGGAGGCTGGAGAGTTTACAGTTCTTGATCGGACTTCAAATACATAATCCTTGGCCTGCCATGTTTTGCTAATGCTCCATGAAGTCACCATTCACTGAGCACATACTACGTGCCACAGCCTGCATGTAAATATAGGCACTTCTTAAACCTTTACAACAAATCTGCCAGGGTGTATTAGTTTCCTATAACACATTACCACAAATTGGTGGCTTAAAACAACAAATTTATTCTCTCACAGTCTGGAGGCCAGAGGTCCAAAATCAGTATCACTGGGCTAAATCTAGGTGTTTACAGGGTTACACTCCCTCTAGAAGGTTCAGAGGGAAAATCTGTTCCTTGCCCCTTCCAGCCTCTGGTGGCCCCAGGCATTCCCTGGCTTATGACCACATCACTCCCCTATCTGCCTCCATGGACACATCATCTTATCTTCTCTGTGTGTCAAATCTCTCTCTTGTAAAAAATACTCATGATTATATTCATATCCCATCTGGATAATCCGGGGTCATCTCTCCACCTCAAGATTCTAAAATTAACTACATTTTTAGGCCATAGAAAGGAACATTCACAAGTTCTGAGGCATTGGGCCTGATACTTTGGGCAACATCTTTTCACCTGCTACACAGGGCCCATTATTGCCTATTTTTCAGGGGGATGAGGTGGGGAATGTATTCTGGGAAGAGGCACAATGAAACAGGGAGCACTTGGCATTGTTGGGGTGGAGGAACCCAGGTCAGGACAAAGGTGCAGGGAGAGGATGCCCTGCTCTGGAATGAGGGTCCACATCAAACTCTTCCCTGGGCCTCCCATCAAAGAGTCCTGCCCAGGGCCTGACCGAGAACCAGGTTTCAAATCTTGGAAGGAGTCATGGAATGGCAGGTGAACAGTGGATGGGTAGATGGACCGAAGGATTAATAGATGGATAAATGGAGAACAGATGAGACTCACCAACATGACTTGAGCCCTTCATCCAGTCTGTATGCATTTCCCTACAATCAGGATTATTGCATTTCTCCCAGGAGTATGTTCTTTCCCTGAAGCAAGGTCACTCTTCCCCTCCATCCAATGTTTCTCATTTGCTCTGCTTGTTGATTCTGATTAAGAGCTGAAATGCCTTTGGAAGTACAATCGACAGTCTCTTCAGCTTATCTCACCAGCCCAGCAAAGATGAACTTCAGATGCCAGTTAGGTAGCTGCCCTCCTCTCTCTATGCAGCCCCCATACCAGCTCATGGGCACTCTTGTCACCTCCCCAGCAAGGCTCCTGTGCTTTTTTGTGCAGAGAAGGCTGAAGACTTGGTGGGGAAGCCTCGCTGAGTCTCTGAATTTCCTCCAGCATGGCTGCTATCCTGGTTGCAGATGAAGTCAGCCTTTTATTCCCCCAGAGAGCATGTCCCAGTCTCCCCAGAGATCTCACCACCTCCATTAAAATCCAATTCAGTGACAACACTTATTGGAAGAAAGTGATTTTCTCTTTCTCAGATGCTCCATTCTATTTAGACTCCACCTCAAGTTAGTCAAATGAACAGTGCTAATTTGTCATTCCTGATAACAGAATCCAGTTCTGAGGTGACTTCTGTGTTTCAAGAGCCTCAAGCTCGTGACAGCCACATCCTTAAGCCACACATAGGTAGCCACTGCTGATTAGTTACATCCCTTGTGTTTGAGCCTGAGTCCCTGTTGACTCTGGAAGGCAGAGCATGTTTCTGGAGTGGCCAAGCTGTGTCTATAGAGAATAGCAATCTTGGGTGGTGAATGTACTAGAAAGAACATAGGCTCTAGAGTTACACAGATAAGCACGTGGCTCCTAGCTACCTCATGCTAGCTATGTTTCTTTAAGAAAGCCACATAAGCTTTCTGAGGCCCCATATCCCACATCTAAAAATGTGGGTATAAAGACTATATTTTTAGGGATCATTTCTATAGTTTGAAAATGGGGGTGTAATGGTCCCTACCTTATAGTGTTATTAAGAGAACTGAATCAGTTAATGACTATTCTGAAATTCAGGGCCCTCCTCAATCCTTTTTTGTGGGAGGTGATATGAGCAAGGCCAGAACTTGAACTCCAGCTCTTCCAAATGAGGGAGCAGTGAGGTCCTCTGGTTGGGCTCAGTAGGGAGAGCTTTGGAGCTGGCTATGGAGATCAAGCCCCAACATGGATGTGAGCAGGCATGTGGAAGAGCGGCTTGGAGGGTGGGACAGGTGTATTCACTAGGTGGGGCTGGGTCAGGGAGAAGTTGGTCTGTTCAGAAGGGAAAGGGCCCTGAGGGCACATCCTTTCCCTACAGGGTGGACTGTGGAGGTTGTAGCCAGGGCCCACTCATTTCCTTCTCAGAACTCAGAAGCCCTCCAACACCACACAAGCATTGTATTAGTCAGGGTTCTCCAGAGGAACAACCAATGGGAAACTATCTACCTATCTATCCATCCATCTATCTATCTGTCTATCTAATCATCTACCTATCTACCTATTTAAAGAAATTAGCTCATGTGATTGTGAGGGCAGGTAAGCCTGAATTTTTAGGGCAGGTCAGCGGGCTGGACACTCAGGAAAGAGTTGATGTTGTAGTCTTGGGGAAGGCTGGAAACTCAAGTAGGGCTTCTATACTACAGTCTAGAGGCCAAAGTCTTTTCATGATAACCCAGTCTTTGCTCTTAGGTCCTTCAACTGATTGGATGAGGCCCACATATTATGAAGGGCAACCCTCTTTATTCAAAGTCAATTAATTTAAATGTTAATCGCACCTACAAAATATTGGGTTGGCCAAAAGTCCATGTGGTTTTTTCAGTAAAATAAAAGACATATTTTTCATTTTCACCAATAACTTTATTGATTTGGATATTATGAGTATGTCAACTATCTCCCGCATGGTATAACATTGATGGTTCTCAATTAAGGTCTCAATTTGATTGCTATCAACTTCAACTGGTCTGCCTGACTGCAGGCTGCCTGGCTCCTCTGCTCATCACTCCTTGCTCCCCAGACAATTTATTTTCTAGTGACTGTTGCTTTCTCACAGTCAATCTCATTTGCCACAAGAACACTTAGATAAAATGGACATTAACACCAAATATAAAAAAAGGTTTCTGTATGCAGCTTCAAGGAGTGTGTACTCCTTCTCCAGCCAGTGCAGGGGCCAGTACCTCATTTTGTACTCTGTAGTATTTCTAGTAATGCTTAGTCCAAATACTAAGTGAGCAGACTGCAGGCTGGTTGGATGGCTAGCTGGCACTCTCTCTGCCCCCCTCACCACATGGCAGCTTACCTGGCTCATATACAGCCTATCATCTAGTGGGTGTTTGGCAGACAGTGGCCAATGGGTACCCAAGGCTGGACCCAGTTAGCACATTGCTTTACCTACATTGTGGGCTGGCTGCCTGGTCCTCAGGACTGCCTCTGTGGCTGCCAACACATCAGCACTGTGCCAATCAGCATTTCTATATTTATGCCCAGGAAGAGATGGAAAGGGTACTGCTGCTCATTTAAAAATAAATTCCATTTCCTAAGAAAGATTCCAATTGTCTTGTTAAGGATCAGCAGTCTGCCTCTCTGAATTTTAAACAGTAAATCTGTAGGAAAATGAAGTCCAGACTGAATAATGAAGGTGACCCTCACCTTGTCCTCATGCACAAATAACTCTCACCAACCCACTTTAAATCTTCAGATGAGGTTTCTAAATATTCCAAAGACAAACTGTCACCTGCTGCCAAGCATCCTGAAGGAGGCTTCTGTGGGCGACAGAGCATCTGTCAAGAGATCTGCTCATTCATGGCTTCAGAGAAGTGACATTGGTCTCACGAGGTGTTGCTTTCTGCCCTTTAAAACATTAAATTATGATTAAACCTCATGCTTAACTTTGCCTTGAAAATGAATCAGAAGATGAAAGAACTTTTCACCTTTTGGTAGCTCTGCAGCCATCAAGTGTTTCCTTGTGGGGAGTGCCCATCTGCTTCTGGATACTTCCACAGCACTTTTCATCTCTGAGCACTCATGGTACAACCCTGCTTTGTCCAGAAAGCCTTTCTTGATTGCTTTAGAACCTGTTTTAATTAATTTTGATCCTTTAACAAATTACCCCTGCATGGATATTTAATTAGTTTGTGTGTGTGTGAGTGAGTGTGTGTGTGTGTGTGTGTGTGTGTGAATTCTCTAGCAAACTTGAAGGGCAGAGACCAAACTTTGCTTCTCACTGCACCCCCTTCAGCTGGCTTGGGGTCTGGATTGCATCAGGTACTCAGTAAGTGTTGGCAAAATGGATTTTACTGAGTGATAGAGTCAACCTTTCTTAAATTTAATCATGCCCAAATTTGACACAACTGCAGCTCTCATGGAACAAAGATTAGGCCTTGCCTGGCTCCTAGCCCCTGCTCCCCACCCCCACTTGTAGAACTCCAAAGGAGGACCAGGTGGAGCTGGTCTGCAAAGGAAGACCATCATCTTCACACACATATGTCATTGCCAGCAGAAGAATAAGCGGTTAGCAAAATCCTAGAGGCATGATGGTGCCGAAGTGCTCACAGATCCTTGCGTAGTTGAGTATAGCTGTCTGTGGGCTGAGAGTGGGAACAGCAGGAGAGGAAGCTGAAGAAACAGGTTGAGCTTGGCTGGTCACCATTAGGACCTTTGACTTGACCTTGAGGGCAATGGGGAGCTATGGAAGGGTTATAAGCAGGGCTATGTCAGGGTCAGACTCAAGGGTTTAGACACTGTAGTTGCAGGATGGGAAGCACATTGGAAGGAGTAAGAATGAAAACAGGAAACTAGTAGGAAGCTGTGGCCATTGTCTGGGCAAACAGTGGTGAAGACTAGACCAGGAACCATGGCATGGAGATGGAGCCAAGGGGCCAGCCAAAGGTCTTCAGACTGCTGTGCATAGTTGTGTTTTGAGTCACTGCTGCTCCATAGCAGTTGTATTGTGAGTTCAGGAGCTGAAGAGCTGGATCTCACTCTCAAAAAATGACCCATATAGGAGAGTGCAGGGGCTCAGGACTCCATATTACACCTGGGTTAGTACTTTGCTTAAAGATACTGCTTCTCTGGGATTTCTTTTTCGCATTATAGGAAAACATTTCAAAATTTATTTCTTCATAAGCAAGGTTCAGAAAGAATTTGTCCTATTTGTTTTCTTTTTTTTTTAAATGTTTTTTATTGATTATATTGTTACAACAGTTCCAATTTTCTCCCCCTTGCTACCCTTCACCCAGCACCCCCCTCCCCCAGCAATCCCCCCCCAAGTCCATACCCTTGGTTCGTAAAAATTAACTATCCCCTCCCTCTCAAATATTAGGACCCTTTGTAATCTTGTAAAGGACAATGGGCGAAGGTCTCAAGCTCCTCTAGCTGCTTCAAGCTGGACATGGTCGTCGTCCTACCTACCCTTGGGTCCAGAAAACCCTAATAAGAGTGGGGGTGTGGAGGGGAGAGTGGCCTTCCGACATGGGGAAGGATCGTGCAGACTCCAGGTCAGTTGGCTGTCTCCGGTCAACGGCGTGCTTGGTTTAACAGGCTGGCATCATTGTTGTGTTCTGGGGGCAACAGATTTGGCTAAAAGGGTTAAAAGACATCATTCAATCCATAACTACTAGATGACAAAAGGCAGGGATTAATTTTTCAATGTTCCATATTAGGAAAAAAAAAAAAAAAAAAAAGGGCTTCTTTGTAAGAAGGTGTGCTAGGCACATCTCACCTGTCCAAAACCCTTTTGCCCATTATACTTAGTTTGGGCTGAGGTAAATAGTTTAGGTTTTCCCCCTCTCAGACCTCTGGGCCTTTTCTGTCCAAGCCATTAGGATAGAAAAGAGAAACCCATTTTAAAGTGAAGCCCACAGACCAGCCCATTCTTCCCCAACCCAGCCACTTAGTTCAGCCAAACCGTTGAGTCTCAGGAGGCAGCGCTGCAGAGAGGATTAAGTGAGGCTTATGCGTACAGATAATCACTCAGGTAATGCGATCATAGGCTTATGTCCTTTGAAAACAAAAAACACGTGTTAATTTATGTAACATAACCCACAAACAAGTCTCTAAATCTGTAAGACTGTCTTATTGGGAAGACATCTAGTTGCAAGGCACTTGACATTCTATTTGCCTGCAACTTGAATATCTTTGATGATATCATGGACATGGTTTAATTTTCAAGTGAAACCATATTTTAAATGAGAAGAAACTTTTAAGACGGTTAGTTGCCCTGTTTTATACTCTACTACTGATCATTGTGATTTTCCTTGAATAATAATTTTTCTCCCTAAGGTTACCCTCCTTGTCTTTAAAGGGACTACATTAAGTCCATTTTTAATTTATCCTGTTCGTTTGCATAAACATAACAAGAGCAGCAAGTGATCACTTATGATCTTTAGTTCTGCTTTGCTGGAACTTACCCAAGGAATATTTGGGGTGACCCTCAGTCTGTTCTTCAGGGCACAGAAGCTGAGCCACATATCTGGCATTCATCCTTGCCTGTACACACCTGTTTTTTCCAAGTCTTTCTGGTTTTTCCTTGTGCCTTAAGGTCCCCTCTAGCCATCTTTCAGGAAAACAACCTTCGTTCCTTCCCTGGAAAGATTGCTGTGGACCGCACAACCAACCATGGTACCAGGCCTTTTATCTCACGGGCTTTTATTACCTTTGAAAGTCATTCCCAGTTCCTCAGGGCTTTTTGGTAACAATCTGAGCCCAAGTATGTTTCCTTTAGGCTTGACATTCCAGTCAAAGACTTGGTCAAAAAAAAAAAAAAAAAAAAAAAAAAAAAAAACCAACCTCTGTTGACAACTGGTCTTATTAGTTCTATGCAAAGAAACTTATGCCATTACTTACTTGTTTAGAATGCCAAACTCTGGAGGGATCAAATAGGGAGAAAAATATACAACGTGAAGGAAAATCTTTGTCCTAATATTCACTGAACTGGCATTTCCATTCTTCATATTTTCATTTTTCCCCCACTAAAAAAAATTTTTGTTTGTTTTTCCATTACAGTTGTCTCACTTTTTTAGCCCTCTTGTTTCCCTGCACCCTGTCCCTCCCTTCCCCCACATTTAGTCCCCACTCAGTTGCCCCTGTCTGTGGGTCATTCATATATATATATATATTTTTTTTTTACTTGACCCTTCCCCTTACACCTTACTTTTCCTCCACCCCGCCCCCCTTGTTACTGTTAGTCTACTTCTTGTTTACATACCTCTGGTTCAATTTTGCTCATTTGTTTGTGTTGTTCATTAGTTTCCTGTAATAGGTGACAGCATAAGGTATTTTTCTTTTGTTGCCTGGCTTATTTCACTAAGCAAATTTTCTCTAGTTCCATCCATGTTGTTGCAAATGGTAGAAGTTCCTTCTTTCTTTCTGCTACATAGAATTCCATTGTGTAAATGTACCATAGTTTTTTGATCCACTCATCTAAAGATGGGCATTTAGGTTCTTTCCAGCACTTGGCTATTGTAAATAGTGCTGCTATGAACATTGGAGTGCATAGGTTCTTTTGAATTGGTGTTTCGGGATTTTTTGGATATAATCCTAACAATGGAATTGCTGGTTCAAAAGGCAGTTCCATTTTTAGTTTTTTAAGGAAATTCCAAACTGTTTTCCACAGTGGCTGCACCAGTCTGCATTCCTACCAGCAATGCACCAGGGTTCCCGTTTCTCCGCATCCTCTCCAGCACAAGTTTTTGTTGATTTGTTGATGGTTGCCATTCTGACTGGTGTGAGGTGGTATCTCATTGTGGTTTTAATTTGCATCTCTCTGATGGCTAGTGATGTTGAGCATACTTTCATATGTCTATGGGCCCTCTGTATATCTTCTTTGGAGAAGTGTTTGTTAAGGTCCTTTGCCCATTTTTTAATTGGGTTGTCTGTCTTCTTGGTGTTGAGTCGTATGAGTTCTTTATATATTTTGGAGATCAATCCCTTGTCTGAGATGTCATTGGTGAATATATTTTCCCATATGGTTGGTTTCCTTTTCATCTTGCTGATGTTTTCTTTAGCTGAGCAGAAACTTTTTAGTTTGATGTAGTCCCATTTGTTTATTCTTTCCTTTATTTCCCTTGCCTTAGGAGATATATCAGTGAAAATGTTGCTATGTGGGATATCTGAAATTTTCTTGCCTATTTTTTCCTCTAGGAATTTTATGGTATCACAGCTTACATTTAAGTCTTTGATCCATTTTGAGTTTATTCTGGTGTATGCTGTGAGCTGGTGGTCTAGTTTCATTTTTTTGCATGTCCCTGTCCAGTTCTCCCAACACCATTTGTTAAAGAGGCTCTTTTCACTCCATTTGATGTTCTTTCCCCCTTTGTCAAATATTAGTTGACCATATGAACCTGGGCTTCTTTCTGGGCTCTCTATTCTGTTCCATTGATCTATATGTCTGTTTTTATGCCAGTACCAAACTGTTTTGATTACCATTGCCTTGTAGTATAGTTTGATATCAGGTATTGTGATTCCTCCTACTGTGTTCTGCCTCAAAATTGCTGTGGCTATTCGGGCTCTTTTTTGGTTCCATATAAATTTTTGAAGTATTTGTTCTAGGTCTGTGAAATATGTTGCTGGTATTTTAATAGGGATTGCATTGAATCTATAAATTGCTTTGGGTAGTATGGACATTTTAATGATGTTGATTCTTCCCATCCATGAGCATGGTATACGCTTCCATTTATTTGTATCTTCTTTAATTTCTTTCTTCAGTGTTATGTAGTTTTCTGTGTACAGGTCTTTTACCTCTTTGGTTAAGTTTATTCCTAGGTATTTTATTTTTCTTGTTGCTATGGTAAATGGGATTTTTCTTTCAGTTTCTATCTCTGAGTTTTTATTGTTGGTGTATAAAAATGCCTTCGATTTCTTAATATTGACTTTGTATCCTGCTATTTTGCCAAATTCACTTATTAGATTGAGTAGTTTTTTTATGGAGTCTAAAGGATTTTCTATGTACACTATCATGTCATCTGCAAATAATGACAGTTTTACTTCCTCTTTTTAAATTTGGGTGTCTTTTATTTCTCTTTCTTGTCTGATTGCTGAGGCTAGAACTTCCAAGACTATGTTGAATAGAAGTGGAGAGAGCGGACATCCTTGTCGTGTTCCTGATCTCAGGTGGAATGCTCTCAGTTTTTGCCCATTGAGTATGAGGTTGGCTTCAGGTTTCTCATATATGGCCTTTATTATGTTGAGGTATGCTCCCTCTATTCCCATTTTGCTGAGAGTTTTTATCATAAATGGGTGTTGTACTTTATCAAATGCTTTTTCTGCATCTATTGATATGATCATATGGTTTTTGTCTTTCATTTTGTTTATGTGGTGTATCACGTTTATTGATCTGCGAATATTAAACCATCCTTGCATCCCTGGGATGAATCCTACTTGATCGTGGTGTATGATCTTTCTAATGTGTTGCTGGATCCGGTTTGCCAATATTTTGTTGAGGATTTTAGCATCTATGTTCATCAGCGATATTGGCCTGTAGTTTTCTTTCTTTGTTGTGTCTTGACCTGGTTTTGGAATTAGGGTTATACTGGCTTCATAGAACGAGTTTAGGAGTCTTCCCTCTTCTTGTATCTTTTGGAATAGTCTGAGGAGGATAGGAGTTAGTTCTTTCCTAAATGTTTTGTAGAATTCACTTGTGAAGCCATCCGGTCCTGGGCTTTTGTGTGCTGGGAGTTTTTTGATTACTGCTTCAATTTCGCTAGCTGTTATTGGTCTATTCAGACTTTCTGCTTCTTCTTGATTCAGTTTGGGCAGACTGTAGTTTTCCAGGAATCTGTCCATTTCCTCTAGGTTGTCAAATTTCTTGCCATACAGTTGTTCATAATAATTTCTTATAATTCTTTGTATTTCTGTGGTATCAGTTGTGATTTCTCCTCTTTCATTTCTGATTTTATTTATTTGGGTCCTCTCTCTTTTGTTCTTGATGAGCCTAGCTAAAAGCTTGTCAATTTTGTTTATCTTTTCGAAGAACCAGCTCCTACTTTTGTTGATCTTTTGAATTGTTACTTTAGATTCTATGTCATTTAATTCTGCTCTGATCTTGATGATTTCCTTCCTTCTATTTGATCTAGGTTTTGCTTGTTATTCTTCCTCTAGTTCTTGTAGCTGTAGGGTTAAATTTTTTATGAGAGATTCTTCTAGCTTTTTTAGGTAGGCTTGTATTGCTATGAACTTTCCTCTTAAGACTGCTTTCGCTGTATCACATAGGTTTTGGGTTGTTGTCTGTTCATTATCATTGGTTTCCAGGAAGTTTTTGATTTCTTCCTTGATGTCATTGTTAACCCATTCATTATTTAATAGCATGTTATTCATTCTCCATGAGTTTGAATGTTTTTGAGTTTTTTCCTTGAGGTTGATTTCCAATTTTAAGCCATTGTAATCTGAGAAGATGCTTGATATAATTTCAATTTTCTTGAATTCATTGAGGCTTGTTTTGTGTCTTACCATGTGGTCTATCTTTGAAAATGTTCCATGTGCACTTGAGAAATATGTATATTTTGCTTCTTTCGGGTGTAAACTTCTATATATATCGACTAAGTCCATTTGATCTAAAGTGTTGTTCAGTGCCTCAATATCTTTGGTGTTTCTTTGCTTTGGAGATCTGTCCATTGTTCATAATGGGGTGTTAAAGTCCCCTACGATGAGTGTGTTGCTGTCTATATCTTTCTTGGAGTCTTTCAAAATTTTCCTTACATATTTGGGTGCTCATAAGTTGGGTGCATATATATTTATAAGGGTTATATCTTCTTGATGAATTTTTCCCTTAAGTATTGTGAAATGCCCTTCTTTGTCTCTTTTTATGGACTTTGCTGTGAAATCTGTTTTGTCTGATATAAGTATTGCTACCCCGGCTTTTTTTTCATGTCCATTTGCTTGAAATACATTTTTCCATCCCTTTACTTTCAGTCTGTGTAGATCTTTTGTTCTAAGGTGGGTCTCTTGTAGACAGCATATATGTGGGTCATTCTTTCTAATCCATTCAGCTACCCTATGTCTTTTAATTGGAGCGTTTAATCCATTTACGTTTAACGTTATTACTGATAAGTACTTATTCATTGTCATTTTTCCCCTTTGTACTCGTGTTCTTCTCTGTCTCTCTCTGTTTCTTTATCTTCTTACAGCAGACCCTTTAGCATCTCTTGCATTGCTGCTTTGGTGGAGATGTATTCTTTTAGTCTTCCTTTGTCTGAGAAACTCCTTATTTCGCCTTCCATTTTGAATGAGAGCCTTGCTGGGTAGAGTATTGTAGGTTGTAGGCCTTTGTTTTTCATTGCTTGGAATATTTTTTGCCATTCCCTTCTGGCTTGTAGTGTTTCTGCTGAGAAATCAGAGGATAGCCTTATTGGAGCTCCCTTGTATGTTATTAGTTGTTTCTCTCTTGCTGCTTTTAGGATTCTCTCTTTGTCGTTGAATGTTGCCATTTTAATTATGATGTGTCTTGAGGTGGGCCTGTTGGGGTTCATCTTCATTGGGACCCTCTGTGCCTCCTGGATTTGCGTGACTCTTTCTCTCGTCATGTTAGGGAAGTTTTCTGTCATTAGTTTTTCAAATAGGCTTTCTATCCCTTGCTCTTCTTCTTCTCCTTCTGGAATTCCAATGATACGGATATTATTACGTTTCATGTTGTCCTGCAGCTGTCTTAGAACCTCTTCAGTCTTGTTCAGTCTTTTTTCATTTTGTTGCATTGTCTGGGAGTTTTTTTGTACGTTGTCCTCCAGCTCGCTGATCCGATCTTCTGCTTCCTCTAGCCTGCTTTTAATTCCTTCTACTGTGTTCTTCAATTCAGAGATCGTATTCTTCATTTCCTCCTGGCTCTTATTGATAGCTTCCATGTCCTTTTTGATATTGGTATAATTCTCAGTAAGTTCCTTATAGTTCTTCTGGAGTTCACTGTAGTTTTTCTGGAGTTTTTTGTAGTTTCCGCTGATCTCATTTAGCTTCTCCATAATCCATGTTTTAAATTCCGTATCTGATATTTTGCTCCCCTCTATTTCATTTAGCACTCTTTCTGGGGATTCTACGTGTCCTTTTGATGGAGAGTTGTTTCTCTGTCTCCCCATTTTTGTGATTCCTTTTGTTTGTTGGTGCTTCTTAGAATGATCAGTTCTTCCTGGATCTGCCTCTGGTAGTGTCAGGTCATGTACCAGACTGGCCCTAGGCAGCCTGTTAGAGACTTCCAGGGATCTACTGCCTTTGTCTCTCTTCTTTAGTTGTTACTATATTCAATCTGTGATCAGCGGTCAGGCTTAAGGACCGTGGGTGTGGCAACTTAATTCTTGTAGGCAGGGCTTTTATTTCCCCTTAGTATGACACCACTTGGAGGGGGATGCTCTGTCTGCTGTACTGGGGCTGAGTCAGCACTGGCTGGTCCTGGGAGGGGGTTAGTGTAGCTTCCACTTACTCCTCTGCCCTCCTGGATCTCTGTCTGTGTTGTCCTTGATGATATTTCTTTAATCTGTCTGGTTGTATTTCAGCTACTTTTTGGTGGATCTTTTTCTCTGGTTAGTTGATTGAGAGTCACTCTGCCCACCTTGTCTTGAGATCTTTTGTGAAGGTGCTGCTAAAACATAATTACACTACCCAGGCAAGAAACCCACACCCTCCAATGTCTCCCCCAATTACAATCCCACTATAGGCTGCAAATGAGCCCGTGTTAATATACTTGTGGAGATACTGGGACTCTTATTTCGTAGGAGAAACAGAAAGGAGTTGTTTTAAATGAAGGAAGGGTAATTTTTGAGCTGGAAGTTGATAGAGTATTAATATTAGCAATTGGGATCAAGGTTATGTAAGAGAGCAATTAACACTTACACTGTATGTTTGAAAAGGAGGGGAGGGTTACAGTGTGGAGTGAGAAAGTGGAAGTGTATAGTATTAGGATTATATAATTGGTATATACTATATGATTAGTTTGGGAGGTAGGGTAGACACAACAGACATCCAGGTAGACAGACAGCCAGAAATTGAAAGGGAGGGCTGGGGAGGTTAGAAGGTAGGAAATAGATTGAGAGAGAATTTTTTAAGGATAAAAATACAGAGTAGAAAATAGCAAGACAGGAAGGGAGAGAGGAAAGAGAGAGAGAAAGTAGAGAAGAGAAGGGTAGGAGAGAGAACGAAAGAAGAAGGGGAGGTAGAAGAGAGGGGACTGGATTAAAATTATTTTTTAAATTATATATTATAAAAAAGATTAGGAGATTAAAACATGATATAAAGTTGCAAGATAGAGAGAAAAGGTGAATATAGAGAGAGAGGAATAGGAGATAGGAAAGCAAGAGGATTTGGGAGGAAAAGAGCTCAGAGGAGGGAAGGAAATCAGGAGGAAGAGGAGATATTAGGGAGGGGAGGATTGAAATTGAAGAGTTGACAAAAGATAGGATGAAGGAGAGAAATATAAGAGGTAGGGAAAGAAGTGGGGGGATGGGGTAGAAAAAGAGAAGGGGTAAGAATGGGAGAGTAAAGGGAGAGGGGGATAGATTAGAATTATAATTTGAATATTAAGAGATTAGAATATAAAGTGTAATAGGGAGAGAGAGAGAATATGTATAGGGAGAGAAGGAAAATAAGGACGAGATGAAAGAAAAACGAATGTAGACTGAAGGGGGGCAAAATAAAGAAATTTAATAAAGTTGAAGGTGCGTAGCGCAGAGAAAGGAGAGGGTGAGAAAGGGAGAGAACTTAAAATTATAAAATTAACTGAGAATAAGATGCAGGGGAGAATGCTAAGGGGAGAGAAGGGAGGGAAGGGGAGGGGAGAAAAGGAGTGAGAATAAGAAGGGACTGACGGTAGGGGTAGTTAGAGAGAGAGTGAGAGATAAAAGAATGAGGATTTTAACTCAATTCAACTTTTATGCACAGTCTCTGGGTATTTTTGGTTTGTTTGTTTTTTGGTTTTTCCTTGCTTCCTTCCTGAGTCTGCTCCTATTCAAAATTCCATGAGTTTCAAATCTTTTCTGGTTGGTTGGCTGGCTGTGGGAGGGTTCTGCTTGATTCTGGGGTTGCTAGTCTTTTTTTCGTGGGTCTACTGCAGCTCTGTTGTGAGCTGCGTTCAGTTGTTCCCTCCTGAGGCAGCCTCAGCCCTCCTCAGGCTTGTCCAGCTACTCCTTCCCACTGTTGGTCCAGCCTGTGCCTGCCAGCAATCCCCACCCTGCCTCCAGTCGTGTCTCTATTCCCAGGCTACAGCTTCTGCTCTCTTCCCTGTCTATATGCCTGCGCACCCTACCTCTCTCCCTGTCTCAAGATCGTCCTTTTGTTCTGCAGGACTCTGGCACAGTCGGTCAAAGTGCCGGGCCCAGTGGCCCTTTCCTGCCCAGGGCCTCTCCCCTAGTCTGGAGCTTTGCAGTGGCTTTCCTGTGTGTGCTCTTCTCCTTGCCCCAAAACTTTCTCTCTTCCGAGCTACCGCTTCCGCTGGCTTCCCTGTCTATTGGCCTGCGCGCTCTATCTTTCTTCCCGCCACAGCACCGTCCCTTTGTTCTGTAGGATTCTAGTGTGGTCGGTCAGCGCAGCACTCTCCTACCCCGGGGCTCTCTGCCAGTCTGGAGCTCCGCAGCAGCCCTTCCCTGGGGCCCCTTCTCCTTGCCCTAAAACCGTCTCCCCTCCAGAACCTCTGCCTCCGCTCTCTTCCCTACTTACACACCCTGCACGTCCTATTTCTCTCTTAGCCCCAAACCCACCTTTTGTTCTGTGGGATTCTAGTGCGACTAAAGAGCAAACACTGATTTCAAGAACGCAGTTCTCCCCCCGTCCGGAGTTCCGCAGCAGCTTTTCTGTGCTGCTGTTCTCCTTGCCCCAAAACTGCTCCTTTGTTCTGTAGGGCCCTAGCGCAAGTGCTGGGCGCGCCCGGGATGCCGAGCTTTTGGTCGGAGGTTGCAGCTGAGGATGTTTCTCTCTAGACTCAGATCACACAGTTTCTCCCAGTCCTGATTGTTCACTGTTCTCTCCCTCCTCTGGCTTTTTCGGCCAAATCCCCTCCCTAACTCCCTACAAGAATTCACTCCTGGCTAGTGAGCTCTCCGGCTTGATACTGCAAATGCACGGAGTCTCAGAATGACTCAGCCTGCAGTTTGAGATAAACCCCTCCACCCCCCTCCACGCTGCTCCCAGGATCTCCTCCCCATTCACGTTATCAGATATTCACACTCACTCAGTCATTCCTCCGAGCATTTGTTCCTCCTGGATTGTCTCCTTAACAGGAGCTAGCTGAGAACACTGTCCCTACTCCGCGGCCATCTTGGTCCCCTCCAGCCCTATTTGTTTTCTAATTTTATTTTTCAATTATAGTTTACCATAATATTATTTTGTTTTAGTTTCAGGTGTACAGCATAGTGGTTAGACACTCATATACTTTATATACCCACTATTTCAAGTACCCACCTGAAACCATACATAGTTATTATAATATTATTGACTTTACATCCCCATGACCACTCTTGTTGTTTTTTAAAGATTTTATTTATTAATTTCTAGAGAGAGGGGAAGGGAAGGAGAAAGAGAGGGAGAGAAGTATCAACATGTGGTTGCTTCTTGTGCACCCCCAACGGGGGACCTGGCCTGCAACCAAGGCATGTGCCCCGACTTGGAATTGAACCAGCGACCCTTTGGTTTGCAGGCTGGCATTCAATCCACTGAGCCACACCACCCAGGGCCCCATGACTATTTTGTAACTACTAATTTGTATTTCTTAATCTCTTCACCTTTTTCACACAATCTCCCAAACCCCACTCCCCTCTGACAAGCATCAGTCTGTTCTCTGTATCTGAGTCTGTTTCTGTTTGGTTTGTTCACTTTGTTCTTGAGATTACACATATAAGTGAAACTATATGGTAGTTGGTCTCTGATTGACTTATTTCACTTAGCATAACACTCTCTAGGTCCCTCCATGCTGTTGAAAATGGTAAGATTTCATTCTTTTTCATGGCTGAGTAATATTTCATGTATATATGTACCCAACATTTTTACCTATGTGTCTATTTCTAACTTTTAAATCAAGTGTGGTTTGAAGATACCTGACTTACAATACTTTCATTTGGCTTCAAGAACCTTTTGAAAGCAAATCCTACAAAACCATTTCTAAATGTTTATCTTCATTAAAGCCTGCACAAATTAGTATCTTTAACTTTTTAAATAAGAAAACTTTGATTTTCAAAAAGAAAATCAAACAACAATTCATTCATATGATGACCTTGTTTCTTTTGAGAGTTAAAAAAAAAATCCTAGGACCCCAACTCTGCATCTGTTTTGGACTCCATCTGGTTAGAACAAGGGAACCAGTCCTACCTGGGCATGTGCACAGAACTCCCCAGAGAGGTGCAGCCAGTGATCAGAGGATGGGTGTCAATCATGTCCTGTACTACCTGTGAGCCAGTCTGCACCAGGCCAGTGCAAAGGTCTAAGGGGCTGGGACTTTTTGCAACCCACAAGGTCATCATTTTGGATAATGTCAGAACTAGAACCAGCCTTGGAAACAGAGTTGGATTTAACAGTGGGTGCGACAGGTGCGTGCCCTGAGCCCCGACTTCTGAAGGGCCCTGCAAAACCCCAACTTTACACTTTTTTCTAATGACACTAAGTTTGGTTTCATTACTACGCTGCGTAAAATATGGTTAACATGTATTTTTCTTTTCCCTGTCTCTCTCTTTTTTTTAAGGGGCCCAATATTTTCTTCTGTGCCCAGGGCCTCAACTGACCTTAATCCGCCTCTGCTTGGAAATTATCCAGACCAGATCCCTAACCATCCCATGGGCACATTTAGGCCCAGAGTGGGTATGGATTTGGCCACAGTTACAGTGTACTGCTAGTGTCACAGCATGATCTGGAAGTCAGCCTCCACTCCCCAGCCCCAAGACTTGCTCTGTATCCTTGTTAGCCCCTGTCTCATTCCCCAAGGTCTGTGTCTGCTTGATATGAAGTCACTGTTGGACCCTTCTCCTCCAGAAGACTTTCTAGAACATTCAAGATCCAAAGCAAATTGTCCATGTCTGCCTCAGCTCAAGTCCTGCCTGGCTGTCATGGCTGAAAGCAAAGGCTCTGTGCCGGACTGGCAACAGGGTGAGGTTGGTGAGATATGTAGGGTGCATAATCTCTTAAGGCATCCATTGTTGGTGCTGACCCTGCACTTGTGCAATCCAGAGATAAGACCTCCTTAGATGTCTAACTCTCCCTCACCCTAGTTCTTATCATAGACACAAATTCCAGTGGTCTCCAGGTTGGTCCTGAGAGTTCCTCCATCAAAACCGGGGCCTCCTGCTCCCAAGGTTACATTTGGGTGCCTGGTCTACTGTCCCACAGTTACATTTTGGTGTCAAACACATCGACACCCATGATCTCATAAAGTCTTACAACCTTCTTTTAATAGTGGCAAGGCAGAGAATCTTAGCAGATTATCCCAGATAAGGCAGCTGAGGGTAAGCAGTTTGTCCAAGGCCGCAGAGCACAAATATCTGTGAATTAAACCCGACTTTCACTCTGCCCTATTTCTTCAACCTCTACCCCTCTCTTTTCCACATCTGCTGTTTGTCCACATTGCCCATGGCCACCAGGCAAAGCCTCTTAAGCTTTATACCTGAACTTAGGTAGACTTAGGTAACTGTTTCTCCTGCCCTGTAGGTCCCACACCAGCACCAGATAATTTTAAGCAAACAAACAAAAAAACAAACAAAAAAGGATATAAGGCTAGAATAATTGCTCTCATTTTGACTCGCAGTCTTTTCAGATGATTGTGTGTGGCCCAAGGAGACTTCTGCCTACTTCTGTCGATTGGAATGGAATGAGCCCAGGTAATTGCCTCTTCTGTGTAAAAACCAATTTGTCCAGGGATATGAGCACAGTTGATGTAATCAATTAAAACACTGAAAGCAATACAAAATATACAGGAAATGAAAAGGAAATTGGCGCCCTCTGCCCCACCTTATTTTAGATTTTATTTATTTACTTTTAGAGAGAGGAGAAGGGAGGGAGAAAAAGAGGGAAAGAAACATTGATTGGTTGCTTCTCGCATGCCCCAACTGGGGACCCAGCCCACAACCCAGGCATATGCCCTGACTGGGAATCGAACTGGTAAGTTTTTGGTTTGCAAGCCAGTGCTCAATCCACTGAGCCACACCAGGTAGGGCCCCACTTCACTTTTGAGATGCCTGAGTCCTACCTGACCAGCTGATAATTTCTTTCCTTTTTGGGCCTGACTCCAATTTGTCTGAAAGAGGCTTAGCTGACAGGGTTCCTGTCAGCAAAGAGCCCTGGCTCCCCAGCCAGCCTGGTTTCCTTTGCCAGGCCTGGTCAGGACACAGCTGCAATGGTTCCTCTGGACAAGGAGCCTCAAGGAACATGGGGCATTTTCTGTGCCCAGCTCTGTGCTACACACAGGCTTACACAGGGGGTAGGGGATATAAACCATAGAGCCACCAAGGGCCTCTTCCCTGTCGGACCCCCAAGGCAGAAGTGGATGCTTGTGAAGAGTTGAGGACCAGAACCCAAGAGGAGCACTGCTGTGAAGCCATGCAATCAGTGAAACATCAGGGGTCTGACTGGCTCTTGAGTTCTATCTGGCCTTTGGGTCCCACTTTGCTAGCCCTGTGTTCTCTCAAGCTGTGTCCTTGGCTTGTGGGGCAGCAGAAAGCTTTGGTATCCTGGGGTGCCAGCATGCTAATGCCCCCTGGTGTGGGGCTAACTCATGGCTTGCAGTTTTGTGTTTCTAGCTTGGTGCCTACCGCTATGCCATAGGCCAGACTGCCTGGTCTCTGAGGTTCCTGCATGCTAAAGCCCACTGTCTGTGCGGAGGCAGGTGTAGGCACAGCATTGCAGGGAGCAAGGTCCTCGACTGCCCAACTGAATAGGCTCAGCACTCCTCTCAGCACCTGCCTTCAGGGAGGTCCAGAGTGGAGAGGAGGAGATGACAGAGATTTTGAGAAGCAAGATATAGTTATTTCCATTCTCATCCTTTTCAGGCGGGCCCTTGCGCAACTCTCAGAAGTGGAGCAACAAACGCCCACCAGGCAGAAATACCACCTGGGACTCGGGAGTCAGAATTCAACACACCGGCCTGGGGAATTGCTGGTGACCTTCTTGAGACCACAGACTGACACGGATTCTTAGCCATACTCTTGACAAGGTATGGCATCCAAAGATTGACAAAGCCTGGCCAGGAGTCAGATGGCCCCATCACTCTGTTAAGAGTGGAGGGGACCTGAAGTTGTTTGAGAGTTTGAGCTTTTTATCTAGGAGGCCAAGATTTCTAAATACGGTGTTTATCCCAATTTACTTCTTAGCTTCTTGAGGGCATGGAGCCAGTCTAATTCCTGGCCTGGGTCTCAGAGAGTGTTCTGTCACTCTATCATGCCCAAATTTGGGGGTTCTGGGCCGATGATGCCCAAGAAGCTGAGATGGTAAGGGGATTCCAATCACATTTGACCTTGGCAGTGATCTGGCTCTAGTGTAGCTCAACCTTGAAAGAGTGCAGGACAGACCATGTGACAGACATCTGCAACCCCTGCACACGTTGGAGGCACTTCTGCCTGCTGACAAGGAGCAAGTCATTTCAACAACTAAGACTTTTAGACTCCAGGACAAGGATAGCACACAGGTTTCTGTTTGTGTTTCGACATTGGCAGGCTGGAAGTGGCTGAGTCCAGGCTCAGTGGGATGAACACTGTGATTAATTAGCAGTGTCTGCTAGGCCAGTAGGAAGGGAGTGATGGCATGCTTTTAAAAGCTTTGCCATCCCTGTTCAGAGTGGGTAGGGGTGGTAACTAGGATGTGCAGGGAATGTCAAGGAGGGAAAGGAGGGAGATGGTACATGTTTTGCTTAAAAATCTCATTGGCTTTCTCAAGCTAGATAACCTTGGCCCTCGCTGCCATACACAAGCCATATTCTTTATTTGGTAAAGACAAGTGGGAGACAGGTGTTTACCAGCAATCTCTGCTTCCAAAAATACCATATGGGTCTGTGTTTTCATCACTATGGTAGCAGAAGCTCTGGGCCCCAAAGGCACAGTGACCCAGGCAAGAAGACTGGTATTTTTCTCTAGGGAAAGAAACAATTACCACAAAAAGATTCCTCTTCCTGTATCCTCTTGTGGCCACTGTCTTCCATAGCATCTGAGGTCAAATTTATTTCTTATAATTGAAAGAGGATCGATATCCCTTGACAGTAACCACTGTTCTTCCTGATTAAAAGCCTCTCAGTGGCTGCCATTCCTGGTCCCTAGCATATTCTGCTGTGATCAGTCATGTTTGTGGCCTAGAAGGTCCCAAAGTCCCTGGACACTTTTAATTGACCAACCTGGCCTGAATGTGTTGCATTCAATCAGGAGGGGATATCTCCAATGGGCCTGATAAATGGGTACCCTGGGAGCAAGGTAGATGGAACAGTTGTCGAAACCAAAAGGTAAAAAATTTTCCCTTTCTAAACAAACTCTTGGGCTCAAGGGTCTATTGGGGATTGCTAGTTAAACACAGTCAATTGAATACCTGCATGCTCCCTCCCCAAACCCCACTCAAATGACCATAAACAACTTTTTTTAAAAGCCTATATCTATAGGGGCAAAAATGAGGAAAAGGAAGCAACTTATAAGTGAGAGAGATATCTGGAAAGTGAGTGGATGAGTGGTAGGTGAATTTACAGAGTGAAGAGAGTAGAAACTTAAACTTGTGAGTGTGTGTAAGCCAGGAGGAAGTGAAGCAAATCAGAAGACAGAACTCGGAAGACTCAGGATTTGCAGGAATCAGGGTGTCAGTGGTTTGTTCCTTTTTATTACTGAGTAGTATTCCATGGGGTAGATATACCAGTTTGTATTCATTCACCTATTTACCAGCTATATAAAAAATCACATAGCCCCTCAGTGCTTCAGCTTCCCACTCTGTGGATCTAGATAATAATACTGCTACCTTATAGGATTGTTGCAAGGATTAAATAAGTTAATTTTTGGAAAAGTTTTGGAAGAGTACTGTGTACACACTAAGTTGTATGTAGTGTTGGTTAAGTAGAATATAAATAAATGGGTTGAGAATTTTACCTTGGATTTGTAGAAGCAGCAAAAAAATACTAGCTTTCTTTACCAGTAAGCACCCAAATTCTGTCTGAAAATCAGCTGTATAAACCCTTTCAGAGGAGCTGTGTTTTCTATTTAGGACAAATAGAGAGATACTTATAAACAGTCCATGGTTTTCAGCCTTCCTTAGATTTAGAAGCAGGAATGTTGTTGCCAGCTCTTTTCCTGCCTCCTAAGCATGGTATCCCTCTCCATACTCTTGTGCCCAAAGCCACTCCTAACAGTGCAGCACTAAAAGTCCACTGCTACTAGGGCTGACATTCCAAGCCCTAGTCAAAACATCACCATTGTTTATAACAGGTCTTACAAAATGCCCAAATCAAATGCTTACCTCAAGGGAAGCAGGGTGAACACATTGCTGAGCTATGCTGCAGCTCAGCCTTTGGGGTCCAAGTTCCTTGATAAAAGCTCCCTGTTGTATCAAGATACCAGAGGTGAAAATCTTGGCTTAACTTGGATCCATAGTGTGAAGTGAAATGCAAGACTTGTTTAGTGTAACACCTGCAAATTCCAAACCAATGTAACAAATCCCCAGAGAAATCCAAGCAACCCAGGTGGTCACAGGAAGGTGGCACTTAAATCCACTATTGCCAAGCAAGGAGGGTCAACTTGTGCAGAGCCCTACTCCCTGTTCCTGCCCCAGCCCCTCCCTCATATTGGAATTTAAACTGGGAATTAGCAAACTGATTTTCACAGGAGGAAAACTGGGGCCAAATCTGGGCCAAAAGATTTGTAGTGCAAATTGCATTTCTCAGTTAATTACATTTGAAAAAGGTAGAAGAAGAAGAGGCTCCCCAGTCCCCACATTCTGAGGAAGGCCAGTGCTCTGTGTGCAATGGCTCAGCAAGTCATATGCAATTTCAATACATAAAGGCACACATTGAAATGTGCCTCTATATTTAGAGATAATGGAGTTTTTCTTTCTTAAAGACTGATATAAACTTTTATTACATACAATTTCTTTAATTTGTTGTTATTCAAAAAAACCCCAGAACAACAGGGCTTGCAATACTTAGCTTTTTCATTTGCATATTTTAATTTCCTTGACTAAAGCTCCACACCTCCCCTGTGGGAGGGAAGAGAAAAATTTCAGGATAAATACCTTTAGGGGGAGGGTATCAGTTTAATTTAGTAATTCAAGGCATTGGAGAAAGCATGTGGGTTTTGAGGAGTTTAGGGATCGTCTATCCCAGTGCGAGGCTGTCCAACCCATAACCAACAAAAGAATCCCAGATAGCCTTCAACTTCTCCCACTTGTAGTTTCTATTGGTGAGCAGGTCATCACATAGACTTCAACTTCCCAGACCTGGAAAGACAGGAAGGCCCTGGAAATCACCTCATTCTCCCTCCATGGGGAATAAATAGATGAGACCACTGAACCAGGAACAGGCCAGAACCCAGGGTTTCAGGCTGCTAATCCTTAACTTTTCCAACTGAACTGAACCATGCTGCTTCTATCTCTGGGGAAGAATCAGCGCCTTGGATCCATGCTCCTGCTCAGGGAGATCTATTCTTGCCTTTCTACTTTAGAGTGTGAAACAAAGAATACAAGTCTAAAATCCACAGAACTAGAAAATCAAGACAGTCTTAATTTCATCTCCCAGTGTAATGCTGTGTATCAATATGGAAAATTTGTGGGACAAGCTTTAGCCTTTTCTAGAATATGTCCCCTACAAAAACATAGCAATTTTTAAATTGATTCTGCAGAGAAGGGCAGGAAAAATAGAGGGAGAGAAACATTGATCAGTTGCCTCTTGCATGTGCCCCAACTGGGGAATGAACCTGCAACCCAGGCATGTTCCCTGACCAGGAATGGAACCAGCAACCTTTAGGTTTGCAAGATGATACCCAACCAACTGAGCTATACTGGCCAAGGTGAAACATAGAAATTTTTAATGATTATGTTTTAGTTATGTGTTCACAGTGGGGAGACTAATTTACGTTTAATTGGATTCCTGAGAATTGTGGAGTGTCAGATTTACTACCTAAGAGTCCTACTTCTTTAAGGGCCTCTAGGTCTTCTGAGAAAAACCTCAAAACTGACATTCATTACATTGGCATTTAGAGGTTTTGATAAGATGGCTGAGGGATGGGAGGATTAGACAGAGTGGGCAGAAATGCTCTCTCAGCTAAGAGAGGGCTGGGGGTTCTGTAGTTGGTCTTGGAAACTAGTAAAGAGGCCCAGGGTGGTATGACCTTGATGATCTCTAATCTAAATCCTGGGGCCCTCACTCCAAGTTTATTCACTCAACCAATATTTACTGAGCACTGCTCCATGTGCCAGGCTTTATGTGAAGCAGTGGAGTACAAAGGTAGCCAAGAATCCTGTTGCCCCTGACACATGGAACTGACATTCTAGTAAGGGAGACTGATAAGTTAACAAGCAATTATAATAAATCAGAAAGACTTCATTACATGTGGCTGTCATCACAAAGAGACCAAACTCCTGAACACTGACTTTGGAGCCAAAGAAATGCTTTAAATAATAATAAAACAAATTTAAATACATAAAAAGCAGGTCCTAAAAATAAAAAGGAAAATAGAAACAGAAAGCAAAAGTAACGTGAAACTGAGTAGAGGAACTACAGTATTCCCTCACTTATTGTGGGTATTACGTTCTAGACAACCCCGCGAAATAGGAACCTTACATTTATTCTACACTCTTAAACCTATGTAACTTTAACAACATGCGTATACAGTACCGCAAAATCCTGTGATATAGCGAAAAATTCCGCGAGAAATAATTAAATATAATATTTTTAAAAATCCTGCGATACAGTGAGGCTACTACAAGTGAACCGTGATATAGCGAGGGACTACTCTATTCCAAATGACTTTTAAAACAGTAATTAGACTGAGCATTCCTAACTGGATTTATCCTTGAGGAAAAAAAGAACTGCAAAAAATTTCTTACACTGTTTTCAGAAATCACATTGTTATTGTTGGTGGTAGTGTTAGTTTGATTATTCTGATACTGCCAGGCATGTGTTGTGGGATAAATCAACTAACTGAGTGTGCTGGTTTCACTGGATGGAGGAGGTTAAATAAGAACCCTGTAGTCCTTCAGTTGAGTTAGAAGTATCAGAATTAATTTATAATTTATTTTATCTTAAAAGTATTTCCTAGCCGTACTTGTCTCTCTGAAAAGACCTAGAAACAGGTGGCAACCCCCCTGGTGATGATACTGATACTGCCAAGATCTTGATTCCTGAATACCAATTTGCCATGAAAAAGGGGCTAAAACTCCTTGGAGAAATAGAAAGGAAGCTGTCAAGTATTCTTAAGGTCATGGCAAAAGGGCCCAGGAACTAATCTGTATAAAGCTCCTCACTGGCCAAAGATAATAATATGTAAGCCTTGACAAGTAGTACATCAAATATGTTTAAATCTATGAGAGCCTACTGATACCAAAAAGTTTTTAAAAATAAATTGATCCCATTTATCCTAAGCTGTGGAGGATACTAGGAATCAACTCTTTATTTTGAAAACTGGTAAATGGAGGTAATGAAATACTTCTCCTGACTTTCCTATAAAAGCTGCATTTCAGAATAACCAAATAGCTGTTGATGGGAAATTATTTTTATGGAAGAATTACAGCTAATAAATGAAGGAAAAGGAGAAATAGAATATCACCATTTTGAAATCTCTGATGAAATGATGGACACTGATATAATCCATTGGTCTTATTTCTATTTCTCTACTTTTACTTGTATTCATTTGTGAGTATACGTGTGTATGTAGTTCTATACAGTTCAACTATATCACATGTGTAGGTTGGTGTTTCTGCTGCGGGAAATTACCGGTAGCAAGAAATTCAGGAGGCACTCGGAGAGGCGGAGGAACAAACTTATTCACGCATGTGGGCTCAGAGAAGTAGTCTCCAAAGGTCTGAGCCCTGAGCTACACATCTCACAGGTTTTATGGCATTTTGCCAGCAAGTGTGGGACTCAATGCTCATTGGGTGATTGTTCATGGGCAAACTGTTCACTGGTGGATTGTTCGGGGGCAAACTGTTCAAAAAGTTTTTCTGATGCAAATACAAGCAGTTACAGAAATGGAACATGGCAATTATGCCTTTTTCTGATGCAAATATACAAGCTGTTACAGAGACAGAACATGGCGATTATTTTCCCTATCATTTCCACCATTACAGTCAAGATACAGAACAATTCTATCACAAGGATTCCTCATATCAGCACTCTCCATTCCTCCAACTACCACTCCTCCCTGTTTCCCCCACCACTGTCCCTAACTTCTGGCAACCACCAATCTGTCCTCCATTTCCAAAATTTTGTCACTTCAAAAATGTTATATAAATGGAATCATACAGTATATAACTTTTAGAGGTTGACCTTTGCACTCAGCATAATGCTCCAGTTGATGCGTCCAAATTGTTGTGTGTGTCAATGGTTTGTTTCTTTTTTATTTTTAATCCTCATCCGAGGACATGCTTATTGATTTTAGAGAGAGGGGAAGGGAAAGATAAAGAGAGGGAGAGAAACGTCATTGTGAGAGAGAAATATCCATCAATTGCCTCTCGTATGCACCCCAACTGGGGACCAAACCCACAACCTACGCATGTGCCCTGACTGGGAATTGAACTGTGACCTTTCAGTTAACAGGACAATGTTCCAACCAACTGAGCAACACAGCCAGGGAGAATGATTTGTTTCCTTTGATTACTTAGTATTCCGTGATATGGGTGGATATACCATAACTTGTTTACTCATTTGCATAAAAGAATATATAGTCTGATTTCAGTTTTGACTATTACAAATAAAGCTGCTATGAACATTCACAGGTGTGAGTTTGCCTGAAGGTTAAAGGGGTGGGGGTTGGGGTAGGTCTTTGACCACAACAACTCACAGTAAACTGCTTGTGGCATTTCACATATCAGCTGGCTTTGCTAGCACCGAACCCAGATGTCTCAGGCCTAAGGACACAGATCCCCTTTATGAGACTTGTTCAACGGCCATCTGTGAGCGCAAGGTTGCTCAGCCACCTCTTGGCCAGGGACATGTTGAGTAAATGCCAAGCCAATGACAGAGTTCACACTCTCTGGTCTTTGCTCCCCTTTCCTGTTAACTGGAATGTCCCCGTCTTCTACAATGTAAGTGGGGACACTGCAAGCACAGTTGCTGGCTGGCAAAACGTAGGTCACTCTTCATTGTAAGCAAGCTGTGGGCATTGGGCATTCATTTTGTAAACATTTCCTGGGAAGCCACTAGGTACTCAGGAGTTCACTAGCTCAGGACAGGGCTATGAGAAACTGGGGGATCCATAAGCACAACTTGGTTGTCTGGGGACACTCATGGAAGGTATAGACCCTGGCCAGATGTTGAAGGAGGGGAGAAAAGTTGCCAGGGTTCAGGTATGTGCAGAGCACAGTGGGAGTGGGGAAAGCAAACTGGAGTAAGCAGACAGCCCAGACAAAGTCCTGGAAGACTAAATTATAGCAGAAGGAGCAGTTGTTTTTGTCCAGAGTAGAGTAGGTATGTGAAGAGAATGATGACAGATGGAGGGAGGTAGCTGGAGCCTAAATGGGGAAAACCTACAGGGTTGGGAGAAGGGCTCTTAAGGGAAAAGTGGCATTTTGGGGCCAAAGTGGAGTTGGGGACAGCAATATTATGAGAGTAATCAAACAGTGGGATTATTTTCTACTCCGACAATCCTTCCTGATAACACTTTGATAGCATCTGCTATCACTGCATTTCCAGACAAGCAATTTGAAACCCTGCCATGATTAATAAACCCAACCAACCTATGGAGTACAGACTCCCAAGCACCTTGTCAAAGCAGACATTTCATACCAGATTGTGCCCAGATCTCAGAGTGTGCCAAGCCTCCCTAATACAGAGCTTCTCACTCATGGACAGAAGGACCATGCCATCCTGGGCAGTTCCTGTATCCAGGTCCCTGTTGGCTATGCCACGTGAGGGCCTGAACGAGAGCCTAGGGATGGTGTACAAAGCTGAATTGTACACACTTAACTCTCAAGGTCTTTTTTGTCTGGTGGTGACAAGTGGCCCAGTCATCCAATCCCTTTCATACTAGAACAAATGAAACAAGTGACAAGTCACAATATTAAAGCAGGCCAACTTTAGGTAACTCATTTTATTGAGCATTTATTATAGGCCAGACCCAAAACCCAAACTTTCTTATCTTTTGGAGCCCTCCCCCAAATCCTGTGAAGTGGTACTTATTATCAGCCCCATTTTTCAGAGCAGGAAACCAAGCTCAGAGAAACAAACTAATTTGCTCAAGTTCACACTCTGCTAGTAAAGTCAGAACAGGCTTAAAACCCAGGACTGGCTAACTTCAAAGTCCATGCCCTGCCCACTATAGCACACCATAGAGCCTAATTTTTTTCTTCTTAACTTTGAATTTTGAAATAATTATAGACTCATAAGAAATTACAAAGATACTAAAGATAAGTCATAGGGACCCTTCACTCAGTTTCCCTCAGTTATTACATTTATTGCAACTACAGAACAATAAGAAAACCAAAAAATTGATATTGGCACAATTTGTGTATAATTCTGTGTCATTTAATCACATCTGTAGACTCCAGTAATCACCCCTGAAATCCAGATACAAAACTGTTTCATCCGACAAAGATCTTCCTTGTCTTAGTCCTTTAGACACACACACACACACACACACACGCACACACACACACACTGCCACCATCCCTAACTCCTGACAAACACTAATCTGTTTTCCATCTCCATAATTTATTCATTTTGAAAATTTTGTGTAAATAGATTTTTTTTCATTCAATATAATGCCTTGATTTCCCTTTAAGTTGTTGCATGCATTATTACTTCATCCCTACTTATGCCCTACTTATGGTTGAATAGCATTCCATGATGTGGATGGGCCACTGTTTGTTTAAACATTCACCTACTGAAGATGTTTCCAGTTTGGGACTACTATAAATAAACCTGCCATGAATACTCATGCACAGGTTTTTGTGTGAAAATAAGCTTTCATTTCTCTGGGATAAATGCCCCTAAAGAACAATTGTTGGGTTTTGCAGTAGTTGCATGTTCAGATTTTTTTAAAAATTATTGTTATTCTGTTCCAGTGGTCCCAATTTTCCCTTTTGCTCTCCTCCACCCATCCCAACCCCTTGCTCCCACAGTCAATTTCCACACTGTTGTCCATGACCATGGGTCAATCATATATGTTCTTTGACTTGTCCCTCTCTCTATTTCCCTCCATTATCCCCCTCCACCTTCCCTTCCGGTCACTGTCAGTCTGTTCTATGTTTCTTTTTACGTTTTTTATTTTTTATTTTTTGGTTTTTCAATTACAGTTTTCCCATTTTTCCCCCATTGATACCCCCACCAAGCCCACCCCTTCTCCCACAATCATATCCCTCCCCATTGTCCATGTCCATGAGTCATTTATACACGTTCCTTGACTAAACCCTTCCCTTACTTATCCCTCTTCTCTCCCTCCCTTCTATTGACTGTTATTCTGCTCCTTGTCCTATTTAGTTCGTTTGTTTATGTTGTTCTTTAGTTTTCTGTATTAGGTGATATCATATGGTATTTTTCTTTCTTTCTTTCCATGCCTGTTGCTCAATTTTGTTTGTTAGTTTATTTTGTTCATTACATTCTTCCTGTAAGTGAGATCATATGGTATTTGTCTTTCTCTGACTGGCTTATTTTACTTAGCATAATATTCTCCAGATCCATCCATACTGTAGCATAAGGTAGGAAGTCTTTCTTCCTTTCTGCTGTGTAGTATTCCACTGTGTAAATGTACCATAGTTTTTTGATCCATTCATTTACTGATGGACACTTGGGCTGTTTCCAGCTCTTGGTTTTGTAAATAGTGCTGCTATAAACAGAGGGGTGCATAAGTTTTTATGAACTGGTGATTTGGAATTCTTTAGGTATATTCCCAGCAGCATATTCTCAACAGCGGAATCATTGAGTCAAAAGGCAGTTCCCTCGTTAGTCTTTTGAAGAAATTCCATACTGTTTTCGCAGTGGCTGCACTAGTCTGCGTTCACACCAACAGTGTAATAGGGTCCTTTTTTCTCTGCATCCTTGCCACACTTGTTGTTTAGTGATTTATTAATGATGGCCATTCTAACCAGTGTGAGGTGATATATATTGTGGTTTTAATTTGCATCTCTCTGATGGCTAGTGGTGTTGAGCATCTTTTCATATCTCTGTGGGCCATCTGTAAGTCCGCTTTGGAGAACTGTCTATTCAAGGTCCTTTGCCCATTTTTTAATTGGATCGTTTGTCTTCCTGGTGTTGAGTTATATGAGTTCTTTGTATATTTTGGACATTAAACCCTTGTCCAATGTATCATTGGCAAATATATTCTCCCATACCATCATGCAGAAGATTTTTAATTTGATGTAGTCCCATTTATTTATTTTTCCTTTTACTTGCCGTAGGAGATATATCAGCAAAAATATTGCTAGGTGAGATATCTGAAATTTTACTGCTTATGTTTTCCTCTAGGGCTTTTATGGTGTCATGAATCATGTATAAGTCTTTTATCCACTTTTAGTTTATTCTGGTGTATGGTGTAAGTTGGTGGTCTAGTTTAATTTTTTTGCATGTACCAGTCCAGTTCTCCCAACACCATTTGTTAAAGAGGCTACTTTTACTCCATTTTATGCTTCTACACCCTTTGTTAAATATTAATTGACTATAGAGACATGGATTTATTTCTGGGCTGTCTACTCTGTTCCGTTAATCTATGTATTTGTTCTTATGCCAGTACCATACTTCCTGATTATAGTGGCCTTTTAGTATAATTTGATACTGGGTATTCTTATCCCTCCTACTTTGTTCCTCTTTCTCAAGATTGCTGAGGTATTCAGGGTCATTTTGAGTTCCATATAAATTTTTGAAGTATTTGTTCTAAAACTGAGAAATATGTCATTGGTATTTTAATAAGGATTGCATTGAATCTATAGATTGCTTTGGGTAGTATGGCCATTTTAATGATATCAATTCTTCCAATCCATGCACAGAATATATGCTTCCATTTATTTGTATTTTCCTTAATCTCTTTCTTCAATGTTCTGTAGTTTTCTGAGTACAGGACTTTTAAAACCTCATTAGTTAACTTTATTCCTAAGAACTTTGTTTTGCTTGTTGCTATAGTAAATGGGTTTTATTCCTAGCTTTTGTTTATAATATTTTATTGTAAGTATAGAAAAGTGCCTTTGGTTTCTGAATATGGGCTTTATAACCTGCCATTTTGCCATTTTCAGTTACTAGGTCAAGTAGTTTTTGATGGAGCTTATAGTGTTTTCTATGTAACTATCATATCGTTTGCCAAGAATGACAGTTCTACTTCTTTTCTTTAAGTATATTTTATTGATTATATTGCTACAATGTTTCCAATTTCTCCCCTTTGTTCCCCTCCACCCAGCACCCCCTCTCCCCCAGTAATTCCCTCCTCAAGTCCATGCCCATGGGTCGTACATACAAGCTCTCCGGTTTCACCCTTTCATATGTTCTTGTTCTTTTTTTAAATAAATAAATAATTAATTAATTATTTTAACAATAAAAAATAACAATCCCTCCCTCTCAGACTTAAGACTCTTTATAATCTTATAAAGGACAGTGGGTAAAGGTCTCAAGCTCCTCTAGCTGCTTCAAGCTGGACATGGTCGTCGTCCTACCTACCCTTGGGTCCAGAAATCCCTAATAAGAGTGGGGGTGTGTAGGGGAGGGTGGCCTTCTCACATAGGAAAGGATCGTGCAGACTCCAGGTCAGTTGGTTGTCCCTGGACAATGGCGTGCTTGGTTTAACAGACTGTCATCCTTGTTGTATTCTGGGGGCAACAGATTTGGCAACAGGGTTAAAAGACATCATTCAATCCATAACCACTAGATAACAAAAGGCAGGTATTAATTTTTCAATGTACCACATTAGGGAAAAAAAGGGCTTCTCTGGAGGAAGATGTGCCAGGCACATCTCACCTCTCCAAAACTCTTTTACCCATTATACTTAGTTTAGGCTGAGGGGAATATTTTAGGTTCCCCCTTCTCAGATCTCTGGGCCCTTTCTGTCCAAGCCATTAGGATAAAAAAGAGAAACCAGTTTTAAAGTGAAGCCCACAGACCACCCCATACATCACCAACCCAGCCACTTAGTTCAGCCAAACTGTTGAGTCTCAGGAGGCAGCACTGCAGACAGGATTAAGTGAGGCCTATATGCACAGACAATCACTCAGCTAATAAGATCATAGGCTCATGCCCTTTGAAAACAGAAAACACATGTTAATTTCTGTAACATAACCCACAAACAAGTCTCTAAATCTGTAAGACTGTCTTATTGGAAAGACATCCAGTTGCAAGGCAATTGACGTTCTTCTTGCCTATAAATTAAACATCTTTGATGATACCACAGACATAGTTTAACTTTCAAGTTCTACTTCTTTATTCCTAATATGGATTTCTTATTTTTCTTGTTTAATCGCTATTGCTAGAACTGCTAATACTATGTTGAATAAGTTGTCTTGTTTTTTAACTTAGGGGGAAAGTTTTTAGATTTTGCCTGTTGAGTATGATGTTGGCTGTAGGTTTGTTTTTCATATATGGCCTTCATTATATTGAGGTATGCTCACTCTATTCCAACTTTGCTAAGTGTTTTCATCTTAAATGGGCACTGTGCTTTATCAAATGCTTGTCCAGGATCTATTGATATGATCATGTGATTTTTGTCTTTCATTTTGTTTGTGTGGTATATTCCATTTATTGATTTGCAAATATTATACCATACTTACATCCCTGGGATGAATCCCACATGATCGTGGTGTATGATCTTTTTAATGTATTGCTGGACCCTGTTGACCAATATTTTGTTGAAGAATTTAGCATCTATGTTCATCAATGATTTTGGCTTGTAGTTTTCTTTCTTTGTTGTCTTTACCAGGTTTTGGAATTAGAATAATACTGTCCTCATAGAAAGAGTTTGAGATTCTTTCCTCTTCTTGAATTTTTTGGAATCCTTTGGGAAGGATTCTTTATTGAATATTTGGTAAAATTTGCCTGTGTGGCTGTCCAGTCCAGGCCTTTTCTGTGCCAGAAGTGTTTTTGCTTACTGCTTCAATTTTCCTAGTTGTTATTTGTCTCGTCAAGCTTTCTGCTTCTTCTTGATTTGGTTTTGGAAGTTTATATGTTACTAGAAATTTGTTCATTTCACCCAGGTTAATTTCTTGGCGTATAGTTGTTCATTGTGATTTCTTACAATCTTTTGTATTTTTGTGGTATTAGTTGTAATTTCTCCTCTTTCATTTTTGATTTTATTTATTTGGGACCTTTCATTTTTTTCTTGATGAGTCTGGGTAACGGCTTGTTAATTTTGTTTATCTTTTCAAATAATGAGCTCCTGGATTCAGTGATCCTTTGAATTGTTCTTTCAGTCTCTATGTCATTTAATTCTGCTCTGATCTAGATTATTTTCTTCCTTATACTACTCTAGCTTTCATTTGTTGTTGTTCCTCTAGTTCAGCGGTTCTCAACCCGTGGGTCTCAACCCCTTTGGGGGTCGAATGACTCTTTCACAGGGGTCACCTAAGACCATCGGAAAACAAATATATAATTACATATTGTTTTTGTGATTTATCACTATGCTTTAGTTATGGTTGGGGGTCACCACAACATGAGGAACTGTATTAAAGGGTCGCAGCATTAGGAAGGTTGAGAACCACTGCTCTAGTTATTGTAAATGCAGAGTTAGGTTGTTTATTTGAATTTTTAAATCTTTTTTGGTAGGCCTGTATGGTTATGAACTTCCCTCTCAGGACTACGTTCTCTATGTTCCATAGGTTTTGGGCTGTTGTGTGTTCATTTTCATGTTTCCAGAAACTTTTTGATTTCTCCCTTGATCTAATTGTTAACCCATTCATTTTTTACTAGCATCTTATTCAGTCTTCATGAATTTGAAAGTCTTGAGTTTTTTCCTTGAGGTTGGTTTCTAGTTTAAACTCATTGTGATCCAAGAAAATGGTTGATATTATTTCAATGTTATTGAATTTGTTGAGGCTTCTTTTGTGTTCTACATATGATCTATTTTTGAAATTGTTCCATATGCATTAAAGAAATGTGTATTTTGCTTCTTTGGAGTAAAATTTTATGTGTATATCAATTAAGCCCATTTGAACTAGAGTGTTGCTCAATGCCACAATATCTTTGTTGATTCTTTTCTTAGAAGATTTATCTCTTGTTGACAATGCAGTGTTAAAATCCTCTATAGTGGGGGAAGACGGTGGCAGAGTAGGTAGTGGTGTTGTCTGCTTACTCCCATCACAGAAGGACTTGGAGTGCAAACACGGAGAGGAGTGAGTGAGTGCGGATTTCAGACAGTGCAAACAGGGAAGGGAGTGTGGGAGCAGCGTGAAGGAGGGCGGAAAGTTCAGCCGCTCATTCCAGGCTGTCACTGGGCCTCCTGGACAGACACGTTTGCCTTACCGCACCCGAGGGGGGCAGCTGCTGACCAATTCATTAGCCAGGAGCTGCTTGCAGGCTTCCGCCTGCCAGGGGCGCAGTTATCAGTGAAGTCTCACAGGGAGTCAGCGAGAGGGTTTGGCTGAAAAGGCCAGAGGCATGGGAGGACAGTGAACAACTCGGACTGTTAGAAACTATGAACTGAGTCTAGGTGGGGACCCTCTTGGCTACAACCTGGGACTGAAAGCTCTGCGCTCTGGGCACTCGTGGTGCTTGCGCCAGAGCCCTACTAAACAAAGAGGCAGTTCTGAGCCACAGAGAGGGGCCCATACGGGAAAGCTACGGTGGAACTGCAGACTTGGTGGGGACCCCAGGCAGGCAGGTGGCACATGCAAGCGTATAGGCAGGAACGCGAATGGATGCTGTAGCTCGGGAATAGAGATACAATTGGGAGCAGAGCAGAGATTATTGGCATGTGCACGCTGGCCCACCAGAAGAACAACGTTTCTAGACAACCATGAAGAGGACTGAGGGTGCCGCAGGAGGGAACTCAACTAAATGCGGCTCAATAGAACAGTGGCAGGCCCACGAGTAAGATACTAGCAACCCCAGAATCAAGCTGGATCTCCCGAGAGCCAGTCAGCCAACCAGAAAGATTTGAAACCCATGCAATTTTGACCAGGGATGGATCCATAAAAAAGAAGACTGCACCTAAATGTTCAACTGAGTAAAAACTCTTTCTTTTTTTCCTTTTTATTTTCCTTCCCTTTTCTTTTCTTTCTTTTTTCCTTCACTTCCTTTTCTTTTCTTTCTTTCTCTCTTTCATTTTTCCCTTTCTTTTTTTCTATTTTTAAATAATCTTTTAAACTCTGTTTTCTACCTTCTATATCTCCTATCCTTCTTCTTTAATTTTTGTTTGTTTGTTTTCATTGCCTTCCCTCTCACACTAAACATATAGCATATAACTGCTATAAAAACCTAATACTATACACTTCCATTTTTCACTGCATTCTGCATTCTTCCCTTCCTTTTTAAACATACAATGTAAATATTACTTGCTGTCTCACATAGCCTTGACTCTACTTGCTACTGTCATTATTCTATGACCTTCCCTCTCAAAAATCATCTTTCTTTCATTTAAAACAACTCCTATCTGTCTCTCCTATAATATAATAGTCTTAACCTCTCTACAGTTATACTAATACTAGCTCATTTGCTGCTGATAGTGAGATTGTGGGTGGGGGATATTTTGGAGGGTGTGGGTTTCTTGCCTGGTTTGTATGTTTATGTTTTATGAGCATCTCCACAGAATAACTCAAGAAAAGGTGGGCAGAGTGACTCTCAATCAACTAGCCAGAGGGAAGGATCCACCGAAGAGTAACTGAAATACAACCAGACAGCTTAAACAAATGGCATAAAGGGCAACACAAGAGCATCAGGCTCAGAAGATCAAAGAGACTGCACCACTGAATTCCCCAGGTCTCCTATAAAGAATCTTATATCATGAAAGCAGAAAATCAAAGCAGACAAATCTAATAAACAAAAACAAACAATTAGAATAAAAAATGGGAAGACACAGGAAGAACATCCCAATGAAAGGAAAATAGGAATCCGCAGAAAGAGAGAGATGGAACAGACAGAAGCCAACTATCAGACAGGGAATTCAAAAACATGGTTATAAAAAAGCTCAATGAAATTCACAATCTCAAAGAAAACTATGACAGACTCCAGAGAAATTACCAGCAACTCCAAGGAAACTACGAAGAATTGCAGGGAAGCTACAAGAAAGTTACAGAGAACTACACCAGGATGAAAAAATACATAGAAACTATTAATAAGCACCAGGAAGAAATAAAGAATACAATTTCTGAACTGAAGAACACAGGAGAATCAATAAAAAGCAGGCTAAATGAAGAAGAGGACTGGGATCAGTGAGTTAGAGGAAAATGTAGAAAAAAATTCCCAGACAATACAACAAAATGAAAAAATATGTAAAAAGAATGAAGAGAGTTTAAGAGAACTGCAGTACAACAGGAGACTAAACAACATTAGAATCATAGGGATACAAGAAGGAGAACAAGAGAAAAAAGGGATAGAAAACTTGATAGAAAAAGTAATAACAGAAAAATTTTCTAACTTGATGAAAGAAAAAGACTTTAAAACTCAGGAAGCACAGAGGGTCCCAATGAAGATGAAACTAAAAAGACCCATTCCAAGGCACATCATTATTAAAATGGCAACATTTGAAGACAAAACAAGAACTCTACAAGAGCAAGAGCTAAATAGCAAATAACATACGAGGGAGCTCCATTAAGGCTATCAACTGACTTCTTAACAAAAACACTACAAGCCAGAAGAGAACAGCAAAAAATATTTCAAGCAATGAAAAACAAAGGCCTACGACCAAGACTACTCTACTCAGTGAGGCCCTCTTTCAAAATGGAAGGAGAAATAAGGAGTTTCCCAGACAAAGGAGTACTAAAAGAATAATCTCCACAAAACCAGCTTGCAAGAGATGCTAAAGGTAATGCTGTAAGAAAAAGAAGAAAAAGACAGAGGGAGAGGAACACAGGAAAAAAGGGAAATGAATAAATATCTGTCAACAATAACCTTAACTGTAAATGGATTAAATGCTCCAATCAAAAGACAAAGGGTAGCGGAATGGATATGAAAACATGACCCATATATATGCTGTCTGCAAGAGAAACACCTCAAAACAAAAGATTTACAGACTGAAAGTGAAGGGATGGAAAAAAGTATTCCAACCAAATGGATATGAAAAAAAAAGGTGGGGTAGCAATACTTATGTCAGACAAAACAGATTTCACAGCAAAGCCCATAAAAAGAGACAAAGAAGAGCATTTCATAATACTTAAGGGAAAAATCCATCAAGAAGATATAACACTTGTAAACATACATGCATCCAACATAGGAGCACGAAATATGTAAAAAAAATTTAGAAAGATTTAAGGAAGGATATAGATAACAACACACTCATAGTAGGGGACTTTAACACCCACTGTCAACAAAAGACAGATGTTCAAAGCAAAGAAACACCAAAGATATTGAGGCATTGAACAAAACTCTAGATCAAATGGACTTAGTTGATGTCTATAGAACTTTTTACCCCAAAGAAGCAAAATATACATTCTTTTCAAGTGCACATGGAACATTTTGAAAGATAGAACACATGGTAGGACACAAATCAAGCCTCAACAAATTCAAGAAAATTGAAATTATATCAAGCATCTTCTCAAATCACAATGGCTTAAAATTGGAAATCAACCTCAAGGAAAAAGCTCAAAAACTTTCAAACTCATGGAGAATGAATAACTTGCTATTAAATAATGAATTGGCTTAACAATGACATCAAGGAAGAAATCAAGAAGTCTATGGAAACAAATGTTAATGAACACACAACCACCCAAAACCTATGGGATACAACGAAAGCAGTCCTGAGTGGAAAGTTCATTGCAATACTGGCCTACCTAAAAAGGTTAGAAGAATCTCTAATAAAAATCTAACCCTGGAGCTTCAAGAACTAGAGGAAGAACAAGAAGAAAAGCCCAGAGCAAGTAGAAGAAAAGAAATCGTCAAGATCCTATCAGAATTAAATGACATAGAGACCAAAAAAACAATTCAAAAGATCAATAAAACTAGGAGGTGGTCCTTTGAAAAGATAAACAATATCGACAAGCCTTTAACCATGCTCATGAAGAAAAAAAAAGAGAGTATCCAAATAAATAAAATCAGAAATGAAGGAGGAGAACTCACAACCGATACCACAGAAATACAAAGTTTTGTAAGAAATTATTATAAACAACTGTACCACAAGAAATGTGACAACCTAGATGAAATGGAAAATTTCTGGAAACATATATACTTCAAAAACTAAATCAAGAAGAAGCAGAAAGCCTGAACAGACCAATAACAACCAGTGAAATTGAAGCAGTAATCAATAAAATCCCGGCACACAAAAGCCCTGGAACGATGGCTACACAGGTGAGTTTTACAAAACATTTAGAAAAGAAATAACTCCTATCTTTCTCAGACTATTCCAAATAATCCAAGAAGAGGGAAGACTCCCAAACTTGTTCTATGAAGCCAGTATTATCCTAATTCCAAAACCAGGTCAAGACACAACAAAGAGAGAAAAGTACAGGCCAATATCGGTGAGGAACATAGATGCTGAAATCCTTAAGAAAATATTGGCAAACAGGTTCCAACAACACATTAGAAAGATCAAACACCACAATCAAGTAGGATTTATCCCAGGGATGTAAGGATGGTTTAATATTCGCAAACCAATAAATGTAATACACCACATAAACAAAATGAAAGACCAAAACCACATGATAATATCAATAGATGCAGAAAAAGCATTTGAAAAAGTACAACACCAATTTATGATAAAAACACTCAGAAAAATGGGACTGGAGGGTGCATACCTCAACATAATCAAGGCTGTATATGAGAAACGTGAAGCCAACATCATACTCAATGGACAAAAACTGAGAGTATTCCCCCTGATATCTGGAACAAGACAAGGATGTCCACTCTCTCCACTCCTATTCAACATAGTACCGGAAGTTTTAGGCACAGCAATCAGAAAAGAAAAAGAAATAAAAGCCATCCAAATAGGAAAAGAGGGAGTAAAACTGTCATCATCTGCAGATGACATGATAATGTGAGTAGAAAGCCCTACAGACTCCATGAAAAAGCTACTTGACCTAATAAGTGAATTCGGCAAAATAGCAGGGTACAAAGTCAATATTCAGAAATAAAAGGCCTTTCTGTACACAAACAATAAAGTATCAAAGATAGAAACTAAAAGAAAAATCCCATTTACCATAGCAACAAGAAAAAGAAAGTACCTAGGAATAAACTTAACTAAGGAGGTAAAAGACCTGTACTCAGAAAACTATATCACACTGAAGAAATTAAGGAAGATACAAAAAAACGGAAGCATATACCATGTTCATGGATGGGAAGAAGCAACATCATTAAAATGTCCATACTATCCAAAGTAATTTATAGATTCAATGCAATCCTTATTAAAATAACAACAACACATTTCACAGACCTAGAACAAATACTTCAAAAATTTATAGGGAACCAAAAAAGAGGCAGAATAGCCACAGCAATCTTGAGGAAGAACACAGTAGGAGGAATCACAGGACCTGATATCAAACTATACTACAAGGCCACGGTAATCAAAGCAGTCTGGTACTGGCATAAGAACAGATATATAGACCAATGGAACAGAATAGAGAGCCCAGAAATAAACTCAGGTCTATACGGTCAACTAATATTTGACAAAGGGAGAAGGAACATAAAATGGAGTGTTGGGAGAACTGGACAGGGACATATTACAAAATGAAACTAGACCACCAACTCACACCACACATCAGAATAAACTTAAGATTGATCAAAGACTTAAATGTAAGCTGTGACACCATAAAAATCCTAGAGGAAAACATAGGCAGGAAAATGTCAGATATCCCACATAGCAACATTTTCACTGATATGTATCTTAATGCAAGGGAAATAAAGGAAAGAATAAACAAATGGGACTACATCAAACTAAAAAGTTCGTGCTCAGCTAAAGAAAACATCAACAAGATGAAAAGGAAACCAACCATATGGGAAAATATATTTGCCAATGATACATCAGACAAGGGATTGATATCCAATATATATAAAGAACTTATATGACTCAACACCAAGAACACAGAAAACCCAATTTAAAAATGGGCAAAGGACCTGAACAGACACTTCTCTGAAGAGGATATACAAAGGGTCCATAGACATATGAAAGAATGCTCAACATCACTAACCATCAGAGAGATGCAAATATAAACCACAATGAGATACCAACTCACACCAGTCAGAATGGCCATCACCAACAAATCAACAAATTGCACTGGCAAGGATGTGGAGAAAAGGGATCCCTGGTGCCCTGCTGGTGGGAATTTAGACTGGTGTAGCCACTATGAAAAACAGTTTTGAATTTCCTCAAAAAACTAAAAATGGTACACCCTTTTGAACCATCAATTCCATTGCTAGGATTACATCTGAAGAATCCTGAAACACCAATTAAAAAGAACCTATGTAGCCCTTTGTTTATAGCAGCACTATTTACAATAGCCAAATGCTAGAAACAACATAAGTGCCTATCTGTAGATGAGTGAATCAAAAAACTGGTGTACATTTACACAATGGATGACTATGTAGCAGGAAGAAGAAGGAACTTCTATCATTTGCAACAACGTGGATGTTACTAGAGAGAATTATGCTTAGCGAAATAAGCCAGGCAATGAAAGAAAAATACCTTATGCTATCACCTACTATAGGAGACTAATGAACAACAGAAAGAAATGAGAAAAATTGAACCAAAGGTATGTAAACAAGGAGTAGACTAATAGTGACAAGGGGGGAAGGGAGAGGGAGAGAAGGGGGTAAGAAGGGGAAGGGTCTAGTCAAAGAACATGTATAAATGACCCATGGACATGGATAACTGGGTGGGGACTAACTGTAGGAGAAGGGGTGGGCAGGGTGCGGGGAAGCAATAGCAAAAAAAGTGGGACAAATGTAATAGAAAAACAAACAAAGAAACCAAAAATTTTTAGTGGTGGAAAAAAGAAAATATAAAGAATGGAAGTGCAATTCTAGTGAATATTAGAAGGAGAAGCATTTCCCTTCACATCGTATATTTTTCTGCCTACCTGATCCCTCCAGAATTTGGCATTCTGAAGAAGTAAGTAATGAAATAATGTTCTTTGAGTGAAACTAAGACCAGTTGTTAATAAAGGTTTTGTTGACCAAGACTTTGACTGGAATGTCATGCCTAAAGGAGACATGCTTGGGCTCTGGTTGTTACCAAAAAGCCTTAAGGAACTGGGATTGACTTTTGAAAGTAATAAAGGCGATTCAGTCTGGGAGATCCAAGATGGCGGAGGAGTAAATGGAAGCTACACTAACCTCCTCCCAGGACCAGTCTGGATTTACAATTTAATTTTGGAGAAATCATCTGGAATAACCAACCAAACACTAGCTGGAAAGAAGTCTTATAACCACGGAGAGACAGAAAAGGCCGCTACATCACAACTTGACCGGTAGGGAGTGCGGAGACGAGGAAAGGCTGGCTGGGCTAACACGGGTGGCAGCTGAAGGGACTGAGAAACAGCTCAGCAGCCGGGGATTCCCCCTGAGAAGGGCAGGGTCTAAACCCCCAGCTGGGCTTCCCAGCCTACAGCAACAGAGTGGAAAGTAAAACAGTATCAGCTGTGAAAAGCGAAAAGCCACAGGGTTTCTTGCTAGCCGGAGAGAAACAGCAGGAGAAAAAGAGCTCTTAAGTGGATCACATATGAAAGTATTTTGGCCACCACTTACCCTGGGCTCCAGCAGAGAGAAGGAAGAGAGGACTGGAGACACTTGGGGAGAGTTTGGCGCGGTGGCTTTGAGGGGAGAACTGGAGGAGCAGCCGACTGGGTCCCAGTGCTGACTCATCCCCAGTACTGCGGGTAGACCATTCCCCTCCAAGTGGCGTCAGCCTGAGGGGAAGCAAAAGCCCTGCCGACAGGAATTAAGCTGCCACACCCACAGTCCTTAAGCCTGACAGCTAATCACAGATTGAGTAGATTAACAATCAAAGAAGACAGACAACAGCAGTAGATCCCTGGAAGTCTCCAACAGGCTGCCTAGGGCCAGACTGGTACATGATCTGATGCCACCAGAGGCAGATCCAGGAAGTGCAGATCATTCTAAGAAGCACCAACAAACAATAGGAGTCAAAAAAATGGGGAGACAGAGAAACAACCTCCCATCAAAAGGAAAGGTAGAATCCCCAGAAAGAGTGCTAAATGAAAAAGAGGGGAGCGAACTATCAGATATGGAATTCAAACATGGATTATGGAGAAGCTGAATGAGCTCAGCGGAAACTACAAAGAACTCCAGAAAAACTACAAGGAACTCACAGAAAATTACGTAAGCATGAAAAAGTACATAGAAGCTATCAATAAGAGCCAGGAGGAAATGAAGAATACGATCTCTGAATTGAAGAACACAGTAGAAGGAATTAAAAGCAGGCTAGAGGAAGCAGAAGATCGGATCAGCGAGCTGGAGGACAACCTACACAAAAACTCCCAGACAATGGAACAAAATGAAAAAAGACTGAACAAGAATGAAGAGGTTCTAAGACAGCTGCAGGACAACATGAAACGTAATAATATCCGTATCATAGGAATTCCAGAAGGAGAAGAAGAAGAGGAAGGGATAGAAAACCTCTTTGAAAAACTAATGACAGAAAACTTCCCTAACATGAAGAGAGAAAGAGTCACGCAAGTCCAGGAAGCACAGAGGGTCCCAATGAAGATGAACCCCAACAGGCCCACCTCAAGACACATCATAATTAAAATGGCAACATTCAAAGACAAAGAGAGGATCCTAAAAGCAGCAAGAGAAAAACAACTAATAACATACAAGGGTACTCCAATAAGTCTATCATCAGATTTCTCAGCAGAAACACTACAAGCCAGAAGGGAATGGCAAAAAATATTCCAAGCAATGAAAAACAAAGGCCTACAACCTAGAATACTATACCCAGCAAAGCTCTCATTCAAAATGGAGGGCGAAATAAGGAGCTTCCAAGACAAAAGAAGACTAAAAGAATTCATCTCGACGAAACCAGCAATGCAAGAGATGCTAAAGGGTCTGCTCTAAGAAGATAAAGAAACAGAGAGAGACAGAGAAGAACACGAGTACAAAGGGGGAAAATGACAATGAATAAGTACCTTTCGGTAATAACATTAAATGTAAATGGATTAAACACTCCAATTAAAAGACATGGGGTAGCTGAATGGGTTAGAAAGAATGACCCACATATATGCTGTCTACAAGAGACCCACCTTAGAACAAAAGATCTACACAGACTGAAAGTAAAGGGATGGAAAAAAGTATTTCAAGCAAATGGACATGAAAAAAAAGCCGGGGTAGCAATACTTATATCAGACAAAACAGATTTCACAGCAAAGTCCATAAAAAGAGACAAAGAAGGGCATTTCATAATACTTAAGGGAAAAATCCATCAAGAAGATATAACCCTTATAAATATATATGCACCCAACTTAGGAGCACCCAAATATATAAGGAAATTTTTGAAAGACTCCAAGAAAGATATAGACAAAAACACACACATAGTAGGGGACTTTAACACCCCATTGTCAACAATGGACAGATCTTCGAAGGAAAGAAACACCAAAGATATTGAGGCACTGAACAACACTCTAGATCAAATGGACTTAGTCGATATATATAGAAGTTTTCACCCCAAAGAAGCAAAATATACATACTTCTCAAGTGCACATGGAACATTTTCAAAGATAGAACACATGGTAGGACACAAAACAAGCCTCAATAAATTCAAGAAAATGGAAATTATATCAAGCATCTTCTCTGATCACAATGGCTTAAAATTGGAAATCAACCTCAAGGAAAAAAATCAAAAACATTCAAACTCATGGAGAATGAATAACATGCTATTAAATCGTCGGCAGCCGTCCGTCTCGAGAGACGATGGTGTAGCTTCTTAAGAGCCTATCTGCACCGCCGAGAATGGCTGTGCAGTCCGACTCGGGAGTGACATGGTATCTGTCTCCTCCCGTGTTGAATCGACATCTTGTGATGACGCTGAAGCTACAGAGCCTGGGCAGGGTAATATGGAGGGTCTGCTGTTGCCCATGCAGCAGACCCCCCCTCTCTTCGCAGCTGAAGGGTCCAAGGGAAAGACGGAGTCAATACAGCTTGGCTTCAGGTGCGCCGCAGGAGTTGCCGGTGTTGACTACAACGTCAAACCGCCTTAGGGACTCCAGCTCCGGATTTTCTGTCGGGGTTTACTCCCTTAGCCTTTCCCCTGAAGAGGTATGCCGCAAGGCAGCGGAGGTTTTTTGGAGTCAGAGTTTTCCTATTAAATAATGAATGGGTTAACAATGACATCAAGGAAGAAATCAAAAAGTTTCTGAAAACTAATGATAATGAACACACAACAACCCAAAACCTATGGGATACAGCGAAAGAAGTCCTAAGAGGAAAGTTCATAGCAATACAGGCCTACCTAAAAAAGCTAGAGGAATATCTAATAAAAAATTTAACCCTACAGCTACAAGATCTAGAGGAAAAACAACAAGCAAAGCCCAGATCAAGTAGAAGGAAGGAAATCATCAAGATCAGAGCAGAATTAAATGACATAGAGTCTAAACTAACAATTCAAAAGATCAACAAAAGTAGTAGCTGGTTCTTTGAAAAAATAAACAAAATTGGCAAGCCTTTAACCAGGCTCATCAAGAAAAAAATAGAGAGGACCCAAATAAATAAAATCAGAAACGAAAGAGGAGAAATTACAACTGATACCACAGAAATACAAAGGATTATAAGAAATTATTACGAACAACTGTATGGCAAGAAATTTGACAACCTAGAGGAAATCGACAAATTCCTGGAAACCTATAGTCTTCCCAAACTGAATCAAGAAGAAACAGAAAGTCTGGATAGACCAATAACAGCTAGTGAAATTGAAGCAGTAATAAAAAAACTCCCAGCACACAAAAGCCCTGGACTGGATGGCTTCACAAGTGAATTCCACAAAACATTTAGGAAAGAACTAACTCCTATCCTCCTCAGACTATTCCAAAAGATACAAGAAGAGGGAAGACTGCCAAACTCATTCTATGAAGCCAGTATAACCCTAATTCCAAAACCAGGTCAAGACACAACAAAGAAAGAAAACTACAGGCCAATATCGCTGATGAACATAGATGCTAAAATCCTCAACAAAATATTGGCAAACCGGATCCAGCAACACATTAGAAAGATCATACACCACGATCAAGTAGGATTCATCCCAGGGATGCAAGGATGGTTCAACATTCGCAAATCAATAAACGTAATACACCACATAAACAAAATGAAAGACAAAAACCACATGATAATATCAATAGATGCAGAAAAAGCATTTGATAAAGTACAACACCCATTTATGATAAAAACTCTCAGCAAAATGGGAATAGAGGGAGCATACCTCAACATAATAAAGGCCATATATGAGAAACCCGAAGCCAACATCATACTCAATGGGCAAAAACTGAGAGCATTCCCCCTGAGATCAGGAACAAGACAAGGATGTCCGCTCTCCCCACTCCTATTCAACATAGTCTTGGAAGTTCTAGCCACCGCAATCAGACAAGAAAGAGAAATAAAAGGCATCCAAATTGGAAAAGAGGAAGTAAAACTGTCATTATTTGCAGATGACATGATAGTGTACATAGAAAACCCTATAGACTCCACAAAAAAACTACTCGACCTAATAAGTGAATTCGGCAAAATAGCAGGATACAAAGTCAATATTAAGAAATCAAAGACATTTTTATACACCAACAATAAAAACTCAGAGATAGAAACTGAAAGAAAAATTCAATTTACCATAGCAACAAGAAAAATAAAATACCTAGGAATAAACTTAACCAAGGAGGTAAAAGACCTGTACTCAGAAAACTACATAACACTGAAGAAAGAAATTAAAGAAGATACAAATAAATGGAAGCATATACCATGCTCATGGATGGGAAGAATCAACATCATTAAAATGTCCATACTACCCAAAGCAATTTATAGATTCAATGCAATCCCTTTTAAAATACCAGCAACATATTTCACAGACCTAGAACAAATACTTCAAAAATTTATATGGAACCAAAAAAGAGCCCGAATAGCCACAGCAATTTTGAGGAAGAACACAGTAGGAGGAATCACAATACCTGATATCAACCTATACTACAAGGACACGGTAACCAAAACAGTCTGGTACTGGCATAAAAACAGACATATAGATCAATGGAACAGAATAGAGAGCCCAGAAATAAACCCAGGTTCATATGGTCAACTAATATTTGACAAAGGGGGAAAGAACATAAAATGGAGTGAAAAGAGCCTCTTTAACAAATGGTGTTGGGAGAATTGGACAGGGACATGCAAAAAAATGAAACTAGACCACCAACTTACACCATACACCAGAATAAACTCAAAATGGATCAAAGACTTAAATGTAAGCCGTGACACCATAAAAGTCCTAGAGGAAAAAATAGGCAGGAAAATTTCAGATATCCCACGTAGCAACATTTTCACTGATATATCTCCTAAGGCAAGGGAAATAAAGGATAGAATAAACAAATGGGACTACATCAAACTAAAAAGTTTCTGCTCAGCTAAAGAAAACATCAGCAAGATGAAAAGAAAACCAACCATATGGGAAAATATATTCGCCAATGACATCTCAGACAAGGGATTGATCTCCAAAATATATAAAGAACTCATACGACTCAACACCAAGAAGACAGACAACCCAATTAAAAAATGGGCAAAGGACCTGAACAAACACTTCTCCAAAGAAGACATACAGAGGGCCCATAGACATGAAAATATGCTCAACATCACTAGCCATCAGAGAGATGCAAATAAAAACCACAATGAGATACCACCTCACACCAGTCAGAATGGCCATCATCAACAAATCAACAAACAACTTGTGCTGGAGAGGATGCGGAGAAATGGGAACCCTGGTGCATTGCTGGTGGGAATGCAGACTGGTGCAGCCACTATGGAAAACAGTTTGGAATTTCCTAAAAAAACTAAAAATGGAACTGCCTTTTGAACCAGCAATTCCATTACCTGGATTATATCCGAAAAATCCTGAAACACCAATTCAAAAGAACCTATGCACTCCAATGTTCATAGCAGCACTATTTACAATAGCCAAGTGCTGGAAACAACCTAAATACCCATCTGTAGATGAGTGGATCAAAAAACCGTGGTACATTTACACAATGGAGTTCTATGTAGCAGAAAGAAAGAAGGAACTTCTACCATTTGCAACAACATGGATGGAACTAGAGAGAATTATGCTTAGCGAAATAAGCCAGGCAACGAAAGAAAAATACGTTATGCTGTCACCTATTACAGGAAACTAATGAACAACACAAACAAATGAGCAAAATTGAACCAGAGGGCATAAGCCTATGACCGCATTACCTTAGTGATTGTCTGTACGCATAAGCCTCACTTAAGCCTCTCTGCAGCGCTGCCTCCTGAGACTCAACAGTTTGGCTGAACTAAATGGCTGGAACACAACAAGGATGCCAGCCTGCTAAACCAAGCACGCCGTTGTCTGGAGACAGCCAACTGACCTGGAGTCTGCACAATCCTTTCCCATGTGGGAAGGCCACCCTCCCCTCCACACCCCTACTATTATTAGGGATTTCTGGACCCAAGGGTAGGTAGGCCGACGACCATGTCCAGCTTGAAGCAGCTAGAGGAACTTGAGACCTTCGCGCATTGTCCTTTACAAGATTACAAAGGGTCTTAATATCTGAGAGGGAGGGATAGTTATTTTTTACGAACCATGGGTATGGACTTGGGGGGGGATGCTGGGGGAGGGAGATACTGGGTGGAGGGGAGTAAAGGGGAAAAAATTGGAACTATTGTAACAACATAATCAATAAAATATACTTAAAAAAATAAAAAATAAAAAATAAAGAAAGTAATAAAGGCACATGAGAAAAAAGACCTGGTACCTTGGTTGGTTGTGTTGTTCATGGCAATCTTTCCAGGGAAGGAATGAAGGTTGTTTTCCTGAAAGATGGCTAGAAGGGACCTTAAGGGACAATGAAAAACCTGAAGGACTTGGGAAAGACAGGTGTTTACAGGCAAGGCTGAACGGCAGGTATGTGGCTCAGCTTCTGTGCCCTGAAGGGCAGACTGTAGGTCACCCTAAATGTTCCTCGTGTAAGTTCCAGCAGAGCAGACTTAAAGTTCATAAGTGACCATTTGCTGCTCTTGTACTGCTTATGCAAATGAACAGGATATATTAAAAATGGACCTAATGCAGTCCCTTTAATGACAAGGAGGGTAATCTTCAGGAGAAAAATCATGATTCAAGGAAAATCACAATGTTCAGTGGTAGACTATAAAGTAGTGCAGCTAACCATCTTTAATGTTTCTTTTCATTTGAAAGTTAAACTATGTCTGTGGCATCATCAAAGATGCTTAATTTACAGGCAAGAAGAATGTCAAATGCCTTCCAACTAGATGTCTTTCTAATAAGACAGTCTTACAGATTTAGAGCTGGTTTGTGGGTTATGTTGCATAAATTAACATGTGTTTTCTGTTTCCAAAGGGTATAAGCCTATGATCCCATTTCCTGAGTGACTGTACGTATAGGCCTCACTTAATCCTTTCTGCATCGCTGCCTCCTGACACTCAACAGTTTGGCTGAGCTAAGTGGCTGGGTTGGTGAAGTATGGCGTGGTTTGTGGGCTTTACCTTAAAATTGGTTTCTCTTTTCTATCTTAATGGCTTGGACAGAAAAAGCCCAGAGTTCTGAGAGGTTGAGGGAACCTAAAATATTCCCCTCATCCCAAACTAAGTATAGTTGGCAAAAGTGTTTTGGACAGGTGTGACGTGCCTGGCACACCTTCCTCCAAAGAAGCCCTTTTTTTCTGTAATGTGCGGCATTGAAAAATTAATACTTGCCTTTTGTCATCTAGTGGTTATGGACTGAATGATGTCTTTTAACCCTTTTGCCACATTTGTTGCCTCCAAAATACACAAGGATGCCAGGCTGTTAAACCAAGTACACCATTGTCCGGGGACAGCCAACCAACCTGAAATCTGCAATATCCTTTTCCATGTGGGAAGGCCACCCTCACCTCCACAACCCCACTCTTATTAGGGATTTCTGAACCCAAAGGAAGGTAGGATGCCCACCATGCCCAGCTTGAAGCAGCTAGAGGAGCACGAGACCGTTGCCCATTTTCCTCTATAAGATTATAAAGGGTCTTAAGTCTGAGAGGGAGGGATTGTTATTAGAAATTAATTAATTAATTTTAAAAATAATAATGATATAGGAAAGGGAGAAGCCACAGAACTTGTATGCATGAGCCATGGGCATAGACTTGAGGGGGTGGGATTGCTTAAGGAGGGGGGTTCGGGGAAGAAGGGAGCAAAGGGGATAAATTGGAACTATTGTAACAATATAATCAATAAAATATACTTTAAATATCCTCTATTGTGAGTGGGTTACTGTCGGTATCTTTTTTGAAGTCCTCAAAGATTTTCCGTATATAGTTGGGTGCTCCTATGTTGAGTGCAGATATGTTTACAAGGGTTATGTCTTCTTAATGGATTGTTCCCTTAAGTATTATATGTGTTCTTTGTCTCTTTTTATGGCCTTTGATTTCAAATCTATTTTGTCTGGTATCAGTATTGGTACCACTGCTTTTTGTTTTTCATGTTCCGTTGCTCAGAATATTTTCATACATCCCTTCTCTTTCAGGGTGTGTAGTTTTTTGTTTTTTTTTTTTTTTTGAGGTGGGTCTTTTGTAGAGAGCATATATGTGGGTTATGCATTATAATCCATTCAGCTACCTTATGTTTTTTTATTTGAAGTATACTTTATGATTATCTTGTTATAGTAGTTTCAATTATTTTCCCATTTGCTCCCCTCTGTCCAGTACCCCGCTTCCCTCCAGCAATCCCACCCCCCCTTAGTTCATGTCCATTGGTCGTGCATATATGTTCTTTGGCTTCACCTTTTTTTATATTATTCTTAACTTTGCCCTGTCTATTTTGTATTTACCAATTATGCTTCTTAATCCCTGAGTCATTCCCCCGTTTCTTCCCCTTCCCCCTCCCAGCTAATAACCCTCTGAATGATCCCCATACCTATGATTCTGTTCCTATTCAGGTTTGCTTAGTAGGATTTTGTTTTGATTTTTTAAATTCAGTTGATGTGTGTTTGTTGTCAATTTAATGTTCATAATGATGATCTTCTTTATCTTAAGTAAGTCCCTTTGACATTTGATATAATAGTAGCTTAGTGTTAATGAGCTCCTTTACCTTAACCTTGTCTGGGAAGCACTTTATCTGCCCTTCCATTCTAAATGATAGCTTTGCTGGATAGAGTAATCTTGGTTGGAAGTCCTTGCTTTTTATCACCTTGAACACTTCTTACTGGTACCTTCTTGCCTGCGAAGTTTCTTTAGAGAATCAGACGATAGTCTTATAGGCACCCCATTGCAGTTAACCCTCTGCTTTTCTCTTGATGCTTTTAAGATTGTATCTTTAACCTTTGGCTTTTTAATTATGATGTGTCTCGGTGTGGTCCTCTTTGGATATAACTTGTTTGAGAGTCCCTTTGATTCCTAGACTTGTATGTCTATTTCCTTTGCAGAATATGGGAAGTTTTCCTTCATTATTTTCTCACATAAGTTTTCAATTTCTTGCTCTTGCTCTTCTCCTTCTGGCACCCCTTTGGTTTGGATATGGGCATGTTTAAAGTTGTTCCAGAGGTTCCTAGGCCTCTCTTCATTTTTTTCAATTCTTGTTTCCTCATTCTATATTGGTTGACTGTTTTTTTCTTCCTTACATTCCAAAGCATTGATTTGAACTCTGGTTTCCTTCCCTTCACCATTTGTTTTGTGTGGATTTTCCTTTCTTTCATTTTGGATAGCCTTCACTTCTTCCCTTATGCGTTTAATATATTTAAGCATATCTGTCAAGCCTGTGAGCATCTTTATCACCCGTGTTTTGAACTCTGCAGCTGTTAGTTTGGCTATCTCCTCATTTGTTAGGTTGGCTATCTCCTCGTCTGTGAGGTTGGCTATCTCCTTGTCATTTAGTTCTTCCACTGGAACCTTGATCCATTCCCTCTTTTGGGCCATACTTCTCTGTCTCTTCATCTTGACAGGCTCCTGTGTTCGTTTGCCTCTGTGGCTTAGGTAAGCTGTTGCTCCTTTTACATTATATGTGGTGGAGCCTTAGGTATTCGTCAGTACAGGGCAACCCGTTTCACCACGTTCTGGCGCTGTTTGTGGGAAAGGGGTCTGAGAGGGAACAATGTCGCTTGCTCAGCACTTGCCCCTTTTCCAGGCAGTTCTCCCACTCCCATGTGGGACTGGTGCTTCTCTAGCTATTGCCCTGGCCATGGTTCTTAGAGTGGGTGGGTCTGTGGATGTTCTAGGATCGTGGGGGCCCTTTGAACAAGTGGATCCTGCTGAGAGACTGGCAGTTTCTTCCTCTGCCCCAGCCCCCACTGGTCTGCACAGTCAGAAGTAATGAGGCTTGATTTTCCCCATCTTTGGGACCGTGAGCTGTGTAGTCTGCTCAGAGCTGGGAGTGCTCCCCATGTGTCCTCACCAGTTTTTAAAACTTGTGACTTCGCTTTCTGCTGGCCTGCGGCTCCCGCTGTTGCTGCCACTGCTACCGCCACCACACCGTGTCCTCTCTGCCCTAGCTCTGCCCCTCCTACCTGTCTGGATGTGTATTTCTTCTTTATATCTTTGTTTGTTGGCCTTCCATGTAGCTTGATTTTCTGGAACTTCTGGTTGTCTCCAGTTTTGAGGTAGTTGTATTCCTTCTTAGTTGTGGAGGGAGATACAGTGTGTTTGTCTAGGTCTCCATCTTGACCAGAAGTTCTCTATCTCTCTCCATCATCTTAAAGCAGTCCCTTCAGCATCTCTTGCAATACTGGTTTGGTAGAAATGTATTCTTCTAGCATTCTTTTGTCTGGGAAACTCCTTATTTCACCTTCCATTTTAAATGAGAGCCTTGCTGGGTAATGTAGTCTTGGTTGTAGGCTTTTGCTTGTCATTGTTTTGAATATATTTTGCCATTCCCTTCTGGCTTGTAGTGTTTTCGTTGAGTAATAGGTTGATAGCCTTATCAGAACTCATTTGTGTATTACTAGCTGTTTCTCCCTTGCTGCCTTTAACATTCTCTCTTTGTCTTTTAATGTTGGATTTTAATTATGATGTGTCTTGTAATGAACCTCTTTGGGTTCATCTTGATTGGAATCCTATGTGCTCTTGGACTTGCATGACTTTTTCTCTCATCAAGTTAGGAAAGTTTCCTGTTATTACTTTTTCAAACAGGTTTTCCATCTTTTACTTCTCTTTTTCACCTTCTGGTATCTGTATGATATCGGTTTTATTATGTTTCATGTTGTCCTGCAACTCCCTTAAATGCTCTTTGTTTTTTTTAGTCTTTTTTCATTTTTTTTTTTTTTTTGCTCTTTCTGGGAGTTTTATCCTACCTCATCCACCAGCTCACTGATCCGAAACTCTGCTTCACCTAACCTGCTTTTAATTCCTTCTGCTGGGTTTTGCATTTCACATATTGTATTCTTCATTTCCTCCTGGCTCTCACTGATAGTTTATATGTTCTTTTTCACGCTGGTGTAGTTTGCTGTAAGTTCCTTGTACCTTCCTTGCAGCTCTTTGTAGTTCTCACTGAACTTCTTGAGGATCCTTATAACCATTGTTTTGAGCTCAATGTCTGATAGTTTGCATGCCTCTTTCATTTAGCACTGTCTCTGGGGATTCCTTCTTTCCTTTTGGTTAGGGGTTATTTTTTTCTCCCCATTTTTAGTGACTGTACTTGTTTGTTTCTGTATCCTAGATTGACGTACTTTGCCTCTGTCTCTTCATGGTATGATCTTTTCTGGCAGGAGAACTGTGGGACTCAGTGGTGCAGTCTCCTTGATCTCCTGAGCTTTATGCTCCTGGGATGCCCTTTCTGCTGTTTATGTGGGCTCTCTGGTTGCAATTGGGTTTTGATTGTTGTTGGGTCATTCCTTGGTATGTCCTTACTTTCAGCTGGCTGTCTGAGAGTCACTCCACCCACATCTTATATGCTGTTATATAAATGCAGTCATGCTGTGATGAAGTGGCTTCTTCTATCTGTCCGTGTTTATAAGTCTTCTCTCCAGCCACCACTCAGTTGATTATTCTGGATGACTTCTCTATAATTCAGCAACAATTCCAGACTGGTCCTGGAAGCAAGTCAGTGTAGCTCTCACTTACTCTTCTGCTATCTTGTCTCGGTTGGCCTGTAGTGTTTCATTTGACAAATCAGCTGATAGCCTTATTGGAGCTCCTTGTATGTTACTAGCTCTTTCTCTCTTGTTGCCTTTAAATTTTTGTCTTTTTATTTTATTTTTTTTATGTATAGATCATATTTTAAAATTGTTTTTCTATTTCAGTTGTCCTACTTTTTCCCCCATTGCTCCCTATCCATGCAGCCTACCCCTTCTTCCACAGTCAATCCCCACCTCATTGTACATGTCCATGGATTATTTATACTAGTTCCTTTACTAAAACCTTCCCCTACTTGCCCTCATTCTCTACCCCCATGTCCCCCCTGGTACCTGTCAGCCTGTTCCTAGTTCAATTATGTCTGTTTGTTTGTGTTGTTCATTAGTCTCCTGTATTAGGTGATATCATATGGTATTTGTCTTTTGTTGCCTGGCTTACTTCGCTAAGCATAATTCTCTCTAATTCCATCCATGTTATGGGAAATGGCAGAAGTTCCTTTTTTCTTTCTGCTGCATAGCATTCATTGTGTAAAAGTACCACAGTTTTTTGATCCACTCATCTACAGATGGGCACTTAGGCTGTTTCCAGCACTTAGCTATTGTAAACAGGGCTGCTATGAACATAGGGGTGCATAAGTTCTTTTGAATTAGGGTTTAAGGATTCTTTGGGTGTAATCCTAGCAATGGAATCGCTGGTTCAAAAGGCAGTTCCATTTTTAGTTTTTTGAGATAATTCCATACTCTTTTCCATAGTGGCTGCAGTAGTCTGCATTCCCGCAAACAGTGCACTAGGGTTACCTTTTCTCCACAGCCACACCAGCACTTATTTGTTGATTTGTTGGTGATGGCCATTCTGACTGGTGTAATGTAGTATCTCATTGTGCTTAATTAATTTTTTTTGTTTTTTCAATTACAGTTTTCCCATTTTTCCCCCATTGCTCCCTCCATCCAGCCCACCCCTTCTCCCTCAATCATATCCCCCCTAATTGCCCATGTCCATGAGTCATTCATACATGTTATTTTGTTGTTGTTGTTGAAGAGGATCTTTTCACTCCATTTGATGTTCCTTCCCCCTTGGTCAATTTTAGTTGACCATATAGACCTGGGTTTATTTCTGGACTCTCTATTCTGTTCCATTGATCTATATGTCTGTTCTTATATCAGTACCAGACTGTTTTGATTACCGTGGCCTTGTAATATAGTTTGATATCAGGTCCTGTGATTTCTCCTACTGTGTTCGTCTTCCTCAAAATTGCTGTGGATATTTGGGCTCCTTTTTGGTTCCATATAAATTTTTGAAGTATTTGTTCTAGGTCTGTGAAATGTGCCGCTGGTATTTTAATAGGGATTGCATTGAATGTATAAATTGCTTTGGGTAGTATGGACATTTTAATGATGTTGCTTCTTCCCATCCATGAACATGGTATATGCTTCCCTTTATTTGTATCTTCCTTAATTTCTTTCTTCAATGTGATGTAGTTTTCTGAGTACAGGTCTTTTACCTCCTTGGTTAAGTTTATTCCTAGGTACTTTCTTTTTCTTGTTGCTATGGTAAATGGGATTTTTCTTTTAGTTTCTATCTTTGATACTTTATTGTTTGTGTACAGAAAGGCCTTTTATTTCTGAATATTGACTTTGTACCCTGCTATTTTGCCGAATTCACTTATTAGGTCGAGTAGCTTTTTCGTGGAGTCTATAGGGTTTTCTATGTACACTATCATGTCATCTGCAAATGATGACAGATTTACTTCCTCTATTCCAATTTGGATGCCTTTTATTTCTTTTTCTTGTCTGATTGCTGTGGCTAAACTTTCAATACTATGTTGAATAGGAGTGGAAAGAGTGGACATCCTTGTCTTGTTACTGACCTCAACGGGAATACTCTCAGTTTTTGTCATTTGAGTATAATGTTGCCTTCAGGTTTCTTGTATATGGCCTTTACTATTTTGAGGTATTCTCCCTCTATTGCCATTCTGCTGAGAGTTTTCATCATAAATGGGTGTTGTACTTAATCAAATGCTTTTTCTGCATCTATTGATATGATCATGTGGTTTTGGTCTTTCATTTTGTTTATGTGGTGTATTACATTTATTGATTTGCAAATATTAAACCATCCTTGCATCTCTGGGATGAATCCCACTTGATGGTGGTGTATGATCTTTGTAATGTGTTGCTGCATCCGGTTTACCAATATTTTGTTGAGGATTTTACCAACTATGTTCATCAGCGATATCGGCCTGTACTTTTCTCCCTTTGTTGTGTCTTGACCTGGTTTTGGAATTAGAATAATACTGGCTTCATAAAAACGTTTGGGTGTCTTTCCTCTTCTTGGATTATTTGGAATAGTCTGAGAAAGATAAGAGTTATTTCTTTCCTAAATGTTTTGTAAAACTCACCTGTGTAGCCATCGATCCAGGGCTTTTGTGTGCCGGGATTTTATTCATTACTGCTTCAATTTCACTGGTTGTTATTGGTCTGTTCAGTCTTTCTGCTTTTTCTTGATTCAGTTTTGGAAGATTATATGTTTCCAGAAATTTTCCATCTCATCTAGGTTGTCAAATTTCTTGTGATACATTTGTTCGTAATAATTTCTTACAAACCTTTGTATTTCTATAATATTGGTTGTTATTTCTCCTCTTTATTTCTGATTTTACTTATTTGGTCCTCTCTTTTTTTTCTTCATGAGCCTGGTTAAATGCTTGTCGACTTTGTTTATCTTTTCAGAAAACCAGCTCCTACTTTTGTTGATCTTTTGAATTGTATGTTTAGTCTCTTTCTCATTTAATTCTGTCCTGATCTTGATGATTTCCTTTCTTCTTCTTGCTCTGGGCTTTGCTTGTTGTTCCTTCTCTAGTTCTTGTAGCAGTAGGGTTAAATTTTTTATTAGAGATTCTTCTAGCTTTTTTAGGTAGGCCTGTATTGCTATGAAGTTTCCTCTCAAGACTGCTTTTGCTGTATCCCATAGGTTTTGGGTTGTTGTGTGTTCATTATCATTAATTTCCAGAAACTTTTTGATTTCTTCCTTCATGTCACTGTTAACCCACTCATTATTTAATAGCATGTTATTCATTCTCCATGAGTTTGAATGTTTTTGAGTTTTTTCCTTGAGGTTGATTTCCAATTTTAAGCCATTGTGATCTGAGAAGATGCTTGATATAATTTCAATTTTCTTGAATTTGTTGAGGCTTGATTTGTGTCCTACCATGTGGTCTATCTTTAAAATTTTTCCATGTGCACTTAAAAGAATGTATATTTTGCTTCTTGGGGGTGAAAACTTCTATATATATCGACTAAGTCCATTTGATCTAGAGTTTTGTTCAATGCCTCAATATCTTTGGTGTTTCTTTGTTTTGAAGATCTGTCCATTGTTGACAATAGGGTGTTAAAGTCCCCTACTATGAGTGTTTTGCTGTCTGTATCTTTCCTGGAGTCTTTCAAAGTTTTCTTTTCATATTTCTGTGCTCCTATGTTGGGTGCATATATGTTTACAAGTGTTATATCTTCTTGATGGATTTTTCCCTTAAGTATTATAAAATGCCCTTCTTTGTCTCTTTTTATGGGCTTTGCTGTGAAATCTGTATTGTCTTACGTATGTGTTGCTACCCAGCTTTTTTTTCGTGTCCGTTTGCTTGAAATACTTTTTCCCATCCCTTCACTTTCAGTCTGTGTAGATCTTTTGTTCTAAGGTGGGTCTCCTGTAGACAGCATATATGTGGGTCATGCTTTTTAATCCATTCAGCTACTTTATGTCTTTCAATTGGAGCATTTAATTCATTTACATTTAAGGTTATTACCAATAGGTACTTATTCATTGCCATTTGCCCCCTTTGTACTTGTGTTCCTCTTTGTCTCTCTCTGTTTCTTCATCTTCTTAAAGCAAACCCTTTAGCATCTCTTGCAATGCTGGTTTGGTGGAGATGGATTCTTTTAGCCTTCTTTTGTCTGGGCAACTTCTTATTTTACCTTCTGTTTTGAACGAGAGCCTAGCTGGGTAGAGTATTCTAGGTTGTAGGCCTTTGTTTTTCATTGCTTGGAATATTTTTTGCCATTCCTTTTTGGGTTGTAGTGTTTCTGCCGAGAAATCTGATGATAGCTTTATTGGAGCTCCCGTGTATTGTATTAGTTGTTTCTCTCTTGCTGCTTTTAGGATTCTCTCTTTGTCTTTGAATATTGCCATTTCAATTATAATGTGTCTTGAAGTGGGCCTTTTGGGGTTCATCCTCATTGGGACTCTCTGTGCTTCCTGGATTTGCGTGACTCTTTCTCTCGTCATGTTAGGGAAGTTTTCTGTCATTAGTTTTTTAAAGAGGTTTTCTATCCCTTGCTCTTCTTCTTCTCCTTCTGGAATTCCTATGATACAGATGTTATTACATTTCATGTTGTCCTGCAGCTGTCTTAGAACCTCTTCATTCTTGTTCAGTCTTTTTTCATTTTGTTGCACTGTCTGGGAGTTTTTGTGTACGTTGTCCTCCAGCTCGCTGATCCGATCTTCTGCTTCCTCTAGCCTGCTTTTAATTCCTTCTACTGTGTTCTTCAATTCAGAAACTGTATTCTTCATTTCCTCCTGGCTCTTATTGATAGCTTCTATGTCCTTTTTCATGCTAGTGTAATTCTCTGTGAGTTCCTTGTAGTTTCCCTGGAGTTCTTTGTAGTTTCCGCTGAGCTCATTCAGCTTCTCCATAATTCATGTTTTGAATTCCCTATCTGATATTTTGCTCCCCTCTATTTCATTTATCACTCTATCTGGGGATTCTACCTTTCCTTTTGATGGGGGGCTGTTTCTCTGTCTCCCCATTTTTGTGATTCCTATTGTTTGTTGGTGCTTTTTAGAATGATCTGCACTTCGTGGATCTGCCTCTGATAGCGTCAGATCATGTACCAGACTGGCCCTAGGCAGCCTGTTGGAGACTTCCAGAGCTCTACTGCCTTTGTCTGTCTCCTTTAGTTGTTTATCTCTATACATGTTCTTTAACTAAACCCTTCCCTTATCCCACTTCTCTCCTTCCCCCTCTCTCCTAATAACTATTATTCTGTTCCTTGTTCTATTTAGTTCATTTTATTGTGTTGTTCCTTAGTCTCCTGTATTAGGTGAGATCATATGGTATTTTTCTTTCATTGCCTAGCTTATTTCACTAAGCATAACTCTCTCTAGTTCCATCCATGTTGTCGCAAATGGAAGGAGTTCCTTCTTTCTTTCTGCTACATAGTACTCCATTGTGTAAATGTACCACAATTTTTGGATCCACTGATCTATAGATGAGCACTTATGCTGATTTGAGCACTTAGCTATGTAAACAGTACTTCTATGAAGATAGGGGTGCATAAGGTCTTTTGAATTAGGATTTTAGGATTTTTCAAGAATAATCATAGTAGTGGAATCACTGGTTCAAAAGGCAGTTTCATCTTTAGCTTTTTGAGGAAATTCCATACTGATTTCCATAGTGGCTGCACCAGTCTGCATTCCCACCAACAGTGCACTAGGGTTCCCATTTCTCCACATCCTCACCAGCACTTCTTGTTTGTTGATTTGTTGATGATGGCCATTCTGACTGGTGTAAAGTGGTATCTCATTGCGGTTTTTATTTGCATCTCTGTGATGGCTAGTGATGTTGAGCATGCTTTCATGTGTCTATGGACCATTTGTATATCCTCCTTGGAGAAGTGTTTGTTCAGATCTTTTGCCCATTTTTTAATATGCTTGTCTGTCTTCTTGGTGTTGAGATATGCAAGTTCTTTATATATTTTGGAGATCAATCCCTTGTCTGAGATATCATTGGCAAATATGTTTTCCCATATGGTTGGTTTCCTTTTCATCTTGCTAATGTTTTCTTTTGCTAAGCAGAATCTCTTTAGTTTGATGCAGTCCCCTTTGTTTATTCTTTCCTTTATTTCCCTTGGCTTAGGAGATGCATCAGTGAAAATATTGCTATGTGGGATATCTGAGATTTTCCTGCCTAAGTTTTCTTCTAGGACTTTTATGGTGTCACGGCTTATATTTAAGTCTTTGATCCATTTTGAGTTTATTCTGGTGTGTGGTGTATGTTGATGGTCTAGTTTCATTTTTCTTGCATGTCCCTGTCCAGTTCTCCCAGCACCATTTGTTGAAGAGGCTCTTCTCACTCCATTTTATGCTTCTTCCCCCTTTGTCAAATATTAGTTGACCATAGAGGCCTGGGTTGCTTTCTGGGCTCTCTATTCTGTTCCATTGATCTATATGTCTGTTCTTATGCCAATACCAGACTCTTTTGATCACAGTGACTTTGTAGTATTGTTTGATGTCTGGTATTGTGATTCCTTCTGCTGTGTTCTTCTGTCTCAAGATTGCTTTGGCTATTCGGGGTCTTTTTTGGCTTTATCTGAATTTTTGAAATATTTGTTCAAGGTCTGGGAAATATGTCATTGGTATTTTAATAGAGATTGCATTGAATGTGTACATTGCTTTGGGTAGTATGGCCATTTTGATGATGTTGATTTTTCCCATCCATGAACATGATATTTGCTTCAATTTATTAGTATCTTCCTTAATTTCTTTCTTCAATGTTACGTAATTTTCAGAGTACAGGTCTTTTATGGCTTTAGTTAAGTTTATTCCTAGGTACTTTAGTTTTCTTGTTGCTATAGTAAATGGAATTTTCTTTTCTATTTCTATCTGTGATATTTTATTGTTGGTGTACCGAAATGGCTTAGATTTTTGTATATTTATTTTGTACCCTGCTATTTTGCCAAATCGCTTATTGCATTTAGTAGTTTTTTAGCGGAGTCTATGTGGTTTTCTATGTATATTATCATGTTATCTGCAAATAATGTTATTTTTACTTGCTCTTTTTCTCTTTGGATGCCTTTTATTTATTTTTCTTGTCTGATTGCTGTGGCTAGAACTTCCAACACTATGTTGAACAGGAGTAGAGATAGTGGACATCTTTGTCTTTTTCTTGATCTCAGGGGGAGTGCTTTCAGTTTTTGTCCATTGAGTATGATGTTGGCTTCACGTTTCTCATATATAGCCTTGATTATGTTAAGGTATGCTTCCTCTATTCCCATTTTGCTGAGCGTTTTCATCAGAAACGGGTTTTGAATTTACCAAATGCTTTTTCTGCTTCTATTGATATGATCATGTAAATTTTGTCTTTCATTTTGTTTAAACGGTGTATTATATTTATTGATTTGTGAATATTAAACAATCCTTGCATCCCTGGGATGAATCCCACTTGATTGCTGTGTATGATCTTTTTAATGTGTTGCTGGATCCTGTTTGCCAATATTTTGTTGAGGATTCTTGCAACTATGTTCATCAGTGATATTGGCCTGTAGTTTTCTTTCTTTGTTGTGTCTTGACCTGGTTTTGGAATTTGGTAATACTGGCTTCATAAAAACAGTTTGGGAGTCTTCCCTCTTCTTGGATTTTTTGGAATACTTTGAAAAGAATAGGCATTAGTTCTTCCCTAAATGTTTTGTAAAACTTGTCTGTGAAGCCATCTGGTCTATGGCTTTTGTATGCCAGGAGTTATTTGATTACTGCTTCAATTTCATTCTTTGTTATTGATCTGTTCAGGCTTTCTCCTTCTTCTAGATTCAGTTTTGGAAGATTATATGTTTCTAGAAATTTGTCCGTTTCATCTAGGTTGTAAGTTTCTTTCCATACAGTTGTTTGTAGTAATTTCTTACAATCTTTTGTATTTCTGTGGTATGAGTTTTGATGTCTCCTCTTTCCTTTCTGATTTGTTTATTTGGGTCATCTCTCTTTTTAAAAAATATCCTTTATTGATTGTGCTGTTACAGTTTTCCCAATTTCTTTTTCCTTTGTTCCTCTCCACCCAGTGACTCCCTCCCTCCATTTTTCCCCCACCCCTTAGTCCATGCCCTTTGGTTGTGCATATACTTCTTCTCAATAACTTCCTATCTACTTCACTCCCTCCTACTATGCTTCTTAATTCCTGTACCATCTCCCTCTCTTTTGCCCCTTCCCCTGCCGCTGACCTCCCCACATAATGTTCCCCATACATATAATTCTTTTTCCACTCTCATTTCCTACTTAGTTTGCCTTTATTTTGATTTCCTAGCTTCTGTTGTTGGTTGTTGATACATTTTCATTTTAACGCTTATAGTTTTGATCCTCTTTCTCCTAAACCAGTCCTTTTAACATTTCATATAACAGGGGTTTGGATCTGATGAACTCCTTTAGTTTTACTTTGTCCTGGAAGCACTTTCTCTGCCCTTCTATTATGAATGACATCTTTGCTGGATAGAGTAATCATGGTTGTAGGTTTCTGCTTTTCATTACTTTGAATATTTCTTGCCAGTCCCTTCTTGCCTGCAGAGTTTCTTTTGAGAAATCAGCTGATAGTCTTATTGGGACCCCTTTGTACGTAATTCTCTTCTCTTTTGCTGCTTTCAAGATTCTCTCTTTATCCTTAATTTTTGACATTTTGATTATAATGTGTCTTGGTGTGGTTTTCCCTGGGTCCAGTTTTTTTGGAACTCTCTGTGCTTCCTGGACCTGTAAGTCTATTCCTTCCCCAAGTTAGGGAAGTTCTGCTTCATTATTTTTTCACAAAGTTTTTCAATTTCTGTTCTTCTTCACCTTCTGGCAACCGAATGATTCAGATGTTGGCCCACTATAACTGTCCCATAGGTTTCTGAGCCGCTCCTCATTTTCCTCACTTTTTGTTTCCTCTTTCTTCACTGGGTGACTCTTCCTTCCCTATGTTCCCGTTTGTTGATTTGGTCCCTGGTTTTCTTCTCAGCACTAGTTTCATATGTGTTTTCATTCATTTCAGTAAGGTTAGCCTTCATTCCTTCCCTGTCTTGTTTAAGATCTGCTGTTATGTCTGTAAGCATTTGTAAAATCAAAGCTCTGAACTGCGCCTCAGAAAAATTTCCTAACTGCTGATTCGTTAGATTAGATATGTGCTGGTTGGGCAACTGTGTCACTGGCATCTTATGATGATCTCTGCCGTCTTGACAGTTTTGTGTTCATCTTTGCTTCCTGGGTGGGGCTGTGACACCTCCTACACTATAGGGGGTGAAACCTTATGCACTCGTCACTTCTGGGTGACCCTTCTCACCATGTTATGCACTCGTCACTTCTGGGCAACCTTTCTCACCATGCTGTGGCATTTTGTGTGGGGGAAGTGGTCCAAGATGGATTCCTGCCATTCACTCTCTGCTGAGAGACTGGGAGCCTCCTCTTCCATCCCCACCTGCTCTGGAGTTCACAGTCTGAGGCTATGGGGGTCTGCTTTCCCAGCTTTGGAGTCATGAGCTGACGGGTTTGGTCTGCAGCCAGGGGTACTCCCGAGGTGCTTATTGCCTCCCCTTAAATACAGGTGTCTGTGTTTACCACCGTCTCACTGCCATTGCCGCAGCTGGCACCGCCAGCACAGCTTGACCTCTCTGCCCTGGCATCGCCCCTGTTACCTGTCTGGATGAACACCACTTCTTTATTACTTCATATGTTATACTACCATGTAGCTTTATTTTCTGGACCTTCTGGTTATTTCTGGTTTTGTGGTAGCTGTATTCCTTCATAGTTGCAGAGGGAGAAGGAGTTTCAGCCTAGGACCCCATCCTGGCTGGAAGTACCTTTTTTTTTTTTTTTTTTTTGATGAACCTGGTTAAAGGCTTTTTGATTTTCTTCATCTTTTCAATGAATTAGCTCCTAGTTTTGTTGCTCTTTGGAATTGTTTGTTGAGTCTCTATGTCTTTTGGTTCTACTCTGACTTTGATTATTTCCTTCCTTCTACTCGCCTTGGGTTTTGTTTGCTGATGTTCTTCTAGTTCTTGTAGCTGTAGGATTGGATTCCTCATTTGAGATTCTTCTATCCTTTTTATGTAGGCCTGTATTGCTATGAACTTTCCTCTCAGGACTGCTTTCGCCATGTCCCATAGGTTTTGGGTTGTGTGTTCATTATCATTTGTTTCCAGAAACTTCTTGATTTCTTCCTTGATGTCATTGTTAACCCATTCATATTTAATAGCATGTTATTCATTCTCCATGAGTTTAAATGTCTTTGAGTTTTTTCTTGAGGTAGATATCTAGTTTCAAGCCATTGTGATCTGAGAAGATGCTTGATATTATTTCATTTTCTTGAATTTGTTGAGGCTAGATTTGTGTCCTACTATGTGGTCTATCTTTGAAAATGTTCCATGTGCATTTGAAAACAATGCATACTTTTCTTCTCTGGGTTGAAAAATTCTATATATATATATATATATCTCAACTAAGTCCATTTGATCTAGAGTGTTGTTCTATGTCTCAATATCCTTGGTGTTTCTTTGCTTCAAACATGTGTCCATTGTTGACAACGGTGTGTTAAAGTCCCCTACTATGGGTGTGCTGCTGTTGATATCCTTCTTGTAGTTGTTCAGGATTTTCCTTATATATTTGGATGCTCTTAGTTGGGTGCATATATGTTTACCAGGGTTATATATTCTTTTTTTTTTCAGATTTAATGTGTTTTATTGATTAAATTATTACATTTGTGCCAATTTCCCTTCCCTCTGCTCCCCTCCACCCGGTGGCCCCCCTCCCTCCAGTTGTCCCCCCCTTTTAGATTATGTCCATTAGTTGTGCATACAGTTCCTCCCAACCTCTCTTCGTCTATTCCATTCCCTCCTACCTTGATCCTCAATTCCTATATCATCTCCCTCCCTTTCCCCATTCCCCCTCCCTGTTGACCTCCCCCAATATGCTTCCCGTACCCACAGTTCCTTTTCCACTCTCGTTGCCTATTTAGTTTGCCTTTGTTTCATCTCCCTAGCTTCTGTTTTTTTTTAAACCAGTCCCTTTAACATCTCATATAACAGTGGTTTGGATCTAATGAACTCTTTCAGTTTTATTTTGTCCTGGAAACACTTTCTCTGTCCTTCTATTCTGAATGACAATTTCGCTGGATAGAGTATTCGTGGTTGTAGGTTTTGGATTTTCATTACTTTGAATATTTCTTGCCAGTCTCTTCTTGCCTGTAGGGTTTCCCTTGAGAAGTCAGCTGATAGTCTAATTGGGACCCCTTTGTACATAATTCTTTTCTTCTCTCTTGCTGCTTTTAAGATTCTCTCTTTATCTTTAATTTTTGACATTTTGATTATAGTGTGTCTTGGAGTGGTTCTCCCTGGGTCCAGTCTCTTGGGAACTCTCCTTGCTTCCTGGACCTGCAGGTCTATTCCCTTCCCCAAGTCTGGGAAGTTCTCCTTTATTATATTTTCACTCAATTTTTCAAGTTCTAGTTCATCTTCCTCATTCTCTGGCAAACCAATGATTCTTATGTTGGGCCTTTTATAGCTGTCCCAGAGGTTTCTGATCCTTTCATTGTTGCTTCCCATTTCCTCTCGCTGCATTGGTTGACTGCTTGTTCCTTCTCCATATTCCAGTTTGTCGAAATGAACTCTGGATTTTATTTCCTTTCCTTCTGTCTCGTATGCGGTTTTGTTCCTTTCGTTATGAAAGTTTTTCGCTTCTTTCATATCTTTTTCCTGCTCTTTTGTGAATTCTGTAAGCCACCTGATAACAATGGCCCAGAACTGAGCCTCTGACAGGTTTCTTATCTCTTCATCTGTCAGGTTCTCTATCTGCTGCCTGGTGAGTTGTGTTACCGGTATTTCTATAGTTGCCTGCCTCATTTTGACAGATGCGTTTTGTTTTCTTGGGCTGGCTGTCGGGGGCAGTGCCTGTGTACGCGTCACAAATTAGCGACCGGCGCCTGCCTGTCCGCGACCTATTTCGCAGCCCTGTGGTGCTTTCTTTGGGGGCGGGGGTCCAAGATGGATTCACACAGTTATTCAGCTAGGAGACCGGGATCCGTCCTCCCGCCCCCCTGGGCCTCACTGTTCAAGGCGATGTGGCGGCCGCTCTCCCCAGCGCCGGAGTCGCGCACCACCAGGGGCTTGCGCAGCCGGGATTCCTCGCCGCCCGCCGCTCCGGGTGCCACCGCAAACAGCACTGCCCTCTTTAACTCTTACCTGCCCAAATGGCACCGCTGGTTTATAACTTCATATGTTGGACTTCCGTGTAGTTTTATTTTCTGGAATTTCTAGTTATCCTTTGTTTTGAAGTAGTTGTATTCCTCTATAGTTGTAGAGGGAGACCTAGCGTGTCCGTCTAAGCCTCTGTCTTGGCCGGAAGTCCAACCAGGGTTATATATTCTTGATGGTTTCTTGACCATTATAAAATGTCCTTATTTGTCTCTTTTTATGGCATTTGCTGTGAAATCTGTTTTGTCTGATATAAGTATTGCTATCCCAGCTTTTTTCTTCATACGCATTTGCTTGGAATACTTTTTTCCATCCTTTCACTTTCAGTCTGTGTAGATCTTTTGTTTTGAGGTATGTCTCTTGTAGACAGCATATATGTGGGTCATGTTTTTATATCCATTCTGCTGCCCTATGCCTTTTGGTTGTAGCAGTTAATATATTTACATTTAAGTTTATTATTGACAGGTATTTATTCATTTCCCTTTGTACCTGTATTCCTCTCCCTCTCTCTTTTTCTTTTTTTTCTTACAGCATTTCCTTTAGTATCTCTTGCAATGCTCGTTTGGTGGAGATGTATTCTTTTAGTCTTCCTTTGTCTGGAACACTCCTTATTTAACCCTTCATTTTGAAAGAGAGCCTGTCTGGGTAGAGTAATATTGGTTGTAGGCCTTTGTTTTTCATTGCTTAAAATGTTTTTTGCCATTCCCTTCTGGCTTGTAATGTTTGTGTTGAGAAATCAATTGATAGCCTTATCGGAGCTCCCTTGTATGTTATTTGCTATTTATCTCTTGCTGCCTTTAGTATTCTTTGTCTTTGAATGTTGTCATTTTAATTATGATGTGCCTTGGAGTGGGCATTGTTGGATTCAGCTTCATTAGGACCCTCTGTGCTTCCTGGACTTCCATGACTTTTTCTCTCATGTTAGGAAATTTTTTTGTCATTACTTTTTCAATCAAGTTTTCTATCCCATGCTCTTCTTTTCCTTCTTGTATTTCTATGATATGAATATTGTTTCATTTCATGTTTTCCTGCAGTCCTCTTAAACTGTCTTTATTCTTTTTCAATCTTTTTTCATTTTGTTTCATTGTCTTGGAATTTTTTTCTACGTTGTCCTCTAACTCACTGATTCTATTCTCTGTTTCATTTAATTTGCTTTTGATTGCTTCTACTGTGTTCTTCAGTTCAGAAATTGTATTCTTCCTTTCTTCCTGATTCTTATTTATAGTTTTTATGTTTTTTTTCATGCTGGTATAGTTCTCAGTAAGTTCCTTGTAACTCCCTTGAGTTCTTTGTAGTTTCCCAGGCGTTCTTTTTCTTTCCCCTGGAGTTCATTGTTGTTTTCTTTGAGTTTCTTGAGTTCATTGAGTTTCTTTATTACCATCATTTTGAATTACACATCTGTTAGTTTGCTTGCTTCTATTTCGTCTAACTCTCCTTCTGGGAATTCCTCTTTTCCTTTTGGTGGGGAGTTGTTCCTTTTTGGTGGGGTGTTATTCTACCTCCTCTTTTTATGTGCTTGGTCTTGTTTGTTTCTGCTTCTTAGATTGATCTGCTTTTGTTTTCTGCCTTCATGGCATGACCTTCTGTGGTAGGAATCTGTGTGATTCATTGGTGCAGTCTCCTTGATCTCCTTAACTTGATGCTCTTGGGATGCCCTTTATGTCTTTTATTTGGACTCTCTAGCAGTATTTTGGTTTTGGTTGTTATTGTGTTGCTCTTTGGTGGGTCCTTCCCTTACATTAGCTGACTGGGAGTCACTCTACCCACTTCAGAGAGTTGTTGAGCTACCTCAGGCTGATGCCTCTTGAAGGGGAGTTGTCTGCTTATGAGATTTCTCCCATAGCACTGGAGTTGAGTCTGCCCTGTGATCTGGTCTGCTGATCCCCCAGCTCTTTCTCCAGAACCAGAGCCCAAAGTTTTCCAAAGCTTCTCGAGTTAACTTTGCCCTCTTTAGACTGCAGCCCAGGTTGAGCGTGGCAAGTATGGTTTTGCCTGCCAGGAGGCAGGTGGGCCAGGGTTGCGGTTAGGGGTGTGGGCTGGGTGGGGGCACTCCCCTGTGCTAGCGAGCAGGTTGGGGGCATTCCTCTTTGCCATTAGGTGGGGCATGCAGACAGGGAGCATTCCTCTGTGCCAGCGGGTGGGTGGGTCGGGGGTGTTCCTCTGCACCAGTAGGATGGGCGGTCATTCAGGCAGGGGTGGGGGTGGGTCTGAATGTGTCCCTGCAGGTGGGCTCCTATGCATGTGGTCCTCAAGGATCTCGACCCCCAGCCTTTCCTCCCCAATCTGCAAAAAATAATCAATAAATTAAAAACAATAACAACAACAACAAAAAAAAGAGAATGCTGCTCCAAGCCGCCTCCCAGAACCAAACACCACCTGGCCAACTCCTGGCTCTGTCAGCAGGCACAGCCTGAATCTCCACCTCTGACTGCTCTTAGGGGAGATCCAGGGGCATTGAGAAAACTGTGCTCCTCTGGCTGCTGCCCCGGTAGCTAAGGCAGCCAGAACTTATGTCTTTTCCGTGTCTCCTCTGCGAACTCTACCAGACAGGTCGCTCAGAGGCAGGCTCCTCTGCTACCAGCAATGCCAAGGTTCAACTCCCACCAGTATCCAGATGTTAACTGAGAGACTCTGTCCTCATTTAGTCTCAGGAGCCAGCAAGAGTAGCCTCTCCTCACTCATCTGCCATCTCCCTCTCTCCTAAATTTATTGCTAATATATTTTAAAAGAATATTTGTATCTATATTAGTGAGGGATATTGGTATGTAGTCCTCTTGTTTGTACTGTCTATGGCTGTGATACCAAGGTAAGAATGGCTTCATAAAATGAGTTTCAAGTTTCTCTCCTCTTCTATTTTCTGGAAGGAACTGTTTAAATTGGTGCTTTAAACTTTTGGTAGAATGCACCAATTAAACCATCTGGATTTGGAGGTTTCTTTCTCAGGAGGGTTTTTTTAAATTATGAATTTAATTTTTGTAATGATCATATGTTTATTCATATTATCTTTTTCATGTTTTGGACACCTTTCATTAATTTGGCTTTTCAAAGACTTGGTCCAATATATCTAAGTTGACAAATTTATGTACGCAGAGTTGTTATTCTTTTGGATGACTATGACATCTGTAGTTATATCCCCTGCTTCATTTCTGATATTGGTAAATTGTGTCTTCTCTTTTTCTCTATCAGTATTGCTAAATGTTTGTCAACTTTAGTAATCTGTTCAGAAATTAGCTTTTTATTTCACTGATCTTGTCTTATTTTCTGTTTTCAATTTCATTAATTGCTATTATTTCTTTCTTATGCTTGTTTTGGGTTTATTTTGCTCTTCCTTTTTAGGTTGTTTTTTTAAAAAAAAAATTTATTCATTTTACTTTTAGAGAGAAGGAAAAGGAAGGAGAAAGAGAAGGAGAGAAACATCAACGTGTGAGAGAAACATCAATCAGTTGCCTCTCACTTGCACCTTGACCAGGACCTGGCCCACAACCCAGGCACATGCCCTGACTGGGAATCAAACCAGCAACCCTTTGGTTCACAGGGCAGCATTCAATCCACTGAGCCACACCAGCCAGGGTGACCCTTTTAATATTACATAATATTCCCCTCTGTCTCTGGTAATTTTCTTTGTTCTGAAGTCTACTTTATGTGATATTAAAAGTCACTCTTGCTTTCTTTTGATACATGTTTGCATGGCATTATTTTGCCATTCTTTTATTTTTCAATCTGCCTATATTGTTATATTAAAATGAGTTTTTTGTAGACAACATATAGTTGGGTCATGTTTTTTCAACTTACTCTGTCAATATCTGTCTTTCTAGAATTCTATTTTGGCCCTGACTGGTGTGACTCAGTGGGTTGGGGTGTCATCCCACAAACTGAAAGGTCACCAGTTCGACTCCTGGCCAGGGTAAATGCCTGAGTTGCAGGCCAGGTCCCTGGTTGGGGGCATGTGAGCAGCAACTGATCAGTGTTTCTCTCCCTCTTTTTCTCCCTCCTTTTCCCTCTCTCTAAAATAAATAAAATCTTTAACATTTTATTTTGATTTATCTATAGTGGTTTTCAGAATATTTATTTGTGTAGTTTCCTTAGTGGTTGTATTGCTGTCTACTGGCATCAACGCTTTACCAGTTTAAGTAAAATGTAGAAACCTTACCTCCATTTATGTGTCTTTGCCTTCTTTTGATTTATAGTATAACAGTCTTAAACATTTTCTCTGTTTAGAATTTCATCATACAAAGTTATAACTTTTGCTTTAATCATCTAATACAATTCAGAAAAATTTAAGAAAAAATAGTTTATTTTTTGTCAGGTAGCCTTGCTCTGAGAAATCACCCAGAGAACAGTCTAGGATTTCACACCAGGTTTATTGAAGGAAGGGGTGGAAAGGGGTCAGAGGTAAGAGGAAACTCCCAGACCAACTCAAGGGCCCAAAGGAGCAAGGGAAGGGGGAATGAAGACTCCCAGTCCACCTCAAGGCCCTTAGGAGTCCCCTGCCTGTGCGCCTGCAGGTGTTGTCTCCACACCTTTCTAAATATATATTTCAGTTAGGGTGAGTTTACCCATCAACACATTTGGCATGTTAATTTGCATATGGTTCATTTGCATATGTCAAAAGTCCGGGTGGGCCGTCCAGCAGCCGCCATGTTCTGACACACTTTTTCCTTGTATTGTTATACTTTCTGCTGTTCTTCATTCTTGGCATTCCAGATTTTCTTATTGTATCACTTACTTCTCATTTAGAGAACTTCCTTTAACCATTTTTAAAGGATGAGTGTGCTGGTCATATATTCTCGTAGTTTTCTTTCAACTGAGAATTTGTTCATTGCACCTTCATTCCTTAATGTTATTTTCTTTGTGTATGGGATTCTAGGTTGACAGTATTTTTCTTTTAGTACTTGAAAAATGTTGTGCCACCTCCTTCTCACCTCCATGATTTCTGAAGAGAAATACACCATAATTCAAATCATTGTACTTCGCTATGGACTAAATGTTTGTGTGCCCCTCCACCCCATTCATCTGCTGAAATCATAATCCCCTAATGTGATGGTATTTGGAGGTGGGGCCTTTGGGAGGCAATTATGTCATGAGGTTGGAAACCTCTTGAATGAGATTAATGCCTTTATAAGAAGAGACATGAGATAGACGATGTCTCCCTTCACCGTGTGAGAATATAGCCATATACAAACTGGAAAGAGAGCTCTCACCAGAACCCAACCATGCTGGCACCCTGATTTCAGACTTCCCACCTACCAGAACTGGGAAATAAATTTTTAGTGTTTAAGCCACCCTGCCTATGGTATTCTGTTATAGCAGCTTGTGCATACAAAGACATACCTTTACAGGTAATGATTTACTTATCCTTAGTTATTCTTAAGATTGCTTTTGTTGGTTTGTTTAGTTTTCTGAAGTTTGACTTCAATATGTTGGCATGGATTTATTTGAGTTCATCCTACTTGAGTTATGCACAGTTCCTTTAAATCTATAGGTTTATGTGTTTCACCAAATTTGGGATATTTTTCATCCATTATTTCTTCCAATACTTTCAGTTTATCTCTCTTCCTCTCCCTCTCCTGAGACTGATTATATGAATGTTAGTTCTTTTTATAGTCACATGATCTTGAGGCTCTGTTCATTTATTTCAATTATTCAAATTAGATGAATTTCTACTGTTCTGTCTTCAACTTTACTGATATCTTTCCTCTGCCCCCTTCATTGTTCTGTTGAGCTCATCTGCTGAGGTTTTGATTTCTGTTATTGTACTTTGTAGTTCTAATAACTTGGTTTTCTTTGGTCTTCTATTTCTTTACTGAGACTTCCTTCCCATTTTTTAGTTAGTTTCAAGAATTTCATAATTGCTCATTGAAACATTTTTACTATGGCTGCTCTAAAATTTTTGTCAGACAGTTACAACATCTCTGTCATCTAAGTGTTGACATTTATTTGTTATCTTTTCTCATTCAAGTTGTGATATTCCTGATTCTAGATATGACATTTTGGGTGTCATGTTGAGAAAAATTTGGGATCTTATTTAATCTTCATCTCTGGAGGCAGTCACTATATTGAAGCATACTATAGAGGTCCAGTGGTGGTGGATTGTCTGCTCCCCAATGGATCCTGATAATACCACACTTTCCAAAGCAGGGCGCCAAATTACACCAGCTTGCATTGGCTTGTTGCCAACAGGTAAGAGTGGAAGTTCATTTTCCTGCTGGATCTCACTGACACTACCATGTCTGGGACAGTGGAGTGCCAACCAGCACCACCACTCACTGTCTCACTCCACCTCTTTTTATTAGGTGGAGACATAAATTCTGCTTCCCACTTGATGTTGCTGACATGGCAAGGAGTTGTTTATCATTTCTTGTGTGGCTGAAGTAGGACAGATAATATAAAAATGTTTCTGTTCTGCTAGGTCCTCTTTTCCAGTTGTTTGGCTAGAGGGAAAAGATTTTTCTTGGGTTGCTTTGTCAGTGCCTATTGAGAGTTTCAGGTTGGAAATATCTATAGCACACTTTCAGGGATATATGGGAAGCAATAATGAAACCCAGGGAACTTACCTCCATGTTATTCTTCAAGTTCTAAAGTCCCTAGATAGTCCTCTTTCTTCTTGTCACCTCTTGGAGTCTTCCTAGTTTGCTTGTTATGTTATGTCCAGGGTTCATTAGTTGTCACATATAGGACCTGGGAGGGATAAGGCCACTCCCTCTTGGCCAGACCTTGAAGTCCCTATATTTTATTAAAGTAATGACAGCAATAATAAGAACAATATACCCATATTAGATGTTTACTATAGACTTCATACTCTGTCTTCTAAAAAGCTTTCTGTATATCATCTCATTCCATCCATAAACAATGTTGTGAAGCAGATATTGGCATTCCCATTAGACAGATAATAAAACTGAGTCTCAGGGTTTAAATGACTTTCCTAGGGTCATAGAGCTAGTTGATGACTCAGAGCTATCTGGCTTCAGACCCCTGTCAGTAACCTCAATCATGACAGGCTTCTTAGGCCTAAGAACAAGCAAACTACAATAGGAACAGAGATAAAGGTGAGATTAATAATTACTGGGGAAGGAGCAACAGTCAGCAAAGGGAATGGGCACAAAGATTTATTGAGCATCTACTTCAGCTCAAGCACTGTATTAATCAGTTTACATGTCATGCCATCAGGGAAGGATTCCTAGAGGAGTTGGCCTTAAAAGATAGGTGGGATTTACATAGGCATAGAAAGAAGTGAAAGAAATTACAGGTAGAAGGAATAGCACAAGCCAAGTCAGACAGGCTGGAAAGCACATGGAGAACTGAGGGAATGGAGATCACCCTGGTTGGGGCAGCTGAAATGTGTGGCAATGTAGTTGGAGAAGTGGGCAGGGTCAAGTTACAGATGGCCTCAATTGCAAGGCATTTGAGTACATCTGAACAATGGGAAGTAAGGACAAGTCCTGGTCAGATGCAAGGCCAAGATGGTCTTGTGGGCAGCCTCATGCTTATTTTCTTGCCTGTTTCTTCTGAGAAGTGCATTTTTGTTTAAACTGAAGAATTTAGTTCTGAATCTTAAAGCTTTGACTAAATCTGATAACTTCAGATTACTGAAAGAGAAAGCACAAACATTGGGAAAGGTATGATCTCTAGAGAGAGGAGTAGAGAAAGGGACTGCAAGGTCAGCTCAGGGGCTGTACATCCATGTTACTCAACTCAGAATCCACCTAAGAGTGAGCCAGGCTCTGCACCACCCCATCCCCCAATCTTTCACTTGCTGTTACTCTAACAGAGAGGAAAAAGATGCCTTCAAAGAACCTGAAGTCCCTGTCCCAGCCAAAGATTTCTCTTCAATCCAGAAAGAATAAATCAGCTGCTCTCACCTCTGCCTAGAATCTTCTACCTCTATAGCTACGGGGCATATTTTCTCTCATAGAAAGAATAGAGGTATGAGAGCTGGATGTGTTCAGCTGGGAAGTGTACCCAGAGTCCAGCCTACTGTGTGTAGAAGGGGCCCAAAAGAGATTCCTTGAGTGACTTATTGGCTAATTGTCCCTCAAATTGGCAATGTGCAATCCAAATGTATAGCACATTTCTCCATCCTTTGAATTCTCCCTACAGCATGCCAAGCAGTGTTTCTAGTCCCACTTCAACGATGAGAAAAAAAAGCTGCTCATCTGCAGGAAGGAGCTGAACTAGATGCAACTGGGCCTCTGACTTTTGACTTATGTGTCTACCCAATAAGACCTCCTGCCCATTTAGGCTCTCCATTGGACACTTCACTTTACCTGCCCACAAGGTCCCTAGCTGCTTTCCCGCCCTCCAAACAACCTTGGGAGAGGTAACCAGTTTTCACTGATTCCTTACTTGGCAAACTTACATCCTCTGGGCTTCTCCATACCCAGCATTTCTGCTGCTCCCTGAGCTGCTTGGTGCTATACTTGCTGGTGTCTTGGGTGATTCCTGCATTTGGTCCATGAGGGGATCTCATCTGTAGCTCCTTACTATTCCTCAGCATTAGGGTGTTCTCATGCTAAGGTTTCAGAAAGCCTGCCAGTCTGCAAACAGCCACTGACACCCATCCTATAGTCATCAGTGACCAGGTATGGTGTAGTGGAACAAGCCTTAGTTTTTGGTACCAGACAGACTTGGGTGTGAATTACAGCTTGGGATCTTGGCTAATCATTGTCCTCAATATCTCTGAGTGTGGTTCTCAGAGAGGACCACAAACTGCAAGGCATCTAGGTACATCCAGCTCCAAATCTCATACCTCCTTGGAGCTACTAAGTAGAGGAATCAGCTTATGGAAGAAGCAGCTGTGGCCAGTGAGGTCTTATTCCACCACCATCCCCAGCAGTCAGCTGAGAGATGAGATTGTCCAGCTGGTGTGATATTGCAATGTGTGATTAGGATACTATAAAGTAAGTTGCTCAAATGATTAGACAGCAACATGCATCATGCTCGTGCATTTTCCATTTCAGGCACCATGGATGGTTTGCTTAGCAGAGGTCCTGTTTACCACCTCAGATTCCCAGGGCAAAGGCACTGAGGTCTGTGCCACCCCTGGGGAGGTATGATAGGGGTAGGCAGGAATAGAGAGAAGAGGAGGAATGGGATGCTGCCAGAAATCCTTTCTGGGAAGCAGAGCAAACTGAGAAAAGAGGTAGGGGACAAGAAGGACTATAGCACCTCAGAGATGAGGCCCACTGAGGCCCTGGACCCAGAGTGCAAGATGAGTCCTGCTGCAGCCCCTCTCCACCCCCAGCACAGAACCTCACATGACCCCCTCTGTAAGAAGATCTATCTTCTCCAGGAATCAAACAGGAAGAAAAATCCATAAGTGTAAAAGAACAGCAGAAATAAAATCTGAAAGGGAAAAGATTTTAGCAGATCTGATATGAGCTGTTTAATCTGATAGCTGATATCTCTAAACTAATTTCCAAACAAAGACAACAAAGAACCAGCTGGGCCAAAAGTACATAAAGTTGGATGAGGGTAAACAGACCCATAGTCACAGCATGATCCTCCACAAGCAAGGCAGGTTAGGCATAGGTTCATGGGAGTTATGGACAAGGAGGGAGGTCATTGTCAGTAATGGGTGCACCTGGTCCTTTGCCTTTAAGAACCAGTTATTTTCTAAATACTTTCACAATGTTTCTGGGTTCACACACACAAGCACCTCAATAAGGAAGGGCTGACATGTAGTGGCAGGGCAAAGTGGGCCAGAGACCTGACTGCAGTGTTTGAATACATGGAAGTGAACCCTGGCTCTGTCATCCCTTGTCTATCCTGACTAGCTGCATGACTTTGGAAGGGATCTTGACCTCTGTATTGAACTCTGCCCTTCTAATCTCCTAGGGCTTTGGTAAGGAGTAGAGGGACAGAGGCCAGTGACATATTGAGGACCTGAAAGGGCTATGCCCCTGATATATAGGATCTCAAGGCCTTTTATGGCTGCCTAAGGGCAACCTGCAAAGTACTGTACAAGTCTACACAAGGCCAGTGCTGCCCTCTCCTTTTCTACCTATTCAGCCAACAGAAGAGCCATGTTACCTGCAGCATCTCCAAGGTTCTACTCCAATACTTCTTGTTTGGGAAGACTTGCTTCTCCAGCTTTTCCTGCACATTGAAGCCAAGGTGTGCCCCACACATAGTCCTAACCATGTCACTTCTCTGCTCCAAACCCTACCATGGATTCCCATTGTCCTCGGGATAAATTCCAAGTCCCTTAGAATGACCTGTAAGACCCTACAGGATATGGCCCTGCAAAACTGGGCCCTCATGGCCTGCCACTGCCTGCCTACTAAACTCCCCTAGTCATCTGGCTCCCACTCTTTCTTTAGTATTCTTCTCATGTTTCCCACACACCATTGGGATACTATAAGGTTGGTGCAAAAATAATGTCCGATTCTGCGGTCTATTTTAAAAATTAAAAAGCCCACGATTATGAAAATATTTATTCATTAACATAACCTCCTTTGCTTTCTAGAACCTCATTCCATCTATCAATTAGCTTATAAATGCCATGCTGATAAAATTCTTTAGGCTTTGAAGCAAAATATGAATCCAACTCATTTTCAACTTCTTCTCTTGATGTCAACCTAAGACCATCAAAATGGCTCTGTAGTTCCCGAAACAAGTGATAATCAGAAGGAGCAAGGTCAGGAGAATACAGAGGATGAAGCAATATTTTCCAGCCAAGCTCTTTCAAGAAATTTTTGGTGAGTTGAGCTCTGTGAGGACGAGCATTATCGGGATGGAAGATGACACCCTTTCTGTTTACTAAGGAAGGTTGCTTTTGGTTCAATGCTGCGTTCAAATGATGAAGTTGTTCACAGTAAATATTAGCAGTAATTGTTTTATTGTTGTCTAACAGTTCGTACTGGACAATTCCTTCCATATCCCACCATACACTCAACATGATCTTCCTTGGATGATGTCCTGCTCTTGGTTGTTGAATTATTCTTCCTCCTTGACTGATCGACGATCTGTGGAGTTTAATGTTATGGTAAAGGATCCACTTCTCAGCACCTGCAACAAGCCTACCTAAAAATGGTGCCTGAAGGTGTCGCGAAAGCAATGATTCACAACAAGCAACACGCTGATGCAGATTCTCTGGAGACAGTTTGTGTGGGACCCATTTTCCAACTACTGAAACCTTTCCATTCCTTTTCAGTTGGTGTAGAATGGTTGTATGGGCTACATTAAATTGTTCTTCAGGTTCCCTGGAGGTAATGGTGGGGTTTTCCGTGACACCAGCTTCCAACACTTTGGAGTCAAGTTTTTTTTGGAAGACCCTCTTTTGGCTCATTTTTCAAACTGAAATCCCACTTTGGAAATGGGAAAACCACCTCCTGCAACTTCTTTCAGTCACTGCATTGCCCCTATAAGCACTCTGAATAGACTTTGCTGCTGTACTTGCATTGGCACCTTTATGAAACTCATAGAGTAAAACATTTCTAATGTGGTCTTAGATGGGATGAACATAGGTGCAAATATTGTGGATGATTATGAACAATACTTCAATAATCTTAAAAAATAAGGTATAAGTTAATAACTGACATCAAAAAATTATAAAAAGGAGCACAAATTTAATAAATACTATCTAAAACTTTATTTTAAAAAAATCAGACATTACGTCCCATGTTTGTCTCTCCCATTAGACTTTGAAGTTCAATGATAGTGACTGACTTTATTTATGCCTGGGTTCCCCCTTTGCCTAGCACAGAGATTAAGCAGGGACTTAGAACAGCTTTGTGGAATGTATCTCAGGGACCATGTTTCCACATGGACACAAAATGGACACAGAAACCATTATAGGCTATGCCACCAAGGGTCGGCTGTTTATATTACCTCTTCAACCCAATGGACTCAGGACCTTATTGAGACACATGAAATGCTGAACCTGGACTCCCTGAGCCTGTGAGTATTCCATATAAGAGGCCTGCTGTCATGCCTTGCAAGATGGAATCAACCTTGAAGTCACCATGAGTGATGCCTTGTGGATATCTAGTTGTTATCTACCATGGGAGGGAACATCTACCAAGTGCTTATTCACCAGCACACTGGGTGGAGTGCTGAGTGCTGTTGACATTTCTTCCCTTTCCCCTCTGGCTTTTGTCTGCACTGGTTAGTGCAAAGCAGGTCCTTCTCTCAAGAGGGCTGGCACATTGAGGACACCATGGGACAGCCTCTGGGAGAAATCTCTCTGGCCTTGAGCACAAACCTCTTAAGGCCTGATTCTGGTCTGTATCCTCTTAGCCTATAGGACCTCGCCAGTGCTGACCCTTTCGAATGCAGACTAGAGTCATTGAAATGAATTTCAACCAGTTACCAACACAAAGTAAAGGCTACGCATTTGTCCATGGGAAATAATTACTCTATTTGGGAGCACCATAGAAAGACAGCCATATTGCAAAACATTTGACCCTGAGCCAAAAAGGTTAGGGAGACCACCAGGCCAGCCTAGGCAGAACCATGCTCCTGTAGCTCTGCTTGAACACTAGGCTTGGTTACAAATTGTTAGAAACAGCCTTATGAAAAGTTTTCTGAATTTGCTTTGAAATTCCTGACAAGTGTTCCACTAAGTATCTTAACTCTAAATATCCAGTTTTAAAAAATGCCTTTCTTTCTGAATTTGGGACCATTAGGGAAAAAAATATGTCCCTCTGAAGATAAAAATATCTTTTTCTTTTCTGAAGATGAAACTCTGGAGTTCTACAGGTTTTGTTTTGTTTTATTATTATTTGTTTTCACTCTGACTGCCAGTAAGCTCCTGGCTAAATTTTATGTTTAGTCCCCAAATTAGTTTAATCCTTAGAAGTATCAAATTTGTTTCTTCCATTTTCTTATATTTTTAATTTTTATCTCAGTGTTCCTATTTTAACATAGGACAATGCCCACCCCACCCCTCAATCATCTATAGAGTCAGGATATGGTTATATAAATAATACCAAAAAGTCTTTCTGGAAAAAGAGCCATAACTCAGATGTGTGGGATTCCAGGGGCTCTTCTTAGAAGAAGTGGCTGACTGACTGAGCCACTGTGCAGGCCTGAAGCACTGACAAAAAGACCAAGCTTCTCTTCCTTCCCACAATACTGTTGGGGAATCTGAGACCAAGAGAAAGGAGAAGAATTGTCCAAGGTCATGGCTCAAGGTGATGTCATAATTAGAATGAATCTCTTCTGATTCAATTACAGCTTTATCTCATCACAACTCATTTGCCTTCAAATTTTCCAAATAGGGAAAGTGAGGCTTAGAAAGAGTAAGTAGCTGATTATAACTTTCCTTAGCCACAGAGACCTTGAGACCACAAATAATGTGTAATTTTTTAAATTTTATTTTTTATTTTTTGCCTTTTTATATTATTTTTTAATATGCTTTATTGATTATGCTGCTACAGTTGTCCCAATTTCTTTTCCCTTTGATCCCCTTCACCCAGTAACCCACTCCCTTCAGTTCTCCTCCACCCTTAGTCCATGCCACTTGGTTGTGCATATAGTTCTTCTCAACATCTTCCTATCTACTCCACTCTCTCCTACAATGCTTCTTAATTCCTGTACCATCTCCCTCCCTTTCCCCTTCCCCCTCCCAGCTTAACTCCACCTAATATGTTCCCCATACCTATAATTCTTTTCCCACTCTCGTTGCCTATTTAGTTTGCTTTTGTTTCAATTCCCTAGCTTCTGTAGTTGGTTGTTGTGATACAGTTTTCATTTTAATGTTCATAGTTTTGATCCTCTTTCTCCTAAACCAGTCCCTTCAACATTTCATATAATAGTGGTTTGGATCTGATGAACTCCTTCAGTTTTACTTTGTCCTGGAAGCACTTTCTCTGCCCTTGTATTCTGAATGACATCTTTGCTAGATAGAGTAATCATGTTTTTAGGTTTCTGCTTTTCATTACTTTGAATATTTCTTGCCAGTCCCTTCTTGCCTGCAGAGTTTCTTTTGAGAAATCAGCTGATAGTCTTATTAGGACCCCTTTGTATGTAATTCTATTCTTCTCTCTTGCTGCTTTCAAGATTCTCTCTTTATCCTTAATTTTTGACATTTTGATTGTAATGTGTCTTGCTGTGGTTCTCCCTGAGTCCAGTTTTTTTTTTACCTCTCTTCGCTTCCTGGACCTGTAAGTCTATTTCCTTCCCCAACTTAGGGAAGTTCTGCTTCATTATTTTTTCACATAATTTTTTAGTCTCTAGTTCTTCTTCTTCACCTTCTAGCAACCCTGTAATTCGGATGTTTGCTCTCTTATAGATGTCCCAGAGGTTTCTGAGCTTCTCCTCATTTTCCTCATTTTGTTTCCTCTTTCTGCATTGGCTGACTGTTTATTTCTTTCCTATGTTCTGAGTTCTTGATTTAATCCCTGGTTTTCCTTCCCTCACCACTTGTTTTATATGTGTTTTCATTCATTTCAGCAGGACTAGCTTTCATTCCTTCTCCATCTTGATTAAGTCCCACTGTTATTTCTGGAAGCTGTCTTATAACTATAGCTCTGAACCGAGCCTCAGAAAGGTTATCTATCTGTTCGTCCATTAATTCATGTATTTGCTTTCTGGTCAGCTGTGTGATTGGGATCTCTATTATCCCTGTCATCCTGGCAGTTTTTTGCTTCCTGGGCAGGGCTGTCACACCTCCTACACTATAGGGGACTGAGCCCCATGCACTTGTCACTACTGGATGACCCTTCTCTCCACACTGTGGTGTTTTGTGTGGAGGCAGGGGTCCAAGATGGATTCTTGGTGTTTACTCTCTCCTGAGAGACTGGGAGCTTCTACCTCTGTCTCCACTCCCTCCAGCCTTCACAGTCCAAGGCAATGGGAGTCTGCCTTCCTCTGCACTGAACTCGTGAACTGACAGGTCTGGCCTGCAGCCAGAGGTGCTCCCCAGGTGTTTCTCACCTCTTTTTAAATATGGGTGTTTTTGCTTACCCCTGTCCCACAGCCATTGCCACAGCTCCTGCTGCTAGCACAGCTTGACCTCCCCATCCTGGCTTCATCCCTCCTACCCATCCAGACAAGCACCACTTCTTTATAACTTCATATGTTGGACTTCCATGTAGCTTTATTATCTGGAACTTCTGGTTATTTCTGGTTTTGCGGTAGATGTATTCCTTCTTAGTTGTGGGGGGTGACAAAGTGTGTCAGTCTAGGCCTCCATCTTGGCCAGAAGTCCATTTTTTGCCTTTTTAAAATTGTTGTCTTTAACAGTTGTCCCAATTTTTCCCTAGTTGTTCTCCTCTGCCCCGCCCCCCAATCCCACAGTCAGTTCCCGCACTGTTGTCCATATCCATGGTCATTTATACATGTTCCTTGACTAGACCCAGCATCCCATATTTAATTCATCAGATAAAGTCAGCTATGGCAACATATATCTATCCCAGTGTTGGGCAACAGACCTCAGTAATGTATCTAAATACTTACCTGGGTTCTAGATTGGGGCCCTGGCAAATGGAATTCATCCCCCCCTACATTGTCATCGTTCTAATACTCAGATGGAAGACTATTTATAGCTCCTGGAGGAGCCCAAGCAGAGGGAGAGATACCTCCAAAACTGGGAGTGGACTTTGGTACTGGAAAATGGAGACTCTGTAATTTACTCCATTATAATTCAAGAAAAAATATATTTCCAGTGATTAGATGGGTCTATTTATAGACTATGAGGCCTGAAGTGTGATATTTATAGAATGTCATTGCATTTAGCGGTAACAGCACAATTACATGTTTATGAAGGAATGGTTTTGCATTTTTTCCCTAGAATTCTCTGAGATTTAGATCTAGAAATTTTAAATTTTCACCAGCAAAAATAGGAGTTATTTATTGGAGAGTGAACAGCAGAAATTGTCTTCTCTGTATTCCTTTTATTCTAAGAGCCTGAAAATCCCCCAATTCATTTTGCTTTTACATATGAAATAAGATGCTGTATAGCAAATAATATACCTATTTTTGTGGAACTATGATTTTTTTTTAAATGGTGTCTTTCATTGCTTGGGATTCTCACATCTCTGAAATTTTCCTCCTTGGAATTTGGTGTTGACATGTTTCTCCTTTTTCCATTATGATCTAAGCCAGGCTAAAAGGCCAAGACAGATGTGTTCACCACCCAAAATAATATAGTGGAAGTGAAAAGAGACCCCCGTGCACTGAAAACCAACCCCCTGTGCCTAACTCGTGATTTAAAACTTGATGTGGTGAACTTCCAGCTAAGAGGGAGGGGTAGGTAGACATGCTTTGCCACCTTGCACAACCATAAGGAGATTACAACTAACCTCAAAACAAAAAACAACCAGAAATGCCAGAAAATTGAACGGTATGAAACCAAGGATATAAAGAAGAAATATTCATCAAGACTGGTAGGAGGGGCAGAGACACAAAGCTGAGGTGGAGAGGATGCAGTGTGGCAGCAGTGAGGTGGTGGTGGCCAGTGGAATGGGCAGTTCTGAATTCATGTGTGGTGGATAAAAGCTGGGAGGGAAACCTGGGGAGTGATCCCAGCCTCAGACCAGACTTCACTGCCCAGGGTTCCTGCACTGGGAAAATAAAGTCTCATAGCTTCTGGCTGTGAAAACCATTGGGGGTGGGGGCAGTGGAAGAAACTTCCCATTTCTCAGGAGAGTCCATTTAGAGGGTCCCCATGGTCCTAGAACATGCACAAGCCCACCCACTCTGGGAACCATAACCAGGGCAACAGCTTAGAGGGGAACCAGTCACATACAGAAAGTGGGTGAAGTGACTGGAAATGGGGCAAGTGCCATTCAAATTACAATTGTTCCCTCTCAGACTCTTCCCTCACATGCAGCACCACAAAGCAGTGAAACGGGTTGCCCCACTTTCGCAAATACCTAAGGCTCTGTTCCTTACAATGTAACAGGTGCACCAAGACAGGTGGTCAAAGCAGCTGTACCTAATACACAGAAACAAATACAGGGAGGCTGCTAAATTGAGGAGACAAAGAAATATGGCCCAAATGAAAGAACGGATCAAAACTCCCTGAAAAGAACTAAATGAAGTGGAGATAGCAAACCTATCAAATGCAGATTTCAGAAAACTCCTTGAGTATGGCAAATGCATAAGTGAAATAAAGAAAAATCCACAGGGAACCAATAGTGAAGGGAAGGACACTGGAGTTCAAATCAATGATTTGGAAAATAAGGTAGAAATAAACAGTCAAGCAGTACAGAATGAAAAAACAAGAACTCAGAAAAAAAAAATGAGGAAAGAATAAGAAGACTCTGGGACATCTCCAAAAGTGCCAACATCCAAATCATAAGGATACCAGAAGGAAAAGAGGAAGATCAAGAAATTGAAAATTATTTGAAAAAGTAATGAAAGAAAACTTCCCTAATTTGGTGAAGGAAATAGACATACAAGTCCAGAAAGTACAGAGTCCCAAATGAGCTAGACCCAAAGAGGCACATCATAATTAAAATGCCAAAGGTTAGGACTTCCGGCCAAGATGGAGGCTTAGACGGACACGCTAGGTCTCCCTCTACAACTAGAGAGGAATACAACCACTTCAAAACAAAGGATAACTAGAAATTCCAGAAAATAAAACTACACGGAAGCCCAACATTTGAAGTTATAAACCAGCGGTGCCATTTGGGCAGGTAAGAGTTAAAGAGGGCAGAGCTGTTTGCGATCGCACCTGAGACCCGGCGGGGCGGCAAGAAATCCCGGCTGCGGGCGGGCCCCTGGCAGTGCGCGACTCCAGCGCTGGGGAGAGCAGCCACCGCGTCGCCTTGAACAGTGAGGCCCAGGGGGGCGGGAGGACGGATCCCGGTCTCCTAGCTGAATAACTGTGTGAATCCATCTTGGACCCCCACCCCCAAAGAAAGAAAGCGCCACAGGGCTGCGAAATAGGTCGCAGGCAGGCGCCGGTCGCTGATTTGTGACGCGTACACAGGCACTGCCCCCGACAGCCGGCCCAAGAAAACAAAACGTATCTGTCAAAATGAGGCAGACAACTATAGAAATCCCGGTAGCACAGCTCACCAGAAAACAGATAGAGAACCTGACAGATGAACAGATAAGAAACCTGTCAGAGGCTCAGTTCTGGGCCATTGTTAGCAGGTGGCTTACAGAATTCACAAAAGAGCAGGAAAAAGATAAGAAAGAAATGAAAAACTTTCATAACGAAAGGAACAAAACCGCATACGAGACAGAAGGAAAGGAAATAAAATCCAGAGTTCATTTCGACAAACTGGAATATGGAGAAGGAACAAGCAGTCAACCAATGCAGCGAGAGGAAATGGGAAGCAACAACGAGAGGATCAGAAACCTCTGGGACAGCTATAAAAGGCCCAACATAAGAATCATTGGTTTGCCAGAGAGTGAGGAAGATGAACTAGAACTTGAAAAATTGAGTGAAAATATAATAAAGGAGAACTTCCCAGACTTGGGGAAGGGAATAGACTTGCAGGTCCAGGAAGCAAGGAGAGTTCCCAAGAGACTGGACCCAGGGAGAACCACTCCAAGACACATTATAATCAAAATGTCAAAAATTAAAGATAAAGAGAGAATCTTAAAAGCAGCAAGAGAGAAGAAAAGAATTATGTACAAAGGGGTCCCAATTAGACTATCAGCTGACTTCTCACGGGAAACCCTACAGGCAAGAAGGGACTGGCAAGAAATATTCAAAGTAATGAAAATCCAAAACCTACAACCACGAATACTCTATCCAGCGAAATTGTCATTCAGAATAGAAGGACAGAGAAAGTGTTTCCAGGACAAAATAAAACTGAAAGAGTTCATTAGATCCAAACCACTGTTATATGAGATGTTAAAGGGACTGGTTTAAAAAACAGAAGCTAGGGAGATGAAACAAAGGCAAACTAAACAGGCAACGAGAGTGGAAAAGGAACTGTGGGTACGGGAAGCATATTGGGGGGAGGTCAACAGGGAGGGGGAGTGGGGAGAGGGAGGGAGATGATATAGGAATTGGGGATCAGGGTAGGAGGGAATGGAATAGACGGAGAGAGGTTGGGAGGAACTGTATGCACAACTAATGGACATAATCTAAAAGGGGGGGACAACTGGAGGGAGGGGGGCCACCGGGTGGAGGGGAGCAGAGGGAAGGGAAATTGGCACAAATGTAATATTTTAATCAATAAAACACATTAAATCTGAAAAAATAAAATAAAATAAAAATAAAAAAATAAAATGCCAAAGGTTAAAGATAAAGAAAAAATCTTAAAAGCAGCAAGAGAAGACCAGGGAATTACCTACAAAGGAATTCCCATAAGACTGTCAGCTGATTTCTCAAAAGAAACTTTGCAGGCAAGAAGAGACTGACAAAAAGTATTCAAAGTGATGAAAAGCAAGGAACTACAACCTAGAGTACTCTATCCAGCAAAGCTTTCCTTTAGAATGGAAGGGCAGAAAAAGTGCTTCCCAGACAAGGTAAAGCTAAAGGAGTTCATCATCACCAAGCCCTTATTATATGAAATGTTAAAGGGACTTATTTAAGAAAAAGAAGATAAAAACTATGAACATTAAAATGACAACAAACTCACAATTATCAACAACAGTATCTAAAAAATAAAAACAAAACAAACTAAGCAAACAACCAGAACAGGAACAGAATCATAGATATGGAGATCATATGGAGGGTTATCAGTGGAGAGAGGGAAGGGAGAGAATGGGAGAAAAGGTACAGGGATTGAGAAGCAGAGTTGGTAGGAAAAAAATAGACAGGGGCCTATTAAGATAGTAAAGAAAATGAAGAAGCCAAAGAACTTATATGCACAACCCATGGACATGAACTAAGTGGGTGATTGCTGGAGGGAAGTGGGGTATGGGGTGGACAGGGCAAGGGGAAAAAGAATTGGGACAACTGTAATAGCATAATCAATAAAATACTTTTAAAAAACTTGGTTTGGCAAATGGACGAAGTGGAAATTCTGTCTGGGTTATTGACCTCAGCAGTAAACCAGCATGACCAGTTGGGTGTCTCTGGAGCAGGTGCTAGGAATACTTTCTAAGGCCCAATGCTAAGTACTGTGTCCCAAATCCCTTTATTATCTAATTCCAAAGTGGAAATTCTGCACACACAGATGACCATAACTTACATCACAGTGACCTGGGACCAGTGATGTACTGGTAGCATCTGTCAGTTCTCATGGTGTAAATAACCACATCATGGCTGATTTCAATCTACCAATATGATTTCAACTGTCAGCTGGCTCCAAATTTTTTAAAAATTGTGTGATAAACTTTGGAACCAGTACAGACCAGATCCAGCACACTACTGCCCTGGGGCTAAAGGATGAAATGGAAAATGACCCAGACTACAAAGCAGGAGTTCTGGGTCCAAGAGCAGTTCTATGGAACTGGATTCATTAATCATCCTTGTGAACTCACATTTCCTACCTTGAACCTCATTTTCCCCAGCTGTCAAATGGTGAAAACAGGCCTTGCCCTGCCTACCTTGAAGGCACTGAGATGTCAGGAACCAATGGCCAGGGTAGTACATAGAAAATGTGGGTGTTCTGCACATGGGAGAGGCTTCTTCCCTCCTCCCACCCCCACTCTGGGTGCCCTCAACACCACCCCTGTCCATTACTAAACCTGCCCATATCTACAGGTGGCAAATCGTCTCACTCTCTTGTTAGCCAAATTCCTTTGTGGCATTTGCTGGGTGCCCCAATATTTAAAACATGGATATTCTGAGAAACATCCATAAGCTGCTTGGCCATGGATGACTCAGTACTGACTGGAAGTTTGGGAGAGTTGTTTGAAATCAGAGTGGATGCCTCTGGGGGGTGGAGGCAAGACTCAGGTGTTCAGCTTCCTTGTCCTCCTACCACATCACCTTGAGCAGGGCACTGTGAATCCCACATCCTTACTTTTGGTAATTCACCCACTGATTCACTTGTCTTTTTCCCAGGAACTGATGTGGACATTTCAGCAATTACCACCTCTTCACAGGACAACTAGGAGTTCAAAATGGCAGTCTTCTGAGTCACTGGAATGGTCGTCTAATCCACGGGCCAAATGCTGTCAACACTTGACATGAGACTTTGTGGTACCTCATTGTTTGGTCCTCAGGTGAGAGCTGATACATATGTTGCAGGCTGCCCTATACCGTATCATCTGCCTGTTCTCCAGGGCACTGGGTATTGGCTATGAACATTTCTTCCAGGAGTTCCCACAGGACCCTCATACTTAGCAATGTCTCCTGAGACTTGCTCCTTCTCCAGTACTCATGATATCAGTAAATGGCTCCTGATTCTCCCTGTCACTCAAGGTGGAAACCTGGATGTCATACTTGACTTCTTTCTGTTCATTTCCCACAGCAACCAGTCACAAAATCTGGTCTATTCTACTCCTTCATGTCTGGGGGCTGTCTCTTCCTTCCCAGCCCCACTGCCACCACCATCTAGATAAACTCGTGATAGGTCCTCCTGCCTGTGGTCTCTCTCTCTCTCTCTCTCTCTCTCTCTCTCTCTCTGAACAGTTTCCTCCAGTCCCATGATTTCAGGTAACATTTCCTCTGCTCATGGATGACCTCCACATTTTCCTCTCCCACTCTGAACTTCAGCTCTAAGCTACTTCTCTGATGCTCTCTTCAGGGGAGCAGTGGGTGCTTCCAGCCCTGCAACCTGACTGCTCTTGGGCAGATGCCTCTCTGGAGCCCAAAATGGGGATCAAACTGACTTGAGTTTTAATCACAGCTCTGTCTCTTACTAGCTATACAACCTGGACCTCTTTAGCCACTCACAGCCTCAGCTTCAACCATAAAATAAACTTAATTATTATTTTGGCATAGGGTGAGTTTTGGCTTTGGATTAAATAATTAAAATTATTTCAACATACAATGATCAGATACTCTGCTAGCCAGGCTGTGGTTAACAATAATTATTAACATTGGTTGGGTGGCAGCTATTTTATGTGTTCTCACCAGTGCTGGGAGGGAGATACTGTTGTGGTCCCATGTTATGTATGGAAAAGAAAACTAGGGCTCCAGGAGATGAGGTGACTTACCCAAAATTAAACATCAGGTAGAGGAGAGAGCCTCAATGCCACAGAGCCTGTCTCTGCTTCTCCAAAGCACCTGTGGTTGGAGAAGGAACCAACTGGCTGCAGGTCACAAACAGTATAGCTACCTTGCCAGCTTAGGGAAGAAGGACACATGGGCAGCATCTCTGTGACAAGCTCATCTGTAGCCCAATGGACTGAGCTGTGATCCTTCTCAACACCCTTGAGAACCATGGGCAGAGACAGACAGATCTCACGATGGCTCCTGACCACCTCCTTTTCCTTTGGTCCCACATTTAGGAGCTCATGATGACCACCTTAATTATAGCTAAAAAGACTGTTCACCATTCCCCGGCCTCCTCTTGGCTGCTGCTTGGCATAACCTATGTCCAACTCTGTGTTAATAATTAACATGCAGCAGTGGGATCACAGAGTTGCCGAGAGTCCTGTGTCCAAGAATGAACTGCATTGCTAAAATCATTGAAGACAGTTGCCAAGGCAACCCCCATGTAGTCTATTTAACCAGCTCCCCAAACACCAATAAAGGTCAGATAACATGCTCAAAACCCATATAAACACACTCAGATGGCATCAAGCTTTGCAACAAGACAGCAGAGAAGGAAGAAGCCTCATTAGGAAGAAAGAAAAAAGCACCCTAAATTTCATTTTGAAAAGTATTAATTGGGAATGCAGTAGGCTCAGGTAGGGAACAAGTCCAACACTTGGGACATGTCCTGGCCACAGAGGAAGTCATTGGGGGCCATGGTAGGAGCTGCCACAGTCTACCCACTTAGGATCCAAACAAAAGCTATAGTTAGGCTAAATTATTTAATTGGCTATTTTACTAATGCAAAGCTTGTATTTAGATTTGAGCTTAACAGAGTTATTTTTACTACTTTTAGGGGTCCTCTTATCTGCTTTTCCCATTGAAACAATAACTCCTTCTCCAGTACTTCTCAATAGTTTTTTTAAAGTTCTTAAAAAATTCTGAGGGGCCACTGAAATTGCATTTTCTATTCCCTCACCCCACCAGCCTCCCCAGAGAATGACCAGGGGGAAAAGTTCACTTTACAGGCTTGTTGTATAATGCCATTTCATTTCCCCCAGCCCCTATAAATAAGGTCCTGAGTAGGGTGTGAGGAGAGATAAGGTGAGACAGGCAGTGGGGGTAGGCTCCTCTGTCTCCAGAGAATTTCAAAAGCAAGCCACAGTCATGTCACCCATCCCTGTCTTGGGCTCACACTGGGCCAGAAAGAATAAGTGTTTGGCCTCAAAGAGCAAATCTGAATCAAATCTCCAGGGCTCCTGTCCCAATCTTTAGGCTGAATAGGTCCCTCTTCAGAGTCCCTGGCCTGTTACAGCATTGAGATACCTGCCACACTCACTCATCTTCCAGTCTATTTCCCTATCTTTACCCAACCCATCATGGTGACTTTGTGTCCCACAATTTCATCATGGCACTAGGCCTGCAGTAGGATCTCAAGAAATGTTCCTGGGTTAAATGGCAACTTCCTTACAGAGCACATCCTGAGACCTGATTCCCTGCTCTCTGGCCATTATCACATATCCTTACTTCTAGACCATCCCTGCAGGAGACTGAGCCATCTGAACCACTAGCTATTGGAGCAGTTGATGGGTATGACCATCAAACATTTTCTCTAAAGATGAGGAAAATTTTCTTTTTTCACTCAAAGATTGACAGCCTAGATTTTCCAAATTTGTGCCTTGAACCCTCTTTTTCAAACATGATTAACTCAATGAACTCCAAATGGGGGATCTGAGACCTGAGCTCTCAACATTGATGGTTACATCAGGAAATTAGGAGCTCATGTCTGGATTTGGACCCATCAGGCAGAATGGTTGTGCCACTCATAGTCCATGATAGAAACTCTTCCTAAATGAACTAAAATACCCTAAGGAGGAAAAAATGTGCTTTATGAAAACACAAACTATAACTCTGGGACCTTCGAGCAACCACTTCCCATCTGTCTCGAATATGGGAAAGAGGGCCATAGTACACAGGATAGACTCACGGAGGGTATGCTCCTTTAGATTAAAAATTGTCAGTAAATTCCCCGGCTGGTGTGACTTAGTGGATTGAGCGCTGACCTGTGAACCAAAGGGTTGCCAGTTCAATTCCCAGTCAGGGCACATCCCTGGGTTGCGAGTCACATTAATGTTTCTCTTCCTCTCTTTCTCTCTCCCTTCCCCTCACCCTAAAAAATAAATAAATGAAATCTTAAAAAAAAAAAAAAAGAATTCTCAGTAAATGCTTTAGAAGAACCCATCAATTATGGATATGGATGTGGGCACCAGGATGTTGTGCTGGAAAGGGACAGGAGTATAAGAATGGACCATAGGTTTTGTGACTTCACAATACATGCATATTCAACATTCTGGACAAGTAACTTTAGAGGAGGCTGCCCTTTAACAAAGATGGATATAATCAGATATTCAGATTTGGCCAGTGGGCTACATTCACAGTTCATTGCAAGTTGCATAATGGATGTGATATATTTAATGTGCACTAACCTGGGAACACTTGTTCTTACTCTTGTAGCCTCAGCATCAGTCCAGCAGATTGCTAAGCACTCAAGACTTTTGTAAAGACAGATGCAGATGGAAGCTTTTTTGTTCTTCCAAGTTGCTCTCCAATAGGCAGGCAGGCTGTTCTCCGAGAAGCTTCCAGATCAAGGATTGAAAGGGTGGATTTTGGTAGAATTGTTTCCAGAACAAGGAGAATCACAGTAGCCCTCTTTCAGAAAGGCTCCTAGAGGAAGGTTCACCTCAGTCATTGCTGTCTGGCTGGGGACAGATGTGACAGGGACCCCTATCTCTTAGCTCAGTGTCCTTCTCTTGCAACGGCTCCTTAGTGTTTTTTCTTCCTCATCCAAAATGAAGCTTTGTAAGGGGACTGAGAGGCAGGAGAAGAGAGGTGAGCCCTGGGGTAGGCCAAGATCCTATTTATTCTTTTTTTAAAAAAGATTTTATTTCTTTATTCTTAGAAGAGGAGAAAGGAGAGAGAAAGAAAGGGAGAAAAACTTTGATTGGTTGCTTCTCACACACCCCCAACTGGGACTTGGCCCACAATCCAGGAGTATGCTCTGAACAGGAAATGGACAAGAGAGTTTTCAGTTTGCGGGAGGACGCCCAACCCACTGAGCCACACAACTCAAGGCTGACACCCTATTTCTTAACCTTTCCCTTGCTTGTGTCTGCTCCTTTCTCTTTCCACCATTGGACTTTATATATCAAAGAGCCCCACTTGGGAAACAATGCAAATGTCCATGGATAGAAGAATAAATAAACAAACTGTGGTCTATCCAAACAATGGAATATTATTCAGCCTTATAAAGGAAGGAAATTCTGCAATAAGTTTTAACATGGATGAACATTGAAGACACTATGCTAAGTGAAATAAGCCAGCCACAGAAAGATAAATACTGTATCGATACATTTATATGAGATGTCTAAAATAGTCAAATTCATAGAAACAGAAAAGTTTCTGTTTCATATGTGGAATATAAAACTGAAACTCATAGACACAGACAACAGTGTGGTGATTACCAGAGGGAAAGGGAGAGTGGGTGGTAGATAGTAAAGGGGGCCAAATATATGGTGACAGAAGATTTGACTTTGGGTAGTGGGCACACAATGCAATATACAGATCATGTATCAGAAATGTACACTTGAAAACTATATGATCTTATTAACCAATATCACCCCAATAAATAAAATAAAAAAGAAAGTAAAGTGATGATTGCCAGGGACTGTGGGGAAGAGGAAAATGGTTGTTGTTTAATGGGAACAGAGTTTCCATTTGGGAAGATGTAAAGAGTTCTGGACATGGATGGCAGTGATGGTTGCACAGCAATGTGAACATACTTAATGTCACTGAACTGGACACTTAAAAAAGGTTAAAATGGTTAGTTTGATGTTATGTATATTTTACTACAATAAAAAAATCTAGCCCTGGCTGGTGTGGTTCAGTAGATTAAGTGCTGGCCTGGAAACCAAAGAGTCACTAACTATTTCGATTCCCAGTCAGGGCACATGCCTGGGCTGCCAGTCAGGTTCCCAATTGGGGATGTGCAAGAGGCAACCAATCAATGTCTCTTACACATTGATATTTCTCTCCCTCTCTTTCTCCCTCCTTTCCTCTCTCTCTGAAAACAAATAAATAAAATATTTTTTAAAAATCTAAAGAAGGAGCCCTACTTGGACCTGCAAGAAGGACATACTGGCAAATCAAATCATTTTAAGGTCACTCTCCCATCACACTCACTTCAGCTGAGGATGGCTTTTTTCTAAAGGTACTTAGAGTAGGGCCAAAAAGCACTCTGATGGTAGTGTAGAGGTTTCAGTGGTTCAGGGGCTGGGGGATATGGTGAGTGCTCATATGAGAGCTGCATAAGTGGGCTCCTCATCACAGACTGAGAATCAAAACATAGAGGCTCACCTGGGCCCTCAGCTTACCCTTCCCATCCTGGGGAGGGGAGGCAGGATGGAATGGGGGAAGACCAGAGAGGAATTACTGAAGCCTGACCTGGATAGGCCCTGGACACCATCCAGCCTGGGTTCCTCTCTGACCAGATAGGAAAGCAGAGACCATGCCCAAGACCAGAGTCCATGGCAGAGTTGGGACTGAAAAACTAGACAACAGGGCTGCAACCTCACTTGGGTAGACTGCACTTCCTTGGGCATTTGGGCCATGCTAGGGCCCATTGGAACATCCTATAGCTAGAGAAGAGGGCAGATGCTGGCTCAGGAGGTACCATTTTGAGGCATGTGGGACCCAGTTCTCTGAAACAGAAACTCCCTCCCCCAAAAGCCACACAGGCTTCAGAGGAAGTCTAATATAGGTGGAAAGCAGGATAAGTATCCACTTTTACAGATGAAGAAACTGAGGATAAGTTAGGGTAGGTGATTATCCAAGGTCATAGCTAGTAAGTGATAGATAGAGGACTGGAACCCCTCAAATTAAGCATGCTTGTTTACTGCCCACTGTGGTAGCCTTCCCCCAATCCAGTAATTAGACCATTTATCAAGTACTAATCATACATCAGGCACTGTGCTAAAGGCTTTGTATGCATTTCACCCTAATAACAATATTGGGGAGGTGGGTGCTAAGATTACTTATTTTACACAAGAAGATGTGATGGCTCAGAGAGGTTAAGTGACTTGCCCAAGTCACACAACTGTAAAGTAGGACACTGAAGTTCCAGCCCCAGACTGTTTAGATTCATAACACATATTCTTATCCATGATGTTAGGGAGTTTCTATAAAATTCTTCAGACATATGTTTCTCTCAGCATTGGGCCTCCTTGAGAAAGGAGAATTAAGGCCCAGTCTTATGTTATCACTGCCCTAGTTTGCAGCTTATCATAAAGATCAAAGTCAAATAGGTTTTAGCAAATTTTAGAAGGTGGAAAGAACAGAGATTAAAGGGCCTAGATGCCAGATCTAACCAAAGTTAATAGCTAACATGCACTTCTTTGATAGGCAGCAAGGAGTCTCAACTGATCTTTTTTTAAAAAACTTTATTATATTTTTTAAATTTCTATTTTTTGATAAGAGAGAGAGAAACATTGATTTGTTGTTCTATTCATTTATGCATTCATTGGTTGATCCTTATATATGCCCTGACCGGGGATCAAACCTGCTTCCTTGGCATATGAGCACAATGCTTTAATCAACTGAGCTACCCAGTTAGAGTGGTTTATTGTATTTTTAAAAATTTGGATATAATTCATATACCATAAAATTCATCTTTGAAAGTGTAGTTTTTAATATCACAAGGTTGTGCAACTATACTATCTAATTCCAGAATACGTCCATCACCCCAAAAAGAAACTCTATAGCTATTAGCAGCTATTTACCCATCCCCCCACCAGGCAACCACTAATCTGCTTTACATCTCTATGGATTTGCCTACTGTTGACATTTCAGGTAAATGGAATCATATAATATGTGACCTTTTGTGATTGTCTTCTTTCACTTAATGTATTTAAGGTTCATCCATCTTGTATGTAATATGGATATACCACATTTTGTTTATACATGCATTCATTGATGGAAATTTTAGTTGGTTCCACTTTTTTTTGTTATGAAGAATGCTGCTCTGAACACTTGCATACAACATTTTGCTTGGGCACAGGTTTTCAGTTTTTTTGGGTAGATACCTAGGAGTGGAATTACTGGGTTATTTGGTCATTTTATGTTTAACTTTTTGAGGAACTGCCAGACTATTTTCCAATGTGCCTACACCATTTTCTATTCCCCCAGGTGATATATGAAGGTCCCAATTTCACCACACCATTACACCACTTATTTTCCTTTTTCTTAAATTATAGCCAACCTAAGTGCCTGTGAAGTGTTCTCTCATTGTGGGTTTGATTTGCATTTCCCTAATGATTAATGATGTTGAGTATGTTTTCATGTGCTCATTAGCCATGTGTATATCTTATTTATAGAAGTGTCTATTCAGATTGTTTTCCCATTTTTAAGTGGGTTATTTGTCTTATTATTGTTGAGTTATTTATATATTCTGGATAATTCCCCTATCAAATACATGATTTTCAAATAGTTTTTCCCAAAAACCTGATCTTTGATTTATATAATTTGGGAACATCAGAGCTAGGAGTATCCTCTGGGGTCACTTGGTCTCTTGATCCCACTGTACCTGAATGTCTGTCCCTTCCTGGATACCAGCTGCTGCCATTGCAACCGGGTAGAAACAGGGTATAGATTGATGGCAGAAGCAGTTTGCTCTTAAAAAACATCTTTAGTCAATAGTGGTCTCTTCACTTCCCAACTGGTGGCTCAGTTGGTTGGGCATCATCCCACGGAGTGAAAGGTCGCTGGTTCTATTCCCATTCAGGACACATGCCTGGGCTGTGGGTTCGGTCCCCTGGTCAGGGAGCATGCAAGAGGTAACCAATCGATGTTTCCTTCTATCTCTCCCTTCTTTCACCTCTCTCTAAAAATAAATAAATCTTCAAAAAAATAAAAGTAATCTCTCTACAATCTGCTATGGAAATAGTTTAAAACAAAACAAAGCAACCATCCAGAGACAGCCACCTTCAATTAACAAATAACCCTCTCAATTCTGCAACACTCAAAGCAGCAATTCCATTTCTCACACAGGGTATGAACCACTCGGTTTTCTCCTCAGCTTGGGAAGTCTTACCCCTGAGACATTACTAATGAGATTTAAATTTAAATTCAATTTCATTCCAAACACACATGTTCAATTAAGCAAAGCCTCAACAAATAAGCTTAGCCATTTAAACAGAGCATTGGCTCCAGGTGGGCAGGTGTCCACCCAGAGTTCCTTACCTCACAAGCACAGGGGACTCTTGGCAGGGTGACTTGATAGCTTGTTATACAAGAATAGGCTGTGACAGGACCTGCCTTAAGGCAGAAGTACCTTAGTTGAAAACAAGTTGCCAAACAAGCCCCTGAGTTTAGAAACCAAAGTGTGACACTAATGATAACAAGAAGATCCCATCTAGCTGTGCCCAAAGCCCAGACTCTGGTCAATGTCAAGGGTAACTAGAAAACAGTACTAGATATTGGAAGAATGATTACATTTCTCTCAGTCTTGTGCTGCAATTTATAGAGCACCTGGAGTACCTGGAAAATACCTGTTTACCTCAGTCACTGCTGTGTCTTGGCCCACCATTGCTTTAGTCAGTGTCCACATCATCCAAGGACTTGGGCCTTTTGCCACCACAGACAATGCTATGGCCTGGGTCCACCCCTGGAGTGTGCATAGTATGTGTTTGTGCTTTGAAGTGTGTAGAGCCACCCCAACTCAGCCAGATGGAAAGACACACTAAAGCTGGTGTTTTGCCAAGGATGCCTTATAGATCCTCCATCTGGAGCCATACTTTTGCCATCAAGAAACAATACTTGCTATTTGGTTTTGAGGTGCCATGTAGAAGCCTTGTTCATCCTGTGCCATGTCAAATGGCCAGAATGGGTCAGAAGTGAAAGGAACAGAGGAAATTCAGCCCCACACCTGTGAAGACAAGGAGAGCTTCCTCATGAGTCTCTCCCGGAGGAAAAAGCAACAAAAACACAAGAAACATTAAACTGACAGCTTAGCTGTTACTGAGGCTGGCTACCTTCTGAATTTAGATCAAATTCTTGTCAACAAGGAGATCTCAGCACTGTTATTGGTGAAGGAATAAAATGAAACACCATCATCTCAACCACTGTGGAACCAGTTTGGAAGAACCATTTTCAATTTATTTTCAAAACTTATTTGCAGTGAACAAAATGCACGTTTCAGTGTTACCACCTCTGTGGTTTGAGCATAATGATCTAGAAACATCATAAACTTAACTCAGAAAGAGCTCAAGTCCTAGAAAGAAATCATGTTCCCCAAGAAAATAGGCATGACTGTGTCCTGGCCCATCTTAAGAGAGCTTGTTTTCTGGTTTCTCTCAGCAACTAGGAGGCTATGGACAACTACTTTTTCCCTGGGAAAACAGGAAAGATATCAGGTATGCCTCATGGAGGGAGCAGCTACACCGTTGAGACACCTCCTCAGCTGTTTCCCAAAAGATAGATACCACACTGAGCATCTCACTCAGCCTGACTATTCCTTGCCCAAGCCAAATCCATCCAACTTGGTCACAGAACATGGAAAGGCCAACAAGCTGTTCAAAGCTTTCCTTCAAATGTGTGCAAGGCACTTGGATCTGAAGGGGTTACAGTTTAATTCCCTCTGTAGTCCCACCTTAGGAAACTCAGTGTGATGAAAACCAATGGAGAGTCTCAGACTTCTGGCCAAGATGGAGGCCTAGACTGACACACTCCATCTGCCTCCACAACTAAGAAGGAATACAACTACCACAAAACCAGAAATAACCAGAAGTTCCAGAAAATAAAGCTACATGAAAGTTCAACGTATGAAGTTATAAAGAAGTGGTGCTTGTCCAGATGTGTAGAAGGAGCAAAACCAGGGTGGAAAGGTCAAGCTGTGCTGACAGCAGCAGCTGCAGCAATGGCAGCGGGACGGCGGTAAGTACAAACATCCATATCTAAGGGGAGGCGAGAAGTGCCTGGGAAGCACCCCCAGCTGCAGACCAAACCAGTCAACTTGCAATTCCAACACTGGGGAAGGCAGACCCCCATTGCCTTGGACTGTGAGGGCCTGAAGGGATGGGGATGGAGGAGGAGGCCTCCACACAAAATGCCACAGTGTGGTGAGAAGGGTCTCCTGGTAGTGATGAGTGCATGGGGCTCTGCCCCCTATAGTGTAGAAGGTGTGACAGCCATGCCCAGGAAGCAAAGGTAAACACAAAACTGTCAGGATGGCACAGATCATCATAGAGATCTTGGTGACGCAGCTGACCAGCCAGCAAATATCTAATCTAACGAAGCAGCAGATAGGACATCTTTCTGAGGCACAGTTCAGAGCTTTGGTTATATGAATGCTTACAGACCTAACAGCAGATTTTAAACAAGACAGGGAAGGAATGAAGGTTAGTCCTGATGAAATGAACAAAAACACATACAAAACTAGTGGTGAGGGAAAGAAAACCAGGGATCAAATCAACACATCAGAACATAGGGAAGGAACAAACAGTCAACTAGTGCAGAAAGAGGAAACGAAAAGTGAGGAAAATGAGGAGAGGCTCAGAAACCTATGGGACAGCTATAAGTGGCCAATATCTGAATCATAGAGTGGCCAAAAAGGTGAAGAAGAAGAACTAGAAAATGAAAAATTATGTGAAAAAAATAATGAAGCAGAACTTCCCTAACTTGGGGAAGGAAATAGACTTACAGGTCCAGGAAGCGCAGAGAGTTAAAAAAAAAACTGGACCCAGGGAGAACCACACCAAGACACATTATAATCAAAATGTCAAAAATTAAGGATAAAGAGAGAATCTTGAAAGCAGCAAGAGAGAAGAATAGAATTACATACAAAGGGGTCCTAATAAGACTCTCAGCTGATTTCTCAAAAGAAACTCTGCAGGCAAGAAGGGACTGGCAAGAAATATTCAAAGTAATGAAAAGCAGAAACCTACAACCATGATTACTCTATCCAGCGAAGCTGTCATTCATAATAGAAGGGCAGAGAAAGTGCTTCCAGGACAAAGTAAAACTAAAGGAGTTCATCAGATCCAAACCCTTGTTATATGGGGACTGGTTTAGGAGAAAGAGGATCAAAACTATGAACATTAAAATGGAACCTGTGTCACAACAACCAACTACAGAAACTAGGGAATTGAAACAAAGGCAAACTAAGTAGGTAGCGAGAGTGGGAAAATAATTATAGGTATGGGGAACATTTGGGGGGGAGGTCAGTGAGGAGGGGGAAGGGGGAAAAGGGTGGGATATGGTACAGGAATTAAGAAGCATTGTAGGAGGGAGTGGAGTAGATAGGAAAATGTTGAGAAGAACTATATGTACAACCAATGGTCATGGACTAAGGGGAGGGGGAGAACTGGAAGGAGGAGGGTAACTGGGTGAAGGGGAACAAAGGGAAAAGAAATTGGGACAACTGTAGCAGCATAATCAATAAAACATATTTTAAAAAAAGAAAACCAGTGGAGTCCCCCAAAGTTTGATTTTCTAAAATTTCCAAGTTTGACCTAGTACTCCCATATTTCCCCTGGTCTCAGGCTCCTTTCTGCACTGCCCATGGACTGAGTTATTTTTTAACAGATTTTATTTATTTATTTTTAGAGAGAGGGGAAGGGATGGAGAAAGGGAGGGAGAAAAACATCAATCAGTTGCCTCTCACATTCCCCCAACTGAGCACCAGGCCCATAACCTAAGCATGTGCCCTGACCAGGAATCAAACTATTGACCTGGAATCAGGCCAGTGCTCAATTCACTGAGCCACACCACCCAGGGCTATGGACTGAGTTCTCTCCCTTTGTCTTTGCTTAGAGCCACTCCTGGGTCCTTAAGAAGAGACAGAAGCCCCCACCACCTGAGGCATCAGCTCCTTGTCAAACTTCTGTGGTTCTTCAAAGCCACTTCCCAAGCTTCCTCTTGGACTTAAAGGGCAGTAATGTCCTTCCCTTTTGTGGAGTTGCTGATCAAATTGGCACTGCAGCCACTCTGAGGAGGAAGTAAGCCTGCTATCCCTGAGTTAATGTAATGGGGTACAGAGTAGGGATGGGGGTACCCTGAAATAATCCCCACAGTCCATGGTTGAGGGAAAGGAGAAGTGGATGACATGGCAGTTAGGATACTTTGCATAACAATGGCAAGGTAATAGCCATACCTTTCTTGAAGGGGAGAGGATTGCCATCCATGGTGGAAGGTATACCTGATTCTGAGAGCATATAGTGGCTCGTGACCTAGCCAGAGAAGGTGGATGCCCCTGTGTCATGGGAAACTCTTGCCCTGACTAAAGATGGCAGCCAAAAGAAGGTTAAAGATATGGGGGAACTGGCAAAAGTAGTACATCATAGGAGGCTGGATATGAGAACACATAGGAAAATTTGGGGCAAGCATTTAAAATAAGGGTGGACTGAAAGAGAAGAGGTTCCAGTCCACCATGAGGTCTAGTGTGTAAGGAGATGCCATGCAGTTTGGAGTAAGAGTTGGCTATGAGTTCTGGAATAAGAAGACCACAGCAGAGCTGATGTAGCTGTGTGGGGACCTGAGTAACCAAGCAAGGATTTGTGGGAGATTCTTGGAGTTTAACTGTGACTGGGAATGTTGAGCTTCAGACTTTTGCTTCTCTGAAGGACGTATGGAGAAGTCACTCTCTTGGGGTGTGTGCCCACATGGATTCCACCATGATCCAATGTAACATTGCACATGTTTCCCCGAACCACTGCATGGAGGCTGAGGACAGCGAACCCTAGATCCTGAAGGAGAGAGCTGCAAGGGGAGCAAGGGAAGTTCTGGTTCTTGTGGAAGAGAAGAGCTCTGAGTAGGGATGCTCTCAGCCCCCCCTGAGGTAGAAACCCTATAAATATAAACCTGTTTCCTTTAATACTAATTGGTGGGTCATGTGTCAAGGTGCCACGTGGCTGAGGCTCAATTTGCTCAGTTACATTAGGAAAGACTGTATCTGTGCTTAGGATGCCCAAGCTCTGAGAGCCACTGTTATGGATTCAACTGCGTTTCCTTGCCCCAACATCTTCCCTGAAAAAAAGATCTGTTGAAGTTGTAACCCCCAGCACTTCAGAATGTGACCATATTTGGACATAGTGTCTATACATAAATGATCAAATTAAAATGAAGTGATTATGGTGGGTCCTAATTCAAATGAGGTAATAGCTCAGGATGACCTACCTCCCCAACCACAACCATGCCATCTTTGCAGGATAGTGGAAGGCCTATCCTGATGGATCCCAGAAGGCCAGACCTAAAACAGAGTTGCTTCACCTCAAGTGAGCAATAACATCAACGAAACCTAGGTGTAACAATGGTTTATTAGCATTCTTGCACCTGAATTCTGTTGCTTAGCCCTCCAGGAGCCCTGAGGGTGGTTACTGCCTGTCCATTGCCTTTTCTAAGATCATACCATATGTGACAGCATCAGAACTCCAACTCAGTCCTGTTCATGATGTTCAGTCCTCCAGTACCACTTTCCCCAAGGCCCCAGAAAAATGGAGGATGTTGCTATGTAATTGGAAAAAACAAACAAACAAACAAAAAAAACAAACAAACCTAGAACCAATGAATCAAAACAAAACCAAAAACTCAGCCTTGTATATACTTCACAAAAACGGTTGTGGGAGAAATGTTTGGCTTAGAAACAGAAATATTTGCCCAAGCTACAAAAAGGAAAAAAATGAAGAGTCAGTATTCAAATGGCCATGCTGACTACATTTCTAAGAGTGACACCATGGCTTAGGAGTGGCTGAACTGTATCTCATCTTGACTTCCTTGGTAGGCAACAGTGAGAGGGAAGCAGCACACTGTTACCAGCCAAGTAACTAGACAATGAGTGCCAAGACTGGGTGTGCAGCCCTGAGCCTTCCCCACAGCAGTGCCCAGGGCCCAAGCTCCAAGGTTGCACTAAATGATGAAACAACAAGGCCAAGTGTCCAGTGAGGCTGTGGGATGATATCAGACTATCTATGCAGTCCCAAGATTCTACACTGTGGGCTCCCCCTTGGTAGTAGATGTATAACAATATAAATGATAAAGAGAAGGTAGAGAAGAATCAAACCTATAGCCAGGCTTTTTTGTATTAGTCATGCAGTGGCGGAGGAGGCCATCACATATATCTTGCTTACAGATTGGAGGACTGTAGCAGAGGATGATGCATTAGAGTATGGGGATCAGCAGCTGCCAGCCCACAAGGACGAGAGATGCACAGGCAAGGCTGGCTGTGTGCATAAACATGTGTGCCTATGTGTGTGTACAAGCACATGTGGATGTGTGTGCACATGTATATATGTGCATGTGTGCAAGTGAATGGGTGTAAGTGCACACATGAGCATGTTCATGTCTATGTGTGAGTGCATGCACGCATGCATATATGTCAGTGTGTGTGTTCGTGAGTGTGTGTGTTATATAGTCCACCAATGAAGGCTTCCTTGGAGTTCCCTGATTCCCCCTTTCCAATGTTGCACCCTGCCTCTCCAATAAAGCCTGAAATTTCTATCTGAAGAGGTTCAACACCACTGGAACAAGGGAGGTAATGGAAAATGGTGAGCTCCCAGAGGAGGGCAGAACAAGTGGGGTGGGCTCTGTGGGCAACAAAAGAAGCAAGGTTCAAGACAATATGGGAGTGGTCTGAAGTCCATAGACCCAGTAGCAATTCACCTTGAGCCAAGCAGACTGGGTCTGTCCTCCCAGCTCAGTTCAGTGTCTCCTAGACAAGTGCCTACCAAAGGTGCCAGAGGCCCAAGAGAGGGAAGGGAGCAAACCATGTTCACACTTGTGCCACCCCACCCCACTCCCATGGAGCAAGCTGTCAGATATATCTTCAGAGTGGCCCAGAAGTGGGTGGGTCATGAGAGGGAGCCAGTTTTTCTACTAAGGGACTGTGGTGAAATGGTGGACTGTCCAATGCAACATGTGATGAATTAAAAGAATTTGGAATTAAACAAGGTCTGACTGCATGCACAGGCAGAAGGTGAATTAACAAGAATGTAGAATAAAGTATTGGGTAAGCCAAAAAGTCCCTATGTTTTTTTCCATAAAATAAAAGACACATTTTTATTTTCATCAATAACTTTATTGATTTGTATATCTTGAATATGTTGGCTATCTCTCATGTGGTATAATGTTGATTGTTCTCAATTAATATCTCAATTTGATCATTATCAACTTCAACTGGTCTACCTGACCATGGAGCACTGTTCATAGAGAAATCTCCAGCACGAAACTTCAGGAACCACTTTTGACATGTTCGATCAGTCACTGCCCCTTCTCCATACCGTGCACAAATCTTTTTTTGCATTTCAGTTTTGTTTTTACTTTTCCTGAAATAATAAAGCATAATATGCCAAAAATGTTGTGTATTTTCTTTCATCTTCAATATTAAAATGGCTACACAAAAATTCACCAATTTTGATGTTTTTTTTTTAATGCACACTGATATGACAGCTGTCACAATACAATCTAATAATATTGTTTTGAATGAAGTTAAAGACAACTAAACACTACTAGAGCCATCTTAGAGAAAAAAAACAAATAAACTTTTTGGCCAACACAATAAATGAAAAATAAATCCCTGAACCTCAGCAATTATTCAGCCAAATGGTCCAGGAAGAAGAAAGAGCAGTACTCTCTGTAGGTAAGTATTGTTACATATTTTGATTTTAAAGATGAGGAAACAAACACACAAAGAAGGGAATTAACTTGACCAGTGCCCCCCACAACCCAACTCCTCGGAAGTTACTTGTAGAGACTAGAACCCAGGACTTCTGACTTCAACACCAGGGCTCTTTTTTTCTATACCCACTGTTTCAGGACTGTCAAACACTTCTGAACAAAATTGCAATGACAAATAGAGGGGCTATTCCAAAAGAGCTGAGAGAGATAATTTTACTTCATTCATGATTTGTTATGATCTAATCATGTCCCCTCCCTAGAGATGGGATGGGAAAAGGTCATGGTCATGGTGCCCCTGTGGGGTGCATGGTAACTGGCAGTGCTCAATTTGGCCAATCCTATGAGTGGCTGTACCCAAGATACCTGAAGACTCACCTTTGCTGTAATTAACCAGAAAGCAAAAAGGTGTGGCCAGACTAGCTGGTTGGAATTGGGAGAATCTCTATGTCCAATTTGGCCTTTATCCCATACATACCAGAAATATGAGTCACTCCATAGGTGGCATCACTCTGGCTGATGACCATGAGCTTCTCATGCAAATCAGTTCCACAACTTTCACCAAAAGAACATGAGAAAACTTGGGGGACCTTGGGGACAAACATCCAAAGGAGAGCATGGACTCCTTAGACAGAATACGGCAAGTTAGCTGTTGCCTACACATGCTAGTTACTCACGATTCATAATCCCTTTGGCATTTTAAAGCAGAAAGAAAACACAGAAGGAAAACAAAAAAGGAAATTGCAGTGTTCATGTCTCCTTTTGCCACATTTAATACCAGAATTAGCTGGGCCCCTCTGTCTTACCTTTGACTTCTACTACTGCAGCCATTTCCTTCCTCCTTTCAATGCCCCCAATGCCTCTGGCACCCAGAAAACTGGGCTTCTTCTCTGGCCTTCCCCAATCTTAGGTTCTCCTTGTTGGCCCTGATATCTGGACATGTGTGGTGATCCCCACCTACTGCTGCCTGCTCCAATTTGGACTGATTTTGATTCCACCCTGATGTCTCTGCCTCTCCCTTCCTGAGATTCCCATGGCAAAGAACACCCCACGCCTTCTTACCTTGTTGCCAGGACACTAATGGATACCACAAGGGAAGGGTTGGTTGCAGTCCAGTTAGACCTTCCCATCCAGCCTAGGGTGAGAAAGGCTTCCTCAATGTACCCACAATCACCATTTAACCAAGACAAATAAAGATCACTAATTTGCTATGTGAAGCATGTAAGAGACAGTCAAAAAGGCAACAATTGTGTTTTGTATAAGTGATTTCACTGACCTTCAAAAAGCAAAAACTATTTGGCAACTCATTAGTTCATGAGGCTCTGACTTTCAGCCTCAAAGCCTTTGGCCCTGTCAGCTCAATGTCCACACTGCAGAGATGTCAGAGGTGATGTGTACAAATCAGAGATGGTAAAAGCAAACTTTGAATTATTATCACTGGGCACCACTGAACTGCAAACAAACCCATCTGATGTGTAGAGTCAACCCCCTATTTAGCAACCCTAAATAGGAAGTGGAAGATTTTGATCTCCCAATTCAGTACACATTCTTAAATTAACATCAGTCACTTTAGAGTGGTTTCCCCTTAACTGATAAAGTAAGGGACAGCAATCAAGTGCTTTGCTCTGCTTGGAGAAGTCCCCATTTGTCCACTCTGTGGATCTCCTGGGATGAGAAACGAAGCAATGGAAATGACTCAACAGCTGCTGAATTCATGGACAAACACACTCATCATTCCATAGTTGAAAGGAAGGAGGCTTGTCAGACACCTTTCAAAAAGTGGCCCCTTGCTTAGTGGCACTGGACTACAAGAAACACATTCTGACTCCTGCCTCCCACAGTCAGACTAGGACCCTAAGCCAGTGGTCTCTAGTCGTCGGCAGCCGTCCGTCTCGAGAGACGATGGTGTAGCTTCTTAAGAGTCTATCTGCACCGCCGAGAATGGCTGTGCAGTCCGACTCGGGAGTGACATGGTATCTGTCTCCTCCCGTGTTGAATCGACATCTTGCGATGACGCTGAAGCTACAGAGCCTGGGCAGGGTAATATGGAGGGTCTGCTGTTGCCCATGCAGCAGACCCCCCCTCTCTTCGCAGCTGAAGGGTCCAAGGGAAAGACGGAGTCGATACAGCTTGGGTTCAGGTGCGCCGCAGGAGTTGCCGGTGTTGACTACAACGTCAAACTGCCTTAGGGACTCCGGCTCCGGATTTTCTGTCGGGGTTTACTCCCTTAGCCTTTCCCCTGAAGAGGTATGCCGCAAGGCAGCGGAGGTTTTTTGGAGTCAGAGTTTTCCTTCTCTGATGTACCCTGACTGGAAGATCGAACCAGCGACACTTAGCTCGCAGGCCGACGCTCAATCCACTGAGCTAAACCAGCCAGGGCATATATATATATATATATATATATATATATATATATATATATATACATATATATATGTGTGTGTATATATATATTGTTTTTTTCTCTTGCTTATCTGTCTTGGGTCTATTTGATTATTAGATCAGCCAGAAGAGCCTTGAAGATAGAGGAAATTTTGTTCCTTTCCCATACTAGAATGCTTTGTCACCACTCTCTCTCTAGCAGAATGGGAATGCAAACTTAAATAACAATAAGGATGCCCCATGGAGCCGGGGCAGAGAGAACGTGGTGTGGTGGTGGCAGAAGCAGCAGCAGCAGTGGCAGGCTGGCAGAAAGGGTAGTCACACATTTTCAAAAGTCAGGAGGGACACCTGGGGAGCATTTCCAGCTCCTCACTGGACCTGGGAAAACCAAGCCTCATTGCTTCTGACTGTGCAGACCAGTGGGGGTTGAGGTGGAGGCAGAAACTGCAGGTTTCTCAGCAGAGTTTGCTTGTTTAAAGGGCCCCCATGTTCCTAGAACATCCTCAGACCCACCCACTCTGGGAACAATGGCCAGGGTAGCAGCTGGAGGGGCGCCAGTCCAGTGAAGAAGTGGGAGAGGTGCCTGAGAAAGGGGTGAGTGCTGGGCAGGTAGCATTGTTCCCTCTCGGACCCCCCCCCCCACAGCACCATAATGTGGTGAAACAGGTTGCCCTGTACTGATGAATCTCTAAGGCTCCACCCCTCACAACATAACAGGAGTGATGGCTCTACCTGGGACGCAGAGGCAAACAAACCCAGGAGCCTGTCAGAATGAGGAGACAGAGAAGTATGGCACAAAAGGGGGAATGGATCAAGGTTTCAGTGGGAGAACTAAGCGACGAGAAGATAGCCAGCCTAACAGATGAGGAGATAGACAACCTAACAGGCACAGAATTCAAAACACTGGTGATAAAGATGCTCACAGGCTTGACAGATATGCTTGAACATGGCAAATGCATAAGAGAAGAAGTGAAGGAAAAATCCACACAAAACCAATGGAGAAGGGAAGGAAACCTGGGTTCAAATCAATGATTTGGAACACAAGGAAGAAAAAAGCAGTCAACCAGTGCAGAATGAGGATGCAAGAACTGAAAAAAATGAGGAAAATGTCCCACATTTTGCGAAGGAGAAGGACATACAGGTCCGGGAAGCATGGAGGGTCTTGGGCAAGCTGGACCCAGGGGGGACCACACCAGGATGCATCATCATTGAGATGCCAAAGGTGAAAGATAAAGAGAGTCTGGGGGCAGCAAGAGAGAGGCAGAGTGTTGCCTATAGGGGGGTGCCTATAGGACTATCAGCTGATTTCTTAGAGGACACTTTGCAGGCAGGAAAGGACTGGCAAGCAGTATTCAATGTGAGAAAAGGCAACCTGCAACCAAGATTATTCTATCCAGCAAAGCTATCATTTGGAATGGAAGGGCAGATGAAGTGCTTCCCAGAGAAGGTACAGCTAAAGGAGCTCATCATCACCAAGCCATTATTATATGAAATGTCAAAGGGACTTACTTAAGAAAAAGATTAAAAACTATGAACACTAAAATGAGAGCAAACTCATAACTATCAACAACTGAATCTAATAAAGAAAAACAAAATCTAATTAAGCAAATCAGAATAGGAACAGAATCATAGGTATGGGGATCATCTGGAGGGTTATGAGCTGGGAGGGGGGAGGGGAGAAATGGGGATGTGGTGCAGGGACTAAGAAGCATAATTGGTTGGTACAAAATAGACAGGGGGAAATTAAGAATAATATAGGAAAGAGTGAAGCCAAAGAACTTATATGCATGACCCATGGACATGAACTAAGAAGGGTGGGATTGCTGGAGGGAAGGGGGGGACTGAGCGGAGGGGAGCAAAGGGGAAAAAATTGAACTACTGTAACAACATAATCAATAAAATATACTTAAAAAAAAAAAAAAGAATGCCCCACCATCTAGCTCACTACCTTTCCTCTGGGCCTGGCCTCCTGAAAGGGAAAGCCCTGTTCTGATGGAGGAAGACCTCACAGAGGCACAGGAGTAGCCCTTAGAGCCTAGGAGACTAACCTGGGCTATACCCCCAGGTCACAAGGCAGTTTCCTGGGCTGAAGGCTGTACCCATAAGACAAGTAGAATTTTTTTTTTCCCATAGAAATCCAACTGCTTAGAGAGAAAGTAAGGAGTGTCCACTCAAAGTTACCTTCTCCCTATGCTCACTCCAGACAGAAGCTGCTGGAGCTGGACCTGGCCTCTCACTTCACACTGCCTTTGGAGATTGGATCAAGGGGGCAAATGCTTCGGATATTCACACTCAGGCAAATTTAAGCCAGAAAGATAGCCACAGTCCTTCTCCATTTCATATACATTCCTTTGCTGGCCCCACCTCCTCTGTGTCTCAGCCCAGTGCCTTTGAAGCACCTGAAGTGAGTTTCCCTGTTTTGTTAATGGCCTGCAGGTTTATGGCCTGGGGGCTGAGGGGCGAGGCAAGAACTGCAGCCAGAAGTAAGGAAATGGGCTTGCGGGAGGGAAAGGCCTATAGGATTTTGAGCCACTTTAGTGCGCCCTGCATTCAGTTCTCAGACACTCAGCAGTTGTTGTTAACTCCAGTTCCCCATGGGATATATGAAGCTCATGGAAATTCAGCACCTTGCCAACAGTCTCAAAACTAGTAAGCAGCCAGAGGCTGGAGTCTAACCCAGACTGTTTGACTTCAAAAGCCTACATTTGGTCCACCACTCTACCATGTATCTCTGGGTGGATACTGTAATTGGTACAAGTTCTCCCCATCAAACCTCCCCTGGGAGTCAGCATGTATTTATCTCAATCCAAGTACACTGACTAAGCTACTTCACTGGCCAGGTCAGGGACCAAGGGCAATATTAGACCAGGACTTGTTCATTGTTATCTTCCTGCACTCACTAGAATATGAGCCTCGTGACAACAGGCATTTTTGTCAGATTTGTTCATTTTCACACTATTGTTTAAAATGGTGCTATCCCATCTAATAAGTGCTAGTCACATTTGGCTATCTAAGTCTAAATTAATTAAAATAAAGTTCAATATTTAGTTCCTCAGTTGTAATAGCCATATTTCAAGTGTTCAAGAGCCACATGATTGTTACCCTAGTGGACAGTGCAGATATGGGACATGTCCATCATCACAGAAGGTTCTACTAGACAGCACTGTCAGAACATGGATGCAGCTAGAATGCACACCTGGACTTTTGGTATATGCTAATCAACCTGGCCCTGAACTTAGCCATTCCCAAAGATATGCTGATGGACTTCGCAGTTCCCAAAAGATGACTTGATGGACTGAAACCATTCCCAGGGGAAATGATAATGAACCTAGCCTGATATGCTAACTAACCTGGTGTGTGTGGAGTGGAGGGGGGGGCGAGCAATCAGATGTAAATGACCTACTGAATATGTTGATAAGCAAACTCACCCTCACCATAATGTGTGGTCGACAAGTATAAAAAAGGTGCCTGCAGAAGTGCAGGTGGGACTCCTATAGGCCCATGAGGAGAACTGGGAGTCCCCATTCCCCATTCCCTATTCTTCTTGCTCCTATAGGCCTTTGAGTTGGTCCAGGAGCTTCCTCTCCCCTTCCCCCCTTTCTCCCCTTTTCCCTCAGTAAACCCATTGCCTAATCCCACAGTGGTCTCCAGGTGATTTCTTAGAGCAAGGCTGCCCTGACAAGCACAACTCTAGAACAATGTTTGGTGCATAGTAGGCACTTAATAAATCTCTTCTGAGTGTGGACTGAATAAAAAGACTTTGAAGGATATGGTTTTGAAAAATAGTACCTGAGGGAAGCATCATTCCAGGTCAAAGGAATGGCCTACGAAAAACCTGATTTATACTTCTGAGAATTCACATCATTCTTCTCAATGAAAACAACTACAAAAACTGAATAAAGCATACCTTAATGAGAACAGGTTTTATAAAATAATAGAAATACTACTTATGGGGGCTTTAAAGTGTCAGGGCAGCCCTGCTCTGAGAAATTGCCCAGAGACTGCTGTGGGAGCAGATAACTGGTTTATTGAGGGGCCAAAGGAAGGGGGAAGGGGTTAAGGGGAGAGGCAATTCCCAGACTGACTCAATGGCCCGTAGGAGCAAGGGAAATGGGCAGAGGGGTAGGGGTAGCTCCAGGACCTCCTCGTGGGCCCATAGAAATCACCACCAGCACTTCTGCAGGCACCTTTTCTTTATACAACTTTTGGTAAGGGGGAGTTTGCTTATTAAGATATTCAGTGGTTCATTTACATCTCATTGCTTTCCCCCTCCCATACCAGCTTAGTTAACATATCATGCTAGGTCTATTACCATTTCCTTTGGAAACCAATTCAGTCCATCAACATATCCTCTGGAAATGGCTAACCATTAGCTTTTCCTCTGGGAAAGTTTCAGTCCATCAACATATCTTTTGGGAACTACTAAATCCAGGGCCAGGTTGATTAGCATATACCAAAGCCCAGGTGTACATGATCTGACATAAAATATATATAGAATTAAAATACACTTGTACAATATATAAATTGGAAAAGGGAAAGTAGAATTAAAGTATTTTAAGGTACTTGCATTGCCTGGGAAGAGAGTAAAGGTACAAATTAACATTAGACTTTGTTACAGTCTCTAGAGCAGCGCTTCTCTGTATGCATTGTGAGGACCTCTGGAGTCTCCAAGAACCTTTCAGCCTCTGAGAGATTAATACCATTATCATAATAATACTAAAATGTTAGTTGCCTTTTCCACTCTCCTATTAAAAGGCTATGTGATGCCTGCTAGCTATCACAACAGATTGAATGCCAGAGCAGCTTTCTTCTAGTAAGCTAGAAATTAAGGGATTTTGCAAAAATGTGAAACAATTATCATTTCTCATTATAATTTTGTTTAGGAGAATATAGTTATTTTTCAAAAAACAAATGTTATTTGTGTTGACATGTAATAGTGTGTTAAGGTTCTCCAGAGAAACAAAACCAATAGATATATAGGAGGGAGAGAGAGAGAGAGACAGTAATTTACTGTGAGAAGTTGGCTCACATGATTATGGAGGCCAGCAAATCTCAAGATCTTCAGGATGAGTTGGCAGTTTGGGGACTCAGGCATAGTTCCAATTGTGAGAAACGTTCACAATAAAAACTGGGACACAGGACTTGAGCAGTAAAGCAAGGCCTTTATTCACGAGTCTGCAGAGCCAGGCGTACCCTCACAGCCAGGAGAACGTGCGCGCCAAGTAGACAAAGGAAACTGGTTTTATAGTCTTAGCTTCCCCACCCTGAAATTGCCACCCTAAAGTGATTGTCTTTTCCACCTTAAAATTGCCACCCTAAAGTGATTATCTTCTCCACCCTAAAATTGCCACCCTAAAGTGATTATCTTCCTTGCCCTAAAGTGAGAGCGATTAGCTTCCCCGCCCTAATGCAATTAGCTCCTCCTCCCGTCTCCTTCTTCCCCGTTTCTCCATTACTGATTACCCCGGAGTTACAATCTAACACGGTTATCTAAATGCCCCTTCTGTGGTTTGTAGATATGCCAGTGCTGTCAGCTCCCTTCTCAGAGATCCTCTAATTACATTTGCCCTTTGTTACTAATGACTTTTTACTGGTTTGGGAGTCACTATGTCCTTATTTCTAACACAATCTGAAGGCTTGAGAACCAGGAGAAATGATAGTGTGGTTCTAGTCTGAAGGCCATCAGGCTCAAACTTAAAAGATCTACCGTTTTATTTATTTATTTATTTATTTATTTATTTATTTATTTATTTATTTATTAAACAGGAGCTCAATTTTATTAAAAAAAGAGAGAAAAAGGAAAGGCAAAATCATATATATTTGTACACATATAGGGAAATGTGGAAGTACAATTTACCCAGAATATCACCAGTGGTTTTCCCTGGGCAGTGGGATTAGCTGGCTCTTTCAGTTTTTGGCATTTTTTCACATATTCTTCTACATTTTGAAAAGATCTACCTTTCAAAAAGACACTGCTAAGAGAAGCAAAGACAAGTCATCAACTGGGAGAAAATATTTGCAATTCATTTATATAATAAGGGATTTATATCTAAAACATATAAAGAAGTCTTACAAGTCCCCTTTCTCTTTCTTACCTTCTTTTAGATTGTTTTTTACTATTCCATTCTTTCTCTCTTCTCCACACTTGGAATTGGTGGTTATAGCTCTATGTTTTCTTTTTTTTTACTAGTGGTTCAAGTTTGAGAGCAAGGAAAAGCCTATGTTCCAGGTAACAGGCAGTCAGGCCAGAGGAATTCTCTTACTTGGGAGAGAGTCAGTCTTGTTTTATTCAGGCCTTCAACAGATTGGATGAGAGGCATAAACATTAGAGGGCAATCTGCTTTACTCAGTCTACCAATCTAAATGTTAATCTCATCCAAATTCACCTTCACAGAAACACCAAGAATAATGTTTGACCAAATGCCTGGAAACTCAAAGGTACAGTGAAGTTGGCATAAAATTTAACCATCATAGATGGGTTTTTAAAAATAAATAGGTAAATGTTTTTAAATGATCTCAGTTTTAATTTCTAGCATATCAAATATTAATAGATATGATGCTCATAAGAATGTAAAGGTAACCCAGAGACCAAAATATATGAGAATTTCTGCTCTAGGGTAGCCATTATTATTGGGGATGGGGGGAGATTACTCCCCAACCCTGACCTTTGGATCCTTCCCCATCAATCTTAGCCCTGGAGGCACAGCCTTATTTCCCATGAGCATGAGGCTCTGTCCCACCATTCCTGATGTCAAGATAGGAGGAGGAATGAGAACTGTGGAAAAAACACCACAGACCTGTCAGAACATGGCAGACCAGACGGCACGACCAGCAAGAGGTAGTGCAGCTTCTACCGCGGCTGTGCAAGCTCTACGCACAGCGGCTCATCTCATCCCAAAAGGCCACTCCCTCCAACCCAGTTCCTTCAGGGCATCTGTGCTGCCTACACTTTCTGTTCCTTCATTGTCAAAACATGGCGGTGGCTGGACTGCCCACCAGACTTTTGACATATGCAAGTGAGTTGTATGTAAATTAGCCTAGGTCCCAGCTTCCCCCATAAGAAATGAAAATGGACTTTGCTTGTTCCCAGAAGAAATGTTGATGGACCTAGCATGACATATAGACTGGGGAAAAGTGAGGAAATGTAAATAACCTGTTGAATGTGTTGATGTATATATAAACTTACCCTAACCAAAATGTATGTCCAGAAAGGTGTGGAGACTGCCCCTGCAGGCTCATAGGGAGGAGAGAATTCTTATCAGCCTTTCTGTGTGACTGGGAGGCTCCACTCCCTTCCTTCCTACTTTTTCCTTTCCCCTTTTCCCTTTTCCTTTTCTCATCTTCCCTTTCTCTTCACCCCCTTACCTTGTTTTTATAGGCCTTCAAGGTGGACTGGGAGTTTTCCTCTTACCTCTAATCCCTTTCTCTCCCTTCCCTCAAAAAATGTGGTATAAAAACCTAGACTGTTCTCTGGGTGATTTCTCAGAGCAAAGGCAGCCTGACAAGACCCTTAAAAGACACTCCCCAAGGTACACCAGTCCAAGAGAGCTCTACTTGCCAATGGATTATGATTGTACTAGAACAACCACCTTCAATTCTCTCTCTCTCTCTCTCTCTCTCTCTCTCTCTCTCTCTCTCTCTCTCTCTCTCTGTGTGTGTGTGTGTGTGTATGCACACAGTCAGAAACCAGAACCACATGCAGCATTTCAATATACACAGTTTGAAATGGAGGTAGCAATGTGATCATTTTCAATGGTGCAGTGGGGTCACAAGTTTCTTACTAGCCTAGTAAGCAATTGTACCAAATGTAATAAGGGCAAAAAAGTAAGCATTGAAAATGACTGCCTTCCTCTAGCTTTTTGAGTAATGTAAGAGGATTTCATTTTATTTTTTTATTTCTTGATGAGAGAGAAAGAGATAGAGAAACACATTGAATTTTTGTTCCAATTATTGATTGATTATTGTATGTGACCTGACCAGGGATCAAACCCCAAACTTTGTCGTATCGATGATGCTCTAACCAACAGAGTTACACTGCCAGGGCAAGAGTGGCTTTCAAAATGTCATTGGAGCCTTGGAGGGTGTGGCTCAGTGGATGAGGACACGCTTGCACATGCCTGGGTTACAGGCCAGGACCCCAGTTGGGGATATGTGAGAGGCAACTGATTGATGTTTCTATTCCTCTCTTTCTCCCTCCCTTCACCTGTCTCTAAAAATAAATAAATAAAATCTTTAAAAATAAATAAATAAAGTGTCAGTTGGGAACAGGGAAATGTCACTGAGCTATAATGAAAGCTTTGGAGATGGAATTCAAAATAGAGCCAGCTCTTTAGGAGGTTCCAGGTTACACAGTAAAATTAAGGCAGATGATACCTGGACATTCAGTTACTTGGGAGATGGAAGAGGCATAAGAGACCCCATGCCTGTCTACCAATGAGCCCTACAGTAGACTTAAGAATATTTGCTTATTTGGGCTTCATGCTTACCTTTCCAACATCATAATTTCCTTTGCAAACAATAAAAAGTTCTTATGCCTGCATAGAGCTCAGCGGTTTCCAAAACGCTTCTCCAGCCATCCTTGCATCTGGCTCTCCCAAGTACCGTGAGAGTTGGTGGCACAGCTCTTACGCACAGCCCTGTCTGTGGATGGGGAAACTGGCATAGCCAGGTCCCATGACTAGAGAGAGGCCCCTGAGAAGGGACTTGCACCCAGGGTTTCTCTCTCTTCTTATCTCCTGTGATACTCCCCTTTATATACTGACACTTTAAGGAATTCTAGTACTCCCGGCCAAGATGGAGGCATAGACAGACACGCTGCATCTCCTTCCACAACTAAGAAGGAATATAACTACCTCAAAACTAGAGACAATCAGAAGTTCCAGAAAATCAGACTACATGGAAGTCCAGCACACAAGAATATAAAGAAGAAATACTCATCCAGACAGGTAGGAGGGGCAGAGCTGAGGCGGAGAGGATGCAGTGTGGTGGTGGCAGCAGTAGCAGCAGCAGCAGGCTAGCAGAAAACACAGTCACACGTTTTAAAAAGTCAGGAGGGACACCTGGGGAGCGTTCCCAGCTCCTCACTGGACCTCGAAGCTCACGGTCCCAGCACCGGGGAAAATCAAGCCTCATTGCTTCTGACTGTGCAGACCAGTGGGGTTGGGGTGGAGGCAGAAACTGCCAATCTCTCAGTAGAGTCTGCTTGTTTAAAGGGCTCCCATGTTCCTAGAATGTCCTCAGCCCCACCCAGTTTAGGAACGACAGCCAGGGCAGCAGCTGGAGGGGCGCCAGTCCAGTGAAGAAGTGGGAGAAGTGCCTGGAAAAGGGGTGAGTGCTGGGCAGGTGGTATTGTTCCCTCTTGGACCCCTCCCATACGCACAGCGCCATAATGTGGTGAAACAGGTTGCCCTGTACTGACCAATCCCTAAGGCTCTGCCCCTCACAACATAACAGGTGCAACATCTCTACCTGGGATGCAGAGGCAAACAAACCCAGGAGCCTGTCAGAATGAGGAGACAGAGAAGTATGGTCAAAAAGGGGGAACGGATCAAGGTTCCCATGGGAGAACAAAGCGACGAGGAGAGAGCCAACCTAACAGATGTAGAATTCAAAACACTGGTGATAAAGATTCTCACAGGCTTGAAAGATATGCTTGAGTACAGCAAACATAAGGGAAGAAGTGAAGGCTATGCTAGGTGAAACAAAGGAAAATCCACACAAAACCAATGGTGAAGGGAAGGAAACCAGGTTTCAAATCAATAATTTGGAACATAAGGAAGAAAAAAACAGTCAACCAGTGCAGAATGAGGAAGCAAGAACTGAAAAAAATGAGAAAAACTTCCAAAATTTGGCAAAGGAGATGGACATACAAATCCAGGAAGCATGGAGGGTCCCAGGCAAGCTGGACCCAGGGGGGACCACACCAGGATGCATCATCATTGAGATGCCAAAGGTGAAAGATAAAGAAAGAGTCCTGGGGGCAACAAGAGAGAGGCAGAGAGTTGCCTACAGTGGGGTGCCTATAGGACTATCAGCTGATTTTTCAGAGGAAACTTTGCAGGCAGGAAAGGACTGGCAAGCAGTATTCAATGTGATGAAAGGCAACCTGCAACCAGGATTACTCTATCCAGCAAAGCTATCATTTGGAATGGAAGGGCAGATGAAGTGCTTCCCAGACAAGGTAAAGCTAAAGGAGTTCATCATCACCAAGCTATTATTATATGAAATGTCAAAGGGACTTACTTAAGAAAAAGAAGATCAAAACTATGAACACTAAAATTACAACAAACTCAACAACTATCAAGAACTGAATCTAAAAAAGAAAAACAAAATCCAACTAAGCAAACCAGAATAGGAACAGAATCATAGGTATGGGGATCATTTGGAGAGTTATCAGCTGGGAGAGGGATGGGAGAGAAATGGGGAAATGGTGCAGGGACAAAGAATCGTAATTGGTTGGTACAAAATAGACAGGGGGATATTAAGAATAATATAAGAAAGGGTGAAGCCAAAGAACTTACTTATATGCATGACCCATGGACATCAACTAAGGGGGTGGTATTGCTGGAAGAAAGAAGTGTACTGGGAAGAGGGGAGCAAAGTGAAAAAACTGGAACTACTGTAACAAAATAGTCAATAAAATATACTTAAATACCCTGGCTGCTGTGGCTCAGTGGATTGAGCGTCGCCCTGGAACCAAGTGTCGCTGGTTCAATTCCCAGTCAGGGCACATGACTAGGTTGCACGCCAGGTCCCCAGTTGGGGGCGTGAATGAGAGGCAACCACACATGATGTTTCTCTCTCTCTCTTTCTCTTTTCCCCTCTCTAAAAATAAACAAACAAACAAATAAATAAATAAATTATTTTTTAAAAACTTAAGTAGCATAAATAAATAAATAAATAAAGGAATTCTACCTAGAGGTAAAGTCCATTGTCCCTATATTAGAGAGAAAATGAATTGTGGCTCTAACCATTTAATTCCTGTTCACACTAAAATACGATCAACAGACATGAACTGAGCCTCTCTCTGCATCATCAGGAACAAGAATTAGCAGAGGAGAGAGGGGTCTGTCTCTCTAACTCTGTCTGCCTCAAGCCTCAGATAATAGGTAGGCAGTCTGAATCTTTTTCAGCTCACTGAGGAAGCAAGCCCTGCACTGCCAGGGTACTGGTAGGTGCCCTGCAGCCAACTCTGGCAGCTCCAGCCACCCCTTCCAGAGCTGGCTATTTCTTATCTAGAGCCCAGGGCTTGGTTGGCCCCAGGTAACCTCTATTCTCAATGAGCATGTGCAGTTTAGCAACCACACTCTTTCTGGTTTATGAGTGAGAAAACAAGTATCAAATAAGCTGCTAGAAGTGTGCCCGATTGAAATATAGCTGGCAAAGTCTTAGCAACCACATTCACGGATGGTTGGGGACCCAGCAGGCTTCCTGCCAGCCTCAGTAGCCTTCAGAAGAGATGCATCTGGGTGAGATGAAATGCCAGGGGTCTGGGATAAGTGAAGAGGGATTAGGTGGCTGAGGGGTGATGCAGAAGACAACTGGATGCTTTTATAAGGAATTTAAAGCCCAGCTTAACTGCAGTTCAGCTAGCAGCTCCCCTGCCAATCTCTGATTGCCCGCCTTCCCACACACATGCACACACACAGAGGCATACTCTCACAGACACACGTGGTCTTCTACAAGCTGATATACATGCAGGCACATGCCCCCAAAGGTACCTTGGTTCATAAGGACACACACACCCATACATACACTCATAGGCACCAGCTCTGGGTTTCCTTCACAGCCCGGGTTTCCCTCTGTCTGAGCTCATAGGCCAATGGCCTAGAAATGCTCATTCCCAGAACAAGTGCCCTAATTCCCTCTAGAGAAGGGCCAGAGAGGGAGGGTCAGTTCATATCTCCCAGGCTCCAGCTGCCACTCATTCAGCCCACCTTCCTTCTGGGTCCCTTTCTCCTCTCAAAGCTAGCCCCTGGTTCCTAGTGTTTCCCAGAAGCCTCCACTCTTTCTCCACACTAACCTTATGGGAAGCCTGCCCTGCATTGGGGTCCAAGGCTTCTGGTGAAGAAGGTCTGTCCCGTGCAGAACATTTCTCACAGACCCAGCCTGGACCGAGCATTTAGCTTCATTCCACTGTTGCTGTCCCAACCCAGGTAGAGTCCCACAAACTTTTCTGTTCATAGTTGAGGCAAGATGACTGGTATGCTCCCCCCAAAAGATATTGGAGTCTTAATCCCCAGTAACTGTGGATATGACTTCATTTGGAAATAGGGTTTTTACAGTGATAATCAAGTTAAGGTGAGGTCATTAGGCTAGGCCTTAATCCACTATGACTGATACAAGGGGAAAATCTGAACACAGAGATAGATGCACATAGAGAGGACACAAGGAGAATACCATCTACATGCTAAGGAACACCTGAGGCTTCCAGAAGATAGAGGAGAGGCCTGGAGCAGATACCCCCTCCAAGTCCTCTTCTGTTTCAGACATCTAGCTCCATGTGGAGCTTGGCATGGTGCACCTTACTGTGCTACCCTAGTGAGTTGCCTTGAGGTGCTGGGCGGGGAGCAGCTTCTACTGGCTCTGATATGATATTTCCATCCCTCCCTCTAGCTGGTGCAAATCGTTCCTGAGGGACCTGCCTGACTTTCCCCATCATCGATCTGGTCAATCCTGTAACCCTCTTCTTTAAAAAAAATATTTATTTATTTATTTCATAGAAAGAGGGGAAGGGAAGGAGAAAAATAGGGAGAAAAACATCAATGTGTGGTTAAATCTCATGCAGCCCCCAACTGGGGAACTGGCCCCGCAATGTAGGCACGTGTCCTGACTGGGAATCGAACCAGTGACTTTTTGGTTCACAGGCCAGCACTCAGTCCCCTGAGCCACACCAGTCAGGGCTACCCTGTAAACTTCTGATGTTGATAAATGCAACACAACTTCTTCCTCAGCTTCCAACCCTTCAATTGTGCCTCATGGTCCTCAAATAAAGCCGCACCCTCTGCCATGGTCAGTGGAGCTTGTGTGGCATGGCCCCTTCCTACCTCTACAGCCTCATCCAGTCACCTGCCTCAGGAATCTGGATGTCAGTCTTTGCTCTTCCTTCCCTCTCCCTCATGCCAACCCATGACCAAGTCCTGGCCGGACTCTCTCCAGGCGGTTCACCACCTGCTGCTCCATGCCCACCACCACTACCACCCCTTTTGGCCTAAGCTTCCTCCACTGCCTGGATAGTTGTACCAGCTTCTGCCCTGGCCTCTTCCCTTCCAAACTGCATGCCTCTAATTCTGCACGGTGCACCCAGAGGAATCCTTCACAGACTCAAATCTGACCACACCCCTCCAGTACTTCCAACTTCTGCCTGGCAGCTGGTGGCACTGAGTATGAAGGCCTAGCTACTTAGCAAGGCCACAGGCTCTGTCTGTATCATCTCAGCCCCATCATCCTCCCCAGAGCTGTTTTCTGATTTCCTGCCCCTCTATTATTTGTCCAGGAAAGCTCCTAGGACCCTCTGGAATACTGGCATGGGTTCTTCTGGAGAAAGCACCACTGACTTGCTGGTGAGCTGGGTAACCAAGGGAGCCACTGATCCTACTGTTTTCTCAGGAAAGGAGGGAAAGGCCCATCCAGCTGGTCAGTATTGCCAGATCATTGCCAAGATTTCCAGGGCTGAGGTGAACAGGGAGCATGTATTATGCTGGCTTCTCAAGACTGTCCTTAAGCAACAGATTTCTGGAAAATGCTCATGGTGCCTGGTATTAAAAGACAGCTTGTGGAAGTGAATGAGTGTGAGTGTGTACATATGTGTTCATTATACATGTGTGTCTGGGTATGTGAATGTGACTGTATTATAGCATTTGGATATGTGCATACACCATCCACACAAACATACATATTTGTGTTTATGTTCATGTGTGTGCATGCATGTGTGTACATATATGCTGTATATGTGTGCTTGCTAATGTACATGTATGTGTGTTTGTGTGTGTGTTCATGTCTGGGATGGAAGTATGTGTAGACATGCTGTTTATGTATGGGTTTGTATGCATTTATAAATGTGTGTGTAGGCATGTGCGTATGTATGTATATGGATGTGTGTGGATATGTATATGGTATGGGTTTCTATGGGTGTGTGGATGGATTTGTCTGAGTTTATTTGCACAGGTGTCAATGTGTTTGTATGTGCCTGCAGGTATATGCATATAAATACGTGGGGTTGTGTGGGTGTGTATGGATGTGCATATATGTGTTTGTATCTGAATGTGTCTGCATGGGAGTAGGGTATGAGGAAAAGATGCAGCTATGCATCTGGGTGTGGATATGTGTGTGAGGCAGATGTGTATGTGTGTGTCTGCATCAAATGCATCTACATGAGTGTGGGTATGGGGTATACATTATGTGTGTGTTGGATGCAGATATGTATATGTATGTATGTTTGTTCATATAACAGTGTATTGGCACAGGTACTGGTGTTTGAATACATATGTGAGAAGATGTTGATATATGTCTGTGACTGGGTATATCTGTATAAGTGTAGATGTGGGGAGGGCATGGGGATATGAGGAATGTGGATATGTATGGGTGTGTGGAAGTGTGCTTACATCCAGGTCTATCTGCACAGTTATATGTATGTATATTTGACTGAGTGTATGAAGGTTATGTATTTCAGTGCACATGTGTTTTTGGAGTGTAGCTGAGTGTGTAGGTGTGCATCAATATATGGGTGTATCTGCACAGAGGTGTGGGTATGTGTATACGTACATGTATTTTGCTGGAAGGGCAGATGGGTGTGTGGAGGTATGTCTGTATTCAGGTGTATCTGCACGGGTATAGATGTGAGAAAAGTACATCTCTGTGTGTGTGTGGAGGGTATTTATTTGGTAGTGGTGTATGGGTGGTGTCTGCCGAGGAGCTTGCATCACACGGCCCTCTAGACAACTCATTACCCCTTTTCCTTCTTTCCAGGTTTTCACATGTGTAAAATGGAAACAGCAACAGTTCCTATCTCTCATTAAATTGGCTTCCCAAACATCAGCTCTCTCCTGAGGGACCCAAAGTCAGAGGACTCAAGGAGATCCCTGCCTTGGATTCATGATAGTGAAGACTCTGACTTATTTTCTACTTAGAAGATGATATAGACCAAGGCAGGGAGATGCTGTGGGCCTGGGTCTCCTGTTCTGGGTACCCTGGCCCTCATGTCCTTTTGGTCTGATCTGCCCAGGACCCCAAAACTGGCACTATCCCATCAGGACAGTGATAGCTCCTCAGCCATCAACTTCCATACTTAAGTATGTCAAATGAAGCTGAGCAAAGATACACCAAATATAATTAAGCCCAGGAACTGGGAGAACTCTCTAACCCAAATCAATCCTCGATGTGTTTTTAATTAAGTTATAGCCCTTGTGATTAAAGAGTGTGAATTTCATTACTGTGACAATTTATCAAAGGGTGTACCTCCTTAACCTTTCCAATAGACAGGAAGGAAGACTTTTTATTTTCATCAGCACCAAGTACCCTGCTTGTAACTCGACTGACTGACTCATCAGGGAGAATTGTCTCCCCTTTCAAGTTGCCACCCACACGGTAATGACAAATCCAAGGCCATCAGTTCTCATGTTGCTCATCAATAGGCCAGGGCAAATGTGTATGAAACCTCTGATTTGGTTCACGTGTTCCTCCAATCTCTAACTAGGCAGCTGCTCTGCTGCCAAAGTCCAACCCAGGCCCCAAGAATCAGGATGCATACAGCAGTGAGCTTAAGCACTCTCAAATGTTGGGTCTGGCCTGCCTTGAAACACAGCTATATCAATGAGTGAGGATTAGAGGGGGAAAGAAGGGGTAAGGGCTACTACACTGAGTGTTAGCAATTGCAAGACAACTCAGGGACTGTGCCTGAGATGAATAGGGAGTATGTAGTTTCCAGATGTCTGTATTGTATGTGATCTTTATGTTTTTTCAAGATTGTTTTATTGAAGTGTTCCATACAGAAATGTACCCAGATTATGTGTGTACAGGAATTCTTTGTATATTCCATATAACTTTTTAAATATATATATTATGAATTTATATTACAAAGAACTCTCCAGAATATAAAATATATTTAAAAATTTCTACAAATCAATATGAAAAAGACAACACTTCAATGAAAAATTTGGCAAAGAACCTGAATATATATATTACAAATATCTTATCCTCTTTCTGAAGCTTGCCTTTTCTCACTCAATGTTTTTTGATAACCTAAAGTTTTAATTTTAACATAGTCTAATTATTATATTTTTAATATGGTTAATACATTTAGTGTTCCATTAAAGCTATCTTTGTCTACTATAAACTCATGAAGATGTTCTTCTATGTTCCTCTAAAATATTTATTTTTTTACCTTTTACTCTTCACTTAGAATTGGTTTGGATGTAGATAGTAGTCACAGTGTATTTTTTCCATATGATACTCAATTGACCCATAATAATTTATTGAAGAGACAGTCTTTCATAAATCAGGTAACAATATACACTTGGGTCTGTTTCTGGACTCTTTATTCTGTTATATTTTCAAATTGATTTTTGATTGTCCTTGCACCAATATCACGTTGTCTTAATTATTATAACATGCTTTTTAAAAACTTTATTTTTATTTTTATTATTTTATTTAATTTTAGTTTTTGGTTTTTCAATTACAGTTGTCCCATTTTTTCCCCCTTGCTCCCCCCCAGCCCACCCCTTCTCTCACAATCATATTCCCCACGTTGTCCATGCCCATGAGTTATTTATACATGTTCTTTGATTAAACCCTTCCCTTACTTATCACCCTGTTCTCCCTCCCCCCTCCCCCAATAACTGTTATTCTGTTCCTTGTTCTACTTAACTTAGTTCATTTGTTTGTGTTGTTCCTTAGTTTCCTGTATTTGGTAATATCATATGGTATTTTTCTTTCTTTGCCTGGCTTATTTCACTAAGCATAATTCTCTCTAGTTCCATCCATGTTGTCGCAAATGGAAGGAGTTCCCTTTTTCTTTCTGTTGCATAGTGTTCCATTGTGTAAATGTACCACAGTTTTTTGATCCACTCATCTACAGGTGGGTACTTAGGCTGTTTCCAGCACTTAGCTATTGTAAACAGTGCTGCTATGAACATAGGGGTGCATAAGGTCTTTTGAATTCGGGTTTTAGGATTTTTTGGGTATAATCCTAGCAGTGGAATCGCTGGTTCAAAAGGCAGTTCCATCTTTAGTTTTCTGAGGTAATTCCATACTGTTTTCCACAGTGGCTGTACCAGTCTGCATTCCCACCAACAGTGCAGTAGGGTTTCCATTTCTCCACATCTTCGCCAGCACTTGTTGTTTGTTGATTTGTTGATGATGGCCATTCTGACAGGTGTAAAGTGGTATCTCATTGTGGTTTTTATTTGCATCTCTCTGATGGCTAGTGATGTTGAGCATTTTTTCATGTGTCTATGGACCTTCTGTATGTCCTCTTTGGAGAAGTGTTTGTTCAGGTACTTTGCCCATTTTTTAATTATTATAACATTCTTGTAGCCTAGTAATGTAAAAAAAATTTTTTTTCAGACTGACTGGATTTTTATTGGGATTGTGTTGAATCCATGGATTCGTCGTCGTCGGCAGCTGTCCGTCTCGAGAGACGATGGTGTATCTTCTTAAGTGTCTATCTGCACCGCCGAGAATGGCTGTGCAGTCCGACTCGGGAGTGACACGGTATCTGTCTCCTCCCGTGTTGAATCGACATCTTGCGATGACGCTGGAGTGTCCTCTCCAGTGGAGCTGAAGCTACAGAGCCTGGGCAGGGTGATATGGAGGGTCTGCTGTTGCCCATGCAGCAGACCCCCCCTCTCTTCGCAGCTGAAGGGTCCAAGGGAAAGACGGAGTCAATACAGCTTGGCTTCAGGTGCGCCGCAGGAGTTGCCGGTGTTGACTACAACATCAAACCGCCTTAGGGACTCCGGCTCCGGATTTTCTGTCGGGGTTTACTCCCTTAGCCTTTCCCCTGAAGAGGTATGCCGCAAGGCAGCGGAGGTTTTTTGGAGTCAGAGTTTTCCTTCTCTGATGTACCCTGACTGGAAGATCGAACCAGCGACACTTAGCTCGCAGGCCGACGCTCAATCCATGGATTAATGTGCAGAAAATTGATATATTTACAGTATTTGGTCTTTCAGCCCATTAATAATAGCAAATCCTTCCTTTTATTTAGATTGTCTTAACTTTTCTTGATGTTTTCTTGCTTTCAGTGTAGAAGTTTTGCACATGTTTGATTCATTTCTAGGATTTATTTCTAAGTGTTTGATGATTTTTGATATTATAAATGGTATCTTTTCTAATTTCATTTTCTATTTGTTACTAATATATAAAAATGTAACAATTCTTATATATTGACTTTGTATCCTGCTACTTTATGAATTATAATAGTTTGTCTTTAGATTCTATTGGATTTATTACTTACTCAATTATATTGTTTGTGAACAGCAAACTGATCTATTTTCTATTGAATTAGATTATATTTCTAGTATAATGTGGAATAGAAGTGATAATGGGCAACTTTTTCTCATTCCCAATCTATGGGGAAATTTTAAATATTTTATTGTTGATTATGACAGTTGCTCTAGGTTTTGAAACTTCATTTATTGGCTTAGAAAGTTTTCTTCTATTCCTAGTTTGCTAAGAGATTTTTGTGTGCGTGTATGTTTGTTTTATCATGGATTGCTATTGAATATTGTCAAGTGCTTTTCTGCAGCTATTTAAATGATTGTGTGATTTTCTCCTTTTTCTCTGTTAATATGATTAATCACATTGATTAATATTCTGGTGTTAAATCACCCACTTATTCTGGAATGAAGTTCAGTTGGTTGTTGAATTAAGTTGTGTTTCCCCAGAAGCAGACAGTTAGGTAAAGAACTGAAGTATAAGGAGGTGATTCCTGAAAATACCAGAAGGAATATTAACATTGACAGCCTCGGTTCCCACACCGTCCCTCATTCCCCCACCTGCTTGCAACTGCCTGGGAGTTCCCCAGGTTAGTAGGGTCTGTCAACCCAAGTTCCGTTTGGCCTTGATCAGCCCTCAGACTTACAGCTGCAAGATAAATGACTGAATTCAATAGTTTTGTTTTTCGTCCCCCTATAAAACAGCCCCTTCCTTCCCTAGGAGTCTGAAGTCGGAGCCATTCACAGCACGGCTTCCTCCCCACTTGCTAATTCTCTCAATAAACTTCATTTTTTCTGCTTGCTGTGTCTTCATGGTTATCTGAGCGACTCCGTTCTTACAAACATGAAGTGCTCTCTCTCTCTCTCTTTCTTGCTTTCTCTCTCCCTCTCTCTACACACAAACACAAACACACATATGAATGGGCAATAAGTATATATAAACATATCTATGGGCATATATGTGAATAGAATTTAAATGGAGGTATACCTATATGTATATAAATACATATATTAGTAAATAATATATGTGTATATATACTGGATTTGATCAGCTAATATTTTGTTAAGGATTTGTGAAACTATGTTTATGACAGAAATTGGTCCATAATGTTCCTTTCTTGTAATATGTTGTCAGGTTTAGGAATCAAGGTTATTGTAGCCTCATCGAAGAAGTATTCTCCTCTTTTCTATTCTCTGCAATTGCTTATATGAGGTTAGTGTTATTTCTTTCTTAAATATTTGGAAAAATTCTCAAATAGATTTATTTATATGAATCTAGGGGATCTTTGTGGGATGGCTTTTAACTAATATTCAATTTGTTTAATAAATGTTGGACTACTCAAACTTTCTGTTTCTTCTTCTGTCAGCTTTGGAACTTGTATCTGTTTTGTTTTTTAAATATAAGAAAAAGAAACCTCTAAGCATACGAGAGCATCAACACTGAGATATCATGTGAGATAAATGACCTGTGCAGAGATGTGGTATTTCCCCTGCTGTGTCTTGGGATGCAAAAGGTTAAGTATATTAGTGATAGGATGGACTTGTCAAGTCAGAGCATAAAATAATCTGGAGGTGCTAATGCATTGACTCTAAAGTATGTCTGTGTTATCAACAACCCTCCATGATTATGTAAATTGGAAATAAATGATTGGCATGCACAAATGTGCCTCAGAGCACACATGGATAATTAGAAGAGCACCAAGGAAGCCAATTGTAGAAGGCAATTGTAAAAAATCAACAAAAATAATGATTCTTGACTAATAGTTAATGATGTATATATCAGGGACAGTAGAGAAATTGGGCCTCTTCTGTTTCAGAGTGTGCTTTCCTTTCTCCTTTCAGTCAGTCCTCCCTGCAATGCTGAGCTCTTCCTGACCCACTGCCAAGATTGGGAAATTGAAAACTGCGGGTCAGGATGCACGGAAGTCTATGGCAAAGCAAGATTTAATAGTTCCCTTCTCAATTTGCAAATGGGCTGGAAGAGCAACAGCAAGAATGCTCAAATGTCAAGCTTGTTTAAAAACTACAATGTTTAATGAATTCTGGGCTGAGGTTTCATTACTAGCACAAATCATCGGTAGTACCCAAGTCTCAGTCCCTCCCCTCTCATCTTTTGGTAACACACATAGAGAAAGGGCATGTTAAATCTTCAGCTCTGACAGTGTGATGTTTAGAAGAACACAAGGCATCAGGGCTATTAAAATCAAATGTAGTTTGACTAAAGGACCCATGGAGCATGGAGACAACCCTTTTTAGCAATCTGTGCACACAGGTTATATGGTGGTGATGTGGAACAAAGGCGTTTAGGAGACTTACCTGGTGTGTGAAAATTTCAGACACTCTTGAGCCATGAGATGTTCTGTGTAGGTAGATGTGTTTAATAAGCTTCCACTCCTAGAATGCAGGAAAAATTCAGATCAGTGAGGTAAGATGTAACTGAAACTTCTCCTGGATGAACAGAGTTGGAGAGAAGACTAAGTTAAGGTAAGGCTACTCAGCCTTTCCAAGAAACTGCAGAGTTAAATAATGAGCCTTGGTCAATTTTAATCTCCCCCTTTTTTTTATCCAGAGAGAGTCTTTCTGCAGGCAAGAGTCTCCAATACAACCCAATTGTTTTAAAGCCTAGATCCTGGTTCTGTTGGATCACTGGCTTGTTGCATGGTCTAGGTGAGTTTCTCCCCCACACCATATTCTTCAAGGTAGTAGGTGGATAAAATCTCCTTGTGGATGAAGAGCTGAAACCCACTGGAGGTGCAAGTATTTGGTAGCTGATGGAAGTATGCTAACTGTTGATTCATTTAGGCCTTTGCCTCTGAGCCAAGTCACTGAAGCTTTTGAAAAAAAAAAGTCTGGAAATTGAGATGTGGGCCCTCAGAAGGCCTGAATTGAAGTCCTGTTTCTGTCAATAAATCACTGGGTGACCTTGGGCAATTTCCTGCCCTACACTGTGTCCCTGAATGTCCAATGAGAGGGCCTCCCAATATCTAGGACAACAATTCTCAAGCTTTTTGGCTCAGGGTCCTTTTACACTCTTAACAATTATCAAGGATCCCAAAGAGTGCTTGGTTATACAGGCTGTATCTACTGATATTTACAGTTTAGGAATTTAAACTGATAAAACTTTAAAATATTTATTAATTTATTTTATTTTTTTAAGTATATTTTATTGATTATATTGTTACAATAGTTCCAATATTTTCCCCGTTTGCTCCCCTCCGCCCAGCACCCCCCTTCCCCGACAATCCCCTCCCCAAGTTCATGCCCATGGCTCACCCTTTCATATATACTTCTTCTTTTTTTATAAATAATTAATTAATTATTTAAATATTTTAACAATAAAAAATAACAGTCCCTCCCTCTCAGACTTAAGACCCTTTACAATCTTATAAAGGACAATGGATGAAGGTCTCGAGCTCCTCTAGTTGCTTCAAGCTGGACATGGTCGTCGTCCTACCTACGCTTGGGTCAAGAAATCCCTAATAAGAGTGGGGTGTGGAGGGGAGGGTGGCCTTCCCACAAGGGGAAGGATCGTGCAGACTCCAGGTTGGTTGGCTGTCTCTGGACAACGGCATGCTTGGTTTAACAGGCTGGCATCCTTGTTGTATTCTGGGGGCAAGAGGGTTAAAGGACATCATTCAATCCGTAACCACTAGATGACAAAAGACAGGTATTAATTTTTCAATGTCCCACATTAGGGAAAAGAAGGGCTTCTTTAAAGGAAGGTATGCCAGGTACATCTCACCTGTCCAAAACCCTTCTGCCCATTATACTTAGTTTGGACTGAGGGAAATATTTTAGGTTTCCCCCCTCTCAGGCCTCTGGGCTCTTTCTGTCCAAGCCATTAGGATAGAAAAGAGAAACCAGTTTTAAAGTGAAGCCCACAGACCACCCCGTTCTTCACCAACCCAGCCACTTAGTTCAGCCAAACCATTGAGTCTCAGGAGGCAGCAATGCAGACAGGATTAAGTGAGGCCTATACGTACAGACAATCACTCAGGTAATGAGATCGTAGGCTTATGCCCTTTGAAAACAGAAAACACATGTTAATTTATGTAACATAACCCCCACACAAGTTTATAGATCTGTAGGACTGTCTTATCGGAAAGACATCCAGTTGCAAGGCATTTGACATTCTTCTTGCCTGTAAATTAAACATCTTTGATAATGCCACAGACATAGTTTAACTTTCAAATGAAAACAAATTTTTAAATGAAAAGAAACTTTAAAGACAGTTAGCTGCACTACTTTATAGTCTACCACTGGGCATTGTGATCTTCCTTGAATCTTGATTTTTCTCCCTAAGATTACCCTCCTTGTCATTAAAGGGGCTGCATTAAGTTAATTTTTAATTTATCCTGTTCATTTGCATAAACACAACAAGAGCAGCAAATGATCACTTATGATCTTTAGTTCTGTTTTGCTGGAACTTACGCAAGGAACATTTAGGGTGACCTTCAGTCTGCCCTTCAGGGCACAGAAGCTGAGCCACATACCTGGCATTCAGCCTTGCCTGTAAACACCTGTCTTTTCCAGGTCCTCCTGGTTTTCCATTGTGCCTTAAGGTCCCTTCTAGCCATCTTTCAGGAAAACAACCTTCGTTCTTTTCCTGGAAAGATTGCTATGGACTGCTCATCCATCCAAGGTACCAGGCCTTTTATCTCGTGGACTTTTATTACCTTTGAAAGTCAGTCCTAGTTGCTCAGGGCTTTTTGGTAACAACCAAAGCCCAAGCATGTCTCCTTTAGGCATGACATTCCAGTCAAAGTCTTAGTCAAAAAATCGTTATTAACAACTGGTCTTATTAGTTTTATGCAAAGAAACTTAGGTCATTACTTACTTCTTTAGAATGCCAAATTCTGGAGGGATCAGATAGGGAGAAAATATATACAGTGTGAAGGAAAATCCTTGTCCTTCTAATATTCACTGAACTTGCATTTCTATTCTTTATATTTTTATTTTTCCCCCCACTAAAAATTTTTCTGTTTGTTTGTTTTTCCATTACAGTTGTCTCACTTTTTTCCCCCTCTTGCTTCTCTGCACCCTGTCCCTCCCTTCTCCCACATTCAGTCCCCACCCAGCTGTCCATGTCCATGGATCATTTATACATGTTCTTTGACTAGACCCTTCCACTTCTTACCACTTCTATTTCTCCCATCTCCCCCTTTGTTACTGTTAATTCCTCGTTTACATACCTCTGGTTCAATTTTGCTCATTTGTTTGTGTTGTTCATTAGTTTCCTTTAACAGGTGATAGCATAAGGTAATTTTCTTTTGTTGCCTGGCTTATTTTGCTAAGCATAGTTCTCTCTAGTTCCAATCATGTTGTTGCAAATGGTAGAAGTTCCTTCTTTCTTTCAGTACTTATTCATTGTCATTTTCCCCCTTTGTACTCGTGTTCCTCTCTGTCTCTCTCTGTTTCTTCATCTTCCTAAAGCAGACTCTTTAGCATCTCTTGCAATACTGGTTTGGTGGAGATGTATTCTTTTAACCTTCTTTTGTCTTGGAAACTCCTTATTTCACCTTCCATTTTGAATGAGAGCCTTGCTGGGTAGAGTATTCTTGGTTGTAGGCCTTTGATTTTCATTGCTTGGAATATATTTTGCCATTCCCTTCTGGCTTGTAGTGTTTCTGCTGAGAAATCTGATGATAGCCTTATTGGAGCTCCCTTGTATGTTATTAGTCGTTTCTCTCTTGCTGCTTTTAGGATTCTCTCTTTGTCTTTGAATGTTGGCATTTTAATTATGATGTGTCTTGAAGTGGGCCTGTTGGGGTTCATCTTCATTGGGACCCTCTGTGCTTCCTGGACTTGCATGATTCTTTCTCTCTTCATGTTAGGGAAGTTTTCTGTCATTAGTTTTTCAAAGAGGTTTTCTATCCCTTGCTCTTCTTCTTCTCCTTCTGGAATTCCTATGATACGGATATTATTACGTTTCGTGTTGTCCTGCAGCTGTCTTAGAGCCTCTTCAGTCTTGTTCAGTATTTTTTCATTTTGTTGCACTGTCTGTGAGTTTTTGTCTACATTGTCCTCCAGCTCGCTGATCCAATTTTCTGCTTCCTCTAGCCTGTTTTTAATTCCTTCTACTGTGTTCTTCAATTCAGAGATCGTATTCTTCATTTCCTCCTGGCTCTTATTGATAGCTTCCATGTCCTTTTTGATGCTGGTATAATTCTCAGTAAGTTCCTTATAGTTCTTCTGGAGTTCACTGTAGTTTTTCTGGAGTTCTTTGTAGTTTCCGCTGAGCTCATTGAGCTTCTCCATAATACATGCTTTCAATTCCATATCTGATAGTTGGCTCCCCTCTATTACATTTAGCACTCTTTCTGGGGACTCTGCCTTTCCTTTCGATGGGGGGTTGTTTCTCTGTCTCCCCATTTTTGTGACTCCTATTGTTTGTCGGTGCTTCTTAGAATGATCTGCACTTCCTTGATCTGCCCCTGGTGGCGTCAGATCCTGTACCAGTCTGGGCCTAGGCAGCCTGTTGGAGACTTCCAGGGATCTACTGCCTTTGTCTGTCTCCTTTAATTGTTAATCTATTCAATCTGTGATTAGCTGTCAGGCTTAAGGACCGTGGGCGTGGGAGCTTAATTCCTGTAGGCAGGGCCTTTGCTTCCCCTCAGGCTGACGCCACTTGGACGGGAATGGTCTGCCTGCAGTGTGGGGATGAGTCAGCCCAGGGACCCGGCCGGCCGCTTCCCCAGTTCTCCCCTCAAAGCCACCACACCATACTCTCCCCAAGCATCTCCAGTCCTCTCTGCCTTTCCTCCGCTTGAGCCCAGGGTAAGTGGGGGCCAAAATATTGTTGTATGTGATCCGCTTAAGAGCTCTTTTTCTCCAGCTGTTTCTCTCCGGCTAGCAAGAAACCCTGTGGCTTTTCACTTTTCTCAGCTGGATACTATTTTACTTTCCACTCTGTTGCTGTAGGCTGGGAAGCTCAGCTGGGGGTTTAGACCCTGCCCTTCTCAGGGGGAATCCCCGGCTGCTGAGCTGTTTCTCAGTCCCTTCAGCTGCCACCCGTGTGACGCCAGCCAGCCCTTCCGGGTCTCCGCACTCCCTACCGGTCACGTTGTGATGTAGCGGCCTTTTTTGTCTCTCCGTGGTTATAAGACTTCTCTTCAGTTGGTGTTCGGTTGGTTATTCCAGATGATTTCTCCAAAATTGCGTCGTAAATCCAGACTAGTTCTGGGAGGAAGTTAGTGTAGCTTCCACTTACTCCTCCGCCATCTTGTTTCTCCTCTAAAATATTTATTAATTTATTTTAAAGTAACAATAATAAACTCATTACATGTTAACATAAATAACTATATTTCCAAAACACAAATGATCGGTGAGAAGAGTGACGTTGGTTTGCATTTTTGCAAATCCTTTTAAAGTTAGGTTTAATATAGAAGACAGCCGGATTCTTAAATCTGCTTCTGCATTCAATCTGTTGTGATGTCACATTGTAACGGGGTACAGAGCATGGGTCCCCTGAGGGCTGGGGAGCCCCACCATCACCCCCAAATCCTGCAGAGGGGGCAGGAGTGGGGCAGGAGGAGTGCCCACAGAGCGGCAAGTATAGCATTTAAGACACATTGCATAACAAAGTCACGCCTTCCTGAAACGAAGATCTGGGAAGCTGCAAAATTATATTTGTGACTGTGAGAACATGCAGTGACTTGCAACTTAGCCAGGTGGGGAGCTTATACAGTGGCTGTGTGACCTGTGGGGAATGGGAGGCAGATGCCCTGGGAACTCTTGCCCTGACTAAAGATGGAAGCCAAAAGAGGGCCAAAGACACTGGGAAAATGACATAAATGACAGGCACTAATGCATCATAGAAAGAGCCGGATATTAGGTCACTCAGCAAGTTCTGAGCCAAGCATTTAAAATTGGAGCAGGAGGTCAGAAAGTCAGTCAGCCACGAGGTCTACAGAGGAGGCTGCCAGGAAGTCGAGGGGTCTGCCTGGAAGACTGCCTGGAGAAGACAGCAGCAGAGGTAATGGTGCTGCGAGGATCTGCCTGGCCAATGACACAGACTTGAGAGATGCTTGGAGCTGAACTGTGACTGGGAAGCTGAGCTGCAGACTCTCCTTTTCTGAAAGATGGTACCGCTGAGTGGCATATTCTGAAATTGGCTTGGTTTGGCAAAGGGAAGCAGGAATATGTGGGGTTTTTTTTAAAGATTTTATTTATTTATTTTTAGACAGAGGGGAGGGGAGGAAGAAATAGAGGGATAGGAATGTCAGTGTGTGCTTGCATCTCGTGATCATGGTATCTCCCCTGCCAGGTAAGTATGTGTGCTTGCATCTCATGTGCCCCCAAATGGGGACCTGGCCTGCAACCCAGGTATGTGCCCTGACTGGGAATCAAACCAGTGACACTTTGGTTCACAGGCTGGCACTCAGTCCACTGAGCCGCACAAGCCAGGTTGTTTTTGAGTGTTTTTGAAGGGAGTGGGGCATAACGGCAGAAATCTGCCATTATTCTAAACCCATATAATCTTTAAATACACAACCCCTTTTCTTTTTCAACAAACTCTTGCCTTGAGAGTCATGTTTCTTGGTAGTGAGCAATCGAACCCCATAGCTGTTTCAGAACAGCACTGGCTGGTTCTGCAACATCATATCGTGTTGTATCTAGAAAATAAAATCACTATGTAATTGTGAGAGAAGGAAATAAAAAACAAACATATCTTGGTATTATTGTGAGAAAAGTTTTGATCTTGTGGGCCCAAAAATGGGTCTTAGGGACCCTCATGGGTCTCTGGATCACATTGTGTGAACCACTATTCTAGAATCACCAATATTGTGTTTCTATGTTACTACATTATTGAACTCTGCACCCCTTCCCCTACTTCAGATCAAGTTCTAGACTAGGTGTCCTGCTCCTGGCAAGGTATTTATACATTGATGCTTGAGCTTTTTCTGGGAGAGGACAGCTTCCCTACCTCCAAACACTGAGAGAAGTGAGTTCTTTTATTTCCAGAATCCTTACTTGCGTTAAGGATGGGCCACACAGATTAATGTGTTCCTGTACCAACTCAGGGTCTGTAACTGGTGCTAAATTGCCTTACACAGTTCACAAAGAAAAAAAAACCCAATAGAAACAAGCTAACAAATATGCAAAAGGTATATTCAAGTTTATGTTTGAGAAATAGAATACCTAAGTCATACATCAAGGTAATTTGGCACATCATGTGGAGTAGGCCTTTGAAATGGTGGGGCTGCTCTAAAATGGAATTGTATTCAGAATGCACCTACAGGAGAGTAGGCCAATAATGCTTTTGCAAACACTACTGTGTGGCCTCCTGCATTTGGAAAAACATGAAGTGCTTCATCAAGTGCTAGACTATGATCCAAAGTCTTAGGTTTGGGTGGTGGGCAGCGAGCTGCTGTATCCAAGTATGTGTGCATCCTGGGCAACTTAATTCCCCTTGGCTCCAAACCCCCACTTGTAAAATGGAAAGTGTCATTGTACTGCTCATATTTAGGGTTGTAGGGCACCCCCACAGTAAAGTGGCTGGAAAAGGCCCTGGAAAATGGTGGTATTCTCTGATGGTGTCAAGGCAACCTCAGAAAGAGGCCACAGATCAGGACAGGAAAGCTACCAGTCTGGCTGTCTTGGGGAATGATAACTAAGTATGGTGGAGGTGCCTCGCACACCCTAGGCTCATTGGAAGTTGCTCTGTCCAACAGAGGCTTCGTGACCACGGTGGAACAAACTTTTGCTCAGGACATTTCATTATGTCTGGGGGAAGGAAGGTGGCTGCCTCTCTAGTGGAGAACAGCGATTAGACCTTCTTCCCTTATGCCTTTTATTGAGGAGGACACACATGAGAGATATAAGATCAAGATTCATGAATCATCAATAGTTTGGAGGCGATAGGATTACAGTCGACAGTGACAGATTACATGTACTAGTACAGAGGGTACAGTGACCAGTCTGTGTCAGGGTCTATGAAGCATCTTACACCACACTGGCATTAGGTGCAAAGTTTCATACATTTCTTGCTAGAGATTGTTTATGTTATATTAAGAAATAAGCAGAGTAAGTTCTAAAGCATAATAAGCATTCTTTAAATCCAATTCCGATGGAAACCCTCTGAGTGGCTTTCGGTTATGTCTCCCATGCAGCCTTATGTTGAAACTTAAAGACAAGCACGGTCAGAATGCTGGCAGTAGTCGCGCTCAGGCCGGGGCTACAATTCCCTAAACCACAAGGAGTGGTTCCCTACAGCTAAGTTCCCCCTACAGTTCTCCTCGTTCAGCCCTTGCTTCCTATGGATCCAGTCTCCATACTGGTATAATGAGGGTGTGAGAAGGCCATGTTGAGAAAGGGCCTTTCTGGTCTCAGTTTCTCACAGGCTTAACTGAAGCTCCCCCTCCTCCTCTAAGGTAGTATCAGATGTGACTTTCCTGGGTTTGGGTACAGGAATAAGTGATTGCCTTTGAAAGCTTGCTGGTAGTCTCCATGGTCTCTGACAAGCCCCAGGAACCAGCTTTGGCCTTGAGCCCAAGTAGTTTTGCCAATCTCTCCATTTGGAGCTTTGCTTCCCCTTGTCTACCTCCTATCAGCTTCTGGACAAAAAATGGTGACCTGTCCCTAGGCAGGTTGGCCAGATGAGGCTGACAATTGGGCCTGATCCATCAAAGTGACTGTGGAAAACAACTGGCAGAGGGCTGAAATGGCACCAATGCCAAGGCTGCATGCCATGATCTTACAACATCTTGAAGAGGAAGAAGTAAATGATGGTTCCAGAGGCAGCAAAAGGGTGACAAGCACAGACCGCTTTAACTACTACTCAGAAAGTACTTACTATGGGCCATTCCCTCTGCCCCAAACACTGTTCTAAGACTTTTATACTTAAAATCCCATTTACATATACATGGATCTCACTGGAACCACCACACAGCCAAGTGGGAATGGAAATATTGGGTAATTGAGACAATCACTGGCCTGTGCCTGGGATCAAAGCCAGAATGGCTGCCAACCACCCAGGGACATTCCACCTTTCAGTGTCACTCATTGGAACAGGGTGTGAGGAGAGAGCCAGGTTAGGGACAAGTTCAACTTGAAGAGTGTTTGTCAAGATATGCTGGAGGAGGTCTTGGAGACAAAGTGCCTGGGCTGTGGGTGACTGAACTGAGGGGACCTTGGCTTCATAGGAAGGGCAACAAGAACCAGTCTCAGTGGTGGAGGTTTTCACTCAGCAACCTACAAAATGCTATGACATCTACCATCTCCCTGGGACCTCCCATTAAGTCCAAGAGGTCAGTGGGGCAGAATCATCATCCCTTTTGTAAAATGAGGAAATTAATATTCAGAGAGGTTTGGTGACTTAGTTTCCCAAAGATCCATGCTTGAGATGGGAGGCTGAATACTGGCCCCAAAAGATATCCACGCCCTGGTTCCTGGAACCTGTGAGTGTTGTATTGCAAAAGAGACTTTGCAGATGTGATCAAATTTAGAATCTTGAGAAGAAGAGATGATCTTGGATTTTCCAGATGGGCCCTAAATGCCATCACAAGTCTTCTTATAAGAGGGATGCAGAAGAAGATTTGACACAGACAAAAGAGAAGGTAGTGTGATGTAGAAAGCAGAGACTGGACTGATACACTTAGAAGATGAAGGAAGGGGACATGGGCCAAAGAATGCAGGTGCCAGTAGAAGCTGAAAACAGTGAAGAAACAAATTCTATCCTCAGTCTCCAAGAGCAACCAGCTTTGCTGATACTTTGACTTTTAGCCTTGTGAAACTGACTTGAGGCTTATGCCCTCCAAACCTGTAAGAGAGTAAATTCACATTGTTTTAAGCCACTAAATTGGTGGTTGTTTGTTACAGCAACTATAGAAAACTCACATAGGAGGCTAGTGGCAAAGTTGGGACAGAAGGCAGCCCTCTCATTACCCAGACAGATGTAGAAGCCCTCCTTTGCTCTTGGCAAATCTCCCCCGGGCTTGCATGGGTGGGAGTTTTGGGGTCAATACATGGCCTTTCCCCATCCCATGACTGAGGGCTGGTCAGAGGGTCTTTGGCCAGAAGGAATGTATTGTTATGGGACTGGATTGTAACTCCTTCCTTATCTCCTTCTGGGAGAGGTTTCTTGACCTGTGACTGCTTCTTGACCTTTTCCACCTGCACATGCACACTGATGTAATGTAGCTCTGTACCACCTGTAGGTTTGTCCAAATTTTTACCCTTTTTTCCCTCTGCCCAGTACCCCTCTTGCCTCCAGCAATCCCTGCCTTAGTTTATGTCCATGGGTCATGCATATAAGTTATTTGGCCACTCAATTTCTTATATTATTCTTAACATCCCCCTGTCTATTTTTTCTTACTAATTATGCTTCTTAATTCCTGCACCACTTCCCCATTATCCCCCTTTTACCTCCCAGCTGATAACCCTCCAAATGATCCTCATACCTATGAATCTGTTCCTATTCTGCTTGTTTGCTTAGTTTGTTCTCTTTTCTTGATTCAGTTGTTGATAGTTGTAAATTTGTTGCCTTTTTAATGCTCATCATTTTGATCTTCTTCTTTTTCTTAAATAAGTCCCTTTAACATTTCATATTATAATGGCTTGGTGATGACGAACTCCTTTAGCTTTACTTTGTCTGGGAAGCACTTTATCTGCCTTTTCATTCTAGAAAATGGATTTGCTGGACAGTATTCTAGGTTGTAGGTCTTTGCTTTTCATTACATTGAATACTTCTTGCCAGTCCCTTCTTGCCTACAAAGCTTCTTTTGAGAAATCATATGATAGTCTTATACACACCCATTTGTAGGCAACTCTGTTTTCTCTTGCTGCTTTTAAGATTCTCTTTACCTTTCACCTTCGGTACTTTAATTATGATGTGTCTTGATGTGGTCCTCTTTGGGTCTAGCTTCTTTGGGACTCTTTGTGCTTCCTGGACATGTATGTCCATTTCATTTCCTTCACCAAATTTGGGAAGTTTTCCTTCATTATTTTTTCACATAAGCTTTCAATTTCTTGCTCTTCCTCTTCTGCTTCTAGCATCCCTATGCTTTGAATGCTGTCACGTTTAAAGTTGTCCCTGAGGTTCCTAAACCTCTCATTTTTTTTCAGTTCTTGTTTCCTCATTCTGTTCCAGAGTGAAAGGGGGTTCTTTCACGTGATGTCTTGGTGTAAAACCCAACAACTAGTGTTGAGGGAAACAGATATTTATTTACAATACTCCAACCTGGTAAGGGCAGCGAGCACTTCAGCTTAGAGCCCTATTCTCCCATGGGACCCAGCACTTCTCTTGCTCCCCAAAAGGCTGTAAGCCAAAAACATGCCCAGAAGTTCCCCATCCCTTATCTGTCAGCTGTTTCCTTCAGGATCTGGGGTACAATGTCATCAGCCTCCATATAACAGTCCAGGAAAACATGTGCCGTCTTGCATTGGATCATGCATGGTTCTCCCTTTGCCCTTTCAAAGCCACATGGATCTCCTCTTCTACCTCCCTGAAAACTGCGTGGATCTCTCCTCTCTGCAAACTGCATAGTTCTTCCTCTCTCCCCTCTCTCCAAGAAAAAAATGGCTGCTGCCTTATTTTTAAATCCCTGACTGTGGCCTGAGATGCAGTGGGCGTGGCAACCAGTTTTGACCATTCACAGAACCTTGCGCAGCCCCTGTTTGCTCTTTCCTCACCATTCCATGGTCAAAACCCCTCACATCTCCTTGGTGCCTTGGAAGAACTAAATCCATTTCCATAACTAAGATATTAGCTGCCAGCCATAGATATACAAAGGTATCTTGAAAGCTGACCCCTTCCTCCATTCCCCAACTGCAGGCTTTGGGGATTTTGGGGGGACCTCGCTCTGTAACAATTCTGTATTGGTTGACTGTTTTTTCTTCCTCATGTTCCAAATCATTGATTTGAACTCTGGTTTCCTTCCCTTTACCATTGGTTTTGTGTGGATTTTTCTTCATTTCATTTAGTATAGTCTTCACTTCTTCCTTTTTGTGTTTGTCATACTTAAGCATATATGTCAAGTTTGTGAGCATCTTTTTTTCTTAGATTTTACTTATTTATTTTTAGAGAGAGGGGAAGAGAGGGAGAGAAACATGAATGTGTGGTTGCCTCTCACACGCCCCCAACTGGGGACCTGGCCCGCAACCCAGGCATGTGCCCTGACTGGAAATTGAACCTGTGACACTTCAGTTCGCAGGCTAGCACTCAATCCACTGAGCCACACCAGCCAGGACAGCATCTTTAACAACAATGTTTTGAACTCTACATCTGTTAGGTTGACCTACCTCCTCATCACTTAGTTCTATCACTGGGACCTTGATCCATGCCCTCTTTTGGGCCATATGTCTCTGTCTCCTCATCTTGACAGGCTTCTGTATTTCTTTGTCTCTGTGTCTTAGGTAGAGCTGTCACACTTGTTACATTGTAAGGGGCAGAGCCTTAGGTATTCATCAGTATGGGTGACCCATTCACCACATTATGGTACTGTATGTGGGGGAGGGGACTGAGAGGGAACAATGCTGCTTGCTCAGCACTTGCCCCTTTTCCAGGCACTTCCCCCACTTCTGTATGGAACTGGAGCCTCCTTAGCTGTTGCCCTGGCCATCGTTCCTAGAGTGGGTGGGTCTGCGGACGTTCTAGGACCATGAGGGCCCTCTAAACAAGTGGACTCTGCTGAGAGACTGGTAGTTTCTTCCTCTACCCCATCCCCTGCTGGTTTGCACAGTCAGAAGCAATGAGGCTCTATTTTCCCTGGTAATGGAACCATGAGCTGTGTGGTTTGGTCTGGTGCTGGGAGTGCTACTTTTAAAAATGTGTGACTGCACTTTCCACTGGTCTGCCACCACCATACTTCTTCCTCTCCACCCTGGCTCCACCCCTCTTACCTGTCTGGATGAATATTTCATCTTTATATCTGTTTATTGGACTTCTATGTAGCTCAATTTTCTGGAATTTCTGTTGTCTATAGTTTTGAGATAGTTGTATTTCTTCTTAGTTGTGGAGGGAGATTCAGAATGTCTATCTAGGCCTCCATGTTGGTCAGAATTTTGGAATTTGATTTCTTCACAACAGAATGCATAAAGCCAGTTTCCAATTTTGATTTTATTAACGAAGACTTTGACTGGAATACCATGCCTAAAGGAAGATATCTGAATGCTGGTTGTTACCAGAAAGTCTTGAACAACTGAGATTTATTCTGAAGCCGATAAAAGCCTACTGGAGAAGTAGCCTGGTATGCCTGTGGTTCATGTCAAGGTAAGGAGCAAAGGTTGCTTTCCTGAAAGATGGCAAGGGGGAACCTTAAGACATGATGGGAACCTCAAGGACTTGAGGAATGTAGGTACTTACTGCCAACAAAGCCTGATGGCAGGTGTGTGTGGGCTGAATGAATTCAGTCTAAAGGTTCCTTGCATAACTTCCAGCAAAGGAGTCTTAAAGAGTCTATATGATCTATTGCTATTCCTGTTGTGTTTATGCAAGTAATTAGGCCAAATTGAAACTGGACTTAATGCAATAAATGAATTGTTCTTGATTTGGGTCTTTGATAAAAAGGAGGGTGATTTTAGGGGAAAATTATGTTTCAATAAAATCTATTATACATAATTATGGAAAGTAGACTCTAATTCAGTGAATTGTCTGTAGAATTTTATTTCTCACCTATGAAACTAGACTGGATCCTGAATTTCTCCAGTTTTCTTTCACCCTAGCATTTCATTTTTCCTTCATCCTTTGATTTGGAATTATTGAGAACTGCTGGTGCAGTATCAATCTTACAGAATTTACCTGAGCACCTGATGATGTCAACAGAGACATTTAAACTACAGATAAAGAGAATCTATTGGATTTTCACTGCTTAATTTCATTCTATCAAAAGCCTTGTATTTTGGAAGTCTTCTCATCTGACATTCTTGCAGACTCAGAAACTGGCTTATAATTTGCTGTGTTCATTAACCTTTGTGTTCTTTCTGTTTTCATAGAATGTATACTATTACCTTGTTTACCTGGTTTCTCTGTCAAATTCTCCGGAGTTGTCTGGCTGGATCTGCGGAAACAACACCTTCCCTCAATGGGTGGTAATGTTGGCTGCTGAGAATAACTGCTCAGACTGTTGGATCTGTACAGAGTCCTCAACCTTGGCCTGCCATGGTGGATTCATACTGCAAATGAGACACACTGGGACTGGCTGCAGGACTGGAAGGCTTCTGATCCCTTCTTCAAACAGACACTGAAAAGGTATTTTCCACCGTGAGAAAGCAGACTAACTGCACCAAGCCATAGCTCACATACACAGTTTGGAATGGTGTGGGATGGCTGTCAGCATCTTGGCCCATACCTGTATGTATTGCCCATACCCCTATGTATTAAACACAGAAACAGGACCACAAATGAAACTGTGCAACTCATGAGGTGAGTGGCAGCAACCTTGTGCAAGAATATTATGGTACTGACTGTTACACACTATTGGTGATATTCCCCCCTCCTGGGTCTCTTTGGCTTCTGTATTGCACTTTTAGACTTAAGGTTTGGCCTTTACTGTATCTGTAATATATGGATGTAAAGTACCAATGTGCTCACCACACAGGTCCCCTATTGGAAGAATTAACATAAAGAATGTGAGGTGAAAGAGCAATGTTGGAGTGCAGTGTGGGGTCAATACATGGCCCTTCCCCCTCCCATGACTGAAGGCTGGTCAAAGGGTCTATGGCCAGAAGGAATGTGTATTGTTTGGGGATTGTAACTCCTTTTTCATCTCCTTTTGGGAGCAGCTTCTTGTCCTGTGACTGCTTCTTGACCTTTTCAAGCTGCACGTACACACTGATGTAATGTAGGTCTGGGCTACACATAGGTTTATGAAACCTAGACCTATGCTGCTTTTTTCTGAGATTTCTTATAATGAGCCTCAGATTGCAGGAGGTGCAGTCTCTCTCACACTAACCTGCCGCTGTCAGTGCACTCCACTGTAATGTGAGTAATAGACGGCATGTCCACACTGGGTAGTCCACCGTGTGTTTTTTTGTTTGTTTGTTTGTTTTTGTTTTTAATATCACAAACACTTAAGCAGCTCCCTAGTTTGGAGATCCTATGCTACAGAAGTGGAGGACAGGAGAACTTCAGCAGGAAATGATAATGTTTCAGGAGCAGGAAGCTTCTGAGAGCCACCAGCTTGAAGTCCCTTCCTTGAGGCTTGTCACTTGACTTCTCTGAATGCTTCAAAGGAAGGGACTAGAAGAATAGAAGCCACAGCCCATGATGGGATTGTCAGTCCATTGCTGAGTAGATGTGAATCCTGCTGACAGAGATTGCACCAATGACATCTGGATTCTGTCACTGCCTCTTACACTGAATCCTAGGTGCCCCTGTCAACCTGAGGCGGCCTCTATCTGCTTCCATTCTCCTGTGGCAATGAGGTAAGTAAAGTCCAGGAGGGAGTTTGGGGCAGCACTTACCCCTCAGTGGGGGTAAAAATCAACCATTCCTCTAGAAGAGAGACTGATGGTAACTTCTGAGGGTCTCTTCCCTCCTTTGTGGCCTCCAGGTCAGGCCAGACCAGGAAGGAATGAGTTCTACATTCTTCCCTCCTCAAAATTACTTCCTGTAGTCATAGTAGGCAGCACAGGAAAGCATAATTGAACCTGGAAAAGCTGGTGTTCATGCTGCCTGTCTCTACCAGAACCAAAAAGCAGAGACAGCGATTGAATCTTTTTTTTATTCTATTTTTATTGTTTTTCTATTACAATTGTCCCACTTTTTCCCTGATTGCTACCCCCCACCCAGCCCAGCCCTTCTCCCACAGTCCATCCCAACCCCGTTGTCCATGTTCATGAGTTATTTATATTAGTTCCTTTGTTAAACCCTTCCCCTACTTACGGCCTTCTCTCCCTCCCTCCCCTCTCCCCCCTGATAACTGTTACTCTGTTCCTTGTTCAATTTTGTTCATTTGTTTGTGTTGTTCATCAGTCTTCTGTATTGGGTGATATCTTATGGCATTTTTCTTTCTTTGTCTGGCTTATTTCGCTAAGCATAATTCTCCCTAGTTCCATCCATGTTGTCGCAAATGGCAGGAGTTCCTTCTTTCTTTCTGCTACATAGTATTCCATTGTTAAATGTACCACAGTTTTTTAATCCACTCATCTACAGATGGGCACTTAGGTTGTTTCCAGCACTTGGCTATTGTAAACAGCACTGCTATGAACAGAGAGGTGCATAAGTTCTTTTGAATTGGGGTTTCAGGATTCTTCAGATGTAATACTAGCAGTGGAATCACTGGTTCAATAGGGAGTTCCATTTTTAGTTTTTTGAGGTAATTCCATATTGTTTTCCATAGTGGCTGCACCAGTCTGCAGACCCACCAATAGTGCAGTAGGGTTCCTGTTTCTCCACATCCTTGCCAACACTTGTTATTTGTTGATTTGTTGATGGTAGCCACCCTGACTGGTGTAAAGTAGTATCTCATTGTGGCATTTATTTTCATCTCTCTGATGGCTAGGGATGTTGAGTATTCTTTTGTATGCCGATGGACCCTCTGTATATCCTCCTTGGAGAGGTGTTTGTTCAGGTCCTTTGCCAATTTTTTAATTGGGCTGTTTGTCTTCTCTATGTTGATATATGTAAGTTCTTTATATATTTTGGAGATCAATCCCTTATCTGATGTATCATTGGCAAACATGCTTTCCCAAAGGGTTGGTTCCCTTTTCATCTTGCTGATGTTTTCTTTTGTTGAGCAGAAGCTCTTTAGTTTGATGTAGTCCCATTTGTTTAGTTTTTCCTTTATTTCCCTTGTCTTAGAAGATGTATCAGTGAAAATATTGTTATGTGGGATATTTGAAATTTTCCTGCCTATGTTTTCCTCTAGGATTTTTATGGTGTCACAGCTTACATTTAAGTCTTTGAGCCATCTTAAATTTATTCTGGTGTGTGCAGTAAGTTGGTGGTCTAGTTTCATTTTTTTACCCTTCCCTGTCCAGTTCTCCCAGCACTATTTGTTGAAGAGGCTCTTCTCATTCCATTTTATGTTTCTTTGCACTTTGTCGAATATTAGTTGACTATAGAGGCCTGGATTTATTTCTGGGCTCTCTATTCTGTTTCATTGATCTATATGTCTGTTCTTATGCCAGTACCTGGCTGTTTTAATTGCAGTGGCCCTGTAGTATAGTTTGGTATCAGGTGTTGCGATTCCTCCTATTATGTTCTTCTGTCTCGAGATTGTGGCTATTCAGGGTCTTTTTTGGTTCCATATAAATTTTTGAAGTATTTGTTCTAGGTCTGTGAAATGCATCGCTGGTATTTTAATAGAGATTGCATTTAATCTATAAATTGCTTTGGGTAGTATGGACATTTTAATGATGTTGATTCTTCCCATCCATGAACATGGTATGTGCTTCCATTTATTTGTATCTTCCTTAATTTCTTTCTTCAAGGTTATGTAGTTTTCTGAGTATAGGTCTTTTACCTCTTTGGTTAAATTTATTCCTAGGTACTTTATTTTTCTTATTGCTATAGTAAATGAGATTTTTTTCTAGTTTCTATCTCTGATATTTTATTGTTGGTTTATAGAAATGCCTTTGATTTCTGAATATTGACTTTGTACCCTGCTATTTTGCCAAATTCACTTATTAGGTTGAATAGTTTTTTCGTGGAATGTATAGAGTTTTCTATGTACACTATCATGTCACCTGAAAATAGTGACCATTTTACTTCTTCTTTCCCAATTTGGATGCCTTTTATTTCTTTTTCTTGTCTGATTGCTGTGGCTAGAACTTCCAAGACTATGTGGAATAAGAGTGGAGAGAGTGGACAGCCTTATCTTGTTCCTGATCTCAGGGGAAATGCTTTCAGTTTTTGTCCATTAAGTACGATGTTGGCTTCGGGTTTCTCACCTATGGCCATTATTATGTTGAGGTATTCTCCCTCTGTTCCCAGTTTGCTGAGTGTTTTCATCATAAATGGGTGTTGTACTTTATCAAATGCTTTTTCTGCATCTATTAATATGATCATGTGGATTTTGTCTTTCATTTTGTTTATGTGGTGTATTACATTTATTGATTTGCAAATATTAAACCATCCTTGCATCCCTGGGATGAATCCCACTTGATCATGATGTATGATCTTTTTAATGTGTTGCCGGATCCTGTTTGCCAATATTTTGTTGAGGATTTTAGCATCTATGTTCATCAGTGATATTCGCCTGTAGTTTTCTTTCTTTGTTGTGTCTTGACCTGGTTTTGGAATTAGGGTAATAATGGCTTCATAGAAAGAGTTTGGGAGTGTTCCCTCTGCTTGGATTTTTTAGAATAGTTTGAGAAGGGTAGGTGTTAGTTCTTCCCTAAATGTTTTGTAAAATTAGCCTGTAAAAGCATCTGGTCCAGGGCTCTTGTGTGCTGGGAGATTTTTTATTACTGTTTCAATTTCACTCTTTGTTATTTATCTGTTCAGGCTTTCTGCTTCTTCTTGATTTAATTTTGGAAGATTATATGTTTCTAGAAATTTGTCCATTTCATCTAGGTTGTCAAGTTTCTTGCCATATAGTTGTGTGTAGTAATTTCTTACAGTTCTTTGTATTTCTTTGATATCAATTGTGATATCTCCTCTTTCGTTTCTGATTTTGTTTATTTGGGTTCTCTCTATTTTTTTGTTGATGAGCCTGGTTAAAGGCTTGTGAATTTTGTTTATCTTTTCAAAGAACGAGCTTCTACTTTTGAATTGTTTGTTTAGTCTCTATGTCATTTAATTCTGCTCTGATTTTGATGATTTCCTTCCTTCTACTCGCTCTGGGCTTTGTTTGTTGCTGTTGTTCTAGATCTTATAGCTGTACGGTTAGACTTTTTATTTGGGATTCCTCTATCCTTTTTAGGTAGGCCTGTATTGCTATGAACTTTCCTCTCAGGACTGCTTTTGCTGTGTTCCATAGGTTTTGGGCTGTTGTGTGCTCATTATAATTTGTTTCCAGAAACTTCTTTATTTCTTCCTTGATGTCATTGTTAACCCATTCATTAAGTCCATTTTGTCTAGAGTGTGGTTGAATGCCTTAATATCCTTGGTGTTTCTTTGCTTTGAAGATCTGTCCATTGTTGACAATGGGGTGTTAAAGTCCCCTACTATGAGTCTGTCACTGTTGATATATTTTTTGTAGTCTTCCAATATTTTCCTTATATATTTCGGTGCACCTATGTTGGGTGTATATATGTTTACGAGGGTTATATCTTCTTGACAAATTGTTCCCTTAAGTATTATAAAATGTCCTTCTTTGTCTCTTTTTATGGCCTTTGCTGTGAAATCTGTTTTGTCTGATATAAGTATTGCTACCCCAGCTTTTTTTTCATGTCCATTTGCTTGAAATACATTTTTCCATCGCTTTACTTTCAGTCTGTGTAAATCTTTTGTTTTGAAGTGTGTCTCTTGTATACAGCATATATATGAGTCATGTTTTCATATCCATTCCGCTACGCTATGTCTTTTGATTGGAACATTTAATCCATTTACATTTAAAGTTATTATTGACAGGTAATTTTCATTTCCCTTTTTTCCTGTGTTTCTCTCTCTCTCTCTTTTTCTTCTTTTCTTACAGCATTCCCTTTAGCATCTCTTGCAATGTTCGTTTGGTGGAGATGTATTCTTTTAGTCTTCCTTTGTCTAGGAAACTCCTTATTTCACCTTTCATTTTGAATGAGAGCCTTGCTGGGTAGAGTGGTCTTGGTTGTAGGCCTTTGTTTTTCATTGCTTAAAATATTTTTTGCCATTCCCTTCTGGCTTGTAGTGTTTCTGGTGAGAAATCAGTTGATAGTCTTATCGGAGCTCCCTTGTATGTTATTTGCTGTTTTATTCTTGCTGATTTTAGAATTCTCTCTTTGTCTTTGAATGTTGCCATTTTAATTATGGTGTGCCTTGGAGTAGGCCTTTTTGGATTCATCCTCATTGGGACGTTCTGTGCTTCCTGGACTTGCATGACTTTTTCTCTCATCAAGTTAAGAAAATTTCCTGTCATTACTTTTTCAATCAAGTTTTCTATTCTTTGCTCCTCTTCTTCTTTTTCTTGTATCCCTATGATTCTAATGTTGTTTCGTCTTATGTTGTCCTGCAGTTCCCTTGAAGCCTCTTCACTCTGTTTTCAGTCTGTTTTCATTTTGTTGTAGTGTTTGGGAATTTTTTTCTACATTGTCCTGTAACTCACTGATCCAATTCTCTGCTTCATTTAGCTTGCTTTTGATTGATTCTACTGCATTCTTCAGTTCAGAAATTGTATTCTTCATCTCTTCCTGGCTCTTATTGATAGTTTCTATGTCTTTTTTTATGCTGGTGTAGTTCTCAGTAAGTTCCTTGTCGCTTCCCTGAAGTTCTTTATAGTTCCCTTGGAGTTTGTTATAGTTTTCTTTGAGTTTGTCGAGTTCATTAAGCTTCCTCATTACTATTGTTTTGAATTCCATGTCTGATAGCTTGCTTGCTTCTATGTCATCTATTCCTCCTTTTGGGAATTCCTCCTTTATTTTTGGTGGAATGTTGTTTCTGTTTGATGGAGTGTTACTCCGCGTCCCCATTTTGGGCACTGGTCTTGTTTCTGCCTCTTAGATTGATCTGCTTTTATTTTCTGCCTTTTTGGCGTGACCTTCTTGTATACAGTTGTTGAGCTGCTGCCTCCAGTTGACGCCACTTGGAGGGGAGCAGTCTGCTTAAGTGATTTCTCCTGTAGCACTTGGGATGCTTCTGTACTGGAGACCTAGTCCGCTGCTCTCCCAGCTCTTTCTCAAGAGCCAGCACCCAAAACTTATTACAAAGTGCCTCTAGTTCATCCAGAGGCGAGTGTATTCCCTTGTGAAGGCCAGGGGCAGGTGGGTCCAAGGCAGACTGGTTGCTCTCCTGTTCCGATGGAGGAGGAGGTCTCTACTCGGTGGTGGGCAGGTTTGTTATGGGTCTATTGGGGTGGCTGGCGCATTGGCTTCACCCATTGGGCGGGTCCGGGTGGTGCCTGTGCCCATGTGTGGCGGCTGGTGAGTTGGTTTGGTGTCCGTTGGGGCGGGGCCACGGGCACCTGTGTGTGACGGCGGTGGGTGCCTATGCATGGCTGGTCTTGCACCCACTGGGGCGTGCCCAGGTGGCACCTGGGTGTGGCAGCTGGCATGTTGGTTTGGCGCCTATTGGGGTGAGCCAGAGGTGCCTGGGTGCGGCAGTGGCGGTGTGCACCTGCGCACAGCGTTGTGTGTGCTAGCCTCACACCCGCTGGGTCGCGCCTGAGTGGCACCCATAGGCGGTGACCGGCACATTGGTTTGGCGCCTATTGGGGCAGGCTGGGGTGCTTGTGTGCGGTGCCTGGCGTGCTAGCCTCGCACCCACTGAGCTGAGACTGGGGAGTTGGTTTTTCGCCCGTTGGGGCGGAGCCATGGGCACCCGAGCACAGCAGAGGTGGGTGTCTGCCTGGCGGCTGGCGTGTTGATTTTGTGCCCGTTGGGGTGGGCCTGAGGGGCACCTGGGCTCGGCAGCCAGTGAGTTGGTTGCATGCCTGGGTGGGCGGATGCGGGCACCTCCCTGTGTGCACTCACACGACCCAGGGGAATGGTTGGGGAGTGGGCAAGTGCGCTTCTGTGCCTGCACTCCTCAAGAATCTTGTCCCACCCCTAACCTCTCCTCCCCTCTCTGCACAAAACAAAAGAGAAAAAGGAAAAGGAAAAACACATTCATACACACAGCAGTATGCTATTTCTTGCCTCTTAGTGCCAGATGCCACCTGGCCCACTCCTGGCTCTGCCAGTGGGCAGAGTCCCACTCTCCTCCTGATTGCTCTCTGGGGAAACCTGGGGTTACTAAAAAGTCTTTGTGCACTGCCAGCCTCAGCTTGGGAAGCCTACCCAGTCAGAAATCCCATCTCATTCCTTTCTCCTCCACTATCCTCACCAAAGAGGTCGCTCCCAGACAGTCTTCTCTGATCCAACAGCGCCAAGACTCAACTCCTGCCAGTATCCAGATGTTAACTGAGATGTTCTGTCTGCAATTAGTCCAAATTACAGACAGGTCTCAGGAGCAAGAAAGTGCAGCCTCCCCTCACTCCTTCACCATCTTCTTCTCTCTGGATTGAATCTTTATGGGTGCTTTATTCAAATGGTTGGGGATCTGAGAAAATGGTGAGTTATGCATCCTAAAAGACTGCTTTAAATTCCATTTAAAAATGACCCTTTTTGTAATGAGAAGAAAAGTGTGGGGAAGGGGTTTGGAATTCAGGGGAAAGGTTAATAGATAAAAGCTGCAGCATTCTTTCATCTGTGTCTTGGGGGTGGACAGCTCACCCAGTAGTATAATGGCTCTGATACCATCTTGATTGCAGTCTTCCTGTGGCAAAAAAGTGGAACTGCTTACAGTCTCCTGGAGTCAGATGGGTCATACCTTCAATTCTTGGAACAATAGCATTTTACATGCACTGATTACTAAGCTTATTAACTATTTCCTAAACTAAAATTTTCCAACTCTTGAGCCCCCATCATAATGGTTGACAACTTAGTGTTGCTTTGTGATGTGAAAATTAAAATTACCAAGAAATGTTGTCATTCTCTTTTGTCTCTCTTCCTCTGAGCATCTCTTTCTCTGTTCTTGTTCTTCCTCTATTCCCTTTATTTGCTGGTTCATTTTAAGTCCCTCAGAATTTCTAGCTCTGAGAACAACTCTTCAATTGAGGTGTGGATTTCAGAACTTTAAAAAACCACTTTGAATCCTTAAGGTGTCTACAAGTTGTGGGGGGACAAAGATTGCTTCTCAATTTAAACAATGACAGGATTTGGAAGGGATGAAAAATTAGGGGTGTACAGCCACCAGCACCACAAAGTTATATAGGAACTGCTCTCACCCCACTGTCACCTTCCACCTCCCCACCCCTCCCTCTCAAGAATATTCAACAGCTTTTCTTTGAAAGTTTCAGACAACAGTAGTGAAGGCCTAAGGGAAGGGAGTTGGGAATGAGTGAAGGCCAGAAAAGGGGAGGATAGGGACATCCGTAATAGTGTCAACAATAAAACATTAATTGATTAATTAATTAATGTGCTACTGGAAAAAAAGGGAAAATTAGTTTTAATTTCAAGACTTTATTTCTAATGAGCACTTCCATGTCATTTCTTTAGGTTCCTACTATTCCAAACTAAGATCCTGTTAAATTCTGTGAAACTCAAACTTTGCATTTTGGGAATCTGTTTTTATCTAAATTTCGCAATGCAGGGAAAGTGTTTACTTCCACTGAACATTGATTGGAATGGAAACATCATGGAGTTAACCAAGCTGGTCCCTGAAATATCTCAGCACTTGGCAGGCATGTGCCCACTCAGCATATTTCAGACTTCTGAGTGCTTAGATAGTATGGTAGGTGACTTTAAAAATGCCCCATTTAGAGGGAGACAGGCTACTTTCCCTCCCTCCACATCTCCAGCATCTGTAAAAGGTACAATTTCTAAAGTATTGCCACAAACTTAGTTTGTTTTCCCCATCACCATTATTGTGGACATTATTCAGGGCAATGTTCCTATCCCACTTTATAGGTCAAGGGCATCCCGGGGGCCTCCCAGTCTTCAGAGATTACTGTGTCAATCCTCCCTTGTTCTGTAAATGGGGCCACTTAGGCCCCAAAGACTGAATAAGATAGGAAAGTTGCTGATGGCTCAGCAGGACAGGAATTTGGGTCTCACCCACCCAACTCCTCCATCCCCCCTCATTACCCTTCCCTTCCTGGGATGGGGCACTTGGGCCATTGTATTCATCTTCAAAGCCAGGTGCCAGCCTGGGAAGCAGCGTTTGAGAAATTTCCAGGGCATGGTAAAGAAAGTGTGTGTGCTCATGAACTGGGAGAAAGATGGCTGGTGTCTTTGGCGATACAACAAATGCTGAGGATAGGAGGCAGGTCAAAAGTAAGTACAGATGCGCTGGTTTTACAAAGCAGAGCATGCTGTGCAAGAGTTGTGGGCAAATCACTGTTTTGTAAGTTAAATCTTTATCCCCCTCCCTCTCCAGCCCCAGTACTTCATCTATTGCAGCCCTGGGGAGAACTCCTTTTAGGAAGTAAGGGGTCTTTTTGTAATGCAAATCATCACCCTCTAATTGAACTCCTGTGTCTTCAAGTGCTTTAGGGGGCCATGTACCCTTTGTCACCAAGAGTACTTTTTTATTGTTTTGTACAAAACTGGGAAGGTGCCAAGATCAACTCAGACCTCGGTCAACTCACATCTCACTGCTGCTGCCTCCAGCCCTGCAGAAGGCCCACCTGGACCATGGAGCAGACCCCCTTGGCTTGCCACCTCCCTTCACCCAGCCCGTGGAAGTTTGTGCAAAGCAGTTAATCAGGAAGCTGGGAGTGCAGGTGACATTTTGTACCACCTGGAGCTGTCTCCCTGAGAGTGCCTGTATCCCCTGAAGCTGGTGAAGAATACCAATTGCATGGTTACTGGCCCCTCTCAAGAGCCCAGAAGATGAAATTAAAAGTCATATACATGCCTGGAATAAAGGGGCCTCTTCTTGCAGCTAATCACCAAAATTGGTTCCTGGGATGTCCCCTCCTCCCTTTGGTGAAAGAACGTGGTCTTTCTCCTGTTCTGTTCCATTGTTGCTGGCTCACAAATATGTGAGGTGGGCTAAGGTTTTATATATATATATACATGTATATATATATATATATATATATACATATATACATATATATAATTTCTTTTATTTTTTGGTTTTTCAATTACAGTTGTCCCGTTTTTCCCCCATTGCTCCCCCCACCCAGCCCATCCCTTCTGCCAAAATCATATCCCTCCCCGTTGTCCATGTCCATGAGTCATTTATACACGTTCCTTGACTAGACCCTTGCCTTACTTATCCCCCTTTTCTCCCTCCCCCCTCCCCCTACTGAATACTATTCTACTCTTTGTTCTATTTAGTTCGTTTGTTTGTGTTGCTCTTTAATTTCCTGTATTAGGTGATATCATATGGTATTCTGCTTTCCTTGCCTGGCTTATTTCACTAAGAATAATTCTCTCTAGTTCCATCCATGTTGTCGCAAAGGGCAGGAGTTCCTTCTTTCTTTCTGCTACATAGTATTCCATTGTGTAAATGTACCACAGTTTTTGGATCCACTCATCTACAGATGGGCACTTAAGCTGTTTCCAGCACTTAGCTATTGTAAACATTGCTGCTATGAACATAGGGGTGCATAAGTTCCCTTGAATTAGGGTTTTAGGATTTTTCGGGTAAAATACTAGCAGTGGAATCGCTGGTTCAATAGGCAGTTCCATTTTTACTTTTTTGAGGTAATTCCATATTGTTTTCCATAGTGGCTGCACTAGTCTGCATTCCCACCAACAGTGCAGTAGGGTTCCTATTTCTCCACATCCTCGCCAGCATTTGTTGTTTGTTGATGATGGCCATTCTGACAGGTGTAAAGTGGTATCTCATTGTGGTTTTTACTTGCATCTCTCTGCTGCCCAATGATGTTGAGCATTTTTTCCTGTGCCTATGGACCTTCTGTATGTCCTCTTCGGAGAAGTGTTTGTTCAGGTCCTTTGCCCATTTTTTAATTGGGTTGTTTGTTTTCTTGACGTTGAGTCATATAAGCTCTTTATATATTTTGGAGATCAGTCCCCTGTCTGTGATATCATTGGCAAATATGTTTTCCCATATGGTTGGTTTCCTTTTCATCTCGCTGATGTTTTCTTTTGCTGAGCAGAAACTCTTTAGTTTGATGTAGTCCCATTTGTTTATTCTTTCCTTTATTTCTCTTGCCTTAGGAGATGTATCCGTGAAGATATTGTTACGTGTGATATCTGAAATTTTCCTGCCTCTGTTTTCCTCTAGGACTTTTATGGTGTCACGGTTTATATTTAAGTCTTTAATCCATCTTGAGTTTATTCTTGTGTGTGGTGTAAGTTGGTGGTCTAGTTTCATTTTTTTGCACGTCCCAGTCCAGTTCTCCCAGCACCATTTGTTAAAGATGCTCTTCTTACTCCATTTTATGTTCCTTCCTCCTTTATAAAATATTACTTGACCATAGAGGCATGGGTTTATTTCTGGGCTCTCTATTCTGTTCCATTGATCTATATGTCTGTTCTTATGCCAGTACCAGACTCATTTGATCACAGTGGCTTTGTAGTATTGTTTGATGTCTGGTATCGTGATTCCTCCTGCTGTGTTCTTCTGTTTCAAGATTGCTTTTGTTATTCGGGGTCTTTTTTGGTTCCATATGAATTTTTGAACTATTTGTTCTAGGTCAGTGAAATATGTCATTGGTATTTTAATAGGGATTGCATTGAATCTGTAAATTGCTTTGGGTAGTATGGCCATTTTGATGACGTTGATTCTTCCCATCCAGGAACATGGTATTTGCTTCCATTTATTTGTATCTTCCTTAATTTCTTTCTTCATTGTTGCGTAATTTTCAGTGTACAGGTCTTTTATCTCTTTGGTTAAGTTTATTCCTAGGTATTTTATTTTTCTTGTTGCTATAGTAAATGGTATTTTCTTTTTTGCCTCTGTCTCTGCTATTTTATTGTTGGTGTACAGAAATGCCTTAGATTTCTGTATATTTATTTTGTACCCTGCTATTTTGCGAAATTCACTTATTATATCAAGTAGTCTTTTAGTGGAGTTTATAGGGTTTTCTAGGTATACTATCATGTCATCTGCAAATAGTGATAGTTTTACTTCTTCTTTCCCAATTTGGATGCCTTTTATTTCTTTGTCTTGTCTGATTGCTGTGGCTAGGACTTCCAACACTATGTTGAATAGAAGTGGGGAGAGTGGACAGACTTGTCTAGTTCCTGATTTCAGGGGGAATGCTTTCAGTTTTTGTCCATTGAGTATGATGTTGGCTTCAGGTTTCTCATATATAGCCTTAATTATGTTAAGGTATGCTCCCTCTATTCCCATTTTGCTGAGTGTTTTCATCATAAATGGGTGTTGTACTTTATCAAATGCTTTTTCTGCATCTACAGATATGATCATGTGATTTTTGTCTTCTATTTTGGTTAGGTGATGTATTATATTTATTGATTTGCGAATATTAAACCATCCTTGCATCCCTGGGATGAATCCCACTTGATCGTGGTGTATGATCTTTTTGATGTATTGTTGGATCCTGTTTGCCAATATTCTGTTGAGGATTTTAGCATCTATGTTCATCCGTGATATTGGCCTGTAGTTTTCTTTCTTTGTTGTGTCTTGACCTAGTTTTGGAATTAGGGTAATACTGGCTTCATAAAAAGAGTTGGGGAGTTATCCCTCTTCTTGGATTTTTTGGAATAGTTTGAGGAGGGTAGGAGTTAGTTCTTCCCTAAATGTTTTGTAAAATTCGCCTGTGAAGCCATCCGGTCCAGGGCTTTTGTGTGTAGGGAGATTTATGATAACTGTTTCAATTTCCTTCTTTGTTATTGGTCTGTTGAGACTTTCTACTTCTTCTTGATTCAGTTTTGGAAGGTTGTATGTTTCTAGAAATATGTTTATTTCTTCTAGGTTGTCAAATTTCTTGCCATATACTTGTTTGTAGTAATTTCTTACAGTTGTTTTATTTCTGAGGTATCAGTCGAGATTTCTCCTCTTTCATTTCTGATTTTGTTTATTTGGGTCTTCTCTCTTTTTTTCTTGATGAGCCTGGCTAAAGGCTTGTTGATTTTCTTTATTTTTTCAAAGAACCAGCTCCTAGTTTTGTTGATTTTTTGGATTGTTTGTTTATACTCTATGTTTTTTAATTCTGCTTTGATCTTGATGATTTCCTTTCTTCTTCTTGACCTAAGCTTTGTTTGTTGTTGTTGTTCTAGTTCTTGTAGCTTTAGGATTAGATTTTTTATTTGAGGTTCTTCTGATCTTTTCAGATATGCCTGTATTGCTATAAACTTCCCTCTTAGAACTGCTTTTGCTCTGTCCCATAGGTTTTCAGCTATTGTGTGTTCATTGTCATTAGCTTCTAGAAATTTCTTGATTTCCTCTTTGATGTCATTGTTTACCCATTCGTTATTTAATAGCGTGTTATTCATTCTCCATGAGTTTGGGTGTCTTTGATTTTTTTCACTGAGGTTGATTTTCAGTTTCAAGGCATTGTGGTCTGAAAAGATGCTTGATACGATTTCAATTTTTTAGAATTTGTTGAGGCTTGTTTTGTGTCCTATTATGTGGTCTATCTTTGAAAATGTCCCGTGTGCCTTTGAAAAAAATGTATATTTTGCTTCTTTGGGGTGAAAAGTTCTATATATATCAGTTAAGTCCATGTGGTTTAGTGTGTTGTTCAATGCCTGTATATCCTTGGTGTTTCTTTGCTTGGATGATCTGTCTGTTGTTGATAATGGAGTGTTGAAGTCCCCTACTATGAGTGTGTTGTTGTTAATATCCTTCTTGTGGTCTTCTAGTATTTTCTTTATGTATTTGGGTTCTCCTATGTTGGGTGCATATATGTTTATCTGTGTTATATCTTCTTGATGGATTGTTCCTATAAGTATTATGAAGTGTCCTTCTTTGTCTCTTTTTATTGCTCTTGCTTTGAAATCTGTTTTGTCTGATATGAGGACTGCTACCCTAGCTTTTTTTTCAGGTCCATTTGCTTGAAATATTTTTTTATATCCTTTTACTTTCAGTCTATGCAAATCTTTTGTTTTGAGGTGTGTTTCTTGTAGACAGCAAATATGGGGGTCCTGTTTTCTGATCCATTCCGTTACCCTATGTCTTTTAATTGGAGCATTTAATCCATTTACATTTAAGGTTATTATTGACATGTATTTATTCATTTCCCTTTGTACCTGTGTTCCTCTCCTCTTTTTTTCATCTTTTTTAAAAAACATTTCCTTTAGCATCTCTTGCAATGCTGGTTTCGTGGAGATGTATTCTTTTAGTCTTCCTCTGTCTGGGAAACTCCTTATTTCACCTTCCAATTTGAATGAGAGCCTTGCTGGGTAGAGTAGTCTTGGGTGTAGGCCTTTGTTTTTCATTGCTCGAAATATATTTGCCATTCCCTTCTGGCTTGTAGTGTTTCTGCTGAGAAATTGGTCGATAGCCTCATCGGAGCCCCCTTGTATGTTATTTGCTGTTTTTCTCTTGGTGCTTATAGGATTCTCACTTTGTCTTTGAATGTTCCCATTTTAATTATGATGTGCCTTGGAGTTGGTTTTTGGGGGTTCCTCTTCATTGGAACTCTCTGTGCTTCTTGAAGTTGCATAACTTTTTCTCTCATCAGGTTCGGAAAATTTTATATCAATACTGCTCCTATCAGTTTTTTAATTCCACGCTCCTCTTCTCCCTTTCTTATTCTGATGATCCTGATATTGTTTCTTTTCATGCTATCTTGTAATTGCCTTACATTTGTTCATATTTTTTCATTCTTTTTTTATTTTGTTGTATTGTCTGGGAATTTTTTTTTTACATTGTCCTCTAACTCACTGATTTGATCCTCTGCTTCGTTTAGCCTGCTTTTGATTGATTCTACTGTGTTTTTCAGTTCAGAGCTTGTATTCTTCATTTCTTTCTGGTTCTTGTTAAGAGTTTCTATATTTTTTTTATGTTGGTTTAGTTCTCCATAAGTTCCCTGTAATTTTCTTGCAGCTGTTGGTAACTACCTTGGAGGTTGTCGTAGTTTGTGAAAATGTCAAGTATATTGAGCTTCTTCACCACCATTGTTTTGAATTCCATGTCTTACATTTGAGCTATGTCTATTCCATCTACCTCTCTTTCTGGGGATTCGTCTTTTCTTTTCATTGAGAGGTTCTTTCTGCATCTTACCATGTTGGATTTTTCTTGTTTGTTTTTCGTTTTTGGGTTTGTCTGCTTTGACTTCCCACCTTTGTGGTATGAGATTCTTTATAGGAGATCTGGGGGTTTCAGTGGTGCAGTCTCTTCGATCTCCTGAGCCTGATGTTCTCAGGATACCCTTTATGTTGTTTGTTTATGCTGTCTGGTTATATTTCAGATGCTGTTTGGTAGGATCTTCCCTCTGGCTCGTTGATTGAGAGTCACTCTATCCACTTTGTCTTGAGTTCTTTTGTGGAGATGCTGGTAAAAACATGAACACACAGCCCAGGCAGGGAACCCACACCCTCAAAAATATTCCCCACCCTCTATCTCGCTATCATCAGCCAATGAGCCAGTATTAATATAAATGTAGAGAGATTAGAGCTTTATACTATAGGAAGAATAGATAAGAGTTGTTTTTAAAGAGGAAAAATATGATTCATGAGAGAGGGGATAATTCATTAATAATAGTAGCAAGTAGTGTTGAGACTATGCAAGTCAGTAGGTTATATTTACATCGTATGTTAATAATAATAAAAGAAAAGGAGGGAACAATGCAGAATATAGTAAGAAAGTGGGATTGTATAGTATTAGATTTATGTAGTAGTTATGTTCTATTTATTTAGTGTGAAAGGGAGGCTAAACTAGACAGACAAACAAATAAACAAAAATTAAAGAGGAATGATGAGACGGAGAGACGGTATGAAACAAATTAAAGATATAGTTTTCTAAGGAAAACATTTTTAAAACAATTAAAATTAAAATTAAATTAAAAATTAAAAAGACATTAACATAAAATAAAATACAAATAAAAATACTAAAATGGAAATAAAAATTTAAAAAATATATAAAAGGAAAGTTTTTACTCAGTTCAGCCTTTGTGTGTCATCTTCTTTTTCTGGATCCACAGCTGGTCTAATGAGGCGGACCAGAGGTTCCTGTTCCTTGCAGCAGCAGTGTGCGCCCGCGGTGGCCTGCGCATTCCTTTGGCGCCTGTTGGAGCCGCCCCGGGTGCCTTTGTGTGCGCACCTGTGTGCATGCAAGGCGGTCTGAGTGCTAGCCTCAGGCCTGCCGAGCCATTCTCCGGGAGTTGGTCTCTCGTCACTTGGGGCGGGGCCCCAGACACTTGTGCACAGTGGAAGTGAGCATCTGTGAGTCTACGCCGCCCACTGTTCCCGCACCCACCTGGGCAGGTGCAAGCAGAATCCTAGAAAGTGGTCTGCGTTCCGGCCTGGTGCCCACTGGGGCTGGCCAGGGGTGTTTGTGCACAGTCTTCTGCGTGCTCAGCGGGCCCTCCCTGCACCCATTGGGGCACTAATCTTATGTCTGTTGGGGTGTGTCCAAGGGGCACCTGGACGCGCAGCCTTGCACACCTGGGCCAGTGAATGAGGGCACTTCCCTGTGCGTGCCTGCGTGACCCAAGGGGAGGGTTGAGGAGTGGGTGAGCGCACTTCTGTGCCTGCGCTCCTCAAGAATGTCCTACCACCCCCAATCTTCCCTCCCCTCTCCACAGTTCACAAGAAAAAAATATAAAGGAAATCACGTTCTCACATGCACAGCACTATGCTGTTTCTTGTCTTTTAGCGCCAATGCCACCTGGTCCAGTCCTGTCTCTGTCAGCAGGCAGAGATCTGCTCTCCTCCCAATTCCTCTCTGGGGAAGCCTGTGGTCACCAAAAAGCCTTTGTGTACTTCCAGCCGCAGCTCGGGTAGCCACCCCAGTCAGAAACCCTGTCTCATCCTTTTTTCCTCCCCTTCCTCACCAAACAGGTAATTCCCAGATGGTTTTCTCTAATCCAGCAGTGCCAAGGCCCAACTCCTGACAATGTCCAGCTGCTCACTGAGATGTTCTGTCTGCAATTAGTCCAAACTACCCACAAGTCTCGGGAGCCAGAAAGCGCAGCCTCCCCTCACTCCTCCACCATCTTCTCCCTACTTTCTCTTTGCTATCCTAATGGCTTGGACAGAAAGGACCTAGAGGTCTGAGAGGGGGGAAACCTGAAATATTTCCCTCAGCCCAAACTAAGTATAATGGGCAAAAGGGTTTTGACAGGCGTGACATGCCTGGCACACCTTCCTCCAAAGAAGCCCCTTTTTTCCATAATGTGGGGCATTGAAAAATTAATACCTGTCTTTTTGTCATCTAGTGGTTATTGATTGATGTCTTTTAACCCTGTTGCCAAATCTGTTGCCCCTACAATACAACAAGAATGCCAGGCTGTTAAACCAAGCATGCCATTGTCCAGGGACAGCCAACCAACCTACAGACTGCAAGATCCTTCCCCATGTGGGAAGGCCACCCTCCCCTCAATACCCCCACTATTATTAGGGATTTCTGGACCCAAGGGTGAATAAGAAAATGACCATGCCCAGCTTGAAGCAGCTAGAGGAGCACGAGACCATCACCCATTGCCCTGTATAAGATTATAAAGGATCTTAAGTCTGAGAGGGAGGGATTGTTATAAAAAAAATAATTAATTATTAAAAAAAATAATAATAATATTGGAAAGGGAGAAGCCAGAGAACTTGTATTCATGACCCAGGGGCATGGACTGGGGGGCGGTTGGGACTGCTGGGGGAGGAGGGTGCTGGGTGGAGGGGAGCAAAGGGGAAAAATTGGAACTATTGTTACAATATAATCAATAAAATTTACTTTAAAAAGAAAAGAATCCTAGGTAAAGAAGAAGTGAGCAGAAGCCTGAAGGTAGAGGAAGGTGGAGTATTCTGTGAAGAAAGGGCCAGTCTGGGATACAGATGTGTGTGAGGATGCATGGGAGATGGGGAGAAGAGAGCTACAGAGGTAGATTGAGTCCACCTGACCCTGAGTGCCACACCAAGCAGTTCAGCAGCATATCATAGGCACCAGGGTTGCCATCAAAGGCTTGTCAGAAATGGTGGAGCCAGGTGGCCTTTGGGAAAACACTTCTGGTGGCTGAATGGAGAAATATGCATGTATCCTGTGTAAGGAATATTTTTCCTCTCTTTTATTTTTGTTTCGTTTTTTTCTTTTTGCTGGGGTGTGGCTTGGGGAAAGAAATAACCAACTCAGAGGAAATGCACATTCCATTATGTAACACACAAAAATTCAGGTGACATATGGATTGCTAATGCCACAGCAGTTGTGTGGCAATATGGCCTGGTCAAGCAGTAGCAGCAAGAAGACTGAGTAGTGGAAACTGTGTGTTTCCCAGTGCTTTTTTTTTTTTTTTTAACCTTCTCACATCTTTATTTGAAAGACACAGCTAAACCCACCCTTGATATAGCATTTTCACTTCTCTATAGGGTTTAAACAACTGAACACAACAAAAGCTGACAATCTAAATTATAGTGTGGGTGTTGCTTTAAAAACAAAACAAAACATTTTTCTATCTTAAAAAAAATCACAACAACTGTAATAGAAGAACAATAAACAAACAAACAAATAATATATCCCCTTTCTTAAAAGACAAGCTAATATACTGAAAAAAGAAAAAAAATCAAAAGAACAAGACAACCTGAGTACCCTAATCTTTATTTAGGAAAGAAAGAAGGGGAATCTTGGGCTGCCCACCCCCATTCTTCTCATCCCGTCTGGGAAAGTAGAGAGAGCCAGGTTGGCATGAGCGTCTGGAACCAGCAGAGGTGAATGCGGTGGGGGGTGGAGGAAGAAAGGGATGCTCAGGGCATGAAGGGGCAACTAGCATTGTGATTGCATGCAGTGCCAGCATGGGAAGCTGGGGTGTTCCCTGAAGGGGCCCAGCAGGCAGACTGTCACTTATACATGTGGGAAATGGGGAAGTGCAGGGCATGTTAGACTTCGTGAGGTTTTCCCTCCTTCTGACCTGGCCTCCCATTTTCTTTTCTTTTCTTTTTATTTTTTAAGTATATTTTATTGATTATGTTGTTACAGTAGACCCATTTTTTTTCCTTTTGCTCTTCTCTTCCCAGTTCCCACCTTCCTTCCAGCAATCCCACCCCTCTTAGTTCATGTCCATGGGTGGTGCATATAAGTTCTTTGGCTTCACCCTTTCCTATATTATTCTTAACTTCCCCCTGTCTATTTTGTACCTACCAATTATGCTTCTTAATCCCTGCACCATTTCCCCATTTCTCCCCCTTCCCTCTCCCAGCTGATAGCCCTCCAAATGATTCCAATACCTATGATTCTTTTCCTGTTCTGGTTTGCTTAGTTGGATTTTGTTTTTATTTTTTAGATTCAGTTGTTGATAGTTGTGAGTTTGTTGTCATTTTAGTGTATAATTTTGATCGTATTTTTCTTAAGTAAGTCCCTTTGACATGTCATATAATAATAGCTTGGTGATGAGTAACTCCTTTAGCTTTCCCTTGTCTGGGAAGCACGTTATCTGCCCTTCCATTCTAAATGATAGCTTTCCTGGATAGAGTAATCTTGGTAGTAAGTCCTTGCTTTTCATCACCTTGAATAGTTCTTGCCAGTCCCTTCTTGCCTGCAAAGTTTCTTTTGAGAAATCAGCTGACAGTCTTATAGGCACCCCTTTGTAGGTAACTGCTTTTCTCTTGCTGCTTTTAAGATTCTCTCTTTATCTTTCACCTTTGACATTTTAATTATGATGTGTCTTGGTGTGGACCTTTTTTGGGTCTAGCTTGTTTGGGACTCTCTGTGCTTCCTGGACTTGTATGTCTATTTCCTTCACCAAATTTGGGGAGTTTTCCTTCATTATTTTTTCACATAAGCTTTCAATTTCTTGCTCTTCCTCTTTTCCCTCCGGCACCCCTATGGTTCGGATGTTGTCATGTTTAAAGTTGTCCCAGAGGTTCCTAAGCCTCTCCTCATTTTTTTTCAATTCCGGTTTCCTCATTCTGTACCGTTGACTGTTTATTTCTTCCTTATGTTCCAAATCATTGATTCGAACCTGGTTTTCTTTCCTTCACCATTGGTTTTGTGTGGATTTTCCTTCATTTCAGTTAGCATAGCCTTCATTTCTTCCCTTATGAGTTTGCTGTACTCAAGCATATCTTTCAAGCCTGTTAGCATCTTTACCACCAGTGTTTTGAATTCTGCATCTGTTAGTTGGCTATCTTCTTGTCTTTTAGGTTATCTCCTCATCGCTTAGTTCTCCCACTGGAACCTTGATCTGTTCCCCCTTTGGGGCAATACTTCTGTGTCTCCTCATCTTGGCAGGCTCCTGTGTTTGTTCCCCTTTGTGTCTTAGGTAGAGCTGTTGCTCTCGTTACATTTTAAGGGGCAGAGCCTTAGGTATTTATCATTATAGGCTGACCCATTTCACCATGTTGTGGCACTTTATGTGGGGGAGGGGTCTGAGAGGGAACAATGCCGCTTGCTCAGCACTCGCCCCTTTTCCAGGCACTTCTCCCATTTCCGTATAGGACTGGCTCCTCTCTAGCTGTTGCTCTGGCTGTCATTCCCAGAGTGGGGTGGTCTGTGGATGTTCTAGGACTGTGAGGGCCCTTTAAACAAGCACTCTCTGCTGAGAGACTAGCAGTTTCTGTCTCTGCCTCAACCCCTACTGTTTTGCACTGTCAGAAGCAATGAGGCTTTATTTTCCCTGGCACTGGGACCATGAGCTGCACGGTCTGGTCTAGTGCTGGGATTGCTCCCCAGGTGTCCCTCCCAACTTTTTAAAAGGTATGACTGCACTTTCTGCAAGCCTGCCGCTGCCACTGCCACTGCTGTCACCACACTGGGTCTTCTCCAGCCTGACTCCGCCCCTCCTACCTGTCTGAATGAGTATTTCATCTTTATATCTTTGTTTGTTGCAATTCCATGCAACTCAATTTTCTGGAACTTCTGGTTGTCTCTAGTTTTGAGGTAGTTGTATTCCTTCTTAGTTGTGGAGGGAAACACAGTGTGTTTGTCTAGGCCTTCATCTTGGCTGGAAGTAGCCTCCCATTTTCATCTCCTGGCCTCATCTTGCCTTATCTGTGGTACAAACTGGTATTCACCCATTCATGCTGCAGAGGAGAGGAGGAGCAAGGCCAGGAGCTAGAGCAAAGCCATGGGGTGGCATACAAGCAGGGCTAAGACCCCAGCAGCTACCATAAATACTACCAGGAATTTAGCCAGTCTGGAGCTATACTGTCTTATGGTGAATATTCCTGCCTCTTTGTGTCTTGTCTCCTCTTTGCCCCCTCACCCTCCCCATCCCAGCCACCTGCTAATACAACTTCTCATCGTCATCCTCTTGGTTAATGTCACTGTCGTGCCCATTCTTGTCTTCCTTGGAGACGTAGACCTGGAAACCCAGCACAGACAGAAAGAGGAGGCCAGGGCCTGCGCTGACTGCTGACAGTTGACAGTGAAGGCAGCTGCAGCCCCATGGGTAGCTGGGTCAGTCAGGGGTATGACCAAAGCCTGAAGCTGAGGCAGCTGGTGGGCTTGGAACTGCTGTCAGGCTTGGGACTGCTGTCAAGTGATGGAGTTCAGCTCTGGAGCCATGACCTGCTAAGCTCTTGATGGCTCCCAATACTTGCCACTTGTGCTCTTTGGAAAGGTAGGGGAGCACTTGGGCGTAGGTTCCATTCAGCCTCTTCACAATTCCAGCCTCCTTGTGCATCTCAATATTCAAGCCATAGGATATCTATAATATATCACATAATGGTGCAGCATCTCTGACTTCTCAATGGCCAGTTTTTCACATTCGAGCTTCAGGCTGCGGTATTGAGCCTGAAGCAGCAAAAACTTATTTTTGATGTGGTCGCAGGAACAGGAGTTGGAGGTGGTGAATTTCAGTTGTTGTGGTAAGTGTGAGAGCCAGTGTGAGGAACCTGAATGCCTGCTCTGTGGAAATATTGTGTCAGTCCCTCCAGGGGGCTATGGCTGCACCCAAGCTGTGCACTCAGGTTCTGGCACTGGGCACCCAGAGCTGTGCCTTTGTTCAGGTTCCAATGTGCAGCTCTCGGGGCCATGGCCGGAGCAGTTGCTGCTGTGTTCGATGCCAGCCTTCACTGTTTCCTGCACCCTCCCCAATGCTTTTAATGTTCAGGGTGCAGTGCAGTGAATGGTGGCCCCCAAAGATGTGTCCACCTGGAACCTGTGAATGGGACCTTATTTTGAAAATGGGTCTTGAAAGGTGGCATCCACGTAAGTAGCAGTGTTGTCTGCTTGCTCGTATCACAGAAGGACTTGAAGTACAAACATGGAGTGAAGTGAGTGAGCGCAGCTTTCAGATAGGGTGAACAGGGATGGGAGAGTGGGAGCACAGTGGGAGAGGGCAGAAAACATGACCTGCACTCTCCAAGCGCAGTCGTTGGGCTTTCCAGCCCAGCATCTCTGCAGCACCTAAAGGGGCAGCTGCTGACTGGCTTATTAGCTGGGAACTGCTTGGAAACCGCGCCCCCAATGTAGGCGCCCTGACCAGCAAAGACCCAGAGAAAGTCAGCAAGAAGGTTTGGTGAAACAGCCAGAGGCATGGGAAGACAGAGAACAGCTCTAACTATGAGAAACTGAGTGAATTGAGTCTTGGTGGGGACTACCTGGGCTGGCAACCATGCGCCCTCAGGTGTGCACACCAGGGCTCTACCAAACAAAACCGCAGAACTGAACCGCAGAGAAGTGCCTACACGGGGAAAGCTGAGGTGGAACCCCAGACCTGGTGGGGACCCCAGGCAGGCAACTCTGTGCACATGTGCGTGCACCAAGACTCTGCCAAGCAGGGATGTGGGACAGTGCTGTGGTTTGGAGGCAACACAGAGACATTTTTGGAGGAGGAGCAGAGACAGGACCTGAGGCTGGGCAGGGACTATGGGCATGCACACTTGCTCACCAGCAGAGTAGCATTGCTAGACAAGTGCGAGGAGTGCTGGAGGATGCTGCAGAACCAGTGTGTGTGTGTGTTGGGGGGGAGCAAATCAGTGCGGCTCACAGCAGAGACCTGCAACAGAGCCATGAGTGAGAGAATAGCAGCCCCAGAATCCAGCTAGGTTTCCTCACAGACAACCAGCCAGAAAGGAAGATATGAAACCCATGGAATTTTGACCAGGGGCGGATCCAGAAAAAGAAGACAGTGCCCAGAGGCTGTACTGGGGAAAAGCTCTTTCTTTAATCTCTTTCCTACCTTCCCTCCCTCTTGTTTTCCTTCTTTAATTTTTTGGTTTGTTTGTTTTGTTTATCCTCTCTCTCGCTATAAATATATAATGTATAATGGCTGTATAAACCTAATACTATATGCTTCCACTTTCTCACTTCATTCTGCCTTCTTCCCTCCCTTTTTCAGCATACACTGTAAATATTTCTTACAGCCTCTCATTGCCTTGTCCCTACTTGCTGCTATTATTACTCTACCACCTTCCCTCTCAAAAAGCATCTTTCTTTCAGTTAGCCAACTCTTATCTACTTTTTCCTTTAGTATAATAGTCTCAATCTCTTTACATCTATATTAATACTGGCTCATTTGCTGCTGATAGTGTGATTGTGGGTGGGGGATATTTTGAGGGTGTGGGTTTCTTGCCTGGATTGTGTATTTATGTTTTAACAGCATCTCTACAAAAGAATTTGAGATGTGGTGGGCAGAGTGACTCTCAATCAACCAGCCAGAGGGAAGATCCAGCCAAAGAAAAACAAAACAACAACCAAAACTGAAATTCAACCAGACAGCTTAAACAAATAGCATAAAGGAGATCAAAGAGACTGCACCACTGAATCCCCCAGGTCTCCTATTACAGAAGGTTACACCACAAAGGTGGTAAATCAAAGGAGACAAATATAAGAAACAAAAACAAACAACAAGAGGCATCTGAAATGGGGAGACAAAGAAACAACCTCCCAACGAAAGGAAAAGAGGAAATCCCCAGAAAGAGTGCTAGATGAAACAGAGGCAAGAAAACTATCAGACATGGAATTCAAAAGAATGGTTATAAGGAAGGGAGAGAGACTCTGGGTCCCTCAGAGTGGATGAAGAAACTACTCAGGCACTCACCATCTGAGGAAGAAAGGGAGGGGGTTTTCTTTCAGGAAAATCGCCCCAATTTCTTTATTAGCCAGGGTTTTTGTCTACTTTCTACATGGGAAATGCATAAGGAAAAACATGCAGCCCCTCACCAAATGGTTGGGAGTAATAACAAAGGGAAATGCAGATAAATACAGGGTTGAGGCGCCCAGGTATTTTACACAAGTTCGAAACATTTACTCTTGCTCAGTCGTTCTGTTTTTTCACGTCCTACTGAAAAGAATTTGGGGCTGTTTAGAGAAAAATAGAGTAGGTTCCCTTTTCCGTAAAAGCCACTTTGTATTTCTATTCTATTTTTAAAATCTCCCAGAGGGTGGGATTCAGAGCAAGCCTGGAAGACAACCTGCCGGCTAAGGGGCCAGCGGGAGGTGGCTCCGCACAGCTGTCAAAGTCTTTTAAACCAAGCCTGTGTGTTTCCCACATCTCCCCGTGCCTGACTGTCCCCCACATCTCCCTCTCTTTATTAAGTACCTGAGATATTGAGGTAAGGCCAATGAAACCTGCTACTTGTTTTTCATGTACTTTGTCATGAGCAAACAATTTGCAAAGGCATCTCAACACACAGAGTATAACAATAACTAGAATGCATCCAACAGCTCCCATTACCCAAAGTTTTAAATTTAGTTCATTAAACCAGTTTTTAGGGCTGAGTCATTGTAAGTTTTCTTGCAAAGCTTGAAAAATCTTTTGTTCAGTCAGTTTTTTAATATCCTGAAGTTGCTGCTGGAGCTCAAACTGTAACTGGTTTACCTGGCCTTTAAAGTTAGTGGAAAAGACCCCTTTCAGATGACGCTGGACCTCATCCCATGAATGCTGGCTAGAGTTCCATTTTAAAGGGGTGACACAGAGTCTGGAAAACTCTGGATCACAGATGAGCCATTGGCGGGTGACTAGGGCATCCTGCCAGTCCCCAAACCATATCATTGCAGACTCCACGGCTGAAAGCTGGGCAAGGATTTCCTCATCAATCTGTTTGTTGGAGCATTTCCTGTGTGGAGTTAGTAAGGAGAATGTCTATTCTATGAGCTGTCTGAATAGACTCCGTCAGGGCAGTGGCAGCAGTGGCAGCTGTCGCTGCAATGGCAATAGCAGAGACAATGCATGCAATGAGAACACCTAGAAATCGTTGCACTCACACCAGGGAAAGAGCATGGTTAATGGCTGTGAGTCCTCCTGGGTTCTACCATTCTCTGGTGACATTAACTAGCAACCACCCCTCGGCCTGTTTACGGATCATAAAAACAGTGGTTAAATTGAGCTGGGTAACATTGCTGTGAGTAAGGCAGCTGGCATAAATGGAACCTGTTGAGAGAGTAAGGTTATATAAGTTAGAAACATGGTTATAAGCCATTTGAGGCAGTCTGAAGTGGCTAAAAAGAGATATGGGTGAGAAGTACAAACGGTGACCCAGGAATTATCAGTAGTATTAAGAGTATAGGACATATATGGTCCTTCTGCCTCATAATGGGCATGGCCTCTAACACATTCAATAAAGGGAAGGCCAATATGCCACAAATTACTGTGCCAAGGACTGGTATGTTCTGGAGCAACAATTCTAATGATTGGACCTCCCAACCCTCCTTTACTTCAGCCAAGGTCAGAGCATTTTTCTTTTCTTTTCTTTTTAATGTATTTTATTGATTATAAAGTTACAATAGTTCCAATTTCCTCCCCTTTAGTCACCTTCACCCAGCATCTTCCTCCCCCAGCAATCCGCCCCCAAGTCCATACCCCTGGTCCGTAAAAAATAACTATCCCTCCCTCTCAGATATTAAGACCCTTTGCATTCTTGTAAAGGACAATGGGCGAAGGTCTCAAGCTCCTCTAGATGCTTCAAGCTGGACATGGTCGTCGTCCTACCTACCCTTGGGTCCAGAAAACCCTAATAAGAGTGGGGGTGTGGAGGGGAGGGTGGCCTTCCCACATGGGGAAGGGTCGTGCAGACTCCATGTCTGTTGGCTGTCTCCGATCAACGGTGTGCTTGGTTTAACAGGCTGGCATCATTGTTGTGTTCTGGGGGCAACAGATTTGGCAAAAAGGGTTAAAAGACATCATTCACTTCATAACTACTAGATGACAAAAGGCAGGGATTAATTTTTCAATGTTCCATATTACGAGAAAGAAAAAAAAAAGAAAAAAAGGGCTTCTTTGGAGGAAGGTGTGCTAGTCACATCTCACCTGTCCAAAACCCTTTTGCCCATTATACTTAGTTTGGGCTGAGGTAAACAGTTTAGGTTTTCCCCCTCTCAGACCTCTGGGTCCTTTCTGTCCAAGCCATTAGGATAGAAAAGAGAAACCAGTTTTAAAGTGAAGCCCACAGACCACCCCATTCTTCCCCAACCCAGACATTTATTTCAGCCAAACCGTTGAGTCTCAGGAGGCAGCGCTGCAGAGGATTAAGTGAGGCTTATGCGTACAGACAATCACTCAGGTAATGCGATCATAGGCTTATGTCCTTTGAAAACAGAAAACACATGTTAATTTATGTAACATAACCCACAAACAAGTCTCTAAATCTGTAAGACTGTCTTATTGGGAAGACATCCAGTTGCAAGGAACTTGACATTCTACTTGCCTGCAACTTGATTATCTTTGATGATATCACAGACATGGTTTAATTTTCAAGTGAAACCATATTTTAAACGAGAAGAAACTTTTAAGATGGTTAGTTGCCCTGTTTTATAGTCTACTACTGATCATTGTGATTTTCCTTGAATAATGATTTTTCTCCCTAAGATTACCCTCCTTGTCTTTAAAGGGACTACATTAAGTCCATTTTTAATTTATCCTGTTAATTTGCATAAACATAATAAGAGCAACAAATGATCACTTATGATCTTTAGTTCTGATTTGCTGGAACTTACCCAAGGAATATTTAGGGTGACCCTCAGTCTGTTCTTCAGGGCACAGAAGCTGAGCCACATACCTGGCATTCATCCTTGCCTGTACACACCTGTCCTTTCCAAGTCTTTCTGGTTTTTCATTGTGCCTTAAGGTTTCTTCTAGCCATCTTTCAGGAAAACAACCTTCGTTCCTTCCCTGGAAAGATTGCTGTGGACCGCACAACTAACCATGGTAACAGGCTTTTTATCTCACGGGCTTTTATTACCTTTGAAAGTCATTCCCCATTCCTCAGGGCTTTTTGGTAACAACCTGAGCCCAAGTATGTCTCCTTTAGGCTTGACATTCCAGTCAAAGACTTGGTCAAAAAAATAAAAATAAAAAAAAAATAAAAAAGAACCTCTATTAACAACTGGTCTTATTAGTTCTATGCAAAGAAACTTATGTCATTACTTACTTGTTTAGAATGCCAAACTCTGGAGGGATCAAATAGGGAGAAAAATATACAACGTGAAGGAAAATCTTTGTCCTAATATTCACTGAACTGGCATTTCCATTCTTCATATTTTCATTTTTCCCCCACTAAAAAAAAATGTTCTGTTTGTTTTTCCATTACAGTTCTCTCACTTTTTTAGCCCTCTTGTTTCCCTGCACCCTGCCCCTCCCTTCCCCCACATTCAGTCTCCACTCAGTTGCCCATGTCCGTGGGTTGTTTATACATGTTTTTTGACTTGACCCTTCCTCTTCTTACCCCCTTCTCTCCCTCGCACCTCCCCCCTTGTTACTGTTAGTCTACTTCTTCTTTACATAGCTCTGGTCCAATTTTGCTCATTTGTTTGCGTTGTTCATTAGTTTCCTGTAACAGGTGACAGCATAAGGTATTTTTCTTTCGTTTCCTTGCTTATTTCGCTAAGCATAATTTTCTTTTTTTTTTAATGTTTTTTATTGATTATATTGTTACAACAGTTCCAATTTTCTCCCCCTTGCTCCTCTCCACCCAGCACCCCCGCCCCCAGCAATCCCCCCCAAGTCCATACCCCTGGTTCATAAAAATTAACTATCCCCCCCCTCTCAAATATTAGGACCCTTTGTAATCTTGTAAAGGACAATGGGCGAAGGTCTCAAGCTCCTCTAGCTGCTTCAAGCTGGACATGGTCGTCGTCCTACCTACCCTTGGGTTCAGAAAACCCTAATAAGAGTGGGGGTGTGGAGGGGAGGGTGGCCTTCCCACATGGGGAAGGATCGTGCAGACTCCAGGTCAGTTGGCTGCCTCCGGTCAACAGCGTGCTTGGTTTAACAGGCTGGTATCATTGTTGTGTTCTGGGGGCAACAGATTTGGCGAAAAGGGTTAAAAGACATCATTCAATCCATAACTACTAGATGACAAAAGGCAGGGATTAATTTTTCAATGTTCCATATTAGGAAAAAAAAAAAAAAAAAAGGGCTTCTTTGTAAGAAGGTGTGCTAGGCACATCTCACCTGTCCAAAACCCTTTTGCCCATTATACTTAGTTTGGGCTGAGGTAAACAGTTTAGGTTTTCCCCCTCTCAGACCTCTGGGCCTTTTCTGTCCAAGCCATTAGGATAGAAAAGAGAAACCTGTTTTAAAGTGAAGCCCACAGACCAGCCCATTCTTCCCCAACCCAGCCATTTAGTTCAGCCAAACCGTTGAGTCTCAGGAGGCAGCGCTGCAGAGAGGATTAAGTGAGGCTTATGCGTACAGACAATCACTCAGGTAATGCGATCATAGGCTTATGTCCTTTGAAAACAAAAAACACGTGTTAATTTATGTAACATAACCCACAAACAAGTCTCTAAATCTGTAAGACTGTCTTATTGGGAAGACATCTAGTTGCAAGGCACTTGACATTCTATTTGCCTGCAACTTGAATATCTTTGATGATTTCACAGACATGGTTTAATTTTCAAGTGAAACCATATTTTAAATGAGAAGAAACTTTTAAGACGGTTAGTTGCCCTGTTTTATACTCTACTACTGATCATTGTGATTTTCCTTGAATAATAATTTTTCTCCCTAAGGTTACCCTCCTTGTCTTTAAAGGGACTACATTAAGTCCATTTTTAATTTATCCTGTTCGTTTGCATAAACATAACAAGAGCAGCAAATGATCACTTATGATCTTTAGTTCTGCTTTTCTGGAACTTACCCAAGGAATATTTGGGGTGACCTTCAGTCTGTTGTTCAGGGCACAGAAGCTGAGCCACATATCTCGCATTCATCCTTGCCTGTACACACCTGTTTTTTCCAAGTCTTTCTGGTTTTTCCTTGTGCCTTAAGGTCCCTTCTAGCCATCTTTCAGGAAAACAACCTTCGTTCCTTCCCTGGAAAGATTGCTGTGGACCGCACAACCAACCATGGTACCAGGCCTTTTATCTCACGGGATTTTATTACCTTTGAAAGTCATTCCCAGCTCCTCAGGGCTTTTTGGTAACAATCTGAGCCCAAGTATGTTTACTTTAGGCTTGACATTCCAGTCAAAGATTAGTCAAAAAAAAAAAAAAAAAAAAAAAGGAACCTCTGTTGACAACTGGTCTTATTAGTTCTATGCAAAGAAACTTATGTCATTACTTACTTGTTTAGAATGCCAAACTCTGGAGGGATCAAATAGGGAGAAAGATATACAACGTGAAGGAAAATCTTTGTCCTAATATTCACTGAACTGGCATTTCCATTCTTCATATTTTCATTTTTCCCCCACTAAAGAAAATTTTTGTTTGTTTTTCCATTACAGTTGTCTCACTTTTTTAGCCCTCTTGTTTCCCTGCACCCTGTCCCTCCCTTCCCCCACATTTAGTCCCCACTCAGTTGCCCCTGTCTGTGGGTCATTCATATATATATATATTTTTTTTTACTTGACCCTTCCCCTTACACCTTTCTTTTCCTCCCTCCCGCCCCCGTTGTTACTGTTAGTCTACTTCTTGTTTACATACCTCTGGTTCAATTTTGCTCATTTGTTTGCGTTGTTCATTAGTTTCCTGTAACAGGTGACAGCATAAGGTATTTTTCTTTCGTTTCCTTGCTTATTTCGCTAAGCATAATTTTCTCTAGTTCCATCCATGTTGTTGCAAATGGTAGAAGTTCCTTCTTTCTTTCTGCTACATAGAACTCCATTGTGTAAATGTACCACAGTTTTTTGATCCACTCATCTACAGATGGGCATTTAGGTTGTTTCCAGCCTTGGCTATTGTAAATAGTGCTGCTATGAACATTGGAGTACATAGGTTCGTTTGAATTGGTGTTTCAGGATTTTTCAGATATAACCCTAGCAATGGAATTGCTGGTTCAAAAGGCAGTTCCATTTTTAGCTTTTTGAGGAAATTCCAAACTGTTTTCCATAGTGGCTGCACCAGTCTGCATTCCCACCAGCAATGCACCAGGGTTCCCGTTTCTCTGCATCCTCTCTAGCACAAGTTGTTTGTTGATTTGTTGATGATTGCCATTCTGACTGGTGTGAGGTGGTATCTCATTGTGGTTTTTATTTGCATCTCTCTGATGGCTAGTGATGTTGAGCATACTTTCATATGTCTATGGCCCTCTGTATGTTTTCTTTGGAGAAGTGCTTGTTCAGGTCCTTTGCCCATTTTTTAATTGGGTTTTCTGTCTTCTTGGTGTTGAGTCTGATGAGTTCTTTACATATTTTGGAGATCAATCCCTTGTCTGAGATATCATTGGCGAATATATTTTCCCATATGGTTGGTTTCCTTTTCATATTGCTGATGTTTTCTTTAGCTGAGCAGAAACTTTTTAGTTTGATGTAGTCCCATTTGTTTATTCTTTCATTTCCCTTGCCTTAGGAGATATATCAGTGAAAATGTTGATACGTGTTGATATCTGAAATTTTCCTGCCTATTTTTTCCTCTAGGACTTTTATGGTATCACGCCTTACATTTAAGTCTTTGATGCATTTTGAGTTTATTCTGGTGTATGGTGTAAGTTGGTGGTCTAGTTTCAGTTTTTTGCATGTCCCTGTCCAGTTCTCCCAACACCATTTGTTGAAGAGGCTCTTTTCACTCCATTTGATGTTCTTTCCCCCTTTGTCAAATATTAGTTGACCATATGAACCTGGGTTTATTTCTGGGCTCTCTATTCTGTTCCATTGATCTATATGTCTGTTTTTATGCCAGTACCAGACTGTTTTGATTACCGTGGCCTTGTAGTATAGTTTGATATCAGGTATTGTGGTTCCTCCTACTGTGTTCTTCTTCAAAGTTGCTGTGGCTATTCGGGCTCTTTTTTGGTTCTACATACATTTTTGAAGTATTTGTTCTAGGTCTGTGAAATATGTTGCTGGTAGTTTAATAGGGATTGCCTTGAATCTATAAATTGCTTTGGGTAGTATGGACATTTTAATGATGTTGATTCTTCCCATCCATGAGCATGGTATACGCTTCCATTTATTTGTATCTTCTTTAATTTCTTTCTTCAGTGTTATGAAGTTTTCTGAGTACAGGTCTTTTACCTCCTTGGTTAAGTTTATTCCTAGGTATTTTATTTTTCTTGTTGCTATGGTAAATGGGATTTTTTTTTTCATTTTCTATCTCTGAGTTTTTATTGTTGGTGTATAAAAATGCCTTCGATTTGTTATTCTTGACTTTGTATCCTGCTATTTTGCCAAATTCACTTATTAGATTGAGTAGTTTTTTTGTGGGGTCTATAGGGTTTTCTATGTACACTATCATGTCATCTGCAAGTAATGACAGTTTTACTTCCTCTTTTCCAATTTGGATGCCTTTTATTTCTCTTTCTTGTCTGATTGCTGTGGCTAGAACTTCCAAGACTTTGTTGAATAGGAGTGGAGAGAGAGGACATCCTTGTCTTGTTCCTGATCTCAGAGGGAAGGCTCTCAGTTTTTGCCCATTGAGTATGATGTTGGCTTCAGGTTTCTCATATATGGCCTTTATTATGTTGAGGTATGCTCCCTCTATTCTCATTTTGCTGAGAGTTTTTATCATAAACAGATGTTGTACTTTATCAAATGCTTTTTCTGCATCTATTGATATGATCATTACCCTGGCTGGTTTGGCTCAGTGGATTGAGCGTCGGCCTGCAAGCTAAGTGTTGCTGGTTTGATCTTCCCGTCAGGGCACATCAGCGAAGGAAAACTCTGACTCCAAAAAACCTCCGCTGCCTTGCGGCATACCTCTTCAGGGGAAAGGCTAAGGGAGTAAACCCCGACAGAAAATCCGGAGCTGGAGTCCCTAAGGCGGTTTGACGTTGTAGTCAACACCGGCAACTCCTGCGGCGCACCTGAAGCCAAGCTGTATTGACTCCGTCTTTCCCTTGGACCCTTCAGCTGCGAAGAGAGGGGGGGGTCTGCTGCATGGGCAACAGCAGACCCTCCATATCACCCTGCCCAGGCTCTGTAGCTTCAGCTTCACTGGAGAGGACACTCCAGCGTCATCGCAAGATGTCGATTCAACATGGGAGGAGACAGATACCGTGTCACTCCCGAGTTGGACTGCACAGCCATTCTCGGCGGTGCAGATAGACTCTTAAGAAGCTACACCATCGTCTCTCGAAACGGACGGCTGCTGACGACGACGATTTGTTAGGGATATTGCACCTAAATAGCCTCTTTGTTTCTGGGGATTTGGTTTGCCAGCCAAGGCGGGGCATGGGGATTGACAGGGCTGGAACTCAGCAAGGAAGGAAGAGTAGCAGGGGTTGCCAAATTAAGATGTATTTGCAAAGCCCAGGGATGCACCTGGACCGCCTGGTGTTTCACAGCCTTCCTTTGCCTCCAGCGTCCTCTCTCACCTTGGAGGTGTCCAAGGTTTTTTAAGCTCAAGACTGAGGTCTTAGGGGACTGTCCTTGAACCTCAGAGCTCAAAAGCCAAAGATCTGAAGTCAGGTAGATCTCAGAACGCCTCCTGGCTTCTTCATGAGCCAGCTGAGGGGGCTTAGACAAGCCCTATCCTGGATCACCAGTCCATGAAAGCAAGGATGCTGAAAAGAAAAACAGCCTCACAAGGTGGATGGCAGGAAGCTATGACAAGGAGAAGCGAGGCTCAGGACAGGCAGGTGCTGGTTCTGCTGTGCCTGTGACCTGTGCTTGGAGTTGCCTGGCTGCTGGGTCCTCACTCAACTGTGCTGGGTTGAAGGAACCACCTCAGGCAAATGCTTTCTGAAACAAAGGAAGAAAGGTGCCCCTCTAAAGCACTAACGTTTTCCTAGGGCAGGAAAGCTCCTTTAACATACATCTGCTTGGAACTGTATTCATTTTCTTGTTTCACAGTCTTCCTGTTCTCACCATGTATTTGCTGACTGATCTGACAAAAGAGAAAAAGAAAAAAGAAAGCTTCTATACAAATTAACAACGTTTTCGTTTGGTTTGTTTTATTAGTGTGAAAGGTTTAAACATAAAGTATCCATGTTACATGGATTAATCAGATGATTTATGATAAAAAATGCCAGAAAATAAGTTGCAGCTTATAATACTCAGTGAGCTTCGATTTTCTGAAATGTAGCTATTCAAAAATAATAATTAAGACATGAACAGTAAACTGATTCTATACATAAATTAGAGCTATCAAATGCAAATATTTGCCTTTAGATTGTCATGTATGGAGATTTAGTCATAAACTATGAGCTGGAGATGTTAATTGCGCTAAACCTGAGCTTTAATCAGGCACTAGGGCAGGATGAGCCTGGGGGCTAGTGTAGGGCTTCCTTCCTTCCCAGCCAGCGCCACCCGTCTAGATGGAGCAGGCTGAGTGAGCAAGACTATTTAAATTGTCAGGCTCTCCCAAAATCCCTTCTCTAGGAATTGAAATGCATATTGCTGGGTCACTTTAGCAAGGCAAAGAACTCTCCTGGGAGGGATGCCAGGTTTGGGTTGTTTTTCTCCAGTTATGTTCTGCAAGCTAGTCTTGCTCCAGGAAGAACTCAGTTATGTCTACACATGTTCTTAAACTGTCTTTCATTAGTAGGCTGCAGAGACAGCAGCCCATACTCCTAAAACCACAAGTAGGCTGCTGCAAAGTTTAAACATGCTTATTGATAAGCATCCCCAAACATTGCCATTATAGCAGACTAAATACAAGGGCACCTAAAATGCAAAGAGCTTGCTTGGAAACAGCTAAACATTTGGAAGTTTCTAGTTTTCTTTAATACAAACAAGCAAACAAACAAACTAGGTTTAGACCCTTGATAATGTCCCTAAGTCTGAGCTGGGCTGGAGGCAGGTATCTGCAATCCCTTTCCCAACCTCTGCTGCCTACTGCCAGACTGACCCCTTGGTAGCCTCACTTCTACCTGTCATCCCCACTGGGAAGGCAGTGGCAAGATCTGGGTGGATTTGAGCTGGTATGGTCCTCCCTCAAAGAGAGGTTTATCCTGTCAGGTCAACCTTGCTCTGAGAAATCACCCGGAGACCATTGTGGGATTAGGCAATGGGTTTACTGAGGGGAAAGGGGGGGAGGGGAGAGGCAGCTCCCGGACCAACTCAAGGGCCTGTAGGAGCAAGGGGAATAGGGAGAAAGGGAATGGGGAATGCGGACTCCCGGTCCTCCTCGTGGGCCCGTAAGAGTCCCACCTGCACTTCTGCAGGCACCTTTTTTATTTATACTTGTCAACCACACATTTTGGTGAGGGTGAGTTTGCTTATCAACATATTCAGTAGGTTATTTACATCTGATTGCTTGCCCCCCACACACACCAGGTTAGTTAACACATTGGGCTAGGTTCATTACCATTTCCCCTGGGAATGGTTTCAGTCCATCAACACATTCTTTGGGAAATGCTAAATCCATCAGCGTACCTTTGGGAATGGCTAAATCCAGGGCCAGGTTGATCAGCATATACCAAAAGTCCAGGTTTGCATTCTAGCTGCCTCCTTCCTAAACCAACTCCACAGGGTCCTCTGAAGCCCACAGACAGGGGCCTTGGTGTGGCAGCTACACAGAGGGATCTGGGCCAGGGTGGTCTACTCCCCAGGGATGCTTCCAGGGGCTGGGGCAAAGAGGAGAGTGGACTTTTAGGCTTGGGAATGCCACCTTCCTGCATAAAGAGAAGGAACCCCTGCCCTGGCTCTGGTCCCAGCCTGGCCACTTCACTTCCCGTGTGGGCCCCAGCACCTTCTACAGCTGGTAAGGGAGGGGTGAAGAGGAGTCCCCTTGTCTCCAGGTGTGAAATGCTTTTGTGATTGCCCACCCACATTTTTCACAGGCTCTTTCGGTTTTTTGTTTATCTTGATCCTCACCACCAACAGCCCAATTAACATGAGAGAACACAGACCTTGCAAGCTGTCCCATAGCTACTCTCCAAGCCTCTCAGTGCTTCCCCCAACCCCCCAGCCTCCCACCCATGGCAGTCTTGGAGAGGTCTGTGGCTATTGATTATTTCTTACTTTCAAGGCTGGAAATACACCAACTCTTTTTATCCAGAGATTCACAGCTGTCCCTGGAGGGTTAAAATATAAATAGCAGTTTCTGAGCATGCTAATAAATAGATGAAGCCAAGCAAACAATTTGTCTGCTGATCTCCCAGACCCTTGGTAGACCCATTGGGCTGGCCACCTTGCTAATGTGTCCACCAGTTCCCCTGGGCATGCTCTTGTTCTGCCAATGCTGGAATATAGCTGGCAAAGTGGGCTAAAAATAACACGAACAAGAGACAACAAATAAGCAGCCTCCACCCACGCAAAAGATACTGTCTGCTCACAGATTCCTCAGCCCCAGGAACCCACACTTGGAGGTCCAAAAGGGGTTTGGTCTCTGTCTGAGGTGTGTCCACACTGGTGTTGTCCTAGGGAGGAAGGAGGACAAGCTGGAAACAGTACTCTTTATCATCCTGGTGGTAGGAAAGCACCCTGTCCCTTGAGATGTGATGGGACTGAAGTAGGGACAGAGGGATCCAAGGTTGGCATGGTATCTCATCCTTGTGCAGCAGGCAGCCAGTGATGACCCAGGTGGCCCAAGGGGCATTGGTGCACCTGGAGCCCTGAACTGGCCAGTCCCTGGGAGCCTGTGAGTGGGATAGGCAGGGATCTTCATGTCAGCCAGACCCCAGGCCCAAGCTGCTGATAGAGAGACTAGACCCACAGGGGGCAGGGCTGTGCCCAAGGTCACATACAAATCAGGTTCTACCCAGGCTCCCTGTTTCTTTGGCCAGGACTCTCAGCAGGGCCTCCCCAGGCTCCTATAGGCTCTGGAGGACCCAGCAAGTGACATCAAATATCAGCAGGAATAATAGGTCTAAAGCAGGCACTGCCATGAGATTTTCTCCTTGGGTACTCATGGCCTGCTCTGGTAATTCTGGTCACTCACTGAGGTGAAATCTACTGCGCACATGGCCTCCAAGAACACAGGATGCATCTCAGAAGCAGCTACCTTGGCCTAGAGTTGGTCCTAAAGCTGACTGACAGGGCATTTACAGTGGGTGTCCAGGAAAGGCATGGGAAACCTCTTCCTTCCTTCCCTTCTGTCCTTTCTCCTACCTTCCCTGGCTGTCAGAGGACTTATTCCCCTCATCCCCTGGCCCCAAGCACTAGAGCATTGCCATTTGCAGGCCAGTGGCTTTCCCAGCCTCCCCAGGTACTGGTCCTCTCTGTAAAGGAGAGCAGGCCACATTGGTTACTGGCCCACAAGCAGGTCCATGCCTAGTAATGGCACTCGCAGTGTATTTTATGTAACCAGCGGCAGCTCTAATGGCAGAAGTCCATACCACTATATCACAGAGATAGCTCAGCTACATCCCGAACATGGTGTTACAAAGCAGGGTACCCAAGTAGATGGGAGGGGCTTTAACCATAAAATAGAGTTTATGGGGACTATGTAAAATTCTACAAGTAGCTGCAATTAGTCACCCTGCCCACTGCATCACAGGATGCAGTCAGGGATTTAAAAATAAGGCAGCAGGCATTTTGGCTAGGAAATTACCATGTGGCTTTGAAAGGAAAAGAAAAACCCCATGATGTTTACAAGGAGGCTGGAAACTCCACATGGTTCTGCATTAAGAGTTGGAGAGTACTGCGACACAGGCTCGAATGATTAGGAGCTGCATGTAAAACTAAACTGTGTTTGGAAAGTAGGAAAACTGTATCTCTGACTTTTCTAAAACTAGCCTGGTTTGGTAGGGGGAGGCAGAACTATGTGTTTGTGAGTGTTTTAAAGAAAATAAGACTTAATGGCAGAAATCCACCAATAATTTAAATCTATATAATCTTCAAATAAACAATTATTTTTCTATTCACCAAACTCTGGTATTAAGAGTTATGCTTCTGGAGGTGGGCAATTGGGCTCCTCATGACTGAAAAGCTCATGGGTTCTATTAAAATGGCAGGAATGCATTGCAGAGACAAAGCCTGCAGTCCAGACCTCTCCTTCCCACAGAGATCTCACCTGGCCATCCAAGGAAAGCCGGCAGGAAGCAGGAGCCACAGAACAGAAGACAGGCTTTAGAGAGTGAGATCTCCATAGGATGAGTCTGAGGACATAGGCACTAAGGCAGGAAGAGGCTGGACTGGCAGGGGTCCTTGGACCCCACTAGGGGCAGGCAGTTGGACCCCCAGGACTTCTCCAGGGCAGTGGGTGGAGGGACCTGAAGCTCTGGGCACAGGGCTCTAGAAATGTGGTGGCAGTGGTGACAAAGGAGAGGGTGAGGGTGAGAGAGAGAGCCAGCACTTCATTGGACTCTCAGCACAACCTCATCAGCCCTCCCTCTCCTGAGCACTAGAATTGTATATCCAACAGCATGCTGGACATTTCTACCTGGCTGTTTCTTAAGCTCCACCAACCAACTGTAGCCAGCCATGAACTTCAGCCTTCCCTGCCCCCTTACCCCCGCAAATGACCACTGAGTTGGTGCTTGAAGGAAGTTCCCCAATCTCTGTCTGGAGCCCAGAACTGTCTTCCCAACTCCTTCCTGGCTTCTCCCCTAGGACGATCCATGGACTCCTCAGTCTTATAGGGCTCTGCAGCTAGAGCCTGTGCCTTTCACCTCATATTCCATCCCCGCTCCCCATCTAGCAGTGGTACCACTAGCACCAGCACCAAGGCTGATTCCCTGTTGGGTCTTGGCCTCCTCCCTCTCCTCCCACCCCTTCACATCTTGTCCCTCTGCAATGATGGGGCACTTTGAGTTTCAACCTTTAATATATTGAGTGGCTTTGCTGCGCCTCCCTGGTGTTGGCATTCAGCTTGGACCATGCCACAGTCACACTTTTCAGGCAGTGGAATTCAAACTATAGAAATAAAAAATTAGAGTGCATTTGAGGTGTGAATTTATTCTATTTTTCATGACTACTTCTGGTGATTTTCTAGTAATAGTTGTTTGACTGGTCATAGACCTTTTCCCTAAGCTGGTTTCTTCCTAAAGGAACAGCTACAGTGTGAGGAATGAGGCCCAATGCCACAAACCTCCCATGGGCCCCACTTGCTTACATTCAAAAAGGGAAGCCCAGCTGAGCTTTTGGGAATGGGGACTTCCCTTTCAGCTGTTTGTAGAATTGACTTTTGTGAAAACTGAGAGATGTTTATGATAAGAGTGGTGACATAGTCCATTGGGCCACAGCTCTGCATTTCTTTCTTTTTCTTTTTCTTTTTTTAAATATGCTTTATTGATTATGCTGTTACAGTTGTCCCAATTTCTTTTCCCTTTGTTCCCCTCAACCCAGTGACCCCCCTCCCTCCAGTTGTCCCCTCACCTTAGTCCATGACCATTGGTTGTGCATATAGTTCTTCTCAACATTTTCCTGTCTACTCCACTCCCTCTTACTATGCTTCTTAATTCCTGCACCATCTCCCTCCCTTTCCTCCCTTCCCCTCCCTGATGACCTCCCCCCAAAATGTTCCCCATACCTATCATTCTTTTTCCACTCTCGTTGCCTACTTAGGTTGCCTTGTTTTGGTTCTCTAGCTTCTGTTGTTGGTTGTTGTGATGCAGTTTTCATTTTAATGTTCATAGTTTTGATCCTCCTTATCCTAAACAAGTCCCTTTAACATTTCACATAACAGTGGTTTGGATCTGATGAACTCCTTCAGTTTTACTTTGTCCTGGAAGCACTTTCTCTGCCCTTCTATTCTGAATGACAGCTTTGCTGGATAGAGGTTTTTGCTTTTTATTACTTTGAATATTTCTTGCCAGTCCCTTCTTGCCTGCAGTTTCTTTTGAGAAATCAGCTGATAGTCTAATTGGGACCCCTTTGTATGTAATTCTTTTCTTCTCTCTTGCTGCTTTTAAGACTCTCTCTTTATCCTTAATTTTTGACATTTTGATTATAATGTGTCTTGGTATGGTTCTCCCTGGGTCCAGTTTTTTTTTGGAACTCTCTGTGCTTCTTGTACCTGTAAGTCTATTTCCTTCCCCATGTTGGGGAAGTTCTGCCTCATTATTTTTTTACATAATTTTTCAATATCTAGTTCTTCTTCTTCACCTTCTGGCAACCCTATGATTTGGATGTTGGCCTGCTTATAGCTGTTGGATAAGTTTCTGAGCCTCTTCTCATTTTCCTCACTTTTTGTTTCCTCTTTCTGCACTGGTTGACTGTTTGTTCCTTCCCTATATTCTGATTTGTTGATTTGATCCCTGGTTTCTCTTTCCCTCACCACTAGTTTCATATGTGTTTTTGTTCATTTCAGCAGGACTAGCCTTCATTTCTTTCCCATCTTGTTTAAGATCTGATGTTAGGTCTGTAAGAATTTTTATAACCAAAGCTCTGAACTGAGCCTCAGAAAGATTATCTATCTGCTGGTCCATTAGATTAAATGTTTGCTGTCTGGTCAGCTGTGCCACCACGATCTCTATCATGATCTGTGCCATCCTGACAGTTTAGTGTTTACCTTTGCTTCCTGGACAGCTCTGCCTTTCTTATTTGCTTTTTGGGTAGTAAAGTTTGGAAGAAACATGGTCTTTGATTTCTTTTTAGTCTATAGGACATTTCCTCTTCATAATGTAAAAAGAAAAGATCAGGAAGCAAACACCAGACCTTTGTCTCTGTAAAGGCTGCTGTTCTGCATTCCTGAAAGTGCTGCTAACATCTAGAAGCAAATAAGTTCTATGACAGACAGTTAGGCTGATGCAAGCTCTCTGGATTTCCAGTCCATCTCTTTTAAACTGATTCAGTGCCAGCTGAATGACCAGCTCTGGGAAATAAAATTGAACCCAAGGATTTTCCCAGCTATCTGGAATGAAACTTTCACTTCTATAATTAGAGTTCCAGAATGTCAGGGCTGCAAGGGCCTTTAGGATTAGCTGACCCATCCCCATCATGGGACTGACAGCCAGACTAGGAGGTTCAGCTTGAGGTTTACCCCCTACTTCTCTCCCTGATAGGGCCATTTCTGCTATAACTTCTGCTACTAGTTTTTTCCACTATGTTTGTCTTTTCTCACAGATATAGTAGGTACTCACTAGGTCCTTGGTTGGTAAAGGGAATCAGAGCTCTTCTACAGTCTTCCAAGGTACAGGCTTTGGATCCACCAGGAAGTTAGTCTTTTCAGTAAGTGGGTGTCAAAATTCTTTCTCTAGAGACCTCAACACTTACAGGAGAATACACAGCACCACCACCTGGCTTTGAATGCTCTCAGTGATTTGCTTTCAACCTTATCTGGCACCTTCCTCACCTGGTGTCCTATATTCCTCTATGCCTGACAATTCTGTTCCCTTCACACACCATACAATTTCCTACCCTCCCAGTTCCAGCTATTCCCAAGATGCTATTCAATTCTGGTTGTCTATGAAGACCTTTCTTTTTTGTCAAGGCCTATCTTCAGGATTCTCTCCTCTGTGAAGCATTTTTCAAAGAGAGCTCCATCAATGTTTTCCTTTCTTCCTCTACCATTTACTCATTTATATCAGAGATATTTTTCCAGGTACCCATCACCTGGCAGGCACTGTTCTAGGCACAGGGGATACAGCAGTGAACAAAACAGAAGAACCTCTGCCCTAACAAAGCTGATATTCTAGTGGGGAAGAGAGGCAAGGAAAGAGACAGCTAAATGATGGAGAACTTTAGAGGTGAAGTTAATTTTTCCTTCTGCACTCTGTGGATAGTCTTACCTCTGTGTTGCCCTATTTTCTTCTGCCCTGTGGTGTGGTTACTTTGCACTTCTGTTTCATAATCCCAAGGGGGTGACCTCCATGAGAGTAGGTCCAAGGCCTGTTCTGCTCTGCAGCCCCCTCAGCACCAGGCCTACAGCAATCATTCAAGATAATGTTTATGAAATGAGTGAGTAAATGAATGAGGGAGGGAATGGATGGATGAGTGAGTGAGTGGATGGATGAGTGAGTGAGTGGATGCATGAGTGAATGAGTATTGAATCTCAGAACACTTGTGTGTTTTGGCTTTTCTTTTTTAAAAAAATTTATGTTTGTTTGTTTATTTATTTTTAGAGAGAGGGGAAAGGAGAAAGAGAGGGAGAGAAACATCACTGTGTGGTTGCCTCTCACTCGCGTCCCCAACTGGGGACCTGACATGCAATCTAGTCATGTGCTCTGACTGGGAATCAAGCCAGGGACACTTGGCTCGCAGACCAACGCTCAATCCACTGAGCCACAGCAGCCAGGTGTTTTGGCTTTTCTGAAACAAGTTTTCTATGTTGGAAGGTTAGGTGGCTTGAGCATAGGATTTCTGAGACCCAGGAGAAAAGTAAACATTGGCTCTCATACCACAGAAAAAAATGAAAGATGGCTACAAAAACTCAAGATCTCAATTTCATGGCCCATGCCACACTTGAGCCTCATTTGACAGTAGACTCTGTCTTCCAGTGGAAGATTTTTCCAACGGCCTAACCTTACTGACTCAGCCCCTCATGCCCAAAACATAACTGCACAGTGCCTTTGATTTCTTCTGCAAATATCAGTAGTACTAAAAATGAGAGGCTTTTGTATTTTCATATAGAAAAAAAAAGTAAGTACCAATTCTTCCCATAACCAATTCTTTATTTAGTCCTTTGAGTGCCAACGTCGCTGTCAGTGACTTTGACAAATTTTCCCAAAAGTGCCAGCGTTGCTTCCAGCGATTCTTTTTTGATGGCTATAAATGTAAATAACAATGGAATAATTCATATTTTATGTTTTGTTCTTTTTTTGGTACCTGTGATATAACTTTTTCTCATGTTGATCCAAATTTTGAATTAGGCATGGCACTCAAAGGGTTAATATGTGCTAGAATTAACCAGTTATTATGTCACCAAAGTTCTTGAAACTATTTGCCAAAGATTCTCATATCATTTTTAATCAAGTGAATTTTATCCTAAATCTTAATTTTATTTGATGTCTAAGTGATTATGGGAATGATTTTATGAACTAAAATAGAAATGGCTTCTTTTTAAAAATCTAATTGGTGGTGTACTTGAGTTACAAACACTATATTAGTCTTTTCACAACATAATCTGATATGGAATTTTATTTTCCTAAGAGACTTGATTTAGCTGCTCTTCATACATATTCAGTCTTTGTAAATATGTTTTTGGCTTTTCAGTAATATTAGATCTGAATATTTTGGCACATATCAGCAGGGGTAGGAGATTGAGTGGAAGGTTGCTACATGCATTAAACATACTAGTCCAATAGAAAAAATAGCATTTATAAGTATTTACAGGTATTCAATGTATCCTTAGATATGCTTTATAGTTTTCCACGAATTGGCTTAGGTTTAGCTGTTTTATTTCTTTTTTATTAGTTTTTCCTTTAGTTTTTATCACTATCTTTTAGTTGCTATTATTTTCACCTGTTTTTTTAACCTTTTTAAAGGTAGTTGCTTACTATAAAATTGTGTGTTTTAAGATATCCTAAGATCCATCTGTATTCAGACTGCAAAGCAGATCCAACCAACAATGCCCAAGGGGGTCTGAATGTGGCTCAAAGTCTGGATTCAACTATCAAAAGCCCAAAGCTATGGGTGACATGTCACTGTTCAACAGCCTGGCTGAGCGAATCTGTGTACAGTCAGGACTACTTTGATTAATTTTCTGGAACATGAACTGAACTTTCAGGATTGAGTGGCAGAAAACACTCCACCAACTACTTTAAGAGCTTCTTTCATCAAACAAGAATCCTTTCTCAGTTTCTGGGCTGCAAAGTTTGGAATCATTTTTCAGTCTCCAACACCCTTGGTCTTCCACTGAATCATAACAAAGGGTCATCAAGTCAACTTTCTCTTTTAAATGTCTCTTGGATGCATCACTACTTCCTTTCTGTTTCCATTGCTACCTCCTTTATACTGGACCCTAACCCTGATGCTAAACAAAAATTTTCTCAAAAGTGAAAAGCAAGTAAATGGGAGACAATCAGGTCTTATGGGCCTTCATTAAGAAAAATACTCTGGATCATTTCTAACCTGTAAACTATCATGATCCAAGTTTTGTTGTCTATCTTACTTTTCTATATTTTGCATCTAGTTGGAGGGAAGGGATCCAGAACACATAAGACTGACAAGGTGTGTATATCCAAAATACATTTTTAAATATATTTTATTGATTATGCTATTATAGTTGTCCCAATTTCTATTCCCTTAGCTTCCCTTTGTCCAGTACCCCCCCTCCCTCCAGCAATGCCCCCCTGTTGGTTCATGTCCATGGGTCATGCATATAAGTTCTTTGACTTCACCCTTTCCTGTACTGTTCTTAACATCCCCCTGTCTATTTTGTACCTACCAAATATGCTTCTTGATCTCTGCACCATTTCCCCATTTCTCCCCTTCTGCCTCCCAGCTGATAACCCTCCAAGTGATCTTCATATCTATGATTCTGTTCCTGTTCTGGTTGTTTGCTTAGTTTTTCTTGTTTTTTTTTTTGTTTTTTTTTTTTTTTTTTTTTTTTAGATTCAATTGTTGATAGTTTTGAATTTGTTGCCATTTTAATGCTCATGGTTTTGATCTTCTTTTTCTTAAATAAGTCCCTTTAACATTTCCTGTAATAATGGCTTGCTGATGAACTCCTTTGGCTTTACCTTGTCTGGGAAGCACTTTATCTGCCCTTCCATTCTAAGTTATAGCTTTGCTGGAAAGAGTGGGTGGGTTTGTGTATGTTCTAAGACTGTGCAGACACTTTAAGTGGAGTCTCCTGAAAATGTGGTAGTTTCTTCTACTGCCTCAACCCCCACTTGTCAGAAGTTATGGGGATTTATCTTTCCAGCACTGGAATCCTGAACACTGTGGTCTGGCTGGTGGCTGAGATCGCTCACTCCCAAGCATCCCTCCCAATTTTTACCCACCACACATGAATGTGGGGCCATGTGTCCTGCCACTGCTGCCGCCTCTCCTCACCACACCATGTCTCTGCGACTTTCTGCCCATTTTCGTGACTCCATGCCTCCTACCAGTTTGGATTAATGTAACTTCTTTAAATCCTTGGTTGTTGGACTTCCATACAGCTTGATTTTCTGATGGTTCTGGGTGTTGTTTTGAGATCTAGTTGTAATTCTTTCTGTGGTTGTGCAAGGAGATGAATCATGTCTACCTATGCCCCCATCTTGACCAGAACTCCCCCCAATACACTTTTTAAAGTGCTGCAAGTTATTAACAAAAAGATGATTTAATACAAAACTTGGCAAAAAACTTAATAGGTGATTTACAAGCGAAGAAATCCAAATGGCTAATAAATGTATGAAATGCAGTTTGAATTCTAGTAATGAGAGAAATACACATGAAAACTACAATGACATCCACTACTTACCCAATAGAATGACTAAAATTAACAAGTGTTGGTGAAAATCTGGAGTTCCTAGAACACTCATACACTGCTGGTGGGGAGTATACAATGGGACAGGCATGTGGGAAAAGTTTATATTATCTAGTAAAGTTAAATATAGCCACACCCAATGACCCAGAAATTCCACTTCTAGTTATATATGCTAGGGAAATGGGAACATACATGCATTAAGACACACCGACAGCCGTGTTCAGAGTGTCCAAAGCCTGGAACCACCCAACTGTCCATTGCAGTAGAACGGATCAATAGAGTGTCACATTCACATGAAAATTAAACTATGAAAATGAATACTGAAGAATCTTAAAAGCACAACATTAAGTGAAAGAGGGATAAAAACAAATAGAGAAAGCCTCAATCTTCTTAGAGAATATTTAATAATCCTGAATAAAATGTAAGTATAAATACAGATGGTAAAGGCCATTCTGATGAAGTTTCATATGAAAATGAAGAACATGTTATTGGAAATTGAAGAAAAGGTGTTATTTTTTATAAAGTGGCAAGGAAGTTGGCTGAATTGTATTTATGTTCTAGTGTTTTGTGGAAGGTAGGACTTGAAAGTGATGAAAATGAGTATCTAGCTGATGTAAAGCAAAGTGTTGAAGGTATGGCATAGTTCATTTTAATTGCTTATAGTAAAATGTGAGCAGCAGAGAGAGATGACTTACTTAAATATGAAATTGTTAAACAAAAAGGAAGCAAAACTTGAAGATTTGGAAAATTATCCATCCATGATGTAGAAAATGAGAACACTAAGGCTGTGGCCAAGCAACCATTTGATAAAGATATTAGTATGGATGTAAATTATGGACTTAATCAACTATCTCAACAAAGGCCAGGAATAGAGATAGAATTATACCAACAGAAACACTGCCAACTGAGACTAAAGGAGAACATGAAGCAAAATGAAGGAAGAATGTTGGATTTCTTAGGCTCTACAAAACTGGATATAATGCTATTCAGCTACAAATACTGTTCTTCAAAACAAGGGACCTGGCAGTTGATTCAGAGATCATCAGGGTTGCCCAACCAGCACAGGCTCAGAATGTAGAAGGGGATGGATATGGTTGCCTCCACCTAAGTTTCAAAGGATAGTGCAGCCAAACCTTGGAACTGCAGCCCAGGAGAACCTTCATGGAAGCAGAGCCCAGACAGAGAGCTAGCTACTGTGGGCTTGAAAGGCAGAGCATCAAGCTAAAGAAGATTACAGTATTCTGGAGCCTTGCTGTTTATTGCTGTTTGCCTTATTAGATTCGGGACTTACTTGAGATCCATTTACCCCTTCCTTCTTTCCTATGTCTCTCTTTTGAAATGGGACTGTCTACCCTGTGCTTATCCCATCAGTGTCTTATGTACACACAGACATTTGGTTTCACAGGCTCATGGCTGGAAAAGAAGTTGCCTTAGGATGAATCAATTGTGCCTTGAGTCTCACTCATAGATGATTTAGATTTAGATAAAATTAGGTGGGATTTTGGACTTAGACTCTACAGTTGATGCTGATGTGAATTAATACTTTGAGGGTTATTGGGTAGAATGAATGTATTTTGCATATGAGAAGGACATGAATCCTAACCTCCAAGGCTGATGGTATTAGGAGGTGGGGCCTTTGGGAGGTGATTAGGTCATGAGGGTGGGGCTTTCATAGATGGGATTAGTGCCTTTTTAAAAGAGACCCCAGAGAGCTTCCTTATTCCTTTCACCATGTGAGGACACAGCTAGAATACAGCCATCTATGAATGTCACCAGATACCAAATCTGTTGGTGCCTTGATCTTGGACTTCTGAGCTTCTAGAACTCTGAGACATAAATGTTTATTGTTTAAGCCACTCATTCTATGGTATTTTTGTTATAATAGCCCACATGGACTAAGACAATGCACTTAGATACAGTGTAACCTTGATACTCCTGGTTAATTCATTCTGGAACTCATTTTGAGTACTGAAACTGACAAGTACCAAACAATGAAGCATTTTCTCTCATGGTGCAGCATCATGACTCATACAAGTTTTGGCAAGTGTGATGAGTCTCCAGCAAGCACCAGGTGCTGAAACATTTTTTTCTCATCAAAATGTGATGAATATGGGGTTTGATGAGTTCTGAAGCTGACGAGTACCAAGGTATGACTGTATTTTCTGTTATCTTTTAAAAATTTTTGTCACATGTTTCTAAATATATGCTGCTGAAGACTTACTAGCTTGTCCTGTCCAGTGTGGCTCAGTTGGTTGGGCATTATTCTGCAAAATGAAAGGTTGCTAGTTCAATTCTTAGGCAGGGCACCTGCCTGAATTGCAGGTTCAGTCCCCAACTCGGGTACATACAAGAGGCAGCTGATTGATGTTTCTCTCCTTCTCTTTTTCCCTCTCTTCCCCTCTCTCTAAAAATAAATAAATAAAATCTTTTTTAAAAAGACTTGCTAACTTAATTGTAGGACCACTATATGTGGGTCACAGGTAGCAGTTTGAACAGTTCTAGATGCTTCCAGTGCATCTAGGCATCTGCTAAGCTCCAGGACATCGAAGGGTTTTAGAGGCTTGGGCTGATAGCCTACTTCAAAGTGGTTTCCTCTGAGTATGGACCCATGGAGGTGTGTTGTTTCCCCTGTCCTGGGAAGGTAAAAACATTTACTTTTCCCACTCCCAAGAAACTAAAGCAGAATCCTCTTGACTGGTCCCTATCTCACAACACCTAAGACTCCAGAATCTAGAAAGCCAGGACTCCCCAGTGAGGCCAATGACAGTGCTCACTTTTGACCATTGTTTACAACTGATGTGACAGGACAGGTGCTGGCAGCAAGGAACCATAAGCTGGGCGGAGGATCCCTGGGTAAGTGTGTCACTCTGTCTACCTGTCTACCTAAAGGATCAGATACTGAGCTCTGGGGTTCAGGGTCCTTTCTAGCTGAAAACCTGACTAAGGCCTTCTTGGTTGGGGAGGCAGAAGAACAATTACAGGGGATTCAAGTGGTCAAATAAGCCAGTGAGGCCTGACCTTAGCCAATGTGGCATGGGTAACATGATGGTTGGAATATAGTCCCCAGTTACTCAATCACTTATCTGAGTGTTGCTGTGAAGGTATTTGTAGTTGTAGTTAATATCTACATTCTATTGTCTTTAAGTAAAGAACACTATTAATCCTAGACAATGTGAGGCAAGCCTCACATTAGTTAAAGACCTTCAGAATGAAGAATGAGGTTTTCCAAAGAAGACTGCCTCCAGAATGCATCATCAAACCTTTCCTGAGTTTCCAGCAGGCTGACCTGCCCTATAGATTTGGGACTAGTCAGGCCCCACAATTGTGTGAACCATTTTCTTTAAATAAATCTATCAATTTATTTCTCTATCCATCTCCATTTGTCTATCTAATCTCCTATTGGTTCTGCTTCTCTGTGGAACTCTGAGCCAGGTGATAACTCTGTGAACATTCCTAGGGCACTGATTATAACCCCGTGACCACAGCTTCACAGTTCTATGGAGGTTTGGGCAACCACGGTTCTAATCAGAATTAGTGGTTAACATTTAGCTGCACTGTTCCAACACTTCAGCTCTCTTCCCAGTGACCTGGAAATAGCTGAGGAAGATTTCAGGCAAAGATTGAAGGCAGGTGGAGGAGGCTTTCCTCTCAAGTGTAGGGGCTTCTCTGTCTGAGGTCTCCTTCGCAGGAAAGTGCAGTGAAATGGACTTCTTATTTTGAAACCTCAGCCTCTTTTTGTGGAAAATTGGGGGAAATTCACCATTCTGGCTACCTTTGGAACTTGGTGGTAGTGATCAGAGTCAGAAATGAGATGACAAATGGGAAAGTGTCTTGGGAAAGGGCAGAGCATATGTCCATATCAGACATTTTCACTGTTCAGGATGTTAGTGGACCCTGGGCACTTTTTCCTTTGTGGGCCTCTTCCTCAGTAAAAAAAAAAAAAAAAAAAAAAAAATTATATTTTGATTGTGTTGGTATAAAGATGAATACATTAATTCATATTAATATATTAATTCACAGTAATAGTATATATTAAAATATTTTCTGCCTTCTAAAAATTCATTTTTTCTTCTGATTTTAAAAGAAATTTAAATATTTTCATGAGCCTTTAAAAGTATCATGGCCCTAGTTCCTACTGAGCCTAATGGAGAAGTCAGCCCCAACGAGGTCTTGGCCTCACTAGCACACAGCCCTGGGAGGAGATTAGAGAGTGTCCAGGCCTTGAGGGAGCAGCCTTCTTCCATGGAATAGCTGAGTCAGTCCAAAGAAAAGGGTGGATTGGTTGCTTTTCTTCTTTGTCATTAAAAATAAGTCCGTTGAGTTCCTTAGAAAAAGATAAAGTCTTACAATATATATGACCAGTTATGTGGGAAAGAAAAAGATCCATGAGAATAACCAACACTGCTTTTTTATTATTTAAAATAATATTGTAATTATAGATAACTTTACTGAGCACTTATTATAAGCTAAACACTAGGCTAATCCTCATTCATTAATCTTCGCATGAAACCTATTTTAGAGACCAAAAGTTGATGTGCCAGGCTGGAGGGAAGTGGGGAAGTCAGAGGGAGTGAAGGGCATAAAGCAGAAGGGACCAGTAGGGGAAAGGGGCTGAGGAAGAAACTCTGAGGTTTCCATGTATTGTCATAATTTGCCCTTCTATAACCACCTTCTTTTCTTTAGGTTGGCTATCTCCTTGTCACTTAGTTCTCCCACTGGAACCTTGACCCGTTCCCTCTTTTGGGCCATACTTCTCTGTCTCATCAACTTGACAAGCATCTGTGTTTGCCTCTGTGTCTTATATAGAGCTGTCACACTTGTTACATTGCAAGGGGCAGAGCCTGAGGTATTTGTCAGTGTGGGGGTGACCTATTTCACTACATTATGGCACTTTATGTGGGGGAGGGGCCAGAGAGCAAACAAGGCCACTTGCTCAGCACTTGCCCCTTTTCCAGGCACTTCTTCCACTTCCCGTATGGGACAGGCGCCTCTCTAGGCTGTTGCCCTGGTTGTGGTTTCCAGAGTGGGTGGATCTGCAGACATTCTAGGACTATGGGGGCCTGCTAAACAAATGGACTCTGCTGAGAGACTGGCAGTTTCTTCCTCTGCCCCAAATTCCACTAGGTTTTCACAGTCCAGAGCAATGCAGCTTTATTTTCCCCGGTGCTGGAACCATGAGCTGTGCGGTCTGGTCTGGTGCTGCGATTGCTCCCCAGGTGTCCCCCTCTACTTTTTTTTAATGTGTGACTGTACTTTCGGCTGGCATTCCACTGCTGCTGCACTGTTTACTCTCTGCCATGGCTCTACCCCTCTTACCTGTCTGGATGAGTATTTCTTCTTCGTATACTTGTTTGTTGTACTTCCATGCAGCTTGATTTTCTGAAACTTCCAATTGTCTCCAGTTTTGCGGTAGTTGTACTCCTTCTTAGTTGTGGAGGGAGATGCAGCATGTCTACCTATGCCTCCATCTTGGCCAGAAGTTCATAACCACTCTCTATTTATAGTTTAATAAACTTGGAACAAAAGCACAGAAGATGCAAAGTTAACATTTTCCTTAACACTTTTCAGGAAAAGAGACTGCTCATGGCTCTAATTTGTTCTCTAAATGATTTTCATCTCCCCTAGGCCAACAACAGGAGCCATTAAATAAGAACATATTTTTTATGTTTCCTGTTGTTGAATTAGATGAGGATGATCCCTCTGGAAGTCTCTTGGAAGTCATAGGAATTGCAGTCCTTCCCACCTTACCATAGGAGTGCTTTAGTCCTCTGAGAGAAAACTGCTTCTTGGCTCTACAGCAGAGAGATTCCAGGGCTATTGGCTCAGTTCGATGGGCCTGGAGGTGCAAGATTGTTGTTAGCAGTAGCATTTTAAGTACAAGGAAATGATGGCTCCTAGGGTTGAAGTTGGGATAAGAAGCCAGGCAGTGCGACTCCAAAGAGTTGACTTTGTCACTTAGCTGCATGGCCAAGAACAGATCACTTCACTCTTAAGAGCTGCCCTTTCCTTGTGCCAGGGAAAGGAGCTAGCACAAACTATACACTTACTATGTGCCAGGGCTTTCCACATACTGTCATGAAAAGCAGCTTCCAAGAGCTCAGAAGTGCTAGGAACTAGAGAGAGGTGCATAGATACCAAAGTGTTCAAAACTGGCAAGAAGCCTGCACATTTTTCGGTCCAGCCTCCCATCTGCTGCTTCTGAACCTGTTGTTCTCCACTCACTTTTTAAAAATGTAGTTAATGTGTGCATATGTGTGTGTGACGAAATTTGCCATTTAACATTTTCTGATATGTTTTATCGATTTTGCTGTTACAGTTGTCCCAATTCCTTTTCCCTCTGCTCCCCTCCACCCAGGGACCCCCCTCCCTCTAGTTGCCCCCCTTACTCCATGCCCATTGGTAGTGCATATATTTCTTCTCAACATCTTCCTGTCTACTCCATTCCCTCCTACTATGTTTCTTAATTCCTGCACCATCTCCCTCCCTTTCCCCACTCTCCCTTCCCCAATATGTTCCCCATACATATCATTCTTTTTCCACTCTCGTTGCCTACTTAGGTTGCCTTTGTTTTGGTTCCCTAGCTTCTGTTGTTGGTTGTTGTGATGCAGTTTTCATTTCAACGTTCATAGTTTTGATCCTCCTTGTTCTAAACAAGTCCCTTTAACATCTCATGTAACAGTGGTTTGGATCTAATGAACTCCTGCAGTTTTACTTTGTTCTGGAAGCACTTTCTCTGCCCTTCTATTCTGAATGACAGCTTCACTGGATAGAATAATCGTTGCTGTAGGTTTTTGCTTTCCATTACTTTGAATATTTCTTGCCAGTCTCTTCTTGCCTGCAGTCTCCTTTGAGAAATCAGCTGATAGTCTAATTGGGACCCCTTTGTAGATAATTCTCTTCTTTTCTCTTGCTGCTTTTAAGATTCTCTCTTTATCCTTAATTTTTGACATTTTGATTATATTGTGTCTTGGTGTGGTTCTCCCTGGGTCCATTTTACTTGGAACACTTTGTGCTTCCTGGACCTGTAAGTCTATTTCCTTCCCCATGGTAGAGAGGTTCTGCTTCATAATTTTTTCACATAATTATTTTAAAAATATGTTTTATTGATTATACTGTTAGAGTTGTCCCAATTTTCCTTCCCTCTGCTCCCCTCCACCTGGTGGCCTCCCTCCCTCCAGTTTTCCCCCCCTTTTAGTCCATGTCCATTGGTTGTGCATATAGTTCTTCTCAACCTCTTCCTGTCTATTCCATTCCCTCCTACTATGCTTCTTAATTCCTGTACTATCTCCCTTCCTCTCCTCCTTCCCCCTCCCTACTGACCTTCCCCCCAATATGTTCCCCATACCTATAGTTCTTTTTCCACTCTCGTTGCCTACTTAGTTTGCCTATGTTTCTTTTTTTTTTTCAGATTTAATGTGTTTTATTGATTAAAATATTACATTTGTGCCAATTACCCTTCCCTCTGCTCCCCTCCACCCGGTGGCCCCCCTCCCTCCAGTTGTCCCCCCCTTTTAGATTATGTCCATTAGTTGTGCATACAGTTCCTCCCAACCTCTCTCCGTCTATTCCATTCCCTCCTACCTTGATCCCCAATTCCTATATCATCTCCCTCCCTTTCCCCATTCCCCCTCCCTGTTGACCTCCCCCCAATATGCTTCCCGTACCCACAGTTCCTTTTCCACTCTCGTTGCCTATTTAGTTTGCCTTTGTTTCATCTCCCTAGCTTCTGTTTTTTAAACCAGTCCCTTTAACATCTCATATAACAGTGGTTTGGATCTAATGAACTCTTTCAGTTTTATTTTGTCCTGGAAACACTTTCTCTGTCCTTCTATTCTGAATGACAATTTCGCTGGATAGAGTATTCGTGGTTGTAGGTTTTGGATTTTCATTACTTTGAATATTTCTTGCCAGTCTCTTCTTGCCTGTAGGGTTTCCCTTGAGAAGTCAGCTGATAGTCTAATTGGGACCCCTTTGTACATAATTCTTTTCTTCTCTCTTGCTGCTTTTAAGATTCTCTCTTTATCTTTAATTTTTGACATTTTGATTATAATGTGTCTTGGAGTGGTTCTCCCTGGGTCCAGTCTCTTGGGAACTCTCCTTGCTTTCTGGACCTGCAAGTCTATTCCCTTCCCCAAGTCTGGGAAGTTCTCCTTTATTATATTTTCACTCAATTTTTCAAGTTCTAGTTCATCTTCCTCATTCTCTGGCAAACCAATGATTCTTATGTTGGGCCTTTTATAGCTGTCCCAGAGGTTTCTGATCCTCTCATTGTTGCTTCCCATTTCCTCTCGCTGCATTGGTTGACTGCTTGTTCCTTCTCCATATTCCAGTTTGTTGAAATGAACTCTGGATTTTTTCTCACCTTCTATCTCGTATGCGGTTTTGTTCCTTTCGTTATGAAATTTTTTCGCTTCTTTCTTATCTTTTTCCTGCTCTTTTGTGAATTCTGTAAGCCACCTGATAACAATGGCCCAGAACTGAGCCTCTGACAGGTTTCTTATCTGTTCATCTGTCAGGTTCTCTATCTGCTGCCTGGTGAGTTGTGTCACCGGGATTTCTATAGTTGTCTGCCTCATTTTGACAGATGCGTTTTGTTTTCTTGGGCCGGCTGTCCGGGGCAGTGCCTGTGTACTCGTAATGACCCAGCGACCGGCGCCGTTTGGCGTCACAAATCAGCGACTGGCGCCTGCCTGTCTGCGACCTATTTCGCAGCCCTGTGGCGCTTTCTTTCTTTGGGGGCGGGGGTCCAAGATGGATTCACACAGTTATTCAGCTAGGAGACCGGGATCCGTCCTCCCGCCTCCCTGGGCCTCACTGTTCAAGGCGATGCGGCGGCCGCTCTCCCCAGCGCCGGAGTCGCGCACCGCCAGGGGCTTGCGCAGCCGGGATTCCTCGCCGCCCCGCCGCTGTCCAGGTGCGACCGCAAACAGCACTGCCCTCTTTAACTCTTACCTGCCCAAATGGCACCGCTGGTTTATAACTTCATATGTTGGACTTCCGTGTAGTTTTATTTTCTGGAATTTCTAGTTATCCTTTGTTTTGAAGTAGTTGTATTCCTCTCTAGTTGTAGAGGGAGACCTAGCGTGTCCGTCTAAGCCTCCATCTTGGCCGGAAGTCCACAAATGCTCCTGCCTATGTTTCGATTCCCTAGTTTCTGTTGTTGGTTCTTGTGATGCAGTTTTCATTTTAATGTTCATAATTTTGATCCTCCTTTTTCTAAACCAGTCCCTTTAACATCTCATGTAATAGTGGTTTGGATCTAATGAGCTCTTTCCGTTTTATTTTGTCCTGGAAGTACTTTCTCCGCCCTTCTATTCTAAATGAAAATTTTGCTGGATAGAGTATTCGTGGTTGTAGGTTTTTGATTTTCATTACTTTGAATATTTCTTGCCAATCTCTTCTTGCCTGCAGGGTCTCCCTTGAGAAATCAGCTGATAGTCTAATTGGGACTCCTTTGTACATAATTATTCTCTTCTCTCTTGCTGCTTTTAAGATTCTCTCTTAATCTTTAATTTTTGACAATTTTATTATAATGTGTCTTGGAGTGTTTCTCCCTGGGTCCAGTTTTCCTGGAACTCTCTGTGCTTCCTGGACCTGTAAGTCTATTTCCTTCCCCAAGTTCGGGAAGTTCTGCTTCATTATTATTTCACATAATTTTTCAATTTCTAGTTCTTCTTCTTCACCCTCTGGCAATCCTATAATATGAATGCCCATTCTCTTATAGCTGTCCCAGAGGTTTCTGAGCCTCTCCTTACTTTTCTTGCTTTGCACTGGTTGACTGTTTGTTCCTTCCCTATGTTCTGGTTTGTTGATTTGATTTCTGAATTTTATTTCCTCACCACTTGTATGTGTTTTTGTTCTTTTCGGTATGAGTGGCTTTCAATTCTTTCTCATCTTCTTCCAAATCTTTTGTTAATTCTGTAAGCCACCTAATGACTATTGCTCTGAATTGAGCCTCTGAAAGGTTTCTTATTTGTTTGTCTGTCAGATTCTTCATCTGTTGCCTGGTGAGCTGCGTCACCGGGATTTCTATAGTTGCTGCCTCATTTTGACAGCTTTGTTTCTTGGGCAGGCTATAGGGGGCGGAGCCCGTGTACTCATCACAACCAAGCAATCGGCAGCGATCTGCTATTTTTTTTGCTGCGCCGTGGCGCTTTGTCGTCACTACCCAGCGACCGGTGGTGAACTGTAACCTTTTTCACGGTGCTGTGGCACTTTGTCATCACTATCTGGTGACCGGTGGTGATCTGAAACCTTTTTTTGCGGCGCTGTGGTGCTTTCTGTGGGGGCGGGGGTCCAAAATGGGTTCCTGCCATTATTCTCCATTAGGAGACCAGGATCCATCCTCCCACCCTCTGGGCCTCACCGTCCGAGGCAATGCGGGGGCTGCCTTTCCCAGCGATGGGGTTGCGAGCTGCCACGGCTTGACTGCAGCTGGGATTGCTCTCCCTGCCACTGTCCCTGGTGCTACCACAAACAGCACCGCCCGATTCGCTCTTCCTTCCTGTCTGGTGAGCACCGCTGGTTTATAACTTCGTATGTTGGGCTTCCATGTAGTTTTATTTTCTGGAATTTCTAGTTATCTTTTGTTTTAGTTGTGTTCCTTTCTAGTTGTAGAGGGAGATTGAGTGTGTCAGTTTAAGCCTCCATCTTGGCCGGAAGTCCCCTCACATAATTTTTCAATTTCTAGTTCTTCTTCTTCACCTTCTGGCAACCCTATAACTTGGATGTTCACTCTCTTATAGATGTCCCAGAGGTTTCTGAGCTTCTCCTCATTTTCTTCAATTTTTGTTTCCACTTTCTGCACTGGTTGAGTGTTTGTTCCTTCCCTATGTTCCAATTTGTTGATTTGATCCCTGGTTTTCCTTCCCTCACCACTTGTTTCGTATGTGTTTTCATTCATTTCAGCAGGACTAGCCTTCATTCCTTCCCCGTCTTGATTAAGTCCCGCTGTTATTTCTGTAAGCTGTCTTATAACTATGGCTCTGTAATCAGCCTCAGAAAGGTTATCTATCTGTTCATCTAATTCATGTATTTGCTTTCTGGTCAGCTGCGTTATTGGGATCTCTATCATTGTCCCTGCCATCCTGGTAGTTTTTTGCTTCTTGAGTGGGGCTGTTATACCTCCTACACTATAGGGGGCAGAGCCCCACGCACTCGTCACTACTGGGTTACCCTTCTGGGCCTCACAGTCCAAGGTAATGAAGGTCTGCCTTCCTTGGCTTTGGGATCGTGAGCTGATGAGTTTGGTCTGCAGCTAGGGGTGCTCCCAGGCACTTATCGCCTCCCCTTAAACATGGGTATCCGTGCTTACCACAGTCCCAACGGTGGTCGCTGCTGCTGCCACCACCAACACAGTTTGACCTCTCTGCCTCAGTTTCGCCCCTCCTACCCATCTGGACGAGCACCACTTGTTTATAACTTCATACCCTGGACTTCCATGTAGCTTTATTTTCTGGAACTTCTGGTTATTTCTGGTTTTGCAATAGTTGTAGTCCTTCTTAGTTGTGGAGGGAGATGGAGCGTGTCAGTCTAGGCCTCCATCTTGGCCAGAAGTCACCATTTAGCATTTAAGGGTATAATTTAGTGGAATTAGGCACACTAATAGAGTTATGCAACAATCACTACTGTTTATTCATCACCCCCAAAAGAAACCCCATATCATCATCCAGTCACTCCCCACTCCCTCTTCCCTTAGCACCTGGCAATCATTTATCTTCTTTCTATCTCAACGAACTTGCCTCTTCTGGATACTTCATCTAAATGGAATCACATACTTAGTGGTATTTTGTGACTGGCTTCTTTCTACTTAGAATGATATTTTCAGAGTTCATTCTCATTGTAGCATGTATCCATACTTCATTCTTTTTAAAGCCTGAATAATATTCCATTATATGGACATGCTGCATTTTCTTTATCCACTCACCAGTTGATGGACATTTGGGTTGTTTCTACTTTTTGGCTATTATGAATAATGCTGATATGAGCATTAGTTGTTTTGTTACAGATTGGGGGTCCCCCCAAAATCCCCAGAGCCTGTGGGTTGGGGGATGGGGAGAAGGGAGCAGCTTTTCAGTTGCCTTTGCATAACTATGGCTAGTAGCTAGTGTCTTGGTTATGCAAATGGCTTCGGTTCTTCCAAAGCCCCAAGGAGATGGGAGGGGTTTGACCATGGAATGATGCAGAAAGAGCATACAGAGCCTGTGCAAGGTTCTGTGAATGGTCATAAATGGTTACCATGCCCACTGCATCACAGGACGCAGTCAGTGATTTAAAAATAGGTGGCAAGCATTTTGGTGAGGAAGAACTCCATGCTGCTTTGAAATGGAGGATATCATGTGGCTTTGAAAAGGACAGAGAGAGAGAACCATGCGTGATCCAGTGCAATGCAGCACGTTTTCCTGAACTGTTATATGAAGGCTGATGACATCGTACCCCAGATCCTGAAGGAGACAACTGACAGATAAGGGATGGGGAAATTCTGGGCATGTTTTTGGCTTCTAGCTTTTGGGGGAGCAAGGGAAGTGCTAGGTCCCATGGGAGAACAGGGCTCTGAGCTGAAGTGCTCACTGCCCTCCCAAGGTTGGAATAGTATAAAGACCTGTTTTCCTCAACACTAGTTGTTGGGTTTTACACCAAGGCACCATGTGAAAGAACCCCATTTTTCCCTGTAACAGTTTGAATACCTGTTCCATTACTGGACTGGAATTGCTGTGTCGTATGGTAATTCTGTGTTTAACATTTAGAGAAAAAATTAAACTGTCTTCAACAGAGACTGTACCATTTTATATTCCTACAAGCAATTGCATGAGATTCCAATATCTCTACTTTCTCACCAACACTTACCTTCTGGGTTTTTAAAAAAAATCTTAGTGGATATGAGGTGGTATCTCACTGTGTGTGTGTGTGTGTGTGTGTTTAATCCTCACCCAGGGATAATTTTATTGATTTTAGAGAAAGAAGAAGGGAGTGAGTGAGAGTGAGAGAAACATCTATGTGAGAGAGAAACATTGATCTGTTGCCCCTTGTATGTACCCGAACCAGGGACCAAACCCAAACCTAGGTATGTGCCCTGACCTTGGATTGAACCTGCAACCTTTTCATGTATGGGATGACATTCTAACCAACTGAGACACTTATCCAGGGCTCATTGCGGTTTCGATTTGCATTTTTCCAATCACTACTGATGTTGAACATCTTTTCATATGTTTGTTGGCCCTTCCTATTGTTCTTAAGATAAAATAAAGCAACCCTAATTAGGGCCTCAAAGGACCTACCCCTCCCTTATTGCAGCCTCCCTGTGCCCCACTGCATGCCCCTCTGGTCCTGCACTTCCACTCTGGGTGCCAGCCACACCAGCCTCCCTCTTCCTCATGTGCCCCAGAGGCCGCATACACAAAGCTCTCTGTCTGCAATGATCTTTTTCTCCTAGCCCCACCCCAAAGACTATCCACTCATCCTCCTCCATTTGTCTGACTTCCCATCAGATCAGGTGGACCCCTGTCTACATGTGCAAAGGCACTCATGCACTGCCCTTTACCTCACCTCATTTGAGTGATGGGCTTCCTGCTCCTGAAAGCATGCCACTGCCATTGCTTGGGCTCCTAGTTGACTCCTGGGGAAACAGTATGTTTGGGTCCAAATCAACAGACAGAAGACTAGACAGAAAGACTAAAGGATGTGCAGGTTTCATGCCAAGAGACTGCAGCCCGATCCAAGGAACACAGGCCATTGTGCCTCAGGCAGCAGCATATATAAGGCATCCCCAAACTTCTCCTGTTGATATCTTTGAAGTTGATCATTGTCAGCTGGGGTATGTTATGACTCATGCCCTTGAGGCAGAGTGGCTGTTGTCAGCAAGTGACTCAGAGATGTAGCTCCTCAGCCTTGATAACCAGCTGTGCCTGATAACATAGTGGAGAAAGTTCCACCATGGGAGCCAAGAACCAGAGTGGTCACTGTGCAACCCAGGGCCCTGGCCTCTCCAATCTGCTCAATATATCAGAATCACCTGTATTTTTGAAAATGCACACAGAGATTCTGATTTAGTAGCTCTGGAATAGGACCCAAGAAATATGCATTTTATTCAGTAGCCCTAGTGCCCCTGATGCTCAACCTGGCTTGAAGACTGCATAAACTACTTTGAGGACCCTGTACACTGCCCCAGACTTTTGGTTCTAGAACTCTAGAATGTCTGTCCATTGGAGTATTTTCTGAGTAAGTTCCAAGAAGTTCCTTGAAGGAAGGGCCAGCTTACTTTCTGTTCCTTGAGCACCTACTCTGGACCAAGTCCTGGGGGTACCCAGCAGTTGGTATACTGATCCAGGTCAAGTTGGTTACTGCCTGAATGCACATCCTACTCTTCTAGAGTAGACAGACCTACCACCTGCAATGCACTTTCCCTCGAAGTCACACATTCTGTGACAAGGGCTGTAATACTGAGATGCAAACTGAGGGTGCTAGACAGGCAGAGGGAAATGGCAAAACTCCTCCTGATGAGCATACCAGGAAAGCCAGGGTGGTAGGGTGTGGCTTTCAACAATACACTGGGAAGTGTATTGGGTAGGAGATGGCAGCTTATGGTCCTGGCTTGGGAGATTGAGGGTGGAGGTGCAGGGAAGTGTAGAAGACTGGTGGGAGTAGCACTGTGAAGGAAAAATGAGGTTTCTAGAATATGAGGTGGGAGAGATGATCATAGCCACATACTGGAGGATCTTGGATATTGGGGTGGTGAGGTAGTAGGAGATGGGGTAGGGGACTGTGCTTTTGCAGCTAGGGAGTCCAGTCTAGCTTGAAATCAGGGGACATGGGTAGCAGAGCTTTGGGAGCTCAAGGATATAGCACTGGGGAGGGTCTAGGAATGGGGGCACACCGTGCCTCTCAACTCAGAGTTTCTCTTCCTCAGGTTTCCCCCATTTAGCAGTATGCACCCAAAGACATTGCCTTCCCGTTTGAGACAGCCCTAATTGCTTGAAGCTGGACTTCAGGCTTCCAGCATGCCTTCTGTCCCATCTGCTGGTTTCTTTTTAAAAACAACATTTTAATTTACTTTTGTTTTTATGAAAGTTATACATTATCATAGTTTACATAGTTAAATAGTTGTACAAATTTTATTATGAAAAACAATGCTTTCCCCTTCCTTCCCCACCATTTCCCATTCCCCAGAGTCAAGAATTTTCAACTCTTTCAGCTAATTCTTTTGGTACTTACCTTGGTTCTCTAAATAACATTATCTTATTGCTACTTCTTGAATTTTAAGTTTTGGGCATTGTCTATGGGCTTACCTACACACAAGCTGCCCCCCACCTCACACAAGGATACTTCCTATCTTTACATTTTCCAATATAAGCATATCATGATTTTGGGTAGACCACTATTCAGTGGCTAAGTAGACATTATTTGTAATTGAGCCATGAAGTATCACAAATACTTTTCCTTAGTGATACAATTTTTGTTTTTCCTGGAGCTCATAATTACTTTATTTTTCTTTATTTTTAATTGAACTTATTGGGGTGACATTGGTTAATAAGATTACATAGGTTTCTAGTGTACAATTCTAAAATATGTCATCTATATTACATTGTGTGTTCACCATCCAAAGTCAAAACTCCTTCCATCACCATAGATTTAACTGACTCCCTTTACCCTTTATTACCTCACCCTACCCCGCTTTCTTTTCTGGTAATCACCATACTGTTGTCTGTTTCTATGTATTTTGGTTTTTCTTGGTTGTTCATTTGTTGCTTTCAATTTTATCATATATCCCACATATACGTGAAGTCATATGGTGCTTAACTTTTCCCTTTAGACTTATTTTGCTTAGCATAATATTCTCAAGATCCATCCATGTTGTCACAATGGCAGTTTTTCATTTTTTTATGCCTTTGTAGTATTCCATTGTATGTATGTACCACACCTTCTTTATTCAATCATCTATCAAAGGACACTTTATTTCCATGTTTTGGCCATGGTGAATAATGTTGCAATGAACAAAGGGATGCATATATCTTTGCAAACAAATGTTTCAAAATTTTCAGGTAGGTACCCAGAAGACGGGTTGCTGGGTCATATGGCAACTCTATTCTTACATTTTGAGGAATGTCCATACTGTTTTCCATAGTAGCTGTACCAATTTACATTCCCACCAGCAGTGAATGAGGATTACTTTTTCTCTACAACCTTTCAAACACTTGTTATTACTTGTCTTGTGGATAATAGACATTCTAACAGGTATTAGGTTGTATCTCATAGATTTATTTATGAGAAGCATTGATTTGTTATTCCACTTATTTATGCATTCATTGGTTGATTCTTCTATGTGCCCTGACCAGGGATCAAACCAGCAACCTTGGCATATTAGGATGACACTCTAACCAACTGAATTATCTGGCCAGGGCCTCATTGCAGGGTTGTTTTTTTAAAAAATATTTCATTTATTTATTTTTAGGTAGAGGGAAAGAGAAGTAGAAAGAGTGAGAGAAATGTCGATGTGAGAGAGGAACATCAACCAGTTGCCTCTTGTATATGCCCAAGCCAGGGACCTAGCCCACAGCCCAGGCATGTGCCCAAACTGGGAATCTGACCAACGACCATTTGCTCTGTTTTGCCCAGCCAACTGAACCATACCAGTCAGGTCATAGAGTCTTGATTTTCATTTTCCTAATAGCTAGTGAAGTTGAGCCTCTTTTCAGATATCTGTTGGCCATTTATATATCTTCTTGGGAGAAGTGTCCACTGGTGTCTGTTTAGAGCAGGGAAGAGATCCATTCTTCCCCTGGTATGCCCAGATGAGGTGCTAGCACAATCCCAAGGTGCTGAGTGGTAGGGCTCTGAATTTCCAGCCCATTTCTACCTCCTGTACCACCTTGGGCAAGCTGCCCACCCTGTCCAAGGCTCAGTCTATTTCTCTGAAATAATAATGTGATCCATACCTGCCTTAGGATTGCAATGACATTAACTGAGAGGCTGTGCAGAAAGCCCGAATGCTGGTAGCATCTCATCCAAAAACTCTGTACTACTCTTCTTGTTCTTCCTGGCAGAAGAGAAACCCCACTAGACCTGCTGAGATGGTGGCCCAAGGTGAACCCCTGAGTTCTAAGTGTGAATCCCTGAGTTCTAAGCATGCCCCCTTGGTAACTTAATTATACCAAGATGAACCAAGAGGAGGGGCTGAAAAGAGCATGCATTCCCAAGCACAGGGGCAGGCTGCTTGCTGCAGCTTTTTAGAGTCATTCTCAGCTAGTGCCCAGGGAACACACAGAAGATGAAAGAGCACCAAAGAAAGTTTCATTGTTTGGAAAAGAAGATTGGGGAGAGCTAGAAGAAAAGGACCCCTAGGGTGAGTGACCCGTGTGTGTGTGTGTGTGTGTGTTGGGGGGATATTTGCACAAATCTGGGTTCCCCATATTGAGTATTGTGCATGTTCCTGGCTTTGGCCTGCTCCCTGGAACGTTGTAGATGTTAGACACTGCTCTCTTCCCTTGATGGAAGGTAAAGTTGTGGGCTATAATCCAAGGGTGTGGCTACCATGCACTGGGCAAGGGTGAGATGCAAAGATGGGTATCCCCAGGAAGGAAGGAAGAGTATGCCCAAGCCATAGACCCCCAATCCTAGGACCCAACAGAGACTCTGTCCCTACTAGTTCAACTCATAAGCCAAGGACAGCTACAGGAGGTGGAGAGCCAGGAGAGTAGCTGCCAAAGGGCCTCATGCTGTTCAGATCCTGGTCAAGGTTACATCCCCTGACTTTACCAGCAGACCACCACCCAGCAGCATCTTCTACTCTTCTCTGTCTTTGATTTATGACACACACCTAGAGAAACCAGCAACTCTAGGCCCTTGCCTACAGGTCCCCTAAATATCCTCCAGAGCATCCCTCCAAACTAAGTGTGGCCAAGTCATCTCCTGCTAAAATCCTCCATGGACCCCCTCTCTTAGGAAGAGCCCAAAATTTAGGCTTTGGGATCCCTCTCCATGAGAACTTCTTCAGGAGTCACTTCTAATAGTCCATGTTTCCTGGACATAGGAGCACTTGCTTCTTCTGCCTGGGCCACACCTTCTACCAACTGACCTTTTACTCCTCAGCTCTCCCTGTGCTGCACACCCTCCTCTCCCATACTTAACTTCTGACCTACTTGACTCAAAGCCAACAGTTGCTTCCTTAGGTTGTTGTGAAGGAGATTATGGATGTGATGGCTAAATTTATTTGTCAACTTGGCCAGGTAATGGTGCCCATTGATTGGTCAAATACCATTCTAGATGTTGTTGTGAAGGTATTTTATAGATATGATTAACATTACAATCATTAGACTTTGAGTATAGCAGATTATACTTGTAATAAGAGTGGTCCTCCTCCAATAAGCAGAAGGCTTTAAGAGCAAAGACTGAGGTTCCCCAAAGAAAGAATTCTGTCTTATGATTGTAACATAGAAATCCTGCCTGAGTTTCCAGTCTTTAGATTCAAGACTGTAACAACTCCTTCCTGAATCTGTAGCCTGCTGACCTGCCAATTGATTTTGGACTTGCCAGCCCCAATAATCTCATTAGACAACTCCTTAAATTGATTTTTCCTTGGCCGTTCTAGCTTCTGGTGGTTTCCAGCATCATTGGTATTCCTTGGCTTGTGACTGCATTACTCAAATCTCTTACTCCTTCATGTGACCTTCTCTTCTGCTCTATATTTTGCTTCTCTTCTGTTTCTGTAAGGATAGTTGTCATTGGATTTAGGGTCCGTAAGAATAAATCCAGAATGATATGATCTCTAGATCCTTAACTTCATCACATCTACAAAGAGCTTTTTCCAAATAAAATCACATTCACTGGAGGTTAGAACTTAGGTATATCTTTTTTTGTAGATCATTATTCACTGTATCCACTCCCATATGTAAATTGCAAGTCACTGAATTCCTAGAAGTCTGGCTGTTCAGGCAGAGTGGTCATCGAGAAGACCAACTGCCACCTTCTCCTTTCAGAACCAAAGTAGGCCTCAGGGGAGGAAGCTTCCTTCCTAAGGTCCCGTGGCAAGTGAGGGACAGAGCTGATGCTTGTTACCAAGTCCCTAGGCTCCTATTGCTTGGGTAAGCCTGTTGTACTCATGGCCAGGCCCAAATCATTTAGATGGCATGGGCGTTTGCAAGGGTAGAAAACTCTCAGGATCCCTGCACACAAGACAGGGCTGGGTTTGCAGGGGTTACTCTGTTCCTACACCTTAACGTGACATTAGGAGTCCATACTACTTACAGGCCTTGAGGCCTCAGCTGGAAAAGGAGAAGGCTAGAGTAAGGATCTCGGCCGGTGGGGCGGGGGTGTCTCCCAGCTCAGATGTCCATGGCTGCCCAAGAGACCACAGTGGTCCATTGCTTTTAGTATGGCTGCCAACCTGCTAGGTGAGAGGAAGCCCTAGGATCCACCAGACTCCAGCTGCTATGGCACCAGGAGCAGACACACTGGCATCTTTGATGCCACTGAAATTCCAACAGGGATGCCCTTGACTAGCCTGTGACTCATGGGTCTTTAGGAATGGCCTGTACCCTTCACAGTGTGCCAAGCAGGAAAAAAAAAGCCTTTGGAGCTTGCAGTCTTGGGTAGGGACAGAACAAGTTGTGCTTTAGCACCCCCAGGGCCTGGGCCTGGCTGTAACTTGATGTCACCTTCTCCTATAACATCTAGTTTCTGCTGGTATGCATCCACAAAAAGGAACCTCAGTCCTAACCTCCCTCACTCCTGAGGCAACCAATACTACTGTGACTAACTTCTTGAGACGTTTTCTCCCTATTATGCAAGAACCTGCATTTCAGTCACTTCTGCCTTTCCCATTCTAGTCCTCAAGTAAACTGCCAGCCATATTAGGAGATATTTTTTCTGTAACTGAGAAAATGACACTTATTCTGCCCCTCCACTAGATATGCTCTATTTTGTCAGGGTCCTTCTGAGTGTGGGGCCCAGACGTAGTCAGAATATTTGGTTAGTGTTTCACCAGAGCAGAGCAGAAGGGAACTGTATATCAGACACTGCTAACCACTTGACATCTAGTATCCCACTGAATCTGCCTAATAGAACTTTGAGGTAATTTCTATTATTATGCCATTTGAAAACATAAAAAAAGATCATCTGAGTCTCTCAGGGGTAACAAATTTGCTCAAAGTCACAGAGGGTCAAATATCTAATCAGAAAATCTGGTTCCAAAGCCCAAATCTTACAAACTAATTTGCAGGAGGCAGCACATTCATATCCCTTGTTTTGAATGCTTTGCTTCTATTGATACAGCTCAAGGCCCTGAATGCTTATCTGGGTACTCCATTGTGCTACCAATTCTTAGTGAGCAATTGACTATTCCCCCCTATCTCTATGTGTTCTTTGGGCCCTGATTCAGAGTTCCCTCGGTCTCCATTGCCAAGGTCTTCTCCTTTATGAGCCATGCTTTAGATTGTGCAGGTCCCTCCTTCTCCCCGCTCCATGCTCCTGTCAGCCAATATGATCATTAGAGCACAGCAGGCAGGCTAAAGGCTGGTGCACAGAGCTGTGAGCTGGCAACCACTAAATTGAGAGCAATTCCTGGAAATCAGGAAACAAATATTGAGGCCAAAGGCATCAAAATTAAACCGGCCTTTGAAACAAACAAGTGCATCTCTGCAGGCATCTAATATGATTCTGCAAGGTTCTAAGACAAATGTTAAATGAGATAAAGTCTTCCAGCCTGGGTAGGGCTGCACCCACGGGGGCAGAATGTTGGGCAATTAATGGGAGCCATTAGAATGATCTTGTGTGAATTGAAAGCCATTGAGGGAAGTTGGGAGGGAAGCGTCTGGACCTCAGGCCCAAATCACCAAACCTTCCTGCAAGGGCATGAACTGTATCCTGAAAAATGTGGGGCAGGCAAAAGAAATAGCACCTTCCATACAGCCTGGTGCCAGGGAGACTTTCTTCCTCTCAAGGAGTCTTCCAGCCTTAGGAGCTGAGATTCTTAGGGTTGGAGTAGTCCAGAAGTGCAACCCCCTTTTCCCTATATATGAAATAAGATAATTTTAAAGAAGCATGAAAAAATATGCATTACCAATGATGACATTTCTTTTGGACTCAAAAAAAGCAAAACATGAGCTTTGAGCATTCACAGCTGCAGCCATATGACATTTCCAGTTTTACATTCTGGGCACTGGAGCTGAATCCTTGCAATCTACTACAATTCAACAAGTGGCCCCTACTCCAGTGATAAACAAGGCTGTAGTGCAGGGAAATGGTAAGGAAAGACGTGGTGTCTGCCCTTGGGGAGCTCACAGATAAGGAAACCCTTCCTTTTAATATAATACCCAGTCTGCTAAATACTAGAGAAGATGTTCTGAGAGTAGGCTTAGAAAGTTCAGAGAAAAACATGATTTTTTTTCACTTAAAAACCTTGAAAGGCTTCCTGGAAGAATCAGAGGTTGACCTGGTTCTTGGAGGTTAAATACTATTTCAATAGCCAGAGATGGTGATGAGAGTATTCCCACTGCAGGGGAGAGCCTGGGCAGAGGGTGGAAGGACGTATTTGGGTAATGGGGAGGTAGATCATTTGGCTGGAACCCTGTGTCCTGAGGTGACAGCGTGGACTGAGGTCAGGCCTGATTTTCTAAGTGATAGGAAACCATTAAGGATCCTGATTAAGGGAAGTGGCATGAACAGATGTATGCATTACAGTTCTCTCAGAGTGAGATCCATGGACCCCTGGAAGTCCCCAAGACACTTTTAGAAGATCTGCAAGGTCAAAACTATTTTCACAATAACACTAAAATGTTTTTGACTTTTCCACAGGGTTGACATTGGCACTGATGATGCAAAATCAGTGGTGGTTAAAACAGCAAGCAGGTGCCTGGGCATGCACCATAGCAGTGGCACCAAATCGCACTGGTTACCATTGGATTCTTTTTTTTTTAAGTGTATTTTATTGATTATGCAATTAGTTTTCCCAGTTTTTTTCCCTTTGCCCCCCTCTGCCCAGTACCTCCCTTCCTTCCAGCAATCCCCACTCCCCACCTTAGTTTCATGTCTATGGGTCATGCATGTAAGTTCTTTGGCTTCACCATTTCCTGTACTATTCTTAGCATTTCCCTATTTTGTACCTACCAATTATGCTTCTTAATCCCTGTCCGTTTCCCCATTTCTCCCTCTTCCCCCTCCTATCTGATAACCCTCCAAATGGTCCCCATACCTATGATTCTATTCCTGTTCTGGTTGTTTGCTTAGTTTGTTTTTGCTTTTATTTTTTATTTTTATTTTTTCATGTTTTTGTTTTTTAGCTCATTTGGTAATTGTGAGTTTGTTGTCATTTTAGTGTTCATAGTTTTGTTCTTCTTTTTTAAAAAATAAGTTCCTTTAACATTTCATATAATAAGGGCATGGTGATGATGAACTCCTTGTCTGAGAAGCACTTTATATGCCCTTCCATTGGAAATGATAGCTTTGTTGGATAAGGTACTCTTGGTTGTCATTCCTTGCTTTTCATCACTATGAGTACTTTTTGCTAGCCACTTCTTACCTGCAAAGTTTCTTTTCTTTTTTTTTTTATTATTGATTATATTGTTACAACAGTTCCAATTTTCTCCCCCTTGCTCCCCTCCACCCAGCACCCCCCGCCCCCAGCAATCCCCCCCAAGTCCATACCCCTGGTTCATAAAAATTAACTATCCCCCCCTATCAAATATAAGGACCCTTTGTAATCTTGTAATGGACAATGGGCGAAGGTCTCAAGCTCCTCTAGCTGCTTCAAGCTGGACATGGTCATCGTCCTACCTACCCTTGGGTCCAGAAAACCCTAATAAGAGTGGGAGTGTGGAGGAGAGGGTGGCCTTCCCACATGGGGAAGGATCGTGCAGACTCCAGGTCAGTTGGCTGTCTCCAGTCAATGGCGTGCTTGGTTTAACAGGCTGGTGTCCTTGTTGTGTTCTGGGGGCAACAAATTTGGCGAAAAGGGTTAAAAGACATCATTCACTCCATAACTACTAGATGACAAAAGGTAGGGATTAATTTTTCAATGTTCCATATTAGGAAAAAAAAAAGGGGGGGGGGCTTCTTTGGAGGAAGGTGTGCTAGGCACATCTCACCTGTCCAAAACCCTTTTGCCCATTATACTTAGTTTGGGCTGAGGTAAATAGTTTGGATTTTCCCCCTCTCAGACCTCTGGGCCTTTTCTGTCCAAGCCATTAGGATAGAAAAGAGAAACCAGTTTTAAAGTGAAGCCCACAGACCAGCCCATTCTTCCCCAACCCAGCCATTTAGTTCAGCCAAACCGTTGAGTCTCAGGAGGCAGCGCTGCAGACAGGATTAAGTGAGGCTTATGCGTACAGACAATCACTCAGGTAATGCGATCATAGGCTTATGTCCTTTGAAAACAGAAAACACGTGTTAATTTATGTAACATAACCCACAAACAAGTCTCTAAATCTGTAAGACTGTATTATTGGGAAGACATCCAGTTGCAAGGCACTTGAAATTCTATTTGCCTGCAACTTCAGTATCTTTGATGATATCACAGACATGGTTTAATTTTCAAGTGAAACCATATTTTAAATGAGAAGAAACTTTTAAGACGGTTAGTTGCCCTATTTTATAGTCTACTACTGATCATTGTGATTTTCCTTGAATAATAATTTTTCTCCCTAAGGTTACCCTCCCTGTCTTTAAAGGGACTACATTAAGTCCATTTTTAATTTATCCTGTTCATTTGCATAAACATAACAAGAGCAGCAAATGATCACTTATGATCTTTAGTTCTGCTTTGCTGGAACGTACCCAAGGATTATTTGGGGTGACCCTCAGTCTGTTCTTCAGGGCACAGAAGCTGAGCCACATATCTGGCATTCATCCTTGCCTGTACACACCTGTTTTTTCCAAGTCTTTCTGGTTTTTCCTTGTGCCTTAAGGTCCCTTCTAGCCATCTTTCAGGAAAACAACCTTCGTTCCTTCCCTGGAAAGATTGCTGTGGACCGCACAACCAACCATGGTACCAGGCCTTTTATCTCACGGGCTTTTATTACCTTTGAAAGTCATTCCCTGTTCCTCAGGGCTTTTTGGTAACATTCTGAGCCCAAGTATGTTTCCTTTAGGCTTGACATTCCAGTCAAAGACTTGGTCCAAAAAAAAAAGGAACCTCTATTAACAACTGGTCTTATTAGTTCTATGCAAAGAAACTTATGTCATTACTTACTTGTTTAGAATGCCAAACTCTGGAGGGATCAAATAGGGAGAAAAATATACAACGTGAAGGAAAATCTTTGTCCTAATATTCACTGAACTGGCGTTTCCATTCTTAATATTTTCATTTTTCCCCCATTAAAGAAATTTTTTTTTCCATTACAGTTGTCTCACTTTTTTACCCCTCTTGCTTCCCTGCACTCTGTCCCTCCCTTCCCCGACATTTAGTCTCCACTCAGTTGCCCCTGTCTGTGGGTCATTCATATATATATATATATATATTCTTTACTTGACCCTTCCCCTTCTTACAACCTTCTCTTCCTCCTCCCCTCCCACCTTGTTACTGTCAGTCTACTTCTTGTTTACATACTTCTGGTTCAATTTTGCTCATTTGTTTGTGTTGTTAATTAGTTTCCTGTAATTGGTGACAGCATGGGGTATTTTTCTTTTGTTGCCTGGCTTATTTCACTAAGCATAATTTTCTCTAGTTCCATCCATGTTGTTGCAAATGGTAGAAGTTCCTTCTTTCTTTCTGCTACATAGAATTCCATTGTGTAAATGTACCACAGTTTTTTGATCCACTCATCTACAGATGGGCATTTAGGTTGTTTCCAGCACTTGGCTATTGTAAATAGTGCTGCTATGAACATTGGAGTGCATAGGTTCTTTTGTATTGCTGTTTCGGGATAGTTTGGATATAATCCTAGCAATGGAATTGCTGGTTCAAAAGGCAGTTCCATTTTTAGTTTTTTAAGGAAATTCCAAACTGTTTTCCACAGTGGCTGCACCAGTCTGCATTCCCACCAGCAATGCACCAGGGTTCCCGTTTCTCCGCATCCTCTCTAGCACAAGTTGTTTGTTGATTTGTTGATGATGGCCATTCTGACTGGTGTGAGGTGGTATCTCATTGTGGTTTTTATTTGCATCTCTCTGATGGCTAGTGATGTTGAGCATACTTTCATATGTCTATGGGCCCTCTGTAGGTCTTCTTTGGAGAAGTGTTTGTTCAGGTCTTTTGCCCATTTTTTAATTGGGTTGTCTGTCTTCTTGGTGTTGAATCGTATGAGTTCTTTATATATTTTGGAGATCAATCCCTTGTCTGAGATGTCATTGGTGAATATATTTTCCCATATGGTTGGTTTCCTTTGCATCTTGCTGATGTTTTCTTTAGCTGAGCAGAAACTTTTTAGTTTGATGTAGTTCCACTTGTTTATTCTTTCCTTTATTTCCCTTGCCTTAGGAGATATATCAGTGAAAATGTTGCTACGTGGGATATCTGAAATTTTCCTGCCTATTTTTTCCTCTAGGACTTTTATGGTATCACGCCTTACATTTAAGTCTTTGATCCATTTTGAGTTTATTCTGATGTATGCTGTGAGCTGGTGGTCTAGTTTCATTTTTTTGCATGTCCCTGTCCAGTTCTCCCAACACCATTTGTTGAAGAGGCTCTTTTCACTCCATTTGATTTTCTTTCCCCCTTTTTCAGATATTAGTTGACCATATGAACCTGGGCTTATTTCTGGGCTCTCTATTCTGTTCCATTGATCTATATGTCTGTTTTTATGCCAGTACCAGACTGTTTTGATTACCGTGGCCTTGTAGTATAGTTTGATATCAGGTATTGTGATTCCTCCTACTGTGTTCTTCCTCAAAATTGCTGTGGCTATTCGGGCTCTTTTTTGGTTCCATATAAACTTTTGAAGTATTTGTTCTAGGTCTGTGAAATATGTTGCTGGTATTTTAAAAGGGATTGCATTGAATCTATAAATTGCTTTGGGTAGTATGGACATTTTAATGATGTTGATTCTTCCCATCCATGAGCATGGTATATGCTTCCATTTATTTGTATCTTCTTTAATTTCTTTCTTCACTGTTATGTAGTTTTCTGTGTACAGGTCTTTTACCTCTTTGGTTAAGTTTATTCCTAGGTATTTTATTTTTCTTGTTGCTATGGTAAATGGGATTTTTCTTTCAGTTTCTATCTCTGAGTGTTTATTGTTGGTGTATAAAAATGCCTTCAATTTCTTAATGTTGACTTTGTATCCTGCTATTTTGCTGAATTCACTTATTAGGTTGAGTAGTTTTTTTATGGAGTCTAAAGGATTTTCCATGTACACTATCATGTCATCTGCAAATAATGACGGTTTTACTTCCTCTTTTCCAATTTGGATGCCTTTTATTTCTCTTTCTTGTCTGATTGCTGTGGCTAGAACTTCCAAGACTATGTTGAATAGGAGTGGAGAGAGCGGACATCCTTGTCTTGTTCCTGATCTCAGGGGGAATGCTCTCAGTTTTTGCCCATTGAGTATGATGTTGGCTTCAGGTTTCTCATATATGGCCTTTATTATGTTGAGGTATGCTCCCTCTATTCCCATTTTGCTGAGAGTTTTTATCATAAATGGGTGTTGTACTTTATCAAATGCTTTTTCCGCATCTATTGATATGATCATGTGGTTTTTGTCTTTCATTTTGTTTATGTGGTGTATCACGTTTATTGATTTGCGAATATTAAACCATCCTTGCATCCCTGGGATGAATCCTACTTGATCGTGGTGTATGATATTTCTAATGTGTTGCTGGATCCGGTTTGCCAATATTTTGTTGAGGATTTTAGCATCTATGTTCATCAGCGATATTGGTCTGTAGTTTTCTTTCTTTGTTGTGTCTTGACCTGGTTTTGGAATTAGGGTTATACTGGCTTCATAGAACGAGTTTGGGAATCTTCCCTCTTCTTGTATCTTTTGGAATAGTCTGAGGAGGATAGGAGTTAGTTCTTTCCTAAATGTTTTGTAGAATTCACTTGTGAAGCCATCCGGTCCTGGGCTTTTGTGTGCTGGGAGTTTTTTGATTACTGCTTCCATTTCACTAGCTGTTATTGGTCTATTCAGACTTTCTGCTTCTTCTTGATTCAGTTTGGGAAGACTATAGTTTTCCAGGAATCTGTCCATTTCCCCTAGGTTGTCAAATTTCTTGCCATACAGTTGTTCATAATAATTTCTTATAATTCTTTGTATTTCTGTGGTATCAGTTGTGATTTCTCCTCTTTCGTTTCTGATTTTATTTATTTGGGTCCTCTCTCTTTTTTTCTTGATGAGCCTGGCTAAAGGCTTGTCAATTTTGTTTATCTTTTCAAAGAACCAGCTCCTACTCTTGTTGATCTTTTGAATTGTTACTTTAGACTCTATGTCATTTAATTCTGCTCTGATCTTGATGATTTCCTTCCTTCTACTTGATCTGGGTTTTGCTTGTTGTTCTTCCTCTAGTTCTTGTAGCTGTAGGGTTAAATTTTTTTTTAGAGATTCTTCAAGCTTTTTTAGGTAGGCTTGTATTGCTATGAACTTTCCTCTTAAGACTGCTTTCGCTGTATCCCTAGGTTTTGGGTTGTTGTGTGTTCATTATCATTGGTTTCCAGGAACTTTTTGATTTCTTCCTTGATGTCATTGTTGACCCATTCATTATTTAACAGCATGTAATTCATTCTCCATGAGTTTGAATGTTTTTGAGTTTTTTCCTTGAGGTTGTTTTCCAATTTTAAGCCATTGTGATCTGAGAAGATGCTTGATATAATTTCAATTTTCTTGAATTTATTGAGGCTTGTTTTGTGTCCTACCATATGGTCTATCTTTGAAAATGTCCCATGTGCACTTGAGAAATATGTATATTTTGCTTCTTTGGGGTGAAAACTTCTATATATATCGACTAAGTGCATTTGATCTAAAGTGTTGTTCAGTGCCTCAGTATCTTTGGTGTTTCTTTGCTTTGAAGATCTGTCTATTGTTCACAATGGGGTGTTAAAGTCCCCTACGATGAGTGTGTTGCTGTCCATATCTTCTTGGAATCTTTCAAAATTTTCCTTATATATTTGGGTGCTCCTAAGTTGGGTGCATATATATTTATAAGGGTTATATCTTCTTGATGGATTTTTCCCTTAAGTATTATGAAATGCCCTTCTTTGTCTCTTTTTATGGACTTTGCTGTGAAATCTGTTTTGTCTGATATAAGTATTGCTACCCTGGCTTTTTTTTCATGTCCATTTGCTTGAAATACTTTTTTCCATCCCTTTACTTTCAGTCTGTGTAGATCTTTTGTTCTAAGGTGTGTCTCTTGTAGACAGCATATATGTCGGTCATTCTTTCTAATCCATTCAGCTACCCTATGTCTTTTAATTGGAGCGTTTAATCCATTTACATTTAAGGTTATTACTGATGAGTACTTATTCATTGTCATTTTCCCCCTTTGTACTCGTGTTCTTCTCTGTCTCTCTCTGTTTCTTTATCTTCTTAGAGCAGACCCTTTAGCATCTCTTGCATTGCTAGTTTGGTGGAGACGTATTCTTTTAGTCTTCCCTTGTCTGAGAAACTCCTTATTTCGCCTTCCATTTTGAATGAGAGCCTTGCTGGGTAGAGTATTCTTGGTTGTAGGCCTTTGTTTTTCATTGCTTGGAATATTTTTTGCCATTCCCTTCTGGCTTGTAGTGTTTCTGCTGAGAAATCTGAGGATAGCCTTATTGGAGCTCCCTTGTATGTTATTAGTTGTTTCTCTCTTGCTTCTTTTAGGATTCTCTCTTTGTGTTTGAATGTTTCCATTTCAATTATGATGTGTCTTGAGGTGGGCCTGTTGGGGTTCACTTTCATTGGGACCCTCTGTGCTTCCTGGATTTGTGTGACTCTTTCTCTTCTCATGTGAGGGAAGTTTTCTGTCATTAGTTTTTCAAAGAGGTTTTCTATCCCTTGCTCTTCTTCTTCTCCTTCTGGAATTCCTATGATACGGATATTATTACGTTTCGTGTTGTCCTGCAGCTGTCTTAGAGCCTCTTCAGTCTTTTTCAGTCTTTTTTCATTTTGTTGCATTGTCTGGGAGTTTTTGTGTACGTTGTCCCCCAGCTCGCTTATCCGATCTTCTGCTTCCTCTAGCCTGCTTTTTATTCCTTCTACTGTGTTCTTCAATTCAGAGATCGTATTCTTCATTTCCTCCTGGCTCTTATTGATAGCTTCCATGTCCTTTTTGATGCTGGTATAATTCTCAGTAAGTTCCTTATAGTTCACTATAGTTCACTCACTTCTGGAGTTCACTGTAGTTTTTCTGGAGTTCTTTGTAGTTTCCGCTGAGCTCATTTAGCTTCTCCATAATCCATGTTTTAAATTCCGTATCTGATATTTTGCTCCCCTCTATTTCATTTAGCACTCTTTCTGGGGATTCTACCTTTCCTTTTGATGGGGGGTTGTTTCTCTGTCTCCCCATTTTTGTGATTCCTTTTGTTTGTTGGTGCTTCTTAGAATGATCAGTTCTTCCTGGATCTGCCTCTGGTAGCGTCAGATCATGTACCAGACTGGCCCTAGGCAGCCTATTAGAGACTTCCAGTAATCTACTGTCTTTGTCTCTCTTCTTTAGTTGTTACTATACTCAATCTGTGATTGGCCGTCAGTCTTAAGGACCGTGGGTGTGGCAACTTAATTCCTGTATGCAGGGCTTTTATTTCCCCTTAGTATGACACCACTTGGAGGGGAATGGTCTGTCTGCTGTACTGGGGCTGAGTCAGCACTGGCTGGTCCTGGGAGGGGGTTAGTGTAGCTTCCACTTACTCCTTTGCCCTCCTGGATCTCTGTCTGCGTTGTCCTTGAAGATATTTCTTTAATCTGTCTTGTTGTATTTCAGCTACTTTTTGGTGGATCTTTTTCTCTGGTTAGTTGATTGAGAGTCACTCTGCCCACCTTGTCTTGAGATCTTTTGTGAAGGTGCTGCTAAAACATAATCACACAACCCAGGCAAGAAACCCACACCCTCCAATGTCTCCCCCAAATACAATCCCACTATAGACTGCAAATGAGCCCGTGTTAATATACTTGTGGAGATACTGGGACTCTTATTTTGTAGGAGAAACAGAAAGGAGTTGTTTTAAATGAAGGAAGGGTAATTTTTGAGCTTGAATTTGATAGAGTATTAATATTAGCAATTGGGATCAAGATTATGTAAGAGAGCTATTAACACTTACAGTGTATGTTTGAAAAGGAGGGGAGGGTTACAGTGTGGAGAGAGAAAGTGGAAGTGTATGGTGTTAGGATTATATAATCGGTATATACTATATGATTAGTGTGGGAGGTAGGGTAGACACAATAGACATCCAGGTAGACAGACAGCCAGAAATTGAAGGAGAGGGCTGGGGAGGTTAGAAGGTAGGAAACAGATTGAGAGAGAATATTTTAAGAATAAAAGTACAGAGTAGAAAATAGCAAGACAGGAAGGGAGAGAGGAAAGAGAGAGAGAAAGTAGAGAAGAGAAAGGTAGGGGAGAGAACGAAAGAAGAAGGGGAGGTAGAGGAGAGGGGACTGGATTAAAATTCTTTTTTTAAAAAAAATTATATATTATAAAAAAGATTAGGAGATTAAAACATGGTATAGAGTTGCAAGATAGAGAGAAAGGGTGAATATAGAGAGAGAGGAATAGGAGATAGGAAAGCAAGAGGGTTTGGGAGGAAAAGAGCTCAGAGGAGGGAAGGAAATCAGGAGGAAGAGGAGATATTAGGGAGGGGAGGGTTGAAATTGAAGAGTTGACAAAAGATAGGATGAAGGAGAGAAATACAAGAGGTAGAGAAAGAAGTGAGGGGATGGGGTAGAAAAAGAGAAGGGGTAAGAATGGGAGAGTAAAGGGAGAGGGGGATAGATTAGCATTATAATTTGAATATTAAGAGATTTGAATATAAAGTGGAATAGGGAGAGAGAGAGAATATGTATAGGGAGCGAAGGAAAATAAGGACAAGAGATGAAAGAAAAACTAATATAGACTGAAGGGGGACAAAATAAAGAAAGAAATTTAATAAAGTTGAAGGTGCGTAGCACAGAGAAAGGAGAGGGTGAGAAAGGAAGAGAACTTAAAATTATAAAATTAGCTGAGAATAGGATGAAAGGGAGACACGCTAAGGGGAGAGAAGGGAGGGAAGGGGCGGGGAGAAAAGGAGAGAGAATAAGAAGGGACTGACGGTAGGGGTAGTTAGGGAGAGAGTGAGAGATAAATGAATGAGGATTTTAACTCAATTCAACTTTTATGCACAGTCTCTGGGTATTTTTGGTTTGTTTGTTTTTTGGTTTTTCCTTGCTTCCTTCCTGAGTCTGTTCCTATTCAAAATTCCATGAGTTTCAAATCTTTTCTGGTTGGTTGGCTGGCTGTGGGAGGGTTCTGCTTGATTCTGGGATTGCTAGTCTTTTTTTTTTTTTTGTGGGCCTACCACCGCTCTGCTGTGAGCTGCCTTTAGTTGTCCCCTCCTGAGGCAGCCTCAACCCTCCTCAGGCTTGTCCAGCTACTCCTCCCCTCTGTTGGTCCAGCCTGTGCCTGCCAACAATCCCCGCCCTGCCTCCAGTCCTGTCTCTATTCCCAGGCTACAGCTTCTGCTCTCTTCCCTGTCTATATGCCTGCGCACCCTACCTCTCTCCCTTTCTCAAGATGGTCCTTTTGTTCTGCAGGACTCTGGCACAGTTGGTCAAAGCACCGGGCCCAGTGGCCCTTTCCTGCCCAGGGCCTCTCCCCTAGTCTGGAGCTTTGCAGTGGCTTTCCCACGTGGGCTCTTCTCCTTGCCCCAAAACTCTCTATTCTGAGCTACAGCTTCCGCTGGGTTCCCTGTCTATCGGCCTGCGCACTCTATCTTTCTTCCCGCCACAGCACCGTCCCTTTGTTTTGTGGGATTCTAGTGTGGTCGGTCAGCGCAGCACTCTCCTTCCCCGGGGCTCTCTGCCAGTCTGGAGCTCCGCAGCAGCCCTTCCCTGTGGGCCCTTCTCCCCGCCCTAAAACCATCTCCCCTCCAGAACCTCCGCCTCCACTCTCTTCCCTACTTACACACCCTGCCCGTCCTATTTCCCTCCTAGTCCCAGACCGGCCTTTGTTCTGTGGGATTCTAGCAGGACTAAAGAGCAAACACTGGTTTCAAGAACGCAGTTCTCCCCCGGTCCGGAGTTCCACAGCAGCTTTTCTGTGCTGCCGTTCTCCTTGCCCCAAAACTGCTCCTTTGTTCTGTAGGGCCCTAGCGCTAGAGCTGGGCTCGCCCGGAGTGCCGAGCTTTCGGTCGGAGGTTGTAGCTGAAGATATTTCCTTCTAGACTCAGATCAGTTTCTCCCAGTCCTGGTTGTTCACTGTTCTCTCCCTCCTCTGGCTTTTTTGGCCAAATCCTCTCCCTAACTCCCTACAAGAATTCACTCCGGGTTAGTGAGCTCTCCGGCTTGATACTGCAAACGCATGGAGTCTCGGAATGACTCAGCCTGCAGTTTGTGATAAACCCCTCCACCCCCCTCCACGCTGCTCCCACGATCTCCTCCCCTGGTCTCCTCCCCGTTTACGTTATCAGATATCCAGACTGACTCAGTTACTCACTCCTCTCCGCATTTGTTCCTGGATTCTGTCCTTAACAGGAGCGAGCTGAGAACACTGTCCCTATTCCGCGGCCATCTTGGTCCAAAGTTTCTTTTGAGGAATCAGCTGATAGTCTTATGGGGACTCCTTTGTAGGTAACTCTGCTTTTCTCTGCTGCTTTTAAGATTCTCTATCTTTAAGCTTTGGCATTTTAATTATGATGTGTCTTGGTGTGGTCCTCTTTGAGTCCAACTTGTTTGGGACTCTGTGCTTCCTAGACCTGTATTGTCTATTTCCTTTGCAAAATTAGAAAAATTTTCTTTCATTATTTCTTCACATAGCTTTCAATTTCTTGCTCTTCCTCTTCTCCTTCTTGACCCCTATGATTTGGATGTTGGTACATTTAAAGTTGTCCCAGAGGTTCCTATTCCTCCCCTTGTTTTTTTTTTTTTTTTTTTTTCAATTCTTGTTTCTTCTTTCAGTGAAGGTTTATTTTTTCCTCTTATTCCAAATTGTTGATTTGAATCCTGGCTTCCTTCCCATCACTGTTGCTTCCCTGTATATTTTTCTTTATTTCACTTTGTATAACCTTCACTTCTTCCTTTATTTTGTGACTATACTGAATCATTTCTCTGAACGTCCTGATCACCAGTGTTTTGAATTCTGCAACTGATAGGTTGGCTATCTTCATTTCATTTAGTTCTTTTTTTCTGGGGTTTTGTTCTGTTCTTTCATTTGGGCCATATTTTTTTCCCTCCTCATTTTGGCAGCCTTCCTGCTTTGATTCTGTGTCTTTTTAAAGTATATTTTATTGATTGTGTTGTTACAGTAGTTCCAATTTTTTTCACCTTTGCTCCTCTCTGCCCAGTACACCCCTTCCCTCCAGCAATCCCACCCCTCTTAGTTCATGTCCATGGGTCATGCATATTAGTTCTTTGGCTTCACCCTTTCCTATATTATTCTTAACATCCCCCTGTCTATTTTGTACCAACCAATTATGCTTCTTAGTCCCTGCACCTTTTCCCCATTTCTCCCCCTACCCCTCCCAGCTTATAACCCTCAAATGACCCCCATACCTATGATTCTGTTCCTATTCTGATTTGCTTAGTTGGATTTTGTTTTTATTTTTTAGATTCAGTTGTTGACAATTGTGAGTTTGTTGTCATTTTAGTGTTCATAATTTTGATTTTCTTTTTCTTAAGTAAGTCCCTTTGACATTTCATATAATAATGGCTTCGTGATGATGAACTGCTTTAGCTTCACCTTGTCTGGAAGCACTTCATCTGCCCTTCCATTCTAAATGATAGCTTTGCTGGAAATAGTAATCTTCGTTGCAGGCTACTTTTCATCACATACCGCTTTCCAGTCCCTTCCTGCCTGCAGGGTGTCCTCTGAGAAATCAGCTGATAGTCCTATAGGCACCCCCTATAGGCAACTCTCTGCCTTACTCTTGCTGCCCCAGGACTCTCTCTTTATCTTTCACCTTTGGCATCTCAGTCATGATGCGTCCTGATGTGGCCCCCTCTGGGTCCAGCTCTCCTGGGACCCTTCGTGCTTCCCAGACCTGTATGTCCAACTCCTTCGCAAAATTTGGGAAGTTTTCCTCATTTTTTTCAACTCTTGCTTCCTCATTCTGCACTGGTTGACTGTTTTTTTCTTCCTTATGTTCCAAATCATTGTGTTGAACCCCAGTTTCCTTCCCTTCACCATTGGTTTTGTGTGGATGTTTCTTTGTTTCCCTTAGCATAGCCTTCACTTCTTCTCTTATGCGTTTGCCATACTCAAGCATATCTGTCAAGCCTGTGAGCATCTTTATCACCAGTGTTTTGAACTCTGCATATGTTACATTGTCTATCTCCTCATCTGTGAGGTTGGCTATCTCTTCATCGCTTAGTTCTCCCACTGGAACCTTGATCCATTTCCACTTTTGGGCCATACTTCTCTGTCTCCTCATTCTGACAGGCTCCTGTATTTGTTTGCCTTCTTGTCCCAGATAGAGCTATCACTCCTGTTATATTGTAAGGAGTGGAGCCTTAGGGATTTGTCAGTACAGGGCGACCTGTTTCACCATGTTGTGGCGCTGTATGTGGGGGAGGGGTTTGAGAGGGAACAACGCCACCTGCCCAGCACTCGCCCCTTTTCCAGGCACCTCTCCCACTTCTGCACTGGACTAGTGCCTCTCTAGCTGCTGCCCTAGCCATCGTTCCCAGAGTGGGTGGGCCTGCGGATGTTCTAGGACTGTGGGGGCCCTTTAAACAAGTGGACTCTGCTGAGACCGGCAGTTTCTGCCTCCACCCCAAGTCCCACTGGTCTGCACAGTTAGAAGCAATGAGGCTTGATTTTCCCCAGTGCTGGGACCTTGGGCTGCGCGGTCTGGTGAGGAGCTGGGAACACGCCCCAGGTGTGCCTCTTGACTTTTTAAAACGTGTGACTGCGCTTTCCGTTGGCCTGTTGCTGCTGCCGTGCTGCTGCTGCTACCACACTGTGTCCTCTCCATCCTGGCTCTGCCCCTCCTACCTGTCTGGATGAGTATTTCTTCTTTATATCTTTTTTTGCTGGACATCCATGTAGTTGAATTTTCTGTAACTTCTGGTTGTTTCTAGTTTTGAGGTAGTTGTATTCCTTCTTAGTTGTGGAGGGAGATGCAGCGTGTCTGTCTACACCTCCATCTTGGCCGGAGGTCTCTGATTCCGTGTCTTGATAGTATGGCCTAATGTAGCAGGTGTCCTGTGGAGTCCAGTGGCACAGGGTCCCCTATCACCGAAACTGGTTAGTCGAAGTGCGCTCTTCATGTGGGATGAGTACACCTTCCTCTTGTAATTTAACCTTGGTTGCTGTCCCATTGGATTCTTCACTGTCATGCACTTGCAGTTAAAAAACAGAAAGCCAGATTCAATTAAGAATGTTGTTAGCTAAGCAGTAACAATTAAGTTTAGTAAGTATTGACCCTTGAATGGGAAACCTGATTCAAGCAATTCTGCTGGAAAACACAGTGCAGTGGTTGACTCAAGGGAAAGCACTCATGTGTTTATTTGAGTTGTGAGCTAAACTGGCTGATGTTTCATACAACATCATATTTACTTGAAAAAATAACTTATTTAACTCAGATTTGTGTATTTGGCTGGCATTTTCTCATAAACTAATGAAGCAAGTCCATTACTTCAAGTGAAGTAAGTGACAGCATTTTTCCCAATGATAAAATATGAGTTTTAAAGAAAAAAATAGAAGTTTGAAAAGCTTGGATCCACCACTGTGAGCTTAACATCTTCCCAATATTTAAAGACTTTTCCAACGAGATGGGTGGTTATAGGAACAAGTGTGAGTTTTTGATGTTGTAGAATGGAATGTGTCAACATATGGAAGCTCTGCCTCAGGTAGGACATTGATATCTTCCAAGTGACCAATGCATGATATTATCTAATAACAGGTGAAAGATCCATTAAAGGACAAGAAAGTCCTGTGAAGTTAAATAAAACCTTTCGAGGTATGGAAAGGTCAGTGACACACATTCCACAGTGCACTTAACCTGTAAGAAACAATCATGGTCCATTTTTTTTATTGTTGTCTTTCAATTACTGTTGTCCCATTTTTCCCTCATTTCTCCCCCCCACCAAGCCCACCCCTTCACCCACAGTCATATTCCCCCCCATTGTCCATGTCCATGAGTCATTTATACATGTTCTTTGACTAAACCCTTCCATTACTTATCCAGTTTCTCTCCCTCCCCCACCCCCCATAACTGTTATTCTGTTCCTTGTTCAATTTTGTTCATTTGTTTGTGTTCCTTAGTCTCCTGTATTAGGTGATATCATATGGTATTTTTCTTTCTTTGCCTGGCTTATTTCACTAAGCATAATTCTCTCTAGTTCCATCCACGTTGTTGTAAATGCCAGGAGTTCCTTCTTTCTTTCTGCTGCATAGTATTCCATTGTGCAAATGTACCACAGTTTTTTAATTCACTCATCTACAGATGGGCACTTAGGCTGTTTCCAGCACTTAACTATTGTAAACAGCGCTGTTATGCACATAGGGGTGCATAAGTCCTTTTGAATTGGGGTTTCAGGATTTTTCAGGTATAATCCTAGCAGTGGAATTGCTGGTTCAAAAGGCAGTTCAATTTTTAGATTTTTGAGGTAATTCCATACTGTTTTCCATAGTGCCTGCATGAGTCTGCATTCCCACCAACAGTGCAGAAGGGTTCCCTTTTCTCCACATCCTTGCCAGCACTTGTTGTTTGTCGATGGCCATTCTGACAGGTGTAAAGTGGTATCTCATTGTGGGTTTTTTTGCATCTCTTTGATATTTAGTAATGTTGAACATTCTTTCATGTGTCTATGGACCCTAAGTGTATCCTCCTTGGAGAAGTGTTTGTTTCGGTCTTTTGCCCATTATTTAATTGAGCTGTCTGTCTTCCTGTTGTTGAGATGTGTAAGTTCTTTATATATTATGGAGATAAATCCCTTGTCTGAGGTAGCATTGGCAAATATGTTTTCCAATCTGGTTGGTTTCCTTTTCATCTTGCTAATGTTTTCTTTTCCAATTTGTTTATTTTTTCCTTTATTTCCCTTAGGAGATGTATTGGTGAAAATACTGCTATGTGGAATATCTGAAATTTTCCTGCCTATGTTTTTCTCTAGGACTTTTACGGTGTCACAGCTTACATTTAAGTCTTTATCCATCTTGAGTTTATTCTGGTGTGTGGTGTAAGTTGGTGGTCTAGTTTCATTTTTTTGCATATCCCTGTCCAGTTCTCCCAACACCATTTGTTGAAGAGGCTCTTCTCACTTCATTTTATGCTCCTTCCCCCTTTTTCAAATATTAGTGAACCATATAGTTCTGAGTTTATTTCTGGGCTCTCTATTCTGTTCCACTGATCTATATGTCTATTCTTGTGCCAGTACCAGACTGTTTTGATCACAGTGGCTTTGTAGTATAGTTTGATTTCTGGTATTGTGATTCCTCCTGCTGTGTTCTTTTGTCTCAAGATGGCTTTGACTATTCGGGGTCTTTTTTAGTTCCATATGAATTTTTGAAGTATTTGTTCTAGGTCTGTGAAATATGTTATTGCTATTTTAATAGGGTTTGCATTGAATGTGTAAATTGCTTTGGGTAGTATGGACATTTTAATGATGTTGATTCTTCCCATCCATGAACATGGTATTTGCTTCCATTTATTTGTATCGTCCTTAATTTCTTTCTTCAGTGTTACATAGTTTTCTGAGTACAGGTCTTTTACATCCTTGGTTAAGTTTATTCCTAGGTACTTTTATTTTTCTTGTTCGTATGGTAAATGGGATTTTTCTTTAGTTCCTATTTCTCGTATTTTATTGTTGGTGTACAGAAATGCCTTCGATTTCAAAACATTGACTTTGTACCCTGCTATTTTGTCGAATTCAGTTATTAGGTCGAGGAGTTTTTTCATGGAGTCTATAGTGTTTTCTATGTACACTGTCATGTTTGCAAATATTTGCAGTTTTACTTCCTCTTTTCCAATTTGGATGCCTTTCATTTCTCTTTCTTGTCTGATTGCTGTGGCTAGAACTTCCAACACTATGTTGAATAGGAGTGGAGATAGTAGACATCCTTGTCTTGTTCCTGGTCTCAGGGGAAACGCTTTCAGTTTTTGTCCATTGAGGATGATGTTGGCTTCAGGTTCCTCATATATTGCCTTAATAATGTTGAGTTATTCTCCCTCTATTTTCATTCTGCTGAGTGTTTTCAACATAAATGGCTGTTGTATTTTATCAAATGCTTTTTCTATATCTATTGATATAATCATGTGGTTTTGGTCTTTCATTTTCTTTATGTGGTGTATTACATTTATTGATTTGTGAATATTAAACCATCCTTGCATCCCTTCGATGAATCCCACTTGATTGTCCTGTATGATCTTTTTAATGTGTTGCTGGATCCTGTTTGCCAATATTTTGTTGAGGATTTTAGCATCTGTGTTCACAGTGATATTGGTCTGTAGTTTTCTTTCTTAGTTGTGTCTTGACCTGGTTTTGGGATTAGGGTAATACTGGCTTCATAGAAAGAGTTTGGGAGTCTTCCCTCTTCTTGGATTTTTTGGAATAGTTTGAGAAGGGTAGGAGTTAGTTCTTCCCTAAATGTTTTGTAAAATTCACCCATGAAGTCATGCGGTCCACGGCTTTTGTGTGCCAGGAGATATTTGATTACTGTTTCAATTTCATTCCTTGTTATTCATCTGTTCAGACTTTCTACTTCTTCTTGATTCAGTTTTGGAAGGTTATATGTTTCTAGAAATTTGTCCATTTCATCTAGGTTGTCAAATTTCTTGCCATACAATTGTTTGTATTAATTTCTTACAATCTTTTGTATTTCTGTGATAACAGTCGTGATTTCTCCTCTTTCTTTTCTGATTTTGTTTATTTGGGTCCTCTTCTTTTTTTTCTTGATGAGCCTAGCTGAAGGCTTGTCAATTTTGTTTATTTTTTCAAAGAACGAGCTTTTACTTTTGTTGATCTTTTGAATTGTTTGTTTAGTCTCTATGTCATTTAAGTCTGCTCTGATCTTGATGATTTTCTTTCTTCTACTGGCCCTGGGCACGCTTTGTTGTTGTTGTTGTTGTTCTAGTTCTTGTAGCTGTAAGGTTAGATTTTTTTATTTGAGATTCTTCTATCCTTTTCAGGTAGGCCTGCATTGCTATGAATTTTCCTCTCAGGACTGCTTTCACTGTGTCCCACAGGTTTGGGACTGTTGTATGTTCATTATCATTAGTTCCCAGAAACTTCTTGATTTCTTCATTGATGTCTTTTTTAATTCATTCATTATTTAATAACATGTTATTCATTCTCCATGAGTTTGAATATTTTTGAATTTTTGCCTTGAGTTTGATTTCTAGTTTTAAGGCATTGTGATCTGAAAAGATGTTTGATATGATTTCAATTTTCTTGAATTTGTTGAAGTTTGTTTTGTGTCCTATCATGTGGTCTATCTTTAAAATTCTTCCATGTGCATTTGAAATCAATATATATTTTGCTTTCTTGGGGTGAAAAGTTCTATATATATCAGTTAAGTCTATTTGGTTTAGTGTGTTGTTCAATGCCTCAATATCCTTGGTGTTTCTTTGCTCCGAATATCTGTTCATTGTTGTCAATGGGGTGTTAAAGTCCCCTAATATGAGTGTGTTGCTGTAGATATCCTTGTAGTCTTCTAGTATTTTCCTTATATATTTGGGTGCTCCTATGTTGGGTGCATATATGTTTACCGGGGTTACATTTTCTTGATGGATTGTTCCCTTAAGTATTATGAAATGTCCTTCTCTATCTCTTTTTATGGCCCTTGCTGTGAAATATATTTTGTCTGATATAAGTATTGCTACCCCAACTTTTATTTTTATGTCTGTTTGCTTGGAAAACTTTTTCCATCCCTTCAATTTTAGTCTGTGTAAATCTTTTGTTTTGAGGTGTGTTTCTTGCAGACAGCATATACGTGGGTCATGTTTTTGTATTCATTCTGCTTCCCTATGTCTTTTAATTGGAGTGTTTAATTCATTTACATTTAAGGTTATTATTAACGTGTATTTATTCATTTTCCTTTGTACCTGAGTTCCTACCCCTCTCTTTTTTTCATCTTTTTCTTAAAACATTCCCTTTAGCATCTCCTGCAATGCTGGTTTGGTGGAGATGTATTCTTTTAGTCTTACTTTGTCTGAGAAATTCCTTATTTTACCTTCCATTTTGAATGAGAGCCTTGCTGGGTAGAGTATCCTTGGTTGTAGGCCTATGTTGTTCATTGCTTGAAATGTTTTTGATATCGTCAAATTTTGATGTCATACCAAAGATAATGTACACAATTATATGAAAAGTCCATTAAAAAATCCCCCCTTTTTCAATTACATATCTGTGTGAGGCTGAATTTCCTTTCTATAGTTAAACTATAACAAGATAGCATAACTAGTGTCAATAGAAAATTGGATGTGAGACTCTAGCTATCTTCTATGAAGTCAGATATTGGGAAAAAAATTTTTTAATGTAAAATAATGCAACTCTTTTCGATACAAGTTTTTGTTTTGCAAAATATTAATTACACATAAATATAAATTATATGTTAGTTAATATTATTTATATTCATGTAAAATAAATTTATTTTAATTTCATTATTAATAGGTAAGTAAACATTTTAACAAGTTTGTTTCTAAAATGTTTGACATGAGAGATATAAGTCACATAAAGAAAAGCTCTTTGGGCTCAACAATTTTTTCTTGTTGTTGATTTACTTCATTGCATTCTGCTTTTTTTATTGAGGTGAAATTCACATGACATAAAATTAATCATTTAAAATTGCACAATTCGTTGACATTTAGTATATTCACAATGTTGTGCAACTATAACCTTTATTTATTTCCAGAGCATTTTCTTCACCCCAAAAGGAAACTTCATACCCATGAAGCAGTCACTCCACTTCCTGTCATCCTCCCCATCCCTGGCAACCAGTAATCTACTTTCTGTCACTGATGATTTACCCTCAATAAGTTTTAAGATTATAAAGTGCATTAGACAAAATATTGGCTTAGTGGTTCAAATCCCAGCTTTGCTTTTATTAGCTGTGATACCTTGATTAAATTGTTTAACTTCCAGGAATCTAATTTTCCTCACCCCTAAAATAGATATAATAGTAGCATCTTAATGTGGGCTATTGTGGGGATGAAATGGAAAATGCATGTAAAGTATTTGGAGCATCACAGATACTCAGTAAATGGGAGTTCTTATGAACTCCTGGAGGAAGCATTGATTCCATTTTTATACATCCTGTCTCTAGACGTAGCTGGCAATATCTTGAGAACAAGAGCCAGGTCTTATTCACCTCATTACCACTGGCTTCCCAGCCATGAGATACTGGTAACTGTATCTCTCTGAGCTTTGCTTTCCTCATGTATAAAATGGAGCAAATTATAATACCCATCTCAAAGGGTAGTTGTGAGAATCAATGTAGAAGTGAATGCTTACAACATTCTCAGTACACAGGAGGCATTCAATGGCAGGTAGTTGTTAAGGAGGTTGTGATAATTACAATGATGTTGATGATAATACTGACACCGTGCTTCTTGGCTCACACACCTTGTGTGCATCTCAGAAGCTGCCGCTGAAGCTTGGTCCTTCCTCTAAGCTATTTGGTCCTATAACACCCTCTTCCCAGGAGATGGCAAGATCATGGTAGCACTGTCTGCCCAGGTCCCTAAGGGCCTTAATCTTTGCTTGATGTGTATATATGCACAGGCTTCTTGGGCTTTGGAAGAGCAAATAAGCTTATATTAAGCTTTCCTGCTAAAGCCATAGCTCTGGTTCCAGAGGACATTTCAGTTCCTTGGTTCTGTACTCAGCTAGATTAAAAGGCACTTTGACAACTGGCTGGTGGAAGCTCCCAAGATACTCTGGAAAGGCCCTAGGCACTCAAATTTGGAAGTGCTTTTATATATGCCTGGTAGCTCCTCATTGCCACTCCCATACAACACTTTTTCTTATCAAAGGAAAGAAACTTGCTTTGTTAGTGGAGTCCATTCCAATGATTCAGGGATCCCTAGGATCAACCCGTATCTGCTGTCATTGGTACATGGATCCAGACCTGCCAAACCTGTAGTTGTTGGCTTTGGGCTTTACAGTTAATTATAGGCTAACCCCCATGAAACTGAGATGCCACCATTCAGCCACCCTTCACTGCCACATTTACCATGCTATGAAATCTTTGTTCTTGTCAAAGTTATTTTAAGAGTGGTAAGTTGAGGAATGCTGGCCCTTCAGCCACATCCCAAAAGACCAAGTAGAATGGTAGGGTGGGGAGAAGATAAGACTGGTAATCAAGAGACTTAGAGTCAATCCTGCTGAGGACCGAAGACATGACCTTCCTGGGCCTCAGTTTCCCCACTTGGGGAATGAGAAGTTTGGACTGTCTCTGGGTTTTTGAATTTTAGTCAGCATTAGTCAGGGACCAATGACCACTGAATATTCATGTTCCTGAGCCCTGGAGAGGCTTGTTCTAGTCCTAAGGACAGGCAAGGGACAATTTTACCCTGAGTGGGTGACATAAATCATTACATACTAAAGAGAAAGCTGGCAACCTCCAAGATTTACCCAAATTGGAAGGGGGTATCTTCCTGCTCTATACACAGACTGGGTACCCATAGGGGCAGTGATCCAAAGGCAGATTGGTATATCTGTTGATGGGGGATGGTAGCAAATGAGTGTCAAGAATATACTTCAGTTAAGGCTTGGTGCAACTTATTGGGTGGTCCTAGGGACTTCTGGAAACTTAGCCTGAGGATAATATGAACTTGGTCCCTCACATACTACTCACATCATGTACTATTGAGATAGGGTAGTGAGAAACTACAAAAATTCTTTGGTAAGTGGAATAGCAAAACAGGCAGATAGCTGAACATGATGGCAAAGCAATTTACAGCCAGGAGCAGATGGTCAACAGGGCAGAAGACCTCCACTGTCTGGCAGGGGGCAAACCAGGGAAACAAAGACTTCCCCCCAGGGTAATCTCTACTCCCCTGGCCTTTCCTCCCTGGAGATAACATCTAGGTATCCATTGTGTTTCAGCTCCATGCCCAGAAAAGTAGCAAAACCAGGTGGGCCACCCAGGACTTATTACAATGAGTAAAGACCTGCTGCCTTGCCACTGACCAGTCAATGGAGACCATGGCCCTAAAAGAGCACAACTGGAAAACTGATGAATATTCTGCTGAAACCCTCCCCTGAGACCCTTCCTAAGATTCTTGCTTGCAAGGGATAGATAAAGGCCTCAAGACAAAGGACCCAGCATGGGCCCTCCGACTCTGGGTAGCAACCAGTGGCACCATTCCCTTTCCCTTCTTCTAAACTCTAAGGCAATGGGCAGTGGCAGCTTGTCCCAGGCTGTCCCCAAAAGCCACTTTTTTTTTCTGACTTCACAGTGAGTTAAGGCAGCCCAGCTAGGCTCTTTTGTTACTTCTTCTATGCTAAGCCCTTCCTTGTTTCACTGTCCCCAGCTTTAATAAATGTATCCTCATAATCACCTGGACTTGTGTTGTGAAATCTTTCCTCCATGAAGTCAAGAACCCACACACTACAGCTGGCCCTAGGCAGACACACTCAAGGCCAAGTGCCTGTCCGGTAACACTATGGGCTCTGAATGTATGGTTTTCAGCCCCCCTGGCATTCTATCTAGCACCTGCTCTGCTCTCTTAAGGGTCCTTCCTCCAGAGTCAGTGGACCTGGATAGGGCCACAGTTCAGGTGCGGTCTACTCCTTTTGAATAACTCTCCAGGGCTGCCTTAAATCCATTCTGCAGGTAGGCAGGCTGAGAAATCAAAGTCACTCACATGGAACATTCCAGGCTTCATTCTGACCAAGGCTGAAGCCAGTAAGGGAGTTGCAGGGGATTTCTGCCATCTTCTTTCTCATTGTATAATGAGAACCTGTTCAGCCACAGTGTGCACTCTCGGCTCATCTGGCTAGCACTTGGGTCCTCCTCTCAGCTGGTTGGCTCTACTCTCAGCTCTCCTCCTCACCCCTCTCTCTGTCCAGTCCCTGATCCTCTACTCTGTCTTTTGCTTTCTGGCCTCTCAGTGTTCCCTGCTCCTCTCAGCTGCTCACTCTTTTCTCTACCACCCCACTCTTGCTGGCACTCTTGGAAACCTTCAAAGGCCAGTGTCTCTGACCTAGTCAGACAGAACAGAGATGCAGGCAGACTGTGCTACCACCAATCCCAGGCTCTAAGGGGGCAGAGGCCCTGAGCAGGGTCTAAGGCCTCAGTGCTGAGCTGAGCCCACAGCTGCATGATCTGATGTTGCAGCAAAGAGAGCAACCTGGAAGGATGGAGCCCAAGTTTCAGGGACCGAGCCACCTAAGTGACATGGGAGAGTAGTCAAGGCAGTCAGTCCAGAAGCAGCCTGGATCGACAGGTAGCCCCACTCCACAAGACCATATCTACACAGACTGAGCCTCCATGCAAGGGTAAGGACAATATTTACATGCTGAGGCTTTTCCAGGAGATACATCTGCATGGAGCCTGGCTCTCTAAGGAGATGCAGATGGTGTTCAAGCATGGGGAGACTCCCCAAAGAAAATGGGGCTGTGTCCCCAAGGTACAAGAGTCTGCAGAGATACAGGCTACATCTACATGGAGCTCAGCCCAGTAGGCAGATGTAGCCTGTGTCTACACAGAGCCAAGATTTTCCAGAAGATGCAGACAGAACAAATGCAGAACATTGCTCATCCTAGAGACACAGGCTGCTCCAACACCAGCAACTGTGGCTCTTCTGGGTTACGCAGACTGAAATTGCATGAACCACAGCCCTGCAGTGCACAGATGGCTGGTCCACTCTAGAATGAGGCGTTGCCAGGTGGTAAAGTTTGCAGCATGTATTAATGCAGCTCTCAGGACCTCTGGGGGCTCTCTGTGGTGCACAGACCTGCATGATAGTATTGGGTGGGTCAGCATGGAGTGAAGATTCATAAAGAGGCAGAGGCACATTCCTGCAAGGGAGCTCAGTGGAGAGGCACATAAAACATTTGCACAAGATGAGCCTTAGCAAGCTGAGACAGGCCATGGCCACAATGGAGGTGGCTCTATTCCAGATGCAAACCTTGTTTACCAAGAATTCCAGCTACAACTATACAGGAAGAGACTCCACAAGAGGATGTCATTTGTGTAAACAGCTGCTCTGTAAGTGGACAGAAATTGTGTCTACACAAGCCAGAGCTCTGTGTGGGCACACAGACTAGTTTTTCACAGAACCATCCCATGGATTCCCAGGACAAGGTGGCACGTTCCTCAGATGGGGCTGCATCTACCCAAGACAAGACAGTGTCTGCCTGGGATGAAGCTGTGTCCCTCCAGAATAAAGTTGTGCCTGCAGAGAATGAGGCTATGTCTACTCATAATGAGGTTGCTTCTGTAGAGAACTAGGTAGTGTCTACCCAGAAACACACAGCTTCCACAGAAAATGAGGCTTCAGGGAGAATTTCTACCTGGTCCAACATAGGTCAAGTCCTTGCCTACATAAACATACCAGGCTATCCAATGGAGACACAGTTCATAACAACAGTGTTCACAGCCCCACTGGGAACTGCCACCTGGATCAGCACAAAATCCTCCTCTGCACCCAATTACAGCCAGTATATGGGTAAGCCAGGACTGCTGGTGGATATGCAACCTGTGCCTACACAGACTGTGGCTCCAAGCTGGATTGGCATGGAGTAACACTTTGCAAGTGGTCTCCAAGTGTTCATTGACAACCCCAGGCTCTACCTGCCAGCGTTGACTGCCTCTATGGCCAGCACTTGGATAAGCTCAGAACTAGCTATTGCAAAAGAAAAGTGGTTGCACTTAACTGTGGATCTTTGCGGAGACTCACTCTGTGTCCACACCAAGTGGGGCTCTTCAAGAAACTGCAGCCTGGGTAAGGCAAGCAGAAACAGCTGCTGTAAGGGGCCACTGGCAGCATCCACCTAATACAAGGAGTGCAACTCTTCACGGAAGTATTATCTGGACTGGCGGAGCAGAAGGAGGTTCTGCAAAGGGTCACTGGCTAATTCCACCTGAACCAGGGTGCCAGCTGGAGGCTCAACCCATGCCCACTTTGAGCTCAGCTCAGCAAGGACTTGGATGTAGGCTTATCAGAGCTTCTACCAGGGCACAGAGGCTGCACCTTAGTGGAGCAGAGATCCATGTGCAGGACAAGCCTGCCTCCATGCTTCCCACAGCACTACTAAGAAACACAACCTGGATCAGTGCAGCTGAATACGTTTCTATCTGAGGCTGCTGGCAGCACCTAACTATTGCTGAACTCCAAATGCAAGTACAGGATACACGTAAACAGAGCAGAGATGGGCCATATTCTAGTCCTGACCTCTTCCACCCTCAGGTGTAGGCAGCTGGCAGAGCACTGCTAGTGCATGCATCCTTGCCCAGGGATGGACCCAGCCCTCCCAGTCAGTGTGTTTGATGTGCACCATTCTTTGCTACCACTGCCTGCAGACCTCTCCCCCAGCACCATTTCAGTCCTTCCCGCTCTCTCTGAGCCTCATGACTGACCCCAAAGCCACTCTGCAGGTCCTTCCTCCTTCTGGGTTCCAGAAGCCTTGTGTTCCCAAATTTAGACAGAATCTAAAACATACACAAGGGTACAGAGTTGATTCCAATGTACAAACCCTTCTTCAGGTCTTAATCTGTAAAAAGTCTTTCTGATAAACCTGAAAAACCCACCAGTGCCTGGTTCTGTTTCTCCCTGATTGGGAGATTCTGGATTTATGGCCATGTGGGGAGGGGCTGTGTGGGGTCTTACACTCTGGGCAGCATTTGGACAGGGGTGGGAGTGGCAATAGGAGTGTTCCCAGAAGAAGGCATGCCATAAATACAGGGCTGGGGTGTGGAGTGAGTAGGAAAGCATGAACTATTTTGAGGAAACAGTAAGTCATGCATACTATCTGATACAGTTGGTTGCTGTCTCCTGGGTTTCCTTAGCACTTTGTATAGCTCCCGTTAGCATTTATCTCCCTGGTCCCCATTGCAGTCTCCTCTTCTGCTGTCCTGAACTCAAAGGCCGAGCTTCTTACATGGCTGTCCCAGTCCTCTTCCCTTATTCTCTCTCTCCACACTTCCCAGTAACCCCAGTAACTCCCAGGGCTCCAGTTACTATCTACAGTGGTGCTGTTCAATAGAAATTTCTGTGATGATAGAAATATTCCATATCTGTACTGTCCACTATCATAGTGATGTTACATGTAGCTATTGAGCTACTGGATATATATGGCTAAGTGAGTGAATTTTTTATTGTAATTAATATTTTTTTCTATTTTAAGGTTGTAATATATATAATATAAACTTTGCTATTTTAGTCATTTATTGTATACAATTCAATGACACTAATTACATTCAAGTGTTGTGCAAACATCATCATATATTTCCAGAACCTTTTTAATTAAAAAAATTTCTTCACCCAGGGATATGTCTATTGATTTTAGAGAGAGAGGAAGGGAGAGAGAGATGGAGAGAGAGAGAGAGAGAGAGAGAGAGAGAGAGAGAGAGAGAGAAGAGAGAGAGAGAGAGAGAGAGAGAGAGAGAGAGAGAGAGAGAGAGAGAGAGAGAGAGAGAAATTGGTTGCCTCATGTATGTGCCTCGAGCAGGGATTGAACCTGCAACCTAAGTATGTGCCCTAACTTGGAATTGAACCTGCAACTTTTTGTTGTATGGGATGACACTTCAGCCAGCTGAGCAACCTGACCAGAGCTATTTCCAGAACTTTTTCATCACTCCAAACAGAAAGTCTGTATTCAGTTTTTTAAAAACTATAATTAGTTTAAACTTGAATAGTCACATGTGGTTAGTAGCCACCATATTGGACAGCTCAAGCCTAAAAGCCAGTGGTTTCTAGAAGCAAACAAACACAGGATACTTTCGGCCAAGATGAAGGCCTAGACTGACACGCTCCATCTCCCTCCACAACTAAGAAGGAATACAACTACCGCAAAACCAGAAATAACCAGAAGTTCCAGAAAATAAATGGAGGTCCAATGTATGAAGTTATAAAGAAGTGGTGCTCATCTGGACAGGTAGGAGGGGCGGAGCCTGGGAGGAGAGTTTAATCTGTGCTGTCCGTCGCAGCAGCAGCAACGGAGGCAGGACAGCAGTAAGCAGAGACACCTGTATTTAGAGAGAGGAGAGAAGCACCTGGGGAGCACCCTCGGCTACAGACCAGACCCATCAGCTTGCAATTCTAAAACCGGGGAAGGTGGACCTTCATTGCCTTGGACTGTGAGGCCCGGAGGGGGTGGGGATGGAGGAGAAGGCTCCCCAGTCTCTCAGTGGAGAGTGAACATCAGAAATCTATCTTGGACCCCCACCCCCACAGAAAATGCCATAGCGTGGTGAGAGGGGTCGCCCGGTTGTGACGAGTGCACGAGGCCCCGCCCCCTATAGCGTAGGAGGTGTGACAGCCCTGCCCAGGAATCAAAGGTAAACACAAAACGGTCAGGATGGCACAGATCATGATAGTAATCCCGGTGACACAGCTAACCAGACAGTAAATATCTAATCTAACAGCTCAGCCGATAGGAAATCTTTCTGAGGCTCAGTTCAGAGCTTTGGTTATAAAAATGCTTACAGACCTAACAGCAGATCTTAAACAAGATGGGGAAGGAATGAAAGCTAGTCCTGCTGAAATGAACAAAAACACATACGAAACTAGTGGTGAGGGAAAGAAAACCAGGGATCAAATCAACAAATCGGAATATAGGGAAGGAACGAACAGTCAACCAGTGCAGAAAGAGGAAATGAGAAGTGAGGAAAATGAGGAGAGGCTCAGAAACTTATCGAACAGCTATAAGTGGGTCAACATCCAAATCATAGGGCTGCCAGAAGGTGAAGAAGAAGAACTAGAAATTGAAAAATTATGTGAAAAAATAATGAAGCAGAACTTCCTGAACCTGGGGAAGGAAATAGACTTACAGGTCTAGGAAACACAAAGAATTCCAAAAAAAACTGGACCCAGGGAGAACCACACCAAGACAAATTATAATCAAAATGTCAAAAATTAAGGATAAAGAGAGAATATTAAAAGCAGCAAGAGAGAAGGGATCCCAATAAGACTGTCAGCGGATTTCTCAAAAGAAACTCTGCAGGCAAGAAGGGACTGGCAAGAAATATTCAAAGTAATGAAAAGCAAAAACCTACAACTACAATTATTCTATCCAGTGAAGCTGTCATTCAGAATAGAAGGGCAGAGAAAGTGCTTCCAGGACAAAGTAAAACTGAAGGGGTTCATTAGATCCAAACCACTGTTACATGAGATGTTAAAGGGACTTGTTTAGAACAAGGAGGATCAAAACTATGAACGTTGAAATGAAAACTGCATCACAACAACCAACAACAGAAGCTAGGGAAACCAAAACAAAGGCAACTTAAGTAGGCAATGAGAGTGGAAAAAGAATGATATGTATGGGGAACATATTGGGGAAGGGAGAGGGGGGAAAGGGAGGGAGATGGTGCAGGAATTAAGAAGCATAGTTGGAGGGAGTGGAATAGATTGAAAGATGTTGAGAAGAACTATATGCACAACCAATGGGCATGGACTAAGGGGGCGGACAACTTGAGGGAGGGGTGTCACTGGTGTAGGGGAACAAAGGAAAAAGAAATTGGGACAACTATAATAGTATAAACAATAAAGCATAATAAAAATAATAAAATTAAATTTAAAAAAATCCAATGGTTTTCAAACTGATATCTTCAACCTAGACCTCCCCTCTGCCATGAGCCTCAGTCCTGGACACCCAACTGCCTAATGGGTACCTCCACCTGGGTGCTCTACTGGCACCTCAAACTCTACAGACTTTCAAAAATTGAACTAACCTTCCAATATGACTCCTTCTGGGTTCCCTTTCTTACAAATTAGCACCACCAGCCACCCAATGGCCTGAGTCAGAAACCTGGGAGTCACCTCAGACAGTTCCCATTTACTTTGCTTCCACAGCCAATTATTTCCAACCTCTGCAGATTCTTCTCCTTAACTATCTTCTCTGGACCCCATTTTCTCTTCCCATTGCCATTCTTAAAGGGCTGGCTCTCTCCTCCTCACTGTCTGACCATGACTTTCTTCCTCTCATCCCTTCACCACCATACCCTTGCCTTGCTCCCTTCCTAAGCTTTGCTGCCAGAGGCTGATGAGGCTCCTAATCTTGTCCCTTAGTATTGGGTACTTGGCAGAGAGCTACAAGGTCTCATTATTTAGATTCTGCTTTATGCCCACCCCAGCCTCAGTGTGAGGAACACAGAGGGGTACTCTCTGTGAAGATCAGGACTTTGGCAAGTTTGGGAAAATCAGAACAAGGGATGGAAACATGCTATCCAGGTTCCTGAGACAGTTCATCAGGCTAGACAAGAGACAGTGGGAGACAGGGGACAAGCACAGAAACTATAGAAACTGGCTTCAAACAGCCAAAGGCCTTTCATGTGAAGGAAGAGGAAGTGGATTTTATCTGAATGATCTGAGAGGTTCCTTGCTAGCTAGGTGATGGAAGCTGGAGCCAAAGTGGAGGACTGTTTCTAATCACATATATAAGAGAAGAGAGAATTTCTTATCATGGGGGAGGGTTCAAACCAAGACTGGACTATCATGGGAATGTCAGGGAATGCCTGCCAGGGGTGGGAAGCTAAAGACAAGGTGCTGCAGGGCTGTCCTCCCTGGGATGCTGACATTGTTTGGCTTCTGGGCTAGAGCCAGCTGGGTGGCTAATTGCCATTTTGGAGGTCTGTAACCACTAGTATAAGACTGAGTTTCCATGGATTTCTGCAAGCTGTCTTGCCCCAGGGCTCCATACAGGCGTGATGTTCTATCTAATCTAGTGTAGGGATGGAGGTGGCAGGTTCCATCTCAGGTCCTTGGGCAAGGTGGACTGGGTCTACCTTGTGACTTGTGATAAGAACAAAAATAGGCTCCAAAGGGTTCCACAAGACTGGGACAGCCTTGGGGTTCCCAACCACAGTGGAAGCTTTGGATACCATAGCTTTGTAGATGTAAGGTTGGTCTGGGGCCTGTACCCCAGTGGAGTCATGCTGCTGACAACCTGGGCAAGCTGATAGTCTTATGGGTAGATTTACTAAACTATGGGAGTGGCAGCCCTTGGTGTTCCACTTTTCTCTGTGTCCCACTGTTCAGGCTTCAGTACTCTCTTTACAAAGAAGTAATGTCATTAGCAGTTACAAGATAAATTTCTTCTTCATTCCTCTTTTGCCAGCCTATGCTATCAAAGGTTCTAACATGCCTCAGTGACCAGCCTGAACCAGGTATGAGATGCTTTGTTTCTCCAACATTCTCCTCTGTGAGTTCATGTTTGGCTCAAGTAGGCTGAACAATGTCCCTTACCACGATGTTCTCATCCTAATTCCCAGAACCTGTGACTTTGTTACCTTATACGGCAAATGCAACTGTGCAGATGTGATGACGTTAAAGGTCTTAAAAAATGAGAATGATCCCAGATTATCTGGGTGGGCTCAATATCACAGGGGTCCATAAAAGATGGAAGAGGGAGGAAAAAAAGTCAGAGAAGGTGATGTAATGATAGAAGCAGAGATTAGTAATGCCTTGCTGTATTTAAAGATGGAGGAAGGGACCATAGGCCAATGAATCAGTGGACTCTAGAAACTGGAAAAGGCAAGAAAATGATACTCCCCTAGAGCCTCCAACAAGCCCAGTGCAATTTATGTGTATTTTGGACTTCTGACTTCTGAAACTATAAGATAATAATTGCATGTTGTTATAAGCCACTGAATGTGCAGTAAATTTGTTACAGCAGCAACAGGAAATTGATATAGTGGCCAACAGTATTTAAACACCAACAACATGCACAACCACCAACTGTCAATGATTGAAGCAATGTGCTAAAGTGGACAGAGCATGCAGACAACCCTGAGTTCCACTTCCTGAAAGTGGAGCCTAAGGTAAAGTCACTTCACTTCTCTGAGCCTCAGTTTCCTCATCTCTAAAACAGCAAAATAAAATCACAATCATCAGGTCTGTAGTTTAGTTAATAGTATTGTATCAATTTTGATTACCTGTTTTGTACCAAAGCTACTTAAGATGTTAACTTTAGAGCAGCTGGGCAAGAGATATATAAAGTTTGTATGGAAAAAGTCTAGCCATTGTTAATATAATGAGAATGGTTTGCGCAACATTCATATAACCTGGCAGCCAAGAAGAGTGAACTGGAATGTGCATGCATGAACAATGATGACTTCACTGTACTAGTCACTGGGAGTAGTAGACACCATTGAGTGAGCATGTGTACTGTGTGGCTGTCGCATTCAAAATGATTAAGAGAGTAGAGCAACAAATCTGCAACAAATTTTGCATTAACACTGAACATTACTCTGCAGAAGTTATTTGGATGATGCAGAAGACCACAGCTATGGGCACCTGGTGACTGACAGCTTCATCATAACAACACAGCCACTCAGGCATCATGTCTTGTGCAGAGTTTTTTTGGCAAAACATCAAAAAACCCAGGTGACTCAGCCCCACTATAGCCCAGATTTGGTGCCCTGCAATTTCTGGCTTTTCTCAAAACTAAAATCACCTTTGAAAGAGAAGAGATTTCAGACCATTGATGAGATTCAGGAAAATATAATGGGGCAGCTGATGGTGTTTGGGAGAATTGTGTGAGGTCCCAAGGTGTCTACTGTGAAGGGGACTGCAGGGCCATTGTTCTGTGTACAATGTTTCTTGTATTTTCTATCTTTAAAAAAAAATTATTGTTGTTCTACTATAGTTGTTCCAATTTTTCCCCTGTTGCACTTCACTGTCCCCCACTCCTCCCCTACAGTCAATCCCTGCCCTGTTGTCCATGTCCATCAGTCATTTATACTAGTTCCTTGACTAGACCCTTCCCCTTCCTTCCCCCCCCACCCCCAGTCATGGTCAGTCTGTTCCTTGTTTCCATGCCTCTGTTTTATTTTGCTTTTTGTTTTCTTACTTAGGCTCCTCTGTTAGGTGAGATCACATGGTATTTGTCTTTTGCCACATGGCTTATTTCACTAAGCATAATGCTCTTCAGTACCATCCATGCTGTTGTGAAGGGTAGAAGTTCCTTCTTTCTACCTGCTGTGTAGTATTCCATTGTGTAACTATACCACAGTTTTTTGATCCACTCATCTACTGATTGGCACTTAGGCTGCTTCCAGCACTAGGCTATTGTAAACAGCACTGCTATGAACATAGGGGTGCATAGGTTCTTTTGAATTGGTGTTTCAGGATACTTTGGGTATAATCCCAGCTGTAGAATTGCTGGGTCAAAAGGCAAATCCAGTTTTATTTTTTTGAGAGAACTCCATACTGTTTTCCATAGTGGCTGCACCAGTCTGCATTCCCACCAACAGTGCACTAGGGTTCCCTCTTCTCCACATCTTTACCAGCACTTGTTTTTTGTTGATTTGTTAATGATGTCCATTTTGACTGGTGTGACGTGATATCTCATTATGGTTTTAATTTGCATCTCTCTGATGGCTAGTGATGTTTAGCATCCATTGATATGCTTATGGGTCCTCTGTATGTCCTCCTTGAGGAAGAGTCTGTTCAGCTCGTTTGACCATTTTTTAATTGGATTGTTCATCTTCCTGGTATTGAGTCATATGAGTTCTTTATATATTTTGAAGTTCAAACCCTTTCTTCTTTTTTTTTTTTTCCAATGGTGATTTTATGTTTAATTTTTTTGAAGAATTATCATATTGTTTTCCACAGTGGCTGCACCATTTTACATACACACAACGTTGCATAAAAGTTGTAATTTCTTTATAACCTCAGCACTTGTTATTTTCTTTTTGTTGTTGTTGTTTTTCTTTTATTTTTTGGTTTTTCAATTACAGTTGTCCCATTTTTCCCCCATTGCTCCCCCCACCCAGCCCACCCCTTCTCCCTCAACCATATCACTCCCCGTTGTCCATGTCCATGAGTCATTTATACACGTTCCTTGACTAGACCCTTCCTTTACTTATCCCCCTTCTCTCCCTCAACCCTCCCCGCTATTGAATACTATTCTACTCTTTGTACTATTTAGTTCATTTGTTTGTGTTCTTCTTTAGTTTCCTGTATTAGGTGATATCATATGGTATTTTTCTTTCTTTGCCTGGCTTATTTAACTAAGCATAATTCTCTCTAGTTCCATCCATGTTGTCGCAAATGGCAGGAGTTCTTTCTTTCTGCTACATACTATTCCATTGTGTAAATGTACCACAGTTTTTGGATCCACTCATCTACAGATGGGCACTTAGGCTGTTTCCAGCACTTAGCTATTATAAACAGTGCTGCTATGAACATAGGCGTGCATAAGTTCCCTTGAATTAGGGTTTTAGGATTTTTCGTGCATAATCCTAGCAGTGGAATTGCTGGTTCAAAAGGCAGTTCCATTTTTAGTTTTTTGAGGTAATTCCATACTGTTTTCCATATTGGCTGCACTAGTCTGCATTCCCACCAACAGTGCAGTAGGGTTCCCATTTCTCCACATCCTCGCCAGCATTTGTTGTTTGTTGATTTGTTCCTGATAGCCATTCTGACAGGTGTAAAGTGGTATCGCATTGTGGTTTTTATTTGCATTTCTCTGATGACCAATGATGTTGATCATCTTTTCATGTGTCTATAGACTTTCTGTATGTCCACTTCAGAGAAGTGTTTGTTCAGGTCCTTTGCCCATTTTTTAATTGGGTTGTTTGTTTTCTTGATGTTGAGTCATATAAGCTCTTTATATATATGGGAGAACAGTCCCCTGTCTGTGATATCATTGGCAAATATGTTTTCCCATATGGTTGGTTTTCTTTTCATCTTGCTGATGTTTTCTTTTGCTGAGCAGAAACTCTTTAGTTTGATGAAGTCCCATTTGTTTATTCTTTCCTTTATTTCTCTTGCCTTAAGAGAGTATCCATGAAGATATTGTTACATGGGATATTTGAAATTTTCCTGCCTATGTTTTCCTCTAGGACTTTTATGGTGTCACAGCTTACATTTAAGTCTTTAATCCATCTTGAGTTTATCCTTGTGTGTGGTGTAAGTTGGTGGTCTAGTTTCTTTTTTTTGCATGTCCCAGTCCAGTTCTCCCAGCACCATTTGTTAAAGAGGCTCTCCTCACTCGATTTTATGTTCCTTCCCCTTTATAAAATATTAGTTGACCATAGAGGCCTGGGTTTATTCATGGACTCTCTATTCTGTTCCACTGATCTATATGTCTGTTCTTATGCCAGTACCACACTGTTTTGATCACAGTGGCTTTGTAGTATTGTTTGATGTCTGGTATCGTGATTCCTCCTGCTGTGTTCTTCTGTTTCAAGATTGCTTTTGCTATTCAGGGTGTTTTTTTTTGGTTCTATATGAATTTTTGGAGTATTTGTTCTAGCTCAATGAAATATATCATTGGTATTTTAATAGGGATTTCATTGAATCTGTAAATTGCTTTGGGTAGTATGGCCATTTTGATGATGTTGATTCTTCCCATCCAAGAACATGGTATTTGCTTCCATTTATTTGTATCTTCCTTAATTTATTTCTTCAATGTTATGTAATTTTCAGTGTACAGGTCTTTTATCTCTTTGGTTAAGTTTATTCCTAGGTACTTTATTTTTCTTGTTGCTATAGTAAATGGTATTTTCTTTTTTGTCTCTGTCTCTGATATTTTATTGTTGGTGTACAGAAATGCCTTAGATTTCTGTATATTTATTTTGTACCCTGCTATTTTGCCAAATTCACTTATTATATCAAGTAGTCTTTTAGTGGAGTTTATAGGGTTTTCTAGGTATACGATCATGTCATCTGCATATAATGATAGTTTTATTTGTTCTTTCCCGATTTGGATGCCTTTTATTTCTTTGTCTTGTCTGATTGCTGTGGCTAGGACTTCCAAAACTATGTTGAATAGGAGTGGAGAGAGTGGACAGCCTTGTCTAGTTCCTGATTTCAGGGGGAATGCTTTCAGTTTTTGTTCATTGAGTATGATGTTGGCTTCAGGCTTCTCATATATAGCCTTAATTATGTTCAGGTAAGCTCCTTCTACTCCCATTTTGCTGAGTGTTTTCATCATAAATGGGTGTTGTACTTTATCAAATGCTTTTTCTGCATCTATTGATATGATCATGTGACTTTTGTCTTTCATTTTGTTTAGGTGATGAATTATATTTATTGATTTGCGAATATTAAACCATCCTCGCATGCCTGGGATGAATCCCACTTGATCGTGGTGTATGATCTTTTTGATATATAGCTGGATTCTGTTTGCCAATATTTTATCGAGGATTTTAGCATCTATGTTCATCAGTGATATTGGCCTGTAGTTTTCTTTTTTTGTTGTGTCTTGACCTGGTTTGGGGATTAGGGTAATACTGGCTTCGTAGAAATAGTTTGGGATTTTTCCCTCTTCTTGAATTTTTTGGAATAGTTTGAGGAGGGTAGGAGTTAGTTCTTCCCTAAATGTTTTGTAAAATTCACCTTTGAAGCCATCTGGTCCAGGACTTTTGTGTGCAGGGAGATTTTTGATTACTGTTTCAATTTCCTTCTTTGTTATTGGTCTGTTGAGACTTTCTACTTCTTCTTGATTCAGATTTGGAAGGTTATATGTTTCTAGAAGTCTGTCCATTTCTACTAGGTTGTCAAATTTCTTGCCATACAATTGTTTGTAGTAATTTCTTATAATTGTTTGTATTTCTGTGTTATCAGTCATGATTTCTCCTCTTTCATTTTTGATTTTGTTTATTTGGGTCTTCTCTTTCTTTTTCTTGATGAGTCTGGCTAGAGGCCTGTCGATTTTGTTTATTTTTTGGAAGAACCAGCTCCTACTTTTGTTGATTTTTTGGATTGTTTGTTTAGTCTCTATCTCATTTAATTCTGCTCTGATCTTGATGATTTCCTTCCTTCTTTTTGCCCTAGGCTTTGTTTGTTGTTGTTGTTCCAGTTCTTGTAGCTTTAGGACTAAATTTTTTATTTGAGCTTCTTCTATCCTTTTCTGATATGCCTGTATTGCTATGAACTTCCCTCTTAAGACTGCTTTTGCTGTGTCCCATAGGTTTTGGGCTCTTGTGTGTTCATTGTCATTAGTTTCTAGAAATTTCTTGATTTCTTCTTTGATGTCATTGTTAACCCATTCATTGTTTAATAGCATGTTATTCATTCTCCATGAGTTTGGGTGTCTTTGATTTTTTTCTCTGAGGTTGATTTCTAGTTTCAAAGCACTGTGGTCTGAAAAGATGCTTGATATGATTTCAATTTTCTTGAATTTGTTGAGGCTTGTTTTGTGTCCTATCATGTGGTCTATCTTTGAAAATGTCCCATGTGCCTTTGAAAAGAATGTATATTTTGCTTCTCTGGGGTGAAAAGTTCTATATATATCAGTTAAGTCCATGTGGTTTAGTGTGTTGTTCAATGCCTGTATATCCTTGGTGTTTCTTTGCTTGGATGATCTGTCTATTGTTGATAATGGTGTGTTGAAGTTCCCTACTATGAGTGTTTTGTTGTTAATGTTCTTCTTGTGGTCTAATAGTATTTGCTTTATGTATTTGGGTGCTCCTATGTTGGGTGCATATATGTTTATCAGTGTTATATCTTCTTGATGGATTATTCCTTTAAGTTTTATGAAATCTCCTTCTTTGTCTCCTTTTATTGCCTTTGCTTTGAAATCCGTTTTGTCTGATATGAGGACTGCTACCCTAGCTTTTTTTTTTCAGGTCCGTTTGCTTGGAATATTTTTTTATATCCCTTTATTTTCAGCCTATGTAATTTTTTTTGTTTTGAGGTGTGTTTCTTGTAGACAGGAAATATGTGGGTCCTGTTTTCTTATCCATTCCATTACCCTATGTCTTTTAATTGGAGCATTTAATCCATTTACATTTAAGGTTATTATTGACATGTATTTATTTATTTCCCTTTGTACCTCTGTTCCTCTACTCTTTTTTTCTCTTCCTTTTTCTTAGAACATTACCTTTAGCATCTCTTGCAATGCTGGTTTGGTGGAGATGTATTCTTTTAGTCTTCCTTTGTCTGAGAAACTCCTTATTTCACCTTCTATTTTGAATGAGAGCCTTGCTGGGTAGAGTATTTTTGGTTGTAGGCCTTTGTTTATTATTGCTTGAAATATTTTTGACCATTCCCTTCTGACTTGTCGTGTTTCTGTTGAGAAATCAGTCAATAGCCTTATCGGAGCTCCATTGTATGTTATTTGCTGTTTTTCTCTTGCTGCTTTTAGGATTCTCTCTTTGTCTTGGAATGTTGCCATTTTAATTATGATGTGCCTTGGAGTGCGTTAGGGGGGGTTTCTCTTTATTGGAACTCTGTGCTTCCTGGACTTGCATAACATTTTCTCTCATCAGGTTGGGAAAATTTTCTGTCATTATTTCTCCTATCAGTTTATCTATTCCTTGTTCTTCTGATGCCTCTTTGATTCCAGTTACTCTTATATTGTTCTTCCTTATGCTATCCTGTAATTCCCTTACCTCTTCTTCATACTTTTTCAGTCTTTTTTCATTTTGCTGTATCATCTGAGAATTTTTTTTTACATTATCTTCTAACTCACTAATCCGATCCTCTGCTTCATTTAGTCTGTTTTTGACTGATTCTACTGTGTTTTTCAGTTCAGTTCAGAGATTGCATTCTTCACTTCTTCCTGGTTCTTGTTGATAGTTTCTATGTCTTTTTTTATGCTGCGGTAGTTCTCTGCAAGTTCCCTGTAATTTTCTTGGAGCTGTTGTTAACTTCCTTGGAGGTTGTCATAGTTGTTTTTAAGGTTGTCGAGTATGCTGAGCTTCTTCACGACCATTGTTTTGAATTCCGAGTCTGACATTTGGGCTATGTCTATTCCATCTACCTCTCTCTCTGGGGATTCCTCTTTTCTTTTCATTGAGAGGTTGTTTCTGTGTCTTACCATGTTGGATTCTTCTTGTTTATTTTTGTTTTTTGGGTTTGTCCGCTTCGACTTCCCACCTTTGTGGTATGAGATTCTTTATGGTAGATCTGGGGGCTTCAATGGTGCAGTCTCTTTGATCTCCTAGCCTGATATTCTTCGGGTACCCTTTATGTCATTTGTTTTTGCTGTCTGGTTATATTTCAGATGCTCTTTGTTAGGATCTTCCTTCTGGCTAGTTGATTGAGAGTTACTCTATCCACTTTGTCTTGATTTCTTTTGTGGAGATGCTGTTAAAAACATAAACACAGGGGTGGAGGGGTTTATCACAAACTGCAGGCTGAGTCATTCTGAGACTCCGTGCGTTTGCAGTATCAAGCCGGAGAGCTCACTAGCCGGGAGTGAATTCTTGTAGGGAGTTAGGGAGAGGATTTGGCCGAAAAAGCCAGAGGAGGGAGAGAACAGTGAACAATCAGGACTGGGAGAAACTGTGTGATCTGAGTCTAGAGAGAAACATCCTCAGCTGCAACCTCCGACCGAAAGCTCGGCATCCCGGGGGCGCCCAGCACTTGCGCTAGGGCCCTACAGAACAAAGGAGCAGTTTTGGGGCAAGGAGAACAGCAGCACAGAAAAGCTGCTGCAGAACTCCGGACCGGGGGAGAACTGTGTTCTTGAAATCAGTGTTTGCTCTTTAGTCGCGCTAGAATCCCACAGAACAAAAGGCCGGTCTGGGGCTAGGAGGGAAATAGTACGCGCAGGGTGTGTAAGTAGGGAAGAGAGCGGAGGCGGAGGTTCTGGAGGGGAGACGGTTTTAGGGCAAGGAGAAGGGGCCGCAGGGAAGGGCTGCTGCAGAGCTCCAGACTGGCAGAGAGCCCCGGGGTAGGAGAGTGCTGCGCTGACCGACCACACTAGAATCCCACAGAACAAAGGGACGGTGCTGTGGTGGGAAGAAAGATAGAGCGCGCAGGCTGATAGACAGGGAAGCCAGCGGAAGCGGTAGCTCGGAATAGAGAAAGTTTTGGGGCAAGGAGAAAAGCCCACTCAGGAAAGCCACTGCAAAGCTCCAGACTAGGGGAGAGGCCCTGGGCAGGAAAGGGCCACTGGGCCCGGCACTTTCACCGACTGTGCCAGAGTCCTGCAGAACAAAAGGACGATCTTGAGACAGGGAGAGTGATAGGGTGCGCAGGCATATAGACAGGGAAGAGAGCAGAAGCTGTAGCCTGGGAATAGAGACAGGACTGGAGGCAGGGCGGGGATTGCTGGCAGGCACAGGCTGGACCAACAGTGGGAAGGAGAAGTTGGACAAGCTTGAGGAGGGCTGAGGGTGCCTCAGGAGGGGACAACTAAAGGCAGCTCACAGCAGAGCGGTGGTAGGCCCACGAAAAAAGACTAGCAACCCCAGAATCAAGCAGAACCCTCCCACAGCCAGCCAACCAACCAGAAAAGATTTGAAACTCATGGAATTTTGAATAGGAGCAGACTCAGGAAGGAAGCAAGGAAAAACCAAAAAACAAACAAACCAAAAATACCCAGAGACTGTGCATAAAAGTTGAATTGAGTTAAAATCCTCATTCTTTTATCTCTCACTCTCTCTCTAACTACCCCTACCGTCAGTCCCTTCTTATTCTCACTCCTTTTCTCCCCTCCCCTTCCCTCCCTTCTTTCCCCTTAGCATTCTCCCCTGCACCCTATTCTCAGTTAATTTTATAATTTTAAGTTCTCTCCCTTTCTCACCCTCTCCTTTCTCTGCGCTACGCACCTTCAACTTTATTAAATTTCTTTATTTTGTCCCCCTTCAGTCTACATTCATTTTTCTTTCATCTCTTGTCCTTATTTTCCTTCTCTCCCTATACATATTCTCTCTCTCTCCCTATTACACTTTATATTCTAATCTCTTAATATTCAAATTATAATTCTAATCTATCCCCCTCTCCCTTTACTCTCCCATTCTTACCGCTTCTCTTTTTCTACCCCATCCCCCCACTTCTTTCCCTACCTCTTGTATTTCTCTCCTTCATCCTATCTTTTGCCAACTCTTCAATTTCAATCCTCCCCTCCCTAATATCTCCTCTTCCTCCTGATTTCCTTCCCTCCTCTGAGCTCTTTTCCTCCCAAATCCTCTTGCTTTCCTATCTCCTATTCCTCTCTCTCTATATTCACCTTTTCTCTCTATCTTGCAACTTTATATCATGTTTTAATCTCCTAATCTTTTTAATAATATATAATTTAAAAAAGAATTTTAATCCAGTCCCCTCTCTTCTACCTCCCCTTCTTCTTTCGTTCTCTCTCCTACCCTTCTCTTCTCTACTTTCTCTCTCTCTTTCCTCTCTCCCTTCCTGTCTTGCTATTTTCTACTCTGTATTTTTATCCTTAAAAAATTCTCTCTCAATCTATTTCCTACCTTCTAACCTCCCCAGCCCTCTCTTTCAATTTCTGGCTGTCTGTCTACCTAGATGTCTGTTGTGTCTACCCTACCTCCCACACTAATCATATAGTATATACCGATTATATAATCCTAATACTATACACTTCCACTTTCTCACTCCACACTGTAACCCTCCCCTTCTTTTCAAACATACAGTGTAAGTGTTAATTGCTCTCTTACATAACCTTGATCCCAATTGCTAATATTAATACTCTATCAACTTCCAGCTCAAAAATTACCCTTCCTTCATTTAAAACAACTCCTTTCTGTTTCTCCTACGAAATAAGAGTCCCAGTATCTCCACAAGTATATTAACACGGGCTCATTTGCAGTCTATAGTGGGATTGTATTTGGGGGAGACATTGGAGGGTGTGGGTTTCTTGCCTGGGTTGTGTAATTATGTTTTAGCAGCACCTTCACAAAAGATCTCAAGACAGGGTGGGCAGAGTGACTCTCAATCAACTAACCAGAGAAAAAGATCCACCAAAAAGTAGCTGAAATACAACCAGACAGATTAAAGAAATATCATCAAGGACAACACAGACAGAGATCCAGGAGGGCGGAGGAGTAAGTGGAAGCTACACTAACCCCCTCCCAGGACCAGCCAGTGCTGACTCAGCCCCAGTACAGCAGACAGAGCATCCCCCTCCAAGTGGTGTCATACTAAGGGGAAATAAAAGCCCTGCCTACAGGAATTAAGTTGCCACACCCACGGTCCTTAACCCTGAAGGCTGATCACAGATTGAGTATAGTAACAACTAAAGAAGAGAGACAAAGGCAGTAGATCCCTGGAAATCTCCAACAGGCTGCCTAGGGCCAGTCTGGTACATGACCTGACACTACCAGAGGCAGATCCAGGAAGAACTGATCATTCTAAGAAGCACCAACAAACAAAAGGAATCACAAAAATGGGGAGACAGAGAAACAACCCCCCATCAAAAGGAAAGGTAGAATCCCCAGAAAGAGTGCTAAATGAAATAGAGGGGAGCAAAATATCAGATATGGAATTTAAAACATGGATTATGGAGAAGCTAAATGAGCTCAGCGGAAACTACAAAGAACTCCAGAAAAACTACAGTGAACTCCAGAAGAACTATAAGGAACTTACTGAGAATTATACCAGCATCAAAAAGGACATGGAAGCTATCAATAAGAGCCAGGAGGAAATGAAGAATATGATCTCTGAATTGAAGAACACAGTAGAAGGAATAAAAAGCAGGCTAGAGGAAGCAGAAGATCGGATAAGCGAGCTGGGGGACAACGTACACAAAAACTCCCAGACAATGCAACAAAATGAAAAAAGACTGAAAAAGACTGAAGAGGCTCTAAGACAGCTGCAGGACAACATGAAACATAATATCCGTATCATAGGAATTCCAGAAGGAGAAGAAGAAGAGCAAGGGATAGAAAACCTCTTTGAAAAACTAATGACAGAAAACTTCCCTCACATGAGAAGAGAAAGAGTCACACAAATCCAGGAAGCACAGAGGGTCCCAATGAAAATGAACCCCAACAGGCCCACCTCAAGACACATCATAATTGAAATGGAAACATTCAAACACAAAGAGAGAATCCTAAAAGAAGCAAGAGAGAAACAACTAATAACATACAAGGGAGCTCCAATAAGGCTATCCTCAGATTTCTCAGCAGAAACACTACAAGCCAGAAGGGAATGGCAAAAAATATTCCAAGAAATGAAAAACAAAGGCCTACAACCAAGAATACTCTACCCAGCAAGGCTCTCATTCAAAATGGAAGGCGAAATAAGGAGTTTCTCAGACAAGGGAAGACTAAAAGAATACGTCTCCACCAAACCAGCAATGCAAGAGATGCTAAAGGGTCTGCTCTAAGAAGATAAAGAAACAGAGAGAGACAGAGAAGAACACGAGTACAAAGGGGAAAAATGACAATGAATAAGTACTTATCAGTAATAACCTTAAATGTAAATGGATTAAACGCTCCAATTAAAAGACATAGGGTAGCTGAATGGATTAGAAAGAATGACCGACATATATGCTGTCTACAAGAGACACACCTTAGAACAAAAGATCTACACAGACTGAAAGTAAAGGGATGGAAAAAAGTATTTCAAGCAAATGGACATGAAAAAAAAGCCAGGGTAGCAATACTTATATCAGACAAAACAGATTTCACAGCAAAGTCCATAAAAAGAGACAAAGAAGGGCATTTCATAATACTTAAGGGAAAAATCCATCAAGAAGACATAACCCTTATAAATATATATGCACCCAACTTAGGAGCACCCAAATATATAAGGAAAATTTTGAAAGACTCCAAGAAAGATATAGACAGCAACACACTCATCGTAGGGGACTTTAACACCCCATTGTCAACAATGGACAGATCTTCAAAGCAAAGAAACACCAAAGATATTGAGGCACTGAACAACACTTTAGATCAAATGGACTTAGTCGATATATATAGAAGTTTACACCCGAAAGAAGCAAAATATACATATTTCTCAAGTGCACATGGAACATTTTCAAAGATAGACCACATGGTAGGACACAAAACAAGCCTCAATGAATTCAAGAAAATTGAAATTATATCAAGCATCTTCTCAGATCACAATGGCTTAAAATTGGAAATCAACCTCAAGGAAAAAACTCAAAAACATTCAAACTCATGGAGAATGAATAACATGCTATTAAATAATGAATGGGTTAACAATGACATCAAGGAAGAAATCAAAAAGTTCCTGGAAACCAATGATAATGAACACACAACAACCCAAAACCTATGGGATACAGCGAAAGCAATCTTAAGAGGAAAGTTCATAGCAATACAAGCCTACCTAAAAAAGCTAGAAGAATCTCTAATAAAAAATTTAACCCTACAGCTACAAGAACTAGAGGAAGAACAACAAGCAAAACCCAGATCAAGTAGAAGGAAGGAAATCATCAAGATCAGAGCAGAATTAAATGACATAGAGTCTAAACTAACAATTCAAAAGATCAAGAAAAGTAGGAGCTGGTTCTTTGAAAAGATAAACAAAATTGACAAGCCTTTAGCCAGGCTCATCAAGAAAAAAAGAGAGAGGACCCAAATAAATAAAATCAGAAATGAAAGAGGAGAAATCACAACTGATACCACAGAAATACAAAGAATTATAAGAAATTATTACGAACAACTGTATGGCAAGAAATTTGACAACCTAGAGGAAATGGACAGATTCCTGGAAAACTACAGTCTGCCCAAACTGAATCAAGAAGAAGCAGAAAGTCTGAATAGACCAATAACAGCTAGCGAAATTGAAGCAGTAATCAAAAAACTCCCAGCACACAAAAGCCCAGGACCGGATGGCTTCACAAGTGAATTCTACAAAACATTTAGGAAAGAACTAACTCCTATCCTCCTCAGACTATTCCAAAAGATACAAGAAGAGGGAAGATTCCCAAACTCGTTCTATGAAGCCAGTATAACCCTAATTCCAAAACCAGGTCAAGACACAACAAAGAAAGAAAACTACAGACCAATATCGCTGATGAACATAGATGCTAAAATCCTCAACAAAATATTGGCAAACCGGATCCAGCAACACATTAGAAAGATCATACACCACGATCAAGTGGGTTTCTTCCCAGGGATGCAAGGATGGTTTAATATTCGCAAATCAATAAACGTGATACACCACATAAACAAAATGAAAGACAAAACCCACATGATCATATCAATAGATGCGGAAAAATCATTTGATAAAGTACAACACCCTTTTATGATAAAAACTCTCAGCAAAATGGGAATAGAGGGAGCATACCTCAACATAATAAAGGCCATATATGAGAAACCTGAAGCCAACATCATACTCAATGGGCAAAAACTGAGAGCATTCCCCCTGAGATCAGGAACAAGACAAGGATGTCCGCTCTCTCCAATCCTATTCAACATAGTCTTGGAAGTTCTAGCCACAGCAATCAGACAAGAAAGAGAAATAAAAGGCATCCAAATTGGAAAAGAGGAAGTAAAACCGTCATTATTTGCAGATGACATGATAGTGTACATGGAAAATCCTTTAGACTCCATAAAAAAACTACTCAAACTAATAAGTGAATTCAGCAAAATAGCAGGATACAAAGTCAACATTAAGAAATTGAAGGCATTTTTATACACCAACAATAAACACTCAGAGATAGAAACTGAAAGAAAAATCCCATTTACCATAGCAACAAGAAAAATAAAATACCTAGGAATAAACTTAACCAAAGAGGTAAAAGACCTGTACACAGAAAACTACATAACACTGAAGAAAGAAATTAAAGAAGATACAAATAAATGGAAGCGTATACCATGCTCATGGATGGGAAGAATCAACATCATTAAAACATCCATACTACCCAAAGCAATTTATAGATTCAATGCAAGTCCTATTAAAATACCAGCAACATATTTCACAGACCTAGAACAAATACTTCAAAAATTTATATGGAACCAAAAAAGAGCCCGAATAGCCACAGCAATTTTGAGGCAGAACACAGTAGGAGGAATCACAATACCTGATATGAAACTATACTACAAGGCAACGGTAATCAAAACAGTTTGGTACTGGCATAAAAACAGACATATAGATCAATGGAACAGAATAGAGAGCCCAGAAATAAGCCCAAGTTCATATGGTCAACTAATATTTGACAAAGGGGGAAAGTACATCAAATGGAGTGAAAAGAGCCTCTTCAACAAATGGTGTTGGGAGAACTGGACAGGGACATGCAAAAAAATGAAACTAGACCACCAGCTCACACCATACACCAGAATAAACTCAAAATGGATCAAAGACTTAAATGTAAACCGTGATATCATAAAAGTCCTAGAGGAAAAAATAGGCAGGAAAATTTCAGATATCCCACGTAGCAACATTTTCACTGATATATCTCCTAAGGCAAGGGAAATAAAGGAAAGAATAAACAAATGGGACTACATCAAACTAAAAAGTTTCTGCTCAGCTAAAGAAAACATCAACAAGATGCAAAGGAAACCAACCATATGGGAAAATATATTCGCCAATGACATCTCAGACAAGGGATTGATCTCCAAAACATATAAAGAACTCATACGACTCAACACCAAGAAGACAGACAACCCAATTAAAAAATGGGCAAAGGACCTGAACAAACACTTCTCCAAAGAAGACCTACAGAGGGCCCATAGACATATGAAAGTATGCTCAACATCACTAGCCATCAGAGAGATGCAAATTAAAACCACAATGAGATACCACCTCACACCAGTCAGAATGGCAATCATCAACAAATCAACAAACAACTTGTGCTGGAGAGGATGCGGAGAAACGGGAACCCTGGTGCATTGCTGGTGGGAATGCAGACTGGTGCAGCCACTGTGGAAAACAGTTTGGAATTTCCTTAAAAAACTAAAAATGGAACTGCCTTTTGAACCAGCAATTCCATTGCTAGGATTATATCCAAACAATCCCGAAACACCAATTCAAAAGAACCTATGCACTCCAATGTTCATAGCAGCACTATTTACAATAGCCAAGTGCTGGAAACAACCTAAATGCCCATCTGTAGATGAGTGGATCAAAAAACTGTGGTTGGTACATTTACACAATGGAATTCTATGTAGCAGAAAGAAAGAAGGAACTTCTACCATTTGCAACAACATGGATGGAACTAGAGAAAATTATGCTTAGTGAAATAAGCCAGGCAACAAAAGAAAAATACCTTATGCTGTCACCTATTACAGGAAACTAATGAACAACACAAACAAATGAACAAAATTGAACCAGAGGTATGTAAACAAGAAGTAGACTAACAGTACAAGGGGGGCGGGAGGGAGGAAAAGAAAGGTGTAAGGGGAAGGGTCAAGTAAAAAAAATATATATATATATGAATGACCCACAGACAGGGGCAACTGAGTGGGGACTAAATGTGGGGGAAGGAAGGGACAGGGTGCAGGGAAACAAGAGGGCTAAAAAAGTGAGACAACTGTAATGGAAAAACAAACAAAAATTTTTTTTAGTGGGGTAAAAATGAAAATATGAAGAATGGAAATGACAGTTCAGTGAATATTAGGACAAAGATTTTCCTTCATGTTGTATATTTTTCTCCCTATTTGATCCCTCCAGAGTTTGGCATTCTAAACAAGTAAGTAATGACATAAGTTTCTTTGCATAGAACTAATAAGACCAGTTGTCAACAGAGGTTCCTTTTTTTTTTTTTTTTTGACCAAGTCTTTGACTGGAATGTCAAGCCTAAAGTAAACATACTTGGGCTCAGATTGTTACCAAAAAGCCCTGAGGAACTGGGAATGACTTTCAAAGGTAATAAAAGCCCGTGAGATAAAAGGCCTGGTATCATGGTTGGTTGTGCGGTCCACAGCAATCTTTCCAGGGAAGGAACGAAGGTTGTTTTCCTGAAAGATGGCTAGAAGGGACCTTAAGGCACAAGGAAAAACCAGAAAGACTTGGAAAAAACAGGTGTGTACAGGAGAGGATGAATGCCAGATATGTGGCTCAGCTTCTGTGCCCTGAACAACAGACTGAAGGTCACCCCAAATATTCCTTGGGTAAGTTCCAGCAAAGCAGAACTAAAGATCATAAGTGATCATTTGCTGCTCTTGTTATGTTTATGCAAACGAACAGGATAAATTAAAAATGGACTTAATGTAGTCCCTTTAAAGACAAGGAGGGTAACCTTAGGGAGAAAAATTATTATTCAAGGAAAATCACAATGATCAGTAGTAGAGTATAAAACAGGGCAACTAACCATCTTAAAAGTTTCTTCTCATTTAAAATATGGTTTCACTTGAAAATTAAACCATGTCTGTGATATCATCAAAGATATTCAGTTGCAGGGAAATAGAATTTCAAGTGCCTTGCAACTAGATGTCTTCCCAATAAGATAGTCTTACAGATTTAGAGACTTGTTTGTGGGTTATGTTACATAAATTAACACGTGTTTTTTGTTTTCAAAGGACATAAGCCTATGATCGCATTACCTGAGTGATTATCTGTACGCATAAGCCTCACTTAATCCTCTCTGCAGCGCTGCCTCCTGAGACTCAACGGTTTGGCTGAACTGAATGGCTGGGTTGGGGAAGAATGGGCTGGTCTGTGGGCTTCACTTTAAAACAGGTTTCTCTTTTCTATCCTAATGGCTTGGACAGAAAAGGCCCAGAGGTCTGAGAATGGGAAAACCTGAACTATTTACCTCAGCCCAAACTAAGTATAATGGGCAAAAGGGTTTTGGACAGGTGAGATGTGCCTAGCACACCTTCTTACAAAGAAGCCCTTTTTTTTTTTTTTCCCTAATATGGAACATTGAAAAATTAATCCCTGCCTTTTGTCATCTAGTAGTTATGGATTGAATGATGTCTTTTAACCCTTTTAGCCAAATCTGTTGCCCCCAGAACACAACAATGATGCCAGCCTGTTAAACCAAGCACGCCGTTGACCGGAGACAGCCAACTGACCTGGAGTCTGCACGATCCTTCCCCATGTGGGAAGGCCACCCTCCGCTCCACACCCCCACTCTTATTAGGGTTTTCTGGACCCAAGGGTAGGTAGGACAACGACCATGTCCAGCTTGAAGCAGCTAGAGGAGCTTGAGACCTTCGCCCATTGTCCTTTACAAGATTACAAAGGGTCCTAATATTTGAGAGGGGGGGGATAGTTAATTTTTACGAACCAGGGGTATGGACTTGGGGGGGATTGCTGGGGGCGGGGGGTGCTGGGTGGAGGGGAGCAAGGGGGAGAAAATTGGAACTGTTGTAACAATATAATCAATAAAAAAATTAAAAAAAAAACATAAACACACAGCCCAGACAGGAGACCCGCACCCTCAAAAATATCCCCCACCCTCTATCACGCTATCGTCAGCCAATGAGCCAGTATTAATATAAATGTAGAGAGATTAGAGCTTTTATACTATAGGAAGAATAGCTAAGAGTTGTTTTTAGGGAGGAAAAATATTATTTTTGTGAGAGGGGATAATAGGTTAATAATAGTTGAGACTGTGCAAGACAGTAGGTAATATTTACATTGTATGTTAATAACTACAGAAGAAAAAAGGGAAGAGTACAGAATACAGTAAGAAAGTGGAATTGTATAGTATTGAATTTATATAGTAGTTATATTCTATTTATTTAGAGTGAAAGGGAGGCTAAACTAGACCCACAAACATAAACAACAATTAAAGAGGAAGGATGAGAAGGAGAGATTGTATGAAACAAATTAGAGATATAATTTTTTTTCCACTTCAGGAAGAAAAAGAAAAATGAGAAAGTAAAAAAAAAAAAAAGGAATGTTTTTACTCAGTTCAGCCTTTGTGTGTCCTCTTCTTTTTCTGCTTCCACAGCTGGTCTAATGTGGCGAGTCAGGGGTTCCTATTCCTTGCAGCAGCGGTATGCGTGCAGTGACCAGCCCGTCGCGTTCCTTTGGCGTCCGTTGGAGCTAGCTGAGGTGACCCTGTGCGCAAGGCGCCCGAGAGTCCACCTCAGGCCTGCCAAGCCACTTGCCAGGAATTGGTCTCTCACCTCCCAGTGCTGGGCCCCAGACACTGTGCACAGTGGAAGTGAGCAATTTGCGGGTGCTTTTGTGCTCATGTGCCTGTGCCCTCCCGTGCACGCCCAAGGCAGCCAGCTGGGGAGCTAGCCTCAGGCCTGCTGTGCTGCGCTCCGGAGCCAGTCTCTCACCTCTTAGGGCGGGGCCCCGGACACTTGTGCTCAGCAGAAGTGAGTGTCCATGAGTTGCTGCTGCCCGCTGTTCTCAGGCCACAGCCACCCACCGTTCCTGCGCCCGCCTGGGCAGGCATGAGCAGAGCCTGAGCAAGTGCTCTGCGCTCCAGCCTTGCACTCCAGCCTGGCGTCCACTGGAGCTGGCCAGGGGCAACTACGGACAGTTTTCTGCGTGTCCAGTGGGCCCTCCCCTCACCCTTTGGGGCACTGACCTTATGTCTGTTGAGGTGTGTCCAAGGGGCACCTGGACAGACGGCCCTGCGCACCTGGGTCAGTGAATGAGGGCACTTCCCTATGCGTGCCTGCGTGATCCAAGGGGAGGTTTGGGGAGTGGGCGAGTGCACTCCTGCGCCTGCGCTCCTCAAGAATGTCCTATCACTCCCAAACTTTACCCCCCTCTCCGCAGTTCACAAGAGAAAAATACAAAGGAAAAATTACGTTTTCACTTGTACAACAGCACGCTGTCTCCTGTCTTCCAGCGTCAATGCCACCTTGTTGAGTCCCATCTCTGCCAGTGGGCAGAGATCCGCTTTCCTCCTGACTCCCCTCTGGGGAAGCCTGTGGTCGCCAAAAAGCCTTTGTGTCCTTCCAGCCGCAGCTCAGGCAGCCACCCCAGTCAGGAATCCCGTTTTGTCCCTTTTTCTTTTGCTATCCTCACTGAACAGGTTGTTCCCAGATATTTTTTCTCTAATCCAGCAGTGTCAAGGCTGAACTCCTGCCAGTGTCCAGCTGCTCATTGAGATGTTCTGTTTGCAATTAGTCCAAACTACAGACTGGTCTTGGGAACCTGAGAGCACTGCCTCCCCTCACTCCTCCACCATATTCCTCCCCCTCAAACCCTTTCTGAGGTATCACTGGCAAATATGTTTTCCATATGGTTGGTTTCCTTTTCATTTTCTTGATTTTTCTTTCATTGAGTAGAAACTCTTTAGTTTGATGAAGTCCCATTTGTTTATTTTTTCCTTTATTTCCCTTGCCCTAGGAGATATATCAGCAAACATATTGGTGTGTGGATATCTGAAATTTTACAGCCTATGCTTTCCTCTAGTAATTTTATGATGTCACGGCTTACATTTAAGCCTTTTATCCATCTTGAGTTGATTCTGGTGTATGGTGTAAATTGGTGATCTAGTTTCATTTCTTTGCATGTACCTGTCCAGATCTCCCAACACCATTTGTTGAGGAGGCTATTTTTATTCCATTTTATGTTCCTTCTCTTTTTGTCAAATATTAATTGACCATAGAGACATGGGTTTATTTCTGGGATCTCTATTCTGTTCCATTGACCTATATGTCTATTCTTATGCCAGTACCAAACTATTTTGATTACAATGGCCTTGTAATATAGTTTGATACCAGGTATTGTGATCCCTCTTACTTTGTTCTTCTTTCTCAAGACTGCTGAGGCTTTTTGGTGTTGTTTTTGGTTCCATGTAAATTTTTGAAATATTTGTTCTAGGTCTGTGAAATATGTCATTGGCATTTTAATAGAGATTGTATTGAATCTATAGATTGCTTTGGGTAGTACAGACATTTTAATGATGTTAATTCTTCTCATCCACAAACATGGTATATGACTCAATTTATTTGTATCTTCCTAAATTTATATCTTCAGTGTTCTCTGATTTTCGAAGCATAGGTCTGTTACTTTCTTATTTTTCTTCCCATGTACTTTATTTTTCTTGTTGCTATAGTAAATGGGATTTTTTTCCTAATTTATATCTCTGATATTTCATTGTTTGTGTACAAAAATGCTTTGGATTTAAGATATCGTCTTTGTATGCCGCTATTTTGCCAAATTCACTTATTAGGTTGCATAGTTTTTTCATGGAGTCTATAGGGTTTTTTATGTACATTATCATGTCATCTGTAAATATTGACAGTTCTATTTCATCCTTTCCAATTTTGATGCCTTTTATTTCTTTCCCATGTATGATTGCTGTGGCTAGAACTTCCAATATTATGTTGAAAGAAGTGGTGAAAATGGACACCCTTTTCTACTTCCTGATCTTAAGGGGGAAGCTTTATTTTTTGTCTTTCGAGTAGGATATTGACTGTAGGTTTCTCACATATGGCCTTTGTTATATTGAGCTATGCTTCCTCTATTCTCATTTTGCTGAGTGTTTTTATCATTAATTGGTGTTGTACTTTATGAAATGTTTTTGAGCATCTATTGATATGATCATGTAATTTTTATCTTTCATTTTGTTTATGTGGTGTATTATGTATATTGATTTCTGAATATTATATCATCCTTGCTTCCCTGGGATGAGTCCCATTTGATCATGGTGTGTGGTCTTTTCAATGTATTGCTGGATCCAGTTTGCCAGTATTTGGTTGAGGATTTTAGCATCTCTGTTTATCACTGATATTAACTTGTAGTTTTCTTTCTTTGATGTGTCTTGACTTGGTTTTAGAATTAGGATAATACTGGCCTCATTGAAAGAGTTGGGAGTCTTCCCTCCTCTTGAATTTTTTGGAATATTTTGAGAAAGGTAGTAGTTAGTTCTTCTGTAAATGTTTGGTAAAATTCACCTGTGAAGCCATCCAGTCTGGGGCTTTTGTGTACTGGATTTTTTTTTTTGATTACTACTTCAATTTCACTAGTTGTTATTGTCCTACTCAGCCTTTCTTCTTCTTGATTCAGTTTTAGTGGATTATATGTTTTCAGAAATGTTTCCATTTCACCCAGGTTGTCAAGTTCCTTGGCATAATGTTGTTTGTAGTAATTTCTCATAATCCTTTGTATTTCTATGGTATCGGTTGTGATTTCTCCTCTTTTGTATCCTGTTATTTCCAATAGGGTCTCTATTTTTTATAGTAAATGGCTATATATCTTCTGGATAGACCTCATACATGAAGTCTCTGTACTATTTTGCAAGTTCTCTAAAATTATGTCTAATTTGAGTATATTTATTTATTTTAATTAATTTTTAATTGTTTTTAAAAATCAGAATTCTTAGGGATATTGTCAGTACTGTCGTTGAGTTTTTGGCACACCATAGGTGATCAATGAACAAACTATACCAGTTACAACTGATGCCTACCTTTGTTGTTAGATGACATGCAAACATTACAGAAACATTACAGAGAAAACCCCAAAGTTGCACTTCCTTCATGGGTATTGCCATCAAAAATACCGAGTGAACAGAGAGTCAGGGATACAGTACTGTACATATCCTTTCCAGGTTTGGGTTGCAATTAAAATAGTTGGTAACAGATCCAGCCAGAGTGAAGAGAGATGGGTGTTTATGGGGAGTCTTCTTGCATGGGGGGTTCTTGGAATGGTTTGGCCTGCTGTCCTATTGGGAAACTAGGTGGTGTGCCACGCCTTGGGTAAGGATAGCCATCATCATAGCTGGGGTAGTGTAGCCCTTGTTCTTAGCAACTTGTCCCTCACAGTCTGCATCTTGGCAAGAGATGATACTGAAGGTATTATCTCTTCAGAAATCATAGTCAACAGTCTCTTATTGGTTCTTTCTTTTTTATCATAAGCAGTGTATCATGCTTTGAACACCCATGGTCAACAGATGTCTATTGGCCTTTTCTTTCTTAACATAAACAGTTTACCATGTAGCTCCCAGGACCTGAAGGGATATTTGCTCTTGAGCAAGATGTTTTGCTTTTAAAAGTCCCATTGTGGACTCAGGGCCCTTAAACTAGGAGCAGACTGCCTCAGACCAGACTTGAGCCTCCCAATCTAGAAAGAACTCCATAGGCTGGAAGACATTCAGCAGCCTACCAGGCAGCTTGAGACTTGTTGGCACTTCCCCTGGGTGTCATGGGTTACCAGGTTTTGCAGTGTTTAAAAAGCACAGGTGTATGGCAGTCCCCCTTCACATTCATTTAATGCTGTTATCCTAGAGATAATGCAAAATGTGTGAAGAGGTCCAGGAATAGGGCTCAGACCCAGGTCCTCAGTGGGACTTATCAAGCCCTGCTTGCGCTGGCTCTGCACTGTCACCCACCAAACCTCAGCCCCAAACATACTAGCTTGACTGTTCTCCACCCTTCCAGTATCATTCAACTTTCACTACACCCTATACCATTGTTCCCGAACACAGTCACACACCACCTCCTGATCTGGCAAAGTTCCACTTCTTCCAGGCACTCTTTAAAGTCACCTTTCTCAGGCTAAGTGAGCTAGCCTTCTCGGGGATCCACCCCCCAATCCCATCCCAGCTTTTATCATGGTGAACTAAGATTATTTTAAGGCCTGACTCTCCATAGATGATGAGTTCCTTAAGGTGAGAGGCCAAACCTTGGTCTCCAGCTCCTGGCACAGACTGGAGGGTAGGAAATGGTGCTGAAATGAATGAGGGAGCCAGTGAGTGAGGCAGGGGTGGAGGGAGTGTTGATCCATGCCCACTAAAGAAGCCCAATTCAGGAATTCTCACCAGGATCATCCTTCATTTGTCTCATTCATAGGTGAGGAGTCAGGAGTGAGGTAAGACAGATTTCTATGCATGGCATGACTAATGCAGGGTCTTTTACTGTTGATTACAAAAATAGCCCACATGTATGGAGACCCCCTAGGGATAGATGACACCATGCTGGTCTGTATGGAGTCTGCTGCTTTGGGTGGGGAATTCACATTATTAGCTATTTTGACTATGCAGAAGATAGATTTCTTGGTGAAAGGCCAGCCTTCATTATCCTACCTGCTTGGGTCCCAGAGGCTGCAGGCTCCACTGGCAAGGAGTGACCATCCAGTCCTCTGCCACATACCCCAGTCCTGGGGTCTCTGAGCATGGTAGAATGGCTTCTACTTCCTAGGAGTCATGCCATGGCCATCCTGGTACTGATGGAGTTCCCCATCTATATTCAGGGAAAAATGGAAGATATTCTCCTTGGGGGTCCTCTGAGCAGCTTGGCAGTCATGTACCTTGTCATAAAGCATCTTCTAGTCACTCTGTACATGGCTGAAAAGATAGAGCAGTCTCAGAGATTCTTGCCAAACACCAGCTCCAGCTCCATTGCAAAATCAGTAGTCACATAGTGGTATCTTTGCTTAAAAGAAACTTGGTTGTGACAGGCAATGTGAAGCTGCTCTATTTTCCTCCCTCAACAGAGGTCTTAAAAGATGCACCACTCTGCCACTTGCAATAGATCTGGCCAGGTTGAACATATCTTTCCAGATAAACCAATCCCAGGCAGCCATTCCCCAGGTGAAAGGGAGGCAACACATTAAGCAGTCTTTGTGGGAAAGACAGGAAGAGAGCTTGCTTCACTGGGGCTCTCAGCAGCATGCACACACAGCAGGACCAGAAAGCTTGTCCCTGAGGTGAAGCCCTGGCCCCCAGTGTGGCCAAGGGCCAGCTCTGGTTCTGGATAACACTATCCCACCTTTCAGTGTGTCTGTCCTGCACACCTCCTGCCTTCTTAGGCTGTCTGCCTTGTGTCACCAAGGACAAAGTCGGGGACAAGCTCCTGGAGAAAGCACTTGGGGCATGACTCCTCCCCATTGGGGGTCTATTACTACCCAGGGAGTAAAGTTACTTCACTTTATGGAGCTTCATTTTCCTCATCTGTAAAACATCAAAATAGCCCTGGTTGGTGTGGCTCAGTTGGAGGGAGTGTCATCCCATAGCCTGAGTTTGATTCCTAGATTGCAGATTCAGTTCCTGGTCTGGGTGCAAGTGAGAGGCAACTAATTGATTTTTTTCTCTCACATCAATCTTTCTTTCCCTCTCTCTCTCTTCCTCCCTTATCCTCTCTCTAAAATCAATAAGCATGTCTTCAGGTAAGGATAAAAAATGAAAAAGAAAAATAACAGCAAAATACAACCACAATCCTAAAGTCTATAGTTTAGTTAATAGTATTGTACTAATTTGATTACCTACTTTTGATAATTGCACCAAGGTTACATCCCCAAACTCAGTCCTTGTGCTGACAGTCTGAGTGACCCTGGGAACTATGCTGCCTCTTTCCTCCCTGTGAAATGGATGTGCAGTTTGTGGTCAGACCAACCTGAAGAATTGTTGCTCAAGGCCCTCCTTGGTCCTCAGCAGTCAGTGTTCTGGCATGGAAGACCTGGAATGGCCCTCAGAGATCAGCTACTCCAATAGTCCCATCTTACAAAGAAGGAAACTGAGGCCCAGAGAACAAAAGGATTAGACTAAGGTGCCCCTAGCCAGGAAACTACTTCCTTTCATATCTCTTTTTTAAATAAATATTTTTTTTATTTTGAGGTAATAGATTCATATGCAGTTGTAAGAAATAATACAGAGATGCCATGTACCCTTCACCCCAGTGAAACATGTTTCATTCTGAAAGTGAGTCTGAGATGGGGGAGGAGTATGTGCATGTGCTCGTGTAGGAAGGAAGAAATGAGAAAAATAGAAAAGACTATTGTTCACTTGAAGTCAGGTCTGATATGCTTTATCCCAATGTAAAACTGCAGAAAGAATCTTTTCTTTCTCTTTTTGCAGTATCCACTACTATTGAGAAACCGAGTTCTGAGTAGTCCTCTTTGCGCATTTACCCATTTGGCTCCTCCCAGCCCATCTTCCATCTCCCATGTCACCTCCTGCTCCTGCCCCCACTGCGCTTCATTTGAAAATGGGAGGTCCCATAAAGGGAAGCCACTGGACAGCTCAGCATCCACCCTACATAAGAGATCTGCCAGCTGCCTCTGAGCAGGCAGCTCTTTACCCCACTGAGCCAGAAAGTTCCACCTCGATGAAACAAATGTCTTGTGAATCACCAGCTTTCCATGGGAACAACACTTCTTTCCTTTACTGCTCATCGCCCAAGTCCCTGCAGACACAAGTTCTGAACTGTCAGGCCTCAATGGTCAAGTCTCATCTTTATTTTCTATCAAATTTTTTAATACTAGGAGGTAATTTGAGTTCATCTTGACAGACAACAGCACTTAGAAACATTTTTTGGCTTAAAAAAGCTGTGGTCATCTTTTCTTTCTTTCTTTTTAAAAAGACTTTATTTGGTTTAGAGAGTGGAAGGAAGGGAGATAGAGAGGGAGAGAAACATTGACATGAGAGAGAAACATCAATCCATTGCCTCTCGTATGCACCCTGACTGGGACCAAACCCACAACCTAGACATATGCCATGATCTGGAATCAAACCTTTTGGTTTATGGGATGACACTCCAACCAACTGAAACACTCCAACTAGGGCTAAGGAATATTTCTTATAAGCATAAGGTAGAAGGGTAGGCTTTCTCAGACCTAGAAAGAGAAAGGAAGTTTGGGCCATGGCAGCATAGAAAGAAGGAGAGGATGACATTAGGGAATCTCAGGTAGGCCGTGAGCAGTAGATTATATCATGAGACAGGACACTGAGCATACTGACTCAACACAGATCACAGAAGGTTATGTGGGGGTGGGGATGGGTAGGCATGGAATAATTTGAGCAAGGGAATTGTGTTGGGACAACATGGACAGTGGAAAATCAGGAATACATTTGAATGGCTCATTCTGTCAGGCTTCCTGGGGAGACATCCTGATAATTCATAGCCCTGCAAAACTCCCAGGGAAGAGGAGCCAAGTGGAGCCTGATTTTGTGGCTGCATTCTCAGCCTGATCACTTATGAAATCTTTCACCACCTCTTGAACTCTCATTTGTACTGTGAGAGGCAGGATCTGCACTGGGTAAGAGCAGGTAATCAGGAGCCAGATCCCTTGAATTAGAAACTTACTCATTGTGTGAGCTGTGACAAGTCTTTTAATCTCTGTTTGTTTCTTCTTCTGCAAAATGGGGATGGTAATAGAATCTATCTCAGGATTGTTATGAATTAAATGAAATAATACATATAAAGTGTTTATAACAGTACTTGCCACACATTATGGACTATAAAAGTGTTGGATATTATTTTTTTAACTTTTATCTGGATCCACAAGAGCCTCCTGAAGTGGGAAGAGCAAGATCATTGGCTCATTTGATAGATCAGAAAATTGAGGCTTGGGGAGATACAGTGATTTGCTTGGTTTTATATAGCTAGTCAGTGGTAGAGTTGAAAATTAATCCCACATTTAGATTCTACACTTGGGGACCTTTCCAACAGACTGACCACATCCTATGAAGATCCTTCCTGCTTGCTCACCCATCTCATTTATAAATAAATTCAAGGAACCATGCCCCACCACAATTGCAGTAAGAAAAATATCACTTTATACATAGATCTCTAAAGATCCGAGTGGAACTAATCCTTTGAGAGAGAAGTCATAAACTTTGAGAGAAATAAAAGAGGTAATTTCTCTGACACCCAAAGGTGAGATCACTGAGACCAAACTACACTTGGCTCTGAGACACTTGGTAGCCAGCCAACGGGAGCAATGAAGCCAAATTCTGACCATCATGGTCAACAGGAAAGTTTCTGGATCAAGAAGTGACCAGAGCTGGCAAGGTGTGGGAAGGCAGTGCCACATCACTGCTAAGCCTGCCCCATAGCTGGGTTGCACAGACAGAGAAAAGGGAGTCCATGCATGCCCAAAGGCTCCATCCTAGAGATGCTATAGTATATAGATCCAGACCTACCCTAGGGGAACCTGTGCCAGAGACCTCAGAGACAACTGGGTCACACAAACTGTCTTAATCAGAAATTTTTTTAGGGTAGGCATGTAATAGGCCAGGTCCAGCAAGACTGCAGAGGCCAGGAGCTGAAAAGTGTTCATTCATGAGATGCTCAGGCCACAGCAGCACAGAGAAGGGGACAGAATAGAATTAGCTCAGAGAGTCAGGAGAGCACTGTTCTGGTTTAGGCAGGCAGGTGTGCAGGGTTATGAAGCTTGACAGTTCTCTGGCCTTCCATAGGTCTCCTTTCTCAGCTGCCTGACCCCTGGATGGAGCCCAGACTTCATTTCATCTGTGCCAGAACTAGGGCACCGGGGATGAGAAAACACTGAAGAATTGGAAGAGTAAAGAGGCCCCAATGATTTGGAAAACAGGAACTCCAGTACCCTTAGAAGAGAGTGTTCATCCAAATATACACATACAGATCTGGGTTGAATTTTATCCACCCCCACACTCATATGTTGAAGTTCTTATCCCCATACCTCATAATGTGACCTTATTTAGAGATGGGTTACTATGGATGAGATTAGATAAGTTAAGATGAGGTCATAGTGGAGTAGATGGGTCCAAAATCCAATATGACTGGTGTCCTTATTAGCAGGGTAAACATGAATACAGACATACATTCAGGGAGAATATGGCCCTGTGAAGATGAAGGCAGAGATTGGAGGGATGCTTCTATAAGGAGGAATGTCAAAGACTGCCAGCAAAACACCAGAATCTAAGAGAAAGGTGCAGAACACATTTTCCCTCACAGAGCTCAAAATGAGCCAACCATGCCTACACCTTGATCTTGGACTTCCAGCCTCCAGAACTAGGAGACAATACATTTCTGTTTTTTAAGTTCCCCAGTATGTGGTACTTTGTTATGGTAGCCCCAGCAAATTTATCCATTTGAGTGCATGTGTGTACACATATACACACCTCACACAAATTCTCTTTTCCAGGCCTGCAACACAGAAGAAACATATTCCTGGAAAAGGAAGGCACAGTAGGGTCTGTGTGAGTGCAAAACGTTAGCTGGGTTTAAGTCAACTTCCCATTTATATTTTATGTTACTGGAGATGCAAAATAGAAACAAACCCCTACCTTTCTATTAAATGCTTTATGGACTCAAAGGCACTTTCACATTCACAATGTTACTTAAGCCTTTATCAACAGAGAGTGGTGGGTGCTACTATCCTGAGTTTGCAGATAAATAAAAGGACAACACTGAAAGGTGGAACACAATGTGACTAGAAAGCCAGGGGCCAAGTGCAGTCTTCTTTCTGCCAGCCCAGAATGTGAATATTCTTGCACTCTGGTGTAGATGCAGAGGTAATGGGCACTTGCTAAGAGATGGCAGGACTCACATTATTGAAGAAAAAAACCACCTGACTTAGCACTCTTCCCTTAGTGTTCTCCCAGCCAGCATGATGGCATTCTGTTTACTTTGGCTGTGATCATTTTTGCCACCTTGGCTCAGTATGACTATCTTTCTTTCTTTCTTTCTACTCTGTCCAATCCTCTTTCCAACCGGGGTAACACTTGATAGGATTCAAAGCCTTTTTATGTTTTTTATTTCATTTTCAACTCACTGAGTTCTAAGGTGGAAGGTGGGGTATGTGGTGTTTCTCCTTCTTGTTCAGGCAAAGAAAGGGGGCAGTGATTTGTTCATCATTATTGAGGTAGTAGGGGCTCAAATTCCAGGCTTCAAGTCCAGTGTTACTTTTATAACAATGAATTGTGATTATTAAACACCTACTCTGAGCAAGGCACTGCCATAGTTGCTTGGTGGACACTTTCATTGACTATTTCTGTTTTCCAGATAAAGAGATAAGAGTGAAAGAAGGGAGGCAACCCTCCCAAAGTCAGAAGGCAAGTAGGTGGTGAAGCCAGGATGCAACTTCAGGTCTGGCTTACTCTGTAGCCTGGTTTCACAATCACTCAATGCTGTCCCCTCTGAGTCACCTTCATTGATAAAGACTTGAACAAGTGGCCAGGCTGACAATTTTTTTCCAGCCCCCAATAGGTGCTTGTAAGGAATGGCCCCAAATGTCCATCATCCAGCTGGTAAGCCAGTAGTCCATGAAGGAAGTCCCCTGGCTCAGGGCCCAGCTTCTGATGGCTACTTAGAGACAGTCTCATTCCCTCCTTGTAATTCCTGAAATCTGAGTTTCAGCTCTCTTGGGGTTTGGTGAACAGCAACCACCCAGGAATGCTTCAGTGATAATGTTCCTCATGCCCAGAACTGGCCTGGAGCCTCAATAGTCTAATCATTACCCAGTTCAGGTGACAAGAACCCTTGCAAGTGAGTCATCTGGGAACCATTCTGGGCTTGACATAAAAGGGTCCATGGAAGCAGCAGTCACTCTGGCCTAGGACTCCTCCCTCTGCCGAGGAGAGGGACACTTAGTGACCCCATCTGCTGGAGTTGGTAGCATAGCTCACCCATGTGTGATGCAAGAGTTTAGCCCTAAAAGATAGTTAAGGGGAAAGAAGAAAATCTTTCTAGAGATAAAGAAATCATTTCCTCTAAGAACTATAAGCTCTAGAGATTTGCAAGAGAACAGCACAGATGCTAAACTAACATGCTGGGGAAGAAGGCAGGTGCCAGGCTAAATAAAGAAATGTGAGTACATACACAGAGAACATGCTCCTTCATTTCCTCAGGAAGGCACACATGTATATTAATGAGGATGTCGAATGCCAAGAAATCAAATAACGACATAACCATCACAGTAAACACCAAAGCCATACAGTTGCCTGCAATCATTTACTATCAGTGTCTGCCCTGTTCTGCAGTTCTCCAAAGCTTCACAAAATGCAATGGTTCTGCTTGTAGCACCAGGACTTGATGCTCTATAAATAAGAGAAACTCCTGGCTTCAGCCCTTCATACTGGAGATAAACTCAAGGAAAGCACGGCATGTACTAATGGCACAAGAACAAGGACAGGGGCTGGGATTCATGTTATAGGCAAGGAGATCTGTATTACGACTTCAGGCAAGCTGGCTTCCTAAACCCAAGAGGCACAAACACCTCCAGATGTGGTAGGAAGTGTATGGGGAGAGGGAATTTAAAGAGAACAGCCTCTTTGTATAACCCCCACACACAAAAGGAAAGATTCTTAGTGCATAGAATGGGAAGGCATGAAAGTGAGAGGCTGCTTCCATCCAGGCCTATAGCTACACAATCCTGACTTAAGCTCTTTGTGAGTATCTTTTTGGCTTCCCATCTTAACCCTCTTCCCAAGTTTGAAGAAGCTGAAAGCACTAGTTACTCATCCTCTTAGTTTCCTTTTGAATCTAGGACACAGTATATGACTGAGGTTTGGACCATTAAATTCTGTATTGTTGCTAATGATGAAGAGTAGGAGCAGTAGAAAATCTGCCACAGCATCCCATTTCCTGGTGCAGTTGTACCAATGGCACCAGCAGCCATCAATGGTAATGTTAGTGGACAAACTACAAGGTCTACTGCTCAGTGGTGCCAACAGAGGTTTCTCACCAGACTAATTCTGTACCATGATGGAGAAATCAGAGTTGAAAAGTTGGGACTTCCATTTTTGATAATGGAGAATTAGATATTGCACTAAATAGAAATAAAAAGTCTAGTTAAAACATTTAAAATATTAAAAATCGACTAAGATAATAAGGATTATTGGGGCAAGATCTGTAGGAACACAGAATCAGAATATTGAGTACAACATTTTGGGCTTTAGATAAAGAAAGTTATAGGAAGTATATTGGGTAACTTGCAGAATTGCTTGGAAAATAAAAAATCAGGCTTGTTGGCCATATGACCAGATCCACAAACAAAATTATGGTACAGAACTAGTCATAGGTACTGGTAGTTAGGACTTCAACATATGAATTGAAAGTGGAACACAATCAACATAAAAGTTCAGGTGGAGTCCCCTAAAAGTTTTTGGCTGAGCTTGAGCTATGAATACACTGGGCAAGATATCATCTGTGATGACAAGTATACAATAAAAAATTACTATACATAAAAGGAACTATGAAATTGTGAAATAAGCAGTCAATTGAAACCAATTCTGAGATGGTCCAGATATTGGATTTAGGAAAGACATTCTGTTTAAATCTTTTTTTCAAAGTATATTTTATTGATTATGTTCTTACAATGGTTCCAATTTTTTCCCCTTTGCTCTCTTCCACACAGTACCCCGCTTCCCCCAGCAATCCCACCCCTCGTAGTTCATGTCCATAGGTCATGCATATAAATTCCTTGGATTCACCCTTTTCTATATTATTCTCTTTTTAAAAATAAATCAATTATTTTTTATAACAATAAAAAAATAATCCCCCACATCTCAGACTTAAGACCCTTTATAATCTTATGAAGGACAATGGGAGAAGTTCTTGTGCTCCTCTAACTACTTCAAGCTGGACATGGTAGTCATCCTACCTAACCTTGGGTCCATAAATCCTTAATAAGAATGGGGGTGTGGAGGGGAGGGTGGCCTTCCCACATGGGGAAGGTTCTTGCAGACTCCAGGTCAGTTGGCTGTCCCTGGAAAATGGCATGCTTGGTTTAACAGGCTGGCATCCTTGTTGTATTCTGAGGGCAACAGATTTGGCAACAGGGTTAAAGGGCATCATTCAATCCATAACCACTAGATGACAAAAGGCAAGTATTAATTTTTCAATGTCCCAAATTAGGGAAAAAAAAGGCTTCTTTGGAGGAAGGTGTGCAAGGCATGTCGCACCTTTCCAAAACAATTTTGCCCACTATACTTAGTTTGGACAGAGGGGAATATCTCCGGGCCCTTTCTGTCCAAGCCATTAGGATAGAAAAGAGAAGCCAATTTTAAAGTGCACAGGAGCTGAGCCACATAACTGCCATTCACCCTTGCCTGTAAACACCTGTTTTTTCCAAGTCCTTCGGGTTTTCCATTGTGCCTTAAGGTCCCTTCTAGCCATCTTTCAGGAAAGCAACCTTCATTCCTTCCCTGGAAAAATTGCCATGAACCGCACAACCAACCAAGGTACCAGGTCTTTTTTCCCATGGGCGTTTATTACCTTCCAAAGTCAATCCCAGTTCCTCGGGGCTTTTTGGTAACAACCGGAGCCCAAGCGTGTCTCCTTTAGGCATGACATTCCAGTAAAAGTCATGGTCAACAAAACCTCTATTGACAACTGGTATTAGTTTCATAAAAAAAACCTTATGTCATTACTTACTTCTGGAGGAATAAGGTAGGGAGAAAAATATACAGTGTGACCGATAATCCTTGTCCATCTAATATTCACTAAATTTGCATTTCTGTACTTTACATTTCATTTTGTTCACTTTCCTACATATGAGGGTTTTTGGAGGTGAGGGAGACTTGCTGGCTCATTTATTAATTTATTTTGCTTTCATTTTTTTCGCCCACTAAAATTTTTTGTTTGTTTCTTTTTTGGTTACAGTTTTCCAACATTTCCACCCATTGCTTCCCCACACTCTGCTCACTCTTTTCCCACAGTCAGTCCCAACAGAGTTGTCCATGTCCATGGGTCACTTATACATGTTCTTCGACTAGACCCTTCCCATTCTTATTCCCTTCTCTCCTGTCCCCCTTCCCCTTTGTCACTGTTACTCTACTCCTTCTTTACATACCTCTGGTTCAATTTTTCTCTTTTGTTTGTGTAGTACATTAGTCTCTTGTATTAGGTGATATCATGTGGCATTTTCCTTTCTTTGCATGGCTTATTCCGCTAAGCATAATACTCTCTAGTTCCATCCATGTAAATGCAAATGGTAAAAGTTCCTTCTTTCTCTCTGCTACATAGTAGTCCATTGTATAAATGTACCACAGTTTTTTGATCCACTCATCTACAGATGGGCACTTAGGTTGAGTCCAGCACTTCACTATTGTAAATAGTGCTATTATGATCATAGGGGTGTATAGGTTCTTTTGAATTGGTGTTTCAGAATTCCTTGGGTATAATTCGAGCAATGGAATTGCTGGTTGAAAAGGCAGTTCCATTTTTAGTTTTTTGAGGAAATTCCATACTGTTTTCCAAAGTGCATGCACCAGTCTGCATTGCCACCAGCACTGCACTAGGGTTCCCTGTTCTCCACATCTTCACCAGCACAAGTTGTTTGTTGATTTGTTGATGGTGGCCATTCTGACTGGTGTTATGTGCTATCTCATTGTGGTTTTATTTGCATCTCTCTGATAGCTAGTGATGTTGAGCATTTTTTCATGTGTCTATGGACCCTCTCTATGTTCTCTTCAGAGAAGTGTTTCTTCAGGTCCTTTGCCCATTTTTTAATTGGGTTGTTTGTTTTCTTGATGTTGAGTCATATAAGCTTTTTATACATTTTGGAGATCAGTACCCTGTCTGAGATATCATTGGCAAATATGTTTTCCCATATGGCTGGTTTCCTTTTCAACTTGCTGATGTTTTCTTTTGCTGAGCAGAAACTCTTTAGTTTGATGTAGTCCCATTTGTTTACTTTTTCCTTTATTTCTCTTGCCTTAGGAGATGTATCTGTGAAAATATTTTTACATGAGACATCTGAAATTTTCTTGCCTATGTTTTCCTCTAGGACTTTTATGGTGTCACGGATTACATTTTAGTCTTTGATCCATCTTGAGTTTATTCTGGTGTGTGGTGTAAGTTGGTGGTCTAGTTTCATTTTTTTGCACATCCCTGTCCAGTTCTCCCAGCACCATTTGTTAAAGAGGCTCCTCTCACTTCATTTTATATTTCTTCCTATTTTATCAAATATTAGTTGACTGTAATATTCTGGATTTATTTCTGGACTCTCTACTCTGTTCCATTGATCTATATGTCTGTTCTTATGCCAGTACCAGACTGTTTTGATCACAGTGGCTTTGTAGTACTGTTTGATGTCTGGTATTGTGATTCCTCCTGCGGTGTTCTTCTGTCTCAAGATTGCTTTTGCTATTTGGGGTCTTTTTGGGTTCCTTATTAATTTTTGGAGTATCTGTTCTAGGTCTGTGAAACATGTCATTGGTATTTTAATAGGGATTGCATTGAATCTGTAAATTGCTTTGGGTAGTATGGCCATTTTGATGATGTTGATTGTTCCCATTTAAGAATATGGTATTTGCTTCCATTTATTTGTATCTTCCTTAATTTTTTTCTTCAGTGTTATGTAATTTTCAGCGTACAGGTCTTTTATCTCTTTGGTAAGTTTATTCCTAGGTACTTTGTTTTTCTTGTTGCTATAGTAAGTGGTATTTTCTTTTTTGTCTCTGTCTCTGATATTTTATTTTTGGTGCAGAAAAATGCCTTAGATTTCTGAATATTTATTTTGTACCCTGCTATTTTGCCAAATTCACTTATTATATCGAGTAGTTTTTTAGTGGAGTTTATAGGGTTTTGTATGAATACTATCATGACATCTGCATATAATGATAGTTTTACATTTTCTTTCCCAATTTGGATGCCTTTTATTTCTTTTTCTTGTCTGATTGCTGTGGCCAGGACTTCCAACACTATGTTGAATAGGAGTGGAGAGAGTGGACATCCTTGTCTTGTTCCTGATTTCAGGGGGAATGCTTTCAGTTTCTGTCCATTGAGTATGGTGTTGGCTTCAGGTTTCTCATATGTAGCCTTAATTATGTTAAGGTATGCTCCCTCTATTCCCATTTTGCTAAGTGTTTTCATCATAAATGGGTTTCGTACTTTATCAAATGCTTTTTCTGCATCTATTGATATGATCATGTGACTTTTGTCTTTCATTTTGTTTAGACGATGTATTATATTTATTGATTTGTGAATATTAAACCATCCTTGCATCCCTGGAATGAATCCCACTTGATCGTGGTGTATAATCTTTTTGATGTATAGCTGGATCCTGTTTGCCAATATTTTATCAAGGATTTTAGCGTCTATGTTAATGAGTGATATTGGCCTGTAGTTTTCTTTCTTTGTTGTGTCTTGACCTGGTTTTGGAATTAGAGTAATACTGGCTTCATAGAAAGAGTTTGGGATTTTTCCCTCTTCTTAAATTTTTTGGAATAGTTTGAGGAGGGTAGGAGTTAGTTCTTCCGGTCTAGGGCTTTTCTGTACTGAGAGATTTTTGATTACTGTTTCAATTTCCTTCTTTGTTATTGGTCTGTTGAGACTTCTACTTCTTTTTTTTAAATGTATTTTATTGATTATATTGTTACAATAGTTCCAATTTTCTCCCCTTTACTCCCCTCCACCCACCATCTCTCTCCCCCAGCAATCCCCCCCCAAGTCCATACCCATGGTTCGTAAAAAATAACTATCCTTCCCTCTCAAATATTAAGACCCTTTGTAATCTTGTAAAGGACAATGGGCGAAGGTCTAAAGCTCCTCTAGCTGCTTCAAGCTGGACATGCTCATCGTCCTACCTATCCTTGGGTCCAGAAATCCCTAATAAGAATGGGGGTGTGGAGGACAGGGTGGCTTTCCCACATGGGGAAGGATCGTGCATACTCCAGGTCCGTAGGCTGTCTCCGGACAACGGCATGCTTGGTTTAACAGGCTGGCATCCTTGTTCTGTTCTGGGGGCATCAGACTTGGTGAAAAGGGTTAAAAGACATCATTCACTCCATAACTACTAGGTGACAAAGGGCAGGGATTAATTTTTCAATGTTCTATATTACGAGAAAGAAAAAAAAAAAGAAAAAAAAGGATTCTTTGGAGGAAGGTGTGCTAGTCACATCTCACCTGTCCAAAACCCTTTTGCCCATTATACTTAGTTTGGGCTGAGGGAAATAGTTTAGGTTTCCCCCCTCTCAGACCTCTGGGTCCTTTCTGTTGAAGCCATTAGGATAGAAAAGATAAACCAGTTTTAAAGTAAAGCCCACAGACCACCCCATTCATCACCAACCCACCCATTTAGTTCAGCCAAACCGTTGAGTCTCAGGAGGCAGCGCTGCAGAGAGGATTAAGTGAGGCTTATGCGTACAGACAATCATTCAGGTAAAGCGGTCATAGGCTTATGCCCTTTGAAAACAGAAAACACATGTTAATTTATGTAACATAACCCACAAACAAGTCTCTAAACCTGTAAGACTGTCTTATTGGGAAGACATCCAGTTGCAAAGAACTTGACATTCTACTTGCCTGCAACTTGAATATCTTTGATGATATCACAAACATGGTTTAATTTTCAAGTGAAACCATATTTTAAATGAGAAGAAACTTTTAAGATGGTTAGCTGCCCTACTTTATAGTCTACTACTGATCATTGTGATTTTCCTTGAATAATGATTTTTCTCCCTAAGATTACCCTCCTTGTCTTTAAAGGGACTACATTAAGTCCATTTTTAATTTATTCTGTTCGTTTGCATAAACATAACAAGAGCAGCAAATGATCACTTATGATCTTTAGTTCTGCTTTGCTGGAACTTACCCAAGGAACATTTAGGGTGACCTTCAGTCTGCTCTTCAGGGCACAGAAGCGGGGCCACTTACCTGGCATTCATCCTCTCCTGTACACACCTGTCCTTTCCAAGTCTTTCTGCTTTTTCCTTGTGCCTTAAGGTCCCTTCTAGCCATCTTTCAGGAAAACAACCTTCATTCCTTCCCTGGAAAGATTGCTGTGGACCGCACAACAAACCATGGTACCAGGCCTTTTATCTCGCGGGCTTTTATTACCTTCGAAAGTCATTCCCCGTTCCTCAGTTCTTTTTGGTAACAACCTGAGCCTAAGCATGTCTCCTTTAGGCTCTACATTCCAGTCAAAGACTTGGTCAAAAAAAAAAAAAAGAAAGAAAGAAAAGAAACCTCTGTTAACAACTGGTCTTATTAGTTCTATGCAAAGAAACTTATGTCATTACTTACTTGTTTAGAATGCCAAACTCTGGAGGGATCAGATACGGAGAAAAATATACAACGTGAAGGAAAATTTTGTCCTAATATTCACTAAACTGGCATTTCCATCCTTCATATATTCATTTTTCCCTCACTAAAAGAAATGTTTTGCTTTGTTTTTTCCATTAGAGTTGTCTCACTTTTTTCCCCCTCTTGCTTCCCTGCACCCTGCCACTCCCTTCCACCACATTCAGTCGAGGCTCTGTTGCCCATGTCCATGGGTTATTTATACATGTTCTTTGACTTGACCTTTCCCCTTCTTATCCCCTTCTCTCCCTCCCACCGCCCCCCTTGTTACTGTAAGTCTACTTCTTGTTTACATAGCTCTAGTTCAATTTTGCTCATTTGTTTGTGTTGTACATTAGTTTCCTGTAAAAGGTGACATCATAAGTTATTTTTCTTTCGTTGCCTGACATTTCGCTAAGCATAATTCTCTCTAGTTTCATCCATGTTGTTGCAAATGGTAGAAGTTCCTTCTTTCTTTCTGCTACATAGTACTCCATTGTGCAAATGTACCACAGTTTTTTTATCCACTCATCTACAGATGGGCATTTAGGTTGTTTCCAGCACTTGGCTATTGTAAATAGTGCTGCTATGAACATTGGGGAGCAGAGCTTCTTTTCAATTGGTGTTTCAGGATTTTTCAGATATAATCCTAGCAATGGAATTGCTGGTTCAAAAGACAGTTGCATTTTTAGTTTTTTGAGGAAATTCCAAACTGTTTTCCATAGTGGCTGCACCAGTCTGCATTCCCACCAGCAATGCACCAGGATTCCCATTTCTCCGCATCCTCTCCAGCAAAAGATGATTGTTGATTTGTTGATGATGGCCATTCTGACTGGTGTGAGGTGGTATCTCATTGTGGTTTTAATTTGCATCTCTCTGATTGCTAGTGATGTTGAGCATACTTTCATATGTCTATGGGCCCTCTGTATGTCTTCTTTGGAGAAGTGTTTGTTCAGGTCCTTTGCCCATTTTTTAATTGGGTTGTCTGTCTTCTTGGTGTTGAGTCGTATGAGTTCTTTATATATTTTGGAGATCAATCCCTTGTCTGAGATGTCATTGGTGAATATATTTTCCCATATGGTTGGTTTCCTTTGCATCTTGCTGATGTTTTCTTTAGCTGAGCAGAAACTTTTTAGTTTGATGTACTCCCATTTGTTTATTCTTTCCTTTATTTCCCTTGCCTTAGGAGATATATCAGTGAAAATGTTGCTACGTGGGATATCTGAAATTTTCTTGCCTATTTTTTCCTTTAGGTCTTTTATGGTATCACGGCTTACATTTAAGTCTTTGATCCATTTTGAGTTTATTCTGGTGCATGGTGTGAGCTGGTGGTCTAGTTTCATTTTTTTTAAAATGTTTTTTATTGATTATATTGTTACAACAGTTCCAATTTTCTCCCCCTTGCTCCCCTCCACCCAGCACCCCCCTCACCCAGCAATCCCCCCCAAGTCCATACCACTGGTTCGTAAAAATTAACTATCCCCCCCTCTCAAATATTAGGACCCTTTGTAATCTTGTAAAGGACAATGGGCGAAGGTCTCGTGCTCCTCTAGCTGCTTCAAGCTGGACAAGGTCGTCGTCCCACCTACCCTTGGGTCCAGAAAACCCTAATAAGAGTGGGGGTGTGGAGGGGAGGGTGGCCTTCCCACATGGGGAAGGATCGTGCAGACTCCGGGTCAGTTGGCTGTCTCCGGTCAACAGCGTGCTTGGTTTAACAGGCTGGTGTCCTTGTTGTGTTCTGGGGGCAACAGATTTGGCGAAAAGGGTTAAAAGACATCATTCAATCCATAGCTACTAGATGACAAAAAGCAGGGATTAATTTTTCAATGTTCCATATTAGGAAAAAAAAAATGGCTTTTTTTGAAGAAGGTGTGCTAGGCACATCTCACCTGTCCAAAACCCTTTTGCCCATTATACTTAGTTTGGGCTGAGGTAAATAGTTTAGGTTTTCCCCCTCTCAGACCTCTGGGCCTTTTCTGTCCAAGCCATTAGGATAGAAAAGAGAAACCCGTTTTAAAGTGAGGCCCACAGACCACCCCATTCTTCCCCAGCCAAGCCATTTAGTTCAGTCAAACCGTTGAGTCTCAGGAGGCAGCGCTGCAGAGAGGATTAAGTGAGGCTTATGCGTACAGACAATCACTCAGGTAATGCGATCATAGGCTTATGTCCTTTGAAAACAGAAAACACGTGTTAATTTATGTAACATAACCCACAAACAAGTCTCTAAATCTGTAAGACTGTCTTATTGGGAAGACATCCAGTTGCAAGGCACTTGAAATTCTATTTGCCTGCAACTTGAATATCTTTGATGATATCACAGACATGGTTTAATTTTCAAGTGAAACCATATTTTAAATGAGAAGGAACTTTTAAGACGGTTAGTTGCCCTATTTTATACTCTACTACTGATCATTGTGATTTTCCTTGAATAATAATTTTTCTCCCTAAGGTTACCCTCCTTGTCTTTAAAGGGACTACATTAAGTCCATTTTTAATTTATCCTGTTCGTTTGCATAAACATAACAAGAGCAGCAAATGATCACTTATGATCTTTAGTTCTGCTTTGCTGGAACTTACCCAAGGAATATTTGGGGTGACCCTCAGTCTGTTCTTCAGGGCACAGAAGCTGAGCCACATATCTGGCATTCATCCTCTCCTGTACACACCTGTTTTTTCCAAGTCTTTCTGGTTTTTCATTGTGCCTTAAGGTCCCTTCTAGCCATCTTTCAGGAAAACAACCTTCGTTCCTTCCCTGGAAAGATTGCTGTGGACCGCACAACCAACCATGGTACCAGGCCTTTTATCTCACGGGCTTTTATTACCTTTGAAAGTCATTCCCAGTTCCTCAGGGCTTTTTGGTAACAATCTGTGCCCAAGTATGTTTCCTTTAGGCTTGACATTCCAGTCAAAGACTTGGTCAAAAAAAAAAAAAAAAAGAAAGAAAAAAAAAAAAAGGTACCTCTTTTGACAACTGGTCTTATTAGTTCTATGCAAAGAAGCCTATGTCATTACTTACTTGTTTAGAATGCCAAACTCTGGAGGGATCAATTAGGGAGAAAAATATACAACGTGAAGGAAAATCTTTGTCCTAATATTTACTGAACTGGCATTTCCATTCTTCATATTTTCATTTTTTACCCACTAAAAATTTTTTTTGTTTGTTTTTCCATTACAGTTGTCTCACTTTTTTAGCCCTCTTGCTTCCCTGCACCCTGTCCCTCCCTTCCCCCACCTTTAGTCTACACTCAGTTGCCCTTGTCTGTGGGTCATTCATATATATATATTTTTTCTACTTGACCCTTCCCCTTACACCTTTCTTTTCCTCCCCCCCTCCCCCCTTGTTACTGTTAGTCTACTTCTTGTTTACCTACCTCTGGTTCAATTTTGCTCATTTGTTTGTGTTGTTCATTAGTTTCCTGTAACAGGTGACAGCATAAGGCATTTTTCTTTTGTTGCCCGGCTTATTTCACTAAGCATAATTTTCTCTAGTTCCATCCATGTTGTTGCAAATGGTAGAAGTTCCTTCTTTCTTTCTGCGACATAGAATTCCATTGTGTAAATGTAGTACAGTGTTTTGATCCACTCGTCTACAGATGGGCACTTAGGTTGTTTCCAGCACCTGGCTATTGTAAATAGTGCTGCTATGAACATTGGAGTGCATAGGTTCTTTTGAATTGGTGTTTCGGGATTGTTTGGATATAATCCTAGCAATGGAATTGCTGGTTCAAAAGGCAGTTCCATTTTTAGTTTTTTTAGGAAATTCCAAACTGTTTTCCACAGTGCCTGCACCAGTCTGCATTCCCACCAGCAATGCACCAGGGTTCCCGTTTCTCCGCATCCTCTCCAGCACAAGTTGTTTGTTGATTTGTTGATGATTGCCATTCTGACTGGTGTGAGGTGGTATCTCATTGTGGTTTTTATTTGCATCTCTCTGATGGCTAGTGATGTTGAGCATACTTTCATATGTCTATGGGCCCTCTGTATGTCTTCTTTGGAGAAGTGTTTGTTCAGGTCCTTTGCCCATTTTTTAATTGGGTTTTCTGTCTTCTTGGTGTTGAGTCGTATGAGTTCTTTATATATTTTGGAGATCAATCCCTTGTCTGAGATGTCATTGGCGAATATATTTTCCCATATGATTGCTTTCCTTTGGATCTTGCTGATGTTTTCTTTAGCTGAGCAGAAACTTTTTAGTTTGATGTAGTCCCATTTGTTTATTCTTTCTTTTATTTCCCTTGCCTTAGGAGATATATCAGTGAAAATGTTGTTACATGGGATATCTGAAATTTTCCTGCCTATTTTTCCTCTAGGACTTTTATGGTATCACGGCTTATATTTAAGTCTTTGATCCATTTTGAGTTTATTCTGGTGTATGGTGTAAGTTGGTGGTCGAGTTTCATTTTTTTGCATGTCGCTGTCCAGTTCTCCCAACACCATTTGTTGAAGAGGCTCTTGTCACTCCATTTGATGTTCTTTACCCCTTTGTCAAATATTAGTTGACCATATGAACCTGGGTTTATTTCTGGGCTCTCTATTCTGTTCCATTGATCTATATGTCTGTTTTTATGCCAGTACCAGAGTGTTTTGATTACCGTGGCCTTGTAGTATAGTTTGATATCAGGTATTGTGATTCCTCCTACTGTGTTCTTCCTCAAAATTGCTGTGAGTATTCGCGCTCTTTTTTTGGTTCCATATACATTTTTGATGTATTTGTTCTAGGTCTGTGAAATATGTTGCTGGTATTTTAATAGGGATTGTATTGAATCTATAAATTACTTTGGGTAGTATGGACATTTTAATGATGTTGATTCTTCCCATCCATGAGTATGGTATATGCTTCCATTTATTTGTATCTTCTTTAATTTCTTTCTTCAGTGTTATGTAGTTTTCTGAGTACAGGTCTTTTACCTCCTTGGTTAAGTTTATTCCTAGGTATTTTATTTTTCTTGTTGCTATGGTAAACGGGATTTTTCTTTCAGTTTCTATCTCTGAGTTTTTATTGTTGGTGTATAAAAATGCCTTTGACTTCTTATTATTGACTTTGTATCCTGCTATTTTGCCGAATTCAGTTATTAGGTTGAGTAGTTTTTTTTTGTGGAGTCTGTAGGGTTTTCTATGTACACTATCATGTCATCTGCAAATAATGACAGTTTTACTTCCTCTTTTTAAATTTGGGTGTCTTTTATTTCTCTTTCTTGTCTGATTGCTGTGGCTAGAACTTCCAAGACTATGTTGAATTTGCAGTAGAGAGAGTGGACATCCTTGTCTTGTGTGTGATCTCAAGGGGAATGCTCTCAGTTTTTGCCCATTGTGTATGATGTTGACTTCAGGTTTCTCGTATATGGCCTTTATTATGTTGAGGTATGCTCCCTCTATTCCCATTTTGCTGAGTGTTTTTATCATAAATGGGTGTTGTACTTTATCAAATGCTTTTTCTGCATCTATTGATATGATCATGTGGTTTTTGTCTTTCATTTTGTTTATGTGTTGTATTACGTTTATTGATTTGTGACTATTAAAGCAAGTGGGATGAATTCCACTTGATTGTGGTGTATGATCTTTTTAATGTGTTGCGGGATCCGGTTTGCCAATATTTTGTTGAGGATTTTAGCATCTATGTTCATCAACGATACTGGCCTGTAGTTTTCTTTCTTTGTTGTGTCTTGACCTGGTTTTGGAATTAGGGTAATACTAGCTTCATAGAACGACTTTGGGAGTCTTCCCTCTTCTTGGATCTTTTGAAATAGTCTGAGGAGGATAGGAGTTAGTTCTTTCCTAAATATTTTGTAGAATTCACTTGTGAAGCCATTCAGTCCTGGGCTTTTGTGTGCTGGGAGTTTTTTGATTACTGCTTCAATTTCACTAGCTGTTATTGGTCTATTCAGACTTCCTGCTTCTTCTTGATTCAGTTTGGGAAGACTATAGGTTTCCAGGAATTTGTCCATTTCCTCTAGGTTGTCAAATTTCTTGCTGTACAGTTGTTTATAATAATTTCTTACAATCCTTTGTATTTCTGTTGTATCAGTTGTGATTTCTGCTCTTTCATTTCGGATTTTATTTATTTGGGTACTCTCTCTTTTTTTCTTGATGAGCCTGGTTAATGGCTTGTCAATTTTGTTTATCTTTTCAAAGAACCAGCTCCTACCTTTTTTTGATCTTTTGAATTGTTAGTTTAGTCTGTATGTCATTTAATTGTGCTCTTATCTTGATGATTTTTTTCTTCTACTTGATCTAGGCTTTGCTTGTTGTTCTTCCTCTAGTTCTTGCATGTGCAGGGTTAAATTTTTTTATTAGAGATTCTTCTAACTTTTTTAGGTAGGCCTGTATTGCTATGAACTGTCCTATCAGGACTGCTTTCGCTGTATCCCATAGGTTTTGGGTTGTTGTGCGTTCATTATTATTAGTTTCCAGAAACTTTTTGATTTCTTCCTTGATATCATTGTTAACCCATTTATTAGTTAATAACATGTTATTCATTCTGCATGAGTTTGAATACTTTTGAGTTTTTTCCTTGTGGTTGATTTCCAATTTTAAGCCATTGTGATCTGAGAAGATGCTTGATATAATTTCAATATTCTTGAATTTATTGAGGCTTGTTTTGTGTCCTACCATGTGATCTATCTTTGAAAATATCCCATGTGAATTTGAGAAGAATCTATATTTTGCTTCTTTAGGGTGAAAACTTCTATATATATCGACTAAGTCCATTTGATCTAGAGTGTTGTTCAGTGGCTCAATATCTTTGGTGTTTCTTTGCTTTGAAGGTTTGTCCATTGTTGACAATGGGGTGTTAAAGTCCCCTACTATGATTGTGCTGCTGTCTATATCTTTCTTGGAATCTTTCAAAATTTTCCTTATATATTTGGGTGCTCCTAAGTTGGGTGCATATATATTTTAAGGGTTATATCTTCTTGATGGATTTTTCCCTTAAGTATTATGAAATGCCCTTCTTTGTCTCTTTTTATGAACTTTGATGTGAAATCTGTTTTGTCTGATATAATTATTGCTACCCCGGCATTCTTTTCATGTTCATTTGTTTGAAATACTTTTTTCCATCCCTTTACTTTCAGTATGTGTAGATCTTTTCTTTCTAAGGTGGGTCCCTTTTAGACAGCATATATGTGGGTCATTTTTTCTAATCCATTCAGCTACCCTATGACTTTTAATTGGAGCATTTAATCCATTTACATTTAAGATTATTACCGATAAGTACTTATTCATTGTCATTTTTCCTCTTTGTACTCGTGTTCTTCTCTGTCTCTCTCTGTTTCTTTATCTTCTTAAAGCAGACCCTTTAGCATCTCTTGCAATGCTGGTTTGGTGGAGATGTATTCTTTTAGCCTTCTTTTGTCTTTGAAGCTCCTTATTTCACCCTTCCTTTTGAATGAGAGCTTTACTGGGAAAGTATTCTAAGTTACTGGCCTTTGTTTTTCATTGTTTGGAATATTTTTTGCCATTCCCTTCTGGCTTGTAGTGTTCCTGCTGAGAAATCTGAGGATAGCCTTATTGGAGCTTCCTTGTATGTTATTAGTTGTTTCTCTCTTGCTGCTTTTAGGATTTTCTCTTTGTCTTTGAATGTTGCCATTTTAATTATGATGTGTGTTGAATTGGGCCTGTTGGGGTTCATCTTCATTGTGACCCTCTGTGCTTTCTGGACTTGCGTGACTCTTCCTCTCCTCATGTTAAAAAAGTTTTTTGTCATTAGTTTTTCAAAGAGGTTTTCTATCCCTTGTTCTTTTTCTCCTTCTGGAATTCCTATAATACGGATATTATTATGTTTCATGTTGTCCTGCAGCAGAGAAGGAAAACTCTGACTCCAAAAAACCTCCGCTGCCTTGCGGCATACCTCTTCAGGGGAAAGGCTAAGGGAGTAAACCCCGACAGAAAATCCGGAGCCGGAGTCCCTAAGGCGGTTTGACGTTGTAGTCAACACCGGCAACTCCTGCGGCGCACCTGAAGCCAAGCTGTATTGACTCCGTCTTTCCCTTGGACCCTTCAGCTGTGAAGAGAGGGGGGGTCTGCTGCATGGGCAACAGCAGACACTCCATATCACCCTGCCCAGGCTCTGTAGCTTCAGCTTCACTGGAGAGGACACTCCAGCGTCATCGCAAGATGTCGATTCAACACGGGAGGAGACAGATACCGTGTCACTCCCGAGTCGGACTGCACAGCCATTCTCGGCGGTGCAGATAGACTCTTAAGAAGCTACACCATCGTCTCTCGAGACGGACGGCTGCCGCCGCCGCCGCCGTCCTGCAGCTGTCTTAGAACCTCTTCAGTCATGTTCAGTCTTTTTTTATTTTGTTGCATTGTCAGGGAGTTTTTGTGTACGTTGTCCTCTAGCTCGCTGATCCGATCTTCTGCTTCCTCTAGCCTGCTTTTTTTTCCTTCTACTGTGTTCTTCAATTCAGAGATCGTATTCTTCATTTCCTCCTGGCTCTTATTGATAGCTTCTATGTCCTTTTTCATGCTGTTGTATTTCTCAGTAAGTTCCTTGTAGTTTTCTGAAGTTCCTTGTAGTTTCCCTGGAGTTCTTTGTAGTTCCCGCTGAGCTCATTCAGCTTCTCCATAATCCATGTTTTGAATTCCGTATCAGATAGTTTGCTCCCCTCTATTTCATTTAGCACTCTCTCTCGGCATTCTACCTTTACTTTTGACGAGGGGTTGTTTTTCTGTCTCCCCATTTTTGTGATTCCTTTTGTTTGTTGGTGCTTCTTAGAGTGATCTGTACTTCATGGATCTGCCTCTGGTAGCGTCAGATCATGTACCAGACTGGCCCTAGGCAGCCTATTGGAGACTTCCAGTGATCTACTGCCTTTGTCTGTCTTCTTTAGTTTTTAATCTACTCAATCTGTGATTAGCCGTCAGGCTCAAGGACCGTATGTGTGGCAGCTTAATTCCTGTATGCAGGGCTTTTATTTCCCCTTAGTCTGAGGTCACTTGGAGGGGAATGGTCTGTCTGCTGTACTGGGGCTGAGTCAGCACTCCTGGTCCTGGGAGGAGGTTAGTGTAGCTTCCACTTACTCCTCCGCCATCTTGGATCTCCGTCTGTGTTGTCCTTGATGTTATTTCTTTAATCTGTCTGGTTGTATTTCAGCTACTCTTTGTTTGATCTTTTTCTCTGGTTAGGTGATGGAGAGTCACGCTGCCCACCTTGTCTTGAGATCTTTTGTGGAGGTGCTGCTAAAACATAATCACACAACCCAGGCAAGAAACCCACACCCTCCAATATCTCTCCCAACTACAATCTCACTATAGGTTGCAAATGAGCCTGTATTAATATACTTGTGCAGATATTGGGACTCTTATTTCACAGGAGAAACAAATAGGAGTTGTTTTAAATGAAGGAAGGGTATTTTTTGAGCTGGAAGTTGATAGAGTAATAATATTAGCAATTGGGATCAAGGTTATGTAAGACAGCAATTAACATTTACACTGTATGTTTGAAAAGTAGGAGAGGGTTACAGTGTGGAGTGAGAAAGTGGAAATGTATAGTATTAGGATTATATAATCAGTATATGCTATATGTTTAGCGTGGAAGGGAGGATAGACACAACAGACATCCAGGCAGACAGACAGCCGGAAATTGAAGCAGAGGGCTGAGGAGGTTAGACGGTAAGAAACAGATTGAGAAAGAATATTTCAAGAATATAAATACAGAGTAGAAAATAGCAAAAAAGAAGGGAGAGAGGAAAGAGAGAGAGAAAGTAGAGAAGAGAAGGGTAGGAGAGAGAACAAAAGAAGAAGGGGAGGGAAAAGAGGGGGGACTGGATTAAAATTTTTTTAAAAACATATATTATAAAAGAAGATTAGGAGATTAAAACATGATATAAAATAGCAAGATAGAGAGAAAGAGAGAATATATAGAGAGAAGAATAAGAGATGGGAAAGCAAGAAGATGGGAGAGGGAAAGAACACGGAGAAGGGGAGGAAATCAAGAGGAAGAGGAGATATTAGAAAGGGAAAGATTTAAATTGAAGAGTTGACAAAAGATATGATGAAGGAGAGAAATGCAAGAGAGAGAGAAAGAAGTGAGGGGATGGGGTGGAAAGAGAGAAGGGTTAAGAAGGGGAGGGGAATAGATTAGAATTATAATTTAAATATTAAAAGATTAGAATATAAAGTGGAATAGGGAGAGAGAAAGAAAGAGAGAGAGAATATTTATAGGGAGAGAAGGAAAATAAGGGCAAGGGTGGAAAGAAAAACAAATGTAGACTGAAGGGGGACAAATAAAGAAAGAAATTTAATAAAATTGAAAGTGCTTAGTGCAGAGAAAGGAGAGAGAGGGAAATGAAACAGAGGGAGGATGAGAATAAGCAGGAGGGAAGGGGATTAGAAAAGGGGAATAGGAAGGAAAGGGAGAGAACTTAAAATTAAAATATTAACTGAGAATAAGATGCAGGGGAGACATGCTAAGGGGAGGGAAGAGGAGGGGAGAAAAGAAGAGAGAATAAGAAAGGATGGGAGGGGCAGTTAGAGAGAGAGTGAGAAATAAAAGAATAAGAGTATTTTAACTCAATTCAAATTTTAGGCACAGTCTCTGGGTATTTTTGGTTTGTTTGTTTTTTGGTTTTTCCTTCCTTCCTTCCTGAGTCCACTCCTATTCAAAATTCCATGGGTTTCAAATCTTTTCTGGTTGGTTGGCTGGCTGTGGGAGGGTCCTGCTTGATTCTGGGATTGCTAGTCTTTTATTCGTGGGCCTACCACCGCTCTGCTGTGAGCTGCCTTTAGTTGTCCCCTCCTGAGGCACCCTCAGCCCTCTTCAGGCTTGTCCAACTTCTCCTTCCCACTGTTGGTCCAGCCTGTGCCTGCCAGCAATCCCCGTTCTGCCTCCAGTCCTGTTTCTATTCCCAGGCTACAGCTTCTGCTCTCTTCCCTGTCTATATGCCTTAGCATCCTATCTCTCCCCCTGTCTCAAGACCGTCCCTTTATTCTGCAGGACTGTGGCACAGTCGGTCAAAGTGCCAGGCCCAGTGGCACTTTCCTGCCCAGGGCCTCTCCCCTAGTCTGGAGCTCTGCAGCGGCTTTCCCACATGGGCTCTTCTCCTTGCCCCAAAACTGTCTCTATTCTGAGCTACAGCTTCCGCTGGCTTCCCTGTCTATAGGCCTGCGCACTCTATCTCTCTTCCTGTCCTAGCATCGTCCCTTTGTTCTGCAGGATTCTAGTGTCGTCCGTCAGCACAGCACTCTGCTACCCAGGAGCTCTCCCCCAGTCCGGAGCTCCGCAGCAGCCTTTCCCTGCCAGCCCTTCTCCCCGCCCTAAAACCGTTTCCACTCCAGAACCACCGCCTCCGCTGTGTTCCCTACTTACACGTCCTTCGTGCCCTATTTCTCTCCTACCCCCAAACCCGCCTTGTGTTCCATGGGATTCTAGTGTGATTGCTCAGAGCACCGGGGGCATGCACTGCTCTCCTGCTTAGGAGCTCTCCCCCGGTCTGGAGTTCCGCAGCACCTTTTCTGTGTGGCCCATCTCCTTGCCCCCAAACTGTCCCTTTGTTTTGTAGGGCCCTAGCGCAAGTTCTACGGGCACCCGGAATGCCGAGCTTTTGGTAGGAGGTTGCAGCTGAGGAGGTTTCCCTCTAGACTCATATCACACGGTTTCTCCCAGTCCTGGTTATTTACTGCTGTTCTCTCACTCTTCTGGCTTTTTCAGCCAAATCCTCTCCCTAACTACCTAAAAGAATTCACTTATCAGTGTGCCCCTAGCAGGGGTAGCCTCCAAGCAGCTCTCGGCTAGTGAGCTCTCCAGCTTGGTACTACAGACTCACCGGGTCCTGGAATGACTCAGCCTGCAGTCCGTGGTAACCCCCTTCACCCCCCTCCACGCTGATCCCACGCTCTCCTCCCTGTTCACGCTATCAGAGATCCACACTCACTCAGTCACTCCTCTCCGCGTTCATTCCTGGAGTCTCTCCTTAACAGGAGCAAGCTGAGAACACTGTTCCTACTCTGCCACCATCTTTCCCTCTTCTCTATCCTTACTCTTATTTCTCCTCCCCCAACAATTCTCTTTTCATTTGTCAATTCATATTCATTTTTTATTTCTTATAATAGTCATAATCTCTTTCTACCTTTATTAATATTTGCTCATTGGTTAATAGTGTAGTTGTGGATGGAGGTTATTTTAACATGTGTGGGTTTTGTGTCCTAGGTTGTTTAATTTTGTTCTGGCTGTACCTGTACAATATCATAAAAGACATAGTGGGATAGTGGGCAGTGTCACTCTTGGTCATCTAGCTAGAGGGAAGGACCAACCAATGAATGACCAAACAACAAACAAAACTGATTACAAGAGAGTCCTTTTAAATGACACAAAAAGCACCCCAAGAACATAGAGTGCAGAAGATCAAGGAGACTGCACCACTGAGTCCCACAAGTTTCATACAACAGAAGGCTACCCCACAAAGAAAAGGAGCCAAAGCAGATCAATCTAATATGAAGAAACAAAAAACAAGAGTCACTCACATTAGAAATAAAAAGAAACAACTCTCATATGAAAGGAAAGGAAGAATCCCCAGAAACAGTGCTAAGTGAAAGTGAGGCAAAGACTCTATCACACATAGAGTTCAAAATAATGATTATAAATATGCTCAAGAAACTCAGTGAGAACTACAAAGAACTCTATGGAAGCTACAAGAAACTTACTGGGAACTACATCAGCTTGAAAAAAACATAGAAACCACAAATAAGAGCCAAGAGGAAATGAAGAATATAATATCTGAAATTAAAATATTAGAAGGAATTTAAAGTAGGTTCGCTGAAGAGGATAAAATCAGTGAGTTTGAAGACAAGGTAAAAAATCACCCAGCTCTGGCTGGTGTGGCTCAAAGGATTGACTACTGGACTGTGAACTGTAGGGTCACCGGTTTGATTTCCAGTCAGGGGCATACCTAGGTTGCCGATTTGTTCCCCAGTGTGGGGTCCATACAAGAAGCAGGTGGTGGTTTTTTCTCTCTCTATCTAAAAATAAATAAATAAAATCTTTAAAAAGGAAACACCCAGACAGAGCAACAAAATGAAAAAATACTCAAAAGAACGAAGAGGATTTAAGGGACCTGCAGGACAACATAAAATGTAATAATATTCATAACATAGGAATACCAGAAGGAAAGAAAAGGAGCAAGAAATAGAAAAGGTGTTTGAAGAAGTAACGACAGAAAACTTTCTTAACTTGGTGAGGTAAAATGTCACGCAAGTCCAGGAAGTGCAAAGGTCCCAATCAGGATGAACCCAAAGAGGCCCACTCCAAGACACATGATAATTGAAATAGCAAAATCTAAAGACAAAGACAGAATCTTAAAGGTAGCAAGGAAGAAACAGCTAGTAATATACAAGGGAGCTCTGGTAAGGCTATCAGCTGATTTCTTAACAGAAACACTATAAACCATAAGGGAATGGCACAAAACATTTCAAGTAATGAAAAACAAAGGACTGCAAGAAAGATTACTCTAACCAGCAAGGATCTCATTTTAAATGGAAGGTGATCCACTCATCTACAGATGGGCACTTAGGTTGTTTCCAGCACTTGACTATTGTAAATAGTGCTACTATGAACATAAGGGAGCATAGGTTCTTTTGAATTGGTGTTTCAGGATTCTTTGGTTATAATTCTAGCAATGGAATTGCTGTTCAAAAGGCAGTTCCATTTTTAGATTTTGAGGAAATTCCATACTGATTTCCATAGTACCTGCACCAGTCTGCATTCCCACCAGCAGGAAACCAGGGTTCCCTTTTCTCCACATCCTCGCCAACATAAGTTGTTCATTGATTTGTTTATGATTGGCATTCTGACTGGTGTGAGGTGGTATCTCATTGTGGTTTTTATTTGAATCTCTCTGATGACTAGTGATGTTGAGCATTCTTTCATATGTCTATGGACCCTCTTTATGTCCTCTTTGGGTCCTTTGCCCATTTTTAAATTGGGTTGTCTGTCTTCCTGGTGTTGAGTTGTTTAAGTTCTTTATATACTTTGTAGATCAATCCCTTGTCTGAGGTATCATTGACAAGTGAATTAAAAAGCTGTGGTACATTTATACACTGGAGTATTATGTAGCAGAAAGAAAGAGGAAACGTCTACCATTTGCAGCAACATGGGTGGAACTGGAGAGAATTATGTTTAGTGAAATAAGCCAGGCAATGAAAGAAAAATATCGTATGTTATCACCTATTATAGGATACTAATGAACAACACAAACAAATGAGCAAAACTGAACCAGAGAATACAACAAGGATGCCAGCCTGTTAAACCAATTATTCAGTAGTCTGGGGACAGCCAACTGACCTGGAGTCTGCAAGATCCTTCCCCATGTGGGAAGGCCCCCCTCCTCTCCATACCCCAACTCTTATGAGGGATTGCTGGACCCACGGGTAGGTAGTATGACGACCATGTCCAGCTTGAAGCAGCTAGAGGAGCACAAGACCTTCAACAATTGTCCTTTATAAGATTACAAAGGGTCTTAAGTGTGAGAGGGGGAAATTGTTATTTTTTACTGTTATAAAAATTAATTAATTAATTGATTATTTAAAAAAGAACATAGGAAAGCATGAAGCCAAAGAACTTGTATTCATGACCCATGGACATGAACTAAGGGGGGTGGGATTGTTGGGGGAAGGGGGGTTCTGGGTGAAAAGGAGCAAAGGGGGAAAATTGGAACTATTGTAACAACATAATCAATAAAATATACAAAAAAAGAAAACATTAATAAAAGTAACAAAACACCAATATTAACTGATATAGAGAATAAGGTATTTTAACTGGATTTTTAAGGGAAAACAAAAACGATATATATACATTAAAATAGTGTTAATTTTCTTTTAATTGAGTAAGGAGAACCAACTTCAGGTTATAGAATCTGGGATTAGTAGAGATTCATTTTCATCTTATGTCTTCTGTATATAGGGCTGAAGTATTTCAAATAAAAATAGAAATTTATTATTTAAAAACCTTATGTGATTAAGTACCCTGAATATTTGAAGAAAGAATTCATTATACTTACTAAACTATATTTACCAAAAGAAAAAATATGTGGACTGTTATATATTAGAAAGCTTTTTTTCTACATCAATGACTTTCTCATTGGCCAAGGTAATTAAAATAATAACTTTTCAATAATATGTCACAATGTAAAAATGTCCTTGTTATTGACAAGCTGGCTGGCCCAGCATGATGATGACCTGCTGGCCCTACATGATAAAGAGGGCAGATTATTCAAGTTTGTCATGTCTAATGTACTCTTCGAGAAAAATTAAAAAATCATTTTAACTTTGAAAATAAAATAAAATAAAATAGAAGGTGAATAAAGTATGTGATATCTAGTAGACTGCCTTCTCTTTTTCTTTTACATTTTCTTCAGCTGTTTGTAGTACTTTACATTCCAAAATAGAATTTCAAGTCAGCTTGTAAAATTCTTAAATTATAATTAATGAAAATTTTGAGTAAAAGTACTTTAGAAGTACCTTACAGATTTGTGAGAAAAAAAAAAACTTTTTATAATGCCGAGTCTTTTCAATGTTATTTTTCTCAATTTTTAAAAAGATTTTATTTATTTATTTTTAGAGAGAGAGGAAGAAGGGGAGAAAAAAAGGAAGAGAAACACCGATGTGTGGCCGCCTCCTGCATGCCCCCAACTGAGTACCTGGCCCGCAATCCAGGCATGCACCCCGACTGAGAATCAAACCGGTGACCCCCCAGTCCACAGACTGGCACTCAATGCACTGAGCCACACCAGATAGGGCTATTTTTCTAAATTTTTAAAATGTTCTTTTGTGCTCTTCAAAATGAGATTATATATAGATCTATCTATCTATATATTTATATACATATACACATATGTATGTGTGTATGTGCATGTATGCAGATATATACATTGATATGTATATATGTATAGATAGATATACATAGACACACAGACATATATATAAAGTTCATTGTTGTGACTGTTCTTAGATATTTTATATCAATACATTTTCTAATTATTTCTCATATAAAAGGTTTTTTAAAGTATATTTCATTGATTATGTTCTTAAAGTAGTTCCATTTTTTCCCCTTTGTTCGCCCCTGCCCAGTACCCCCTTCCCTCCAGCAATCCCACCCCCCTTAGTTCATGTCTATGGGTCGTGCATATAAGTTCTTTGGCTTCACTCTTTCCTATATTATTCTTAACTTCCCCCTGTCTATTTTGTACCAACCAATTATGCTTCTTAGTCCCTGCACCTTTTCCCCGTTTCTCCCCCTCCCAACTCCCAGCTGATAACTCTCCAAATGATCCCCATACCTGTAATTCTGTTCTTATTTTGGTTTGCTTAGTTGGATTTTATTTTTATTTTTTAGATTCAGTTGTTGATAGTTGTGAGTTTGTTGTCATTTTAGTGTTTATAGTTTTGATCTTCTTTTTCTTAAGTAATTCCCTTTGACATTTCATATAATAATGGCTTGGTGATGATGAACTCCCTCAGCTTCACCTTGTCTGGGAAGCACCTCATCTGCCCTTCCATTCCAAATGATAGCTTTGCTGGATAGAGTAATCTTGGTTGTGTGTTACTTTTCATCACATTAAATACTGTTTGCCAGTCCCTTCTTGCCTGCAAAGTGTCCTCTGAGAAATCAGCTGATAATCCTATAGGCACCCCCTGTAGACAACTCTCTGCCTCTCTCTTGTTGCCCCCAGGACTCTGTCTTTATCTTTCATCTCTGGCATCTCAGTCATGATGCATCCTGGTGTGGTCCCCTCTGGGACCAGCTCTCCTGGGACCCTCTGTGCTTCCCAGAACTGTATGTCCATCTCCTTCGCAAAATTTGGGAAGTTTTCCTCATTTTTTTCCAGTTCTTGCTTTCTCATTCTGCACTGGTTGACTGTTTTTTTCTTCCTTATGTTCCAAATCATTGGATTGAACCCCGGTGTTCTTCCCTTCACCATTGGTTTTGTGTGTATTTTCCTTCATTTCACTTAGCATAACCTTCACTTCTCCTCTTATGTGTTTGCCGTACTCAAGCATATCTTTCAAGCCTGTGAGCATCTTTACCACCAGTGTTTTGAATTTTGCGTCTGTTACATTGTGTACCTCCTCATGTGTTAGGTTGGCTATCTCCTCGTCACTTAGTTCTCCCACAGGAACCTTGATGCATTTCCCCTTTTGGGCCATACTGCTCTGTCTCCTCATTCTGACAGGCTCCTGTGTGTGTTTGTCTCTGCATCCCAGGTAGAGCTGTCACTCCTGTTATGTTGTAAGGGGCGGAGCCTTAGGGGTTCGTCAGTAGAGGGCGACCTGTTTCACCATGTGTTGTGGAGCTGTATGTGGGGGAGGGGTCCAAGAGTGTACAATGCCACCAGCCCAACACTCTTCCCTTTTCCAGGCACCTCTCCCACTTCCACACCAGACTGGCGCCACTCTAGCTGCTGCCTTGGCCATCATTCCCAGAGTGGGTGGGTCTGCAGATGTTCTAGGATCATGGGGGCCCTTTAAATAAGCAGACGCTGTTGAGACTGGCATTTTCTGCCTCTGCCCCAACCCCCACTGGTCTGCAAAATTAGTAGTAATGAGGGTTGAGGTCCAATGAGGAGCTGGGAATGCTCCTCAGGTGTCCTTCCTGACTTTTTAAAACATGTGACTGTGCTTTCTGCTGGCCTTCCACTGCCACTACCACTGCTGTTGGTGCAGCTGCCACTGCTCCCGCCACCACACTGCATCCTCTCTGCCCCAGCTCCACTCCTCCTACCTGTGTGAATGAGTATTTCTTCTTTATATATTTGTTTGTTGAACTTCCATGAAGTTTGATTTTCTGGAACTTCTGGTTGTTTCTAGTTTTGAGGTAGTTGTATTCCTTCTTAGTTGTGGAGGGAGATGCAGCATGTCTGTCTATACCTCCATCTTGGCCGGAAGTCCAAAGGTTATTTTTATAGTTTCTTTTTTCCCCAATCTTTTCTTTTTTTTTTTTTGATAATGCATTGGTTAGGAGCACAAGTGTCATGTTGATAAGCTGACAGAAGATATCTTATTTCAAGCTTTAATGAGAATGATGAATAAATATCAATAGATAAGATGTCTGCCAAAACTTTTTGATAATCAGCTTTTTTCATTATATAGTTTGTAACCTTGGTAAGAATTATGTTTCACAAATGTATGAGTTCTTCAAAAGCTTTCCCATATTCATAGTTTTCTGCTATAGAATCGATTATGTAATATGTAATGAGGTGCCAATTCCTTCTGAAAGTTTTTTTCATATTTACATTCATAGAGTTTCTATTTCTGAGTATATATTTTCTGGTGTCTAATACGACGTGACCTTTGACTGAAAGCCTTACCGCACTCATTACATATTTTATTTAAAACTGTATCATTTAGACAATATATTCTTGATGAGTATATCAGTAGAAAAAAATTGAGGGTTGAAGGAAAGAGATATGTGGACTTTGTGTATGATAGTGCTGCGGAAATCATTGCAGAAAGGATGGTCTATTTGATAAACAGAAGATTCGTCGTCGTCGGCAGCCGTCCGTCTCGAGAGACGATGGTGTAGCTTCTTAAGAGTCTATCTGCACCGCCGAGAATGGCTGTGCAGTCCGACTCGGGAGTGACATCGTATCTGTCAGAATATTAATCAGAAGATTAATATTAACAAAAAATATGAGCTCTCTACTTTATACCATATATTAAAAAATTCAATAGGTTAAAAAACAATATAAGGTGCAAAATTCTAAAAGTGTGATAAAATAGAATATATTTATTACTTTAGAGTAACAGGATTAAAAAAACAGAAATATCAATTCTATTTTTGTACATTGGTTTCAGAGCCATCCACATATGTATACAAAGAGATATATATGTTCATTGTACTATGCTTTGTATTACTGTGAATGGGGCATAGCATAAATTTCTATTAGTAAAGAGATAGGTCAATATGATGTGATTATTTCTTTGGTATAATACAGTATTTACAGAGTACAAATTTGACATAGTTACATGGATAGTCTACATAATAGGGATAAAAAGCAAAATGTACAATAAAATATGACATAATATTTGTATTGATATAACAATGAAAAGAATAGTACTGTGTATTTCCCATGGATCCACATATTATTGTGGGTTCTACTTTTAGGAAGTGGCAAAAGGTATGGAGGGAGTAGTTATATTTACCTTTAATAATTCTTAAAGAATGAAAGCAAATATGACAGTGGTAAGAAATCTGGTTGTCCCAATTTTGTTGCTTTTTTGTATTTCTTGCCTTTGTTTATTATCTATTTTTCTAGAAAAGAAGTCAAGTTTGTACAGAAAACCTAAACTCATATACCTAATTTTTAAGTGGATTCTTATTTTTGATCAGATACAGTACTAATATTTACAGAGAATTCTTTTTGCTAACACACAAACCAAACCCGAATTATGATAATGTTTTACTTACCATATCCTCATATTGTTAATTAAGATAATAAAAATCGGCAGCATATTGCAAAAAAATAAAATTAAAAATAAATAAAATAAAATTGAAGGTGAAATAAGGAGCTTCCCAGACTAAAAAAAAACAACAACAAAAAACAACAACAAAAAGACTAAAAGAATACATCTACACCAAACCAGCATTATAAGAAATGCTAAAGGGACTGTTTAAAAATATGAAGAAAAAGAGAGTCAGAAAGAGGAACAGAGGTACAAATGGAAAAAACAGTAATGAATAAGTAGCTATAAATAATAACCTTAAATGTGAATGAATTAAGTGCTCCATTCAAAAAATATAAGGTAGCTAAATGGAAAACATGACCCGTATATATGCTGTCTACAAGAGACCATCCTCAGAACAAAAGATCTACACACTCTGATAATGAAGGGATGGAGAAAAATATTCCAAACAAATGGACATGAAAAAAAATCTGGGGTAGTAATACTTATATCAGACAAAATAGGCTTCAAAACAAAGGCCATAAAAAGAAACAAAGAAGGTAACTATATAATACTTAAGGGAGTAGTCCAACAAGAAAATATAATCTTTGTAAGCATATATGCACCTAACAAAGGAGCACCATATTGTATAAGGATAATCAAAGAAGACTTCAAGAAAGATATTTATAGCAACAGAGTCATCGTAAAGGACTTAAACACACCGCTGTCAACAATAGATAGATCTTCCAAACAAAGAATCAATAAGGATATTGTGGCATTAAACGACACTCTAAATCAAATGGACTTAGTTGATATATACAGAACCTTTCACCCCAAAGAGGGAAAATATACATTCTTTTCAAATGCACATGGGACGTTTCCAAAGATAGGCCACATGGTAGGACACAAAAGAGACAAATTGAAGAAAATTGAAATCATATTAAGCATCTCAGATCACAATGATTTAAAATTAGAAACCAATCTCAAGGAAAAAACTCGAAAACATTCAAACATGGAGACGGCATAACATGTCATGAAATAATGAATGGGTTAACAATGAGGTCAAGGAATAAATAAAAAAGTAAATGAAGACAAATGAAAATAAACACACAACAACCAAAAGTCTATGGAACACAGTGAACGCAGTTCTGAGAAGGAAATTCACAGCAATATAGACCTACCTAAATAATATAGAATAATCTCAAATAAACAACCTAACACTACATCTAAAAGAACTAGAGAAAAAACAACACACAGAGCCCAGAGTGAATTTGTTGCGACTTGTTTTGTATCCTATCATGTGGTATATCTTTGAAAATGTTCCATGTGCACTTGAAAAGAATGTATATTTTGTTTCTCTGGGGTGAAAATTTCTATATAGATATCAATTAAGTCCATTTGATCTAGAGTGTTGTTAAATGCCTCAATGTTCTTGGTGTTTTTTTTTTTTTTTTTTTTGCTTTGAATATGTGTCCATTGTTGATAATTGGGTGTTAAAATCCCCTACTATGAGTGTTCTGCTGATATTCTTCTTGTAGTCTTTCAAGATTTTCCTTATATATTTAGATGCTCCGATGTTGGGTGTGTATTTGTTTACCAGGGTTATATCTTCTTGATGGATTGTTCCCTTAAGTATTATGAAATGTCCTTCTTTGTCTCTTTTTATGGCCTTTTCTGTGAAATCTGTTTTGTCTGATTTAAGTATTGCTACCCCAGCTTTTTTTCATGTCCATTTGCTTGGAAAACTTTTTTCCATCCCTTAACTTTCAGTCTGTAAATCTATTGTTTTGAGTTGTGTCTCCTGTAGACAGCATATATGTGGGTCATGTTTCCTTATCCATTCAGCTACCCTATGTTTTTTTTTTTTTATTGGAACATTTAATCAATTTACATTTAAGGTTATTATTGATAGCTACTTATTCATTGTGATTTTTTTCTCTTTGTACCTGTGTTCTCTCTCTCTCTCTCTCTCTCTCTCTCTCTCTCTCTCTTTCGTCTTCTTAAAGCAGTTCCTTTAGCATCTCTTGCAATGCTGGTTTGGTAAAAATGTATTCTTTTAGCTCTCTATTGTCTGAGAAACTCCTTCTTTCACCTTCATTTTTGAATAAGTGCCTTGCTGAGTAAAGCAGTCTTGGTTGTAGGTCTTTGTTTTACATAGCTTGAGATATTTTTTACCATTCCCTTCTGGCTTGTAGTGTTTCTGTATGAAATATGCTGATAGTCTTATTGGAGCTTGTATGCTATTTGCTGCGTCTTTCTTGCTGCCTTTATGATTTTCTCTTTGTCTTTGAATGTTGCCATTTTAATTATGATGTGTTTTGGAGTGGATCTCTTTCACTTTATCTTCAGTGAAATCCTCAGTGCTTCTTGGGCTTGTGTGACTTTTTCTCTCCTCAAGTCAGGGAAGTTTTCTGTCACTACCTTTTCAAACAGATTTTCTATCCCTTGCTCCTCTTCTTCTCCATTATCCCTATTATACTGATATTATACAGAGCCCTGCCCAGGCTCTGTAGCTTCAGCGTCATCGCATGATGTCGATTCAACACGGGAGGAGACAGATACCATGTCACTCCCGAGTCGGACTGCACAGCCATTCTCGGCGGTGCAGATAGACTCTTAAGAAGCTACACCATCGTCTCTCGAGACGGACGGCTGCCGACGACGACGACTGATATTATTACATTTCATGTTGTCCTGCAGCTCTTAAACCCTCTTCTCTCTTTTTCAGTCTTTTTTTGTTTTGCTCCACTGTCTGGAAATTTTTTCCTACATTGCTCTCCAGCTTGCTGATTTGATCCTCTGCGTCCCCTAGCCTTATTTGATTCTTTCTACTGTGTTCTTCAGTTCAGAAATTGTATTCTTCATTTCCTCCTGGTTATTATTAAGTTTATGGGTTTTTTTTTGTTGTTGTTGTTTGTTTGTTTTTTTTAATTCTGGTGTAGTTCTCAACAAGTTCCTTGTAGCTTCCCTGGAGTTCATTATAGTTTCCCTGGGTTTCTTTGTAGTTTCCCTGGAGGTCTCTGTAATTCCCCTGGAGTCATTGTAGTTTTCTCTGAGTTTGTCGAGTTCATTGCTAAGTTTCCTTATAACCATTCTTTTGAATCCCATGCCTGATAGTTGGCTTGCCTCTCTTTCATCTATCATTTTTTTATGGGGATTCCTCTTTTCTTTTTCTTAGGGGTTGTTTTTTTATCTCCCCATTTTAGGTGTCTCTTCTTGTTTGTTTCTGTTTCTTAGATTTGTCTGCTTTGATTTCCCACCTTCATAGTGTGACCTTCCTAATATGATACCTGAGGAATTTAGGTGCAGTCTCTTTGATCTCCTGAGTTTGATGTTCCTGGGATGCCTTTAATTTGGGCTTTCTGGTTGGATTTTAGTTTTGTCGTTGTTGTGTTACTCTTTGGTGGAACCTTCCCTCTGGCTAGTTAATTGAGAGTGACTCTGCCCACCATGTCTTGAATTCCTTTGTGGAGATTCTGTGAAAACATAAACACACAACTCAGGCAAGAAACCCGCACCCTCAAAAATACCCCCCACTCATAATGACACTATCATAAACAAATGGCCAGTATTAATATAGATGTAAAGAGATTAAGACTATTATACTTAAGAAAGAACAGGTAAGAGTTGGCTAACTGAAAGAAAGATGATTTTTGAGAGGGAGGGTAGAAGAGTAGTAATAGTAGCAGATAGGGACAGGGCAATGCAAGACAGTAAGTAATATTTATATTGTATGTCGAAAAAGGGAAGGAAGAAGGCAGAACAAAATGAGAAAGTGGAAACATACAGTATTAGGTTTATACAGAAGTTATGTTATATATTTAGTGTGAGAGGGAGCTTAAACTAAATAAAACAAAACAAAATAAAGAAGAATAAGAGGAAGAGAAAGTAAGAAACAGATTGAAGAAAGAGCTTTCCTCCAGTACAACCTTTGGGCTTTGATTGATATAGGTGGGGTAGAAATAAGAGGGAAAAAAGAAAGAAATAAAAGTTAAAGTGATGTCCAAAGGAAACAGAAGTAAATTTGCAATGATAGAGGTTGTAGTTATACTAAGAATGAGGAGTGAAAACCAAGCTAAAGCTGAAAGAATGGATACTAGTCATAACAGGACAGAAGATAGAATTTAAGACCAAAGTAAAAAGAGGAGATTGAATGTTAATGTGGGGTAATACAAGGGAAGAACAACATATGATATTTGCAATGAACTATAATATAACAATTAGTGATTTAAAATGCATAATCTGGGAGGCAAGAAAATAACTCAAGTAAAATACCATGATAGAATTTGTCCCAATGATGTCTGGTTTTTACCACTTTCTTCTCTTTCTGGATCTGCCCCTGGTCAAAATTCCATGGGTTTCATATCTTCCATTCTGGCTGCTTTTTTGTGAGAGCTCTAGCTGGATTCTGGGGTGCTTTTCTCATTCATGGGTCTGCTGCAGCTCTGCACTGTGAGCCACACTTAGCTGGGCCCCCACCACCACTGCCACCACTGGTCCTGTTATACCTTCTAGCACTCCTCGCGCTTGTCTAGCAATGCTACCCTGCTGGTGAGCCAGTGTGCACACCCATAGTCCCTGCCCAGCCTCAGATCCTGTCTCTGCTCCTCCTCCAAAAAAGTCTCTGTGTGACCTCCAAACTGCAATACCTGCCCTCATCCTTGCCTGCCAGAGCCTTGTTGTATGTGCACACACACGCACACAGGCACAGGGTTACCTGCCTGGGGTCCCCACCAAGTCTGAGGTTCTGCCTCAGCTTTCCCCAATGTGTGCTCCTCTCTGCGGCCCAGTTCCATGTTTCTGCTTAGCAGAGCCTTGGTGTGCGTGCCCAGGGCCACAGGGTTGCCAGCCCAAGGGGTCCTCACCAAGTCTCAATTCACACAGTTTCACTCAGTCCGGGCTAGTCTCTGTCTTCCCATGCCTCCAGCTGTTTCACCAAACCTTCTTACTACTCCCTCCTGGATTTTGCTGGTCAGGGCACCTATAGTGGGAGCACAGTTCCCAAGCAGGTAGATCCCAGTTAATGAGCCAGTCAGCAGATGCTCCTTTCTGTGTAGCAGAGGCGCTGAGCTGGGAAACCCAGTGACTCTGCTTGGAGAGTGCAGGCCATGGTTTCTGCCTTCTCCCATGCTGCTCCCACGCTCTGTCCCTGATTGCCCTATCTGAAAGCCGTTCTCACTCTCTGCTCTGTGTTTGTACTCCAAGTTCATTACAGGATGAGAGCATGCAGAGAAGGCTGCTACTTACTCCACTGCCATCTTTATTCCTCTTAATGTAAAATATAATGGAGATTCATTACTCTACTCGCTCAATCAGTTTGAATATGATGACCACACAGTACACATGCTCACCCAATGGTGTCTACTGCTCCCACTGTCTAGTACAGTGAAGTCATGCATGCACATTCCAGTCCACTCTCCTCGGCTTCCAGGTTACATTGATCACACAAAATGTTCCTGTTATATTAACAATGGCTGGACTTTTTCTGGACAGACTTCAAATTGCACTCTCCCTGTTAACACACACACAGACACATGCACAATTATGGGATATCAGGGATAGAGAGGCTCTTAGAAGTCATCCAGTTTAGTGAAATTTAGCCTTCTAAAAAAAATTTTTTTTTGAGAAACCACAACCTCAGCCTCATCCTTGCTTCCCAAAGGTACTATCCTGGGAATTCAAGGGAGCATGGTTTTAATACCACTGCTCTAGTTAAAGCCCCTTGATTGACACAACCACACTCCAAGACTCAGGATTGAGAAGGGCCTGCCTAAGGTCAGGCTGGAAGTTGGTGACAAAGCTGGGATTGAGGGTTAGAGCCCTAACCCCTCCCCTTTATGCTCTGCAGAGACTTCTTCTAACTTTCACCTGTGCCTTCGTGACAAAAGCTGTGGCTGGGCCTATTATAATCAGTGATCTCCCTAAGGATGAGAGAGCCCATGGGCCTCAGGTATCACTTAGTACAGAAAGGAAGAAGCCAGCTGGAAATTGGCACACCTATTCTAAGCCTCCACCTATTCTGTGGGCAGAGCATTGCAACTAATACATATTTCAGTTTCTAACAAGAAGAGAAGGTAGGGAGCAGGGTGATGTATGTGTGTTATGCACATGCGTGCACATGCAGGAGAAGCCCATGCTACCCAGAAGCCTGGCACCAGCTTCAAAATGAACATAGACTAAGGGCTTTCAGAATCAAGGACTGGCAAAGACAAACTTTTCTTGGGGAACTTCCTTCAGGACCCACACATACTTGTGAAAATCAATGATACTGGCAAATCTTTAATTTGAATGAGAGTTTTTAAAGTTTCAAAATTAGTCTAATATAATGTAGAACCCAGTGGTATGAGGAAAAGTGCATGAGATCAGAAATCAACCCAGCTTGGGTGAGAATCTGAGTTCTGCCATTAAGTTCTTTTGTAACCTTAAACAAAGAACTGCAACCTCACTGGGCTTCTGTTGTCTTGTCTGGAAACTGGAGCAAATAAAAGCAATTAGTTGTGGAGCTTCCGCCTTGGCCAGGCTCTAGGATTATAAAGAAGTTTTTTCATTCCAGCCGCATAACTGCCTTGTAAGGTACATTGTTTCAATGCTGCTTCTCACTTCAGTCTCACAGCCTGAGATTTCCAGCAGGAATGGCATTCACATGGCTCCCCCTTCACCCTGTCTCCTCATGGAGTTTGTGCCCAATTTCACTGGAAGTATAGGCCATTCATGCACTCAAATCAAGAATGTTTAGCTCCTGGGCTCTTTATAGAGATGACTATCAGAGAAGGGTGCATATGCAGCTTCTTGATGCTTGTTTTTCATGCCAGTCATCCCTGCCCAACTGGAAGGTCCCCAAGACATGGACAAGGTTGACCTCTTCACTGGAGCCTCAGAACCAGCCCAGTGCCTGCATATAGACCACCTCAATAAATGTATGTTAAATTGGTAATGATGTGCTCTTGCTCTGTCAGAGATTATTTCCTTGGTGGCTCAAAAATGTTAGGATTGAAAAGCAGGAGAGAAGATGGTGGCAGAGTAGGTAGCAGTGTTGTCTGCTTGCTCCCATCATGGAAAAACTTGAAATACAAAAAAGAGGAGTAGTGAGTGAGTGTGGATATCAGATAGTGTGAACAGGGAAGGGAGTGTGGGAGTGGTGTGAAAGAGGGCAGAAAGCTTTCCCACACTCTCAAAAGGTGCAGCTGCCACACTGCACCCCAAAGGGGCAGCTGCAAACTGGCTCATTAGCCGGGATCTGCTTGGAAACTGTGGCCTGTCATAGGCACTGGGACCAGCAAAGTCCAGAAGGGATTCAATAAGAGGGTTTCCTTGAAACAGCCAGAGGTGTGGGAAGGTGGACAGCAGCTTGGACTGTGGGAGACTGTGTGAACTGAGTCTAGGTGGGAACCCCTGGCCTAGCAAATTTGGGCTGGTGGCCCTGTACCCTGGGCATGCGCATCGTGGCACCACCAAACAAGGAAGTGAAATTGAGCCGGGAAGAGGCGCCCCTGGGGAAGGCTGCAGTAGAGGCGCAGACTTGGTGGGGTCCCCAGGCAGGTCAGCAGTGTGCACAGGCAAACAATAAGGTGATGTCATCCAGGGACGGACGTGGCCCAGTGCTGAGGCTTGGATCACAGAGACATTTTGGGAGGAAGAGTGAAGACAGGACCCAAGATTGGGCTGGGACTAGGGACATGTGCACTGGCTTGCCAGCAGAACAATGTTGCTAGACAAGCCTGAGGATTACTGGAGAGGGGCGCAGGACAAGTGGGGAGAGACCCAACTCAGTGTGGCTCACAGTAGAAAGCTGCAGCAGGCCCACGAGTGAGAGAAAAACAGCCACAGAAACCAGCCAGATCTCCTCACAGCCAGCCAGCCAGAAAAGATTTGAAACCCACGGGATTTTTACCAGGGGTGGATCCAGAAAAAGAAGACTGTGCCCAAAGGTTGAACTGAGTAAAAACTCTTTCTTTTTTTTTCCTTTTCTTTTCTTCCCTTTCCTTTTCTACTCTTCCCTTTTTTCTTCCCTTTTTTAAAACTCTTTCTTTAATCTGTTTCCTACTTTCTCTCCCTCCTATCCTTCTTCTTTAATTTTTGTTTGTTTGTTTCTCTGTTTTGTTTATCCTCCCTTTCACACTAAACATATAACATAGAACTGCTATATAAACCTAATACTATATACTTCCACTTTCTCACTTCATTCTGCATTCTTCCCTCTCTTTTTCAACATACAATGTAAATATCACTTACTGTCTCACATAGCCTTAACCCTACTTGCTACTATTATTATTCTATCATCTTCCTTCTCAAAAATCATCTTTATTTAATTTAAAACTCCTCTTATCTGTTTCTCTTATAGTATAATAGTCTTAACCTCTCTACATTTATATTAATACTAGCTAATTTGCTGCTGATAGTGGGATAAAGTGTGGGGGACATTTTTGAGGGTGTGGATTTATTGCCTGGGTTGTGTGTTTATGTTTTAACAGCAACTCCACAAAAGAACTCAAGACAAGGTGGGAAGAGGGACTCTCAATCAACTATCCAGAGGGAAGAATCCACCAAAGAATAACTGAAATACAACCAGAGAGCCTAAACAAACAGCATAAAGGCCATCCCAACAGTGTTAGGCTCAGGCGATCAAAGAGACTGCACCACTGAATCCACGAGGTCACCTATAAAGTATCTCATACCACGAAGGTGGGAAATCAAAGCAGACAAGTCTAATAAACAAAAACAAACAAAAATAATCCAACATGAGGAGACACAGAAACAACCTTCTAATAAAAGAAAAAGAGGAATCACAAGAAAGGGAAATGGATGGAAAAGACATAAGCCAACTATCAGACATGGAATTCAAACGAATGGTAATAAAGAAGCTCATTGTACTTGACGATCTCAAAGAACACTATGACAAACTCCAGGAAAATTAAAAGGAACTCCAAGGAAACTACAAATAATTGCAGGGGAGCTACAAGGAGCTTACAGAGAATTACACCAGCACAAAAAAGGACATAGAAACTATTAATAAGAACCACGAAGAAATGAAGAATACAATTTCTGAAGAACACAGTAGAATCCATCAAAAGCAGGCTAAATGAAGCAGAGGATCAGATCAGTGAGTTAGAGAACAACATACAAAAAAATTCCGAGACAATACAACAAAATGAAAAAAGACATAAAAAGAATGAAGAGGGTTTAAGAGAACAACATTAGAATCATAGGGATACAAGAAGGTGAAGAGGAGGATCAAGGGATAGAAAACCTGATAGAAAAAGTAATGACAGAAAATTGTCCTAACCTGATGAGAGAAAAAGTCATGCAAGTCCAGGAAGGACAGAGGGTCCCAATGAAGATGAACCCAAAAAGGTCCACTCCCAGGCACATCATAATTAAAATGGCAACATTCAAAGACAAAGCAAGAATCCTAAACGCAGCAAGAGAAAAACAGAAAACAACATACAAGGGAGCACTGATAAGGCTATCAATGGATTTTTCAACAGAAAAACTAAAAGCCAGAAAGGAATGGTAAAAGATATTCTAAGCATTAAAAAACAAAGGCCTACAACCAAGAATACTCTACCCCACAAGGCACTTATTCAAAATGGGAGGTGAAATACCAGTTTCTCAGACAATGAAAAACTAAAAGAATATATCTCCACCAAACCAGCATTGCAAGAGATGCTAAAGGGAATGCTTTAATAAAAAGAAGAAAAATAGAGATGGACTAGAACAGAGCTACAAAGGGAAATGAATATATACTTGTCAATGATAACCTTAAGTGTAAATGAATTAAATGCTCCAATTAAAAGACATAGGGTAGCGGAATGGATATAAAAACATGACCCAAATATATGCTATCTACAAGAGACACACCTCAAAACAAAAGATTTACACAGACAGAAAGTGAAGGGATGGGAAAAAGTATTCCAAGAAAATTGACATAAAAAAAAGCTGGGGTAGCAATACTTATATCAAAAAAACAAAAAACAACAACAACAACAACAAAACAGATTTCACAGCAGGGGCCATAAAAAGAGACAAAGAAAGACATTTCATAATACTTAAGGGAACAATCCATCAAGAAGATGTAACCCTGGTAAACATATATGCACCCAACATAGGAGCACTCAAATATGTAAGAACAAATTTGGAAGACTTCAGGAAGGATATAAATAACAACACACTCATAGTAGGGGACTTTAACACCCCATTACCAACAATAGATAGATCTTTGAAGCAAAGAAACACCAAGGATATTGAGGCACTGAACAACACATTAAACCAAATGGACTTAACTGATATATTTAGAACTTTTCACCCCCAAATAAGCAAAATATACATTCTTTTAGAATGCACATGGGACATTTTCAAAAATAGACCACATGATAGGACTCAAAACAAGCTTCAACAAATTCAAGAAAATTGAAATTATATCAAGCATCTTCTCAGACCAACAATGCCTTGAAACTAGAAATCGACCTAAAGAAAAAAAATCAAAGACCTCCAAACTCTTAGGAACAAATATCATGCTATTAAATAATGAATGGGTTAACAATGACATCAAGGAAGAAATCAAGAAGTTTCTGGAAACTGATGATATGAACACACAACAACCCCAATCCTATGTCACACAGCAAACCAGTCCTGAGAGGAAAGTTCACAGCAATACAGGCCTACCTGAAAAGAATAGAAGAAGCTCAAATAAAAAATCTAACCCTACAGCTACAAGAACTAGAACAACAACAACAAACAAAGTCCAGGGTGAGCAGAAGGAAGGAAATCATCAAGATCAGAGCAGAATTAAATGACATAGAGACTAATTCAACAATTCAAAAGATGAACAAAAGTAAGAGCTTATTTTCTGAAAAGAAAAAAAAAGTCGACCACCCTTTAGCCAGGTTCATCAAGAAAAAAGCGAGAAAACCCAAATAAACAAAATTAGAAATAAAAGAGGAGAAATCACAACTGATATTACAGAAATACAAAGGATTGTAAGAAATTACTACAAACAACTATATGGCAAGAAACTTGACAACCTATATGAAATGGACAAATTTTTAGAAACATATAATATTCCAAAACTGAATCAAGAAGAAGAAGAAAACCTGAACAGACCAATAACAAAGAGTGAAATTGAAACAATAATCAAAAATCTCCCTGCACACAAAAGCCTTGGACCAGATGGCTTCACAGGCGAATATTACAAAACATTTAGGGAAAAAGTAACTCCTACCCTTCTCAAAATTTTCCAAAAAATCCAAGAAGAGGGAAAAATCCCAAACTCTTTCTATGAAACCAGTATTACCCTAATTCCAAAGCCAGGCCAAGATACAACAAAGAAAAAATTACATGCCAATATCACTGATGAACATAGATGCTAAAATCCTGAACAAAATTTTGGCAAACAGGATTCAGCAACACATTAAAAAGATCATACACGAAGATCAAGTGGAATTCATACCAGGGATTCAAGGATGATTTAATATTTGCAAATCAATAAAAATAATACAGCACCTAAACAAAATTAAAGACAAAAATCACATGATCATATCAATAGATGTAGACAATGCATTTGATAAAGTACAACACCCATTTATGATGAAAACACTCAGCAATGTGGGAATAGAGGGAACATACCTTAACATAATTCAGACTATATATGAGAAACCTGAAGCCAACATTATAGTCAATGGACAAAAACTGAAAGCATTCCACCTGAGATCAGGAACAAGACAAGGATGTCCACTATCTCCATTCCTATTCAACATAGTGTTGGAAGTAATAGCCACAGCAATTAGAAAAGAAAAAGAAATAAAAGGCATCTAGATTGGGAAAGAGGAAGTAAAACTGTCATTATTTGCATATGACATGATAATATACCTAGAAAACCCTATAGACTCCACTAAAAAACTACTCAACATAATAAGTGAATTTGGCAATATAGCAGGGTACAGAGTCATGGAAAACTAAGGCGTTTTTGTACAACAACAGTAAAATATCAGAGATAGAAACTAAAAAAACAACAACAACAACAACAAAAAACCCTCATTTACCATAGCAACAAAGAAAATAAAGTACCTAAGAATAAACTTAACCAAAGATAAAAGACCTTTACTTGGAAAACTACATATCTCTGAAGAAAGAAATTAAGGAAGATACAAATAAATGGAAGCAAATACCATGTTCATGAATGGGAAGAATCAACATCATTAAAATGTCCATGCCACCCAAAGCAATTTACAGATTCAACATAATCCCTATTAAAATACCAATGACATATTTTACAGACTTAAAACAAAAACTTCAAATATTTATATGGAACCAAAAAAGACCCCGAATAGCCAAAGTAATCCTGAGACAGGAGAACACAGCAGGGGGAATCACAATACCAGACATCAAACTATACTACAAAGCCACTGTGATCAAAAGAGTCTGGTACTGGCATAAGAACAGACATATATATCAATGGAACAGAATAGAGAGCCCAGAGATAAACCGAGGCCTCTATGGTCAACTAATATTTGACAAAGGGGGAAGGGACATAAAATAGAGTGAGAAGAGCCTCTTCAACAAACGGTGTTGGGAAAACGGGACCTGGACATGCAAAAAAAATGAAACTAGACCACCAACTTACACCACACACCAGAATAAACAAGATGGATCAAAGACTTAAATGTAAGCCATGACACCATAAGAGTCCTGGAGGAAAACATAGGCAGGAAAATTTCAGATATTCCACATAGCTATATTTTACTGATACATCTCCTAAGGCAAGGGAAATAAAGAATAAACAAATAGGACTACATCAAACTAAAGAGTTTCTGCTCAGCAAAGTAAAACATTAGCAAGATGAAAAGGAAACCAACCATATGGGAAAACATATTTGCCAATGATACTTCAGACAAGGGATTGATCTCCAAAACATATACAGAATTTACACATCTCAACAACAAGAAGACAGACAGCCCAATTAAAAAATGGGCAAAAGACCTGAACAAACACTTCTCCAAGGAGGATACACAGAGGGTTCATAGACACATGAAAGAATGCTCAACATCGCTAACCATCAGAGATATGCAAACAGAAACCCCAATGAGATACCACTTTACACCAGTCAGAATGGCCATCATCAACAAATCAACAAACAACAAATGCTGGCGAGGATGTGGAGAAACAGGAACCCTACTGCACTGTTGGTGGGAATGCAGACTGGTGCAGCCACTATGGAAAACAGTATGGAATTACCTCAAAAAACTAAAAATGGAACTGCCATTTGAACCAGTGATTCCACTGCTAGGATTATACCCGAAAAATCCTGAAACCCTAATTCAAGAGAACTTATGCACCCCTATGTTCATAGCAGCCCTGTTTACAATAGCTAAGTGCTGGAAACAACCTAGGTGCCCGTCTGTGGATGAGTGGGTAAAAAAACTGTGGTACATCTACACAATGGAATACTATATAGCAGAAAGAAAGAAGGAACTCCTGCCATTTGCAACAACATGGATGGAATTAGAGAGAATTATGCTTAGTGAAATAAGCCAGGCAAAGAAAGCAAAATACCATATGATATCACCCAATACAGGAAACTAAAGAGCAACACAAACAAACTAACTAAATAGGCAAAGACTAGAATAGTAGTCAGTAGGGGGGAGGGGGGAGGGAGAGAAGGGGGATAAGTAAGGAAAGGGTCTAGTCAAGGAACGTATGTGAATGACTCATGGACATGGACAACGGGGAGGGATACAATTGTGGGAGAAGGGATGGGCTGGGAGGGGGGAGCAATGGGGGAAAAATGGGACAACTGTAATTGAATAAACAAAAAATAAAATTAAAAAAACAAAAAACAAAAAAACAAATCAACAAACATCAAGTGCTGGCAAGGATGTGGAGAAACGGGAACCCTACTGCACTGTTTGTGGGAATACAGACTAGTGCAGCCACTATGGAAAAAAGTATGGAATTCCCTCAAAATCTAAAAATGAAACTGCCTTTTGAACCAGCGATTCCACTGCTAGGATTATACCCATAAAATCCTAAAACCCCAATTCAAAAGAATTTATGTACCTCTTTGTTCTTAAAAGCATTGTTTACAATAGCCAAGTTCTGGAAACAGCCTAAGTGCCCACCTGTACATGAGTGGATCAAAAAACTGTGGTACATTTACACAATGGAGTACTATGCAGCAGAAAGAAAGAAGGAGCTCCTGCCTATTGCGACAACATGGATGGAACTAGAGATAATTATGCTTAGTGAAATGTCAGGCAATGAAAGAAAAATACCATATGATATCACCTAATACAGGAGACTAAGAAACAACACAAACAAATGAACAAAATTGAAGAACAGAATAACAATTATCAAAGGGGAGATGGGAGGGAGAGAAGGGGGATAAGTAAGGGAAGGGTTTAATCAAAGAACATGTATTAATGACTCATGGACATGGACAACGGGATGGGATATGACTGGGAGAAGGCTTGAGCTGGGTAGGGGGGAGCAATGGGGGAAAATGGGACAACTATAATTGAAAAACAATAAAAAAATTTTAATGTTAGTGTAGGGGCCCCAAATATTCTCTGTAAAAAGTTTCAAAGGTCTGCTAAATATGTAAATATATAGGGGCTTCAGATGTTCTTTGTAAGAAGTAGCAAGGACTTGCTGAAAAGCCATGGAGAGAGGAATGTAGGGAGGAGTGTTGTAGCAATTGGTGATTTACAAGCTAAAAGGACCTCAGTCTCTCTTGCCTTCCATTTGCTTGTTTCTGGTTTATAACATTTGTGAAAGTTATACTTTACAGGATATTTAGCCCTTTGAAGATAAATTGCTTTGCAGAGAATTCATCCCTGGCTGGAGAGCTATGCTGCTGCTGGAGATAACCTTATAGCCTTGCAAATTTCTGTTCCTGTTACTTCCAAGACATTCCTACAGTCCTTTCCAGCCCCCTCTTCCTAAGGCTTCTTCCTGTCAAAGAAGAAACAAAGGGACATGACCAGTATATTACCCAGTGTTTACACCCTATTAAGGCCCTGGCTGGATTGGCTCAGTGGATTGAGCGTCGGCCTGCGAGCTAAGTGTCGCTGGTTCGATCTTCCAGTCAGGGCACATCAGAGAAGGAAAACTCTGACTCCAAAAAACCTCCGCTGCCTTGCGGCATACCTCTTCAGGGGAAAGGCTAAGGGAGTAAACCCTGACAGAAAATCCGGAGCCGGAGTCCCTAAGGCGGTTTGACGTTGTAGTCAACACCGGCAACTCCTGCGGCGCACCTGAAGCCAAGCTGTATTGACTCCGTCTTTCCCTTGGACCCTTCAGCTGCGAAAAGAGGGGGGGTCTGCTGCATGGGCAACAGCAGACCCTCCATATCACCCTGCCCAGGCTCTGTAGCTTCAGCTTCACTGGAGAGGACACTCCAGCGTCATCGCAAGATGTCGATTCAACACGGGAGGAGACAGATACCGTGTCACTCCCGAGTCGGACTGCACAGCCATTCTCGGCGGTGCAGATAGACTCTTAAGAAGCTACACCATCGTCTCTCGAGACGGATGGCTGCCGACGACACCCTATTACATGTCGAAGCATGTTAGAGACCAGCTCAGCGTTCCCCCAACTGGCCGGCAATCATTAAAATCCTTTGCTTACTTTATACACTGCTTCAGAGTGTTCAATCTCGCTTATGTAGCCGTAACATTAAGATTGTTTCAGGTCTCTGATGGAGGTGAGGTCCTACTTATTGGTCACTGGACCTGCAGCCCAGTGACAGGAAGGGATGGTCCAATGTCACCCAGCAAGTTAGACATAAAGCCTAACCCAGACCTCATGCCTCTTGACCTTGGATGATTTTGCATACTGTATCATCTGATGACCTCCTTCAATCTAGGCATGTTGACTCCAGCTATGCCAGGGTCTTCATGGGCAATAGCAGACAGCACTAAAGCCTTCCTCCAGCAGTTGTGTGTTGGGTATGGGGCTGGAATAGCAGAGTCGTTACCTAATGAGACCCAGTTTCCACCTTGGCTTGAAGCCCTCCCCACTGACCTGGCAGGCACCTCAGGAAATCTTATTTTGGCCACTACCTATTTTTCCCCAGCATCTGGCCCCTCTGTTCTGACAAGCTTTCTGTCAGTCCATTCCCCCAGCCACTCTATTTTTGTACCAAAGATCAGGCTCAGGGTCTCTAGCATCCTGGCCAGCAACCAGAGCTGCTTCCCAAATTCATTTCGAGAGTGCTGAGGAAATAGCTGGAATAGCTGCTGTTCTGTTGTAGTTGATTCTTCATTTGACAGGCCCATGCCTCTAGCTTGTCAGCTTCCTTGGTAAGGGCTGGGGGAAACAAGGGTTTCTGAGACTGTGGGCCAGGCTACTAGTGCTCACCATCCTTTTGCCAGTTGTGTGACTTAGAGAAAGCTGTAAAAGGTCTGATTCTGGGGGACTGATGGGGTGTTCAATGAGATAATTACTTTGAAAGGCCCTGGCAATATGACTAGTGCCCACAAAGTGTTCAGCAAATGCTAGCTTTTCTTCCATGGGGAGAGCTTCTTTAAAGAGGGATCCCATATAGGCTTCAGGAGTGCTTTGAACCCTCATAGATTGTCTGTAGGGTGTGTGATGAGCATTTTTCTGGGGAGAAACTCCCACAGCTTTCATGGGAGTCTCCAAAAGTTTCAATGACCCACCAAAGCTTAAGAACCTCTGGTTTCAAGGGTTCTCTCTCACAGGGGAAGCACGTGGAGTTGAGTTGAATATCAAGTACTTCTCATGTGGGACATGCACTGAGCCAGTCCAGCAGGTCATGAGGCTCTGAGATGTAAAAACCCAAACATTCATGGGGCTCCTAAGCTAGGCTCCAGAGACCCAGACATGGGAACAGCCCACACTGCAGTTCAGAATGACCAAAAGGTGCACTGACTGTGAAAACTAGAGAAAAAAAAACAGTGGGGGTTGGGGTGTAGAGAGAGTCAAGGCAGGGTTGACTATAACTTGAAAGAGAAACTGTCTCCCCAAAGGTCAGAGCAGCAAGGATAAAAGCACAAAGAACATAAGACACGGAAGCAAAGAATATTTTGAGAGGTGATGCAGTGATTAAGATGGTTAAAACCATGAGCTCTGAAGGTTAACCACCAAATTTGGAATCCTGGCTCTGCTTGCTGCTAACTCATCATGAACTTGGGTAAGCTACTGCATTGCTCCAAGCCTGCTTCCTTATTTATAAAGTGGAGGTAGTCATAGTACCTACCTATATGGTTATTGCAAGGATTAAATGTGTTAATACAGAACAGGGCCTAGAACTTGGCAAGCACTCTGCACATGCTTGCTATTATCCTTAGTTCAGTGAGGCCAGAAGGTGGAGCTTATGGATAAGTGCAGAAAGTAGTGAACCTGGATCAATAAGCTGGGGTCAGATAAGCCAGGCTGAGGAATCTGGAATTGAATCTGATCACTCAAGGGTATCACTGACTATTTCTGATGAGTGCTGTATGAAGGTCATATGAATATGATGGATGTGGCAGCAAGTAACTCAGTTAGTCATCAGCCAATCATTCATTCATTAAATTCTTACCCAAGATAGGCCCATACTGGACCTAAAAGAAGAGTTTCTGGGACCTAGATTCCAATACCATATGTGTGGCTGATTCTGTGCCCTGGAATTGCATCCACTTTACCTCTTTCCCCTTTGTGGTGTAGCACCCCTGTGTGAGAAGAAGCTGGGGCCTGGTGGGCACATGGGGTGGAATCTCCAGATGAATCTATTCATGGTCAGAAAAGCTCATCTTACTAACATCATGAACTTGCAGGCAGAAGTCTGTTTAGGCAGAATAACAGCACCTCCCCTCTCCAAAGGTGTCCATGTCCTAATCCCTGGAACCTGTGAATATGTTACCTTACACAGAAAAAGGTACTTTGCTGAGGTGACTTAATTAAATATTTTGGTATGGGAAGATTATTTTGGATTATTTGGGTGGGTTAAATGTAAGGATCCTAGTAAGCGAAAAGGAAGCAGAAGAGTGGGTCAGAGTAAATATGTCATGATGAAAGCAGGATCAAAGAGAGAGGGATCAGGGAGATTGAAATTTAAAGATGCTAGGTTGCTGGCTTTGAAGATGAAGGAAGGGGCCATGAGCCAAGGAATGGGCATGGCCTGTTGAAGCTGGGAAAGGCAAGGAAGCAATCTCTCCCCTACAGCCTTTCAAAGGAATACAGCCTGCCCATGCCTTGATTTTAGCTAGGTGAAATCCATTTTGGACTTCTGACCTCTGCAACTGTAAGATAATAATGTGTGTTGTTTAAAGCCACTAAGCTTGTATTACTTTGTTACAGCTGCCATGGGAAACATACAGAGTCTGAGGGAAAAAAGGAAAAGTAAAGCCTGGTATAAAATCTATTTTAGAAATGGCACCCAACCAGGGGAAAGAAAATCTCAGGGGAGTTAAAGCTTATTTAGCAAGTGCTCTGGGGGAACCTGGATGTGAACACAAAGGGAAATTCACTTAAATCTTTACCTCCCTTTGAGCAATTAAGTGTATTCCAGATGGGTTACAGAATTAGATATATGGGTAGAAAGTAGAAGAAAACAGAAGGGAAAACAGGGTGGAGAAGGGTCTTGAAATCATAACATAAGAAGAATGAATGATAAAGTTGATAATATAGAAAATGAGGGATCTATGGTTGCCATCTCCATCTATGTCCAGAGCTGTCATGGGCAAGTGCACACAGATGACAAAATCAGGACTGTGGGTAGACATTTCAGAAAGATAGATTTCGGCTCAAGGGAAAACTTTCTGAACAAAGACACTTTCTGAAACTGGAACAGTCTGCCTTAGGAAACAAGGGAAAGGATGTGCTTAGAGGTATTCCAACTGAAACCTAATTCTGGATAGGGGATTCCTGCACTGGTCAGAGGGATTTGGAACTGACAGCCTCTCCCTGATTCCAAGTTGTGACAAATACCTTCTGCAGCTTTGTGAAGTCTGAGTCAGCCAGTGTTCTCTCTTGCCTGGACTTGAAATAGAGAACCAAATTATGTTAGCCCAAGGAGCAATTTCTCTCAGCTCCCTGACACAAGTAATATCAGAGAGAACACACAGACTCTATGAAGCCTAAAGTGTGTCCATGGATATCACCCCCAAACAATTCCTCAGTGCTCTTCGGAATGAAAAGTAAAGATTAAGAGATTTGCCTAAACACAGTTGGCACAATGGCAAATGGATTAACCTCTGCTCTGATGCATTCTGGGAGTGCAGGCAAGCACCAATTGAAGAGGAGCTTTACTGTGAGTAAGTTGGAGGACAAGGGATCTTTAAGGTGGTACCCTGGCAGAACTAGCCAGATGCTTACCCTGGCCCAGCTTCCCCCTCATTGCAACATATTTGGGTTATCAACCAGAGTGACTTCTAGCCCCCCAATTTAACTTCATGTCTGAGCAGGGTCATCCTGAGGCTAGGGCCTGTCTCTACCACCTCCGTGGATCTGCAAAACAACCAACTAACCAACCAACCAGCAAACAAACAGCCTCATTAAGAACTATATTTACTTGATTTACACTACTTTGCAACAAGGAAACTGATGCAGGGAGGTTAGAGAACATACCAGAGTCAGGAGGAGTACACTAGGTTTCTCAAACTGTGATAGGCTGTGGCTCACTTAACAGCTCATAAAATAATGCCACATGAGAGAGCAAGGGGCCTGGGAGGAGCCATCCTTTCCCTTCTGTTTGCATAAGAGGAGGTTAAGTCTCTCTCACTGAGCTGAGAGCATGGCCAATCCTCCTGCTAGGCCTTACTTCCTCACTTATAACCTGCTCTGATTTATCTCCTCCAAATAACTCCACCTTAAATACCAGACAAATCTGTGCAGTTTTGGAAGATGCATGCATCCTAATTGACATCTGGAAGCCAGTAAACTATGATTCCCCTCACCTAAGGGTTGTGTGTCTCTTCTTCCTTCTGTAGACACCCTCCTGGTTTCTTTTCACTTAGAAAATACTTGTAATACCCTCCCCAGAAAGGCCAGAGTGGGGAAAGAACATGGTAAGCCAGCTGCTTAGCTGATTTAAGTCAAACTGACATTGAAGGTCTGCGAAGTATACTTTTTCCCTTCTTCAAACAAACATAATTTATAGTTCCAACCATGACAACTTGCTGACTGATGGTCCACATAATTCATTGACAGCCTGTGGAGTGTCCTTTCTTAGGAAAACCTTCCCTCAAGCCCCAGTGAGATTCAAGATTAGCTAAACAGAAGTCTGGAGGAATGGTCTGTTTTCAGTCCTGCTCCTCTAAATATCCTGGAAGATGCAGAAGCGAGTAGGGACGTGTTGGTGACCTGGCTTTTTGTAGCCTTTGTTAGTTCACTGAGCCCTTGAGACTGCCCTGGGTGGTGGCTCTGTGATCCCAAGCAAGTCATCTTGCCTCTCAGAGCCTATTTCCTCAATGGCTAGAAAGCACTCAATAGGAAGCTGGTTTTGCCATACTATTGACAACCACTCTCACCATCTACCACTGTCCAAACCATGGACACACATATTGGGTGCCTTTCAAGGGACAGGGTCTGTGCCAAGTGTGCACAGAAATAAAACTCCTGTGGCAGGATTCTATTGCCTCCAAATAACAAAAGACAGAACTGAGGCTCAGAGACATGAAGTAACTTGCTCCAGACCTCTTGGCTAGGAAAGGTGGGAGTCTGGGGCCCACCCTCCTAACTGCCTTTGCTGTGCTGCTCCCCACTACTGACTCTTGAATGGCAGGCTTTGCTGTGAAACTGCTTTCCCATAGACTGGTAATGTAGGAAACCCAAGCATGAGTCCCAGGATGTGGCCTCTACTAGCCTTGCTACAGTGGGGTTTTCTGGATGGGGGTTTCTTCCCTGCTCACCCTGCCTGAGAGAGGCCCTTTCATGGAGTAAGGCACCCCTCATAGTCACTGCCTTCTACTCTGATGTCAAACTGAGGACTCTACCACATCTAATCTGCCACACCCAGGATTGCCAGGTCCAGGCTTCTGGATCTTCCCTGGGCCTTGTTTTCCCTGCATCCAGATCTGGCCAAGCATACACATCCATAAAACTAGTCAGGTAGCCATATGTGGCACTTGTATCATTTAATGAATTTTGCTTTTCAAATATGCTACAAGAGTACATTAACGACACAATGCCAGAGCAAAGAAGAAAGAAGAAAAATAAGATTGTGTCTTAATTTTATGGATTCATGTAAGAGGCCTGAAATGACAGAAAATGCATTTCAAAATATTCATAGTATAGAGTAAAAATAGTCTCTTCAATAAATTTGTTGAGAGATCTGGATAGGTACATGCAAAAAAATGAAACTAGAGCACCAACTTACACCATACACCAAAATAAACTCAAGATGGATAAAAGACTTAAATATAAGTCATGACACCATAAAAGTCCTAGAGGAAAACATAGGCAGTAAAATTTCAGATATCTCATGCAGCAATATTTTCGCTGATATATTCCCTAAGGCAAGAGTTATAATGGAAAGAATAAACAAAGAGGACTACATCAAATTAAAAAGCTTCTGCACAGCTAAAGAAAACATCAGCAAAATGAAAAGGGAATCAACCATATCAGAAAACATATTTGCCAATGATACCTCAGACAAGGGTTTGATTGCCAAAATATACAAAGAACTCATACAACTCAACACCAAGAAGACAAATAATCCAATTAAAAAATGGGCAAAGGGCTGGAACAGACATTTCTCCAAGGAGGACATACAGAAGGCCCATAGGCATATGAGAGAATGCTCAACATCACTAGCCATTAGAGAGAAGCAAATTAAAACCACAATTAGATACCACCTCACATCGGTCAGAATGGCCATCATTAACAATCAACAAACAACAAGTGCTGGTGAAGATGTGGAGAAGAGGGAACCCTAGTGCACTGGTGGTGGGAATGCAGACTGGTGCAGCCACTGTGGAAAACAATATGAAATTTCTGCAAAAAGCTAAAACTGGAACTGCCTTTCAATCTATTGATCCCACTGCTTGGATTATACCCTAGTAATTCTGAAGCATTGATTAAAAAGAACCTATGTACCTCAATGTTCATAGCAATAGACAAGTGCTAGAAGCAGCCTAAGTGCCCATCAATAAACGACACAACAGAATTTTATGAAGCAGAAAGAAGGAACTCCTACCCTTTGTGACAGCATGGATAGAACTGGAGAGTATTATGCAAATGAAATAAGCCAGTTGTCGAAAGACAAATACCATATGATCTCACCTATAAGTGAAACCTAATGCACAAAATAAACAAATGAACAAAATGAAAACAGAGACATGGAAATAAGGAACAGACTGACAGTGACCAAAGGGGAGGGGGGAGGGGGGTAACAGGGGAAAGAAGGGAAAGGGTCTAGTCAAGGAACAAGTATAAAGGACCCATGGACATGGACAACAGGGTGGGGATTGACTGTGGGAACAGGGGGGTGGGCTAGGCAGGAGAGAGCAATGGGGAAAATTGTGACAATTGTAATTGAACAACAATAAAAAAAATAATAAAAAGCATGCATAGTATCATAGCTGTCAAGCAGCAAAAGAAGAGAGAAAAACAATTACAACATTAAGTTATTGTTTCTCCTTTAAAACTTTGGGGGTTAATATAGCCACCAATAAAAACATCATTCCTAATGTCCAGCTAAAAAAAAAAAAAAAAAAAAAAAAAAAAACTTTGGGGGTTAGCCATAATGAGGTATGAGAATGCATGGATTTTTCTATAATTTCTTCTCTACTAAAATCTGAAATGTTAATGTAATTCAGTATAAAAATGAGAACATTCTAATTCATACTTTGTATGCACTTTAGCACAAAAGACTTTTACTGTTACATATGTTTCCATTCATTCATTCATTTACTCATTCATTCATTCACACATTCAATAGACATGTGCTGAACTCATGCCAGGCCTTTGTAGGGCCCTGGAGGGAACTGGGAGAATACAGATGTACATCAGACTTAGGCCCCAACCTTGAGCCTTGTCAGTAGCAGAGGAGACAAGGTGGGGACCTAAAAAATCAAGTGGAATGTGGTCACAGTGCCCAGGAACAGCAGGGCACTAGGTTGGAAATTACAAGGAGGAACAGAGGACTTGCAGCTAGAAAAAGAATTTAGGCTGCTCCCTAACCCCTGGCTTCTCATGAGGGCCAAGACGGAGATTTATGCCTGCCTAGCAACATGGGCCAGAAAGAATCCTTCTTCCTATTCCCAGCTTGACAGCGAGCAAAGTGTGCAGCCTGGGACAAGTCTCTGCTTCCCTCTGGGCCAGTTTTCTCAAGGATTATAAAGGAAAGAATAAGCAAATGGACCTCACAAGCCCTACAGGTGTGTCTAGTCCTAGGCATCAGGGATTCAAGTCCTGAGCCTCTTGGCCATCTTTTTGTTATTTCCAACCACACAGCATCTCCCAACAGCTCAGCCTTTGAGTGGAAACCATGGAGCCTGGGAAAGAGGGCTGAATTCAGTAGGTAACCCTCAAGTGTTGAGAATATTGATCAAAGACCCCTGTTCCCAATATGTCCTGAGGCAAGAATGATGATGATGCCAATAATGTCGAAATGTCCAGGAAGCAAGTATATTCTCTGGTCCTCCATCCCTCCCCTTCCCCTTTATCAAGTACCAAATACAATATGCCAGAAGAGATGAAATGCAGCTCAATTGAGTCAAGAGCCAAATTAACCAGAAGGAATGCAGGAGTCTTCTTGAGGGCTATTATGACTGGCCACTCTTGAGGTTTCCTGGGTACTGCTGGGAACCAAGGCCCCTCTTGAGCAGCTCAGCAGGCAGATGGTTATACCAGTAACCTATTAGCACTGGACTGGAAGCCTCTGAGTGGAGAGGGCTGTGGGCTCAGAAGGAGCCAATTTCATCCTCTGCCACTCTCTCCCAGACACTTCCAAAGGGATGGTAGTATTGATACTCACCCCTAAAATGATCTTGATGCTTAAATGTCTTTGAGGAGCAATGTTGCATCAAGACTCCTCCTGGGGGTTCACTCCCTGTATTGGTTTCCTGAGGCTGCCATATAATTTGCCACAAACTGGATGGCATAAAAGACAGAAATGTATTTTTTTTCAGAGAAGGCTAGAAGTCCAAAAGCAAGGTGTCAGCAGGGCCACACTCTTTCCAAGGGATCTGGGGTAGAATCTTTTCCATGGGTCTCTCCTAGTTTCTTGTGACTGTCAACAATCCTTGGCATTTCTTGGCTTGAAGTCACATTGCTCTAATTTCTGCCTCTGTTTTTCACATGGCCTTCTATGCATGTCTTTTTTGTCTCTTACAGACGCTTGTCATTAGCTATAGAGCCCACCCTACATCCAGAATATTGCCATCTCAAGATCCTTAACTTAATTATATCTGCAAGGACCCTTTTTTCAAATATTACATTCACAGGTTCTGGGTGGTGGTTTATCTTTGGAGAGGGGACACCACTATATCCCCCTCAGGGCTGTTGTGTTTTCAAGAACCAAGTGGAGGCACTCAAAGGGAGATTCTGGCCTGGGCAACTGGCACTCTCATCCTTTCTATTGGATAACAGCATTCTGAAAGATTTAGTTCACAATATCCCCCTCCAACAGAGCAAAGCATGAACTCTGGAACCAGGGTCCCTGAATTTTCACCCTGGCTCTACCACTTCCTAGTATCTGCGTGACCCTAGGCAAGTCATTTCACCTCTCTTCCTTAGTTTCCTCATCTGTAAAATAGATATGACAACAGCACCTACTTAATGGAAAGAGTAACGCTCTATAAGTGCTATTATTCCTAGTATCCTGCTGTGATAACTACTGAGGCAAGCTCATATCAGCCCATCCAGAAGCAGAATCAGAACTAGAACTCATAAGAACTGGAAGCAACCCTGGAGGCCATTGACTCCCCAACAGCCTCAGTCAATTGAAAAATGGAGGCTCACAGGATGCAAATGACTAGGCATTTACACGGATGCTCTTTTATACAGGAGCTCTTAATAATGAGACTGTTTTTAAGTAAAGGAACTAGAATTTACACCATCAAGGAAATGTCTCCTTTCAAAATCATCTGCTTAAAAGGGTTTACACATTTCTCACAGGTGTTGTTGCCCAAACCCTGTGGTGTTATGGAGGTGGCCCTTAAAGAAAGTTTATGAATCATACAACCCTTTGTAACCAAATCCAGCCTTTCCTAGTTTAACCATCCACTTTCTCCACATTCTCTCAGGAAACCTTTGGATTACTGACAATCAAACCTGCCCTAATGTGACAAAGAGCTAGCCAGAAATGGCAGGCCAGCTCTGAAGGCAGTGCCCCAAGACAAGTCCCAAAAATGCTATGAGCATTGAGAACCCACTTAAAACCTCATTGGGAGGTTTGATGATTGTGAACCTACTGCCATTGCCAGGTATTGCCACATCCTTAATCTCACTTTTTGTGGCTAGATGCTTCACCATTCCTTTACTAATGAGGTAATGGAGGACCAGAGAGGCTGACTAGCTTTCCCAGGGTCACACAGAAAATTCATGGCAAAGAAGAGAGTTAAACTTTCTGCCTCCAAATTTATCAATCTTTTCAGTACACCAGGATGAACACAAATGAGTCACATCACTTCAGAGGCATTTCTTACATGTTTAAAATGATCTTTTGATTGTCTGCTTTGTTCTTATCCCCAGCTTGAACTTGGGGGAAACAGGAATTAGTCTCATATGTGCTCCAAGCTGATCCCAGCACTTTGCTTTACAATTGACAACTGTGTGTGCAAGTATTGAAACCGGGTGCAGTCTGGTGCCACTGGCTTTTCAGGTATCCTAGTCTTTATGGACCCAGGCTTTCTTTGAACACCTGTAAAATGGGCTCAGTGATAACAGAAGATAGAGGGCTGTTCTCAGAGTTTTTCCTTGGATTAGCAATTGAGAGTTTTCTCCAGTGGGGGTACATAAGTACCTTTGAGCTGTCCTACAAATTAGAGCACTGGCCCAGGAAGGAAGTGGCTCTCAGAGTCTTGTAGCCAAGTAAATGGGCCTGAATATGTCGCTAGCAGAAGATACTAAGGCTGCTCCTCACAATGGCTTTATGAAACTGGAATAAAGTGAGACAGGGAGAGAGGCAGGAGGTGGGGGGACAAGTGAATTTTTCTTATTCTATATAGAAAAATAGGACATTTTAGAATGGAAAGAGGCAGAAAGTCCACTGAGAGCTACCTCTTCTTTTCTGAGCCCTGGGTTCTGACATAATATAATTTTTTCCCAATATTTGTCAAACCATTTTTAAAAGCAAAAATAGCCATTCTTACTAGTGACCTCTATTATTTCCTTTGGTGAATTTTCCCGCACTGTAACCATCCTCTCTGGGAGGAGACCTCAGTGCCTTTCCTTGGGTGTTGAGCTGCCCTAGTGGTGCTAATCTTCCACAAGGGCCTAAGTTATAGGATGTTACTGTCCTCTCCTGAATTTCTGGGGTCCTGTGGTTCTCACTCCCCAGAAAGCCATGCTTGCCATTCTCCATCCCACTTCAAAATAAAATACTAGTCCATGGATCATTAAAAGAGAAATATTTTCTCCAAGGGGGATCCTGGGTCTTGGTATATTCTTCTCTTGAGGAAAACTCCCCCTCACCCCAGAGGAAAAAAGGGACTAAAACTTCTATGGGAGTTTCATTTTCCCTTTGATGCCAACTAGGATAAATTTCCAGGGCCCCAAGTGAAGTCGATTACTTCTGTTTTTTTCACTCGAAGTTTCTTTCCTATCCTGCTAGTTTCTGTCCTGTGTTAAGAGTTAGTCTATAAAGACATTGCTTTTTAAATCATCAGTTAGTTAGCTTTCTGAGTGTTTGAGCTTACTTCCTGGTCCCTACTTTGAGAATTAAATCAAACCAGTCCTGGGGAAGAGCCTAGAATTTCCTACATTTTGCCTTGACATGTTCTCCCCAACCCCTGAAGTTCTGTATTTGAAAAGACTGCAGAATTAGGGACCAACTTCATTCTAGCATCATGGCCAGAAGCATGCTAATGAGCTGTCTCTTCCTTCCAGGAATATGCCTCTTCCCTCTTAGACACCCACCCTCTGCTGTTCTCCAGTGTTGTCCTGTTCTGACTCTATCATCACCCTTGCCATGCTGTGTTTTAAGTATCTGTCTACTGCCAACCTCAGTACACAGAAGGAGATCTTTGAGAAGAGAGGCATGGTCTGAGTGTCACTAGTTTGCTTAGAATAGAGCAGAGGGCCTGACTGGAGAAGGTGCCCAGTAAATAAACGCTGGTTGAATAAATTAAGAAAAATGTAGCCAAGTAAAATCTAATTTGCTGCCCAAGTGAAAATAAACAAAAATCTAAGAGAGAATTGAGTCAGCCAGCCTATTGCTCCCTGTCAGCAACTGCCCCATCACAGCCAGGCTCTGAGCCTCCCTTCATAGTCCCAGCCCTGACCTTACAATACCTAAGCAGGGCTCACTCAGCATCTTGTATCTTCCTGCAAAGAGCAAACAATCAGTGGGGCCAGGGGGTGCCCCATTTCTCTGTGCTTAAAGAGCCACAGCCTTTTTTTCCACCCAAGTCATATTGGCCAAGTCCTCAAAGATAGGCTTCTGCCTTGGTTTATTTGCTGAATACTTCAGCTCCTTGCTAAGACACAGTATCATTGGATAGGTCCTGTCTTCCTGCCCTACTTTTGTCTAGCCCTTCCACTAGAGGCGGCAGAGAGTCCCCCTCTCCCCACCAGCTGCTGGAACACTTTTTGTTTGTTTCAGTTTCTAAAAATATATTTGATTGATTATGCTATTACAGTTGCCTCAATTTTTCCTCCTTTGCACCCCTTGACTTGGTACCCCAATTCCCTTCAGTAATCCCACTCTTAGTTCATGTCCATGAGTCATGCCTATAAGTTCTTTGGCCTCATATTTCCTATACTATTCTTTTTTTAAAGTATATTTTATTGATTATGTTGTGACAATATTCCCAATTTTTTTGCCTTTGCTCCCCTCTGCCAAGTAGCCCTGTTCCCTCTAGAATTCCCACCCCCCTTTAGTTCATGCCCATGGGTCATGCATACAAGTTCTTTGGCTTCACCCTTTCCTATGTTATTCTTAACTTTTCACTCTATTTTGTACCAACCAGTTATGCTTTTTGTTGTTGTTGTTGTTCCACTTCCTTGTGGATTCATTAGTTGATTCTTTCTATTTATTTTTTATTAATTTTATTTATTTATTTTTTGGGGGGATCCCTACTCTGTAACAACTTCCACCTCTCAGACTTGAGACCCTTTATAATATTATAGAGGACAATGAGCGAAGGTCTCATGCTCCTCTAGCTGCTTCAAGCTGGACATGGTCATCATCCTAGCTACCCTTGGGTCCAGAAATCCCTAATAAGATTGGGTGTGTGGAGGGAAGGGTGGCCTTCCCACATGGGAAAGGATCTTGCAGACAATGGCATGCTCAGTTTAACAGGCTGACATCTGTATTCTGGGGGCAACAGATTTGGCAACAGGGTTAAAAGGCATCATTCAATCCATAACCACTAGATGACAAAAGGCAGTGAATTATTTTTCAATCTCCTATATTAGGGAAAAAAAAAGACTGCTTTGGAGGAAGGTGTGCAAGGCACATCACACCTGTCCAAAGCTCTTTTGCCCACTATACTTAGTTTGGGCTGAGGGGAATATTTTAGGTTTCCCCCCGCTCAGACTTCTGGGCCCTTTCTGTCCAAGCCATTAGGATAGAATAGAGAAACCGGTTTTAGAGTGAAGCCCAGAGACCACCTCATGCTACACCAGCCCAGGCAATTAGTTCAGCCAAACCATTGAAACTCAGGAGGCAGCAATACAGACAGGATTAAGTGAGGCCTATACATAAAGACAATCACTCAGGTAATGAGATCATAGGCTTATGCCCTATGAAAACAGAACTTACATGATAATTTACACAACATAACCCACAAACCAGTCTCTATATCTGTGAGACTGTCTTTTTTTTTAAAGGTATATTTCATTGATTATATTGTCACAGTAGTTCCATTTTTTCCCCTTTGCTCCCCCCTACCCAGCACACCCCTCCCCCAGCCATTCCACCCTTCCCCAGTCCATGTCCATCAGTCATGCATGCAATCTCTCCAGTTTCTCCCTTTCTTATATTATTATTATTTTAGAATTAATTCATTAATTGATTAATTTTTATAACAATAATAAAAATAAAAATAAAAACAAAAAAACTTCCTGTCCCCCTCAGACTTTAGACCCTTTATAATCTTATGGAGGACAATTGGTGATGGTTTCATGCTCTTCTAGCTGCTTCAAGGTGGGCGTGGTCATCATAATATCTACCCTTGTGTTCAGAATTCCCTAATAAGAGTGGGGGTGCGGAGGGGAGTGTGTCCTTCCCATATGGGGAAGGTTCTTGCAGACTCCAGGTCAGTTGACTGTCCACAGACAATGGCATGCTTGGTTTAATGGGCTGGCATACTTGTTGTATTCTGGAGGCAATAGACTCGGCAACAGGTTTAGAAGGCATCATTAAATCCATAACCACTAGATGACAAAAGGCAGGTATTAATTTTTCAATGTCCCACATTAGGGAAAAAAGAGGGGCTTTTTGGAGGAGGGTGTGCCAGGCACATCATACCTGTCTAAAACCCTTCTGTCCACTATACTTAGCTTGCGCTGAGGGAAATATTTTAGGTTTCCCTCCTCTCAGATGTCTGGATCCTTTCTTTCCAAGCCATTAGGATAGAAAAGAGAAATCTGTTTTAAGGTGAAGCCCACAGACCATCCCATTCTTCACCAACCCAACCACTTAGTTCAGCCAAACCGTTCAGTCTCAAGAGGTAGTGATGCCAACAGGATTAAGTGGGGTCTATACATACAGAGAATCACTTAGGTAGTGAGATCCTAGGCTTGTGCCATTTGAAAACAGAAAACAGGTGTTAATTTATGTAACATAACCCACAAACCATTCTCTAAATCTATAAATCTGTCTTAATGGGAAGACAACCAGTTGCAAGTCATTTGACATTCTTCTTGCCTGTAAAATGAGCATCATTAATGATGTCACAGATCTAGTTTAACTTACAAATGAAAGGTAACTTTAAATGAAAAGAAACTTTCACGACAGTTAGCTCTATTACTTTATAGTCTACCACTGAGCATTGTGATTTTCCTTGGGTCACAATTTTTCTCCCTAAGATTACCCTCCTTGTCATTAAAGGGACAATATTAGGTCCAGTTTTAATAAATCCTGTTTATTTGCATGAATTCAACAAGAGCAGCAAATGATCACTTAGGATCTTTAAGTCTGTTTTGCTGGAACTTAAACGAGGAACATTTAGGGTGACCTTCAGTCTGCCCTTCAAGGCGCAGAAGCTGAGCCACATTCCTGCCATTCATCCTTGTCTGTAAACACCTGTCTTTTCCAAGTCCTTCAGGTTTTCCATTGTGCTTTAAGGTCACTTTTAGCCACCTTTCAGGAAAGCAACCTTAATTTCTTCCCTGGAAAGATTGCCATGGACCGCACATCCAACCTAGGTAAAAGGCCTTTTTTCTCGTGGGCTTTTGTTACCTTCTAAGGTCACCCTTGGTTCCTCGGGGCTTTTTGGTAACAACCAGAGCCCATGCATGTCTCCTTTAGGCATGACATTCCAGTCAAAGTCTTGGTCAACAAGTCCTCTATTGACAACTGGTCTTATTATTTCCATGCAGAGAACTTGATGTCATTACTTACTTCCTCAAGGTGCCAAATTCTGGAGGGATTAGGTAAGGAGAAAAATATACAGCGTGAAGGAAAATTCTTGTCCTTCTAGTATTCACTAGAATTGCATTTTCATTCTTTATATTTTCTTTTTTTTTCTCTCCCCCACTAAAGAGAAAAAAAATTGTTTGTTTGTTCTACTTTTACATTTGTCCCATTTTTTCCCCCTATTCCTTCCCCAAACCCTGCCCATCCTTTCTCCCACAGATGGTCACCACCCAGTTGTCCATGCCCTTGGGTCATGTATACATGTTCTTTGACTGGACCCTTCCCCTTCTTTTCTCCTTCTCTCCCTCCCCCCGCCGCCCTGGTCATTGTTTGACTACACCTTGTTTACATACCTGTGTTTCAATTTTGCTCATTTGTTCGTGTTGTTCATTAGTGTCCTGTAATAGGTGATAGCATAAGGTATTTTTCTTTTGTTGCCTGGCTTATTTCGCTAAGCATAATTCTCTCCAGTTCCATCCATGTTGTTGCAAATGATAGGAGTTCCTTCTTTCTTTCTCCTACGTAGTACTCCGTTGTGTAAATGTACCACGGTTTTTTGATCCACTCATCTACAGACAGGCACTTAGGTTGTTTCCAGCACTTGGCTATTGTGAATTGTGCTACTATAAACATTGGGGTGCACAGATTCTTTTGGATTGGTGTTTCAAGTTTTTTCGGATATAGTCCTAGCAAAGGAATTATTGGTTCTAAAAGCAGTACCATTTTTAGTTTTCTGATGAAATTCCAAACTCTTTTCCATAGTGGCTGCACCAGTCTGCATTCTCACGAGCAGTACACCAGTGTTTCTTTCTCTCTGCATCCTCGCCAGCACACGTTGTTTGTTGATTTGTTGATGATAGCCATTCTGACTGGTGTGAGGTGGTATCTCATCGTGGTTTTTATTTGCATCTCTCTGATGGCTAGTGATGTTGAGCATCCTTTCACATGTCTATGAACCTTCTGTATATCCTCTTTGGAGAAATGTTTGTTCAGGTCCTCTGCCCATTTTTTTATTGGGTTGTCTGTCTTCTTGGTGTTGAGATGTATAAGTTCTTTATGTATTTTGGAGATCAATCTCTTGTCTGAGGTCTCATTGGCAAATATATTTTTTCATACGGTTGGTTCCCTTTTCATCTTGCTGATGTTTTTTTTTGCTGAGCAGAAATTTTTAGTTTGGTATAGTCCCATTTGTTTATTCTTTCTTTAATTTCTCTTGCCTTAGGAGATATATCAGTGAAAATGGTGCTATGTGGAATATCTGAAATTTTCTTGCCTATGTTTTCTTCTAGGACTTTTATGATGCCACGACTTACATTAAAGTCTTTGATCCATCTAGAGTTTATTCCGGTACATGGTGTAAGTTGATGGTCTAGTTTCATTTTTTTGCATGCCCCTGTCCAATTTTCCCAACCCCATTTGTTGAAGAGGTTCTTCTCACTCCATCTTATGTTCCTATTTCCTTTGTCAAATATTAATTGATGATATAGACCTGAGTTTATTTCTGGGCTCTGTATCCTATTCCATTGGTCTATATTTCTGTTCTTATGCCAGTACCAGACTGTTTTGATTACCGTGGACTTGTAGTATAGTTTGATATCAGGTATTGTGATTTCTCCCACTGTGTTCTTCTTCCTCAAGATTGCTGTGGCTTTTCAGGCTCTTTTTTGGTTCCATATAAATTTTTGAAGTATTTGTTCTAGGTCTGAGAAATATGTCATTGGTACTTAAGTAGGGATTGCTTTGAGTCTATAAATTGCTTTGGGTAGTATGGACATTTTAATGATGTTGATTCTTCCCATTCATGAACATGGTATTTGCTTCCATTTATTTGTATCTTCCTTAACTTTTTTCTTCAGTGTTATGTAGTTTTGTGGGTAAAGGTCTTTTACCTCCTTGGTTAAGTTTTTTCCAGGTACTTTATTTTTCTTGTTGCTATGGTAAATGGGATTTTTCTTTTAGTTTCTATCTCTGATATTTTGTTATTGGTGTACAGAAATGCCTTCGATATCTGAATATTGACTTTATACCCTGCTATTTTGCCAAATTCACTTATTAGGTTGAGTAGTTTTTTCATGGAGTCTATAGGGTTTTCTATGTACACTATCATGTCATCTGCAAATATTGACAGTTTTACTTCCTCTGTTCCAATTTGGATGCCTTTTATTTCTCTTTCTTGTCTGATTGCTGTGACTAAAACTTCCAAGATTATGTTGAATAGGAATGGAGAGAGTAGACATCCTTGTCTTGTTCCTGACCTCACGAAGAATGCTTTCAGTTTTTGCCCATTGAGTATCATGTTGGCATTAGGTTTCTGACATATGCTCTTCATTAGTTTGAGTTATGCTCCCTCTATTCCCATTTTGCTGAGTGTTTTTATCATAAATGGGTGTAGTACTTTGTCAAATGCTTTTCCTACATCTATTGATATTACCATGTGGTTTTTTTCCTTTATTTTGTTTGTGTGGTGTATTACATTTATTGATTTGCGAATATTACACCATTCTTGCATCCCTGAGATGAATCCCACTTGATCGTGGTGTATAATCCTTTTAATGTGTTGTTAGATCCGGTTTGCCAATATTTTATTGAGGATATTAGCATCTATATGCACCAGTGATATTGGCCGGTAGTTTTCTTTCTTTGTTGTGTCTTGATCTGGTTTTGGAATTAAGGTAATACTGGCTTCATCGAACGAGTTTGGGAGTTTCCCCTCATTTTGGATTTTTTGGAATAGTCTGAGAAGGTTAGGAGTTATTTCTTTTCTAAATGTTTTGTAAAATTCACCTGTGAAGCCATCTGGTCCTGGGCTTTTGTGTGCTGAGATTTTTTTGATTACTGCTTCAATTTCGCTGGTTGTTATTTGTCTATTCAGGCTTTCTGCTTCTTCGTGATTCAGTTTTGGCAGATTATATGTTTCCAGAAATTTGTCCATTTCATCTAGGTTGTCACATTTCTTGTGGTACAGTTGTTCGTAATAGTTTTTTTACAATCGTTTGTATTCCTGTGGTATCGGTTGTGATTTCTCCTCTTTCATTTCTTATTTATTTGGGTCCTCTCTCTTTTTTTCTTGATTAGCCTGGTTAAAGGCTTGTCGATTTTGTTTATCTTTTCAAAGAACCAGCTTCTACTTTTGTTGATTTTTTGAATTGTTAGTTTAGTCTCTATGTCATTTAATTGTGCTCTAATCTTGATGATTTCCTTCCTTCTACTTGATCTGAGCTTTGCTTGTTGTTCTTCCTCTAGTTCTTGTAGCTGTAGGGTTAGATTTTTTTTATTAGAGATTCTTCTATCCTTTTTAGGTAGGCATGTATTGCTATGAACTTTCCTCTCAGTACTGCTTTCGCTGTATCCCACAGGTTTTGGGTTTTTGTGTGTTCATTATCATTTGTTTCCAGAAACTTTTTGATTTCTTCCTTGATGTCGTTGTTAACCCATTTATTATTTAATAGCATGTTATTCATTCTCCATGAGTTTGAATGGTTTTGAGTTTTTTCCCTAAACTTGATTTCCAATTTTAAGCCGTTGTGATCTGAGAAGGTGCTTGATATAATTTCAATTTTTGAATTTTTCGAGGCTTGTTTTGTGTCATATCATGTGGTCTATCTTTGAAAATGATCCATGTGCACTGAAAATAATGTATATTTTGCTTCCTTGGGGTGAAATGTTCTATATATCAACTAAGTACAATTTAGTCTAGGGTGTTGTTTAATGCCTCAACATCTTTGATGTTTCTTTGCTTCGAAGATCTGTCCATTGTTGGCAATGGTGTTTTAAAGTCCCCTACTATGAATGTGTTGTTGTCTATATCCTTCTTGAAGTCTTTCAAAGTTGTCTTGCCTATCTGGGTGCTCCTATGTTGGGTGCATATATGTTTATAAGGGTTATATCTTATTGATTGATTTCCTTTAAGTATTATGTAATGTTTTTATTTGTCTCTTTTTATGGCCTTTGCTTTGAAGTGCGTTTTGTCTGATGTAAGTATTGCTACCCCAGCTTCTTTTTATGTCCATTTGCTTGATAAATTTTTTTCATCCCTTCAATTTCAGTCTGTGTAAATCTTTTGTTTTGGGGTGTGTCTCATGTAGACAGCAGATATGTGGGTCCTGTTTTCATATTCATTTTGCTACCCTATGTCTTTTAATTGGAGCATTTAATCCATTTACATTTAACGTTATTATTGACAGGTATTTATTCCTTTCCCTTTGTACTTATGTTCCTCTTCTTCCCTTTTTTTCCTTCTTTTCCTTACAGAATTCACTTTAGCATCTCTTGCAGTGCTGGTTTAGTCGAAATGTATTCTTTTAGTCCTCCTTTTTCTGAGAAACTCCTTATTTCACCTTCTATTTTAAATGAGAGCCTTGCTGGGTAGAGTATTCTTAGTTGTAGGCCTTTGTTTTTCATTACTTGAAATATTTTTTGCCATTTTTTCTGGCTTGTAGTGTTTCTGTTGAGAAGTCAGTTGCTAGCCTTATCGGAGCTCCCTTGTATGTTATTTGCTGTTTTTCTCTTGCTGCTTTTAGGATTCTCGGTTTGTCTTTGAACGTTGCCATTTTAATTATGATGTTTCTTGAGGTGGGCTTATTTGGGTTTATCTTCCTTGGGACCCTCTGTGCTTCCTGGATTTGCATGACTTTTCCTCTCACCAAGTTAGGAAAATTTTCTATCATTACTTTTTCAATCAGGTTTTCTATCCTTTTTTCCTCCTCTTCTCCCTCTTTTATCCCTATGATTCTAATGTTGTTTTGTCTCATGTTGTCCTTCAGTTCTCTTAAACTCTCTTCATTCTTTTTGAATCTTTTTTCATTTTGTTGTATTGTCTGAGAATTTTTTTCTACACTGTCCTCTAATTCACTGATTTGATCTTCTACTTCATTTTGCCTGCTTTTGGTTGATTCTACTGTGTTCTTCATTTCATAGATTGTATTCTTCATTTCTTCCTAGTTCTTATTAATATTTTCTATTTCCTTCTTTATGCTGGTGTAGTTCTCCATAGGATCATTATAGCTTCCACGCAGTTCTTTGTTGTTTTCTTGGAGTTGTTGGTAATTTTCCTGGAGTTTGTCATAGTTTTCTTTGAGTTTGTCAAGGTCCTTAATTTTCATAATAACCCTTTTTTTTTTTTTTAAATTCTGTGTCTGATGGTTGGTTTATATCTCTTCTATCTATCTCTCTTTCTGGGGATTCCTCTTTTTCTTTCATTGGGAGGTTGTTTCTGTTTCTTCCCATGTTGAATTCTTCTTCTTTTTTTTTTTGTTTATTAGATTTGTCTTCTTTGATTTATTAATTTTTTGATATGAGATTCTTTATAGGAGATCTGGGAGATTCAGTAATGCAGTTTCTTTCATCTGAGCCTGATACTCTTGTGTTGCCCCTTATATTGTTTGTTTAATCCATTGGGTTGTATTTCACCTACTCTTTGGTGGGTCTTTTCCTCTGGTAGGTTGATTGAGAGTCACTCTGCCCACCGTGTCTTGAGTTCTTTTGTGGAGGTGCTGTTAAAACGTAATCACACAACCCAGGCAAGAAACCCACACCCTCCAAAATATTCCCCAACCACAATCCCAGTATCGGCTGAAAATGAGCCAGTATTAATATACTTGTAGAGATATTAAGACTCTTATTTCATAGGAGAAACAGATAGGAGTTATTTTATATGAAGGAAGGGTGATTTTTGAGAGGAAAGGTGATAGAGTAATAATATTAGCAATTGGGTTCAAGGCTATGCAACACAGAAATTAACATCTACAGTGTATGTTTGAAAAGTAGCAGAGGATTGCGGTATGGAGAAAGTGGAAGTATATAGTATTAGGTTTAAATAGTAGTTATATGCTATACGTTTAATGTGAAAGGGAGGACAGACACAACAGAAATCCAAGCAGATAGACAACCAAAAATTGAGGCAGAGGGATATGGGGGTTAGAAAGTGGGAAACAGATTAGAGAAAGAGTTTTTCAAGAATAAAAATACAGAATAGAAAATAGCAGGAAAAAAGAGAGAGAGGAAAGAGAGAGAGAAAGTAGAGAAGAGGAAGGTAGGAAAGAGAAAGAAAGAAGAAGGGGAGGGAGCAGAGGGAGGGAAATAAATTAAAATTAATATTAAAAAAATTAAAATAAAAAATGATATAAAATAGAAAGATAGAAAGAAAGAGAGACTAGAGAGAGAGGAAAAAGAGATGGGAAAAGGAAGAAAAAAGAAATGAATGCAAAGGGAGAGGAGGGAAAAATAAAGAAAAACATTAATAAAATTAAAACTACTCAGAAGGAAAGAAGAAAGAGAAAAAGGCGGGAGAGAGGAAGAAAATAAGGGGAAGGGAAGGAAATAAAAAATGGAAGAGGAAAGAGTAGAGAGGGAGAAAATTGAAATTAAAAAGTTAACAAAAGATAGGATGAGGGAGAGAAATGCCAGAGAGAGAAAAAAGAGAGAAGGGGTGGGGAGGAAAGAGAAAAAGGGGAAGAAGTGGGGAGAAGAAGGAGGGGAATAAGTTAAAATTAAAATTGAAAAATTAAAAGATTAAAAAATAAAGTAGAATAGAGAAAAAGAAAGGAAGAGAGAATAGAGAGAGAGGAGAAAAAGAGGGAAAGAGAAGAAAAAAAAGAATGGAGAGCAAAGGGAAACGAAATAAAGAAAGAAATTTAATAAAATTAAAAGTACTTAACACGAAAGAAGGAAGGAAAGGGAGGGAGGAAGAGGATAAGGGGGAGGGAAGGAAATAAGAATAAAGGAAGAGGGAGGAGTAGAGAGGGAAAAAATTAAAAATTAAAAAATTAACAAAGAATAGAATGGAGGAGAGACATGCTAAAGAGAGACAAAGGAGGGAAGAGGAGGGGAGAAAAGAAGAAAGAATAAGAAAGAAAGGGAGGGGCAGTAAGAGAGAGAATGAGAAATAAAAGAATGAAAGGATTTTAACTCAATTCAACTTTTAGGCACAGTCTTTGGTTTGGTTTTGTTGTTGTTGTTGTTGTTTTCCTTCTTGGGTCCACCCCTAGCCAACATTTCATGGGTTTCAAATCTTTTCTGGTTGGTTGGCTGGCTGTGGGAAGATCCTGCTTGATTCTGGGGTTGCTAGTCTTTTATTCGTGAGCCTACCGCTGCTCTGCTGTGAGCTGCGTTTAGTTGTCCCCTCCTGTGGCACCCTCAGCCCTCCTCAGGCTTGTCCAGCAAGGTCTTCCCCCTGTTGGGCCAGCATGTGTCTGCCAGCAATCTCTGCCCTGCCTCCAGTCATGTCTCTATTCCCAAGCTACAGCTTCCGCTTGCTTCCCCATCTATACGCCTGTACGCGCTACCTCTCTCCCTGCCCCCAAACCGTCCCTTTGTTCTGCAGAGCTCTGGTGCAATCAGTCAAAGTGCTGGGCCAAGCAGCGCTCTCCTGCCTAGGAGTTCTCCCTGCTTCTGGAGTTCTCCAGCAGCCCTTCCAAGCGGGCCCCTCTCCCTGCCCCAAAAGCATCTCCACTCCTGAGCCACAGCCTCCACTCGCCTCCCCACCTACATACCTGCTCATGCCACCTCTCTCTCTGCCCCCAAACCATCTCCCTGCTCCGCAGGACTCTAGCAACACCAGTCAGAGTGCCAGGGCTAGCGGCGCTCTCCTGCCCAGGAGCTCTCCCCCAGTCCGGAGTTCCACAGTGGCTCTCCCATGCAGGCCCATCTCCTTGCCCCAAAACTGTCCCTTTGTTCTGTGGGACCCTAGCACGAGCGCTGCGCGCACCCTGAATGCTGAGCTTTCGGTTGGGGGTTGTTGCCGAGGAGGTTTCCCCCTAGACTCAGATCACATAGTTTCTCCCAGTCCTGGTTGTTCACTGTTCTCCCACGCCTCTGGCTTTTTCAGCCAAATTCTCTCCCTAACTCCCTATAAGACTTCACTGGTCTGTGCGCACCTAGCAGGGGGAGCCTCCAAGCAGCTCCTGGCTAACGAGCCCTTGGGCATGGTACGGCAGACACGCTGGGTCCTGGAGCGACTCAGCCTGTAGTGCGATGTAGACCCCTCTGCCCCACTCCATGCTGCTCCCATGCTTACCTTCCTGTTCACACTATCTGAAATCCACACTCACTCAGTCACTCCTCTCCGCGTTTGCTCCTGAAGTCCCTCCATAACAGGAACGAGCAGAGAACACTGTCCCTACTCCGCCACCTTCTTCTACCTCCTCTTCTCCCAGATTTTTTTTTCATGTCCATTTGCTTGAAATATTTTTTCCATCCTTCACTTTCAGTCTGTGTAGATCTTTTGTTCTCAGGTGGGTCTCTTGTAGACAGCATATATGTGCGTCATGCTTTCTAATCTATTCAGCTACCCTATGTCTTTTGATTGGTGCATTTAATCTATTTACATTTAAGATTATTATTGATAGGTACTTATTCATTGTCATTTTTCCTCTTTGTACGTGTGTTCCTCTCTGTCTCTCTCTGCTTCTTCATCCTCTTAAAGCAGATCCTTTAGCATCTCTTGCAATGCTGGTTTGGTGGAGATGTATTCTTTTAGCCTTCTATTGTCTGAGAAACTCCTTATTTCACCTTCCACTTTGAATGAGAGCCTTGCTGGGTAGAGTAATCTTGGTTGTAGGCCTCTGTTTTTCGGTGCTTGGAATATTCTTTGCCATTCTCTTCTGGCTTGCAGTGTTTCTGTTGAGAAATCTGATTATAGCCTTATTGGCTGTTTCTCTCTTGCTTTTATGATTCTCTCTTTATCTTTAAAGGTTGCCATTTTAATTATGATGTGTCTTGGAGTGGGTCTATTGGGGTTCATCTTCACTGGGACCCTCTGTGCTGCCTAGCCTTGTGAGACTTTTTCTCTCACCAAATTAGAGGAGTTTTCTGTCATTACTTTTTCAAACAGGTTTTCTATCCCTTGCTTCTCTTCTTCTCCTTCTGGTATTCTTATGATATGAACATTATTATGTTTCGTGTTTTCCTGTAGCTCTCTTAAAACCTCTTCATTCTTTCTCAGTCTTTTTTCATTTTGTTGCACTGTCTGGGAATTTTTTTCTACGTTGTTCTCCAGCTCACTGATCCAATCTTCTGCTTCCTCTAGCCTGCTTTTAATTTCTTCTGCTGTGTTCTTCAATTCAGAAATTGTATTCTTCATTTCTTCCTGGCTCTTATTGATAGCTTTATGTCCTTTTTCATGCTGGTGTAATTCTCAGTAAGTTCCTTGTAGTTTCGCTGGAGTTCTTTATAGTTTTCTTTGAGCTCACTGAGCTCATTGAGCTTCCCTATAATCCATGTTTTAAATTCGTTGTCTGATAATTTGCTTTCCTCTATTTCATTTAGCACTTTTTTTGGAGATTCCTCCTTTCCTTTTGGTAGAGGATTGTTTCTGTGTCTCCCCATTTTTGTGACTCTGCTTGTTTGTTGCTGCTTCTTAGATTGATCTGCACTTCCTCGATCTGCCCTTGTTAGCATCAGATCATGTGCCAAACTGGGCCTAGGCAGTATGTTGGACACTACCAGAGATCTACTGCCTTTGTCTGTCTCCTTTAGCTGCTAACCTATTCAATCTGTGATATGCAGTCAGGTTTAAGCACCAAGGGTGCAGCAGGTTAATTCCTGTCGGCAGGCCTTTTGCTTCCCCTCAGGCTGACACCACTTAGAGGGGAATGGTCTGTCAGTAGTATGGGGAATAAGTCAGCACTGGGACCCGGTCGGCTGCTCCCTCAGTTCTCTCCTCAAAGCTGCCACCCAAAATTCTTCCCAAGTGTCTCTACTTCTTTCTGCCTTCCCTCTGCTTGAGCCCAAGGTAAGTGGGTGCCAAAATATTTTTGTATGTGATCTGCTTAAGAACTCTTTTTCTCCAGCTGTTTCTTTTAGGTCAGCAAAAAACCCTGTGACTTCACTTTTCAGAGCCGTATGCTATTTTATTTTCTGCTCTGTTACTATAGGATGGGAAGCCCAGATGGGGGTTTAGACCCTGCCCTTCTCAGGGGGAATCCCCAGCTACTGATATGTTTCTCAGTCCCTTCAGTTGCTACCCATGGGAGCCCAGCCTGCCCTTTCATGTCTCCCTACTTCCTACCAGTCACATTGTGATGAAGTGGTCTTTTCTTTCTCTCAGTGCTTGTAAGACTTCTCTCCAGCTAGTGTTCATTTGGTTATTCCAGATGATATATCCCCAATTAAGTTGTAAATCCAGGTTGGTCCTGGGAGAAGGTTAGTTTAGCTTCCACTTACTACTCTGCCATCTTGGATCCATTAGTTGATTCTTGTATGTCCAATTATACTTTTTAATTCCTACACCATTTCCCCATTTCTCTCCCTTCCCCTCCCAGTTGATTACCCTCCAAATGATCCCTGGACCTATGATTCTGTTTCTATTCTGGTTTGCTTAGTTGAATTTTGTTTTTATTTTTTAGATTCAGTTGTTGATCGTGGTGAGTTTGTTGTTATTTTAATGTTCATTGTTTTGATCCTCTTTTTCTTAAATAGGTCCTTTTAGCATTTCTTATAATAATGGCTTGGTGATGGTGAAATCCTTTATCTTTAACTTGTCTGGGATGCACTTCATCTGCCCTTCCATTCTAAAAGATAGCTTTGCTGGGTAATCTTGATTGTACATTCCTGCTTTCTATTTCCTATAATATTTTTTGCTAGTCCCTTCTGGCCTGCAAAGTTTCTTTTAAGAGATCAGCTGATTATCTTATAGGCAGCCCTTTACTGGTAACTCTCAGATTTTCTCTTGTTGATTTTAAGATTCTCTCTTCGTCTTTCACCTTTGGCATTTTAATTCTGATGTGTCTTTATGTGGTCCTCTTTGGTTCTAGCTTGTTTGCCACTCTCTGTGCTTCATGGATGTGTATGTTTATTTTCTTTGCCAAATTTGGGAAGGTTTTCTTTATTATTTTTTCACATAAGCTTTCAATTTTGCTTTTCCTCTTCTCCTTCTGGCACCCCTATGATTCAGATGTTGACACGTTTAAAGTTGTCCCAGAGGTTCCTAAGTCTCTCCTCATTTTTTTCAATTCTTGTTTCCTCATTCTGTACTGGTTGACTGTTTTTTTTTTTTTTTGTTTGTTTGTTTGTTTGTTTGTTTTGTTTTTTGCTTATGTTTCAAGTTATTGAGGTGAACCCCAGTTTCCTTCCTTTCACCCTTAGTTTTGTGTGGACTTTCCTTCATTTCATTTAGCATAGCTTTCACTTCTTCCTTTATGCATTGCCGTACTTAAGCATATCTGTCAAGCCTGTAAGCATCTTTATCACCAGTGTTTTGAACTCTACATCTGTCAGGTTGGCAGTCTCCCTGTCTGTTAGGTTGGCTATCTCCTCGTCACTTAGTTCTCCCCCTGGAACCTTGATCTGTTCCCTCTTGTGGGTCATACTTCTGTCTCTCCTCATCTTGACAGGCTCCTGTGTTTGTTTGCTTCTGTGTCTTAGGTAGAGCTGTGACACCTATTATGTTGTAAGAAGCAGAGCCTTAGGTATTAATCAGTACCAGAGTTCCGTTTCACCACGTTGTGGCCCTGTATGTGAGGAAGGGATCTGAGAGGGAACAATACCACTTTCTCAGCCCTTGCCCCTTTTCAGGCACTTCTCCCACTTCCATATGGGACTGGCACCTCTCTAACTGTTGCCCTGATTATAGTTCCCAGCGTGGGTGGGTCTACAGACATTCTAGGACCATGGGGGCCCTTTAAATAAGCAGACTCTGCTGAGATGGTAGTTTCTTTGTCCTCCCCAACCACCATTTATTTTCACAGTCATAAGCAATTAGGTTTTATTTTCCATGACGCTGGGATCTTGAGCTGTGCGGTCTCGTCTGGCAGTGGGAGTGCTTCCCAGGTGTCCCTCCCTACTTTTAAAAACTTGTGTCTGTGGTTTCTGCTAGCATGCCACTGCCACCAATGCTACCACCACCACAACGTGTCCTCTCCATCCTGGCTCTGCCCCTTTTACCTGTCTGGATGCATATTTCTTCTTTATATCTTTGTTTGTTGGACTTCTGTGCAGCTCAATTTTCTGGAACTTCTGGTTGTCTCTAGTTTTGAGGTAGTTGTATTCCTTTTTAGTTGTGGAGGGAGATCCAGCATTTCTGTCCAGGCCTCCATCTTGGCCAGAGGTCCCTGGGACATTTTTGATGAAAATAGTTCAGCTATTCAATGTTCAGCATCTGGCAATGTACTTACCTCCAAGGCCCAGACTTCCAGTGTCCACAGGCTCCCATTGCCATGCTGACCCCAAAATATGAGCCCCAGCTCAGATACCAGAACCTGCAACCACACCCGCATTTCCTCACTACTTTTCACAACGCTTGGGCTTTCTCAGTATCTTTTGAAGGGACCTTGCTCTGTAACCCAGTCTTCATTGTCTTCGCCATTCCAACTTGCTAAGGAAGTAGCCCAGTCCATAACTGAGCCCATTTAATATAGTTTCAAGGGGCTAGAAACTGGTCTCCAAAACCCACAGAGGACAAAGCACTAAGCATTAAAGGGAAGTTCTGCCTAGATCATCCTTATGTCAAATTTAATGAGGTACCTGTCACCAAGCCCTCCTCATTGCCTCCCATCACTTCTCAATCACATTAGTCAAAAGTAGCTCTTCCTGGAAGACCACACTTTTTTATCATCGTGATCGAATGGACAGCTTTCACCAGACTACTAAATGCAATCATTGCCAACTGACCTCACATCAATGTATCTTTAGTAAAACCACCATTTCTAGCAATGGGGACCTCTCTGAACTACTCTCCTCAGGGCTCATGACTCATGGTAGGCTCACGCAGAAAGGTTTCATTGTGGAAAAATTTCTTCAGCACTTCAGGAGGTAAGTTCCCCTGAATAGGGCCCAATAAAAACCCATCTATGCTGTGAGTACCCTTGATGGTGACAGGACAAATACCATTAGCACAGTAGTGACTTTTTATTGAGTACTGACCATGTGCCTCACCCTGTGCCTGGCCTTTCCCATTACCCCTCAAAAAAAAAAAAAACTTTGCAGAAAGATGAAGTGACTTGCCTAAGGTCACACAGCTAGTAAGGGGGGAAAAGTCAGGATTATGACCTAGGTTTCTCTGACCCCAATGTGTTAGCTCTCATTGCCACATAGATTATCTCACTGTCCTTGGGCTGGCTTGACCAGTCTGAACCAGAAGCTTCAAAGCAACACAGGAAGATAAAGTCTGTGATCATTTCAAATGTTGGGATATGGGGAGAGGGCACCCCTCGGAGTTTCTGGCTTCCCCAAACAGAACAATTTGTGGGTCTTTCTTTGGGTAGGAAAGCATGAGGCAACTACTTAGGATCCAAACTTAGAACTGCTGCTATCAATGGCCCAATTTCTCTGTTTTCTCAACAGACTGAGCTTCTTGAAGGTAGATAATTGGTCTGCTTCTCTTCAAGATACACTGTAGCATCATGTACAGGGCTTGAAATAGACTAGTGGTTTTGGCTGGAATTATGATGAGCACCACAAGGGAGAACTGAAGGGCTACAAGCACTCAAAGGAAAATTTATCAATTCAGGCTGCGGGTCCAGATGGGTTTTCTTTGAGCTAGAGCTTAAAGTATAGATCCAATTTTAAACAGGTGAATATAAGGAAAAAGAAGTTCTAGGTAAAGGTATGAGCAAAAGCAAAGGAATAAAGGCAAAGCATAGGCTCAGAGAGTTCTTAGGGTAAGAACAAAGTCTAAATGTGGCTGGAGCACAGTGTGTGTGGGGAAGCTAAGATGAAAGGTTGGGGGTGAGGTTGGGGCCAGATTGTGCGTGAGAGAATTGTAGTGTTCATGGCTACTGACAACCAAGCAGCCACCTTGGGTCAAGCGCTGGGCCAGACGCTCTGCATTTATTGTCATCTCTTCAATCCTCATAACATGTATATGAGGCATTATTATCTCACTTTAACAGATGAAAAAACAGAGGCTCAGAAATGAAAAAACAGAGGCTCAGAAATAAAAAATATAGTAATTGTCGAAGGTCACATATGAGATAAACTGGCATTCAAACTTTGATCTGCTCGGATCTTAAACCAAGTATCCTCCCCATTGTTCTACACTGAAGGGATGAATCAGGGAAAGTCTTGAATGTCAGGTATAGGAGGTCTTGATCCTGGGAGGTGATAGAAAGCAGGGAAGTAGGTTGAAAGAGTGAAATCTGAGAATGGGGAGACTCTCAGCTTTTAGCAGTGGCAATTATTCTAACTGCACTATCAAAATTGCTTCAGCTTGGGTAGCACATTGGAACCTGGGTTTTATGAGGACCAGGGGATAAAATGAGTAGACGCTTCTAGGAAGTCAAATCCCACAGCAAGACAAAGAGGAACCCCAAGATGAAATTTCTGTAGAAACTATTTCTAGTATTGTCTGGTAGCAGCCAAATGGAGAGAAAACTTAAATCTTTTTTTATTTTTATTTCGGTTATTTATTTTTTATTTTTTTAGCTTAATTCTACTTTTATTTGGAATTTATTAATTGAAATATCCAATATTTTCATGACAGTATTTTGCTCAGCTTCTCTTTTTTATTTTTAATTTTAATTTTAATTTTTTGGTTTTTCAATTACAGTTGTCCCATTTTTCCCTCATTTCTCTCCCCCACCCAGCCCACCCCTTCTCCCACAATCACATCCTTCCCTGTTGTCCATGTCCATGAGTCATTTATACATGTTCTTTGACTAAACCCTTCCCTTACTTATCCCCCTTCTCTCCCTCGCCCCTCCTCCCTAATGACTGCTATTCTGCTCTTTGTTCTATTTAGTTCCTTTGCTTCTATTGTCCTTTAGTTTCCTGTATGAGGTGATATCATATGGTATTTTTCTTTCTTTGTCTGGCTTATTTCACTAGCATAATTCTCTCTAGTTCCATTCATGTTGTCGCAAATGGCAGGAGTTCCTTCTTTCTTTCTGCTGCATAGTATTCCATTGTGTAAATGTACCACAGTTTCGGGATCCATTCATCTACAAATGAGCATTTAGGCTGTTTCCAGCACTTAGCTATTGTAAACAGTGCTGCTATGAACATAGGGGTGCATAAGTTCTCTTGAATTAGGGTTTTAGAATTTTGGGGGTATAATCCTAGTAGTGGAATCGCTGGTACAAAAGGCAGTTCCATTTTTAGTTTTTTGAGGTAATTCCATACTGTTTTCCATAGTGGCTGCACTAGTCTGCATTTCCACCAACAGTGCAGTAGGGTTCCCGTTTCTCCACATCCTCGCCAGCACTTGTTGTTTGTTGATTTGTTGATGATGGCCATTCTGACTGGTATAAAATGGTATCTTATTGTGGTTTTTATTTGCATCTCTCTGATGGCTAGTGACATTGAGCATTTTTTTCATGTGTCTATGGACCTTCTGAATGTCCTCTTCAGAGAGGTGTTTGTTCAGGTCCTTTGCCCATTTTTTAATTGGGTTGTCTGTTTCTTAATGTTGAGTCGTATAAGCCCTTAATATATTTTGGAAATCAGTCCCTTGTCTGTGATGTCATTGGCAAATATGTTTTCCCATATGGTTGGTTTCCTTTTCATTTTGCTGATGTTTCCTTTTGCTGAGCAGAGACTCTTTAGTTTGATGTAATCCCATTTGTTTATTGTTTCCTTTATTTCTCTTGCCTTAGGAGATGAATTCGTGAAGATATTGTTATGTGAGATATCTGAAATTTTCCTGTCTATGTTTTCCTCTAGGACTTTTATGGTGTCATGGCTTACATTTAAGTCTTTGATCCATCTTGAGTTCATTCTCATGTGTGGTGTAAGTTGGTGGTCTAGTTTCATTTTTCTGCAAGTCCCTATCCACTTCGCCCAGCACCATTTGTGGAAGAGGCTCTTCTCACTCCATTTTATGTTCCTTCCTCCTTTATCAAATATTAGTTGACCATAGAGGCCTGGGTTTATTTCTGGACTCTCTATTCTGTTTCACAGATCTATATGTATGTTCTTATGCCAGTACCAGACTGTTTTGATCACAGTGCCTTTGTAGTATTCTTTTATATCTGGTGTTGTGATTCCTCCTGCTGTGTTCTTCTGTCTCAAGATTGCTTTTGCTATTCGGGGTCTTTTTTGGAGGATTTATTCTAGGTCTCTGAAATATGTCGTTGGTATTTTAATAAGGATTGCATTGATTCTGTAAATTGCTTTGGGTGGTATGGCCATTTTGATAATGTTGATTCTTCCCATTCAAAAACATGGTATTTACTTCCATTTATTTGTATCTTCCTTAATTTATTTCTTCAATGTTACGTAATTTTCAGAGTACAGGTCTTTTATCTCTTTGGTTAAGTTTACTCCTAGGTACTTTATTTTTCTTGTTGCTATAGTAAATTGTATTTTCTTTTTTGTCTCTGTCTCTGATATTTTATTGTTGGTGTACAGAAATGCCTTAGATTTCTGAATATTTATTTTGTACCCTGCTCTTTTGCCAAATTCACTTATTATATCAAATAGTCTTTTAGTGGAGTTTGTAGGGTTTTCTAGGTATACTATCATGTTATCTGCATATAATGATAGTTTTATTTATTCTTTCCCAATTTGGATGCCTTTTATTTCTTTTTCTTGTCTGATTGCTGTGGCTAGGACTTCCAACACTATGTTTAATAGGAGTGGAGAGAGTAGGCAGCCTTGTCCAGTTCTTGATTTCAGGGGGAATGCTTTCAGTTTCTGTCCATTGAGTATGATGTTGGCTTCAGGCTTTTCATATATAGCCTTAATTATATTCAGGTATGCTCCCTCTATTCCCATTTTGCTAAGTGCTTTCATCATAAATGGGTGTTGTACTTTATCAAATGCTTTTTCTGCATCTATTGATATGATCATGTGGTTTTTGTCTTTCATTCTGTTTAGGTGATGTATTATGTTTATTGATTTGCAAATATTAAACCATACTTGCATCCCTGGGATGAATCCCACTTGATTATGGTGTATGATCTTTTTGATGTATTGCTGGATCCTGTTTGCCAATATTCTGTTGAGGATTTTAGCATCCATATTCATCAGTGATATTGGCCTGTAGTTTTCTTTCTTTGTTGTGTCTTGACCTGCTTTTGGGATTAGGGTAATACTGGCTTCATAGAAAGAGCTTGGGATTTTTCCCTCTTCTTGGATTTTTTGAAATAGTTTCAGGAGGGTAGGAGTTACTTCTTCCCTAAATGTTTTATAAAATTCACCTGTGAAGCCATCTGGTCTAGGGCTTTTGTGTGCAGGGAGATTTTTTATTATTGTTTCCATTTCCTTCTTTGTTATTGGTCTGTTGAGACTTTCTGCTTCTTCTTGATTCAGTGGTGGAAGGTTCTATGTTTCTAGAAATCTGTCCATTTCTTCTAGGTTGTTAAATTTCTTGCCATACAATTGTCTGTAGCAATTTCTTACAATCGTTTGTAATTCTGTGGTATCAGTCGTGATTTCTCGTCTTTCATTTCTGATTTTGTTTATTTGGGTCTTCTCTCTTTTTTTCTTGATGAGCCTGGCTAGAGGCTTGTCTATTTTGTTTATTTTTTCAAAGACCCAGCTCCTAGTTTCGTTGATCTTTTGGATTGTTTGTTTAGTCTCTATGTCATTTAATTCTGCTCTGATCTTGATGATTTCCTTCCTTCTTTTTGCCCTGGGCTTTGTTTGTTGTTATTGTTCTAGTTCTTGTAGTTTTAGGGTTAGATTTTTTATTTGAGATTCTTCTATCTTTTTCAGATATGCCTGTATTGCTATGAACTTCCCTCTTAGGACTGCTTTTGCTGTGTCCCATAGGTTTTGGACTGTTGTGTGTTCATTATCATTAGTTACTAGAAATTTCTTGATTTCTTCTTTGATGTCATTGTTAACCCATTCATTATTTAATAGCATGTTATTCATTCTCTATGAGTTTGGGTGTCTTTGATTTTTTTTATCTGAGGTTGATTTTTAGTTTCAAGGCATTGTGGTCTGAAAAGATGCTTGATATGATTTCAATTTTCTTGAATTTGTTGAGGCTTGTTTTGTGTCCTATCATGTGGTCTATCTTTGAAAATGTCACATGTGCCTTTGAAAAGAATGTATATTTTGCTTCTTTGGGGTGGAAAGTTCTATATATATTTGTTAAGTCCATGTGGTTTAGTGTGTTGTTCAATGCCTGTATATCCTTGGTGTTTTTTTGCTTCAATGATCTGTCTATTGTTGATAATGAAGTGTTGAAGTCCTCTACTATGATTGTGTTATTGTTAATATCCTTCTTATGGTCTTCTAATATTTGTTTTATGTATTTGCGTGCTCCTGTGTTGGGCGCATATATGTTTATCAGTGTTATATTTTCTTGATGGATCGTTCCTTTAAGTATTATGAAATGTCCTTCTTTGTCTCTTTTTATTGCCCTTGCTTTGAAATACATTTCTTTTTTCTGGTGTGTTTGCTTGGAATATTTTTTTTATATTCCTATACTTTCAGTCTATGTAAATCTTTTGTTTTGAGGTGTGTTTCTTGTAGACAGCAAATATGTGGGTTCTGTTTTCTTATCCATTCCATTACCCTATGTGTTTTAATGGTAGCATTTAATCCATTTACATTTAAGGTTATTATTGACATGTATTTATTCATTTCCCTTTGTACCTCTGTTCCTCTGCTCTTTTTTTTTTTTTCCTTCTTTTTTTCTTAGAACATTCCCTTTAACATCTCTAGCAATGCTGGTTTGGTGGAGATGTATTCTTTCAGTCTTCCTTTGTCTGAGAAACTCCTTATTTCACCTTCCATTTTGAATGAGAGCCTTGCTCGGTAGAGTATTCTTGTTTGTAGGCCTTTGTTTTACATTGCTTGAAATATTTTTGACCATTTCCTTCTGGCTTGTAATGTTTCTGTTGAGAAATCGGTCAATAGTCTTATCGGAGCTCCCTTGTATGTTATTTGCTGTTTTTCTCTTGCTGTTTGTAGGATTCTCTCTTTGTCTTGGAATGTTGCTATTTTAATTATGATGTGCCTTGGAGTGGGTTTTTTGGGGTTCCTCTTCATTGGAACTCTCTGTGCTTCTTGAACTTGTATAACTTTTCCTCTCATCAGGTTGGGAAAATTTTCTGTCACTATTTCTCCTATCAGTTTTTCAATTCCATGATCCTTTACTTCTCCCTCTCTTATTCTGATGATCCTGATATTATTTCTTCACATCTATCCTGTAATTTTCTTACATCTTGTTCATATTTTTTCAATCTGTTTTCATTTTGCTGTATTGTCTGAGAGTTTTTCTCTACAATATATTCTAACTCTCTCATCTGATACTCTGCTTCGTTTAGTCTGCTTTTGACTGATTCTACTGTGTTTTTCAGTTCAGAGATTCAATTCTTCATTTCTTCCTGGTTCTTGTTAATAGTTTCCATGTCTTTTTTCATGCTGGTGTAGTTCTCTGCAAGTTCCCTGTAATTTTCTTGGAGCTGTTGGTAACTTCCTTGGAGGTTGTCATAGTTGTTTTTATGGTTGTCGAGTATATTGAGCTTCTTCACCACCATTGTTATGAATTCCGAATCTGACATTTGGGCTATGTCTATTTCATCTACTTCTCTTTCTGGGGATTACTCTTTTCTTTTCATTGAGAGGTTATTTCTGCATCTTACCATGTTGGATTCTTTTTGTCTGTTTTTATGTTTTTGGGTTTGTCTGCTTTGACTTCCCACCTTTGTGGTATGGGATTCTTTATAGGATATCTGGGGGTTTCAGTGGTGCAGTCTCTTTGATCTTCTGAACCTGAAGTTCTTGGGTTACCCTTTATGTCATTTGTTTATGTTGCCTGGTTATATTTCATATGCTCTTTGGTAGGATCTTCCTTCTGGCTAGTTGATTGAGAGTCACTCTATCCACTTTGTCTTGAGTTCTTTTGTGGAGATGCTGTTAAAAACATAAACACACAGCCCAGGCAGGAGACCCACACTGTCAAAAATATCCCCCATCCTCTACCCTGCTATCGTCAGCCAACGAGCCAGTATTAATATAAATTTAGAGAGATTACAGCTTTTATACTATAGGAAGAATAGATAAGAGCTGTGTTTAGCGATGAAAAATATGATTTTTGAAAGAGGGGATGATATATTAATAATGGTTGAGACTATGCAAGACAGTAGGTAGTATTTACATTGTATGTTAATTAAAATAGAAGAAAAGGATGGAAAAATGCAGAATATAGTAAGAAAGTGGGATTGTATAGTATTGGATTCATATAGTAATTATATTCTATTTATTTAGAGTGAAAGGGAGGCTAAACTAGACACACAAACAAATAAACAACGATTAAAGAAGAAGGATGAGAAGGAGAGATTATATGAAATGAATTAAAGATATAGTTGGGTTTTTTTTTTCCCTTTTTCTCTTCTCTTCTTTTTTATCTTTTTTAAGGAAGGGAATAAAAAAGGGAAAAAAAGGGAATGTTCTTACTCAGTTCAGCCTTCGTGTGTCGTCTTCTTTTTCTGTGTCCCCAGCTCTTCTAATGTGGCAAGTCAGAGGTTCTTGTTCCTTGCAGCAGCGTAGTGCACCCGCGGTGGCCGGCACAGCGCGCTCCCTTGGCACTTGCTGGAGGCAGCTGTTGTGCCTTTGCACGCACGCGCCCTTGCACGTGCAGTTTGGCCCGAGAGCTTTCCTCAGGCCTGCTGAGCTGTGCTCCAGGAGCTGGTCTCTCGCCTCCCAGGGTAGGGCCCCAGACACTTGGGCACAGTGGAAGGGACTGATTGGCGCCTATTGAAGCGTGCCGAGGTGCTTCCATGCTCACATGCCCGTGCGCATAGAAGGTGGCCCGAGAGCTAGTCTCAGTTTCTCCGAGTCGCGCTCCAGGAGTTGGTCTCTCACCTCTTAGGTCGGGGCCCCGGACACTTGTGGAAGTGAGCATCTGTGATTCATTGCCACCCGCTGTTCCCACACCCATCCTGGCGGGCATGAGCGGAGCCTGAGCAAGTGGTCTGCATTCCGGCCTGACGCCCACTGGAGCTGGCTAGGGGTGTCTGCGCACGGTCTTCTGCGTGTTCAGTGGGCCCTTCCTGTGCCCGTTGGGGCACTGATCTTATGTTCATTGGGGCGTGTCCGAGGGACACCTAGACTCGCGGCTCTGCACACCTGGGCCTGTGAATGAGGGCACTTCCCTATGTGTGCCCGCGCGACCCAAGGGGAGGGTTGGTGAGTGGAGGAGCTCACCTCTGTGCATATGCTCCTCAAAAATGTCCTACCACCCCCAAACTTTCCACCCCTCTCTGCAGTCCACAAGAGAAAAATATAAAAGAAAATTATGTTCTCACTTGCACAGCAGTACGCTCTCTCCTGTCCTTTAGCGCCAATGACACTTGGTCAAGTCCCATCTCTGCCAGCAGGCAGAGATCCGCTCTCCTCCAGACTCCTCTCTGGGGAAGCCTGTGGTCGCCAAAAAGCCTTTGTGTACTTCCAGCTGCAACTCAGGCAGCCACCTCAGTCAGGAATCCCGTTTCATCCCTTTTTCCTCCACTATCCTCACTGAACAGGTTGTTTCCAGATGGTTTTTCTCTAATCCAGCAGTGCCAAGGCTCAACTCCTGCCAGTGTCCAGCTGCTCACTGAGATGTTCTGTCTGCAATTAGTCCAAACTAAAGACAGGTCTCGGGAACCTGAAAGTGCAGCCTCCTCTCACTCTCCGCCATCTTCTCCTCTGTCCCGGTGTTTTATTGTGAGCGTTTCTCACACCAAGGTGACACAGTAGGAGGGCATGTTGCCTATCTCCTCCAAGAACCAAACTAGAAGTACAACTAAAGAGGGGAACAGTCATCCTGAATAAGTTGAAGAGTACATGAAAAAAAATACTTTTAACCAAGTATGGGAAAAAACCACCTCAAGACTGGTAGGAAAGTCAGGATCATTAAAGGGGCTGGTGCTATTCTCAGAGGCAGCAGGCTGAGGGGGCAACAGAGCTCTGGTAGCTTCCCTTTGAAAGAAGAGAAGCTGGGACCACAGACTGGGCTCTCAAACACAGAGCACCAGTGCAGGGGTCAGCAGACCATGTAGCATCCAGTGTTGAAAGGCCATGGGTCTTTTGTCTGCTGGGGAGAGATGGAACCCACTGGAGCCAAAGCCACTTTTTTTTTTCTTAAAGGGGCCAAAACACAGGTTTTGTGTTTGCACTCACTTTAGGCTTCAATGAAGGAGGACAGTGAAGACTGTATTCAAGCAAGGAGAGTAGGGAATGGGAGATTCTGGAGAGAGATCTGAAGGAACAGCTGTGGGGTTTTCTGTGCTGGAATATACCTGAACTCCATAGCAGCCATCTTGCTTGAGAAGAGTAAGTCCCTACCAGGGGAAAAGTAATTACTTTACCCTGTGGAATACCGCTTGCCCCAACCTCTGAAATCCTGCTCAATCCATACTCTGGAATCCCACCTCCCCATCCTCCAGATTTCTGCTTGCCCCACCCTGCATCTTCCCCCACCACCTTTTTTTGTTTTGTTTTGGATTTTTTTCTTTTCCTTGTTCTTTTATCCCATTCTGAATCTTTTCTTAAGTATATTTTATTGATTATATTGTTACAATAGTTCCAAATTTTTCTCCTTTGCTCCCCTCCACCCAGCACCCCCGCTCCCAGCAATCCTCCCCCAAGTCCATGCCCATGGGTCATAAATACAAGCTCTCCCATTTCACCCTTTCATATATCCTTCTTCTTTTTTTTGTAAAATAATTAATTAATTAATTATTTTAACAATAAAAGATAACAATCCCTCCGTCTCAGACTTAAGACCCTTTATAATCTTATAAAGGACAATGGGCAAAGGTCTCTAGCTCCTCTACCTGCTTCAAGTTGAACATGGTCATCATCCTACCTACCCTTGAGTCCATAAATCCTTAATAAGAGTTGAGGTGTTAAGGGGAGGGTGGCCTTCCCACATGGGGAAGGATCCTGCAGACTCCAGGTGAGTTGGCTGTCCCCAGACAATGGTGTGCTTGATTTAACAGGCTGGCATCCTTGTTGTATTCTGGGGGCAACAGACTTGGCAACAGGGTTAAAAGACATCATTCAATCATAACCACTAGATGACAAAATGCAGGGATTAGTTTTCCAATATCCCACATTAGGGAAAAAAAGGGCTTCTTGGAGGAAGATATGCCAGGCACATCTCACCTGTCCAAAACCTTTTTGCCCATTATACTTAGTTTGGGCTGAAGGAAATATTTCAGGTTTCCCCCCTCTCAGACCTCTGGGCCCTTTTGGTCCAACACATTAGGATAGAAAAGAGGAACCAGTTTTAAAGTGAAGCCCACAGACCACCCCATACTTCACCAACCCAGCCACTTAGTTCAGCCAAATCGTTGAGTCTCAGGAGGCAGCGCTGCAGACAGGATTAAGTGAAGCCTATACGTACAGATAATCACTCAGGTAATGAGATCATAGGCTTATGCCCTTTGAAAACAGAAAACATATGTTAATTTATGTAACATACCACAAACAAGTCTCTAAATCTGTAAGACTGACTTCTTGGAAAGACATCCAGTTGCAAGGCAATTGACATTCTTCTTGCCTGTAAATTAAACATCTTTGATGATACCACAGACATAGTTTAACTTTCAAATGAAAACAAATTTTAAATGAAAAGAAACTTTAAAGATGGTTAGCTGCACTACTTTGTAGTCTACCACTGAGCATTGTGATTATCCTTGAATCACGATTTTTCTCCCTAAGATTAAAATCCTTGTCATTAAAGGGACTGCATTAAGTCCATTTTTAATTTATCCTGTTCATTTGCATAAACACAACAAGAGCACCATCCTGAATCTTAATACCTGCTGAGGAGAGAGCAACAAATGCAGACTCCAGGAGTGACAGAGATTGGCTGTAGGATGATCCATTTAATACACTTTCTTGGGGAAACAGGCTGGTGCTTCCCCTTCACAGGAGAGTCATAGAAGCACCCTTCTGGTTTCTGGAAGTCTCAAAATTTGGGCTCTGGAGGCCCTACTCATTAACCTACTAGGGACCCTGTTCTGCTGAATGTAAGGAAATAATCCCAGACAGACATACTAGTGGTTTGGGGGTGGGGGAACACACCCACCATTGTCCCAGAAGATCCAAGAGTCCCATCCTTCCCATGCTTCCAAAAGCCTTCTCAGAAACATGTCTACAACTAGTCTAAGACTGACAACAGGACAGCATGCAGGGAAAGGCAGAGATGGATTCTGTAGTGACTTGTGATGTTTGCTGACCCATCCCTGGACACAGTGCTTATAAAACCCAGCTTTGCAGAACAGCTTGGCTCACACTGGGCACAGCCAAGCATGGATGAATCAGCCACGAACTGTGGAACACTTGTAGCTTTGAACAGGCTATGAAGGGCTAGACATGGACAGCACCTGAAATTCCCCTACACCAGCCTCAGACAATATCAGAGCTGTATCCAGAAGGAGAACCCAGCAGGCAAGCCCTAAACTCTGCTGAGATGAATTCTACTTTTTTTTTATTATTTTTGTTATTTTATTTTTCATAGCCTTTTTATTATTTTACTACTTTTCTTCTATTTTTGTTGCTCTGTTTTTCTACTCTTACCTTTGATCAACCCAATGATCCCATCTTCTTTCCTTTTCTTATTTTTGTTAGTCTTTCTCTTTCTTTGTCCCTTTTTCCATTTTCCTTTTTCTAGTCATTACATATATTAGTTCTCTTCCCTTTTCCCCTCTCATAATCACTTTTCTTTCCTTTGGTCTTCTCTTATTCTTTTTCTTTTTCTTTTATTCCCTTTCCATACTACTCTATTTCTATTTCCACCTTTATTATATTTTGCTCTTTTGTCATTGATACTGCTGTAGTTGTTGGGTGGTGGGTTGCCTATATTGGTTTTGTTTCTTGTGTTGTTTTTGCTTTGTTCTGTCAGCACATGTACCAGCATTCAAGACATTGTGGGGGTTGAGGCTCTTGGTCAGCCAACCATAGGGAATATCCTACCAACAAACAGTCTAACATCATTCAGGACCCAAATACAATAGGGAAGTCCACATAACTCACACAAAAAACATTCCTGGAGCATCCAGCTCAGGCAATCAAGGAAAATGTACCACTGGGTCCCACAGGACTCCTATAATAGAAGGTCACCCCACAAGAAAGGTAGTCAAAGAATATCTATATAATACATAAACAAGCAAAAAGAGACAGCTAAAATGGGGAGACAATCAAATAACCTCCAAATGAAAGAAAGGGAGAAATCACCAGAAAAAGAACTAAGTAAAATTGAGGCAAGCACTTTAATCAGACATAGAATTCAGAGTAATGGGTGTAAGGATGCTCAAGGAACTTAATGAGAACTATACCAGCATGAAAAAGGACTTAGAACCTGTGAATAAGGTCCACTTAGAAATGAAAAATGCAATATCTGATATGAAGAATACACTAGAAAGAATTAAAAGCAGGTTAGACAAAGCAGTGTATTGAATCAGCAATTTGGAAGACGAGGTAGGTGAATAAACACCCAATCAAAGCAACAAAACAAAACAAGATGAAAAAAGAACAAGGATAGTTTAATGGAGCTTTGAGACAACATGAAATATAACAATATTTGCATAATAGAGATACCAGGAGAAGAAGAGAGCAAGGAATAGAAAAACTGAAAAAATAATGACAGAAAACTTCCTTAACTTGGTGAAGGAAAAGTCACACAACTTTAGGAAACACAGAGAGTCCCACTAAAGATTAATCCAAAGATATCCACACCAACACACATCACAGTTAAAATGGAAATGTAAAGACAAAGAGAACCTTAAAGGCAGCAACGGAGAGTTTAGTTATCTCCAAGGAAGCTCTGATAATGCTGTCAGCTGATTTCTCAAAAGAAACACATGAGACCAGAAGGGATTGCCATGAAATATTCCGAGTAATGAAAAGCAAGAACCTGAAACCAAGATTAGTCTACCCAGCAAGGCTCTCATTTAAAGTGGAAGGCAAAATCAAGATCTTACCAGATTTAAAAAAATCTAAAGTAGTACATTTCCACCAAACCAGCATCACAAGAGATGCTAAAGGGGCTGATTTAAGAATAAATAGAGAGACAGGAACACAGGTACAAAGGGGAAAATGGCAATGAATGAATACCTATCTATAATAACCTTAAATGTAAATGGATTAAATGCTTCAACCAAAAGACATAGGGTAGCTGAATGGATAAGAAAACATGACCTACATACATGCTGTCTACAAGAGACCCACCTCAGAACTAAAGATCTACACAGACTGAAAGTGAAAAGATGAAAAAATTATTACATGCAAATGGAGATGAAAAAAAAACTCTGGGGTAGCAATACTTCTATCTGAAAAAATTGATTCAAAACAAAGGACATAACAAGGGACAAGGAAGGTCACTACATAATATTAAAAGAATCAATTCAACAAGAGGATCTAACCCTTGTAAGCATATATGCACCCAATATAGTTGCACCTAAATATATAAAGAATATCTTGGAGTATTTTAAGGAAGACATTGATTGCAGTACATTAATTGCAGGTGATTTTAATGCCTCACTGTCAACAATAGACAGATCTTCCAGACAAAAATCAACAAGCATATAGCAGCATTAAATGACACACTAAATCAAATGGAGTTGATACTTATAAAACATTTCATTCTGAAGAAACAGAATATACATTCTACTCAAACTCACATGGTAGGAACACAAAATAAGTCTTAACAAATTCAAGGAAATTGAATTCATGTTGTCATGAGGGAGAACAAAGGCAGGAAGCTCCCTTTCTTGGTTCCTGCCTTGCTCACAGGAGAATTCAGGTGAGAGACATATATGTATAGTGAAATGAGGTAGGAAGTATATGTATGAAAACCCAAGAGCATGAAGCTGCAAGCAGGTATCCACCTAATCTGAATGACTCACATATAGAGGAAATAAAGTTGTTAGTAAGTTTGTTCTATACACTTGAGCACATGAGTACAAGTGGGCACTCAGCTAATCTGAGTTTGCTAACTATTGGAGTTCAGGGGTAATATACCTTAGTCACTTTCTAGGTTCTCCCTCCTCCTTTTCCCGACCTTGGGATCAATACACAGTTTAAAAGGGTTTTTTTCCCAGCTAGTGGAGATGATGCATATTGAATTTCAAGAGCTCCCTTTTTCCTGCATTATCATAGTTTTGGCTATCAGTTTTGCTTGTGATGTTTGGAATGCCTACCAATCTTATCAGACCGGGCTCAGGACTGCTGAATCAATGGGTGAGACATGTCTCCTTTTTGTTTCTAGCCTGATGTTTTAATTTCTTTATTAGATTGTACTGGGAAGGGGGCCTGCTTTATTTACCCTCTGGCCATTCATTCCCAGCTGCCACCTAACATTCCCCCCTCAAGTAGTAGGAACCCAAATCTTTGGGGAATTTTGGGCATTGACCACTCTGCTTCCTGCTGGAAGGGGGCATTGTTGTGGTTTGAGTTCCTATACTTGCTGGTTATCAGCTGAAGGAGGTGTCCAAGAGTGATGTCCTTCTAGAGCTCTGTGGTCAGGGGTCAAAGGTCAGCTTTTGTACTTATTTCAGGTGATAAAGGTCCTAAGACCTTTCCTTAAGAGAAGGAAAACTCTGACTCCAAAAAACCTCCGCTGCCTTGCGGCATACCTCTTCAGGGGAAAGGCTAAGGGAGTAAACCCCGACAGAAAATCCGGAGCTGGAGTCCCTAAGGCGGTTTGACGTTGTAGTCAACACCGGCAACTCCTGCGGCGCACCTGAAGCCAAGCTGTATTGACTCCGTCTTTCCCTTGGACCCTTCAGCTGCGAAGAGAGGGAGCGTCTGCTGCATGGGCAACAGCAGACCCTCCATATCACCCTGCCCAGGCTCTGTAGCTTCAGCTTCACTGGAGAGGACACTCCAGCGTCATCGCAAGATGTCGATTCAACACGGGAGGAGACAGATACCGTGTCACTCCCGAGTCGGACTGCACAGCCATTCTCGGCGGTGCAGATAGACTTTTAGGAAGCTACATCATCGTCTCTCGAGACGGACGGCTGCCGACAAAAGGTCCTAAGCTTGTTCTGGGACAGTGTCATTTGTTCCCTCTCTCGGCAGGTAAGGATGAGGGTTTTGTATAAATCATGTTGGCAGTGTGATCTAAGGGAGGCAAGGGAATGGGACTTGAGACTGGAACAGAGAGGTTGTTGGCTGGTTCTCCTAAAATATGGATGAGCTGGTATCCCTGAGGAGTTATCATCTTGACATAGAATCACAGTATCCAAGAGGCAAAAAATTTGACAAAAAGGTTAGTGAAATGGAGGATGTGGGACTTTATTTGATAAGGGTTAAATTTAACAGGGTCAGGAAAATTCATTTTCTGAGGGAGGAGGCTGAGCATATTGACAGGCTGGTGGAAGGTGTGAGAAATATGAGAAAGACAATTATATTAAGGTCTAGTTATTGTGTTATTTATCTGTAATAGGTTTTTGTTTTTTGAAGGAGATTGAAGTCCTTGGTGGGTTTATAGGAGTAGGTCTTATGTCATGGTTCTTGTGGGGACTCACAAGAAACAGGTTTAACTTGAGACAGGTGAACCCACCTGGCTAGTCCTATTAACTTCATGGAAGTTGGAGTGTTAAACAGGGCCTGAAGCAAACCTCTCTGAGTTATAGTTGAGACTCAGCACCATTACCCTTCTAGGTTTTTTAATAAACCATGTCCTCTGGTTTGACTTGTTTGTGTTGATAGCTTTAAGTTTGTTTCCATACTCCTATAATGCTTTTTGTAACTGTCCTAAATTAATCGTGTAAGAAAATTTAGGGTCTGCACTATTAAGTTTATGACCCAGTTTCTCTTTGGAGGAACAAGAGTAGGTTGGTTAGTTACATATTGGTTCACTAGGCTTACCACCTCAAGTAACAGGTCCTTTAAGTCCTCTGCTGATGCTTGTCCAAATAAATGAGGGCTGTCTCTAAATCCCTGAGGGAAGATAGCCCAGGATTGAGCAGAAGGGTCTGGAGAAGGAATTAAGGACTGAGTAAGTGGCTTCAGTGTTTAACAAAAAGATAATTGTCTTACCTATTATATCCATCCATACCCTAGGCTCCAGTCCAGATAGGGCCAGCTTGGGTAGACAGCTTCAGTCATGAGTTAATATCTGCAAGGCAGTCATGGCCTCAGTCCTAGGAGGTGCTTTGGCCTGAGGACAAAGTGCTACCAGTGGCCTGCCTCCCTTGTACTTATGGCATGGTGCTTGAAGTGGCTTGTCACAGTTTGGACATTCCTTGGCCCAGTGCCCTGCCTTTTGACATATGAGTACTTAGTGTCCCTGGTAACAGAACTGGGAGGGCTTATTGAGATGTGGCTGTCCCACAAGGGTGGCTAAAATCTGGACATGTCTAATCTCCTTCCTTTTTTCTTTCTCCTAAATCCTGACCTCTCTCTCCTTATACTAGTTGTAGAAGACTGTATTGACTATGGTTAATATCTCATTTAAGGAGACTCCATGTTCTTGGGTAAGTTTCTAGAGTTTTATACTAATATCAGAAGCAGATTGGGTTAGAAACTTATCACTTAGTATGATCTGGCCTTCGATTCTAAATCTAGGTTGATGTGCTTGATAAGTGCCTCTCAGTCTTTTCAGAAATGTGGTGGGTTTCTCCTCTGGGCCTTGGCTGGCAGATGAGACCTTGGAATAGTTAATGGCCTTCTGTCAGCCTGTCTGAGGCCTGCTTTAATGCAAATTAGAAATGATTTCTTTCCCATTTTGGGGAGGAGTTATTGTAGTCCCATTCAGTGTCTACTGGTGGAAATGCTGACCCCTATCAGGTATTTGCTATCAGATAGGTGAAAGTTCTTAGTAAACTTTCTGGCTTCCTTTATTACCTTTTCTTGCTCAAGATCTTATAAGGTCTGCCACAAGAAAATCCTTCCAAATTAACTAATTGGCTAGGATAAGGCATTGGAATGCATCTATGTAATTATTTAGGTTGTTGGTAGCTTCCCAACTCTGCCTTAATCTGTTTAAATTCTACAAGAGAGAAAGGAAAGGGGTTATGTACTTGCTGAAGTACATACTCTCCTGCAGCCTCAAGCAATGGTTAAAGCTTAGTCAGTGGAGAGGGCCTAGGGCCAGAAAGCATGAGGGTTGCTAATTGACTTAGAGGTCCAGGATATGGCAGTAATGATGAAGATGCTGAGGACACCTTTTCTAAAGGTTTTTTTTTTTTTTCATAAAGGCAGGGGTATGGATGGGGAGGTGCTTATGGAATGGCTGCTAGATGGCATTGTGGTATAAGTTACCTTATATTTGTAGCATAGGTCCCCTCTGCTTCTCAACTAGAAGAATGTTTGCATGTAGGGGATTTCTGACCACCTGCTTAGGCATTTGTAAAAGAGATCAAGTTGAAATATGGTATTGTGATTTAAACTTCCATGTAGTGGCCAGGATTCCCCATCAGCTAACTGATATTAAGGCCAAGCAGTGTTGCAAAAGAATACTAGTCTTTTCTTCTTTAGAGTTGGGGGGTCAAACGATGACCATTTGGAAAAGATACAGCCCAGTGGGGTCCCACCTGGAACGGACTCCTGATTTCCCAAATGGAAGGAAAAAACACCAAGAGATTAGAGAGCCCATTGTCCTGGGGTGTAACCTGAGAGCAGCATGTGGGGACCCAAGGCCCTGTGCATCCAGAATAGATGCCTCTGTTATGGTCGGACCCTTCCAGGGGATGAGAGTGTCCCTACTTTTCTTCAGTCAATGAGAAGGAGTTCACCAATCAGTGGAACATCTGTAGTCTAATGGTTACTTCTGGGAGCCAAAGAGGCTCAACTGAGGGGAGGGCAAGAGGGTAAATGTTGGAATATAAGGAAATATTAGTGGTGTAGGGTATGGTGCCATTTTTAGGGTATCCATACTTGTCTGCAGGAATAGCATTGTCCCTCTGCTTTCAGTTGTATTTTGGGGACTGAATGATGACCCTAAGGTGGCTAGGGCTTAAAGTTACAGCTGACAAATGAGTCTTTAGTTTCTATTGAGCGGCTTTTTGTTTTCCCTCTGCCTTGTTTTGATTGTTAAAACACTGAAAGTTATTTATACCAGTTGCTTAGTGGGCATCTGTAGTCCCAAAGCTAGCTTTTGTAAATTTCTCCTGATGTCTGGGGTTTCCTGCTTGATAAAATGCATCCCCAGAAGCACTTGGCCCTCAGCAGACTTAGGGTTGATGTTTGTGTACTTTTGTAAAGCTTCAGTTAATTGTCCCTTAAAAAGGGCAGGAATTTTATTCTTCCCCTTTGTCCTTCATCTGTCTTAGTTTGATAGATTCAGTTAGGGTCCTGATCTGGGATTGCATTCCCCCCTGGTTCATGTGTGCTGTTGAGTATGATGACCAGATAATTTATTAGCATAAGCCCTAGAAGATACTTCTTGTGCTGCTTTTTATCTACAGTGAGGCAGTGGGAGAGAACAATCTGCAAATCACTCTAAGGTAGGTTGTAAATCAGTAATTACAACTGACAAAGGATTTTGGTTTTTTGTGACAACACTTTTGTATCAATTAATTTGTTTTCCACTGCTTAATTGTACTTGGGTTTTCTGTTTGGAAATAACAATTACTTCAGAAAATTAAAGGGAGTTCTTGGCTTTTTAATTTATCATTAAAATTATCTTTGCCATTTATATATGTTGTGCCTTTCCTTTTCTTTCTTCTAGTTTTCCTCATTTCCATTTCCCTTCTTCAGTTTCCTACTCCAATGTCCTTTCTTTCTGTATGTCTCTTTCCTTTATCCTTTCTCATCTTTTTTTTTCACTTCCTCAATACCTTTTACTTTTGCTTCTTCCCTCTATAGAAGCCTTCTTCAACTTGAACAGACCGTCTTTGACTTCTACGAACCCTTTACAATGTACACAAACCCTCTTCAAATTACACAGTCCTTCTGTAACTTACAAAAACCCTCTGCAATTTTCCTAGTTCCTTTTAACTCATCTAGGAATCACCAGTCCATTTTCAGTTCTATAATTTACCTTTTATTATCAAAACCATATATTCTTTCCCAACTTGATTATAATTTTCAGTTTTTAGTGACAACCAAAACTAACTAATTCATATTATTTAGAGTAATAAATGTATGATAACTTTCAGAAGCAGTTCTTTTCCCCATTGGCAGATATACACAGGGCTCAAAAGTGAGCTTTTTAATATCTAGTGACCTTGACAACTGCAAGGAGGCTGGAGAAGGGGGGGGATATCAGGTTTCGGCAACATTCAGACACTCTAGTTTTAAAAGTACCAGTTTTTATTTTTTACATGGGGTGAGGGAGTTATTGCTTCTGGGGACAGTGAAACAAAGGAAAGACTTAGGGTGGATAAAGTAACAGGAATGAGCCAAGACGGGCTGCTTTGGTTCCCTAGGAAAATTATAGGAAAGGAGTGAGCTGTCTTGGTTCACCTGGAAGTCAGAGGAAAAGGGGGCCCTGGAAACAGGATCAGGGCATAAGCCAGGCCAAACTTCAAGGGCCCTTATAACTTAGGAGGAAATAAAATGTTTATGCCCAAGAAGGGGCACAACTATTTCTTGAGAGGGAGAGAGCAAGACCCTCACCGGGCCAATACACCATTGCCCCTTGGGGGAGAAATGTAGATAAAGTTGCCAGAAACCTTCTGTGGTAGAGAGATGCAGCAAATTTCCAGCAGACTGATGATTCAAACTTATTCTTCTCCCAGCCATGTTTTAGAGACAGAAAAGACTAGGGACTTGTGTAGTAGGTCAAAGTATGCTGCTTGTGAGCAGGACTCTGAGCGGCCATTACACCTCTGGTCATCCCCAACTCTTTTACATGCCTCAGTTCTCCTTTGGTTTTCTAAGATAATCCAGGCGAGCTCAAAGTGTTGTGTAACCAACACCTATTTTGCATGTCCCCCTGGCAAGCCAAAGTTACATCACAGTAATGGGAGTTCCCTATGACACCCCTGTGTGTCTTAGAGATTAACCCCAGTTAACTCTGTGAGGCCTCCACTCAGGTAAGGATGCCCAAGAACTCAGACTGGAGGGGGGGTGTGCCTCTTCAGTCTTCAGGGCCCAGGCAAACCTGAGCTTTTAAATTTTATATTTTATCCTTGTTGTGCCTCCAAACATAGGGCCAGCATGTTTGAATAACTCTTTCTCCCACTGCCACATCTCCCTTCTAACCCCAAAAGTGAACAGAGCAATAAACATTGCTGGTCCATACTTACTGTGTTCTGCACAGTTGAAGACAAAGGGTGGAATTCGAGTCCTGGCACTGAAAGATGTTACCAGGGAGGCCTGAGTCAGGGAGCTCTCCCTCCTGGGTTTTTGCTTTGCTCTCAAGAGAAGAATTCAGGTGAGAGACAAACATGTGTAGTAGAATGAGATAGCAAGTTTGTGTATAAAAACACACAAGCAGGAACCCAACTAATCTGAATGTCCAGTGTACAGCGGAAACAAAGTTATTAGTGAGTTTGTTCTATACACTTGAGAACCTGAGTACAAGTGGGCACTCAGCTTATCTGAGTGCACTGACTATTGGGGTTCAGGGGTTATATACTTTAGTCAGTTTCTAGGATCCCCCTCTGCCTCCCCTGCCAGACCTTCAGATCAACACACAGTTTTATTTTTTTATCTTTATTGTATTTTTTCCATTACCATTTAGTTATCAAAACACACTTTTAAAAGTTTTCTTTTCCAGCTAGTGGAGATGATACATACAGTATTTTAAGGGCTTCACTCCTTCTTCATTATCATAATTTTGGCTATCATGGTTTTGCTTGTGACATTTGGAACACCTGGAAATCTGACCAGACTGGGCTCAAGACTGCTGAGTCAATGGGTGAGATATTTCTCCTTTTTTGTTTCCAGCCTGCTCTTTTAATGTCTTCATTCAATTGTACTTGGAAAAGGCACTGTTTTATTTCCCCTCCATATGAAACCAGAAAAGCCAACGTTCATGCTGCCTGTCACCTATAATACCCAATAAGCAGAGACAGGGATTGAATCTTTATGGGTACTTTATTCAGATGATCAGCGATTTGACAGACCATCTTAAATTTCACTATAAATGGACCCTTTTTATAAGGAGAAGAAGAGTTTAGGTGAGGGATTTGGAATTCAGGGAAAAAGTTGATCAGATAAAAGCTGCAGCATTCTTTCATCTGTGTCCTGGGCTGTGGTCTTTGTGCCCTGGGTGGTGATCTTTATCTCTGTCCTGGGCAGTGGTTATCTCACTCTGTAGTATAATAGCTTAGATACTGTGTTGAATTGCTTGCAGTCCTCCTGAGGCACAAAGGTGGAACTGCTTTTGGTCTCCTGGAGTCAAGGTAGGTCATACCTTCAGTTCTTGAAGCAATATTTTTTTATATACATTGATTTTATATATAATTTATTTTATATACATTGATTATTATGCATATTATCTATTACCTGAAACTAAATTTTTCCCAACACTTGAGTCACATATCACATCTGCTCATTCCTGGTTGCTACCTGACAATATCAAGCACTTTTTAGGATCACAATGGCTTGAAACTAGGAATCAACCTAAATAAAAAATCAAAAACATTCAAATACATGAATATTAAATAGCATATTTTTAAATAATGAATGGGTTATCAATGAGTTCAGGTAGAAAATCAAAGAGTACCTGGAAGAAATGACAATGAACACACAAGAACTCAAAATCTATGGGACACAGCAAAAGCAGCCTTGAGAGGGAAGTTCATAGCATTGCAAGTATACCTAAAGAAAATAGAAAATTGTCAAATAAACAAACCAATCCTGCACCCAAAAGAACTGGGAAAAAACAAAACAAAACAAAACAAAAGCACAGAGTGAGTGAAAGGAAGGAAATAATCAAGATCAGAAAGGAAATAAATGACATAGAGACTTTTAAAAAATTCAAAATATCAATGAATCTAGAAGCTGGATCTTTGCAAATGTAAACAAAAATGATTAACTTTCAACTGGACTCCTCAAGGGGAAAAAAAAAAAAAGAGGATCTAAATAAATGAAATCAGAAATGAAAGAGGAAAAGTAACAACTGATACTACAGAAATACAAAAGATTGTAAGAAATTACTATGAACAATTGTATCCCAAGAAATTGGATAACTAGGTGAAAAGTATAAATTTCTAGAAACATACTATCTTCCAAAATGGAATCAGGAAGAAGCAGAAAACTTGAATAGACCTATAACAACTAGCAAAATTGAAGCAGTAATTAAAAAAAAAAGCAAAAACCTAGCACACAAAAGCCCTAGGCCAGATGGCTTCACAGAATTATTTTACCAAACATTTAAAAAAGAACTAACTTCTATCCTTCTCAAACTATTAAAAAATTCAAGAATAGGGAAGACTCCCAAACTTTTAACGAGGCCAGTATTACCCTAATTCCAAAACTAGGTATGGACACAATAAAGAAAGAAAATTATAGACTGATAACTGATTAACATAGATGCTAAAATCCTCACAAAATATTAGCAAACCAATTACAGCAATACATGAAAAGGTATGATCAAGTGGAGTTTATTCCAGGGATTCAAAGATGGTACAATATTCAGAAATCAATAAATGTGATTCATCACATAAACAAAGTGAAGGACAAAAATCACATGATCATATCCATAGATGCAGAAAGATCATTTGATAAAAATCCAGCTCCCAGTTATGATAAAAACACCCAGCAAAGTGGGAATAGAGAGACCATACCTCATCACAATAAATGCCATGTAAAAAAAACCTACTTCTAATATTATACTTACTAAGCAAAAACTAAAAGTTATTCCCTTATGATCAGGAATAAGACAAGGGTCTCTGCTTTCTTCACCCTTATTCATCATTGTACTGGAAGTCTTAGCCACAGCAATCATACGAGAAGAAGTAAAAGGCATCCAAATTGGAAAAGAAGAAGTAAAACTGTTATTATTTACAGATTACATGATATTGTACATAGAAAACCCTATAGACTGCAACTAAAAACTACTCATACAAATAAGTGAATTCGGCAATGTAGCAGGATACAGAGTCAATATTCAGAAATTGATTTCATTCCTGTACACCAACAATAAACTATCAGAAGAGAAACTAAGAAAAAATTTCATTTACTATAGCAACAACAAAATAATAATAAAGTACCTAGAAATAAACCAAGGATGTAAAAACCTGTACTCAGAAAACTATAGAACTGTAAAAAAGTTGAGAAAGATACAAACAAATGGAAGCATCTAACCTGTTCATAGACTGGAAGAATTAACATCATGAAAATGTCCATAGTACACAAAACAATTTATAGATTTGATGCAATTCCTATTAGATACCAATGGCATATTTCACAGAGCTAGAACAAATATTCCAAAAATTTATATGGAACCAAAAAATGACCCTGAATAGCCTCAGCAATTTTGAGAGAGAAGGAAAAAGTTGAATGGATCACAATACCTGATATAAAATTATACTACAAGGCCATTGTAATAAAAAGAGTCTGGTACCAGCATAAGAACAGACACACAGATCAGTGGAACAGAATTGAGAGCCCAGAAATAAACCGATGTCTTTATGGGCAATTGATATTTGACAAAGGAGGTAAGAGCATACAATGGAATAAGGACAGTCTCTTCAACAAATAGTACTGTGAGAACTGGACTGGTATGTGCAAAAAGAAAGAAAAAAGAAAGAAACCAGACCACCAACTTACACCATACACCAAAATAATCTCAAAACAGACAAAAGACATATATAAGTAGTAATATCATACAAATCTAGAGGAAAACATAGGCAGTAAAATTTCAGATATCTCACATAGCAATATTTTTAGCAATATATTTTCTAGGGCAATGGAAATGAAAGAAAAATAAACAAATAGGACTACATTAAACTAAAAAGTTTCTGCACAGCTAAAGAAACCAGCATCAAAAATGAAAATGGTAATGACTGTATGTCAGAACATATTTGCCAACAATACATCAGACGAGGGATGAATGTTCAAAATATATAAAGAGCTTATATGACTCAACACCAGAAAGACAAAAACTTCAATTAAAAAAAATGGGCAAAGGACCTGAGTAGACACCTCTCCAAGGAGGTCATACAGATGACCCATAGATATGAAAAAATGCTCAACAGCACTAGCCATCAGAGAGATGCAAATTGAAACTACAGCAAGGTATCACCTCACACCTGCCAAAATTACTATTATTAAAAAATCAACAAACAACAAGTGTTGGCGAGGATGAGGAGAAAAGGGTACCCTAGTGCACTGTTAGTGGTAATGCAGACTGGTGCAGCCACTCTGGAAAACAGTATGGAATTTACTCAAAAAACTAAAAATGAAACTGCCTTTTGGCCTAGCAGTTCCACTGCTGTAAATATACCCTAAGAATCCCAAAACAACAATTCAAAAGAATTTATGCACTCTCATATTCATAGCAGCACTATTTAAAGTAGCAAAGATTTGGAAACAGCCTGATTGCACATCGGTACAAGAGTGAATTTAAAAAGTTTGGAATACTATGTAGCAGTAAAAAAAAGAAAGAATTCTTACTTTTTGCGACAGCATGGTTAGAACTGGAGACTATTATGCCAATTGAAATAAGCCAGTCAGTGAAAGACAAATGCCATATAATCTCACTTATAAGTGAAATCTAATGAACAAAATAAACTGATGAACAAAATAGAACCAGAGTCACAGAAGAATGGAATAGACTGACAGCTGTAAGAGGGGAGGGGGAACTGGAGACAGATTGAAAGAAAGTGAAGGGATTAGTCAAACAACAGATATGAATGACCATGGATGTCAACAATGATGTAGTGACTGACTATGGAAGTTGGTGGTGGGCTGGGTGCAGTGAAACAATGGGAGAAATCATGGGACAACTGTAATAGCATAAACAATAAAATATTTGTTTAAAGAATTTTAAATGGCAGCCACAGATTATTAAATTTCTAGGATGGAACCCTGTGTAATTGCACTGGTTTCATGCCTACGAAGCTGTCCTTGCACCACAGTGATCCTAATGTCCAGCAAGTGTTGAAAACTACGAGCTATATACTACAAGAATTGGTAGCCAAGGTGGTCTTGCTCAAACCAGCTCTCAGGCAACTAGATCCCCCACAGAAAACGATGGATTGAGACATTGAGAGAAGGTAGACCAGATTGGGTGTCACTGCCTGAGTACATCATTGTAAATATCACAGTGGAAAAGCAGGGAGATCAGTTCTCACTCCTAAAGAGTCTCTCATTCATTTCTCTTCTCTCTCTCTCTCTCTCTCTCTCTCTCTCTCTCTCTCTCTCTCTCTCTCTCTACCTCAATGCCTGCTGGTTCCATGTTGGCCTGCCTTGGACAATATGAGGTGTAGGCGAAAGTCACAAGCCCTCTACCGGGGGGCCTGCAAGCTCACCCCCCAGGTGTCCTGTGACCTCAGCTTGCAAGAACTTGCAAACGAGTCTTGTCGATGCCAGCGGCTACTTGCAGCTCCTGGTGGTTCCTGGTGGCCTGCTTGCTGGAATCACCTCTGCGTCTCTTTCCACAAATATTCACGCAAAACACTAACACTCACCCAAGGTGAAATAAACTGAACAGGTCTATAATCATTAAAGAAATTGAATTTGTAGTTGAAACATTCTGAAAAAAAAATATCCAGGTCCATATAGTTTCACTAGAAAATTCTGCACAGCATGTATAAATAAATAATACTACCAGTTCTACAAAACTCTTTCAAAACTTAAAAAGGAGGAAATGATTCACAACATATTTAATGAGGTAAACCTAATACTTACACCCAAATCAGGTAAAAACAGTTTCAGAAAAGCAAAATAAGATCCATATTCCTCACAAATATAGACATGAAATCCTTAACAAATACTATTACATGAAATCCATCAATATATTAAAAAAATACACCACAATCAAATGGGATTTATCATGAGATTGAAAGGTTGGTTTAGTACTAGAAAAACCAATCAATGTAATACATCATATTAACAGTCTGAAGAATAAAAACTACACGAGTCTATCAATTAATACAGAAAAAGCATTTAAGAAATGTCAACATAAATTATTGATAAAAATTCTCAGCAAATAGGAATGGGAAGAAATTTCCTCAACCCAATAAAGGATATCTCAAAAAAACCTAGAGATAACACCACAGTTGATGGCAAAAGACTAAATTCTTTATCCCTAAAACTAAGAATGAACAATGAAAAACATCCTCTCTCAGTTTAGCCAATGCAACAAAACAAGAAAAATGAATAAAAGACATAAATATGTCAAATAATGAAATTAAATTATATATACAGGGAATTTAACTGTCTATACAGAAAACACCAAGGAATCCAATATAAAACTTTATAGAAATAAAAGTGAGTTTATTAAGGTTATAGGCTACAAATTGAATATATAAAAACCACTCAGTTGTATATACTTCTAAAGTAACATTGAAAACAAAAATTTTGGACTTCCGGCCAAGATGGAGGCCTAGACAGACATTCTGCACCTCCCTCCACAACTAAGAAGGAATACAACTACCTCAAAACTAGAGGCAACCAGAAGTACCAGAAAAATCAAACTATATGGAAGTCTAGAAAACAAAAATATAAAGAAGAAATACTCATCCAGACAGGTAGGAGGGGCAGAGCCAGGGCGGAGAGGACGCGCTGTGGTGGTGGCAGCAGCTGCAGCAGTGGCAAGCCATTGGGCAGTGGCAAGCCGGAAGAAAGTGCACTCTTAAAAAGTGGGGAGGGACACCTAGAGAGCATTCCCAGCTCCTGACCAGACCGCACAGCTCACAGTCCCAGCTCCTGACTAGACCATGCAGCTGACATTTCCAGCACCAGAAAAAAAATTAAGCCTCATTGCTTCTGACTGTGTGAACCAGTGGGGGTTGGGATGGAGGAGGAAACTGCCTGTCTCTCAGCAGAGTGCGCTTGTTTAAAGGGCCCCCACGGTCCTAGAACGTCCGCAGACCCACCAATTCTGGTAGTGAGGGCAAGGGCAGCAGCTAGAGGGGCATCAGTCCGGTTTGGAAGTGGAAGAGGTGCCTGGAAAAGGGGTGAGAGTGCTGGGCAGGCAGCATTGTTCCCTATCAGATCTCTCCCCCACATACAGCACCACAATGTGGTGAAACAGGTTGCCCTGAACTGATGAATCACTAAGGCTCCTCCCCTTACAACATAACAGGAATGACAGCTCTACCTGGGACGCAGAGGCAAACAAACACAGGAGCCTGTCAGAATGAGGAGACAGAGAAGTATGGCCCAAAAGCGGGAACGGATCAAGGTTCCAGTGGGAGAACTAAGCAATGAGGAGATAGACAACCTAACAGATGAGGAGATAGACAACGTAAACAGATGCAGAATTCAAAACACTGGTGATAAAAATGCTCACAAGCTTGACAGATATGCTTGAGTACAGTAAACACATAAGAGAAGTAATGAGGCTATGCTAAGTGAAACAAAGGAAAATCTACACAAAACAAATGGTGAAGGGAAGGAAACCAGGGTTCAGATCAATGATTTAGAACATAAGGAAGAAAAAAACAGTGAACTAGTGCGGAATGAGGAAGCAAGAATTGAAAAAAAAGAGGAAAACTTCCAAATTTTGCGAAGGAGATGGACATACAGCTCCGGGAAGCACGAAGGATGCTGGGCGAGCTGGACCCAGAGGGGACCACACCAGGATGCATCATGATTGAGACGCCAAAGATGAAAGATAAAGACAGAGTCCTGGGGACAGCAAGAGAGGCAGAGAGTTGCCTACAGGGGAGTGCTATTAGGACTATCAGCTGATTTCTGAGGACACTTTTCAGGCAAGAAGGGATCGCTAAGCAGTATTCAATGTGAGGAAAGGCAACCTGCAACCTCTATCCAGCAAAGCTATCATTTGGAATGAAAGGGCAGACGAAGTGCTTCCCAGACAAGGTAAAGCTAAAGGAGTTCATCATCACCAAGTCATTATTATATGAAATGCCAAAAGGACTTACTTAAGAAAAAGGTCAATATTATGAACACTAAAATGACAACAAACTCACAACTATCAACACCTGAATCTGAAAAATAAAAACAAAATCCAACTAAGCAAACCAGAAGAGGAACAGAATCATAGGTATTGGGATAATTTGAGGGTTATCAGCTGGGAGGGGGGAGGGGAAGAAGTGGGGAAATGGTTCAGGGAATAAGAAGCATAATTGGTTGATACAAAATAGACAGGGGGAAGTTAAGAATAATATAGGAAAGGGTGAGGCCAGAGAACTTGTGTACGTGACCCATGAACATGAACTGGGGGGAGTGGGATTGCTGGAGGGCAGTGGTGCTGCGTGGAGGGGAGTAAAGCGGAAAAAATTGGAACTACTGTAGCAACATAATCAATAAAGTAAACATAAAAAATAAGAAAGTGAACCTCTACAACAGTATACAAGACACGGAGGGAGGAGCGACTTTCAGTCAGATAACTCAAGGGAAGGACCCACCAAAGAGCAACAAAACAACAACCAAAACCCAAGTAAAACCAGACAGCCTAAGTAAGTAGCATAAAGGGCATCCCTAAAGCATGACGTTCGGGAGATCAAGGAGACTAAACTACTGAATACCACAGATCTCCTACCATAGAAGGTCACAACATGAAGACAGGAAGTCAAAGCAGATCAATCTAAGAAGCAGAAACAAACAAGACGAGTCACAAAAACGAGGAGAAAAAAAAAACAACCTCCCAACAAAAGGAAAGGAAGAATCCCCAGAATGAGTGCTAAGTGAAATAGAGGACAGCAAGCAATCAGACCAGGAATTCAAAACAATCGTTATAAGGAAGGTTTTTGAGCTCAGTGAACTCAAAGAAAACTACAAAGAACTCCATGGAAACAACAAGGAACTTACTGAGAATTACACCAGCATGAAAAAAGACAGAGGAGGAAATGAAGAATACAATTTCTGAAATGAAGAACACAGCAGAAGGAATTAAAAGCAGGCTAGAGGAAGCAGGAGATCAAATCAGTGAGCTGGAGAAAGATATAGAAGAAAATTCCAAGACACTGCAACAAAATGAAAAATGGGCTGAAAAAGAATGAAGAGGTTTAGAGAGCAGAAAGATGACATGAAACATAATAATATCTGTATCATAGCAACACCAGAAAGAGAAAAGGAGGAGCAAGGGATAGAAAACGTGTTTGAAAAAGTAATGACAGAAGACTTCTTTAACTTGATGAGAGAAACAGTCACTCAGTCCAGGAAGCAAAGAGGTCTCAATGAAGGCCCATTCCAAGAACATCATAATTAAAATGGCAACATTGATAGACAGATAAAAGCAGCAAGAAAGAAACAGATAGTAATATACAAGGGAATTCCAGTAAGGATATCATCGATTTCTCAACAAAATCACTACAAGACAGATGGGAATGACAAAAAATATTCCAAGTAATGAAAAACAAAGATCTACAACCAAGACTACTCTACCCAGCAAGGCTCTCAATCAAAATGGAAGGTAAAATAAGGAGTTTCCCAGAAAAAAAGGCTAAAATAATATATATTCACCAAACCAGAACTCCAAAAGATGCTAAATTGTCTTCTATAGAAAGATGAAGAAACAGAGAGAGACAGAGGAACACAAGTACAAAGGGTAAAAATGACAATGAATAAGTACCTATCAATAATTACCATAAATGTAAATGGATTAAATGCTCCAATCAAAAGACATAGGGTAGCTGAATAGATTAGAAAGTATGACCCACATATATGCTGTCTACAAGAAACTTACATCAGAACAAAAGATCTACAGAGACTGAAAATGAAGGGATGGAAAAAATAATTCAAGCAAATGGACATAAAAAAAAAAGCTGGGGTATCAGACAAAACAGATTTCACAGCAAAGGTCATATAAAGACAGAGAAGGACATTACAAAATACTTAAGGGAAAAATCCATCAAGATGATATAACCCCTGTAAACATATATGAATCAAACATAGGAGAACCCAAATATGTACAGAAAATCTTAAAATACTTCAGGAAGGATGGAGACAGCAACGTTTTCAGAGTAGAGGACTTTAACACCCCATTGTCCACAATGGAAATATCTTCGAAGTAAAGAAGCACCAAGGACATTGAAGCATTGAACAAAACTCTAGATGAAATAGACTTAATTGATATATATAGAATATTTCACCCTAGAGAAGCAAAATATATATTGTTTCCAAATGCACATGGAACAATTTCAAAGAGAGACCACATGGTAGAACAGAAAACAATTCTCTACAAGTTCAAGAAAATTGAAGTTATACCAAGAATCTTCTCAGATCACAATGGCTTGAAACTGGAAATCAACTTCAAGGAAAAAAACTCAAAAACACTCAAACTCATGGAGAATGAATAACATGCTACTAAATAATGAATGGGTTAACAGTGACATCAAGAAATAAATCAAAAAGTTTCTGGAAACAAATGATAAGGAACACAAACAACCCAAAATCTATGGGATACTGTGAAAGCAGTCCTGAGAGAAAGTTCACAGCAATACAAGCCTACCTAAAAGGGATGGAAGAATCTCAAATAAACAACCTAACTCTTCAGCTACAAGAACTAGAAGAACAACAGCAAACAAAGCTCAGAGTGACTAGAAGAAAAGAAATCATTAAGATCAGAGCAGAATTAGAGCAGAGGAGGAAGAAGATGGTGGTGGAGTAGGTAACAGTGTTGTCTCCATGCTCCCATCCTGAAAGAACTTGGAGTATGAACACAAAGAGGGGTTAGTGAGTGCAGATTTCAAATAGTATGAACAAGGACAGGAGTGTGGGAGTGGCATGAAAGAGAACAAAAGCTCAGTCCGCGCTCTTCAAGCAGAGTCACTAGGCTTCCCATCCCGGAGCCACAGCCGCACTACACCCAAAAGGGGCAGCTGCCGACCAGCTCATTATCCGGGATCTGCTTAGAAACTTCCCCATTCCATAGGCGCTTGGACCAGCAAAGTCCTGGAGGGAGTCAAAAAGAAGGTTTTGTTGAAACAGCCGGAGCCATAGAAAGACAGTGAACAGCCTGGACTGTGAGAAACTGTATGAACTGAGTCTAGGTGTGGACACCCTGGGCTGGCAACCTTGTGTCCCGTGCACTCACATCATGGATCCACCAAAAGAAAAAGCAGAACAGAGTCGTGGAGAGGGGCCCATACAAGAAAGCTGAGGCAGAAATGCAGACTCAGTAGGGACCCCAGGCAGGCAAAAGGTATGCACACGTGCACAATAAGGCGCTGCGAGCCGGGGACACAGGCCGGTGCTGCAGCATGGAGGCAACACAGAGACTTTTTTGGAGGAGGAGCAGAGACAGGAACCGAGGCTTGCAGAGACCAGAGGCTTCTGCACTGGCTTGACAGCAGAATAGCATTGCTAGACAAGCCTAAGTGCTGGAGGGTGCTGCAGGACAAGCGGGCAAAGACTCAACTCAGTACGACTAACAGAAGGAAGCTGCAGCAGGCCTACAAGTGAGAGAATAGCACCCACAGAATTTAGCTAGATCTCCTCACAGCCAGCCAGCCAGAAAAGAAGATTTGAAACCCATGGAATTTTGACCAGAGGTGGATGCAGAAAAAGAAGGACAGCGCCTAAAGGTTGTACCAGAAAAAAAAAAAATCTTTCTTTAATCTGTTTCCTACTTTCTCTCCCTCCTAATCTTCTTCTTTAATTTTTTTGTTTGTTTTTCTGTTTTGTTTATCCTCCCTCTCGCACTAAATATGTAGCATATAACTGTTATATAAACCTAATACTATATACTTACACTTCATTCTGCATTCTTCACTCCCTTTTTCAACATATAATGTAAATACTACTTACTGTCTTGCAGAGCCGTGACCCTACTCACTGCTACTACTATTCTACCATCTTACCTCTCAAAAATCATCTCTCTGTCGGTTAAACCAACTCTTATCAGTTTTTCATATAGTATAATAGTCTTAACCTCATTATATCTATATTATTACTGGCTTATTTGCTACTGATAGTGTGATTATGGGAGGGGGATATTTTTGAGGGTGTAGGTTTATTGCCTGTGTTTTGTGTTTATGTTTTAACAGCACCTCCACAAAAGAACTCAAGACAAGGTAGGCAGAGTGACTTTCAATCAACTAGCCAGAGGGAACATTCCACCACAGAGTAACTAAAATATAAATGGACAGCAGAAACAAATGACATAAAGTACATCCTAGGAGCATCAAGATCAGGAGAGCAAATAGACTGCACTACTGAATCCCCCAGGTCTCCTATACAGAATCTCATACCACGAAAGCGGGACATCAAAGCAGACAAATCTAAGAAACAAAAACAAACAAGAAGCATGCCACATGGGAATACACAGAAACAACCTCCAAATGAAAGGAAAAGAGAAATCTCCAAAGAGACAAATAGATGAAACAGAGGCAAGCAAACTATCAGACATGGTATTCAGAAGAATAGTTATAAGGAAGTTCAATGAACTGACAAACTCAAAGAAAACTACAAAGAACTTCAGAGAAACTACAAAGAACTCCAGGGAAACTACAAAGAACTTCAGGGAAGCTTCAAGAAACTTATGGAGACCTACACCAGCATAAAAAAAAAAAAAAAAAAAAAAAGGATAGAACCTATCAGTAAGAGCCAGGAGGAAATGAAGAATACAATTTCTGAACTGAAGAACACAGTCGAATCAATCAAAAGCAGGCTAAATGAATCAGAGGATCAGATCAGTGAGTTAAAGGACAGTGTAGAAAAAAATTCCCAGACAATACAACAAAATGAAAAAATATTGAAAAACATGAAGAGGGTTTATGAGAACTGCAGGACAATATGAGACGAAACTGTAGGGGCACCAAATATTCCCCGTAAAAATTTTCAGAGGTCTGCTAAATATGTAAATATGTAGGGCCCTCAGATGTTCTTTGTAAGAAGTAACAGAGGCCTGCTAAAAAGCCTTAAAAAAAACAAAACAAAAAGAATATTACAGCCACTCGGTGATTTACAAGCTAAAAGACCCCAGCTTAGCCCCTATCTCCTTCCATTTGCTGGTAACTTTTTTATAACTCTTGTAAAATTATGTCTTACAAAGTGTCTAGCCTTTTTTCAAAATTAATTGGTTTACAAAGAATTCGACCTAACTGAAAGGCTGAAGCTGCAAGCTAGAGATAAACATATAGCCTTGCGAATTTCTGTTCCTGTTACTGCCAAGACATTCCTGCAGTCCTTCCCAGCTCGCTCTTCCTAAGGCTGTTTCCCACCGAAGAAGAAACAAAGGGACATCACCAGTATATAAACCCAGCTTTAAAACCCCATTGGACATCAGATCTTGTTAGAGACCAGCTCAGAGTCTCTGCCCAACTGCTGGCAATTATTAAAATCCTTTGCTTATTTTATACACTGCTTCAGAGTGTTCAATCTCGTATATGTAGCTGCAACATTTTGGAGGTCCCAGCAAGATGCCTCTGTAAAGCAGTGTTGCCTTCAGTGAGCCCCCAGGGATATGTGCATCCTGTGTGCCTAGCTGACGTGTGGCAGGACAGCAGCTGCAAGCACCAGTTCGGATCAATTCTTTGCACCTTCAGAAGACACTCGGAAGCTGCCGGAAGCCCTGATAGCCCAGTCTAGACTAAGCAAAGGACAGCGGACAGCCTCGGGGACAGATGACTGGCATCCCACTTGGGCAGCAGGTGTGGGCCACTGCCAATTGTGGTGGCAGACTTGGGCCACTTCCAATTGTGAGACTTGGTCTCTTTTGTCCTCTGGACACAGAGGTCCATATTCCCGAACAGGCAATATGTTGAAGCAGGCTCGGCAAGCTTCATTTGGATTGTATAGAGCTCTTTTGGTTTGGTTCTGGGTTGTGCTGCCTATAGCCGACACTGTTTGTCTAATCCCAGAAGCCTAAGCGGGGTTTGGGTGGGATTGTTTAATCTCTGAGTGAATGTGTGAGTGAATGTTAAGGTTAAAAAAATTTATTTCCTCCTTTTGTGTGACTCCATGGACTTTGGTCTACAGAGTCTGAGTGGGCTCTAGCCTCGCAAGAGGAGAGGCTGAGCAGGCATTTGTTTGCCTTCCTTTGGGAGCTCCCAGCCTGTGTTTGTCTGCGCTGTGAGGGGGGAATTGCTCCCTTGCTTTGTGTTCCTGCCCCCTGACTGTAATCCAAATTAAGTGCATGTTTGTAGCAATCACCTTAGCCAACATAAGGGGACGCCAGTCCAAGCCTGCATCCACAGTTCTTGACTGTGTGCTCTGGAATTTGCCCAAGATCCAGGGACAAAACCCCTCCATGAACTCTGACATTCTGGAAACATTCTGTAGGTCAGAGTGGCCTGCTTTTCGGAACATGTAGCCCCCCTGGGGGTACTTTAAATCTAAATATTATAAGTGTAAAAATGGTGTTGCTCAGGGAGCAAAAATGCAACCAGCAAAAAGGGAAAGTTTATTGAGGAGAGTAGCAAGGCAGGAGGGAGCGGTGCCGTGAGAGCGTGGCTCCAGCTCCACACTTCTAAGGGAAAAGTGCTTTTTTTTTTTTTTAAAGGTATTATCTTGCAGATGGCTGGTCAAGGTCAAACAAACGTGGTTTGGTTTAACATATTCTGCAATCATGGGAGGCTTCTGGCTCCCAACTCAAAATATCACTATCTCCCAAGCAGCTGCAAACCTGGGGAGGTAGGTGGGGGAACATGAAAACCAAGGCTGTCAATATGGGCAGTGCAATCCTTTGTTACAGAAAAGCCTAGGACCCTCTCTGTTGTCTCCTACCGCCTTGTTGCCCTGGCCAGCCAGTGGCCAACTGGGCAGAGGCACCGGGGACAGACAATACAGAGGGATCAGGCCCAGCACAGGCAAAAATTTACTCTAAAAAAATGTATTAAAGCAGTACAAACAGGACCTTAAAATTTTCCCCAGAGAAATTGCTTGCAGCATTTTTTTTTCCACCCCAGGTAACTTCTAGCAATTCAATTTGCATCTGAATACTCCCTGCTAGAGCTGCAAGCAGGAACAATGTTAAATTTTCTGGTCAAATGGCCATCTAACCCCCTTGCTACAGGTTACAGAAACAGCAGGTTGTCTGTCTCTTCAACATGGAGAGAGGGGGAAAAAATGTGTCACTTTTAAAACTCAGGCCGCTTTTCTTCAAACTGTGGTACAAGCGGCAGTGGTAGCAGCTTGGCTGCAAATCAACAACACCTCTAAAGCTGTAACTAAAGGGCCCTCAATCTCCTCACTGCTTCAGCAGGGGGGGCATGCCTATGTCTTAAGGAGAAGTGTTGTTACACATGAATAAAACTAGTGTCCATTCTAGACTTCCTCTACAATGGGAAAGGAAGAGGAATAATCAGGTGAACTGATACAAGAATACAAAAAAGAAAGCATCTTCCTGGTCAGGGAATTGTCCTGGCCAAAAGAGTTTCCCAATATAGATCCTAAATGGAATAGTAATAACCCAAATAGAACAATTCAAAAACTTCTCAGGAGATCTCAAACGTGTAGGTTAGGAAAGAGGAGATGCAAAACTTCAAAAAGCTGCAGAATATCTGCATATCTAAAAACTTTTATCTGTCAAACATTGAGTTTGAGTATAGTCCTTCACAGTGTGGAAAAAAACAAAAATTGGAAGCATGTTATGGTTAAATCTGAATGGATAAAATATATGAAAAGTTTGTGAATGTTGCAGAAGGTCTGTGGAAAGTCATAAAAATATATAGAAAGGTTGTGAAAGTTTTTAAACCCGGGAAGAGGAAACCTCAATTATTTATGGTCTGATTGTAGGGTACTGTGCCTTGTATTGGTATTGGCCATTGAGACCTAGGAAAGGTCATCTGGAATTCACTATATTGGTATTGGCCATATGCTCTGAAAGAAATATTTAGGTTTCCCTGGGAAAGTTAAAAGTTCACATGTAGGAAAGTAAACAAAAAAGTGTAAAGCATAAAAATGAAGTTTTGTGAAAGGTATATAAAAGGTTTGTTAAAAGTTTGTAAAAGTTCTGAAAAAAATTGTATGGTTTTAATAATAAAAAGTAAAAGGCATGGAAATGCAATTTTAGTGAATATTATAACAAGGATGTTGCTTCACACTGTATACTTTTCTCCCTACCTGATCCCTCCAGAATTTGGCAATTTTAAAAAGTAAGTAATGACATTAGGTTTCTTTCAATAAAACTAAGAAGACCAGTTGTGAATAAAACTAAGAAGACCAGTTGTGAATAAAACTATTGTTAATCAAGACTTTGACTGGAATGACATGCCTGAAGGAGGCATGCTTAGGCTCTGGTTGTTACCAGAAAGCCCTGAGGAACTGGACTGGACTTTTGAAGCCAAGGAAAGCCCATAAGGAAAAAGCCTGGCACCTTGATTGGTTGTGCAGTCCATGACAATCTTTGCAGGGAAGGAACGAAGGTTGCTTTCCTAAAAGATGGGTAAAAGAAACTTTAAGGCACAATGGAAAATCCAGAGGACTTAGAAAAAGCAGGTGTTTACAGGCAAGGCCTAGTGGCACGTGTGTGGTTCAGCTCCTGTGCCCTAATGGGCAGACTAACAGTCAGCATGAAAGTTCCTTGTATAAGTTCCAGCAAAGCAGACTCAAAGATCATGTGTGATCAATCACTACTCTTGTTGTGTTTATGCAAATAAACAGGCTAAATTAAAATTGGACTTAATGCAGTCCCTTTAATAACAAGGAGGGTAATCTTACAGAGAAAAATCATGACTCAAAGAAAATCACAATGCTTAGTGATAGATTATAAACTAGTGAAGCTAACTGTCTATAAAGTTTATTTTCATTTAAAGTTTGTTTTCATTTGTAAGTTAAACCAGGTCTGTGACATTATCAAAAGTGCTTAATTTACAGGCAAGAAGAATGTCAAGTGCCTTGCAACTGGATGTCTTGCCAATAAGACAGTCTCATATTTAAAGACTGGATTGTGAATCGTGTTGTGTGAATTGACATGTGTGTTCTTTTTGTTTTCATAGGGCATAAGCCTATGATCTCATTACTTGAGTAATTGTCTGTACATATAGGACTGACTTAAGAAGCCCATCTGCATTGCCGCCTCCTCAGACTCAATGGTTTGGCTGAACTAAGTGGTTGGGTTGGTGAAATATGGGGTGGTCTATAGGCTTCACTTTAAAACTGGTTTCTCTATTTTCTATCCTAATGGCTTGGACAAAAAGGGCCCAGAGGTCTGAGAGGGGGGTAATCCTAAAATATTCCCCTCAGTCCAAGATAAGTATAGTGGGCAAAAGGGTTTTGGACAGGTGTGATGTGCATTGCACACCTTCCTCCAAAGAAGCCATTTCTTTTCCTAATTTGGGACATTGAAAAATTAATCCCTGCCTTTTGTCATAGAGTGGTTGTGGCTTGAATTATGCTTTTTAACCCTGTTGCCAAATCTGCTGCCTCCAGAATACGACAAGGATGCCAGCTTGTCCAACAGTGCCAGCCCTTGGAAACCGAGAATGCTGGCTGCCCGGGACAGCTAACTGACCTGGACTCTGCAAGATTCGTTCCCATGTGGGAAGGCCAACCTCCTCTCCACCCCCACTCTTATTAAAGATTTGTATACCCAAGGGTAGGCAGGACAATGACCATGTTCAGCTTGAAGCAGCTAGAAGAGCACGAGACCTTCTCCCACTGTCCTCTATCAAATAAAGATTCTTAAGTCTGAGGAGGGAAATTATACAGGGGTATCAGCCATTCCTTATAAAAAAAAATTCTGTTGCAATTTTCACGTGTTGTAGCACTTGCCATTACCTTCATGTCTTTCAGCCTGAGTTGCAAACTATGCTGCCATTACCCATCTGAACTCTAAGTCAGGTGAAACAGAAACCAGAGACTTGAGTATCCCACAGACAGTCCAGACCTTCACAAACAAGTTTCTCTCCATTATTCTATTAAAAAAACAAAAAACAAAAAACAAACCAAAACTGGGGATTGGGCTAATTCCTTCCAAGTATGCAACACCACACTAAGGAAAGGGTGAGGCAAAAATGAGTAAACTGCCATGAAATTTTCTATCATTTTGAATGTAGCTTTTTCTTCATTGGGTATTTCCTTAATTACTATTAATCTTTGACCCATTTTCAGAGCTCTTATAAAAGTTATTTTAGTAAGTACCTAGTTGTTAATTTGATGTTTCCATAAGGGCCTGGAAATTCGTTTCCCACCATTTTGCTGAAATTCCATTTGCTCTTCTTATTAATCATTGAATGTAAAATGCATGGCACATAGCAAGTGCTTAACAAAAGGCTGATAAATTGAATTTTAAGTATTTGTTTTAGGTCTGTGAAGTATGTTGCTAGTATTTTAATAGGGATTGCATTGAATCTATAAATTGCTTTAGGTAGTATGGACATTTTAATTATATTGATTCTTCACATCCATGAACATGGTATATGCTTCCATTTATTTGTATCTTCCTTAATTTCTTTCTTCAGGGTTATGTAGTTTTCCAAGTACAGGTCTTTTAGCACTTTGGTTAAATTTATCCCTAGGTACTTAGTTTTTCTTGTTGCTATAGTAAATGGGATTTTTCAAAAAATTTTTTCCAGTTTCTATCTCTAATATTTTATTGTTGGTGTATAGAAATGCCTTTGATTTCTAAATATTGACTTTGTACTCTACTGTTTTGCCAAATTCACTTATTAGGTTGAGTAGTTTTTTCGTGAAGTCTATAGGGTTTTCTATGTATACTATCATGTCAGCTGCAAAAAGTGACAGTTTTACTTCTTCTTTTCCAATTTGAATGCCTTCTATTTATTTTCCTTGTCTGATTGCTGTGGTTAGAACTTCCAATACTATGTTGAATAGAAGTGAAAAAAAAAGTGGACATCCTTGTCTTGTTCCTGATCTCAGGGGCAATGCTTTCAGTTTTTGTCCATTAAATATAATGTTGGCCTCAAGTTTCTCGTATATGGTCTTTATTATGTTAAGGTAGGCTCCCTCTATTCCGACTTTGCTGAGATTTTTCATCATAAATAGGTGTTGTACTTTATGAAATTCCTTTTCAGCATCTATTTATATGATCATGTGGTTTTTGTCTTTCATTTTGTTTATGTGGTGTATTACATTTATTAATTTGCAAATATTAAACCATCCTTGAATCCCTGGCATGAATCCCACTTAATCACGATGTATAATCTTTTTCATGTGTGGCTGAATCAGGTTTGCCAACATTCTATTAAGGATTAGAACATCTATGTTCATCAGTAACATTGGCCTGTAGATTTCTTTCTTTGTTGTGTCTTTACTTGGTTTTGGAATTAGGGTAACACTGGTTTCATAGAAAGAGTTTGGAATTCTTCCCTCTTCTTGAATTTTTAAAAATAGTTTTAAAAACGGTAGGTGTTAGTTCTTCACTAAATGTTTTGTAAAATTCGCCTGTGAAGCCATCAAGTCCAAGGCTTTTGTGTGCCGGGAGTTCTTTGTTACTTTGTTTGTTTTTAATTCCTGTTTCAATTTCACTCTTTGCTATCGGTCTGTTCAGGCTTTCTGCTCCTTCTACATTTAGTTTTGAAAAATTATGTTTCTAGAAATTTGTCCATTTCATCTAGGTTGTCAAGTTTCTTGCCATATAGTTGTTTGTAATAATTTCTTACAATCCTTTGTATTTCTGTGTTATCTGTTGTGATAGCTCCTATTTTGTTTCTGATTTTGTTTATTCCGATTCTTTTTTTTCTTAATAAGCTTAGAACCAGCTTCTGCTTTTGTAAATCTTTTAAATTGTTTGTTTAGTCTTTAAGTCGTTTCATTCTGCTCTGATCTTGATAATTTCCTTCCTTCTTCTAACTCTGGGATTTGTTTATTATTGTTGTTCTAGTTCTTGTAGTTGTAGGGTTAGATGTTTTTATTTAAAATTCTTCTATCCTTTTTAGGTAGGCATGTATTGCTATAAACTTTCCTCTCAGAACTGCTTTTGCTGTGTCCCATAGATTTTGGGCTCTTGTGTACTCATTATCATTTCTTTCCAGAAACTTCTTGATTTCTTCCTTGCAGTGGCAAAAAGCTAGCATTACAGATACCCAACTCCTGATCCTTGCTTCTGAGCCCCTCCCCAAAACCAAAGTTTAAGGGCCCTAACTACAGTCCCTAGACATCCCTAATAGGTTTGGTCCAGGGACTAGAGAGGAAATTATGTAGGGGCACCAAATATTCGCTGTAAAAAGTGTCAGAGGTCTGCTAAATATGTAAATATGTAGGGGCCTCAGATGTTCTTTGTAAGAAGTAGCAAAAGCCTGTTAAAAAGCCTTTAAAAAAAAAGAATGTTACAGCCACTCAGTAATTTACAAGCTAAAAGACCCCACTTTAGTCCATATCTCCTTCCATTTGCTGGTAACTTTTTTATAACTTTTGTAAAATTATGTCTTACAAAGTGTCTAGCCTTTTTGCAAAATTAATTAGTTTACAAAGAATTCGACCTAACTAAAAGGCTGAAGCTGCAAGCTAAAGATAAACATATAGCCTTGCGAATTCCTGTTCCTGTTCCTGTTACTGCCAAGACATTCCTGCAGTCCTGCCCAGCCCCCTCTTCTGAAGACTGTTTCCCACCAAAGAAAAAACAAAGGGACATCACCAGTATATAAACCCAGCTTTTAAACCACATTGGACTTTGGAGCTTGTTAGAGACCAGCTCAGAGTCTCTGCCCAACTGCTGGCAATTATTAAAATCCTTTGCTTACATTATACACTACGTCAGAGTGTTCAATCTCGCTTATGTAGCCACAACAAAACAACATTAGAATCATAGGGATACAAGAAGGAGTAAAAGAGAAGCAAGGGATAAAAAACCTGACTGAAAAGTAATAACAAAAACTTTTCAAGATGCACCACGGCTTCTGTAGTGACGGGTTCTCCCGCTGGTTGTGAGCTTCGCTAGGACCTCCCCCAGGAGACAGTTGCAGTTGGCCAGCACCTGCTCCTCTGTAACCATGTGCGACCGAAAGGCGGTGATCAAAAATGCCGATATGTCGGAGGAGACGCAGCAGGACTCCGTGGAATGCGCTACTCAGGCGTTGGAGAAGTACAACATAGAGAAGGATATTGCAGCCCATATTAAGAAGGAGTTTGACAAGAAGTACAACCCCACCTGGCACTGCATCGTGGGGAGGAACTTCGGTAGTTATGTGACACACGAAACCAAACACTTCATCTAATTCTACTGGGCCAAGTGGTCATTCTTCTGTTCAAATCTGGTTAAAAGTGGACTATACCACACACCCAGTGATCCATCCAAAAATAAGGATTGCAGCCTAAATTCCAAATACCAGAGACTGAAATCTTCAGCTTTGCTTAAAGGAACACCTTGATCTGGAACCTTTATTGTGTTGTTTTGTACAGGGCATTCTCTGTACTCACTTGTTGTGGTTATAAAACAATTAGCAAAGCAGCTTACATTTGTATTTATTTTCTATTCCATACCTCTGCTCCATGGTTTTCCTCCTCAAAATCCTTTCCTTTACCCCCAAAATAAATCTGTTGGAAAACTTAAAAAAAATAAAAATAAATAGAAAACTTTTCATAACTTGATGAGAGAAAAAGTCATGCAAGTTCAGGAAGCACAGAGGGCCCAAATGAAGATGAACCCAAAAAGGCCCGCTCCAAGGAACATCACAATTAAAATGATGACATGTAAAGGTAAAGAGAGAATCCTAAAAGCAGAAAGAGAAATACAGCAAATAACATACAAGAGAGCTCCAATAAGACTATCAACAGATTTCTCAACAAAAACACTACAAGCCAGAAGAGAATGGCAAAAAATATTTCAAGAATTGAAAAACAGAGGCCTACAAAAGAGACTACTCTATCCAGCAAAGCTCTCCTTCAAAATGAAAGGTGAAATAAGGAGTTTCCAAGACAAAGTAAGACTGAAAGAACACATCTCCACAAACCAGCATTGCAAGAGATGTTAAATTGAATGCTTTAAGAAAAAGAAGAAAAAGAGAAAGGCAGAGGAACACTATACAAAGAAAAATGAATAATACCCGTCAATAATAAACTTAAATGTAAATTGATTAAATACTCCAATCTAAAGACATAGGGTAGCAGAATGGATATGGAAACATGATCCACATATATGCTGTCTACAAGAGACACACCTGAAAACAAATTATATACACAGACTGAAAGTGAAGGGATGGAAAAAAGTATTCCAGGTAAATAGCCATAAAAAAAAAAACCTGGGATAGCAATATTTATATCAGACAAAATAAATTTTACAGAAAAGACCATAAAAACAGACAGAGAAGATGACCGCGGAGTAGGGCCAGTGTTCTCAGCTCACTCCTGATAAGGACAGAATCCAGGAAAAAATGCGGAGAAGAGTGAGTGACTGACTGCACCTCCACAAAAGATCTCAAGACAAGGTGGGCAGAGTGACTCTCAATCAACTAACCTGAGAAAAAGATCCACCAAAAAGTAGCTGAAATACAACTAGACAGATTAAAGAAATATCATCAAGGACAACGCAGACGGAGATCCAGGACCAGCCAGTGCTGACTCAGCCCAAGTACAGCAGACAGACCATTCCCCTCCAAGTGGCGTCATACTAAGAGGAAATAAAAGCTTTGCATACAGGAATTAAGTTGCCACACCCACGGTCCTTAAGACTGACGGCCAACAACAGATTGAGTATAGTAACAACTAAAGAAGAGAGACAAAGGCAGTAGATCACTGGAAGTCTCCAATAAGCTGCCTAGGGCCAGTCTGGTACATGATCTGACACTACCAGAGGCAGATCCAGGAAGAAAAGATCATTCTAAGAAGGACCAACAAACAAAAGGAATCACAAAAATGGGGAGACAGAGAAACAACCCCCCAATCAAAAGGACAGGCAGAATCCCCAGAAAGAGTGCTAAATGAAATAGAGGGGAGCAAAATATCAGATACGGAATTTAAAACATGGATTATGGAGAAGCTAAATGAGCTCAGCGGAAACTACAAAGAACTCCAGAAAAACTACAGTGAACTCCAGAAGAACTATAAGGAACTTACTGAGAATTATACCAGCATCAAAAAGGACATGGAAGCTATCAATAAGAGACAGGAGGAAATGAAGAATACGATCTCTGAAATGAAGAACACAGTAGAAGGAATTAAAAGCAGGCTAGAGGAAGCAGAAGATCGGATCAGCGAGCTGGAGGACAATGTACACAAAAACTCCCAGACAATGCAACAAAATGAAAAAAGACTGAACAAGAATGAAGAGGCTCTAAGACAGCTGCAGGACAATATGAAACGTAATAATATCCGTATCATAGGAATTCCAGAAGGAGAAGGAGAAGAGCAAGGGATAGAAAACTTCTTTGAAAAACTAATGACAGAAAACTTCCCTCACATGAGAAGAGAAAGAGTCATGCAAATCCAGGAAGCACAGAGGGTCCCAATGAAAAAGAACCCCAACAGGCCCACTTCAAGACACATCATAATTAAAATGGCAACATTCAAAGACAAAGAGAGAATCCTAAAGGTAGCAAGAGAGAAACAACTAATAACATACAACGGAGCTCCAATAAGGCTATCCCCAGATTTCTCAGCAGAAACACTACAAGCCAGAAGGGAATGGCAAAAAATATTTCAAGCTATGAAAAACAAAGTCCTACAACCAAGAATACTCTACCCAGCAAGGCTCTCATTCAAAATAGAAGGCAAAATAAGGAGTTTCTCAGACAAAGGAAAACTAAAAGAATATGTCTCCACCAAACCAGCAATGTAAGAGATGATAAAGGGTCTGCTCTAAGAAGATAAAGAAACAGAGAGAGACAGAGAAGAACACGAGTACAAAGGGGAAAAATGACAATGAATAAGTACTTATCAGTAATAACCTTAAATGTAAATGGATTAAACGCTCCAATTAAGAGACATAGAGTAGCTGAATGGATTAGAAAGAATGACCCACATATATGCTATCTACAAGAGACACACCTTAGAACAAAAGATATACACAGACTGAAAGTAAAGGGATGGAAAAAAGTATTTCAAGCAAATGGACATGAAAAAAAAGCAGGGGTAGCAATACTTATATCAGACAAAAGAGATTTCACAGCAAAGTTCATAAAAAGAGACAAAGAAGGGCATTTCATAATACTTAAGGGAAAAATCCATCAAGAAGATATAACCCTTATGAATATATATGCACCCAACTTAGGAGCACCCAAATATATAAGGAAAATTTTGAAAGACACCAAGAAAGATATAGACAGCAACAGACTTATAGTAGGGGACTTTAACACCCCATTGCCAACAATAGACAGATCTTCAAAGCAAAGAAACACCAAAGATATTGAGGCACTGAACAACACTTTAGATCAAATGGACTTAGTCGATATATATAGAAGTTTTCATCCCAAAGAAGCAAAATATACATATTTCTCAAGTGCACATGGAACATTTTCAAATATAGACCACATGGTAGGACACAAAACAAGCCTCAATAAATTCAAGAAAATTGAAATTATATCAAGCATCTTCTCAGATCACAATGGCTTAAAATTGGAAATCAACCTCAAGGAAAAAACTCAAAAACATTCAAACTCATGGAGAATGAATAACATGCTGTTAAATAATGAATGGGTCAACAATGACATCAAGGAAGAAATCAAAAAGTTCCTGGAAACCAATGATAATGAACACACAACAACCCAAAACTTATGGGATACAGCGAAAGCAGTCTTAAGAGGAAAGTTCATAGCAATACAATCCTACCTAAAAAAGCTAGAAAAATCTCTAAAAAAAAATTTAACCCTACAGCTACAAGAACTAGAGGAAGAACAACAGGCAAAACCCAGATCAAGTAGAAGGAAGGAAATCACCAAGATCAGAGCAGAATTAAATGACATAGAGTCTAAAGTAACAATTCAAAAGATCAACAAAAGTAGGAGCTGGTTCTTTGAAAAGATAAACAAAATTGACAAGCCTTTAGCCAGGCTCATCAAGAAAAAAAGAGAGAGAACCCAAATAAATAAAATCAGAAACGAAAAAGGAGAAATCACAACAGATACCACAGAAATACAAAGAATTATAAGAAATTATTACGAACAACTGTATGGCAAGAAATTTGACAACCTAGAGGAAATGGACAGATTCCTGGAAAACTATAGTCTTCCCAAACTGAATCAAGAAGAAGCAGAAAGTCTGAATAGACCAATAACAGCTAGTGAAATTGAAGCAGTAATCAAAAAACTCCCAGCACACAAAAGCCCAGGACCGGATGGTTTCACAAGTGAATTCTACAAAACATTTAGGAAAGAAATAACTCCTATCCTCCTGAGACTATTCCAAAAGATACAAGAAGAGGGAAGACTCCCAAACTCGTTCTATGAAGCCAGTATAACCCTAATTCCAAAACCAGGTCAAGACACAACAAAGAAAGAAAACTACAGGCCAATATCGCTGATGAACATAGATGCTAAAATCCTCAACAAAATATTGGCAAACCGGATCCAGCAACACATTAGAAAGATCACACACCATGATCAAGTAGGATTCATCCCAGGGATGCAAGGATGGTTTAATATTCGCAAATCAATAAACGTGGTACACCACATAAACAAAATGAAAGACAAAAACCACATGATCATATCAATAGATGCGGAAAAAGCATTTGATAAAGTACAACACCCATTAATGATAAAAACTCTCAGCAAAATGGGAAAAGAGGGAGTATACCTCAACATAATAAAGGCCATATATGAGAAACCTGAAGCCAACATCATACTCAATGGGCAAAAACTGAGAGCATTCCCCCTGAGATCAGGAACAAGACAAGGATGTCCGCTCTCTCCACTCCTATTCAACATAGTCTTGGAAGTTCTAGCCACAGCAATCAGACAAGAAAGAGAAATAAAAGGCATCCAAATTGGAAAAGAGGAAGTAAAACCGTCATTATTTGAAGATGACATGATAGTGTACATGGAAAATCCTTTAGACTCCCCTAAAAAACTACTCAACCTAATAAGTGAATTCGGCAAAATAGCAGGATACAAAGTCAACATTAAGAAATCGAAGGCATTTTTATACACCAACAATAAAAACTCAGAGATAGAAACTGAAAGAAAAATCCCATTTACCATAGCAACAAGAAAAATAAAATACCTAGGAATAAACTTAACCAAAGAGGTAAAAGACCTGTACACAGAAAACTACATAACAGTGAAGAAAGAAATTAAAGAAGATACAAATAAATGGAAGCGTATACCATGCTCATGGATGGGAAGAATCAACATCATTAAAATGTCCATACTACCCAAAGCAATTTATAGATTCAAGGCAATCCCTATTAAAATACCAGCAACATATTTCACAGACCTAGAACAAATACTTCAAAAATTTATATGGAGCTAAAAAAGAGCCTGAATAGCCACAGCAATTTTGAGGAAGAACACAGTAGGAGGAATCACAATACCTGATATCAAACTATACTACAAGGCCACGGTAATCAAAACACTCTGGTACTGGCATAAAAACAGACATATAGATCAATGGAACAGAATAGAGAGCCCAGAAATAAACCCAGGTTCATATGGTCAACTAATATTTGACAAAGGGGGAAGGAACATCAAATGGAGTGAAAAGAGCCACTTCAACAAATGGTGTTGGGAGAACTGGACAGGGACATGCAAAAAAATGAAACTAGACCACCAGCTCACAGCACACACCAGAATAAACTCAAAATGGATCAAAGACTTAAATGTAAGCCGTGATACCATAAAAGTCCTAGAGGAAAAAATAGGCAGGAAAATTTCAGATATCCCACGTAGCAACATTTTCACTGATATATCTCCTAAGGCAAGGGAAATAAAGGAAAGAATAAACAAATGGGACTACATCAAACTAAAAAGTTTCTGCTCAGCTAAAGAAAACATCAGCAAGATGCAAAGGAAACCAACCATATGGGAAAATATATTCGCCAATGACATCTCAGACAAGGGATTGATCTCCAAAATATATAAAGAACTCATACGACTCAACACCAAGAAGACAGACAACCCAATTAAAAAAATGGGTAAAAGACCTGAACAAACACTTCTCCAAAGAAGACATACAGAGGGCCTATAGACATATGAAAGTATGCTCAATATCACTAGCCATCAGAGAGATGCAAATAAAAACCACAATGAGATACTACCTCACACCAGTCAGAATGGCCATCATCAACAAATCAACAAACAACTTGTGCTGGCGAGGATGCAGAGAAACGGGAACCCTAGTTCATTGCTGGTGGGAATGCAAACTGGTGTAGCCACTGTGGAAAACAGTTTGGAATTTCCTAAAAAAACTAAAAATGGAACTGCCTTTTGAACCAGCAATTCCATTGCTAAGATTATATCCAAAAAATCCTGAAACACCAATACAAAAGAACCTATGCACTCCAATGTTCATAGCAGCACTATTTACAATAGCCAAGTGCTGGAAACAACCTAAATGCCCATCTGTAGATGAGTGGATCAAAAAACTGTGGTACATTTACACAATGGAATTCTATGTAGCAGAAAGAAAGAAGGAACTTCTACCATTTGCAACAACATTGATGGAACTAGAGAAAATTATGCTTAGTGAAATAAGCCAGGCAACAAAAGAAAAATACCTTATGCTGTCACCTATTACAGGAAACTAATGAACAACACAAACAAATGAGCAAAATTGAACCAGAGGTATGTAAACAAGAAGTAGACTAACAGTAACAAAGGGGGAGGGAGGGAGGAAGAGAAGGGTGTAAGAAGGGGGAGGGTCAAGTAAAAAGAATATATATATATGAATGACCCACGGACATGGGCAACTGAGTGTAGACTAACTGTGGGGGAAGGGAAGGACAGAGTGCAGGGAAGCAAGAGAGGTAAAAAAGTGATACAACTGTAATGGAAAAAAAATTTTTTTTAGTGTGGTAAAAATGAAAATATGAAGAATGGAAATGCCAGTTCAGTGAATATTAGGACAAAGATTTTCCTTCACGTTGTATATTTTTCTCCCTATTTGATCCCTCCAGAGTTTGGCATTCTAAACAAGTAAGTAATGACATAAGTTTCTTTGCATAGAACTAATAAGACCAGTTGTTAATAGAGGTTCCTTTTTTTTTGGACCAAGTCTTTGACTGGAATGTCAAGCCTAAAGGAAACATACCTGGGCTCAGAATGTTACCAAAAAGCCCTGAGGAACTGGGAATGACTTTCAAATGTAATAAAAGCCCGTGAGATAAAAGGCCTGGTACCATGGTTGGTTTTGCGGTCCACAGGAATCTTTCCAGGGAAGGAACGAAGGTTGTTTTCCTGAAAGATGGCTAGAAGGGACCATAAGACACAAGGAAAAACCAGAAAAACTTGGAAAAAACAGGTGTGTACAGGAGAGGATGAATGCCAGATATGTGGCTCAGCTTCTGTGCCTTGAAGAACAGACTGAGGGTCACCGCAAATAATCCTTGGGTACTTTCCAGCAAAGCAGAACTAAAGATCATAAGTGATCATTTGCTGCTCTTGTTATGTTTATGCAAACGAACAGGATAAATTAAAAATGGACTTAATGTAGTCCCTTTAAAAACAAGGAGGGTAACCTTAGGGAGAAAAATTATTATTCAAGGAAAATCACAATGATCAGTAGTAGACTATAAAATAGGGCAACTAACCGTCTTAAAAGTTTCTGCTCATTTAAAATATGGTTTCACTTGAAAATTAAACCATGTCTGTGATATCATCGAAGATATTGAAATTGCAGGCAAATAGAATTTCAAGTGCCTTGCAACTGGATGTCTTCCCAATAAGACAGTCTTACAGATTTAGAGACTTGTTTGTGGATTATGTTACATAAATTAACACGTGTTTTCTGTTTTCAAAGGACATAAGCCTATGATCGCATTACCTGAGTGATTGTACGCATAAGCCTCACTTAATCCTCTCTGCAGCGCTGCCTCCTGAGACTCAACGGTTTGGCTGAACTAAATGGCTGGGTTGGGGAAGAATGGGCTGGTCTGTGGGCTTCACTTTAAAACGGGTTTCTCTTTTCTATCCTAATGGCTTGGACAGAAAAGGCCCAGAGGTCTGAGAGGGGGAAAATCTAAACTATTTACCTCATCCCAAACTAAGTATAATGGGCAAAAGGGTTTTGGACGGGTGAGATGTGCCTAGCACATCTTCTTATAAAGAAGCCCCCCCCTTTTTTTTTCCTAATATGGAACATTGAAAAATTAATCCCTGCCTTTTGTCATCTAGTAGTTATGGAGTGAATGATGTCTTTTAACCCTTTTCGCCAAATCTGTTGCCCCCAGAACACAACAAAGACACAAGCCTGTTAAACCAAGCACGCCGTTGACTGGAGACAGCCAACTGACCTGGAGTCTGCACGATCCTTCCCCACGTGGGAAGGCCACCCTCCCCTTCACACTCCCACTCTTATTAGGGTTTTCTGGACCCAAGGGTAGGTAGGACGACGACCATGTCCAGCTTGAAGCAGTTAGAAGAGCTTGAGACCTTCGCCCATTGTCCATTACAAGATTACAAAGGGTCCTAATATTTGAGAGGGGGCAGATAGTTAATTTTTACGAACCAGGCGTATGGACTTGGGGGGGATTGCTGGGGGAGGGGTGTGGTGTGCGGAGAGGAGCAAGGGGGAGAAAACTGGAACTGTTGTAACAATATAATCAATAATAAAAAATAAAAAAAAAATAGACAGAGAAGGACATTTCCTAATACCGAAGGAAACAATCCATCAAGAAGATAGAACTCTAGTAAACATATATGTACCCAACATAGGAGCTCCCAAATATATAAGGAAAATACTGAAAGACTACAAGAAAAATATCAACAGCAACACACTCATAGTAGAGGATTTTAATGCCCCATTATCAACAATATACATATCTTCAAAGCAAAGAAACACCAAGGATATTGAAATATTGAACAACAATCTAGATCAAATGGAATTAATTGATATGAATAGAGCGTTTTACCCTAAAGAAGCAAAATATACATACTTTTCAAAAGTACATGGGACATTTTCAAAGATAGACCACATGGTAGGACACAAAACAAGACTCAACAAATTCAAGAAAATTGAAATTATATCAAGCCTAGTCTCAGACCACAATGCCTTGAAACTAGAAATCAACCTCAAGAAAAAAATTTAAAGACATTCAAACTCATGGAGAATGAATAACATGATATTAAATAATAAATGACTTAACAATGACATCAAGGAAGAAATCAGGAAGTTTCTTGAAACTAATGATAATAAACACAAAACCTATGGGACACAGCAAGAGCAGACCTGAGAAGAACGTTCAAGCAATACAGGTCTACCTAAAAAGGATAGAATAATCTAAAATAAAAAATCTAAGCCTACAGCTATAAGAAATAGAACAACAACAAACAAAGCACAGGACAAGTAGAAGGCAGGAAATCATCAAGATCAGAGCAGAATTAAATGACATAGAGACTAAACAAACAATTCAAAAGATCACCAAATGTAGGATCTGGTTATTGGAAAAGTTAAACAAAACTGACAAGTCTTTAGCCAGGCTCCTTAACAAAAAAATAGAGAAGGTTCAAATAAACGAAATCAGAAATGAAAGGGGAAAAATCACGACCGATATCAAAGAAACACAAAAAATTATAAGAAATTACTACAAGCAACTGCACAGCAAAATCATGACAACCTAGATGAAACTGACAAATTCTAGAAACATATAATCTTCCAAAACTGAATCAAGAAAAAATAGAAAGCCTGAACAGATTGATAACAAAGAGTGATATTTAAACATAATAAAAAAAAAAAAAACTTCCAGCACACAAAAGCCCTGGGCCAGATGGCTTCACAGATGAATTTTACAAAATATATAGAGAAGAACTAATGCTTACACTTCTCAAACTATTCCAGAAAATCCTAGGAGAGGGAAAACTCCAACCGCTTTCTATGAAGCCAGTATTACCCTATATCCAAAACCAAGTCAAGGCACAACAAAGAAAGAAAACTACAGGTCAATATCGCTGATGAACATAAAGCTAAAATTTTTAACAAAATATTGTCAAACAGGGTCCATCAACACATTAAAAAATTCATACACCATGATCAACTGGGATTCATCCCAGGGATTCAAGGATGGTTTAATATTTGCAAATCAATGAATGTAATACACCACATAAACAAATTGAAAGACAAAAATCACATGATCATATTCATAGATGCTTAAAAAACATTTGATAAAGTACAATACCCATTTATGATGAAAAATCTCAGCAAAATGGGAATAGAAGAAACATACCTCAACATTAGAAAGGCTATATATGTGAAACCTGAAGCCAACATCATACTCAACAGATGAAAATTGAAAGCCTTCCCCCTGAGATCAGGAACAAGAGAAGGATATCCATTCTCTCTACTCCTATTCAACATACTGTTGGAAGTCTTAGCCACAGCAATCAGACAAGAAAAAGAAATAAAAGTCATCCAAATTGCAAAAGAGGAAGTAAAATTGTCATTATTTGCAGATGACATGATAGTGTACTTAGAAACCCTACAGACTCTACTAATAAACTACTTAACATAAAAAGTGAATTGGGCAAAATAGCAGGATACAAAGTCAATATTCAGAAATAGAAGGCCTTTCTGTACACCAACAATGAAATGTCAGAGATAGAAATTTTTTAAAAATCCCATTTACCATTGCAACAAGAAAAATAAAGTACCAATTTGACTTCCAGCCAAGATGGAGGCATAGACTGACACGCTCTGTCTCCCTCTACAACTAAGAAGGTTTACAGCTAATGCAAAACTAAAAATAATAAGAAGTTCCTGAAAATAAAGCTACATGGAAGTCTAACGTATGAACTCATAAACAAGTGGTGCTCATACGGACGGGTAGGAAGTATGAGCCCATTGCTGAGAAAGATCGAACTGTGCTGGAGGTGGCAGCTGCAGTGCCGAACGGCAGGACCTGGTGATCAGACGCCTGTGTTTGGGGGGAGGAGAGAGGCGCCTGGGGGCCGCCCTGGCTGCAGACTGAATCCTTCGGCTCACAATTACAACAGTGCAGAGGGCAGACCCCATTGGGAGGTGGCCCTGTTCAGCAGCGGAGAGTAACAGTGGGAATCCATCATGGACCCCCGCCCCCACGCAAAGCGCCACAGGGTGGTGCGAAAAGTCACCAGGTTGTGACAAGCACACGAGACTCCGCCCAATACAACGCAGGAGGTGTGACAGCGCCCCGCCCAAGAGGGAAAGATAAAATGGTTAGAATGGCAGAATTAATGATTGAAATACAAATCGCACAGCTAATGAAAAAACAAATAAGAGCCTTAACCGAGGAACAAATAGCGAATCTTTCGGAAGCTCAGTTTAGAGCCATAGTTATAAGACAGCTTACAGACCTAACAGCGGGGCTGAATCAAGACTGGGAAGAAACAGAAGCTAGCCCTGATGAAATGAACAAAAATACATACAAGACAAGTGATGAGGAAGTGAAAGCCATGGATCAAATCAACAAATCAGAACATAAGGAGGGAACAGTCAACCAGTGCAGAAAGAAGAAACGAAGAGTGAGGAATATGACGAGAGCCTCAGAAACCTCTGGGACAGCTATAACAGAATGAACATTTCGGTTATTGGATCACCAGAGGGTGAAGAAGATGAATTAGAAATAGAAAAATTATGTGAAAAAATAATGAAGCAGAACTTCCCGAACTTGGGGAAGGAGGCGAACTTACAGGTCCAAGAAGCACAGAGAGTTCCGGATAGACTGGACCCAGAGAGGACCACGCCAAGACACATTATCATCAAAATGTCAAAAATTAAAGAGAGAATCTTAAAAGCAGCAAGACGGAAGAGAAGAATCATGTACAAAGGGGTCCCAATTAGACTGTCAGCGGATTTCTCAGAGGAGACTTTACAGGCAAGAAGGGGCTGGCAAGAAATATTCAAAGTAATGAAAATCAAAAACCTACAACCACGATTACTCTATTAGCGAAGCTCTCATCCAGGATAGAAGGGCATAGAAAGTGTTTCCAGGACAAAATAAGACTGAAAGAGTTTGTTAGGTCCAAATCACTGTTATATGAGATGTTAAAGGGACTTGTTTAGAAGAAGGAGGATCAGGACAATGAACATTAAAATGAAAACTGTATTACAACAACCAACAGCAGAAGCTAGGGAACTGAGGCAAGGGCAAACTAAGTAGGAAACGAGAAGGGAAAGAGAATTATAGGTTAGGGGAGCATATTGGGGGGAGGTCAGCGGGGATGGGGAACGGGGAGAGGGAGGGTGATGGTGCAGGAATTGGGAATCATATTGGGAGGGAGTGGAGTGGACAAGAGGATGTTGAAGAGAACTATATGCAGGACCAATGGGCATGGATTAAGGAGGGAGACAACTGGAGGGAGGGGGGAGCAGGGAGGAAGGAAATTGGGACAACTGTAACAGCATAATCAGTAATAAAAATATTTTTTAAAAATACAAGAAAAAAGAAAAGAAAAAGGAAGTACCTATAAATAAACTTAACCAAAGAGATAAAAGACCTGTACTCGGAAAACTATATATCTCTGAAGAAATAAATTAAGGAAGATACACGTAAGTGAATGTAAATACCATGTTCATAGATGGGGAGTATCAACATCATTAAAATGTTCATACTACCCAAAGGAATTTACAGATTCAACGCAATCCCTATTAAAATACCAGTGACATATTTCACAAACCTAGAATAAAAAATTCAAAAATTTATATGGAACCAAAAAGACCCCGAATAGCCACTGAAATCTTGAGACAGAAGAATGCAGTAGAAGGAATCACCATACCTGACATGAAACCATATTACAAAGCCACTGTGACCAAGACAGTCTGGTATTGGCATAAGAACAGACATATAGATCAATGGAATACAACAGAGAGCCCAGAAATGTACCCAGGTCTATATGGTCAACTAATATTTTACAAAGGGGGAAGAAACATAAAATGGAGTGAGAAGAGCTTCTTCAACAAATGGTGATAAGAGAACTGGACAGGGACATACAAAAAAAAAAAAAAAAGAAACTAGACCACCCACTTACACATGCGCCAGAATAAACTCAAGATGAACAAAGAATTAAATGTAAGCTGTGACACCATAAAAGTCCTCGAGGAAAACATAGGCAGGAAAATTTCAGATATCCCATGTAGCAATACTTTTACCAGTATATCTCCTAAGGCAAGGGAAATAAAGAAAAGAATAAACAAATGAGACTACCTCAAACTAAATATTTTCTGCTCAGCAAAAGAAAACATCAGGAAGATGGAAAGGAACACAACTACATGGGAAAATACATTTGCCAATGAATCTCAGACAAGGTTTTGATCTCCAAAATACATAAAAAACTTATATGACTCAACACCAAGAAGACAGACAATACAATTTAAAAAACGCACAGAGGACCTGAAAACAACACATCTGTAAGGAGGACATACAAAGGGCCCACAGGCACATGAAATAATGCTCAACATCACTATACATCAGAGAGATGCAAATGAGACACCACCTCACACCAGTCAGAATGTCCATCATTAATAAATCAACAAACAACAAGTGTTTCGAGAAGGAGAAAAGGGTACCCTAGTGCACTGTTGATTGGATTATAGATTGGTACAGCCACTGTGGAAGAGTATGGAATTTCCTCAAAAAACTAAAAATGGAACTGCCTTTTGATCCAGCAATTTCATTGCTAGGTTTATACTCAAAGAATCCTGAAACATCAATGCAAAAGAACCTATGCACCCCCACATTCATAGCAGCTCTATTTACATAGCCAAGTGTTGGAAACAGACTAAGTGCCCATTAGTGGATGAGTGGATCAAAAAGCTGTGGTACATTTAAACAATTGAATACTATACAGCATAAAGAAAGAAGAAACTCCTATCTTTGTGACAACATGAATGGGACCAAGAGAATTATGCTTAGTAAAACAAGTCAGGTGGCAAAAAACAAATACCATATGATATCACCTAATACAGGAACCTAATGAACAAAACAAACAAATGAGAAAACTAGGACCAGAGACATGTATACATGGAACAGACTGACAGTGGCCAGAGGGGAGGGGGAGGGGCAAAATTGAAGAAAGAAGGGGAAGGGTGTAGTCAAGGAACTAGTATAAATGACCCATGGACATGGTCAACATGGTGGGGATTGACTATGGGAGAGGGGGAAGGTTGGCAGGGCAGGGGAGAACAATGAGGGGAAAATGGGAAAACTGTAATAGAAAAACAATTTAAAAAACTGAAAAATACATACAATTTACAATAGCTCAAACAAAGTAAAATATTTAGGTGTAAATATAACAAAATATGTACAGACTCTGTAGACTGTGAACTATAAATCACTGATGAAATTTTAAGAAGTTCTAGATACAGAGATATACTGTGTTCATGGATTGAAAGAAACATAGTAAAATGTGAATTGTTCCCAAATTGATCTACAGATTTAATGCAATTTCTATCAATATTCCAACAGAACTTTTTTGTATTTTCAGATAAGTGGTTTGTGAAATTGATTAAAAAGCAAAGAAATTAAAGTAGCAAAAACAATTTGAAAAAGAAGAATAAAGTTAAAAAGCTAACACCATTTGATTTTAAGAATTATTGTAAAATAATTTTACAGTTATCAAGAAAGTGTGGTTTTGGCAAAGGAAAAGAACCATAGATCAATGAATGAAATTAGAGAATCCAGAAATGGACTTACGTAAATCTGGCAAATTTATTTATGACAAAGTTGCAAAACAATTTGATGGAGAAGAGATAATATTTTCAACAAATGGTGGTGAAACAATTGTACATCCATAGGCCAAATATGTAACCCTGACTTGTAGCTCACACCCTGAACAAAATTAAATAATCGAAAAATAAAACATACAACTATATTTTTTTTAAGGAAAAAAAGCATAGAAGAAAATCTGCATGACCCTGGGTTAGGTAGAGTTCTTAAATATGACATCAAAAACATGGTCTATTGGGAGCAAAGGGAAAATCATTGGGACAACTGTGACAGCATAATCAATAAAATATACTTTTAAAAAACATGGCTTGTAAAAATAAGTTCATAAATTGGACTTAATCAAAATTTAAAAGTTTTGCTCTATTGAAGACACTGCTAAGAGAATGAAAAGTCAAGCTATATATTGGGAGAAAATATTTTCAAACAAGATATCTGGCAAAATACTTGTATATAATATATAAATACCTATCAAAGGTCTGCCCTTTTCTCCCATAACTATAAGATCATTCTGATCTAACATGCCCTCACTGAGAATGTGCTCTGGTCCAGGCATAGAGCTTAATACTTTCATATCCAATGTGTTGTTATTAATCCTTATACCAACCCTCAGAGGTAGTGATTATTATCCTCATTTTAGTACAAGAAAACAGGCACTGGTGGTAAACATAGAATAAATAATAAGTTTCGTGGGAAGTTAGTAAGGCACTCAAATCTTAATCTAAGCTTACATTTTGATTGTATGAGGCTACATTGTGACTCATGGAGTTAGAGTTTTTAGAAAAAAAATTTTCCATTGGAATAAGTGGCACTCTAGGTAGGAGAAACCTGGCCATTTGAATTGAGTCAAAAATTACGGTTTTTGCCTGAGTTCTTGGCTGCCATGCCTGCAAGACACAGCAAGAGAGACATCAGGTGATTAAAAGAAAGACTTCCTGACTGATTAGGGGTCTTCATGTTCCAATGTATGGATCGGAGAGCTCATGGAATTTTTATCTGCAGGGCACAGGATAGTCTCAAAAGTTTCTTTTCGATTTAGTGATTAAGGAAAATGGGGATAGTAAAAATGAAGTGGAAGATATTCAAAATGCTATTTCTTCTGACTTAGCAAGTTCAGTTCAACATGGCATTATGTCTTTCCTCTTGCCTACTTTCTAATTGTCAGAGAAGGAAAACTCTGACTCCAAAAAACCTCCGCTGCCTTGCGGCATATCTCTTCAGGGGAAAGGCTAAGGGAGTAAACCCCGGCAGAAAATCCGGAGCCAGAGTCCCTAAGGCGGTTTGACGGTGTGGTCAACACCGGCAACTCCTGCGGCGCACCTGAAGCCAAGCTGTATTGACTCCGTCTTTCCCTTGGATCCTTCAGCTGTGAAGAGAGGGGGGGTCTGCTGCATGGGCAGCAGCAGACCCTCCATATCACCCTGCCCAGGCTCTGTAACTTCAGCTTCACTGGAGAGGACACTCCAGCGTCATCACAAGATGTCGATTCAACACGGGAGGAGACAGATGCCGTGTCACTCCCAAGTCGGACTGCACAGCCATTCTCGGCGGTGCAGATAGACTCTTAAGAAGCTACACCATCGTCTCTCGAGACGGACGGCTGCCGACGGACGACGACGACGATGACGACTTTCTAATTGTACTCTTTAAGGAGTTAGCTTCATTGCTTTCCTTAAGACACTATCATTAGAGTGAAACACAGCGTCAAAAAGCCCAAATGCCCTTTGGGAATTCTAACTAGACCAGGTTTTTCTTCCTCAGCCTTATAATTTAAACACTGATGTTGTGATGGATAATCTCTATCCAGGATCACCAACCCCCTCAACACCTTTTAAACATCTATCAAAATTGGTGTTGATAAATGTAAGTACTGTCTTTAATTTTAAATAGACCATATGGCTTAAATAATTCAACATCAGATGTCATTCTAGTAACCAGAGGACTAGCCAAAATTGGTGACAAAAATACAAAGCATGCTCTTGTGTTTCGCAGAGTTTAATAACATCTCATTCAGTGTTTAGGTTTTACATTTGACAGAAATAGATTTCACACAGTCAATTCAAAACAGGTTATTTTCAATTAATTGGAATCTTAAAGAAAGATAGAAACTTTAAACAGGCACATTTATTTCTAAAAATCCTTTGTTGAACACCTGTAAACATATGAAGGCAACAATCAGTAGCAAGAATAAAGGTTTTATCTCATTCCCACAATAAATTTTCCTTAATATGCCTCTAATCAGCAGTATTCTACCTCTGGAATTCTGAGCTCTACTTGTATGTAAACATTGTGAATGAAAAGGAAATAAAATTACTAGTGTGTTGTAAGAAGATTAAATTTACATAATGACTCTGATTTGATTAAATGCCACATCCCTCCTCCAAAAAATTATCTGTAGAGGCATTAAATCTTACAGCCACACACACTTCATTGCATTTATGCATTTTTTCTTTTTTTAAATATGTTTTATTGATTATGCTGTTACAGTTGTCCCAATTTCTTTTCCCTCTGTTCCCCTCCACCCGGTGCACCCCCTCCCTCCAGCCGTCCTCCCCCTTTTAGTCCATGTCCATTGGTTGTGCATATAGTTCTTCTCAACATTTTCCTGTCTACTCCATTCCCTCCTACTACGCTTCTTAATTCCTGTACCATCTCCCTCCCCCTCCCCCTTCCCCCTCCCTGCTGACTTCCCCCCAATATGTTCCCCATACCTATAGTTATTTTCCACTCTCGTTGCCTACTTAGTTTGACTTTGTTTCGATTACCTAGCTTCTGTTGTTGGCTGTTGTGAACAGTTTTTATTTTAATGTTCATAGTTTTGATCCTCCTTCTTCTAAACCAGTCCCTTTAACATCTCATATAATAGTAGTTTGGATCTAATGAACTCCTTCAGTTTTACTTTGTCCTGGAAGTACTTTCTCTGCCTTCTATTCTAAATGACAGTTTTGCTGGATAGAATATTTGTGGCTGTAGGTTTTTGATTTTCATTACTTTGAATATTTCTTGCCCATTCCTTCTCACCTGCAGGGTCTCCCTTGAGAAGTCAGCTGATAGTCTAACTGAGACCCTTTTGTACATGATTCTTTTCTTCTCTCTTGCTGCTTTTAAGATTCTCTCTTTATCTTTAATTTTTGACAATTTGATTATAATGTGTCTTGGAGTGGTTCTCCCTGGGTCCAGTTTTTCTGGAACTCTCTGTGCTTCCTGGACCTATAAGTCTATTTCCTTCCCAAAGTTCGGGAAGTTCTGCTTCATTATTTTTTCGCTTAATTTTTCAATTTCTAGTTCTTCTTCTTCGCTCTCTGGCAATCCTATAATACGAATGTCCATTTTCTTATAGCTATCCCAGAGGTTTCTGAGCCTCTCCTCACTTTCCTTACTTTTTGTTTTCTCTTTCTGCACTGGTTGACTATTTGTTTCTTCCCTATGTTCCAGTTTGTTGATTTGATCTCTGGATTTTATTTTGTCACCACTTGTCTCATATGTGTTTTTGTTTGTTTCAGTATGAGTGGCTTTCATTCCTTCCCTGTCTTGTTCCAAATCTTTTGTTAATTCTGTAAGCCATCTTATAACTATATCTCTGAATTGAACCTCTGAAAGGTTTCCAATTTGTTCATCTGTCAGGTTCCTCATCTGCTGCCTGGTGAGCTACGTCACCAGGATTTCAATTGTTGTCTGCTTCATTTTTACAGATTTGTGTTTTGCTTTGCTTCCTGGGCAGGCTGCAGGGGACAGAGCTCCATGTACTCGTCACTGCCCGGCTACCGGCGGCAGTCCACAACCTTTTTTGCTGTGCTGTGGCGCTTTGTGTGTGAGTTGGGGTCCAAGATGGATTCCTGTCGTTATTTTCCTCTGGGAGACTGGGATCCATGCCCCCACCCTCTGAGCCTCTCTCTCTGAAGCAATGGGGGGCTGCCTTTCCCAGCGTTGTGGTCGTGAGCTGCCAGGACTTGAATGCAGCCGGGATTGTTCATCCTGCTGCTATCCCCGCTGCTACCACAAACAGCACCACCTTACCTTTCTGTTCCGGTTCTGATTTTTCCCCTCCTACCCGTCCGACGAGCACCGCTGGTTTAGAACTTCATACATTGGGCTTCCGTGTAGTTTTATTTTCTGGATTTTCTGGTTATGTTTTGTTTTGAGGTAGTAGTATTCCTTTCTAATTGTAGAGAGTGACTACGCGTGTCTGTCTAAGCTTCCATCTTGGTCGGAAGACGATCTTTAATTTCGAGGTGTGTCTCTTGTAAACAGAATATATGTGGGTCATGTTTTCATATCCTATGTCTTTTGACTGGAGAATTTAATCCATTAACATTTAAGTTTATTATTGAAAGGTTTATACATTTCCCTTTGTATTGTGTTCCTCTCCCTTTCTCTTTTTCTTCTCTTTCTTAAGCATTCCCTTTAGCATCTCTTGCAATGCTGGTTTGGTGGAATATTCTTTTCATCTTCCTTTGTCTGGGAAACTTCTTATTTCACCTTTCATTTTGAAGGAGAGCCTTGCTTTGTAGAGTAGTCTTGGTTGTAGGTCTTTGTTTTTCATTGCTTGAAATATTTTTTTTTGCATTCCCTTCTGGCTTGTAGTGTTTCTGTTGAGAAATCTGTTGATAGCCTTATCGGAGCTCCCTTGTATGTTATTTGCTGTTTTTCTCTTGCTGCTTTTAGGATTCTCTCTTTGTCTTGGAATGTTGCCATTTTAATTATGATGTGCCTTGGAATGGGCCTTTTTGGGTTCATCTTCATTGGGACCCTCTGTTCTTCCTGGACTTGCATGACTTTTTTCTCTCATCAAGTTATGAAAAAAAATTTTTATTACTTTTCAATCAGTTTTCTTATCTTTTGCTTCTCTCTTTCTCCTTCTTGTATCCCTATGATTCTAATGTTGTTTCATCTCATGTCCTGCAGTTCTCATAAACTCTCTTCATTCTTTTTAAATCTTTTCTCATTCTGTTGTATTGTCTGAGATTTTTTTTTACATTGTCCTCTAACTCACTGATAAAATCCTCTGCTTCATTTAGCCTGCTTTTGATTGATTCTACTGTGCTCTTCATTTCAGAATTGTATTCTTAATTTCTTCCTTGTTCTTATTGATAGTTCTTATGTCTTTTTTTATGCTGGTGTAGTTCTCCATAAGTTCCTTGAAGCTTCCCTGGAGTTCTTTGTAGTTCCCCTGGAGTTCGTTGTAGTTTTCTCTGAGTTTGTGAAGTTCATTGAGTTTCCTTATAACTATTATTTTAAATTCCATGTCTGATAGTTCGCTTGCTTCTGTTTAATCTGTCTCTCTGGGGATTCCTCTTTTCCCTTCCAACATGGGGAGGTTTTTTCTGTGTCTCCCCATGTTGGATGCTTCTTGCTTTTTTTGTTTCTTAGATTTGTCTGCTTTGATGTCCCACTTTTGTGGTATGAGATTCCATTTAGGAGACCTGGGGGATTCAGTAGTGTAGTCTTTTTTATCTCCTGAGCTTGATGCTCCTGGGATGCCTTTATGTCGTTGTTTAAGATGTCTGGTTATATTTCAGTTACTTTGTGGTGGAAGCTTCCCTCTAGCTAGTTGATTGAGAGTCACTCTGCCCACCTTGTCTTGAGTTCTTTTGTGGAGATGCTGTTAAAATATAAACACAAAACCCAGGCAATAAACCCACACCCTGAAAAATATTTCCCACCTGTAATCACACTATCAGTAGCAAATAAGACAGTTTTAATATAGATATAAAGAGGTTAAGACTATTATACTATATGAAAAACTAATAATAGTTGTTTTAACTGAAAGAGATAATTTTTGAGAGGTAAGATGGTAGAATAATAGTAGTAGCAAGTAAGGTCAGGGCTGTGCGAGACAGTAAGTAGTATTTACATTGTATGTTGAAAAAAATGAGGAGAGTCTTAGGAACCTCTGGGACAACTTTAACCATGCCAACATCCAAACCATAGGTGTGTCAGAAGGAGAGGAGGAAAAGAAACAAATTGAAAGCTTATGTGAAAAAATAATGAAGGAAAACTTCCCAAATTTGGCAAAGGAAATAGACATACAAGTCCAGGAAGCAAAAAAAGTCTCAAACAAGCAAGACCCAAAAAGGACAACATCAAGACACATCATTATTAAAATGCCAAATGTTAAAGATAAAGAGAGAATCTTGAAAGCAGCAAGAGGAAAGCAGAGAGTTACTTATAAAGGGTTGCCTATAAGACTGTCAGCTGATTTCTCAAAAGAAACTTTGTAGGCAAGAAGGCACCGGCAAGAAGTATTCAAGGTGATGAAAACAAAGGACTTACAACCAAGATTACTCTATCTAGCAAAGCTATCATTTAGAATGGAAGGGCAGATGAAGTGCTTCCCAGACAATGTGAAGCTAAAGGAGTTCATCATCACCAAGTCAGTATTACATGAAATGACAAAGGGACTTACTTAAGAAAAAGAAGACAAAATTATGAAAATTAAAATGACAAGAAACTCACACCTATCAACAACTGAATATAAAAAATAATAACAAAATCCAACTAAGCAAACCAGAATAGAAACAGAATCATAGGTATGGGGATCATTTGGAGGCTTATCAGCTTCAAGGGGGAAGGGGGAGAAATGAGGAAATGGTGCAGGGATTATGAAGTATAAATGGTAGAAAGAAAATAGACAGGGGGAAGTTAAGAATAATATAGGAAATGGTGAAGCAAAAAAACTTATATGCACAACCCATGGACATGAACTAAGGGAGGTGGGATTGCTGGAGTGAAGAGGGGTACTGGGAAGAGGGGAGCAAAGTGAAAAGAAATTGGGTCTACTGTGACAACATAATCAATAAAATATACTTAAAAATAATTTTAAAAAAATGAAACCTCGAAGCTAGTCTTGCCAATGCTATTGACTCTGCTGCCCAAGACTTGCCCTTCCCCCTTTGGGATTAAGTTCCCTCATCAGCAAAATGAAGAACATAGCTATATTGTGTTTAAGATCTCTAAATGACAAATGCAGTCAAATGTCATTATTCAAATTGGATTCACATGGACTCTCTGTAGGTCACTTTGCCTTCAAACTTATGGGTAGTACCACTTTGATTATGTAGTACCTTTCCTGCTGAATAAAGGCTTTGCTGACATTTTAATGTCTTCTTTATGTTGTATTTGGAATAATTGTCCTTTGAAATCCAATCCCTTTACTACATCTCTGTTTGTAATGAAAGTCTTAGAGAGCAATGCTTATATCATTCTACAAGAACTAACAGGGAAGTGTCAACATTCCAGATATAAGTACAAAAGCACAATAACCAAACAATAGGGACCTCATATCAAATGCCCACTATGTGCCAAGAAAATTATTCTAATTCTTACAAAAACAATAGAGGTATCAGCAAGAGTTTTTGATGAGAACCATACACTGTGCTGCACACTGAAATACATGCTCTCTGACAACAAACACTGCATAGCACTTAGGGCTTGCCAGGTACTGTTCTAAGTGCTTCAATACCCATACAAATTCCACTAGAGAGGAGGCATTATTAACAATGTGCTACAGATGAGGAAACCAAAGCACAGAAAGGTTAAGTAACTTGACCAAGGAAATAAAAGTTAATAAATAACAGGGCTAGGAATCAAATCTACAAAGTATGATCTATGCAACCCTTCAAGAACAATAATGTCCTATGCTCATAGGGATTCTTTCAGCTGTGGATTAATTTACAAATTAACTCAAAACTCCATTGGCTTGGTGCCAGATGGGTACTAGACTTATCGAAGTGATCACTTCATAAATTATATAAGTGCATAATCACTATGTTTTCTACCTGAAACTAATATAATATTGTATATTAACTATAATTGAAAAATAAATTTAAAAGATTTCATAGGCTTAACACTAGAACAGTTTACTTCTCATTCATGCTACAGGTTTGTGGTAAGTTGTGAGGGCCTATACTCCACATGGCCACTTAGGGGTCTTTTGTAATGCAAGTTTAATAATGAGGATTGTTGGTAGTTGCCATGGCAAGGAGAAGTCATCTCATTGAGTTTATACACTTGATCTACTCTGTTTAAGTCCAGAAGTGAAACAGTCCATTTTTCTTCATAGCTCATTGACCAGACTTAATCACAAAGCCACACCTAACAAGAGGACTTGGAAGTTAGCCTTTCATGCTCCCAGAAGGAGAGAATCCAATTTTAGTAAACACTAGTAATGTCTACCACAAGCTGCAAGTATCAAAACACCTAACTGAAAGTTTAGCTCCATACTTAGTAGAAATTAGCATTCTTTTAACAAAGAACAAGAAAATGGCTAATGGCTATGGGGAAGGTAACTAAACACTGTTCATTATATACCCTAATTTTAAGGTGGAAAACCTGAGATTTAAAGAGGTTTACTAATGAACTACAGGTCACGCAGTAAAAAAGTGGTAGAGTCTGAATTTAAAATCTGGTCCTACTCCAAAGTTTATATACTTTTAACTCTAGAAAATTGGCTCCCCAAAAAGAAATAAAATTTTTTTGAACATCCATGAATCAGGATTGTCCACAGTGGTTCACAGAGTCAAAAGGAGAGAACTGGACATGACATAATGATAAAGGGAGCAATACAGCAAGAAGATATAACCCTAGCAAACATTTACACATCCAACATAGGAGCACCTAAATATGTGAAGCAAATCTTGATGGCTATAAAGAGAGAGGTTGACAGACATACACTCATAGTTGGAAATTTTAACACTGGATTGACATCAGTGGGTAGATCTTTCAAACAAAAAATCAACAAAGAGACAGCGGCCTTAAATGACATGCTAGTTCAAATAGATTTATGATATCTAGAGAACATTTAACCACAAAGCAGCAGAACATACATTCTTTTCAAGTGCACATGGAATGCTTTTGAGGATAGACTACATGATAGGACACAAAACACGTCTCAATAAATTTAAGAAGATTGAAATCATATCAAACACCTTCTCTGAACACAATGCTATGAAACTAGAAATCAATCAGAAGAAAACTGAACAATACACAGGCATGAAAGCTAAATAACATGTTATTAAAGAGTGAATGGGTCAAAAATTAGATCAAGCAAAAAAATCAAAACATACCTTGAAACAAATGAAAATGAGAGCACAACAACCCAAAATAAGTGGGACAAAGGGAAAGCAATAGTAAGAGGAAAATTCACAGCATTGCAGGCCTAACTCAAGAAACAAGGAAAAGCTCAAATAAACAATCTAACTTTACACTTAAAAGAACTTGAAAAGTGTGTATAAGGGAGGAAATAATAAATATCAGAGCAGAAATAAATGAAATAAAGTTAAAAAAAACAATATAGACAGTATAAAGGATCACTGATCCAAGAGCTGATCCTTTGAAAAGATAAATAATATTGACAAACATTTAACCATACCCTTCAAGAAAAATACAGGACTCAAATAAATAAAATCAGAAATAAAAGAGGAGAACTAACAAGTGACACCCAATAAATACAAAGGATTATAAGAAAATATTATGAACAACTATATGCCAATAAACTGGACAACCTGGATGAAATGGATCATTCCTGGGAATATACAATCTTCCAAAACAAAGTCAAGAAGAATGAGAGAATCTGAATAAACAGATTACATCTAGTGAAATTGAAGTAGTAATAAAAAAGCTCCTAAAAAAACAGAAGCCCTCTACCAGATGGCTTCACAGGTGAATTTTACTAAACATTCTGAGAAGAACTAACATCCCTCCCCCTCAAACTACTCCATAAAATTTCAGAAAAGGGAAGACTCCTAAGCTCATTTCACAAGGCTAGTATTATTCAAATTCCAAAACCAGATAAAAACCATACAAAAAAATAAAATTGTAGGTCAACATCCTTGATGAATATAGATGCTAAAACCCTCGACAATATATTAGCAAACAAAACATAGAAATACCTTAAAAAATCATACACTGTGATCAAGTGGGGTTTATTCTGGGAATGCAAGGTTGATGCAATATTCACAAGTCAACAAATGTGACACACTGCATAAACAAATTGAAAAATAAAAACACATGATCATATCAGTAGATGTAGAAAAAGAACTTGATAAAATCCAAGACCCATTTATGACAAAAACTCTCAGCAAAGTGGGAATAGAGTGAGAATACCTCAACATAATATTGGCCATTTATGACAAACTCACTGCCAGCATTATACTCAATGGGCAAAAATTCCAAGCATTTCCCTTAAGATTAGGAACAAGACAGGGATGTCCACTTCCATCTTTCTTATTCAACATAACAATCAGACAAGAAGAAGAAATAAAAGGCATCCAAATTGGAAGGGAAGAAGTAAAACTGTATTTGTAGATGACATGATACTGTACATAGAGAACCCTAAAGATAAAACCAAGAATTTACTAGCATTGATAAATGAATACAGTAGGGTAAAAGAATAAAAAAATAATATCCAGAAATCAGTTTTATTTTTATGTGCCAATAACAAACTGTCAGAAAGGGAAATTAAAAAAATAATCCCATTTACAATAGCTTAAAAAAGAATAAAATACGTAGGGATATATCTAACTAAGGACATAAAAGACCTGTACTCAAAAATTGTAAGAGATTGAAGAAAGAAACTGAAGAAGATACAAATAAATGGGAGCAACTATAGTGTTCATGGATTGGAAGAATTAACATCATTAAACTGTCCATACCCAAAGCAATCTATAGATTCAACGCCATTCCTATCAAAATACCAATGATGTATTTCACAGAACTAGACCAAATATTTTTAAAACTTCATATGGAACCACAAAAGACCCCACATAGCATCATCAATCTTGAGAAAGAAGAACCAAGTTGGAAGAATCATGCTACCTAGTGTCAAAGTACAGTATAAAACCATAGTAATCAAAACAATATGGTCGTCATCGGCAGCCGTCCGTCTTGAGAGACGATGGTGTAGCTTCTTAAGAGTCTATCTGCACCGCCGAGAATGGCTGTGCAGTCCGACTCGGGAGTGACACGGTATCTGTCTCCTCCCGTGTTGAATCGACATCTTACGATGACGCTGAAGTGTCCTCTCCAGTGAAGCTGAAGCTACAGAGCCTGGGCAGGGTGATATGGAGGGTCTGCTGTTGCCCATGCAGCAGACCCCCCCTCTCTTCGCAGCTGAAGGGTCCAAGGGAAAGACGGAGTCAATACAGCTTGGCTTCAGGTGCGCTGCAGGAGTTGCCGGTGTTGACTACAACGTCAAACCGCCTTAGGGACTCCGGCTCTGGATTTTCTGTTGGGGTTTACTCCCTTAGCCTTTTCCCTGAAGAGGTATGCCGCAAGGCAGCGGAGGTTTTTTGGAGTCAGAGTTTTCCTTCTCTGATGTGCCCTGACTGGAAGATCGAACCAGCGACACTTAGCTCGCAGGCCGACGCTCAAGCCACTGAGCCAAACCAGCCAGGGCTGAAAACAATATGGTATAAGCATAAAAAAGACACAGAACAATGGAACAGAATAGAGATCCTCAAGGTAAACCTGCAACCACATAGTCAATAGATATTTGAAAGAGGACACAAGCATATACAATGGGCTAAAGATAGTTTATTCAGTATATGATGTTGTAAAAATTGAACAGATATGTGCAGAAAAATGAAACTAGACCACCTTCTTATTCCACACATCAGTACAAATTCAAAGTGGATTAAGAACTTAAGATTTACCTAAAATATAGAAATGGAAAGAAGCAGCCAAAAGGGAAGACAAAGAAACAGACCCCAAATGAAAGAACAAAAGAATTCTCCAAAAGAAGAGGTAGATGAAATGGAGGCAAGCAATTTATCAGATAGAGAGTTAAAAGTAATTATTATAAGAATACTCAACAGCATGAAAAAAGACATGGAAACCATAAAAAAAGACCAGGCAAAAATAAAGAATGAAATATATTAAATAACCATTACACTAGAAGTAATAAACAGTAGGTTAGATGAAACAGAGGATTAAATCAGTGATTTTGAAGGCAAGATAGAAAAAACACCCAGCCAGAGCAGCAAAAAGAAAAAAACAAGAACTTTTAAAAATAAGGAGAGCTTAAGAAAAATTCTGGATAACATGAAGCATAACAACATCCACATGATGGAAATACCAGAAGGTGGAGAGAGTCGGAAAGTGATCAAGAACTTATTTGAAGAAATATTGACCAAAAATTCCCCAAATCTGGTGAAGAAAAAAGATACACAATCCAGGAAGGTCAGAGAGTCTTAAACAACTTGGACCAAAGAGGCCTATACCTTGACACATCATAATTAAAATGACAAGGATTCAAGGCAAGGAGAGAATCCTAGAAGCTGAAAGAGAAAAGCAGGTAGGTCATCAAGTCTTAGGATCCAAGATGGCAGAGGAATAAGTGGTAGCTACACTAACCTCCTCTCAGGACTAATATGGAATTCCAGTTAAATTGTGGAGAAACCATCCACTATAAGCAACTGAGCAATAGCTGGATAAGGGCCTTATAAAAATGGATAGACAGAAGAAACCACTTCACCACAACAAGACTGGTACAGAGAGCAGAGGAGACATGAGAGGGATGCTTAGGTCTTCTCGGGTGGCAGCTGAAGGTCTGGAAAACATTTAAGCAACTGGAAGGTTCCCCCTGACAAGTGGGGGGGTCTAAACCCCATGCTGGGATCCTCAACCTACAGCTCAGAGCAGGAGGGAGAAGAACCCAGATAGCATCCAGCTGTGAAAAACGGTGAAGTTTCTACCTGCCAGGGAGAGATGGCTTGAGTCACAAAGAGTTTCTTAAAGGGCCAATGAACAAAATTTTATTTTCACCCGCTTACCCTGGGCTACAGCAGAGGGAAGGCAGAGTGAACTAGAGATGCTAGAGGAGAGTTTGGAGATGGTGACTTTGGGAAGAGAACTGAGGGAAGAGCTTATAGGATCCCCACGCGGAGTCATCACCTATACTGCAAGAGCCATCTTACTCAGGCAGACCACTCACCTCCAAATAGCATCACCCTGAGGGGAAGAAATAGCCTCACCTGTAGGAATTACTCTGCCCCACCCCGGGGTTCTTAAGCATTACTGCCGGTTATAGATTGACTAGATTAACTAAAGGAGACAGCCACAGACTGTGAAACACTGGTAGTCTCAAACAGGCTGTCTATGGACAGACTGGGACACAATCTGACATTAGCAGGGTGGATCCAGAAACAGAATACAGTGGTAAAATTAAATTCTACAGAGACACATTCCACTGCAGTCTTCTTAAAGATTTGCAATTTTTTCTCTCCTGCACACCTTTTTAACATCCATTTCTTGTCCTTCAAGTTTGTGCATATTAGGCCACTAGTTTTTATATTACAGTTTATTTCTAATCTTATAGTTTACTCCTTCCTTCCCTTAATTCATTTTACCTTCTCTCCTCTCCTTATTTTCATTTCAAATTTTATTTACTCTTGCTATGACATTTCTATCTTGCACTCCTACTAATTCTTCCCCCTCCAGCCTCTCAAAGCCACTTTACTTGTCATTAGTCATCTCACGTTCTTTTTCCTGTTCTTAGAATACCCTTATTCTCTCTCCACCTTTATCAGTCTTTGCTCTTTGGTTGTGGATATGGCTGTCAATGCTGCATTTCTGCAATTTTATTTCTAGATCTTCACTTTCTGTATTTCAAATCTCAAATTTACTGTTCCCCTGTCCTACTCCATTTTGCCTTCCTCCTGCCTTTTCTGTTTTTTGTTTTAATTTTTATTTTTTCCTGTCTTAGCCTGGTTTCCATTCCCTCACTCCTAGTATTTCTTCTGCTTCAATCCTCTCAAAATCACTTCTCTTTACTCTAGATATCTCTTAAGCTTTCCTTTGTCTATTCCTGCTTATTCTCATCCCACCCATATTAATCTTTGCTCTATTGTTGGTTGATATTGCTGTTTTGGATCTCTTACCTCAATTTGGTTCCTGTTCTTTTCTTTTCTTTTATAAACAAATAAGTAAATAAATGAATAAATAAACAAATTAATTAATATTATTTTTGTTTGAACTTAATATTATATGCATCCCTTCTCTTACTCCATTCTGCCTTCCTTCTTTTCCTTTTTTACTTATATGTAAATTTTATTTTCTTTCTCTTCTCCTTGCCTCTATTTCCTACTTTTGATATTGCTCCTTCTACCCTGTCAAAATAATTTTTCTTTCAGTTACTCATCTCATATTCACTTTTCCTTTATTATAATAGTCTTAATCCATTTACACCTTAATTAATATTGACTCATTTGCTGTTGATAGTGTGGTTGTAGGTGAAGGTAATTTTTCAGGTGTGGATTTATTTTCTGGGCTGTTTGGTTTTGTTCTGGAAGCACCTGTACAACAGTATACAAGATGTGGTGGGCAGAGTGATTTTCAGTCAGCCAGCCAGAGGGAAGGACCTGCCAAAGAATACCCCAATAACAACCAAAACCTAAATACAACCAGAGATCCCATAAACAGCAAAAATGGCATCCCAAGAGCATCAAGCTCAGGAGATCAAGGAGAGTGCACCACTGAGTCGCAAAGCTCTCCTATCACAGAAGATCATACTATGAAGCTGTGACACCATAAAATTCCTAGAGGAAAACAAAGGCAGTAAAATTTCAGATATACCACACAGCGATACTTTTGCGGTACATCCTCTAAGGCAAGGAAAATAAAGGAAAGAATAAACAAATGGGACTACATCAAATAAAAAGAAACTTCTTCATGGCTAAAGAAAACATTAAATTGAAAAAGAAACTAACAGTATGGGAAAATATCTTTACCACGGCACTTGGACAAGGGTTTGATTCCCCAAAAATATAAAGAACAAATGTGAATCAACACCAGGAAGATGAACATACAATTTAAAAAATGGGCCAAGGACATGAATAGGCCCTTTTCCAAGGAGGACATACAGAGAGCCCATAGGCACATGAAAGGATGCTAAACATCACTAGCCATCAGAGAGATACAAATTAAAATGACAATGTGATACAATATCACACCTGTCAGAATGGTCATCATTAACAAATTAAACAAGTGCTGGTGAGGATGTGAAGAAAAGGGAGTACTAGTGCACTGTTGTTGGGAATGCAGACTGGTGCAGCCACTATGGAAAACAATATGGAATTCCCTCAAAAAACTAAAAATGGAACTGCCTTTTGAACCAGTGATTCCACTGTTGGAATTATACCTGAAGAATCCTAAAACACCAAATCAAGAGAACCAATGCATAACAATGTTCATAGCAGTGTTATTTATAATAGTCAAGTGCCAGAAACAGCTTAATTGCCCATCAGTAGATGAGTGGATCAAAAAACTGTGGTACATTTACACAATGGAATACTATGCAGCAGAAAGAAAGAAGGAACTCCTACCTTTTGTGACAGCATGGATGGAACTGGAGAGTATTATGCTAAATGAAATAAACCAGGTGGCAAAAGACAAATACTGTATGATCTCACCTATAAGTGGAACCTAATGAATAAAACAAACAGTCCAGGAAAATAGAACCAGAGGCATGGAAATAAGGAACAAACTGACAGTGACTGGAGGGGAGAGGGGATAAGGTAAGGGGGAAATAAGGAGAAGGAAGGGTCTAGTCAAGAAGGAGGTATAAATGACCCATGGGCATTGACAACAGGTAGAAATTTACTCTGGGAGGGAGCGTAGGAGAGAGCAAATGGGGAAAATTGGGACTACTGTAAAGAGTACCAATAAAAAAAGGCAAAAAAAAAAAAAGGAGAAAATTATGTTTAATAATACACATGACAGTTCTTCTTTAACAACCACAGTGTCCTATGGTGAAGGTGGAAAACATTTGAAAAATAACCAGTAATCTTCCCTAACAGTTTTGGGAGAAAATAGTGGCAACCCTTTTCTGAGCTTCTCCTCAGCCATGTAACAATGACATATGGCATCTCCAAATTCCTCCCAATAATAACTCACCATAGAGAGCCTATTTTATCCTAGATTACAGAGGAAAAAGAAAATTGTCTAAAAACTAGAGCATCCAGGTTTTACTAATAAATTTGGATGGTTGGCTGATACGACATAGCATTTTATTTTATAGAAGGCTGGAAAATAAACCCCCTTGTGGATTCTCTGGTTAATGCTTCTTGGAGAGATAGCAGGGACTGTGAGTGGGTTCAATCCAAAATGAACTATGAGATGTCCACAGCTTCGTATGGGTGTATGAGTATTACTGAACTATGTGATAAAGTAGACAATTTTCCCATATTTTTTCAGAAAAAAATTTATAGTGACACTGGAGATTCTAAAAACTTTAATGCCAGGGAGCAGAAAAAGGGAAATGAACACAGATCAAGTAGAATGAGTATATAGAGGGCTACAGAGTTATCTCCAAGTGGCCTGACTGACCACCCAAGTTACAAAGATCAAAAACCATGACAAATACAAGCTCTCTATTTCTGGTGGCAATCTGGTTACGAAACATTTGGCAGCATAAACAATACAAATCATCAGGCAAGTGATAGCACCATGTTTCTTCAAGGTTTATTTGGATTGGATCCTAGCTGGCAACCAGTTAGAGAGACAGAGCCCAGCATCCCCCAGGAAAGGCCTAGCAAATCTTAGGCTGGATGTCAGAGACCCACCTAAGCTGGATAGTCTACACTGGGTTCCTGAAACATGTCCCAGGATCACCCACACCATAATGTAAAAAGGAAGGCTAGAGATTAGTGAGCCCTCATAGAACTCAGGTACTCTTTCTTTTTCTTTTCTTTTTTAACATTTTACTCTTTGGTTTTTCAATTACAGTTGTTCCATCTTTCCCCCATTGCTCCCCCGCAGCCCACCCCTTCTCCCACAATAATATCCCTTCCTGTTGTCCATGTCCATGAGTCATTTATACACATTCCTTGACTAAACCCTTCCATTACTTATCCCCCTTCTCTCCCTCCCCCTTCTCCCATATTGACTGCTATTCTGATCCTTGTTCTATTTAGTTCATTTGATTATGTTGTTCTTTAGTTTCCTGTATGAGGTGATATCATATGGTATTTTTCTTCCTTTGCCTGGCTAATTTCACTAAGCATAATTCTCTCTAGTTCCATCCATGTTGTCGCAAATGGCAGGACTTCGTTCTTTCTCTCTGCTACATAGTATTCCATTGTGTAAATGTACCACTGTTTTCTTATCCACTCATCTACAGATGGGCACTTAGGCTGTTTCAAGCACTTAGCTATTGTAAACAGTATTTCTATTAACATTGGGGTGCATAAGTTCGTTTGAATAAGTGTTTTAGGATTTTTCGGGTATAATCCTAGCAGTGGAATCGCTGGTTCAAAAGAAAGGTCCATTTTTAGTTTTTTGAGGAATTCTATACTGTTTTCCATAGTGGCTGCACCAGTCTGCATTCCCAACAACAGTAAAGTAGGGTTCCCATTTCTCCACATCCTGGCCAACACTTGTTGTTTGTTGATTTGTTGATGATGGCCATTCTGACAGGTGTAAAGTGGTATCTCATTGTAGTGTTTATTTGCATCTCTCTGATGGATAGTGATGTTGAGCATTTTTTCATGTGTCTACGGACCTTCTGTATGTCCTCTTCGGAGAGGTGTTTGTTCAGGTCCTTTGCCCATTTTTTAATTGGGTTTTTTGTTTTCTTGATATTGAGTCGTATAAGCTCTTTATATATTTTGGAGATCAGTTCCCTGTCTAAGATATCATTGGCAAATATGATTTCCTTATGGTTGGTTTCCTTTTCATCTTGGTGATGTTTTCTTTTGCTGAGCAGTAACTTTCGTTTGATGTAGTCCCATTTGTTTATTTTTTCCTTTATTTCTCTTGCCTTAGGAGATATATCCATGAAAATAGTTACGTGGGATACCTGAAATTTTCCTGCCTATATTTTCCTCTAGGACTTTTATGGTGTCACGGCTTACATTTAAGTCTTTGATCCATCTTGAGTTTATTCTCGTGTGTGTTGTAAGTTGGTGGTCTAGTTTCGTTTCTTTGCATGTCACTGTCAGTTTTCCCAACACCATTTGTTAAAAAGGCTCTTCACACTCCATTTTACATTCCTTCTTCCTTTATCAAATATTAGTTGACTATATAGTCTTAGATTTATTTCTGGGCTCTCTATTCTGTTCCATTGATCTATAAGTCTGTTCTTATGCCAGTACCACACTGTTTTGATCACAGTGGCTTTGTAGTATTGTTTTATGTCTGTCTGGTATTGTAATTCCTCCTGCTGTGTTCTTCTGTCTCAAAATTGTTTTTGATATTTGGGGTCTTATTTTCTTCCATATGGATTTTTGTAGTATTTGTTCTAGGTCTGTGAAATATGTCATTGGTATTTTAATAGGGATTGCATTGAATCTGTAAATTGCTTTGTGTAGTATGGCCATTTTGATGATGTTGATTCTTCCCATCCAAGAACATGGTATATGCTTTCATTTATTTGTACCTGCCTTAATTTCTTTCTTCAATGTTACGTAATTTTCAGAGGGCAGTTCTTTTATGTCTTTGGTTAAGTTTATTCCTAGGTACTTTATTTTTCTTGTTGCTATAGTAAATGGTATTTTCTTTTTTGCCTCTGTCTCTGATATTTTATTGTTGGTGTAAAGAAATGCCTTAGATTTCTGTATTTTATTTTGTACCCCGCTATTTTGCCAAATTCACTTATTATATCAAGTAGTCTTTTAGTGGAGTTTACAGGGTTTTCTAAGTATACGATCATGTCATCTGCATATAATGATAATTTTATTTCTTCTTTCCAAATTTGGATGCCTTTTATTTCTTTTTCTTGTGTGATTGCTGTGGTTAGGACTTCTGATACTATGTTGAATAGGAGTGAAGAGAGTGGACATCCTTGTCTAGTTCCTGATTTCAAGGGGAATGCTTTCAGTTTTTTTCCATTGAGTATGATGTTGGCTTCAGGTTTCTCATATATAGCCTTAATGATGTTAAGGTATGCTCCCTCTATTCCCATTTTGCTGAGCGTTTTCATCATAAATGGGTGTTATACTTTATCAAATGCTTTTTCTGCATCTATTGATATGACCATGTGATTTTTGTCTTCCATTTTATTTAGATGATGTATTATATTTATTGATTTGTGAATATTAAAAACATCCTTGCATCACTGGGATGAATCCCACTTGATCGTGTTGTATGATCTTTTTGATGTATTGCTGGATCCTGTTTGCCAAGATTTTATTGAGGATTTTAGCATCTATGTTCATCAGTGATATGGGCCTGTAGTTTTCTTTCTTTGTTGTGTCTTGACCTGGTTTTGGAATTAGGGTAATACTGGCTTCATACTAAGATTTTGGGATTTTTCCCTCTTCTTGAATTTTTTGGAATAGTTTGAGGAGGGTAGAAGTTAATTCTTCCCTAAATGTTTTGTAAAATTCGCCTGGGAAGCCATCCGGTCCAGGCCTTTTATGTTCGGGGAGATTTTTGATTACTGTTTCCATGTCCTTCTTTGTTATTGGTCTGTTGAGACTTTCTGCTTCTTCTTGATTCAGTTGTGGCAGGTTATATGTTTCTAGAATTTTGTCAATTTCTTCTAGGTTGTCAATTTTCTTGCCATAAAGTTGTTTGTAGTAATTTCTTACAATCTTTTGAATTTCTGTGGCATCAGCTGTGATTTCTCCTTTTTCATTTCTGATTTCATTTATTTGGGTCTTCTATCTTTTTTTCTTGGTGAGCCTGGATAAAGACTTGTCGATTTTCTTTGTTTTTATAAAGAACCAACTCCTAGTTTTGTTTATCTTTTGAATTGTTTGTTTAGTCTCTATGTCATTTAATTCTGCTCTGATCTTGATGATTTCCTTACTTCTTCTTGCCCTGGGCTTTGTTTATTGTTATTGTTCTAGTTCTTGTAGCTTTAGGGTTAGATTTTTTATTTGAGATTCTTCTGTCCTTTTCAGATATGCCTGTATTGCTATGATCTTCCCTCTTAGGACTGCTTTTGCTGTGTCCCATAGGTTTTGGGCTCTTGTGTGTAGATTGTCATTAGTTTCTGCAAATTTCTTGATTTCTTCTTTGATGTCATTGTTAACCCATTCATCATTTAAGACCATGGTATTCATTCTCCATGAATTTCGGTGTCTTTGATTTTTTTTCTCTGAGGTTGATTTTTAGTTTCAAGGCATTGTGGTCTGAAAAGATGCTTGATATGATTTCAATTTTCTTTAATTTGTTGAGGCTTGTTTTGTGTCCTATCATGTGGTCTCTCTTTGAAAATGTCCCATGTGCATTTGAAAGTAATGTATATTTTGTTTCTTTGGGATGAAAAATTCTATGTATATCAGTTAATTTGATGTGGTTTAGTGTGTAGTTCAATGCCTGTATATCCTTGTTGTTTCTTTGCTTCAAAGATCTGTCTATCGTTGATAATGGAGTGTTAAAGTCCCCTACTATGAGTGTGTTACTGTTAATATCCTTCTTATGGTCTTCTAGTATTTGCTTTATGTATTTGGGTGCTCCTATGTTGGGTGCATATATGTTTATCAGTGTTATATCATTTTGATGGATTGTTTCCTTAAGTATTATAAAATGTCCTTTTTATCTCTTTTTATTCCCCTTGCTTTGAAATCCGTTTTGTCTGATATGAGTACTGCTACCCCAGCTTTTTTTTCATGTCCACTTCATTGGAATACTTTTTTATATCCCTTTACTTTCAGTCTAAGTAAATCTTTTGTTTTGAGGTGTGTTTCTTTTAGACAGCAAATATGTGGGTCCTGTTTTCTTATCCATTCCATTACCCTATGTCTTTTAATTGGAGCATTTAATCCACTTACATTTAAGGTTATTATTGACATGTATTTATTCATTTCCTTTTGTATCTGTGTTACTCTCTCTCTCTTTTTTTTTTTTTTTTTCTTAAAACATTCCCTTTAGCATCTCTTGCAATGAGGGTCTGGTGGAGATGTATTCGTTTAGTCTTCCCTTGTCTGAGAAACACCTTATTTCACCTTCCATTTTGAAGGAGAGCCTTGCTGGGTAGAGTATTCTTGGTTGTAGGCTTTGTTTTTCATTGCTTGAAATATTTTTGACCATTCCTTTCTGGCTTGTAGTCTTTCTGTTTAGAAATTGGTCCATAGCCTTATCGGAGCTCCCTTGTATGTTATTTGCTGTTTTTCTCTTGCTGCTTTTAGAATTTTCTCTATGTCTTTGAATGTTGCTGTTTTAATTATGATGTGCCTTGGAGTGGGTTTTTTGCGCTTCCTCTTCTTTGGGACTCTGTGCTTCTTGAACTTGCATAACTTTTTCTCTCATCAGGTTGGGTAAATTTTCCGTTATTACTTCTCCTATCGGCTTTTCCATTCCTTGCCCCTCTTCTTCTCTCTCTTTTATTTCGATGATCCTTGTATTATTTTTTCTCATACTATCCTGTAATTCCCTTATATCTTTTTCGTACTTTTTCAAACTTTTTTATTTTGTTGTATTGTCTGGGAATTTTTTTCTACATTGCCCTGTAACTCACTGATCCGATCCTCTGCTTTGTTTAGCCTGCCTTTGATTGATTCTACTGTGTTTTTCAGTTCAGAGATTGCATTCTTCATTTCTTCCTGGTTCTTGTTAATAGTTTCTATGTCCTTTTTATGCTGGTGTAGTTCTCCGTAAGTTTCCTGTAATTTTCTTGCAGCTGTTGGTAACTTCCTTGGAGGTGACCGTAGTGTTTTTGAGGTTGTCTAGTATATTAACTTCTTCAATACCATTGTTTTCAATTCCATGTGTGACATTTGGGCTATGTCTAGTCCATCTACCTCTCTTTCTGGGGATTCCTCTTTTCTTTTCATTGAGAAGTTATTTCTGCATCTTACCATGTTGGATTCTTCTTGATTGTTTTTGGTTTTTTGATTTGTCTTCTTTGACTCCCACCTATGTGGTATGAGATTCTTTATAGGAGACCTGGGGGTTTCCGTGGGGCAGTTTCTTTGATCTCCTGAGCCTGATGTTCTCGGCATACCCTTTATGTCGTTTGTTTATGCTGTCTGGTTATATTTCAGGTGCTCTTTTGTAGGATCTTTCCTCTGGCTAGTTGATTGAGTGTCACTCTGTCCATTTTGTCTTGTGGTCTTTTGTGGAGATGCTGTTAAAAACATAAATCCCAGGCGGAAAACCCACACCCTCAAAAATATCCACTACCCTCTATCCCGCTATCGTCAGCAAATGAGCCAGTATTAATATAAATGTAGAGAGATTAGGGCTTTTATATTATAGGAAGATAGATAAGAGTTGTTTTTAAAGAGGAAAATCATGATTTTTGAGAGAGGGGATAATAGATTAATAATTGTAGCAAGTAGTGTCGCGACTATGCAAGCCAGTAGGTCATATTTACATTGCATGTTAGTAATAATAAAAGAAAAAGTGGGAAGAATGCAGAATATAGTAAGAAAGTGAATTGTATAGTATTAGATTTATATAGTAGGTATATTTTATTTATTTAGTGTGAAGAGGAGGCTAAACTAGACAATCAAATAAACAAAAATTAAAGAGGAAGGATGAGAAAGAGAGATGGTGTGAAACAAATTAGAGAGATAGGTTTAAAAACTTTTTTTTAATTAAAAAAATTAAAATTAAAATTAAAAGTAAGAAATTAAAAAAATTAAAATAAAATAAAATACAAACAAAAAAACTAAAATAGAAATGAAAAACTAAAAAAAAATACAAATGGCAGGTTTTTACTCAGTTCAGCCTTTGTGTGTCATCTTCTTTTTCTGGATCCACAGCTGGTCTAATGAGGCAGGCCAGAGGTTCCTGTTCCTTGCAGCAGCGGTGTGCACCCATGATGTCCGGTGTTCGTTTGGTGCCTTTTGGAGCTGGCCAGAGTGCTTGTGCATGCACAAGGTGGCCTTTTGTGCTAGCCTCAGGCCTGCCAAGCCACGACCCTGGAGTTGATCTCTTGCCCCTTGGGGCGGTGCCCCAGACACTTGTGCACAATGCAAGTAAGCATCCGTGAGTCACTGCCGCCCACTGTTCCCGCGCCGCAACTGCCCGTTGGTCCAGCACCCACCTGGGGGGGCATGAGCCGAGCCCGCTTAAGTGGTCTGCGCTCCAGCTTGGCGCCCACTGGGGCTGGCTAGGGATGTCAGCACATGGTCTTCTGCATGCCTAGCGGGCCCTCCCTGCACCTATTGGTGCACTGATCTTATGTCTGTTGGGGTGTGTCCGAGGTGCACCAGGAGGTGTGGTCCCACGCACCTGGGCCAGTGAATGAGGGCTCTTCCCTGTGTGCTCCCACGCGACCCAAAGTTGGGGGGTTGGGGTGTGGACAAGTGCACTTCTGAGCCTGCACTCCTCAAGAATGTCCTATCACTCCTGAACTTTCCACCCCTCTCTTCAGTACACAAGAGAAAATTATAAAGGAAAGTCACCTTCTCACATGCACAGCAGTATGATATTTCTTGTCTTTCGGTGCCAGATGCCACCTGGCCCACTCCTGGCTCTGCCAGCAGGCAGAGATCCGCTCTCCTCCTGACTCCTCTCTGGGGAAGCCTGTGGTCACCAAAAAGCCTTTGTTTACTTCCAGCCGCAGCTCGGGGAGCCAACCCAGTCAGAAATCTCGTCTCATCCCTTTTTCCTCCGCTATCCTCACCGAACAGGTCATTCCCAGATGGTTTTCTCTAATCCAGCAGTGCCAAGACTCAACTCCTGCAAGTTTTCAGCTACTCACTGAGATGTTCTATCTGCAATTAGTCTAAACTATAGATGAGTCTCGGGAGCCAGAAAGTGCAGCCTCCTCTCACTCCTCCAACATCTCCTCTCTCATCAGGTGCTCTTTCTAGGGCATTTAATACTTGAGATATCAGACTAATTCAATATGCCATTTACAATCCTGCCAAGCTTAGTACTTGATGCTTCAGGTACTGGGAGTCACTGAGTCTTCTGGATGCTTATCTTTATTACCTACCCCTGATTGGGGTTGGGGCAACCAGAGTCTATCAGGTGGCAGGACTGGAATGCAAGGTTCATCTTGCCATTGCGTTCTGCCAAGAAGGCCTTTAATCCATTGTTTAGAGCATCCAGTGCCATGGAAGGAAATGGAATTCAACTTTTGATTCAGCAACCCAGGTTATCAGCTCACATAGTATCAACATCTAAAGGATACCAGTAGATAAAATTCTAGCATTAACATTTCAGTGTTAGCGGCCACAAGGAGAGGTTCAACATATGTACCAGATAGATTCGCTCTTTTTATCCCGGAAATCTTCTGCAACACTAAAGGAATAATTATGGCTCAGTAGTATACTTCAGAGAACTAACCAAAAAATAAATTCACATCAATTTAAACCAGGAAATCTGAATTTTTGGAAGAGAAAATAATTTCTTTTCCAGAGTCAATTATTTGTCTCAGAGAAATGTTTGCCAGTACAAAATCCCCCTTCCTTGCCTGTGGAACTCAAAAAAATAACAATCACAGCAGTGTATCTTTATGGAAGGGGCTGAAAGATGTTGGGGCAGAGGGGAAAAGAAGGATTAACATGGAGCCTTGTGCATTGCTCAGAGGAAGACAACCTAAATCAAAAACTCATGTGCAGCTGAAGGAACACTCACAAAGGAAAAACTGCAAATGGTAGGCTGATCATCATTTCTTTACGTGTACCCCAGTTGACAGATTACAAAGGACTTTTGTATTCATTATCTTGCTAGAGCCATCCAACATCTCTTAAACGTAAGCAGTACAACTATTGTTCATTCCATTTTACAGATGAAGAAGTCGAGTTTTGATGGCTAGAAAGGAAATCTTCAAACCTGTTTCTATCCCACAACCATGGCATCATCCAGGTGGTGGTGAACATAAAATGTCATATTTCACCCATGCACCACCTACCTTATCCCAGCCACAAAAGTCTCAGCTCTTAATTCATCTAGAAAAACTGCCTGCATCCTAAGTTTGGAGGCAGCTGTTCAAAGCCTTTCATACCTACATCCAACTGTCTCCTACTAGAGGCTAATATCTGATCTAATTGAATTGTCAGTAGGTACCAAAGAGGTAACAAAGAGGCACCTTCACAGTATAGCTTCTATAGCTAAGTCAACAAATGGGTCTATCTGGCTACTGCAGGGTTGGCTTAGAACCGTTAACTTTCTCTCTTAAAGCAGTAATGGTCACACCACTACAACTTCCCCATACCCCCAAGAGCCACCAAGGTACTGGCAGCTGCTTAGTACTTCAAGGAGTCATGAACCACCCTCAACCACATGGACAACTAAGGCACCTTTCAACAGTATCATTCTTAGAAAAGGGCAACCATGTCTTGCCCTAGGCCCCATACTTTATAAGGCCTTGCCCTGGACCTGGTGTAGCCACACTACTTCTCATAGAGCAGAGTCTATGGGGGCAAGGGGAATTGTCTACCATAAGTCTATGTTTCTCTCTTCTATGATACTCTCATATCCTTGAAATTCCATACCCATGTGCTCCAAACCTGTGTTCTTGTTCTGCTTTCTTAAAGATGGAACAAGTCACAGGTGGGCCCAACCCTAGGCCTCAAGGGTGCATAAAGGGTGGCTATGGGGCAGCTGTTGTCCTTCCATCCAGTGATGATGGAGTTTAAACATGTGGGCTACAACAGTACTTCTCAAACTTTAATGTGCTTGTGAGTAACCTGGAATGTTATTAAAATCCAGGTCATGGTTAAGTAGGTCTAGAGTGGGCCTTGAATGTTTACAATTCTAACAAAAACATATAATGCTTATTCTCGTAACCTAGACCACTGTTTTGAGGAGAAAGGCTGGTGTCTACAGGCATGTGAGGAAGGGCCCTCAGGTTAAGAAACATAGTCAAGAGGTTGAAGAGAAGAGAGAGATGGCAGTGAGCCGACATTGGGAATCCCTAACCCAGGCCTGTCAAAGATATGGGTGGCCTTGTCTTTTTCAGGTCAAGTATTAAGAGCACATGAACTAGATATCCAAGATGGCAGAGGAGTAAGTGGAAGCTACTCTAAACTCCTCCAAGAAACAGAGGAAGATGGCAGAGGAGTGAGAGGAGGCTGCGCTCTCAGACTCCCAAGACCCATCTGTAGTTAGGACTAATTGCAGACAGAACATATCAGTGAGCAGCTGGACACTGGCAGGAGTCGAGCCTTGGCACTTCTGGATTAGAGAAAAACCCATCTGGGAACAACCTGTTTAGTGAGGATAGTGGAGAAAAATGGGACAAAATAAGATTCCTGACAGGGGTGGCTGCCTGAGCTGTAGTTGGAAGGACACAAAGGCTTTTTGGTGACCACAGGCTTCCCCAGAGGGGAGTCAGAAGGAAATCGGATCTTTGCCTGCTGGCAGAGACAGGACTCGACACGGTGGCATTGGCGTTGGAAGACGGGCGACAGCGTGCTGCTGTGCAAGTGAAAACGTAATTTTTCCTTTGTATTTTTCCTTGTGAACTGCAGAGGGGGGGATGTTTGGGGGTGATAGGACATTCTTGAGGAGCGCAGGCGCATGAGTGCGCTCTCCCACTCCCCAACCCTCCCCTTGGGTCGCGCGGGCATGCATAGGGAGGTGCCCTCATTCACTGGCCCAGGTGCGGGGGCCACGTGTCCAGGTGCCCCTCGGACACACCCCAAGAGACATGAGATCAGTGCCCCAATAGGCTCAGGGAGGGCCCACTGGGCACGCATAACATGGTGCGCAGTCGCCCCTGGCCAGCTTCAGTGGGTGCCAGGCCGGAGCACAGAGCACTTCCTCAGGCTCTGCTCATGCCCGCCCAGGAGGGTACGGGAATGGTGGGCGGCAGCAGTGCAGGAACAGTGGCCAGCAGCGACTCACAGACACTCACTTCCACTGTGCACAAGTGTCTGGGGCCCCGCCCTAAAAGGTGAGAGACCAACTCCCTGAGCGTTGCTTGGCAGGACTGAGGCTACCTCTCAGGCCGCCTTGCTTGCGAATGGTCTCCCAAATGCAAGAGCACCTCTGCCTGGATTCAATAGGCGCCAATCGCTCACTTCCACTGTGCCCAAGAGTATGGGGCCCCACCCTAAGAGGTGAAAGACCAATCTGGAAAGCTGTGTGGCAGGCCTGAGGCAAGCTCTCAGGCCGCCTTGCGCATGCACAAGGGCACCTCAGCTAGCTCCACAGGCACCAATAAAATGCGCTGTGCGGGTGCACACCACTGCAGCAAGGAAGAGGAATCTCTGACCCACCTTATTAGACCAGCTGTGGACACAGAAAAACAAGACCATACACAAAACTGGACTGACATCTCCACAAAAGAACTCAAGACAAAACAGATAGAGAGATTTTCAATCAACTAGCAAGAAGGAAGATTCTACCAAAGAGCATATGAAATATAACCAGACAGCATAAACAAATGACATAAAGGGTACCACAAGAACATCAGGCTCAGAAGATCAAAGAGACTGCCCCACTGAAACCCCCAGATCTCCTATAAAGAATCTCATACCATAAAGGTGGGAAGTCAAAACAGACAAACCCAAAAAACAAACATAAACAAGAAGAATCCAACATGGTAAGATGCAGAAATAACCTCTCAATGAAAAGAAAAAAAGAATCCCCAGAAAGAGAGGTAGATGGAATAGACATAGCCCAAATGTCAGACACGGAATTACAAACAACGGTGATGAAGAAGTTCAATATACTCGACAACCTTAAAAACAACTGTGACAACCTCCAAGGAAGTTACCAGCAGCTCCAAGAAAATTACAGAGAACTACACCAGCATAAAAAAAAGACATAGAATGTATCAACAAGAAACAGGAAGAAATGAAGAATGCAATCTCTGAACAGAAAAACACAGTACAATCAGTCAAAAGCAGACTAAACGAAGCAGATGATCGGATTAGTGAGTTAGAAGACAATGTAGAAAAAAATTCTCAGATGATACAGCAAAAAAAAAAAAACATTGAAAAAGTATGAAGAAGAGGTAAGGGAATTACAGGATAGCATAAAGAAGAACAATATCAGAGTCACTGGAATGAAAGAAGAATCAGAAGAACAAGAAATACATAAAATGATAGGAGAAATAGCGACAGAAAATTTTCCCAACCTGATGAGAGAAAAAGTTATGAAAGTCAGGAAGCACAGAGAGTTCCAATGAAGAGGAACCCCAAAGAACCCACTCCAAGAAATATCATAGTTAAAAGGGCAACATTCAAAGACAAAGAGAGAATCCTAAAAGCAGCAAGAGAAAAACAGCAAATAACTTACAAGGGAGCTCCGATAAGGCTTTCGAACGATTTCTCAACAGAAACACTATAAGCTAGAAGGGAATGGTCAAACATATTACAAGCAATGAAAAACAAAGGCCTACAACCAAGAATAATCTACGCAGCGAGGCTCTCATTCAAAATGGAAGGTGAAATAAGGAGTTTCTCAGGCACAGGAAGACTAAAACAATACATCTCTAGCAAACCAGCATTGCAAGAGATGCTAAAGGGAATATTCTAAGAAAAAGGAAGAGAAAAAAAGACGAGAGGAACAGAGATACAAAAGGGAAATGAATAAATACATATCAATAATAAACTTAAATGTAAATGGATTAAATTCTCCAATTAAAAGACATAGGGTAACGGAATGGATATGAAAACAGGACCCACATATTTGCTGTCTACAAGAAACACACCTCAAAACAAAAGATTTACATAGACAGAAAGTAAAGGGATAAAAAAAATATTCCAAGAAAACGGACCTGAAAAAAAAGCTGAGGTAGCAGTCCTCATATCAGACAAAACAGAATTCAAAGCAAAGGCCATAAAAAGAGACAAATAAGGAGATTTCATAATACTTAAAGGAACAATCGATCAAGAAGATATAACACTGATAAACATATATGCACCCAACATAGGAGCACCCAAATACATAAAGCAAATATTAGTAGACCAGAAGAAGGATATTAACAACAACACACTCCTAGTAGGGGACTTCACTCCATTATGAACAATAGACAGATCATCGAAGCTAAGAAACACCAAGGATATACAGGCATTGAACAACACACTAAACCACGTGGACTTAAATGATGTATAAAGAACTTTTCACCCCAAAGAAGCAAAATATACATTTTTTCAAAGGCACATAGGACATTTTCAAAGATAGACCACATAATAGGACACAAAAGAAGCCTCAACAAATTCAAGAAAATTGAAATCATATCAAGCATGTTTTCAGACCACAATGCCTTGAAACTAAAAATCAACCTCAGGGAGAAAAATCAAACACACCCGAACTCATGGAGAATGAATAACACCCTATTAAATAATGAATGGTTTAAAAATGACATCAAAGAGAACTCAAGAAATTTCTAGAAACTAATAACAATGAACACACAAGAGCCCAAAACCTCTGAAACACAGCAAAAGCAGTCCTAAGAGGTAAGTTCATAGCAATACAGGCATATCTGAAAAGGATAGAAGAAGCTCAAAAAGAAAAAACTTAATCCTAAAGCTACAAGAACTAGAACAACAACAAACAAAATCTAGGGCAAGAAGTAGAATGGAAATCATCAAGATCAGAGCATAATTAAATGACATAAAGACTAAACAAACAATCTAAAAAATCAACAAAACTAGGAGATGGTTCTTCGAAAAAATGAAGAAAATCGACAAGCCTCTAGCTAGGCTCATCAAAAAAAAAGAGAGAAGACCCAAATAAACAAAATCAGGAACAAAAAAGGAGAAATCATGACTGATACCAAAGAAATACAAACAATTGTAAGAAATTACTACAAACTGTATGGCAAGAAACTTGACAACCTAGAAAAAATGGACAAATTACAAAAAATATATAACCTTTCAAAGATAAATCAATAACAAGTAGAAAGTCTCAACAGATCAGTAACAAAGAAGGAAATGGAAACAGTAATCAAAAATCTCCCTGGACACAAAAGCCCTTGACTGGATGGCTTCACAGGCGAATTTTAGAAACATTTACGGAAGAACTAATGACTACCCTCCTTAAACAATTCCAAAAAATCCAAGTACAGGGATAAATTCCAAACTCTTTCTATGAAGCCAATATTACTCTAATCACAAAACCAGGTCAAGGCACAACAAAGAAAGAAAACTACAGGCCAATATCACTGATGAACATAGATGCTAAAATACTCAATAAAATTTTGGCAAACAGGATCCAGCAATACATCAAAAAGATCATACACCACGATCACGTGGGATTCATCACAGGGATGCAAGGATGGTTTAATATTCGCAAATCAATAAATGTAATACATCATCTAAACAAAATGAAAGACAAAAATCACATGATCATATCTATAGATGCAGTAAAAGCATTTGAATGCTCTGGCTGCTGTGGCTCAGTGGATTGAACGTCGGCCTGTGAATCAAGTGTCACTGGTTCGATTCCCAGTCAGGGCACATTACTAGGTTGCACGTCAGGTCCCCAGATGGGGGCGCAAGTGAAAGGCAACCACACAATGATGTTTCTCTCCCTCTCTTTCTCCTTTCCTCTCTCTAAAAATACAATCAGTAAACAAACAAACAAATAAATAAATAAATAATTTAAAAAACATGAGTGACATATAACAAAACAGAATTAAAAAAAAAGAAAAGAAAATGCATTTGATAAAGTACAACACCCATTTATGATGAAAACACTCAGCAAAATTGCAATAGAGGGAGCATACCTTAACTTAATTAAGGATATATATGAGAAGCCCGAGCCAACATCATACTCAATGGACAAAAACTGAAAGCATTCCCCCTGTAATCAGGAACTAGACAAGGCTGTGCACTCTCCCCACTTCTATTCAGCATGGTGTTGGAAGTCCTTGCCACAGCAATGAGACAAGAAAAAGAAATAAAAAGCATCCAAATTGGGAAAGAAGAAGTAAAACTATCATTATATGTAGATGACATGATAGTATACCTAGAAAACCCTATAAACTCCACTAAAAGACTATTCGGTATAATAAGTGAATTTGGAAAAATAGCAGGGTACAAAATAAATATACAGAAATCTAAGGCATTTCTGTACACCAACAATAAAATATCAGAGACAGAGACAAAAAAGAAAATACCATTTAGTATAGCAACAAGAAAAATAAGGTAACTAGGAATAAACTTAACCAAAGGGATAAAAGAACTGTCCTCTGAAAATTACACAATATTGAAGAAAGAAATTAAGGAAGATACAAATAAATGGAAGCATATACCATGTTCTTAGATGGGAAGAATCAACATCATTAAAAAGGCCATATTATTTAAAGCAATTTGAGCCCTGGCTGGTTTGGCTCAGTGGATTGAGCGTCGGCCTGCGAGCTAAGTGTTGCTGGTTCGATGTTCCAGTCAGGGCACATCAGAGAAGGAAAACTCTGATTCCAAAAAACCTCCGCTGCCTTGCAGCATACCTCTTCAGGGGAAAGGCTAAGGGAGTAAACCCCGACAGAAAATCCGGAGCCAGAGTCCCTAAGGCGGTTTGACGTTGTAGTCAACACCGGCAACTCCTGCGGCGCACCTGAAGCCAAGCTGTATTGACTCCGTCTTTCCCTTGGATCCCTCAGCTGCGAAGAGAGGGGGGGTCTGCTGCATGGGCAACAGCAGACCCTCCATATCACCCTGCCCAGGCTCTGTAGCTTCAGCTTCACTGGAGAGGACACTCCAGCGTCATCGCAAGATGTCGATTCAACATGGGAGGAGACAGATACCGTGTCACTCCCGAGTCGGACTGCACAACCATTCTCGGCGGTGCAGACAGACACTTAAGAAGCTACACCATCGTCTCTCGAGACGGACGGCTGCCGACGACGATTTAAAGCAATTTACAGATTCAATGCAATCCCTATTAAAATACCAATGACTTATTTCATAGACCTAGAAAAAATACTTGAAAATTTCATGTGGAACCAAAAAAGACCCCGAATAGCAAAAGCAATCTTGAAAAAGAACACAGCAGGAGGAATCATGATACCAGACATCAAACAATACTACAAAGCCACTGTGATCAAAACAGTCTGTTCCTGCCATAAGAACAGACATATAGATCAATGGAACAGAACAGAGAGTCCAGAAATAAACCCAGGCCTCTATGGTCAACTAATCTTTGATAAAGGAGAAAAGAACACAGAATGGAGTGAGAAGAGCCTCTTCAAAAATGGTGCTTGGAGAACTGGACAGGGATATTGAAAAAAAATGAAACTAGACCACCAACTTACAACACACACAAGAATAAACTCAACATGGATTAAAGACTTAAATTTAAGCCATTACACCATAAGAGTCCTAGTGGAAAACATAGGCAGGAAAATTTCAGATATTTCACATAACGATATCTTCAGGGATACATCTCCTTAGGCAAGGAAATAAAGGAAAAAATAAACAAATGGGACTACATCCAACTAAAGAGTTTCTGCTCAGCAAAAGAAAACATCAGCAAGATGAAAAGGAAACCAATCATATTGGAAAACATATTTGCCAATAATATCACAGAGAGGGAACTGATCCCCAAAATATATAAAGAGCTTATACAACTCAACATCAAGAAAACAAACAACCCAATTAAAAAATGGGCAAAGGACCTGAACAAACACTTCTCCAGAGAGGACATACAGAAGGTTTATAGGCCCATGAAAAAATGCTCATCATTGGCCATCAGGAAGATGCAAATAAAAACCACAATGAGATACCACTTTATAACTGTCAGAATGGCCATCATCAAAAAATCAACAAAAAACAAATGCTGGCGAGGATGTGGAGAAATGGGAACCCTACTGGACTGTTGGTAGGAGTGCAGACTAGTGCAGCCACTATGGAAAACAGTATGGAATTACCTCAAAAAACTAAAGATGGAACTGCCTTTTGAACCAGCAATTCCACTGCTGGGATTATACCCTAAAAATCCTAAAACCCTAATTCAAAAGCACTTCTGCACTCCTATGTTCATAGCAGCCCTGTTTACAATAGCTAAGTTCTGGAAACAGCCTAAGTATCCATCTGTACATGAGTGGATCAAAAAACTGTGGCACATTTACACAATGGAATACTACATAGCAGAAAGAAAGAAGGAACTCCTGCCATTTGTGACAACATGGATAGAACTAGAGAGAATTATGCTTAGTGAAATAAGCCAGGCAAAGAAAGCAAAATACCACATGATATTACCTAATACAGGAAACTAAAGACCAACACAAACAAACGAACTAAATAGGACAAAGAGTAGAATAGTAGTCAGTAGTGGGGGATGGAAGTTTGAGAGAAGAAAGATAAGTAAGGGGAGGGTTTAGTCAAGGAACGTGTGTAAATGACTCATGGACATGGACAATGGTAAGGGATATGATTGTGGGAGAAGGGATGGGCTGGGTGGGGGGAGCAATGGGGGAAAAATGGGACGACTGTAATTGAAAAACCAAAAAATAAAAGAAATTAAAAAAACAAAAAAATAAATGAGCCACTTGTTGACAGACAGAACATTATATTCCCACCTCTGCAAATAAAAGTGGGTCTCGTCAAGCAATTTTTTAAAGCTTTGCCAACTTAAGGAGACTGTTTCAAATATCTCAGTTTGACATTCCCTAACCTTTCCTTTGAAAAGATAAAATGCCTTAATATCTATGTTTTGTAGCAGAACTTTACTACTTGTACACAATTTGACTTACAGTAACAATATATAGCACTTATATAAATAAGATAACTCTAAATAGTATATTCAGGTAATTTTTTTTTATTTTCTGTTGTATGTACATTTTCTATGATTACTGGGACAAAGGGATGATATCCTGTACCTTAAAAAATTGACGTGAGATCCAGAAAGTGTGGATCAATCTAAGGAGCAACAAAAAACAAGAAGAGTCACAAAAATGGGGAGACAGAGAAACCGCCCCTCATCAAAAAGAAAGGAAGAAACCTAAAAAAGTGCTAAATGAAAGAGGGAAGCAAACTATCAGATATGGAATTCAAAACATGGATTATGGGGAAGCACAATGAGATCATTGAGCTCAAGGAAAACTACAAAGATCTCCAGGGAAACTACAAGAAACTCCAGGGAAACTACAAGAAACTTACTGAGAATTACACCAGCATGAAAAACGACATAGGACCTATGAATAAGAGCCAGGAGGAAATGAAAATACAATTTCTGAATTGCAGAACACAGTAGAAGGAATTAAAAGCAGGTTAAAGGAAGCAGAAGATGGAATCAACGAGCTGTAGTACAGCATATAAAAAAACTCCCAAACAGTGCAAGGAAATGAAAAAAGACTGAACAAGAATGAAGTTGTTTTAAGATTGCTACAGGACAACATGATACGTATAATATCCATATCATAGAAATTCAAGAATGAGAAGAGAAGCTAGGGATAGAAAACCTGTATGAAAAACTAATGACAAAAAACTTCCCTAACATGATGAGAGAAAGAGTCAAACTAGTCCTGGAAGCACAGAGGGTCCCAACAAAGATGAACCCCAACAGGCCCACTTCAAGACACATCATAATTAAAATGGCAACATTCAATGACAAAGAGAGAATCCTAAAAGCAGCAAGAGAGAAACAACGAATAATATACAAGGGAGCTCCAAAAAGGCTATCATCAGCTTTCTCAGCAGAAATGTTACAAGCCAGAAGAGAATGGCAAAAAATATTCCAAGCAAAGAAAACCAAAGGTCTACAACCAAGAATACTCTACCCAGCAAAGCTCTCATTCAAAATGGAGGGTGAAATAAGGAGTTTCCAAGACAAAAGAAGGCTAAAAGAATACATCTCCACCAAACCAGCATTGCAAGAGATGCTAAAGGGTTTGCTCTAAGAAGATAAAGAAACAGAGAGAGACAGAGAAGAACACGAGTCCAAAGGGGTAAAATGACAATGAATAAGTACTTATCGGTAATAACCTTAAATGAAAATGGATTAAATGCTCCAATTAAAAGACATAGGGTAGCTGAACGGATTAGAAAGAATGACCCACATATATGCTGTCTACAAGACACCCACTTTAGAACAAAATATCTACACAGACTGAAAGTGAAAGGATGGAAAAAGGTATTTCAAGAAAATGGACATGGAAAGAAGCCGGGGTAGCAATACTTATATCAGACAAAACAAATTACACAACAGAGGCCATAAAAAGAGACAAAGAAGGGCATTTCATAATACTTAAGGGAAAAATTTATCACGAACATATAACCCTTATAAACATATATGTACACAACTTAGGAGCACCCAAATATGTAAGGAAAATTTTGAAAGACTTCAGGAAGGATATACACAGCAACACACGAATAGTAGGGGATTTTAACACCCCATTATCAACAATGGAGAGATCTTCAAAGCAAAGAAACACCGAAGATATTGAGGCACTGAACAACACTCTAGATCAAATGAACTCAGTTGATATATATAGAACTTTTCACCCCAAAGAAGCAAAATATGCATTCTTTTCAAGTGCACATGGAATATTTTCAAAGATAGACCACATGGTAGGACACAAAACAAACCTCAACAAATTCAAGAAATTTGAAATTACATAAAGCATCTTCTCAGATTACAAGGGCTTAAAACTGGAAATCGACCTCAAGCAAAAAACTCAAAGACATTCAAACATGGAGAATGAATAACATGCTACTAAATAATGAATGAGATAACAATGACATCAAGGAAGAAATAAAAAAAGTTTCTGGAAACAGGTGATAATGAACACACATCAACCCAAACCTATGGAATACAGCTAAAGCAGTCTTGAGAGGAAAGGTCATAGCACTACAAGCCTACCTAAAAAGGATAGAAGAATCGCTAATAAAAAATTTAACCCTACAGCTACAAGAACTAGAGAAAGAACAAGCAAGCCCAGAGTGAGTAGAAGGAAAGAAATCATTAAGATCAGAGCAGAATTAAATGACATAGACTAAACAAAAAATTCAAAAGATCCATAAATCCAAGAGCTGATATATGAAAAGATCAACAAAATTGACAAGCCTTTAACCACGCTAGTCAAGAAAAAGAAAGAGAGGACTCAAATAAATAAAATCCGAAATAAAGGAGGAGGAATCACAAGTGATATCACAGAAATACAAAGGACTGTAAAAAATTATTATGGACAACTTTATCACAATAAATTTGACAACCTAGATGAAAAGGACAAAATTCTGGAAACACATAATCTTCCAAAACTGAACCAAGAAGATGAAGAAAGCCTGAACAGACCAATAACAACTAGTGAAATTGAAGCAGTAATCAAAAAACTCCTGACACACAAATGCCCTGGATCGGATGGTTTCACAGGTGGATTTTACCAAACATTTAGGGAAGAAGTAACTCCTATCCTTCTCAGATTATTCCAAAAAAACAAGAAGATGGAAGACTCCCAAACTCATTCTATGAAGTCAGTATGACCTTAATTCCAAAACCAGATCAAGACACAACAAAGAAAGAAAACTACAGGACAATATCGCTGATATACATAGATGCTAAAATTATCAACAAAATATTGGCAAACTGGATCCAGCAACACATTAGAAAGATTTTACACCACAATTAAGTGAGATTCATCCCAAGGATGTAAGAATGGTTTAATATTCACAAATCAATAAATGTAATACAACACATAAACAAAATGAAAGATGAAAACCACATGATCATATCAATAGATGCAGAAAAAGCATTTCATTAAGTACGACACCCATTTATGATGAAAACTCTCAGCAAAATTGTAGTAGAGGGAGCATACCTCAACATAATATAGGCCATATATGAGAAACCTGAACCCAACATCATACTCAATGGGCAAAAACTGAAAGCATTCCCCCTGAAGTCAGGAACAAGACAAGGATGTCCACTCTCTGCACTCCTATTCAACATGGTCTTGGAAGTTCTAGCCACAGCAATCAGATGAGGAAAATAAATAAAAAGCATTCAAACTCAAAAAGAAGAAGTAAAACTGTCATTATTTGCAGACGACATGATAGTGTACATATAAAACCCTATAGACTCCATGAAAAAATCTACTTGACCTAATAAGTGAATTCAGCAAAATAGCAGGGTACAAAGTCAATATTCAAAAATCAAAAGCATTTCTGTATACCAACAATAAAATATCGGAGACAGAGGCAAAAAAAAAAAATACCATTTACTATAGCAACAAGAAAACTAAAGTACCTAGGAATAAACTTAACCAAAGAGATAAAAGACCTGTACACTGAAAATTATGTAACGTTGAAGAAAGAAATTAAGGAAGATACAAAGAAATGGAAGCATATACCATGTTCTTGGATGGGAAGAATCAACATAATCAAAATTGCCATACTACCCAAAGCAATTTACAGATTCAATGCAATTCCTATTAAAATACCAATGACATATTTCACAGACCTAGAAGAAATTCTTCAAAAATTCATATGGAACCCAAAAAGAGCCAAACTAACCCCAACGATCTTGAGGAAGAAGAACACAGGAGGAGGAATCACAATACCTGATACAAATTATACTACAAGGCCACGGTAATCAAAACAGCCTGGAACTGACATAAGAACAGACATATAGATCAATGGAACAGATAAAGTGCCCAGATATAAACCCAGGTCTATATGGTCAACTAACATTTGACAAAGGGTGAAGGAACATAAAATGGAGTGAGAAAACCTAAAAAAAATTGATTTGATAGCAAAAAACTGCAGTCATTTCTGGATTCAGATGAAAAAGTTATTCAAAAACAAGTGTCATATCTAACTCAACAAAAATTGTGTTCCCCAGTGTAATGAAAGAAAACTTCCCAAATTTGGCGAAGGAAATAGACATACAAGTCCAGGAAGCACAGAGAGTTCCCAGGAACCTAGACCCAAAGAGGACCACACCAGGGCACATCAGAATTCAAATGCCAACGGTTAAAGACAGAGATAATCTTAAAAGCAGCATGAGGAAAGCAGAGGGTCACCTACTAAGGGATGCCTATAAAACTATCAGCTGATTTCTCAAAAGAAGTTTTGCAAGCAATAAGGAACTGGCAAGAAGTATTCAATGTGGTGAAATGCAAAGACCTACAACCCAGATTACTCCATCCACCAAAGCTATCATTCAGAATGGAAGGGCAGGTAAAGTGTTTTCCAGGCAAGGTAAAGCTAAAGGAGTTCATCATCACCAAGCTATTATTATATGAAATGTTAAAGGGACTTATTTAAAAAAAGAAGTACAACGCTGTGATCATTAAAATGACAACAAACATAACTATCAACAACTGAATCTAAAATATAAAAACAAACACTAAGCAAATAACAAGAACAGAAACAGAGTCATAGGTGTGGGGATCATTTGCAGGGTTATCAGCTGGGAGAGGGAAGTGGGAAAAATGAGGAAATGGTGCAGGGATTAAGAAGCATAATTGGTAGATACAAAATAGACAGGGAGAAGTTAAGAATAATATAGGAAAAGATGAAGCCCAATAATATGCATGACCTATGGACATGAACTAAGGGCAGTGGGATTGCTGGAGGGAAGGAGGTTACTGGGAAGAGGGGAGCAAAGGGAATAGAAATTGGGACTACTGTAACAATATAATCAATAAAATGTACTTTAAAAATAAATATAAAAGCAATAATTATAAAAAATAAAATGTACAAAGAACCATTAAAACTCAATGATAAGAAAGCAAACCATCCACTTAAAAATGGGAAACAAATCTCAACAGATTCTTCACTAAAGAATATATACAGCCCTGGCCAGTGTGGCTCAATTGGTTAGAGTCTCATCCTATGCATTGAAAGGTCACAGGTTCGATTCCCAGTCAGCGCACATACCTAGGTTGTGGGTTTGGTCTGGTCAGGCAACTGCTTGATATTCCTCACATCTCTCTCTGTCTCCTCTTCTCTCCTCTCTCTATCCCCCTTCCTCTCTCTCTCAAATCAATAAATGTATTCTTGTATGAGGACTCAAAAAAGATATACAGATAAATAAGCATATGAGAAGATGCTCCACATCATATGTCATTAGGGAATTGCAAATTAAAAGAACAATGAATTACAATTATGTACACATAAGAATGGGTGTAAGACAAACATCTGAAAACACCAAATACAAGCATGACTGTAGAACAACATGAATTCTAACTCACCATTGGTGGGAATACAAACTAGTACATCCACTTTGGAGGACATTTTGGCATTTTCTTACAAAACTAAGCACAATTTTACCATTTGATCCAGCAATATCACTCCTTGGTATGTATCCAAATGTGTTAAAAACTTAGATCCACACCAAAATAAACTCCTCATAAATATTTATAGCAGCTTTTTTCATAATTGCCAAAATTTGGAAGTAACCATGATGTCCTTCAGTAGGTGAATAGTTAAAAAACTGTGGTACATCCAAATAACGGAATATTTATTCAGCACTAAAAAGAAATGATGTATCAAACAATGAAAAGACATGGGTGAACCATAAATGTATATTATTCAGTGAATGAAGCCAATGTGAAAAGGTTACATACTGCATGACATTCTAAAGAAGATAAAACCAAGGAAAGAGTAAAAATATTAATGGAACCAAAAAAGACCCTGAATAGCCAAAGCAATCCTGAGACAGAAGAACACAGTAAGAGGAATCACAATACCTGATATCAAACTATACTACAAAGCCACTGTGATCAAGACAGCCTGGTACTGGCATAAGAACAAACATATAGTGCAATGGAACAGAATAGAGAGCCCAGAAATAAACCCAGGCCTATATGGTCAACTAAATTTGACAAAGTGGGAAGGAACATAAAATGGAGTGAGAAGAGCCTCTTTAACAAATGGTGGCAGAACTGGACAGGGATATGCAAAAACATGAAACTAGACCACCAACTTACACCATCAACCAGAATAAACTCAAGATGGATCAAAGATTTAAATGTAAGTCATGACACGATAAAAGTCCTAGAGGAAAACACAGGCAGGAAAATTTCAGATATCCCACGTAACAATATTTTCAATGATGCATCTCCTAAGGCAAGGGAAATAAAGGAAAAAATTAACAAATGGAACTACATCAAACAAAAGAGTTTCTGCTCAGCAAAAGAAAATATTAGCAAGAGGAAAAGTGAACCAAGTATATGGGAAAATACATTTGCCAATGACACCTCAGATAATGGATTGATCTCCAAAATAAATAAAGAACTTCTATGACTCAACACCAAGAAGACAGAAAACCCAATTTAAAAAAATGGGCAAAGGACCTGAACAAAAAATTCTCCAAAGGGAATATACAGAGGGTCAATAGACATATGAAAGAATGCTCAAAATCACTAGCCATCAGAGAGATGCAAATACCATCTCACACCAGTCGGAATGACCATCATCAACTAATCAACAAACAACAAGTGATGGCAAGGATGCAGAGAAAAGGGAACCCTGGTGCACTGTTGGTGGGAATGCAGACTGGTGCAGCCACTATGGAAAACAGTATGGAATTTCCTCAAAGAACTAAAAATGGAACTGCCTTTAGAACCAACAATTCCACTGCTAGGATTATATCGAAAGAATACTGAAACACCAATTCAAAAGAACCTATGCACCCCTATGTTCATAGGATCCCTGTTTACAATAGCTAAGTGCTGGAAATAACCTAAGTGCCCATCTGTAGATGAGTGGATCAAAAAACGGTGGTACATTTACACAATGGAATACTATGGAACAGAGAGAAAGAAGGAACTCCTGCCATTTGCGACAACATGAATGGAACTAGAATTATACTTAGTGAAATAAGCCAGGCAAAGAAAGAAAAAAGTCATATGATATCACCTAATACAGGAAACTAAAAGAACAACATAAACAAATGAACTGAATAGGACAAGGAGCAGATAACAGTCAATAGGGGGGAGGAAGGAGAGTAAGAAGGGGGATAAGTAAAGGAAGGGTTTAGTCAAGGAATGTGTATAAATGACTCATGGACAATGGGGAGGGATATAATTATGGGAGAAGGGATGGGCTGGGTGGGGAGGAGAAATGGGGGGAAAATGGGACAAGTGTAATTGAAAAACCAAAAAATAAAATTTAAAAAAAATTATAAAGGGTCTTAAGTCTGAGAGGGGGAAGTTGTTATTTTTTATTGCTATAAAAATTAATTAATTAAAAGAAAGAAGAATATAGGAAACGGTGAAGCCGAATAACTTGTATGCACGACCCATGGACATAAACTAGGGGGGGTGGGATTGCTGGTGGAAGGGGCATACTAGGCAGAGGGGAACAAAGGGGGAAATATTGGAAATATTGTAACAACATAAATAATAAAATAAACCCCCAAAAAGGCTATGCTGGATAGGAATGGAGAGAGCGGACATCCTTGTCTTGTTCCTGACCTCAGGGGGAATGCTCTCAGCTTCTGCCCATTGAGTATGATATTGGCTTCAGGTTTCTCATATATGGCCTTTATTATGTTGAGGTATGCTCCCTCTATTCCCATTTTGCTGAGTATTTTCATCATAAATGGGTGTCGTACTTTATCAAATGCTTTTTTAGCACCTATTGATATGATTGTGTGGTTTTCGTCTTTCATTTTGCTTATGTGGTGTATTATCTTTATTGATTTTTGAATATTAAACCATCCTTGCATCCCTGGGATGAATCCCACTTGATTGTGGTGTATGATCTTTCTAATGTGTTGCTGGATCCGGTTTGCCAATATTTTGTTGAGGATTTTAGCATCTATGTTCATCAATGATATTGCCCTGTAGTTTATTTTCTTTGTTATCTTGCCCTGGTTTTGGAATTAGGGTAATACTGGCTTCATAGAAACAGTTTTGGAGTCTTCCCTCTTCTTGGATTTTTTGGAGTAGTCTGAGAAGTATAGGAGTTTGTTCTTTGTTAAATATTTTGTAAAATTTGCCTGTGAAGCCATCTGGCCCAGGGCTTTTGTGTGCCAGGAGTTTTTTGATTACTCTTTCAACTTCACTATTTGTTATCAGTCTGTTCAGGCTTTCTGCTTCTTCTTGATTCAGTTTTGAAAGATTATATGTTTCTAGAAATTTGTCCATTTCATTCAGGTTGTCAAATTTCTTGTGGTACAGTTTTTCGTAATAATTTCTTACAATTTTTTTGTATTTCTGTGGTATCGTTTGTGATTTCTCCTTTTCCATTTCTGATTTTATTTATTTGGGTCCTCTCTTTTTCTTGAGTAGCGTGGTTAAAGGCTTGTCGATTTTGTTTATCTTTTCAAATATCAGCTCTTGGTTTTACTGATCTTTTGAATTGTTTGTTTAGCCTCTATGTCATTTACTTCTGCTCTGATCTTAATGATTTTCTTCCTTCTACTCACACTGGGCTTTGTTTGTTGTTGTTCCTCTAGTTCTTGTAGCTGTAGGGTTAGATTTTTTATTAGAGATTCTTCTATCATTTTTAGGTAGGCTTGTATTGCTATGAACTTTCCTCTCAGGACTGCTTTCGCTGTATCCCACAGTTTTGGGTTGTCGTGTGTTCATTATCATTAGTTTCCAGAAACTTTTTTCTATCTTCCTTGATGTCATTTTTAACCAATTTATTATTTAATAGCATGTTTTCATTCTCCATGAGTTTGAATGTTTTTGAGTTTTTTCCTTGAGGTTAATTTTCAGTTTCAAGGTATTGTGGTCTGAGAGGATACTTGATATAATTTCAATTTTCTTGAATTTTTTGAGGCTTGTTTCGTACCCTACCATGTATGTGGTCTATCTTTGAAAATGTTCCATCTGCACTTGAAAAGAATGTATATTTTGCTTCTTTGGGGTGAAAAGTTCTGTATATATTAATAAAGTCCATTTGATCTAGAGTGTTGTTCAATGCCTCAATATCCTTGGTGTTTCTTTGCTTCAAAGACCTGTCCATTGTTGCCAATGGGGTGTTAAGTTCCCCAACTATTAGTGTGTTGCTGTCCATTTCCTTCCTGAATTCTTTCAAAATTTTCCTTACATATTTGGGAGCTCCTATGTTGGGTGCATATATGTTTACCAGGGTTCTATCTTCTTGATGTATTGTTCCCTTAAGTATTATGAAATGCCCTTCTTTTCTCTTTTTATGGGCTCTGTTGTGAAATCTGTTTTGTATGATATGAATATTGCTACCTCATCTTTTTTTCATGTCCATTTGCTTGAAAAAAGTTTTTCTATCCCTTCACTTTCAGTCTGTGTAGATCTTTTGTGCAAAGGTGGATCTCTTGTAGACAGTATATATGTGGGTCATATTTTTTTATTTAATCATCTATGCTATGTCTTTTGATTGGTTCACTTAATCCATTTATATTTAAGGTTATTATTGATAGGTACTTAATCATTGTCATTTTCCTCTTTGTACCTGTGTTCCTCTCTGTCCCTTTCTTTTTCTTCATCTTCTTAAAGCAGACCATTTAGCATCTATTGCAATGCTGGTTTGGTGGCGATGTATCCTTTTAGCTTTTTTGTTGTTGTTGTTCTGGGAGAATCCTTATTTCCACCTTCCATTTTGAATAAGAGCCTTGCTGGGTAGAGTATTTTTTGGTTGTAGGTCTTTGTTTTTTAGAGCTTGAAATATTTTTTGCCATTCCTTTCTGGCTGGTAGTTTTTCTGTTGGGAAATTGGCTGATAGCCTTATCAGAGCTCCCTTCTATGTTATTAGCTGTTTCTCTCTAGCTTCTTTTAGGATTCTCTCTTTCTCTTTGAATGTTGCCATTTTAATTATGATATGTCTTGGAGTGGACTTCCTTGGGTTCATCTTCATTGGGACCTTCTGTGCTTCCTGAACATGTGTGGCTTTTTCTTTCATCATAGTAGGGAAGTTTTCTGTCATTACTTTTTCAAACAGATTTCCTATGCCTTACTCCCTTTCTTTTCCTTCTTCTAGCCCTATGATATGGATATCATTACATTTCCTGTTGTCCTACAGCTCTCTTAAAATGTGTTCATTCTTTTTCAGTCTTTTTTATTTTATTTTGTTTCACTCTGTGGGAATTTTTTTTCTACATTGTCCTCCAGCTCATTCATCTGATCTTCTGCTTCCTTTAGCCTGCTTTTGAATCCTTCTACTGTGTTCTTTAATTCAAAAACTGTAATATTCTTTTCCTCCTGGCTCTTATTGATAGTTTCTATGTCCTTTTTAATGCTGGTGTAGTTCTCAGTAAGTTCCTTGTAGCTTCCCTGAAGTTCTTCATAGTTCCCCTGGAGCTCTTTGTAGTTTTCTTTGAGCTTGTTGAGCTCATTGAGCTTCCGTATAATTATTATTTTGAATTCCATGGCTGATAGTTGGCTTTCCTCTATTTCATTTAGCACTCTTTCTTGGGATCCCTCCTTTTCTTTCATTTCTTTCTCCCTATTTTTGTGATTTTTCTTGTTTGTTTCTGCTTCTTAGACTAATCTTCTTTGATTTCCTGTCCTCATGTTGTGACCTTCTGTGGTAGGAGACCTCTGGGATTCAGTGTTGCAGTCTCCATGATCTCCTGAACTTGATGCTCTTGGGGTGCCCTTTATTCCATTTGTTTGGGCTGTCTGGTTGTATGTACTTGAGTTTTGTTTGTTGTTGTGTTGCTCTTCAGTGGGTCCTTCGCTTTGGTTACCTGACTGGAAGTCACTCCTCCTACCACATCTTGTATACTGTTGTAGATGTTCACTTTCTTTTCTTCCTGGATCTTCCCCAGTGACATGAGATCGTGTCTCAGTCTGTGCCTAGTCAGCCTGTTCAAGACTACTAGAGATCTACTGTCTTTGTTTGTCTCCTTTAGTTGTTAATCTATTCAATCTGAGATCATTTTTCAGGCTTAAGCACCGAGGGCAAGGCAGATTAATTCCTGTGGGTAAGGCTATTGGTTCCCCTCAGGCTGAAGCCACTTAGAGGGGAGTGATCTGCCTGCAGTATGGAGGATGGGTCAGCACTAGGACCTGGTTGACTGGGACCTGAGTTCTTTCCTCAAAGCCACTGCCCCATACTCTCCTTAAGCGTCTCTAGTTCACTCTGTCTTTCCTCTGCTGGAGCCCAGGGTAAGTGGGTGCCACTGTATTTTCATATGTGATCCCTTTAAGAACTCTCTGTCTCCTGCTGTTTCTCTCAGGATGAAAAAAAAAAAAAAAAAAAAAACCCAGAACAACAAAAACGTGGCTTTTTGCTTTTCACAGCTGGGTGCTATTTTTCTCTTGGCTCTGTTGTTGTAGGCTGGGAAGTCCAGCTGGGGACTTAGGTGTCCCCTCTTCTCACGGAGAACCCCCAGCTGCTGAGATGTTTCTCTGTCCCTTCAGCTGCTACCTGTGGGAGCCCAGTCAGCCCACTTGCATCTCCACACTTCCTACCAATCACATTGTGATGAAGTGGCCTTTTCTGTCTCTCTGTCTGTGGTTATAAGGCTTCTCACCAGCTAGTGTTCAATTGGTCATTCTGGATGATTTCTCCACAATTAAATTGTCATTCCACATTGGTCCTGAGTGGAGGTTAGTATCGCTTCCACTACTCATCATTGATCCCTCTGAGTAGTGCAATTTAATACTAGGAAATCTAGACATACAGTATAGTTCATCACAACAATTAGCTGAAGAAAACCTTTTTGAAAGACAAAAGTTAATATCTTAAATTTATTTTAAAAGTCCCTTAAGAAAATAAGAAAAAAAAAAATCTATACCAGAATAGAAAATTGAGCAAAAGTGTAAAGAAAGAAAGTTCAGTTTCACTACTTATCAAATAACTGTAAATTTAAAATAAGATACTAACTGTTTGTAGTCAGTTTTTCAAAATCTCAGTGATATCATAGATTCAGACAAAGAGGGTATGCACATATTCTACATCTAAGATGAGAATTATTATAGGGATATTTAGTGAAACCCCCAACAAAAGCCTGAAAAATGGGCATGCATGTGGAACCAACAATCAAATATCTAGGAATTTATTCAAAGAAGGCAATCAAAGACTGTCACAAAGACTTTAGGCACAGAATTCTCATCTCTGTGTTTTTAATTGTAAGGAAAAACAAAAATAACCTAAATGTTCAACAGTAGTAAGTTGGTCAGATAAATTGTGGTCCTCTCATACAATGAAGTGAACACTGAAGTATAGAAGAATAATGAACTCAAGAAGTTTATGAAAGATATAAAGAATATAGAGAAAGTAAAATCGAATGGGTATAATAAAATGTTAAATATGATTACCTCTGAATAATAAGAATATCGGTGACTTTTATGTCCTTTCACATTCCCCTTTTTGTATATCAGTATTTTCTACATGGTCTATAATAAAGGTATATTTATTTGCTAAAGATAATTTTAATAAAAGTGCTCTTTAATGTCTATACTTTTTAACTAAAAAGTTCCACTTCCACTTCTACAAATTCATCTCGATAAGCATAAATCCCTATGAAGTTTTATGGTACAAGAACAAAAATTAATATAATAGCAAAAAATACCAACGAAATCTCTAGCAATAGTAATTATAAAAAGTATGAGATAGCTATAGGATGGAATACTGGGTAACTATTAATAATCACGAAGTACAAGAATATTTAAATACATAAAATTTCAGTGAAAGGGGAGATTATAAAACATTGAATAGAATACAAAGCCAATATAAAAAAAACTGAAGAAAAAGACTGGAAGGAAATATACCAAAAATAAATCAATTATTTTTCTTTCCAAGTGCTAAGACTGCCCGTCATATATTTTCTTTTTTTTAAGTATATTTTATTGATTATATTGTTACAATAGTTCCAATATTTTCACCCTTACTCCCCTCCACCCAGCACCCCCCTCCCTCAACAATCCCCCCCCAAGTATGTGCCCAAGGTTCGTACGTACAAGCTCTCCTGCTTCACCCTTTCATAGATTCTTCTTTTTAATAAATAAATGATTAATTAATTATTTTAACAATAAAAAATAACAATCCCTCCCTCTCGGATATTAAGACCCTTTATAATCGTATAAAGGACAACGGGGGAATGTCTCAAGCTACTCTAGCTGCTTCAAGCTGGACATGGTCGTCGTCCTACCTACCCTTGGGTCCAGAAATCCCTAATAAGAGTGGGGGTGTGCAGGGGAGGGTGGCCTTCTCACATGGGGAAGGATCCTGCAGACTCCAGGTCAGTTGGCTGTCCCCGGACAATGGCGTGCTTGGTTTAACAGGCCGGCATCCTTGTCGTACTCTGGGGGCAACAGACTTGGCAACAGGGTTAAAAGACATCATTCAATCCATAACCACTAGATAACAGAAGGCAGGGAATAATTTTTCAATGTTCCATATTAGGGGAAACATAAAAAAGGGCTTCTTTGGAGGAAGGTGTGCCAAGCATATCTCACCAGTCCAAAACACTTTTGCCCATTATACTTAGTTTGGGCTGAGGGAAATATTTCAGGTTTCCCCCCTCTCAGACCTCTGGGCCCTTTCTGTCCAAGCCATTAGAATAGAAAAGAGAAACCAGTTTTAAAGTGAAGCCCACAGAGCACCCCATTTTTCACCAACCCAGCCACTTAGTTCAGAAAAACAGTTGAGTCTCAGGAGGCAGTGCTGCAGAGAGGATTAAGTGAGGCCTGTACATACAGACAATCACTCAGATAATGAGGTCATAGACTTAAGCCCTTTGAAAACATAAAACACGTGTTAATTTATGTAGCATAACCCACAAACAAGTCTCTAAATCTGTAAGAATGTCTTATTGGAAAGACATCCAGTTGCAGGGCATTTGACATTCTTTTCTTGCCTGTAACTTAAATATCTTTGATGATACCACAGACATAGTTTAACTTTCAAGTGAAAACATATTTTAAATGAGAAGAGACTTTGAAGATGGTTAGCTGCACTACTTTATAGTCTACCACTGATCATTGTGATTTTCCTTGAACAATGATTTTTCTCCCTAAGATTACTCTCCTTGTCATTAAAGGGAGTGCATTAAGTCCATTTTTAATTTATCCTGTTCATTTGCATAAACACAACAAGAGCAGCAAATGATCACTTATGACCTTAAGTTCTGTTTTGCTGGAATTTACCCAAGGAACATTTAGGGTGACATTCAGTGTGCCCTTCAGGGCACAGAAGCTGAGCCACATACCTGGCATTCAGCCTTGTCTGGACACACCTGTCTTTTCCAAGTCCTTCTGGTTTTCCATTGTGCTTTAAGGTCCCTTGTAGCCATCTTTCAGGAAAACAACCTTCATTCCTTCCCTGGAAAGATTGCTGTGGACCGCACAACCAACCATGGTACCAGGCCTTTTATTTTGTGGGCTTTTATTACCTTCGAAAGTCATTCCCAGTTCCTCAGGGCTTTTTCGTAACAATCAGAGCCCAAGCATGTCTCCTTTAGGCATGACATTCGGGTCTTGGTAAAAAAAAAAAACAAAAACAAAAAACAAAAAAAAACTATTAATAACTGGTCTTATTAGTTTTATGCAAATAAAGTTATGTCATCACTTACTTCTTTAGAATGCCAACTGCTGGAGGGGTCAGATAGTGAAGAAAAATTTTTGTCCTTCTAATATTCACTGAACTGGCATTTCATTCTTCATGTTTTCATTTTTCTCCCACTAAGAATTTTTTTGTTTTTTTTTTCTATTACAGTTGTCTCACTTTTTTTCCACTTCTTGCTTCCCTGCACCCTGTCCCCTCTTTCTCCAACATTTACTACCCACTCAATTGTCCATGTCCTTGGGTCATTTATACATGTTCGTTGACTAGACCCTTCCCTTTCTCACCCCCTTCTCTCCCTCCCACCTCCCCCCTTGTTACTGATAGTCTACTTCTTGTTTACATACCTCTGGTTCAATTTTGCTCATTTGTTTGTGTTGTTCATTAGTTTCCTGTAATAGGTGACAGCATAAGATATTTTTCTTTCATTGCCTGGCTTATTTCCCTAAGCATAATTCTCTCTAGATCCATCCATGTTGTTGCAAATGGTAGAAGTTCCTTCTTTCTTTCTGCTACATAGTACTCCATTGTGTAAATGTACCACAGTTTTTTGATCAACTCACCTACAGATGGGCATTTAGGTTGTTTCTAGCACTTGGCTATTGTAAATAGTGCTGCTATGAACATAGGGTTGCATAGGTTCTTTTGAATTGGTGTTTCGGGATTTTTCGGATATAATCTTAGCAGTGGAATTGCTGGATCAAAAGGCAGTTTCATTTTTAGTTTTTTGAGGAAATTCCAAACTGTTTTCCATAGTGGCTGCATCAGTCTGCATTCCCACCAGCAATGCACCAGGGTTCCCATTTCTCTGCATCCTCTCCAGCATAAGTCGTTTGTTGAATTGTTGATGATGGCCATTCTGACTGGTGTGAGGTGGTATCTCACCGTGGTTTTCATTTGCATCTTTCTGATGGCTAGTGATGTTGAGCATTCTTTCATATGTCTCTGGACCCTCTGTATGTCCTCTTTGGAGAAGTGTTTGTTCAGGTCCTCTGACCATTTTTCAATTGGGTTGTCTGTCTTCTTGGTGTTGAGTTGTATGTCGTCGTCGGCAGCCGTCCGTCTTGAGAGACGATGGTGTAGCTTCTTAAGAGTCTATCTGCACCGCCGAGAATGGCTGTGCAGTCCGACTCGGGAGTGACACGGTATCTGTCTCCTCCCGTGTTGAATCGACATCTTGCGATGAAGCTACAGAGCCTGGGCAGGGTGATATGGAGGGTCTGCTGTTGCCCATGCAGCAGACCCCCCCTCTCTTCGCAGCTGAAGGATCCAAGGGAAAGACGGAGTCAATACAGCTTGGCTTCAGGTGCACCGCAGGAGTTGCCGGTGTTGACTACAACATCAAACCGCCTTAGGGACTCCGGCTCCGGATTTTCTGTCGGGGTTTACTCCCTTAGCCTTTCCCCTGAAGAGGTATGCCACAAGGCAGCGGAGGTTTTTTGGAATCAGAGTTTTCCTACTCTGATGTGCCCTGACTGGAAGATCGAACCAGCGACACTTAGCTCGCAGGCCGACGCTCAATCCACTGAGCCAAACCAGCCAGGGTATGAGTTGTATGAGTTCTTTATATATTTTGGAGATCAATCCCTTGTCTGAAATTTCGTTGGCAAATATATTTTCCCATATGGTTGGTTCCCTTTTCATTTTCCTGATGTTTCCTTCAGCTGAGCAGAAACTTTTTAAGTTTTATGCAGTCCCATTTGTATATTCTTTCCTTTGTTTCCCTTGCCTTAGGAGATATATCAGTGAAAATGTTGCTACGTGGGATATCTGAAATTTTCCTGCCTATGTTTTCCTCTAGGACTTTTACAGTTTCACGGCTTACATTTAAGTCTTTGATCCATTTTGAGTTTATTCTGGTGTATGGTGTAAGTTGATGGTCTAGTTTCATTTTTTTGCATGTCCCTGTCCAATACTCCCAACACCATTTGTTGAAGAGGCTCTTTTCACTCCATTTGATGTTCTTTCCCCCTTTGTCAAATATTAGTTGACCATATGAACCTGGGTTTATTTCTGGGCTCTGTATTCTGTTTCATTGATCTATATGTCTGTTCTCCTGCCAGTATCAGACTGTTTGATTACCGTGGCCTTGTAGTATAGTTTGATATCAGGTATTGTAATTCCTCCTACTGTGTTTTTCTTCTTCAAAATTGCTTTGGCTATTCAGACTCTTCTTTGGTTCCACATAAATTTTTGAAGTATTTGTTCTATGTCTGTGAAAAATGTTATTTGTTTTTAAACAGGGCTTGCATTGAATCTATAAATTGCTTTGGGTAGTATGGACATTTTAATGATGTTGATTCTTCCCATACATGAGCATAGTATATGCTTCCATTTATTTGTATCTTCTTTAATTTCTTTCTTCACTGTTATGTAGTTTTCTGAGTATAGGTCTTTTACCTCCTTGGTTAAATTTATTCCTAGGTACTTTATTTTTCTTGTTGCTATGATAAATGGGATTTTTCTTTCAGTTTCTATCTATGAGATATTATTGTTGGTGTACAGAAATGCCTTCAATTTCTGAATATTGACTTCGTACCCTGCTATTTTGCTGAACTCAATTATTAGTTCGGGTAGTTTTTTTTTTTTTCATGGAATCTATAGGGTTTTCTATGTACACTGTTATGTCATATGCAAATAATGACAGTTTTACTTCCTCTTTTCCAATTTGGATACCCTTTTACTTCTCTTTCTTGTCTGATTGCTGTGGCTAGGACTTCCAAGACCATGTTGAATAGGAGTGGAGAGAGCGGACATCCTTGTCTTCTTCCTGAACTCAGGGGGAATGCTCTCAGTTTTTGCCCATTGAGTATGATGTTGGCTTCGGGTTTCTCGTATATGGCCTTTATTATGTTGAGGTATGCTCCCTCTATTCCCATTTTGAGGATAGTTTTTATCATAAATGGGTGTTGTACTTTATCAAATGCTTTTTCTGCATCTATTGATATGATCATGTGGTTTTTGTCTTTCATTTTGTTTATGTTGCGTATTACGTTTATTGATTTGTGAATATTAAACCATCCTTGCATCTCTGGGATGAATCCCACTTGATTGTGGTGTATGATCTTTCTAATGTGTTGCTGGATCCGGTTTGCCAATATTTTGTTCAAGATTTTAGCATCTATGTTCATCAGCGATATTGGCCTGTGGTTTTCTCTCTTTGTTGTTTCTTGATCTGGTTTTGGAATTAAGGTAATACTGGCTTCATAGAACGAGTTTGGGAGTCTTCCCTCTTCTTGGATCTTTTGGAATAGTCTGAGGAGGATCGGAGTTAGTTCTTTCCTGAATGTTTTGTAGAATTCACCTGTGAAGTCATCCAGCTCAGGGCATTTGTGTGCTGGGAGTTTTTTGATTACTGCTTCAATTTCACTAGTTGTTATTGGTCTATTCAGGCTTTCTGCTTCTTCTTGATTCAGTTTGGGAAGAGTATATGTTTCCAGGAATTTGTCCATTTCCTCTAGGTTGTCAAATTTCTTGCCATACTGTTGTTTGTAATAATTTCTTATAATTCTTTGTATTTCTGTGGTGTCAGTCGTGATTTCTCCTCTGTCATTTCTGATTTTATTTATTTGGGTTCTCTATCTTTTTTTCCTCATCAGCCTGGTTAAAGGCCTGTCAATTTCATTTATCTTTTCAAAGAAGCAGCTCCCACTTATGTTGATCTTTTGAATTGTTAGTTTAGTCTCTATGTTATTTAATTGTGCTCTGATCTTTATGATTTTGTTCCTTCTACTTTATCTTGGCTTTGCTCATTGTTCTTCCTCTAGCTCTTATAACTGTAGGGTTAACTTTTTTATTAGAGATGCTTCTAGCTTTTTTAGGAAGACCGGTATTACTATGAACTTTCCTCTCAGAACTGCTTTCGCTGCATTCCATAGGTTTTGGGTTGTTGTGTGTTCATTACCATTCGTTTCCAGAAACTTTTTGATTTCTTCTTAGATGTCATTGTTAACCAACTCATCATTTCATAGCATGTTATTCATTCTCCATGAGTTTGAATATTTTTGAGTTTTTTTCCTTGAGATTGATTTCCAATTTTAAGCCATTGTAATCTGGGAAGACGCTTGATATAATTTCAGTTTTCTTGAATTTGTTGAGGCTTATTTTGTGTTCTACTATGTGGTCTATCTTTGAAAATGTTCCATGTGCACTTGAGAAGAATGTATATTTTGTTTCTTTGGGATGAAAAGTTCTATATATATCGACTAAGTCCATTTGATCTAGAGTGCTCTTCCGTGCCTCAATATCTTTGGTGTTTCTTTGCTTCAAAGATCTGTCCATTGTTGACAATGGTGTGTTAACGTCCGCTACTATGAGTGTGTTTCTGTCTATAACTTCCTTGTGGTCTTTCAAAAATTTCCTTACATATTTCGGTGTTCCTAAGTTGGGTGCATATATATTTATTAGGGTTATATCTTCTTGATGGACTTTTCTCTTAATTATTATGAAATGTCCTTCTCTGTCTTTTTTTATGGCCTTTTCTGTGAAATCTGTTTTGTCTTATACAAGTATTGCTACCTCATTTTTTTTTTCATGTCCATTTGCTTGAAATACTTTTTTCCATCCCTTCACTTTCAGTCTGTGTAGATTTTCTGTTCTAAGGTGTGTCTCTTGTAGACAGCATATATGTGGGTCATTCTTTCTAATTCATTCAGCTACCCTATGTCTTTTAATTGGAGCGTTCAATCCATTTACATTTCAGGTTATTACCGATAAGTATGTATTCATTGTCATTTTTCCCCTTTGTACTCGTGTTCTTCTCTGTCTCTCTCTGTTTCTTTATCTTCTTAAAGCAGACCCTTTAGCATCTCTTGCAATGCTGGTTTGGTGGAGATGTATTCTTTTAGCCTTCTTTTATCTTGGAAGCTCCTTATTTCACCCTCCGTTTTGAATGAGAGCTTTGCTGGGTACAGTATTCTTGGTTATAGGCCTTTATTTTTCATTGCTTGGAATATTTTTTTGCCATTTCCTTCTGGCTTGTAGTGTTTCTGCTGAGAAATCTGATGATAGCCTTATTGGAGCTCCCTTGTATGTTATTAGTTGTTTCTCTCTTGCTTCTTTTAGGATTCTCTCTTTGTGTTTGAATGTTTCCATTTTAATTATGATGTGTCTTGAAGTAGGCCTGTTGGGGTTCATCTTCATTGTGACCCTCTGTGCTTTCTGGACTTGCGTGACTCTTTCTCTCCTCATGTTAGGGAAGTCTTCCGTCATTAGTTTTTCAGAGAGGTTTTCTATCCCTTGTTCTTCTTCTTCTCTTTCTGAAATTCCTATGATACAGATATTATTATGTTTCATTTTGTCCTGCAGCTCTCTTAGAACCTCTTCAGTCTTGTTCAGTATTTTTTCATTTTGTTGCACTGTCTGGAAGTTTTGGTGTACGTTGTCCTCCAGCTCGCTGATCCGATCTTCTGCTTCCTCTAGCCTGCTTTTAATTCCTTCTACTGTGTTCTTCAATTCAGAGATCATATTCTTCATTTCCTCCTGGCTCTTATTGTTAGCTTCTATGTCCTTTTTCATGCTGGTGTAATTCTCTGTAAGTTCCTTGTAGTTTTTCTGGAGTTCCTTTTAATTTCCCCTGAGTTCTTTGTAGTTTCCGCTGAGCTCATTGAGCTTCTCCATAATCCATGTTTTGAATTCCATATCTGATATTTTGCTCCCCTCTATTTCATTTTGCACCCATAATTTATTTTTATCTTTTTACATTTTATACTTTTTCACAAGGTACCTAATTATAAACTCTAGAAAATTTTTTGTTTGTATTTGAGGAGCAAGGAAACAAGAAAAGTAGAACAACATAAAAATAAGTATAAACATAGGAAACTCTGGAAACCAATATATCAAGATGTTAAAAATGGTTCATAAATATAGGTAGGAACATGGGTGAAGATTGCTCTTTGTGGGTATTATTTTCTATTTTTTTATTTTCTTGAAAGAAAAACAATAAAATAAATAAAACCAAATGAGAGATATTCCTACTCAATGGTTCTGCAAAGGTAGGAACATGTTTGATTTTCTGTCTCTGAGATTATGGGAGAGCCAGGTCAGTTCCCGAAATGGGAGAGAGCATTCATGGCTACTGCCTTCCTCCTCTGGTCTCCAGGGTTATACATGAGGGTATTAGTAGTGAAATAATGGACAACTATGTTTGTCATTCCATTCCACTACATGCCAGGGGGTACCACACTCTATACCAGAAGCCCCCAAAATCAGGGTGATGTACCTCTAGGTCTTTAGAACCACGACTCATGCAGAGTCTCTAGTCAGAAGCATCTCTCCCCTGCCATGGCCCTCTTATGTCATCTTCCTCCTGTTTCTAGACTGTGAGCTACTGGAGGGCCAAACTGTGGTTTATCTCATATCTTGTATTTGCGCCTAATGCAGCACTTGCATAAAATAACATAGACATTCAATTAATATTCATGAGACTTTGAAAGGTAGGCAGGTATGGGAAAGCATCTTGGTATATGACATAAGAGTATAGGGACAAGAATTCCAACAACCCAGAGTGTTTGTTTCATCCTCACAGGAAATCACAACACAGTCCACTGCTTAGCCACTTCTTGTAGAATACAGAACTACAGTAGTTTCATTTGTAAGAACGCCACCTAGTGGAATGGGGTTGGCATGGGCAGTGAGGAAAGTGGGTCAAAATCAAAATAAAATAGTTCAAACACATCTTTGAAATATATATATATCTCACAATAAGTGGAACAGTGGAGAACAGATGAACTGTCTGTGTAAGGACATGGTAGCATTGTCAATCTGGCATCAATATACAAATTTACCTGTGACACGATAGGTTTCCTTCATTTCAAAGTAAAGGAACACATCCCATCCCACTGCCAAGGGCTTCTAAATTAACCATATGGGTCAAGTTTCATAATGCTGGCTCAAGGTTTTCCTGGTATGCTATGATATTCCCAGAACTTTAAAGTTATTCAACCATTTCAGCATTATTTCTCTTACTTAGTCGGGAGATGATAGAATTTTTCTATCATAAAAAGTATATAAGGGGTGAAATTGACTTTGCTAAAAGTTCATACAGGAAAATGGTGCCAGGTTAGTCAGTAGCCTGCTCGGTGTGCTCCTATTGTGGAGGAGACTTGGAAGACAGGCAGAGAGCAAAGGGTGGGTCAGAATGGCTTTCAGATAGGGCAAACAGGGACAGGAGTGTGGCAACAGTGTGGGAGAGAGAAGGAACCCCAGCCACACTTTCTAAGGGGAGTCACCAGGGCCCCCACCCCAGCCGAGCACCTCAGGCTACAGCAGGAAAGGACACTAGCAGATGAGATCAGTGGCTGGATCCAAGGGGGTGAAGAGTGAAGGCCAGGAAAGTACGGAGGCCTGGAGAGGGCCCTCCCACTGTGGGTGCCCTGTCCAGTGATATCCAGGAAGGACTCAATGAAAAGGTGTGCTGGCCTCTTCCCAGGTCATATATTTGGCTTAATTGTAGAGAAATCATATATACAACCACTGGACACTGCATGGAGTTGAGCCTTGTAGCCATGGGAAGATGCAGGAGGCTGCTTCCTAGAGATCTGTCAGGTGGAGATCTCAGAAGAGATGATGGCAGGAACCCAGCATTGAAGGCTTGGTGCTGGAGGCAGAGGCTCTAGGTGCACAGAAATTTTACAGCACCTGGAAGATTTTCCCTGAGAGGTTTGGGGGCTGAAACTCAGGTTGGGCCTGCTGGCAGAGCTGAGCGTAAGCCAGGAGGGGTCTAGCTCTAAGAGACATAAGCAGTGTTTTTTTTTTGTTTTGTTTTGTTTTTTGTTGTTGTTGTTGTTGGTGGTGGTGGTTCGTTGGTTGGTTGGTTGGTTGGTGTTTGCTGACCTGGGAGAAACAACTGGAGGCGAGGTGAGATTCTTAAGGGGAGCTCATGCATGCATTTGCCCTGGGCACTGGCAGGGGTAGGGGGCAAGGTAGACTGTAGATGCTTGAGTGGTGTGAGAGAAATCATTTGGGAATATCACTCCCCTCCTGGTGGCAGCAGATGCAGGGGAAGCCGTAGCCACACCTGAAGAAAGTACTTGGCCCCATCCCATAGGGCTTAAGCTTGACTGTGGATTTCAGAGTGACTAGAGTAAAAAGCAAAAGAGAGATACCCTGGCAGAAGAGCTTGATAGTTGTGGTTAGGCTGCTTAGACCCAGACTTGGACACAAGCTGAAGTCAAAAGGGCAGTTCCAGAAAGAGAAGAAAGTATAAAAATACAGAAAATACAGAGACAAATTCCACTGTGAACTTCTGTAAGAGTTGTCTTCTACATATCCTGTTAATAGTCATTGTTTGTCTTCCCAGTCCATGCATTATAAGTAAATAGTCTTTATATTATAGTTTATTTTAAATCTCATATTTTGCTCCTCCCTTTTCTCAATTTTACCATTTGATTTCCTCCTTCTATTTTTGTTTTAAATTCTGTATGTTCTCTTACTACCACTCATTTCCAATCTGCACTCATTTTTTCTCACCTCTCCAGCCTTTCCATACCATTTTTCGTCTCATTAGTCACTCCACATTATTCTTCCCACCATAAATACACTTACTCTCTCTCCACCTTGATCAATCCGTGACATTCCTGCAACTTTATTCATAGATCTTCACTATTCTAGTATTTCAAATCTCAAATCTTATCAGTCCGCTCTCCTAATTCATTTGTACCTTCCTCCAGCCCTTTCCTTCTTTCACTTTAAATTTGAATCATTCCCTGTATTAGCATTGCTTTCATTCCTGGCTCTAAGCATTCCTTCTCCCTCCATTATCTCAAATTCATTTCCCATTCCTCCAGGCAACTCTTAAGCTTCTCCTTCTCTCTTTTTTACTTCTTATCCTCATCCCACCTATATTAATCTTAGCTCATAGGTTACTGTTAGTGCTGTGGTGAAACTTTTTCTCTAATTCGGGACCTATTTTTTTTCTTATTATTATTTGTCTTCCTTATTATTAGTGTGTGTGTGTGTGTGTGTGTGTGTGTGTGTGTCTTGGTTCTCTCACACACACACACTATATATATATATATCATCGGTCATCGGCAGCCGTCCGTCTCGAGAGACGATGGCATAGCTTCTTGAGAGTCTATCTGCACCGCCGAGAATGGCTGTGCAGTCCGACTCGGGAGTGACAATCCCTGCCGCACTTGTTACAGGTGAAGGCAGATGGCTGTTGTTGCTGCTGTTGACGCTGCTTCTGCCTCGATCTTTTCTGGACCGCCTCCTCGTTGCGCGCAGCCTCTGCGCGTGACGTACCTTGCCTGACCGCAAGCCTCCAGGCTAGGCGGTCGTCTGCTTGAACTTCCCATGTGTTGAGATTGATGGAGCATTGTGTCATGTCCTTTTTGCAGATGTCTTTGAACCGCAGTTTTGGGCGCCCTGTCATCCTCTTGCCTTCTGCTAGCTCGCCGTAGAGGAGGTCTTTGGGAATACGGCCTGCATCCATTCTTTTGACATGGCCGAGCCACCTGAGGCGTCTCTCACTAAGAACTGCATGCAAACTGCTCATGTTGGCTCGCTTCAGCACCTCGGTGTTGGGAACCTTATCCTGCCAGGCGACATGTAGGACGCGTCGCAGGCACCTCATGTGGAAGCTGTTGAGTTTCCTTTTGTGCCTTGCGTAGGTGGTCCACGTCTCGCTGCCATAGAGGAGAGTGCTGAGTACGCAGGCTTGGTAGATGCGCAGTCTGGTTTTCTCAATGAGGCTGAAATTGTTCCACACTCGCCGGTTCAGTTTGGCCATAACTGTGGCTGCCCTGGCGATTCTCCGGTTGACCTCCAAGTCAACTGACAGAGAGCTCGAGATGGTGGACCCGAGGTAAGTGAAGTCGTTGACAACCTCCAGGGTGTATCCGTCGATGGTGATGCATGGGGGAGTCCCCGTGCCTTGAGCCATAACGTTCGTCTTCGTCAGGCTGATGGCTAGTCCGAACTCCTTGCATGCGTGGAAAAGGCAAGTGACTAGCTGCTGGAGTCCCTCTTCGGAGTGTGATGTCAAAGCTGCGTCGTCGGCGAAGAGCATCTCATGGATGAGCACCCCTTTGACTTTGGTCTTGGCTCGTAGACGGGCCTGGTTGTAGAGCTTGCCATTGGATCTGGTGTGAATGAAGACACCCTCGCTGCAGTCCTTAAAGGCGTATTGGAGGAGCATGGAGAAGAAGATTCCGAACAGCGTAGGCGCGAGGACGCAGCCCTGCTTTACTCCGCTACTGACTGGGAAGGCCTCAGAGGTTGCGCCGTTGTAGGACACCGTGCTGTGCATGTTGTCGTGAAAGGACATGACCACAGCAAGCAGATGTGGTGGACAGCCAATCTTCCGTAGCAAGCTGAAGAGTCCGCTTCGACTGACCAGATCAAACGCCTTCGTGAGGTCGATAAAGGCGAGGTAGAGTGGTTTATGCTGCTCGTGACACTTCTCCTGCAGCTGGCGTAGGGAGAAGATCATGTCCACTGTTGATCGGCCAGCTCTGAAGCCACACTGGGACTCTGGGTAGACGCGGGAAGCAAGGGTCTGCAGGCGGGCAAGAGTGATCCGGGCGAATACTTTGCCGATGACACTGAGGAGAGAGATGCCCCGGTAGTTGTTGCAGTCACTGCGGTCTCCTTTGTTCTTGTACATGGTGATAATGTTGGCGTCTCTCATATCCTGGGGGATGTAACCCTCCTTCCAGCAGAGACAGAGTAGATGGTGGAGCGGCTGTAGCAGGACTGGTTTCCCGCTCTTTAGGATTTCTGGAGGGATTCCGCCGCTTCCTGGTGCTTTCCCACAAGCGAGGCGGTCGATGGCTTTGCCGAGCTCTGCCGCAGTAGGTGGGGTGTCTAGCTCCTCCATGACTGGTAGGTCTGGGATGGCGTTAAGAGCAGTGTCTGTTACGGTGTTCCTCGTCGCGTACAGCTCGAGGTAGTGCTCGGTCCACCGCCGCATTTGCTGTTCCTGGTCAGTGATGACCTCACCTGTCTTGGACTTAAGGGGGGCGATCTTGGAGGGGATTGGGCCTGTTGCCTTCTTGATACCCTCATACATTCCTCGTGCGTTGCCTATATCGGCGGCTTCCTGGATGCTTCTGCACAGGTTTAGCCAATAGGTGTTGGCACAGTGGCGGGCGGTCTTCTGGACTTTGTTCCTGGCAGCCCGTAGAGCTTGAAGTGTACTGGGAGTGGGCGTGGCTTTGTAAGCCAGTAGGGCCTTCCTCTTAGCCTCGATCACGGGTTCCATTTCTTCCCAGTGAGCCTCGTACCAGTCAGCGTTCTTCCGCTCTTTCTTCCCGTAAGCAATAATGGCGGAGTTGTATATGGCGTCGCGGAGACGTGGCCAATTGGATTCGATAATGTCATCTGCCGCCATTCCCTCGCCGAGTGCATCTTCCATCCTGTTGATGAATTGCTGGATTCGATCTTCCAGTCAGGGCACATCAGAGAAGGAAAACTCTGATTCCAAAAAACCTCCGCTGCCTTGCGGCATACCTCTTCAGGGGAAAGGCTAAGGAGAAGGGAAACTCTGACTCCAAACCTCCGCTGCCTTGCGGCACACCTCCTCAGGGGAAAGGCTAAGGGAGTAAACCCCGACAGAAAATCCGGAGCCGGAGTCCCTAAGGCGGTTTGACGTTGTAGTCAACACCGGCAACTCCTGCGGCGCACCTGAAGCCAAGCTGTATTGACTCTGTCTTTCCCCTTGGATTCTTCAGCTGCGAAGAGAGGGGGGGTCTGCTGCATGGGCAACAGCTGGCCCTCCATATCACCCTGCCCAGGCTTTGTAGCTTCACTGGAGAGGACACTCCAGCGTCATCGCAAGATGTCGACTTATCACGGGAGGAGACAGTTACCGGTTATAAGCTCATCCGATTGGCGAAGGAAACGAGCGCCAGGGGTCTCCTCTGACGGTGGGAGAGGTCATCGCACCTCACTGGACAGCTACCGCCCGCCTCAAGCTGGGCAGCCCCCAGCCAATTAGGTGCCGTCTCGCCATGGCTCGCCTGCCCCACTGGGTGCGTGGGGATCAGAGAGGCATCTCTTGAAAAGTGGGCCACAAAACACTCGCATCAGGCAATTCCAAGCAAACAACAAGAAAGAAGCCTCCAGCTCTTCGCCTCGCTAGCTGGAACATCAGGACCATGTGTCCCGGACTTACTGCACACCTTCCGTGGATCAATGGTGCCAGGAAAACCGCCGTCATCGACAGGGAACTGGCACGACTAAACATCGACATTGCGGCTCTACAGGAGACCTGGTTGGCCGACAACGGAACTATCAGAGAAACCAACTACACCTTCTACTGGCAAGGGAAGTCTCCGGACCAACCAAGACAGCACGGTGTTGGGTTCGCTGTGAAGAACACGCTTGTTAACTCCATAGAGCCACCCACAGGAGGCACAGAGAGATTACTTACCCTGCGATTGTCAACAACTTTCGGCCCAGTCAGCATTCTTAGCGTGTATGCCCCAACCCTCTGCGCCACCACCGAAGAGAAAGAACAGTTCTACCATGCACTGGACGAAGCGTTATGCAAGATCCCCAGAAGTAACGCTCTTTATCTCCTTGGAGACTTCAACGCAAGAGTAGGAGCCGACCACATGGCCTGACCCACCTGCCTCGGAAACTTTGGGAGAGGAAAGATCAATGAGAATGGTCAGCGACTGCTTGAGCTTTTGTGTCACCACGGCCTGTGCGTGACAAACACATTCTTCAAGTGCAAAGAGATCCACCAGGTGTCATGGAGGCACCCCCGCTCCCACCACTGGCACCAGCTTGACCTCGTCATCACCAGAAGAACGGATATTGGCAGCATCCTCCTCACCCGCAGCTACCACAGTGCAGACTGCGACATGGACCATGCCCTCGTGGTAAGCAAGGTGCGCATAATGCCGAAGAGGTTGCACCACTCCAAGATGAAGGGTCGCCCACGCATCAACACCAGTTGTGCCAGCAACCCAGTTAAGACCCAGCAATTCATCAACAGGATGGAAGATGCACTCGGCGAGGGAATGGCGGCAGATGACATTATATATATACATATACATATTACAACTTCTGTTTAAACCTAATACTACATGTTTCCCCTCTCTTAATTCATTCCACCTTCTTCCCTCCCTTTTTAATATAAGACATAAATCTTACATTCTTTTTCTCATTGCCTTGTCTCTACTAGCTGCTATTATTGCTCCTCCCCCTCGCCCTCAAAAATAAACACTTATTTATTTTTCATTTCTTATAAGAGTCTCAATCTGATTACATGCTTATTGATATTACCTAAAAAGCAGTTGATATGGTGATTGAGGGTAGGGATAACTCTGTGGGTGTGGGATGTTTGCCTGGGCATGTGGCTTTGTTTTAGCAGCAACTCAACAACTATTTACAGAACAAAGTGGGCATAGTAACTCTCAGTCAGCTAGCTGGAGGGAGGGACACAACAAGGAGCAACAGAACAACAAGCAAAACCAAAATTCTACCGGCCCAAATAAAAGGCATAAAGGGCATCACAAGAGCATCAAGTTCAGGAGATCAAGGAGCCTACACCACTGAATTCCAGAGAACTCCTACCACAGAAAGTCACAAAACAAAAGCAGAAAGTCAAAGCAGATCAATCCAAGAAGCAGAAACAATCAGGAAGAGCCACATAAAATGGGGAGATGAAGAAACAACACCCCATCGAAAGGAAAGGAGGAATTCCCAGAAGGAGGGATAGATGAAATAGAGGCAAGCAAACCATCAGTCATGGAATTCAAAACAATGGTGATAAGGAAGTTCAATAAACCTTTAAAACTCAGGGAAAATTACAACGAACTCCAGGGGAATTACAAAGAACTCCAGGAAAGCTACAAGAAACTTACTGATAATTACACTAGCATTAAAAAGGACATAGAGAAAAAGTTGGAGGGGAAGATGGCGGCGGAGTAGGGGCAGTGTTCTCAGCTCACTCCTGTTAAGGAGAGACTCCAGGAACGAATGCGGAAGGAGTGACTGAGGGAGTGTGGATCTCCGATAGCGTGAACAGGGAGGAGAGCGTGGGAGCAGTGTGGAGGAGGGTGGAGGGGTATACCACACACTGCAGGCTGAGTCATTCCGGGACCAGGTGCATCTACAGTACCAAGCCGGGGAGCTCACTAGCCAAGAGCTGCTTGGAAGCTCCCCGTGCTAGGGGCACACTGATAAGTGAATTCTTGTAGGGAGTTAGGGAGAGGATTTGGCTGAAAAAGCCAGAGGAGTGAGAGAACAGTGAACAACCAGGACTGGGAGAAACTGTGTGATCTGAGTCTAGAGGGAAACCTCCTCAGCTGCAACCTCCGACCGAAAGCTCGGCATTTCGGGCGCACGCAGCACTTGCGCTGGGCCCTACAGAACAAAGGGACAGTTTGGGGGCCACAAAGAAAAGCTGCTGCAGAGCTCCGGACCGGGGGAGATCTCCTGAGCAAGAGAACAGTGCATGCCCCCAGTGCTTTAAGCAATCGCGCTAGAATCTCACAGAACAAAAGGCGAGTTTGGGGCCAGGAGAGAAATAGGGTGCACAGCGCATGTAAGTAGGGAACAGAGCGGAGGCGGTGGTTCTGGAGTGGAGATGGTTTTAGGGCGGGGAGAAGGGCCCGCAGGGAAAGGCTGCTGTGGAGCTCCGGACTGGCGGAGAGCTCCTGGGTAGGAGACCGCTGCACTGACTGACCACACTAGAATCCTGCAGAACAAAGGGACGGTGCTGGGACAGGAAGAGAGATAGAGTGCACAGGCCTATAGACAGGGAAGCCAGTGGAAGCTGTAGCTCAGAATAGAGACAGTTTTGGGGCAAGGAAAAGAGCCCATGCGGGAAAGCCGCTGCAGAGCTCCAGACTAGGGGAGAGGTCTTGGACAGGAAAGTGCCACTGGGCCCGGCGCTTTGACCAACTGTGCCAGAGTCCTGCAGAACAAAGGGACGGTCTTGAGACAGGGAGAGAAGTAGGGTGCGCAGGCATATAGACAGGGAAGAGAGCAGAAGCTGTAGCCTGGGAATAGAGACACAACTGGAGGCAGGGCGGGGATTGCTGGCAGGCACAGGCTGGACCAACAGTGGGAAGGAGTAGCTGGACAAGCCTGAGGAGGGCTGAGGCTGCCTCAGGAGGCAACAACTGAACGCAGCTCACAACAGAGCTGCAGTAGACCCACGAAAAAAAGACTAGCAACCCCAGAATCAAGCAGAACCCTCCCACAGCCAGCCAACCAACCAGAAAAGATTTGAAACCCATGGAATTTTGAATAGAGGCGGACTCAGGAAGGAAGGAAGGAAAAACAAAAAACAAACAAACCAAAAATACCCAGAGACTGTGCCTAAAAGTTGAATTGAGTTAAAATCCTCTCATTCTTTTATTTCTTACTCTCTCTCTAACTTCCCCTCCTGTCCTTTCTTATTCTCTCTCCTTTTCTCCCCTCCTCTTCCCTCCCTTCTCTCCCCTCAGCATGTCTCCCCTTCATCCTGTTCTTTAATTTTTTAATTTTAAGTTCTCTCCCTTTCCTTCCTATTCCCTTCTTCTAATCCCCTTCCCTCCCCCTTATCCTCATCCTCCCTTGTTTCCTTTCTCTCTCCTTTCTCTGCGCTAAGCACTTTCAATTTTATTATATTTCTTTCTTTATTTTGTCCCCCTTCAGTCTACATTCGTTTTTCTTTCCTCCCTTGCCCTTATTTTCCTTCTCTTCCTGTAAATATTCTCTCTCTTTCTTTCTCTCTCCCCATTTCACTTTATATTCTAATCTTTTAATATTTAAATTTTAATCCTAATCTATTCCCCTCCCCCTTCACCCTCCCCTTAACCCTTCTCCCTTTCCACCCCATCCCCTCACTTCTTTCTCTCCCTCTTGTATTTCTCTCCTTCATCCTATCTTTTGTCAACTTTTCAATTTCAATCTTTCCCTCCCTAATATCTCCTCTTCCTCTTGATTTCCTTCCCTCCTCCATGTTCTTTCCCTCCCCCATCCCCTTGTTTTCCCATCTCTTATTCCTCTTTCTCTATATTCTCTCTTTATCTCTATCTTGCAATTTTATATCATGTTTTAATCTCCTAATTGTTCTTTATAATATATATTTAAAAAAATTTTTAATCCAGTCCCGCCTCTTCTCCCTCCCCTTCTTCTTTCGATCTCTCTCCTACCCTTCTCTTCTCTACTTTTTCTCTCTTTTTCCTCTCTCCCTTCTTGTCTTGATATTTTCTACTTTGTATTTTTATTCTTGAAAAATTCTTTCTCAATCTGTTTCCTACCTTCTAACCTCTTCAGCCCTCTGCTTCAGTTTCTGGCTGTCTGTCTGCCTGGATGTCTGTTGTGTCTATCTTTTCTTCCACGCTAAACATATAGCATATACCAATTATATAATCCTAATACTATACATTTCCAGTTTCTCACTCCACACTGTAACCCTCCCCTCCTTTTCAAATATACAGTGTAAATGTTAATTGCTGTCTTACATAAACTTGATCCCAATTGCTAATATTATTACTCAATCAACCTCCCGCTCAAAAATTACCCTTCCTTCATTTAAAACAACTCCTATCTGTTTCTTATGTGAAATAAGAATTCCAATATCTCCACAAGTATATTAATACGGGCTCATTTGCAACCTATAGTGAGATTGTAGTTAGGGGAGATATTGGAGGGTGTGGGTTTCTTGCCTGGGTTGTGTGATTATGTTTTAACAGCACCTCCACAAAAGATCTCAAGACAAGGTGGGCAGAGTGACTCTCCATCAACTAACCAGAGAAAAAGATCCACTAAAGAGTAGCTGAAATACAACCAGACAGATTAAAGAAATAACATCAAGGACAACACAGACGGAGATCCAAGATGGCGGAGGAGTAAGTGGAAGCTACACTAACCTCCTCCCAAAACCAGCCAGTGCTGACTCAGCCCCAGTACAGCAGACAGACCATTCCCCTCCAATTGGAGTCAGACTAAGGGGAAATAAAAGCCCTGCCTACAGGTATTAAGCTGCTACACCCACGGTCCTTAAGCCTGACGGCTAATCACAGATTGAGTAGATTAACAACTAAAGAAGACAGACAAAGGCAGTAGATCCCTGGAAGTCTCCAATAGGCTGCCTATGGCCAGTCTGGTACATGATCTGAAGCTACCAGAGGCAGATCCAGGAAGTGCAGATCATTCTAAGAAGCAACAACAAACAATAGGAATCACAAAAATGGGGAGACAGAGAAACAACCCCCCATCAAAAGGAAAGGTAGAATGCCCAGAGAGAGTGCTAAATGAAATAGAGGGGAGCAAAGTATCAGATACGGAATTCAAGACATGGGTTATGGAGAAGCTGAATGAGCTCAGTGGAAACTACAAAGAACTCCAGGGAAACTACAAGGAACTCCAGAAAAACTACAAGGAACTTACAGAGAATTACACGAGCATGAAAAGGGACATAGAAGCTATCAATAAGAGCCAGGAGGAAATGAAGAATATGATCTCTGAATTGAAGAACACAGTAGAAGGAATTAAAAGCAGGCTAGAGAAAGCAGAAGATCGGATCAGTGAGCTGGAGGACAACGTACACAAAAACTCCCAGACAGTGCAACAAAATGAAAAAAGACTGAACAAGACTGAAGAGGTTCTAAGACAGCTGCAGGACAACATGAAACGTAATAATATCCGTATCATAGGAATTCCAGAAGGAGAAGAAGAAGACCAAGGGATAGAAAACCTCTTTGAAAAACTAATGACAGAAAACTTCCCTAACATGAAGAGAGAAAAAATCACGCAAGTCCAGAAAGCACTGAGGGTGCCAATGAAGATGAACCCCAACAGGCCCACTTCAAGACACATCATAATTAAAATGCCAACATTCAAAGACAAAGAGAGAATCCTAAAAGCAGCAAGAGAGAAACAACTAATAACATACAAGGGAGCTCCAATAAGGCTATCATCAGATTTCTCAGCAGAAACACTACAAGCCAGAAGGGAATGGCAAAATATATTCCAAGTAATGAAAAACAAAGGCCTACAACCAAGAATACTGTACCCAGCAAAGCTCTCATTCAAAATGGAAGGTGAAATAAGGAGTTTCCAAGACAAAAGAAGGCTAAAAGAATCCATGTCCAACAAACCAGCATTGCAAGAGATGCTAAAGGGTCTGCTTTAAGAAGATGAAGAAACAGAGGGAGACAGAGAGGAACACGAGTACAAGCGGGGAAAATGACAATGAATAAGTACTGAAGGAAAGAAGGAACTTCTACCATTTGCAACAACATGATTGGAACTGGAGAGAATTATGCTTAGCGAAATAAGCCAGGCAACAAAAGAAAATTAACTTATGCTATCACCTGTTACAGGAAACTAATAGACAACACAAAGAAATGAGCAAAATTGAACCAGAGGTATGTAAACAAGGAATAAACTAACAGTAACAAAGGGGGAGATGCGAGGCAGAGAAGTGGTAAGAAGGGGAAAGGTCTAGTCAAAGAACATGTATAAATGACCCATGGACATGGACAACTGGGTGGAGACTGAATGTGGAAGAAGGGTGGGCAGGGTGCAGGGAAGCAAGAGGGGGAAAAAAGTGAGACAACTGTAATGGAAAAACAAACAAACAGAAAAACTTTTAGTGGAGGGAAAAATAAAAATATAAAGAATAGAAATGCAAGTTCAGTGAATATTAGAAGGACAAGGATTTTCCTTCACACTGTATATATTTTCTCCCTATCTGATCCCTCCAGATTTTGGCATTCTAAAGAAGTAAGTAATGACTTAAGTTTCTTTGCATAAAACTAATAAGACCAGTTGTTCATAGAGGTTTTTTGTTGTTTTTTTTTTTTTTAACTAAGACTTTGAATGGAATGTCATGCCTAAAGGAGACATGCTTGGGCTTTGGTTGTTACCAAAAAGCCCTGAGCAACTGGGACTGACTTTCAAAGGTAATAAAAGTCCACGAGATAAAAGGCCTGGTACCTTGGATGGATGAGCGGTCCATAGCAATCTTTCCAGGGAAGGAATGAAGGTTGTTTTCCTGAAAGATGGCTACAAGGGACCTTAAGGCACAATGGAAAACCAGGAGGACCTGGAAAAGACAGGTGTGTACAGGCAAGGCTGAATGCCAGGTATGTGGCTCAGCTTCTGTGCCCTGAAGGGCAGACTGAAGGTCACCCTAAATGTTCCTTGCGTAAGTTCCAGCAAAGCAGAACTAAAGATCATAAGTGATCATTTGCTGCTCTTGTTGTGTTTATGTATATGAACAGGATGAATTAAAAATGAACTTAATGCAATCCCTTTAAGGAAAAGAAGGGTAATCTTAGGGAGAAAAATCACGATTCCATGAAGATCACAATGCCCAGTGGTAGACTATAAAGTAGTGCAGCTAACCGTCTTTAAAGTTTCTTTTCATTTAAAATTTGTTTTCATTTGAAAGTTAAACTATGTCTATGGCATTATCAAAGATGTTTAATTTACAGGCAAGAAGAATGTCAAATGCCTTGCAACTGGATGTCTTTCCGATAAGACAGTCCTACAGATTTAGAGACTTGTATGTGGGTTATGTCACATAAATTAACATGTGTTTTCTGTTTTCAAAGGGCATAAGCCTACGATCTCATTACCCAAGTGATTGTCTGTACGTATAGGCCTCACTTAATCCTGTCTGCATTGCTGCCTCCTGAGACTCAGTGGTTTGGCTGAACTAAATGGCTGGTTTGGTGAAGAACGGGGTGGTCTGTGGGCTTCACTTCAAAACTGGTTTCTCTTTTCTATCCTAATGGCTTGGACAGAAAGAGCCCAGAGGCCTGAGAGGGGGGAAACCTAAAATATTTCCCTCAGTCCAAACTAAGTATAATGGGCAAAAGGGTTTTGGACAGGTGAGATGTACCTGGCATGCCTTCCTCCAAAGAAGCCCTTCTTTTCCCTAATGTGGGACATTGAAAAATTAATACCTGTCTTTTGTCATCTAGTGGTTACGGATTGAATGATATCCTTTAACCCTGTTGCCCCCAGAATACAACAAGGATGCCAGCCTGTTAAATCAAGCATGCCGTTGTCCAGAGACAGCCAACCAACCTGGAGTCTGCACGATCCTTCCCCTTGTGGGAAGGCCACCCTCCCCTCCACACCCCCACTCTTATTAGGGATTTCTGGACCCAAGGGTAGGTAGGATGATGACCATGTCCAGCTTGAAGCAGCTAGAGGAGCTCGAGACCTTCATCCATTGTCCTTTATAAGAATGTAAAGGGTCTTAAGTCTGAGAGGGAGGGATTGTTATTTTTTATTGTTAAAATATTTAACTAATTAATTAATTATTTTTAAAAAAGAAGTAGAATATATGAAAGGGTGAGGCAGGAGACCTTGTATGTACGACCCATGGGCATGGACTTGGGGAGGGGATTGTTGGGGAAGAGGGGTGCTGGGCGGAGGGGAGCAAAGGGGAAAAAATGGGAACTATTGTAACAATATAATCAATAAAATATACTTTAAAAAAAAGGTTTTTAGAAACAAATGGCAATGAACACAAAACAGCCCAAAACCTATGGACACAGCGAAGGCAGTCCTGAGAGGGAAGTCAAAGCAATACAGGCCTACTTGAAAAGGATAGGAGAACCTCAAAAAAAAAAAAAAAAAATCTAACCCTACAGCTACAAGAATTAGAGGAACAACAACAGAAAAATCCCACAGTGAGTAGAAGGAAGGAAATCATCAAGATCAGAGCAGAATTAAAAGACATGGAGACTAAACAAATAATTCAAAGATCAATAAAACCAGGAGCTGGTTATTTAAAAAGATAAACAAAATTGACAAGCCTTTAATTCTAGGGGATCATCCTGCATGGTTTCAGGAATTGAAGGTGGGCAACAAGCTAGGCTCCACTGGGAGGCCTATAATATAGTCTTGACCAGAAGACTGAGAAGGCTGCAGGCACGCATGACACAAAAGCCCATTCAGGGGTTTCCTGTGGGAATTGGATTTAAAGGATATATATTCCACTTTGAAGCTTGCTGTGTTTTTCTCATCTCCTAAGTTAGCTATATACCCTGTGTAACATCACCTACCTGGAAGGTGTATAAAGCTTTGCACCTGATGTCCACATTATGCCAGGATGCCTAATAGACTGTGACCCAGAATGCTCATTGTGTTCCTTACATTGTTATCAGTAATCAGTACTTTTTAACAGTAATACAAGCATATGAAATTGATTGATGATTTATGTATTCTGACTCTGTATCTCCTGGATACCCTTCTCAATAAAAGGAACTTGGAAGGCATGATTGGGGCTCTTCTCCACTAGAGGGATCAGCCGCCTTTCTTCCTCCCAAACAAAATACAGTGTTTGGGTTATTTATTGTCTCTCATCCACGATCCTAAGACCACTGCTGGACAGTGAGGTTTCCACTGAGCTGAGGGCATTTGGGGCAAACCACCTCATCTGGCACCCAAACAGGGACCCTCAGAAGAAGGTAAAGCCTGTATCAGCTGCAGGGCTACAAGTCACAATCGCAGACAGCCACAATGAAATGGACAGGAATTTTGGCACCTCATCATCCCATGGTAAGGGACAGGGGCACCAGATTCTTTTTGGTCAAGCTGCCGATGTGACTAAGATAAAGGAGGGAGGATCTTTCTTTCTACTGCCTTGTTTAATGGTAGGGGTTTTGGTTTCAGTTCCACTTTCTTCTAATAAGGACCAATATAGGCCTCTCTTGTTTGCTAAATCGCCACAAAAACCGCAGGCACAGGTTGAGGACTTAAAAGTCAGTAGGGTGCTTGCCACTGAAAATCTCCCGTGACATGATAAGCTGGTTCGTGGACTGGGTTGAAGCACTAGGCTCCCACCAGCAGCAAGACAAAGTCCACACAATGACAGGAACACAGTAACAAATACTCACTGTCCAATCCTGTGGTATCTGCCACAAAGTAGGATCTAATACGAATGAGAGAGGTAGTAAGCAAGGACCAGGGTGTCTATGGGGGCTCCGGAAATCATCGAGCTCTGAAGATAAGCATTTCCTCCCTCTGGCGCGAATTCTCGGGTGTCCCTACATGAGTTGGGACCTAGCAGAATTGTCTGGGGTCAATCCCCAAGACGCGCAGGAGCCTCCACTCACTGTAATATAATTGTTGGCTTTTCTGGGGACGTGTGATATAAGGGTTGGTCACCCAGCACTCCGAGCCTTCCCAGTTGTTTTAGATGACCAGGATAGAAACTGAGGCATGTAAGAGAGGTTGGGGTGACCAAGGGGTGAAACCCTTGGGAGCTCTCCTCAAAATCAGCACATTATGACCCACTACTCTCACTAACCACTAGTTTAAACATAAAACTAGTTGGTCCATTTGAAAAGGGAGAGCTGGAACAAAACCAAACCAAAAAATAAAACCCATAGCCTATGAAAGAATGGGATTGGGGCTATCTAAAGAATAGGAACTTTACTTTCGGCTGCTACAACAGCTTATTAAGAGAACCGGGTGTCAAATCAAAGAAAGCCATCTAATCAATTTATTACAAACTATCAAGGAATACTGCCTCTGGTTTCCTGATAAAGGCACATTAGACTTACAAATTTGGGAAAAGGTTAGAGAAAAATTAAAATGGTTACAGGAGAATGGGACCCCTGTCGGGTCCCAAAATTTATTAACTTGGAGCACAGTAAGAACAGCTCTAGTTCCCATTCAGATTCAAAAGCCTCAGGCTCAGGAGGAGTCTGATTCAGAAGGGGAGTCACCCAATCAAAAGGAAGAGGTAGAAGGTAGTAAAACTAAAAATAGACACGGCTTGCCCTCATGGGCTCCCTCAGAAGAAAATTTGCTGAGGGACCTCCTTCACACTCCACCACTCCCTTCAGTGCCATTATGCACTCCAGTACAACCCGTTGATCAAGCTTTCTCCAATACTACCACTTCTACACAACATTGCCTTAGGCAGGCAGCCAAGTCAGGAGACCTAGAGGCTTTAACTGCTTTTCCCATTGTCACTAGGATCTGCCAGCAACCACACCATGATCCAGTGCCTTTTGAAGTATATAAAGATTTAAAGCAAAGTATTAGAGACAACAGCTTTCATTCCCCATACACAATGGGGCTGTTAACTGCTATGACAGAAAGATATCAGATGGCCCCTTGTGATTAGCAGGCTTTAGCAAGAACTGTCCTCACACCTTCACAATTCACTGTTTGGCATTCTGAGTACTCCAACAGATGCTGACCCAGTAGATATTGACATCCTCCTGGGAATAAACCAATATGAAACTGCCAACCAACAAGCAGCATTAAACCCTCAAACATTTACACAATGCTCTCAGGTGGCTCTTAATGCGTTAAGTGATGTGCCTGAGAAAAAAGCAAGAGGTCCAAGCTCCTTTGTTAATATACATCAATGAGCCACTGAGCCTCATTTAGATTTTATTGACAGGCTACAAGAGGCTATCCAAAAACAAATAGAGAGTCCTAAGGCAGCAGAGACCTTATTGCTCCAATTGGCCTTTGAAAATGCTAATGAAGATTGCAAAACTTCCAAAACATCAGCCAGTTCATTGTGTTATAGAGTGAGGGTCTTCAAAAATCCTGAGCCTGCGGGTTGGAGGATGGGGAAAAGGAACAGCTTTTTTTTTTTTTTTTTAAGTATATTTTATTGATTATATTGTTACAATAGTTCCAATTTTCCCCCTTTGCTACCCTCCACCCAGCACCCCCCTTCCCCCAGCAATCCCCCACCAAATCCATGCCCATGGTTTGTACATAGAAGCTCTCCCGCTTCACCCTTTCATATACTCTTCCTCTTTTTTAAAAAAAATAAATGATTAATTAATTATTTCAATAATAAAAGATAACAATCAAACCCTGGCTGGTTTGGCTCAGTGGATTGAGCGTCGGCCTGCGAGCTAAGTGTCGCTGGTTCGATCTTCCAGTCAGGGCACATCAGAGAAGGAAAACTCTGACTCCAAAAAACCTCCGCTGCCTTGCGGCATACCTCTTCAGGGGAAAGGCTAAGGGAGTAAACCCGACAGAAAATCCGGAGCCGGAGTCCCTAAGGCGGTTTGACGTTGTAGTCAACACCGGCAACTCCTGCGGCGCACCTGAAGCCAAGCTGTATTGACTCCGTCTTTCCCTTGGATCCCTCAGCTGCGAAGAGAGGGGGGGTCTGCTGCATGGGCAACAGCAGACCCTCCATATCACCCTGCCCAGGCTCTGTAGCTTCAGCTTCACTGGAGAGGACACTCCAGCGTCATCACAAGATGTCGATTCAACACGGGAGGAGACAGATACCGTGTCACTCCCGAGTCGGACTGCACAGCCATTCTCGGCGGTGCAGATAGACTCTTAAGAAGCTACACCATCGTCTCTCGAGACGGACGGCTGCCGACGACGAAAAGATAACAATCCCTCCCTCTCAGATATTAAGACCCTTTATAATCTTATAAAGGACAATGGCCGAAGGTCTCAAGCTCCTCAAGCTGCTTCAAGCTGGACATGTTCGTTGTCCTACCTGCCCTTGGGTCCAGAAATCCCTAATAATAGTGGGGGTGTGGAGGGGAGGGTGGCCTTCCCACATGGGGAAGGATCGTGCAGACTCCAGGTCAGTTGGCTGTCCCCAGACAATGGCATGCTTAGTTTAACAGGCCGGCATCCTTGTTGTATTCTGGGGCCAACAGATTTGGCAAAATAGTTAAAAGACATCATTCACTCCATAACTACTAGATGACAAAAGGCAGGGATTAATTTTCCAATGTCCCACATTAGGGGGAAAAAAAAAAAGAGCTTCTTTGGAGGAAGGTGTCCCAGGCACATCTCACCTGTCCAAAACCCTTTTGCCCATTATACTTAGTTTGGGCTGAGGGAAATAGTTTAGGTTTCCCCCCCACCTCAGACCTCTTGGCCCTTTTGGTCCAAGCCATTAGGATAGAAAAGAGAAACCAGTTTTAAAGGGAAGCCCACAGACCACCCCATTCTTCACCAACCCAGCCACTTAGTTCAGCCAAACCATTGAGTCTCAGGAGGCAGCGCTGCAGACAGGATTAAGTGAGGCCTATACGTACAGACAATCACTCAGGTAAGGAGATCATAGGCTTATGCCCTTTGAAAACAGAAAACACATTTTAATTTATGTAACACAACCCACAAACAAGTCTCTAAATCTGTAAGACTCTCTTATTGAAAGAACACCCAGTTGCAAGGCATTTGACATTCTTCTTGCCTGTAAATTAAATATCTTTGATGATATCACATAGTTTAACTTTCACGTGAAAACAAATTTTAAATGAAAAGAAATTTTAAAGACGATTAGCTGCACTACTTTATAGTCTACCACTGATCATTGTGATTTTCCTTGAACAATGATTTTTCTCCCTAAGATTACTCTCCTTGTCATTAAAGGGAGTGCATTAAGTCCATTTCTAATTTAGCTTGTTCATTTGCATAAACACAACGAGAGCAGCAAATGATCACTTATGATCTTTAGTTCTGCTTTGCTGGAACTTACGCAAGGAACATTTAGGGTGACCTTCAGTCTGCCCTTCAGGGCACAGAAGTTGAGCCACATACCTGGCATTCAACCTTGCCTGTAAACACCTGTCTTTTGCAAGTCCTTCTGGTTTTCCATTGTGCCTTAAGGTCCCTTGTAGCCATCTTTCAGGAAAACAACCTTCATTCCTTCCCTGGAAAGATTGCTGTGGACCGCACAACCAACCATGGAACCAGGCCTTTTATCGCGTAGGCTTTTATTACCTTTGAAAGTCATTCCCAGTTCCTCAGGGCTTTTTCGTAACAACCAGAGCCCAAGCATGTCTCCTTTAGGCATGACATTCTAGTCAAAGATTTGGTAAAAAAATAAAAGAAAAAAACCTCTATTAACAACCGGTGTTATTAGTTTTATGCAAAGAAACTTATGTCATTACTTACTTGTTTAGAATGCCAAACTCTTGTGGGGTCAGATAGGGAGAAAAATATACAACGTGAAGGAAAATCCTTGTCCTTCTAATATTCACTGAACTGGCATTTCCATTCTTCATATTTTCATTTTTCCCCCACTAAAAATTTTTTGTTTTGTTTTTCCATTACAGTTCCCCGACTTTTTTCCCCCTCTTGCTTTCATGGACTCTGTCCCTCCCTTCCCCCACATTCAGTCCCCTCTCAGTTGCCCATGTCCATGGGTCATTTATACATGTTCTTACCCCCTTCTCTCCCTCCCGCCTCAGCCCTTGTTACTGTTAATCTACTGCTTGTTTACATACCTCTGGTTCAATTTTGCTCATTTGTTTGTGTTGTTCATTAGTTTCCTGCAATACGTGACAGCATAAGGTATTTTTCTTTTGTTGCCTCGCTTATCTCGCTAAGCATAATTCTCTCTAGTTCCATCCATGTTGTTGCAAGTGGTAGAAGTTCCTTCTTTCTTTCTGTTACATAGTACTCCATTGTGTAAATGTACCACAGTTTTTTGATCCACTCATCTACAGATGGGCACTTAGGTTGTTTCCAGCACTTCGCTATTGTAAATAGTGCTGCTATGAACTTTGGGGAGCATAGGTTTTTTGAATTGGTGTTTCGGGATTTTTCGGATATAATTCTAGCAATGGAATTGCTGGTTCAAAAGGCAGTTCCATTTTTATTTTTTTGAGGAAATTCCAAACTGTTTTCCATAGTGGCTGCACCAGTCTGCATTCCCACCAGCAATGCACCAGGGTTCCCATTTCTCCGCATCCTCTCCAGCACAAGTTGTTTGTTGATTTGTTGATGATGACCATTCTGACTGGTGTGAGGTGGTATCACATCGTGGTTTTTATTTGCATCCCTCTGATGGCTAGTGATGTTGTGCATTGTTTAATATGTCTATGGACCCTCTGTATGTCCTCTTTGGAGAAATGTTTGTTCAAGTCCTTTGACCATTTTCTAATTGGGTTGTCTCTCTTCTTGGTGTTGAGTCGTATGAGTTCTTTATATATTTTGGAGATCAATCCCTTGTCTGAGATATCATTGGCAAATATATTTTCCCATATGGTTGGTTTCCTTTTCATCTTGCTGATGTTTTCTTTAGCTGAGCAGAAACTTTTTAGTTAGATGTAGTCCCATTTGTTTATTCTTTCCTTTATTTCCCTTGCCTTAGGAGATATATCAGTGAAAGTGTTGCTACCTGGGATATCTGAAATTATCCTGCCTATGTTTTCCTCTAGGTCTTTTATGGTATCACGGCTTACATTTTAGTCTTTGATCCATTTTGAGTTTATTCTGGTGTATGGTGTAAGTTGGTGATCTAGTTTCATTTTTTTGCATGTCCCTGTCCAGTTTTCCCAACACCATTTGTTGAAGAGGCTCTTTTCACTCCATTTGATGTTCCTTCCCCCTTTGTCAAATATTAGTTGGCCATATAGACCTGGGTTTGTTTCTGGGCTCTCTATTCTCTTCCATTGATCTATACGTCTGTTCTCCTGCCAGTTCAGACTATTTTGATTACCGTGGCTTTGTAGTATATTTTGATATCAGGTATTGTGATTCCTCCTACTGTGTTCTTCTTCCTCAAAATTGCTGTGGCTATTCGGGCTCTTTTTTGGATACATATAAATTTTTGAACTGTTTGTTCTAGGTCTGTGAAAAATGTCATTGGTATTTTAATAGGGCTTGCATTGAATCTATAAATTGCTTTGGGTAGTATGGACATTTTAATGATGTTGCCTCTTCCCATCCATGAGCATGGTATATGCTTCCATTTATTTCTATCTTCCTTAATTTCTTTCTTCAGTGTTATGTAGTTTTCTGAGTACAGGTCTTTTACCTCCTTGGTTAAGTTTATTCCTAGGTACTTTATTTTTCTTGTTGCTATGGTAAATGGGATTTTTCTTTCAGTTTCTATCTAAGAGATTTTATTGTTGGTGTACAGAAATGCCTTTGATTTCTGACTATTGACTCCGTACCCAGCTATTTTGCAGAATTCACTTATTAGTTCGAGTAGTGTTTTTGTGGAGTCTATAAGGTTTTCTATGTACACTATCACGTCATCTGCAAATAATGACAGTTTTACTTCCTCTTTTCCAATTTGGATGCCTTTTATTTCTTTGTTGTTTGATTGCTGTGGCTAGGACTTCCAAGTCTATGTTGAATAGGAGTGGAGAAAGTGGACATCCTTGTCTTCTTCCTGAACTCAGGGGGAATGCTCTCAGTTTTTGCCCATTGAGTATGATGTTGGCTTCAGGTTTCTCATATATGGCCTTTATTATGTTGAGGTATGCTCCGTCTATTCCCATTTTGCTGAGTGTTTTCATCATAAATGGGTGTTGTACTTTATCAAATGCTTTTTCTGCATCTGTTGATATGATCGTATGGTTTTTGTTTTTCATTTTGTTTATGTGGTGTATTACGTTTATTGATTTGTGAATATTAAGCCATCCTTGCATCCCCGGGATGAATCTCACTTGATCGTGGTGTATGATCTTTTTGATGTATTGCTGGATTCTGTTTGCCAATATTTTACTGAGGATTTTAGCATCTATGTTCATCAGCGATATTAGCCTGTAGTTTTCTCTCTTTGTTGTTTCTTGACCTGGTTTTGGAATTAGGGTTATACTGGCTTCATAGAATGAGTTTGAAAGTCTTCCCTATTCTTGGATCTTTTGGAATAGTCTGAAGAGGGTAGGAGTTAGTTCTTTCCTAAATGTTCTGTAGAATTCACCTGTGAAGCCATCCGGTCCAGGGCTTTTGTGTGCCGGGAGTTTTTTGATTACTGCTTCAATTTCACTAGCTGTTATTGGTCTATTCAGACTTTCTGCTTCTTCTTGATTCAGTTTTGGTAGACTCTATGTTTCCAGGAATTTGTCCATTTCCTCTAGGTTGTCAAATTACTTGCCATACAGTTGTTTGTAATAATTTCTTACATTTTTTTGTATTTCTGTGGTATCAGTTCTGATATTTCCTCTTTCGTTTCTGATTTTATTTATTTGGGTCCTTTCTCTTTTTTTCTTGATGAGCCTGGTTAAAGGCTTGTCAATTTCATTTATCCTTCCAAAGAACCAGCTCCTACTTTTCTTGATCTTTTGAATTGTTAGTTTAGTATCTATGTCATTTAATTGTGCTCTGATCTTGATGATTTTTTTTTCTTCTACTTGATCTGGGCTTTGCTTGTTGTTCTTCCTCTAGTTCTTGTAGCTGTAGGGTTAAAATTTTTATTAGAGATTCTTCTAGCTTTTCTAGGAAGACCTGTATTGCTATGAACTTTCCTCTCAGTACTGCTTTCGCTGTATCCCATAGGTTTTGGGTTGTTGTGTGTTCATTATCATTAGTTTCCAGAAACTTTTTGATTTCTTCCTTGGTGTCCTTTTAACCCATTCATTATTTCATAGCATGTTATTCATTCTCCATGAGTTTGAATGTTTTTGAGTTTTTTCCTTGAGGTTGATCTCCAATTTTAAGCCATTGTGATCTGAGAAGATGCTTTATATATATAATTTCAATTTTCTTGAATTTGTTAAGGCTTGTTTTGTGTTTTACTATGTAGTCTATCTCTGAAAATGTTCCATGTGCACTTGAGAAGAATGTATATTTTACTTCTTTGGGGTGAAAAGTTCTATATATGTCAGCTAAATCCATTTGATCTAGAGTGTTGTTCAGTGCCTCAATATCTTTGGTGTTTCTTTGCTTTGAAGATCTGTCCATTGTTGACAATGGGGTGTTAAAGTCCCCTAATATTAGTGTGCTGCTCTCTATATTTTTCTTGTTTTCTTTCAAAATTTTCCTTACATATTTCGGTGTTCCTAAGTTGGGTGCATATATATTTATAAGGGTTATATCTTCTTGATGGATTTTTTCCTTAAGTGTAACGAAATGTCCTTCTCTGTCTCTTTTTATGGCCTTTGCTGTGAAATCTGTTTTGTCTGTTATAAGTATTGCTACCCCAGCTTTTTTTTCATGTCCGTTTGCTTGAAATACTTTTTTCCATCCCTTCACTTTCAGTCTGTGTAGATCTTTTGCTCTAAGGTGGGTCTCTTGTAGACAGCATAAATGTGGGTCATTCTTTCTAATCCATTCAGCTACCCTGTGTCTTTTGATTGGAGCATTTAATCCATTTACATTTAAGGTTATTACCAATAAGTACTTATTCATTGTCATTTTCCCTCTTTGTACTCGTGTTCCTCTCTGTCTCTTTTCGTTTCTTAATCTTCTTAAAGCAGACCCTTTAGCATCTCTTGCAATGCTGGTTTGTTGGACATGTATTCTTTTAGACTTCTTTTGTCTTGGAAACTACTTATTTCACCTTCCATCTTGAATGAGAGCCTTGCTGGGTAGAGTATTCTTGGTTGTAGGCCTTTATTTTTCATTGCTGGGAATATTTTTGCCATTCCCTTCTGACTTGTAGCATTTCTGCTGAGAAATCTGATGATAGCCTTATTGAAGCTCCCTTGTATGTTATTAGTTGTTTCTCTCTTGCTGCTTTTAGGATTCTCTCTTTGTCTTTGAATGTTGGCATTTTAATTATGATGTGTCTTGAAGTGGGCCTGTTGGGGTTCATCTTCATTGTGACCCTCTGTGCTTCCTGGACTTGCGTGACTCTTTCTCTCCTCATGTTAGGGAAGTTTTCTGTCATTAGTTTTTCAAAGAGGTTTTCTATCCCTTGGTCTTCTTCTTCTCCTTCTGGAATTCCTATGATACGGATATTATTACTTTTCATGTTGTCCTGCAGCTCTCTTAGAACCTCTTCAGTCTTGTTCAGTCTTTTTTTATTTTGTTGAACTGTCTGGGAGTTTCTGTTTACATTGTCCTCCAGCTCACTGATCTGATCTTCTGCTTCCTCTAACGTGCTTTTAATTCCCTCTACTGTGTTCTTCAATTCAGTGATCGCATTGTTCATTTCCTCCTGGCTCTTATTGATAGCTTCTATGTCCTTCTTCATGCTGGTGTAATGCTCAATAAGGTCCTTGTAGTTTTTCTGGAGTTCTTTGTAGTTTCCGCTGAGCTCATTGAGCCTCTCCATAATCCATGTTTTGAATTCCATATCTGATATTTTGCTCCCCTCTATTTCATTTAGCACTCTTTCTGGTGATTCTACCTTTCCTTTGGATGGGGGGTTATTTTTTTGTCTCCCCATTTTTGTGACTCCTATTGTTTGTTGGTGCTTCTTAGAATGACCTGCACTTCCTGGATCTGCCTCTCGTGGCATCAGATCACCTACCAGTCTGGCCCTAGGCTGCCTGTTGGAGACTTCCAGGGATCTACTGCCTTTGTCTGTCTTCTTTAGTTGTTAATCTACTCAATCTGTGATTAGCCGTCAGGCTTCAGGACCGTGGGTGTGGCAGCTTAATTCCTGTAGGCAGGGCTTTTGCTTCCCCTCAGGCTGATGCCACTTGGAGGGGAATGGTCTTCCTGAAGTACTGGCGATGAGTCAGCACTGGGATCTCATCGGCTGCTCCCCTAGTTCTCCCTTCAATGCCACCACACCAAACTCTCCCCAAGTGTCTCCAGTCCTCTTTGCCTTCCCTCTGCTTGAGCCCAGGGTAAGTGGGGGCCACGATATTTTCATATGTGACCCACTTAAGAGCTCTTTTTCTGCTGCTGTTTCTCTCTGGCTAGCAAGAAACCCTGTGGCTTTTCCCTTTTCACAGCTGGATACTATTTTACTTTCCACTCTGTTGCTGTAGGCTGGGAAGCCCAGCTGGGGGTTTAGACCCTACCCTTCTCAGGGGGAACCCCCAGCTGCTGAGCTGTTTCTCAGTCCCTTCAGCTGCCACCCGTGGAAGCCCAGCCAGCCCTTCAGCGTCTCTGCACTCCCTACCGGTCACGTTGTGATGTAGCAGCCTTTTCTGTCTCTCCGTGGTTATAAGACTTCTCTGCAGCTAGTGTTTGGGTGGTTATGCCAGATGATTTCTCCAAAATTAAGTTGTAAATCCAGACTGGTCCTGGGAGGATGTTAGTGTACCTTCCACTTACTCCTCCACCATCTTGAATCTCTCCAGGAACAGCTTTTAAGATGCCTTTGCCTAACTATGGCTAGTAACTAGTGTCTTAGTTATGCAAATGACTTTGGTTCTTCCAAGGCCCAAAGGAAATGGGAGGGAATTTGACTATGAAATAGTGATATTGAGGAAAGAACATACAGAACCTGTGCAAAGTTCTGTGAATGATCAGAACTGGTTACCATGCCCACTGCATCACAGGATGCAATCAGGGATTTAAAAATAGGTGGCAGGCATTTTGGTGAGGAGAACTCCATGCAGCTTGGAAAGGAAAGAGAGGAGACTCAATGCTGCTTTGAAAAGGAGGATACCATGCGGCTCTGAAAAGGACAGAGAGAGAACCATGCATGATCCAGTGCACCACAGCACATGTTTTCCCGGACTGTTATACGGAGGCTTATGACATCATACCCCAGATCCTGAAGGAGACAGCTGACAGATAAGGGATGGGAAACTTCTGGGAATATTTTTGGCTACTAGCCTTTTGGGGTGCAAGGGAAGTGCTGGGTCCTGTTGGAGAACAGGGCTCTGAGCTGAAGTGCTCACTGCCCTCCCCAGGATGGAATATTGTAAATAAAGACCTGTTTTCCTCAACACTAGTTGTTGGGTTTTACACCAAGGTGCTGCGTGAAAAAAAAAAACCTTTTGCTCTGTAACAATCCAGGCTTATCAAAATGTTGGCACTGAAAATCACAAGGCATCTTTACTTTCCACACCTCTCACCAATGCAACTGCTAAAGCCCAAAAAGAAATTAAATGTTATAGCTGCAGCAAGACTGGCCACCTTAAAAAGGACTGTCATGGAAAACAAAAAAGAAGCTCTAAGCTCCCAAGGAAGGATAGTCCACGCTGTGACAAAGGCAAGCACTGGGCAAATTAATGTAAATATAAATTTGATAAGAATGGTAAACAACTCCCTCCACCAGACAATCAGGGAAACTGGCAGAGGGTCCCGAGCTCTGATGCTCCAAACAACAATAGGAGCTCCCAACGTGCCAACAATCAAATGTTCTGGACTCAGGTAAATGCCAAGTCTGAGACTTATGCACAGCCACAAGGGGGAGCACAGGGCTGGACTTGGTCACCACCCAGCAATTAACTCTTAAGGAGAAAAATCACATATATCTCACTCCCACAGGAGTATGGGGGTCATTGCCTGAACGACATGTATGTCTAATACTTGGATGATCTATTCTAACCTCTAAGGGCATCATCACTCAGCCTGGAATCATAGACTCTGATTTTGACAGAAAAAATTAAAATTATTATATAGGCCACTAGCTATCATATAATACCTGCCAATACCCATATAACTCAGCTTCTGTTTGTTCCTTATATTGTCACAGGAACCCAAAATATAAAAAGAGGTAATAAAGGTTTTTTGTCAGTACTGACAACCAATCCATATTTTGGACTACCTCTGTTAAGCTACAAAAACCTCTACTTGAGATAAAAATTAAGGACAAAATCTTTCAAGGACTCCTAGACACTGGAGCCAACGTTTCTGTTATATCCACCCAGTTTTGGCCACCTGAATGGCCTGTTACTGAAGGAGACTGAACAATAACAGGAATAGGGGAGCATCCCAGCCTAAGCAAATTGTACGGACACTCTGTCACTACAGCCCTGATGGCCAGGTAGGAAGAATTCAACCTTATGTTTTACTGGCCCACCTTAATATTTGGGGCCAAGGTTTACTCTCTCAATGGGATATGACCATCAACCTTCCTCCTTTTTCCTAATGGCCACTGCTCGAGTATCTCCTCCTCCCCCCACGTGGCTTTCTAACATGCCTATGTGGGTTGATCAGTGGCCATTGAAAGAGGAAAAATTAACACAGACTCAAAGGTTAGTACAGGCACAATTAGATGAGGGGCATATAGAACCATTCCATAGTCTGTGGAATACCCTCATTTTTGTAGTTCCCAAAAAATCTGACAAATGGAGACTTAAACATGACGTCAGAAAAACAAATGAAATGATACAGCCCATGGGGCCACTGCAACCAGGAGTCCATAATCTGGCTGGTATCCCCAAAGACTGGCCATTATTAGTCATTGATTTGAAAGATTGTTTCTTTACTATTTCCTTAGTAGAAAAGGACTGAGAGTGGTTTGCATTCTCTGTCCCAATAACCAATAATTCCCAACCTCTTCAGAGATATCAATGGAAAGTTTTACCCCAAGGGATGCTAAGAAACCCAATCATTTGTCAATATTTTGATCATCAAGCACTTTTGCCTGTTACGCAAAAATTTCCTAACTCCATTATTTACCACTATATGGATGACATTTTAATTGCTGTTTCTTCCCAAGTGCAGCTAGCAAACACTTTTGGACTTTTACAGGAAATTATTCCCCAAACAGGGTTACAAATTGCTCCGGAAAAAATTCAACAATGTCATCCTTAGCAATATTTAGGCTTTACCCTATTTAACAGAACTATACGATCTCAGACTGTAGAGGTTGTTCCTCCTACCTCTTTAACTCTTAATAATCTTCAACAACTACTAGGTGTTATCAGTTGGATAAGACCCAGTTTAGGAATTGCTACTCAAAAGCTCACTCCTCTTTTTAATACCCTTAAAGGGGACCCAGACTTAAGCTCAGTCCAAACCTTGTCTCCCCAGGCTTTAAAAGAATTAGAAGTAGTAAATCAACACATCAGCACTAGACAATTAGAAAGAATTGATCCATCCTACCCAACCAGACTTCCCTGTTTTCATATATTACAATCCCCTATGGGTCCTCTTGGACAATTATGACTGCAGCTTACGATGATTGAATGGCTATTTCTCTCTCATCAACCTCAAAAAACAATAACCACCTATGTCTTTGTCCCTTGTCAATTAATAATTAAGGGATTGATAGAGCTCAACAGTTATTTGGGTGTGATTCCAAATATATTCACTTACCCTTAACTCAAGTTTACTTACAACTTTTTAGCCAATCCTTACATTGTCAATGTGCAGTAGCTGATTATATCAAAAAATTAGAGATCAATCTACCCTCAGATAAGCTTATACAAAATATTCCTCAGCTAAAGTTACGTATCAAAAATAAAATTATTCCAACCCCTATACTTGGGGCAAAAACCATTTTTATAGATGGGTCAGGAAATACAGGAAAAGCTGCTATAACCTGGAGGGAAGGACAAAGTTGGAAAAATTGTGTAACCCACAATCATTCCTCCACCAAGAGAGCTGAACTCTCTGGGGCTACTATGGCCCTCCAGCAATGGCCACAGGAACCCCTAAATCTAGTTTGTGGCTCTAGCTATACTGTCTCTACCATTCTCCATATCGATCAGGCACTTCATAAGGAATCTATAGACCCTCAATTACTTAGTCAGTTCTTAACCCTTCAAAGTCTAATTGATAGGAGGATACACCCTCTGTTCATTACTCATATTCGCTCTTACTCAGGCCTTTCAGGCCCTATGACAGAAGGCAACGAAAGGGCAGACACTTTAGTCAGTATAGTAACAGCCTTTCAACAGGCAGTTAGCTCTCATCAACTCTATCATCAACATTCTCAAGCACTTCACCATGAGTTTGGCATCCCCTGTTATCAAGCAAAACAAATTATTAGAGAATTTTGTCAAGCAAAGCATCACCTGGCAGTGGCACCAATCCTCGAGGATTGGCCCCTCGATTAATTTGGCAAACAGATGTTATTTTTTAAAGTTTAAATATCTCCATATTTTACAGATACCTATTCTGGGGCATTACATGCCTCAGCACTCACAGGAGATTCAGCAAAACATATTCAAGCACATTGGCTCAAAGCATTTAGTTTTTAGGATGCCCACAAGTTCAAACTGATAATGAGCCAGGTTGTATAGCCCAATCTACTCAAGAATTCTTACAAAGATGGGACATCAAGCATAAAACAGGAATTCTTTACAACCCAACAGCTGAAGCCATAGTTGTGTGAGCTCACCATACCTTTAAGAACCTTCTCAAAAAACAAAAAAGGGGGAAGTATGGAGTCCTTCCCAAAGAATCTAACTGATCTAGCAATCTATACTTATAATTTCTAAATTGTGATGACTCTCTTACTACTCCAACTGAAAGGCATTTTTGCCATTATGGACCAGGAGACAGGGAGCCACGCCCTTTGGTGCTATACTGAAACCCCCAAGGAGCACAGAATTGGAAAGGCTTGGTTGATCTTCTAACCTGGGGGAGGAGATATGCCTGTGTTGCTACCTCCTCAGGACCTTTGTGGCTACCAGCAAAGAGTGAAGCTGTGACTTCCCGCCAAGATGGAGGACTAGACAGACACACTGGGTCTCCCTCCACGACTAAGAAGGGATACAACTACCTCAAAACTGGAGACAACCAGAAGTTTTAGAAAATCAAGCTGCGTGGAAGTCCAACAAACAAAGATATAAAGAAGAAATACTCATTGAGACAGGTAGGAGGGATGGAGCCTGGGCGGAGAGGATGTGGTGTGGCGGCAGTGGTGGTGGCGGCAGCAGCTGCAATGGCAGGCTGGCAGAAAGCACAGTCACACATTTTAAAAAGTGGGGAGGGGCACCTGGGGAGTGTTTCCAGCTCCTGACCGGACCTCGAAGCTCATAGTCCCAGCGCCCCGAAAAATCAAGTCTCATTGCTTCTGACTGTGCAAACCAGTTGGGGGTTGGGGCAGAGGAATAAACTGCCAGTCTCTCAGCCCCCACGGTCCTAGAACAGCTGCAGACCCAGCTACTCTGGGAATGACAGCCAGGGCAACAGCTGGAGAGGTGCTGGTCTCATACGGAAGTGGGAGAAGAGCCTGGGAAAGGGACAGGTGCTGAGCAAGCAGCATTGTTCCCTCTGTGACCCCTCTCCACTGCACCACAACGTGGTGAAAAGGATCGCCCTGTACTGACAAATAACTAAGGCTCTGCCCCTTACAACATAGCAGGAGCGACAGCTCTACCTAAGACACAGAGGCAAACAAAAACAGGAGCCTGTCAAGATGAGGAGACAGAGAAGTATGGCCCAAAAGGGGGAAAGGATCAAGGCTTCAGTGGGAGAACTAAGGGACGAAGAGATAGCCAACATAATGAATGGGGAGATAGCCAACCTAACAGGTGAAGAGTTCAAAACACTGGTGATAAAGATGCTCACAGGCTTGACAGATATGCTTAAGTATGGCAAACACATAAGGGAAGAAGTGAAGGCTATGCTAAATGAAACGAAGAAGGAAAATCCACACAAAACCAATGGTGAAGGGAAGGAAACCGGGTTTGAAATCAATGGTTTGGAATATAAGGAAGGAAAAAAACAGTCAACCAGTACAGAATGAGGAAAGAAGAATTGGAAAAAAATGAGGAGAGGCTTAGGAACCTCTGGGACAACTTTAAGTGTGCCAACATCCAAACCATAGGGGTGCCAGAAGGAGAAGAGGAAGAGCAAGAAATTGAAAACGTATATGAGAAAATAATGAAGGAAAACTCTCCAAATTTGGTAAATGAAATAGACATACAAGTTCAGGAAGCACGAAGAGTCCCAAAAAGCTAGACCCAAAAAGGACCCCACCAAAATATATCAAAATTAAAATGCCAATGGTTAAAGATAAAGAGAGAATCTTAAAAGCAGCAAGAGAAAAACAGAAAGTTTCCTACAAACAGGTGTCCAGAAGAATTATCAGCTGATTTCTCAAAAGGAACTTTGCAGGCGAGAAGGGACTGTCAAGAAGTATTCAAGGTAATGAAAAGCAAGGACTTAACAACCAAGATTACTCTATCCAGTAAAGCTATCATTTAGAATGGAAGGGCAGATAAAGTGCTTCCGAGACAAGGTAAAGCTAAAGAAGTTCATCATCACCAAGCTATTATTATATAAAATGTCAAAAAAACTTACTTAAGAAAAAGATCAAAATTATGAACATTAAAATGACAACAAACTCACAACTATCAGTAACCGAATCTAAAAAATAAAAACAAAATCTAACTAAGCAAACCGGAATAGGAACAGAATCATAGGTATGGGGAACATTTGGAGGGTTATCAGCTGGGAGGGGGAAGGGGGAGAAATGGGGAAATGGTGCAGGGATTAAGAAGCATAATTGTTTGGTACAAAATAGACAAGGGGAAGTTACGAATAATATAGGAAAGGGTGAAGCCAAAGAATTTATATGCATGACCCATGGACATGAACTAAGAGGGGTGGGATTGCTGGAGGGAAGGGGGGTACTGGGCAGTGGGGAGCAAAGGGAAAAAATTAGGACTACTGTAACAGCATAATCAATAAAATACACTTTAAATAAATAAATAACTAAACAAACAAACAAAAAAAGAAATCTAACAGATGAAGAGTTCAAAACACTGGTTATTAGGATGCTCAAGGAACTCACTGGGTACTTCATCACATAAAAAAGACCCAGGCAGAAATGAAGTTTACACTAAATGAAATAAAGAAACATTTACAGGAAACCAAGAGTGGATTGGATGAAGCTGAGAATCAGGTCAATAATTTGGAACATTAGGAAGAAGAAAACATTCAATCAGAACAGCAAGAATAAAACATTAAAAAAAAAAAAAAGCAAGGATAGTCTAAGAAGCTTCTGGGACAACTTGAAACGTACCAACATTCGAATCATAGGGGTGCCAGAAGGATCAAGAAAGAACAAGAAATTGAAAACTTATTTGAAAAAAGAATAAAAGAAAACTTTTCTAATTTGGTGAAGGAAATAAACATACAAGTCCAAGAAGCACAGAGAGTTCCAAACAAAGAGGACCATTTCAAGACACATAATTAAAATGCCAAAGCTTAAAGATAAAGAGAGAATCTTAAAGGCAGCAAGAGAAAAACAGAGTTACCTACAAAGGAGTTCCCATAAGACTGTTAGCTGATTTCTCAAAAAGAACTGCAGACTAGAAGGGACTGGCAAGAAGTATTCAAAGTGATGAAAAGCAAGGACTTACAATGTAGTTACTCTTTCCAGCGAAGCTATCATTTAGATAAAAGGCCAATAAAGTAAAGACAAGGTACAGCTAAAGGAGTTCATTATCGCCAAGCCCTTACTATATGAAATATTAAAGGGACTTATTTAAAAAAAAAGAAGAAAGTCAAAACTATGAACATTAAAATAGCAATAAATTCTCAACTATCAACAATTGAATCTAAAAAACAAATTAAGCAAACAAGCAGAACAGAAACAAAATTATAGGTATGGAGACCATTTGGAGGGTTATCGGATGGGAGTGGGAAGGGGGAGAATAGGGGGAAATATGCAGGGATTAAGAAGTTCAAATTGGTAGGTACAGAATAGACAGGGGATGTTAAGAACAGTATAGGAAATGGATTAGCTAAAGAATTTATATGCATGACCCATGAACTTGAAATAAGGGGGGGGGGGCTGGCAGAGGGAATGGGGGTTGCTGGGTAGAGGGGGACAAAGGGAGAAAAATTGGGACAACTATAATAGCATAATCAATAAAATATATTAAAGATCAAAAAACAAAAAAAGGAAGTACATTGATGCCAGATACACCAAGAGCTATCTACAGTTCTGAACCTTCACTTAGACTTAAGAGCATGGAGGCAGGCCTTGGCCAGAATCTGAAAGCAGGTCACACTTGTTTCTGCCAGTCACTCCCTTGGAAAATTGTCCATTACCTCTCATAATAAGACCTCCTTAGGATCCAGATTGCAATCAAAGCAAAGTGCAACTCTCCCTAATTGCATGGTTAATTCAACAGCTTCTTAACCAAAACTGTGTTCTTCACAAAATATTTTACAGATGCTTTATACACTCAAAGTTGGAAGAGAAACAAGTACTTGCTGTCTCATATCTCAGAAGGTCATTTTCCACATCTGCATAATCAGGGAGTTTGCCATCAATAGAAACATTCATTCTACACAGATTTCAATTTATGATATAATCAGAGTATCAGTAGGTAAAGAACTCAACACTGAAGGCTATGAAAGGTAAAAGGTTTTCTGGATCAGACCCTTGCTTTCCAAAATGCTTTCCATGGATGAGCCACCTGGGCCTCCTTTTGGATGTGGTTAAAAATGCAAAATCTCAGGTCACCCCCGGAACTGCTGAATCAGAGCTGCATTTGACAAGATTGCTGAAGGATCTGAATTGCACATTAAAGTTTAAGATCCATGGATCCAGAGCACCAATTTTTAAATTGTACCATGTGGCTTACCGTATGGGCTTCTCTGAGGAATGGGCCATGAAGAGATGGAAAGTAGTGAGGGAATTGGACCTAGCTTCACCTGAGCAGCCTGCCCCTGATCTGTTTGGGTTGTCGAAGCTACATTCCATAGCCACAAAGGCTTGAGAACCACTATTCTAGCCAATCATATAATTTTTAATGTTGCACAACTGAGATGTTCCAATGAGGATAAGGGACTTTTGCCAAGATCACATCATAGTCCCTTGAACACTGTTAGAAAACTCTGAAACTTACAAAGCCCAGGAATCAGAAAAAATCTTCAGTCAGTGTTGCTGGAATTGCCTCCAACCTACAAAAGTAGAAACAAAGACTGAGAACCTGAGCACCATCAGGAAAGTACACAATGTGTAAGGCTGTACCCCAGCAACTGCTCCATGAGGTGTGTGGCATCTGTGCCACCTGATTTACAAGAGAGAACAGAGACATGGAGATATAAGTGTCAAGACCACATAGAAAGAGTGGAGCTGACATCCAAATCCAGGTCCCCAAGCCCCAAAGATCAGGCCCTGGACCTCGTCATTCCACCATCTCACAGTCATGCGTCTTCCATCCTAGCCCCACTGTGGGCCCTACACATTACTCCAGCTTATGAACTACACAGACACATGTGCACTCAGAAAAGGGAGCACTTGCATTCTCATGGACTCATGAGATTCAAACAATGGGCTGCCAAAGCCTGGGCTCTTAATATAATTTCTCCTCAAAGAAAATGCAAGTTGAGTTGCTAAATTTTCATGGTAATAACTACTAGGAATCTGTTTTAATATCCATCATTCTATATCTGACATATCTATGCCTTGGGAAAGTTAGAAAGATCAAGAGGCAGGAATGGTCAGAGGAGGGAAAAGAGAGAAGAGATAGTGTACAATGTATCAGCATATTAATCTTAGCACCTCGTTTTTACACTCACAACCCTCAAGCACTGCATGGAGCCTTCTGCTATGGAAGCTACTCGGTAATCAAGCCTCTGATCACCTACCACGTTTAATTGAAAGTGAAGTTGGATGAATCAGCCAGCAGATGGCACAATGAGCAAGCAGCACATTACTGTTGCCAACCCTATTGTCATTTCATACACACAAAGGGATCTTTTCCTAAAGCTTCCTTAAGTATCATTTTTTAGAACAATCTAGTTGGGTGATACAACATGCCAAGGAGACTCCCTCATCATCTATCTAGTCTTCACCACCTACCCTTCTCCTTCAAAGGCATCATGTTCAAAGGTAGTGACCTAGGGGCTCGCACTGCCAAACCCCACCTGGCTCTGGACACTATTACAGCTCAAGCCTGGGAAAACCCACACCACACCATTTTCTCTGGGTCATCAGCAGTCACTCTGCCCAGTCAGGGCAACACAGGGTTTCAAATGGGGCAAATAAACTTTCTGGTGGGGGCCAAGAAGATCTGGCCCAAGACATCCATCCCCCACAATAATCCCCAGAATGTAAAGACCTAATGCTATCTCCCTATATTTCCTTCTAAAGTCAGGAACAAGAATTGGAAACCTCATCAAGAGCCAGGAGAATGCAGCATCCTCCAAAGGAAAAGGATTTTATATGCAAATCAACAAGGATAGGAGCATGTTGCAGGAATCACTGCTCCTCTGTGGAAAGCTGCTCCTGTGTCACATAGGGATGCATCATATTCACCTGTGTGCTCAATCTCTACATGTTGCCTGGCCCATCAGAGGCACTCAAAGTTTTGTCAAATGAGTGATTGACGAAATGAGTGAATCAATGAATGCCTTTAAGGGTCAGAAGCACAAGTTTGCCATTCAAATGGCAAGTAGGAGTGTTTACAAGCTGCATCCAAAGCACAGCCCAGCATCCTAAAAGTGGACCCAGTCTAGTTATCCACACGCATCTCTCATTACCTCACTCTACAAATGTGTTTGCTCCAGCCACAAACCTTCTCAGTTCTCTTAATGTATCTGGCCCTTTCAATCGGCCCTTCTCCCATGTTCAACATAAGGAGACCCTTTTTACCTTCAAGATCCCATTCAAATGGCCCTCTTCTCTGAAGCTTCCCACAGCCTCTTGCCCTGAGTCAGCAGTTTGTTTCACCTAACTTCATAGTGCCCCATTTCACACTCTGCAGTTTACAGGTCTACCTGGAAGGTACACCCTTCCTGCTCTGAGTGAGGTAGAGAGGAGTGTGCACTTGTGTAGCTGCACCATCAAGGAGCCTCTTACAGGGTGGGTGTATCTGCTGACTTCAATCTTCTTTGCCTTACGTTGTATACCAAGATCTGCCCTCTCCCTTCGGGCACGCTTACAAGGATGCTGACAGATGCCTGGTTAGCAAATATGCTGGAAGGACAACCCCTTCCTGGCCCAGCAGTAAGCTGATGCCCAAGGCTCTGGCCGTAGGACAGAGCAAGTTCTCCCATGCAAAGGCAGCTGCTGCCCTATGTGTGCTACTTAGCACACACCCATTCCTGTGGCACCAATTCCGGGTACTGGGTCACTCGCCCCATCAACATGTATTGCAAGGACCCAGACACTGTGAGGGCCTAACCCCCGCCTTCACCCCAGGCCAAGTGCAGGCCTCTGATGATGTCCCTGGCTCTGCGGCTCCCTGAGGGGCTGGTAGAGACTGTCAAGTTGATGTTGCAGGCAGAAAGGACACCCTCCACAACCCTGCTTCCTCCCTGCTCCTTAGCGGCTGTGAGTCTCCGATCAGTCTTTGAACTCCTAACTCCCTCTCAGCAAATCAACTATCTATCTGAGAGACCCAACCTATGATGTTTGGTTCTAGAGCCATCCAAAAAGCAGGTGATAAGATGGGGTCTTGGTACACAGTTGCTCCTCACCCACCCCACTGGAAATGAGGACCACATCCTGGGGATAGGTGATGTGCAGACGGCCCTGGGCACAAGGCGACAGCCCAGCAGGTGGAACCATCATGTTAGAACTTTTCACTGGGCCTGCAAGTGCAGAGGACTTTCCTGGCAGGTAAGCAGATCCAGGCGTGTGGAACCTATGGGAACGGATGAGGGTGATGTCTGTGATTTGATGATCCACACAGGCATGAGAAGCTAAGGGTGACTAACAAAGTGAAAACTAAGGGAGAGCTCTAGAGTCTGTTCCACAGTTTACAAAATAGTCCCCATCCCAGGGGGTGGAAAAAGTATAAGAGAGTGAGGGAGGGGTCCCCAAAGTCCTCACAGCTCATGGTTTGGAGGATGGGGAAAGGACAAAATACAGCTGTTAAGGTACTTTCCATGTCTATGGCAAGCTGGTAGCTAGATAACAGCTGTGCTGCAGCCCAGGACAAAAGGGCAGATGACAGGCTTAAGATACTTTGACAAGGTGATAGCCCAGCCTTTCCCAAAGGGAAGCTATGCTGTCCCCAGGTAAAGGGACGGATGGTAGGCTTCAGATACTTTTCATAACAATGAGGCAGGGTGCTCCGGGTCAACATTTAAAATTAGGGAGAGCCCTGGCTGCTGTGGCTCAGTGGATTGAGTGCTGACCTGCAAACCAAAGGGTTGCCAGTTCAATTCCCAGTCAGGGCACATGCCTGGGTTGTGGGCCAGGTCCCCAGTTGGGGGCGCGTGAGAGGCAACCACACATTGATGTTTCCCTCCCTCTCTTTCTCCCTCCCTTCCCTTCTCTCTAGAAATAAATAAATAAAATCTTTAAAAAAAATAAAATTAGGGAGAACCATGAGGAGGGGGAGAGAAGCCACGTGGTCTGAAATGGGGGAGGGGTAGACGGGAGTCGGCTAGGTCGTCTGGTGTGTAAGGGGAAGGCCACGTGGTTGGAGAGTCCACCACGAGGTCTGGAGTAAGAAAGAGGAGACCCACTGGGAAGCCTGCCTAGCGAACACGGCGGGGACCTGCAAAATCAAGCATGGATTAGTGGGAAATGCCTGAAATACTGAACTGTGACCAGGAATACTGAGCTTTTCTGAAAGACAGTACCACTGACTGGCGTATTCTGAACTGGTCTGGTGTGGCAGGGGAGGCAGTACTGTGCTTTGGGGTGTTTTAAAGGGAGTGGGACATAGCAGTAGAAACACACCGTTATTCTGAATCTGTAAAACTTTTAAATAAACCCCCATTCCTTTTCCACCAAACTTTTGTATTGGGACTCACGCTTCTTGCCAGTGGACAGTTGGACCCCACAGCCATTCCAGAACAGCATAGGCTGGGGTTCTGTAGCAAAAGGTCAAAGCCAGGACTTCATAGGAGTGGCTGAACTTGTGAGACATTGAACATTCAACCAAGGCAGGACTGCCGTGCCAACATCAGAAGCCCACTTGGGAAAACCTGCATCCCTGACAGAAGAAACAGGGACATCTAGGCAAAGGCCTGAGAAAAACCGGACTCCCCAGATTTCTCTGAAAAGTCTGAGTCTGTGGCTGCACCCACCCCACGCCCGAGGGAGCAATCCACTACACACATCTTTCCCCACAGATGCCCTCGATCCCTGGAGGTAGGGTGACTAACCGTCCCAGTTTTCTGAGGCACTGGCAGTGCTATAACTAGGAGAGTCCCAGGAAAACCAGGAAGAGGTGGCAGCCTACTGCCAGGCCAATGTAGTGTTGAATATGTTCGGAGACGCGGAGGCAATTCCAGCAAGCAGAATGATAAAACGATGGGGGGGGAGGGGCGGGCGGGGGTGCTGAGCACGCTCTGGCCGTCAGCAAAGAGCGAGAAGTCTTACCGTCCTTTTATTAGGATTTCAAGAGTTACTAAAAATAGAATGGGGCGGGTGAGCTTTACAGCCAACAGTGAAAGAATTTTTACAATGTATCATTAACGTGTAAAGTACAGCCAGGGTAACTTATGGTTTAGATAGCACCTATCAGGAATACAAAGCAGACCCATTAATCCTCAAGGCCGGCTGCAATTTAAGACATTATCTACAGGGAGGCAGATGGAGTACTTAGCAGACCTCTTTGTTCTCAGGATTCCGTGACCCAGTGGCCTGGACAGCCTAAAGCCGCAGGTAGAGACAAGACCAGCTTGTCTCCTGAATCACAGGACACCTGGACGGAGGGGCATGGGAAAATGCCCCTACCCAGAGATCTGAGTTCCTGCTACAGGCCAGACCCAACCAGAGTGAAATCATCGCACAACACAGGCTGGGTGTGCGGGCCTGGGAAGGGAGGAAGGGGACTATGCCTGCCCTTCCCAGAAACTGCAATAAAGGTCCTGGGGAGGCACTGAAGGGCAGGTGCCAGGTGCTCATGATGCTGAAAACCACTTACAAGGAGGCTCCCATAGAGTGGTGGAGGTGGGCAATACAACATAGCCTCCCTGGGGGCACAACGCATGGTCCACTGACCGAAGTACAGCCTAAAATGGAAACTCAAAAGAGCAAAAACAGACAGCAGGAGGCTGAGGGCAGTTACCCCAATAAACAAGCCATGTTGCCTTGCCCACGTTCTGCCCCTGAGCCAGTTTTCAGACCTGAAACCATGGACTAGGGAGGTGCCCAGGTTCCCACGGGGAAAGGATCCTGCAGCATCATGGCAGGAAGACACTGGAATGATCTCCGAGCCCTTCCCAAAGGGGCCTTCAGCTATGCATGGCCCAGACAGGTTGAGGCTGGGGCAACACAGTCCAATCTGACGCTGACTTGGGAGACTCAATAAACTCTGTCTCCTGGAGGCCCCCTGTCCCGGAGTTTCTGAGCAGAGGATGTCACTGGGTCCAACGTATGCTGGGCCAGTCCTGAGGATTTCAGGGGTCTTCAGCAGGGACAGCCTTGCATCCAATATACTCCAGAATGAGGTGCTGAGCTTAGTGAGATGTCTTCTGAGGAAATCTTTCAGAAATAAGACAAAACGGTAATACGGTATGAAGTCAACTGAGTAAGGAGAAATGCATAGAAAATGAACTGGGAGAATACACCCAAATTATGAATGTTCTTGCCTCTGAGTAATGCCTTATGGGCATTCTTTGTCCTGATTCTTCATGCACATTCTTTCCTTTCCATAGTAGCCACAGTGAGCACGCAGATACTCAAAAGTCAGCAGAATAGGCCTTCTGCACAGGACCCCATTAGTCCACCCATTAGCTGCCCGTAACCATGGTTATGTGATGGCAACACCTGCTCCAGGTACCCCACACCTGAATCTCATAGAAAAATCAGCTGGATGGCATGTCTGCTTGGCTACAACATGGTGTTTGGAAGCTCACCCACAAGCTAGGGCAAAGAACTAAGGCCACGCGGTGACCAAGTGGATTACAGAGACAAGGAGTCTTTTCTCACAGGCAGAGTGCTAGAAGCAAGGGCATCTCCTCCCAGGGGACCTCTCATCTGAGGTGACAGGCAGCCTCTAATGAGAGAGAGGAGTCAGTGTCCATGGTCACAGTCCCTTCAAAGAGCAGTGGCAGAAATGGCAAGGATATCCTGAAACAAGATGGGGTGAGCTATAGGGATGGAATTGCAGGCTGGGGAAGAAGCGAAGCTTGAGGAGGAGCCCCTCTCCTGCCCCAGGAGGCCATGAGCATTGTAATAGTGGGCAGCGGTGGGGGAAGGGGAGCAAAGGCACAGTGTCTGGGAAAGGGCAGGAAGAGTCCTGAGAAGGCCCAGATGTCCTCTGACAGCTGTTGGGTCTCCAGGGCACCCACAGAAGGCCAAGCAGCAGAAGGCAGGAGTGGGCCGGGTCTCAGAGGTGAAGGCTGAACTGCCTGCCAAGATGACCGGAGAGGGAGGGAGTGGAGGCCTGTCCCCACCAGGACTTTGTTCAATGAGAGGGGATGGGTAGGGTAGCAGCTGGTGAAAGGACTGTCACCTGGAGGTTAGAAATCAGATTGTTTTAGGGTTCTGTGCCAACACTTTATTTGCAATGAAATTCAGGACTGAGTTGCAACTGGGTCCCTTTGACAGGGGCAGCCAAATACCATCCCACCCCCACCGGCAACATGGTCAGGACACTCTATCTGCCCCCCCCCCCCAACCTGGCAGTGAATTGGCCTTGCAGCCACTACCCTAGGACTTCCCCTTCATCAGACCACACTCCCCACCTTTACTGTTCTGCTGACCCCTGAGGGAGGGATCGTACACCCTGTTCTCAGCATACACATGAGGGTCAGAAAAAGGAGTTCTTCTGTAGTGCCACCGCTGTCCCCCATGAGCAGACATAGAGTGTAAGTCTCTAGTTCATTGGGCACAGTCTATTTCTTCAAACAAGAGGATTTGGGAGGAATACCACAAACCGGCCATCCTGGGCACCCTCCCTCATATCTTGAAACCCCCACGTGAGGTTCTGGCACGCTCGGCAGCAGCAGGTAACCATTCTTGGGGCAAGAAGCCGAGGAGAAAAAACTGGCATGGATGGACTTGGACGATCATTAAAGCCACCTGCGGCCCTGCAACCTAAATCCCATGAATGTATACTCTGCCTCTTACCTCATGGCCAGCATTCCTCTTACTTCCAGCTTATGCAAGGAGAGAGTAGGTGCACAAAGGAGAAAACTGAGAGAGAAAGAAGTCCTCTGTTGATTCAATATTTACTAAGCAACCACTGGGGCCCGGCACCTGGTTTACAGAAACCAGTAAGACACAGGCTTAGACTTCAAAGACCTCGAAGGCCCTGAGAGGGAGCGCGGACTCTCCGAGGCAGGCAGTTAAAACCCTGGGAGATGAGAGCCCGGTGAAGGAAGCTAGGTGGGAAGGTACAGGGTACTACCAGAACTGGGAGTAAAGAGTACCCGATGCTTGGGTGTAGGGTAAAGAAGGGGATGTTAAAGTTGCACCTGGAAGGACAGAAGTTTTCCAGGACAGGAGGAGGCAGGCACTCCAGGCCTCAGGAAGCACAGAAGCCAAAGGGGGAGTCCTGGTAGAAGGCACTCAAGGTGCAGGGACTCAGCAGCACAATGATCCAGACTGTTGGGCATGAGAGAGAGCTGGGACCCCTGGAAGGCCCTCCCATGGCGTCCAGGTGTTTGGGCATAAACAAGAAGAGGACTGGGCAGGGTTTTCTGTTGGGGGTTCATGCGGACAGATGTACAGTTCGATGGTATGATGGAAGACCCACTGGAAGACAAAATGCGGGGATGTCCAGGCCAGTGGGGAGGCTCAGGTAATAAATAGCACTGGCCCCAGACCATGAAGCCTGAACTCAGGGAGTAGCAGTGGGGACAAGAAACAGGATCTGATCGGGTATTTCAGAGGCACGGACACAGGACTCAGTCATCAAGTAAAAGAGAGGAAGGGCGAGGGTAAGTGAACAACGAGGAGGCAACTGTGGCGGCACTGAGAGGGTTGAGCCCCTAACTGAGAGCTATAAGAGAGGAAGCAGCTGACAGGAAAACTGGCTTTGTTTGGGACATGTCAGCTCTGAGGGGTAGCAGGAAACAGAGTGGGGATTTTTCTTCTCACCTGCAACAAAAAGTGCAATGTGAAGACCTTCCCTCAAGACCCTACTGCCACTACCAGGGGGTCAGGTGGGGGTGTGAGGGATGGGGTGGTGGAGGAGCTTGCAGAAAGCAGAACCGGCCTCCGCACTCAGCCTTGAGATGCAGGACTCAGTCTAGCTGTCCTGCCTTCTCTTGGTCTCCATGTCCCCCGGGGTCCATTCTGAGGGCCCGCTTAGGTCACTGAGGACCCTGGGCTGCCACTCTGACTCATGCCTACGAGTGCAGCGCAGACTGAGTGCAGATGTCACGGAAGTCAAAAGGGCACTGCCGGGCCTTGGCCATTGAGTGGGCCTAGCCCACCTGCCACGTGGTTCCCAGTGCCCAAACCTACATCCCTAACAACTGCGCCCCACTCTCCCCGTGACTCCAACCCCACTCAGCTCCTCCTCCTCAACCTCCCCGCAGGTGTGCCCTGCTCCTCCCCAGCAGTCCCGCAGCTTCGCCCTGCTCCATCCCCAGCTTTGTGCAGCTGAGCCCTGCATGTCCACAGCAACCCACCAGCTCTGCCCTGCTTCACCCCCTGCTTTCTCACAGTTCCGCCCTTAACTCCACAGGTCAGCCTCCAGATATATCACACACACACACCCAGTTCCGCCCCGAAGCTACTCCCCCAGCTGCTTTACGCCGGTCCGCCCCCAGATACTCTTCCCCCAGCTCTGCTCCGACCCAGCTTCCCCTAGCCCCTCCTTCACCCCCGAAGCTCCTTCTCCCCCAGCTCTTTCCCAGACACTGCTCCCTGAGCTCCGCTTGCTCTGCCGCCTCCACCCCCTGCCGCAGATCTCCTCCACCAGGTTTTTCACAGCTCCGCCCTCCAGCTCCTCAAGAGCTGTTTCTCAGGGCTCCGCCAACCCCACCCGCAGCCTCTGCCCCCGCGTTCTCACAGTTCCGCTCCCAGCTACGCGCCCTGCCTCTTTTCCATGTGTCGCACCCAGATACTCCCCGCCTAGTCCCGTCCCCTTGATTTGCCTAGTCCCGCCCCTTTCTCGCCCCACCCCACCCCACAGCATGTTGCCCTGCTCCTCTCTTCCTCGCCACTGGTCTTGGGGCGCGGTCCTGCCCTGGTCATCTTGGGAGCCTCAGTGTCCCGTGAGTCCAACAATGTCTCCTAGCAAACGTGGGCTGCGTGCGGGTGTACTTATGTGCGTCTTGAAGTCACTCCCCGGCTGTTCCTCTGCGTGCCAGCCCTGCGCTTGCTGAGACCGGGCATGCGCGCCGCTGCGCCCCGGCGTGCTGCTGCGTCAGGGCCTGGTGTTGAGTTTGTGCCTGCGTCCTGCTGCGTTCGGGCGTGCTGTTTAGGTTTGTACGTGCCTATGTGCTTTTGTAAGCCCAGCAAAAAAGGGGTTTATGTATCTGCTAGGCCAGGGTGGTTAACAACGCCAGCGGCTGTCACCTCTCACCGGTCTTGGGGAGGCTGAGGCGCATGCACGGCGCGGGCCTGGCGCTCTGTGATGTGTCCGCGTCCCGTCCCGGAGTCCTCTCCTCGTCCGGGCTTGCGAGGCGGTCATTTCAGCGCTGGCAGTCTCGCAGGGCCGCGGGGAGGCGGAGGACTGTCCTGCGTGGTGGCCTCAGCTGGGTCAGCCCAGAGCGTCGCGACTTGCGTGGCCAGTGAGGCCAGGAGACCTGCCTCGCCAGAAGGGAGCCAGGACACTCTCTGCGCCTGCCGGCCTGCTGGGCCCTCCGAAGGACAGTACTTCAGGGTTGGGGTTTCCCGTCCTGTGCTGCTGGGGACACTCCCACCGCCGCCAAGACCGCGATTTTTTGTCTCTTTCTCTGGCTATATTCACTTGCCCACCATACTTGTAAGTGTGTGTGGGCCAGCGACGGGCCTCTGCGCGTGGAAACGCTAGTGTAACTGGTCCACACGCAGTGGTCTGCCCTCTCTGCTTCTTGCTTGGCCCTTAGGCTTTCACCACCGCACCCAGGCCCCAGGCTGTGTGGTGCAGAGCTGGTTGCCCATGACACTCCTCCCAGAGGGGCCTACCCAGAATTACATTGAGGGAAACGGGATTGTAGGGTCCCCAAATTCTCCCCATGTGATAATGTAAGGGGAGGTGAGATTTTAGTCCTCTTGCATGCGGGGTCTGCTGGGCTGTAAGAACATGAAATGATTTTCTGTGCTGCTGGTTGGGCCATCCATGTGGTCCCTGACCAGGCAGGGGAGGAGAGAGCCACTGCCATGATTAGCAGAACCAAACCGTGAGTGAGGGGCCACATGTGTTTCCCAACAGTTGGAACCTCCTCCTTCCTGGTGGTTTCCAATCCCTGCTGAGTAGAAGACTGTTTTGGTATATTAGCCAACATTGCTGTCTTGTCCCTAATGACCTTTTCTCGTTATCCCCCTTGTCCTTGGGCAGATGAAGAAGCAGAGACAACGTGGAAGAGTGTTTCTTCCTCAGGCCACAAAGCAGGTACTCTGCATTGTGTGGCAGGAGGGCCCACAGCCCCCTTCATGCCTTTACAGTTATCTCAGTTCTCCTTGGGGAAGCCACCCGCACACTTCAGGTCTCCTTGTGATTTTGTGGGGTTGATGAGAAAAGGGCCAAGAAACTCAATGGCGGAAACTAGGCATATGCACCAGTGGAAGAAATAGAAATGGCCGGACCACAGGGGGACATCCAGCCTCTGTCATAAGTAACCCAATCCCAATGACTAGGGCAACCCCTTGTCAAACGTCAGGTGGGAAAAAGTTAAGCACAGTGATGATGCTGAGGGCCGACAAGTGTGTGAGGAAACGGCACCAGGCTCATGGTTGGTAGAGCATACACGGGTGAGCTTCGGTGGAAGGCCGTTTGCTGGCATGTGTCACCATTTCAGATGTGCATGCATGTGACCCAAGCATTCTCCTAACAAGTCTTCAGTCAATGAGTGTTTGTGTTAGTGTCCTTTATAGTGGCAGGAAGTGCAAAGCAGCCTGTGACTCTTCATCAGTAGGGGAAACTCAGTAAATCAAGGGGCAGCCAAAAAATAGGATAGAAGAAAATGTACGGACGTGAAGGGATGTGCTTGAGGTGCTGCCAATGGCGAAATCATTCTCTACCCTGTGGGGATGCGCGGGAAAGAGCCTGTGCCTCTGTAGCCATTTGTCCATCTGGTCGTCGCATCAAAGAGCCACAGCCTGAGTGGCTTAAACAACAGATAGGTATTGTCTCACAGTTGCAGAGGCTGGAAGTCTGAGATCGAGGTGTTGGCCGAGTTTACCTCTTCTGAGGACTGTGAGAGAATCTGTCCATCCTCGTCTCCAAGGTTCTGGTGGTTTGCAGGCAAGCTTTGGAATCCCCTGGCTAGTAGATCTCGGCCTTGGTCTTCACAAGGTATTATTCTCCTGCATGCATGTCTGTCTGTAAGTTCCCCCTTTTAGGTGAGGACACGAGTCATTGGATGAGGGTCTCGTTTTAACTTGATTACCTCTGTAAAGCGCTTTTCTTAATGGATAAGGTCACAGGAGCAAGGTCCTTGAGTGAGCAAGAGGGGCGGGGTCCGGAGCACAGGGGTAGGGGGCCCAGCCAGAAAAAGGGAGGGAAGGTGGAGGAGCTGCGCACAGGGATTGGCAGGACAGTGGTTTGGGAAGGGAGTCAACATGAGTCAGCTTTGCCCTCTAGGCTTTGCCTTTGAGAGTGGGTGTGTTTTCATAAACACGAGGACATAATAGCTGAGGTGAGGTTTATGTCCTTTAAAGACCCGAGGGTAGAGACAAATGAGAGTGGGGGTGCTTGTGGGTGGAGGGCAGAGCCGAGGCTCAGGCCCTGTGATGATGATGGGTAGCTGCCGTTTGGGACTGTCCTATTAGGAAGGTGCCAGGTACTCACAGCCCCTTGGAGAATGAGGCTCCGCCAGGTACTATGACCCTGCTGAGTCTCCGGCTCGGGGCTTGGCTCCTCCCACGGCACAGCTCTGTCCTCCAGTGAGGAGGAAGGACCCCTTCCCCAGGTACAAGGAAAGGAGGCAAGGACAGGGGATCATGCAGTCAGGTTCTCAGTGACCGTGGGCCTTCTATTCATCCCTAGGTGCCACCTTAACTGTAGAACGGGGTGACAGTGGCGCTTCCCCTATCCAGTTATTTGAGGATTGAGTTCTAGGATCTGTGGATCATGCTCATCCCAGGGCCAGGCATGGGGTCGGGCCGTGCGTACTGGTGCCAGTTGTTCTTGCTCCTGTTATTCATTTCTCTAAGCTCGGGTGGGGGCAAGGGGTGTCTGCTGACAGTGGATAGCAGTGAGGTAGCAAGGGGATGGAGGAGGGTGACACCCAAAGGGGTCCAGAGGAGACACCTGACAGGATTATCTGAGATCACATTGTGTCCCCAGGGTCCACCTGAGGTTGGATCTGAAGGATTTGCACTCAGCAGCCCTGGGGGAGGGACCGGGGTGCTTGGGGACCTGCATGCAGTGCCTTGGGGCTGGCAGGGCCAGGGAGCTGAGAGTGTTGGGGTGGGTGGGGAGAAGAAGCAAAGCGCAGGATGGTCACTGCTGGGAGAGGACTAGAACCGACCCACCCAGGGTGAAGCCGAAGGTGCTTTCCTCCCATCTCTGTGCTCCCCTAACCTCAGTGACCTCCTTTGTAGAACCCACCACACCCTGTCCTGACTGCCTTTCTGTAGCTGTCCCCACCCTCCTCCTTGAGCTCCCCAAAGACTCCGTTTTGTGCATGAGGCATCCCCATTGCCAGCCCCTTCCCTTGGGCCTGTCAGCTGAGTGTGTGGTGAGAGGAAGAAGGAGCTGACGCTATGCTCCACCACCGTCCCTGTCGGTGGGGTTCCTGGGTGCCCAGGGGACACTGGGTGGGGGTCAGCCCACAGGCCATGAGCTTGGAGGGCTGGTGCATGATGCTTATTGACATTGGTACTTCCGTGTTTCCACAGGCCACGTGAGGCCCACGGATCTCTGGGGAGATGAAGTTCTGCTGCCTCTCCTTCCGGCAGCCTTATGCCGGTTTTGTCTTAAATGGGGTCAAGACCCTGGAGACTCGTTGGCGTCCCTTGCTGAGCAGCCACCGGCACTGTACCATCGCCATCCACATTGCCCACAGGGACTGGGAAGATGCCGTCTGGAGGGAACTGCTGCTGCAGAGGCTGGGGAGGAACCCCGCTCAGATTCAGGCCTTGCTTCGGGAAGGGGAGAAGTATGGCCGTGGAGTGATAGCTGGCAAGTGGCAACACCCCCCGAGCACTGCTCAGACACCTCCAAGGGCACCGCCAGGACCTTGCTCAGGAGTCTTGGGGCTTTTTTTCTTTTGAGCTTGCTTGGGTGGGGCTGTGGTTTCTTTAAGCAGCACACCTTCAAAGGGGCAGCAGGGGGCCCTGGGCTGGGCATCTGCGGGACAAGTTTCCACGACCTTGGGTGAACCTTTGTGTCCACTCTGGGGCTTAGTTCTCAGTGGTGGTCTGAGAGGCAGGGACCAGTCCAAGGCTGTGTGTGGTGCTGCCTGTGTGTACACATGTGTGTTTGTGTATGTACGTGTGCGCATGTGTGTGTCAGGCCACGAGAGGCTGCACAGCACACAGAGAGGGTTGGGTGACCTCCAGACTCAGGCTTCACACACTTGCCCCACCCCCGCTGTCCATAGGCACCTGAGCAAGTTCCCTCAGCCCTCAGGGGTTGACGCCCCGCATCAGCTCCTTTCACCTGGTGAAGTGCTTGGGACCTACCTGATGGGGCTGTGGGTTCCCCACAGCAGCCGTGGCCCTTCTGTCCTGTATGTGCTGTCCTCAGCAGTCTGGCTGGGACATGCCCATTTCTGAATGGACTTGTTGAGGACAAGGGCCTGTCCTCTTCATGTCTCTCTCTGCCCTGGCATCACCCAGAATCCCCCTGAACAGAGTTGGACACATCACAAGTGCTCAGTGAGGGGGGCCCAGTTCACTCCATGTCCATTTGGTGATACCCGCTTAGTTGCTACTGGTTTAACTTTGAATAACCATTTTTTCTCACAGGCAGGCCTTGGCTTATGGAAGGAAAAACATCTCTGTGCTTCTCTCTTGGTGTACAGGTCTCGTTGACATTGGGGAAACTTTGCAGTGCCCAGAAAACTTAGCTCCTGATGACCTTTTGCAGCTAGAAAATCAAGCTGTACTGACCAACCTGAAGCAGAAGTACCTGACTGCACTTTCAAACCCCAGGTGGTTACTGGAGCCCATACCCAGGAAAGGTGGAAAGGATGTCTTTCAGGTGGACATCCCAGAACACCTGATCCCCTCGGGGCAGGAGGACTCCTCAGAGGGAGGTTACTGAGCAACCAGCTGTCTCATGACCATGAACATGCCATCATGGCAAGGACACAGATCACGCTCAATCTGAATTGGCACCACAGTGGAGAGCGCTGCCCACCACCTGCTGTTCATGTAAACAGCCTTCTGCGCTCAGATACGGTGGAGTTTCCTCGGGAGGTGCCTCTCTGGGCTCATGGACACTCTCAAGGACTTTGACCTTTAGGAAAATGGGAAAGCTGCCACTAAATATCTTGGTGTCACTCACTTAGGTCCTGCTCATTCCTCGGTCATATGAAGAAATGTGTTTTAAGAGAACTGGTTAGTGTTCAGGGCTCCCTTACATGTTTTCTCCTCTCTTTGTTCTGGTCAAACTCATAGAACGCTTCTGCAGCATCCAGGGGACGTTGTGGGAGGGCTGAGAGCAGGCACTGAATGATTGCCTGAGGGTGACCAGCCAGGGATGGCCTCATGCACCATGATGGGGACATCAGACTTTGAAACACAGCACCTGTCTGTCCAGGCAAGTGACTCTTGCTCTGTTGTTAGTGTCCTGGGGCTCATGAAGCCGTGTGTTAGACATGCCAACACAGCTACTTCGTGACCAAAGAAAGGATCTGAAATACAGCTCTGATGGAAAAGTGACGAGTTGTGCTGTTTTTTTGTTTGTTTTATGGGCAATCTTTTATTTCTTTGGGTCCCTTCTAGCAGAGTTACTAGTGATTGTTAGCTGTGAAGCTGATGGGCTTTCTCCCAGATGTTGACTGGAATGGCCCACCTTCTGAGCCAGACTGCCATGGTCCTATACGGCTTAGCAGATAGGGTGGCCCTAGTTTTAGGTGAGTCTCTCTGGAAGGTCCCTGAAAATTGGGCTGGAGACACTCAGCTGCTGATCAGAAACTTCCTGGCATCACAGGGGGACCTGTGAGGAAAGACCCTCCTGTTTTAAGGTACGTGACTATTGTAAGGTGACCACCCCCCGCCCCCAAGGTCAGGAGCCAGGCAGCTCTTGTCTCCTGACCAGCAGGCAAGGCTCGGGGGACCCGATCTTCCTGAGCTTGCTTTAGAACTCCCTAGCCAGACCCTTGGCTGAGTGTGTGAAAATAAATGAGGACAACGGGGACAAAAGCCTGTCTGGGGCCAGGATTAATAGCCTCCTAGGGCTCATCTGATGGGGTATGTGTCGCATGGAAACAAAAGAACCCGGACTCACAATTCTCATTGTTAATTTACTACTGTGGAGTTGCGCTTTTCTTTATTAAAGCCGAAAATGGATTCGTGGTTACAAAGTCGTGGCTGATTTCTGTCACTTGGGAGCCTAGAGACCTGTATTGTCCTCAAATTGCTCCCAGAGTGTGCACAAGTTATCCGAGGAGCCCTCCTCCTCCTTCTCCTCTTCCTCATTATCGTCATTGGGTGGGGCCATGACTGAAAGGGCAGCCATCAGGATGGAATAACACAAATTGTACAAATACATCACTAAACCATACAGTGAGTAATGTGCGTGGCAGGTGGGCAGTTGCTGTGTGCCATCGGTTCCAGCAGGAGCCGTGGGCACAAAAGCGACATTTTCAGATGTTCCCTCCCTACTTGGGTCACCTGGCTCACTTGGGCACTGGACGATAATGGCACTGCTTGTGGACCGCAGACCCAAGAACTTGAATGCCCAGGTACCACCGGGTCCCTGAGCACCTGGGGGGTCCTTTTGGGTCTTTGGGCCGGCTGCTTTGGCGGCTTCTCTATGGCTAATTCTTGGGGAGCGTCTTGTAGGGGCTACCTGCTGCTTCTTCCTCTTTGGAGGTGTGGGGCTGGTCCCTGACCGAGCAGCCATAGACATCCGGTTTCCCTTTCTCCTAATGTTTTCGATGAGCCAAGGCTTGTCTCTTCGAAAGTTGCAATTTCGGTAAGTCTGAAACAAAATTAATCATTTTAGTCATTCTAGGAGAAAATATATCTGTTTGACATTAACTGGCCTCTCAGAGTCATCCCTGCAGTTTATCTCTAAGGGGGTGATGGTTTCACATGAAAATCTATACTTTCTTATCTTTTAATAAATACTGTCTTGTGTGAAAAAGAGTTATCCCCCTTCGCTATATCATTCTTCTTGGTCTACTAGGAAGATATTTGAGTAACAGAAAACATGGGAAATGGGAGGGCTTTCTACTTTACCATCGATCTGTTTCCTAGCGAATGAACTGAAGAGTTGCTTGGGCGTATTTTGCTGAATCCGTACAGGTTCATCAGACGGATGAAACTCTTCAGGCTGTCTAATTCAAAGACTTTCTCTGGGCCCCTGTGGCCCAGAACCTCCCTCTGGAAAAGTTCTCCCTCGATGTTCACGGTGTCTCCATTTTCATTCCAGCGCACAGATGTGAGGGCCTCATCCTCCACTAGCCTCCAAAGCTTTTTGGGGAAGGACAGCCCAAGAAGAATGTTGTTTCCTTGGTTTGGGTTCTGTGATTGCAGATGCCCTTGGGGGCTTGGATTTTGGCCCCAGGCTTGGTCTCCATGCCCTTCCAAAGCCTCCCTTGGGTCCACATTTGAGTCCGGGTATTTACGGGAAAGCTTGGCTTTGTCCCTCTCATCGATATTTGGACTAGCCATGGATCTGCTCTAGATCAAAAAGCATTTGCCAGACAGGATCATATCACTGAACACTAGGGTCAGATATGACTTTGGTCTCAGCAGGGATGCCCAATACATGCTGTCCCCAAAGTTCTAGAGTCTCGGTCGTGGGGCAACCAGCTGCTGAAGTCACAGTCCTCTTTATTGGTCATGTGATGTCACAAAAGTGGTTCACAGCTGGTCTGGAGCGTCAGCCCTGGCCAAGTGTGGAGGAGTGGATGGATGTAGGGCCCCCAGCCTCTCTCTCTTTTCAGAAAGTACAGAAAATAAGGGTCAGATGGCCAGAAAGGGCTCTCCTCTGCTGCCAGGCACATTACTTCATGTTGCTAGGCGCCGGCCAAGTTGAGAAGTCATGATCCTAGCTCCACTCCCACTCCTACAGATGGGGGAGGCCTGTTGATGGCCTCTTTGATTGCTCAAGGGCAAGATCCTAGTTAGTCCTAGCTTAGCTACCACCAGGACTGCCTGAGTCAGATGGGCCCCTGGGGGACTGTACCTCCCAGAAGATGGTGGTGGGACCAGTCTCAGCTGGTAGTGTCCCCCCCTCATCAAACACCCCCTCCCAGCTTCCTGCTTTGGTCTCTTCCAGCTGCTCCTGCTGGTTAGCTTGTCCTGCTCAGGTGGGTCCAAACTAAGAGTCTTACTTTCTTACCCTGGGTCAAGTTGTCCCTAGAGTAGGGCTGTGCTCCCCGACAGGTGGGAGCGCTCCTCTTGTTCCTCAACCTCAGTGCTGCCCCAAGCACCTCAGACACACTGCTACCCATGGTTTTGGTGTGCGAGTGGACAGCCCGACCCTTCGCTCTGCTGGGCAGTCCCCGCTCGAGCACTTCTTGTCCCCAAATCTCACCCCTCTCCAGATCACAACAGGATTGGCTTTAGTTTCCATTTCTTTCCCATAGGAACTCTCCTCATTCCATAAGATGTGCTCACTTTGGGTCACCTGCACTTGCCTTCTCAAATCACCCTCCCCAGACCCTCAGGTTCAGCCTCCCTTGAGGTCTCCTCTATGCCCCATTTCCTTTCTTCAACAAGGTGGTTGGGCTTTCACCTTCCCAGATTTCTGGCCTCCCACTTCCAAACTGGATCTCCCTTGCTACTTCCCCTTTTAATTACTGATTGGGGGGGGGGGGTGTAGGCATAGATTCAGTTCTGTTGAAGCAAAGCATTCCCTGATTCATTGTCACACAAGCCCCATTCTCCTTGCCAGAAACCCACCGCACCCCTCACCTGTGTGTTCCTTTCCTGTCATTGCCTTGAAGACGGGTACATTAAGTCATTTTGTTTTCTCTTGGGTTAGATACTTCTCAAACAACCTTCTTTACACAGATTAACTACTGAGGAAAATTCCAACTTGTTTAGCTAACCGTGGCTGAGGGAAGCTGATATGAAGATAATCATAAATATGTACTTGAACATAGATGAGAGTCTGGGTGTGAGATGTGACAAAAGCCAAATTCAAGTCATCTTCACTGTAGAGGAGAGGACACTACAGTGGTTTTGGTGATCCATGTTCCCTAGCTGTTGCAGACAACTTCGGTCTTAATACCCACTCTGTATAGGGAGATAGAGTAGTACCACAGCGTTCTGGAACTAATGCAAGCTCAGTTTTGATTCGGGCAACTGGAAGAGTATGCGAGGTAAAGACGGGATTTCTGACATTCCTTTATTGCAGATACTATAGCATTTGCGCTTGCTCTCCTCTCATGCGTGCACTAAACCACTAACCGAGAGCCAACTGTGCTCCAACCGCTCGCCGCACTCCCTTGGGGATTCCACCCCTTATATAACATGCATAGACAAAGCCAGCTACTAGCCAAAATATGATATCAATGCTTAATATAAGTGCGAGTGTGCTGCGCATACGAATCTAATTATTATCTCTAAGCAGCCCATGCCCAGGCATCCAGGGTGAGGGAGTCTGACAGGCTTTATTGTCCTCACACTCCACCCCGTCAGGCTTCTTTACCTTACAATCTACACGAGATCCGTTTTTCGCCAGGTTCCTTTGGTGAGGAGGGCTGAGCCCTGCACCCATAAACCACAACAGCAATAAAGGCTACAACAACAAGCAAGTAAGAAATAAGCAATGCCCCCTATTATAGCAAGGGCTAACCTTCATCCGGAGGTCAGGGATGCCCATCATTCTTGCAATGGATCGCCGGTCAGGCGTTCAGTGCGCTTCAGAGGCCAGAGCCTGCGAGGCTTGACTAACATTGTGGTGAACGTTAGGGACATACATACAACATTCAGCTCCTACCAGGGCACACACCCCACCCTGGGAGGCAATAAGCATGTCTAGAGCCATGCGATTCTGCAAAGCTACTCTCCGTAACTGGCACACTTCTTTATTCAAGGGGTTCAAGGCATCATGCATTGCATTCAGTGCTCGAGCAGTATGCAGTGCCAGTGCCGTCACCTTAAGCTTTCATTACTATGGATGCAGCTTGATGGGAACAAATGGCTAATGGGTACTATCACCAGGAGGTGCATTTCACCTGGCGTTGTGCCTTAAATGCTTCCCAGTTGGTCGGCCGAGTTACAAGAGTCTTCTGGACTCGAGCAGGCAGGTAAGGCCAGCCCCACGTACAATGGCCGCTCCAATTTGCAGGCAAGTAAGGCCACCCATGCGAGCCACATACCCAAAGGGCTCCAGTGGGTACTGCAATCCACGCATTATTCCTTGATTTCCAGTAATGCTCAGTGGTGTGATTTTGACACAAACCTTTAAGAGTCTGGCCTACATAGGCTCTCCCCATGGGATTCTTAATACGGAAGGGATCTGGTCCAGCCAACTCCACAGCTTCAGCCATAAGCCATCCCGACCCATTCCACACAGTATATTCAAATGTTGGTCAGAACTGGTTGTAACGTCGCCTAGCCCCAGCATAAATATCACATTTCACAAGGAGTGTGCTCCTGCAGCCAAGCCGAATTCACCATGGAAGCTGGAGATATGTGCCAAGGAAGACCAGCGGATGTGCTGAGAGGAATCTCAGTGCAAATCCAACAGGCTGACTGGTTGACCACTGCAGCGTAAGTATGCACCCATTCCACTAGGGTGTTAGTTTCCGCCCTAGGGGCAAAAAGACAAAGCAGTTACTGGAACCAACATTGGCGAGCCTCTCCCTTCAGGCAATAAACATGCAAGTTTCTGATCTGTTGACAACACAGTGACAGGCACAGGGGGCCTCCCAGGTTGTGAGTACCACACCTTCCAAGCTTCGACAGGGGCCTCTGCATCTACTTGCAGTAGGAGGGGGGAACTCATAATAGGCCACAGAGAAATTTCAAAGGAACCACGAAGGAGTGTCTCATGGCCAGCTGGCCCTGGAAATGTTACTCATAACACTGGAGGCCATTGTCCAATTACCCACGGCACTATTTACAAGTCTTTCTTTACTCCCTGTCCCCAAGGAGCAACAAGTGCCAGCCAACACATGTAGGGGGCCTTTATCTCCCAAGGCCAGGTCCAAGCAGCCATCTGGCCTTGCTCCAGGGCCTCCGGTGCAGGCAACAAGATGTTCCCTTGTCTTTCTATGCCTGGCTTCAGAAGGGCATCCTTGGTCTGCAACTGCAGCTGGATAGGAGCAGTGGTCGGGTGGAGCAGCGCTTCCACCAGAGTCGGCCCACCCCTCCGGGTCTTTTCATCCAGAGTCCAGAGAACAGTTCACAGGCATTTTGTCCAGTCCCTAAAAGTGGGAGTGGCAGCTGTGACCCATAGGCCTTGCTTCAGGAAGCCATTATATTGTTCAATCATCCCTGCAGCCTGAGGGTGATAGGCTAGATGAAATTTCTAGTCTATCTGCATGGCACGGGCCCACTGTTGCACCTGGATCCCCAGTCAATGCATTCCCTGATTACTTTTAATAATCAGCACGCAAGCATTCAAGCGCAGCAAGTACTGCTTTCTGGTCTGGGTGGCATGCTGGGTAGGCATCCAGCAGTCTGGTGGCCGTGTCCACGCATGTGATTGCATACCTATACCCTTCTGAGATGGGCAAGGGTCCAATCACATTAATCTGCCACTGAGTCAGCGGTACTCGTCTTTGTACTACCTGTCCAGAAGTTCCTGCAGGCCTCCAGGGATGCTCTCAGGAACAGACAATACAAGTCCCGCAAGGTTCCTGCACCACTGCTAAGATGACAGGCAGTCCCCATGATTTCATAGTTGACCACATAGCCTTTTGCCCAGCATGCAAAAGACGTTGATGCAACCACTGGACAACTTCCCTCCCTGATGGGATGCTAGGCACTGTTTCTAGCCATCGCACTTTGGCTAGAGTGTCGGCCTCATCATTTCCAGGGGAAGTTGGGGTGCATGCCCAGTTACATGGTACACAGTGACGTGTTTCTGGTGGCCTAGTTCCCATGGGTCTTGCCACAAGGCCTGTCCCCACAAAGGCCTGTGCATAACCATCCATTTGTTAGCACGCCATGTGGAGATCTGCAGCGTCAGGCCTCAGTACACTGCCCAACAATCTGTACAGTCAGAGGTGGTGCCTCATTAGCAACCACAAACCACATGGCTCTCAGTTCTACCCATTGGCTACCCTGGCCAACTTCAGTATCAAACCTGAAAGTGTCCGCCTCCGGCTGGGTTGCCACGGCAGTCCACATGGTGGGTTGGCCTCTGCTAGACCCACCTGTGTACCAAGCATCTGCAGGGATGCTCACCACGTGCTCCCGTGGGGATTCCACCCCTTATATACTATGCATAGATGAAGCCGGCTGCTAGCCAAAATATGACACCAAGGCTTATATAACTGTGAGTGTGCTGCACATGCAAATCTAATTATTATCTCTAAGCGGCCCATGCCCGGGCATCTGGGGTGAGGGAGCCTGACAGATTTTATTGTTCTCACACGTGGAAAGGCCGCACCTGCATGGATCCAAGGTCATTGTCTGAGCCCTGCCACTAAGTGGGGTCAGTTTTCTTCCTTGAGGGCGAATCCTTTTCTTTCTAAAAGGGGAGTGCAAAGGCATTTGACAAAAGAATCTCCCAAGGTACCCCTCAGTCTAAGGACTGCATTCTTAATGGAGCCCCCAGGTCTAGATTCAGGCTTGATCCATGGTCTTTGTGCTTCTTAACAGGCTTACAAAGCATTCACTCAAAAAGTCAGTTTATTCTTGGAGTACATGCCCTAGAGTCTAAGAATTGAAGGGGATGCCATTGGTAGTGTATCAGAGTGGTGCTCCTAGTGTCTCTGGTTAAAGGGCCAGCTCCCTTCAGTTCCCTAACAAAGTATTATTTCTTAAGTGAGTTCTTTAAAGACTGAAAATGAGATTTCCTCGTGGCCTTTGCTAGCTCATGGACACTACTGGTTACTTATTCCAAGGGATTGCCCATTCCATGGGAAGGAAATTGGAGAGAAGTCTCTGGAAACCAGTCTTGCACTTCGTGGAGAACAGCTGTTTATTTGATACGATCTAGGCATTCTTGCATCCCAGGGCTTCTGTGGGACCATTAGCTGATGTCCTTTGACTGGAGTCACTGAATTTCCACTGTGGTGAAGAATCTAGGATGGTATTTTCAACCTTTTCTATCTCATGGCACACATAAACTAATTACTAAAATTCTGTGGCACACCAAAAAATATAGTTTTTTGCTGATCTGACTTTAAAAAAGAAAAGGTATAATTTTGATTCATTCACACCAGATGGCTATTATTGTGTTGGCTGTTTTATTTTGTTTTGTTTTGCTTTACTTGAGGATCTAAGGGAAAGGAAGTCAGTGCCCCTGACTAAATAGTCAGCTACTGAATGTTTTTAAAATTCTTGTGTCACACCGGTTGAAATTCGCTGATCTAGGACATCAGGCTCATCTTGTTCTCTGTAGACGAAATAGTCACATTGCTGACTTCAGTGGAATCTAATAAAGGTATTATGGAAATGGGCTCCCTCAGCTAAGCCTGCTCAGTTTCAGAATTTCAACCCTGGGACCCATGGCTGACAGTCAGACAGTCTTTATTAGGCATCTGCCATGCTCAGGACCTTTTGAGATAAGTGATTGGTTTGCTCTTCAGAGCTCCAAAGGCCCCAGGGGTAACCCCTGTGTGTTGCCGCCTGATGAAACGAGCCCCCCCCCCGCCCCAAGTCAGGTGAGTCTAGCGTAGCACAGCTCACTGGGCTACCAGGACAGCCACCCTTAAGGGAAAGTGCTTTCCTTCTTGACTTGGCTGTGGCTTCTGCACAGCCTTGAAGCCGTAGAGAAAGTGCTGAGCTCTAGGGTATGAAGCTCTTGGGGCTAGCCTGACTTCTAAGAGTAGATAAGATAGAGCCTTCTGGTTCTAAGACCCCAAGCCACTCCCCTGAGCTGCTAAGCAACATCAGTTGGACATGCCAGCCCCTCTCCGATGCCACTCTTCCAGCTGTTCCTTTGCCTTCACCCCTTAGTCCAATCAGGCTGCCATAACAAAGTACCACAGATTGAGTAGCTTATCAACTGCAGAAATTTACTCCCCACCATTCTGGAGGCTGGAAGCCCAAGATTAAGGTGCCAGCGTGCTGCAGTGAGGGCCTTCCTCGCTGTGTCCTCACATGGTGGAAGGAGCTGTGATCTCTCTGGATCCCCTTTATAAGGTGCTACTCCCACCCCTGAGGGCTCAGCTCTCATGACTCATACGCCTCCCAAAGGCCCAACCCCTAATGCCATCATCTTTGGGGGTTAGGATTTCAACATCAGCCTTCTAGGGGGCACACAAACATTCAGACCATAGCACTCCATTCTAGGCAGTGCCCTCCTGACCCAAACACCCATGCGAGGGACTCCCCTCTACCTCAGACCAGTTCAGGCCCCATTCAGTAAAGTTCCTTGTGCATTGCTGCCTCGTTTGGTGATATCCTCTTCCCAGTCATCCCCCAATCCTGGAACCCTACAGTTTGCTAATGAGCTCTCTTGCAATCACACAGCTGCCCCTTAGAGGCTGATTGATGGTTACCAAACCTGAGGTGCATGTTTTTCAGGGGTCCACTGGGGAGGGAACTAAAGGCTGACAAGGCAGGAAAATAAACCCTGAGTTTTTGAACCCTGAACCCACAAATCCTGATTGAATGCCTTTCAACTCTAATCTACAACCTGAAACTGTCCACTAAAGGCTGTTTCAGCTTCGGCAGGATGGATGTTGAATGGGAGCCAGCTGACAGCCTCGGTTCCCATGCCCTCCCCCTCCCCCCGCCCACCTGCAGCTGCCTGGGAGTTTCCCGTTATGGTGGGGAGCATCAAGCTGGGCCCAGTTTGGCCTTGATCGGCCTGTCATGCTTACAGCTGCAAGATAAGTGACTAAATTCAATAGTGCCCCTTTTCTTCTTCCTATAAAATAACCACCTCCTTCCCTAGGAGTCCAGAGTCAAAGCCATTCTCTCACGGCACGGCTCCCAGCCCGCTTGCTAATTCCTTCAATAAACTTCTATTTTTCTGCTCGCTGCATCTTGATGGTTCTCTGAGCGACTCCGTTCTTACACCAGCAAAGCTCAGCGAATGGGCTCTGGACCCTGGCACTACTGCAGACGTGGAATACCTCTCTGTGGAGTCTGAATCCGCCAAACATCCTGAGTGTTGTCCTGTGCCATCTGGATCCCTTGCAGATGCCAGGGATGGAGGGCTTGATCTCTGATGGGACCCGGTGAGTTGGAGTTGGTCGTGGACACTGCATTTCTGATGCAGACGATTGCACTCCTCACTCAAGATGTCTGTGGAGGCTTCATATGGTAGCAGGGCCCCTTACAGTGACTGGGAGCCCTCCACACACTCTGACTTGGAGCCCCTCTCCTCTTGGGAGGGTCTTCTGCATTGACTTGCCGTGCAGGACTGGCCCGATTAGTTGCAGTTTGCAACAAAGACTGATTGCTTCCTCACCTCTCTCCTAGTGCTCTCACCAGTACTCACTGAGCCGCTTCCAGAAAGGCATTGCCCTTTTCCCTACCCCTCAATGAAGAAGCAGGCGGGATGAAAAGGGTTATGGAAACCCATTTTGAAACTGTGGAAAATTCAGGATTTTATCCTGACCACTTCCTGAACATGATGTGTTTTTCTGGTTCACTTGTACAACAATGTTTGTGAAAATGCTCTTTGTTTCTCTTGCATACAACCCTTCCAGCTAAAGCAGACTAGGGGAAAAGAGAGGATAACTGAGGAAGGTAACAATGTGAAGTTTGCTACCTGAATGGGACTCCCCCCAGCCCCCTCCACCTTCCACTGCTTTGGTAAGGATGGAGGAAAACGAAAATCCGAAAACCAGCACCTGGGGAGGTCTTAACGAATGACCTAGGTTTTCCAGAACTGCTCCTGGAAGCTTTGTCCGCCTCCTGAGGAAAACTCACCTTGCTTCCTTTGCAAGTGCTGGGAATCCAAACGGACTTGCTGAGCCTGGGGGCCCACCTCACAGTGCTGACTGGAACACAGCTGGGTGGGCCCAGCTCTGGCATTTTCCATGCACAACACCTGTACAGGTCATCCAGCCTGGTCATGGACAGCCTAAACTGCTTGAACTGGCTGCCTTCACCACTCTCCCTGGATCCCCTTCTGGTCCTCTAGCTCAGCGGTTCTCAACCTGTGGGTCACGACCACTTTGGGGGTCGAATGACCCTTTCACAGGGGTCGCCGAAGACCATCGGAAAACACATATATAATTACATATTGTTTTTGTGATTAATCACTATGCTTTAATTATGTTCTACTTGTAACAATGAAAATACATCCTGCATATCAGATATTTACATTATGATTCATAACAGTAGCAAAATTTCAGTTATGAAGTAGCAACGAAAATAATTTTGTGGTTGGGGGTCACCACAACATGAGGAACTGTATTAAAGGGTCGCGGCATTAGGAAGGTTGAGAACCACTGCTCTAACTCCAAGCTGGGACTTCAGACTCCCACATTACTGTGCACTTCCCTCCAATGTATCTGACTCGCTGGCCAAGTGGCAGGGGCACAGGCAGAAGAGGAACAGCATAGATTCCTCTCACACTTTTGGTTCACTTGGCTTCTGTTAGACTTCCTTTCTCTTTGATTTTCTGCACTTTGAATATGATGTGCCTAATGCAGATGTTTGTTGTTGTCGATCTACTTGGTTTTCTCCAAGCTTCCTGAATGTATGGCTTCATGTCACTAATTGATTGTGGTAAATCTTCAGCCATTACCACTTGAAGTATTTTTCCTGTTCCTTTCTCTTTCCTCGTTTTCTCCTCTTCCAGACTTAGGCATACTGTCAGGTAGCTTTGCTCTGAGAAATCACCCAGAGAACAGGCTAAGGTTTTACACCAGGTTTATTGAAGGGAGGGAGAGGTAGGGATTAGAGATAAGAGAGAACTCCCAGGCCAACTCAAGGGCCGGCAGGAGCAAGGAAAAGGGAAAGGAGACTTCCGGTCTACCTCCAGAGCACATACTAGTCCGCTGCCTACGGGCCTGCGGGCAGCGTCTGCACACCTTTCCGAACATACGTTTCAGTTACAGTGAGTTTACCCATCAACACATTCGGCAGGTTATTTACATCTCCCTGCTTTTCCCTTACCAGGCCAGTCAATATGTGGTGCCAGGTCCCTCAACATTTCTTCTGCGAACGAGCAAAGTTCATTTTTATTTCCTATGGGCGAAGCTAGGTCCAGGTTAATTTGCATACGGTTCCTTTGCATACGTCAAAAGTCCAGGCAGGCAGTCCAGCTGCTGCCATGTTCTGACATATACCTTACAACATTTGTACTTGTCCAGCATTTCTTGGCTTTGTTCTTCCATCATTTGCATTCTTTGCCCTCTCTACATTTCAGTTTCGGAAGTTTATGTTGACATTTCTTCAACCTTGTTCATCGTGTCCCCATCTGTGTCTGTCCAGTCTATCGAGGAGCCGATCAAAGACGCTGTTCATTTCTGTCTGTCACATCGTGTGATTTTTAAATGAAATGTATCTTTTTATGGTGGTAAAATACACAAAACATAAAATCTGCCATACTAATACTTAATACAGTGGTATTAAGTACAATTCTTTTTGTTGAGCAACCATCACCACCGCCCATTTCCAGAATTCTTTTCCTCTTGCAAAATTGAAACTCTGTACCCATTAAATCATAACTCCTCATTGCCCCTTCTCCTCAGCCCCCGGAACCTACCTTTCCACCTTCTGTCTCTATGAATTTGACTACCCGAAGTACCTCATATCAGGGGACTCATGCAGCATTTGTGTTTTAGTGTCTGGCTTCTTCCCCTTAGCATAATGCCCTGAAGGCTCATCTGTGTTGCAGCATGTGTCAGAATCTTCTTCCTTTCGGAGGCTGAATAATATCCCATTAAATTACATTTTGCTTATCCATTTGTCCATTGATAGATGCTTGGTTTGCTTTCACATTTTAGCTATTATGAACAATGCTGCTATGAACATGGGTGTACAAATCTCATTTTGAGACCCAGGTTTCAATTTGGGAAGGGGGTATATACTCAGAAGTAGGATTACCGGGTCATATGGTAATTGTTTTTCATTTTTGAGGCAACGCCATACTGTTTTCCACAGTGCCTGTATCATTTTACAGTCCCACCAACAGTGCGCAAGGGTTCCAATTTCTCCCAAACTTTGCTAATGTTGGTCATTAGTGATGTGGAGCATCTCTTTATTTGCTCATTGCCATGTGACTATCTTCCCTGGAGAAATGTCTGTTCAATTCCATTGCCCACTTTTGAATAGGGTTGATTGTTTTTCTTGCAAAAGTGAAGTAGGTCTATGTGTGCTGTCATGGGAATATCCTGCATCCAAATTATTAAGTGGTAAAGGCATGTGACAGATCAATATGTACATCATGGGTAATGCCGCATATTTCATAGCACATCTGTGTATGACAAAAACTAGTATAAGCTTTGAAGTCATATACACCAATATAGCATTTGTGGTGACCTGCGAGGAGAAATATTTATATAAACCTAATAATGGAAATAGTAGAACAGAAATGAATTCTGATGCGGTTTGGCGTAGGACCCCTGCTCCAGGTAACCAGGGATCCAGGCTGCTTCCATCTTGTGGTTCCCTCATCTCAACTCGGAGTTGCCGTATTTGCTGGTGAAACGAGGGAGAGAGCACGGAACAGGCATACTGGCTCTCAAATGTGTGAATGTGACAAACAATGCTTCTGCTCATGTCTCAGTGGCAAGGAGTCATCACATGACCCTTCCTAACTATAAATGCACTGGCAATGCAGTGTGCACCGTGTCCAGGGAAGAAAGCAACAGAAGATACGGGTGGGCACTCAAGTCCCTTCTATGCACCATTACATTGTAGGTGCTCATCAGAAAGCAACCATCATAATTGGTTATGGTGACAACCATCTTCATTGCTTGGAGGATTTCCTGTGGTCAGATTTCTCTTGAAATTCTCTGAACTTTTAAGTGCCTACTATGTGACAGATGCCTTCAAATACAGAACCACATCTAACTGTAAGAGGGTCATGTAAATCTCCTCAGGGAGGGTTCCCCTTCTTCACACAATAGCGCCTTTCTGCACTTCCCTGTGCAATACTGTCTATAATGTCAGTAGGCTGAGAATGTTCTCCTCCCTTTGGACGCATGGGTAAGATTTTAACCTGTCAATCTCTGCTGCCCTCTGTATGACTGAACTTGCCTGAGCACCTGCACAGATGCATTTGGACTCACTGAAAGCCAGGTCTTTCCTGTGGGGCAGGGACCAGACAAGAGACAGTGTGGGAGGGTGGCTAATTATTATTTTTTTCCTTTTAAATTCCACCTAACATGTCCACCAAGGAACCATTTTTCACCTCCTAGGAGGGTCCCAGGGTTTGTTTGATTGTTTGTTTAAGAAACTTGGTTTTGGTCAATGTTTGCTCCTCATCTACCATTTATTTATACTGAGGCAGTACTTTCTGACTAGCTAAATAAGCTCTTTCCTCTGTGTATGTGTTCAGCTCCTAGCTTCAAATAAGGAGCCCATTAAAGTCCTACTGCAAGCACCAGGGTGGCTTCATAAATCCTCTGTGTATCTTCAGGGTTATATCCCAAGGCCCAGTAGGTTATAGGCACAATCATACTCTACTCACAGCCCATTTGCAAAGCAGAGAGTGTGTTGGAAGACTCCCAAGGAGGGATGACAAGGTATCTAAACATCAGGGTCTAAAGTAACACTTTCCACTTAAGGGGCTGTGGCAATCAGACTGGATCAAAGGTGACTCCTGCAGGGAGTGGGAAGCCTCTGTGTCAGGACAACGGCAGGACATCTTGTGCATCCTCCAGAGGAGGTAACAGGGATGAGCAGGTCATCCTACCAGGTTCTGGTGTTGGACAGAAGGGCACAGCGGGGAAGGCCAGGGGAGGGGTGCTGTCATGCGGGGAAGTGCTGCAACTGGACAGAAATGTCAGCACCTGGCAGACTCAGCTCTCAGCAAACATCAGACAATACCCAAGTTGTGTTTGATTCTCATTGCCACTTTCCTCCCTTAGGCCTGCTTTTACTACCTGGGCCTCAGGGTCCTGCTATTTGTTGTCTTGAGAAACATCATGCATAGTACTGAGAAGAGGAATGAACTGTGAGGTAGAAGGTGGGTCATGGGCTAGGAAGGGTGGGAATATCGTGGATTTAGAGGTCACCTCATCACTTTCCTTATATGACTGCAGTTCCCACACTGTCATTCTATAAGTAGGTATGTCCTGCTTATGCTAGTGTCACCAGTACTTACACAGGGACTTCCAGAAGACAGAGGCTGTGTGAATGTCTGGGGAATGAATGAACCATTGAGTAGGGTGAAATGTCTCCACTTTTTTTTTCTTTTCTTCTCTTTTTTAAACTAACTAATTTTACTGTTGACACTATTGCAGATATCTAACATTTCCCCCCTTGAATGAACCAAGCAAATCCAAGGATACTTAAATAATTTGTTTCATAGAATGACAGACGAGAAGGGATAAGAAGCAAGAACTAACAACCTTTTATTTCTCTATTTCTTAACCCCATTGATTGAACTGCTGAGTTTTTTCATGTTTCCATGGAAATGTTGTCCCAATGCTATGTTATCTAGTTCAGGATCACAAACTAGGACAAGTACAAATACATGTGTGACCAATGTCATTTACAAACTTTGATGGTGAAACTTATTAAACCTCCTATTAAAAACAAACAAACAAACAAAAACGACCTATAAAAAAGTTCCCGGAGGAAACAAAGATCAAATTCTAAATCATCACAGAGAACGTAAATCAAACGGTGCCACAGCCTTTATTCCCAACTTGTCCTGGCCCTCCCTACCTAGAACTCTGACTGCTCACTCCTCAAAGACAGAGTGAAGAATGAGCCTCACTTCATATCGAGCAAGCGAAGCTGCTGAACATGGGCCTGAAATGTGCCAGGAGGCAACTCTGGCTCAGGCCCCCTCTTCCTCATCACTCTCAGCCTCTTCAGACAGGGATGGGAAGGAACTGGGATCCCTGGCATTAACTCTGACTAAAAACTGTAGGGCTTTCAACTTGCTGGTTTCAGCATGGGCCCTGGGACCCCACAGAAACTCATAGCATGCAGGATCGCTGTTGGGCACCTGCCGATACACCAGATACTGTTCCTGCACCCAAACTTTGGTGATGAGCTCCCTGGGCTCCCCATAGATCCAATGCTCCTTCCCGTCATGCACCCCCATGACATCCAGCACCTCCCAGACTTCCTCCTCAGTGGCACAATCGCCCTCCACGGCGATCGCCCACAGAAGTGTGACCAGGAGGCCAGTGTTGGGAAATCTGTGCCTATCGCTCACCATCCCATCATAGGTGAGGCCCAGCGTGGTGACCAGGACATAAGAGTGGTCATTGGGGTCCACTTCCTTTACATCAACGCCAAATACAAGCTGCATGCAGTGCGAAGCGAGGCTCAAGATTTCAGGGAAGTGGTCCTGGTACTCTTTGATGACGCTACTCAGCATTTCTGCCTTTGTGGTGGGCTCCTTTGCATGATACTTCAGGAGCAGGAACTCCACCATTTCCGTCATCTTCAAATGCAGGGCTTTTTTGAGCATGGCATTGGCATCTTCCGGGACCTCCCATGTGCTTGGCGCCTCCTCTTCTTGGCTGCTAGAGCCCTCATCTTCAGATTGGCTCCATGGAGGGGCTGCCATGGCACAGAGGGGAGGGCAGGCACTCTGAGGGCTCTGGGAAGGACTTGGTGTTTCAGCAGCAGCCACCTCCTCTAGGCTGTCTGGAAATAGGATTGAGGTGGAGGAAGAGGAGGAGGAGGAGAGAGACAGGACCTCCTCCTCCTCCTCCTCTTCCTCCCCCTCCCCCTCCTCCTCCTCATCCCCAAAGAGCTGCGCCTCCACCAGGCCCTGGGCCTCTCTTGGGTCCTGATGGTCTTCCTCAAGCTTCCAGAGCTCATTCATCCAATGGCGGGGCATGGTGACTCTTGGTGGCACAGCTATTGGAGTGTGGGCAAAAGGTGGACGATGGGGATCCACGGGCCTGTGGGGGAGAGAGAGTGAGAGAGGTGTCACCTGAGAAATGTACCCTAGGCGACTCTGACAAAGGCGACTTACAGGCCCCCTCTTTAATGGTGCTCTTGGGCCTCACAGGGGTCACTCCTGATCAGCCTGTCCACTAAGAACCTGAAGTAGGAAGTGAGATGACTGCTCAGTGTATGGAAGGCACGGCCTATGGTTCTGGGGCTGATGGTGGGGTGTGGAGGTGTCAGGTGCTGGGGGTCCCTTCTGATCTGGGGTGGGGAAACCCCTGCGTACACATTCAGGGTGGGCACCTCACCGTTAACTCCTGGCACTGCCTGATCTTCGGCTGCTCTGTGACCTGAGAATAGGTAGCTCAGACCAAGGCCTTCACGTCCTGGAACCTGGAGCCCCTGTAAGAGGAAATGAAGGGACACCTCAGCATGCAGATGGCAAGCATAGACCTGGGACCACAGTGCTGGCAGGACTCTGTGTGGTCCCCTCTGTTCTGGGTGGGTGGTCACTTCCTTGTGCACTCAGGATCCTCACCTTTCCCCTGCCAGGGACTGGCCCCCGACCTGCCTCCCGCTGGCCTGAGGCTAAACTGTCAGAACAAGACCACACATCCCTGACACTGAAGAGAAAAAAATGAAAGGGCTCCACATCTGGTCACACCTGCCCAGAGCCTCCCATGGGATCAAGAAGGGGTGACCAACGTTTTGGGTCCACCTGTCTTAGGATAAGGTTCCAATCATTTCCTCACCATGACACCCTGCAGGGTCTCAGACAAATCACTCTGCTGAGTGAGCCCACTCTACTTAGGCTTAGGATGCACCTCCATTAGATACCGGAAGAGGAAGTGAGCTGGGCCAATCCATGCACCATTCTGAGTTTCCCTGTGGCTGACAGAAGGGGCAGGGTAGGTCTTGGTTCCCATGTGCTCTGGTCCCCTTCAGTCCTCACCTTGATTCTTGGAAAACCCTGGAATCCTGCCCCAGTTGACCTGAGACCAGACCTTCAGACCAAGGCCCTCTCTTCCCTGAGAACACCACCGATAAGGAAATGAGGAGGGGCTCAGGCTGACAGCACTCTCCGGGGTTTTCAAGGCTAACACTCAAAGCAAGGAAGGCAGATTTCTGTGGAGCCCACTTGTGTTCTGACAATTGGGACACCCTCACTCTTCCCTCTGGATCCTCACCTTGATTCTTGGCAGGACCTGGGACGCCTCTCTCTGTTGACCAAGTGGAGATCCCAGGGACATTGTCCTCTCAGACTAAGGACCTCACCTTCCTGAGAGCTCTGAGACAAATGTGAACAGGAACCTCATCTGCTCCCAAGTCTGCCCAGGTTCCCACACGACTGACAGCAGGGCCAGCAGGGCCAGCAGGGCCAGCAGGGCCTGGGCCCATCTGTTCTGGGTAGAGAGTCCCCTTAGTCTGTCCTCAAATATACTTGCCTTTCTTACTGGCTAGGCATAGACAGAACTCCTCATGGCCCGAATTTACCCTAATTGTCCTCAGTGAGAAACCCTCTCAAGAAGCAAGCGTGTGGAAAGGGAGAGCATGTCACTTCCGGGCACCCCTGGTGAGGACAGGGGGCTGATTGATGGTGTGGGGTCTCATTGTGTGTGTTTTCCTTTTTAATAAACATATTTCATTTAAATAAATCCACCTGTAGGAGAATTCATTGCCTTTACTTAGAAGAAGGCTCTGTAAAGCTATCTGTTAAATTATCTGTGCAGCTCACCAACATGTTTTTATTGGAAACATCAATATTTCCTCATCACAGTCCCCAGAAGGACTTAAAGTCTCAAAATCCTACGTCTTCTTTGGCTTGCTTCTCTCTTGATTGTACCCAGGCTTTATTAATGGTTCACTTCATAGCATCATCCCCACCTCCATAAATTTTCTTTAGTGTTAAATTTATCTGTGCAGCTCACCAAGGAAGGGTTCAGACCTTTTACAGCCCTGGTAAAAAAACTCGGCCCCTCTTTTCATGAACTGAAGTCATCCCTTCTGACCAAAGCCCTCAACTTTCTGAGTGCCCTGAGACAAGATAGAGGTGGAACCCCCTCCGCAGACCCATGCCTGAGAGCAGCACAGAGTGGGTTTCAGGCTCCCCCTTTGTTTGAAGGGTGGTATCCTCAGCCCACCCCAAGGTAACCATGTTTACTCGTGGAGGGCCTGGAACCTTTCCTTTCTGCTGAACTGAGAATGCCTACTGCAAGTCAAGGTCACCCTCTTGCAGACACCCCTTCACACAAGGGGGAGTTGCGGAGGAGTCTGTTCCCGATATCCTCCAGGCTTCCCAGGGCTGACTGCTGGGGTTTTCTGGTATATGAGAGTGGGGATTTTTTCTGCCCAGGGTGGAACCCTCTCAGTCCTTCCTGAGGGTCCTCACCTTAAAGCCTGTAGGGCCTTGGACCCCTCCTTCTCACTGCCTAAGCTACACACCTCAGACCAATCCCCTCATCTCCTTGAGACCTCCAAGGTGGACTTCAAGACACATGACATCTGCTCTCATGCCCCGAGCAACCCAGCTGTGCCAGCAAGGCCTGAGGCAGCCGGTCCTTGTTTTTGCTGGGGTGGGAGGTGCCCCCATCTTGCCTCAAAACCCACAGTTTGATTACTGGCAGGGCCTTGAACCTCTCCCCTTGTTGCCCTGCGACCAGCCCCTTCAGGACAATGCCATCACCTTCCTTTGCCACTCTTCAGGCAGAAGTCTGGAAGCAACCCACACCAACAGCCCTGCCATGTGGCTTTCCCTGTGCTGGTGGCAGGAAGAGGGAACAGTGGGGACCCTTCAAGGCTTGCTAAGGGGCTTCCTAAGTCCTACCTCGGGTCCTGGCAGAGCCTGGGCCCCATTTTTCTGCCTACCTGGAGCCTGACCCTTCAGACCCCGGGTGCCAGAGTCCCCTAGTCTTCTCTCAGGGTCCTCACCTTGACTCCCAGCTGGACCTGGGCTCTTCCCTCTACCAACCCGAGGGCCTGCTCCTTTTACCAAGTCCTTACTCTTTCACAAGCAGATGCTCAAGTCAGGAACAAAGCATGTGGTCACCAGGCCTGGAGCCTCCCAGGTTTCACAGCAGGGGTTATGTGGGCTCCTCCCTGTTGTGGGCTCCAGGGTCCCTCAGTCCTCCCTTTCTATCCTCACCTTGACAATGGCAGGACTTGGGTCCTCCCCTCTGTTGTATGTGTCATTCCGCCCCTTGAATTCCCAAGGCTGACATCAGGTATGGGTTTCTTGTGGTGTCTTCACTGGGTGGTCATTCACCATTGGACCTCCCAAGACTTTCAGCAGGGCAGGCTTCTGTGGACTCCCTTCTCTTTACGGGTCCTCGATCCCCTCAGTCCTCCCTCAGGGTCCTCACCTTGATTCTGGCAGGTCCTGGGCCTTCCCCTCTGCTCACCTGAGGCTCTGCTCCTTACACTAACCCCCAGAGCCTCTCAGAAATGGATGCAAAAGTCAGGAAGTGCCACTTGACTCCTGGGCAGTACCTCTGCCGTCTCGTCTGTGGACCTGAGGCCCTACGATTTTCATCAAGTCCCGAGTCTCACTCAGACCTGGAGACATAAGAAAGTCAGGAAATGCTGCATTCGTCACCTGTCATGGAAAGCTCCCATGGCTGACAGCAGAGGTGGGCTTTTATGGGGTTCCTTAGGTTGTGGGGTCCAGGGTCCCTCAGCCAACCTGTGCCTTTTGCTTCTTATGCAGAACCCCAGAGTGTCTCAGACCTGGATACAGAAGTCAGGAAACTGCTGCCTGTGAACACCCCACCCACTTGGCCTCCCAGGACTGATTATTGTGGTGTCCAGGGCCCCCTATTTCTCCCTCAATGTCCTCAATTTGACATCAGCAGGGCCTGGTGTCCTCTCCTCTGCTCTCCGAAGCCCAGCTCCTAACACGAAACCCCCAGGGTCTCTCAGACCCAGATGCAGAAATCAGAAAACACCATGTGTGGTCATTCCCCCACCCACGCCCTCCCCTCCTGCCCCGCTGAGGCCTGCCAGATTGACACCGTTCAGGGGCCCAGGGTCCTTTGGTCTCCGTTGGGGTCTTCATGTTGACTCCGTTCATGTCCTGGACACACCCTCTGCCGACCTGAGAGGCTGTGCGCCCTTACAGGAACCCCCAGAGTGCCAGACTCGAAGATGTAGAAGTTATGAATCGCCGTTTCTGGTCATCCTGCCCTCTGGGCCTCCTAGGACTGACTGTTCCAGGGTCCAGAGTCCCTTTGTCTTCCCTCCTGGTTCTCACCTCCTGGGAATCCCCTTCTGTTAAACGGGAGGCCAGGCCACTCAGACCGAAGCCCTGAATGCCTCAAGAGCCCCAGGTGAAGTCTGTGGACATCATCACATCAGGGCACCAAGCCCGGGGGTTCCCAGGGCTGCAGGCAGAGGCTGAGATGGATTCCGTGGGGTCCCTCATCCCCCTCTCTGGCCCCCACCTTGCTTCTAGGCAGAGTCGGGGCCCCACCACCTGCGGACCTGAGGTTGCTCCCTTCAGACCCTTTCCTGGACTCCCGAGCTCCCTGAGCAGGCGGGGGCGGGTGGGTTGTGGGAAATAGTATTCAATCCGAGGACAACCCAGCCCCGGACTCTCAGTGCTGACAGCAGGGGCAAACCTGGGTTCTGTGGTTGTGCGGGGTGGGGCGCTCAGTCCTCCCTCAGGGTCATACCTTGAATCTCTGCAGGACTGGGCTCCTTCCCTCTATGGACCAGAAGCAGGCCTCCCAGATGCGGACCTCACCTCTCTCAGACTTCCCGGCTGGAAGTCACTGGAAGTCACATCCGTAAAGCATATCTGGGGTCCCCCAGTGCTGAGAGCAGGAGTGGAGCTGGGATCCGATCCGAGCGGAACACGCCGTGCTTCCTCTGGTGCTCGCCTTGACTGGACAGGACCTGGGCCCCTGCCCTCTGCAAGTCTGAGTTTGTGCCCCTCAGACCAAAGCTCAGACTTCCCCAGTTCCCTGAGGAGGTGGGGGTTGGGAGTGCTCAGCCTGATAGCCCTGCCCTTGGCGGGGTGGGGGGCAGGCCCAGAGCTGATAGTAGCAGCAGGCCTGGGTTCTCTATGGCCCTCTGTTCTTGGGCGGATGGACCCCTCAGTCCTTACTGTGGAAGGTCCTCACCACCCTTACAGACACTGCTGTAGTTTCCTCACACATGCCACTGTGGGGGAATGTAGCGCCCAGGACAGCGGGGGAGGATCAGAGAACAAGCCTCCCTTCTTGTACCTTCTCTTTACCAGGCAGCCAGATTTTTGAAACATTTTGTTCTAAAGGATTTATTTTCTGCACAGAAGACGATGGGCAACGGGGAAAGGGGAGGTCCTGTTCTTTTGAAGTATCTAACGCTTCACAGTCCAGGGGACTGATTTTCATTTTTTTCAAACCCTCACTCAGAGTCAGAAATAAATTTTGCATCTGGCCAAGTTAAAGGAATGCATACCCTCCTGTACGCTGCCTGATTTCCTCTGGTCTTGACACTCTATTATAGTCCAGTCTTTATCTTTTATTAAAATAGTAAATTTGAAAAAGGGTTTGTCTTTACCCACTAAGGTGATTTCAGGTGGTTATTCACACAGACTCTGGAGTCCTACTGGTGCAATCTTCCCATTATTCCTGCTGTGCTGGTATTACCCCAGAGACACTGGCATACAATGGCCTGATATGTTGCCTCCCCATATCCACAATGAAGTAGGAGCAGAAGTTTAAACTTTTCCTCCTTCCCATCTTGTCATCTGCATCTATGCAGGCTGCAGGCCCTCCTAACTTCCCACTACCACCACCCCAAACACAAGTAACAGCTCACCACTGTCTTCAGTCTCCCCCAGCGGTTTCTCCTGTTTTGTTGTTTAGATTACATTGTTGATACCCATATTTTAAAATGTCATTCTCTCTTCCACAATTTTCCAGAGTTGGTCCAAGGTTCTCATTCATTTTGGCCCTAAACTTAAGGCAATAAATCTGTAACTCTGTAATTTAAAAAGAAAAGATGATTGCCATCTTTGCAACATTCTGTTCTCCTTCAATGTGTATGGTATACTGTTCTATTTATTTGGGAACTCTTTAATTTGAATCTATCAGTAAACTTGCATAACTGCCTCCATAAGGACTGTCTACATTTTTGTTAGGCTTCTTCGTAGGTAACTTAAATTTTGTTGCAGTTGTAATTGGAGGTATTTTCTATCGCACGTTCTGAATAGCTATGGCTTTTGCATGACAAGGTTCTTGATTTTGCTCTGATGATCTTCCATCCGCTATTTTTCTGGAGTCATCTATTCATTCCACTGTTGCATGGGCCTACTCCTTTGAATTGGCTAGATAGTTGGTCATGTTGTAACACCAAATATTAATCCTTTTGTTTCAATATATATACTTCTTTATTTTGATATCCATAACTCTGGCTTTATATTTCAGTGAAGCTTCAAAAAGTAGAGGTGATAGTATATATGTATACAACTTATGCCTGACAAGAATGTTTCTGACATTTCATATTTCAGTTTGTTTGCTGCCATTTTAAGAAAGGGACATTCTCCTCTACTCTGATTTTGCTAAATGATTTTATTATAAAGTCATGTTGACTATCTCTCAAGGTTGTTGTTTTTTCCCAAAAAAAATCCATCGATGTGATCAAGTGTTTTTTCTTTGCTGATTTGTTAATACAGGGAACTGCACATGGAAATGCTTTATAATGTTAAAACTTATTTTCGTTCATTGAACACAGCCTGTGCTCTGGTCTGAATGTTTGTGTCCCCTCTAAATTCATATTTGAAATTCTAATGCCTGTCGTGATAGTAGTAGAAAATTGGACCTTCGGGTGGTGCTTAAGTCATGATGGTAGAACCCTCATGAGTGGGGGTAATGCCTTGTAAAAGGGGTTCCAGAGAGGTCCTTAGCTTCTTCCACCATGTGAGATACAATGAGAAGTCAATGACCCAGAAGAAGACCTTCACCCAAACTGTTACCCTAATCTCAGACTTCCACCCCTCCTTGAACAAATACATTTCTGTTGTTTATAAGCCACCCAGTCTGTAGAACTTTTGTATAGCAGGCCAAACAGACTGACTCAGGCTGTTGGGCCACTTAATTCACTGCTATGTTGAATATGTTATTAATTTATTTAGAATATTTGCTTCTATGTGGGCAATTTTTGGCCTGGACATCCATAAGGCTTTTGATCCTTGATTCAAATGCAAAAACAAACAAACAAACAAACACCCTTAAGCCAACATCAAAAGTGATGATAAAAGACTGGATTATTTTTCTCTAAGATTTGGAAGAGTCCACGATATCCAATCTTAGGTAAGCTTTCAAACCATATAAAAATATGGAAGTCTGAACCAATGTGATAAAGCAAGAAGAAAACATAAAAGGTGTATACATAGGAAAATAAAAAAATAAAATGGTCCGTATTAGCAGATGACATTAATTGAAGTCTACATATAAAAATTCCTAATTAAGTTTAGCAAGGTCAGTAGACACAAGGACAATATAGAAATGTCACATAGTATATATATATATATTTCTATATACTATCATTGCTTTTAAAAGTTAAAATTGGAAAAAATCAATATCATTTATAACAGAACCAGAAAACATAAAATAAATGTTTTAGCATAAGTTTAACAAAATATGTGTGAGATGGGTATGCTGAAGACTACAAAACCATGATTAAAGTATCAAAAAGGAGGTAAATAGAGAGAGGTACTATTTTCATAAGTCACAAGACTCAATGTTAAGATGTTAATGATTCTCACATTATTCTTTAGATTCATCACAATCACAATAAAAACCCCAGCAGGAAGAAAAGAGTTTGACAGTTCTTCAAAAAGTTAAACATAGAAAAACTATGATCCCTCAATTCCATTCCCAAAAAGACTTGAAAATAGATTTAAAAAAATCACATGTACACTCATGTTTACCATAGCACTATTCATAATAGCCACAAGGTGGAAACTGCCCTAATTTCCATCAACGGATGAATGAGGAAGCATATTGTGGCACATTCATACAATGGAATATTATTCAGCCATAAAAAGAAGTGAAGTCTGGTACATAACGATGAAACGGATGAATCTCAAAAAAATTATATTAAGTGAAAGATGCCAGACACAAAAGGTCACCTATTTTTTTAAAGTATATTTTATTGATTATATTGTTACAGTAGTTCCAATTTTTCCTCTTTGCTCCCCTCTGCCCAGCACCCCCTCTCCCAGCAATCCTGCCCCCTTTAGTTCATGTCCATGGGCTGTGCATATAAGTTCCCCAGCTTCACCCTTTCCTATATTAGTCTTTTTAAAAATTAATTAATTAAAAATTTTATGACACTAAAAAATAACAATTTCCCCCTCTCAGACTTAAGACCCTCCCTTTATAATCTTATGAAGGACAATGGGCAAAGGTCTCGTGCTCCTCTAGCTGCTTAAAGCTGGGCCTGGTCATCGTCCTACCTACCCTTGGGTCCAGAAATCCCTAGTAAGAGTGGGGCTGTGGAGGGGAGGGTGGCCTTCCCACATGGGTAAGGATCTTGCAGACTCCAGGTCAGTTGGCTGTCCCAGGACAACGGCGTGCTTGGTTTAACAGGCTGGCATCCTTGTTGTATTCTGAGGGCAACAGATTTGGCAACAGGGTTAAAAGGCATCATTCAATCCATAATCACTAGATGATAAAAGGCAGTTATTAATTTTTTCAATGTCCCACATTGGGGAAACAAAGGGTTTCTTTGGCAGAAGGTGTGCAAGGCACGTCACACTTGTCCAAAACCCTTTTGCCCACCATACTTAGTTTGGGCTGAGGGGAATATTTTAGGTCCTCCCTCCCCCAGACCTCTGGGCCCTTTCTGTCCAAGCCGTTAGGATAGAAAGCAGAAACCAGTGTTAAAGGGAAGCCCACAGACCACCCCATACTTCACCAAAAAAGGTCACCTATTGCATGATTCCATTTATATGAAATATTCAGAATAATTAAACCCCCAGAGACAGAATGCAGATTATTAATTGCCAGGGTCACAAGTAATGCCACCAAACTGTTCACTTGAAAAGGGTTAATTTTGTGTTACGTGAATGTTACCTCAATAATTGTTCTTTTAAATTCCAGCGGTAACTTTTTGTAGAAATTAAAAGGATGAGTTTGAAACGTAAAATGAAGAATGCTCTTATGGAAAGACAAAGAACTAAAATAAGCCAAACCAGTTTTGAAAAAAGAACGGCAGTGTTGGTGGTCTCACACAACCTAATTTCCAGAGTTATATAGAGCAGGAGTTGGTAATCTTTTTGTGTGGCTTTGCTAGGTTTTGTGGGTCATACAGTTTCTGCCACAACTATTCAGCACTGCTTACTGTAGTGCAAAACCATGCATAGGACCGTGGTGGGAGGGTCAGAGAAGAGCCACCCCCTCTTCCCATGATGTCTCTTCACCAGACAGGCTGACACTTTGGAGACTGTGTGTCCTAAAGGTTTTGTTTTTACTAGAGGCACTGAACTGCAGCAGGGATCCTGGGGACGTCCTGCCTATTTACGGTTTATCTGTCTGCCTTTGCCTTGTCGTTCCAGGCTTTTTTTATGTTTGAGCCTCATTCATAGCAATCATTACATTTTACATCTCCATCTAGTTTGTGTATATTATCTATAAGTGTGTATATATACATACAGCATAAATGTAGATTAGATGTGCTTATATACCCATATATGTACATCCACCTACATAAATACGTATATACATGTGCATGCGTGTGTCCCATATATTTATACATAATATACTACACAAGTTACTTCATGAGCAATTACCTAATCTTGTAAGAGTGGAAAACTGTAATGGTAGGAAATTGTAACCCACCTCCACCATTCTTTCGACATTGTTTCTGCAAGTGCTGGCTCTGACTAACATGTGACTTATAGATGAACAACATATTTGTATAAGAATCCTAGGAACTAGTTTTAAAATATATCCCTGGCTGGTTTGGCTCAGTGGATTGAGCGTCGGCCTGCGAGCTAAGTGTCGCTGGTTCGATCTTCCAGTCAGGGCACATCAGAGAAGGAAAACTCTGACTCCAAAAAACCTCCGCTGCCTTGCGGCATACCTCTTCAGGGGAAAGGCTAAGGGAGTAAACCCCGACAGAAAATCCGGAGCCGGAGTCCCTAAGGCGGTTTGACGTTGTAGTCAACACCGGCAACTCCTGCGGCGCACCTGAAGCCAAGCTGTATTGACTCCGTCTTTCCCTTGGACCCTTCAGCTGCGAAGAGAGGGGGGGTCCGCCGCATGGGCAACAGCAGACCCTCCATATCACCCTGCCCAGGCTCTGTAGCTTCAGCTTCACTGGAGAGGACACTCCAGCGTCATCGCAAGATGTCAATTCAACACGGGAGGAGACAGATACCGTGTCACTCCCGAGTCGGACTGCACAGCCATTCTCGGCGGTGCAGATAGACTCTTAAGAAGCTACACCATCGTCTCTCGAGACGGACGGCTGCCGACGACGAGTTTTAAAATATATAGACTCTGACCTTCAAGCATCCCAGCTCCAGGAGGTTTATAGACCCTCATCCATGGAGCCAGGATGGCATGAAGCTGGGATGACATGATCCCAGGATGACTAAACCAGGATGACGCACAGCAGACCATTACTTGCCTAATGAGAATGGACTGTCCTAGTCTGCACTTATAGAACTTTGCATATAATCCCCTCCCTTGATCTCTTTGATCTGTTCCCCCTCTCCCTCCTCATAAAAAACCTCTGCCTCCAATGAGAGGTGGAGATGGTCTTTGTGACATGAGTCCTCCATCTTCCAGGAGATGGGCTTTGAGACATGAGCCCCTTGTCTTCCAGATGGCCAGCATCTGCAAATGAACCACTTTCCTTTGCATCAGCACCTGCCTCTCGAGCATTGGCTTCTTTTTAGTGGCAGGCAGCCAGACAGTTTTTGGTGACTCCAGATGGGACCATGTGGACCCCAGTAAGGCCAGGAGGGTTCAGGGATGGGGGGATCCCAGCTGCTTGTGGCAGGCTAACCCCATGGCAGGGATTGCAGGAATTTCCTAGGTCTGTATCTCGGGGACTCTCCCTGCACTCCCTCTCAAGGCATCAGCTGCCTTTAAATGCTTTGCTGGTGAAAGGAACGGGTCTCTGGAGAGTCAACAGGTCCCAGTCTGGGACGTTGATGGACTCCAATCTTAACAGATGTGCTTTTGAGTTGGAGTGTTATTGTTCAGAGAAACTTGTGTGGGAATCATACTGCTTTGTAACTGTTAATTTTGTTTCTCCATTCCTCCACAGGAGGAAGTCAGTTTTCATTGGAAAGTTCTCCTCTGTCTGTCTTGGCTGCAGTTATTCTTTGCTTGCTTTATCTTTTGGGGACTTGGTGTGGTCTTCACTGTTTCGTATACACCAGGAATCTTCTGTCTCTGCCATTTGGTCTGTGCCATTTGTACCTTGTAAAGGTTATTGCCATACTGGTTGGTGTGAGATAATGTCTCTGCTGTTTGGGCTTTTGTGTATTTGTGGTATCAGTTGGCATAAGGTAATGTCACCACCATTCGGGTGTCCCGCATTTGTGTAATGGGGTGGGGGACTCACCCCCAGAAATGGGGAAGAGTGGAGAAGTGCCAAAGACAGCACATGTGTGTGTTGCCCTGGCAACCTGGATCATGGTCACGTGATGCAGCAAAAAGAGGCGTGTAGGGCTGGCACCAAAAGCTAGGGAGGTGATTGGACTCGGGCAGGGTAAGGGGTGGACACATACCCTCCCATCTACCTCTGCAGCTCTGGGGATGATGGTGCGGGGGGAGAGGGGGACGGTCTTCAAAAGCAGAGAACGTGGAAACGTTGCACACTTTTGCTCCCCCACCCCCTGGCTGGTGGGTCCACAGCTGGGGGCTGAGGTTCCTGAGCCAGTAGCGGGCCTTGACTGAAGGATTGATTCCCTGTGCCCTTGCTCAAGCGCTCCACGGCCTGCTTGGGTGGGAATGCAGCAAGTTCCCACAAGAGGGCAGAGGGGAGGCTCCGGCCAGGCAAGCTCAAGCCCCGCCCCCAGGTGGGAAGCCGCAGCAGTTGCCACCTGCCCAGGGCCCATGCTTCCAGTGTGGGCCCCACGGCCCCGCTCGCCTCCCCCAGATGGGAAGTTGTGGTGGCTACTGTGCTTCCGCGGCCCACGCTAGTGCGGGCCTTTCGTGTATGGCCCCAGAGCAGCCAGGAGCACTGCGAGGGCTGGGCTGGTGAGAAGGGCGTGGGGAGGTAGAGGCTTGGGTCAGCGACAGTCTGAGAGCCGGTGTGGACCGGCAAGCCTGGAGCCCCTTCCCCGCGCAGGAAGCTGCAGGAAGCCACCTTGGAGGTCACCCGCCAGCTGCCTGCATGCTCCTTCCACAGGGGGTGCCAATCAAGAAATGTGTTGTGTATATTTTAAATAAAAAATTCTGTTTTCCTTTCCATCAGACTCTGGAGTTATTGCCTATGGGTGGCAAGTGGTAGCACCCCACTAGTTGTTTGGTTACAGTAGTGGCATCCAACGTTGGACCCTAGTCACTTGTGGCAGATTGACCCCCCCACCCCACAAGGAGTGGGACTGTGGGGCTTCCCAGTTGCTGGGAATTTCTCTGCACACCCGCTATAGGCGTCGGCCACTTAAACACACCTGGCAGGTGTGTGGGAAGGAAATGGGTCTAAGAAAGGAACAGACTCTGGGAAGGAGGAAGGACCACCTGAGTTTTAGAGCTGTGACCCAGAGTCTGGGTGAGAACTGGCCGAGTTTTGGGAAGGTCGTTGCTTGGGGTCCCTTTTAGTGAGACTGGTTGGCAGAAAAACTTGCCTGTGAGGATTTGTTAGAATAATGGAGTGGTGGATGCCAGTTTTCTCTGTATGTTCCCGAGTTGCCTGGCTTCTTTTGGTCATAGGATTGGGCCTGTTGTGTATCCAGGCCAGCAGGGACCATTCTGGATTGGTTTCTGGAGGGAGTCCACTGAGTTGAATTTTAGCGGACTGGGGGTACATACAGCCATTACCCAATGCCCAAGGAAGTATTGGCTTATTACTGTAATACTGTGCGGCCTACATACATTTTGGATTGTGGGAAAAGGTGGCCCGTGGATGTTTCCATAGATTACTGCAAGTGGAAGAGTATTGCCAACAGTTACATAGATGGGATGAAATCCGTTATTTCAAGGTCTTTATGTCATTGCATAATAGGATTTCACCAGAGACAAAGGTCCACTTGCTGGTGCAGAGAAAGGAAAGGGCCTTGAAACCTCTTCCTGACAGTACACAGGAGGAAAAAAGGAGAATGAGGAAATAGGCCTCATTAATGCCTTGAACCCAAGAGGCACAAGGTTCATAGCAGGAAGACCTACTCCATCACCACCCCCACCACCAGCTACCCCTTAAATAGAGTCCAAAGAGGCAACGGCCCCACCCCAGTATGACAAAGGATGGGTCTCCCCCTCGAAGACCTGTCAGGGCACCCCATTTAGCCAGGGAGCCTCCCTGTCCAGAGCAAGACAGTTTTTCTGAAGCAATACCCCTATAAGCGGAGTAACTCAGGAAGGCCAGCCTGCTGGCTACTATCGGGCTCATACTCCATTCTCCACTTTGGACTTACTGAATTGGAAGAATTCCAACCCTTCATATAGGGATGGTCCCCAGAGAATGGCAGATATTATTGCCTCCATTTTTGCCACTCATCATCCAAACTGGACAGATGTACAGGCTCTCCCTAATATCCTGCTAACAGCTGGTTATAAATAAAGCTAATGAAGAAGCCCAGCATCTCCACTGAGAGAATCTCAACGGGACCCCCAACCCAGCTTGGGTGATTCCCTTGACAGAACCTGACTGGAACCAAAATGGTGGGGGCCCAACCTTCCTAGAACATTACAGAAAGTGCATACTGGAAAGGCTTAAGAAAGAGATGCCCAAGCAAAAGAGCCTGAATATGAGACAGGCCCTTCAGCAAAAGCCAGATGAAGATTCTTCTGAATTTTCAGAGAGGCTTTATCAGGCCCATAGAAAGCACACTGATGCTGACCCACGGGCACCAGAGAATGTGTGGATGGTGAACATGACTTTCACTGGGCAAAGTGCCCTGGATATCAGAAAGAAACTCCAGAGTTTAGATGGGACATTGGGAATGAATCCCTCTCAGCTGGTAGATGTAGCCTTTAAAGTCTACAATGCCTGGGACGCAAGGAAGATAAAGCAGGCCATGGAAACAGGGTGGAGAGACCGAAAGAAGAGGAGGGTCCCTAAAGAGAAAAAGAGAGGCCCCAATCAATGTGCCTATTGTAAAGAGGGGGGCCATCGGAGAAAGGAGTGCCTGAAATTCAAAAGGGAAAGTAAGGATGGAAACCCTTGCTGGAAAATTCTAAAAAGGCAAGTGGAGTCTGATGATGAATGAGGAGGCCCAGGGGCTCCCTTGCACATCTCCTGACATATTATTATTTCTGCCACAGGAACCCCGGGTACAGTTGATGGCGGGGAACAAGCCCATTGATTTTCTTGTAGATATGGAAGCTACATACTCAGTGCTGAATACAAAAGCAACCAAGGAAAGCTCGGATACAGTAATGGTTACTGGAGTGACTGGACAATTACAAAAGCAAGAGTTCCTTCAACCCCTAGAATGCCAGCTTGGAGATCAAAAGGATGCACATAGCTTTCTCTACATGCCAGACTGCCCTATTCCACTGCTGGGCTGAGATTTACTTTGCAAATTGCATGCACAAATAATTTTTTCCCCTGAAAAGCAGCAGTTATGTGTAAAGGTCCAGCTGGAACATGCTCTCCAGCTCCAGGTGCTACTGACTTGCCCGGAAGGTCGCGGAGATCTATGAACAGGTCGATTGAACCGTTTGGGCTGATGGAACCTCAGGTAAAGCCTGAGGTTAATGTCCAAGCCATAAAAGTTAACTGAAGAGGGGAAGCATAAATCCCATGGAATAAAGAGCATCCCCTCAAAAAGGAAGATTTCGAGGGGATTCAGCCAATATTGCAGAAGTTCTTAAAGTCGAGACTAATTCAGTCATGCCAGTCTCCCTACAACACTCTCATTTTGCCAGTGAAAAAGCTGGACTCTAATATTGATTTGTACAACATCTTAGAGTCATAAATGACATTGTACAAGACACTCATCCTACAGTGTTCAACCCCTATACTCTGTTGACCATGGTGCCTGGAGATAGCAAATGGTTTTCAGTCCTAGACTTGAAGGATGCCTTTTTCCGCATACCAATAGATGTGAAGAGGCTCAACTACTCTTCGCCTTTGAATGGCAGGACCTAGAAATGAAAATCACACTCCAGTACCACTGGACTGTGCTGCCACAAGGATTTAAGAACTTCCTGGTGATATTTGGTGAAGCATTAGCTAAGGACTTAAGGGATATTCAGTTGAGATCAGGAGTTCTTCTGCAATAGGTAGGTGACATACTGATAACTAGCAATACCTATGAAGACTGTTTGCTCAACAATCACAGCCCTATATCATTTGTCAAAAAATGGATATAAGGTATTGCCTCAAAAGGCCCAGATTTGCAAACAGGACGTGGCATACAAGCAATTTCAACTGAAGCAGGGCACTAGAAGCTTGATGGCGAATAGAAAACAAGCCATTGCTACACTAAAAACCCCAAAGAACCAAAGACAGCTTCATGGGTTCTTAGGGATTACAGGGTTTTGCCAAATTTGGATTCCAAACTTTGGGCTTATAGTAAAACCACTGGAAGAACTGGACTCTGAAACTTTTGAATGGACAAGGGATTGTCAGGTAGCATTTCATACCTTAAAGGAAAAGCTGATTTCAGCTTCCATGCTAAGATTGCCCAATTTACAGAAGCCTTTCAAATTGTACATTCATGAAAGGCAGGGGATTGGACTGGGTTTACTAACCCAGACTTTGGGAAACATCCCCAGACCCATAGCCTATCTCTCAAAGAGGTTGGATCACATGACAAAGGCTTGACCACCCTGTCTTCGAGCAGGGGCAACTACCTGTGCCATCTTACGAGAAGCTGAGAAGTTCATTTTTGGACAGCCTGTTACGGTATTGGTACCACATCAGGTCCTAACTCTATTGGAACAGAAAGGAGGACATTGGCTGAGAGCAGGGCGTATGGGGAAATACCAGGTCATTCTGCTGGACAACTCAAATGTTACTCTGCAGACTACCATCACTTTGAATCCGGCCACTCTGCTCCCAGACTGAGAGAGAGACTCAGCCCTCCAGCGTGACTACTTGGAAATTATTGACCAAGGTTATTTTAGCAGACCGGATCTGCTGGACCAGCCACTGGCAGACTGGAACTTATGTACAGATGGGAGCCGTTTCATGGACAGTGGTTGACGACAGGTAGGGTACATGGTAGTCACCATAGGCAAGGTAATAGTGTTACGGCTACATAGGCGAGATTGAACACTCTGAAGCGGTGTATAAAGTTAAGCAAAGGATTTTTAATAATGGCCAGGAGTTGGGCAGACCCTGAGCAGGTCTCTAACATGCTCCAACCTACAATGGAGTCTAAATGCTGGGTTTTTATACTGGTGCAGTCTCTTTGTTTCTTCTTTGGCGGGGAATAGCCTTAGGAAGAGGGGGCTGGGCAGGACTGCAGGAATGTCTTGGCAGTAACAGGAACAGAAATTCGCAAGGCTAAAGGTTATCCTCGACGGCAGTATAGCTCTTCAGCCAGGGACGAACTCCCTGTGAAGCAATTTATTTTCAAAGGGCTAGACATTCTGCAAAGCACAACCTTCACAAATGTTATAAACCAGACACAAGCAAGCAAATGGGAGGTGATAGAGGCTGAAGTCCTTTTAGCTTGTAAATCACTAATTGCTATAACATTCCTTCTTACATTCCTTTTTCTAAGGCCTTTTAGCAAGTCCTTGCTACTTCTTACAAAGAACATTTAAAGCCCTTCCGTACTTACATAATGAAACTTTTTACAGGGACTATTTGGTGCCCCTACAATAGAAGCCCAAGCCTTTGCTCCAGGAACCTCAGCACAAAAGACTGAGTTGATAGCCTTCATGAGAACCTTAGTACTGTCCCAGGAGAAGAAGGTTAATGTATACACAGACTCCAAATATGCCCTCATGGTAGTCCATGCCCAGGGAGCAATGTGGAAGGAGAGAGGACTCTTAACCTCGGGGGACAAGGATGTTAAACATGCAGAGGAGATTTTATAATTGCTAGAGGCAGTGAATCTACCAGGCCAGGTTGTAGTAATGCACTGCCCAGGACACCAAAGGGATGGTTCCCAAAAGAGCCAGGGAAACCAACCTGCTGATAAAGTAGCAAGGCAAGCAGCTGGAGGGCGTCCATGCTAAGGGGTTTTGATCCCCTGCTTGGACTTGTCAAAATTTAAACCTCATTACACAGAACGAGACGAGGAACGGGCCTATGAATGCGGATTCACTAACATTGATGCCAGTTCCATATGGAAGATCAACACCCATGGTATGATCTTACTTCCCGAGGCTCTGGTGTATCCCAGCCTCAAACACCTACACAAAGGGACCCCTTATGGAAGGGATGTTCTGATGGACCTCATTAGGCCACATTTGAAGGGTCCCCATTTGCAAAGGACTGTTCAGTGGATTACCCAAGCCTGTCAGATATGTGCCAAAAACAATCCTAAGACAGAATGTGCCCCAGCGAAAAAGGGAGTACATTATAAAGGGTTATGCCCATTTGAGGACTGGCGAGTAGACTTTACACAAATGCCTAAAACCAGAGGGAATTTAAAAATTTTGTTAGTTTTCATGGACACTTTTTCTGGATGGATAGACATATCCCACTAGAACTGAGAAGGAGGCTGAGGTAGCAAAACTTCTACTTAAAGAAATAAGTCCTAGGTTTGGACTTCGTCACAGTATTCAGAGTGACAATGGATCATCGTTCACCTCGGAGACCTCCCAGAAGATAGGACAGGCACTGCAAGTAAGATGGAAATTACGTGCATCTTGGAGACCTCAATCTACAGGAAAGACTGAGAAAATGAATCACACAATGAAGAAGACCGTGGCAAAAATATGCCAGCAAATGCATTTGAAAGGGGACCAGGTACTTCCCATCGGTTTGTTCCAGATTAGGGTAGCACCCAGAAGTGGACTTAAGTTAAGCCCTTTTGAAATAGTTTATGGGAGACCCTGGCATATTTGAGTCAAAAACTAAGTAATATGTACAACATTTAGGGCAAACACTAACTATTCTGCACAAGGTCGCTCTTTACAGGCCCACCTACGGATCTGACAAGGCCTTACACCTGATCCAGATGGCAGACCGAGTCTTACTAAAGACATGGAACACTCAAGGACCTGAACAGCACTTAGCTGAGCAATGGGCTGGTCTCTATGATGTCCTGCTGACAACGTACTCTTCCCTAAAACTCACAGGACTGAAGCTTTGGATCCCCCACACTTGAATGAAACAGGCACCGCCTGAGGAGAATTCGAACCCTGTTGCTGTGATTGACGCTGAAAAGAAAAGCAGGACTTGCACTACAGAAGATTTAAAATTTATCTTTCAGAAGAAGAGAGGAGGCCACAATTCAAAGTGACAATGTTCCTTTACTTTATTTATGCATTTGCAGATTTAGGAACTTTTAGCTGCCAGATAGTGAGTTTGGGTTTGGTCCATTCCATCGTTTCAAAAGTAAAAGATTGAAAGTGAGTTATGCTTATTCCTGAGTGAGTAAGAATGTCTAGGAAGGTTGCAGAAGGTGTGTAGAAAGTTGTAAGGCATATAGAAAGCTAAAAAAAAGGGGTGGGTTGTAAAGATTCTTGAGGCCATAGAAGGGTGTGAAAGGTTTTTTGTGAAAGAAGTCTCAGTGCTTAGATTGAGTTATTTTTTGCTTTAAGTGTTGTTTTGTTTCTTGCTTTCCGATCTTTTGGGGACTTAGGGAACTTAGCTGTTTTGTTTACGCAGGGAACCCTCTGTCTCTGCCACTTGGGGTTTCGTGCCATTTGGACCTCATAAAGGAAGAGGCGGATTTAATGGCAGGTGCACCGGGTGTGCGCCCTGGGCCCCGACTTCTGAAGGGCCTCGAAAAACCCCAACTTTACACTGTTTTTTCTAATGACACCAAGTTTGGTGTCATTACTACGCTGCATAAAATATGGTCAACATGTATTTTTATTGTCCCTGTCTCTCTCTTTTTGTTAAGGGGCCCAATATTTTCTTCTGCGCCCAGGGCCTCAACCGACCTGAATCCGCCTCTGCGTGAAGGTTGTTTGCGTCACTGGTTGGTGTGAGAACATGTCTCTGCCATTTGGGGCTTTGTGCCATTTGGACCTAAAAAAAGTTGTCTTGTGCTGGTTTGAGCTGGCTGAGGTGAGAGAGCATGTCTCTGCCATGAAACCAGTTGGTGAGAGGTCATGTCTTTGCCAGGAGACCAGTGGACACACTGGTGGGTGAGAGAATGTCTCTGCCATTGGGGCTTTGTGCCATTTGGACGTCGAAGAGGTTTTCTATGTGACCGGTTAATGTGAGCCAAGATTCTAAGGCTAGTTCCAGTCCCCCCCCACCCCAACGCCACCCCAACACACACATACTTTCTGGAACTCTGCCTTTGCTTTAGATTTTTGGTTTGTTTTTTTTTCCCTGTTTTAAAAAGAAATCAAGTTTCCTAAGGGTTAAATTTCACACTAGGTTATGAAGTAAAGTAATAAAAGATATAATGTATGGAAATGCAACTCTGGTGCATATTGGAAGGACAAGGATTTTCTTTTTTGCTTTTTATTTTACTCCCTACCTGATTCCTCTAGAATTTGGCATTCTTAATGAGTGAGTAATGACATAAAATTTCCTTTGCATGAAATCGATAAGACTGGTATCAAATTATGCTTTTAATAACCAAGACTTTGACTGGAGTAGCATGCCTGAGAGGGGCATGCCTGGGCTCCGGTTGTTATCAGAAAGATTTGAGGAACTGAGATTGACTTTGGAAGCTAACAAAAGCCCACAGGAGAAATGGCCTGGTACCTTGTTTGGTCACGTGGTTCGTGGCAATCTTTCCAGGGAAGGAATGGAGGTTGCTTTCCTGAAGGATAGTCAGGCAGAACCTTAAGACACAACGGGAACCTCAAGGACTTGAGGAATACAAGTACTGCAGGCAAAGCTGTATGGCAGGTGTGGGGCTTGGTTTCTGTGCCCAGAAGGGTTGACTAAGGGTCAATCGAAAGATTTCTGGTGTTAAGTTCCAGCAAGGCAGACTTAAAAGCCTGTGTTTAGTGCTGCTCTTCTTGTTTTTATGCAAATGATGAGGCGAATTGAAAACTGGCAACCTTTTTGAGGACAGTGAGGGTCATCATAGGGAGAGGAATCAAGTTTTAAGGAGAATCACAATGCTTGGTCATGAACATCAGACTAATGCAGCTGTCTTCGAAGTTTGTTTTTACTTGGGAGTTGAATTGGCTTAACCTGATGAATCAAATTTTCTCTGCTTAGTATCATTCCAGCAAAGGCCTTGCAACAGAAGGTCTTCTCAAAAGACACTGTTGCAGGCTCAGAAACACTGTAGGCCCAACTGGAGGAGCCCACCTGCATTGCCCCCTCCTGGGACTCAATTGTTTGGCTGGACTAAGCAGGTGAGTTGCTGAAGTATGGTGCAGACTATCAGCTTTGCTTTAAAACTGCTTTTGTTTTCTGCCATAATGGTTCAGACAGAAAAAGTACAGAAGTGTTAAAGGGGGAATTTCAGGGTATTCCCCTCAGCCTAATTTCAGTTGAGTATAGTAGGCAATAGGGCTCCAGACAGGTGTGACATGCTTTGCACACCTTCCTCCAGGGAAGCCACTTTTTCTTAATCAGGGAGTGGGTAGAATTAATCCCTACCTTTTTTTACTTAGTTGTAATAGTTTTTATTGTGCCTTCTAACCCTCTTGCCAAACTTGTCACCTCCAGGATACAACAAGGATGCCAACTCGTCCAGAAATGCCATCCTTTGGACATCATGCACTCCGTTTTTTATGGACAACCAACTGACCTGGACTTTGCAAAATCCTTTTCCCTCACATGAAGGCTCCCCTCCGCTCCGGACCCCCTTTTGTTAGGGACCTCTGGACCAGGGGATGGGTAGGACTACGTCCCCTGGCCTGCAGGAAGTAAGGGGGGAATTGTAATGGGGGAACTCCCCCACACACACAAAAAATAGGGAGGGGTGGAGAAGCCCTGAAGACAGCACATGTGTGTGTCGCCCTGCAACTGAGGCGATGACGCACACGCGATGCAGCAAAAGAGGTGCATAGGGCTGGCACCAAAAGCTAAGGAGGTGATTGGATGGGATGGACATACCCTGCCATCTACTTCAGCCATGCTGAGGATGATGGGGGTGGGGGCAGTCTTTAAAAGCGGAATGCACAGAAACACCACATACTTTTGCTTCCCCATCCCCTGGCTGGTGAGTCTGCGGCTGGGGGGCTGAAGTTCTTGAGCCGGTAGGCCTTGCCAGAAGGACTCCCCGTGCCCCTGCCCAAGCACCCCAGGACGTGCTTGGGTGAGAATACAGCAGGTTCTCATAAGAGGGCAGGGCGGAGGCTCAAGCCAGCAGGCTCAGGGAGCATCACGGGCCCAGCAAACTCAGCGCCCAGGCAGGAAGCTATGGTGGCTGGCACCCACTTGTGGCCCACACCTCTGGTGCAGGTCTGGCAAGCCCCACACCCCTTCCCCAGATGGGAAGTCATGGTGGCTGCAACCCTTCCATGGCCCATGCCAGTGCGGGCCTGTTGGGTACAGCCCCCGCACAGCCAGGAGGCAGGACCAGCACCCTTCCCTAGCACTCTGGGCCTGAACAAAAGCACTGCAGGCACTAGGCTGGTAACAAAGGGGCAAGGGGGAGGAGGCTGGGGCCAGCAGATTCCAGGAGCTGGCACATTCCCGGGAAACCCCATGCCCCTCCCTTGTGTGGGAAGAAGCCATGGGAAACCACCCGGTGGCCACCTGCCAGCTGCCTGCATGCTACTCTGGTGGGGGAGGGGCATCAAGAAACCTGTTGTGTATATTTTAAATAAAAATGTTATTTTTCCTTTCCACCAGACTCTGTCTCTGGAGTTATTGCCCATGGGCAGTGAGCAGTAGGACTCCACTAGTTGTTCGGTTACACTTGGATCTCGTCAGAGTCATGTGTGGTACTGGTTGGTGTGAGATAAGATTCTAAGGCTAGTGTTTCAGACCCTCCTTGAAACTCTGTCTTTGCATTAGATTTCATTTTTGTTTCTGTTTTTAAAAGGAGCAACTCGGTTTTGATTCCATCAGTGAGTCCATGAAGTAAACAGTGAAACCCAGGGGAAAAAATGAGAAAAATTAGTCTTTTAAACGTTCTTAATCTTCCTTCTAGAGGCCCAGGATCTTCAGTCCTAGGAACAAGCCATGCCAGGCCTGACATCTCCCCTGCGTCTTCTCTAGCCTCTCTAAAAGTTGTCAAGGTCACTAGCTAACAAAACAGCTCACTTTTGAACACACTAAAGGAATGCAGTAATGGCCAAGAATAAAAATGTGAGTGTAACTTGTCAAAAGGGAGTACACTGTTTCTGAAAGTTATGAAATTTGTTCATAAATTTGCCAATTTAAAGAATGCTAATTACTTACTCTTAATTGTCACTAAAAATGGAAAATTCTAATTAAGTTGGGAAAGATATATGGTTTTGGTAATAAAAGGTGTAAATTATGGCAATGTATTTTGAAGGAAATAGGACTGAAAGTGGGTTGGTTATTTCCGGGTGAGCTACAAGGGCAAATTAAAAAGAACTAGGAAAGTTGCAGAGGGGCTGTGTAAGTTGAGGAGGGTCTGTGCAAGTCGAAAAATGATTGTGTAGAGGGAAGGACCAAAAAGAGAAGGAGTTGAGGAAGTGAAAAAAGGTGAGAAAGGATAAAGGAAAGAGATATACATATTATAGAAAGGAAGGACATTTAGAGTAGGAAACTCAAGAAGGGGAATGGAAATGGGGAGAAAAAAATAAGAAAGGGAAAGAAAGGCATATTAGATAGACAATAAAACAAAGTGCTAATTTTAATGACAAACGAAAAAGCCAAAAGCTCCTTTGATTTTCCAAACCAAGTGTTAGTTCCCAATATAAACCCCAGGTACATTGATAGTGGGGAACAAATTAATTGATTTCTTGGTCTGATATACTTTCATTTATAATTCTTACTGTTATTTTAAAATGCTGTTGTGAGAAAGCAAAGGCCTTTGTCAATTGCATTGTAATCTGACCTATAACCATGTCATTTTAAGTTTTGTTTTTGTTTTTGTTTGGTTATTTAGAGACAGTCATTGTTCTGCTCTGATGCATTTACAAAAACGTTACATCTTCAAAAAGATCCATGGAGAGTACTTGGACTTATTCTAAAATATAAGTTTCTCAGAACAAAGTTTCAGATCATACCTTTGAAATAAATAGAAATTTGTATGGCTCTGGAGAATGACTGAGTTGGTAAAGATACTGATGGGTAATCAGGATAAACAATAATTGATTATGGGACTAAATGAACTGAAAATAATTACTGTTCTTGTGACTCTTCAAAATATCACTGATTGGGAAAAAAACTTGTTTGTTTTCTTAGATCAATTTGGTAAATTGTAAAATATTGAAGCATTTATATTTTTCTCCTTACTTGATCCCTCCAGAATTTGAAAACTCTTAATGAGTGAGTATTGTTGTTTTCATGTCAATATATTTGTCTGCATGAATTAACTAGGAATCTGATTTTTTCCCAGTTTCCAATGTCAATTTATTAGCCAAGATTTTGACTGGAACGTCATGTCTGAAAGAGACATGCCTAGTCTCTGGATGTCAGCAAAACGTTTTGAGGAATAAAGACTGACCTAGAAGTTAAAAAAGAAAAGAAAAGAAAAAAAAAAAAAGAAAGAAAGAAATAGCCTGGTACCTTGCTTATTCATATGGCTCATGGCAGTCTTTCTGAGTAAGGGGCAAAGGTTTCTTTCCTGGGAGATAGCAAGGAAAGACCCTCAAGACATTTGGGAGCCTTGAGAACTTGAGGGGTTTACCCAAACCTATACAGGTATTCCAGGCAAAACCTGATGGCAACTGCATGGCTTGGCTTCTCCACCCTGTGGGGCTAAATACAGCTCAATCTTGAAATTCCTTGTAACATTCCAGCACAGTAGTTTAATAAAGCCTATATGATCAATTACTATTCCTGTTGTGTTCATGAAAATAATCAGGCCAATCTGAAACTGAACTTAATGCAGTAAATGAATTGGTCTTGATCTGACTCTTTAAAAAAATAAGGATGATTTTTTTTTTTGGAAGATTTTATTTTTTTTATTTTCAGAGAGAGGGGGAGGGAGGGAGAAAGAGAGGACGAGAAACATCAAAGTATGAGAGAAACATGGATTGCTTGCCTCTAGCATGCCCCCAATCAGGGACCTGGCCCGCAACCCAGGTATGTGCCTGATTGGGAATCAAACTAGCGACCTTTAGGTTCACAGGCCGGTGATCAATCCACTGAGCCACACCAGCCAGAGCAAAATGAGGGTGATTTTAGGAGAAAAATTATGTTTCAATAAGATCTATAACACACACTTATGGAAATTAGACTCTAATTCATTGAATTGTCTGTAAAATTTTATTTTTCACCTATGAATTAGCTGGATTCTGAATATTTCTAGTTTTCTGAAATGTTTTGGCTAAAACCTTCTAACTTCCATATAAATGAAAGAAAAATTAACAGTGGGGATTTTTAACAGTGGAAAATTGTACAGTAGGAAATTGTAATCCACTTCCACCACTCTTTCGACATTGTTTCTGCAAGTGCTGACTCTGACTAATATGTGGCTTATAGATGAACAAAATATTTGTATGGGAATCCTAGACACTAGTTTCAAAAGATATAGACACCGACCTTCAAGTATCCCAGCTCCAGGAGATTTGCTGACCTTCATCCATGGAGCCAGGATGACATGAAGCCGTGATGACATGAATCCATGATGACTAAACCAGGATGATGCACACGGGACTATCGCTTGACTTATCAGAACGGACTGTGCTAGTCTGCACGTGGAGAACTTTGCAATCCCCTCTCTTGATCTCTTTGTTCTGTTCCCCTCTCCCTCCGTATCAAAACCTCTGCCTCCACTGAAATGTGGAGATTGTCTATGAGACATGAGTCCCCCACCTTCCAGATGGCCAGCATCTGCAAGTGAACCACTTTCCTTTACATCAGTACCTGCCTCTTGAGTATTGGCATTTGAGTATTGGCTTCTGTAGCGGCAGGCAGCCAGACCTGCTTTTGGTTACAATCTTACTCTGATATTTGCTTTTCGACCTCTAGTGTATTCTTTATGTTCTATTAAAACAAGTCCTGGCTGGTTTGGCTCAGTGGATTGAGCGTCGGCCTGCGAGCTAAGTGTCGCTGGTTCGATCTTCCAGTCAGGGCACATCAGAGAAGGAAAACTCTGACTCCAAAAAACCTCCGCTGCCTTGCGGCATACCTCTTCAAGGGAAAGGCTAAGGGAGTAAACCCCGACAGAAAATCCGGAGCCGGAGTCCCTAAGGCGGTTTGACGTTGTAGTCAACACCGGCAACTCCTGCGGCGCACCTGAAGCCAAGCTGTATTGACTCCGTCTTTCCCTTGGATCCTTCAGCTGCGAAGAGAGGGGGGGTCTGCTGCATGGGCAACAGCAGACCCTCCATATCACCCTGCCCAGGCTCTGTAGCTTCAGCTTCACTGGAGAGGACACTCCAGCGTCATCGCAAGATGTTGATTCAACACGGGAGGAGACAGATACCGTGTCACTCCCGAGTCGGACTGCACAGCCATTCTCGGCGGTGCAGATACTCTTAAGAAGCTACACCATCGTCTCTCGAGACGGAGGGCTGCCCACCACCGAATTAAAACAATAATTTTTGAAAGGTCAGGCCTCACCCCCTCCCTTCCTTGCTCCCTTCCACCCTCACCTCAATCACAAGTGCCCACTCACCAATCTTGTCTCCCCCAGGGTTTTCTCATGTTTTATTGTTTAGATTTTGTTGTGAATCCCTCCCCCACTTCCTTCTATGTTTTTCCAGGTTTTATTTAGGGAGTGGAAGTCAGCAGCCCAAGCTTAATTGTTATTTTGGCAACTATCTGTAAAGTGGTCATTTGTAAGTAATTTAAGCAGGATTGATGTATTTGCAATGTTCTGTTTCCCATGAGTGAATACGGAAATTGCTCCATTTATTTGGGACTTTTAAAAAAACCCAATTCTATCAGTATACTTTTTAGTTGCCTTCATAAAGATCTTATATATTTTTATTAGGCTTCTTTTTAGTTAAATTTTGCATTTTACTGCCATGGTGAATGAGAGTTTTTTGTATTACATGTTCTTTTTTAAAATAATTTATTTATTTGTTTGTTTGTTTGTTTATTTACTTTATTATTTTTAGAGAGAGGGGAAAGGAAAGAGAGAGGGAGAGAAACATCACTGTGTGGTTGCCTCTCACTCGCACCCCCAACTGGGGACCTGACATGCAACCTAGTAATGTGCCCTGACTGGAAATCAAACCAGCGACACTTGGCTCGCAGGCCGACGCTCAGTCCACTGAGCCATTACATGTTCTATCTACTTAGTTATTCCATACCCTCTTGTCCTGCAGTCTGTTGTGCATTTGAATAATCCATGTGTCCACTCCTCTGAATCTTCTAAATAGAAAATCATATTATCAACAGACACTGTTTCTTTTCCATATTCATATCTTCTATTTATTTGACACCTACAGCTTGCATCTCTGGCTTGTCCCTGCCTTTAGTGAGAATGCTTCTAAAGTTTCACATTTAAGTAGGTTGCTTTCAATTTTAGGAAATGGAAATTCTCTTCTGGCTTAGTTTTCTAAAAGCTACCCCCACCCCCAACTCATTTTAAAGTCCTTTACAAGGCTCTCTCCTTGTAGGCATTGACATGAACAAATGTTTTTGTTTTTTTTGGTTTTTTTCCCCCTACTCTACCTTGTATGCATGGAATTACAACTGAATATTTCTTATAACATTAAATCCTATTTTTATTTCTTGGGTACAGGGTGCTTGTTCACTTAATGCACTCTTGTGTTAAAAACGCTATTACTATATGAGGATATTTTATACATGCTATGTGAACGAACTTGTCTCCAGAGTTCTTTTTAGAGAAAAATTTCCCCTGAATTTTGAATAAGAGAAAGGTAGCCTGGGAGGATGAGTTGAACAATTGCCCACCTTTTTGTATCCTTTGGAAGAGTTGCCATAAGGGCATGATTGTGGGGAACCGCTCCTTGTGGTTTAGGGAATTGTAGCCCCGGCCTGAGCATGACCTGCCGCCAGCACTCTGGCCATGCTGGTCTTTAAGCCTCAACAATGGCTGTGGGGGAGACATGCCCGAAAACCATTCAGAGGGTTTCCGTGGAGATTGGATTCAAGAATATTAATATGCTTTAGAACTTGCTCTGCTTTCCTTTATCTTATAATTAAGTATAAACAATCTCTAACAGTAAGTATTTGAAATCCTGTACCTAGTGCCAATGTGGGGTCAAAATGTTTAATAGACCCTGGCATAGACTATTCGTTGTCCCTGCTGTATTGAAATTTGTAATCAATTATTGTTGGTTGTAACCTAGGTACCTGAAAGCTATTGATTATTTATGAATGTTGATCTTATATCTCCCATGGTATCCTTCTCAATAAAAAGCATGAGGGATGAAGGTCTAGCTGCTGTTCTCCACTAGAGAGGCAGTCACCTTCCCTCCCCCAGACATAATGAAATGTCCTGGGTAAAATTTATTTCATCAGACATAATAAAGTGTCCTAGATAAGAGTTTATTCTGCCATGGTCACGAAGCCTCTGCTGGACAGAGCAACTTCCAACCGAGCCTAGGGTGTGTGAGGCACCTCCGCCTCACATGATGAGTTCTCCCTGACCATTTCATAGCACTGGCCTTTGATCCTACCTTTTTCTGGAATATTTGAGGATGGCTTGAGCTTTGAATACAAGTTTTGGTTTGTGGCTGTACCACAGTTTATTTATCATTTAGCCTCTTGAAGGAACTCTTGGTTGGTGATTATGAATAAAGCTACTCTAAATAATCATGCACGGTTTTGGTGGTGTTTTGTGGATCCCAAATTCACATAGATAAAACCGAGGAGTAGGGTTTCTGAGTCTAATGGTAAGTCTATGTTTGACTTTATAAGGAAGTGCCAAACTATCTTCTAAAGTGACTGTAACATTTTCTTCCCTATTAGCAATGAAGGAGAATTCTACGTCCTCTCCAAAATTTGGTGTTTTCAGGTTTGGGAACGCTAGTTATTCTGATAAATTTGTATTGTAGGTAAATCTTTATGCAGTTTACATTTGCGTTTTTCTAATGAAAAATGACTCTGAGCATCTTTTGGTATGCTTTGTGTGTGTGTTTGTGGAGGGGGGGGTCACCTGTGTATCCTTACATATTTTTATGCACTTGTTTGTATTTATAATGTAGTGAAGAGTGTTTTATTCATTTGGGTCATGAGTCCCTTATCAGATATGGGGTTTAAAATGTTTCCTCCTTGTCTGTGGCCTTCCCCGCATGCTCTTTACAGCACCTAAAAAAAAAAAAAAAAAAGCTCTTTAGATTATAGGAAAATGGCGGCAGGGTAGTCAGCAGACTGCTGGGTGTGCTCCTGTTGCAGAGGAGACTTGGAGGACAGGCAGAGAGCAGAGAGTGGGTGAGAGCGGATTTCAGGTAGAACAAACAGGGACAAGAGCATGGGAATAGCGCGGGAGAGAGAAGGAACCCTGGCCCGCAGTTTCTAGGGTGAGTCGCCGGGGCCCCCCACCCCAGCCCAGCACCTCGGGCTGCACCTGGAAGGGATGCTGCTGGATCAACTCAGTAGCCGAGATCCAAGGGGGTGAAGAGTGAAGGCCAGGGAAGTGCAGAGGCCTGGAGGCTGCGCTCCCACCATGGGCGCCCTGTCCAGAGACATCTGGGAGGGACTCAATGAAAAGGTGTGCTGGCCTTCTCCTGGGTCTGGACCTTCTGATTAATTGTTGAGAAATCATATGTACGACTACTGGACACTGCCTGGAGTTGAACATTGTGGCTGCAGGCGGATGCAGGAGGCTGCTTCCTAACAACCTGTCGGGTGCAGAGCGTGGAAGAGACACTGGCGGGGATTCCAGCGTAGCTGGCTTGGCGCCCACGGATGATGACTCGGTATGCAGAGAGATTTTGCAGGGCCTGGAAATTTTTTTCCTGAGAGGTTTGGGGGCTGAAACTCAGGCTGGGCCCACTGGCAGAGCTGAGAGTAAGCCAGGAGGGGTCCGGCTCTAAGAGGCATAAAGCAACGTGTTTGTTTGTTTCTTCATTCGTTTGTTTTCACCAACCCAGGAGGAACGGCTGGAGGCGCTGCGAGATTCTTAAGGGGAGTTAGGGCACGCACTTGCCCCAGGCTCTGGCAGGGGAGAGGGGTGGACTGGAGACCTTGAGTGCTGCGGGAGAAATGGTTTGGGCAGATGAATTCCCTCCCAGTGGCAACAGACAGAGGAGAAGCAGTAGCCCTGGCCTGAAGAAAGTACTCGCCCCGGCCCCATGGGGCTTAAGCGTGACTGAGGATTTCAGAGTGACTAGAGTAAAAAGCGAAAGAGGGAGACCCTGGCAGGAGAGCACTGATAGTTGAGATTAGGCTGCTTAGATCCAGACTTGGACACAAGCTGAAGTCAACAGGGAGGCTCCAGAAAGAGAAGAAAATGGAAAAATACAGAAACTACAGAGACAAATTCCACTGTGACCTTCTACAGGAGTTGTCTCCTACATATCCTTTTACTAGTCATTGTTTGTCCTCCCAGTCTATGCATTATAGGTAAACAGTCTTTATATTATAGTTTATTTTAAATCTCCTATTTTGCTCCTCCCTTCTCACAATCAATTTTACCGTTTGATTTCCTCCTCCTATTTGTGTTTTAAATTTTATATTTTCTCTTACTTCCATTCATTTCCTACCTGCACTCATTTTTCCTTACCTCTCCAGCCTCTTCTCTTTTCTATCATAAAATACACTTACTCTCTCCCCACCTTGATCAATCTGCGACATTCCTGCAACTTTATTCACAGATCTTCACTATTCTGGTATTTCAACTCTCAAATCTTATCGTTCCCCTCTCCTAATCCATCTGTACCTTTCTCCAGCCCTTTCCTTCTTTTACATTAAATTTGAATTTTTCTCTGTCTTAGCCTGGTTTTCATTCCTCGCTCTAAGTATTTCTTCTCCCTCTTTCATCTCAAAATCACTTCCCTTTCCTCCAGACATCTCTTAAGCTTCTCTTTCTTTCTTTTTTACCTCTTACTTCCATCTCACCTACATTAATCTTAGCTCATAGGTTACTGTTAATGCTGTGGTGAAAATTTTTCTCTAAGCTGGGGCCTATTTTATTTCTTTTCCTTTTCTCTCTTCCTATTCATCTTCCTTATTATTATTTCTCTCTCTCGCTCTCTATCTGTGTGTGTGTGTGTGTGTGTGTGTGTGTGTGTGTGTGTTGGTTCTCTCTCTCTCTCACACACACACACTATACACACACACACACACACACACAAACTTCTGTTTAAACCTAATGCTACACAATTCCCCTCTCTTAATTGACTCTGTCTTCTTCCCTCTCTTTTAAATATATGATATAAATTTTACTTTCTTTCTCTCATTGCCTTGTCCCTATTCGATGCTATTATTGCTCCCCCCCTGCCCTCTCAAACACCATTTTTCTTTCAGTTAGTCAAATCTTAATTGTTTTTCCTTTCTTATAACAGTTTCAATCTCATTACATCCTTATTAATACTGACTCATTAGCGATTGATATGGTGATTGAGGGTGAGGGATAGCTTTGTGGGTGTGAGATTCTTGCCTTGGCAGGTGGCTTTGTTTCAGCAGCAGCTCAACAATGGTTTACAATAAGAAGTGGGTAGAGTGACTCTCAGTCAGCTGGCTGGAAAGGTGGACCCACCAAAGAGCAACACAACAACAAGCAAAACCGAAATTCTACCAGAGAGCCCAAATAAAAGACATAAAAGGCACCTCAAGAGCATCAAGTTCAGGAGATCAATGAGTCTGCACCACTGAACCCCAGAGAACTTCTACCACAGAAAGTCACAACGCAAAAGCAGGAAGTTAAAGCAGATCAACCTAAGAAGCAGAAACAAACAAGAGCAGCCACCTAAAATGGGGAGATGAAGAATAAACACCCCATCAAAAGGAAAAGAGGAATTCCCAGAAGGAGGGATAGATGAAATAGGGGCAAGCAAACTGTCGGACATGGAATTCAAAACAATGGTAATGAGGAAGCTCAATGAACTCAACAAACTCAGAGAAAATTACAACGAACTCCAGGGCAACTACAAAGAACTCCAGGGAGCTACAAGGGACTTACTGAGAACTACACCAGCATTAAAAAGGATATAGAAGCTATCAATATCAATAAGAACCAGGAAGAAATGAAGAATACAATTTCTGAACTGAAGAACACAGTAGAAGGAATCAAAAGCAGGGTAGATGAAGCAGAGGATCGGATCAGGGAGCTAAAGGATAACATAGAAAAAAAAATTCCCAGACAGTGCAACAAAATGAAAAAGGACTGAAAAAGAATGAAGAGGGTGTAAGAGAGCTGCAGGACAACATGAAACATAATAGCATCTGTATCATAGGGATACCAGAAGGAGAAGAAGAGGAGCAAGGGATAGAAACCCTGGTTGAAAAAGTTATGACAGAAAACTTCCAGAACATGAGGAGAGAAAAAGTCTCACAAGTACAGAAAGCACAGAGAGTTCCAATGAAGATGAACCCAAGGAAGTCCACTCCGAGGCACATTATAATTAAGGTGGCAACATTCAAAGACAAAGAGAGAATCCTAAAGGCAGCAAGAGAAAAAGAGCAAATAGCATATAAGGGAGCTCCGATAAGGCTATCAGCTGATTTCTCAGCAGAAACACTACAAGCCAGAAGAGAGTGGCAAAAAAATAAGCAATGAAGAACAAAGGCCTACAACCAAGACTACTCTGCCCATGAGGCTCTCTTTCAAAATGGAAGGTGAAATAAGGAGTTTCTCAGACAAAGGAAGACTAAGAGAATACATCTCCACCAAACCAACATTGCAAGAGATGGTAAAGGGCCTGCTTTAAGAAAAAGAAGTAAAAGAGAGAGGGATAGGAACACAGGTACAAAGGGAAAAAGTCACAATGAATAAGTGCCTACCAATAATAACCTTAAATGTAAATGGATCAAATGCTCCAATCAAAAGACACAGGGCAGCAGAATGGATACAACAACGTGACCCATATATATGCTGCTTACAAGAGACCCATATCAAAACAAAAGATCTACGCAGACTGAAAGTGAAGAGATGGAAAAAAAGTATTTCAAGAAAATGGACATGGAAAAAAAGCTGGCGTAGCAATCCTGAGATCAGACAAAATAGATCTCACAACAAAGGCCATAAAAAGAGACTAAGAAGGAAATTTCATAATACTTAAGGGAACAATCCATCACGAAGATATAACCCTGGTAAACATATATGCACCCACCATAGGAGCACCCAGATATATAAGAAAATTTTTGGAAGACCACAAGAAGGATATGGACAGCAACATACTCATAGTAGGAGACTTTAACACCCCATTGTCAACAATGGACAGATCTTCGAAACAAAGAAACAGCAAGGATATTGAGGCGTTGAGCAACACTCTAGATGAAATGGACTTAATTGATATATATAGTGAAACTTTCACCCCGAAGAAGCAAAATATACATCCTTTTCAAGTGCACACAGAACATTTTCAAAGATAGACCACATGGTAGGACACAAAACAAGCCTCAACAAATTAAAGAAACTTGAAATTATATCAAGCATCTCCGCAGATCACAATGGCTTGAAAGTGGAAACCAACCTCAAGGAAGAAACTCAAAAACATTCATGCTCATGGAGAATGAATAACATGCTATTAAAAAAAGTTTCTGGAAACAGATGATAATGAACACAAACCAGTCTCAAACCTATGGGACACAATGAAGGCAGTCCTGAGAGGGAAGTGCAAAGCAATACAGGCCTACCTAGAAAGGATAGAAGATTCTCAAATAACAAATCTAACCCTACAGCTACAGGAACTAGAGGGACAACAACAAACAAGGCCCAGAGCGTGTAGAAGGAAGAAAATCATCAACATCAGAACAGAATTAAATGACGTAGGGACTAAACAAGCAATTCAAAAGATCAATAAAACCAGGAGCTGGTTCTTGGAAAAGAGAAACAAAATTGACAAGCCTTTAACCAGGCTCATCAAGAAAAAAAGAGAGGGGACCCAAATAAACAAAGTCAGAAATGAAAGAGGAGAAATCACGATCGATACCACAGAAATGCAAAGGATTATAGGAAATTACTACGAACAACATGTATGACAAGAAACTTGACAACTTGGATGAAATGGACAAATTTCGGGAAACATATACTCTTCCAAAACTGAACCAAGAAGAAGCAGAAAGCCTGAATCAACCGATAACAACTAGTGAAATTGAAGCAGTAACCAAAAAGCTCCCGGCACACAAAAGCCATGGACCGGATGGCTTCACAGGCGAATTTTACAGAACTTTTAGGGAAGAACCAACTCCGATCATTCTCAAACTATTCCAAAAAGTCCAAGAAGAGGGAAGACTCCCAAACTCTTCCTATGAGGCCAGTATTACCCTAATTCCAAAACCAGATCAAGACACAACAAAGAAAGAAAACTACAGGCCAATATCATGGATGAACATAGATACTAAAATCCTCAACAAAACATTGGCAAACCGGATCCAGCGACACATTAAAAAGATCATACACCCGATCAAGTGGGATTCATCCCAGGGATGCAAGGGCGGTTTAATATTTGCAAATCAATAAACGTAATACACCACCTAAACAAAATGAAAGACAAAAACCACATGATCCTATCAATAGATGCTGAAAAAGTATTTGATAAAGTAAAAGACTCATTTATGAGGAAAACACTCAATAAAATGGGAATCAAGAGAGCATACCTCAACACAATAAAGGCCATATATGAGAAACCTGAAGCCAACATCATACTCAATGGGCAAAAACTGAAAGCGTTCCCCCAAAGATCAGGAAGAAGTCAAGGATGTCCACTCTCTCCACTCCTATTCAACATAGTCTTTGATGTTCTATCCACAGCAATCAGACAAGGAAAAGAAATAAAAGGCATCCAAATCGTAAAACAGGAAGTAAAACTGTCTATATTTTCAGAAGACTTGATAGTGTACATGGAAAACCCTATAGACCCCACTAAAAAACTACTCGACCTAATAGGTGACTTTTGCAAACTAGCAGAGTACAAACTGAATATTCAGAAATCGAAGGCATTTCTGTACACCAACAATAAAATATCAGAGATAGAAACTAAAAAAAAAAAAAAAAAAAAAAAAAAAATCCCATTTACTATGACAACAAGAAAAATTAAGCACCTGGGAATAAACTTAACCCAGGAGGTAAAAGACCTGTACTTGGCAAACTACATATCTCTGAAGAAATTAAGGATGATACAAATAAATGGAAGCATATACCATGTCCATGGATGGTAAGAGTCAACATCATTAAAATGTCCATACTACCCAAAGAAATCTATAGATTCAACACAATTCTTGTTAAAATACAAATGACATATTTCACAGACCTAGAACAAATACTCCAAAAATTCATATGGATCCAAAAAAGACCTCAAATAGCCACAGCAGTCTTGAGGAAGAGGAACACAGTAGGAATAATCACAATACCCGACATCAAAGTATACTACAAGGCCACTGTAATCAAAGCAGTATGGTACTGATGTAAGAACACACATATTGAGCAATGGAACAGAATAGCCCAGAAGTATACCCAGGTCTATATGGTCAACTAATATTTGACAAAGGGGGAAGGAACATAAAATGGAGTGCAAAGAGCCTCTTCAGAAAATGGTGTTGGGAGAACTGGACAGGGACATGCAAAAAAAAAAAAAAAAAATTAAACAAGACCACCAACTTACACCATACACCAGAATACAGTCAAGATGGATCAAAGACTTAAATGTAAGAAGTGACACTATAAAAGTCCTAGTGGAAAACATAAGCAGGAAAATTTCAGATATCCCACATAGCAATATTTTTTGCTGCTGTATCTCCCAAGGCAAGGGAAATCAAGGAAAGAATAAACCAATGGGACTACATCAGACTAAAGAGTTTCTGCTCGGCAAAAGAAAACATCAGCAAGATGAAAAGGGAACCAGACATATGGGGAAACATATTTGCCAATGATGCCTCAGGCAAGGGATTGATCTCCAAAATATATAAAGAGCTTATACAACTCAACACCAAGAAGACAGACAATCCACTTAAAAATGGGCAAAGGACATGGACAAACACTTCTCCAAAGAAGACATACAGAGGGTCCATAGGCAAATGAAGGAATGCTCAACAACACTAACTATCGGGAAGATGCAAATAAAAACTACGATGAGATACTACTTCACACCGGTCAACATGGCCATCATCAACAAATCAACAAACAACAAGTGCTGGCAAGGATGTGGAGAAAAAGGAACCCTAGTGCACTGTTGGGGGGAATGCAGACTTGTGCAGGCACTATGGAAAGCAATATGGAATTTCCTTAAAAACCTAAAGATGGAACTGCCTTTTGATCCAGCAACTCCATTGCCAGGATTATACCTGAAGTATCCTGTAACACCAGTTCAAAAGAACCTATGCACCCCTAACTTCATAGAAGTGCTATTTAGCCAAGTGTTGGAAACAACCTAAGTGCCCATCTGTGCATGAGTGGATCATAAAACTGTGATGCGTTTACACAATGAAATACTACGCAGCAGAAAGGAAGAAGGAACTCCTACCATTTGCAACAACAGGGACGGAACTGGAGAGAATTATGCTCAGTGAAACAAGCCAGGCAACGAAAGAGAAATACTGTCTGATACCACCTAATACAGAAAACGAATGAACAGCACAAAGAAAGGAGCAAAGTTGAACCAGAGGCATGTAAACAAGGAGCAGACTGACAGTGACTGGGGGGGGGGGCGGTCGTGAGGGTGGGAGGGGGAGAAGAGGGGTAAGAAGGGGAGATGTCTAGTCAAGGAACTAGTATAATTGACCCATGGACTCATGGACAATGGGGTGGGGATTGACTTGGGAGAAGGGGTGGGCGGGGTGGAGGGGAGCCATGGGGGCAGAAGTGAGACAACTGTAATTGAAAAAACAATAAATAAATCAAAATTTAAAAAATAAGCTTTTTATTTTAAGATAGTTTTAAATTAGCAGAAAATTTTCAAAAACAGTTTAGAGAGCTCCCATATGCCTTACATCAAGCCCCCCCCCATTATTTTCATCACACAGTGTTATGATATTTTTGTCACACATAACAAAACAATATAAGTCACGCTTAAGGAGCGGGATTAATGTCAACCTCTTTGGGTGGGTGAGTGTCTCCGTGAATGGTTTAGAATGATGCTACTCCATGGGATGTTTGTCTATTCTTGCCCCTTTATGGATTTATTCAACTTTTGATCCACCCCAGTAGGACCCATGGATATTGTCTTTTTCTTTTCATGACAATCCAATACTGCTTTATTTTTTGGTTCAAGTTGTCCCATCTTTGCCCATTGAATGTCATTCATTTCCTTCTTATGTCCCCTTGACCTACTTCCACTATTGTTTCTTTCTTTTTTTTTCAGCACGCCTTACTTTCTGCCACTACTAGATACTGTAGGGCTGTCTTGTATATTCCCTGCTCTAGTCACAGAATAAGCCATCTCCTTGTGGATTTCTGCTTCCTTCTATTGCAGAATGGTGTTAGAAACCTATATGTGGGCACTTGGTGTGTTCATTGCTACCAGAGAATTTCTGCTTCTAGAAGCCTCAATTGAGAGCTTAAGTAAATATAAGCGTGCCTATTAAACTGTGTATACACACATATCTATAAATATGCATGTCACCTTTGGTATGTCTATTTAAAGTTGAACATGAGTTCATACTGATGTCTCCAGCTCTAACCCATTACTACCACAAGGGACCTCTGGTCTGTTCCCTTTCTTTATCTGTAACCATCTACTCTATCAGTGAGGATTCTGGCTGCCAACAGCCACCATCCTTATAAATAATTTGGGGCCTTCAGTATGTATGTGTAGGGGTTTCAGAATTGTTAACCAACATCCCTGTGGGAAACAGCTCTAAGTTTATGATTTGTATACTCTTCTACTCATTAAGGAGTGAGAGAGAGAATTAAGGGGTATTCAAACATGCAACGTATGAACCTAATTTCGATCCATTACAAGCAAAGACATATTTGGGAGAATTTCAGAAATCTGACTATGGAATGAGTATTAGATGATACATGGGATTGTCGGTTTGTCTGGTTGATAAAAATGATGTTTTAAATGCCTTATTTTTATTGTTCCCACCCTCAGGTGTGTAGGAGTGAGCTGACTTGATATCTGGGATTTGGCTCAAAGAGCTACAGCAACGACAAAATAAAAGTAAGCAAGGAAGGAAAGGAGGAAGGCAGGAAGGGAGTGGGTAATGAAGAAAGGAAAGAAAAAGAAAAGAAGGAGTAAGGGAAACAAGAAAAGAATGAATGAAGCAGATGAGGCACAATATCACTGACCCTGGCTGATTGGCAAACAGGGTTCTCTACTGTTGAGGATGTTTGGCAATTTAAAAAATTAAACATGTAGGGAGAGCGGTTAGTTACACATCTAAAAGGGAAATGATAATCAGGCTATCAAGGTCCTAAGATGGAGCCAATCGTCAGAGTTTAGGAACGTCCTAGTGGCCCTTTTTGCCTGTTTCAACATGGTGTGGCCCTGTGGCCTGCCCTCTTTTTAATAAGAAAAATCCCTTTAATATCTTATCAGGGAAGCACATGGAAATGCTTTTAATATAGAAGGCATTTAATACATGCAGGCTGGATTGCATCTGCAAAGAAGAAGAACCAAATTTCACTGTGAGAGCACAAGGGACCAAATCAGAGGGATTCTGGCGGACAGGCATACGTGACGTGTGGACTACCTGAGGGGGAAATGCAATCAAGTATGGAGGAGTTGAGGGTGGGGCAGTGAACAAGGTCTCCAGGGACATGACAATGGGTTTAAGCCATTGATGGACATAGAGAAGTTCTGCCTCCGTGACAAGGACAGTGCTGTCCAGAGGCACAGGTTCAAAAGTGGTCCAGAAAATCATGTCAATATTGAAAGAAGACACCTGGGACAGAAACACAGTGTGGACTACAGCAAAGATGCATACCATGTGTGGATGCACTCCAGGTTGCCATGAATAATTCACATTTTTAATATGCTGACTCTAAAATATGAACCATCCAATGAACACACTGAACTTTGAATAAGGGTAGTGACAGACGCCAGCTCAAAAGGTCATTGGGTGACTTTGAGGAGATGATCCCTGGGTTGTGCTGAGCACAGTGCCTTGTCCACGGTGAGCTGTCAACCAATGAAAATGTGGATTTGGGGGTTGTTTCCTCCACTTTCTAAGCATCCTGGCACCACCACCTTATGGATATGTACTAGCTCCCAGAGGCAGAGATCCAGAAGCCAGAGGGTCATCACAAGTAGATAGGAGATTTCTGGAAAGGTTTCCCATTCACATCCAGGACACAAACCCCTTTGGGGTAGACACTACCTTGTTTGAGCTCTGCTACACATCCCCTCTGCCCGGCGTGAGGCTGTGGCATCCTGCACACACAGCCCAGAATGCCTGCAGGAGCCCTTGGTTGGAGTGACTTTGTCCCTCAGGGAAAACACAGGATCAGCTCTGTGATAGGAACATCAGGGGCCACTAGAGAGGCCTCTGCTGTGTTTTGCACACAGTCTTCTCAAGACAGGCACTGTCTTCCTGCCCTGTGCATTGGTGCTGTACCAAGAACCAAGCACCTTGCCTATTCCAAGACAGCCATGCCTTTCCTTCCCTTTACCCATGAAATGGGTCTCTGGACATCTACACCTGCATTCCCTCCCCTCGCCCCCAGATCAAGTCAGAAAACTGGAGGGAGGTGGAACTCCTCTTCCTCTTCTCTTTCCCTCCCCTGAATCCAGTCCTTCCCTCCTTCCTCCACTTCCAGTCCATGTCCAGAGCTCTCCCACTAGTCCTTGCAACATTACCATCCACCTGGACGATGACAGCACATTTACTGTGGGCCTTCTTGTCTCCCCTATGGGCTCCCCACTGCCTTCTGAACCCAGCAGTCAGAGAGAAATGCTTTAAACCTACAAGATGGGTGTGTTCTCCTGGCTGATTTCATCCTAGAGTCCTCCAGGGAAGATTTTTGATGCAGAGAGGAAAGTGGGGAGCAGGTTTGGATCCTGGACACCTGCAATGAGTACACTGTCATGTGCGCGCGCGTGCGCGTGTGTGTAGGGGGTGGGGTTCAAGTGGTTAAGGGGACTTTAGAACAAAACATGAGGGAAAGTCAAGTGGTTAAGGCCCTGGGAACAGGGGAACAGGGTGAAGATGGGAGTCCCTTGTTGTGCTAGAAAGATCCCCAGAGGGAGAACTTTCTCCTCTTTTCTCCACCTCCTAGATCCAGCAATGCCTCCCACTTCCCTTATGCAAAAGGCAGGACCTGATCAGGAAGACAGGAGTGATGGAGAGAGTGGATGAGTCTTGCTTCTTAATGAAACTGAAACCAACCGTGTAAACAGAGATTTCTTATAAGAAGTTGTCTCACGTGATTATGGAAATTCAAGATGCTTTGGGTCAAACTCTAAGATGTTAGTTGGACTAGTGGTGCCTTTTCCCCCGCTTGACACCAGCTATCCACAGGCTTGAGATGTCACTTGATGTCACACACACACCCAAAAAAACAAACGCCTATGGCAATGGTCAAACTCTGGTACAGTGGCAATACCAAATGCTGTCAAAGATGTTGGGCAGTAGGAACTTTCATTACTGGTGGGAATGAAAAATGATACAGGCACTTTGGAAGTCAGTTTGTCAGTTTCTTATCAAAGTAAACATAATTTTAAGATACAATTCAGCGACTATATAATTATTTACCCGAAGTTGATGATGATGTATCAGTGTAGGCACATCTATTGTTAAAAATGGACCACTCTGGCGGGGGACATTGATAATGGGAGATGCTATACATGTAAAGGGGAAGCACAGACTTACTGGGAAATAACTGTACCATTAGCTTCATTTTTCTCTTCATCTAAAAGTGTGTAAAAAATTAAGTCTTAAAATGAACAAAATATGAACAATGATATCGGGAAAACAAAACTTGGGCAATCCCTGGGGGAGGCTAAAGACTGTGATGATCTGGGACATGTGTTTGGAGTAGGGGCCTGGGGCAGCAGGGAAGTTGGGAGGGGCTGCAGACTGTATGATGCAGTTGAGAGGGAAAGTAGGGGAAAAGATTGTAAACTTATGCCCTTACTTCTTTACAAAAATCTGAGGCATTCAGACCACACATGCCTGTAATGCTGGGGCAATACCAACATTGTGGAAAAGCTGGGCCGATTGAGGCATGTTACTCAGAGTCTGTGCTGATAATCACCTGAAACCATCTTAGTGGGTTAGTGCTGGCTTTTCAAAAATTATTATTTTAATAAAATATAAAGAATAGACTAGAATTAGAACCGTGATTATCAGAATCAATCATGTATAGTAAGAATAGGTATTCTTTCATAAAATACCTTATGTAGTGTATTACGTAGAACTACAGATGACATAAACATGCATATATGAGTATATGTATTTTTGTATGGGGTATGTAAATATATGGCTAAAATAGCACATCTAATCTACTTTTAATTGAACACACACTGGGTAGAGATGTACAATGTATTACTTTCTATGAATGAGGGTCAAAAAAGTGAAAACACCTGCACCGGACAAGGCAAAGGTAGACAGATAACCACAAGCCCTCAAGACCTTCCCAAATCCCTGATGCTGCTCAGTGTCTTCAGAAAAAATGAAACCTTTAGAACGCAGGGTTTCCAAAGTGTGAGCCAGGTGGGTGAAGAGACATCATGGGAAATGGGACTTCTTCTCTGACCCTCCCCCTGGGTTCTGGGCACTGCAGCTCCCCCTCTAGCATTTGTCCGGTGGGTTACTGCAGAGATCTCTGCAAGGGTTATGAGGAGACTCCTGAGTGAGGCCTTAGGGGTCCACCCACCCCAGAGAAGGAGCCCCACAGAAATCCACCTCCAGGCGTTACTGTTTTCTCTGGGGCATCCAGAGCTGGGCTCTCAGGCTGAGCACCCCATCTCGCCCCTCAGGGAACTCTGAAAGTCAGAGCCATAGTCTGAAAAGCACAGACTCAGCTTAGCAGAGGACAGAGTCCCAGGTCCTGCAGGTTCCACATGGGCAACAGAGAGGACTTCAGTCATCCCAGAACCGAGCTCCACCCCTGCTCTCAGCCATGTGAAACCCCTTGAGATGCTGCAAGGATGTGACTTCCACTGAGTTAGGCATCGGAAGTGTGAGAGAGGCGAGGGCCCCATCTGGGGCGCTAGCTTTAGGTTGGTAGAGGGAAGGAGCCCAGTCCTGCAGAGACTCAAGGTGTGACTCTGAAGGAGGACTGAGGGCCCCCCACCCCCCACCACAGAACCCAAGTTTGCCCCTCCTGTCAGCACTGAGAGTCCGGGGCTGGGTTGTCGCGTTGAGTACTAAACCCACCCGCCCCCACCTCCTCAGGGAACTCAGGAGTCCAGAAAAGGGTCTGAGGGGAGCAACCTCAAGTCCACAGGGGGCAGGGCTCGACTCTGTCTGAAATCAAGGTGGGGGCCAGAGAGGGGGCTGAGGGACCTCACGGAATCCATCTCAGCCTCTGCCTGCAGCCCTGGGAACCCCCTGGGGGACTAAGCATGGTAGCAGCCTTGGTCTGAGGGGCCAGGACTCGGGTCAACAGAGGCAGGCTGCCAGGACCTAGCAAGACCTCAGGTGTTCCAGCCATTGAGGGTGGAGAGAAGAGACCTTTCATATCCTCACCTCTGCTCTCAGACCTGGGAGACCTCCTGGAGGGATGACCACAGATGGCATCTTCTGAGTGCCATAACTGGGTGTTGGATAGCCAGAAGATTTGATACAAGGCATAAGGCCTTGGGTCAGCAGATGGATGACCCTGGTACTGCTGGGAGTCAAGTTGAGGTACCTGAGGGAGGATTGCAGAGGTCCTGGACCCCACAACATAAGTGACCCAACAGAAACCTTCCCCTGCTTTGATCCTCTTAAGGCCCCTTGGAGGTATTAATCACAAGTGGCATTTGCTGACTTCTGCATTTGGGTCCAGGAGAGACTGGGAAATGTGTATAAAGAGCCCCTGTTCAGTTGACTAGAAGGGAGGGCCCAGGATCTGGGGTGAGTCAAGGTGAGGACCTTGAGGGAGGACTGAAGACCTAGGCCACCAAAGCAAGGATGGATTCTGTGCCCCTGCACAGAATCTGTAGGCTCCAGACCAGTAAGATAACCAGATGAGGTGATTCCTGACTGCTGCCCAGGGGTGGGGGTCCTCTAGAGGTGTAGGCCTTGGTTTGAGGAGTGTGGCTTCGGGACATCAGAGTGGCCTTGGCCCGCAGGATGCATCCTCAGGTTAGGAGAAGGGATAGATCTAGGCTCTGCCAGGAGGAAACACAGACACCTTGAGATCACTGAGGGGACTCCGACCTCACACAGAGAGGGCCCAATAAAGTTGGCCCCTGTCATCCTTATCATCCCTAAAGGTGGCATGCTCCTTTTTATCATGGGCAAAAATGTGGGGAGTCCTCAGGAAGGTGAGGTCTTGGTCTAAGTGGGAGAGGTCAACTGTTCCAAGCGGGGGGCCTGGAAACAGGGCAATTCATGGCATGACTAAAAATGAGTAACCTGTAGAAGGACTGGGAAACCCAGCTAAGGTAGATGGCACAGTCTCTGCTGTCAACCTTTTGTGCGGTTGGCAGGGGTTGGGTGGTTTGGGGATATGGATATGAGCCTCCTCACTTTGTTCTGTAGTCTTCTAGGGAGGTGAGGACCTTGGTCTGAGAAGATGACATCAGCTCATTTGAGGAAGTACTTCTGCTCAGCAGAGAGCAGAGACCCCAGGTCCTGCCAAGAGTCAAGGCAGGGATGCTGAAGGAGGAGTGAGTGTACCTCAATCCCCAGAACAATGTGTGGGCCCCAAAGAAATCTGCTCTGTGCCACTGTCAGCCGTGGAACCGCTGGGCAAGGCTTTCATGCTGAACGCCTTCTCATTTTCAGATTCGTGGTTTCAGGAAAGGCATGGTCTTGGTCTCAGGGTCTGGACTCATGTCAGTTGAGGCAGGGTCCTAGAACCTGGCAGGGGTCATGGTGAGGACTGAGGAGACCCTTTACACCAGGCCATGTGGAACCCATAGTGTATGGCCACTCGTTGTTGTCACTTGATGGACACAATAAGCTCTCGGGCAGGTGGTGCCAAATAAGGGAAATTTCTCTGTTATGTTTCAGCGATGTTCAGTCTTGTAAGAATTTGGTCTCAAGCTAGCGGGTGAGGGAGGGAGGTGGAAACTGGGCCTGAGTTAGCAGGGAAGGATCTCCCACCGAGAAATGAAGGAAATTTCTAGCACCCCACCTTACACGATCCCACTGTTAGACCCAGAACCTATGACAGTGCCAGCTGCATAGTAGTTTCAGGGTGGGGGATCTTAGGGATATGAGGCCTGAGAGGAAATGTCTGAGCAGCCTTCTCACTTCCTTTTTCAGAATGTTAGGGGACAGGTTACACAGGAGGTGAGACCCCTGTGTGACCTAACAGCACCCCTAAAGATTAGACCTAAAAGTCTCCTTCATCAGAGCTGCCTAAGGTGCATTTGTCAGCTGAGGCCACTCACACACTCTCTTCCCCATTCAGGTGGGTTCCCATCACCCACCTCCCACCCACACTCTTGTTGCCACCCGACACAAGTCATCATGCCTCTGGGTCAGATGAGTGAGCTCTGCAAGCTTGAGGAAGACCGTCAGGATCAAAGAGAAAACCAGGGCCTGTTGGAGGCACAGCAGATTGGGGCTGAGGAAGAGGTGGCATTGTCTGCCTCCCCCTTTTCTTTCTCTCTCTCTGACTTGTTACCAGACAGCCTAGCCTGCTGCTGAGGCGCCTAGTCCGCCCCAGAGCCCCCAGAGTGCCTGCTTTCCCCCCTGCCACGGCAGCCCTTCCATGGAGCCAATCTGAGGATGAAGGACTCAGAAGCCAAGATGAGGAGGGGCCAAGCAGCAGAGAAGTCTGTGAAGATGCTGAGTCCTCACTCTAAGATACCATATATTTGAAGATGGCTGACCTGGTGGAGTTCCTGCTCCTGAAGTATCATGCAAAGGAACCTACCACAAAGACACAAATGCTGAGTAGCATCATCAAAGAGTAGCAGGACCACTTCCCTGAGATCTTCAGACTAGCCTCTGAGTGCATGCAGCTCCTCTTTGGCACTGATGTAAAGGAAGTGGATCTCAGCGACCACACCTATGTTCTGGTCACCAACCCGGGCCTCGCCTGTGATGGGATGGCGAGCAATGGGCAGACCATGCCCAAGATCAGCCCCCTGGTCATGCTCCTGAGAGTGATTCTCCTAGAGGGCGACTGTGCCCCTGAGGAGAAGGTCTGGGAAGCACTGAATGGGGAGCATGCCTGGAGGAAGCATTACATCTATGGGGAGCTCAGGGAGTTCATCCCCAAAGTTGGGGTGCAGGAACAGTTCCTGGAGGTCTGGCAGGTACTCAGCAGCCATCCTGCACTCTACGAGTTCCTGTGGGGTCCCAGTGCCCACGCTGGAACCAGCAAGTTGAAAATCCTGGAGTATTTGCTGAGGGCAGAGAGCAAGGATCCCAGTTTTTTTCTATGCCTGTCAGAAGGGGTGGAGAGCAATGAGGATGAAAGGGCCTGAGCCAGAGTTGCATCTAGGCACGTTTCAGGCCCATGTCCATCAACTTCCCCCTAGGAGCATGAAGTGAGGCTGAGCCTTCTGTTGGTGTTTGAGGAGAGAGCAGTCAGCCTTCTAGGTAGTGAGGGCCAGGGCGAGTTGGGGGAATAAGGGCTGTAGTATTTTTGGTCTCCTATGATAATTTAGAAATTTATCCTTATTTCCTGTAGGCATTTTTCAAATGTCGCTCCTTTTAATGGAAGGTTTCATAAGTTTCAGCATCTAAGTTTGCGAATGACATTGGTCACTAAGTTTGTCCAGTTCAAGAACAAGAGTTTTGCTACTGTGTAACACAAACTGGGACACCCTCCATCCTAGCTTGTGATCCTGAACTAGGGAGCATGGCATTAGAACAGCATTTCCTTGGAAATGTGGAAGAACTCAGCAGTGCAATCGATGGGGTTGAGAAATAGGGAAATAAAAGCAAAAGGCTGTTAATTCTTGCTTCTTATCCCTTCTGTCTGTCATTCCATGAAACAACTTACATAAGTATCCTTGAATTTGCTTGGTTCATTCAAGAAAGTGGAGATGTTTCATGTGAATAAAGATAACCCCTGCTCAGTGGTCCATTCATTCCCCAGACAGTCACTGAGCTTCTGTCCTCTGGAAGGCCCTGTGTCAGTAGTGGGGACACTAAGATAAGCAGGACATACCCACCCATAGAATGACAGTGTGGGAGCTGCAGTCACATAAGGGACGTGGTGAGGTGTCCCCTAAGTCCTACAGAACAAGTAAAAGAAGGGGAGAGGTGGTGGGACCCCGGGGGAGCACACTCAGTGTAAATGGCCTGAGCCAGGGTAGTTTGGGGCCTTGTGAAACTGCGACTCCCTCTGTGGGCTTTGATTGTAATGAAGCTGGGTGGTGGCAGCGGCCAGACTCTGCAGACAGTGCACCTTGGGTGTGAAAATCTGCGATGGAGAATTGCCCTGAAGTTTCTTTTGGATTGTGGATAAACCAGAGAGAAATGTCCACCTGAGGAAGGCAGGGAGGGTGCCTGTTCTGTGCTTCTGTTGCATTGCAGGAGAACACAGTGAAGTGGTAGGAATTTTATCCCCATTATCTGCAAGGTTTCCCTCAGAAATGAGGGTCGCGGTCCTTGAAGCAATGCCCCTAAGTTACTGGACAGACTCTTCTCTCTGGCCTTGGAAATCCAGGGCTGACTCAATTGAAATGACAATTTGTTATAGTTACCTTTAACTTACCTTGGACAACTGTATGCAAGTGCTAGATTTTAGCCAGAGGAAATGAAGGAAAATAGGAGGTTTTAATGAAAGGGTAACTGTAAAGAGGAAAGGAGTTGGTCTTGGAATGGAATTCTGGGGCTTTGGGTTAGTTTCACCCTCTTGGTGATAGTCTGCACCCGAGAAGAATAATCTATCCCCTAGGAGGTAAATAAAACAAGCAGCAATTTTGGCTCATTTCCTATTCAGTTCTCAACAGAGCGGCAAGATCTCTGGCTGATCAGAGAAACGAATTTTCAGAGGAGAGATTGGTAGGGTCCGGGGTCAAAATTTTACTAGAAATAAATACCAACTACTGTAGATTTAACATGTACCAGTTCCCTTGTTCATACGCATTCAGAAATGTGGAAGGCAGCAGAGACTCACAGGTGAATACTGTGACATTGCATGGAAAGAAACAAGAAAATTCACAGCCCCACGAGATTTTAGGTGTTATTGCCATGGGAACTGCAGAAAGGTGCTCTGGGGTGAAGAGGGTGATGTCTCCCTCTGAGATGTATAGAATATTTTGAAAATTAGATGTAATTTTGGATTTGAAACACCTGCTGTACGGTAGGGAGCACTGGGAAAAGGTGGAGAATTTCAAAGGAAATGTGACTTTCTGAGAAACTTCTCCGAGAAATGAAGGGGATTTTGTGATAACAGATTATAGCAGCTGCTTTTGATGAGCACCTACTGTAAGAGACTCTGGGTCCCTCGGAGGGGATGAAGAAACTACTCAGACATTCTCCATCTGAGGAAGGAAGGGAGGCGGTTTTCTCTGAGAAAAATCGCCCTCGTTTCTTTATTAGCCAGGGTTTATAATCTACCTTCCACACGCAGAAATGCGTAAGGAAAACATGCAACCTTTCCCCAAATGGTAGGGAGTGAAACGGAAATGCAGATCAATACAGGGTTGAAACATCCAGGTATTTTACACAAGGTCAAAAACGTTTCCTCTTAATTGTTCTGTTTTCCACATTCTGCTGACAAGGATTTGAGGCTATACAGAGAAAAACAGAGCAGGTTCCTTTTCCTTAAAAGCCACTTTGTATTTCTATTCTATCTTTAAAATCCCCCGGAGGGTGGGATTCAGAGCAAGCATGAAAGACAAGAAACCGGCTGGTTAAGACCCAAGTTTGGACGGGTCTCCACACAGCGGTCGTCAAAGTCTTTCAAACCACGCCTGCCTGTCTCCCACACCTACCATGCAACAGTCAATTGGACAGATGTCAAGTGCTCATCCTCACCTTGTCTTCCTCTTCCCTGGCTTCCTGGACAAATGGGGACACTACTTCGCCAGTCCTCTTGTACCCAGGAAGGGTCGTGTGATGATCCTTTGCCACTGACTTTCGAGCAGAAGCATTGTCAGAGCCATTTCCATAGAAGGCGGCACAAGGTCCATGGATTCATTCTCAAGCCACGGCAATGCAGACACAGAGCACTCTGTTTGCTCACCCAGGGCCTTGTCATGCCCATTGGCCCCTGACATGTGAGATGACAGATTGTGTGCCTTTAAGACCCTGGGCAAGGTGGGGGTGTTCAAAAGAGGAGCCTGCCCACTGGAAGCTGGCTGCAGGAATTCATGTCTCCTGCACCCGTAAGCCCCTGAGTTGCTCCCATCAATTCGCTCAGTGCTGTGATGAGTCATGATAAGGAAGCCAGCAGCAAGGTGGCCCTGTTGCAATGGTGCTCTCTTCCTTCTGGGGCCCAACCCATTGCCCCCATCACCACTGCTGCCCATACCACCTACTTTCTCTCCACCCTGGCCCCAGCCTGCACAGCTTGGGGCCTTACTCTGCCTGTGTCCCCACGGAAAACTGCTCAGTCCCCAGTAATGGTGTTCAAGTGCAATTATCTTCACATGACTGTCCCCAGAAGAGTGTCCTCCTTTCAGCACAGTGTGGTTCAGGCAGAGCTGGCAGGACGTGATGTATCTTCACGGTGAGTCTTCTAGTGGCTGGTAAATGACAATTATTGCCTGTGGACATGTGACTAATCACTGTGAGTACGAGTTATTTTCAAAGAATTCCCTTTGTAACGCCCAAATGCTTGATTAAACCGATGGCCTTGTTCAGGTGATTATGAGGTGTTGCTGCCTGAGGCTGAGACAGAGAGGGTGGCAGGGGTGCCTTGTCAGTCACCCACAGAGCCAGCTGAGACTTTGGTGACCCAAACAGGGAGTTTGGCCAGGTGAAAGGCTGAAGCAGATGGCATAGGTGGTCACCTGGATGCTCCCCTAGGCCCCAGACACCCCCAAAGTCAAGTGAGTATTTCGAAAGGACCTTGGCAGATGAGTGTTTTGAGGTCTTAGGATGCAGGCTGTGAAGAGGTTCGGCAGTCCCAGGAGAGGGGGAGGGCGGAGGACCCGCTAGATTTCATCTGAACTTCCTTGGGCTGGCCTGTGGAGGAACTTGAGGGCAGATGCAGGGGGAGGTGAGCTGGAACCCTAGATACATCATGAAATGAGTACCCTTGGGAGACATCACGGGACCAGGACCCTGTGGGGCACTGCAGGACAGAAGCAGGGACACTGAGTGCTGGTTCTTGGGGGGAACTGACTGGTGTGAGATAGTGCTCGCCCAAGGAGGCTGTGGACCGCAGGATGGTGGCATCTGGGGTGTCCCAAAGCATCCCCAGGTCCTTCAGAGAAGCCTTTCCAGGGTGCAGTATACTGTACGGCAGCTTCTGTGCAAGCACACACCACCCACTGTGGGCACTGTGCAGTCCCGACCAAGGTGGGGCAGAGCACACAGGAGCTCCGCTGTCCGTCAGCAGGAGTGTTCTGACATTCTCTCGATGCCCTAAGTCTGCCCCGTGAGTGGCTGGTGTGATGGGTCTCAGCGATGGTCCTGCTCCCCTGAAAAGCTGCCATTCCCCAGCCAGGGCTATAGCTTGCTGTGAACTCCAGCCTCCTTGGGAAGAGGCTGACCTCCTGCCTGACTCTCGTTTGCCCTCTTCTGTGGCAAATACTGCTGTCAGCTCTTCTGGGGTCTTGGGTAGCAAGCAGTTGGTCTCAGGTCTCAACCTGTCTTTGGTCCCTGAGCTGGGGGTGGGCATAGGGATAGGGTTGGGCTGGTGGCAGGATGCAGGGTGTGACGCCAAGGGACATTCACAAGATAGAATCAGGGGCAAAATCATGTTTGCCCAGCTCCCAGAGATTCTATCCAAAAGGGTCCTACAGAGGCCCCCTTGTGGAAGCATGAGAGTACTGGTCCTGTGGGCACTGCAGGAAACTGCTGGCCTGCTGCGTGTCTGGTGTCTAGTCTGCCCAGGGGAGTGAGCCGTAGGACAACTTTGCTTTCCATGAGAGTAGCGGTGAATTTGAAGCAGTGCAGGTACATATACTTCCGGAAGATTGTGGCTGTGGTGCCTTGGTTTAGTCCTATTCTTCCCATATATCCTCATGGACAGGCCTGTATGCTTCCTTTGGCTATTTGGTTGGTCAGAGCAAAAGAATATGTTGGCAATTTGTTGTGTATTCATGTCCTACTCCCTGGACTAAACAGCCCCCCTGAAACCTGTTCACCTCTAGGGGCGACCGAGTGCCTGCAGAGCAGTGGGTTCAGCTCTGGGACTCTGGGACTTCACCAAAGTAGTATCTGCCCTCGAGGCTCTGGACTATGAGCAGCCTGCCTGGTCTCTACGAGACTCTTGAAAGTGCAATGGTGCTTGTTGTTTAAGTGCCTTAGCAGACAATTCCACTCCTTAATGCCTTTTGGGGGCAAGTCTGATGGTAATTAAGATGGTGCTGGCCAATCTGGCCACTATCAAGTACCTCTTTCTAGAAGTTGTGGGTTGCAAGTTCAGCCAGACCCCAAGTTGCACTTTTGCTCCAACACCCTTACTAGCTGGGTGGCTCAGGACACAGTCTACAAGCTTCTATGTGCCTCAGCTTTCTCGTCTGTATTTAAATGTTCATTGGTAAATTCCTCAGGGTTAGACACTTGACTCCACCTGAAGGATGGGCAGAGGAGATGGACCAAAATCTCTGGGCAGGGCCCTGGTGCTTCAGTAGCTGACAAACTTGATTCAGGTTACTCATCCTTAAAAACACTGCACATAATAATATCCATTTCCAAGTGGGTTTGGGAAGCCTAATTACTACTTGTGAAGTATTTTCAAGTTCTCAGAAGAAAGGTGATACACCATGGCAAAGTATGTCTATCATAATTGTGATCTTCTTAAGCTGCCCCCAGGGCTAACCCATATAAAATTGCCATTCATGAAACTCTGGTATGGTAACAACAACGATTATCCATGATACTATTAGACTAATGTCTAAGGTATTGCTGTGCTCATGGAAAACTCTTAAATCATCTGGAAGGAAGTGAAGAAGGTAGACTAAGTCACCTGCTGTGACCTTGTCCTGCTCTGCAATTCCGAAAGTAAATAGACTCCTTGAGGAGGTAGGCAACTGAAATAGCGCCAGATAGCAACAGCATTCTTTGAGCACCTAGCACGCTTCAGGCAGTGTGTTATGCAAATTATGTCATAGACTCTTCCGAACAAGATTAGAAAGTGGGTTTTATCACCTCCATTTCGCAGAGGATGTTGACTTGCCCAATGAAGATAAACCTGGGAGTTTAAATACGATGGTCTGGAGTGGTGGCAGAGGCCAGATGTGAGGTGACCAAAGTCTAGGCAGGAATCAAGGAGTCTTTGAATTAGGTTATTAAAGCAAGGGTGATTCCCAAATTTCCAGTTCGGGCATTCCTCACCCCAGCTCCACCCCCAACCCCCACCCCGTGAATAGGTCTTGTGCGAAAGGAGAAGCAACTCAGGATGGCAAGCCCATTGGGAGGGAAGATGACTTTTGTGCAGGGTAACCTGGGTTTGGGATGGCCAGCAGATCCTTGAGCTGAACTGGGCCTTGGGAGGGAAGTTGAGAAGCAGACTCTGGAGTCACTGACAGACCTGACAGGTGAAGCCTGGGTTAAGATCGCCAAAATGCAACGTACCACCTTTGGCCTCCCCTCCCCCAGGAGGCTTAGTGCTCACTAAGGGGAATGTCCACAAGGCAGCGTGCGCCAAGGTGGCAGGTGTCCTCGAGGACCTTACTGCAGGCCTCCTGGGCGGCCCACTCCCTCCCCGCAAGTCTGCATCTAGTCAGCGCCCCCGCTTGGCTGACCGCCGCGTGCCACACACAGATCCCGGTCTCAACCACCCTCTAGTCCCCGCACTCCCCTCAGCCTGCTGGGAGGTGAGAGTGCTGCGGAGTGGCGTCCAGCGCTACTATCGGCGCCTCCCAGGGTCGGCGGGCGGGGCCTAGTGCACATGCGCAGTCGCTGTACGGAACCTCCGAAGGAGGGGCAGGAGGCCGTGGCTCAGGTTTCTCAGGGTGGTGGCGGCGGCGACGGCGGCGGGGACGCGGCTGGCGCAGGCACCATGGACCCGATCTAACGTGCCCGCTAAGCGGCGCGGGGGGCCGGGGGGAGGGGGGAGGAGGAGGCCGCCGCGGTGAAGTTCTCCGCCATGAACCTGAGGGGCCTGTTCCAGGACTTCAACCCAAGGTGAGGTGTCGCGGGCTCGGCGTTAGGGAAGCTCAGCGGGCTGATGCTGCAGCGGGAGGCCGGGGCACCTGCAGCCCTGGGCACCTGCCTGAGCCCTCCCGCGGGTGAGAGAGACTCTGGATAAACAGTCGGTCTCGGAGCAGGCCCGCTTCCTCCTCCCGCGCCAGGTGCCTTCAGTGCTCTGGCCCGCCCCGCCGTCTAGAACCTCCTGGCCAAGGCCCCCGCCCGGCCCCGAGGGAACCCTGCTGTTCTTGGCGTGCCTTCCCTCATTGCTGTCCCAACTTCCGCCCTCTCCGTTCCAGCTTCTCGCGCCCCGCTATCTGTACCCCATTCCCCGCGTTAGGGCCAGTTTTTTCTTTGCCCCACCCCCACCCCCCACCGCAGCTGTTTACTCCAGGTCCTCTCAGCCCTTGAGGTTTTCTTCGGAGGTAAGCCCATTCTTCCCTTGTTTGCTTCTCTGTCGGACTGATATCTGAAACGTTGAATCCTTGGAGTTAGTGTCAGGGTGTGGCAATACCTTACATAATGCCTTTGGGGGTGAAACTGACCATTTTTCCATATGCGTTTTCTCCTGTGTTCATTATAAGTTTATTTCCAGGAAGTAGACATTGCTGCCCTGTTTCCCAGTTGGGGAATAGCCATTGGACAGTGTGGAGAGAATACTGGCTAAGGAATCATGCATCTGTCCTTGCACTTGCCCAAATGCTCTGTAACCCAGTTTCCTCTCCCAGGCTGTGAGCTACCTGAAGCAGTGACCGTCTCCTGCTCCTTTCACAATCTCCACCGCCTCCCCACCATGCCTGACAAACAGTAGGCACTTATGAAATATTTGGGGGACTAAACTGGGTCAGTAGACCTGGATTGGAAACCAAGTCCTATATTTAGGTGATTCTCTGCTCATCTAAAAGATAAAAAGTTGGCCTGATTGATCTCTTAATTCCACTATTTTATGAAGGATGCACCTATTTCCCTTATTTCCTGGTGGGAAGCCATGCACTTAATAAACCTGTTGTAAACCTTATGCCAGGTGCTTTAGATGTTGGAGGTCTCAGGTTGTGGGTAGAGAAGGGTATGTAAATATACACTTGACAGCACTGTGCAGTATTGGACTGGGGGAGTGGAGCCCACTGTCTAGCTGCTTGTGGGAAAAGAAAGGAAGTCTTGGGGGTGAGGGAAAGAGAGAGAGATAGTTGAGAATGCAGTCTCCTTAGGAATAGTGAAATTTTAAGCTATGAGCCATTGTGACTTCCTAAGTTATCTTGTTCCCCTTTGAGCACTACTAAGTTCATATGTGCATCTGTAGTGCCAGTGTCCCTTTCACAGTATAGTCATGATCATTGTTGGCCTTGAAGGTACTCTGCGTAGAGGATCTTGTTGAGAACAGGTAATGGAAAACAAGCTGTAGCATCCTCTGCTGTTTGTAGGAGTTAGGACTGGTCTGCAGAATAACAGGATTGGTGCTGGTGTTGGACAAGTCTTGTGTGGGTGGGTGGTTTGGTGAAGGTGTTAAGAAAGATAGTCAAATCTGAATTGTTTTGTGTCCTTGGACCACTCACTTATCAATCCATTTTATCTGTAGAATGAGTATAATCTCCCAGCAGGATAAGGAGGCCAAATTAATGGTTGACTGCAAAGTGCTTTACAAATAGAAAGTTCCAAGATTATTTTGTAAGGTGAAAAATAACTGATAAGCCACAAAGAACTGCATGGAGTGATCTAACTGGGTGTCAGAGTTGCCAAATCAAAATAATGCTTCACAAATAATGTCTTTAACCAGTGGTTCTCAACCTGTGGGTCGAGATTCCTTTGGGGGTCGAATGACCCTTTCATAGGGGTTGCCTAAGACCATTGGAAAACACATATATAATTACATATTATTTTTGTGATTAATCACTATGCTTTAATTATGTTCAATTCGTAACAATGAAAATACATCCTGCATATCAGATATTTACATTATGATTCATAACAGTAGCAAAATTACAGTTATGAAGTAGCAACAAAAATAATTTTATGGTTGGGGGTCACCACAACATGAGAAACTGTATTAAAGCGTCGCGGCATTAGGAAGGTTGAGAACCACTGTCTTTAACCATTTTTTCCTATAGCTTCTTCCTTTCTCCCTCAAAAAATTGGTACATGAGAATTATAATGAAATATTAGGTATCTAAAGAGATTTATAGCAATAGTAATCATCAATATATTTATCAACACTTTATTTCTATCTAAGAAGTTTAAAAATGTTTTATAGAGTGCCACTTTCCTAAATCAGTGGGAGTGAACAGTGTTACCTTGCAGTGGTGACTGCTAAGACAGTGTCCAGGGAATATTGGCAAGTCTGATTTTTTTTGCTGGTGGTATGTCATGTCTTGTGGGTACACCTGATTTTTGACATTGCTCTTTAGTCTTGTTCTATGATGAGGAGGACCTTCCAGACAGCAGAAAGCAAACTCAGGGGTTCTTTTGCCAGTTTCTCAAACCTTATTGCTGCTGCTTTGCTCCCAGTTCAACATCTCCCTCCTGCCTGAGGATTTTGGCACATTTTGTATTCTTTCCTGGGAATGTTTCCTCTTCTCTTCTCCTCTCCTCCTAACCTACTTAACTCCTATTTATTTTTGATATGTCAGCTCACTTGTTACTTGCTAGGGGAAGCTCTTTTGACTTCCTTGACCAGGTCCGCTGATTCCTGTTTATACAAACTCTGTAGCATGCTGTAATCCTCCATCATAGCACTTATTTGGCTGTGTGTTTATTTGATTACTACCTGTATCCCCTACTATAATTTTCTCCTATAAGTCCCATGGGGCCAGGGCCAGGACTCTGTTCATTATGTGTTCCTGGGATAGTACCTGGCTTAATAAATATTTGTGGAATGAATGACTGAATTACTCTCCAGAGCCTGTGAGAGAAATCTAGAGCTGCTTCTTTCAATTACGTCTTTCCTGGTGGTCTTTGGCCTGTTTCTCTTTCCTTTCACCCTCTTTCCTTCTTCATAATGCAGTCATTCCATTGGCGAGAGAGGAAACATTTATGTCACTAAGGCAGAATGTGGCTGCCTTTGCTTTGTGGATTATGTGTGTCACAGAAATTGTCACTGTCATGGTTTGGTGGGTCCCAATTCATGGGCCATGATTCTAGATCTCCTTTATAACCTTTTTATCTTGGTGATAGTCTGAACCTGCTGCTGTATTGCCAATGCTCTGAAAAACTGCAGTGACAGAGAATGATTCATAAGTGTCAACACTCAGTTGCACAGTGCTGCCAGCTGACCCTCCGCCTGTTTCCATCTGGAATATAACTGGTTTATCATGAGCTTCTTTTTAGTTACACAGGTTAAGACTTGCTGAAAAAGATTTACTGGACCCACCAAGTCCTTTCTTGAATGCCGGAGGCTTCCTAATAGCTATGGAGCCCTATTCATTGAATTGGAAAACTATTAGGAGTATACAGAATTGGCAAACTCTGACTCCAGGGTGTTCCTCGGAGGTGGAGATCTGGGAGTAGGTGGTATTAAGCTGGCACCCTGCCCTCCCCATGGAGCATAGGGATTTTCTGCTATCTTGGTGGAGTTGCTGGCTTGGAGAAGGACCTTTAGCCCTGTTAGGCAGTGCTTCAAGGCTGTAGCAACTCTGCTATGCCTTCTGAGTCATCCACAGTGAGCTTCTGACGTACTGGACTTGGAAAAAGGCTAAGGAACCCTACGCTAGGGATTCCGTCCAGTGGGTATGGAATAATGGAGAGATCAGTAGTATTTAGAAAGTCCCATGTGCTGTAACTTCTAAAGTTATTCTGGAGTCTTAAGTCATCTAGTTTCTTATTTGAAGTCAGGAAAAAATGAAATGTGATTGCTGGTAATTGTTAACAGTCTGTTTGTAAAGTATTTATATTTAAAGTATTCATGACTCAGACATCTCCTGTGTTCCTACTGTGTGCCAAGAAATGTGTTAGGTGCTCTAAGTACAAAAAGAAATAGGATATAGTCCCTCTTCATGCTCAAGTCCAGCAGAAGAAGCAGAAATGGAAAAAAGAAATTACAATTCAATATAGGATGAGACATTCCAGAGATAGGAACCAGATGCTGTGGGAGCACAAGGGGTAGAGCCACTAATTCTGTCTAGAGAAGGCCAGGAAGGTTTCACAGCTCGATCTTGAAGTATATAATTGTAGGGTTTTGTCATACCAGAGGGCAGGAAAGGCATCTTAGGAGGGACAAAGTATGCAAAACCATGGGGTCATGTGAGTGTGTGGTATGTTGAGACTGTGGTGAAAGGTCAGTCTGCTGGGAACACTGCTGGTGACATGTGATTTAAAATACTGTATGTAGTGTTAACAGTTAACTTCAAATATATACATATTATTTAAAAATAAACACTGAGTGTATGTTGGTACTGTTAATGAGCTACTTACCACCCAAATGTCAGTTTACCTGTCATTCTGTAATTTCATAACACTTATAGTAAGAAAAGTTTCTTGATTATACTGAGGTTATTATTAATAATAGCTGTGACTTATGGGGCACCTACCACATGCCAGGCACAGTGTCAGTGCTTTGTATCTATTATCTCAAGTCTTTACAACAACACTGTGAGTTAGACATCACCTTTATTTTGCAGTCTTAGAAAGCTTGTGACTTTTCTGAAGTCACACAGGCAGCAAGGGGCCAAGTTAGGATTATGACACAAGTTGGTCTCTGTCTGAAGCTAGTGCTCTTTCCTGCATGCCATGCTACTTCTCTAATTTAGTGATACCTCCTCCACCCTTTGACATAGCAGTTCCGATATACTAAGGAGCCTTCTATTTATGAGTTGTAAGTGATTAAACAAAGGGAACCTTATTCAGAGTTTACACATCCAAATGTGATTATCCTTCAAAGAAGTTACCTAGGGAAAAGAGAAATATATACATGGGTGGGGACAAAAGTAGGTTTACAGTTCATATGGAAACTAATACAGTAATCAGTAAGTAATACAGGAGTAAACTCTGTTTCATGTACTTCAAACTGTAAACCTATTTTTGCCCCACCCTGTAGTATACCTATTCCATTGCTCATACTCCTTGTTACATATCTGAAATTTACTTTGGAGTCAGATTTTAAATCATATAAGGAAATCAGTTTTGTTGGTCTATAATCATATATCACTTTTGAACCCAAATAATGCCACCTAGTTTGATCATACATCTTATTTACTAAACTTGGCTCTGACTGACTTATGGCCATTTCCAAAAATTGAATGTCCTCTTGGTGAAAAATTGACAGCATTGAGGATATTCAGAAGTACTAGACTGCACACTCTCAAGTGATTTCAGGAGGCAGGCTCTAAAGATGGTTTGAGCAATAAAGTGGAATTAGTGCATTGTCTCCCAGGGGGACTGTTTAAAGGAGACAAATCTCATTTGAATGCATGATTTCTGGTTTTAAAAGTATGTTTTGAGCCTTGGCTGGTGTGGCTCAGTGGACTGAGTACTGGCCTGCGAACCAAAGGGTCACTGGTTCAATTCCCAGTCAGGGCACGTGCCTGGGTTGTGGGCCAGGTCCCCAGTCGGGGCATGCAAAAGGTAACCACACATTGATGTTTCTTTTCCTCTCTTTATCCCTCTCTTCCCTTCTTTCTAAAAATAAATAAATAAAATCTTTTAAAAAATGTCTCATATTTCTTGGCAATCACACATATTTTTCTAAGCTGTGAGTTCTTTGAAGGCCAGGATGTTGAGGCATTCAATAAATGTGCTGATGAGTGATGTTGAGTACAAATAAACATGGACTACTGGAGAAACTTTGTTGTATGGGAGAGACAGTGGGTTGGACGAATTTTAGATCTATTGTTTGGGGTTTCTAATTGCCTTGCCTGATTGTAATTCATGCCTATATAAGGTGACTAGAATTTAAGATAAAAACCTTGACTTGAACTCTGGAGATAGGCTCTTTATAAGTTATGATTTGTGATTTGTCAGTTAAGACCTAATAGTGATAAAAATGATTGCTAAATGAGACTGTTACAACCATTCCCTTTTATAATAGTAGCAACTAAAATAGGTAAAATTGATTATTGACACAGGGCTTTCACTTCCCTTATCTTAATGTATTGATATATGAGCAACTTGATGAGGAGACAGGCCTAGGTAGAGGGTGACCCACCCACGACTGCACAGTTTTGCTCTGGCCTGGCCTCTTCCTAAGTCCTCCTTAAAAGTGATTTGTTTTTATTTGCCTTTGTGCTTTCTTATATCTGTTGGTTAGATGCCTTTAAACATTTTCCATCTTAATAAAAGTCAGTTAAAATTGCCATTAAAAAACATTAAATTTTGTCAGTAAGGCTCTGCTCAATGTGAGAAGTGCAGTCCCTTTAACAGTTTGGGAGAGTGTCAGCACATTGTCAGTTGGAGTCATTATCTGAAGTGTTAGAGAAGTGCTCACAGGGCTATGTCACCCAGAGCATTCATGAGTGCATGCGTGTACATGAATGTGTGCCTGTTTCATTTAAGCCAGCAGCTTTCACTGGAGAAAACTGAAGGGTCTAAAAAAAGTCCAGTTGCGTTCTTTTGATTTGCCAAAAACAGACACTAGAACATTTACACTCACAGAGTCATCTCTTTACTGGGTTTATTCCCTCCCTCCCTAAATCCCTTTCCTTTCCCTACAAAGTGGAGAGGAAATTTGAGACTCAAGCCAAGCTCCACATAAATTTCAGAGAGGATACAAACTTTGTAGTTTGACAGGTGACACTACTAGTGATCATATGCTATCATTAACAATTCAGATGAGAGTGGAATAAATCCATTATGATGTAATTGGAAAAGTGAAATTTAGGAAGTAGTGGGTGATGCCAGAATGCCCCATGGAACTTCTATTCGCTGGTTTGTGGAGAACTAAGCAAATTTTATTTTTATATTGTATTTGTACTCTGGTCTGAATATTTCTTGAAAAGTAACTCAGTAGTTTAGGCTTCGACCATGATTTAAAATAAATAAATAAATTTTTATCACTGTGTTATTGCTGCATCATATTCTCTTCTTGCCAGTCAGGTTTGGAATTTCCTACTTGATGTGCAGTCATTTTTTTTTTTTTTACTTGGTTTTCAAATGTATTGGTGTAGTTGAGATACTGTTCCTTCTTTTCTTAATTAAAGATGTGTGTATAAATTACATCTTCTAAAATTTCTGATTGTATTAATTTTTTATCAACTGAGTAGTTCATTTTCTTCAAAGAACCAGCTAATGGTGTAAGTTATCAATTCTGTTCTTGTATCTCTATTTCTACTTTTAGTTTTATTATTTCTTTGGCTTTTCTGGCTTTTTCCCCCCTAAATTGCTTAGAAACCCAGTTCACTAGTTTTCCCTTTGTCTCTTTTTTCTTTTCTTTTTTGTTTTTATTTTACACTTTGGAGTGGATACATTTTCTCTGAGTTTTGCTTTGGCAGCAGTCCAGTGGTTTTGATGTTTCAGTTATGCTTTAGCAGTATTTTAAATACTCTGTGATAGTGTTGTATTTCATCTTTTAGTCATTATTTAAAACTAACATTCATTGAGTATTACCTGCTTGATGCCAAGCCCTGCAATAAGTGCTTTTTGATAGTTATTTAATCCTTACATCAGCACTGCCTTGTAGAGGTCATATTATCTTCATTTTGCTCATGATGAACCTGAGGTTCAAATAAAGTTGCACAAATAATCTCTTCAATGCTACTATACTGCTTAACAAGTGAATACTGAAAAGAGACCCATATGGTTAGACCATTTTCTGTCTGTTTTTGTCAGTTTGTTATGAATTATGTAGAATTTCTGCCTCCAGTCTCTACCAGTTACAGTCTAGCCTGCACACTCTTCTATACCTTTTGTCACCCTTTTCCTCAGAAAATCTTCAGTGGCTTCCTATTGCCTATTAGTAAGTTCGAAGGACTTTACCTTGATATTTAAATCCTCTACCTTCTTACCCCAGCCTAACTTTCCATTATTTACTTAGGTGCATTTTCTCCTGTTCCCCAGCACCCCACCCCAAATTCACAGAATGTACTCCATGTGTTCCAGTATCCTGGGATACAGAAGACTGTCTTCCACTTTTGAAAATCTTATCCCCTTCATCTAGAAGTCTATATACCCAACCTACTGCCCCAGTCCCACTTCTCTTCCTAGCTCTCCCAGGAAAATTAATCTGCCACATCTCAGTTTACCATGGTATATATATATATATATTGGTTTAGCCAAAAAGTCTGTATGGTTTTCTCTATAAAATAAAAGACATTTTTCATTTTCATCAATAACTTTATTTATTTATTTATTAATATTAGCTTCAGTTGTTTTTTTAAATTTTTTATTATTGATTATGCTGTTACAGTTGTTCCAATTTCTTTCCCCCCTGCTCCCCCCTCCCTCCAGTTGTCTCTCCCTTTAGTTCATGCCCATTGGTCCTGCATATAGTTCTTTTCAACATCTTCCTGTCCACTCCACTCCCTCCCACTATGCTTTCCAATTCCTGCACCATCTCCCTCCCTCTCCCCCCTCCCCCTCCCCACTGACCTCCCCCCAATATGCTCCCCTTACCTATAATTCTTTTCCCTTCTCATTGCCTACTTAGTTTGCCCTTGCCTCAGTTCCCTAGCTTCTGCTGTTGGTTGTTGTAATACAGTTTTCATTTTAATGTTCCTTGTCCTGATCCTCCTTCTTCTAAACAAGTCCCTTTAACATCTCATATAACAGTGGTTTGGACCTAACAAACTCCTTCAGCCTTACTTTGTCCTGGAAACACTTTCTCGGACCTTCTATCCTGAATTAGAGCTTCGCTGAATAGAGTAATCATGGTTGTAGGTTTTTGATTTTCATTACTTTGAATATTTCTTGCCAGTCCCTTCTTGCCTGTAAAGTCTCCTTTGAGAAATCCGCTGATAGTCTAATTGGGACCCCTTTGTACATGATTCTTCTCTTCTCTCTTGCTGCTTTTAAGATTCTTTCTCTTTAATTTTTGACATTTTGATGATAATGTGTCTTGGTGTGGTCCTCCCTGGGTCCAGTCTATCCAGAACTTTCTGTGCTTCTTGGACCTTAAGTTCACCTCCTTCCCCAAGTTAGGGAAGTTCTGCTTCATTATTTTTTTCACATAATTTTTCTATTTCTAATTCATCTTCTTCACCCTCTGGCAATCTGATAACCCGAATGTTCGTTCTGTTCTAGCTGCCCCAGAGGTTTCTGAGCCTCTCGCCATATTCCTCACTCTTCGTTTCCTCTTTCTGCACTGGTTGACTGTTTGTTCCCTCCCTGTGTTCCAATTTGTTGATTTGATCCATGGCTTTCCCTTCTTCACTACTTGTCTTGTATGTATTTTTGTTCATTTCAGCAGGGCTAGCCTTCATTCCTTCCCGGTCTTGATTCAGCCCCACCGTTAGGTCTGTAAGCTGTTTTATAACTATGGCTCTAATCTGAGCTTCCGAAAGACTCGCTATTTGTTCCTCGGTCAAGGCTTTTATTATTTTTTTTTTTCATTAGCCGTGTGATTGGTATTTCAATAATTAATTCTGCCATTCTGACCGTTTTGTTTATCTTTCCCTCTTGGGCGGGGGGCTGTCACACCTCCTACACTGTATTGGGTGGAGCCCCGTGTGCTTGTCACAACCCGTCGACCTTTCTCACCACACTGCGTCGCTTTGCGTGGGGGCGGGGGTCCAAGATGGATTCTGCTGTTACTCTCCGCTGGCGAATAGGCCGCCTTCCAACGGGGTGTGTCCTCTCTGCTGTTGGAATCCTGAGCTCAAGGATTCAGTCTGCAGCTGGGGCCGGCCCCTGGGTGCCTCTCTCCTCCCCCCAAACACAGGCGTCTGATCACCAGGTCCTGCTGTTCGCCGCTGCAGCTGCTGCCTCCAGCACAGTTCAATCTCTCTCAGCCGCGGGCTCGCACTTCCTACCCGTCCGGATGAGCACCACTTGTTTATGACTTCATACGTTGGACTTCCATGTAGCTTTATTTTCAGGAACTTATTATTTTTAGTTTTGCATTAGCTGTAATTCTTCTTAGTTGTAGAGGGAGACAAAGTGTGTTGGTCTATGCCTCCATCTTGGCCGGAAGTCCCAATAACTTTATTGATTGGGATATTTTGAGCATGCCAGCTATTTCCCATTGGTCTAATGTTGATTGTTCTCAATTAGTGTCTCGATTTGATTGCCGTCAACTTCAACCGCTGAGAAATCTTCAGGATGAAATTTAGCAAACCTCTTTTGAAACGTTTGATCAGTCACAGCACCTTGTCCATACACTGCACAAATATATATTTTTTGCATTTCAGTTGCATTTTTACCTTTCTTGAAATAATGAAGCATACTATGCCGAAAATGTTGCACATTTTCCATCTTCGATATTAAAATGGCTACACAAAAATTTTGATTTTTTTTAAGCCAGGCTGATATGACAGCTGTCACAATACAATGTAACACAAATGTTTCCAATGATGCTAAAGACAACTAAGACTAGAGCCATCTTAGGGAAAAACAAAAACAAAACAAAAACTTTTTGTCCCCTCTGCTCCCATTAGTCTTTGAGCATCTTCAGGATAGAGACTGTTTTTTCATCTTCTTTGTATATCTCACATATTGCAGACACTCAGTTTTTTACATTTTAAATTGGATTTCTGTTTATTGTGTATCAGTGTCCCATGATTCTTTTCTTTCCTCTGGAAAAATCTGTATACATATAAAGAAATCATATTTTTTGTCCTGCTACTTAATTCTGATAGAACTGTGGTAGACGGTTAAGACAGACGTAAGCAGAGCAAGGACAATGGGCCAGGTACAGAAGGTCACTAGGGCAGAAAGTGCCAGGTACCTAGCAACAGGCAAAACTGGAAAACAGGGATCTCACCCCCAAGGTAACCTTTCTCCCCCTGGCATATTGCTGGTCATGTAGTTTGGACCCTCCCCTGATCTTTTCTCCCCTGGAATGTTGCTAGTCATGCTCTTCAGACCCCCTTAGAGGGGAATGAACAAGGGAGCTGGAGAATAGCCCTTAAGCATTAAGCCCCCAGGACAATGTGGTTCTGACCTACAGCAAATAACTTGAGCCTCAGTTGTGTCTCAGCTCCAAGCCCAGAAAAGCAGCAATACCATACAGGCAATGCCATGGCTGACATCAGGACCAGCTGTAATGACTAATGACCCCTTGCTCTGACACCTACCAATCAGTGGAGACCACGAGCTGAAAGGACACACCTGGAAAGCTGATGAATATTCTATTGGGAGTGTCCCATGAGACCTCCAGATAAATACCCTCAAGTTAGATGACCCAGCGCAGCTCTCTCTATGGAGTACACCTGCGCCTTTCCCCACCCCATACCCTCAAGGTGTGTTTCCCCTCTCTTTCCTAAGCTCAAAGGGCCCTACATTTGCCTCTGTAATTTGTTGTTTCCTGAGCCCATTTCTCCTACAACTCACTTCTACCTGTATGACTTTCTGAATAAACTTTCTCTTACAGTTTTGAGTCTTGGCTCTGAATGCTTTCTTAGCCAGAACTCAAGATTCAAGGTTGCTGAACCGAAATCCGTTCTGATTCCACTTGTCTAATACCTGGTATTGTTTCATTGCCAACAAAACAATGCTGTCTTTATCTGCGTGAGTGTTTATTTCCATAGTTCTCTTAGTAACTTTGTCTACTTTATCTATTGTGATTTAATAGTAATATGTAGAATCCCACAATGAAAATACCTCTGTATGTTCTTAAAAGAAAAATTGTCAGATTGTTTTCATATTCTGTGGCCATGTTGTTAGGTTTTCATTATTTATATTTTCCTTATTAGTCATTTTTGTATTTTAATTATTTTTGCTTTGAAATGTAATTTATCAAATTACTGTACTCGTAAACTGCCTATCTTTCCTTACTCAGGCATGACAAACCTTTGTCATCTCCCTTCTTGTAGTTGGTTTGAATTTTGACATTGGTTGCAAGTGTGACTCTTAAATGTGACAGGTTTAGATTTTATTTTTTTAATCCAGTAAGTGACCTTTCTTATTATTGGCCTTAGTGGGCAAAGTAATGACGCCCCCCCCAAATATGCCCTTATTATAATCCTTAGAAACTGGGAATATGTTCTGTTACCTAGCAAAGAGAAACTAAGGTAGCAGATGGAATTAAGGTTGCTAATCAGCTGACCTGAAAATAGGGAGATCATTCTGGATCCTCTGGCTGGATTCATAATCACAGGAGAAAAGAGAGACAGAAGAGAAGGTCATAAGGAGTCAATGTGAGGAGGACTGGACTCTCCACTGCTGGCTTTGAAACTGGAACCAAGGGCATGATCCAAGGTACTATGAGGCAGCCTCTAGATTCTAGAAGGAAGATGGAAACATTCTCCCCTAGCATGTCCAGAAGGATTTCAGCCCTGGTGCTGCCTTGATTTTAGCCCAGTGAGACCCATTTCAGATTTTTGACATCTAGAACTGCAAAGATAATAAGTTTTGGGGTTTTTTTATAATTTATTTATTTGTTTATTTATTTTTAGAGAGAGGGGTAAGGAGAAAGAGAGGGAAAGAAACATCACTGTGTGGTTGCCTCTCACTCATGCCCCCAACTGGGGACCTGATGTGCAACTTAGTCATGTGCCCTGACTGGGAATTGAACCAGCGACACTTGGCTTGCAGGCCGACGCTCAATCCACTGAGCCACAGCAGCCAGGGCTAGTTTTTTTTTTTTTAATTATTTTATTGATTATATTCTTACAACAGTTCCAATTTTCTCCCTTTTGCTCCCCTCCACCCAGCATCTCCCTCCCCCAGCAACCCCCCCCAAGTCCATACCCCTGGTTCGTAAAAAATAACTATCGCCCCCCTCTCAAATATTAAGACCCTTTGTAATCTTGCTTGAAGCAGCTAGTTTTTGGTTTTTTAAGCCACTAAGTGATTGGCAATTTTATATGGCAGTAATAGAAAAGTATACAAGGACATTCCACCCAATTTCTATTTTCCAACCCTAGTATTTGAATTACACTTATATTTCGTACTATTATTATAAAGTCTTTTAGAAAAATTTTACCTCTCCATATTATCTAATTTATCTATGAGTCCTATATTTATTATTGTCCTTGCATTTATGTTCTAATTCACTTCATTATTTTTATTGTATTTTATTATTTTTAAATATATTTTATTAATTATGTTGTTACAATAGTTCCAATTTTTTCCCCTTTGCTCCCCTCTGCCCAGTATCCCCCTTCCCCCAGCAATCCCACTCTCCTTAGTTCATGTCCATGGGTCATGTATATAAGTTCTTTGGCTTCACCCTTTCCTATATTCTTAACATTCCCCTGTCTATTTTGAACCAACCGATTATACTTCTTAATCCCTGCACCATTTCCCCATTTCTCCTCCTTCCCCCTCCGAGCTGATAACCCTTCAAATGATCCCTATACCTGTGATTCTGTTCCTATTCTGGTTTGCTTCATTGGATTTTGTTTTTATTTTTTAGATTCAGTTGTTGATAGTTGTGAGTTGTTATTTTAATGTTCATAGTTTTGATCTTCTTTTTCTTAATTAAGTCCCTTTAATGTTTCATATAATAATGGCTTGGTGATGATGAACTTTTTAGCTTTACCTTGTCTGGGAAGCACTTCATCTGCCCTTCCATTCTAAATGATAGCTTTGCTGGGTACAGTAATCTTGGTTGTAGGATCTTGCTTGCATCACACTGAGTACTTCTTGCTAGTCCCTTCTTGCCTGCAAAGTTTCTTTTGAGAAATCAGCTGACAGTCTTATAGGCATCCCTTTGTAGGTAACTCTCTGCTTTTCTCTTGGTGCTTTTAAGATTCTCTCTTTATCTTGAACCTTTGGCATTTTATTATGATGTGTCTTGGTGTGGTTGTCCTTGGGTCTAGCTTGTTTAGGACTCTCTGTGCTTCCTGGACTTCTATGTCCATTTCCTTCACCAAATTTGGGAAGTTTTATTTTCCATTATTTTTTCACATAAGCTTTCCATTTCTTGCTCTTCCTCTTCTTCTGGCACTCCTGTGATTCGGATGTTGGCACATTTAAAGTTGCCCCAGAGGTTCCTAAGCCTCTCCTCATTTTTTTTTTTCAATTCTTGTTTCCTCATTCTGTACTGGTTGACTGTTTTTTTTTCTTCCTTTTATTCCAGATTATTGATTTGGACACCGCTTTCCTTCCTTTCACCATTGGTTTTGTGTGGGTTATCCTTCGTTTTATTTAGCATAGTCTTCACTTCTTCCCTGGTGCGTTTGCCATACTCGCATATCTGTCAAGCCTGTGAGCATCTTTATCACCAATGTTTTGAATTCTGCGTCTGTTAGGTTGTCTATATCTCCTCATCGCTTAGGTTTCCCACTGGAACCTTGATTTGTTCCCCCTTTTGGGCCATACTTCTCTTGTCTCCTCATCTTGACAGGCTCCTGTGTTTGTTTGCCTCTGTGTCTTAAGTGGACCTGTCACACCTGTTACATTGTAAGGGGCAGAGCCTTAGTTATTTGTCAGTACAGGGCAACCTGTTTTACCTTGTTGTGGCACTGGGGGAGGAGTCAGAGAGGGAACAATGCCGCTTACTCAGCATCTGTCCCTTTTCCAGGCTCTTCTCCTACTTCTGTATGTGATTGGCTCCTCTCTAGCTGTTGCCCTGGCTGTTGTTCCCAGATTGGGTGGGTCTGCGAATGTTCTAGGACCATGGGGGCCCTTTAAACAAGTGGACTCTGCTGAGAGACTGGCGGTTTCTTCCTCCGCCCCAACCCCCACTGGTTTGCACAGTCAGAAGCAATGAGGCTTGATTTTCCCTGGTGCTGGGACCATGAGCTGCACGGTCTGGTCAGGAGCTGGGAACACTCGCCAGGTGTTCCTTGCCACTTTTTAAAATGTGTGACTGTGTTTTCTGCCAGCCTGCTGCTGCCACTGCCACTCCTTCCACTACCACACTGTGTCCTCTCCACCCCAGATCCGTCCCTCCTACCTATCTGGATGAGTATTTCTTCTTTATAGCTTTGTTTGTTGGACCTCCCATGCAGCTTGATTTTCTGGAACTTCTGGTTGCCTCTAGTTTTGAGGTAGTTCTACTCCTTTTTAGTTGTGGAGGGGAGACCTAGTGCGTCTATTCAGGCCTCCATCTTGGCCAGAAGTAATCTTCTGTACTTTATTATTTATGCTATTACAGTTGTCCCTGTTTTTCCTCTTTGCTCACCTCCACCCAGCGCCCCAACCCCACATTTCTCAGGCAATTCCCATACTTTTGTCCACATCCATGGTTCATGCATATATGTTCTTTCGCTAATTCCTTCACCTTCTTTCATCCAATTAAAAAAAAAATTCTCTCTTTTTTTAATGTCATTGTTTCTGGTAATGATGTATATAGCCAAATTTGGTTGGCAAATGGATTCTGATTTTCTAGATTTTGCAATTTTTCCCGTGCTTTCAGAGACAAAAATATCATCTCAACTGGTTACTTTCTCTATTTTTGATGCTCACTCCATTTCTATTAGCTTGTAAATTCCCCCTTTTTTTCTCCAAAGTCTAGGGATGAAATCGTTCTTATCTTGGCATTTTTATTTCTTCAGTTTGGAAAAGCCTCCCTTTGTCTTTGAGCATTAATAATTATAACTAGCATGTGTTTCATGCAGCAGTTATCAAACTATTTTCCACAGAACCCTGAGGAGCCTTAAGAATGTTTCCAAGGGTCTGTGAGATCAAAACTATTTTCGTATTAATACTGAAACATTCTTTACCTCTTTTCTCTCAGTTGACATTTGCACTGATGGTGCAAAAGCAGTGGTGATTGAATTGCTGGTGCATGAGCACAAATCAAGCTGGTGAGAGGAAACTGTACTAGTCATATTTGAATTATTTACCACAATGTGCTTGTAGTCACACACACACAAAAAAGCCAGCTTCACTTACGAATGTCTTCGATAAAGCAGGAAAAAATACCAGTCTCATTCAGTCTCGCCCCTTGAGTATAAATATATTTTAATATTCCATGTGGCAAAATAAAAAGAATGCATAAAGGCCGTCTGCTGTATATTGAAGTACAGTATTTGACTCAAGGAAAAAGTATGCCTGAATTACAAGCTGCTCTTTTCATGCAACACCATTTTTACCTGGGACTGTGGCTATTTGTCTTAGGTTATTTGACAGACATTTTCTCAAAAATGTAAATGAACCTGTCACTTCAAGGAAAACAACTGATGGTGTTTTTGCAAATGGTAAAATTTGAACTTTCAAGGGAAAATCAGAACTTTTTAAATGTTACATGCACCGCCGTGAGCTTGAAAGCTGTTCAATATATAAAATATTTCTGAAGTGGGTTGTGATAATAACTAATGTGACTTTTTTGCTATTGTGTAGTGAAATGTGTCAACATTTGAAAGATCTTTATTACTCAGTGAACTGGTATTTTCCATCAGTTCATTGATAAGGTTTCAGATTTCACACTACAATCTTCAAGATACTCCCACTTGTTCAATTTTGGTGTCCTATCAAAGAAGGCCTACCATTATCTGAATCAGCTATTAAAATATTTTGTTCTTTTCTAATTACATATCTCTGTGAGGCCAGATTTTTTTCATATTCTTAAACAAAATTAACATATGGCAACAAAATGAATGCAGATGTAGATATTAGAATCTAGGAGCCTTCTATGAAGCCAGACATTTAAAAAAATTGCAAATGTGTAAAAACAATTTTGAAAATAGATTTTATTAAAATTATTTTACATGCATTAATATGTGAATTTACTATTTATTTTAATAAATATTTTTAAATAAATTTAACATTTTTTAAAAGATTTTATTTTTAGAGAGCGTAGAAGGGAGGAAAAAAGAAAGGGAGAGAAACATCGATGTGTGAGAGAAAACATCCGTTGGTTGCCTCTCACCTGCCCCCATCACCTGGCTCACAGTCCAGGCATGTGCCCTGACTGGAAATTGAATCATCGACCTTTCAGTCTGCGGGACAATGCCCACACCAGTCAGGGCACAGTTTTAAAATTTGATACAGTACATAGCAATAGGTATAACCCATATAAACAAAGCTCTTTAGGATCCTCAGTAAAGTTTAAAATTGTAAAGGAGTCCTGACACAAAACATTTGAGAACCACTAAGTTAGTGCTTTACACAAAACACTTTTCATATTCATTATCTTATATTCACAACCACTTTATGGAGTACATATTACCCGATTTTGTAGAGCAGAATACCATGGCACAAAAAGGCTATATATATAGAAATCAGCAACCGCTCCAAATCACTGCAGTTTACACTCTTGGACATCTGCTTCAGAGTTGAACTATGTAGATCTCTTCTCCTTACAACCCCTGCCCCCTTTTTTTCAAATTGAAGTTCCTTATGTTGTTCTTCATAGTATAAAGTATATATAATACAATGGGCATATGCCTTGCAGAAAAATCAGAAATCATATGTAAAAAAGTGTGATGACTGTCCTTAATCTTTCCTGCTGGAGATTCATGTTAATCCACACACACACACACACACACACACAAGCCCAGAATTTATTTAAAAATTGTGTATTTATTCTTTTTTTTTTAACTTTATTTTTTGGTTTTTCAATTACAGTTGTCCCATTTTTCCCCCATTGCTCCTCCCTCACAGCCCATCCCCTCTCCCACAATCATATCCCTCCCCGTTGTCCATGTCCATGAGTCACTCATACATGTTCCCTGACTGGACCCTTCCCTTACTTATCCCCCTTCTCTCCTTCCCCCCTCACCCCTACTGACTACTATTCTAGTCTTTGCCTATTTAGTTCGTTTGTTTGTGTTGCTCTTTAGTTTCCTGTATTAGGTGATATCATATGGTATTTTGCTTTCTTTGCCTGGCTTATTTCACTAAGCATAATTCTCTCTAGTTCCATCCATGTTGTCGCAAATGGCAGGAGTTCCTTCTTTCTTTCTGCTACATAGTATTCCATTGTGTAGATGTACCACAGTTTTTTTGATCCACTCATCTACAGAGGGGCACTTAGGCTGTTTCCAGCACTTAGCTATTGTAAACAAGGCTGCTATGAACATAGGGGTGCATAGGTTTTTTTGAATTAGTGTTTTAGGATTTTTCAGGTATAATCCTAGCAGTGGAATCGCTGGTTCAAAAGGCAGTTCCATTTTTAGTTTTTTGAGGTAATTCCATACTGTTTTCCATAGTGGCTACACTAGTCTGCATTCCCACCAACAGTGCGGCAGGGTTCCTGTTTCTCCACATCCTCGCCAGCATTTGTTGTTTGTTGATAATCCTAGCAGTGGAATCGCTGGTTCAAAAGGCAGTTCCATTTTTAGTTTTTTGAGGTAATTCCATACTGTTTTCCATAGTGGCTACACTAGTCTGCATTCCCACCAATAGTGCAGCAGGGTTCCTGTTTCTCCACATCCTCGCCAGCATTTGTTGTTTGTTGATTTGTTGATAATGGCCATTCTGACAGGTGTAAAGTGGTATCTCATTGTGGTTTTTACTTGCATCTCTCTGATGGCCAATGATGTTGAGCGTTTTTTCATGTGCCTATGGATCTTCTGTATGTCCTCTTCGGAGAAGTGTTTGTTCAGGTCCTTTGCCCATTTTTTAATTGGGTTGTTTGTTTTCTTGTTGTTGAGTTGTATAAGCTCTTTATATATTTTGGAGATCAGTCCCCTGTCTGTGATATCATTGGCAAATATGTTTTCCCATATGGTTGGTTTCCTTTTCATCTTGCTGATGTTTTCTTGTGCTCAGCAGAAACTTTTTAGTTTGATGTAGTCCCATTTGTTTATTTTTTCCTTTATTTCTCTTGCCTTAGGAGATGTATCCATGAAGATATTGTTACATAGGATATCTGAAATTTTCCTGCCTATGTTTTCCTCTAGGACTTTTATGGTGTCACGGCTTACATTTAAGTCTTTAATCCATCTTGAGTTTATTCTCATGTGTGGTGTAAGTTGGTGGTCTAGTTTCATTTTTTTGCACGTCCCTGTCCAGTTCTCCCAGGCTCTTCTCACTCCATTTTATGTTCCTTCCTCCTTTATCAAAGATTAGTTGACCATAGAGGCCTGGGTTTATTTCTGGGCTTTCAATTCTGTTCCACTGATCTATATGTCTGTTCTTATGCCAGTACCAGACTGTTTTGATCACAGTGGCTTTGTAGTATTGTTTGATGTCTGGTATCGTGATTCCTCCTGCTGTGTTCTTCTGTTTCAAGATTACTTTTGCTATTCGGGGTCTTTTTTGGTTCCATATGAATTTTTGGAGTATTTGTTCTAGTTCAGTGAAATATGTCATTGGTATTTTAATAGGGATTGCATTGAATCTGTAAATTGCTTTGGGTAGTATGGCCATTTTGGTGATGATGATTCTTCCCATCCAAGAACATGGTATTTGCTTCCATTTATTTGTATCTTCCTTAATTTCTTTCTTCAATGTTGCATAATTTTCAGTGTACAGGTCTTTTGTCTCTTTGGTTAAGTTTATTCCTAGGTACTTTATTTTTCTTGTTGCTATAGTAAATGGTATTTTATTTTTTGCCTCTGTCTCTGATATTTTATTGTTGGTGTACAGAAATGCCTTAGATTTCTGTATATTTATTTTGTACCCTGCTATTTTGCCAAATTCACTTATTATATCGAGTAGTCTTTTAGTGGAGTTTATAGGGTTTTCTAGGTATACTATCATGTCATCTGCAAATAGTGATAATTTTACTTCTTCTTTCCCAATTTGGATGCCTTTTATTTCTTTTTCTTGTCTGATTGCTGTGGCTAGGACTTCAAACACTATGTTGAATAGAAGTGGGGAGAGTGGACAGCCTTGTCTAGTTCCTTATTTCAGGGGGAATGCTTTCATTTTTTGCCCATTGAGTATGATGTTGGCTTCAGGCTTCTCATATATAGCCTTAATTATGTTAAGGTATGCTCCCTCTATTCCCATTTTGCTGAGTGTTTTCATCATAAATGGGTGTTGTACTTTATCAAATGCTTTTTCTGCATCTATAGATATGATCATGTGATTTTTGTCTTTCATTTTGTTTAGGTGATGTATTTTATTTATTGATTTGCGAATATTAAACCATCCTTGCATCCCTGGGATGAATCCCACTTGATCATGGTGTATGATCTTTTTGATGTATTGCTGGATCCTGTTTGCCAAAATTTTATGGAGGATTTTAGCATCTATGTTCATCAGCGATATTGGCCTGTAGTTTTCTTTCTTTGCTGTGTCTTGACCTGGTTTTGGGATTAGGGTGATCCTGGCTTCATAGAAAGGGTTTGGGATTTTTCCCTCTTCTTGGATTTTTTGGAATAGTTTGAGGACGGTAGGAGTTAGTTCTTCCCTAAATGTTTTGTAAAATTCGCCTGTGAAGCCATCCGGTCCAGGGCTTTTGTGTGCAGGGAGATTTTTGATTACTGTTTCAATTTCCTTCTTTGTTATTGGTCTGTTGAGACTTTCTCCTTCTTCTTGATTCAGTTTTGGAAAGTTATATGTTTCTAGAAATCTGTCCATTTCTACTAGGTTGTCAAATTTCTTGCCATATAGTTGTTTGTAGTAATTTCTTATAATTGTTTGTATTTCTGAGGTATCATTCGTGATTTCTCCTCTTTCAGTTCTGATTTTGTTTATTTGGGTCTTCTCTCTTTTTTTCTTGATGAGCCTGGCTAGAGGCTTGTCGATTTTGTTTATTTTTTCAAAGAACCAGCTCCTAGTTTTGTTGATTTTTTGGATTGTTCGTTTAGTTTCTATGTCATTTAATTCTTCTTTGATCTTGATGGTTTCGTTTCTTCTTTTTGCCCTAGGCTTTGTTTGTTGTTGTTGTTCTAGTTCTTGTAGCTTTATGGTTAGATTTTTTATTTGAGATTCTTCTAGTCTTTTTGGATATGCCTGTATTGCTATGAACTTCCTTCTTAGGACTGCTTTTGCTGTGTCCCATGGGTTTTGGGCTGTTGTGTGTTCATTGTCATTAGTTTCTAGAAATTTCTTGATTTCCTCTTTGATGTCATTGTTAACTCATTCATTATTTAATAGCGTGTTATTCATTCTCCATGAGTTTGGGTGTCTTTGATTTTTTTCTCTGAAGTTGATTTTTAGTTTCAAGGCATTGTGGTCTGAAAAGATGCTTGATATGATTTCAGTTTTCTTGAATTTGTTGAGGCTTGTTTTGTGTCCTATTATGTGGTCTATCTTTGAAAATGTCCCATGTTCCTTTGAGAAGAATGTATAGTTTGCTTCTTTGGGGTGAAAAGTTCTATATATATCAGTTAAGTCCATGTGGTTTAGTGTGTTGTTCAATGCCTGTATATCTTTGGTGTTTCTTTGCTTGGATGATCTGTCTATTGTTGATAATGGAGTGTTGAAGTCCCCTACTATGAGTGTGTTGTTGTTGATATCCTTCTTGTGGTATTCTAGTATTTGCTTTAGGTATTTGGGTGCTCCTATGTTGGGTGCATATATGTTTATCGGTGTTATATCTTCTTGATGGATTGTTCATTTAAGTATTATGAAATGTCCTTCTTTGTCTCTTTTTATTGCCCTTGCTTTGAAATCCGTTTTGTCTGATATGAGGACTGCTACCCAGCTTTTTTTTCTGCTCCATTTGTTTGGAATATTTTTTTATATCCCTGTACTTTCAGTCTATGCAAATCTTTTGTTTTCAGATGTGTTTCTTGTAGACAGCAAATATGTGGGTCCTGATTTCTTATCCATTCCGTTACCCTATGTCTTTTAATTGGAGAATTTAATCCATTTACATTTAAAGTTATTATTGACATGTATTTATTCATTTCCCTTTATATCTCTGTTCCTCTACTCTTTTTTTGTTTTTTCTCTTCCTTTTTCTTAGAATATTCCCTTTAGCATCTCTTGCAATGCTGGTTTGGTGGAGATATATTCTTTCAGTCTTCCTTTGTCTGAGAAACTCCTTATTTCACCTTCTATTTTGAATGAGAGCCTTGCTGGGTAGAGTATTCTTGGTTGTAGGCCTTTGTTTTTCATTGCTTGAAATATTTTTGACTATTCCCTTCTGGCTTGTAATGTTTCTGTTCAGAAATCGGTCAATAGCCTTATTGGAGCTCCCTTGTAAGTTATTTGCTGTTTTTCTCTTGCTGCTTTTAGGATTCTCTCTTTGTCTTGGAATGTTGCCATTTTAACTATGATGTGCCTTGCAGTGGGTTTTTGGGGGTTCCTCTTGATTGGAACTCTCAGTGCTTCTTGGACTTGCATAACTTTTTCTCTCATCAGGTTCGGAAAATTTTCTGTCATTATTTCTCCTATCCGTTTTTCAATTCCATGGTCCTTTTCTTCTCCCTCTCTTATTCCGATGATCCTGATATTATTTCTTTTAATGCTATCTTGTAATTCCCTTACATCTTGTTCATATTTTTTCAGTCTTTTTTCATTTTACTGTATCATTTGAGAATTATTACCTACATTATCCTCTAACTCACTAATCCGATCCTCTGCTTCATTTAGTCTGCTTTTGACTGATTCTACTGTGTTTTTCAGTTCAGAGATTGCATTCTTCATTTCTTCCTGGTTCTTGTTGATAGTTTCTATGTCTTTTTTATGCTGGTGTAGTTCTCTGCATGTTCCCTGTAATTTTCTTGGAGCTGTTGGTAACTTCCTTGGAGGTTGTCATAGTTGTTTTTGAGGTTTTCTAGCATATTGAGCTTCTTCACTACCATAGTTTTGAATTCCATGTCTGACATTTGGGCTATGTCTATTCCATCTACCTCTCTTTCTGGGGATTCCTCTTTTTTTTTCATTGAGGGGTTGTTTCTCCGTCTTACCATGTTCGATTCTTCTTGTTTGTCTTTGTTATTTGGATTTGTCTGCTTTGCCTTCCCACCTTTGTGGTATGAGATACTTTATGGTAGATCCGGGGGTTTCAGTGGTGCAGTCTCTTTGATCTCCTGAGCCTGATGTTCTTGGGGTACCTTTTATATCGTTTGTTTATGCTGTCTGGTTTTATTTCCGATGCTTTTTGTTAGGATCCTCCTTCTGGCTCGTTGATTGAGAGTCACTCTATCCACTTTATCTTGAATTCTTTTGTGGAGATGTCAGTTCAGCCTTTGTGTGTTGTCTTGTTTTTCTGCATCCACAGCTGGTCTAATTAGGTGGGTCAGAGGTTCCTGTTCCTTGCAGCAGTGGGCCCCCGCACTGTGCGTTCCTTTGGTGTCTGTTGGAGCTAGCCAAGGTGTCTTTGCAGGCACGCCTGTGAGTGGGTAAGGTGGCCTGAGAGCCTGCTTCAGGCCTGTCGCGTACCGCTCCAGGAGTTTCCCAAGGTGGCCAGGGAGTTATCCTCGGGTCTGCCGCACTGTGCTCCAGGAGATGGTCTCTCGCCTGCCAGTGCTGGGCCGCAGACACTCGTGTATAGTGGAAGTGAGCGGTTGGTGCCTATTGATGTCAGCGAGGTATTTTTGCACTTGTGTGCCCCTGATCGCCCATGGCAGCTGGGGATCTAGCCTCAGCGCAGCACTCCGAGTGAGTGTCTGTGAGTCGCTGCTGCCTTCTGTTCCTTCTGCGCCCCTATTCGCCTTGGGCAGCCGGGGATCTAGCCTCAGTGTAGCGCTCTGGGTGAGTGTCTGTGAGTTCCTGCTGCCTTCTGTTCCCGCGCCACAGCCGCCCATCTTTCCTGCACCCGCCTGGGCAGGTACGCGCCCAGCCGGAGCGAATGCTCTGCGTTCCGGCCTGGCACTCAGGCCTGGCTCCCACTGGAGCTGGCCAGGGGCGACTGCGCACAGTCTTCTGTGTATCCAGAGGTCCCTCCCTGCGCCCCTTTGGGCACTGATCTTATGTCTGTTGGGGTGTGTCCGAGGGGCCCCTGGACTCTCGTCCCTGCGCACCTGGGCCAGCGAATGATGGCACTTCCCTAAGCGTGCCCACGCGACCCAAGGGGAGGGTTGGGGAGTGAGCGCGCGCACCTCTGCGCCTGCACTCCTCAAGAATGTACTTTCACCCCCAAACTTTCCCCCCCTCTCCGTAGTTCACAAGATAAAAATATAAAGAAAAAAATTACGATTTCACTTGCTCAGCAGCACGCTGTCTCCTGTCCTCCAGCGCCTATGCCACTTGGTCGAGTCCCGTCTCTGCCAGCAGGCAAAGATCCGCTCTCCTCCTGACTTCCCTCTGGGGAAGCCTGTGGTCGCCAAAAAGCCTTTGTGTACTTCCAGCCGCAGCTCGGGCAGCCGCCCCAGTCAGGAATCCCGTTTTGTCCCCTTTGCCTCCACTATCCTCACTAAACAGGTTGTTCCCAGATGGTTTTTCTCTAATCCAGCAGTGCCAAGGCTCAACTCCTGCCAGTGTCCAGCTGCTCACTGAGATGTTCTGTCTGCAATTAGTCCAAACTACAGACGGGTCTCAGGAGCCTGAGAGTACAGCCTCCCCTCACTCCTCCGCCATCTTCTTCTCTAAAAATTGTGTATTTATTCTTACATGTTTAAACTTTAGTCTCCTTCAAAGTACCCTCCATTTGATGCAATACATGTATCTGGACTTTTTTTCCATTGCTCAAAACAGTTTTTGAACTCATCGATTTTGATGTCTTTTAGTGCTTCTGCCATTTTTTTTTTTGTTGTTGTTGTTTGTTTGTTTTACCTTTCCACATCAGCAAAACGTTCTCCTTTCAGGATTTTTTTCATCTGGGGAAACAAAGAAAAAAGTCACTCAGGGTAAGATCAGGGGAATAAGGAGAGTGGGGCAGGAGGGTCATGCTGTTTTTTCATCAAAAACTGCTGAACACTCAGCACAATGTTGGCAGGTGCGCTCCTAAATCACCCATCATGAAATGGGCAAATGCATTGAAAGAGTCTTCCAAAAATTCATTGAAGCCAAATGCAGCCTCTCACAACAATTCCAGCTGGTACACTGATACATATGGGTTCCTAGAACACTCACCTGATGGGGAAAGCCTATACTACAAGGTCCTGCCCTCCAGAAGATAATTCTGGTTTTGAGGGTGTCCCCCTTGTGTATCTATCTGGATGTTTTTCCAAAAATGTTGACTTAATCTCTATAAAGTCAGTATTGTATAGTACTCAATTAAAATGATTTTAGAGTCAAATCTTTGTTTGAATCCCAGCTCTGAGCTGCTAGCTGCTTAGACAAGTTAACGTCTGTTAACTGAAATAGTGAAGGTGCCTTCTTACTTGGGTTTCTGTGTGGCTTAAGTGAAATAATGCACAAGAAATAGCACAGTACCTCACATTCCACAAACATCTAGTAAATGTTAGCTGTTGATGTTATTGTATATCTGTAGGTAGATATAACAGATATGCCAGGGTTCTCAACGCATATTTTACATGCAGTAAAACCCTTTTTAGTGCACAATCCTGTGAGTTTTCATAAACTCATACACTTGTGTAACTGCCACCCAAAGATAGAGAACAGTTTCATTGCTGAAAAAACTTCCCTTGTTTCCCTTTGTAGCCAGTCTTTCCCCCAACACAGACACTAGTAACCACACTGACCTGTTTTTTGTATCTATAGTATATGTTTGCCTCTCCAGAATGTCAAGTAAATGGAGTCATACAGTATTTTGAGTCTTTAGTCTGAGTTATTTTACTTAGCATAGTGCATTTCAGGTTTGAACAAATTGTTGAATACATCCCTAGTTTGTTCCTTTTTAGTAATGATTAGTATTCCATTGAATAGGTGACAACAATCGGTTTAATTATTCACCAGTTTATGGACATTTGGGTTGTTTCCAGTGGCTATTATAAGTAAAACTGCTGTGGACATGTGAATATAAGTACTGTGTGGACATAATATTTCTCTTTTCCTTCAGTAATACCTAGGAATGGGATTGTTAGGTAATAACGTAAGTATGTATTAATTTTATGAGAAACTACAGATGTGTTTTCTAAAGTGACTGTATTTTTTTGCATTCCCACTAGCAGTATCTGAGAGTTCCAGTTGCTCCACATCCTTAGCAACAATAGTGATAGTTAATCATTTAATTTTAGCCATTGAAGTGACTATGTAGATTTTTCTCATTGTTGTTTTAACTTGCATTTCCTTACTGTCCAAAAATTTGGGGCCTTTTTTTCTTTTCTTTTTTCTCTAATTCATTTTCCTTATTATTTTTCTCTGTGTGTGTGTGTGTGTGAGTTCTCTCTCACACACACTATATATATATTTTTTACAACTTCTGTTTAAACCTAATACAACAGGTTTCCCCTCTCTTAATTCATTCTGCCTTCTTCCCTCCCTTTTTAGTATACGGTATAAATTTTACTTTCTTTCTTTCGTTGCCTTGTCCTTACTCGCTACCATTATTGCTCCTCCTCCTGCCCTCTCAAAAATAATTTTTCTTTCAGTTAGTCAAATCTTATTTGTTTTTCCTTTTTTATAATAGTCTCCATATTGTTACATCCTTATTAATACTGGCCCATTAGCAGTTGATATTGTGATTGAGAGTGGAGGATATATTTGTTGGGTGTGGGATTCTTCTCTGGGCAGGTGGCTTTGTTTCAGCAGCAGCTCAACAACTGTTTACAATACAAAGTGGGTGGAGTGACTCTCAGTCAGCTAGCTGGAGGGAAGGACCCACCAAAGAGCAACACAACAAGAAGAAAACCTGAAATTCTACCAGAGAGCCCAAATAAAAGACATAAAGGGCATCCCAAGAGCATCAAGTTCAGGAGATCAAGGAGTCTGCATCACTGAATCCCAGAGAACTCCTACCACAGAAAGTCACAACGCGAAAGCAGAAAGTTAAAGCAGATCAATCTAAGAAGCAGAAACAAACAAGAGCAGCCACCTAAAATGAGGAGGTGAAGAATCAACACCCCATCAAAAGGAAAAGAGGAATTCCTAGAAGGATAGATAGATGAAATAGAGGCAAGTGAACTATCAGACATGGAATTCAAAACAATGGTAATGAGGAAGCTCAGAAAACTCAACAAACTTAGAGAAAACTACAATGAAGGCCAGGGGAACTACAAAGAACTCCAGGGCAACTACAAAGAATTCCAGGGAGCTACAAGGGACTTATTGAGAACTATACCAGCATTAAAAAGGACATAGACAACCAAGGTGGAGGCGTAGACAGACACGCTGTATCTCCCTCCACAACTAAGGATTACAACTACCTCAAAACTAGAAACAACCACAAGTTCCAGAGGGAGAAGATGGCGGAGGAGTGACGGGAGGCTGTGTTTTCAGGCTCCCGAGACCCGTCTGCAGTTTGGGCTAATTGCAGACAGAACATCTCAGTGAGCAGCTGGATACTGGCAGGAGTCGAGCCATGGCACTGCTGGATTAGAGAAAATCCATCTGGGAACAACCTGTTTAGTGAGGATAGCAGAGTAAAAGGGGACAAAATGGGATTCCTGACTGGGGCGGCTGTCCGAGCTGCGGCTGGAAGTACACAAAGGCTTTTTGGCGACCACAGGCTACTCTGGAGAGGAGTCGGGAGGAGAGCGGATATCTGCCTGCTGGCAGAGACGGTACTCGACCAAGTAGCATTGGCGCTGAAGGACAGGAGACAGCGTGCCCCCGGGCAAGTGAGAACATAACTCTCCTTTATATTTTTCTATAGTGGACGGTGGAGAGGGGAGGAAAGTTTGGGGGTGGTAGGCCATTCTTGAGGAGCGCAGGCGCAGAGGCATGCTCATCCACTTCCCAACCCTACCCTTGGGTCGCTGGGGCGCGCATAGGGAAGTGCTCTCATTCACTGGCCCAGGTGCGTGGGGCAGTGAGTCCAGACGTCCCTCGGACACTCCCCAATGGACATAAGATCAGTGCCCCAACGGGCACAAGGAGGGCCCACTGAACACGCAGAGGACCGTGCGCAGATACCCCTAGACAGCTCCAGTGGGCGCTGGGCCCCAGGCCAGAAAGCAGGCCACTAGCGCAGGCTCTGTTCATGCCCACCCAGACGGGTGAGGGAAGGTGGGCGGCTGCAGCACAGGAACAGCGGGCGGCAGCGACTCACAGACGCTCACTTCCACTGTGCGCAAGTGTCTGGAGCCCCACCCTAAGTGGTGAGAGACCAACTCCCGGAGCTCGGCTCAGCGGGACTAAGGGCACGGGCACTTGAGTGCAGAAACACCTCAGCCCGGGGACAATAGGGGCCAATTGCAGGGCAAGCTATAGGGCCGCCTGCGCGTGCAGGGATGCGCGCACGGGGACACCTCAGCACGAGCACGAAAACACCCCAGCCCGGCAACAATAGGTGCCAATCGCGGGGCAAGCTCTCGGCCACCCACGCGTGCAGGGACGCACGCGGGATCACCTCGGCACAAATGCAGAAACACCTTGGCCCGGCAACAATAGGCGCCAATCGCAGGACAAGCTCTCGGGCCACCCCGGCCGTGCAGGGGCGCGCGGGCAAGGACACCTCAGCTGGATCCAGTGGGCAGCAAGGGAGCGCGCCGTGCCGGCAACTGCAGGCGCACACCAGTGCTGCAAGAAACGAGAACCTCTGAACCGCCACACTAGACCAGCTGCAGACGCAGAAAAAGAAGGCGACACACCAAGGCTAAAAGGGAGTAAAAACATCCCTTTGTTTTTTTTTTTCACTTTTTTTTTCTCTCTTTCTTCTTTCTTTCTTTCTTTATTCTTTCGTTTCTTTCTTCTTTTCTTTTTTCTTGGGATTTTTTTTAAAATTTTTTTTTTAATTTTATTTTTTCTTCTTTTTTCTTTCTTCTTTCTTTTCTCTCTTTCTTTCTTCTTTTCTTTCTTCTTTCTTTGTTGTTTTATTTCCCTTCCAAAAGAAAAACAAACTTTATCTCAAACGTGTTGCATATAACCTCTCCTTCTCATCCTTTCTCTTCAATCGTTGTTTATTTGTTTGTGTGTCTAGTTTAGCCCCCCATCACTCTAAATAATAGAATATAATTACTATATAAACCCAATACAATACAATCCCACTTTCTTACTATATTATGCATTTGTCCATCCTTTTCTTCTATTTTTATTAACATACAATGTAAATTTTGCCTACTGGCTTGCATAGTCTCAACTATTATTATTCTATCACCCCCTCTATCAAAAATTATATTTTTCCTCCCCCAAAACAACTCTTATCTATTCTTCTTATAGTATAAAAGCTCTAATCTCTTTAAATTTATGTTAATATGGGCTCGTTGGCTGATGATAGCGGGATAGAGGGTGGGGGATATTTTTTGAGGGTGTGGGTCTCCTGCCTGGGCTGTGTGTTTATGTTTTTAACAGCATCTCCACAAAAGAACTCAAGACAAAGTGGATAGAGTGACTCCCAACCAACTAGCCAGAAGGAAGATCCCACCAAAGAATATCTGAAATATAACCAGATAGCATAAACAAAGGACATAAAGGGTAACTCAAGAACATCAGGCTCAGGATATCAAAGAGACTGCACCACTGAAACCCCAGATCTCCCATAAAGAATCTCATACCACAAAGGAGGGAAGTCAAAGCAGACCACCCCCCCAAAAAAAAAACAAATAAGTAAATAAAAACAAAAAAAATCTAACATGGTAAGACGCAAAAATAACCCCTCAATGAAAAGAAAAGAGGAATCCTCAGAAAGAGAGCTAGATGAAATAGACATAGCCCAAATGTCAGACATGGAATTCAAAACAATGGTGGTAAAGAAGCTCAATATACTCGACATCCTTAAAAACAACTATGACAACCTCCAAGGAAGTTACCAACAGCTCCAAGAAAATTACAGGGAACGTGCAGAGAACTACACCAGCATAAAAAAGACATAGAAACTGTTAAGAACCAGGAAGAATTGAAGAATTCAATCTCTAAACTGAAAAACACAGTAGAATCAGTCAAACGCAGACTTAACGAAGCAGAGGATCGGATTAGTGAGTTAGAAGATAATATAGAGAAAAACTCCCAGACAATACAGCAAAATGAAAAAAGATTAAAAAAATATGAACAAGATGTAAGGGAATTACAGGATAGCATGATAAGAAATAATATCAGGATCATAGGAATTAGAGAGGGATAAGAAAAGGACCATGGAATTGAAAAACTCATAGGAGAAATAGTGACAGAAAATTTTCTAAACCTGACAAGAAAAAAAGTTATACAAGTTCAGGAAGCACAGAGAGTTCCAATGAAGAGGAACCCCCAAAAACCCACACCAAGGCATATCATAATTAAAATGGAAACATTTCAAGACAAAGAGAGAATCCTAAAAGCAGCAAGAGAAAAACAGCAAATAACATACAAGGGAGCTCCGATAAGGCTATCAACTGATTTCTCAACAGAAACATTACAAGCCAGAAGGGAATGGTCAAAAATATTTCAAGCAATGAAAAACAAAGGCCTACAACCAAGAATACTCTACCCGGCAAGGCTCTCATTCAAAATAGAAGGTGAAGTAAAGAGTTTCTAAGACAAAGGAAGACTGAAAGAATACATCTCCACCAAACCAGCATTGCAAGAGATGCTAAAGGGTGTGTTCTAAGAAAAAAGAAGAAAAGAACAAGAAAGGAGAGGAACAGAGGTACAAAGGGCAATGAATAAATACACGTCAATAATAACCTTAAGTGTAAATGGATTAAATGCTCCAATTAAAAGACATAGGGTAACGGAATGGATAAGAAATCAGGACCCACATATTTGCTGTCTACAAGAAACACACCTCAGAACAAAAGAATTACACAGACTGAAAGTAAAGGGATATAAAAAAATCTTCCAAGCAAACGGACTGGAAAAAAAAAAGCCGGTGTAGCAGTCCTCATATCAGACAAAACGGATTTCAAAGCAAGGGCAATAAAAAGAGACAAAGAAGGACATTTCATAATACTTAAAGGAACAATCCATCAAGAAGATATGACATTGATAAACATATATGCACCCAACATAGGAGCACCCAAATACATAAAGCAAATACTAGAAGACCACAAAAAGGATATCAACAACAACACACTCATAGTAGGGGACTTCAACACTCCATTATCAACAATAGACAGATCATCCAAGCAAAGAAACACCAAGGATATACAGGCATTGAACAACACACTAAACCACATGGACTTAACTGATATATATAGAACTTTTCACCCCAAAGAAGCAAAATATACATTCTTTTCAAATGCACATGGGATATTTTCAAAGATAGGCCACATGATAGGACACAAAACAAGCCTCAACAAATTCAAGAAAATTGAAATCATATCAAGCATCTTTTCAGATCACAATGCCTTGAAACTAGAAATCAGCCTCAGAGAAAAAAATCAAAGACACCCAAACTCATGGAGAATGAATAACACGCTATTAAATAATGAATGGATTAACAATGACATCAAAAAAGAAATCAAGAAATTTCTAGAAAATAATGATAATCAGCACACAACAGCCCAAAACTGTGGGACACAGCAAAGGCAGTTCTAAGAGGGAAGTTCATAGCAATACAGGCATATCTGAAAAGGATGGAAGAATCTCAAGTGAAAAATCTAATCCTACAGCTACAAGAACTAGAGGAACAACAACAAACAAAACCCAGAGCGAGTAGAAGGAAGGAAATCATCAAGATCAGAGCAGAATTAAATGACATAGAGACTAAACAAACAATTCAAAAGATCAATAAACCAGGAGCTGATTCTTGGAAAAGAGAAACAAAATTGACAAGCCTTTAGCGAGGCTCACCAAGAAAAAAGAGGACCCCAATAAACAAAGTCAAAAACGAAAGAGGAGAAATTACAACTAATACGACAGAAATTCAAAGGATTGTAAGAAATTACTACCAACAACTGTATAACAAGAAATTTGACAGCCTGGGTGAAATGGACAAATTTCGGGATACATCATCTTTTATAACTGAATCAAGAAGCAGCAGAAAGCCTGAATAGGCTGATAACTAGTGAAATTGAGAGAGTAATCAAAATACTCCCAGTACACAAAAGCCCCAGACTGGATGGCTTCTCAGGTGAATTTTACAGAACTTTTAGGGGAGAACTAACTCCCATCCTTCTCAAACTATTCCAAAAAGTCCAAGGAGAGGGAAGACCCAGCTCTTCCTATGAGAAAAGAAAGAAAACTACAGGCCAATATCACCACATAAACAAAATGAAAGTCAAAAATCACATGATTGTATCAATAGATGCTGAAAAAGTACTTGATAAAGTACAACACCCATTTATAGTCAAAACATTCAGCAAAATGGGAATAGTTGGAGCATACCTCAACATTATAAAGGCCATATATAAGGCACCTGAAGCCACCATCATACTCAATGGGGAAAAACTGAAAGCATTCACCTAAGATCAGGAACAAGACAAGGATGTCCACTGTCTTCACTCCTATTCAACATAGTGTTGGAAGTTCTAGCCACAGCAGTTAGACAAGAAAAAGAAATAAAGGGCATCCAAATTGAAAAAGAGGAAGTAGAACTGTCATTAATTGCAGATGACATGATAGTGCACATAGAAATCCCTATAGAGTCCACTAAAAAAACTTCTCGACCTATAAGTGAATTTGACAAAATAGCATGTAAGTCAATATTCATAAACTGAAGGCATTTCTGAACACCAACAATAAAATATCAGAGATAGAAACTAGAAAGATAATCCCATTTCCTGTAGCAACAAGAAAAACAAAGTATTTAGGAATAAACTTATGCTAGGAGGTAAACAACCTGTACTCGGAAAACTACAGAACACTGAAGAAAGAAATTAAGGAAGATAAAAATAAATGTAAGCATATACATGTTTATGGATGGGAAGAATCACCATCATTAAAATGTCCATACAACTTCAAGCAATCTATAGATTCAACGCAATCCCTATTAAAATACCAACGAGATATTTCAGAGACCTAGATCAAGCACTTCAAATATTTATATGGAATCAAGAAAGACCTCAAATATCCACAGCAATCTTGAGGAAAAAGAACACAGTGGAGGAATCACAATACCTGATATCAAATTATGCTACAAGGGCACTGTAATCAAAACTGATACTTGCATAAGAACAAACATATAGATCAATGGAACAGAATAGACAGCCCAGAAATAAACGCAGGTCTATATGATCAACTAATATTTGACAAATGGGGAAGGAACATAAAATGGAGTGAGAAGAGCCTGTTCAGCAAATGGTGTTGGGAGAACTGGACAGGGACATGCAAAAAAATGAAACTAGACCACCAACTTACACCATACACTAGAATACACTCAAGATGGATCAAAGACTTAAATGCAAGCCGTGACACCATAAAAGTCCTAGAGGAAAACAGGCAGGAAAATTTCAGATATCCCACATAGCAATATTTTCACTGCTATATCTCCTAAGGCAAGGGAAATGAAGGAAGGAACAAACCAATGGGATTACATTAAACTAAAGAGTTCCTGCTCGGGAAAAGAGGACATTGGCAAGATGAAAAGGGAACCAACCATATGGGAAAACATATTTGCCGATGATACCTCAGACAAAGGATTGATCTCCAAAATATATAAAGAGCTTCTACAACTCAACACCAAGAAGACAGTCTAGTTAAAAAATGGGCAGGACTTCTAGCAAAGATGGAGGCCTAGACAGACACGCTACATCTCCCTCCACAACTAAGAAGGAATACAACTTCCTCAATGAGAGGCAACAAGATGATCCAGAAAATTGAGCTGCGTGGAAGTCCAACAAAGATCTAAAGAAGAAATAATCATCCAGACAGGTAGGAGGGTCAGATCCGGGGCAGAAAGGATGTGGTGTGCTGGTGGCAGCAGTGGAGGGCTGCCGGAAAGCTCAGTCACACGTTTTAAAAAGTAGGGAGGGACACCTGGGGAGCGCCTCCAGCAACAGACTAGACCACACAGCTTACCATTTTAGTGCCAGGGAATATAAAGCCTCATTGTTTCCGATTGTGCAAACTAGTGGGGATTGGGGCAGAGGAAGAAACTGCCAGCCTCTCAGTGGGGTCCACTTATTTAGAGGGCCCTCACTGTACTAGAATATCCACAGACCAACCCACTCTGGGAACAATGTCCAGGACAACAGCTAGAGAGGCACCAGTCTCATATGGAAGTGGGAGAAGTGCCTGGAAAAGGGACAGAGGCTGCACAAGCGGCATTGTTCCCTTTCAGACCCCTCCCACACATACAGTAGCACAATGTGGTGAAACGGGTCACCCATAATGACAAATAGCTGAGGCTCCGCCCCTTACAACATAATAGGTATGACAGCTCTACCTAAGACACAGAGACAAACACAGGAGCCTGTCAGAATGAGGAGACAGAGAAGTATGACCCAAAAGAGAAAACGGATCAAGGATCCAGTGGGAGAATTAAGCATCAAGGTGATTTCTAACCTAACAGATGTAGAGTTCAAAACACTGGTGATAAAGATGCTTTCAGGCTTGACAGATATGCTTAAGTATGACGGACACATCAGGGAAAAAGTGAAGCCTATGGTAAATGAAACCAAGGAAAATCTACACAAAACCCATGGTGAAAGAAAGGACACGGGGGTTCAAATCAATTATTTGGAACTTAGAGAAGAAAAAAACAGTCCACCAGTACAGAATGAGAAACAAGAATTGAAAAAAAAAATGAGGAGAGGCTTAGGAACCTGTGGGACAACTTTAAACGTGCCAACATCAGAATCATAGGGGTGCCAGAAGTAGAAGCAGTAGAGCAAGAAATAGAAAGCTTATGTGTAAACATATGAAGGAAAACTTCCTAAATTTTGCACAGGAAATTGACATACAAGTTCAGGAAGCACAGAGAGTCCCAAACAATCTAGACCCAAAGAGGACCACATCAAGACACATCAGAATCAAAATACCAAAGGCTCAACATAAAGAGAATCTTAAAAGCAGCAAGAGAAAAAGCAGGGAGTTATCTACAAAGGGGTGCCTATAAGACTGTCAGCTGATTTCTCAAAAAGAACTGCAGGTTAGAAGAGACTGGCAAGAAGTATTCAATGTGATGAAAAGTAAGGACCTACAACTAGGATTACTGTATCCAGCAAAGCTATCATTTAGAATGGAAGGGCAGATAAAGTGCATCCCAGACAAGGTAAAGCTAAAGGAGTTCATCATTACCAAGCCATTATTATATGAAATGCTAAAGGGACTTATTTAAGAAAAAGAAGATCAAAACTATGAACATTAAAATAACAACTCACAACTATCAACAACTGAATCTAAAAAATAAAAACAAAATCCAATGAAGCAAACCAGAATAGGAACAGAATCACAGGTATGGGGATCATTTGAAGGGTTATCAGCTGGGAGGGGGAAGGGGAAGAAGTGGGGAAATAGTGCAAGGATTAAGAAGCATAATTGGTTGGTACAAAATAGACAGGGGGTCATTAATAATATAGGAAAGAGTGAAGGCAAAGAACTTACATCCACAACCCATGGACATGAACTAAGGGGGGTTGGATTTTTGGAGGGAAAGAGAATACTGGGTGGAGGTGAGCAAAGGGGAAAAAATTGATACTATTGTATCAACATCATCAATAAAATATACTTTCACTCGACGGCGGTCACTGAGCACGTCGGACTTCTCTTCCGCGCACACCTCCGCTCCGCTTCCTCGCAACCATGTCTGACAAACCCGATATGGCTGAGATTGAGAAATTCGATAAGTCAAAATTGAAGAAGACAGAAACGCAAGAGAAAAATCTACTGCCTACCAAAGAAACCATTGAACAGGAGAAGCAGGCAGGCGAATTGTAATGAGGCCCGCACCGCCAATATGCACTGTACATTCCAGAAGCATTGCCTTCTTATTTTACTTCTTTTAGCTGTTTAACTTTGTAAGATGCAAAGAGGCTGGATCAGTTTAAGTGACTGCTGCCCCTTTTCACATCAGAACTACTGACAACGAAGGCCGCACCTGCCTCTCCCATCTGCCTGTCTGGCTGGCAGGGAAGGGAAAGAACTTGCATGTTGGTGAAGGAAGGAGCTGGGTGGGTCGACAGTGAAATCTAGAGTTAAAACCAAGCTGGTCCAAGGTGTCCTGCAGGCTGTAAAATGCAGTTTAATCAGTGCCATTTTTTTAAAAATGATTTTAATTATTGGAATGCACAATTTTTTAATATGCAAATAAAGTTTTAAAACCTGAAAAAAATATATCCTTTAAAGAAAATGGGCAAAGTACCTGAACAAACACTTATCCAAAGAGGACATACAGAGGATCCATAGGCATGTGAAAGAATGTTCAACATCACTAGTCATCAGAGATGCAAGTAAAAACTACAATGAGATACCACTTCACACTGGTCAGAATGGCTATCATCAAGAAATCAACAAATAAGAAGTCCTGGCGAGGATATGGAGCAAAGTGTACTGTTGGTGGGAATAGAGTCTGGTGCAGCTGCTATGGAAAACAGTATGGAATTTCCTTAAAAAACTAAAAATGGACCTGTCTTGATCCAGCAACTCCATTGCTAGGATTATACCTGAAAAATCCTGAAACACCAATTCAAAAGGACCTGTGCACCCCTATGTTCATAGCAGCACTATTTACAGTAGCCAAGTTCTGGAAAAAGCCTAAGTGCCCATTTGTGGATGAGGGGATCAAAAAACTGGTACATTCACAGAATGGAATACTATGCAACAGAAAGAAAGACGGAACTCCTGCCATTTGCAACCACATGGATGGAGCTGGAGAGAATTATGCTCAGTGAAATGAGCCGGGCAATGAAAGACAAGTATCATATGATATCACCTAATACAGGAAACTAATGAACAACACATACAAATGAGCAAAACTGAACCAGAGACATGTAAAGAAGGAGCAGACTAACAGTGACCAGGGTGGGGAGGAGGGGGGTAAGAAGGGGAAGGGTCTAGTCAAGGAACTAATATAAATGACTCATAGACATGGACAACAGGGTGTGGATTGATTGTGGGAGGAGTGGGCAGGATGTGGGGAGCAATGGAAGGAAAAGTGTGATAACTGTATTGGAAAAACAATAAGTAAATTTTTTTAAAGTAAGTAGATTTAGTTTCAAGAAGTTTCAAAAGTACTGAAAGGTACAATGATTATTATTAAGCTTTTGAAACTTTGAAGAAAAAGGAAAGTCATCTTGTCAGCAAATAACTGATCTACTCCTTCCTTGCAAATCTTCATTCCTTTTATTTCTTTTTCTTGTGTTATCATTGTGGCTAGGACCTCTAGTACAATATTGAATTGATGTATTCAGGAGGACACGTATATCTTGTTTACAGTCTTAAGGAGAAAGTATTAAGTCTTTCACTATTAAGTATTAGAACTGTGGATTTTTGATAGATAGCCTTCTATTTCTAATTTGTTTAGAGCTTTTATCTTAAATAGGTAGTGAATTATGTCAAATGCTTTTTCTGGAGCTATTGAGATAATTGTGTGTGTGTGTTTGTTTTTTTTTTTTTTTTCATTCTGTTAATACAGTGAATTTTATTATTTTATTTCAAATGTTAAGCCAACCTTGTAATCCTGGCTAACACCACACTTGTTCATATGTAATCTCCCTTTTTTATATATTGCTGTATTCAATTGGCTGATTTTTAAAGGGTTTTCGCATCTCTGTTCATGAAGGATACTGGTTTGTAGTTTTCTTTTTTGGTCAAGTTTTGGTATCAGGGTAATGCTGGCCTCATAAAATAAATTGCAAAATGTTTTCCTCTCATCATGGTTTGTGATAGTTGGTGAAAAATGGTTCCATTTCTTCCATATGTGTTTGGTGAACTTTGTCAGAATCTGACATTTTCTTTGTTAGAAAGATTTTAACTACAGTTTTAGTTTCTTTAATAGCTATAGGGATATGACAGTATCTATTTCTTCTTGTGTCAATTTTGATAATGTATTTCTCTCAAGAAATTTACTTGCGTAAATTTGTTTATAATATCCCCTTGTCATCCCTGAAATGTTTGTAGGATTTATAGTGATGCCTCTGCTTTCATTCCTGATACTGGTAATTTGTGCCTACTGTCTTTTTCTTGATCACTATGGCTATAGGTTAGCCCTGGCTGGTTTGGCTCAGTGGATTGAGCGTCGGCCTGCGAGCTAAGTGTCGCTGGTTCGATCATCCAGTCAGGGCACATCAGAGAAGGAAAACTCTGATTCCAAAAAACCTCCGCTGCCTTGTGGGATACCTCTTCAGGGGAAAGGCTAAGGGAGTAAACCCCGACAGAAAATCCGGAGCCGGAGTCCCTAAGGCGGTTCGACGTTGTAGTCAATACCGGCAACTCCTGCGGCGCACCTGAAGCCAAGCTGTATTGACTCCGTCTTTCCCTTGGATCCTTCAGCTGCGAAGAGAGGAGGGGTCTGCTGCATGGGCAACAGCAGACCCTCCATATCACCCTGCCCAGGCTCTGTAGCTTCAGCTTCACTGGAGAGGACACTCCAGCGTCATCGCAAGATGTCGATTCAACACGGGAGGAGACAGATACCGTGTCACTCCCGAGTCGGACTGCACAGCCATTCTCGGCGGTGCAGATAGACTCTTAAGAAGCTACACCATCGTCTCTCGAGACGGACGGCTGCCGACCAATGGCTATAGGTTTACCAGTTTTCTCGATCTTTTTAAAAGAATCAACTTTTAGTTTAATTGAGTTTTCTCTAATGTCTTTCTTCTGTATTTTATTGATTTTTGTGTGTATATTTATTATTTTCTTACTTCTGTTTACATATTTTAATTTTCCTTCTCTTCCTGGTTTCTTAAAGTGAATGTTAGATCATTGATTTCAGATCTTTTCTGATGTAAACATTTTTTAAAAGATTTTATTTACTTATTTTTAGAAAGAGAGGAAGGGAGGTAGAAGGAGAGAAACATCAATGTGTGGTTGCCTCTCAGGAACTCCCAACGAGGGACCTGGCCCACAACCCAGGCATGTGTCCTGACTGGGAATTGAACTAGCGACACCTTGTTTCACAGGCCCTCACTCAATCCATTGAGCCACGTCAGCCATGGCCTGATGTAAAAATTTGATGCTATAAATTTCCTTAAGTGTTGGCTTTAGCTGCATCTCATAGATTTTGGTGTATTGTATTTTCACTTTTATTTGGTTCAGAATTTTTCAAATTTTCCTTGTGTTTTTTCTTTCAGCCATGAATTATTAGAAGAGTGTTGTTTAATTTAGAAGTATTTTGAGAATTTTCTGTATCTCGTTTTTATTGATTTTCAGTTCAATTTCATTGTGCTTACATATTTACTTTGTGTAATTTCAGTCCTTTTAACTTTGTTGAGGTTTGTTTGATAGCCCAAAATATAGTCTTTCATGGTGAATGTTCTGTGTATCCTCGAGAGGAATTTGTATTCTGCTTGTATTAGAAGGAATGCTTTAGCAATACCAGTTAGGTCACGTTGGTTTATAGTGTTATTACCATCTTGTATATCCTTAGTAATTTTCTGTGTGTTCTAGCAATTACTGAGAGAAAAGTGTTAAATTCCAATAATAATTGTGAATTTTTCTATTTATCCTTAGTATTTTAAATATTAATATTTTCTACATGTATTTTGTAGTTTTGTTATTAGGTACATAAATATTTATAGTTGTTAGATCCTCTTTGACAAATTGACCTCTTTATCATTATGGACTGTCCCTATTTATATCTAGTAATTTTCCTTGTTCAAAAATATGCCTTTTCTTGTATTGTGGTAGGAAGAATGTGCCCCCAAAGATATTTGGGCCCTCAGTGTTGGAACCTGTGAATATCATATGTTACATGGCAAAGGAGACTTTACAGATGTATTTAATTTCACAGTATTAGTTTCTATTGCTTCCAGAACAAATTACCACAGATTTAGTGTCTCAAAACTATACAAACTTATTATCTCACATTTTTTTAGGTCAGAAGTACAGGTTTAGCATGGCTTAGTTGGATCTTCTGCTTAGAGTCTCCCAAGGTCAAAATCAAGGTATCAGAGGGGCTGTACAGCAGGTCCTTGAATAATGTCATTTTGTTATAATATTGGTGAGATGCCATAAGACCTTGTTTATTTCATTTAACCTATGGTAAAATTGGTTTTGTTTATGTCGTTTTGCTTAAAGTCACCAAACCTATCAACAATATTAATTGAGGACTTACTGGATTCCTTTCTGAGGTCCCTGGGGATTGATTGATCTGTTTCCAGACTCATTCAAGTTGTCAGAATTTAGTTTCTTGTGGTTTTAGGGCTGAGGATGCTACTTCCTTCTAAGCTGTCAACCAAGAATCATTCTTAGCTTCTAGAGTTTGCCTGCGTTCCTTGGTTCATGGACCCCTTCCTCTGACTTCAAAGCCAGCCAAAGCAGGTCAAGTCATTCTCATGTTTGAAATCTCTGTCTTCCCCTTTTGCTTCATCTTTCCTCTCTGCCACATCTCTGACTTACTTATATGCAGCCTTCTGCTTTTAAGGATTCATAAAATTACATTGGACCCACCTAGCTTATCTGGAATAATCTCCCTGTTTTAAGGTCAGCTGATTAGTTACCACAATTCCACCTGCGAAATTATTTCATGATAGTACCTGTATTTGTGACTGATTGAATAACCAGAGAACAGGTATTTTAGAGAACGTCTTTTGAATTACGCCTACCACAGTTATGGAGTTTTTTAAGATAAGGAGTAGTATCTTGGATTATTCAGGTGGACCCAATCTAATCACATGAGCTCTTAAAAGTAAAGAATTTTCCCAGGAAGCAGGAGCAATATGGCAGAAGGAAAAGTCAGGAGAATTCCAAGCATGAGAAAGATGTAACATGCTGTTGCTGGTTTTTGAGATGTGAAGTCCTATGTGTAGAAATCAGAAAGAGACTTTTAGACCTAAAGGAGGCCCGCACCTGACAGCCAGCAAAAACCTGAGACCTCATTCCTGCAACCTCCAGATTACCAACAACCTGAGTGAAGCAGATTCTTCCCAGAGTACCCCAATAAGAGCCCAGCCAACTGACATCTTGATTTCAGCCTTATGAGATTCTGAGCAGAGAAACCAAATAAGCTTGTCTGGACTTCTCACATACAGAACTGTAAGATAATAAACTTGTATTATTTTAAGCTTCCAAGGTGGTGGGAATTTGTTACAACAGCAATAGAAGTCTAAACAGATATTAATATAGTCACTCTAACCTTCTTTTGATTAGTGTTTTCTTGAAACCTTTTTCTATCCTTTTACTTTTATTCTGTCTTTGACTTTATAAAGTGGGTTTCTTATAGATAGAATAGAACTGTCTGGCTTTTTAAATCCAATCTGAAAATCTTTGACTTTTAATTGGTATTTATATCATTTACATTTAATGCAATTGTCAATAGGGTTGTCTTTTATTATTTTATTGCTACAGCCTGGAAACTGCCTCCTGGCAATAAGCTGAGACAATAATAGAGTTTATACCTTCTTTGTTTTCTTTCTTTCCTTCTGCCATCATGGTCCTTCATTGCCTGTTGTCTGGCATCCAAAAATTGTTTTTTCATATATTTTGCCCAATTTCTTGTTTAAGGTGGGAAGGAAAACCCCATTCCTCTTATTACATAAAAAAGTGGAAGTAGAAGTCCTCAACAATGTAATTTCTAATTAATACTTTAATGATATACTCTTTAGGAAGTCCCTTTTATGTGGAAAGAGAGAAATGGAGAGAAACTTATTTAGTCATGAAAAGTATAATACATATACTAAAATATTACTGTATATGAACAGGACAGATGACAGCCTTTTAAAAATAGAATCAACTAGTTAGTCAGTGACAGAACTTGACCATATCTGAACATGTCAACCTTTTCCAGTCTCCATGTCTTGGTATGGCTAGTTCCTTCTGCTTGGAATGCTTCCTCATCTCACATTCTTTCCTGCCTGGCAATTTTCCATGTATCCCCTGGAACCAGTTCTGGGGTCATCACTTCTGTGTTTCCCAGTGCCCCATATTTTCTCTTCTGGTCTCCCATCACATCCTGCTCTGTAGCACCATTATGGCACATGTCATGCTGTATATATGTTTCTGTGTGGACTCCCTCCTACAGAAAGTCCTGGAATGCAGGGAACTGATTTCAGTCTTCTTTATGTTTCTTTTATCCCCTAACTCAGTATATACTACATAGAACTTTTTAATAAACGACTGTTGAATTAGTGACTGTTTTCATGTGCTGAAAAATACTGCTGTTATTATTCCCCATTTCAGTATCACATATTTATAAATGTGGATCCTCTTTAATCATTTTACTTTTCTCCTAGTAAATTCCTCATATATGCCTGTCTGCTGCTATTCTCTGTGCTGCTGGCCCTTCGTCTGGATGGCATCATTCAGTGGAGTTACTGGGCTGTCTTTGGACCAATATGGCTGTGGAAGTTAATGGTTATTGTTGGAGCCTCCATTGGAACTGGAGTCTGGGCACGAAATCCCCAATATCGGTAATACTGCTTTATAAAACCAATTGGTCTCTGTACTGAGAGAGCAATATCTTGGTTTTCACTTTGGATCAAGTAAGGACTATTTTCTTTTCTATCTATCTAGGGTTTTATAAGAACTAATACAAGCAAACTGAGTTCTAGTCTGAATTTTTTAAAATTAGGTGTTTGACTTGCAGCTTCTTGCAAAAGCGGTGTTATTTTGGGTGGTTCATTTCCTAGGCAGACCGCAGAAACCTATGTAATCTAAAGTACATGCTGTTGTGGCCATGCTGGACTAGGAAGTATGAAATCATCACATTTGTAGGAGCAGGTCTCCAAACCAAAGTTCTAGCTCTGATCATCAAGGAGATAGCCTTCTCCAGTTCAATTTGAAACTAGGGCTCCTCTTGTCCAAGTCTTCTAATCCTGGGGTTTTAGGACTGTTCTCAGTGTGAGGGAGGTAACTTGGCGAGGAAAAAGTGAGCGGCTTAAAATGGGGAAAGAAGAGGCCCAGATGTTGTGCAGGAAATTAGAGCCTTTGGGAGTCAGGCAGATGTGCGACCTTTACTTTCAGATCTTCTGTGCCTTTCTTCTTAGATGGTTCAGCTGATCCAGATGCCCAGAGTTAACTCACTCCAGCATGTAGCCTGGAGCTGCTGGGGCCTTTGAGAGTCTCTTTTCTCCCTTGCAGAGATTGGAACTTCAGAAAGCATAAAAAGGGGGAATTTAGAGGGGGGCCATTCTAAACCTTCACCAGGATGATGAGAAGAGAAGGAATGCCCAGTAGGCAGATGGGGAAGTAAAAGAGGAACACGTGGAGCTGCTCATGTGAGAAAAGTGTAGACATTACAACACCTCATTTTATTTAATTCTTGGTTGTGGACATTAAAATAAGATTTAGATGATGCAAAACATTATCACATACATGTATAAGAATTTTAAAATAGCCAAAGAGCCTTGACAGATGGAGGACATTCATGTGTAGCTGTTTTAAAGCTATTAGATTTTTTTTTTTCAGGTTACCTGTGTGGCTACAAATCTGTTTTTTTTTTTTTGTTTTTTAAATAAGATCCTTTCAGATATCTAACCTTTACTACTCAAAAAATGAAAAGTTAAATCACTGAACATTTTGGGTTTCACTAATTGACATTTAGAAGCTATTTGAACTTTTTCACTTAAGATTTTTAATTTAATGCACTGAGTATACGGATGTGGTTGTACTAGTGTCAGCAATAGTCAGGGAAACATTTCTGGGTCCTATGAAATAACCAATGATTATTTTCTCTGTGTCCTAAACTCAGTTATATTTATCATCATCAAGACACATCATAAACGTTCATCTATATTTTGAATGAAACATTGTAAGGCCTTCCAAATTTATTATGAAGCATTTTCCTGACTAGTGGCCTTATTGTTTTTCATTGTTCATCTGGTGAGTTCATGCATGATATTTAGACAGCTAATGAAACTCATTTTGTTTAAGAACAGTTTTAACTCTTTTGTTCTTCTCTCTTTCATCTGCAGGTGTTAATTCATCCTAATGGAATAGAAAGGAAAATAAAAAGGCATTAATACTTTTCATTTGCATTTTAAAATAGCACCTAACAATATTTACTGTATTTTCTTGAAATATAACACACTTGTTCATAAAGTTAGTTATTTTTATAGCATTGCATGAAATGTGATTTACATGGTTTTTAATTTGTTAAGAAATGAGGAGCAGCCCTGGCTGGTGTGGCTGAGTGATTGAGTGCCAAGCCTGTGCACCAAAAGTTCACTGGTTCGATTCCCACTCAGGGTACATGCCTGAGTCGCAGACCAGGTCCCCAGTTGGGGGCTTGTGAGAGGCAACCAATTAATGTGTCTCTCTCGCACATTGATATTTTTCTCCCTCCCTTCTACTCTTTCTAAAAGTAAATAAATAAAATCTTAAAAAAAATAAATGAGGATCATAAGATTTAATGGATATTTATCACTTTTTAACAATAGAAGTGATCAACTTGTATAATCTTGGAAGTAGATTAATTTAAAATTATGAACAAAAGTTATACACTGTCGATGAAATAACTGGCTATTACTTGTGAGAATATCCTTATATAGTTAAAATTTTAAGTCTGGTTTGGTTGTAATGTTTATTTCTTGTCATGTAGTAGTTCTTCTGTGTTTGAAAGATAACCTGTTAAATATTAGTTTTCTGCCTGATATTTCCTTTGCTTTTTGTCAAATTTGCAAACACAACTCATGTTATCAACATAAGTTAGTAAAACCTGGACTGTTTACTTATTATGGAGACTGAACTGAGGGTGTTTTTCTTCTTCTTCTGTCTCGTTTTAGAGCAGAAGGAGAAACATGTATAGAGTTTAAAGCCATGCTCATTGCAGTGGGCATCCACTTACTCCTGTTGATGTTTGAAGTGCTGGTCTGTGACAGGATTGAGCGAGGCAGTCATTTCTGGCTTCTGGTCTTCATGCCACTGTTCTTTGTTTCGCCGGTGTCCGTTGCAGCTTGTGTTTGGGGCTTTCGACATGACAGGTCACTGGAGGTAAGATTTCATATATTTAAGAATGGTCAGTTATTGTAATGTAAATTTCTTGCCCTTTGTTAACAAGAAAGAGATTGATCATTAACTCTAGATCATGATATATAAGGAAACAAAAGATCATGGAAAGAATCACATTTCACTTTCTTGAGTTAAAACGCTGGTTTTTCATCCAGGCTATCATCAACCTTCTTCCAGTTTCACATTTTTGCCTGTTCACCTGTTTCAGTCAGGCGCCTCATGAGAAAGAGAACCAATAGGATAGGTGTAAATGTAGGTGTAGGTATAGATATAAATATAGATATAAAGAGATTTATTTTAAGGAGCTGGTTCATTTAGGGCAGGAAAGGGATTCCATTTCAGTTCATGTGCTCTGAACTGCATGGAAGCTGTGGGCCTGCAGTTCTATGTAGATTGGTTTCAGGGAGAACTGGACACAAGGGACACTTGGTTTTGAGCTTTATGGGTAACAAGTGGAAGAAAGAGATGGCCGTTGAGTTGGAAGGAAGCTGGGGGATGGCTTATTAGTGTGTGTGAACCTTGAGAGGAAAGGTACCTGTGGAGAGGGAGGGTGATGGAGCAAGGGCCTGTGGGAAATAAAGAGAACAAGACCCTAAACATCAAGAAGAGCTTGGCCTTGAGCAAAGAAAGTGATTCCTCTGGTGCTGGGGAAAAGGGCATGGTGGGCTGCGGAGGAAGAGTACCCCAGGGGGCCCACTTCTACTCCCCTCATGGTTCCCAAAGACTGAATAATCCAGCCACTTCTCTGCACTGCCCCTTGTGGCTGTTTGCCAATTATTAAAATTTCATGAGGGAGTATGATTAGGAAAAACATGTCTAAAAGTAATCCTGGGGGGGATAGTAATTTGAGCAAGGTTGAGAAGCTCTCAGTTAGATCCTCCTTTCTCTCCTGCAAGAACACTGGCCATCTCTGCACAGTGTTCTTCCCCACCCCCTATTCCCCAGGAGTCATTCAAGACCTTTGTTCTTTCTCACCCCTGTCTGTCCATCTTCCCTCCAGGGGCAGATGCTTGTGCTTCAGCCCCTCTCCCCATCTTGTTCTTCTATTTGCTCCTGAACTTGTCTTCGGTAACTTTGGTCTTTCTCATCTGAATGCGAAAACAAAATGACAGCAACAAAACCCTTTCAAGTCCTCTGGCTGTTGTGCCTTTTCCTTCCCTTCACAAAAGGTTCCCTGAAAGAGTGCTCTTCTAACCTCAGCTCCCTGCTCAGCCCCTGCACACCCTGAAACTGACACTGAGCACCCTCTGGGCAAATCCAGTGGGCCCTGTTCTGTCTTCCTTTTTTTTTGTGTAACAGCCACTCTGCAGCTCGACACTCCTGGTCCTTTGACCAGTCTGGCCACCTCTGTCTTCGGCTCCATTGCTATTTCTTAGGATTCTAGACTTGAGCATTTTCTGTTCTCACTGTGCATGCTTTCTCTGAATATCTTGTCTACACTCCCTGTTTCCACTACCACTTATGTGCTATCACTTCCTAAATTCATGTTTCTAATCTCAAAGTTCTCCTTTAGCTCCAGATTCCGTATCCAGCTTCACCCAAATCTGTATTCCCTATATTGTTTAAAGGTGTCATTCCCACCCAGTCATCCTATCTTTCTACTTTATGCTTCTCTTGTTTTTGCATGTTTTTCTATTACCTGAGCAAATGAAGTAAAAGCTTAAAAAATCATTTGCAGAAGATTCCATTAAACAAAGTCACTGAGATAAAAGATTCTATATAGCACTTATTTGGTTTAGCATTTCTCAGTAGGGGATGGGGGATGCAGTTGGCCTTCTGGATAGGAAATGTTTTATTTAACATGACTGTCCTATGAATTGCAGGACCTCTTTCCACTAAATACTAGTGGAGATGCTTCCCCTCCCTGGTCTTTCTGATATCCAGTAGTGCCCCTGCACATGCGTAGCCTCTCCCCAAGGGAGTAACCATTACCCAGTTTGAAAAGTACCAAGTTGCATAGGGGATGAGAAGGAGGTTTAAGAAAACTAAAAATTTATTACCATGTTCCTTAGAAAGCAAAATCATATATAAGGGCTAGGACTGCATTGAGCATGAAACGGTATTTTCCTAATGCAGAGTTATAGAAAGTTGGTTGTTTGTATAGTTACCCTCTTCGAATTCCTACATACAAGATGAAATACCATGCCAGGAGTTGAGCTCCCCTTTGGTTCATGTGTCCCAGAAGGAGTACCTACATTCACAATGGGGTGTTTGGGGATAGGCTCACACACAGATGTGAAGGAGGAGTCAGGGTAGGGAAGGAGATGGTATTTTCCAGGCAGAGGGAATAATAACACATACAAGGGAAGAGGCAGAGAAAATCTGTCATGTTGAGTGAACTATGGTGGCTCAAATATGACTGGAGCACAGTTTTGCAAGCTGCAGTTTCTGGAGCTGAAGAGTGGTAATATTTGCACAACAGTATGAATGTACTTAATACCACTAAACTGTACAAAGGTGGTTAAGATGTCAAATTTTATGTTGTGTGTATTTTACCACAATAAAAAATATATGCCTGGAACATAAAGTAGAAAGGAGGACATTGTGGCAGTTGGGGAAAAGGGAGGCTTCTAGAGGGATTGTGGTGAGTAGGGGCCAGATCTTCAGTCCCCAAAGAATGTGCTGAACTACCCTAGGTTCTATAGTGAACTCACAGGGGCACCATGAGGTATTGGACATTTTTGAGGGAAAAGCAATAATAGCTGACATCTGTGGGGACACCATACTTGCTCCAAGTAGTTTATGGTTTTATTATTAGTTCACATTACATTCCTTTTGATAACATCACAGAGGAAGCTGAGTTGTTGGCAGATGAGAAAGTAGTACTGTGTAAAAACCCCTATGGAGAACTAGTAATGCAGGTGGAAATGTCTTGAGAAATTATGCAGTACCCAACAGGCACACATATCCCCTTAGGAGTTAGTTGTGCTTATTTAAGAATGAAATAAAAATATTTTTCCTTCAATTTATGTGAGGTTTTTAGATGGCTATTTAGGACACATATACGAAGTTTTGATCTAATTACTTAAATAAATGGAACTATTAGGTCTTTCTTTTTGACCAGGGGCCTATGAAAGTATTGCTGAATCACTAAATGCCCTGTGAACTGAGAACTTTTGAGAAGCTCTGGCCCAGATCCAATGGCCTCATGAGATTTTACTTCTGTAGGCACTGGTGAACCATTAAAGAGTAGCGAGCACTGTGAGCAGAAGACAGGCAGTATGGATAGCATTAGTGATCTGAGGGCCTTCAGGACTAGAGGCTGGGAAGCTTGTCAGAGGGCACTTGGAGTACTTTGAGGGTTGGGGATGAGGAGGGTCTAACTAGGCAATATAGACTGGATGGTAGAGAGAGGACAGGGTGTGGTGACTGAATAGGAGAATGTGGGAAAAGGAATATAGGGTGCATTCTGGCATCATGGTTTGAGTAATTAGGCCACTGATTACCTTATAGCAAGACAGGAGACTGTCAAAAGGGGTGGGACAGGGTAAAGGTACAGGGAGTAATGAACTCAGTTTGGGACTGGTTTTATCTGAGAAGGAGAACTGGGTCTGGACCACAGCAGGAAGGCTAGATTGGAGTCAGAGATTAGAGGAGCAATCAGTAGGAGGTAATACAAACCAGGAGTATGGGTGACATTTCTTCTCCCCATGTGGAGCAAGTGAGTAAAAAGCATGTTGTGTTTGTGTCTGTCTCTCTAGTGGGGAGAAAAGATTGAGTTTAAGGCTCTGGGGACCATTGCCATTTAAGGAGAGGAAAAGGAGACTGAAAAGAACTGTCAGAGTACCAAGAGGTGGGCAAGACTATGCACTGGACCCTAGAAAGAAGAAGGAGTGGTCAGCAATATCAAATGCTGCAGAGAACCAGTAGGATGTGAACTGAAAGTGGTCTGATGCTGGAGAGGTTATTGGCAACCTTGAAAAAAGAAGTTTCCGGGTGGTCATGGGGGTGGAGGCCGGATCAGTGTATATAGCTTGGAATGGCAGGGGCCATGGGGCTTAAGTATCCATGATGTCTCACCAAGTTTGAAGGTCACAGAAAGAGCAAGCTAGAGCTAGGAGGGCACACCGGATCAAGAGAAGGATGAATTCATTTGGTCTTCAGGTTGTTTTGTGTGTATTGGGAATAGCTTGAACTTGTTTCTGTGTTTCTGGGAAAGATCAGTGGAATAGATAGGGTTAAAGTTACAGTAAAGTATTTATAATTGATATCTTGATGTGACAGGTACTCTAATAGCCAGAAAGGAAGGGGTAGATGCAGGGCTGAGTCCTGGGTACAAGAAGGTAATACAGAGATCGTTAGGAATCAAGATGTTGTGGTAGGGGTACAAAAGAAGCTTAGGGCGCCCTGTGGATTGCCCCTATACGCAGTCAGCCTGGAAATGTCATTGTCTGTATGAACATGAGGGTCAGGGCAGCCACTGAGCATAAGGGTTGAGGCAGGAGATGAGTGGCAGGTTTCCCCTTGGCACAGCACTGCTTCACTTCTGTGGTGCTAAAAATCTGTCAGTCCCAATGTAACTTAAGAAAACTTCTACCGTATTATAATTTGCATTGCCTTTTAGTATGTTAGCCAAATAATTGCAGAACTGAATACAACTTTTACTTTGTTTAACTGATTCTTCTCTTGATTTTTAGTTAGAAATCCTGTGTTCTGTCAACATCCTCCAGTTTATATTCATTGCCTTAAGACTGGACAAGATCATTCACTGGCCATGGCTTGTATGTAACTTTTTAAATTCTTAAATAAACTTTTTTATTATAAAAGTAATTTGTGTTTATTGTAGAAAACTTAGAAAAGACAGAACATAAGCATAGGTAATAGAATAATAATGACCCAAAATCCACTGGGAGATAAGATGTTTAGAGTATTTTATTTCCTTGTTTCATGGTTTATTGTTTCATAAAGATAGTTGAGAACATATTACATATATAATTTTGTATCCTGCTCCTTTGTTCTAATGTTGTGTCATAAACATTTTCCCATATCAATAAAAGGTCTTTAAAAGCATAACTGTTAAAGTTTAATTGATGGAAAATATTCTTTAAATTCATTTACCAAATCATCCCCTTATTTCTGAAAATGGAGACTGTTACCAGTGATTTGCAATTATAAATCATGCTGTATAAAAATCTTTGCCTGATTTTTTAATTGTTTTCTTAGGAAAGAGTCCAGAAACAGTATTACTGGGCCAGAGGGTGGAAACTTTTTGAGATTTTGAAATACAAATTGCACTGCCAATTTACTTTTCAAAAAAACTGTACCAATTTATATTCCTACCAAGGGTGAGGTCTAAGTCATGCTTATAACCTGTGGCTTCAATTAATGTGTATTTGGCTAAGAATGACTGTGCATAGACAGATGGATGGATGGATACATGTATGCATACATATATATACATGGCAAGCTGCAAATTAGAGAATATACTATGGTTTCAACTATTAATGCATAGAAATAAGATGAGAATAAAGGTAGAAGAGCTACATTGCACCTGGGAGGTGGTCATGCCAGTGTCTTTTCCCCCCTGCTGCTTGATGTGTATTTTTGCACACAAGACATTTTCTGTAATTCACATGGTTTACCTTTAAAAAAAAAAAAGGAAGTAAAAATATAGTAAAACAATATTCATTTGGTGACAGGGAAGAAAATAAGGGAACATACATTGCCATCATAATTAATAAAGATAAGGCTCATCACTTCTGCCCAAAGTATTTGGTAAAATATTCATAATAGGACATATTGTCCAGGCACCTGTCCTACATCTTCCAGGTGCTGTATCTGGAGAATGGTAATTGGGTTTCAGACTTTCACTTCTGACATGGAGGAAACAAACCTTGGTAAGACCAAAATCTTAGTGTAAGATAAATCAGAAAAAAAAATAGGAACTGTGAATGTTTTCTATAGGTGAACAGAGGGATTTTTCCAGGCCTAATCCTGTGCAGGTCCCAGCAGATGAAGCAGTCTGATTGCACATTCCTACAATGATCAAGAGAGACCAAATGAGGCCATTAGTACCTCTAACATTTCACCCATGGGGGTTGGCATGCCACTAAGTGATAGTTTGATCACAGGGAAGACACTGTGCGTAGACTTTACAGAAAAACCTATGATCAGGAACTCCGAGATACTCAGAAAGACAAAAGCCTACAGGCTTATAGGCGCATTAAACAAGGTCTTTCTGGTACAACTGCAACAGACACAGAACCCACCTAGGAGAGGTGGCAGGGACTAGGCAACGGAGCCCTCCCAGCATCAGTGTGCAAGTTCACAGAGGGCCTGTGCACCCAGGGCAACTGAAGCTTCCACAGCACACATTCCCCAGTCTTTGGCAAAAGTACTTCTGGCAGGATGGGGAAATGACCTGTAAAGAGGATATGTTAAGGTGAGATGAGGTGAATGTGCATGGGGTGTCAGCACTGCCCTGTTTCCCTGGGGGTTGGGGGCAAGAGGGTGATGCTGGCAGAGCAGGTACAGGCTGAGTTAGATCCTACCTTAGGAAAAGCAGCTACAAGGCTTTCCACCCAAAGGTGATCCATGGTGGAACACTTACAGGGAAGGTGGCAGGTCACACAGTGAACCACTCTGTGTCCTCAGCATTACCAGCACGTAGGGCCATTCATTGGCCTTCATGCTTTCCCTGTCTTCACAGAGATCCAGCAAGGGGCAGTAACTAGAATACTGTAAAGACATTTTTTCTCTCCTTCCCTCAGGTTGTATGTGTCCCCCTGTGGATTCTCATGTCCTTTCTGTGCCTGGTGGTTCTCTATTATATTGTATGGTCCGTTCTGTTCCTGCGTTCCATGGATGTGATTGCAGAACAGCGAAGGACACACATAACAATGGCACTGAGCTGGATGACCATTGTCGTGCCTCTCCTTACTTTTGAGGTAAGCTTTCAACAGCAGAACTTACAAGGTCCTGAGGCCACCCTTTCCTATGAAAGCACCCTGGATACTGATAAGGTCAGTTAACTCCCTGGAAGTCACCATGAGCTAAGTTTTGGAGAGCATGCCAAGAGAGAATGACAGTAAAATTAGAATGTTGTTTTTTTGGAGGTGGGTGGCTGGAGGCTGGCAGTGAGAAATGCACCTTTCTAGGTATGAAGCACCTATATGCATCAATTTGTCTACTTCTAGAAAGAGAAGGTTGGTAGTTGTATTTTCATGTATGAGTTCTGTGGAGAATTATAGGATGGGCACTGTTGACTCCTCAGAACCCTCACCAGAAGAAAATCCCCATACCAATCCTGGTGTTGGATACTCTGCAGGTGGAAAAAATTTGTTTTCTTCAAAGTAGAGGGTTTCTGTGGTCTCCCAAAGAGCTGACTTCCCTTTTATGAGACCTGATGAGGGAGGAATGCTCTGGCTTCATATTGTCCATTTTCAGGTGCTGGATCCAAGATCCTCAACTGTTTGTCTTTCCTTAGATCCTGCTGGTTCACAAATTGGATGGCCACAATGCATTCTCCTGTATCCCAATATTTGTCCCCCTTTGGCTTTCCTTGATCACTCTGATGGCTACCACATTTGGACAGAAGGGAGGAAACCACTGTATGTACTTAGAATTTCAGAAATCCTTGACCTGTCTGTGTGCGTGCATGCGTGCATGTGCATGTGGCCCTGCTGTATGAAAGGATGCACCTGAAGGCCCCAGTTAAGGATTTGTATGGGAAAACTAGCACTGAGGAAGGTCTAGAATCTTACAGCGGAAGGACTTTCTGTCAACGTTGCTTTCCCTGCCCTGCACCATGGCCTCCCTAGCAGTATACTACAGTTTGAGGTAGGACTGACTATGAGAGGTAGCCTCTCTAAGCCCCAGCCCATCTGCTGCAACATGGAAATCAAGATACCTCCTTCTCAGGGGATCCTGAGGATTAGGTGAAAATCCACATCATCCATTGAACCATCGGAGTCCTCCTAGGTTCTATTTCCTCCTCGCTTTCCCCATTGTCATTCATGATGTCATTAGGTCTTGTTAGTGGTGCCCTGCTTGCTCTCTCTTCCTCTCCTACATGCTGTGATACCCAGGTCTAAAGTGATCTATGAGGAGAGTCCCTTCCTCACTAGACTGAGAGTTCCTTTGCACGTAGCTCCTGAACTGGAAGCCAACGGGAGTGGGTGTTGTGCACCAGGAGAGCCAGCACTGATCTGCTGGTGTGTGGTAAACAGACAGGAAGAGCAGGCCTCAGAGAAGTAGCTGTGAGGTGGCCCCATGAGTTCACGATGTCTCCTGGCCTGGACCAACATGTGCCCGCCGTACTCCTGGATTCCAGAGGATGACAGAAATTGTTTCCTTGGATGCCACTCTTTTATCACACATTAGTACATCCTGAGTGGGGAAGATTAGAGGATGTCCACAAAGTCTAGATGCTGCAGGTATTTGAGATTCACTAGAGCAAGCACTTAAGCTGGGACACCCATCAGAAGCCATAGGAGGGCTTTGCAAGCAGACTATCCTGCCCACCAATTCTGATTTAGGAGGTATGGGCTGGGCCAAGATTGTATCCCTACCAAGGTCCCAGGGACACTATCATGGCTGGTCCAAGAAACTCACTTGGAGCAGCATGGAGCTCAGATCTGACTTCTTTTCCTTATTGGGTATTTAGGCCTTACTCTCTTCATTTCTAAGACATCAAGATAAAACTTATTCAGGAAGGAAAAATAATATGAAATGCAGTGCAGGCTAGTATTTGAAAAAAGTACAATCTTCTTTTTCAGGGTGGTTTGGTATTCGCAAAGATTTCTGTCAGTTTCTCCTTGAAATCTTCCCATTTTTGAGAGAATATGGAAACATATCCTATGACCTCCATCATGAAGATAATGAGGAAACAGAAGAAACCCCAGTTCCAGAACCTCCTAAAATTGCTCCTCTGTTTCGAAAGAAGACCAGGGTAGTTATCACCCAGAGCCCTGGGAAGTACATCCTCCCACCTCCCAAATTAAACATTGAAATGCCAGATTAGACACCACTTTCTGGGACAGAACGCAAGTTCACCGGGACGCATGCACTCCTCCACCTTCCTCTGTCTCTGTCTCCCCTCCCAGAACTAGAACTGGAACTCCAGGTACTTCCATATCATGGTTTGGGGGTGTGTCAGTGGATGTGGATGCCCTGGAAGGAGCATGTGTGAGAGGGAGAGATCAAGCTGGTTCAGACCCATTGGTGGTGGCTGATTAGGCCACCTGTAGAAGTAACATCTACAGAGCTAGTTTTCAAAGTTCTAAAATTCCTATCAAAAGTGTTATTTGAAAATGTATTTTTAAACTGGGCCAGCCTCACCTTAGCTCAAATTCTCCTGTTGTGGTGTAGTCAGTATGAACTGTAAATAGGCCTTTCTGGCATTACATGTGTATCCACACCATCATTACTGTTTGTGTTCCTGCTTTGGAAGTAGTTTCTCTTTGGGCATGCTGACAGCAGTTTTTAATGGCCCCCATAAGTGAGTCCTTTCTATTGGAGTGACTCTGTGCTTGTATAGTATTTATACAAATATTTTAGCATTGTAATATAGTCTTAAATCCTAGTTCTGTACAGTATATCCTGTTAAAGTATTTTTTTACAAGCTTGTACTGGAGACATATATGTTCTGTTTTAGAAGTAGAAGTTGGTGGCATACCTGTCCCACCCACTGTGTGCCACCCCTTAACAGGACATCGCTGTTTCTCCTTGAATTTCTCCACATACATAGTAGCTGCTACTGCCAGAATAGCTCGAATAAGCAAGAAAAGGTCTGTGCTTTTCTAACATTCTTGGAATATTGGCTTGCCAGAAAACTATAAAGCACTGTTTGAAACTGGAACACTGGAGGAAGTTGCTGAGACTAGTAACAGCCAGTGGAATTATGTATATGAGAAGATATGAGGCTTTTTTGTCTGCCTCCAACAAGAATGCTTCTGGCTGGACCCGTGCTTTTAAGGAGGGCAGTTGCTCCAGGAGCTGGTGGTGAAGCTAAGCAAGTGTCAAAGCGGGAAGAAACAAGTAGGCCATTTTTTAAAAGAGGGTAAAAGGAGCACTGACATTCTCATCCAGGAAGAGTGAAGGGTTTAAGGCAGGCATCTGCTAACTTGCCTAAACCGTGTTCAACTGATGTCCACCATATACATGACTCTAGCCCAGCCCTCGCCTCCAGCTAGACTGTTCTTTCTGGGGGCAAGGGAGACATTAAGAATGGTGTAGCCTTTCCTGCTTGGTGTATAACAAATGTAGATCAATCTACTATTTTTGCTCCTTTTAGCTGTTCAATAAACTGGTTCTTCATTTTCAATGTGCTCTGTGTGGGTCTTGCTTTACGTACAGTATGGAACACTAAAAATTTTTCTGAACCAGCAGGGAAGCAAACTGCTAGCTGCCACAGGTGGCTGAGTCATCATGTAGAGGTGGGTGAAAGTCCCTGTCCCTAATGAATCTTTAGGTACATCCTAAACATGCAGTACGCAGAGGGAAAGTGGTGTCACAGAGATTTTACTCTTGGCTGGAGAATGCAGTTCTGCAATTGTTACAGTTCAGGAGCCTAGCCTTACGAAAGTGTTCTTGGGTTCCAAGACAGTTTAAAACTGAAATCAGCTATTTAGTGTTCCCAAGGCATTGCCTGGAAACATCAGTGGCTGAGTGTTGTTTATGAAGAAATAAAATTTCGTGATTTTTGTGTAGCTCACCCTAGCTGCCTACAGTTTAATAGGCATTTAACAGATGGTGTTTCAGCCCATGCTTTGCAGCACCTAACAAGGAAGTCCACCACTTGCTGGTGTCAAGATGATCTCCTGCAGGAGTAAAAGGCCACAGATGGATCATTTCTAAAGCTCATTAGGTTTCAGACTTGCTGTTAGACAAAACACCCTTTTCGGCAACCACAGTAGCTATGGCTTAGTGTCAGATACCTTGCTACTTAATGTACATTCCATTGAATTCTCTGGAACCTATGAAGCAGGTGAAACTGCTATTATCCCCATGAGGAAATGGAACCTCAGAACGGTCAGGTAACAAGCCCAGGTAACAAGCCCAGAGTCATGTAGCTGGGAAATGTCAGGACCGAGTTGCCAGGGATCCCCAGCCAATAGTACAATCTCCGCAACACGCCTCTTTCCCTCTGCATAATGCATATTCGGACAATACCTGAAGACTCATTAGGGATGTTCACTCTCCCCTACATGCCTTGGCCACCTGTGGCAGCTAGTGGTTTCCTCTGAGGAAAAGGAAGAGACAACTGTAGGAGAGAAGAGAGGGCTAAGCCTTCTAAGTCTTTTAACAAATCTCATTCAGAGCTCAGTTGGAAGGTGGCTAAGAACTCTTGGTGGATCCCACCTGGACTCAGCAGGACCTGGGCCTATGTCCTCTCCCTATCTGAATCTGTGCCACTCTGACCAAGATTGTGACTCCGCAGGTTCCCTGAAGAGGTAGAGGCAGGGGTTGCTCAGCCTGACAATCATGCTCAGGGTCCCCCAGAGCCAACAGTAGCACCTGGAGTTGGTTTCTGTGGGTCCTGTGTGTTGAGGTGGGTTGACCCCTCAGTCCTCACTGGAGGGTCCTCACAACCTTTGCAGAGAATGCTTACAGTACCAGGACAGATGCCAGAGAGGGAGCTGTAGCACCCAGGATGTGAGGTAAGAGTCAGAGACTACTCCCTTCCCTTGGCCTCTCTTCACTAGCTCAGCTGACACTTTGGAAACCCTGTGTTCTAAAGGTTAGTTATTACTAAAGATACTGAGCAAGAGCAAGGATTTGGAGAAGTTCTGCCAGTTTGCACTTACCTACCTTTGCCTTGTGGAGTGCAGGGATATTAATACATTTTACATCTCTACCTAATGTGTGTGTAATATAAACATAAATGTAGATTCGGCAGCTGTCCGTCTCGAGAGACGATGGTGTAGCTTCTTAAGAGTCTACCTGCACCGCCGAGAATGGCTGTGCAGTCCGACTCGGGAGTGACCCGGTATCTGTCTCCTCCCGTGTTGAATCGACATCTTGCGATGACGCTGGAGTGTCCTCTCCAGTGAAGCTGAAGCTACAGAGCCTGGGCAGGGTGATATGGAGAGTCTGCTGTTGCCCATGCAGCAGACCCCCCCTCTCTTCGCAGCTGAAGGGTCCAAGGGAAAGACGGAGTCAATACAGCTTGGCTTCAGGTGCGCCGCAGGAGTTGCCGGTGTTGACTACAACGTCAAACCGCCTTAGGGACTCCGGCTCCGGATTTTCTGTCGGGGTTTACTCCCTTAGCCTTTCCCCTGAAGAGGTATGCCGCAAGGCAGCGGAGGTTTTTTGGAGTCAGAGTTTTCCTTCTCTGATGTGCCCTGACTGGAAGATCGAACCAGCGACACTTAGCTCGCAGGCCGACGCTCAATCCACTGAGCCAAACCAGCCAGGGCTAAAATGTAGATTACATGTGCTTAAATACCCATATATGTACATACCACATAAACACATAGGCATGCATGTTTGTCATACATTTATGTTATTTTATTTGAGGATATCTATTCTTATGCTGCATGATTCACTGTGATATTTGATAGTTTACTTCTTTATATTCTATTAGAATAATAACTTTTGAAATGCCAGTCACTCACTAGGATTGTTTCATGAGGTTGTTAGCACAGACTTTGGAGTTAATTGCCTCAATCATCCCATTTTTCTGCTGTCCTGCTATTTCCCCAGGGCTACTGGCGGTTGTGGTCTGAGGGCCTCATATTTGTGCAGTGAAGTAGGGACAGAAGTTTAAAACTTTTTCTTTTACCCATCCTGTCATCTGCATTGTGCAGCCTATAGCCCCTCCAAACTTGCTTTCTTGCCCATGTCCCCACCTCTATACACAAATACCAGCATATCACAGCCTGCAGTCTCCTCCAAGGCATTTTCATGTTTTGTTGTTTAGATTTTGTTGTTCATATTTATGTGTGTGTGTGTGTGTGTGTGTGTGTGTTCAAAGACTTCATTTCTTAGAACACTTTTAGGTACATAGAAAAGAGGAAGGTACAGTGATTTCTCAATAACCCCTAACCCCCATCCATGCATAGCCTCTCCTCTATTATCAATGTCCCCAACCACAGTGATACTTTTGTAACAACGGATGAGCCTGAAATGATACATCATTATCACTCAATGTCCATAGCTTACATCAGGGTTCACTCTTGGTGTACATTCTATGGGTCTGGACAAATATATAATGGCATGTATCCATATAGTATTGTATAGAATATTTTCACTGCACTAAAAATCTGTGCTCTGCCTATTCATTCTTTCCCCCACAATCCCTGGCAACCACTGACATTTTAACTATCTCCATAATATTGCCTTTGCAGAGTGTTATATAGTACGAATCATACAATATGTAAACTTTTCAGATTGGCTTTTTTCACTTAGCAATAACTTTTAAGGTTCTTCCATGTCTTCTCATGGCTTGACAGCTCATTTCTTTTAGTGTTGAATAATATTCCCTTATCTGGATTGCCACAGTTTATTTATCCATTCACCTACTGAGGGACATTTTGATTACTTCTGTTTTGTCAATTATTAGTAAAGCTACTATAAATAATCTGTGCGCAGGTTTTCATGTGGATGTGAATTTTCAACTCCTTTGGGCAAATACTCATATGATTGCTGGATTATATGGTAAGAGTATGTTTAGTTTTTTAAGTGCCAAACTGTCTTCCAAAGAGGCTGTACTTTTGCATTCCCACCAGCAATGAATGTGAATTCCCACTTCTCCACATCCTCACCATCATTTGTTGTTGTCATGTTGGCCAGCCTAATTATTATATTGTGGGGGTGTATTTAAATTCATTCCCCTATAGTTTTCCATCATTAATTTTGGGAGTGGTAAACAAAGTCTGAGCTTGTCATGATGGCAGCTATGGGTCAGACACTAAATCGGTAAATCTTTAGGCAGAATTGATATTTTGCAATATTTTGTTTTCTCTCAATGAATATAACATAGTATTCCATTTTGGAGGGCCTTTACCCCCAAATTATCAGTAAACTTGTATAGCATTCATAAGGATTTTGTATTGATCTGTTAGGCATCTTAGTTAAATTTTGGATTTTGTTAGTGTTGTAAACAAAGTACTTTCTATTACATATTCTAAATAATTTTTGCTTCTGTTTGGCAAGGCTCTTGATTTTGCTGTGTTGATCTTCTATGCACTATTTTTCGAAGTCTCTTTTTCATTTGAACATTTCATGTGCCCATTACTTTCAGCTTTCTTAGAAAGGTGATTACCTTGTTACACCAAATATTAAACTCATTCTTTTTTTTTTTTTTTTAAGAGAGGGAGAGAAACATCAGTGTGTGGTTGCCTCTTGCATGCCCTCAACTGGGGACCTGGCCTGCAACCCAGGCATGTGCCCTGACTGGGAATTGAACCAGTGACCTTCTGGTTTTCAGGCTGGCACTTGATCCATTGAGCCACACCAGCCAGGGCTAAACTCATTCTTTTCAGTACTCATACCTATACTTTATTTTGATATCCATAGCTCTGGTTTTGTGTTCCATTGTAACTTCAAAAAGTAGCGGTGATAGAATACACACACACACACACACACGACATATCTCTGACAAGAATGTGTCTAACATTTCACACTTAAGCATGTTTGCAGTTGATTTTGAGAAAGGAAAATTCCCTTCTAATCTCATTTTGCTAATAGTTTTTTCCATGTTGAATTTCTTTCAAAGAATTTTTCTGTACCAACTGATGTGATCAAATGTTTTTCTTTTGCTCATTTGTTAATATAGAGGATTGGAATTTAAAGAAGTTTTTGATGTTAAATCATATTTTCATTCGTTGAACATGACCTGTTTGTCCATTTAATTCACTACTGTGTTAAATATGCTATTAATTTATTTAGGGTATTTGCTGCTATGTGAGTATTTTTGGCTCAAGTGTTCTTTTCATGGTGGGGTCCTCCTATGGTATTTAAATCAAGAACTAGCTTGGGAAAATGAATTGAAGAATTGCTCACTTTTTATGGTTCAAAAGAACTAGCTAAGACAGCATTGAATTCTTCCCAATAATTTGGTAGAAGTGACCAGCAAAACTGTGTTATTCTGGAACATTTTAGGGTTGCTCAAGCTTAGGGTGGATACAGTTTCAATTTGTAATGAATTTAAGTTTTTTATTTCTTTGTGGATCTATTTGATCATACACACAGGGTGGAGCAAAAGTAGGTTTAGAGTTGTGAGTACTTAAAACACAGAGTTTATTTTTGTATTATTATTTATTAATTACTGTCTTATTTTCCATACAACTCTGTCTTGGCCCTGGCTGGTTTAGCTCAGTGGATTGAGCGTCGGCCTGCGAGCTAAGTGTCGCTGGTTCGATCTTCCAGTCAGGGTACATCAGAGAAGGAAAACTCTGACTCCAAAAAACCTCCGCTGCCTTGCGGCATACCTCTTCAGGGGAAAGGCTAAGGGAGTAAACCCTGACAGAAAATCTGGAGCCGGAGTCCCTAAGGCGGTTTGACGTTGTAGTCAACACCGGCAACTCCTGCGGCGCACCTGAAGCCAAGCTGTATTGACTCCGTCTTTCCCTTGGACCCTTCAGCTGCGAAGAGAGGGGGGGTCTGCTGCATGGGCAACAGCAGACCCTCCATATCACCCTGCCCAGGCTCTGTAGCTTCAGCGTCATCGCAAGATGTCGATTCAACACGGGAGGAGACAGATACGATGTCACTCCCGAGTCGGACTGCACAGCCATTCTCGGCGGTGCAGATAGACTCTTAAGAAGCTACACCATCGTCTCTCGAGACGGACGGCTGCCGACGACGATGAGGTCTGTCTGGAAAATGTCCAGCCATTGTTAATATAATGAGAATGGTTTGTGTAACATTGATATAACCTGACAGCCAAGGAGCGTGGACTGGAATACACATGCGTAAATAATGATGACTTCACTGTACTAGTCAGTGGGGACAGTAGATGCTGTTGAGTGAGCATGGGTACTTGTGGTCATCATATTCAAAATGACTGAGTAGAGCAACAAGTCTGGATCAAATTTGGCATTAAGCTTGAACATTCCTCCACGGAAACTATTTGGATGATTCAGAAAGCAGCACCTATGGGCACATGGTAATTGGCAGCTTCATCAGGACAATGTGTCCACTCATGCATGTCTCATGCAGCTTTTTGGTGAAACATCATAATCACCCAGGTGACTCAGCCCCCTACAGCCCAGATTTGGTGCCCTGTGACTCCTGATTCTTCCCCAAACTAAAATCACCTTTGAAAGGTAAGAGATTTCAGACCATTGATGAGATTCAGGAAAATACTATGGGACAGCTGATGGTAACTGGAAGAACTGTGTGAGGTGCCTACTTTGAAGAGGACTGGGGTGTCACTGTCCTATGTACAATGTTTCTTGTATCTTCTTCAATAAATTTCTCTATTTTTCACATTACACAGATGGATACTTTCTGGGAAGACCTTGAATCTATTGGAATGGTCCATTTACTTAGAATTTCAAATGTAATGGCATGTTATTTACAAATAAAATTATATATTTCTTTGAAAACATTGTTGGTTATTCTTTGCTTCATAGTTTGCTTTGCTTCTCTGTAGTGTTATACCTTAAGGTGTTTCCCCTCCTTTAAAAGCAATTATTGATAAAAGCAATCTTGCTTTATATGTTATATATCTTGAAAGCATTATCATTTTTGAATATATATTAGGAAATATATTAATAAAGAAGACAAAAGAGTAAAACAGCTAATTTTAAAAAATCTGCAATGGATTCAATTCAGTTCTGTATATCATTAAAGATTTTTTCAAGATTGTTTTAAAAGAACTTTTTTATTATAGACAGTCTCAGACATGTAAACAGTAGGGAATAGTGTAATAAACCCCATATATCTGAAACCCAGCATCAACACTCTTCCAAACATGGCCAATCTGGTTCCAACTATACCCCTACCTACCACCTCAGATCTCAGCCACTGGAATACTGTTAAGCATCTACAAAATATCATATTATTTTATCTCTAAGTACTTGCAGTATGCATCTCTAAAACATAAATACTCTTTTATGAAACATAAAGCCAACATGATTATCATTAAATAAGTCCTTAATACAGTGAAATGTCCACTTATTTTTCACACTTTTCTGGTAGATGTACACTTGTTTTAAAATAGTTTCTTTAAATCAGTGTCAAAATATGTTCTATACATTTTGATTGTTCAGGTCCCTTAATTCTTTTAATTCTTTCTCAGTCTAGACATTTCCCACATCACCTTTTTTTAGCAAGTGCTGGGTATATTTTGTGGAGTATGCAAAGTAGATATGCTCTAAATGACTAAAAATATGTTTATTTGGACTATATTTAAAGCAACTGGATATGTAATTTGAGCTTGGCATCAATGGATTTTGCACTAACAACCCAAGCCTCTATGAAGAACTAAACAGCACGGAGGCCATTTTAGGCCGATACATAGGGGCCATCTTTGGTCTATTTATATAGAAGTCAATACTTCCTTACCTACAACAACAAAAAATCTGTTAATGAAAGAATGTCATAAATTGGACTTCATCAAAATTCAAAACTTTTCTTTAAAATATACCATTAGGAGGGTAAGAAGACAAGTAGCACAGTGAGAGAATGTATTTTCAAATCACATATCTGATAAAAGTCTTACACCAAGTATATACAAAGAACTCTAAAATCTCAATAAGAAGGAATCAAACTATTCAATAAAAAACGGGAAAAGATTTGTACATACATTTTCCCAACTAGATGTACAGATGACAGTCATTTTTAACTAGAAATTCAACATCATTAGCCATTGTGTAAATGCAAATAAAAATCACAAAATACCACCACACACCTATTAGAACACGTAAAATTGAAAGAGCGACCATACCAAACACTAGCCAGGATGTAGATCACTGGAACACTTATACCTGGATGGTGAAAGTGTAGTATGGTACACCACTTTCTAAAACAGTTTGCAAGTTTCTTGAAAATTTAAATATACACCTATCATATGATGCAGCCATCTCACTTCCATTTATTCATATAAATGTTTAAAAATGCAAATAAATCTATCATGGCACAAAGCAAATCTGTGGTTTCTTGGAAATGGAAATAAAGAGAGGGAAAAGAGCAAGGAGGTACAAAGTTCTGTCAGGAAAGTTTTTGAGATGATGGATATGGTCATTATTTTGATGGTAGTGATGGTTTTACTGGCATATGCATATGTGAAAACTATCAAATTGTATATTTTTGGAAGTTTGTTGTATGTCAATTATACTTCAATAAAGCTATTTTTTTAAATTTATATTTTCTGCTGGAAAAAAACAACTCTTCTGCGTTCCAAACTCCCATATCCTCATCTTTTATGTATTCAATTTTATTTTATTATTCTTAAATTTTTATTGAATTTATTGGGGTCACATTGGTTAAGTTATATAGGTTTCAGGTGTACAATTCTTTAATATATCACCTGTTTATTGTGTGTTCAGCACCCTAAGTCAAATCATCTATCACCATTTATCACTGCTTTATCCTCTTCTGCCTTCCCCTGCCCCTTTCCTTCTTGTAATCACTACACTATTGTTTGTGTCTATGACATTTATTTTTTTATTTTGCTTCATCCCTTCACCTTTTCAGCCTTCATGTTTAAGATGAAACTGACTCAGAAAGCTTAAGTTACTTTTCCAAAGTCACACAGGTACTCAGTAGCTCTCTCTTTTCCACTGACTGTTCACAAGCATATCCCAGGGAAATCCAACAAGGTCAAAATGGGTTCATGAGACAGGTTAGTTCCATGATGTTCTTCAGTTAAGAGGGGGCTAACGTCCCTGGTGGGGTTATGCTCCACATCCCCATTCCCATCTGTTGTCCCTACCTTTCACCAAGGGGAAGAAGCAATCCATCTCCACATTGCTTCAGGAATGGGAGATGCAGAGGGCACTGCTTCGACCAGACCCTCCTGCCAGGGACTCCGCTTCCTGGTGTGCACCACAGACTCCCATATCCTCTTGGTTATCTAGCAGAATCTCAAACATAACAAGGATAATTGAACTGTTTCTTTTTCTCCCTTCCCTCCCCAGTCTGGCTCCACTTGCTTACCTCTTAATTTCGGAACATGGAAACTCTGGTTTCTAGTGGTTCAAGCTGAAATTCCTGGAGTCTTTCTTGAATGCCCTGTTTCCTTATATTTCACATCCCATCAGTTGGTGAAGTTTTGATGGCTGTAACTCAAAATTATGAAAATTATGTTGGGATCATTGAGGGCTACCTTACAGGCTGCCTTCCCTAGGCAATGGCTCTGTTGTGTACATCTAATTCCCTGGTGCCAAGCACAGTGCCTGGAACATAGAAGAATATCCATTAATATGTGCTGACTGACCTATTACTTACATCTAGGATACTTGTGTTCTGAAAGATAGAGTTTGGGAAATATTCACTGAAACGTGCTTGTCTCCCTTGCTAGGATAAGAGTTCCTTAAGAATAGTATTCTTTTTTTGTTCCAAACTGTATTCCTAGAACCTAGTACAATATCTAGCACTTAATAGATTCTCAGTACATGAATAAATGAATAAAGTAATAATGAGTCAATGAGTGACATACACACCCTCTCTCTATATATATATACATTTATGGATACAAGTGAATCATTTTTAAACTTAAGATATAATTTACATAGTATTAAAGTTTATCCACTTGAAGTGCTCAATTAAATATTTTTATTAAATCAAGTGAGCTGCACAACCATCATCACTATCAAGTGTTAGAAAATATCCATCACCTGCATAAGATTCCTTGTGCCACTTCTAGTGAAACCCTGTTTTCATCTTCCACCCCAGGCAACCACTAATCTACTTTCTGTCTCTAATGATTTGTCTTTTCTCAAATATTCATATTAATGGAATCATACCATATGTCTTTATTTGGCTGATCCTTGTTATAGCGTGTATCAATAGGTTTTTATTTATTGTTGAATAGTAATTCATCATATATCACATTTGGTTTATTCTTTTTCAGGTTGATAGACATTTGGATAGCTTTCCTTTTCAGTTACGGAAATCTTAGGCTGAATAAATTTTTTTTTCCTCTTAGGTAGTGGAATTGCTGGGCATATAAAATTTTTCTGTGTACAGTTTTAAGACATTGACTCTTTTGCCTTTACTATTCAGTTTATGATTTTTAAAAACATATTCTGGAAACAAGTCCCTTATCAGGGATATGATTGGCAAATAATTTTTCCTAGTCTATGGCTTTTCATTTTCTTAATTTTGCCTTTTAAAGTGAAAGGGTATTTAATTTATTGATTTTTTTCTTTCTTTCATGGATTGTGCTTTTGGTGTTATATTTGAAAAATATTTTACCTAATCTAAGTTGTTGAAGAGAGTTTCTTATGAATTAATTTCTGGGTATGATCTGAGATAAGGATATAAATTTATCATTTTGTAGGTGGCTATCCATTTGTCCCAGAACCCTTTAACTGTGATTCTTAGCACCTTTGATGAAAATCAATGACCACAAATATATGGACTTACTTGTGGACTCTCCATTTTCTTATGGCTATTTATATGTTTATCCTATACAAAAATTATATTGTCATGATTACTATATCTTTATAGTAACTTTTGAAAAAAAATAAAGTTCTATCCCCCAACTTGACTCTTTTCCAAATCATTTCACCTATCCTGAGTCTTCTACATTTCAATATAAATTTAGAAACATCATGCTAATTGTTACAAAGAAAAAGGAAAGCCTGCTGAAATTTTTATATGGGTTGTGTTTAATCTATAGATCAATTTGGGGATTATGATATCTTAATATTACATCTACTGACCCATGAACACAGTATGTTTATCACTTTCTTTTTTTAAAGATTTTATTTATTTATTTTTAGAGAGGGGAAGGGAGAAAGAGAGGGAGAGAAACATCAATGTGAGAGAGAAACCAATCAGTTTCTTCTCATACACGCCCTGACCCAGAATTGAACACACAACCCAGGCATGTGCCCTGATCAGGGATCGAACCAGCAACCTTTTACTTTGCAAGATGATGCCTAACCAACTGAGCCACATTGATCGTGGCTCTCCCTTTCTTTCGGTGTTCTTTAATTTCCCTTGACAATGTTTTGTAGTTCGCAGTATAGTTTCACTTTTCACTTTATTAAATTTATGTCTTATTTTATTCTTTCAATGGTATTGTAAATGAAATGGTTTTCTTAATTTTTAGGTTGTTCATTTCTAGTACATGGACATACAATTGATCTGTATTTACTGATATCGTATCCCCCTTGCTTAATTCTTTTATTAGTCCCTGTAGTTTTGGATGGGTTCCTTAAGATTTTCTCTATACACAATTCTGTTGTCTATGAATACAGTTTCATATATCCTTTAGAATTGTGTTAACAGTAACAATCCAAACTTCATGGTTGCACCCACTTTTGAATGATATATACCCTCTATGTCCTTGAAAACATGACCCAGTTATTTCTTAGAATTCCTGGGGCTGCCTCACACATATTCATTAGTGTTGTTCCAGTGTATCTCACACTAAAAACCTGGTCAGACCCCGGGAAGCCACAGGAAGGCAGTCGCTGCAGCCAGTCTTTTCTGGAAATGTTGATATCCAGGACAAGAGTGGAGACCATACACTCTTCAGGAACAAACTAAAAGTGAAATTAAGAAAACAGTTCGTTTTACAATGACATCAAAAGCAATAACTATTTAGGAATAAGTTTAACAAAGTAAATGATAGATGGCCAGTGACAAATGAGCTAAGAAAAACTGGGTCTGGGGCCCCAGTGGCTGGGGTGCCATCTTTCTTGTGAACTGCAGTCCTGCTGATAGGGGCCAGGTCACAGACAAGACCAAGAAGGTCTTCTCTTCAGAGGAAATAAAGAATCTGTCCCAGATGTTACTGACAATTCAGGGGCCCAGCAGCATTTTAAGGAACCACCAGCTGGTTCTCCACACCTCCAAGGTAGAGGGGAAGAAGGCCATGGTCTGTCGGCCCCAAGAAGATGGCTCCAGCAGCTCTGAGTTGGTACTGGGGCCTGACCAGCATACCTACACCTTTCCCCCCCCTGGAGAGCCCCTTGAAGACCTATGTGGAGGCTACAGAGTTCCCATCCACCAGCTTCTCTGGCCTGATTTCCTACTCTCTCCCCCTGGTGCAAGAGTCTCAAGAGACCTTGAGACCTTGGTACACAAGGACACGGTAGTGTTCAGGGTGGCTCCTTGCATCTTTACTCCCAGCACCTGGATGCCTCTTGAGGTCTACCCAAGCAGAGAGCTGCAGGTCCAAGGTTTTGTGAACACGGTGATGGAGCTCAGTGAGGAGAGTAACAGCAAGGTGTCTACGAGGACCCCAACCACCTGGGCAGGTGGCTCCAGGATAAGATGGCCTGCTACACCTAGGCTCCCCACAAGACTCTTTGGTCCTCAACAACCCTCGGGTCGCCAAGCTCAAAGATTTCCCCATGAAATACTGAGCCCAGGGATTGGCTGCATGATCCAATGCACCAAGGACCACAGGGTGGCCAGCATGGATTCCATTGGGAACCTGAGTGTGTCCCCACCTGTCAAGTTCAAAGGGGTAGAGTATCCTCTAGGCAGGATCCTCATTGGCAGCAGCTTTTACTCCAGCAAGGAGGGCCGGGACATGAGTAAGGACCTCCGGGACTTCCTCTATGCCCAGCAAGTCCAGGCCCTGGTGGAACTCTTCTCAGACTGGCTGATGACCGGCCACATGGATGAGTTCATGTGCTTCATCCCCACACAGGTCAAGAGCGAGGGCAAAAAGGGCTTCTGGCTGCTCCTGGCCAGCCCCAGCTCCTGCTACAGGCTCTTCCAGGAGAAACAGAAGGAGGGCTATGGAGACATGCCTCTGTTTGAAGAAGTGAGGGAGGATCATCTCTAACGGAAGAGAGCCCAGTACCATCAATCAAATTCTGGTTGATGAAAACATGAGAAAGCAGAATGACTATGTGGAGAAGTGCATCAACCTGAACCGAGACATCCTGAAGCAGGAGCTGGGCCTGCTGGACAGGGACATCATTGACATCCCCCAGCTCTTCTGCTTGGAGCAGCTGATGAACATCCCCTCCAGCCAGCAGACTGAGAAACTCTATGCCAGGCCCTACTTCCCCAACCTGCTGTGGGTGGTTGTGATGGGCAAGAACCTGGGCATCTCCAAGCCTTTTGGGCCCCAGATCAAGGGTACCTTCTGTCTGGAAGAAAAGGTATGCCAGTTGCTGGAGCCCCAGGGTTTCAAATGCACCTTCACTGATGACTTTGATTTCTACCTGACTGAAATCGGAGATGTCTGTGCTTGTGCCAGCATCCATCAGATGCCCTTTGCCTACAAATGATGGATGATGATGCCTTAGAACCAGATCCAGCACAAAGGGCCCACTGTCACCGTGCCCTTGCCTGCTTGCGGGTGGGGGGCACTGGAAAGTTGAGACACTACACCCCTTCCTTACCATGTTCCTCTGTCCCTCAGAATCCAGTGGTGGTGGGGGGAGGGCAAAGGCTGCCAGCCTGAACCCTTTGGATAAAGATGGCAACTGTCTTCAGCTGATAAGTGGTTACTAACTACCCATTAAAGCTATAGCTGTTCTGAATGCAAAACAAAGAAAAAAGAAAAGAGAAAAAAGAAAACTTTTTACAATGATATCAAAAGTAATAACTATTCAGGAATAAGTTTAACAAAAATGACAGATTTGTATACTCAAAAAACTACAAAATATTGTTGAAGGAAATTAAACAAGACTTAAATGGAAAAAGATCCCAGGTTTATGGACCAGAAGACATATTGTTAACATGGCAACATTTTCTAAATTATCTACATATTCCCTGCAATCTCTATCAAACTCCCAGGTGCTTTTATTTCAGAAATTCACAATCTGATTCTAAAATTTATATGTAAATTCAAAGATACCCAGAATAACCAAAACAAACTTGAAAAAGAACAAAGTTGGAGGACTCACATTTACCAACTTGAAAATTGACTACAAAGCTACAATAATCAAGACTATGGGATACTAGCATAGATCAGCAGATTAGAATTTGGGAATCTAGAAATAAACCCTTACATCTATGGTCAATTGATTTTCAATATGCATGCTCAGATAATTCAGATAAGTCTGGGGAAGCTGGATATGCACATGCAAAAGAATGAATTTTGACTCCTTCCTCAAATAATATATAAAACTTAACTCAAAATGAATCATAGACCCAAATGCAAGAGACAAAATTATAAACTCTTAGAAAAATATACAGCAGTAAATCTTTATGACTGTGGGTTATACAAATTCTTAGATATCATACCAAAAGCACAAAAAATATGATAAAGTGGACTTGATCAAAATGTAAAACTTTTGTGTTCAAGAAAGTGAGACAATCCACAGAATGAGAGAAAATATTTGCAAATCATGAATCAGATAAAGGGACTTGTATCCAGAATACATAAGGAACACTTACAACTCAACAATAAAAAGACAAAAAAAAATACCATTAAAATGGACAAAGGATTTGAATAGACATTTCCCCAAAGAATATCTACAAATAGCCAATAAGCACATGACAAGATGCTGAACATCATTACTCATTAGGGAAATACAACTCAAAACCACAATGAGATACCATTTTATACCACTAGTATGACTATAATAAAAAAGACAGGTAATAACCACTGTTGACAAGGACATAGAGAAATTAAAGGCTTCATATATTGCTGCTGGGAACGTAAAATTGAGAAAAAGTTCAGTTACTTTGGACAGTGGAAAGCAGCTCTTGCTATGTGGAATGCAGTCAGTAATGGGAGCTTAGAAAATCTCCACTCAGGAAATCTGGCCTGATTACTCCTGTCTATGGAAGACCCAACTCTGAATTCAGGGAGTCACAGACTACAGAAGGTAGAAGCGCAAAGCACCACCAAACTGCCATGAATGCATGGTAGTATGCACCCAATTCACCTTGAGGACCTTATTGATAAGCATATACTCGCTCTGTACGGCTGAGTTGGACCTGAGATCCTGGAATCCTAATATGTCCACATGTGGTATGGATGCTGTTAGTTCAGAACCACTGGAGGATGAGATAATGGAGGAAAGAAGTCAGACTGGTGACAACTGACCTTGATGTCCTTTAGAGGTCAGGGAGGTGCAGTTGAGAAAAACAACCAGAGTGGCCTTAGGCTTCCTCCAGGTAGATGCTGAGTGTATTATGTGGTCCTTCAGAAGGCTCAGGATTTGATCAAGTGGCCTTGGCTGGAGTTCCTGCTGCATTTGGCTCCTTCCTCCTTAAAGTTTTATCTATAGGATGGAAAAACTACAGAACTGGTCATTGTGTGCAGGCAAATGTCTGTGTGCAATGTTGGGCAGGGGGTGGAAGTGGGGGTTGGGGGGTTGGCTAGTTTATGCCTTCCGCTACAATGTGCTTTCCAGATGCGCTGAGAGGAGTAGGATTGCTATCTCAGGGCACTCTGGGGTAAATTTGGAGGAAGGGAACACTGCTACCAATCTGACTGGGACTTCTGCCACACCCAGGGTCCAAGCTCAGGGTGCCCTACCAGTTCCTTGTGGTTCTCTCAGCCCTAAACCCCCTCATGGCCAGGCTCAGGGTCACCCTGCTAAGCCCTGCAGGAAGTCTTAAGGTTCTGAGTGGCTGGGACCACGTACTACGTATCTATTCTTTCTGTGTCTAAGGTCTCACGGCCCCTGCACACACCAAATATGCAACAGTTCCTATGTGAGTCCCCCTGCCCTGGGGCGAGGTTGGGTCTGAGAAGCAGGCAACTGAAAGGCAATGGAGGAGACTTTCAGTGGCTGATAGTGTCCAGCAATCCTGTCTCCTGTAGGAAATCTATGTCACCCTTGCATCTTTTTGACATCAGATGCTTTCTTCCCTCCTAAGGAGGGGTGCAAAGGCTTGGATGGGCCGAGTTATAAGGATGCCTGGGTGTCTTAAGCCTACAAATGAGCAAGTAAATAATAACCTTGAATAAGGTCCAGTCCCATAAAGAGACCCCTGGCATTGACTGGGATCAGGCACTGCCCTGGAGATTAGAGGGTACACCATGGATGAACTTGTGGATGTGGAGTAGTAGAGGCTGGGCCACACTAGGTAGAGCCAACTTCTGCTTTTCTTTTTTTAATGGGTCTGGTTCATCTCCATGCAGATGGTTAGTGGGAAGTTGACCAAAGGGACATCTGTGGCAGCAAGCCACCAAGCCTGCTTTGGGACAGAGTTCTGGGAACGTGGGCGGGGTATGCATGTCTGCTGCCTTTGGTGACTTCACTGTCACTTGGACATGGAGGTAGCCCCTGAATACATAGTTGAGCTTAGATTTTAAAGTGAGTTCCCCCCAGATTCTCCCAGAGAGGCCAAAGAATTCAGGTGGCAGTAGAAGCAGTCTCTTCCACAGAGTATTGAAGGTTGACCCAAAACCCGATTCATAAGCTTCCCCAGCTTTTCTGTGGCTCTCTTCAGTTATTCTCATCCCTAATGTTTCTTTCTTTTACCTCACACAACACTAAAGGATGGTGATTCTTAACTGGTGGCCAGGATTTCCATAAAGACTCTCACTGGATTTGGAGGGATCTACACAGCTGATGGGTGTCCGATTCTCTTTGGGAAGACTGAAGAGAAAGGTATTGAAATGGGGAGCCAGGATCCTCCTTGCCGCAAGTGAATGTTCCATGAAAAATTTTCTGTCATCCTAAAGAAATCTGACTGAAAATCACCTTAAATAATAACATCCCTTGTTTTCTTTTATAAAATAATATGTTTCAAATATGTCGTTTATGTGCTTGCTTTCTTGCCACTTGGGATACAGTGCATTATCTAATATGGGTCATATTAATGGACCTTTGTAGAGTGATGCAGCTGCAGGATGTAAGAGCTGTAGTTTTGGAGTCACATAGACCTGGGTTCTAATACCAGGTCAACATGTGACTGGGCCAGTTACATCTCTGAGCATCTGTTATTTCATCTGTAAAATGGAATAATGGTATCAACTTCATTTAGAGGATTACATAAAATACTGTATTTAAACTGCTAACCAGTGCTGTACAAGTAAATCCTCAATTAGAGGTGGTAGTTACTTTAAGGGATGGTGTGACAAGCTGGGTACATGAAAGGAGTAAGTTGATCCCCTGGAAGAGTTGCAAAGCCAGGAATCAAAGGGGCCAGGGATCTGAGCCCCCAAAAGCAGCCTTTTGGGAGAAGCAATCTCAGGAGGTAGGACTATCAACAGACCAATTAGAAAAATAAAGAAACCAAGTCACCAAGAGCTTAGGTACCTTAACCATGGCCACACAGCAAGTACCTAGTGGAAGACTACTGTACTTAAGTGAATTTTATTGGAAACAACAGTAACAAATATTCAAAACTCATCACTTCCTAATTATTTTTCTTCAGTTTGCTATTATAGGTTATATACATTTATTGTCCATGTTACCATGGACAGTCAGTCAAGAGAGCCAGGGTAGTCTCCCCCATTGGCCAAGATGGTGGCAGGGGTAGGTTCTTACACTGAGTACTCCAAAAGCTAGAGATAAATGGAGAGGCCCCTGAGCATATTGAAAGCTAGAAAGCTGAATGGATAGTATCTCCACAGTGAGCCAAAAGCTAGTAAGATTACTGGGTAGAAAAGAAAGCCTTCTCTCCATTACCTTCACGGTTGGGAGAGATACAAGATGGCAGAGGAGTAATCTGCAATTACAACTGAAATGTAGAGAAATCATCCTGAATAACCAACTGAACACTAGCTGGAGAAAAGCCTTATAATCATGGACAGACAGAAGAAACCACTTCACCATAACGTGACCGGTATGCAATGTGGATGAAACACAAGAGGGCTAGCTGGGCTTCCATGGACAGCAGCTGAAGTGCCAGAGGGAAATTTCAGTGGCTGGGGGGTTCCCCCTGAGAAGTGTGGGATCTAAACCCCAAGCTGGGTTCCCTAGCCTACAGCACCAGAGCCAGAAAGGAACCCAGATAACATCCACTTGTGGAAAGTGGCAGGGTTTCTGTCTGCCGGGGAGAGATAGCTGGAGACACAGAGAGCCTCTTAAAGGGCCAACCCATACAATTTCGTTTGCAGCCATTTACCCTGGGATCCAGCAAAGGTGGGGCAGAGTGGACTAGAGATGCTTCAGGAGAATCTGGGGATGTGGCTTTGGGGAGAGAATGAGGGAGCAGCCACCAGGATCCCTGTGGTGAGTCATTCCCCATACTGCAGGAGGCATCGTGCTCTGATAGATCACTTCCCTCCAAGTCACACCAGCCTAAAGAGAAGCAATAGCCCCACCCACAAGAATTACTCTGCCTCACCCTGTGGTGCTTAAGCCTGGCTATTACAGATTGACTAGATTAACAACTGAAGGAGACAGCCACTGTGGATCCCTGGTAGTCTCAGACAGGCTGCCTAGGGCACCATATGGCATCATCAGGAGCAGATCCAGAAAGAGATAACAGTGGTAAACACTAGATTCTACTGAGATGAATTCCACCGTGTTCTTAAAGATTTGCATTATTTTCTCTCCAGAACAGCTTTTAAACATCCATTTCTTGTCCTTCAAGTTTGTGCCTATTAGATCACTAGTTTTTATATTAGTTTATTTCAAATCTCATATTTTGCTCCTCCATTCTCTTACTCCATTTTACCTTATTTCCTCTTCTTATTTTTGTTTTAAATTCTATTTTCTCTCTTGCTATGGCTTGTTTCCATTCCACACTCTTACTATTTCTCCCCTCTCCTACCAGTCAAAACCATTTTTCTTGTCATCAACCATCTCACATCCTTTATCCCATTCTTAAAATCCCCTTATTCTCTCTCCACCTTTATCAATCATTGTTTGTTGGTTATGGATATGGTGCCTGTTGTTGTATTTCTTCAATTTTATTTGTAGATCTTCACTATTTTTGTATTTCAAGTCTCAAATGTTACCATTCCCCTCTCCTACCCCATTTTGCCTTCCTCCTACCCTTTCTTGTTTTCATTTTAAACTTCAATTATTCCCTGTCCTAATTTTATCATTTCTCACTCTTAGTATTCCTTCTCCCTATATCCTCTCAAAATCACCTCTCTTTCCTCCAGACTGCTCTTAAGCTTCCTTTTTTCCGTTCTTTTTTCTCTCTTATTCCCTCCCTCCTATATTAACCTTTGGTCATTTGTTGTTGATAGTGCTGCGTTATATCTTATTCTTCAATTTGGTTTCTGTTTTTTCTCTCCCTCACTATATATATGATTTCTGTTTAAACCTAATAGTATAGGCTTCCCTTACTTTACTCCATTCCACCTTCTTCCCTCCCCTTTTTACTTATGTGTAAATTTTACTTTCTCTCATTGCCTTGTCTCTATTCCCTACTCTTATTATTGCTCCTCCCTCTACCCTCTCAAAATCATTTTTTCAGTTAGTTATCTCGTATTTATTTTTCCTTTCTTATAACAGTTTTAATCTCTTTACACCTTTATTAATATTGGCTCATTTGCTGTAGATAGAGTGGCTGCGGGTGGGGGTTATCTTTGCGGGTGTGTGTTTGTTTCTGAGCTATTTAGTTTTGTTCTGGCAGCACCTGTACTACAGCAAACAAGTATGTGGTGGGTGGAATGACACTCAGTCAGCCACCTAGAGGAAATGACCCACCAAAGAATGACAGAACAACAGCCAAAACCCAATTACAATCAGACAGCCAACATAAATGGCATAAAGCACATCCCAAGAGCATCAAATTCAGGTGAACAAGGAGACTACAAAACTGAATCACACAGGTCTCTTACCACAGAACACATGGAGTAAAAGAAGATCAATCTCAGAAGCAGAAAAAAACAAGAAGAATCACCTAAAATGGAGAGACAGAAAAACAACCCTCAATCAAAAGGAAATGAGGAATCCCAAGAAGAGTGCTAAATGAAAATAGAGGCAAGCAAACTATCAGACATTGAGTTCAAAATACTGGTTATAAGGATGGCCAATGAGCTCAGTGAGAATTACAAAGCACTCCAGGGAAGTTGCAATGAACTTCCTGCAAACTACACCGGCATAAAAAAGGATATAGAAACTATCAGTAAGAGCCAGGAAGAAATGAAGAATACAATTTCTGAACGTAAGAACAGAGTAGAAGGAATCAAAAGCAGGCAAAATGAAGAAGAGGATAGGATCAGTGAGCTAGAGGACAACACAGAAAAAAATTCCCAGACAGTGCAACAAAATGAAAAAGGGCTGAAAAAGAATGAAGAGGGTGTAAGAGAGCTGCAGGACAACATGAAACATAATAATATCCATATCATAGGGATACCAGAAGGAGAAGAAGAGGATCAAGGGATGGAAAACCTGATTGAAAAAGTTATGACAGAAAACATCCCTAACATGAGGAGAGAAAAAGTCTCGCAAGTACAGGAAGCACAGAGGGTTCCATTGAAGATGAACCCAAGGAGGCCTACTCCAAGGCACATCATAATTAAGATGGCAATATTCAAAGACAAAGAGAGAATCCTAAAGGCAGCAAGAGAAAAACAGCGAATAGCATACAAGGAAGCTCCGATAAGGCTATCAGCTGATTTCTCAACAGAAACACTACGAGACAGAAGGAAATGGCAAAAAATATTTCAAGCAATGAAGAACAAAGGCCTACAACCAAGACTACTCTTCCCATGAGGCTCTCTTTCAAAATGGAAGGTGAAATAAGGAGTTTCCCAGACAAAGGGAGACTAAGAGAATACATCTCCACCAAACCAGCATTGCAAGAGATGCTAAAGGGACTGCTTTAAGAGAAAGAAGAAAAGGAGAGAGGAAGAGGAACACAAGTACAAAGGGAAAAAGTCACAATGAATAAGTACCTATCAATAATAACCTTAAATGTAAATGGATTAAATGCTCCAATCAAAAGACATAGGGTAGCGGAATGGATACGAAAACATGACTCACATACATGCTATCTACAAGAGACTCACCTCAAAACAAAAGGTCTACACAAACTGAAAGTGAAGGGATGGGAAAAAGTATTTCAAGCAAATGAAGTTTCCTCAAAAAACTTTTGAACCACTGATTACATGGCTGAGAATGTATCCTAAGAATCCTGAAATACCAAAAGAACTGATGCACCCGTATGTTCATAGCAGCATTATTTACAATAGCCAAGTGCTGGAAAGAGTCTAATTGCCCATCAGTAGAGGAATAGATAAAAAAACTGGTACATTTACACAATGGAATACTATGCAGCAGAAAGAAAGAATTCCTACCTTTGTGACAGCATGGATGGAAACTGGAGAGTATTATGCTAAGTGAAATAAGCCAGGAAGCAAAAGACAAATACCATATGATCTCACTTAATACGGGAGGCTAATGAACAAAACAAACTGATGAGCAAAACAGAGCCAGAGACATGGAAACAAGGAACAGACTGACAGTGACCAGAGGTGAGGGGAAAAGAGAAGAGGGGGAAAGAAGAGAAAGGGTGTTGTAGGGGACTACCCTGCGTGGCTTCAGGAATTATAGCTGGGCCGCAAGCTAGGTCCCCCCAGGAGGCCTATAAGTGTTGACCAGAAGATCAGGAAGGCTGGAGATAGACATGACTGGAAATCCCTTCAGGGGGTCCCCATGGGAACTGGATTTAAAGAATGAATATTCATCTTTGAAGCTGCTCTGTTTTTCTCATCTCTTAAGTTAGCTATAGACCCTGTGTAACACCAAGTACCCGGAAGATGTATGCACTTGATATAGTGCCAGGACGCCTAAATAGACTGTGACTCAGAATGTTCACTGTGTTCCTTACATTGTTATTAGTAACCAGTGATTGTTAACAGTAATCCAAGCACTTGAAATTGATTGATGATTTGTGTATCCTGACTCTGTATCCCCTGGATACCCTTCTCAATAAAAGGAGCTGGGAAGGCTTGATTGGGGCTCTTCTCCCTTAGAGAGATCAGCCACCTTTCCAGACAAAATAGTGTTTGGGTTACTTATTGTCTCTCATTCGCGATCCTGAGACCACTGCTGGACAGTGAGTTTCCACCAAGCAGGGGGCGTTGGGAGCGGCCGGCCTCAGAGTGTAGTAAAGAAATTAGTACAAATGACCCCCCCCCCCAGGGACAAGGACAACAGGGTTGGGACTGCCTGTGGTGGGGGGCAGTGGAGAGCAACAGGAAATGGTCTCTGCTTCAGGTAGCTCACAGCCTGGGAGAGGAAACTGGGTTACAGAGCATTTGGGCAAGTGCAAGGACAGATGCATGATTCCTTAGCCAGTATTCTCTCCACACTGTCCAATGGCTATTCCCCAACTGGGAAACAGGGCAGCAATGTCTACTTCCTGGAAATAAACTTATAATGAACACAGGAGAAAACGCATATGGAAAAATGGTCAGTTTCACCCCCAAAGGCATTATGTAAGGTATTGCCACACCCTGACACTAACTCCAAGGATTCAACGTTTCAGATATCAGTCCGACAGAGAAGCAAACAAGGGAGGAATGGGCTTACCTCCGAAGAAAACCTCAAGGGCTGAGAGGACCTGGAGTAAACAGCTGCGGTGGGGGGTGGGGGTGGGGCAAAGAAAAAACTGGCCCTAACGCGGGGAATGGGGTACAGATAGCGGGGCGCGAGAAGCTGGAACGGAGAGGGCGGAAGTTGGGACAGCAATGAGGGAAGGCACGCCAAGAACAGCAGGGTTCCCTCGGGGCCGGGCGGGGGCCTTGGCCAGGAGGTTCTAGACGGCGGGGCGGGCCAGAGCACTGAAGGCACCTGGCGCGGGAGGAGGAAGCGGGCCTGCTCCGAGACCGACTGTTTATCCAGAGTCTCTCTCACCCGCGGGAGGGCTCAGGCAGGTGCCCAGGGCTGCAGGTGCCCCGGCCTCCCGCTGCAGCATCAGCCCGCTGAGCTTCCCTAACGCCGAGCCCGCGACACCTCACCTTGGGTTGAAGTCCTGGAACAGGCCCCTCAGGTTCATGGCGGAGAACTTCACCGCGGCGGCCTCCTCCTCCCCCCTCCCCCCGGCCCCCCGCGCCGCTTAGCGGGCACGTTAGATCGGGTCCATGGTGCCTGCGCCAGCCGCGTCCCCGCCGCCGTCGCCGCCGCCACCACCCTGAGAAACCTGAGCCACGGCCTCCTGCCCCTCCTTCGGAGGTTCCGTACAGCGACTGCGCATGTGCACTAGGCCCCGCCCGCCGACCCTGGGAGGCGCCGATAGTAGCGCTGGACGCCACTCCGCAGCACTCTCACCTCCCAGCAGGCTGAGGGGAGTGCGGGGACTAGAGGGTGGTTGAGACCGGGATCTGTGTGTGGCACGCGGCGGTCAGCCAAGCGGGGGCGCTGACTAGATGCAGACTTGCGGGGAGGGAGTGGGCCGCCCAGGAGGCCTGCAGTAAGGTCCTCGAGGACACCTGCCACCTTGGCGCACGCTGCCTTGTGGACATTCCCCTTAGTGAGCACTAAGCCTCCTGGGGGAGGGGAGGCCAAAGGTGGTACGTTGCATTTTGGCGATCTTAACCCAGGCTTCACCTGTCAGGTCTGTCAGTGACTCCAGAGTCTGCTTCTCAACTTCCCTCCCAAGGCCCAGTTCAGCTCAAGGATCTGCTGGCCATCCCAAACCCAGGTTACCCTGCACAAAAGTCATCTTCCCTCCCAATGGGCTTGCCATCCTGAGTTGCTTCTCCTTTCGCACAAGACCTATTCACGGGGTGGGGGTTGGGGGTGGAGCTGGGGTGAGGAATGCCCGAACTGGAAATTTGGGAATCACCCTTGCTTTAATAACCTAATTCAAAGACTCCTTGATTCCTGCCTAGACTTTGGTCACCTCACATCTGGCCTCTGCCACCACTCCAGACCATCGTATTTAAACTCCCAGGTTTATCTTCATTGGGCAAGTCAACATCCTCTGCGAAATGGAGGTGATAAAACCCACTTTCTAATCTTGTTCGGAAGAGTCTATGACATAATTTGCATAACACACTGCCTGAAGCGTGCTAGGTGCTCAAAGAATGCTGTTGCTATCTGGCGCTATTTCAGTTGCCTACCTCCTCAAGGAGTCTATTTACTTTCGGAATTGCAGAGCAGGACAAGGTCACAGCAGGTGACTTAGTCTACCTTCTTCACTTCCTTCCAGATGATTTAAGAGTTTTCCATGAGCACAGCAATACCTTAGACATTAGTCTAATAGTATCATGGATAATCGTTGTTGTTACCATACCAGAGTTTCATGAATGGCAATTTTATATGGGTTAGCCCTGGGGGCAGCTTAAGAAGATCACAATTATGATAGACATACTTTGCCATGGTGTATCACCTTTCTTCTGAGAACTTGAAAATACTTCACAAGTAGTAATTAGGCTTCCCAAACCCACTTGGAAATGGATATTATTATGTGCAGTGTTTTTAAGGATGAGTAACCTGAATCAAGTTTGTCAGCTACTGAAGCACCAGGGCCCTGCCCAGAGATTTTGGTCCATCTCCTCTGCCCATCCTTCAGGTGGAGTCAAGTGTCTAACCCTGAGGAATTTACCAATGAACATTTAAATACAGACGAGAAAGCTGAGGCACATAGAAGCTTGTAGACTGTGTCCTGAGCCACCCAGCTAGTAAGGGTGTTGGAGCAAAAGTGCAACTTGGGGTCTGGCTGAACTTGCAACCCACAACTTCTAGAAAGAGGTACTTGATAGTGGCCAGATTGGCCAGCACCATCTTAATTACCATCAGACTTGCCCCCAAAAGGCATTAAGGAGTGGAATTGTCTGCTAAGGCACTTAAACAACAAGCACCATTGCACTTTCAAGAGTCTCGTAGAGACCAGGCAGGCTGCTCATAGTCCAGAGCCTCGAGGGCAGATACTACTTTGGTGAAGTCCCAGAGTCCCAGAGCTGAACCCACTGCTCTGCAGGCACTCGGTCGCCCCTAGAGGTGAACAGGTTTCAGGGGGGCTGTTTAGTCCAGGGAGTAGGACATGAATACACAACAAATTGCCAACATATTCTTTTGCTCTGACCAACCAAATAGCCAAAGGAAGCATACAGGCCTGTCCATGAGGATATATGGGAAGAATAGGACTAAACCAAGGCACCACAGCCACAATCTTCCGGAAGTATATGTACCTGCACTGCTTCAAATTCACCGCTACTCTCATGGAAAGCAAAGTTGTCCTACGGCTCACTCCCCTGGGCAGACTAGACACCAGACACGCAGCAGGCCAGCAGTTTCCTGCAGTGCCCACAGGACCAGTACTCTCATGCTTCCACAAGGGGGCCTCTGTAGGACCCTTTTGGATAGAATCTCTGGGAGCTGGGCAAACATGATTTTGCCCCTGATTCTATCTTGTGAATGTCCCTTGGCGTCACACCCTGCATCCTGCCACCAGCCCAACCCTATCCCTATGCCCACCCCCAGCTCAGGGACCAAAGACAGGTTGAGACCTGAGACCAACTGCTTGCTACCCAAGACCCCAGAAGAGCTGACAGCAGTATTTGCCACAGAAGAGGGCAAACGAGAGTCAGGCAGGAGGTCAGCCTCTTCCCAAGGAGGCTGGAGTTCACAGCAAGCTATAGCCCTGGCTGGGGAATGGCAGCTTTTCAGGGGAGCAGGACCATCGCTGAGACCCATCACACCAGCCACTCACGGGGCAGACTTAGGGCATCGAGAGAATGTCAGAACACTCCTGCTGACGGACAGCGGAGCTCCTGTGTGCTCTGCCCCACCTTGGTCGGGACTGCACAGTGCCCACAGTGGGTGGTGTGTGCTTGCACAGAAGCTGCCGTACAGTATACTGCACCCTGGAAAGGCTTCTCTGAAGGACCTGGGGATGCTTTGGGACACCCCAGATGCCACCATCCTGCGGTCCACAGCCTCCTTGGGCGAGCACTATCTCACACCAGTCAGTTCCCCCCAAGAACCAGCACTCAGTGTCCCTGCTTCTGTCCTGCAGTGCCCCACAGGGTCCTGGTCCCGTGATGTCTCCCAAGGGTACTCATTTCATGATGTATCTAGGGTTCCAGCTCACCTCCCCCTGCATCTGCCCTCAAGTTCCTCCACAGGCCAGCCCAAGGAAGTTCAGATGAAATCTAGCGGGTCCTCCGCCCTCCCCCTCTCCTGGGACTGCCGAACCTCTTCACAGCCTGCATCCTAAGACCTCAAAACACTCATCTGCCAAGGTCCTTTCGAAATACTCACTTGACTTTGGGGGTGTCTGGGGCCTAGGGGAGCATCCAGGTGACCACCTATGCCATCTGCTTCAGCCTTTCACCTGGCCAAACTCCCTGTTTGGGTCACCAAAGTCTCAGCTGGCTCTGTGGGTGACTGACAAGGCACCCCTGCCACCCTCTCTGTCTCAGCCTCAGGCAGCAACACCTCATAATCACCTGAACAAGGCCATCGGTTTAATCAAGCATTTGGGCGTTACAAAGGGAATTCTTTGAAAATAACTCGTACTCACAGTGATTAGTCACATGTCCACAGGCAATAATTGTCATTTACCAGCCACTAGAAGACTCACCGTGAAGATACATCACGTCCTGCCAGCTCTGCCTGAACCACACTGTGCTGAAAGGAGGACACTCTTCTGGGGACAGTCATGTGAAGATAATTGCACTTGAACACCATTACTGGGGACTGAGCAGTTTTCCGTGGGGACACAGGCAGAGTAAGGCCCCAAGCTGTGCAGGCTGGGGCCAGGGTGGAGAGAAAGTAGGTGGTATGGGCAGCAGTGGTGATGGGGGCAATGGGTTGGGCCCCAGAAGGAAGAGAGCACCATTGCAACAGGGCCACCTTGCTGCTGGCTTCCTTATCATGACTCATCACAGCACTGAGCGAATTGATGGGAGCAACTCAGGGGCTTACGGGTGCAGGAGACATGAATTCCTGCAGCCAGCTTCCAGTGGGCAGGCTCCTCTTTTGAACACCCCCACCTTGCCCAGGGTCTTAAAGGCACACAATCTGTCATCTCACATGTCAGGGGCCAATGGGCATGACAAGGCCCTGGGTGAGCAAACAGAGTGCTCTGTGTCTGCATTGCCGTGGCTTGAGAATGAATCCATGGACCTTGTGCCGCCTTCTATGGAAATGGCTCTGACAATGCTTCTGCTCGAAAGTCAGTGGCAAAGGATCATCACACGACCCTTCCTGGGTACAAGAGGACTGGCGAAGTAGTGTCCCCATTTGTCCAGGAAGCCAGGGAAGAGGAAGACAAGGTGAGGATGAGCACTTGACATCTGTCCAATTGACTGTTGCATGGTAGGTGTGGGAGACAGGCAGGCGTGGTTTGAAAGACTTTGACGACCGCTGTGTGGAGACCCGTCCAAACTTGGGTCTTAACCAGCCGGTTTCTTGTCTTTCATGCTTGCTCTGAATCCCACCCTCCGGGGGATTTTAAAGATAGAATAGAAATACAAAGTGGCTTTTAAGGAAAAGGAACCTGCTCTGTTTTTCTCTGTATAGCCTCAAATCCTTGTCAGCAGAATGTGGAAAACAGAACAATTAAGAGGAAACGTTTTTGACCTTGTGTAAAATACCTGGATGTTTCAACCCTGTATTGATCTGCATTTCCGTTTCACTCCCTACCATTTGGGGAAAGGTTGCATGTTTTCCTTACGCATTTCTGCGTGTGGAAGGTAGATTATAAACCCTGGCTAATAAAGAAACGAGGGCGATTTTTCTCAGAGAAAACCGCCTCCCTTCCTTCCTCAGATGGAGAATGTCTGAGTAGTTTCTTCATCCCCTCCGAGGGACCCAGAGTCTCTTACAGTAGGTGCTCATCAAAAGCAGCTGCTATAATCTGTTATCACAAAATCCCCTTCATTTCTCGGAGAAGTTTCTCAGAAAGTCACATTTCCTTTGAAATTCTCCACCTTTTCCCAGTGCTCCCTACCGTACAGCAGGTGTTTCAAATCCAAAATTACATCTAATTTTCAAAATATTCTATACATCTCAGAGGGAGACATCACCCTCTTCACCCCAGAGCACCTTTCTGCAGTTCCCATGGCAATAACACCTAAAATCTCGTGGGGCTGTGAATTTTCTTGTTTCTTTCCATGCAATGTCACAGTATTCACCTGTGAGTCTCTGCTGCCTTCCACATTTCTGAATGCGTATGAACAAGGGAACTGGTACATGTTAAATCTACAGTAGTTGGTATTTATTTCTAGTAAAATTTTGACCCCGGACCCTACCAATCTCTCCTCTGAAAATTCGTTTCTCTGATCAGCCAGAGATCTTGCCGCTCTGTTGAGAACTGAATAGGAAATGAGCCAAAATTGCTGCTTGTTTTATTTACCTCCTAGGGGATAGATTATTCTTCTCGGGTGCAGACTATCACCAAGAGGGTGAAACTAACCCAAAGCCCCAGAATTCCATTCCAAGACCAACTCCTTTCCTCTTTACAGTTACCCTTTCATTAAAACCTCCTATTTTCCTTCATTTCCTCTGGCTAAAATCTAGCACTTGCATACAGTTGTCCAAGGTAAGTTAAAGGTAACTATAACAAATTGTCATTTCAATTGAGTCAGCCCTGGATTTCCAAGGCCAGAGAGAAGAGTCTGTCCAGTAACTTAGGGGCATTGCTTCAAGGACCGCGACCCTCATTTCTGAGGGAAACCTTGCAGATAATGGGGATAAAATTCCTACCACTTCACTGTGTTCTCCTGCAATGCAACAGAAGCACAGAACAGGCACCCTCCCTGCCTTCCTCAGGTGGACATTTCTCTCTGGTTTATCCACAATCCAAAAGAAACTTCAGGGCAATTCTCCATCGCAGATTTTCACACCCAAGGTGCACTGTCTGCAGAGTCTGGCCGCTGCCACCACCCAGCTTCATTACAATCAAAGCCCACAGAGGGAGTCGCAGTTTCACAAGGCCCCAAACTACCCTGGCTCAGGCCATTTACACTGAGTGTGCTCCCCCGGGGTCCCACCACCTCTCCCCTTCTTTTACTTGTTCTGTAGGACTTAGGGGACACCTCACCACGTCCCTTATGTGACTGCAGCTCCCACACTGTCATTCTATGGGTGGGTATGTCCTGCTTATCTTAGTGTCCCCACTACTGACACAGGGCCTTCCAGAGGACAGAAGCTCAGTGACTGTCTGGGGAATGAATGGACCACTGAGCAGGGGTTATCTTTATTCACATGAAACATCTCCACTTTCTTGAATGAACCAAGCAAATTCAAGGATACTTATGTAAGTTGTTTCATGGAATGACAGACAGAAGGGATAAGAAGCAAGAATTAACAGCCTTTTGCTTTTATTTCCCTATTTCTCAACCCCATCGATTGCACTGCTGAGTTCTTCCACATTTCCAAGGAAATGCTGTTCTAATGCCATGCTCCCTAGTTCAGGATCACAAGCTAGGATGGAGGGTGTCCCAGTTTGTGTTACACAGTAGCAAAACTCTTGTTCTTGAACTGGACAAACTTAGTGACCAATGTCATTCGCAAACTTAGATGCTGAAACTTATGAAACCTTCCATTAAAAGGAGCGACATTTGAAAAATGCCTACAGGAAATAAGGATAAATTTCTAAATTATCATAGGAGACCAAAAATACTACAGCCCTTATTCCCCCAACTCGCCCTGGCCCTCACTACCTAGAAGGCTGACTGCTCTCTCCTCAAACACCAACAGAAGGCTCAGCCTCACTTCATGCTCCTAGGGGGAAGTTGATGGACATGGGCCTGAAACGTGCCTAGATGCAACTCTGGCTCAGGCCCTTTCATCCTCATTGCTCTCCACCCCTTCTGACAGGCATAGAAAAAAACTGGGATCCTTGCTCTCTGCCCTCAGCAAATACTCCAGGATTTTCAACTTGCTGGTTCCAGCGTGGGCACTGGGACCCCACAGGAACTCGTAGAGTGCAGGATGGCTGCTGAGTACCTGCCAGACCTCCAGGAACTGTTCCTGCACCCCAACTTTGGGGATGAACTCCCTGAGCTCCCCATAGATGTAATGCTTCCTCCAGGCATGCTCCCCATTCAGTGCTTCCCAGACCTTCTCCTCAGGGGCACAGTCGCCCTCTAGGAGAATCACTCTCAGGAGCATGACCAGGGGGCTGATCTTGGGCATGGTCTGCCCATTGCTCGCCATCCCATCACAGGCGAGGCCCGGGTTGGTGACCAGAACATAGGTGTGGTCGCTGAGATCCACTTCCTTTACATCAGTGCCAAAGAGGAGCTGCATGCACTCAGAGGCTAGTCTGAAGATCTCAGGGAAGTGGTCCTGCTACTCTTTGATGATGCTACTCAGCATTTGTGTCTTTGTGGTAGGTTCCTTTGCATGATACTTCAGGAGCAGGAACTCCACCAGGTCAGCCATCTTCAAATATATGGTATCTTAGAGTGAGGACTCAGCATCTTCACAGACTTCTCTGCTGCTTGGCCCCTCCTCATCTTGGCTTCTGAGTCCTTCATCCTCAGATTGGCTCCATGGAAGGGCTGCCGTGGCAGGGGGGAAAGCAGGCACTCTGGGGGCTCTGGGGCGGACTAGGCGCCTCAGCAGCAGGCTAGGCTGTCTGGTAACAAGTCAGAGAGAGAGAAAGAAAAGGGGGAGGCAGACAATGCCACCTCTTCCTCAGCCCCAATCTGCTGTGCCTCCAACAGGCCCTGGTTTTCTCTTTGATCCTGACGGTCTTCCTCAAGCTTGCAGAGCTCACTCATCTGACCCAGAGGCATGATGACTTGTGTCGGGTGGCAACAAGAGTGTGGGTGGGAGGTGGGTGATGGGAACCCACCTGAATGGGGAAGAGAGTGTGTGAGTGGCCTCAGCTGACAAATGCACCTTAGGCAGCTCTGATGAAGGAGACTTTTAGGTCTAATCTTTAGGGGTGCTGTTAGGTCACACAGGGGTCTCACCTCCTGTGTAACCTGTCCCCTAACATTCTGAAAAAGGAAGTGAGAAGGCTGCTCAGACATTTCCTCTCAGGCCTCATATCCCTAAGATCCCCCACCCTGAAACTACTATGCAGCTGGCACTGTCATAGGTTCTGGGTCTAACAGTGGGATCGTGTAAGGTGGGGTGCTAGAAATTTCCTTCATTTCTCGGTGGGAGATCCTTCCCTGCTAACTCAGGCCCAGTTTCCACCTCCCTCCCTCACCCGCTAGCTTGAGACCAAATTCTTACAAGACTGAACATCGCTGAAACATAACAGAGAAATTTCCCTTATTTGGCACCACCTGCCCGAGAGCTTATTGTGTCCATCAAGTGACAACAACGAGTGGCCATACACTATGGGTTCCACATGGCCTGGTGTAAAGGGTCTCCTCAGTCCTCACCATGACCCCTGCCAGGTTCTAGGACCCTGCCTCAACTGACATGAGTCCAGACCCTGAGACCAAGACCATGCCTTTCCTGAAACCACGAATCTGAAAATGAGAAGGCGTTCAGCATGAAAGCCTTGCCCAGCGGTTCCACGGCTGACAGTGGCACAGAGCAGATTTCTTTGGGGCCCACACATTGTTCTGGGGATTGAGGTACACTCACTCCTCCTTCAGCATCCCTGCCTTGACTCTTGGCAGGACCTGGGGTCTCTGCTCTCTGCTGAGCAGAAGTACTTCCTCAAATGAGCTGATGTCATCTTCTCAGACCAAGGTCCTCACCTCCCTAGAAGACTACAGAACAAAGTGAGGAGGCTCATATCCATATCCCCAAACCACCCAACCCCTGCCAACCGCACAAAAGGTTGACAGCAGAGACTGTGCCATCTACCTTAGCTGGGTTTCCCAGTCCTTCTACAGGTTACTCATTTTTAGTCATGCCATGAATTGCCCTGTTTCCAGGCCCCCCGCTTGGAACAGTTGACCTCTCCCACTTAGACCAAGACCTCACCTTCCTGAGGACTCCCCACATTTTTGCCCATGATAAAAAGGAGCATGCCACCTTTAGGGATGATAAGGATGACAGGGGCCAACTTTATTGGGCCCTCTCTGTGTGAGGTCGGAGTCCCCTCAGTGATCTCAAGGTGTCTGTGTTTCCTCCTGGCAGAGCCTAGATCTATCCCTTCTCCTAACCTGAGGATGCATCCTGCGGGCCAAGGCCACTCTGATGTCCCGAAGCCACACTCCTCAAACCAAGGCCTACACCTCTAGAGGACCCCCACCCCTGGGCAGCAGTCAGGAATCACCTCATCTGGTTATCTTACTGGTCTGGAGCCTACAGATTCTGTGCAGGGGCACAGAATCCATCCTTGCTTTGGTGGCCTAGGTCTTCAGTCCTCCCTCAAGGTCCTCACCTTGACTCACCCCAGATCCTGGGCCCTCCCTTCTAGTCAACTGAACAGGGGCTCTTTATACACATTTCCCAGTCTCTCCTGGACCCAAATGCAGAAGTCAGCAAATGCCACTTGTGATTAATACCTCCAAGGGGCCTTAAGAGGATCAAAGCAGGGGAAGGTTTCTGTTGGGTCACTTATGTTGTGGGGTCCAGGACCTCTGCAATCCTCCCTCAGGTACCTCAACTTGACTCCCAGCAGTACCAGGGTCATCCATCTGCTGACCCAAGGCCTTATGCCTTGTATCAAATCTTCTGGCTATCCAACACCCAGTTATGGCACTCAGAAGATGCCATCTATGGTCATCCCTCCAGGAGGTCTCCCAGGTCTGAGAGCAGAGGTGAGGATATGAAAGGTCTCTTCTCTCCACCCTCAATGGCTGGAACACCTGAGGTCTTGCTAGGTCCTGGCAGCCTGCCTCTGTTGACCCGAGTCCTGGCCCCTCAGACCAAGGCTGCTACCATGCTTAGTCCCCCAGGGGGTTCCCAGGGCTGCAGGCAGAGGCTGAGATGGATTCCGTGAGGTCCCTCAGCCCCCTCTCTGGCCCCCACCTTGATTTCAGACAGAGTCGAGCCCTGCCCCCTGTGGACTTGAGGTTGCTCCCCTCAGACCCTTTTCTGGACTCCTGAGTTCCCTGAGGAGGTGGGGGCGGGTGGGTTTAGTACTCAACGCGACAACCCAGCCCCGGACTCTCAGTGCTGACAGGAGGGGCAAACTTGGGTTCTGTGGTGGGGGGTGGGGGGCCCTCAGTCCTCCTTCAGAGTCACACCTTGAGTCTCTGCAGGACTGGGCTCCTTCCCTCTACCAACCTAAAGCTAGCGCCCCAGATGGGGCCCTCGCCTCTCTCACACTTCCGATGCCTAACTCAGTGGAAGTCACATCCTTGCAGCATCTCAAGGGGTTTCACATGGCTGAGAGCAGGGGTGGAGCTCGGTTCTGGGATGACTGAAGTCCTCTCTGTTGCCCATGTGGAACCTGCAGGACCTGGGACTCTGTCCTCTGCTAAGCTGAGTCTGTGCTTTTCAGACTATGGCTCTGACTTTCAGAGTTCCCTGAGGGGCGAGATGGGGTGCTCAGCCTGAGAGCCCAGCTCTGGATGCCCCAGAGAAAACAGTAACGCCTGGAGGTGGATTTCTGTGGGGCTCCTTCTCTGGGGTGGGTGGACCCCTAAGGCCTCACTCAGGAGTCTCCTCATAACCCTTGCAGAGATCTCTGCAGTAACCCACCGGACAAATGCTAGAGGGGGAGCTGCAGTGCCCAGAACCCAGGGGGAGGGTCAGAGAAGAAGTCCCATTTCCCATGATGTCTCTTCACCCACCTGGCTCACACTTTGGAAACCCTGCGTTCTAAAGGTTTCATTTTTTCTGAAGACACTGAGCAGCATCAGGGATTTGGGAAGGTCTTGAGGGCTTGTGGTTATCTGTCTACCTTTGCCTTGTCCGGTGCAGGTGTTTTCACTTTTTTGACCCTCATTCATAGAAAGTAATACATTGTACATCTCTACCCAGTGTGTGTTCAATTAAAAGTAGATTAGATGTGCTATTTTAGCCATATATTTACATACCCCATACAAAAATACATATACTCATATATGCATGTTTATGTCATCTGTAGTTCTACGTAATACACTACATAAGGTATTTTATGAAAGAATACCTATTCTTACTATACATGATTGATTCTGATAATCACGGTTCTAATTCTAGTCTATTCTTTATATTTTATTAAAATAATAATTTTTGAAAAGCCAGCACTAACCCACTAAGATGGTTTCAGGTGATTATCAGCACAGACTCTGAGTAACATGCCTCAATCGGCCCAGCTTTTCCACAATGTTGGTATTGCCCCAGCATTACAGGCATGTGTGGTCTGAATGCCTCAGATTTTTGTAAAGAAGTAAGGGCATAAGTTTACAATCTTTTCCCCTACTTTCCCTCTCAACTGCATCATACAGTCTGCAGCCCCTCCCAACTTCCCTGCTGCCCCAGGCCCCTACTCCAAACACATGTCCCAGATCATCACAGTCTTTAGCCTCCCCCAGGGATTGCCCAAGTTTTGTTTTCCCGATATCATTGTTCATATTTTGTTCATTTTAAGACTTAATTTTTTACACACTTTTAGATGAAGAGAAAAATGAAGCTAATGGTACAGTTATTTCCCAGTAAGTCTGTGCTTCCCCTTTACATGTATAGCATCTCCCATTATCAATGTCCCCCGCCAGAGTGGTCCATTTTTAACAATAGATGTGCCTACACTGATACATCATCATCAACTTCGGGTAAATAATTATATAGTCGCTGAATTGTATCTTAAAATTATGTTTACTTTGATAAGAAACTGACAAACTGACTTCCAAAGTGCCTGTATCATTTTTCATTCCCACCAGTAATGAAAGTTCCTACTGCCCAACATCTTTGACAGCATTTGGTATTGCCACTGTACCAGAGTTTGACCATTGCCATAGGCGTTTGTTTTTTTGGGTGTGTGTGTGACATCAAGTGACATCTCAAGCCTGTGGATAGCTGGTGTCAAGCGGGGGAAAAGGCACCACTAGTCCAACTAACATCTTAGAGTTTGACCCAAAGCATCTTGAATTTCCATAATCACGTGAGACAACTTCTTATAAGAAATCTCTGTTTACACGGTTGGTTTCAGTTTCATTAAGAAGCAAGACTCATCCACTCTCTCCATCACTCCTGTCTTCCTGATCAGGTCCTGCCTTTTGCATAAGGGAAGTGGGAGGCATTGCTGGATCTAGGAGGTGGAGAAAAGAGGAGAAAGTTCTCCCTCTGGGGATCTTTCTAGCACAACAAGGGACTCCCATCTTCACCCTGTTCCCCTGTTCCCAGGGCCTTAACCACTTGACTTTCCCTCATGTTTTGTTCTAAAGTCCCCTTAACCACTTGAACCCCACCCCCTACACACGCGCGCACGCGCGCGCACATGACAGTGTACTCATTGCAGGTGTCCAGGATCCAAACCTGCTCCCCACTTTCCTCTCTGCATCAAAAATCTTCCCTGGAGGACTCTAGGATGAAATCAGCCAGGAGAACACACCCATCTTGTAGGTTTAAAGCATTTCTCTCTGACTGCTGGGTTCAGAAGGCAGTGGGGAGCCCATAGGGGAGACAAGAAGGCCCACAGTAAATGTGCTGTCATCGTCCAGGTGGATGGTAATGTTGCAAGGACTAGTGGGAGAGCTCTGGACATGGACTGGAAGTGGAGGAAGGAGGGAAGGACTGGATTCAGGGGAGGGAAAGAGAAGAGGAAGAGGAGTTCCACCTCCCTCCAGTTTTCTGACTTGATCTGGGGGCGAGGGGAGGGAATGCAGGTGTAGATGTCCAGAGACCCATTTCATGGGTAAAGGGAAGGAAAGGCATGGCTGTCTTGGAATAGGCAAGGTGCTTGGTTCTTGGTACAGCACCAATGCACAGGGCAGGAAGACAGTGCCTGTCTTGAGAAGACTGTGTGCAAAACACAGCAGAGGCCTCTCTAGTGGCCCCTGATGTTCCTATCACAGAGCTGATCCTGTGTTTTCCCTGAGGGACAAAGTCACTCCAACCAAGGGCTCCTGCAGGCATTCTGGGCTGTGTGTGCAGGATGCCACAGCCTCACGCCGGGCAGAGGGGATGTGTAGCAGAGCTCAAACAAGGTAGTGTCTACCCCAAAGGGGTTTGTGTCCTGGATGTGAATGGGAAACCTTTCCAGAAATCTCCTATCTACTTGTGATGACCCTCTGGCTTCTGGATCTCTGCCTCTGGGAGCTAGTACATATCCATAAGGTGGTGGTGCCAGGATGCTTAGAAAGTGGAGGAAACAACCCCCAAATCCACATTTTCATTGGTTGACAGCTCACCGTGGACAAGGCACTGTGCTCAGCACAACCCAGGGATCATCTCCTCAAAGTCACCCAATGACCTTTTGAGCTGGCGTCTGTCACTACCCTTATTCAAAGTTCAGTGTGTTCATTGGATGGTTCATATTTTAGAGTCAGCATATTAAAAATGTGAATTATTCATGGCAACCTGGAGTGCATCCACACATGGTATGCATCTTTGCTGTAGTCCACACTGTGTTTCTGTCCCAGGTGTCTTCTTTCAATATTGACATGATTTTCTGGACCACTTTTGAACCTGTGCCTCTGGACAGCACTGTCCTTGTCACGGAGGCAGAACTTCTCTATGTCCATCAATGGCTTAAACCCATTGTCATGTCCCTGGAGACCTTGTTCACTGCCCCACCCTCAACTCCTCCATACTTGATTGCATTTCCCCCTCAGGTAGTCCACACGTCACGTATGCCTGTCCGCCAGAATCCCTCTGATTTGGTCCCTTGTGCTCTCACAGTGAAATTTGGTTCTTCTTCTTTGCAGATGCAATCCAGCCTGCATGTATTAAATGCCTTCTATATTAAAAGCATTTCCATGTGCTTCCCTGATAAGATATTAAAGGGATTTTTCTTATTAAAAAGAGGGCAGGCCACAGGGCCACACCATGTTGAAACAGGCAAAAAGGGCCACTAGGACGTTCCTAAACTCTGACGATTGGCTCCATCTTAGGACCTTGATAGCCTGATTATCATTTCCCTTTTAGATGTGTAACTAACCGCTCTCCCTACATGTTTAATTTTTTAAATTGCCAAACATCCTCAACAGTAGAGAACCCTGTTTGCCAATCAGCCAGGGTCAGTGATATTGTGCCTCATCTGCTTCATTCATTCTTTTCTTGTTTCCCTTACTCCTTCTTTTCTTTTTCTTTCCTTTCTTCATTACCCACTCCCTTCCTGCCTTCCTCCTTTCCTTCCTTGCTTACTTTTATTTTGTCGTTGCTGTAGCTCTTTGAGCCAAATCCCAGATATCAAGTCAGCTCACTCCTACACACCTGAGGGTGGGAACAATAAAAATAAGGCATTTAAAACATCATTTTTATCAACCAGACAAACCGACAATCCCATGTATCATCTAATACTCATTCCATAGTCAGATTTCTGAAATTCTCCCAAATATGTCTTTGCTTGTAATGGATCGAAATTAGGTTCATACGTTGCATGTTTGAATACCCCTTAATTCTCTCTCTCACTCCTTAATGAGTAGAAGAGTATACAAATCATAAACTTAGAGCTGTTTCCCACAGGGATGTTGGTTAACAATTCTGAAACCCCTACACATACATACTGAAGGCCCCAAATTATTTATAAGGATGGTGGCTGTTGGCAGCCAGAATCCTCACTGATAGAGTAGATGGTTACAGATAAAGAAAGGGAACAGACCAGAGGTCCCTTGTGGTAGTAATGGGTTAGAGCTGGAGACATCAGTATGAACTCATGTTCAACTTTAAATAGACATACCAAAGGTGACATGCATATTTATAGATATGTGTGTATACACAGTTTAATAGGCACGCTTATATTTACTTAAGCTCTCAATTGAGGCTTCTAGAAGCAGAAATTCTCTGGTAGCAATGAACACACCAAGTGCCCACATATAGGTTTCTAACACCATTCTGCAATAGAAGGAAGCAGAAATCCACAAGGAGATGGCTTATTCTGTGACTAGAGCAGGGAATATACAAGACAGCCCTACAGTATCTAGTAGTGGCAGAAAGTAAGGCGTGCTGAAAAAAAAAGAAAGAAACAATAGTGGAAGTAGGTCAAGGGGACATAAGAAGGAAATGAATGACATTCAATGGGCAAAGATGGGACAACTTGAACCAAAAAATAAAGCAGTATTGGATTGTCATGAAAAGAAAAAGACAATATCCATGGGTCCTACTGGGGTGGATCAAAAGTTGAATAAATCCATAAAGGGGCAAGAATAGACAAACATCCCATGGAGTAGCATCATTCTAAACCATTCACGGAGACACTCACCCACCCAAAGAGGTTGACATTAATCCCGCTCCTTAAGCGTGACTTATATTGTTTTGTTATGTGTGACAAAAATATCATAACACTGTGTGATGAAAATAATGGGGGGGGGCTTGATGTAAGGCATATGGGAGCTCTCTAAACTGTTTTTGAAAATTTTCTGCTAATTTAAAACTATCTTAAAATAAAAAGCTTATTTTTTAAATTTTGATTTATTTATTGTTTTTTCAATTACAGTTGTCTCACTTCTGCCCCCATGGCTCCCCTCCACCCCGCCCACCCCTTCTCCCAAGTCAATCCCCACCCCATTGTCCATGAGTCCATGGGTCAATTATACTAGTTCCTTGACTAGACATCTCCCCTTCTTACCCCTCTTCTCCCCCTCCCACCCTCACGACCGCCCCCCCCCAGTCACTGTCAGTCTGCTCCTTGTTTACATGCCTCTGGTTCAACTTTGCTCCTTTCTTTGTGCTGTTCATTCGTTTTCTGTATTAGGTGGTATCAGACAGTATTTCTCTTTCGTTGCCTGGCTTGTTTCACTGAGCATAATTCTCTCCAGTTCCGTCCCTGTTGTTGCAAATGGTAGGAGTTCCTTCTTTCTTTCTGCTGCGTAGTATTTCATTGTGTAAACGCATCACAGTTTTATGATCCACTCATGCACAGATGGGCACTTAGGTTGTTTCCAACACTTGGCTAAATAGCACTTCTATGAAGTTAGGGGTGCATAGGTTCTTTTGAACTGGTGTTACAGGATACTTCAGGTATAATCCTGGCAATGGAGTTGCTGGATCAAAAGGCAGTTCCATCTTTAGGTTTTTAAGGAAATTCCATATTGCTTTCCATAGTGCCTGCACAAGTCTGCATTCCCCCCAACAGTGCACTAGGGTTCCTTTTTCTCCACATCCTTGCCAGCACTTGTTGTTTGTTGATTTGTTGATGATGGCCATGTTGACCGGTGTGAAGTAGTATCTCATCGTAGTTTTTATTTGCATCTTCCCGATAGTTAGTGTTGTTGAGCATTCCTTCATTTGCCTATGGACCCTCTGTATGTCTTCTTTGGAGAAGTGTTTGTCCATGTCCTTTGCCCATTTTTAAGTGGATTGTCTGTCTTCTTGGTGTTGAGTTGTATAAGCTCTTTATATATTTTGGAGATCAATCCCTTGCCTGAGGCATCATTGGCAAATATGTTTCCCCATATGTCTGGTTCCCTTTTCATCTTGCTGATGTTTTCTTTTGCCGAGCAGAAACTCTTTAGTCTGATGTAGTCCCATTGGTTTATTCTTTCCTTGATTTCCCTTGCCTTGGGAGATACAGCAGCAAAAAATATTGCTATGTGGGATATCTGAAATTTTCCTGCTTATGTTTTCCACTAGGACTTTTATAGTGTCACTTCTTACATTTAAGTCTTTGATCCATCTTGACTGTATTCTGGTGTATGGTGTAAGTTGGTGGTCTTGTTTAATTTTTTTTTTTTTTTTTTGCATGTCCCTGTCCAGTTCTCCCAACACCATTTTCTGAAGAGGCTCTTTGCACTCCATTTTATGTTCCTTCCCCCTTTGTCAAATATTAGTTGACCATATAGACCTGGGTATACTTCTGGGCTATTCTGTTCCATTGCTCAATATGTGTGTTCTTACGTCAGTACCATACTGCTTTGATTACAGTGGCCTTGTAGTATACTTTGATGTCGGGTATTGTGATTATTCCTACTGTGTTCCTCTTCCTCAAGACTGCTGTGGCTATTTGAGGTCTTTTTTGGATCCATATGAATTTTTGGAGTATTTGTTCTAGGTCTGTGAAATATGTCATTTGTATTTTAACAAGAATTGTGTTGAATCTATAGATTTCTTTGGGTAGTATGGACATTTTAATGATGTTGACTCTTACCATCCATGGACATGGTATATGCTTCCATTTATTTGTATCATCCTTAATTTCTTCAGAGATATGTAGTTTGCCAAGTACAGGTCTTTTACCTCCTGGGTTAAGTTTATTCCCAGGTGCTTAATTTTTCTTGTTGTCATAGTAAATGGGATTTTTTTTTTTTTTTTTTTTTTTTTTTAGTTTCTATCTCTGATATTTTATTGTTGGTGTACAGAAATGCCTTCGATTTCTGAATATTCAGTTTGTACTCTGCTAGTTTGCAAAAGTCACCTATTAGGTCGAGTAGTTTTTTAGTGGGGTCTATAGGGTTTTCCATGTACACTATCAAGTCTTCTGAAAATATAGACAGTTTTACTTCCTGTTTTACGATTTGGATGCCTTTTATTTCTTTTCCTTGTCTGATTGCTGTGGATAGAACATCAAAGACTATGTTGAATAGGAGTGGAGAGAGTGGACATCCTTGACTTGTTCCTGATCTTTGGGGGAACGCTTTCAGTTTTTGCCCATTGAGTATGATGTTGGCTTCAGGTTTCTCATATATGGCCTTTATTGTGTTGAGGTATGCTCTCTTGATTCCCATTTTATTGAGTGTTTTCCTCATAAATGAGTCTTTTACTTTATCAAATACTTTTTCAGCATCTATTGATAGGATCATGTGGTTTTTGTCTTTCATTTTGTTTAGGTGGTGTATTACGTTTATTGATTTGCAAATATTAAACCGCCCTTGCATCCCTGGGATGAATCCCACTTGATCGGGTGTATGATCTTTTTAATGTGTCGCTGGATCCGGTTTGCCAATGTTTTGTTGAGGATTTTAGTATCTATGTTCATCCGTGATATTGGCCTGTAGTTTTCTTTCTTTGTTGTGTCTTGATCTGGTTTTGGAATTAGGGTAATACTGGCCTCATAGGAAGAGTTTGGGAGTCTTCCCTCTTCTTGGACTTTTTGGAATAGTTTGAGAATGATCGGAGTTGGTTCTTCCCTAAAAGTTCTGTAAAATTCGCCTGTGAAGCCATCCGGTCCATGGCTTTTGTGTGCCGGGAGCTTTTTGGTTACTGCTTCAATTTCACTAGTTGTTATCGGTTGATTCAGGCTTTCTGCTTCTTCTTGGTTCAGTTTTGGAAGAGTATATGTTTCCCGAAATTTGTCCATTTCATCCAAGTTGTCAAGTTTCTTGTCATACATGTTGTTCGTAGTAATTTCCTATAATCCTTTGCATTTCTGTGGTATCGATCGTGATTTCTCCTCTTTCATTTCTGACTTTGTTTATTTGGGTCCCCTCTCTTTTTTTCTTGATGAGCCTGGTTAAAGGCTTGTCAATTTTGTTTCTCTTTTCCAAGAACCAGCTCCTGGTTTTATTGATCTTTTGAATTGCTTGTTTAGTCCCTACGTCATTTAATTCTGTTCTGATGTTGATGATTTTCTTCCTTCTACACGCTCTGGGCCTTGTTTGTTGTTGTCCCTCTAGTTCCTGTAGCTGTAGGGTTAGATTTGTTATTTGAGAATCTTCTATCCTTTCTAGGTAGGCCTGTATTGCTTTGCACTTCCCTCTCAGGACTGCCTTCATTGTGTCCCATAGGTTTGAGACTGGTTTGTGTTCATTATCATCTGTTTCCAGAAACTTTTTTTAATAGCATGTTATTCATTCTCCATGAGCATGAATGTTTTTGAGTTTCTTCCTTGAGGTTGGTTTCCACTTTCAAGCCATTGTGATCTGCGGAGATGCTTGATATAATTTCAAGTTTCTTTAATTTGTTGAGGCTTGTTTTGTGTCCTACCATGTGGTCTATCTTTGAAAATGTTCTGTGTGCACTTGAAAAGGATGTATATTTTGCTTCTTCGGGGTGAAAGTTTCACTATATATATCAATTAAGTCCATTTCATCTAGAGTGTTGCTCAACGCCTCAATATCCTTGCTGTTTCTTTGTTTCGAAGATCTGTCCATTGTTGACAATGGGGTGTTAAAGTCTCCTACTATGAGTATGTTGCTGTCCATATCCTTCTTGTGGTCTTCCAAAAATTTTCTTATATATCTGGGTGCTCCTATGGTGGGTGCATATATGTTTACCAGGGTTATATCTTCGTGATGGATTGTTCCCTTAAGTATTATGAAATTTCCTTCTTAGTCTCTTTTTATGGCCTTTGTTGTGAGATCTATTTTGTCTGATCTCAGGATTGCTACGCCAGCTTTTTTTCCATGTCCATTTTCTTGAAATACTTTTTTTCCATCTCTTCACTTTCAGTCTGCGTAGATCTTTTGTTTTGATATGGGTCTCTTGTAAGCAGCATATATATGGGTCACGTTGTTGTATCCATTCTGCTGCCCTGTGTCTTTTGATTGGAGCATTTGATCCATTTACATTTAAGGTTATTATTGGTAGGCACTTATTCATTGTGACTTTTTCCCTTTGTACCTGTGTTCCTATCCCTCTCTCTTTTACTTCTTTTTCTTAAAGCAGGCCCTTTACCATCTCTTGCAATGTTGGTTTGGTGGAGATGTATTCTCTTAGTCTTCCTTTGTCTGAGAAACTCCTTATTTCACCTTCCATTTTGAAAGAGAGCCTCATGGGCAGAGTAGTCTTGGTTGTAGGCCTTTGTTCTTCATTGCTTATTTTTTTGCCACTCTCTTCTGGCTTGTAGTGTTTCTGCTGAGAAATCAGCTGATAGCCTTATCGGAGCTCCCTTATATGCTATTTGCTCTTTTTCTCTTGCTGCCTTTAGGATTCTCTCTTTGTCTTTGAATGTTGTCACCTTAATTATAATGTGCCTCGGAGTGGACTTCCTTGGGTTCATCTTCATTGGAACTCTCTGTGCTTTCTGTACTTGTGAGACTTTTTCTCTCCTCATGTTCTGGAAGTTTTCTGTCATAACTTTTTCAACCAGGGTTTCTATCCCTTGCGCCTCTTCTTCTCCTTCTGGTATCCCTATGATACAGATGCTATTATGTTTCATGTTGTCCTGCAGCTCTCTTACACCCTCTTCATTCTTTTTCAGTCCTTTTTCATTTTGTTGCACTGTCTGGGAATTTTTTTTTCTATGTTATCCTTTAGCTCCCTGATCCGATCCTCTGCTTCATCTACCCTGCTTTTGATTCCTTCTACTGTGTTCTTCAGTTCAGAAATTGTATTCTTCATTTCTTCCTGGTTCTTATTGATATTGATAGCTTCTATATCCTTTTTAATGCTGGTGTAGTTCTCAGTAAGTCCCTTGTAGCTCCCTGGAGTTCTTTGTAGTTGCCCTGGAGTTCGTTGTAATTTTCTCTGAGTTTGTTGAGTTCATTGAGCTTCCTCATTACCATTGTTTTGAATTCCATGTCCGACAGTTTGCTTGCCCCTATTTCATCTATCCCTCCTTCTGGGAATTCCTCTTTTCCTTTTGATGGGGTGTTTATTCTTCATCTCCCCATTTTAGGTGGCTGCTCTTGTTTGTTTCTGCTTCTTAGGTTGATCTGCTTTAACTTCCTGCTTTTGCGTTGTGACTTTCTGTGGTAGAAGTTCTCTGGGGTTCAGTGGTGCAGACTCATTGATCTCCTGAACTTGATGCTCTTGAGGTGCCTTTTATGTCTTTTATTTGGGCTCTCTGGTAGAATTTCGGTTTTGCTTGTTGTTGTGTTGCTCTTTGGTGGGTCCACCTTTCCAGCCAGCTGACTGAGAGTCACTCTACCCACTTCTTATTGTAAACCATTGTTGAGCTGCTGCTGAAACAAAGCCACCTGCCAAGGCAAGAATCTCACACCCACAAAGCTATCCCTCACCCTCAATCACCATATCAATCGCTAATGAGTCAGTATTAATAAGGATGTAATGAGATTGAAACTGTTATAAGAAAGGAAAAACAATTAAGATTTGACTAACTGAAAGAAAAATGGTGTTTGAGAGGGCAGGGGGGGAGCAATAATAGCATCGAATAGGGACAAGGCAATGAGAGAAAGAAAGTAAAATTTATATCATATATTTAAAAGAGAGGGAAGAAGACAGAGTCAATTAAGAGAGGGGAATTGTGTAGCATTAGGTTTAAACAGAAGTTTGTGTGTGTGTGTGTGTGTGTGTATAGTGTGTGTGTGTGAGAGAGAGAGAGAACCAACACACACACACACACACACACACACACACACACAGATAGAGAGCGAGAGAGAGAAATAATAATAAGGAAGATGAATAGGAAGAGAGAAAAGGAAAAGAAATAAAATAGGCCCCAGCTTAGAGAAAAATTTTCACCACAGCATTAACAGTAACCTATGAGCTAAGATTAATGTAGGTGAGATGGAAGTAAGAGGTAAAAAAGAAAGAAAGAGAAGCTTAAGAGATGTCTGGAGGAAAGGGAAGTGATTTTGAGATGAAAGAGGGAGAAGAAATACTTAGAGCGAGGAATGAAAACCAGGCTAAGACAGAGAAAAATTCAAATTTAATGTAAAAGAAGGAAAGGGCTGGAGAAAGGTACAGATGGATTAGGAGAGGGGAACGATAAGATTTGAGAGTTGAAATACCAGAATAGTGAAGATCTGTGAATAAAGTTGCAGGAATGTCGCAGATTGATCAAGGTGGGGAGAGAGTAAGTGTATTTTATGATAGAAAAGAGAAGAGGCTGGAGAGGTAAGGAAAAATGAGTGCAGGTAGGAAATGAATGGAAGTAAGAGAAAATATAAAATTTAAAACACAAATAGGAGGAGGAAATCAAACGGTAAAATTGATTGTGAGAAGGGAGGAGCAAAATAGGAGATTTAAAATAAACTATAATATAAAGACTGTTTACCTATAATGCATAGACTGGGAGGACAAACAATGACTAGTAAAAGGATATGTAGGAGACAACTCCTGTAGAAGGTCACAGTGGAATTTGTCTCTGTAGTTTCTGTATTTTTCCATTTTCTTCTCTTTCTGGAGCCTCCCTGTTGACTTCAGCTTGTGTCCAAGTCTGGATCTAAGCAGCCTAATCTCAACTATCAGTGCTCTCCTGCCAGGGTCTCCCTCTTTCGCTTTTTACTCTAGTCACTCTGAAATCCTCAGTCACGCTTAAGCCCCATGGGGCCGGGGCGAGTACTTTCTTCAGGCCAGGGCTACTGCTTCTCCTCTGTCTGTTGCCACTGGGAGGGAATTCATCTGCCCAAACCATTTCTCCCGCAGCACTCAAGGTCTCCAGTCCACCCCTCTCCCCTGCCAGAGCCTGGGGCAAGTGCGTGCCCTAACTCCCCTTAAGAATCTCGCAGCGCCTCCAGCCGTTCCTCCTGGGTTGGTGAAAACAAACGAATGAAGAAACAAACAAACACGTTGCTTTATGCCTCTTAGAGCCGGACCCCTCCTGGCTTACTCTCAGCTCTGCCAGTGGGCCCAGCCTGAGTTTCAGCCCCCAAACCTCTCAGGAAAAAAATTTCCAGGCCCTGCAAAATCTCTCTGCATACCGAGTCATCATCCGTGGGCGCCAAGCCAGCTACGCTGGAATCCCCGCCAGTGTCTCTTCCACGCTCTGCACCCGACAGGTTGTTAGGAAGCAGCCTCCTGCATCCGCCTGCAGCCACAATGTTCAACTCCAGGCAGTGTCCAGTAGTCGTACATATGATTTCTCAACAATTAATCAGAAGGTCCAGACCCAGGAGAAGGCCAGCACACCTTTTCATTGAGTCCCTCCCAGATGTCTCTGGACAGGGCGCCCATGGTGGGAGCGCAGCCTCCAGGCCTCTGCACTTCCCTGGCCTTCACTCTTCACCCCCTTGGATCTCGGCTACTGAGTTGATCCAGCAGCATCCCTTCCAGGTGCAGCCCGAGGTGCTGGGCTGGGGTGGGGGGCCCCGGCGACTCACCCTAGAAACTGCGGGCCAGGGTTCCTTCTCTCTCCCGCGCTATTCCCATGCTCTTGTCCCTGTTTGTTCTACCTGAAATCCGCTCTCACCCACTCTCTGCTCTCTGCCTGTCCTCCAAGTCTCCTCTGCAACAGGAGCACACCCAGCAGTCTGCTGACTACCCTGCCGCCATTTTCCTATAATCTAAAGAGCTTTTTTTTTTTTTTTTTTAGGTGCTGTAAAGAGCATGCGGGGAAGGCCACAGACAAGGAGGAAACATTTTAAACCCCATATCTGATAAGGGACTCATGACCCAAATGAATAAAACACTCTTCACTACATTATAAATACAAACAAGTGCATAAAAATATGTAAGGATACACAGGTGACCCCCCCCTCCACAAACACACACACAAAGCATACCAAAAGATGCTCAGAGTCATTTTTCATTAGAAAAACGCAAATGTAAACTGCATAAAGATTTACCTACAATACAAATTTATCAGAATAACTAGCGTTCCCAAACCTGAAAACACCAAATTTTGGAGAGGACGTAGAATTCTCCTTCATTGCTAATAGGGAAGAAAATGTTACAGTCACTTTAGAAGATAGTTTGGCACTTCCTTATAAAGTCAAACATAGACTTACCATTAGACTCAGAAACCCTACTCCTCGGTTTTATCTATGTGAATTTGGGATCCACAAAACACCACCAAAACCGTGCATGATTATTTAGAGTAGCTTTATTCATAATCACCAACCAAGAGTTCCTTCAAGAGGCTAAATGATAAATAAACTGTGGTACAGCCACAAACCAAAACTTGTATTCAAAGCTCAAGCCATCCTCAAATATTCCAGAAAAAGGTAGGATCAAAGGCCAGTGCTATGAAATGGTCAGGGAGAACTCATCATGTGAGGCGGAGGTGCCTCACACACCCTAGGCTCGGTTGGAAGTTGCTCTGTCCAGCAGAGGCTTCGTGACCATGGCAGAATAAACTCTTATCTAGGACACTTTATTATGTCTGATGAAATAAATTTTACCCAGGACATTTCATTATGTCTGGGGGAGGGAAGGTGACTGCCTCTCTAGTGGAGAACAGCAGCTAGACCTTCATCCCTCATGCTTTTTATTGAGAAGGATACCATGGGAGATATAAGATCAACATTCATAAATAATCAATAGCTTTCAGGTACCTAGGTTACAACCAACAATAATTGATTACAAATTTCAATACAGCAGGGACAACGAATAGTCTATGCCAGGGTCTATTAAACATTTTGACCCCACATTGGCACTAGGTACAGGATTTCAAATACTTACTGTTAGAGATTGTTTATACTTAATTATAAGATAAAGGAAAGCAGAGCAAGTTCTAAAGCATATTAATATTCTTGAATCCAATCTCCACGGAAACCCTCTGAATGGTTTTCGGGCATGTCTCCCCCACAGCCATTGTTGAGGCTTAAAGACCAGCATGGCCAGAGTGCTGGCGGCAGGTCATGCTCAGGCCGGGGCTACAATTCCCTAAACCACAAGGAGCGGTTCCCCACAATCATGCCCTTATGGCAACTCTTCCAAAGGATACAAAAAGGTGGGCAATTGTTCAACTCATCCTCCCAGGCTACCTTTCTCTTATTCAAAATTCAGGGGAAATTTTTCTCTAAAAAGAACTCTGGAGACAAGTTCGTTCACATAGCATGTATAAAATATCCTCATATAGTAATAGCGTTTTTAACACAAGAGTGCATTAAGTGAACAAGCACCCTGTACCCAAGAAATAAAAATAGGATTTAATGTTATAAGAAATATTCAGTTGTAATTCCATGCATACAAGGTAGAGTAGGGGGAAAAAAACCAAAAAAAACAAAAACATTTGTTCATGTCAATGCCTACAAGGAGAGAGCCTTGTAAAGGACTTTAAAATGAGTTGGGGGTGGGGGTAGCTTTTAGAAAACTAAGCCAGAAGAGAATTTCCATTTCCTAAAATTGAAAGCAACCTACTTAAATGTGAAACTTTAGAAGCATTCTCACTAAAGGCAGGGACAAGCCAGAGATGCAAGCTGTAGGTGTCAAATAAATAGAAGATATGAATATGGAAAAGAAACAGTGTCTGTTGATAATATGATTTTCTATTTAGAAGATTCAGAGGAGTGGACACATGGATTATTCAAATGCACAACAGACTGCAGGACAAGAGGGTATGGAATAACTAAGTAGATAGAACATGTAATGGCTCAGTGGACTGAGCGTCGGCCTGCGAGCCAAGTGTCGCTGGTTTGATTTCCAGTCAGGGCACATTACTAGGTTGCATGTCAGGTCCCCAGTTGGGGGTGCGAGTGAGAGGCAACCACACAGTGATGTTTCTCTCCCTCTCTCTTTCCTTTCCCCTCTCTCTAAAAATAATAAAGTAAATAAACAAACAAACAAACAAATAAATAAATTATTTTAAAAAAGAACATGTAATACAAAAAACTCTCATTCACCATGGCAGTAAAATGCAAAATTTAACTAAAAAGAAGCCTAATAAAAATATATAAGATCTTTATGAAGGCAACTAAAAAGTATACTGATAGAATTGGGTTTTTTTAAAAGTCCCAAATAAATGGAGCAATTTCCGTATTCACTCATGGGAAACAGAACATTGCAAATACATCAATCCTGCTTAAATTACTTACAAATGACCACTTTACAGATAGTTGCCAAAATAACAATTAAGCTTGGGCTGCTGACTTCCACTCCCTAAATAAAACCTGGAAAAACATAGAAGGAAGTGGGGGAGGGATTCACAACAAAATCTAAACAATAAAACATGAGAAAACCCTGGGGGAGACAAGATTGGTGAGTGGGCACTTGTGATTGAGGTGAGGGTGGAAGGGAGCAAGGAAGGGAGGGGGTGAGGCCTGACCTTTCAAAAATTATTGTTTTAATTCGGTGGTGGGCAGCCCTCCGTCTCGAGAGACGATGGTGTAGCTTCTTAAGAGTATCTGCACCGCCGAGAATGGCTGTGCAGTCCGACTCGGGAGTGACACGGTATCTGTCTCCTCCCGTGTTGAATCAACATCTTGCGATGACGCTGGAGTGTCCTCTCCAGTGAAGCTGAAGCTACAGAGCCTGGGCAGGGTGATATGGAGGGTCTGCTGTTGCCCATGCAGCAGACCCCCCCTCTCTTCGCAGCTGAAGGATCCAAGGGAAAGACGGAGTCAATACAGCTTGGCTTCAGGTGCGCCGCAGGAGTTGCCGGTGTTGACTACAACGTCAAACCGCCTTAGGGACTCCGGCTCCGGATTTTCTGTCGGGGTTTACTCCCTTAGCCTTTCCCTTGAAGAGGTATGCCGCAAGGCAGCGGAGGTTTTTTGGAGTCAGAGTTTTCCTTCTCTGATGTGCCCTGACTGGAAGATCGAACCAGCGACACTTAGCTCGCAGGCCGACGCTCAATCCACTGAGCCAAACCAGCCAGGACTTGTTTTAATAGAACATAAAGAATACACTAGAGGTCGAAAAGCAAATATCAGAGTAAGATTGTAACCAAAAGCAGGTCTGGCTGCCTGCCGCTACAGAAGCCAATACTCAAATGCCAATACTCAAGAGGCAGGTACTGATGTAAAGGAAAGTGGTTCACTTGCAGATGCTGGCCATCTGGAAGGTGGGGGACTCATGTCTCATAGACAATCTCCACATTTCAGTGGAGGCAGAGGTTTTGATACGGAGGGAGAGGGGAACAGAACAAAGAGATCAAGAGAGGGGATTGCAAAGTTCTCCACGTGCAGACTAGCACAGTCCGTTCTGATAAGTCAAGCGATAGTCCCGTGTGCATCATCCTGGTTTAGTCATCATGGATTCATGTCATCACGGCTTCATGTCATCCTGGCTCCATGGATGAAGGTCAGCAAATCTCCTGGAGCTGGGATACTTGAAGGTCGGTGTCTATATCTTTTGAAACTAGTGTCTAGGATTCCCATACAAATATTTTGTTCATCTATAAGCCACATATTAGTCAGAGTCAGCACTTGCAGAAACAATGTCGAAAGAGTGGTGGAAGTGGATTACAATTTCCTACTGTACAATTTTCCACTGTTAAAAATCCCCACTGTTAATTTTTCTTTCATTTATATGGAAGTTAGAAGGTTTTAGCCAAAACATTTCAGAAAACTAGAAATATTCAGAATCCAGCTAATTCATAGGTGAAAAATAAAATTTTACAGACAATTCAATGAATTAGAGTCTAATTTCCATAAGTGTGTGTTATAGATCTTATTGAAACATAATTTTTCTCCTAAAATCACCCTCATTTTGCTCTGGCTGGTGTGGCTCAGTGGATTGATCACCGGCCTGTGAACCTAAAGGTCGCTAGTTTGATTCCCAATCAGGCACATACCTGGGTTGCGGGCCAGGTCCCTGATTGGGGGCATGCTAGAGGCAAGCAATCCATGTTTCTCTCATACTTTGATGTTTCTCGTCCTCTCTTTCTCCCTCCCTCCCCCTCTCTCTGAAAATAAAAAAAATAAAATCTTCCAAAAAAAAAAATCATCCTTATTTTTTTAAAGAGTCAGATCAAGACCAATTCATTTACTGCATTAAGTTCAGTTTCAGATTGGCCTGATTATTTTCATGAACACAACAGGAATAGTAATTGATCATATAGGCTTTATTAAACTACTGTGCTGGAATGTTACAAGGAATTTCAAGATTGAGCTGTATTTAGCCCCACAGGGTGGAGAAGCCAAGCCATGCAGTTGCCATCAGGTTTTGCCTGGAATACCTGTATAGGTTTGGGTAAACCCCTCAAGTTCTCAAGGCTCCCAAATGTCTTGAGGGTCTTTCCTTGCTATCTCCCAGGAAAGAAACCTTTGCCCCTTACTCAGAAAGACTGCCATGAGCCATATGAATAAGCAAGGTACCAGGCTATTTCTTTCTTTCTTTTTTTTTTTTTCTTTTCTTTTCTTTTTTAACTTCTAGGTCAGTCTTTATTCCTCAAAACGTTTTGCTGACATCCAGAGACTAGGCATGTCTCTTTCAGACATGACGTTCCAGTCAAAATCTTGGCTAATAAATTGACATTGGAAACTGGGAAAAAATCAGATTCCTAGTTAATTCATGCAGACAAATATATTGACATGAAAACAACAATACTCACTCATTAAGAGTTTTCAAATTCTGGAGGGATCAAGTAAGGAGAAAAATATAAATGCTTCAATATTTTACAATTTACCAAATTGATCTAAGAAAACAAACAAGTTTTTTTCCCAATCAGTGATATTTTGAAGAGTCACAAGAACAGTAATTATTTTCAGTTCATTTAGTCCCATAATCAATTATTGTTTATCCTGATTACCCATCAGTATCTTTACCAACTCAGTCATTCTCCAGAGCCATACAAATTTCTATTTATTTCAAAGGTATGATCTGAAACTTTGTTCTGAGAAACTTATATTTTAGAATAAGTCCAAGTACTCTCCATGGATCTTTTTGAAGATGTAACGTTTTTGTAAATGCATCAGAGCAGAACAATGACTGTCTCTAAATAACCAAACAAAAACAAAAACAAAACTTAAAATGACATGGTTATAGGTCAGATTACAATGCAATTGACAAAGGCCTTTGCTTTCTCACAACAGCATTTTAAAATAACAGTAAGAATTATAAATGAAAGTATATCAGACCAAGAAATCAATTAATTTGTTCCCCACTATCAATGTACCTGGGGTTTATATTGGGAACTAACACTTGGTTTGGAAAATCAAAGGAGCTTTTGGCTTTTTCGTTTGTCATTAAAATTAGCACTTTGTTTTATTGTCTATCTAATATGCCTTTCTTTCCCTTTCTTATTTTTTTCTCCCCATTTCCATTCCCCTTCTTGAGTTTCCTACTCTAAATGTCCTTCCTTTCTATAATATGTATATCTCTTTCCTTTATCCTTTCTCACCTTTTTTCACTTCCTCAACTCCTTCTCTTTTTGGTCCTTCCCTCTACACAATCATTTTTCGACTTGCACAGACCCTCCTCAACTTACACAGCCCCTCTGCAACTTTCCTAGTTCTTTTTAATTTGCCCTTGTAGCTCACCCGGAAATAACCAACCCACTTTCAGTCCTATTTCCTTCAAAATACATTGCCATAATTTACACCTTTTATTACCAAAACCATATATCTTTCCCAACTTAATTAGAATTTTCCATTTTTAGTGACAATTAAGAGTAAGTAATTAGCATTCTTTAAATTGGCAAATTTATGAACAAATTTCATAACTTTCAGAAACAGTGTACTCCCTTTTGACAAGTTACACTCACATTTTTATTCTTGGCCATTACTGCATTCCTTTAGTGTGTTCAAAAGTGAGCTGTTTTGTTAGCTAGTGACCTTGACAACTTTTAGAGAGGCTAGAGAAGACGCAGGGGAGATGTCAGGCCTGGCATGGCTTGTTCCTAGGACTGAAGATCCTGGGCCTCTAGAAGGAAGATTAAGAACGTTTAAAAGACTAATTTTTCTCATTTTTTCCCCTGGGTTTCACTGTTTACTTCATGGACTCACTGATGGAATCAAAACCGAGTTGCTCCTTTTAAAAACAGAAACAAAAATGAAATCTAATGCAAAGACAGAGTTTCAAGGAGGGTCTGAAACACTAGCCTTAGAATCTTATCTCACACCAACCAGTACCACACATGACTCTGACGAGATCCAAGTGTAACCGAACAACTAGTGGAGTCCTACTGCTCACTGCCCATGGGCAATAACTCCAGAGACAGAGTCTGGTGGAAAGGAAAAATAACATTTTTATTTAAAATATACACAACAGGTTTCTTGATGCCCCTCCCCCACCAGAGTAGCATGCAGGCAGCTGGCAGGTGGCCACCGGGTGGTTTCCCATGGCTTCTTCCCACACAAGGGAGGGGCATGGGGTTTCCCGGGAATGTGCCAGCTCCTGGAATCTGCTGGCCCCAGCCTCCTCCCCCTTGCCCCTTTGTTACCAGCCTAGTGCCTGCAGTGCTTTTGTTCAGGCCCAGAGTGCTAGGGAAGGGTGCTGGTCCTGCCTCCTGGCTGTGCGGGGGCTGTACCCAACAGGCCCGCACTGGCATGGGCCATGGAAGGGTTGCAGCCACCATGACTTCCCATCTGGGGAAGGGGTGTGGGGCTTGCCAGACCTGCACCAGAGGTGTGGGCCACAAGTGGGTGCCAGCCACCATAGCTTCCTGCCTGGGCGCTGAGTTTGCTGGGCCCGTGATGCTCCCTGAGCCTGCTGGCTTGAGCCTCCGCCCTGCCCTCTTATGAGAACCTGCTGTATTCTCACCCAAGCACGTCCTGGGGTGCTTGGGCAGGGGCACGGGGAGTCCTTCTGGCAAGGCCTACCGGCTCAAGAACTTCAGCCCCCCAGCCGCAGACTCACCAGCCAGGGGATGGGGAAGCAAAAGTATGTGGTGTTTCTGTGCATTCCGCTTTTAAAGACTGCCCCCACCCCCATCATCCTCAGCATGGCTGAAGTAGATGGCAGGGTATGTCCATCCCATCCAATCACCTCCTTAGCTTTTGGTGCCAGCCCTATGCACCTCTTTTGCTGCATCGCGTGTGCGTCATCGCCTCAGTTGCAGGGCGACACACACATGTGCTGTCTTCAGGGCTTCTCCACCCCTCCCTATTTTTTGTGTGTGTGGGGGAGTTCCCCCATTACAATTCCCCCCTTACTTCCTGCAGGCCAGGGGACGTAGTCCTACCCATCCCCTGGTCCAGAGGTCCCTAACAAAAGGGGGTCCGGAGCGGAGGGGAGCCTTCATGTGAGGGAAAAGGATTTTGCAAAGTCCAGGTCAGTTGGTTGTCCATAAAAAACGGAGTGCATGATGTCCAAAGGATGGCATTTCTGGACGAGTTGGCATCCTTGTTGTATCCTGGAGGTGACAAGTTTGGCAAGAGGGTTAGAAGGCACAATAAAAACTATTACAACTAAGTAAAAAAAGGTAGGGATTAATTCTACCCACTCCCTGATTAAGAAAAAGTGGCTTCCCTGGAGGAAGGTGTGCAAAGCATGTCACACCTGTCTGGAGCCCTATTGCCTACTATACTCAACTGAAATTAGGCTGAGGGGAATACCCTGAAATTCCCCCTTTAACACTTCTGTACTTTTTCTGTCTGAACCATTATGGCAGAAAACAAAAGCAGTTTTAAAGCAAAGCTGATAGTCTGCACCATACTTCAGCAACTCACCTGCTTAGTCCAGCCAAACAATTGAGTCCCAGGAGGGGGCAATGCAGGTGGGCTCCTCCAGTTGGGCCTACAGTGTTTCTGAGCCTGCAACAGTGTCTTTTGAGAAGACCTTCTGTTGCAAGGCCTTTGCTGGAATGATACTAAGCAGAGAAAATTTGATTCATCAGGTTAAGCCAATTCAACTCCCAAGTAAAAACAAACTTCGAAGACAGCTGCATTAGTCTGATGTTCATGACCAAGCATTGTGATTCTCCTTAAAACTTGATTCCTCTCCCTATGATGACCCTCACTGTCCTCAAAAAGGTTGCCAGTTTTCAATTCGCCTCATCATTTGCATAAAAACAAGAAGAGCAGCACTAAACACAGGCTTTTAAGTCTGCCTTGCTGGAACTTAACACCAGAAATCTTTCGATTGACCCTTAGTCAACCCTTCTGGGCACAGAAACCAAGCCCCACACCTGCCATACAGCTTTGCCTGCAGTACTTGTATTCCTCAAGTCCTTGAGGTTCCCGTTGTGTCTTAAGGTTCTGCCTGACTATCCTTCAGGAAAGCAACCTCCATTCCTTCCCTGGAAAGATTGCCACGAACCACGTGACCAAACAAGGTACCAGGCCATTTCTCCTGTGGGCTTTTGTTAGCTTCCAAAGTCAATCTCAGTTCCTCAAATCTTTCTGATAACAACCGGAGCCCAGGCATGCCCCTCTCAGGCATGCTACTCCAGTCAAAGTCTTGGTTATTAAAAGCATAATTTGATACCAGTCTTATCGATTTCATGCAAAGGAAATTTTATGTCATTACTCACTCATTAAGAATGCCAAATTCTAGAGGAATCAGGTAGGGAGTAAAATAAAAAGCAAAAAAGAAAATCCTTGTCCTTCCAATATGCACCAGAGTTGCATTTCCATACATTATATCTTTTATTACTTTACTTCATAACCTAGTGTGAAATTTAACCCTTAGGAAACTTGATTTCTTTTTAAAACAGGGAAAAAAAAACAAACCAAAAATCTAAAGCAAAGGCAGAGTTCCAGAAAGTATGTGTGTGTTGGGGTGGCGTTGGGGTGGGGGGGGACTGGAACTAGCCTTAGAATCTTGGCTCACATTAACCGGTCACATAGAAAACCTCTTCGACGTCCAAATGGCACAAAGCCCCAATGGCAGAGACATTCTCTCACCCACCAGTGTGTCCACTGGTCTCCTGGCAAAGACATGACCTCTCACCAACTGGTTTCATGGCAGAGACATGCTCTCTCACCTCAGCCAGCTCAAACCAGCACAAGACAACTTTTTTTAGGTCCAAATGGCACAAAGCCCCAAATGGCAGAGACATGTTCTCACACCAACCAGTGACGCAAACAACCTTCACGCAGAGGCGGATTCAGGTCGGTTGAGGCCCTGGGCGCAGAAGAAAATATTGGGCCCCTTAACAAAAAGAGAGAGACAGGGACAATAAAAATACATGTTGACCATATTTTATGCAGCGTAGTAATGACACCAAACTTGGTGTCATTAGAAAAAACAGTGTAAAGTTGGGGTTTTTCGAGGCCCTTCAGAAGTCGGGGCCCAGGGCGCACACCCGGTGCACCTGCCATTAAATCCGCCTCTTCCTTTATGAGGTCCAAATGGCACGAAACCCCAAGTGGCATAGACAGAGGGTTCCCTGCGTAAACAAAACAGCTAAGTTCCCTAAGTCCCCAAAAGATCGGAAAGCAAGAAACAAAACAACACTTAAAGCAAAAAATAACTCAATCTAAGCACTGAGACTTCTTTCACAAAAAACCTTTCACACCCTTCTATGGCCTCAAGAATCTTTACAACCCACCCCTTTTTTTTAGCTTTCTATATGCCTTACAACTTTCTACACACCTTCTGCAACCTTCCTAGACATTCTTACTCACTCAGGAATAAGCATAACTCACTTTCAATCTTTTACTTTTGAAACGATGGAATGGACCAAACCCAAACTCACTATCTGGCAGCTAAAAGTTCCTAAATCTGCAAATGCATAAATAAAGTAAAGGAACATTGTCACTTTGAATTGTGGCCTCCTCTCTTCTTCTGAAAGATAAATTTTAAATCTTCTGTAGTGCAAGTCCTGCTTTTCTTTTCAGCGTCAATCACAGCAACAGGGTTCGAATTCTCCTCAGGCGGTGCCTGTTTCATTCAAGTGTGGGGGATCCAAAGCTTCAGTCCTGTGAGTTTTAGGGAAGAGTACGTTGTCAGCAGGACATCATAGAGACCAGCCCATTGCTCAGCTAAGTGCTGTTCAGGTCCTTGAGTGTTCCATGTCTTTAGTAAGACTCGGTCTGCCATCTGGATCAGGTGTAAGGCCTTGTCAGATCCGTAGGTGGGCCTGTAAAGAGCGACCTTGTGCAGAATAGTTAGTGTTTGCCCTAAATGTTGTACATATTACTTAGTTTTTGACTCAAATATGCCAGGGTCTCCCATAAACTATTTCAAAAGGGCTTAACTTAAGTCCACTTCTGGGTGCTACCCTAATCTGGAACAAACCGATGGGAAGTACCTGGTCCCCTTTCAAATGCATTTGCTGGCATATTTTTGCCACGGTCTTCTTCATTGTGTGATTCATTTTCTCAGTCTTTCCTGTAGATTGAGGTCTCCAAGATGCACGTAATTTCCATCTTACTTGCAGTGCCTGTCCTATCTTCTGGGAGGTCTCCGAGGTGAACGATGATCCATTGTCACTCTGAATACTGTGACGAAGTCCAAACCTAGGACTTATTTCTTTAAGTAGAAGTTTTGCTACCTCAGCCTCCTTCTCAGTTCTAGTGGGATATGTCTATCCATCCAGAAAAAGTGTCCATGAAAACTAACAAAATTTTTAAATTCCCTCTGGTTTTAGGCATTTGTGTAAAGTCTACTCGCCAGTCCTCAAATGGGCATAACCCTTTATAATGTACTCCCTTTTTCGCTGGGGCACATTCTGTCTTAGGATTGTTTTTGGCACATATCTGACAGGCTTGGGTAATCCACTGAACAGTCCTTTGCAAATGGGGACCCTTCAAATGTGGCCTAATGAGGTCCATCAGAACATCCCTTCCATAAGGGGTCCCTTTGTGTAGGTGTTTGAGGCTGGGATACACCAGAGCCTCGGGAAGTAAGATCATACCATGGGTGTTGATCTTCCATATGGAACTGGCATCAATGTTAGTGAATCCGCATTCATAGGCCCGTTCCTCGTCTCGTTCTGTGTAATGAGGTTTAAATTTTGACAAGTCCAAGCAGGGGATCAAAACCCCTTAGCATGGACGCCCTCCAGCTGCTTGCCTTGCTACTTTATCAGCAGGTTGGTTTCCCTGGCTCTTTTGGGAACCATCCCTTTGGTGTCCTGGGCAGTGCATTACTACAACCTGGCCTGGTAGATTCACTGCCTCTAGCAATTATAAAATCTCCTCTGCATGTTTAACATCCTTGTCCCCCGAGGTTAAGAGTCCTCTCTCCTTCCACATTGCTCCCTGGGCATGGACTACCATGAGGGCATATTTGGAGTCTGTGTATACATTAACCTTCTTCTCCTGGGACAGTACTAAGGTTCTCATGAAGGCTATCAACTCAGTCTTTTGTGCTGAGGTTCCTGGAGCAAAGGCTTGGGCTTCTATTGTAGGGGCACCAAATAGTCCCTGTAAAAAGTTTCATTATGTAAGTACGGAAGGGCTTTAAATGTTCTTTGTAAGAAGTAGCAAGGACTTGCTAAAAGGCCTTAGAAAAAGGAATGTAAGAAGGAATGTTATAGCAATTAGTGATTTACAAGCTAAAAGGACTTCAGCCTCTATCACCTCCCATTTGCTTGCTTGTGTCTGGTTTATAACATTTGTGAAGGTTGTGCTTTGCAGAATGTCTAGCCCTTTGAAAATAAATTGCTTCACAGGGAGTTCGTCCCTGGCTGAAGAGCTATACTGCCGTCGAGGATAACCTTTAGCCTTGCGAATTTCTGTTCCTGTTACTGCCAAGACATTCCTGCAGTCCTGCCCAGCCCCCTCTTCCTAAGGCTATTCCCCGCCAAAGAAGAAACAAAGAGACTGCACCAGTATAAAAACCCAGCATTTAGACTCCATTGTAGGTTGGAGCATGTTAGAGACCTGCTCAGGGTCTGCCCAACTCCTGGCCATTATTAAAAATCCTTTGCTTAACTTTATACACCGCTTCAGAGTGTTCAATCTCGCCTATGTAGCCGTAACACTATTACCTTGCCTATGGTGACTACCATGTACCCTACCTGTCGTCAACCACTGTCCATGAAACGGCTCCCATCTGTACATAAGTTCCAGTCTGCCAGTGGCTGGTCCAGCAGATCCGGTCTGCTAAAATAACCTTGGTCAATAATTTCCAAGTAGTCACGCTGGAGGGCTGAGTCTCTCTCTCAGTCTGGGAGCAGAGTGGCCGGATTCAAAGTGATGGTAGTCTGCAGAGTAACATTTGAGTTGTCCAGCAGAATGACCTGGTATTTCCCCATACGCCCTGCTCTCAGCCAATGTCCTCCTTTCTGTTCCAATAGAGTTAGGACCTGATGTGGTACCAATACCGTAACAGGCTGTCCAAAAATGAACTTCTCAGCTTCTCGTAAGATGGCACAGGTAGTTGCCCCTGCTCGAAGACAGGGTGGTCAAGCCTTTGTCATGTGATCCAACCTCTTTGAGAGATAGGCTATGGGTCTGGGGATGTTTCCCAAAGTCTGGGTTAGTAAACCCAGTCCAATCCCCTGCCTTTCATGAATGTACAATTTGAAAGGCTTCTGTAAATTGGGCAATCTTAGCATGGAAGCTGAAATCAGCTTTTCCTTTAAGGTATGAAATGCTACCTGACAATCCCTTGTCCATTCAAAAGTTTCAGAGTCCAGTTCTTCCAGTGGTTTTACTATAAGCCCAAAGTTTGGAATCCAAATTTGGCAAAACCCTGTAATCCCTAAGAACCCATGAAGCTGTCTTTGGTTCTTTGGGGTTTTTAGTGTAGCAATGGCTTGTTTTCTATTCGCCATCAAGCTTCTAGTGCCCTGCTTCAGTTGAAATTGCTTGTATGCCACGTCCTGTTTGCAAATCTGGGCCTTTTGAGGCAATACCTTATATCCATTTTTTGACAAATGATATAGGGCTGTGATTGTTGAGCAAACAGTCTTCATAGGTATTGCTAGTTATCAGTATGTCACCTACCTATTGCAGAAGAACTCCTGATCTCAACTGAATATCCCTTAAGTCCTTAGCTAATGCTTCACCAAATATCACCAGGAAGTTCTTAAATCCTTGTGGCAGCACAGTCCAGTGGTACTGGAGTGTGATTTTCATTTCTAGGTCCTGCCATTCAAAGGCGAAGAGTAGTTGAGCCTCTTCACATCTATTGGTATGCGGAAAAAGGCATCCTTCAAGTCTAGGACTGAAAACCATTTGCTATCTCCAGGCACCATGGTCAACAGAGTATAGGGGTTGAACACTGTAGGATGAGTGTCTTGTACAATGTCATTTATGACTCTAAGATGTTGTACAAATCAATATTAGAGTCCAGCTTTTTCACTGGCAAAATGAGAGTGTTGTAGGGAGACTGGCATGACTGAATTAGTCTCGACTTTAAGAACTTCTGCAATATTGGCTGAATCCCCTCGAAATCTTCCTTTTTGAGGGGATGCTCTTTATTCCATGGGATTTATGCTTCCCCTCTTCAGTTAACTTTTATGGCTTGGACATTAACCTCAGGCTTTACCTGAGGTTCCATCAGCCCAAACGGTTCAATCGACCTGTTCATAGATCTCCGCGACCTTCCGGGCAAGTCAGTAGCACCTGGAGCTGGAGAGCATGTTCCAGCTGGACCTTTACACATAACTGCTGCTTTTCAGGGGAAAAAATTATTTGTGCATGCAATTTGCAAAGTAAATCTCAGCCCAGCAGTGGAATAGGGCAGTCTGGCATGTAGAGAAAGCTATGTGCATCCTTTTGATCTCCAAGCTGGCATTCTAGGGGTTGAAGGAACTCTTGCTTTTGTAATTGTCCAGTCACTCCAGTAACCATTACTGTATCCGAGCTTTCCTTGGTTGCTTTTGTATTCAGCACTGAGTATGTAGCTTCCATATCTACAAGAAAATCAATGGGCTTGTTCCCCGCCATCAACTGTACCCGGGGTTCCTGTGGCAGAAATAATAATATGTCAGGAGATGTGCAAGGGAGCCCCTGGGCCTCCTCATTCATCATCAGACTCCACTTGCCTTTTTAGAATTTTCCAGCAAGGGTTTCCATCCTTACTTTCCCTTTTGAATTTCAGGCACTCCTTTCTCCGATGGCCCCCCTCTTTACAATAGGCACATTGATTGGGGCCTCTCTTTTTCTCTTTAGGGACCCTCCTCTTCTTTCGGTCTCTCCACCCTGTTTCCATGGCCTGCTTTATCTTCCTTGCGTCCCAGGCATTGTAGACTTTAAAGGCTACATCTACCAGCTGAGAGGGATTCATTCCCAATGTCCCATCTAAACTCTGGAGTTTCTTTCTGATATCCAGGGCACTTTGCCCAGTGAAAGTCATGTTCACCATCCACACATTCTCTGGTGCCCGTGGGTCAGCATCAGTGTGCTTTCTATGGGCCTGATAAAGCCTCTCTGAAAATTCAGAAGAATCTTCATCTGGCTTTTGCTGAAGGGCCTGTCTCATATTCAGGCTCTTTTGCTTGGGCATCTCTTTCTTAAGCCTTTCCAGTATGCACTTTCTGTAATGTTCTAGGAAGGTTGGGCCCCCACCATTTTGGTTCCAGTCAGGTTCTGTCAAGGGAATCACCCAAGCTGGGTTGGGGGTCCCGTTGAGATTCTCTCAGTGGAGATGCTGGGCTTCTTCATTAGCTTTATTTATAACCAGCTGTTAGCAGGATATTAGGGAGAGCCTGTACATCTGTCCAGTTTGGATGATGAGTGGCAAAAATGGAGGCAATAATATCTGCCATTCTCTGGGGACCATCCCTATATGAAGGGTTGGAATTCTTCCAATTCAGTAAGTCCAAAGTGGAGAATGGAGTATGAGCCCGATAGTAGCCAGCAGGCTGGCCTTCCTGAGTTACTCCGCTTATAGGGGTATTGCTTCAGAAAAACTGTCTTGCTCTGGACAGGGAGGCTCCCTGGCTAAATGGGGTGCCCTGACAGGTCTTCGAGGGGGAGACCCATCCTTTGTCATACTGGGGTGGGGCCGTTGCCTCTTTGGACTCTATTTAAGGGGTAGCTGGTGGTGGGGGTGGTGATGGAGTAGGTCTTCCTGCTATGAACCTTGTGCCTCTTGGGTTCAAGGCATTAATGAGGCCTATTTCCTCATTCTCCTTTTTTCCTCCTGTGTACTGTCAGGAAGAGGTTTCAAGGCCCTTTCCTTTCTCTGCACCAGCAAGTGGACCTTTGTCTCTGGTGAAATCCTATTATGCAATGACATAAAGACCTTGAAATAACGGATTTCATCCCATCTATGTAACTGTTGGCAATACTCTTCCACTTGCAGTAATCTATGGAAACATCCACGGGCCACCTTTTCCCACAATCCAAAATGTATGTAGGCCGCACAGTATTACAGTAATAAGCCAATACTTCCTTGGGCATTGGGTAATGGCTGTATGTACCCCCAGTCCGCTAAAATTCAACTCAGTGGACTCCCTCCAGAAACCAATCCAGAATGGTCCCTGCTGGCCTGGATACACAACAGGCCCAATCCTATGACCAAAAGAAGCCAGGCAACTCGGGAACATACAGAGAAAACTGGCATCCACCACTCCATTATTCTAACAAATCCTCACAGGCAAGTTTTTCTGCCAACCAGTCTCACTAAAAGGGACCCCAAGCAACGACCTTCCCAAAACTCGGCCAGTTCTCACCCAGACTCTGGGTCACAGCTCTAAAACTCAGGTGGTCCTTCCTCCTTCCCAGAGTCTGTTCCTTTCTTAGACCCATTTCCTTCCCACACACCTGCCAGGTGTGTTTAAGTGGCCGACGCCTATAGCGGGTGTGCAGAGAAATTCCCAGCAACTGGGAAGCCCCACAGTCCCACTCCTTGTGGGGTGGGGGGGTCAATCTGCCACAAGTGACTAGGGTCCAACGTTGGATGCCACTACTGTAACCAAACAACTAGTGGGGTGCTACCACTTGCCACCCATAGGCAATAACTCCAGAGTCTGATGGAAAGGAAAACAGAATTTTTTATTTAAAATATACACAACACATTTCTTGATTGGCACCCCCTGTGGAAGGAGCATGCAGGCAGCTGGCGGGTGACCTCCAAGGTGGCTTCCTGCAGCTTCCTGCGCGGGGAAGGGGCTCCAGGCTTGCCGGTCCACACCGGCTCTCAGACTGTCGCTGACCCAAGCCTCTACCTCCCCACGCCCTTCTCACCAGCCCAGCCCTCGCAGTGCTCCTGGCTGCTCTGGGGCCATACACGAAAGGCCCGCACTAGCGTGGGCCGCGGAAGCACAGTAGCCACCACAACTTCCCATCTGGGGGAGGCGAGCGGGGCCGTGGGGCCCACACTGGAAGCATGGGCCCTGGGCAGGTGGCAACTGCTGCGGCTTCCCACCTGGGGGCGGGGCTTGAGCTTGCCTGGCCGGAGCCTCCCCTCTGCCCTCTTGTGGGAACTTGCTGCATTCCCACCCAAGCAGGCCGTGGAGCGCTTGAGCAAGGGCACAGGGAATCAATCCTTCAGTCAAGGCCCGCTACTGGCTCAGGAACCTCAGCCCCCAGCTGTGGACCCACCAGCCAGGGGGTGGGGGAGCAAAAGTGTGCAACGTTTCCACGTTCTCTGCTTTTGAAGACCGTCCCCCTCTCCCCCCGCACCATCATCCCCAGAGCTGCAGAGGTAGATGGGAGGGTATGTGTCCACCCCTTACCCTGCCCGAGTCCAATCACCTCCCTAGCTTTTGGTGCCAGCCCTACACGCCTCTTTTTGCTGCATCACGTGACCATGATCCAGGTTGCCAGGGCAACACACACATGTGCTGTCTTTGGCACTTCTCCACTCTTCCCCATTTCTGGGGGTGAGTCCCCCACCCCATTACACAAATGCGGGACACCCGAATGGTGGTGACATTACCTTATGCCAACTGATACCACAAATACACAAAAGCCCAAACAGCAGAGACATTATCTCACACCAACCAGTATGGCAATAACCTTTACAAGGTACAAATGGCACAGACCAAATGGCAGAGACAGAAGATTCCTGGTGTATACGAAACAGTGAAGACCACACCAAGTCCCCAAAAGATAAAGCAAGCAAAGAATAACTGCAGCCAAGACAGACAGAGGAGAACTTTCCAATGAAAACTGACTTCCTCCTGTGGAGGAATGGAGAAACAAAATTAACAGTTACAAAGCAGTATGATTCCCACACAAGTTTCTCTGAACAATAACACTCCAACTCAAAAGCACATCTGTTAAGATTGGAGTCCATCAACGTCCCAGACTGGGACCTGTTGACTCTCCAGAGACCCGTTCCTTTCACCAGCAAAGCATTTAAAGGCAGCTGATGCCTTGAGAGGGAGTGCAGGGAGAGTCCCCGAGATACAGACCTAGGAAATTCCTGCAATCCCTGCCATGGGGTTAGCCTGCCACAAGCAGCTGGGATCCCCCCATCCCTGAACCCTCCTGGCCTTACTGGGGTCCACATGGTCCCATCTGGAGTCACCAAAAACTGTCTGGCTGCCTGCCACTAAAAAGAAGCCAATGCTCGAGAGGCAGGTGCTGATGCAAAGGAAAGTGGTTCATTTGCAGATGCTGGCCATCTGGAAGACAAGGGGCTCATGTCTCAAAGCCCATCTCCTGGAAGATGGAGGACTCATGTCACAAAGACCATCTCCACCTCTCATTGGAGGCAGAGGTTTTTTATGAGGAGGGAGAGGGGGAACAGATCAAAGAGATCAAGGGAGGGGATTATATGCAAAGTTCTATAAGTGCAGACTAGGACAGTCCATTCTCATTAGGCAAGTAATGGTCTGCTGTGCGTCATCCTGGTTTAGTCATCCTGGGATCATGTCATCCCAGCTTCATGCCATCCTGGCTCCATGGATGAGGGTCTATAAACCTCCTGGAGCTGGGATGCTTGAAGGTCAGAGTCTATATATTTTAAAACTCGTCGTCGGCAGCCGTCCGTCTCGAGAGACGATGGTGTAGCTTCTTAAGAGTCTATCTGCACCGCCGAGAATGGCTGTGCAGTCCGACTCGGGAGTGACACGGTATCTGTCTCCTCCCGTGTTGAATTGACATCTTGCGATGACGCTGGAGTGTCCTCTCCAGTGAAGCTGAAGCTACAGAGCCTGGGCAGGGTGATATGGAGGGTCTGCTGTTGCCCATGCGGCGGACCCCCCCTCTCTTCGCAGCTGAAGGGTCCAAGGGAAAGACGGAGTCAATACAGCTTGGCTTCAGGTGCGCCGCAGGAGTTGCCGGTGTTGACTACAACGTCAAACCGCCTTAGGGACTCCGGCTCCGGATTTTCTGTCGGGGTTTACTCCCTTAGCCTTTCCCCTGAAGAGGTATGCCGCAAGGCAGCGGAGGTTTTTTGGAGTCAGAGTTTTCCTTCTCTGATGTGCCCTGACTGGAAGATCGAACCAGCGACACTTAGCTCGCAGGCCGACGCTCAATCCACTGAGCCAAACCAGCCAGGGATATATTTTAAAACTAGTTCCTAGGATTCTTATACAAATATGTTGTTCATCTATAAGTCACATGTTAGTCAGAGCCAGCACTTGCAGAAACAATGTCGAAAGAATGGTGGAGGTGGGTTACAATTTCCTACCATTACAGTTTTCCACTCTTACAAGATTAGGTAATTGCTCATGAAGTAACTTGTGTAGTATATTATGTATAAATATATGGGACACACGCATGCACATGTATATACGTATTTATGTAGGTGGATGTACATATATGGGTATATAAGCACATCTAATCTACATTTATGCTGTATGTATATATACACACTTATAGATAATATACACAAACTAGATGGAGATGTAAAATGTAATGATTGCTATGAATGAGGCTCAAACATAAAAAAAGCCTGGAACGACAAGGCAAAGGCAGACAGATAAACCGTAAATAGGCAGGACGTCCCCAGGATCCCTGCTGCAGTTCAGTGCCTCTAGTAAAAACAAAACCTTTAGGACACACAGTCTCCAAAGTGTCAGCCTGTCTGGTGAAGAGACATCATGGGAAGAGGGGGTGGCTCTTCTCTGACCCTCCCACCACGGTCCTATGCATGGTTTTGCACTACAGTAAGCAGTGCTGAATAGTTGTGGCAGAAACTGTATGACCCACAAAACCTAGCAAAGCCACACAAAAAGATTACCAACTCCTGCTCTATATAACTCTGGAAATTAGGTTGTGTGAGACCACCAACACTGCCGTTCTTTTTTCAAAACTGGTTTGGCTTATTTTAGTTCTTTGTCTTTCCATAAGAGCATTCTTCATTTTACGTTTCAAACTCATCCTTTTAATTTCTACAAAAAGTTACCGCTGGAATTTAAAAGAACAATTATTGAGGTAACATTCACGTAACACAAAATTAACCCTTTTCAAGTGAACAGTTTGGTGGCATTACTTGTGACCCTGGCAATTAATAATCTGCATTCTGTCTCTGGGGGTTTAATTATTCTGAATATTTCATATAAATGGAATCATGCAATAGGTGACCTTTTTTGGTGAAGTATGGGGTGGTCTGTGGGCTTCCCTTTAACACTGGTTTCTGCTTTCTATCCTAACGGCTTGGACAGAAAGGGCCCAGAGGTCTGGGGGAGGGAGGACCTAAAATATTCCCCTCAGCCCAAACTAAGTATGGTGGGCAAAAGGGTTTTGGACAAGTGTGACGTGCCTTGCACACCTTCTGCCAAAGAAACCCTTTGTTTCCCCAATGTGGGACATTGAAAAAATTAATAACTGCCTTTTATCATCTAGTGATTATGGATTGAATGATGCCTTTTAACCCTGTTGCCAAATCTGTTGCCCTCAGAATACAACAAGGATGCCAGCCTGTTAAACCAAGCACGCCGTTGTCCTGGGACAGCCAACTGACCTGGAGTCTGCAAGATCCTTACCCATGTGGGAAGGCCACCCTCCCCTCCACAGCCCCACTCTTACTAGGGATTTCTGGACCCAAGGGTAGGTAGGACGATGACCAGGCCCAGCTTTAAGCAGCTAGAGGAGCACGAGACCTTTGCCCATTGTCCTTCATAAGATTATAAAGGGAGGGTCTTAAGTCTGAGAGGGGGAAATTGTTATTTTTTAGTGTCATAAAATTTTTAATTAATTAATTTTTAAAAAGACTAATATAGGAAAGGGTGAAGCTGGGGAACTTATATGCACAGCCCATGGACATGAACTAAAGGGGGCAGGATTGCTGGGAGAGGGGGTGCTGGGCAGAGGGGAGCAAAGAGGAAAAATTGGAACTACTGTAACAATATAATCAATAAAATATACTTTAAAAAAATAGGTGACCTTTTGTGTCTGGCATCTTTCACTTAATATAATTTTTTTGAGATTCATCCGTTTCATCGTTATGTACCAGACTTCACTTCTTTTTATGGCTGAATAATATTCCATTGTATGAATGTGCCACAATATGCTTCCTCATTCATCCGTTGATGGAAATTAGGGCAGTTTCCACCTTGTGGCTATTATGAATAGTGCTATGGTAAACATGAGTGTACATGTGATTTTTTTAAATCTATTTTCAAGTCTTTTTGGGAATGGAATTGAGGGATCATAGTTTTTCTATGTTTAACTTTTTGAAGAACTGTCAAACTCTTTTCTTCCTGCTGGGGTTTTTATTGTGATTGTGATGAATCTAAAGAATAATGTGAGAATCATTAACATCTTAACATTGAGTCTTGTGACTTATGAAAATAGTACCTCTCTCTATTTACCTCCTTTTTGATACTTTAATCATGGTTTTGTAGTCTTCAGCATACCCATCTCACACATATTTTGTTAAACTTATGCTAAAACATTTATTTTATGTTTTCTGGTTCTGTTATAAATGATATTGATTTTTTCCAATTTTAACTTTTAAAAGCAATGATAGTATATAGAAATATATATATATATACTATGTGACATTTCTATATTGTCCTTGTGTCTACTGACCTTGCTAAACTTAATTAGGAATTTTTATATGTAGACTTCAATTAATGTCATCTGCTAATACGGACCATTTTATTTTTTTATTTTCCTATGTATACACCTTTTATGTTTTCTTCTTGCTTTATCACATTGGTTCAGACTTCCATATTTTTATATGGTTTGAAAGCTTACCTAAGATTGGATATCGTGGACTCTTCCAAATCTTAGAGAAAAATAATCCAGTCTTTTATCATCACTTTTGATGTTGGCTTAAGGGTGTTTGTTTGTTTGTTTGTTTTTGCATTTGAATCAAGGATCAAAAGCCTTATGGATGTCCAGGCCAAAAATTGCCCACATAGAAGCAAATATTCTAAATAAATTAATAACATATTCAACATAGCAGTGAATTAAGTGGCCCAACAGCCTGAGTCAGTCTGTTTGGCCTGCTATACAAAAGTTCTACAGACTGGGTGGCTTATAAACAACAGAAATGTATTTGTTCAAGGAGGGGTGGAAGTCTGAGATTAGGGTAACAGTTTGGGTGAAGGTCTTCTTCTGGGTCATTGACTTCTCATTGTATCTCACATGGTGGAAGAAGCTAAGGACCTCTCTGGAACCCCTTTTACAAGGCATTACCCCCACTCATGAGGGTTCTACCATCATGACTTAAGCACCACCCGAAGGTCCAATTTTCTACTACTATCACGACAGGCATTAGAATTTCAAATATGAATTTAGAGGGGACACAAACATTCAGACCAGAGCACAGGCTGTGTTCAATGAACGAAAATAAGTTTTAACATTATAAAGCATTTCCATGTGCAGTTCCCTGTATTAACAAATCAGCAAAGAAAAAACACTTGATCACATCGATGGATTTTTTTTGGGAAAAAACAACAACCTTGAGAGATAGTCAACATGACTTTATAATAAAATCATTTAGCAAAATCAGAGTAGAGGAGAATGTCCCTTTCTTAAAATGGCAGCAAACAAACTGAAATATGAAATGTCAGAAACATTCTTGTCAGGCATAAGTTGTATACATATATACTATCACCTCTACTTTTTGAAGCTTCACTGAAATATAAAGCCAGAGTTATGGATATCAAAATAAAGAAGTATATATATTGAAACAAAAGGATTAATATTTGGTGTTACAACATGACCAACTATCTAGCCAATTCAAAGGAGTAGGCCCATGCAACAGTGGAATGAATAGATGACTCCAGAAAAATAGCGGATGGAAGATCATCAGAGCAAAATCAAGAACCTTGTCATGCAAAAGCCATAGCTATTCAGAACGTGCGATAGAAAATACCTCCAATTACAACTGCAACAAAATTTAAGTTACCTACGAAGAAGCCTAACAAAAATGTAGACAGTCCTTATGGAGGCAGTTATGCAAGTTTACTGATAGATTCAAATTAAAGAGTTCCCAAATAAATAGAACAGTATACCATACACATTGAAGGAGAACAGAATGTTGCAAAGATGGCAATCATCTTTTCTTTTTAAATTACAGAGTTACAGATTTATTGCCTTAAGTTTAGGGCCAAAATGAATGAGAACCTTGGACCAACTCTGGAAAATTGTGGAAGAGAGAATGACATTTTAAAATATGGGTATCAACAATGTAATCTAAACAACAAAACAGGAGAAACCGCTGGGGGAGACTGAAGACAGTGGTGAGCTGTTACTTGTGTTTGGGGTGGTGGTAGTGGGAAGTTAGGAGGGCCTGCAGCCTGCATAGATGCAGATGACAAGATGGGAAGGAGGAAAAGTTTAAACTTCTGCTCCTACTTCATTGTGGATATGGGGAGGCAACATATCAGGCCATTGTATGCCAGTGTCTCTGGGGTAATACCAGCACAGCAGGAATAATGGGAAGATTGCACCAGTAGGACTCCAGAGTCTGTGTGAATAACCACCTGAAATCACCTTAGTGGGTAAAGACAAACCCTTTTTCAAATTTACTATTTTAATAAAAGATAAAGACTGGACTATAATAGAGTGTCAAGACCAGAGGAAATCAGGCAGCGTACAGGAGGGTATGCATTCCTTTAACTTGGCCAGATGCAAAATTTATTTCTGACTCTGAGTGAGGGTTTGAAAAAAATGAAAATCAGTCCCCTGGACTGTGAAGCGTTAGATACTTCAAAAGAACAGGACCTCCCCTTTCCCCGTTGCCCATCGTCTTCTGTGCAGAAAATAAATCCTTTAGAACAAAATGTTTCAAAAATCTGGCTGCCTGGTAAAGAGAAGGTACAAGAAGGGAGGCTTGTTCTCTGATCCTCCCCCGCTGTCCTGGGCGCTACATTCCCCCACAGTGGCATGTGTGAGGAAACTACAGCAGTGTCTGTAAGGGTGGTGAGGACCTTCCACAGTAAGGACTGAGGGGTCCATCCGCCCAAGAACAGAGGGCCATAGAGAACCCAGGCCTGCTGCTACTATCAGCTCTGGGCCTGCCCCCCACCCCGCCAAGGGCAGGGCTATCAGGCTGAGCACTCCCAACCCCCACCTCCTCAGGGAACTGGGGAAGTCTGAGCTTTGGTCTGAGGGGCACAAACTCAGACTTGCAGAGGGCAGGGGCCCAGGTCCTGTCCAGTCAAGGCGAGCACCAGAGGAAGCACGGCGTGTTCCGCTCGGATCGGATCCCAGCTCCACTCCTGCTCTCAGCACTGGGGGACCCCAGATATGCTTTACGGATGTGACTTCCAGTGACTTCCAGCCGGGAAGTCTGAGAGAGGTGAGGTCCGCATCTGGGAGGCCTGCTTCTGGTCCATAGAGGGAAGGAGCCCAGTCCTGCAGAGATTCAAGGTATGACCCTGAGGGAGGACTGAGCGCCCCACCCCGCACAACCACAGAACCCAGGTTTGCCCCTGCTGTCAGCACTGAGAGTCCGGGGCTGGGTTGTCCTCGGATTGAATACTATTTCCCACAACCCACCCGCCCCCGCCTGCTCAGGGAGCTCGGGAGTCCAGGAAAGGGTCTGAAGGGAGCAACCTCAGGTCCGCAGGTGGTGGGGCCCCGACTCTGCCTAGAAGCAAGGTGGGGGCCAGAGAGGGGGATGAGGGACCCCACGGAATCCATCTCAGCCTCTGCCTGCAGCCCTGGGAACCCCCGGGCTTGGTGCCCTGATGTGATGATGTCCACAGACTTCACCTGGGGCTCTTGAGGCATTCAGGGCTTCGGTCTGAGTGGCCTGGCCTCCCGTTTAACAGAAGGGGATTCCCAGGAGGTGAGAACCAGGAGGGAAGACAAAGGGACTCTGGACCCTGGAACAGTCAGTCCTAGGAGGCCCAGAGGGCAGGATGACCAGAAACGGCGATTCATAACTTCTACATCTTCGAGTCTGGCACTCTGGGGGTTCCTGTAAGGGCGCACAGCCTCTCAGGTCGGCAGAGGGTGTGTCCAGGACATGAACGGAGTCAACATGAAGACCCCAACGGAGACCAAAGGACCCTGGGCCCCTGAACGGTGTCAATCTGGCAGGCCTCAGCGGGGCAGGAGGGGAGGGCGTGGGTGGGGGAATGACCACACATGGTGTTTTCTGATTTCTGCATCTGGGTCTGAGAGACCCTGGGGGTTTCGTGTTAGGAGCTGGGCTTCGGAGAGCAGAGGAGAGGACACCAGGCCCTGCTGATGTCAAATTGAGGACATTGAGGGAGAAATAGGGGGCCCTGGACACCACAATAATCAGTCCTGGGAGGCCAAGTGGGTGGGGTGTTCACAGGCAGCAGTTTCCTGACTTCTGTATCCAGGTCTGAGACACTCTGGGGTTCTGCATAAGAAGCAAAAGGCACAGGTTGGCTGAGGGACCCTGGACCCCACAACCTAAGGAACCCCATAAAAGCCCACCTCTGCTGTCAGCCATGGGAGCTTTCCATGACAGGTGACGAATGCAGCATTTCCTGACTTTCTTATGTCTCCAGGTCTGAGTGAGACTCGGGACTTGATGAAAATCGTAGGGCCTCAGGTCCACAGACGAGACGGCAGAGGTACTGCCCAGGAGTCAAGTGGCACTTCCTGACTTTTGCATCCATTTCTGAGAGGCTCTGGGGGTTAGTGTAAGGAGCAGAGCCTCAGGTGAGCAGAGGGGAAGGCCCAGGACCTGCCAGAATCAAGGTGAGGACCCTGAGGGAGGACTGAGGGGATCGAGGACCCGTAAAGAGAAGGGAGTCCACAGAAGCCTGCCCTGCTGAAAGTCTTGGGAGGTCCAATGGTGAATGACCACCCAGTGAAGACACCACAAGAAACCCATACCTGATGTCAGCCTTGGGAATTCAAGGGGCGGAATGACACATACAACAGAGGGGAGGACCCAAGTCCTGCCATTGTCAAGGTGAGGATAGAAAGGGAGGACTGAGGGACCCTGGAGCCCACAACAGGGAGGAGCCCACATAACCCCTGCTGTGAAACCTGGGAGGCTCCAGGCCTGGTGACCACATGCTTTGTTCCTGACTTGAGCATCTGCTTGTGAAAGAGTAAGGACTTGGTAAAAGGAGCAGGCCCTCGGGTTGGTAGAGGGAAGAGCCCAGGTCCAGCTGGGAGTCAAGGTGAGGACCCTGAGAGAAGACTAGGGGACTCTGGCACCCGGGGTCTGAAGGGTCAGGCTCCAGGTAGGCAGAAAAATGGGGCCCAGGCTCTGCCAGGACCCGAGGTAGGACTTAGGAAGCCCCTTAGCAAGCCTTGAAGGGTCCCCACTGTTCCCTCTTCCTGCCACCAGCACAGGGAAAGCCACATGGCAGGGCTGTTGGTGTGGGTTGCTTCCAGACTTCTGCCTGAAGAGTGGCAAAGGAAGGTGATGGCATTGTCCTGAAGGGGCTGGTCGCAGGGCAACAAGGGGAGAGGTTCAAGGCCCTGCCAGTAATCAAACTGTGGGTTTTGAGGCAAGATGGGGGCACCTCCCACCCCAGCAAAAACAAGGACCGGCTGCCTCAGGCCTTGCTGGCACAGCTGGGTTGCTCGGGGCATGAGAGCAGATGTCATGTGTCTTGAAGTCCACCTTGGAGGTCTCAAGGAGATGAGGGGATTGGTCTGAGGTGTGTAGCTTAGGCAGTGAGAAGGAGGGGTCCAAGGCCCTACAGGCTTTAAGGTGAGGACCCTCAGGAAGGACTGAGAGGGTTCCACCCTGGGCAGAAAAAATCCCCACTCTCATATACCAGAAAACCCCAGCAGTCAGCCCTGGGAAGCCTGGAGGATATCGGGAACAGACTCCTCCGCAACTCCCCCTTGTGTGAAGGGGTGTCTGCAAGAGGGTGACCTTGACTTGCAGTAGGCATTCTCAGTTCAGCAGAAAGGAAAGGTTCCAGGCCCTCCACGAGTAAACATGGTTACCTTGGGGTGGGCTGAGGATACCACCCTTCAAACAAAGGGGGAGCCTGAAACCCACTCTGTGCTGCTCTCAGGCATGGGTCTGCGGAGGGGGTTCCACCTCTATCTTGTCTCAGGGCACTCAGAAAGTTGAGGGCTTTGGTCAGAAGGGATGACTTCAGTTCATGAAAAGAGGGGCCGAGTTTTTTTACCAGGGCTGTAAAAGGTCTGAACCCTTCCTTGGTGAGCTGCACAGATAAATTTAACACTAAAGAAAATTTATGGAGGTGGGGATGATGCTATGAAGTGAACCATTAATAAAGCCTGGGTACAATCAAGAGAGAAGCAAGCCAAAGAAGACGTAGGATTTTGAGACTTTAAGTCCTTCTGGGGACTGTGATGAGGAAATATTGATGTTTCCAATAAAAACATGTTGGTGAGCTGCACAGATAATTTAACAGATAGCTTTACAGAGCCTTCTTCTAAGTAAAGGCAATGAATTCTCCTACAGGTGGATTTATTTAAATGAAATATGTTTATTAAAAAGGAAAACACACACAATGAGACCCCACACCATCAATCAGCCCCCTGTCCTCACCAGGGGTGCCCGGAAGTGACATGCTCTCCCTTTCCACACGCTTGCTTCTTGAGAGGGTTTCTCACTGAGGACAATTAGGGTAAATTCGGGCCATGAGGAGTTCTGTCTATGCCTAGCCAGTAAGAAAGGCAAGTATATTTGAGGACAGACTAAGGGGACTCTCTACCCAGAACAGATGGGCCCAGGCCCTGCTGGCCCTGCTGGCCCTGCTGGCCCTGCTGTCAGTCGTGTGGGAACCTGGGCAGACTTGGGAGCAGATGAGGTTCCTGTTCACATTTGTCTCAGAGCTCTCAGGAAGGTGAGGTCCTTAGTCTGAGAGGACAATGTCCCTGGGATCTCCACTTGGTCAACAGAGAGAGGCGTCCCAGGTCCTGCCAAGAATCAAGGTGAGGATCCAGAGGGAAGAGTGAGGGTGTCCCAATTGTCAGAACACAAGTGGGCTCCACAGAAATCTGCCTTCCTTGCTTTGAGTGTTAGCCTTGAAAACCCCGGAGAGTGCTGTCAGCCTGAGCCCCTCCTCATTTCCTTATCGGTGGTGTTCTCAGGGAAGAGAGGGCCTTGGTCTGAAGGTCTGGTCTCAGGTCAACTGGGGCAGGATTCCAGGGTTTTCCAAGAATCAAGGTGAGGACTGAAGGGGACCAGAGCACATGGGAACCAAGACCTACCCTGCCCCTTCTGTCAGCCACAGGGAAACTCAGAATGGTGCATGGATTGGCCCAGCTCACTTCCTCTTCCGGTATCTAATGGAGGTGCATCCTAAGCCTAAGTAGAGTGGGCTCACTCAGCAGAGTGATTTGTCTGAGACCCTGCAGGGTGTCATGGTGAGGAAATGATTGGAACCTTATCCTAAGACAGGTGGACCCAAAACGTTGGTCACCCCTTCTTGATCCCATGGGAGGCTCTGGGCAGGTGTGACCAGATGTGGAGCCCTTTCATTTTTTTCTCTTCAGTGTCAGGGATGTGTGGTCTTGTTCTGACAGTTTAGCCTCAGGCCAGCGGGAGGCAGGTCGGGGGCCAGTCCCTGGCAGGGGAAAGGTGAGGATCCTGAGTGCACAAGGAAGTGACCACCCACCCAGAACAGAGGGGACCACACAGAGTCCTGCCAGCACTGTGGTCCCAGGTCTATGCTTGCCATCTGCATGCTGAGGTGTCCCTTCATTTCCTCTTACAGGGGCTCCAGGTTCCAGGACGTGAAGGCCTTGGTCTGAGCTACCTATTCTCAGGTCACAGAGCAGCCGAAGATCAGGCAGTGCCAGGAGTTAACGGTGAGGTGCCCACCCTGAATGTGTACGCAGGGGTTTCCCCACCCCAGATCAGAAGGGACCCCCAGCACCTGACACCTCCACACCCCACCATCAGCCCCAGAACCATAGGCCGTGCCTTCCATACACTGAGCAGTCATCTCACTTCCTACTTCAGGTTCTTAGTGGACAGGCTGATCAGGAGTGACCCCTGTGAGGCCCAAGAGCACCATTAAAGAGGGGGCCTGTAAGTCGCCTTTGTCAGAGTCGCCTAGGGTACATTTCTCAGGTGACACCTCTCTCACTCTCTCTCCCCCACAGGCCCGTGGATCCCCATCGTCCACCTTTTGCCCACACTCCAATAGCTGTGCCACCAAGAGTCACCATGCCCCGCCATTGGATGAATGAGCTCTGGAAGCTTGAGGAAGACCATCAGGACCCAAGAGAGGCCCAGGGCCTGGTGGAGGCGCAGCTCTTTGGGGATGAGGAGGAGGAGGGGGAGGGGGAGGAAGAGGAGGAGGAGGAGGAGGTCCTGTCTCTCTCCTCCTCCTCCTCTTCCTCCACCTCAATCCTATTTCCAGACAGCCTAGAGGAGGTGGCTGCTGCTGAAACACCAAGTCCTTCCCAGAGCCCTCAGAGTGCCTGCCCTCCCCTCTGTGCCATGGCAGCCCCTCCATGGAGCCAATCTGAAGATGAGGGCTCTAGCAGCCAAGAAGAGGAGGCGCCAAGCACATGGGAGGTCCCGGAAGATGCCAATGCCATGCTCAAAAAAGCCCTGCATTTGAAGATGACGGAAATGGTGGAGTTCCTGCTCCTGAAGTATCATGCAAAGGAGCCCACCACAAAGGCAGAAATGCTGAGTAGCGTCATCAAAGAGTACCAGGACCACTTCCCTGAAATCTTGAGCCTCGCTTCGCACTGCATGCAGCTTGTATTTGGCGTTGATGTAAAGGAAGTGGACCCCAATGACCACTCTTATGTCCTGGTCACCACGCTGGGCCTCACCTATGATGGGATGGTGAGCGATAGGCACAGATTTCCCAACACTGGCCTCCTGGTCACACTTCTGTGGGCGATCGCCGTGGAGGGCGATTGTGCCACTGAGGAGGAAGTCTGGGAGGTGCTGGATGTCATGGGGGTGCATGACGGGAAGGAGCATTGGATCTATGGGGAGCCCAGGGAGCTCATCACCAAAGTTTGGGTGCAGGAACAGTATCTGGTGTATCGGCAGGTGCCCAACAGCGATCCTGCATGCTATGAGTTTCTGTGGGGTCCCAGGGCCCATGCTGAAACCAGCAAGTTGAAAGCCCTACAGTTTTTAGTCAGAGTTAATGCCAGGGATCCCAGTTCCTTCCCATCCCTGTCTGAAGAGGCTGAGAGTGATGAGGAAGAGGGGGCCTGAGCCAGAGTTGCCTCCTGGCACATTTCAGGCCCATGTTCAGCAGCTTCGCTTGCTCGATATGAAGTGAGGCTCATTCTTCACTCTGTCTTTGAGGAGTGAGCAGTCAGAGTTCTAGGTAGGGAGGGCCAGGACAAGTTGGGAATAAAGGCTGTGGCACCGTTTGATTTACGTTCTCTGTGATGATTTAGAATTTGATCTTTGTTTCCTCCGGGAACTTTTTTATAGGTCGTTTTTGTTTGTTTGTTTGTTTTTAATAGGAGGTTTAATAAGTTTCACCATCAAAGTTTGTAAATGACATTGGTCACACATGTATTTGTACTTGTCCTAGTTTGTGATCCTGAACTAGATAACATAGCATTGGGACAACATTTCCATGGAAACATGAAAAAACTCAGCAGTTCAATCAATGGGGTTAAGAAATAGAGAAATAAAAGGTTGTTAGTTCTTGCTTCTTATCCCTTCTCGTCTGTCATTCTATGAAACAAATTATTTAAGTATCCTTGGATTTGCTTGGTTCATTCAAGGGGGGAAATGTTAGATATCTGCAATAGTGTCAACAGTAAAATTAGTTAGTTTAAAAAAGAGAAGAAAAGAAAAAAAAAGTGGAGACATTTCACCCTACTCAATGGTTCATTCATTCCCCAGACATTCACACAGCCTCTGTCTTCTGGAAGTCCCTGTGTAAGTACTGGTGACACTAGCATAAGCAGGACATACCTACTTATAGAATGACAGTGTGGGAACTGCAGTCATATAAGGAAAGTGATGAGGTGACCTCTAAATCCACGATATTCCCACCCTTCCTAGCCCATGACCCACCTTCTACCTCACAGTTCATTCCTCTTCTCAGTACTATGCATGATGTTTCTCAAGACAACAAATAGCAGGACCCTGAGGCCCAGGTAGTAAAAGCAGGCCTAAGGGAGGAAAGTGGCAATGAGAATCAAACACAACTTGGGTATTGTCTGATGTTTGCTGAGAGCTGAGTCTGCCAGGTGCTGACATTTCTGTCCAGTTGCAGCACTTCCCCGCATGACAGCACCCCTCCCCTGGCCTTCCCCGCTGTGCCCTTCTGTCCAACACCAGAACCTGGTAGGATGACCTGCTCATCCCTGTTACCTCCTCTGGAGGATGCACAAGATGTCCTGCCGTTGTCCTGACACAGAGGCTTCCCACTCCCTGCAGGAGTCACCTTTGATCCAGTCTGATTGCCACAGCCCCTTAAGTGGAAAGTGTTACTTTAGACCCTGATGTTTAGATACCTTGTCATCCCTCCTTGGGAGTCTTCCAACACACTCTCTGCTTTGCAAATGGGCTGTGAGTAGAGTATGATTGTGCCTATAACCTACTGGGCCTTGGGATATAACCCTGAAGATACACAGAGGATTTATGAAGCCACCCTGGTGCTTGCAGTAGGACTTTAATGGGCTCCTTATTTGAAGCTAGGAGCTGAACACATACACAGAGGAAAGAGCTTATTTAGCTAGTCAGAAAGTACTGCCTCAGTATAAATAAATGGTAGATGAGGAGCAAACATTGACCAAAACCAAGTTTCTTAAACAAACAATCAAACAAACCCTGGGACCCTCCTAGGAGGTGAAAAATGGTTCCTTGGTGGACATGTTAGGTGGAATTTAAAAGGAAAAAAATAATAATTAGCCACCCTCCCACACTGTCTCTTGTCTGGTCCCTGCCCCACAGGAAAGACCTGGCTTTCAGTGAGTCCAAATGCATCTGTGCAGGTGCTCAGGCAAGTTCAGTCATACAGAGGGCAGCAGAGATTGACAGGTTAAAATCTTACCCATGCGTCCAAAGGGAGGAGAACATTCTCAGCCTACTGACATTATAGACAGTATTGCACAGGGAAGTGCAGAAAGGCGCTATTGTGTGAAGAAGGGGAACCCTCCCTGAGGAGATTTACATGACCCTCTTACAGTTAGATGTGGTTCTGTATTTGAAGGCATCTGTCACATAGTAGGCACTTAAAAGTTCAGAGAATTTCAAGAGAAATCTGACCACAGGAAATCCTCCAAGCAATGAAGATGGTTGTCACCATAACCAATTATGATGGTTGCTTTCTGATGAGCACCTACAATGTAATGGTGCATAGAAGGGACTTGAGTGCCCACCCGTATCTTCTGTTGCTTTCTTCCCTGGACACGGTGCACACTGCATTGCCAGTGCATTTATAGTTAGGAAGGGTCATGTGATGACTCCTTGCCACTGAGACATGAGCAGAAGCATTGTTTGTCACATTCACACATTTGAGAGCCAGTATGCCTGTTCCGTGCTCTCTCCCTCGTTTCACCAGCAAATACGGCAACTCCGAGTTGAGATGAGGGAACCACAAGATGGAAGCAGCCTGGATCCCTGGTTACCTGGAGCAGGGGTCCTACGCCAAACCGCATCAGAATTCATTTCTGTTCTACTATTTCCATTATTAGGTTTATATAAATATTTCTCCTCGCAGGTCACCACAAATGCTATATTGGTGTATATGACTTCAAAGCTTATACTAGTTTTTGTCATACACAGATGTGCTATGAAATATGCGGCATTACCCATGATGTACATATTGATCTGTCACATGCCTTTACCACTTAATAATTTGGATGCAGGATATTCCCATGACAGCACACATAGACCTACTTCACTTTTGCAAGAAAAACAATCAACCCTATTCAAAAGTGGGCAATGGAATTGAACAGACATTTCTCCAGGGAAGATAGTCACATGGCAATGAGCAAATAAAGAGATGCTCCACATCACTAATGACCAACATTAGCAAAGTTTGGGAGAAATTGGAACCCTTGCGCACTGTTGGTGGGACTGTAAAATGATACAGGCACTGTGGAAAACAGTATGGCGTTGCCTCAAAAATGAAAAACAATTACCATATGACCCGGTAATCCTACTTCTGAGTATATACCCCCTTCCCAAATTGAAACCTGGGTCTCAAAATGAGATTTGTACACCCATGTTCATAGCAGCATTGTTCATAATAGCTAAAATGTGAAAGCAAACCAAGCATCTATCAATGGACAAATGGATAAGCAAAATGTAATTTAATGGGATATTATTCAGCCTCCGAAAGGAAGAAGATTCTGACACATGCTGCAACACAGATGAGCCTTCAGGGCATTATGCTAAGGGGAAGAAGCCAGACACTAAAACACAAATGCTGCATGAGTCCCCTGATATGAGGTACTTCGGGTAGTCAAATTCATAGAGACAGAAGGTGGAAAGGTAGGTTCCGGGGGCTGAGGAGAAGGGGCAATGAGGAGTTATGATTTAATGGGTACAGAGTTTCAATTTTGCAAGAGGAAAAGAATTCTGGAAATGGGCGGTGGTGATGGTTGCTCAACAAAAAGAATTGTACTTAATACCACTGTATTAAGTATTAGTATGGCAGATTTTATGTTTTGTGTATTTTACCACCATAAAAAGATACATTTCATTTAAAAATCACACGATGTGACAGACAGAAATGAACAGCGTCTTTGATCGGCTCCTCGATAGACTGGACAGACACAGATGGGGACACGATGAACAAGGTTGAAGAAATGTCAACATAAACTTCCGAAACTGAAATGTAGAGAGGGCAAAGAATGCAAATGATGGAAGAACAAAGCCAAGAAATGCTGGACAAGTACAAATGTTGTAAGGTATATGTCAGAACATGGCAGCAGCTGGACTGCCTGCCTGGACTTTTGACGTATGCAAAGGAACCGTATGCAAATTAACCTGGACCTAGCTTCGCCCATAGGAAATAAAAATGAACTTTGCTCGTTCGCAGAAGAAATGTTGAGGGACCTGGCACCACATATTGACTGGCCTGGTAAGGGAAAAGCAGGGAGATGTAAATAACCTGCCGAATGTGTTGATGGGTAAACTCACTGTAACTGAAACGTATGTTCGGAAAGGTGTGCAGACGCTGCCCGCAGGCCCGTAGGCAGCGGACTAGTATGTGCTCTGGAGGTAGACCGGAAGTCTCCTTTCCCTTTTCCTTGCTCCTGCCGGCCCTTGAGTTGGCCTGGGAGTTCTCTCTTATCTCTAATCCCTACCTCTCCCTCCCTTCAATAAACCTGGTGTAAAACCTTAGCCTGTTCTCTGGGTGATTTCTCAGAGCAAAGCTACCTGACAGTATGCCTAAGTCTGGAAGAGGAGAAAACGAGGAAAGAGAAAGGAACAGGAAAAATACTTCAAGTGGTAATGGCTGAAGATTTACCACAATCAATTAGTGACATGAAGCCATACATTCAGGAAGCTTGGAGAAAACCAAGTAGATCGACAACAACAAACATCTGCATTAGGCACATCATATTCAAAGTGCAGAAAATCAAAGAGAAAGGAAGTCTAACAGAAGCCAAGTGAACCAAAAGTGTGAGAGGAATCTATGCTGTTCCTCTTCTGCCTGTGCCCCTGCCACTTGGCCAGCGAGTCAGATACATTGGAGGGAAGTGCACAGTAATGTGGGAGTCTGAAGTCCCAGCTTGGAGTTAGAGCAGTGGTTCTCAACCTTCCTAATGCCGCGACCCTTTAATACAGTTCCTCATGTTGTGGTGACCCCCAACCACAAAATTATTTTCGTTGCTACTTCATAACTGAAATTTTGCTACTGTTATGAATCATAATGTAAATATCTGATATGCAGGATGTATTTTCATTGTTACAAGTAGAACATAATTAAAGCATAGTGATTAATCACAAAAACAATATGTAATTATATATGTGTTTTCCGATGGTCTTCGGCGACCCCTGTGAAAGGGTCATTCGACCCCCAAAGTGGTCGTGACCCACAGGTTGAGAACCGCTGAGCTAGAGGACCAGAAGGGGATCCAGGGAGAGTGGTGAAGGCAGCCAGTTCAAGCAGTTTAGGCTGTCCATGACCAGGCTGGATGACCTGTACAGGTGTTGTGCATGGAAAATGCCAGAGCTGGGCCCACCCAGCTGTGTTCCAGTCAGCACTGTGAGGTGGGCCCCCAGGCTCAGCAAGTCCGTTTGGATTCCCAGCACTTGCAAAGGAAGCAAGGTGAGTTTTCCTCAGGAGGCGGACAAAGCTTCCAGGAGCAGTTCTGGAAAACCTAGGTCATTCGTTAAGACCTCCCCAGGTGCTGGTTTTCGGATTTTCGTTTTCCTCCATCCTTACCAAAGCAGTGGAAGGTGGAGGGGGCTGGGGGGAGTCCCATTCAGGTAGCAAACTTCACATTGTTACCTTCCTCAGTTATCCTCTCTTTTCCCCTAGTCTGCTTTAGCTGGAAGGGTTGTATGCAAGAGAAACAAAGAGCATTTTCACAAACATTGTTGTACAAGTGAACCAGAAAAACACATCATGTTCAGGAAGTGGTCAGGATAAAATCCTGAATTTTCCACAGTTTCAAAATGGGTTTCCATAACCCTTTTCATCCCGCCTGCTTCTTCATTGAGGGGTAGGGAAAAGGGCAATGCCTTTCTGGAAGCGGCTCAGTGAGTACTGGTGAGAGCACTAGGAGAGAGGTGAGGAAGCAATCAGTCTTTGTTGCAAACTGCAACTAATCGGGCCAGTCCTGCACGGCAAGTCAATGCAGAAGACCCTCCCAAGAGGAGAGGGGCTCCAAGTCAGAGTGTGTGGAGGGCTCCCAGTCACTGTAAGGGGCCCTGCTACCATATGAAGCCTCCACAGACATCTTGAGTGAGGAGTGCAATCGTCTGCATCAGAAATGCAGTGTCCACGACCAACTCCAACTCACCGGGTCCCATCAGAGATCAAGCCCTCCATCCCTGGCATCTGCAAGGGATCCAGATGGCACAGGACAACACTCAGGATGTTTGGCGGATTCAGACTCCACAGAGAGGTATTCCACGTCTGCAGTAGTGCCAGGGTCCAGAGCCCATTCGCTGAGCTTTGCTGGTGTAAGAACGGAGTCGCTCAGAGAACCATCAAGATGCAGCGAGCAGAAAAATAGAAGTTTATTGAAGGAATTAGCAAGCGGGCTGGGAGCCGTGCCGTGAGAGAATGGCTTTGACTCTGGACTCCTAGGGAAGGAGGTGGTTATTTTATAGGAAGAAGAAAAGGGGCACTATTGAATTTAGTCACTTATCTTGCAGCTGTAAGCATGACAGGCCGATCAAGGCCAAACTGGGCCCAGCTTGATGCTCCCCACCATAACGGGAAACTCCCAGGCAGCTGCAGGTGGGCGGGGGGAGGGGGAGGGCATGGGAACCGAGGCTGTCAGCTGGCTCCCATTCAACATCCATCCTGCCGAAGCTGAAACAGCCTTTAGTGGACAGTTTCAGGTTGTAGATTAGAGTTGAAAGGCATTCAATCAGGATTTGTGGGTTCAGGGTTCAAAAACTCAGGGTTTATTTTCCTGCCTTGTCAGCCTTTAGTTCCCTCCCCAGTGGACCCCTGAAAAACATGCACCTCAGGTTTGGTAACCATCAATCAGCCTCTAAGGGGCAGCTGTGTGATTGCAAGAGAGCTCATTAGCAAACTGTAGGGTTCCAGGATTGGGGGATGACTGGGAAGAGGATATCACCAAACGAGGCAGCAATGCACAAGGAACTTTACTGAATGGGGCCTGAACTGGTCTGAGGTAGAGGGGAGTCCCTCGCATGGGTGTTTGGGTCAGGAGGGCACTGCCTAGAATGGAGTGCTATGGTCTGAATGTTTGTGTGCCCCCTAGAAGGCTGATGTTGAAATCCTAACCCCCAAAGATGATGGCATTAGGGGTTGGGCCTTTGGGAGGCGTATGAGTCATGAGAGCTGAGCCCTCAGGGGTGGGAGTAGCACCTTATAAAGGGGATCCAGAGAGATCACAGCTCCTTCCACCATGTGAGGACACAGCGAGGAAGGCCCTCACTGCAGCACGCTGGCACCTTAATCTTGGGCTTCCAGCCTCCAGAATGGTGGGGAGTAAATTTCTGCAGTTGATAAGCTACTCAATCTGTGGTACTTTGTTATGGCAGCCTGATTGGACTAAGGGGTGAAGGCAAAGGAACAGCTGGAAGAGTGGCATCGGAGAGGGGCTGGCATGTCCAACTGATGTTGCTTAGCAGCTCAGGGGAGTGGCTTGGGGTCTTAGAACCAGAAGGCTCTATCTTATCTACTCTTAGAAGTCAGGCTAGCCCCAAGAGCTTCATACCCTAGAGCTCAGCACTTTCTCTACGGCTTCAAGGCTGTGCAGAAGCCACAGCCAAGTCAAGAAGGAAAGCACTTTCCCTTAAGGGTGGCTGTCCTGGTAGCCCAGTGAGCTGTGCTACGCTAGACTCACCTGACTTGGGGCGGGGGGGGGGCTCGTTTCATCAGGCGGCAACACACAGGGGTTACCCCTGGGGCCTTTGGAGCTCTGAAGAGCAAACCAATCACTTATCTCAAAAGGTCCTGAGCATGGCAGATGCCTAATAAAGACTGTCTGACTGTCAGCCATGGGTCCCAGGGTTGAAATTCTGAAACTGAGCAGGCTTAGCTGAGGGAGCCCATTTCCATAATACCTTTATTAGATTCCACTGAAGTCAGCAATGTGACTATTTCGTCTACAGAGAACAAGATGAGCCTGATGTCCTAGATCAGCGAATTTCAACCGGTGTGACACAAGAATTTTAAAAACATTCAGTAGCTGACTATTTAGTCAGGGGCACTGACTTCCTTTCCCTTAGATCCTCAAGTAAAGCAAAACAAAACAAAATAAAACAGCCAACACAATAATAGCCATCTGGTGTGAATGAATCAAAATTATACCTTTTCTTTTTTAAAGTCAGATCAGCAAAAAACTATATTTTTTGGTGTGCCACAGAATTTTAGTAATTAGTTTATGTGTGCCATGAGATAGAAAAGGTTGAAAATACCATCCTAGATTCTTCACCACAGTGGAAATTCAGTGACTCCAGTCAAAGGACATCAGCTAATGGTCCCACAGAAGCCCTGGGATGCAAGAATGCCTAGATCGTATCAAATAAACAGCTGTTCTCCACGAAGTGCAAGACTGGTTTCCAGAGACTTCTCTCCAATTTCCTTCCCATGGAATGGGCAATCCCTTGGAATAAGTAACCAGTAGTGTCCATGAGCTAGCAAAGGCCACGAGGAAATCTCATTTTCAGTCTTTAAAGAACTCACTTAAGAAATAATACTTTGTTAGGGAACTGAAGGGAGCTGGCCCTTTAACCAGAGACACTAGGAGCACCACTCTGATACACTACCAATGGCATCCCCTTCAATTCTTAGACTCTAGGGCATGTACTCCAAGAATAAACTGACTTTTTGAGTGAATGCTTTGTAAGCCTGTTAAGAAGCACAAAGACCATGGATCAAGCCTGAATCTAGACCTGGGGGCTCCATTAAGAATGCAGTCCTTAGACTGAGGGGTACCTTGGGAGATTCTTTTGTCAAATGCCTTTGCACTCCCCTTTTAGAAAGAAAAGGATTCGCCCTCAAGGAAGAAAACTGACCCCACTTAGTGGCAGGGCTCAGACAATGACCTTGGATCCATGCAGGTGCGGCCTTTCCACGTGTGAGAACAATAAAATCTGTCAGGCTCCCTCACCCCAGATGCCCGGGCATGGGCCGCTTAGAGATAATAATTAGATTTGCATGTGCAGCACACTCACAGTTATATAAGCCTTGGTGTCATATTTTGGCTAGCAGCCGGCTTCATCTATGCATAGTATATAAGGGGTGGAATCCCCACGGGAGCACGTGGTGAGCATCCCTGCAGATGCTTGGTACACAGGTGGGTCTAGCAGAGGCCAACCCACCATGTGGACTGCCGTGGCAACCCAGCCGGAGGCGGACACTTTCAGGTTTGATACTGAAGTTGGCCAGGGTAGCCAATGGGTAGAACTGAGAGCCATGTGGTTTGTGGTTGCTAATGAGGCACCACCTCTGACTGTACAGATTGTTGGGCAGTGTACTGAGGCCTGACGCTGCAGATCTCCACATGGCGTGCTAACAAATGGATGGTTATGCACAGGCCTTTGTGGGGACAGGCCTTGTGGCAAGACCCATGGGAACTAGGCCACCAGAAACACGTCACTGTGTACCATGTAACTGGGCATGCACCCCAACTTCCCCTGGAAATGATGAGGCCGACACTCTAGCCAAAGTGCGATGGCTAGAAACAGTGCCTAGCATCCCATCAGGGAGGGAAGTTGTCCAGTGGTTGCATCAACGTCTTTTGCATGCTGGGCAAAAGGCTATGTGGTCAACTATGAAATCATGGGGACTGCCTGTCATCTTAGCAGTGGTGCAGGAACCTTGCGGGACTTGTATTGTCTGTTCCTGAGAGCATCCCTGGAGGCCTGCAGGAACTTCTGGACAGGTAGTACAAAGACGAGTACCGCTGACTCAGTGGCAGATTAATGTGATTGGACCCTTGCCCATCTCAGAAGGGTATAGGTATGCAATCACATGCGTGGACACGGCCACCAGACTGCTGGATGCCTACCCAGCATGCCACCCAGACCAGAAAGCAGTACTTGCTGCGCTTGAATGCTTGCGTGCTGATTATTAAAAGTAATCAGGGAATGCATTGACTGGGGATCCAGGTGCAACAGTGGGCCCGTGCCATGCAGATAGACTAGAAATTTCATCTAGCCTATCACCCTCAGGCTGCAGGGATGATTGAACAATATAATGGCTTCCTGAAGCAAGGCCTATGGGTCACAGCTGCCACTCCCACTTTTAGGGACTGGACAAAATGCCTGTGAACTGTTCTCTGGACTCTGGATGAAAAGACCCGGAGGGGTGGGCCGACTCTGGTGGAAGCGCTGCTCCACCCGACCACTGCTCCTATCCAGCTGCAGTTGCAGACCAAGGATGCCCTTCTGAAGCCAGGCATAGAAAGACAAGGGAACATCTTGTTGCCTGCACCGGAGGCCCTGGAGCAAGGCCAGATGGCTGCTTGGACCTGGCCTTGGGAGATAAAGGCCCCCTACATGTGTTGGCTGGCACTTGTTGCTCCTTGGGGACAGGGAGTAAAGAAAGACTTGTAAATAGTGCCGTGGGTAATTGGACAATGGCCTCCAGTGTTATGAGTAACATTTCCAGGGCCAGCTGGCCATGAGACACTCCTTCGTGGTTCCTTTGAAATTTCTCTGTGGCCTATTATGAGTTCCCCCCTCCTACTGCAAGTAGATGCAGAGGCCCCTGTCGAAGCTTGGAAGGTGTGGTACTCACAACCTGGGAGGCCCCCTGTGCCTGTCACTGTGTTGTCAACAGATCAGAAACTTGCATGTTTATTGCCTGAAGGGAGAGGCTCGCCAATGTTGGTTCCAGTAACTGCTTTGTCTTTTTGCCCCTAGGGCGGAAACTAACACCCTAGTGGAATGGGTGCATACTTACGCTGCAGTGGTCAACCAGTCAGCCTGTTGGATTTGCACTGAGATTCCTCTCAGCACATCCGCTGGTCTTCCTTGGCACATATCTCCAGCTTCCATGGTGAATTCGGCTTGGCTGCAGGAGCACACTCCTTGTGAAATGTGATATTTATGCTGGGGCTAGGCGACGTTACAACCAGTTCTGACCAACATTTGAATATACTGTGTGGAATGGGTCGGGATGGCTTATGGCTGAAGCTGTGGAGTTGGCTGGACCAGATCCCTTCCGTATTAAGAATCCCATGGGGAGAGCCTATGTAGGCCAGACTCTTAAAGGTTTGTGTCAAAATCACACCACTGAGCATTACTGGAAATCAAGGAATAATGCGTGGATTGCAGTACCCACTGGAGCCCTTTGGGTATGTGGCTCGCATGGGTGGCCTTACTTGCCTGCAAATTGGAGCGGCCATTGTACGTGGGGCTGGCCTTACCTGCCTGCTCGAGTCCAGAAGACTCTTGTAACTCGGCCGACCAACTGGGAAGCATTTAAGGCACAACGCCAGGTGAAATGCACCTCCTGGTGATAGTACCCATTAGCCATTTGTTCCCATCAAGCTGCATCCATAGTAATGAAAGCTTAAGGTGACGGCACTGGCACTGCATACTGCTCGAGCACTGAATGCAATGCATGATGCCTTGAACCCCTTGAATAAAGAAGTGTGCCAGTTACGGAGAGTAGCTTTGCAGAATCGCATGGCTCTAGACATGCTTATTGCCTCCCAGGGTGGGGTGTGTGCCCTGGTAGGAGCTGAATGTTGTATGTATGTCCCTAACGTTCACCACAATGTTAGTCAAGCCTCGCAGGCTCTGGCCTCTGAAGCGCACTGAACGCCTGACCGGCGATCCATTGCAAGAATGATGGGCATCCCTGACCTCCGGATGAAGGTTAGCCCTTGCTATAATAGGGGGCATTGCTTATTTCTTACTTGCTTGTTGTTGTAGCCTTTATTGCTGTTGTGGTTTATGGGTGCAGGGCTCAGCCCTCCTCACCAAAGGAACCTGGCGAAAAACGGATCTCGTGTAGATTGTAAGGTAAAGAAGCCTGACGGGGTGGAGTGTGAGGACAATAAAGCCTGTCAGACTCCCTCACCCTGGATGCCTGGGCATGGGCTGCTTAGAGATAATAATTAGATTCGTATGCGCAGCACACTCGCACTTATATTAAGCATTGATATCATATTTTGGCTAGTAGCTGGCTTTGTCTATGCATGTTATATAAGGGGTGGAATCCCCAAGGGAGTGCGGCGAGCGGTTGGAGCACAGTTGGCTCTCGGTTAGTGGTTTAGTGCACGCATGAGAGGAGAGCAAGCGCAAATGCTATAGTATCTGCAATAAAGGAATGTCAGAAATCCCGTCTTTACCTCGCATACTCTTCCAGTTGCCCGAATCAAAACTGAGCTTGCATTAGTTCCAGAACGCTGTGGTACTACTCTATCTCCCTATACAGAGTGGGTATTAAGACCGAAGTTGTCTGCAACAGCTAGGGAACATGGATCACCAAAACCACTGTAGTGTCCTCTCCTCTACAGTGAAGATGACTTGAATTTGGCTTTTGTCACATCTCACACCCAGACTCTCATCTATGTTCAAGTACATATTTATGATTATCTTCATATCAGCTTCCCTCAGCCACGGTTAGCTAAACAAGTTGGAATTTTCCTCAGTAGTTAATCTGTGTAAAGAAGGTTGTTTGAGAAGTATCTAACCCAAGAGAAAACAAAATGACTTAATGTACCCGTCTTCAAGGCAATGACAGGAAAGGAACACACAGGTGAGGGGTGCGGTGGGTTTCTGGCAAGGAGAATGGGGCTTGTGTGACAATGAATCAGGGAATGCTTTGCTTCAACAGAACTGAATCTATGCCTACACCCCCCCCCCCCAATCAGTAATTAAAAGGGGAAGTAGCAAGGGAGATCCAGTTTGGAAGTGGGAGGCCAGAAATCTGGGAAGGTGAAAGCCCAACCACCTTGTTGAAGAAAGGAAATGGGGCATAGAGGAGACCTCAAGGGAGGCTGAACCTGAGGGTCTGGGGAGGGTGATTTGAGAAGGCAAGTGCAGGTGACCCAAAGTGAGCACATCTTATGGAATGAGGAGAGTTCCTATGGGAAAGAAATGGAAACTAAAGCCAATCCTGTTGTGATCTGGAGAGGGGTGAGATTTGGGGACAAGAAGTGCTCGAGCGGGGACTGCCCAGCAGAGCGAAGGGTCGGGCTGTCCACTCGCACACCAAAACCATGGGTAGCAGTGTGTCTGAGGTGCTTGGGGCAGCACTGAGGTTGAGGAACAAGAGGAGCGCTCCCACCTGTCGGGGAGCACAGCCCTACTCTAGGGACAACTTGACCCAGGGTAAGAAAGTAAGACTCTTAGTTTGGACCCACCTGAGCAGGACAAGCTAACCAGCAGGAGCAGCTGGAAGAGACCAAAGCAGGAAGCTGGGAGGGGGTGTTTGATGAGGGGGGGACACTACCAGCTGAGACTGGTCCCACCACCATCTTCTGGGAGGTACAGTCCCCCAGGGGCCCATCTGACTCAGGCAGTCCTGGTGGTAGCTAAGCTAGGACTAACTAGGATCTTGCCCTTGAGCAATCAAAGAGGCCATCAACAGGCCTCCCCCATCTGTAGGAGTGGGAGTGGAGCTAGGATCATGACTTCTCAACTTGGCCGGCGCCTAGCAACATGAAGTAATGTGCCTGGCAGCAGAGGAGAGCCCTTTCTGGCCATCTGACCCTTATTTTCTGTACTTTCTGAAAAGAGAGAGAGGCTGGGGGCCCTACATCCATCCACTCCTCCACACTTGGCCAGGGCTGACGCTCCAGACCAGCTGTGAACCACTTTTGTGACATCACATGACCAATAAAGAGGACTGTGACTTCAGCAGCTGGTTGCCCCACGACCGAGACTCTAGAACTTTGGGGACAGCATGTATTGGGCATCCCTGCTGAGACCAAAGTCATATCTGACCCTAGTGTTCAGTGATATGATCCTGTCTGGCAAATGCTTTTTGATCTAGAGCAGATCCATGGCTAGTCCAAATATCGATGAGAGGGACAAAGCCAAGCTTTCCCGTAAATACCCGGACTCAAATGTGGACCCAAGGGAGGCTTTGGAAGGGCATGGAGACCAAGCCTGGGGCCAAAATCCAAGCCCCCAAGGGCATCTGCAATCACAGAACCCAAACCAAGGAAACAACATTCTTCTTGGGCTGTCCTTCCCCAAAAAGCTTTGGAGGCTAGTGGAGGATGAGGCCCTCACATCTGTGCGCTGGAATGAAAATGGAGACACCGTGAACATCGAGGGAGAACTTTTCCAGAGGGAGGTTCTGGGCCACAGGGGCCCAGAGAAAGTCTTTGAATTAGACAGCCTGAAGAGTTTCATCCGTCTGATGAACCTGTACGGATTCAGCAAAATACGCCCAAGCAACTCTTCAGTTCATTCGCTAGGAAACAGATCGATGGTAAAGTAGAAAGCCCTCCCATTTCCCATGTTTTCTGTTACTCAAATATCTTCCTAGTAGACCAAGAAGAATGATATAGCGAAGGGGGATAACTCTTTTTCACACAAGACAGTATTTATTAAAAGATAAGAAAGTATAGATTTTCATGTGAAACCATCACCCCCTTAGAGATAAACTGCAGGGATGACTCTGAGAGGCCAGTTAATGTCAAACAGATATATTTTCTCCTAGAATGACTAAAATGATTAATTTTGTTTCAGACTTACCGAAATTGCAACTTTCGAAGAGACAAGCCTTGGCTCATCGAAAACATTAGGAGAAAGGGAAACCGGATGTCTATGGCTGCTCGGTCAGGGACCAGCCCCACACCTCCAAAGAGGAAGAAGCAGCAGGTAGCCCCTACAAGACGCTCCCCAAGAATTAGCCATAGAGAAGCCGCCAAAGCAGCCGGCCCAAAGACCCAAAAGGACCCCCCAGGTGCTCAGGGACCCGGTGGTACCTGGGCATTCAAGTTCTTGGGTCTGCGGTCCACAAGCAGTGCCATTATCGTCCAGTGCCCAAGTGAGCCAGGTGACCCAAGTAGGGAGGGAACATCTGAAAATGTCGCTTTTGTGCCCACGGCTCCTGCTGGAACCGATGGCACACAGCAACTGCCCACCTGCCACGCACATTACTCACTGTATGGTTTAGTGATGTATTTGTACAATTTGTGTTATTCCATCCTGATGGCTGCCCTTTCAGTCATGGCCCCACCCAATGACGATAATGAGGAAGAGGAGAAGGAGGAGGAGGGCTCCTCGGATAACTTGTGCACACTCTGGGAGCAATTTGAGGACAATACAGGTCTCTAGGCTCCCAAGTGACAGAAATCAGCCACGACTTTGTAACCACGAATCCATTTTCGGCTTTAATAAAGAAAAGCGCAACTCCACAGTAGTAAATTAACAATGAGAATTGTGAGTCCGGGTTCTTTTGTTTCCATGCGACACATACCCCATCAGATGAGCCCTAGGAGGCTATTAATCCTGGCCCCAGACAGGCTTTTGTCCCCGTTGTCCTCATTTATTTTCACACACTCAGCCAAGGGTCTGGCTAGGGAGTTCTAAAGCAAGCTCAGGAAGATCGGGTCCCCCGAGCCTTGCCTGCTGGTCAGGAGACAAGAGCTGCCTGGCTCCTGACCTTGGGGGCGGGGGGTGGTCACCTTACAATAGTCACGTACCTTAAAACAGGAGGGTCTTTCCTCACAGGTCCCCCTGTGATGCCAGGAAGTTTCTGATCAGCAGCTGAGTGTCTCCAGCCCAATTTTCAGGGACCTTCCAGAGAGACTCACCTAAAACTAGGGCCACCCTATCTGCTAAGCCGTATAGGACCATGGCAGTCTGGCTCAGAAGGTGGGCCATTCCAGTCAACATCTGGGAGAAAGCCCATCAGCTTCACAGCTAACAATCACTAGTAACTCTGCTAGAAGGGACCCAAAGAAATAAAAGATTGCCCATAAAACAAACAAAAAAACAGCACAACTCGTCACTTTTCCATCAGAGCTGTATTTCAGATCCTTTCTTTGGTCACGAAGTAGCTGTGTTGGCATGTCTAACACACGGCTTCATGAGCCCCAGGACACTAACAACAGAGCAAGAGTCACTTGCCTGGACAGACAGGTGCTGTGTTTCAAAGTCTGATGTCCCCATCATGGTGCATGAGGCCATCCCTGGCTGGTCACCCTCAGGCAATCATTCAGTGCCTGCTCTCAGCCCTCCCACAACGTCCCCTGGATGCTGCAGAAGCGTTCTATGAGTTTGACCAGAACAAAGAGAGGAGAAAACATGTAAGGGAGCCCTGAACACTAACCAGTTCTCTTAAAACACATTTCTTCATATGACCGAGGAATGAGCAGGACCTAAGTGAGTGACACCAAGATATTTAGTGGCAGCTTTCCCATTTTCCTAAAGGTCAAAGTCCTTGAGAGTGTCCATGAGCCCAGAGAGGCACCTCCCGAGGAAACTCCACCGTATCTGAGCGCAGAAGGCTGTTTACATGAACAGCAGGTGGTGGGCAGCGCTCTCCACTGTGGTGCCAATTCAGATTGAGCGTGATCTGTGTCCTTGCCATGATGGCATGTTCATGGTCATGAGACAGCTGGTTGCTCAGTAACCTCCCTCTGAGGAGTCCTCCTGCCCCGAGGGGATCAGGTGTTCTGGGATGTCCACCTGAAAGACATCCTTTCCACCTTTCCTGGGTATGGGCTCCAGTAACCACCTGGGGTTTGAAAGTGCAGTCAGGTACTTCTGCTTCAGGTTGGTCAGTACAGCTTGATTTTCTAGCTGCAAAAGGTCATCAGGAGCTAAGTTTTCTGGGCACTGCAAAGTTTCCCCAATGTCAACGAGACCTGTACACCAAGAGAGAAGCACAGAGATGTTTTTCCTTCCATAAGCCAAGGCCTGCCTGTGAGAAAAAATGGTTATTCAAAGTTAAACCAGTAGCAACTAAGCGGGTATCACCAAATGGACATGGAGTGAACTGGGCCCCCCTCACTGAGCACTTGTGATGTGTCCAACTCTGTTCAGGGGGATTCTGGGTGATGCCAGGGCAGAGAGAGACATGAAGAGGACAGGCCCTTGTCCTCAACAAGTCCATTCAGAAATGGGCATGTCCCAGCCAGACTGCTGAGGACAGCACATACAGGACAGAAGGGCCACGGCTGCTGTGGGGAACCCACAGCCCCATCAGGTAGGTCCCAAGCACTTCACCAGGTGAAAGGAGCTGATGCGGGGCGTCAACCCCTGAGGGCTGAGGGAACTTGCTCAGGTGCCTATGGACAGCGGGGGTGGGGCAAGTGTGTGAAGCCTGAGTCTGGAGGTCACCCAACCCTCTCTGTGTGCTGTGCAGCCTCTCGTGGCCTGACACACACATGCGCACACGTACATACACAAACACACATGTGTACACACAGGCAGCACCACACACAGCCTTGGACTGGTCCCTGCCTCTCAGACCACCACTGAGAACTAAGCCCCAGAGTGGACACAAAGGTTCACCCAAGGTCGTGGAAACTTGTCCCGCAGATGCCCAGCCCAGGGCCCCCTGCTGCCCCTTTGAAGGTGTGCTGCTTAAAGAAACCACAGCCCCACCCAAGCAAGCTCAAAAGAAAAAAAGCCCCAAGACTCCTGAGCAAGGTCCTGGCGGTGCCCTTGGAGGTGTCTGAGCAGTGCTCGGGGGGTGTTGCCACTTGCCAGCTATCACTCCACGGCCATACTTCTCCCCTTCCCGAAGCAAGGCCTGAATCTGAGCGGGGTTCCTCCCCAGCCTCTGCAGCAGCAGTTCCCTCCAGACGGCATCTTCCCAGTCCCTGTGGGCAATGTGGATGGCGATGGTACAGTGCCGGTGGCTGCTCAGCAAGGGACGCCAACGAGTCTCCAGGGTCTTGACCCCATTTAAGACAAAACCGGCATAAGGCTGCCGGAAGGAGAGGCAGCAGAACTTCATCTCCCCAGAGATCCGTGGGCCTCACGTGGCCTGTGGAAACACGGAAGTACCAATGTCAATAAGCATCATGCACCAGCCCTCCAAGCTCATGGCCTGTGGGCTGACCCCCACCCAGTGTCCCCTGGGCACCCAGGAACCCCACCGACAGGGACGGTGGTGGAGCATAGCGTCAGCTCCTTCTTCCTCTCACCACACACTCAGCTGACAGGCCCAAGGGAAGGGGCTGGCAATGGGGATGCCTCATGCACAAAACGGAGTCTTTGGGGAGCTCAAGGAGGAGGGTGGGGACAGCTACAGAAAGGCAGTCAGGACAGGGTGTGGTGGGTTCTACAAAGGAGGTCACTGAGGTTAGGGGAGCACAGAGATGGGAGGAAAGCACCTTCGGCTTCACCCTGGGTGGGTCGGTTCTAGTCCTCTCCCAGCAGTGACCATCCTGCGCTTTGCTTCTTCTCCCCACCCACCCCAACACTCTCAGCTCCCTGGCCCTGCCAGCCCCAAGGCACTGCATGCAGGTCCCCAAGCACCCCGGTCCCTCCCCCAGGGCTGCTGAGTGCAAATCCTTCAGATCCAACCTCAGGTGGACCCTGGGGACACAATGTGATCTCAGATAATCCTGTCAGGTGTCTCCTCTGGACCCCTTTGGGTGTCACCCTCCTCCATCCCCTTGCTACCTCACTGCTATCCACTGTCAGCAGACACCCCTTGCCCCCACCCGAGCTTAGAGAAATGAATAACAGGAGCAAGAACAACTGGCACCAGTACGCACGGCCCGACCCCATGCCTGGCCCTGGGATGAGCATGATCCACAGATCCTAGAACTCAATCCTCAAATAACTGGATAGGGGAAGCGCCACTGTCACCCCGTTCTACAGTTAAGGTGGCACCTAGGGATGAATAGAAGGCCCACGGTCACTGAGAACCTGACTGCATGATCCCCTGTCCTTGCCTCCTTTCCTTGTACCTGGGGAAGGGGTCCTTCCTCCTCACTGGAGGACAGAGCTGTGCCGTGGGAGGAGCCAAGCCCCGAGCCGGAGACTCAGCAGGGTCATAGTACCTGGCGGAGCCTCATTCTCCAAGGGGCTGTGAGTACCTGGCACCTTCCTAATAGGACAGTCCCAAACGGCAGCTACCCATCATCATCACAGGGCCTGAGCCTCGGCTCTGCCCTCCACCCACAAGCACCCCCACTCTCATTTGTCTCTACCCTCGGGTCTTTAAAGGACATAAACCTCACCTCAGCTATTATGTCCTCGTGTTTATGAAAACACACCCACTCTCAAAGGCAAAGCCTAGAGGGCAAAGCTGACTCATGTTGACTCCCTTCCCAAACCACTGTCCTGCCAATCCCTGTGCGCAGCTCCTCCACCTTCCCTCCCTTTTTCTGGCTGGGCCCCCTACCCCTGTGCTCCGGACCCCGCCCCTCTTGCTCACTCAAGGACCTTGCTCCTGTGACCTTATCCATTAAGAAAAGCGCTTTACAGAGGTAATCAAGTTAAAACGAGACCCTCATCCAATGACTCGTGTCCTCACCTAAAAGGGGGAACTTACAGACAGACATGCATGCAGGAGAATAATACCTTGTGAAGACCAAGGCCGAGATCTACTAGCCAGGGGATTCCAAAGCTTGCCTGCAAACCACCAGAACCTTGGAGACGAGGATGGACAGATTCTCTCACAGTCCTCAGAAGAGGTAAACTCGGCCAACACCTCGATCTCAGACTTCCAGCCTCTGCAACTGTGAGACAATACCTATCTGTTGTTTAAGCCACTCAGGCTGTGGCTCTTTGATGCGACGACCAGATGGACAAATGGCTACAGAGGCACAGGCTCTTTCCCGCGCATCCCCACAGGGTAGAGAATGATTTCGCCATTGGCAGCACCTCAAGCACATCCCTTCACGTCCGTACATTTTCTTCTATCCTATTTTTTGGCTGCCCCTTGATTTACTGAGTTTCCCCTACTGATGAAGAGTCACAGGCTGCTTTGCACTTCCTGCCACTATAAAGGACACTAACACAAACACTCATTGACTGAAGACTTGTTAGGAGAATGCTTGGGTCACATGCATGCACATCTGAAATGGTGACACATGCCAGCAAACGGCCTTCCACCGAAGCTCACCCGTGTATGCTCTACCAACCATGAGCCTGGTGCCGTTTCCTCACACACTTGTCGGCCCTCAGCATCATCACTGTGCTTAACTTTTTCCCACCTGACGTTTGACAAGGGGTTGCCCTAGTCATTGGGATTGGGTTACTTATGACAGAGGCTGGATGTCCCCCTGTGGTCCGGCCATTTCTATTTCTTCCACTGGTGCATATGCCTAGTTTCCGCCATTGAGTTTCTTGGCCCTTTTCTCATCAACCCCACAAAATCACAAGGAGACCTGAAGTGTGCGGGTGGCTTCCCCAAGGAGAACTGAGATAACTGTAAAGGCATGAAGGGGGCTGTGGGCCCTCCTGCCACACAATGCAGAGTACCTGCTTTGTGGCCTGAGGAAGAAACACTCTTCCACGTTGTCTCTGCTTCTTCATCTGCCCAAGGACAAGGGGGATAACGAGAAAAGGTCATTAGGGACAAGACAGCAATGTTGGCTAATATACCAAAACAGTCTTCTACTCAGCAGGGATTGGAAACCACCAGGAAGGAGGAGGTTCCAACTGTTGGGAAACACATGTGGCCCCTCACTCACGGTTTGGTTCTGCTAATCATGGCAGTGGCTCTCTCCTCCCCTGCCTGGTCAGGGACCACATGGATGGCCCAACCAGCAGCACAGAAAATCATTTCATGTTCTTACAGCCCAGCAGACCCCGCATGCAAGAGGACTAAAATCTCACCTCCCCTTACATTATCACATGGGGAGAATTTGGGGACCCTACAATCCCGTTTCCCTCAATGTAATTCTGGGTAGGCCCCTCTGGGAGGAGTGTCATGGGCAACCAGCTCTGCACCACACAGCCTGGGGCCTGGGTGCGGTGGTGAAAGCCTAAGGGCCAAGCAAGAAGCAGAGAGGGCAGACCACTGCGTGTGGACCAGTTACACTAGCGTTTCCACGCGCAGAGGCCCGTCGCTGGCCCACACACACTTACAAGTATGGTGGGCAAGTGAATATAGCCAGAGAAAGAGACAAAAAATCGCGGTCTTGGCGGCGGTGGGAGTGTCCCCAGCAGCACAGGACGGGAAACCCCAACCCTGAAGTACTGTCCTTCGGAGGGCCCAGCAGGCCGGCAGGCGCAGAGAGTGTCCTGGCTCCCTTCTGGCGAGGCAGGTCTCCTGGCCTCACTGGCCACGCAAGTCGCGACGCTCTGGGCTGACCCAGCTGAGGCCACCACGCAGGACAGTCCTCCGCCTCCCCGCGGCCCTGCGAGACTGCCAGCGCTGAAATGACCGCCTCGCAAGCCCGGACGAGGAGAGGACTCCGGGACGGGACGCGGACACATCACAGAGCGCCAGGCCCGCGCCGTGCATGCGCCTCAGCCTCCCCAAGACCGGTGAGAGGTGACAGCCGCTGGCGTTGTTAACCACCCTGGCCTAGCAGATACATAAACCCCTTTTTTGCTGGGCTTACAAAAGCACATAGGCACGTACAAACCTAAACAGCACGCCCGAACGCAGCAGGACGCAGGCACAAACTCAACACCAGGCCCTGACGCAGCAGCACGCCGGGGCGCAGCGGCGCGCATGCCCGGTCTCAGCAAGCGCAGGGCTGGCACGCAGAGGAACAGCCGGGGAGTGACTTCAAGACGCACATAAGTACACCCGCACGCAGCCCACGTTTGCTAGGAGACATTGTTGGACTCACGGGACACTGAGGCTCCCAAGATGACCAGGGCAGGACCGCGCCCCAAGACCAGTGGCGAGGAAGAGAGGAGCAGGGCAACATGCTGTGGGGTGGGGTGGGGCGAGAAAGGGGCGGGACTAGGCAAATCAAGGGGACGGGACTAGGCGGGGAGTATCTGGGTGCGACACATGGAAAAGAGGCAGGGCGCGTAGCTGGGAGCGGAACTGTGAGAACGCGGGGGCAGAGGCTGCGGGTGGGGTTGGCGGAGCCCTGAGAAACAGCTCTTGAGGAGCTGGAGGGCGGAGCTGTGAAAAACCTGGTGGAGGAGATCTGCGGCAGGGGGTGGAGGCGGCAGAGCAAGCGGAGCTCAGGGAGCAGTGTCTGGGAAAGAGCTGGGGGAGAAGGAGCTTCGGGGGTGAAGGAGGGGCTAGGGGAAGCTGGGTCGGAGCAGAGCTGGGGGAAGAGTATCTGGGGGCGGACCGGCGTAAAGCAGCTGGGGGAGTAGCTTCGGGGCGGAACTGGGTGTGTGTGTGTGATATATCTGGAGGCTGACCTGTGGAGTTAAGGGCGGAACTGTGAGAAAGCAGGGGGTGAAGCAGGGCAGAGCTGGTGGGTTGCTGTGGACATGCAGGGCTCAGCTGCACAAAGCTGGGGATGGAGCAGGGCGAAGCTGCGGGACTGCTGGGGAGGAGCAGGGCACACCTGCGGGGAGGTTGAGGAGGAGGAGCTGAGTGGGGTTGGAGTCACGGGGAGAGTGGGGCGCAGTTGTTAGGGATGTAGGTTTGGGCACTGGGAACCACGTGGCAGGTGGGCTAGGCCCACTCAATGGCCAAGGCCCGGCAGTGCCCTTTTGACTTCCGTGACATCTGCACTCAGTCTGCGCTGCACTCGTAGGCATGAGTCAGAGTGGCAGCCCAGGGTCCTCAGTGACCTAAGCGGGCCCTCAGAATGGACCCCGGGGGACATGGAGACCAAGAGAAGGCAGGACAGCTAGACTGAGTCCTGCATCTCAAGGCTGAGTGCGGAGGCCGGTTCTGCTTTCTGCAAGCTCCTCCACCACCCCATCCCTCACACCCCCACCTGACCCCCTGGTAGTGGCAGTAGGGTCTTGAGGGAAGGTCTTCACATTGCACTTTTTGTTGCAGGTGAGAAGAAAAATCCCCACTCTGTTTCCTGCTACCCCTCAGAGCTGACATGTCCCAAACAAAGCCAGTTTTCCTGTCAGCTGCTTCCTCTCTTATAGCTCTCAGTTAGGGGCTCAACCCTCTCAGTGCCGCCACAGTTGCCTCCTCGTTGTTCACTTACCCTCGCCCTTCCTCTCTTTTACTTGATGACTGAGTCCTGTGTCCGTGCCTCTGAAATACCCGATCAGATCCTGTTTCTTGTCCCCACTGCTACTCCCTGAGTTCAGGCTTCATGGTCTGGGGCCAGTGCTATTTATTACCTGAGCCTCCCCACTGGCCTGGACATCCCCGCATTTTGTCTTCCAGTGGGTCTTCCATCATACCATCGAACTGTACATCTGTCCGCATGAACCCCCAACAGAAAACCCTGCCCAGTCCTCTTCTTGTTTATGCCCAAACACCTGGACGCCATGGGAGGGCCTTCCAGGGGTCCCAGCTCTCTCTCATGCCCAACAGTCTGGATCATTGTGCTGCTGAGTCCCTGCACCTTGAGTGCCTTCTACCAGGACTCCCCCTTTGGCTTCTGTGCTTCCTGAGGCCTGGAGTGCCTGCCTCCTCCTGTCCTGGAAAACTTCTGTCCTTCCAGGTGCAACTTTAACATCCCCTTCTTTACCCTACACCCAAGCATCGGGTACTCTTTACTCCCAGTTCTGGTAGTACCCTGTACCTTCCCACCTAGCTTCCTTCACCGGGCTCTCATCTCCCAGGGTTTTAACTGCCTGCCTCGGAGAGTCCGAGCTCCCTCTCAGGGCCTTCGAGGTCTTTGAAGTCTAAGCCTGTGTCTTACTGGTTTCTGTAAACCAGGTGCCGGGCCCCAGTGGTTGCTTAGTAAATATTGAATCAACAGAGGACTTCTTTCTCTCTCAGTTTTCTCCTTTGTGCACCTACTCTCTCCTTGCATAAGCTGGAAGTAAGAGGAATGCTGGCCATGAGGTAAGAGGCAGAGTATACATTCATGGGATTTAGGTTGCAGGGCCGCAGGTGGCTTTAATGATCGTCCAAGTCCATCCATGCCAGTTTTTTCTCCTCGGCTTCTTGCCCCAAGAATGGTTACCTGCTGCTGCCGAGCGTGCCAGAACCTCATGTGGGGGTTTCAAGATATGAGGGAGGGTGCCCAGGATGGCCGGTTTGTGGTATTCCTCCCAAATCCTCTTGTTTGAAGAAATAGACTGTGCCCAATGAACTAGAGACTTACACTCTATGTCTGCTCATGGGGGACAGCGGTGGCACTACAGAAGAACTCCTTTTTCTGACCCTCATGTGTATGCTGAGAACAGGGTGTACGATCCCTCCCTCAGGGGTCAGCAGAACAGTAAAGGTGGGGAGTGTGGTCTGATGAAGGGGAAGTCCTAGGGTAGTGGCTGCAAGGCCAATTCACTGCCAGGTTGGGGGGGGGGGGGCAGATAGAGTGTCCTGACCATGTTGCCGGTGGGGGTGGGATGGTATTTGGCTGCCCCTGTCAAAGGGACCCAGTTGCAACTCAGTCCTGAATTTCATTGCAAATAAAGTGTTGGCACAGAACCCTAAAACAATCTGATTTCTAACCTCCAGGTGACAGTCCTTTCACCAGCTGCTACCCTACCCATCCCCTCTCATTGAACAAAGTCCTGGTGGGGACAGGCCTCCACTCCCTCCCTCTCCGGTCATCTTGGCAGGCAGTTCAGCCTTCACCTCTGAGACCCGGCCCACTCCTGCCTTCTGCTGCTTGGCCTTCTGTGGGTGCCCTGGAGACCCAACAGCTGTCAGAGGACATCTGGGCCTTCTCAGGACTCTTCCTGCCCTTTCCCAGACACTGTGCCTTTGCTCCCCTTCCCCCACCGCTGCCCACTATTACAATGCTCATGGCCTCCTGGGGCAGGAGAGGGGCTCCTCCTCAAGCTTCGCTTCTTCCCCAGCCTGCAATTCCATCCCTATAGCTCACCCCATCTTGTTTCAGGATATCCTTGCCATTTCTGCCACTGCTCTTTGAAGGGACTGTGACCATGGACACTGACTCCTCTCTCTCATTAGAGGCTGCCTGTCACCTCAGATGAGAGGTCCCCTGGGAGGAGATGCCCTTGCTTCTAGCACTCTGCCTGTGAGAAAAGACTCCTTGTCTCTGTAATCCACTTGGTCACCGCGTGGCCTTAGTTCTTTGCCCTAGCTTGTGGGTGAGCTTCCAAACACCATGTTGTAGCCAAGCAGACATGCCATCCAGCTGATTTTTCTATGAGATTCAGGTGTGGGGTACCTGGAGCAGGTGTTGCCATCACATAACCATGGTTACGGGCAGCTAATGGGTGGACTAATGGGGTCCTGTGCAGAAGGCCTATTCTGCTGACTTTTGAGTATCTGCGTGCTCACTGTGGCTACTATGGAAAGGAAAGAATGTGCATGAAGAATCAGGACAAAGAATGCCCATAAGGCATTACTCAGAGGCAAGAACATTCATAATTTGGGTGTATTCTCCCAGTTCATTTTCTATGCATTTCTCCTTACTCAGTTGACTTCATACCGTATTACCGTTTTGTCTTATTTCTGAAAGATTTCCTCAGAAGACATCTCACTAAGCTCAGCACCTCATTCTGGAGTATATTGGATGCAAGGCTGTCCCTGCTGAAGACCCCTGAAATCCTCAGGACTGGCCCAGCATACGTTGGACCCAGTGACATCCTCTGCTCAGAAACTCCGGGACAGGGGGCCTCCAGGAGACAGAGTTTATTGAGTCTCCCAAGTCAGCGTCAGATTGGACTGTGTTGCCCCAGCCTCAACCTGTCTGGGCCATGCATAGCTGAAGGCCCCTTTGGGAAGGGCTCGGAGATCATTCCAGTGTCTTCCTGCCATGATGCTGCAGGATCCTTTCCCCGTGGGAACCTGGGCACCTCCCTAGTCCATGGTTTCAGGTCTGAAAACTGGCTCAGGGGCAGAACGTGGGCAAGGCAACATGGCTTGTTTATTGGGGTAACTGCCCTCAGCCTCCTGCTGTCTGTTTTTGCTCTTTTGAGTTTCCATTTTAGGCTGTACTTCGGTCAGTGGACCATGCGTTGTGCCCCCAGGGAGGCTATGTTGTATTGCCCACCTCCACCACTCTATGGGAGCCTCCTTGTAAGTGGTTTTCAGCATCATGAGCACCTGGCACCTGCCCTTCAGTGCCTCCCCAGGACCTTTATTGCAGTTTCTGGGAAGGGCAGGCATAGTCCCCTTCCTCCCTTCCCAGGCCCGCACACCCAGCCTGTGTTGTGCGATGATTTCACTCTGGTTGGGTCTGGCCTGTAGCAGGAACTCAGATCTCTGGGTAGGGGCATTTTCCCATGCCCCTCCGTCCAGGTGTCCTGTGATTCAGGAGACAAGCTGGTCTTGTCTCTACCTGCGGCTTTAGGCTGTCCAGGCCACTGGGTCACGGAATCCTGAGAACAAAGAGGTCTGCTAAGTACTCCATCTGCCTCCCTGTAGATAATGTCTTAAATTGCAGCCGGCCTTGAGGATTAATGGGTCTGCTTTGTATTCCTGATAGGTGCTATCTAAACCATAAGTTACCCTGGCTGTACTTTACACGTTAATGATACATTGTAAAAATTCTTTCACTGTTGGCTGTAAAGCTCACCCGCCCCATTCTATTTTTAGTAACTCTTGAAATCCTAATAAAAGGACGGTAAGACTTCTCGCTCTTTGCTGACGGCCAGAGCGTGCTCAGCACCCCCGCCCGCCCCTCCCCCCCCATCGTTTTATCATTCTGCTTGCTGGAATTGCCTCCGCGTCTCCGAACATATTCAACACTACATTGGCCTGGCAGTAGGCTGCCACCTCTTCCTGGTTTTCCTGGGACTCTCCTAGTTATAGCACTGCCAGTGCCTCAGAAAACTGGGACGGTTAGTCACCCTACCTCCAGGGATCGAGGGCATCTGTGGGGAAAGATGTGTGTAGTGGATTGCTCCCTCGGGCGTGGGGTGGGTGCAGCCACAGACTCAGACTTTTCAGAGAAATCTGGGGAGTCCGGTTTTTCTCAGGCCTTTGCCTAGATGTCCCTGTTTCTTCTGTCAGGGATGCAGGTTTTCCCAAGTGGGCTTCTGATGTTGGCACGGCAGTCCTGCCTTGGTTGAATGTTCAATGTCTCACAAGTTCAGCCACTCCTATGAAGTCCTGGCTTTGACCTTTTGCTACAGAACCCCAGCCTATGCTGTTCTGGAATGGCTGTGGGGTCCAACTGTCCACTGGCAAGAAGCGTGAGTCCCAATACAAAAGTTTGGTGGAAAAGGAATGGGGGTTTATTTAAAAGTTTTACAGATTCAGAATAACGGTGTGTTTCTACTGCTATGTCCCACTCCCTTTAAAACACCCCAAAGCACAGTACTGCCTCCCCTGCCACACCAGACCAGTTCAGAATACGCCAGTCAGTGGTACTGTCTTTCAGAAAAGCTCAGTATTCCTGGTCACAGTTCAGTATTTCAGGCATTTCCCACTAATCCATGCTTGATTTTGCAGGTCCCCGCCGTGTTCGCTAGGCAGGCTTCCCAGTGGGTCTCCTCTTTCTTACTCCAGACCTCGTGGTGGACTCTCCAACCACGTGGCCTTCCCCTTACACACCAGACGACCTAGCCGACTCCCGTCTACCCCTCCCCCATTTCAGACCACGTGGCTTCTCTCCCCCTCCTCATGGTTCTCCCTAATTTTATTTTTTTTAAAGATTTTATTTATTTATTTCTAGAGAGAAGGGAAGGGAGGGAGAAAGAGAGGGAGGGAAACATCAATGTGTGGTTGCCTCTCACGCGCCCCCAACTGGGGACCTGGCCCACAACCCAGGCATGTGCCCTGACTGGGAATTGAACTGGCAACCCTTTGGTTTGCAGGTCAGCACTCAATCCACTGAGCCACAGCAGCCAGGGCTCTCCCTAATTTTAAATGTTGACCCGGAGCACCCTGCCTCATTGTTATGAAAAGTATCTGAAGCCTACCATCCGTCCCTTTACCTGGGGACAGCATAGCTTCCCTTTGGGAAAGGCTGGGCTATCACCTTGTCAAAGTATCTTAAGCCTGTCATCTGCCCTTTTGTCCTGGGCTGCAGCACAGCTGTTATCTAGCTACCAGCTTGCCATAGACATGGAAAGTACCTTAACAGCTGTATTTTGTCCTTTCCCCATCCTCCAAACCATGAGCTGTGAGGACTTTGGGGACCCCTCCCTCACTCTCTTATACTTTTTCCACCCCCTGGGATGGGGACTATTTTGTAAACTGTGGAACAGACTCTAGAGCTCTCCCTTAGTTTTCACTTTGTTAGTCACCCTTAGCTTCTCATGCCTGTGTGGATCATCAAATCACAGACATCACCCTCATCCGTTCCCATAGGTTCCACACGCCTGGATCTGCTTACCTGCCAGGAAAGTCCTCTGCACTTGCAGGCCCAGTGAAAAGTTCTAACATGATGGTTCCACCTGCTGGGCTGTCGCCTTGTGCCCAGGGCCGTCTGCACATCACCTATCCCCAGGATGTGGTCCTCATTTCCAGTGGGGTGGGTGAGGAGCAACTGTGTACCAAGACCCCATCTTATCACCTGCTTTTTGGATGGCTCTAGAACCAAACATCATAGGTTGGGTCTCTCAGATAGATAGTTGATTTGCTGAGAGGGAGTTAGGAGTTCAAAGACTGATCGGAGACTCACAGCCGCTAAGGAGCAGGGAGGAAGCAGGGTTGTGGAGGGTGTCCTTTCTGCCTGCAACATCAACTTGACAGTCTCTACCAGCCCCTCAGGGAGCCGCAGAGCCAGGGACATCATCAGAGGCCTGCACTTGGCCTGGGGTGAAGGCGGGGGTTAGGCCCTCACAGTGTCTGGGTCCTTGCAATACATGTTGATGGGGCGAGTGACCCAGTACCCGGAATTGGTGCCACAGGAATGGGTGTGTGCTAAGTAGCACACATAGGGCAGCAGCTGCCTTTGCATGGGAGAACTTGCTCTGTCCTACGGCCAGAGCCTTGGGCATCAGCTTACTGCTGGGCCAGGAAGGGGTTGTCCTTCCAGCATATTTGCTAACCAGGCATCTGTCAGCATCCTTGTAAGCGTGCCCGAAGGGAGAGGGCAGATCTTGGTATACAACGTAAGGCAAAGAAGATTGAAGTCAGCAGATACACCCACCCTGTAAGAGGCTCCTTGATGGTGCAGCTACACAAGTGCACACTCCTCTCTACCTCACTCAGAGCAGGAAGGGTGTACCTTCCAGGTAGACCTGTAAACTGCAGAGTGTGAAATGGGGCACTATGAAGTTAGGTGAAACAAACTGCTGACTCAGGGCAAGAGGCTGTGGGAAGCTTCAGAGAAGAGGGCCATTTGAATGGGATCTTGAAGGTAAAAAGGGTCTCCTTATGTTGAACATGGGAGAAGGGCCGATTGAAAGGGCCAGATACATTAAGAGAACTGAGAAGGTTTGTGGCTGGAGCAAACACATTTGTAGAGTGAGGTAATGAGAGATGCGTGTGGATAACTAGACTGGGTCCACTTTTAGGATGCTGGGCTGTGCTTTGGATGCAGCTTGTAAACACTCCTACTTGCCATTTGAATGGCAAACTTGTGCTTCTGACCCTTAAAGGCATTCATTGATTCACTCATTTCGTCAATCACTCATTTGACAAAACTTTGAGTGCCTCTGATGGGCCAGGCAACATGTAGAGATTGAGCACACAGGTGAATATGATGCATCCCTATGTGACACAGGAGCAGCTTTCCACAGAGGAGCAGTGATTCCTGCAACATGCTCCTATCCTTGTTGATTTGCATATAAAATCCTTTTCCTTTGGAGGATGCTGCATTCTCCTGGCTCTTGATGAGGTTTCCAATTCTTGTTCCTGACTTTAGAAGGAAATATAGGGAGATAGCATTAGGTCTTTACATTCTGGGGATTATTGTGGGGGATGGATGTCTTGGGCCAGATCTTCTTGGCCCCCACCAGAAAGTTTATTTGCCCCATTTGAAACCCTGTGTTGCCCTGACTGGGCAGAGTGACTGCTGATGACCCAGAGAAAATGGTGTGGTGTGGGTTTTCCCAGGCTTGAGCTGTAATAGTGTCCAGAGCCAGGTGGGGTTTGGCAGTGCGAGCCCCTAGGTCACTACCTTTGAACATGATGCCTTTGAAGGAGAAGGGTAGGTGGTGAAGACTAGATAGATGATGAGGGAGTCTCCTTGGCATGTTGTATCACCCAACTAGATTGTTCTAAAAAATGATACTTAAGGAAGCTTTAGGAAAAGATCCCTTTGTGTGTATGAAATGACAATAGGGTTGGCAACAGTAATGTGCTGCTTGCTCATTGTGCCATCTGCTGGCTGATTCATCCAACTTCACTTTCAATTAAACGTGGTAGGTGATCAGAGGCTTGATTACCGAGTAGCTTCCATAGCAGAAGGCTCCATGCAGTGCTTGAGGGTTGTGAGTGTAAAAACGAGGTGCTAAGATTAATATGCTGATACATTGTACACTATCTCTTCTCTCTTTTCCCTCCTCTGACCATTCCTGCCTCTTGATCTTTCTAACTTTCCCAAGGCATAGATATGTCAGATATAGAATGATGGATATTAAAACAGATTCCTAGTAGTTATTACCATGAAAATTTAGCAACTCAACTTGCATTTTCTTTGAGGAGAAATTATATTAAGAGCCCAGGCTTTGGCAGCCCATTGTTTGAATCTCATGAGTCCATGAGAATGCAAGTGCTCCCTTTTCTGAGTGCACATGTGTCTGTGTAGTTCATAAGCTGGAGTAATGTGTAGGGCCCACAGTGGGGCTAGGATGGAAGACGCATGACTGTGAGATGGTGGAATGACGAGGTCCAGGGCCTGATCTTTGGGGCTTGGGGACCTGGATTTGGATGTCAGCTCCACTCTTTCTATGTGGTCTTGACACTTATATCTCCATGTCTCTGTTCTCTCTTGTAAATCAGGTGGCACAGATGCCACACACCTCATGGAGCAGTTGCTGGGGTACAGCCTTACACATTGTGTACTTTCCTGATGGTGCTCAGGTTCTCAGTCTTTGTTTCTACTTTTGTAGGTTGGAGGCAATTCCAGCAACACTGACTGAAGATTTTTTCTGATTCCTGGGCTTTGTAAGTTTCAGAGTTTTCTAACAGTGTTCAAGGGACTATGATGTGATCTTGGCAAAAGTCCCTTATCCTCATTGGAACATCTCAGTTGTGCAACATTAAAAATTATATGATTGGCTAGAATAGTGGTTCTCAAGCCTTTGTGGCTATGGAATGTAGCTTCGACAACCCAAACAGATCAGGGGCAGGCTGCTCAGGTGAAGCTAGGTCCAATTCCCTCACTACTTTCCATCTCTTCATGGCCCATTCCTCAGAGAAGCCCATACGGTAAGCCACATGGTACAATTTAAAAATTGGTGCTCTGGATCCATGGATCTTAAACTTTAATGTGCAATTCAGATCCTTCAGCAATCTTGTCAAATGCAGCTCTGATTCAGCAGTTCCGGGGGTGACCTGAGATTTTGCATTTTTAACCACATCCAAAAGGAGGCCCAGGTGGCTCATCCATGGAAAGCATTTTGGAAAGCAAGGGTCTGATCCAGAAAACCTTTTACCTTTCATAGCCTTCAGTGTTGAGTTCTTTACCTACTGATACTCTGATTATATCATAAATTGAAATCTGTGTAGAATGAATGTTTCTATTGATGGCAAACTCCCTGATTATGCAGATGTGGAAAATGACCTTCTGAGATATGAGACAGCAAGTACTTGTTTCTCTTCCAACTTTGAGTGTATAAAGCATCTGTAAAATATTTTGTGAAGAACACAGTTTTGGTTAAGAAGCTGTTGAATTAACCATGCAATTAGGGAGAGTTGCACTTTGCTTTGATTGCAATCTGGATCCTAAGGAGGTCTTATTATGAGAGGTAATGGACAATTTTCCAAGGGAGTGACTGGCAGAAACAAGTGTGACCTGCTTTCAGATTCTGGCCAAGGCCTGCCTCCATGCTCTTAAGTCTAAGTGAAGGTTCAGAACTGTAGATAGCTCTTGGTGTATCTGGCATCAATGTACTTCCTTTTTTTGTTTTTTGATCTTTAATATATTTTATTGATTATGCTATTATAGTTGTCCCAATTTTTCTCCCTTTGTCCCCCTCTACCCGGCAACCCCCATTCCCTCTGCCAGCCCCCCCCCCCTTATTTCAAGTTCATGGGTCATGCATATAAATTCTTTAGCTAATCCATTTCCTATACTGTTCTTAACATCCCCTGTCTATTCTGTACCTACCAATTTGAACTTCTTAATCCCTGCATATTTCCCCCTATTCTCCCCCTTCCCACTCCCATCCGATAACCCTCCAAATGGTCTCCATACCTATAATTTTGTTTCTGTTCTGCTTGTTTGCTTAATTTGTTTTTTAGATTCAATTGTTGATAGTTGAGAATTTATTGCTATTTTAATGTTCATAGTTTTGACTTTCTTCTTTTTTTTTAAATAAGTCCCTTTAATATTTCATATAGTAAGGGCTTGGCGATAATGAACTCCTTTAGCTGTACCTTGTCTTTACTTTATTGGCCTTTTATCTAAATGATAGCTTCGCTGGAAAGAGTAACTACATTGTAAGTCCTTGCTTTTCATCACTTTGAATACTTCTTGCCAGTCCCTTCTAGTCTGCAGTTCTTTTTGAGAAATCAGCTAACAGTCTTATGGGAACTCCTTTGTAGGTAACTCTGTTTTTCTCTTGCTGCCTTTAAGATTCTCTCTTTATCTTTAAGCTTTGGCATTTTAATTATGTGTCTTGAAATGGTCCTCTTTGTTTGGAACTCTCTGTGCTTCTTGGACTTGTATGTTTATTTCCTTCACCAAATTAGAAAAGTTTTCTTTTATTCTTTTTTCAAATAAGTTTTCAATTTCTTGTTCTTTCTTGATCCTTCTGGCACCCCTATGATTCGAATGTTGGTACGTTTCAAGTTGTCCCAGAAGCTTCTTAGACTATCCTTGCTTTTTTTTTTTTTTTAATGTTTTATTCTTGCTGTTCTGATTGAATGTTTTCTTCTTCCTAATGTTCCAAATTATTGACCTGATTCTCAGCTTCATCCAATCCACTCTTGGTTTCCTGTAAATGTTTCTTTATTTCATTTAGTGTAAACTTCATTTCTGCCTGGGTCTTTTTTATGTGATGAAGTACCCAGTGAGTTCCTTGAGCATCCTAATAACCAGTGTTTTGAACTCTTCATCTGTTAGATTTCTTTTTTTGTTTGTTTGTTTAGTTATTTATTTATTTAAAGTGTATTTTATTGATTATGCTGTTACAGTAGTCCTAATTTTTTCCCTTTGCTCCCCACTGCCCAGTACCCCCCTTCCCTCCAGCAATCCCACCCCTCTTAGTTCATGTCCATGGGTCATGCATATAAATTCTTTGGCTTCACCCTTTCCTATATTATTCGTAACTTCCCCTTGTCTATTTTGTACCAAACAATTATGCTTCTTAATCCCTGCACCATTTCCCCATTTCTCCCCCTTCCCCCTCCCAGCTGATAACCCTCCAAATGTTCCCCATACCTATGATTCTGTTCCTATTCCGGTTTGCTTAGTTAGATTTTGTTTTTATTTTTTAGATTCGGTTACTGATAGTTGTGAGTTTGTTGTCATTTTAATGTTCATAATTTTGATCTTTTTCTTAAGTAAGTTTTTTTGACATTTTATATAATAATAGCTTGGTGATGATGAACTTCTTTAGCTTTACCTTGTCTCGGAAGCACTTTATCTGCCCTTCCATTCTAAATGATAGCTTTACTGGATAGAGTAATCTTGGTTGTTAAGTCCTTGCTTTTCATTACCTTGAATACTTCTTGACAGTCCCTTCTCGCCTGCAAAGTTCCTTTTGAGAAATCAGCTGATAATTCTTCTGGACACCTGTTTGTAGGAAACTTTCTGTTTTTCTCTTGCTGCTTTTAAGATTCTCTCTTTATCTTTAACCATTGGCATTTTAATTTTGATATATTTTGGTGGGGTCCTTTTTGGGTCTAGCTTTTTGGGACTCTTCGTGCTTCCTGAACTTGTATGTCTATTTCATTTACCAAATTTGGAGAGTTTTCCTTCATTATTTTCTCATATACGTTTTCAATTTCTTGCTCTTCCTCTTCTCCTTCTGGCACCCCTATGGTTTGGATGTTGGCACACTTAAAGTTGTCCCAGAGGTTCCTAAGCCTCTCCTCATTTTTTTCCAATTCTTCTTTCCTCATTCTGTACTGGTTGACTGTTTTTTTCCTTCCTTATATTCCAAACCATTGATTTCAAACCCGGTTTCCTTCCCTTCACCATTGGTTTTGTGTGGATTTTCCTTCTTCGTTTCATTTAGCATAGCCTTCACTTCTTCCCTTATGTGTTTGCCATACTTAAGCATATCTGTCAAGCCTGTGAGCATCTTTATCACCAGTGTTTTGAACTCTTCACCTGTTAGGTTGGCTATCTCCCCATTCATTATGTTGGCTATCTCTTCGTCCCTTAGTTCTCCCACTGAAGCCTTGATCCTTTCCCCCTTTTGGGCCATACTTCTCTGTCTCCTCATCTTGACAGGCTCCTGTTTTTGTTTGCCTCTGTGTCTTAGGTAGAGCTGTCGCTCCTGCTATGTTGTAAGGGGCAGAGCCTTAGTTATTTGTCAGTACAGGGCGATCCTTTTCACCACGTTGTGGTGCAGTGGAGAGGGGTCACAGAGGGAACAATGCTGCTTGCTCAGCACCTGTCCCTTTCCCAGGCTCTTCTCCCACTTCCGTATGAGACCAGCACCTCTCCAGCTGTTGCCCTGGCTGTCATTCCCAGAGTAGCTGGGTCTGCAGCTGTTCTAGGACCGTGGGGGCTGAGAGACTGGCAGTTTATTCCTCTGCCCCAACCCCCAACTGGTTTGCACAGTCAGAAGCAATGAGACTTGATTTTTCGGGGCGCTGGGACTATGAGCTTCGAGGTCCGGTCAGGAGCTGGAAACACTCCCCAGGTGCCCCTCCCCACTTTTTAAAATGTGTGACTGTGCTTTCTGCCAGCCTGCCATTGCAGCTGCTGCCGCCACCACCACTGCCGCCACACCACATCCTCTCCGCCCAGGCTCCATCCCTCCTACCTGTCTCAATGAGTATTTCTTCTTTATATCTTTGTTTGTTGGACTTCCACGCAGCTTGATTTTCTAAAACTTCTGGTTGTCTCCAGTTTTGAGGTAGTTGTATCCCTTCTTAGTCGTGGAGGGAGACCCAGTGTGTCTGTCTAGTCCTCCATCTTGGCGGGAAGTCACAGCTTCACTCTTTGCTGGTAGCCACAAAGGTCCTGAGGAGGTAGCAACACAGGCATATCTCCTCCCCCAGGTTAGAAGATCAACCAAGCCTTTCCAATTCTGTGCTCCTTGGGGGTTTCAGTATAGCACCAAAGGGCGTGGCTCCCTGTCTCCTGGTCCATAATGGCAAAAATGCCTTTCAGTTGGAGTAGTAAGAGAGTCATCACAATTTAGAAATTATAAGTATAGATTGCTAGATCAGTTAGATTCTTTGGGAAGGACTCCATACTTCCCCCTTTTTTGTTTTTTGAGAAGGTTCTTAAAGGTATGGTGAGCTCACACAACTATGGCTTCAGCTGTTGGGTTGTAAAGAATTCCTGTTTTATGCTTGATGTCCCATCTTTGTAAGAATTCTTGAGTAGATTGGGCTATACAACCTGGCTCATTATCAGTTTGAACTTGTGGGCATCCTAAAAACTAAATGCTTTGAGCCAATGTGCTTGAATATGTTTTGCTGAATCTCCTGTGAGTGCTGAGGCATGTAATGCCCCAGAATAGGTATCTGTAAAATATGGAGATATTTAAACTTTAAAAAATAACATCTGTTTGCCAAATTAATCGAGGGGCCAATCCTCGAGGATTGGTGCCACTGCCAGGTGATGCTTTGCTTGACAAAATTCTCTAATAATTTGTTTTGCTTGATAACAGGGGATGCCAAACTCATGGTGAAGTGCTTGAGAATGTTGATGATAGAGTTGATGAGAGCTAACTGCCTGTTGAAAGGCTGTTACTATACTGACTAAAGTGTCTGCCCTTTCGTTGCCTTCTGTCATAGGGCCTGAAAGGCCTGAGTAAGAGCGAATATGAGTAATGAACAGAGGGTGTATCCTCCTATCAATTAGACTTTGAAGGGTTAAGAACTGACTAAGTAATTGAGGGTCTATAGATTCCTTATGAAGTGCCTGATCGATATGGAGAATGGTAGAGACAGTATAGCTAGAGCCACAAACTAGATTTAGGGGTTCCTGTGGCCATTGCTGGAGGGCCATAGTAGCCCCAGAGAGTTCAGCTCTCTTGGTGGAGGAATGATTGTGGGTTACACAATTTTTCCAACTTTGTCCTTCCCTCCAGGTTATAGCAGCTTTTCCTGTATTTCCTGACCCATCTATAAAAATGGTTTTTGCCCCAAGTATAGGGGTTGGAATAATTTTATTTTTGATACGTAACTTTAGCTGAGGAATATTTTGTATAAGCTTATCTGAGGGTAGATTGATCTCTAATTTTTTGATATAATCAGCTACTGCACATTGACAATGTAAGGATTGGCTAAAAAGTTGTAAGTAAACTTGAGTTAAGGGTAAGTGAATATATTTGGAATCACACCCAAATAACTGTTGAGCTCTATCAATCCCTTAATTATTAATTGACAAGGGACAAAGACATAGGTGGTTATTGTTTTTTGAGGTTGATGAGAGAGAAATAGCCATTCAATCATCGTAAGCTGCAGTCATAATTGTCCAAGAGGACCCATAGGGGATTGTAATATATGAAAACAGGGAAGTCTGGTTGGGTAGGATGGATCAATTCTTTCTAATTGTCTAGTGCTGATGTGTTGATTTACTACTTCTAATTCTTTTAAAGCCTGGGGAGACAAGGTTTGGACTGAGCTTAAGTCTGGGTCCCCTTTAAGGGTATTAAAAAGAGGAGTGAGCTTTTGAGTAGCAATTCCTAAACTGGGTCTTATCCAACTGATAACACCTAGTAGTTGTTGAAGATTATTAAGAGTTAAAGAGGTAGGAGGAACAACCTCTACAGTCTGAGATCGTATAGTTCTGTTAAATAGGGTAAAGCCTAAATATTGCTAAGGATGACATTGTTGAATTTTTTCCGGAGCAATTTGTAACCCTGTTTGGGGAATAATTTCCTGTAAAAGTCCAAAAGTGTTTGCTAGCTGCACTTGGGAAGAAACAGCAATTAAAATGTCATCCATATAGTGGTAAATAATGGAGTTAGGAAATTTTTGCGTAACAGGCAAAAGTGCTTGATGATCAAAATATTGACAAATGATTGGGTTTCTTAGCATCCCTTGGGGTAAAACTTTCCATTGATATCTCTGAAGAGGTTGGGAATTATTGGTTATTGGGACAGAGAATGCAAACCACTCTCAGTCCTTTTCTACTAAGGAAATAGTAAAGAAACAATCTTTCAAATCAATGACTAATAATGGCCAGTCTTTGGGGATACCAGCCAGATTATGGACTCCTGGTTGCAGTGGCCCCATGGGCTGTATCATTTCATTTGTTTTTCTGACGTCATGTTTAAGTCTCCATTTGTCAGATTTTTTGGGAACTACAAAAATGAGGGTATTCCACAGACTATGGAATGGTTCTATATGCCCCTCATCTAATTGTGCCTGTACTAACCTTTGAGTCTGTGTTAATTTTTCCTCTTTCAATGGCCACTGATCAACCCACATAGGCATGTTAGAAAGCCACGTGGGGGGAGGAGGAGATACTCGAGCAGTGGCCATTAGGAAAAAGGAGGAAGGTTGATGGTCATATCCCATTGAGAGAGTAAACCTTGGCCCCAAATATTAAGGTGGGCCAGTAAAACATAAGGTTGAATTCTTCCTACCTGGCCATCAGGGCTGTAGTGACAGAGTGTCCGTACAATTTGCTTAGGCTGGGATGCTCCCCTATTCCTGTTATTGTTCAGTCTCCTTCAGTAACAGGCCATTCAGGTGGCCAAAACTGGGTGGATATAACAGAAACGTTGGCTCCAGTGTCTAGGAGTCCTTGAAAGATTTTGTCCTTAATTTTTATCTCAAGTAGAGGTTTTTGTAGCTTAACAGAGGTAGTCCAAAATATGGATTGGTTGTCAGTACTGACAAAAAACCTTTATTACCTCTTTTTATATTTTGGGTTCCTGTGACAATATAAGGAACAAACAGAAGCTGAGTTATATGGGTATTGGCAGGTATTATATGATAGCTAGTGGCCTATATAATAATTTTAATTTTTTCTGTCAAAATCAGAGTCTATGATTCCAGGCTGAGTGATGATGCCCTTAGAGGTTAGAATAGATCATCCAAGTATTAGACATACATGTCGTTCAGGCAATGACCCCCATACTCCTGTGGGAGTGAGATATATGTGATTTTTCTCCTTAAGAGTTAATTGCTGGGTGGTGACCAAGTCCAGCCCTGTGCTCCCCCTTGTGGCTGTGCATAAGTCTCAGACTTGGCATTTACCTGAGTCCAGAACATTTGATTGTTGGCACGTTGGGAGCTCCTATTGTTGTTTGGAGCATCAGAGCTCGGGACCCTCTGCCAGTTTCCCTGATTGTCTGGTGGAGGGAGTTGTTTACCATTCTTATCAAATTTATATTTACATTAATTTGCCCAGTGCTTGCCTTTGTCACAGCGTGGACTATCCTTCCTTGGGAGCTTAGAGCTTCTTTTTTGTTTTCCATGACAGTCCTTTTTAAGGTGGCCAGTCTTGCTGCAGCTATAACATTTAATTTCTTTTTGGGCTTTAGCAGTTGCATTGGTGAGAGGTGTGGAAAGTAAAGATGCCTTGTGATTTTCAGTGCCAACATTTTGATAAGCCTGGATTGTTACAGAGCAAAAGGTTTTTTTTTTTCACGCAGCACCTTGGTGTAAAACCCAACAACTAGTGTTGAGGAAAACAGGTCTTTATTTACAATATTCCATCCTGGGGAGGGCAGTGAGCACTTCAGCTCAGAGCCCTGTTCTCCAACAGGACCCAGCACTTCCCTTGCACCCCAAAAGGCTAGTAGCCAAAAATATTCCCAGAAGTTTCCCATCCCTTATCTGTCAGCTGTCTCCTTCAGGATCTGGGGTATGATGTCATAAGCCTCCGTATAACAGTCCGGGAAAACATGTGCTGTGGTGCACTGGATCATGCATGGTTCTCTCTCTGTCCTTTTCAGAGCCGCATGGTATCCTCCTTTTCAAAGCAGCATTGAGTCTCCTCTCTTTCCTTTCCAAGCTGCATGGAGTTCTCCTCACCAAAATGCCTGCCACCTATTTTTAAATCCCTGATTGCATCCTGTGATGCAGTGGGCATGGTAACCAGTTCTGATCATTCACAGAACTTTGCACAGGTTCTGTATGTTCTTTCCTCAATATCACTATTTCATAGTCAAATTCCCTCCCATTTCCTTTGGGCCTTGGAAGAACCAAAGTCATTTGCATAACTAAGACACTAGTTACTAGCCATAGTTAGGCAAAGGCATCTTAAAAGCTGTTCCTGGAGAGATTCAAGATGGTGGAGGAGTAAGTGGAAGGTACACTAACATCCTCCCAGGACCAGTCTGGATTTACAACTTAATTTTGGAGAAATCATCTGGCATAACCACCCAAACACTAGCTGCAGAGAAGTCTTATAACCACGGAGAGACAGAAAAGGCTGCTACATCACAACGTGACCGGTAGGGAGTGCAGAGACGCTGAAGGGCTGGCTGGGCTTCCACGGGTGGCAGCTGAAGGGACTGAGAAACAGCTCAGCAGCTGGGGGTTCCCCCTGAGAAGGGTAGGGTCTAAACCCCCAGCTGGGCTTCCCAGCCTACAGCAACAGAGTGGAAAGTAAAATAGTATCCAGCTGTGAAAAGGGAAAAGCCACAGGGTTTCTTGCTAGCCAGAGAGAAACAGCAGCAGAAAAAGAGCTCTTAAGTGGGTCACATATGAAAATATCGTGGCCCCCACTTACCCTGGGCTCAAGCAGAGGGAAGGCAAAGAGGACTGGAGACACTTGGGGAGAGTTTGGTGTGGTGGCATTGAAGGGAGAACTAGGGGAGCAGCCGATGAGATCCCAGTGCTGACTCATCGCCAGTACTTCAGGAAGACCATTCCCCTCCAAGTGGCATCAGCCTGAGGGGAAGCAAAAGCCCTGCCTACAGGAATTAAGCTGCCACACCCACGGTCCTGAAGCCTGACGGCTAATCACAGATTGAGTAGATTAACAACTAAAGAAGACAGACAAAGGCAGTAGATCCCTGGAAGTCTCCAACAGGCAGCCTAGGGCCAGACTGGTAGGTGATCTGATGCCACGAGAGGCAGATCCAGGAAGTGCAGGTCATTCTAAGAAGCACCAACAAACAATAGGAGTCACAAAAATGGGGAGACAAAAAAATAACCCCCCATCCAAAGGAAAGGTAGAATCACCAGAAAGAGTGCTAAATGAAATAGAGGGGAGCAAAATATCAGATATGGAATTCAAAACATGGATTATGGAGAGGCTCAATGAGCTCAGCGGAAACTACAAAGAACTCCAGAAAAACTACAAGGACCTTATTGAGCATTACACCAGCATGAAGAAGGACATAGAAGCTATCAATAAGAGCCAGGAGGAAATGAACAATGCGATCACTGAATTGAAGAACACAGTAGAGGGAATTAAAAGCACGTTAGAGGAAGCAGAAGATCAGATCAGTGAGCTGGAGGACAATGTAAACAGAAACTCCCAGACAGTTCAACAAAATAAAAAAAGACTGAACAAGACTGAAGAGGTTCTAAGAGAGCTGCAGGACAACATGAAAAGTAATAATATCCGTATCATAGGAATTCCAGAAGGAGAAGAAGAAGACCAAGGGATAGAAAACCTCTTTGAAAAACTAATGACAGAAAACTTCCCTAACATGAGGAGAGAAAGAGTCACGCAAGTCCAGGAAGCACAGAGGGTCCCAATGAAGATGAACCCCAACAGGCCCACTTCAAGACACATCATAATTAAAATGCCAACATTCAAAGACAAAGAGAGAATCCTAAAAGCAGCAAGAGAGAAACAACTAATAACATACAAGGGAGCTTCAATAAGGCTATCATCAGATTTCTCAGCAGAAATGCTACAAGTCAGAAGGGAATGGCAAAAATATTCCCAGCAATGAAAAATAAAGGCCTACAACCAAGAATACTCTACCCAGCAAGGCTCTCATTCAAGATGGAAGGTGAAATAAGTAGTTTCCAAGACAAAAGAAGTCTAAAAGAATACATCTCCAACAAACCAGCATTGCAAGAGATGCTAAAGGGTCTGCTTTAAGAAGATTAAGAAACGAAAAGAGACAGAGAGGAACACGAGTACAAAGAGGGAAAATGACAATGAATAAGTACTTATTGGTAATAACCTTAAATGTAAATGGATTAAATGCTCCAATCAAAAGACACAGGGTAGCTGAATGGATTAGAAAGAATGACCCACATTTATGCTGTCTACAAGAGACCCACCTTAGAGCAAAAGATCTACACAGACTGAAAGTGAAGGGATGGAAAAAAGTATTTCAAGCAAACGGACATGAAAAAAAAGCTGGGGTAGCAATACTTATAACAGACAAAACAGATTTCACAGCAAAGGCCATAAAAAGAGACAGAGAAGGACATTTCGTTACACTTAAGGAAAAAATCCATCAAGAAGATATAACCCTTATAAATATATATGCACCCAACTTAGGAACACCGAAATATGTAAGGAAAATTTTGAAAGAAAACAAGAAAAATATAGAGAGCAGCACACTAATATTAGGGGACTTTAACACCCCATTGTCAACAATGGACAGATCTTCAAAGCAAAGAAACACCAAAGATATTGAGGCACTGAACAACACTCTAGATCAAATGGATTTAGCTGACATATATAGAACTTTTCACCCCAAAGAAGTAAAATATACATTCTTCTCAAGTGCACATGGAACATTTTCAGAGATAGACTACATAGTAAAACACAAAACAAGCCTTAACAAATTCAAGAAAATTGAAATTATATATATAAAGCATCTTCTCAGATCACAATGGCTTAAAATTGGAGATCAACCTCAAGGAAAAAACTCAAAAACATTCAAACTCATGGAGAATGAATAACATGCTATGAAATAATGAATGGGTTAAAAGGACACCAAGGAAGAAATCAAAAAGTTTCTGGAAACTAATGATAATGAACACACAACAACCCAAAACCTATGGGATACAGCGAAAGCAGTACTGAGAGGAAAGTTCATAGCAATACAGGTCTTCCTAGAAAAGCTAGAAGAATCTCTAATAAAAATTTTAACCCTACAGCTACAAGAACTAGAGGAAGAACAACAAGCAAAGCCCAGATCAAGTAGAAGAAAAAAAAATCATCAAGATCAGAGCACAATTAAATGACATAGATACTAAACTAACAATTCAAAAGATCAAGAAAAGTAGGAGCTGGTTCTTTGGAAGGATAAATGAAATTGACAAGCCTTTAACCAGGCTCATCAAGAAAAAAAGAGAAAGGACCCAAATAAATAAAATCAGAAACGAAAGAGGAAATATCAGAACTGATACCACAGAAATACAAAAAAATGTAAGAAATTATTACAAACAACTGTATGGCAAGTAATTTGACAACCTAGAGGAAATGGACAAATTCCTGGAAACATAGAGTCTACCAAAACTGAATCAAGAAGAAGCAGAAAGTCTGAATAGACCAATAACAGCTAGTGAAATTGAAGCAGTAATCAAAAAACTCCCGGCACACAAAAGCCCTGGACCGGATGGCTTCACAGGTGAATTCTACAGAACATTTAGGAAAGAACTAACTCCTACCCTCTTCAGACTATTCCAAAAGATCCAAGAATAGGGAAGACTTTCAAACTCATTCTATGAAGCCAGTATAACCCTAATTCCAAAACCAGGTCAAGAAACAACAAAGAGAGAAAACTACAGGCTAATATCGCTGATGAACATAGATGCTAAAATCCTCAGTAAAATATTGGCAAACAGAATCCAGCAATACATCAAAAAGATCATACACCACGATCAAGTGAGATTCATCAAGTGAGATCATACACCACGATCAAGTGAGATTCATTCATCATCGGGGATGCAAGGATGGCTTAATATTCACAAATCAATAAACGTAATACACCACATAAACAAAATGAAAAACAAAAACCATACGATCATATCAATAGATGCAGAAAAAGCATTTGATAAAGTACAACACCCATTTATGATGAAAACACTCAGCAAAATGGGAATAGACGGAGCATACCTCAACATAATAAAGGCCATATATGAGAAACCTGAAGCCAACATCATACTCAATGGGCAAAAACTGAGAGCATTCCCCCTGAGTTCAGGAAGAAGACAAGGATGTCCACTTTCTCCACTCCTATTCAACATAGACTTGGAAGTCCTAGCCACAGCAATCAAACAACAAAGAAATAAAAGGCATCCAAATTGGAAAAGAGGAAGTAAAACTGTCATTATTTGCAGATGACGTGATAGTGTACATAGAAAACCTTATAGACTCCACAAAAACACTACTCGAACTAATAAGTGAATTCTGCAAAATAGCTGGGTACGGAGTCAATAGTCAGAAATCAAAGGCATTTCTGTACACCAACAATAAAATCTCTTAGATAGAAACTGAAAGAAAAATCCCATTTACCATAGCAACAAGAAAAATAAAGTACCTAGGAATAAACTTAACCAAGGAGGTAAAAGACCTGTACTCAGAAAACTACATAACACTGAAGAAAGAAATTAAGGAAGATAGAAATAAATGGAAGCATATACCATGCTCATGGATGGGAAGAGGCAACATCATTAAAATGTCCATACTACCCAAAGCAATTTATAGATTCAATGCAAGCCCTATTAAAATACCAATGACATTTTTCACAGACCTAGAACAAACAGTTCAAAAATTTATATGTATCCAAAAAAGAGCCCGAATAGCCACAGCAATTTTGAGGAAGAAGAACACAGTAGGAGGAATCACAATACCTGATATCAAAATATACTACAAAGCCACGGTAATCAAAATAGTCTGAACTGGCAGGAGAACAGACGTATAGATCAATGGAAGAGAATAGAGAGCCCAGAAACAAACCCAGGTCTATATGGCCAACTAATATTTGACAAAGGGGGAAGGAACATCAAATGGAGTGAAAAGAGCCTCTTCAACAAATGGTGTTGGGAAAACTGGACAGGGACATGCAAAAAAATGAAACTAGATCACCAACTTACACCATACACCAGAATAAACTCAAAATGGATCAAAGACTAAAATGTAAGCCGTGATACCATAAAAGACCTAGAGGAAAACATAGGCAGGATAATTTCAGATATCCCAGGTAGCAACACTTTCACTGATATATCTCCTAAGGCAAGGGAAATAAAGGAAAGAATAAACAAATGGGACTACATCTAACTAAAAAGTTTCTGCTCAGCTAAAGAAAACATCAGCAAGATGAAAAGGAAACCAACCATATGGGAAAATATATTTGCCAATGATATCTCAGACAAGGGATTGATCTCCAAAATATATAAAGAACTCATACGACTCAACACTAAGAAGAGAGACAACCCAATTAGAAAATGGTCAAAGGACTTGAACAAACATTTCTCCAAAGAGGACATACAGAGGGTCCATAGACATATTAAACAATGCACAACATCACTAGCCATCAGAGGGATGCAAATAAAAACCACGATGTGATACCACCTCACACCAGTCAGAATGGTCATCATCAACAAATCAACAAACAACTTGTGCTGGAGAGGATGCGGAGAAATGGGAACCCTGGTGCATTGCTGGTGGGAATGCAGACTGGTGCAGCCACTATGGAAAACAGTTTGGAATTTCCTCAAAAAAATAAAAATGGAACTGCCTTTTGAACCAGCAATTCCATTGCTAGAATTATATCCGAAAAATCCCGAAACACCAATTCAAAAAACCTATGCTCCCCAAAGTTCATAGCAGCACTATTTACAATAGCGAAGTGCTGGAAACAACCTAAGTGCCCATCTGTAGATGAGTGGATCAAAAAACTGTGGTACATTTACACAATGGAGTACTATGTAGCAGAAAGAAAGAAGGAACTTCTACCACTTGCAACAACATGGATGGAACTAGAGAGAATTATGCTTAGCGAGATAAGCGAGGCAACAAAAGAAAAATACCTTATGCTGTCACGTATTGCAGGAAACTAATGAACAACACAAACAAATGAGCAAAATTGAACCAGAGGTATGTAAACAAGCAGTAGATTAACAGTAACAAGGGCTGAGGCGGGAGGGAGAGAAGGGGGTAAGAACATGTATAAATGACCCATGGACATGGGCAACTGAGAGGGGACTGAATGTGGGGGAAGGGAGGGACAGAGTCCATGAAAGCAAGAGGGGGAAAAAAGTCGGGGAACTGTAATGGAAAAACAAAACAAAAAATTTTTAGTGGGGGAAAAATGAAAATATGAAGAATGGAAATGCCAGTTCAGTGAATATTAGAAGGACAAGGATTTTCCTTCACGTTGTATATTTTTCTCCCTATCTGACCCCACAAGAGTTTGGCATTCTAAACAAGTAAGTAATGACATAAGTTTCTTTGCATAAAACTAATAACACCGGTTGTTAATAGAGGTTTTTTTCTTTTATTTTTTTACCAAATCTTTGACTAGAATGTCATGCCTAAAGGAGACATGCTTGGGCTCTGGTTGTTACGAAAAAGCCCTGAGGAACTGGGAATGACTTTCAAAGGTAATAAAAGCCTACGCGATAAAAGGCCTGGTTCCATGGTGGGTTGTGCGGTCCACAGCAATCTTTCCAGGGAAGGAATGAAGGTTGTTTTCCTGAAAGATGGCTACAAGGTACCTTAAGGCACAATGGAAAACCAGAAGGACTTGCAAAAGACAGGTGTTTACAGGCAAGGTTGAATGCCAGGTATGTGGCTCAACTTCTGTGCCCTGAAGGGCAGACTGAAGGTCACCCTAAATGTTCCTTGCGTAAGTTCCAGCAAAGCAGAACTAAAGATCATAAGTGATCATTTGCTGCTCTCGTTGTGTTTATGCAAATGAACAAGCTAAATTAGAAATGGACTTAATGCACTCCCTTTAATGACAAGGAGAGTAATCTTAGGGAGAAAAATCATTGTTCAAGGAAAATCACAATGATCAGTGGTAGACTATAAAGTAGTGCAGCTAATCGTCTTTAAAATTTCTTTTCATTTAAAATTTGTTTTCACGTGAAAGTTAAACTATGTGATATCATCAAAGATATTTAATTTACAGGCAAGAAGAATGTCAAATGCCTTGCAACTGGGTGTTCTTTCAATAAGAGAGTCTTACAGATTTAGAGACTTGTTTGTGGGTTGTGTTACATAAATTAAAATGTGTTTTCTGTTTTCAAAGGGCATAAGCCTATGATCTCCTTACCTGAGTGATTGTCTGTACGTATAGGCCTCACTTAATCCTGTCTGCAGCGCTGCCTCCTGAGACTCAATGGTTTGGCTGAACTAAGTGGCTGGGTTGGTGAAGAATGGGGTGGTCTGTGGGCTTCCCTTTAAAACTGGTTTCTCTTTTCTATCCTAATGGCTTGGACCAAAAGGGCCAAGAGGTCTGAGGTGGGGGGGAAACCTAAACTATTTCCCTCAGCCCAAACTAAGTATAATGGGCAAAAGGGTTTTGGACAGGTGAGATGTGCCTGGGACACCTTCCTCCAAAGAAGCTCTTTTTTTTTTTCCCCCTAATGTGGGACATTGGAAAATTAATCCCTGCCTTTTGTCATCTAGTAGTTATGGAGTGAATGATGTCTTTTAACTATTTTGCCAAATCTGTTGGCCCCAGAATACAACAAGGATGCCGGCCTGTTAAACTAAGCATGCCATTGTCTGGGGACAGCCAACTGACCTGGAGTCTGCACGATCCTTCCCCATGTGGGAAGGCCACCCTCCCCTCCACACCCCCACTATTATTAGGGATTTCTGGACCCAAGGGCAGGTAGGACAACGAACATGTCCAGCTTGAAGCAGCTTGAGGAGCTTGAGACCTTCGGCCATTGTCCTTTATAAGATTATAAAGGGTCTTAATATCTAAGAGGGAGGGATTGTTATCTTTTCGTCGTCGGCAGCCGTCCGTCTCGAGAGACGATGGTGTAGCTTCTTAAGAGTCTATCTGCACCGCCGAGAATGGCTGTGCAGTCCGACTCGGGAGTGACACGGTATCTGTCTCCTCCCGTGTTGAATCGACATCTTGTGATGACGCTGGAGTGTCCTCTCCAGTGAAGCTGAAGCTACAGAGCCTGGGTAGGGTGATATGGAGGGTCTGCTGTTGCCCATGCAGCAGACCCCCCCTCTCTTCGCAGCTGAGGGATCCAAGGGAAAGACGGAGTCAATACAGCTTGGCTTCAGGTGCGCCGCAGGAGTTGCCGGTGTTGACTACAACGTCAAACCGCCTTAGGGACTCCGGCTCCGGATTTTCTGTCGGGTTTACTCCCTTAGCCTTTCCCCTGAAGAGGTATGCCGCAAGGCAGCGGAGGTTTTTTGGAGTCAGAGTTTTCCTTCTCTGATGTGCCCTGACTGGAAGATCGAACCAGCGACACTTAGCTCGCAGGCCGACGCTCAATCCACTGAGCCAAACCAGCCAGGGTTTGATTGTTATCTTTTATTATTGAAATAATTAATTAATCATTTATTTTTTTTAAAAAAGAGGAAGAGTATATGAAAGGGTGAAGCGGGAGAGCTTCTATGTACAAACCATGGGCATGGATTTGGTGGGGGATTGCTGGGGGAAGGGGGGGTGCTGGGTGGAGGGTAGCAAAGGGGGAAAATTGGAACTATTGTAACAATATAATCAATAAAATATACTTAAAAAAAAAGAAAAAGCTGTTCCTTTTCCCCATCCTCCAACCCGCAGGCTCAGGATTTTTGAAGACCCTCACTCTATATCACAATGAACTGGCTGATGTTTTGGAAGTTTTGCAATCTTCATTAGCATTTTCAAAGGCCAATTGGAGCAATAAGGTCTCTGCTGCCTTAGGACTCTCTATTTGTTTTTGGATAGCCTCTTGTAGCCTGTCAATAAAATCTAAATGAGGCTCAGTGGCTCATTGATGTATATTAACAAAGGAGCTTGGACCTCTTGCTTTTCTCTCAGGCACATCACTTAACGCATTAAGAGCCACCTGAGAGCATTGTGTAAATGTTTGAGGGTTTAATGCTGCTTGTTGGTTGGCAGTTTCATATTGGTTTATTCCCAGGAGGATGTCAATATCTACTGGGTCAGCATCTGTTGGAGTACTCAGAATGCCAAACAGTGAATTGTGAAGGTGTGAGGACAGTTCTTGCTAAAGCCTGCTAATCACAAGGGGCCATCTGATATCTTTCTGTCATAGCAGTTAACAGCCCCATTGTGTATGGGGAATGAAAGCTGTTGTCTCTAATACTTTGCTTTAAATCTTTATATACTTCAAAAGGCACTGGATCATGGTGTGGTTGCTGGCAGATCCTAGTGACAATGGGAAAAGCAGTTAAAGCCTCTAGGTCTCCTGACTTGGCTGCCTGCCTAAGGCAATGTTGTGTAGAAGTGGTAGTATTGGAGAAAGCTTGATCAACGGGTTGTACTGGAGTGCATAATGGCACTGAAGGGAGTGGTGGAGTGTGAAGGAGGTCCCTCAGCAAATTTTCTTCTGAGGGAGCCCATGAGGGCAAGCCGTGTCTATTTTTAGTTTTACTACCTTCTACCTCTTCCTTTTGATTGGGTGACTCCCCTTCTGAATCAGACTCCTCCTGAGCCTGAGGCTTTTGAATCTGAATGGGAACTAGAGCTGTTCTTACTGTGCTCCAAGTTAATAAATTTTGGGACCCGACAGGGGTCCCATTCTCCTGTAACCATTTTAATTTTTCTCTAACCTTTTCCCAAATTTGTAAGTCTAATGTGCCTTTATCAGGAAACCAGAGGCAGTATTCCTTGATAGTTTGTAATAAATTGATTAGATGGCTTTCTTTGATTTGACACCCGGTTCTCTTAATAAGCTGTTGTAGCAGCCGAAAGTAAAGTTCCTATTCTTTAGATAGCCCCAATCCCATTCTTTCATAGGCTATGGGTTTTATTTTTTGGTTTGGTTTTGTTCCAGCTCTCCCTTTTCAAATGGACCAACTAGTTTTATGTTTAAACTAGTGGTTAGTGAGAGTAGTGGGTCATAATGTGCTGATTTTGAGGAGAGCTCCCAAGGGTTTCACCCCTTGGTCACCCCAACCTCTCTTACATGCCTCAGTTTCTATCCTGGTCATCTAAAACAACTGGGAAGGCTCGGAGTTCTGGGTGACCAACCCTTATATCACACGTCCCCAGAAAAGCCAACAATTATATTACAGTGAGTGGAGGCTCCTGCGCGTCTTGGGGATTGACCCCAGACAATTCTGCTAGGTCCCAACTCATGTAGGGACACCCGAGAATTCGCGCCAGAGGGAGGAAATGCTTATCTTCAGAGCTCGGTGATTTCCGGAGCCCCCATAGACACCCTGGTCCTTGCTTACTACCTCTCTCATTCGTATTAGATCCTACTTTGTGGCAGATACCACAGGATTGGACAGTGAGTATTTGTTACTGTGTTCCTGTCATTGTGTGGACTTTGTCTTGCTGCTGGTGGGAGCCTAGTGCTTCAACCCAGTCCACGAACCAGCTTATCATGTCACGGGAGATTTTCAGTGGCAAGCACCCTACTGACTTTTAAGTCCTCAACCTGTGCCTGCGGTTTTTGTGGCGATTTAGCAAACAAGAGAGGCCTATATTGGTCCTTATTAGAAGAAAGTGGAACTGAAACCAAAACCCCTACCATTAAACAAGGCAGTAGAAAGAAAGATCCTCCCTCCTTTATCTTAGTCACATCGGCAGCTTGACCAAAAAGAATCTGGTGCCCCTGTCCCTTACCATGGGATGATGAGGTGCCAAAATTCCTGTCCATTTCATTGTGGCTGTCTGCGATTGTGACTTGTAGCCCTGCAGCTGATACAGGCTTTACCTTCTTCTGAGGGTCCCTGTTTGGGTGCCAGATGAGGTGGTTTGCCCCAAATGCCCTCAGCTCAGTGGAAACCTCACTGTCCAGCAGTGGTCTTAGGATCGTGGATGAGAGACAATAAATAACCCAAACACTGTATTTTGTTTGGGAGGAAGAAAGGCGGCTGATCCCTCTAGTGGAGAAGAGCCCCAATCATGCCTTCCAAGTTCCTTTTATTGAGAAGGGTATCCAGGAGATACAGAGTCAGAATACATAAATCATCAATCAATTTCATATGCTTGTATTACTGTTAAAAAGTACTGATTACTGATAACAATGTAAGGAACACAATGAGCATTCTGGGTCACAGTCTATTAGGCATCCTGGCATAATGTGGACATCAGGTGCAAAGCTTTATACACCTTCCAGGTAGGTGATGTTACACAGGGTATATAGCTAACTTAGGAGATGAGAAAAACACAGCAAGCTTCAAAGTGGAATATATATCCTTTAAATCCAATTCCCACAGGAAACCCCTGAATGGGCTTTTGTGTCATGCGTGCCTGCAGCCTTCTCAGTCTTCTGGTCAAGACTATATTATAGGCCTCCCAGTGGAGCCTAGCTTGTTGCCCACCTTCAATTCCTGAAACCATGCAGGATGATCCCCTAGAATTAAAGGCTTGTCAATTTTGTTTATCTTTTTAAATAACCAGCTCCTGGTTTTATTGATCTTTGAATTATTTGTTTAGTCTCCATGTCTTTTAATTCTGCTCTGATCTTGATGATTTCCTTCCTTCTACTCACTGTGGGATTTTTCTGTTGTTGTTCCTCTAATTCTTGTAGCTGTAGGGTTAGATTTTTTTTTTTTTTTTTGAGGTTCTCCTATCCTTTTCAAGTAGGCCTGTATTGCTTTGACTTCCCTCTCAGGACTGCCTTCGCTGTGTCCATAGGTTTTGGGCTGTTTTGTGTTCATTGCCATTTGTTTCTAAAAACCTTTTTTTTTAAGTATATTTTATTGATTATATTGTTACAATAGTTCCCATTTTTTCCCCTTTGCTCCCCTCCGCCCAGCACCCCTCTTCCCCAACAATCCCCTCCCCAAGTCCATGCCCATGGGTCGTACATACAAGGTCTCCTGCCTCACCCTTTCATATATTCTACTTCTTTTTTAAAAATAATTAATTAATTAGTTAAATATTTTAACAATAAAAAATAACAATCCCTCCCTCTCAGACTTAAGACCCTTTACATTCTTATAAAGGACAATGGATGAAGGTCTCGAGCTCCTCTAGCTGCTTCAAGCTGGACATGGTCATCATCCTACCTACCCTTGGGTCCAGAAATCCCTAATAAGAGTGGGGGTGTGGAGGGGAGGGTGGCCTTCCCACAAGGGGAAGGATCGTGCAGACTCCAGGTTGGTTGGCTGTCTCTGGACAACGGCATGCTTGATTTAACAGGCTGGCATCCTTGTTGTATTCTGGGGGCAACAGGGTTAAAGGATATCATTCAATCCGTAACCACTAGATGACAAAAGACAGGTATTAATTTTTCAATGTCCCACATTAGGGAAAAGAAGGGCTTCTTTGGAGGAAGGTATGCCAGGTACATCTCACCTGTCCAAAACCCTTTTGCCCATTATACTTAGTTTGGACTGAGGGAAATATTTTAGGTTTCCCCCCTCTCAGGCCTCTGGGCTCTTTCTGTCCAAGCCATTAGGATAGGAAAGAGAAACCAGTTTTGAAGTGAAGCCCACAGACCACCCCGTTCTTCACCAAACCAGCCATTTAGTTCAGCCAAACCACTGAGTCTCAGGAGGCAGCAATGCAGACAGGATTAAGTGAGGCCTATACGTACAGACAATCACTTGGGTAATGAGATCGTAGGCTTATGCCCTTTGAAAACAGAAAACACATGTTAATTTATGTGACATAACCCACATACAAGTCTCTAAATCTGTAGGACTGTCTTATCGGAAAGACATCCAGTTGCAAGGCATTTGACATTCTTCTTGCCTGTAAATTAAACATCTTTGATAATGCCATAGACATAGTTTAACTTTCAAATGAAAACAAATTTTAAATGAAAAGAAACTTTAAAGACGGTTAGCTGCACTACTTTATAGTCTACCACTGGGCATTGTGATCTTCATGGAATCGTGATTTTTCTCCCTAAGATTACCCTCCTTTTCCTTAAAGGGATTGCATTAAGTTCATTTTTAATTCATCCTGTTCATATACATAAACACAACAAGAGCAGCAAATGATCACTTATGATCTTTAGTTCTGCTTTGCTGGAACTTACGCAAGGAACATTTAGGGTGACCTTCAGTCTGCCCTTCAGGGCACAGAAGCTGAGCCACATACCTGGCATTCAGCCTTGCCTGTACACACCTGTCTTTTCCAGGTCCTCCTGGTTTTCCATTGTGCCTTAAGGTCCCTTGTAGCCATCTTTCAGGAAAACAACCTTCATTCCTTCCCTGGAAAGATTGCTATGGACCGCTCATCCATCCAAGGTACCAGGCCTTTTATCTCGTGGACTTTTATTACCTTTGAAAGTCAGTCCCAGTTGCTCAGGGCTTTTTGGTAACAACCAAAGCCCAAGCATGTCTCCTTTAGGCATGACATTCTATTCAAAGTCTTAGTTAAAAAAAAAAAAAAACAACAAAAAACCTCTATGAACAACTGGTCTTATTAGTTTTATGCAAAGAAACTTAGGTCATTACTTACTTCTTTAGAATGCCAAAATCTGGAGGGATCAGATAGGGAGAAAATATATACAGTGTGAAGGAAAATCCTTGTCCTTCTAATATTCACTGAACTTGCATTTCTATTCTTTATATTTTTATTTTTCCCCCCACTAAAATTTTTCTGTTTGTTTGTTTTTCCATTACAGTTGTCTCACTTTTTTCCCCCTCTTGCTTCCCTGCACCCTGCCCACCCTTCTTCCACATTCAGTCTCCACCCAGTTGTCCATGTCCATGGGTCATTTATACATGTTCTTTGACTAGACCTTTCCCCTTCTTACCACTTCTCTGCCTCGCATCTCCCCCTTTGTTACTGTTAGTTTATTCCTTGTTTACATACCTCTGGTTCAATTTTGCTCATTTCTTTGTGTTGTCTATTAGTTTCCTGTAACAGGTGATAGCATAAGTTAATTTTCTTTTGTTGCCTGGCTTATTTCGCTAAGCATAATTCTCTCCAGTTCCAATCATGTTGTTGCAAATGGTAGAAGTTCCTTCTTTCCTTCAGTACTTATTCATTGTCATTTTCCCCGCTTGTACTCATGTTCCTCTCTGTCTCCCTCTGTTTCTTCATCTTCTTAAAGCAGACCCTTTAGCATCTCTTGCAATGCTGGTTTGTTGGACATGGATTCTTTTAGCCTTCTTTTGTCTTGGAAACTCCTTATTTCACCTTCCATTTTGAATGAGAGCTTTGCTGGGTACAGTATTCTTGGTTGTAGGCCTTTGTTTTTCATTACTTGGAATATATTTTGCCATTCCCTTCTGGCTTGTAGTGTTTCTGCTGAGAAATCTGATGATAGCCTTATTGGAGCTCCCTTGTATGTTATTAGTTGTTTCTCTCTTGCTGCTTTTAGGATTCTCTCTTTGTCTTTGAATGTTGGCATTTTAATTATGATGTGTCTTGAAGTGGGCCTGTTGGGGTTCATCTTCATTGGCACCCTCAGTGCTTTCTGGACTTGCGTGATTTTTTCTCTCTTCATGTTAGGGAAGTTTTCTGTCATTAGTTTTTCAAAGAGGTTTTCTATCCCTTGGTCTTCTTCTTCTCCTTCTGGAATTCCTATGATACGGATATTATTACATTTCATGTTGTCCTGCAGCTGTCTTAGAACCTCTTCAGTCTTGTTCAGTCTTTTTTCATTTTGTTGCACTGTCTGGGAGTTTTTGTGTACGTTGTCCTCCAGCTCACTGATCCGATCTTCTGCTTTCTCTAGCCTGCTTTTAATTCCTTCTACTGTGTTCTTCAATTCAGAGATCATATTCTTCATTTCCTCCTGGCTCTTATTGATAGCTTCTATGTCCCTTTTCATACTCCTGTAATTCTCTGTAAGTTCCTTGTAGTTTTTCTGGAGTTCCTTGTAGTTTCCCTGGAGTTCTTTGTAGTTTCCACTGAGCTCATTCAGCTTCTCCATAACCCATGTCTTGAATTCCGTATCTGATACTTTGCTCCCCTCTATTTCATTTAGCACTCTCTCTGGGCATTCTACCTTTCCTTTTGATGGGGGGTTGTTTCTCTGTCTCCCCATTTTTGTGATTCCTATTGTTTGTTGTTGCTTCTTAGAATGATCTGCACTTCCTGGATCTGCCTCTGGTAGCTTCAGATCATGTACCAGACTGGCCATAGGCAGCCTATTGGAGACTTCCAGGGATCTACTGCCTTTGTCTGTCTTCTTTAGTTGTTAATCTACTCAATCTGTGATTAGCCGTCAGGCTTAAGGACCGTGGGTGTGGCAGCTTAATACCTGTAGGCAGGGCTTTTATTTCCCCTTAGTCTGACTCCACTTGGAGGGGAATGGTCTGTCTGCTGTACTGGGGCTGAGTCAGCACTGGCTGGTTTTGGGAGGAGGTTAGTGTAGCTTCCACTTACTCCTCCGCCATCTTGGATCTCCGTCTGTGTTGTCCTTGATGTTATTTCTTTAATCTGTCTGGTTGTATTTCAGCTACTCTTTAGTGGATCTTTTTCTCTGGTTAGTTGATGGAGAGTCACTCTGCCCACCTTGTCTTGAGATCTTTTGTGGAGGTGCTGTTAAAACATAATCACACAACCCAGGCAAGAAACCCACACCCTCCAATATCTCCCCTAACTACAATCTCACTATAGGTTGCAAATGAGCCCGTATTAATATACTTGTGGAGATATTGGAATTCTTATTTCACATAAGAAACAGATAGGAGTTGTTTTAAATGAAGGAAGGGTAATTTTTGAGCGGGAGGTTGATTGAGTAATAATATTAGCAATTGGGATCAAGTTTATGTAAGACAGCAATTAACATTTACACTGTATATTTGAAAAGGAGGGGAGGGTTACAGTGTGGAGTGAGAAACTGGAAATGTATAGTATTAGGATTATATAATTGGTATATGCTATATGTTTAGCGTGGAAGAAAAGATAGACACAACAGACATCCAGGCAGACAGACAGCCAGAAACTGAAGCAGAGGGCTGAGGAGGTTAGAAGGTAGGAAACAGATTGAGAAAGAATTTTTCAAGAATAAAAATACAAAGTAGAAAATAGCAAGACAAGAAGGGAGAGAGGAAAAAGAGAGAAAAAGTAGAGAAGAGAAGGGTAGGAGAGAGATCGAAAGAAGAAGGGGAGGGAGAAGAGGCGGGACTGGATTAAAAAAATTTTTAAATATATATTATAAAGAACAATTAGGAGATTAAAACATGATATAAAATTGCAAGATAGAGATAAAGAGAGAATATAGAGAAAGAGGAATAAGAGATGGGAAAACAAGGGGATGGGGGAGGGAAAGAACATGGAGGAGGGAAGGAAATCAAGAGGAAGAGGAGATATTAGGGAGGGAAAGATTGAAATTGAAAAGTTGACAAAAGATAGGATGAAGGAGAGAAATACAAGAGGGAGAGAAAGAAGTGAGGGGATGGGGTGGAAAGGGAGAAGGGTTAAGGGGAGGGTGAAGGGGGAGGGGAATAGATTAGGATTAAAATTTAAATATTAAAAGATTAGAATATAAAGTGAAATGGGGAGAGAGAAAGAAAGAGAGAGAATATTTACAGGAAGAGAAGGAAAATAAGGGCAAGGGAGGAAAGAAAAACGAATGTAGACTGAAGGGGGACAAAATAAAGAAAGAAATATAATAAAATTGAAAGTGCTTAGCGCAGAGAAAGGAGAGAGAAAGGAAACAAGGGAGGATGAGGATAAGGGGGAGGGAAGGGGATTAGAAGAAGGGAATAGGAAGGAAAGGGAGAGAACTTAAAATTAAAAAATTAAAGAACAGGATGAAGGGGAGACATGCTGAGGGGAGAGAAGGGAGGGAAGAGGAGGGGAGAAAAGGAGAGAGAATAAGAAAGGACAGGAGGGGAAGTTAGAGAGAGAGTAAGAAATAAAAGAATGAGAGGATTTTAACTCAATTCAACTTTTAGGCACAGTCTCTGGGTATTTTTGGTTTGTTTGTTTTTTGTTTTTCCTTCCTTCCTTCCTGAGTCCGCCTCTATTCAAAATTCCATGGGTTTCAAATCTTTTCTGGTTGGTTGGCTGGCTGTGGGAGGGTTCTGCTTGATTCTGGGGTTGCTAGTCTTTTTTTCGTGGGTCTACTGCAGCTCTGTTGTGAGCTGCGTTCAGTTGTTGCCTCCTGAGGCAGCCTCAGCCCTCCTCAGGCTTGTCCAGCTACTCCTTCCCACTGTTGGTCCAGCCTGTGCCTGCCAGCAATCCCCGCCCTGCCTCCAGTTGTGTCTCTATTCCCAGGCTACAGCTTCTGCTCTCTTCCCTGTCTATATGCCTGCGCACCCTACTTCTCTCCCTGTCTCAAGACCGTCCCTTTGTTCTGCAGGACTCTGGCACAGTTGGTCAAAGCGCCGGGCCCAGTGGCACTTTCCTGTCCAAGACCTCTCCCCTAGTCTGGAGCTCTGCAGCAGCTTTCCCGCATGGGCTCTTTTCCTTGCCCCAAAACTGTCTCTATTCTGAGCTACAGCTTCCACTGGCTTCCCTGTCTATAGGCCTGTGCACTCTATCTCTCTTCCTGTCCCAGCACCGTCCCTTTGTTCTGCAGGATTCTAGTGTGGTCAGTCAGTGCAGCGGTCTCCTACCCAGGAGCTCTCCGCCAGTCCGGAGCTCCACAGCAGCCTTTCCCTGCGGGCCCTTCTCCCCGCCCTAAAACCATCTCCACTCCAGAACCACCGCCTCCGCTCTGTTCCCTACTTACATGCGCTGTGCACCCTATTTCTCTCCTGGCCCCAAACTCGCCTTTTGTTCTGTGAGATTCTAGCGCGATTGCTTAAAGCACTGGGGGCATGCACTGTTCTCTTGCTCAGGAGATCTCCCCCGGTCCGGAGCTCTGCAGCAGCTTTTCTTTGTGGCCCCCAAACTGTCCCTTTGTTCTGTAGGGCCCAGCGCAAGTGCTGCGTGCGCCCGAAATGCCGAGCTTTCGGTCGGAGGTTGCAGCTGAGGAGGTTTCCCTCTAGACTCAGATCACACAGTTTCTCCCAGTCCTGGTTGTTCACTGTTCTCTCACTCCTCTGGCTTTTTCAGCCAAATCCTCTCCCTAACTCCCTACAAGAATTCACTTATCAGTGTGCCCCTAGCACGGGGAGCTTCCAAGCAGCTCTTGGCTAGTGAGCTCCCCGGCTTGGTACTGTAGATGCACCTGGTCCCGGAATGACTCAGCCTGCAGTGTGTGGTATACCCCTCCACCCTCCTCCACACTGCTCCCACGCTCTCCTCCCTGTTCACGCTATCGGAGATCCACACTCCCTCAGTCACTCCTTCCGCATTCGTTCCTGGAGTCTCTCCTTAACAGGAGTGAGCTGAGAACACTGCCCCTACTCCGCCGCCATCTTCCCCTCCAACTTTTTCTCTATGTCCCTTTTAATGCTAGTGTAATTATCAGTAAGTTTCTTGTAGCTTTCCTGGAGTTCTTTGTAATTCCCCTGGAGTTCGTTGTAATTTTCCCTGAGTTTTAAAGGTTTATTGAACTTCCTTATCACCATTGTTTTGAATTCCATGACTGATGGTTTGCTTGCCTCTATTTCATCTATCCCTCCTTCTGGGAATTCCTCCTTTCCTTTCGATGGGGTGTTGTTTCTTCATCTCCCCATTTTATGTGGCTCTTCCTGATTGTTTCTGCTTCTTGGATTGATCTGCTTTGACTTTCTGCTTTTGTTTTGTGACTTTCTGTGGTAGGAGTTCTCTGGAATTCAGTGGTGTAGGCTCCTTGATCTCCTGAACTTGATGCTCTTGTGATGCCCTTTATGCCTTTTATTTGGGCCGGTAGAATTTTGGTTTTGCTTGTTGTTCTGTTGCTCCTTGTTGTGTCCCTCCCTCCAGCTAGCTGACTGAGAGTTACTATGCCCACTTTGTTCTGTAAATAGTTGTTGAGTTGCTGCTAAAACAAAGCCACATGCCCAGGCAAACATCCCACACCCACAGAGTTATCCCTACCCTCAATCACCATATCAACTGCTTTTTAGGTAATATCAATAAGCATGTAATCAGATTGAGACTCTTATAAGAAACGAAAAATAAATAAGTGTTTATTTTTGAGGGCGAGGGGGAGGAGCAATAATAGCAGCTAGTAGAGACAAGGCAATGAGAAAAAGAATGTAAGATTTATGTCTTATATTAAAAAGGGAGGGAAGAAGGTGGAATGAATTAAGAGAGGGGAAACATGTAGTATTAGGTTTAAACAGAAGTTGTAATATGTATATGTATATATATATATATATATACATATATATATATATATGTATATATATAATGTCATCTGCCGCCATTCCCTCGCCGAGTGCATCTTCCATCCTGTTGATGAATTGCTGGGTCTTAACTGGGTTGCTGGCACAACTGGTGTTGATGCGTGGGCGACCCTTCATCTTGGAGTGGTGCAACCTCTTCGGCATTATGCGCACCTTGCTTACCACGAGGGCATGGTCCATGTCGCAGTCTGCACTGTGGTAGCTGCGGGTGAGGAGGATGCTGCCAATATCCGTTCTTCTGGTGATGACGAGGTCAAGCTGGTGCCAGTGGTGGGAGCGGGGGTGCCTCCATGACACCTGGTGGATCTCTTTGCACTTGAAGAATGTGTTTGTCACGCACAGGCCGTGGTGACACAAAAGCTCAAGCAGTCGCTGACCATTCTCATTGATCTTTCCTCTCCCAAAGTTTCCGAGGCAGGTGGGTCAGGCCATGTGGTCGGCTCCTACTCTTGCGTTGAAGTCTCCAAGGAGATAAAGAGCGTTACTTCTGGGGATCTTGCATAACGCTTCGTCCAGTGCATGGTAGAACTGTTCTTTCTCTTCGGTGGTGGCGCAGAGGGTTGGGGCATACACGCTAAGAATGCTGACTGGGCCGAAAGTTGTTGACAATCGGAGGGTAAGTAATCTCTCTGTGCCTCCTGTGGGTGGCTCTATGGAGTTAACAAGCGTGTTCTTCACAGCGAACCCAACACCGTGCTGTCTTGGTTGGTCCGGAGACTTCCCTTGCCAGTAGAAGGTGTAGTTGGTTTCTCTGATAGTTCCGTTGTCGGCCAACCAGGTCTCCTGTAGAGCCGCAATGTCGATGTTTAGTCGTGCCAGTTCCCTGTCGATGACGGCGGTTTTCCTGGCACCATTGATCCACGGAAGGTGTGCAGTAAGTCCGGGACACATGGTCCTGATGTTCCAGCTAGCGAGGCGAAGAGCTGGAGGCTTCTTTCTTGTTGTTTGCTTGGAATTGCCTGATGCGAGTGTTTTGTGGCCCACTTTTCAAGAGATGCCTCTCTGATCCCCACGCACCCAGTGGGGCAGGCGAGCCATGGCGAGACGGCACCTAATTGGCTGGGGGCTGCCCAGCTTGAGGCGGGCGGTAGCTGTCCAGTGAGGTGCGATGACCTCTCCCACCGTCAGAGGAGACCCCTGGCGCTCGTTTCCTTCGCCAATCGGATGAGCTTATAACCGGTAACTGTCTCCTCCCGTGTTAAGTCGACATCTTGCGATGACGCTGGAGTGTCCTCTCCAGTGAAGCTACAAAGCCTGGGCAGGGTGATATGGAGGGCCAGCTGTTGCCCATGCAGCAGACCCCCCCTCTCTTCGCAGCTGAAGAATCCAAGGGGAAAGACAGAGTCAATACAGCTTGGCTTCAGGTGCGCCGCAGGAGTTGCCGGTGTTGACTACAACGTCAAACCGCCTTAGGGACTCCGGCTCCGGATTTTCTGTCGGGGTTTACTCCCTTAGCCTTTCCCCTGAGGAGGTGTGCCGCAAGGCAGCGGAGGTTTGGAGTCAGAGTTTCCCTTCTCCTTAGCCTTTCCCCTGAAGAGGTATGCCGCAAGGCAGCGGAGGTTTTTTGGAATCAGAGTTTTCCTTCTCTGATGTGCCCTGACTGGAAGATCGAATCCAGCAATTCATCAACAGGATGGAAGATGCACTCGGCGAGGGAATGGCGGCAGATGACATTATCGAATCCAATTGGCCACGTCTCCGCGACGCCATATACAACTCCGCCATTATTGCTTACGGGAAGAAAGAGCGGAAGAACGCTGACTGGTACGAGGCTCACTGGGAAGAAATGGAACCCGTGATCGAGGCTAAGAGGAAGGCCCTACTGGCTTACAAGGTCACGCCCACTCCCAGTACACTTCAAGCTCTACGGGCTGCCAGGAACAAAGTCCAGAAGACCGCCCGCCACTGTGCCAACACCTATTGGCTAAACCTGTGCAGAAGCATCCAGGAAGCCGCCGATATAGGCAACGCACGAGGAATGTATGAGGGTATCAAGAAGGCAACAGGCCCAATCCCCTCCAAGATCGCCCCCCTTAAGTCCAAGACAGGTGAGGTCATCACTGACCAGGAACAGCAAATGCGGCGGTGGACCGAGCACTACCTCGAGCTGTACGCGACGAGGAACACCGTAACAGACACTGCTCTTAACGCCATCCCAGACCTACCAGTCATGGAGGAGCTAGACACCCCACCTACTGCGGCAGAGCTCGGCAAAGCCATCGACCGCCTCGCTTGTGGGAAAGCACCAGGAAGCGGCGGAATCCCTCCAGAAATCCTAAAGAGCGGGAAACCAGTCCTGCTACAGCCGCTCCACCATCTACTCTGTCTCTGCTGGAAGGAGGGTTACATCCCCCAGGATATGAGAGACGCCAACATTATCACCATGTACAAGAACAAAGGAGACCGCAGTGACTGCAACAACTACCGGGGCATCTCTCTCCTCAGCGTCATCGGCAAAGTATTCGCCCGGGTCACTCTTGCCCGCCTGCAGACCCTTGCTTCCCGCGTCTACCCAGAGTCCCAGTGTGGCTTCAGAGCTGGCCGATCAACAGTGGACATGATCTTCTCCCTACGCCAGCTGCAGGAGAAGTGTCACGAGCAGCATAAACCACTCTACCTCGCCTTTATCGACCTCACGAAGGCGTTTGATCTGGTCAGTCGAAGCGGACTCTTCAGCTTGCTACGGAAGATTGGCTGTCCACCACATCTGCTTGCTGTGGTCATGTCCTTTCACGACAACATGCACAGCACGGTGTCCTACAACGGCGCAACCTCTGAGGCCTTCCCAGTCAGCAGCGGAGTAAAGCAGGGCTGCGTCCTCGCGCCTACCCTGTTCGGAATCTTCTTCTCCATGCTCCTCCAATACGCCTTTAAGGACTGCAGCGAGGGTGTCTTCATTCACACCAGATCCAATGGCAAGCTCTACAACCTGGCCCGTCTACGAGCCAAGACCAAAGTCAAAGGGGTGCTCATCCATGAGATGCTCTTCGCCGACGACGCAGCCTTGACATCACACTCCGAAGAGGGACTCCAGCAGCTAGTCACTTGCCTTTTCCACGCATGCAAGGAGTTCGGACTAGCCATCAGCCTGACGAAGACGAACGTTATGGCTCAAGGCACGGGGACTCCCCCATGCATCACCATCGACGGATACACCCTGGAGGTTGTCAACGACTTCACTTACCTCGGGTCCACCATCTCGAGCTCTCTGTCAGTTGACTTGGAGGTCAACCGGAGAATCGCCAGGGCAGCCACAGTTATGGCCAAACTGAACCGGCGAGTGTGGAACAATTTCAGCCTCATTGAGAAAACCAGACTGCGCATCTACCAAGCCTGCGTACTCAGCACTCTCCTCTATGGCAGCGAGACGTGGACCACCTACGCAAGGCACAAAAGGAAACTCAACAGCTTCCACATGAGGTGCCTGCGACGCGTCCTACATGTCGCCTGGCAGGATAAGGTTCCCAACACCGAGGTGCTGAAGCGAGCCAACATGAGCAGTTTGCATGCAGTTCTTAGTGAGAGACGCCTCAGGTGGCTCGGCCATGTCAAAAGAATGGATGCAGGCCGTATTCCCAAAGACCTCCTCTACGGCGAGCTAGCAGAAGGCAAGAGGATGACAGGGCGCCCAAAACTGCGGTTCAAAGACATCTGCAAAAAGGACATGACACAATGCTCCATCAATCTCAACACATGGGAAGTTCAAGCAGACGACCGCCTAGCCTGGAGGCTTGCGGTCAGGCAAGGTACGTCACGCGCAGAGGCTGCGCGCAACGAGGAGGCGGTCCAGAAAAGATCGAGGCAGAAGCAGCGTCAACAGCAGCAACAACAGCCATCTGCCTTCACCTGTAACAAGTGCGGCAGGGATTGTCACTCCCGAGTCGGACTGCACAGCCATTCTCGGCGGTGCAGATAGACTCTCAAGAAGCTATGCCATCGTCTCTCGAGACGGACGGCTGCCGATGACCGATGATATATATATATATAGTGTGTGTGTGTGAGAGAACCAAGACACACACACACACACACACACACACACACACACACTAATAATAAGGAAGACAAATAATAATAAGAAAAAAAATAGGTCCCGAATTAGAGAAAAAGTTTCACCACAGCACTAACAGTAACCTATGAGCTAAGATTAATATAGGTGGGATGAGGATAAGAAGTAAAAAAGAGAGAAGGAGAAGCTTAAGAGTTGCCTGGAGGAATGGGAAATGAATTTGAGATAATGGAGGGAGAAGGAATGCTTAGAGCCAGGAATGAAAGCAATGCTAATACAGGGAATGATTCAAATTTAAAGTGAAAGAAGGAAAGGGCTGGAGGAAGGTACAAATGAATTAGGAGAGCGGACTGATAAGATTTGAGATTTGAAATACTAGAATAGTGAAGATCTATGAATAAAGTTGCAGGAATGTCACGGATTGATCAAGGTGGAGAGAGAGTAAGTGTATTTATGGTGGGAAGAATAATGTGGAGTGACTAATGAGACGAAAAATGGTATGGAAAGGCTGGAGAGGTGAGAAAAAATGAGTGCAGATTGGAAATGAGTGGTAGTAAGAGAACATACAGAATTTAAAACAAAAATAGAAGGAGGAAATCAAATGGTAAAATTGAGAAAAGGGAGGAGCAAAATATGAGATTTAAAATAAACTATAATATAAAGACTATTTACTTATAATGCATGGACTGGGAAGACAAACAATGACTATTAACAGGATATGTAGAAGACAACTCTTACAGAAGTTCACAGTGGAATTTGTCTCTGTATTTTCTGTATTTTTATACTTTCTTCTCTTTCTGGAACTGCCCTTTTGACTTCAGCTTGTGTCCAAGTCTGGGTCTAAGCAGCCTAACCACAACTATCAAGCTCTTCTGCCAGGGTATCTCTCTTTTGCTTTTTACTCTAGTCACTCTGAAATCCACAGTCAAGCTTAAGCCCTATGGGATGGGGCCAAGTACTTTCTTCAGGTGTGGCTACGGCTTCCCCTGCATCTGCTGCCACCAGGAGGGGAGTGATATTCCCAAATGATTTCTCTCACACCACTCAAGCATCTACAGTCTACCTTGCCCCCTACCCCTGCCAGTGCCCAGGGCAAATGCATGCATGAGCTCCCCTTAAGAATCTCACCTCGCCTCCAGTTGTTTCTCCCAGGTCAGCAAACACCAACCAACCAACCAACCAACGAACCACCACCACCAACAACAACAACAACAAAAAACAAAACAAAACAAAAAAAAAACACTGCTTATGTCTCTTAGAGCTAGACCCCTCCTGGCTTACGCTCAGCTCTGCCAGCAGGCCCAACCTGAGTTTCAGCCCCCAAACCTCTCAGGGAAAATCTTCCAGGTGCTGTAAAATTTCTGTGCACCTAGAGCCTCTGCCTCCAGCACCAAGCCTTCAATGCTGGGTTCCTGCCATCATCTCTTCTGAGATCTCCACCTGACAGATCTCTAGGAAGCAGCCTCCTGCATCTTCCCATGGCTACAAGGCTCAACTCCATGCAGTGTCCAGTGGTTGTATATATGATTTCTCTACAATTAAGCCAAATATATGACCTGGGAAGAGGCCAGCACACCTTTTCATTGAGTCCTTCCTGGATATCACTGGACAGGGCACCCACAGTGGGAGGGCCCTCTCCAGGCCTCCGTACTTTCCTGGCCTTCACTCTTCACCCCCTTGGATCCAGCCACTGATCTCATCTGCTAGTGTCCTTTCCTGCTGTAGCCTGAGGTGCTCGGCTGGGGTGGGGGCCCTGGTGACTCCCCTTAGAAAGTGTGGCTGGGGTTCCTTCTCTCTCCCACACTGTTGCCACACTCCTGTCCCTGTTTGCCCTATCTGAAAGCCATTCTGACCCACCCTTTGCTCTCTGCCTGTCTTCCAAGTCTCCTCCACAATAGGAGCACACCGAGCAGGCTACTGACTAACCTGGCACCATTTTCCTGTATGAACTTTTAGCAAAGTCAATTTCACCCCTTATATACTTTTTATGATAGAAAAATTCTATCATCTCCCGACTAAGTAAGAGAAATAATGCTGAAATGGTTGAATAACTTTAAAGTTCTGGGAATATCATAGCATACCAGGAAAACCTTGAGCCAGCATTATGAAACTTGACCCATATGGTTAATTTAGAAGCCCTTGGCAGTGGGATGGGATGTGTTCCTTTACTTTGAAATGAAGGAAACCTATCGTGTCACAGGTAAATTTGTATATTGATGCCAGATTGACAATGCTACCATGTCCTTACACAGACAGTTCATCTGTTCTCCACTGTTCCACTTATTGTGAGATATATATATATTTCAAAGATGTGTTTGAACTATTTTATTTTGATTTTGACCCACTTTCCTCACTGCCCATGCCAACCCCATTCCACTAGGTGGCGTTCTTACAAATGAAACTACTGTAGTTCTGTATTCTACAAGAAGTGGCTAAGCAGTGGACTGTGTTGTGATTTCCTGTGAGGATGAAACAAACACTCTGGGTTGTTGGAATTCTTGTCCCTATACTCTTATGTCATATACCAAGATGCTTTCCCATACCTGCCTACCTTTCAAAGTCTCATGAATATTAATTGAATGTCTATGTTATTTTATGCAAGTGCTGCATTAGGCGCAAATACAAGATATGAGATAAACCACAGTTTGGCCCTCCAGTAGCTCACAGTCTAGAAACAGGAGGAAGATGACATAAGAGGGCCATGGCAGGGGAGAGATGCTTCTGACTAGAGACTCTGCATGAGTCGTGGTTCTAAAGACCTAGAGGTACATCACCCTGATTTTGGGGGCTTCTGGTATAGAGTGTGGTACCCCCTGGCATGTAGTGGAATGGAATGACAAACATAGTTGTCCATTATTTCACTACTAATACCCTCATGTATAACCCTGGAGACCAGAGGAGGAAGGCAGTAGCCATGAATGCTCTCTCCCATTTCGGGAACTGACCTGGCTCTCCCATAATCTCAGAGACAGAAAATCAAACATGTTCCTACCTTTGCAGAACCATTGAGTAGGAATATCTCTCATTTGGTTTTATTTATTTTATTGTTTTTCTTTCAAGAAAATAAAAAAATAGAAAATAATACCCACAAAGAGCAATCTTCACCCATGTTCCTACCTATATTTATGAACCATTTTTAACATCTTGATATATTGGTTTCCAGAGTTTCCTATGTTTATACTTATTTTTATGTTGTTCTACTTTTCTTGTTTCCTTGCTCCTCAAATACAAACAAAAAATTTTCTAGAGTTTATAATTAGGTACCTTGTGAAAAAGTATAAAATGTAAAAAGATAAAAATAAATTATGGGTGCAAAATGAAATAGAGGGGAGCAAAATATCAGATATGGAATTCAAAACATGGATTATGGAGAAGCTCAATGAGCTCAGCGGAAACTACAAAGAACTCAGGGGAAATTAAAAGGAACTCCAGAAAAACTACAAGGAACTTACAGAGAATTACACCAGCATGAAAAAGGACATAGAAGCTAACAATAAGAGCCAGGAGGAAATGAAGAATATGATCTCTGAATTGAAGAACACAGTAGAAGGAATTAAAAGCAGGCTAGAGGAAGCAGAAGATCGGATCAGCGAGCTGGAGGACAACGTACACCAAAACTTCCAGACAGTGCAACAAAATGAAAAAATACTGAACAAGACTGAAGAGGTTCTAAGAGAGCTGCAGGACAAAATGAAACATAATAATATCTGTATCATAGGAATTTCAGAAAGAGAAGAAGAAGAACAAGGGATAGAAAACCTCTCTGAAAAACTAATGACGGAAGACTTCCCTAACATGAGGAGAGAAAGAGTCACGCAAGTCCAGAAAGCACAGAGGGTCACAATGAAGATGAACCCCAACAGGCCTACTTCAAGACACATCATAATTAAAATGGAAACATTCAAACACAAAGAGAGAATCCTAAAAGAAGCAAGAGAGAAACAACTAATAACATACAAGGGAGCTCCAATAAGGCTATCATCAGATTTCTCAGCAGAAACACTACAAGCCAGAAGGAAATGGCAAAAAAATATTCCAAGCAATGAAAAATAAAGGCCTATAACCAAGAATACTGTACCCAGCAAAGCTCTCATTCAAAACGGAGGGTGAAATAAGGAGCTTCCAAGATAAAAGAAGGCTAAAAGAATACATCTCCACCAAACCAGCATTGCAAGAGATGCTAAAGGGTCTGCTTTAAGAAGATAAAGAAACAGAGAGAGACAGAGAAGAACACGAGTACAAAGGGGAAAAATGACAATGAATACATACTTATCGGTAATAACCTGAAATGTAAATGGATTGAACGCTCCAATTAAAAGACATAGGGTAGCTGAATGAATTAGAAAGAATGACCCACATATATGCTGTCTACAAGAGACACACCTTAGAACAGAAAATCTACACAGACTGAAAGTGAAGGGATGGAAAAAAGTATTTCAAGCAAATGGACATGAAAAAAAAAATGAGGTAGCAATACTTGTATAAGACAAAACAGATTTCACAGAAAAGGCCATAAAAAAAGACAGAGAAGGACATTTCATAATAATTAAGAGAAAAGTCCATCAAGAAGATATAACCCTAATAAATATATATGCACCCAACTTAGGAACACCGAAATATGTAAGGAAATTTTTGAAAGACCACAAGGAAGTTATAGACAGAAACACACTCATAGTAGCGGACGTTAACACACCATTGTCAACAATGGACAGATCTTTGAAGCAAAGAAACACCAAAGATATTGAGGCACGGAAGAGCACTCTAGATCAAATGGACTTAGTCGATATATATAGAACTTTTCATCCCAAAGAAACAAAATATACATTCTTCTCAAGTGCACATGGAACATTTTCAAAGATAGACCACATAGTAGAACACAAAATAAGCCTCAACAAATTCAAGAAAACTGAAATTATATCAAGCGTCTTCCCAGATTACAATGGCTTAAAATTGGAAATCAATCTCAAGGAAAAAAACTCAAAAATATTCAAACTCATGGAGAATGAATAACATGCTATGAAATGATGAGTTGGTTAACAATGACATCTAAGAAGAAATCAAAAAGTTTCTGGAAACGAATGGTAATGAACACACAACAACCCAAAACCTATGGAATGCAGCGAAAGCAGTTCTGAGAGGAAAGTTCATAGTAATACCGGTCTTCCTAAAAAAGCTAGAAGCATCTCTAATAAAAAAGTTAACCCTACAGTTATAAGAGCTAGAGGAAGAACAATGAGCAAAGCCAAGATAAAGTAGAAGGAACAAAATCATAAAGATCAGAGCACAATTAAATAACATAGAGACTAAACTAACAATTCAAAAGATCAACATAAGTGGGAGCTGCTTCTTTGAAAAGATAAATGAAATTGACAGGCCTTTAACCAGGCTGATGAGGAAAAAAAGATAGAGAACCCAAATAAATAAAATCAGAAATGACAGAGGAGAAATCACGACTGACACCACAGAAATACAAAGAATTATAAGAAATTATTACAAACAACAGTATGGCAAGAAATTTGACAACCTAGAGGAAATGGACAAATTCCTGGAAACATATACTCTTCCCAAACTGAATCAAGAAGAAGCAGAAAGCCTGAATAGACCAATAACAACTAGTGAAATTGAAGCAGTAATCAAAAAACTCCCAGCACACAAATGCCCTGAGCTGGATGACTTCACAGGTGAATTCTACAAAACATTCAGGAAAGAACTAACTCCGATCCTCCTCAGACTATTCCAAAAGATCCAAGAAGAGGGAAGACTCCCAAACTCGTTCTATGAAGCCAGTATTACCTTAATTCCAAAACCAGATCAAGAAACAACAAAGAGAGAAAACCACAGGCCAATATCGCTGATGAACATAGATGCTAAAATCTTGAACAAAATATTGGCAAACCGGATCCAGCAACACATTAGAAAGATCATACACCACAATCAAGTGGGATTCATCCCAGAGATGCAAGGATGGTTTAATATTCACAAATCAATAAACGTAATACGCAACATAAACAAAATGAAAGACAAAAACCACATGATCATATCAATAGATGCAGAAAAAGCATTTGATAAAGTACAACACCCATTTATGATAAAAACTATCCTCAAAATGGGAATAGAGGGAGCATACCTCAACATAATAAAGGCCATATACGAGAAACCTGAAGCCAACATCATACTCAATGGGCAAAAACTGAGAGCATTCCCCCTGAGTTCAGGAAGAAGACAAGGATGTCCGCTCTCTCCACTCCTATTCAACATGGTCTTGGAAGTCCTAGCCACAGCAATCAGACAAGAAAGAGAAGTAAAAGGGCATCCAAATTGGAAAAGAGGAAGTAAAACTGTCATTATTTGCATATGACATAACAGTGTACATAGAAAACCCTATAGATTCCATGAAAAAAAAAAAAAACTACCCGAACTAATAATTGAGTTCAGCAAAATAGCAGGGTACGAAGTCAATATTCAGAAATTGAAGGCATTTCTGTACACCAACAATAATATCTCATAGATAGAAACTGAAAGAAAAATCCCATTTACCATAGCAACAAGAAAAATAAAGTACCTAGGAATAAATTTAACCAAGGAGGTAAAAGACCTATACTCAGAAAACTACATAACAGTGAAGAAAGAAATTAAAGAAGATACAAATAAATGGAAGCATATACTATGCTCATGTATGGGAAGAATCAACATCATTAAAATGTCCATACTACCCAAAGCAATTTATAGATTCAATGCAAGCCCTGTTTAAAAACAAATAACATTTTTCACAGACATAGAACAAATACTTCAAAAATTTATGTGGAACCAAAGAAGAGCCTGAATAGCCAAAGCAATTTTGAAGAAGAAAAACACAGTAGGAGGAATTACAATACCTGATATCAAACTATACTACAAGGCCACGGTAATCAAACAGTCTGATACTGGCAGGAGAACAGACATATAGATCAATGAAACAGAATACAGAGCCCAGAAATAAACCCAGGTTCATATGGTCAACTAATATTTGACAAAGGGGGAAAGAACATCAAATGGAGTGAAAAGAGCCTCTTCAACAAATGGTGTTGGGAGTATTGGACAGGGACATGCAAAAAAATGAAACTAGACCATCAACTTACACCATACACAAGAATAAACTCAAAATGGATCAAAGACTTAAATGTAAGCCGTGAAACTGTAAAAGTCCTAGAGGAAAACATAGGCAGGAAAATTTCAGATATCCCACGTAGCAACATTTTCACTGATATATCTCCTAAGGCAAGGGAAACAAAGGAAAGAATATACAAATGGGACTGCATAAAACTTAAAAAGTTTCTGCTCAGCTGAAGGAAACATCAGGAAAATGAAAAGGGAACCAACCATATGGGAAAATATATTTGCCAACGAAATTTCAGACAAGGGATTGATCTCCAAAATATATAAAGAACTCATACAACTCATACCCTGGCTGGTTTGGCTCAGTGGATTGAGCGTCGGCCTGCGAGCTAAGTGTCGCTGGTTCGATCTTCCAGTCAGGGCACATCAGAGTAGGAAAACTCTGATTCCAAAAAACCTCCGCTGCCTTGTGGCATACCTCTTCAGGGGAAAGGCTAAGGGAGTAAACCCCGACAGAAAATCCGGAGCCGGAGTCCCTAAGGCGGTTTGATGTTGTAGTCAACACCGGCAACTCCTGCGGTGCACCTGAAGCCAAGCTGTATTGACTCCGTCTTTCCCTTGGATCCTTCAGCTGCGAAGAGAGGGGGGGTCTGCTGCATGGGCAACAGCAGACCCTCCATATCACCCTGCCCAGGCTCTGTAGCTTCATCGCAAGATGTCGATTCAACACGGGAGGAGACAGATACCGTGTCACTCCCGAGTCGGACTGCACAGCCATTCTCGGCGGTGCAGATAGACTCTTAAGAAGCTACACCATCGTCTCTCAAGACGGACGGCTGCCGACGACGACATACAACTCAACACCAAGAAGACAGACAACCCAATTGAAAAATGGTCAGAGGACCTGAACAAACACTTCTCCAAAGAGGACATACAGAGGGTCCAGAGACATATGAAAGAATGCTCAACATCACTAGCCATCAGAAAGATGCAAATGAAAACCACGGTGAGATACCACCTCACACCAGTCAGAATGGCCATCATCAACAATTCAACAAACGACTTATGCTGGAGAGGATGCAGAGAAATGGGAACCCTGGTGCATTGCTGGTGGGAATGCAGACTGATGCAGCCACTATGGAAAACAGTTTGGAATTTCCTCAAAAAACTAAAAATGAAACTGCCTTTTGATCCAGCAATTCCACTGCTAAGATTATATCCGAAAAATCCCGAAACACCAATTCAAAAGAACCTATGCAACCCTATGTTCATAGCAGCACTATTTACAATAGCCAAGTGCTAGAAACAACCTAAATGCCCATCTGTAGGTGAGTTGATCAAAAAACTGTGGTACATTTACACAATGGAGTACTATGTAGCAGAAAGAAAGAAGGAACTTCTACCATTTGCAACAACATGGATGGATCTAGAGAGAATTATGCTTAGGGAAATAAGCCAGGCAATGAAAGAAAAATATCTTATGCTGTCACCTATTACAGGAAACTAATGAACAACACAAACAAATGAGCAAAATTGAACCAGAGGTATGTAAACAAGAAGTAGACTATCAGTAACAAGGGGGGAGGTGGGAGGGAGAGAAGGGGGTGAGAAAGGGAAGGGTCTAGTCAACGAACATGTATAAATGACCCAAGGACATGGACAATTGAGTGGGTAGTAAATGTTGGAGAAAGAGGGGACAGGGTGCAGGGAAGCAAGAAGTGGAAAAAAAGTGAGACAACTGTAATAGAAAAAAAAAACAAAAAAATTCTTAGTGGGAGAAAAATGAAAACATGAAGAATGAAATGCCAGTTCAGTGAATATTAGAAGGACAAAAATTTTTCTTCACTATCTGACCCCTCCAGCAGTTGGCATTCTAAAGAAGTAAGTGATGACATAACTTTATTTGCATAAAACTAATAAGACCAGTTATTAATAGTTTTTTTTTGTTTTTTGTTTTTGTTTTTTTTTTTACCAAGACCCGAATGTCATGCCTAAAGGAGACATGCTTGGGCTCTGATTGTTACGAAAAAGCCCTGAGGAACTGGGAATGACTTTCGAAGGTAATAAAAGCCCACAAAATAAAAGGCCTGGTACCATGGTTGGTTGTGCGGTCCACAGCAATCTTTCCAGGGAAGGAATGAAGGTTGTTTTCCTGAAAGATGGCTACAAGGGACCTTAAAGCACAATGGAAAACCAGAAGGACTTGGAAAAGACAGGTGTGTCCAGACAAGGCTGAATGCCAGGTATGTGGCTCAGCTTCTGTGCCCTGAAGGGCACACTGAATGTCACCCTAAATGTTCCTTGGGTAAATTCCAGCAAAACAGAACTTAAGGTCATAAGTGATCATTTGCTGCTCTTGTTGTGTTTATGCAAATGAACAGGATAAATTAAAAATGGACTTAATGCACTCCCTTTAATGACAAGGAGAGTAATCTTAGGGAGAAAAATCATTGTTCAAGGAAAATCACAATGATCAGTGGTAGACTATAAAGTAGTGCAGCTAACCATCTTCAAAGTCTCTTCTCATTTAAAATATGTTTTCACTTGAAAGTTAAACTATGTCTGTGGTATCATCAAAGATATTTAAGTTACAGGCAAGAAAAGAATGTCAAATGCCCTGCAACTGGATGTCTTTCCAATAAGACATTCTTACAGATTTAGAGACTTGTTTGTGGGTTATGCTACATAAATTAACACGTGTTTTATGTTTTCAAAGGGCTTAAGTCTATGACCTCATTATCTGAGTGATTGTCTGTATGTACAGGCCTCACTTAATCCTCTCTGCAGCACTGCCTCCTGAGACTCAACTGTTTTTCTGAACTAAGTGGCTGGGTTGGTGAAAAATGGGGTGCTCTGTGGGCTTCACTTTAAAACTGGTTTCTCTTTTCTATTCTAATGGCTTGGACAGAAAGGGCCCAGAGGTCTGAGAGGGGGGAAACCTGAAATATTTCCCTCAGCCCAAACTAAGTATAATGGGCAAAAGTGTTTTGGACTGGTGAGATATGCTTGGCACACCTTCCTCCAAAGAAGCCCTTTTTTATGTTTCCCCTAATATGGAACATTGAAAAATTATTCCCTGCCTTCTGTTATCTAGTGGTTATGGATTGAATGATGTCTTTTAACCCTGTTGCCAAGTCTGTTGCCCCCAGAGTACGACAAGGATGCCGGCCTGTTAAACCAAGCACGCCATTGTCCGGGGACAGCCAACTGACCTGGAGTCTGCAGGATCCTTCCCCATGTGAGAAGGCCACCCTCCCCTGCACACCCCCACTCTTATTAGGGATTTCTGGACCCAAGGGTAGGTAGGACGACGACCATGTCCAGCTTGAAGCAGCTAGAGTAGCTTGAGACATTCCCCCGTTGTCCTTTATACGATTATAAAGGGTCTTAATATCCGAGAGGGAGGGATTGTTATTTTTTATTGTTAAAATAATTAATTAATCATTTATTTATTAAAAAGAAGAATCTATGAAAGGGTGAAGCAGGAGAGCTTGTACGTACGAACCTTGGGCACATACTTGGGGGGGGATTGTTGAGGGAGGGGGGTGCTGGGTGGAGGGGAGTAAGGGTGAAAATATTGGAACTATTGTAACAATATAATCAATAAAATATACTTAAAAAAAAGAAAATATATGACGGGCAGTCTTAGCACTTGGAAAGAAAAATAATTGATTTATTTTTGGTATATTTCCTTCCAGTCTTTTTCTTCAGTTTTTTTTATATTGGCTTTGTATTCTATTCAATGTTTTATAATCTCCCCTTTCACTGAAATTTTATGTATTTAAATATTCTTGTACTTCGTGATTATTAATAGTTACCCAGTATTCCATCCTATAGCTATCTCATACTTTTTATAATTACTATTGCTAGAGATTTCGTTGGTATTTTTTGCTATTATATTAATTTTTGTTCTTGTACCATAAAACTTCATAGGGATTTATGCTTATCGAGATGAATTTGTAGAAGTGGAAGTGGAACTTTTTAGTTAAAAAGTATAGACATTAAAGAGCACTTTTATTAAAATTATCTTTAGCAAATAAATATACCTTTATTATAGACCATGTAGAAAATACTGATATACAAAAAGGGGAATGTGAAAGGACATAAAAGTCACCGATATTCTTATTATTCAGAGGTAATCATATTTAACATTTTATTATACCCATTCGATTTTACTTTCTCTATATTCTTTATATCTTTCATAAACTTCTTGAGTTCATTATTCTTCTATACTTCAGTGTTCACTTCATTGTATGAGAGGACCACAATTTATCTGACCAACTTACTACTGTTGAACATTTAGGTTATTTTTGTTTTTCCTTACAATTAAAAACACAGAGATGAGAATTCTGTGCCTAAAGTCTTTGTGACAGTCTTTGATTGCCTTCTTTGAATAAATTCCTAGATATTTGATTGTTGGTTCCACATGCATGCCCATTTTTCAGGCTTTTGTTGGGGGTTTCACTAAATATCCCTATAATAATTCTCATCTTAGATGTAGAATATGTGCATACCCTCTTTGTCTGAATCTATGATATCACTGAGATTTTGAAAAACTGACTACAAACAGTTAGTATCTTATTTTAAATTTACAGTTATTTGATAAGTAGTGAAACTGAACTTTCTTTCTTTACACTTTTGCTCAATTTTCTATTCTGGTATAGATTTTTTTTTTTCTTATTTTCTTAAGGGACTTTTAAAATAAATTTAAGATATTAACTTTTGTCTTTCAAAAAGGTTTTCTTCAGCTAATTGTTGTGATGAACTATACTGTATGTCTAGATTTCCTAGTATTAAATTGCACTACTCAGAGGGATCAATGATGAGTAGTGGAAGCGATACTAACCTCCACTCAGGACCAATGTGGAATGACAATTTAATTGTGGAGAAATCATCCAGAATGACCAATTGAACACTAGCTGGTGAGAAGCCTTATAACCACAGACAGAGAGACAGAAAAGGCCACTTCATCACAATGTGATTGGTAGGAAGTGTGGAGATGCAAGTGGGCTGACTGGGCTCCCACAGGTAGCAGCTGAAGGGACAGAGAAACATCTCAGCAGCTGGGGGTTCTCCGTGAGAAGAGGGGACACCTAAGTCCCCAGCTGGACTTCCCAGCCTACAACAACAGAGCCAAGAGAAAAATAGCACCCAGCTGTGAAAAGCAAAAAGCCACGTTTTTGTTGTTCTGGGTTTTTTTTTTTTTTTTTTTTTTCATCCTGAGAGAAACAGCAGGAGACAGAGAGTTCTTAAAGGGATCACATATGAAAATACAGTGGCACCCACTTACCCTGGGCTCCAGCAGAGGAAAGACAGAGTGAACTAGAGACGCTTAAGGAGAGTATGGGGCAGTGGCTTTGAGGAAAGAACTCAGGTCCCAGTCAACCAGGTCCTAGTGCTGACCCATCCTCCATACTGCAGGCAGATCACTCCCCTCTAAGTGGCTTCAGCCTGAGGGGAACCAATAGCCTTACCCACAGGAATTAATCTGCCTTGCCCTCGGTGCTTAAGCCTGAAAAATGATCTCAGATTGAATAGATTAACAACTAAAGGAGACAAACAAAGACAGTAGATCTCTAGTAGTCTTGAACAGGCTGACTAGGCACAGACTGAGACACGATCTCATGTCACTGGGGAAGATCCAGGAAGAAAAGAAAGTGAACATCTACAACAGTATACAAGATGTGGTAGGAGGAGTGACTTCCAGTCAGGTAACCAAAGCGAAGGACCCACTGAAGAGCAACACAACAACAAACAAAACTCAAGTACATACAACCAGACAGCCCAAACAAATGGAATAAAGGGCACCCCAAGAGCATCAAGTTCAGGAGATCATGGAGACTGCAACACTGAATCCCAGAGGTCTCCTACCACAGAAGGTCACAACATGAGGACAGGAAATCAAAGAAGATTAGTCTAAGAAGCAGAAACAAACAAGAAAAATCACAAAAATAGGGAGAAAGAAATGAAAGAAAAGGAGGGATCCCAAGAAAGAGTGCTAAGTGAAATAGAGGAAAGCCAACTATCAGCCATGGAATTCAAAATAATAATTATACGGAAGCTCAATGAGCTCAACAAGCTCAAAGAAAACTACAAAGAGCTCCAGGGGAACTATGAAGAACTTCAGGGAAGCTACAAGGAACTTACTGAGAACTACACCAGCATTAAAAAGGACATAGAAACTATCAATAAGAGCCAGGAGGAAAAGAATATTACAGTTTTTGAATTAAAGAACACAGTAGAAGGATTCAAAAGCAGGCTAAAGGAAGCAGAAGATCAGATGAATGAGCTGGAGGACAATGTAGAAAAAAAATTCCCACAGAGTGAAACAAAATAAAATAAAAAAGACTGAAAAAGAATGAACACATTTTAAGAGAGCTGTAGGACAACAGGAAATGTAATGATATCCATATCATAGGGCTAGAAGAAGGAAAAGAAAGGGAGTAAGGCATAGGAAATCTGTTTGAAAAAGTAATGACAGAAAACTTCCCTACTATGATGAAAGAAAAAGCCACACATGTTCAGGAAGCACAGAAGGTCCCAATGAAGATGAACCCAAGGAAGTCCACTCCAAGACATATCATAATTAAAATGGCAACATTCAAAGAGAAAGAGAGAATCCTAAAAGAAGCTAGAGAGAAACAGCTAATAACATAGAAGGGAGCTCTGATAAGGCTATCAGCCAATTTCCCAACAGAAAAACTACCAGCCAGAAAGGAATGGCAAAAAATATTTCAAGCTCTAAAAAACAAAGACCTACAACCAAAAAATACTCTACCCAGCAAGGCTCTTATTCAAAATGGAAGGTGGAAATAAGGATTCTCCCAGAACAACAACAACAAAAAAGCTAAAAGGATACATCGCCACCAAACCAGCATTGCAATAGATGCTAAATGGTCTGCTTTAAGAAGATGAAGAAAAAGAAAGGGACAGAGAGGAACACAGGTACAAAGAGGAAAATGACAATGATTAAGTACCTATCAATAATAACCTTAAATATAAATGGATTAAGTGAACCAATCAAAAGACATAGCATAGATGATTAAATAAAAAAATATGACCCACATATATACTGTCTACAAGAGATCCACCTTTGCACAAAAGATCTACACAGACTGAAAGTGAAGGGATAGAAAAACTTTTTTCAAGCAAATGGACATGAAAAAAAGATGAGGTAGCAATATTCATATCATACAAAACAGATTTCACAACAGAGCCCATAAAAAGAGAAAAGAAGGGCATTTCATAATACTTAAGGGAACAATACATCAAGAAGATAGAACCCTGGTAAACATATATGCACCCAACATAGGAGCTCCCAAATATGTAAGGAAAATTTTGAAAGAATTCAGGAAGGAAATGGACAGCAACACACTAATAGTTGGGGAACTTAACACCCCATTGGCAACAATGGACAGGTCTTTGAAGCAAAGAAACACCAAGGATATTGAGGCATTGAACAACACTCTAGATCAAATGGACTTTATTAATATATACAGAACTTTTCACCCCAAAGAAGCAAAATATACATTCTTTTCAAGTGCAGATGGAACATTTTCAAAGATAGACCACATACATGGTAGGGTACGAAACAAGCCTCAAAAAATTCAAGAAAATTGAAATTATATCAAGTATCCTCTCAGACCACAATACCTTGAAACTGAAAATTAACCTCAAGGAAAAAACTCAAAAACATTCAAACTCATGGAGAATGAAAACATGCTATTAAATAATAAATTGGTTAAAAATGACATCAAGGAAGATAGAAAAAAGTTTCTGGAAACTAATGATAATGAACACACGACAACCCAAAACTGTGGGATACAGCGAAAGCAGTCCTGAGAGGAAAGTTCATAGCAATACAAGCCTACCTAAAAATGATAGAAGAATCTCTAATAAAAAATCTAACCCTACAGCTACAAGAACTAGAGGAACAACAACAAACAAAGCCCAGTGTGAGTAGAAGGAAGAAAATCATTAAGATCAGAGCAGAAGTAAATGACATAGAGGCTAAACAAACAATTCAAAAGATCAGTAAAACCAAGAGCTGATATTTGAAAAGATAAACAAAATCGACAAGCCTTTAACCACGCTACTCAAGAAAAAGAGAGGACCCAAATAAATAAAATCAGAAATGGAAAAGGAGAAATCACAAACGATACCACAGAAATACAAAAAAATTGTAAGAAATTATTACGAAAAACTGTACCACAAGAAATTTGACAACCTGAATGAAATGGACAAATTTCTAGAAACATATAATCTTTCAAAACTGAATCAAGAAGAAGCAGAAAGCCTGAACAGACTGATAACAAATAGTGAAGTTGAAAGAGTAATCAAAAAACTCCTGGCACACAAAAGCCCTGGGCCAGATGGCTTCACAGGCAAATTTTACAAAACATTTAACAAAGAACAAACTCCTATACTTCTCAGACTACTCCAAAAAATCCAAGAAGAGGGAAGACTCCAAAACTGTTTCTATGAATCCAGTATTACCCTAATTCCAAAACCAGGGCAAGATAACAAAGAAAATAAACTACAGGGCAATATCATTGATGAACATAGATGCTAAAATCCTCAACAAAATATTGGCAAACCGGATCCAACAACACATTAGAAAGATCATACACCACAATCAATGGACAAAAACTGAAAGCATTCCCCCTGAGGTCAGGAACAAGACAAGGATGTCCACTCTCTCCATTCCTATTCAGCATAGCCTTTTTGGGGGTTTATTGTATTATTTATGTTGTTACAATATTTCCAATATTTCTCCCTTTGTTCCCCTCCGCCTAGTATGCCCCTTCCACCAGCAATCCCACCCCCCTTAGTTTATGTCCATGGGTCGTGCATACAAGTTCTTCGGCTTCACCGTTTCCTATATTCTTCTTTCTTTTAATTAATTAATTTTTATAGCAATAAAAAATAACAACTTCCCCCTCTCAGACTTAAGACCCTTTATAATTTTTTTAAATTTTAGTTTTTGGTTTTTCAATTACACTTGTCCCATTTTCCCCCCATTTCTCCCCCCCACCCAGCCCACCCCTTCTCCCATAATCATATCCCTCCCCATTGTCCATGTCCATGAGTCATTTATACACATTCCTTGACTAAACCCTTCTTTTACTTATCCCCCTTCTTTCTCTCCTTCCTCCCCCCTATTGACTGTTATCTGTAATTGTGAAGAGGAAGTGAAAGGTGACCTGAGGATCAGTAGGAATAAGAAATCAAGATGGAGAGATAAAAGAACATAGGGAATTGTCATGGCAATGTGGTTTTGGCAATTGCATGTTGGAGCAGTGGTCAGATCAAGGAACTTTGTGGTATTTATTTTAAAAAGTGGTTGTTTAACATGGAGAGGGTATAGAACTGAGGACTCGGTAATTTGACTGGAAATTTGATTTTGGTCCCATTGACCCTCTCTGACAAAAAGGGCTCCATGTGGCATTGAACTGAAGGAAGAAATAAAATGTATCCATGTTTTATACCATTACAACCTGAAAGTATCGTATCGTATCGGCAGCCGTCCGTCTCGAGAGACGATGGTGTAGCTTCCTAAGAGTCTATCTGCACCTCCGAGAATGGCTGTGCAGTCCGACTCGGGAGTGACACGGTATCTGTCTCCTCCCGTGTTGAATCGACATCTTGCGATGACGCTGGAGTGTCCTCTCCAGTGAAACTGAAGCTACAGAGCCTGGGCAGGGTGATATGGAGGGTCTGCTGTTGCCCATGCAGCAGACCCACAACCTGAAAGTATTTCTCAAGTATGAGGACAAGCCTGACTCCACCCTAAACAGAAAGCTTTTATTTAAGTGGCCATGGCACATAATACTTGTTAAGGTAGCTCCTGTGGACCTGTGTCCTTGTCCAGGATCTTCAGAACTCAAAAAAGAATTTACAGCAGTGTACTCTGAAGACCATCCACCTAGATCTGGGAGGGCTGTAGCCACCTCTGAGTATGTCACACTGGGGGTTCAGGATTCTCTGTGCTGAAACAGGCCAGTGGCTAACCGAGGGAGGTAATCTGTATACTCAAGAGTGAGGTTTGTGCCCAGCCCCACACCTATTGCTCCTGTAAGAGAAAAAATGTTCCTTTCCCAAAGGTAACCAAATGTAACCTTATCACCATAGATTAATTTTGCTATTCTACAACTTCATATAAAGCTAATTGCACACTATGTACTGTCTTTCATCTGGCTTCTTTTAATTGACATATTTTTGGAATTTACTACATTGTTGCATGTATCAGCAGTTCTTTTTTATTGCTGTATTGCATTGCATTGCATTTTGTGACTAAATCAGTTTGTCTATCCGAATTATTGGGTACTGTTGAAGGGCATTTGGGAAGCTTCCAGTTTGAGGTTACTACAAATGATGCTACTATGAATATTCTTGAATATGTCTTTTGGTGACCATAAGTTTGTCCTCATGCCTGTTGGATATATGCATTGGAATAGAATTACTGGTTCATAGGGTAGTCATGTGTTGAGCTTTGGCTTTAGTAAATACTAACACAAAGTAGTGGTATCAATTCACAATTTCTATGTACAATGTGTGAAAGTCTGAATTGTTCCAAATTCTTGTCAGCACTTGGTGTTTTCCTTTTTTGTATATCTGTTCTACATTTTAAAAGTTTTTCTCAATTTGATTTTTAAATTCTTTCATTGGATTTTTACTTTTCAATTGTAGTTTTAATTTCCAAGTGATCTTTCATGTTCTGTTGTAATTTTACCTAGTAATTTGTTCTTGTCTACATTCAAAATCTTCTCAAATCTTTCTGAGGATATTATTACAAGATACTTTTGATTGCCTTCTTTTAATTATTCTGTCCCTTAATCATCCTTTTCCTCCAGGGCTAACTTTGCTAATCGTGTTTCTTGATATTTCTCTGTCATCCTGTACACCACCCTCAAATGTTTGGCCTCTCTTTGTTGTCTGATTACACTTAAGATTAAAGCTGACTGGTTGCTCTGTGTACATGGTTGGGATGTACTGATGAGCACACTTTTTTTTTAAGATGAAGAGGCAGTAGGGTAATATTTTGGGGGGGGAACCCCCAAATGTCATAATATGGAGGGGTTTTTTTGTGTGTGTGGTTTCAGTACCCACTTTAGCTTTCCTTGTCTTCCCTAGACAACTTACTTAATTTCTTTAGAGAAGAACTCTTGATCCTTCTTGGGAAGAGTACTGTCCATGTACAAACCTTCAGCTAATCTCTGTGTTTTAAGTCCCATTTCTTACTCTTGCCCTCTGCCATCCCTGATATCTCTGAGTTGGGAGGCTATCTAGGCTAATGTTATTCCCTCCTTAGCTGAAGTCCTCTTTGGAGGTATTCTAGGCAGTGGGCTTCAGGAGTCTTGATGTGGCAGCTTCCGAAAGTTTGGTGAATTTTTTAGCCATTGCAGATACCCTCCCACTTTTAATTGAGATAAAATTTGCATAATATAAAAGTAACCATTTTAAAGTGAACAATTCAATGTCATTTAGTGCATTTACAATGTTGTACAACCACCACATTTATCTAGTTGCCAAACATATTTCATACCCCCAAAGGAAATTCCACACACATTAAGCAGTTGCTCCCCAGCTCTGCTCCCTATATCCCTAGCAACCACCAACCTGTGTTCTATCTCTATAGATTTACCTACTCAGAATATTTTATATAAATGGAATCATACAATATGTGACTTTTGTGTCTGAGTTCTTTCAATTAGCAGGATAATTTCAATAGTCATCCATGTTGTAGCATATGTCAGTACATAATTCTTTTTTATGGCTGCATAATATTCCAGTGTATGCAGGTAACTATATGGCACACTTTGTTTATTTGTCTGTTTTGGACATTTTGGTTCGTTCCACTTTTAGCTATTGAGAATAGTGCTGCTATGAGCATGCCTGTACATATATTTGTTTGAACACCTGTTTCCAATTTTTTGGTATATATCTAAGAGAAGGACTGCTGAGTCATATGTTTAGCTTTTTGAGGAACTGAAAAACTGTTTTCCATAGCTGCTGAATCATTTTAAATTTCCACTAGCAATGTATGAGACCTCCAATTTCTCCACATCTTCACCAACACATGTTATTTTTAATTTTGTTTGATAGTCATTTTAGTGGATGTGAAGTCCTACTTCACTGTGATTTTGATTTGCATTTCTATAATAACTAATGAATTTGAGCAACTTTTCCCATTCATCTTTGCTGTCATGTTGTATTATTTTTGTTTGTTAATGATTATTTTAAAGGGAGGAAGAGTGGTTAACACAGGGATGTGCCACCTAAACCCCCTTTCAATGAAGGCCTTCTTGCCCTAATTGCTGAGAGGACTCCTCTTTAGGGCTTTCTGTCCCTTTAGAGCAGTGGTTCTCAACCTTCCTAATGCTGCGACCCTTTAATACAGTTCCTCATGTAGTGGTGACTCCCAACCATAACTAAAGCATGGCGATTAATCACAAAAACAATATGTAATTGTATATGTGTTTTCTGATGGTCTTAGGTGACCCCTGTGAAAGGGTCATTCGACTCCCAAAGGGGTTGCGACCCACAGGTTGAGAACCGCTGCTTTAGAGCTTGCCTCACCTGCAGAGAGTCAACTTTCCCAAGATCAGACCCCACAAATTATAGCCACATTTAATGACTTATCAAGATGATATGTAGGTATCTGGCCATCTCAGCCTAACCTGAGACAATTCTCAAGGGCTGTGCTAGCTCTAGACTGCCCTGTTGGGGTTAGCCAAGGTCTGTATCACAGCTCATCTGATCCGTCTGTCTAGTCTTTCTCTTTTTTCATCCTTTTCATGGATATTTCTCCCAAAGGCACTCCCTAATAAACATCCTCCTGCACACTTAACCTTGCTTTAGTATCAGCCTTCTGATGAACCCAATTCATAAGAGACAATAAATGCATATATCTGGTTCATTGACTTGGACTGGAAGTAGAACTAATAATTATATTTTTAATTTTCCAGAGGTGTATTTAATATTTTCTCATACATTTTATATAGCAAGACTAGGGCTGCTTTCTTTTTATGTCCCTCTTAAATTTCATCTAGGCTCTGAGCTACAGAGCAGTACCAATCTTGAGACATCAGAGGCCTGATTTTAAGATGCTCTCAGCCAAATATTTTAGTGCTTAGTGAAACTAAGCTACTCCCTTAAAAACTTCTTGATGAATTGAAGCTACTATGTGAATGCACCTGATATTTAGGAGGGTGTTTCACCTTTTTGTCAGTTGGGGTGTTTAAGTACTTTGAAAAATATTATCTTTGACATTTCAAAAATGGGAGTTATTCAAGGGTGTCTATAGCAATTACTGCTGCTTTGTGTTCCTTAAATATGATTGTGTCCAAAAAGTCAGTCTTCAGCTTTTGCTTTCACTTCTCCTGCATCATCATCTCCCTCCACTTCTCTATTTCACCTTTTAAGCCCCTCCAGTTGCCCTGCAAGTTCAAGCTCAGTTATGTCTATGGCTTCTTGGGCTTTGTCAGAAACTTGCAAACATCCACCTTCCCCTCAACTTTTTCTTGATTATGGTCACAGCTATATTGAGGACAGAGAGGCTGTCTTTTCTCTCTAGACTTGTGTAGCCACCACATACTCTGGTGGAGCTTGTGGATTGGTCTTCATGGTAGAGTTTCTGTGGAACAATTCAAACCTACTCTCAAGGACTCCTTTATGGTATCGATGCTTTCATAACCATAAGATGCCACTTCCACATCTATTTGAGTTTTGTTGGGTGGACCTAGGGAGGTATCTGACCTTGAGGTCAAATGTCTGTTCACGTTATGAATAAGATTGTTGTGTTCATTTTCTATTGCCATGTAACAAATTACTAAAAATTTATCAGTTGAAAACAATACACATTTTTTAGTTCACAGTTTTTTGGACCAAGAGTCCAAGCACATATTAGCTGGATCCTTTGCTCAGGGTCTCAAAAGGCTACAATCAAAGTGCTGGCCAAGCTGCATTCCCTTCTGGAGTTTGAAGTCCTCTGTCAAGCTCACATGATTGTTGGCTGAATCCATTTTCTTGTGGCTCTAGGATTGAGTTCTTGGCTTCTTACTGGCTCTTGGCCAAAAGCTGCCCTTAGGTCCTTAAGGCCACCCACAGTCCCTTGTTATGCAGCTCTCTCTATGAACAGTTACAATATTGCTTTTTAAAGATCAGCAAGAGAATGTCTCTAGTGTTTGCTAGAAAAATGGACTCATATCTCTATCATAATGTAATCAGAGGTGTGATATCCTTTTTTTTTACCTTCACCATATTCTATTGGTTAGAAGCATATATTCCATCCACACCAAAAGAGAGGGGATTATACAAAGATGTGGCTCATTGGGGGTCACCTTGGGGTGTGTCTGCCACAGCTGTCAATGAATACTAGTTGTTTCCTTTTATTCAAATCTAAACTCTCCTGAAAAGACAGATGGGACTGCATGTTTGGTCTTTCATCTGTCATATCTGTCATTAGAGGCCTGGCTCTTTTTCAGAACAGGCTTTCCAGGTGCCTCTTGTAGGTGTACTCTTAACACCTCAGCAACATGTCAGAGGTGTTTGAATCAGTGTTGGATCAGGTGAGTTTATCCTCACATGAACTCCTTCTTCTGGGGAAACTCAAAAGTCTGCCTGTGTTACAGTGATTGGGCTATGCTTCTGCCCCTCCTTCCCACAGACTGTGCTCTCCTGGGGGAGGGTGGCAGGCATTGACCAGTCTGCCTCCTTATTCATCACGTATTCCCCTGTCCCTGCTGCTGGGCCTGGGTAGGATGGTACTCAGTGTACAAAGGAAATGTAGACATTTTTAGAGGCAGGAACTGTGTGTGACTTTTGCCTCATTCTCTGCTTTGGTCAACCCTGGAGTATACTGAATTACTTTTTCTTAATGGATTTTTGATGAGGACAAGTATATAATTAGATAATTAGTTTACAAATTCATAGGAAGCACCTATTGTTATGAGAAAGTATTATAGATGCCAAGGAAAGAGGAAATAAGAGTAAGAACAATTTTCTAAATATCCACTGGAGTCTTTATTGACATTGGTCTCAGACTTTCCTAAGATATTAAGGCCATAATTTTGGGAAGGAAGTGGCAAGACCCTGAACAGCCACCAATACAAGGGAAGTGTCAGGATGAGGAGGGACAGCTGAGAAGTCTCCTGAAGCTTAGCAGCTTGGACCCTTGGCTGGAGCTGGCCCACCCTAAGGCCTGGCAGAGGGTGGGACACCATTGCTGTTACTGAACAGCAATTGGGGTCCTGCTACCTACTGTCACCCTCTAGGCAAAATTCCCGAGGCAAAGGTTTGGTGATAAAGGAAAGGAGTCTTTGTTCAAAGCTACACAATTTTGGAATAACAGCTTTCCACATACATTAGTCACTTAGGCCTATCAATTAAGGCTAAACTCTTGAGCTCTTTAGTTACAGCTTTAATCATGGAAGCCTATCAATTAAGGCTAAAATCATTAACTCCTGAGTTCCCCTATCATTCTGTTAGTTTTTTATTATCTTATTTCTATAAGGTTAGTTTATAAACTAAAACAACATAAGATACAAAAGCTACACAATTTTGGAAGAATGGCAGGCTTCTGCCTCAGAGCCCATCCTCTCTAGAGCACCCAAAGAAGAATAACCCTGCCATCCCCTGCCAGGCCAGTCTGATCCTAGGCTGTTCCCAGAGTTTCTTCTCCAATCCACTATCCATCCAAAATACTGTCCTTTGGGAAATTCAGGCAGCTGCAGCACAATCATCCAACCATCCTCAAGGAAGAAAGCCCGAGAGCCAATCTCCGCCTTCCTTTTATTTTAAATCTTATGGCCCATAATTCCATGTGCTCTGGAGGTGTTCAACTTCTCACCCAATCCCATCTTAGATTGTCTGTCATTGCCTTGGGCAACATCCTCCTACAGCCTCTTCCTATTCCTCCCCAGTGATCTGATCAGATCTCTCTGTATCAATTCTCCCCTTTAACACTTCTGGACCTTTTTAATCTTACAAAGGCAAATGGACAAAGGTCTCATTCTTCTGTAGCTACTTCCTGCTGGCCATGGGCATAGTCCTGGTCCAGAGATCCCTGACAGAAAGCTGGTCACATGAGGGAGAAGGATCTTGCAAAATCCAGGTCAGTTGGCTGTTCCTGGGAAGTGGCATGCACAATGTCTAAAGGATAGCATTGCTGGACAAATTGGCATCCTTGCTGTATTCTGGAGGTGAAAAATTTGGCAAGAGGGTTGGAAAGCACAATCAGAACCATAACAACTAAATGACAAAGGTAGGGTCCAAATCTACAATGTCCTACATTAAAGAAGAGTGGCTTCCTTAGAGGAAAGTGTGTTAAACATGTCACACCTATCTGAAGCCCTTTTGCCCACTATACTTAACTTGGGCTGAGGGGAATATTCTAGGATTCCCCCTTTAACATTTATAGGCCTCTTCTGTCTAAACCATTAGGGCACATAAAGAAAGCAGTTTTAAATGAAACCGACAGACAACCCCATACTTCATCAACTTAACAACTCAGTCCAGTCAAACCGTTGAGTCTTAGGAGGTGGCAATGCAGATGGGCTTCGCAAACAAGGTCTGTACAGTGTTAACAATCACCCAGGTAATGAGATCATAGGCATACACCATATGAAAACAAAAGGAAGAACATACAGGTTAATTCACATAACCAGCCACAAAAGTCTCTGAGTCTGTGAGGCTGTCTTCTGAGAAGACATTCAGTTGCAAGGCTTTTTCTGGAATTATATTAAAGTGACAATCTGACATTTTTCCTGCCAATAAATTGAACATCTCTGATATCACAAACCCAGTTCAACTTCTAAGTGAAAACAAAACTTTGAAGACAGTTAGCTATATTAGAGTCTAATGTCCACCACTGAGCACTGTGATTTTCCTTGAAACACGATTTTTCTCCTTAAGATCACCCTCATTGTCACTAAAGGGACTGCATTAAGTCCAGTCTTAATTTTTTCCCATTCATTTGCATAAACACAACAAGAGCAACAATTGATCACACAGGCTCTTTGAATCTGCTTTGCTGGAACTCACACGAGGAATATTTAGATTGAACTTTTCCCCCAAGGTTTAAGTTTTATTTCTACAAATTGCAGCTGATGAACCACAATGCCTTCACACATAGAGACTATGCTCCAACTTGGGCCTAGGGCATTGCACTATGAGAAGAGATGCTCTCAGGAAAAGGGTGGCATGATAGGCAGAAATCTGTGAAGTCCAAAGTCCTGGGTGGAGAGGGGTCAGCCAGAGCAGCCCAGCAGCTGCACTGCATGCACTCAATGACTTAGCCCATTTCCAGCTTGCTTTTGGGGACCTGCTTTTTTCATTTTGCTATCAGGTTTTCTTCTGCATAGCCTTCTTTAATACAGTATTGATATAGTTCTCTGCTTATGGCTTTCTGCTTGTAGAAGAAGTAAAAAATATAGCAGGTCTTCTGGTGGTGGATCCTGAAGATAGACCACAGAAATTCCACTTTCCATTTTCCTCTTTCCCTCATGAGGTTCTGTTTCAGCTTCTCTCATCTTTTCATCTAATTCAGCCAGTGTTGGCTCAGTCAACTTCCTGCCGTCTGCAGGAGATTTCTGACTTATTTTGACTTTAGGCATTTCCTCCCTGACAGATAATTTGCAAAGATCTTAGGGCTGTTCACTAAGATTGTAACTGAAAGATCTCTGGACTCTTCAGTTGCAGGCTCAGGTTCTTGTCCAGCTCTACTAATTACTCTGTGACTTTGGGAAGTCACATTCTCTCTCTGGTTCTCAGTCTCATCGGAAACTTTAAGGTCATTGGCCACTGCTTCTTTCTCTACCATGTCTGCTTCCCAGGTGATTACTTCTAAATTAAGCTTTAATTAGCCTTTCAGGGCACAGAAGCCAAGCCACACAACTGCCAGATGGCTTTGCCTTCAGTGCCTATATTCCTCAAGTCCTTGAGGTTCCCAAAGTGTCTTAAAGTTCCTCCTTGCCATCTTTCAGGAAAGCAACCTTTATTCCTTCCCTGGAAAGACTTCCGTGAACTACATGACCAACCACAGTACAAGGCCACTTCTCCAGTGAGCTTTTGTTACCTTTGAAAGTCAATCTCAGTTCTTCAAGGCTTTCTGGTAATAACCAGAATCCAGGCATGACTCCTTCAGGCATGACATTCCAGTCAAGTTCTTGGTTAACAAAATCACCATTGGAAACTGGTCTTATCAGTTTTATGCTAAGAAACTTTATACCATTTTCAGAATGTCAAATTCTGGAGTGCTCAGGTAGGGGGAAAAATACAAAGTGTGAAGGAAAATTCTTGTCCTTCCAGTATCCACTAAGATTTCATTTCCAGGCCTTATACATTTCATTGTTTACTTTCCACTTGATGTGAAATTTTAAGTCTCCCTGGGAAACCTCAACTTCCTTCCAAAACCAAAGTAAAGCGAAGTCCAAAGCAAAGACAGAGTTCCAAAGGTGGGGGTTGGGGGTGATGGTAGCTAGAACCAGTGTTAGAATCTTGTCTCACACCCTCTGGCCACACTAATCATTCACCAAGATGACCTTTCTCAAGTCCCAAATGGCTCAAAGCCCCAATGGTAGTGGCATTCTCTCACCTACCAGTATGCCTACTGGTCTTTTGGCAGAGACATGACCTCTCACCAACCAATCTCATCACAGAAACATGTTCCCTCTACCCTAGTCAGGCTCTACCTGACACCAAATTACCCTTCCTAGGTCCCAAATGGCAGAGGCATTCTCGCCAAGTGGTCTTACATTGGGACCTCTACTAGGTCCCAATGGCCAAACAGTAGAGACAGAGGATTCCTAATTTACATAAACAACAGTTTAAACCAAGTCCCCATAAGATCATAAGGTAAGCAAAAAACAAATTACACCCAGAAGCCAAGGTTTCCTTTCTTTCAGATTTAAAAGTTTCACAACCTCCTATAGCCTTCACAGCTTTCTACATACCTTCTGCAACTTTCACAAACTTTCTGTATACCTTTACTTGTTCAGAAATAACTATAATTCACTTTCAATCCTTGTTTTTTTTCTCAATGGGAAAGACCATACTCTAATTCAGTATCTGGCAGCTAAGAGTCCCTAGCTTTGCAAGCACATAAATAAAGTAAAAGGAATATTGTTACTTTGCATTGGGAGTTGCTGTCCTTTTCCTAAAGAGAAATTTCAAATCTCCTTCTGGAGTACAGGTCCAGCTTTACCTTTCAGCATCAACTACAGCAGCAGGATTCAAGTCCTCCTCACGTGGTGTCCATTTTATTTGTGTGTGGTGGATCTAAGGGCTTGATTCTTGTTAGCTTTAGGGAAGCCTGTGTTGTCAACAGGATGTCATAGGGATCAGTCCATTGTTTGGCTAGCTTCTGTTCGGAACCTTGAGTTGGGAGAGCAGGCAGAGGCTGGCCCTTCCCAGGGGGACACCAACCAGGATCCAGTGGGAACAGCCGCCCATGCTTCAGTCTGAAAAAACAGCAAAGCAAGTGCAGCAGCAGTGGCAGCAGGCCACAGACCATGACCATAACTATGCTCTGGCTATCACTTGAGGAGAGCCGCCTTGCTCCTCTGCTTCCTGGCTGTGTATTCTTGATCAAGTAATTCAGCTTCTTGAGTTTAATTTCTGGATTTTTAAAATGGGAATGATAGCAGCATCCAGCTCCCAGTATTGTTGTGAGGAGAAAATTAACAAGTTGCCTGGGTCATAAGGACCCTCAATAACAATACTAATATTTATGCATTTCCTTTTTTAAAAGAACTTTATTTATTTTTAGAGAGAGGGGAAGGGAGAAAGAGAGGGATAGAAACATCAATGTGTGGTTGCCTTTTGCACGCCCCCAACTAGGGACCTGGCCCCCAACCCAAGCATGTGCCCTCACTGGAAATCGAACTGGTGACCCTTTGGTTCACAGGTTTGAGCGCAATTCGCTGAGCCACACCAGCCAGGGGTGTAAGGAAAAGTTATACAGAGAAGAGAGAAAGAAGGGGCCTTCAGGTGAGAAGCAAGGGCAAAGAGGCAGGACACTGCTGTTTAGGGAAAGTGGTTGCATGCAAATCTTTCGAAACACCTGGAAAAACTCAATGCAGCAACCCTCCAAAGAGGATAAATTGCTCGCATGGGCCTCCGCCGCCACCAGGCCCCGCCTCCTAGAAACGGGGTGGGGGTGGGGGTGGGAGATGGACGAAATGCGCAGGCGCAGTTGCGTTGCGTTCTGGCGGCGCTCAGGCCGGGGTGGGGGCCTAGAGGCTCTGTCGCGTAGTTTGAGTCAGTGGCAGCAGCGGCTGAGGCCTTGCCCTTCTGCTGTGGCCTGTCACCGTCTCCCTGGAGCGAGCGGCTGCACGGAGGCAGAAATGTCGCCGCCAGACCAGAGCCTGTTTTGGGTAGGCCTGGTCCTGGGCTCCTTCTGCCCTTCTCTCGGGTCCGCGGCGCGGGGCAACAATGCCAAAGGTGATGCCTGTGCCCCTCCCTGTCCAGATTGTAGGGCTCCCTTTTTCCCTCCCAGCTCCCCTCCATTCTTCCCTCACTACATCCATCCTTTCCTCCCTAGCTCCCCTCCTCATAGTACTTTTTCCTTCCTTCCATCTATTCATCCCTACATTCATTCCTTTCTTACCTCCCAGGCACAGTCTTTTCTTCCCTCTATCCACACTTCCCTCCCTAAATTCTTCTTTCCTTTCCTTTATACTTCCCTCTCTCTCTCTTGATCTCTTCCTCTGTCCTCCCTTATCCAGGCTTGAGGCTATGGCCAAAGCCTAACCCTGCCACCCACGACTGGGACTTCCTTTGTTTACCCTCTCCCACCATCCCTGGCTTGGTTAGCTGGGTTGTCAGGGTGCCGGGTACAGCCTTGGGCCTTTCAGTACCCTAACACCTAACATGAGTAGGGGTTTAGTGTTAGTGCAGGTCATTTCACTAAAGCCCATCCTTCTATGCAGATGCTCTGAATGTCCTTCTAATCATTGTGGATGACCTGCGCCTCTCCCTGGGCTGTTATGGGGACAAGCTCATAAAGTCCCCAAACATCGACCAACTGGCATCTCACAGTCTCCTCTTCCAGAACGCCTTTGCCCAGGTATGTCTGGGGTCCTTTAGGTGTGGATATGTATCTTGTGCACTGAGATTCAGGGGGCTTGCCTCAGCAGTTAGATGGCACTGATAGTACCAGGCATCTCTATTAGAGGGAAGCATCATCTAGAAAATGGTGGTTGACATAACCTGGTTGTCCACTGACAAGGAAGACTGTGCTTTCAAGGGGTCCTGGTCCTAAACAGCCTTATTCCTCAAAGAGAGCATTGCCTGGGACTGAGAAGGAAGGGGTGCTGCAGAATCTCACCTTCAGACCTAACTATCCTTGAGTGAGAGCTAGTCAGCTTGCCATGGTGGCACTCCTTCCTGAACCCCCTCCTGGGGCCACTCCTAGGACTGTTGCCAGCTCTGTGCACCTGTGAGACACTGTGGTGTAGAAGGAGGATATAATCATCTGCTGGTTTGAGGGGATGAGTTCTTCCTCTTTCTTTCCTGGGAGACATTTCTAGTGACTGGGTGAGACCCAGATCCCACTGTGTGGCTTTCAGATCTGCCTGACTCAGCTGCTAGCCGTTTGCTGAGGACTCTGGAGGTTCACTGTTACAATTTAGCTTCCAGACATTTTTACTCTGATGGTGTTTCCCTCTGCTTCTGCTCCCTAACAGCAAGCAGTGTGCGCCCCAAGCCGCGTGTCATTCCTCACCGGGAGGAGACCAGACACCACGCGCCTGTATGACTTCAACTCCTACTGGAGAGTACAGGCTGGAAACTTCTCCACCATCCCTCAGTACTTCAAGGAGAATGGCTACGTGACTATGTCGGTTGGAAAAGTCTTTCACCCCGGTACTGCTTGCTGTCCAAAGTCTGAGTTCTTTTTTGTTTCATGCCCAAACACGGAACATCCTGTCCTGGGATTGGGGCTGTCTTTGCAGAGGCCTCTTGGGACTGGGTATCGTATCGTATCGGCAGCCGTCCGTCTCGAGAGACGATGGTGTAGCTTCTTAAGAGTCTATCTGCACCGCCGAGAATGGCTGTGCAGTCCGACTCGGGAGTGACACGGTATCTGTCTCCTCCTGTGTTGAATCGACATCTTGCGATGACGCTGGAGTGTCCTCTCCAGTGAAGCTGAAGCTACAGAGCCTGGGCAGGGTGATATGGAGGGTCTGCTGTTGCCCATGCAGCAGACCCCCCCTCTCTTCGCAGCTGAAGGGTCCAAGGGAAAGACGGAGTCAATACAGCTTGGCTTCAGGTGCGCCGCAGGAGTTGCCGGTGTTGACTACAACGTCAAACCGCCTTAGGGACTCTGGCTCCGGATTTTCTGTCGGGGTTTACTCCCTTAGCCTTTCCCCTGAAGAGGTATGCCGCAAGGCAGCGGAGGTTTTTTGGAGTCAGAGTTTTCCTTCTCTGATGTGCCCTGACTGGAAGATCGAACCAGCGACACTTAGCTCGCAGGCCGACGCTCAATCCACTGAGCCAAACCAGCCAGGGGTTGGGACTGGGTAGGCACCCTGTTATTCACTGCTTACTTTTTGTAAAATCTTAGCTTTAGCTTCTCAACCTGGCTTCATGTTCTCACCCAAATTGAAAAGGGGTAGGAGTTTTTCTTCCTTTCAGAAATTAGTCATGGTGCTGTTTGGTTTCTTTGGCTCATGGGGTAAAGGAAGTGCACTGGTTTGGGAAGTGGCAGTATTGAGTGAGGTTCTAGCTCTATGCCTCTGTACCTCAGGGTCCCTGTTAGTAAAGTTAGGGATTTAAGGATTAGAACGTCTGAGGATGTCTCATATGGCCAACTGTTGTTGCTGTCTTTCCAAAGAAAGGAGTTTCTGCTTAAGGTCTGTTAATTAGGTCAGTAAAAGCATGGTATTCAGGACCTATAGGGTGCCAGGGGCTGCCAGTTCTGGTCTTCCACACTCCCTGATAAACTGGCTCTCTTTAATGCCAAAATGAGAGTGCTGAAGTGCAGAGTAACTCTGAGACTTCTTTTTAACTTACAGAAAACTTACATGATTATTTGAGAAAAAGTTGTAAAAAAGGGAAAGTATACACTAAATGTAAATAACTTGTAATCACAGCACCTTTCTGGGAGCTGTATTTGATGTCCATTCTCTTCTGGGCACACTATTTTTCTGATTGGAGATATTTCTGTACATATAATTTTATATCATGATTTTTTAACATAAAATTTTCTCATATAGTTTTCATACAGTTTTTTAAATGACAGTACAGTAGTCTAACCTACAGATGTGCTGTACTTTAGTCCAAGTTGTTTTCAGGTGTTTGCTGTCATACATACAGCTGGGATGAACATTTCTGGAGGCAGAGTGAACTATTGATAGTAGTGCCATCAGGAATTCAGGCCCCTTGGTTCCAGTCCCAGCTCTGCCACGTCTTAGCTGTGCAGTTGACCTTGAGCAAATCATTTACCATCTGAGTCTCAGATTCTTCCTCTGGGAAGCTGGAGTCATAGTTGCCTTGATTACCTTCCAGAGGAGTGTGAAAGTGCATTAAAAATGCAAGCTCTGTATGGACCACAGTGCTTATCATTAGGGGCTATGACTTAAGCCTTTTCAGTAGGTTTCTTTTTGCTCACTGCTTACATTGGCAGGATCGGCAGCCTTCTTGTGGAACCCAGCTGGCCAGTCGAGTTTTATGGTTGGGTAAGTTGGGCCCAGTTTTGAAGGTGAATCTGTCAGGAATCATGTGCAACCAAAAGCCCAGCACCAAGAGAACTTCCTGCAGTCAGTACTCACATTGTAATACCCCTTGTCTGAGCATAGCTGGAGGGAAAAAACAGTTTTGGGGAGAGGAGGAAACCCAGCAGAGTGGAGATTGTGTTTCAAGAAGGTAGGCCAGACAAGGCCTGAGTGGTGTTGCTTGGCCTTCCTCCTGATGGGATCAGGCTATAAACACTGCTTGTTAGCCATAGAACAAAAGCTTTGCTTGTGGTCCTTGTGGAAACACATTTTTCAACTGAGTCTTTGTTCTCAAGACCTTGCTCTGTCAGGGAAGAACCTGTCATGGATGACAGCAGCCACCATTGACTGAATATTAGGTATGTGCCACTTATTGTGCTGGCTGCTTCTTTAATCCTCTTAACGCCATGCTAGGTGGGTTTTTATCAGTCATCATTTCCTGAGGAGGAAATTGAGGCTCAGGAGGTCAAGTGGCTTGTCCAGGATTGCACAAGTACTAAGGGGCAGTGCTGGGATTTGAATCCAAGTCTGTCAGTGGCTCTATCCACTGAGTTTATTGTTCTGATGAACCCTCCACCCACTGTCCCCCAGTGTGTCACTGCGCTGGTGATGCTCTTTCTCCCCTGCTTCTGACTGTGCTACCCTCTGTTCCTCTTGGCTTATCCCCATAGGTAGCACTTCCCCTCAGACTCCTTGCAAGCCTTGCTATCTCCTAGAAGCCGTAACTGCTAACCATCACTAGACACACATCACCTCTGTGCCACTTAACAAGCACTTGTATTCTCCAGATAGCTGGCAGCCCTTCCTTGGTTTCACACCTTGTTATTTTGTCTTCACAAATAGGCTGTTAACTACTGAGCTTAGGAGTGGGTTTATGCTCCATGTTTGAGCACTGAACCAGGACTTCTAAAACATGGGTTGGAGAGTCTAGGCTCATTCATCTAATATCTAGTTGGCATTGGGTAGGGCACCAACTTTCTCTGAGCCTCCCCACTCTGCACTGGCCCATGGTGGTGCAGATGTCTCTGTCGCTTCCTTCATAGGGCAAGTGAGAGGCTCCAGCAAGGGCTCTACAGGACTGTGTTGTTGTAACAGGCTGGCTTATCTCACTCACCCACCTTTTTAGGTTTCTTCCTCAGAGCTTAGCATGAACCACCAGGGCTTTAGAGAGTGGGAGGTCAGATGCTCAGTACCCAAATAGAAACCTAGAGAGAATTGGCTTTAGTGGAGCTTCTTATCATGTGGCCTAAGCTCTTGATTTTATAGATAAAATAACCAAGGCCCAAAGAGGGGAGACAGTACTTCCCCAATTGTTTATAAAGTTTTAACTGGGTGAGGAGGGCATTGAAAGATGGTTCTTTTTTTTTTTTTTTTTTTTAAGATTATTTATTTATTTATTTATTTTTTATAGAGCGAAGGGAAGTGAGGGAGAAAGAGAGGGAGAGAAACATCAATATGTGGCTGCTTCTCACACATCCTCACTGGGGACCTGGCCCACAACCCAGGCATGTGCACTGACCAGGAATCAAACTGGCAATTCTTTAGTTTGCAAGCTGGTACTCAATCTACCGAGCCATACCAACCAGGGTGGTTCATGTTTTATTTAATGTCTTTCTTCTTTTTCCCCTCAAGGAATATCTTCTAATCATAGCGATGATTCTCCATATAGCTGGTCTGTTCCACCTTATCATCCCTCCTCTGAAAAGTATGAAAATACTAAGGTAAAGATGTAAAACAGGTACAGTTCTGAAGAGGAACTGCTTTTGCCCTGTATAGTAATTTAAGCTGAACTGTTGTGTATACTATACCTTCTTTCAAACTGGTTATCCATTGAGGTTTGTGGGTTTTGTTTGTGATCATGACTTAGCAGACAAGTGTTGTGATCTTTGGCAATAGCTCCAATGGGAACGATGGCTTTGTTTTAGAAGCCGGTGGGCACGTCTTGTTCTAGAACTTTATGTTCTAGTGTCTAAGGCTCATTTAATGGCTCCTTAGTGCTCATTCTGGATATGGCTCTCTGCTGAGGGTTGTAGGAGATGCAGAGACATGGAAATGAGAGGAGAGACCTGTGTTCCAGGAACCTCAACCCAGATTGAAAGAAAGGCATACCATCTGTCGGTGTGTCTTATGCCAAGTGGATATGTTCAGGTGCTTTGACAGGGGTTTTAAAATTTTATAGCATTATGAAAAAAAAAAAAGGAATATATAAAGAAACTTAAACTTAATCTTGGCATCCCCAATGCATAAATGAAACTAAAACCCATATTTAAGAAATTCAGAAAGCCAGCTGCAGGACTGAGAAATGACATGCGCCTTAGAGGTTTTTAGATACATCATATGGAGAAGGCTGTGAATTTGTGAAGGTTCGTGTGGTGCAGAGCAGTATTTTAAATTCTTGACAACCTTCCATTTCAAAATACAGTGAAAGCTAAGGGCTCTGACCTTTGACTTGTGGCTTGAGTATTAACAGAATGAGTTTGGAAGATCCCATCTCAATCCCTCCATTCCCATCTTGCTACTTTTTAGTGACTTCTCAAATGCCAGGCCCCTGTTTCTCACCCTGCACATTTGTTCTCAAAGTGGCAGGTCAGACTATACAAAATCCCCCGAGAGTGCTGTAGCTCATAGAGAGGGGAGCAGGTACTTGAAGTCAGGTGCTGGGTTGTCCAGCCCTGGGGCAAGGGGAACAAGGCAGCCTGTGGAAGGTCACTCCTTTTTGACATGGAGCAGCAGCTGCTACTACTCTGGATCTTTGTGAGGTATAAATCATGGTCAAAATTGACTTTGGCCTTTGGCCACCATGGTCACTTTGGGAAATGAAGCAGTAAGTTCCATTCTGTGCATCGTGTGGCTGAGGATCTGGGAATTCCATGGACTGTCACCTTATTTTTTTGACTGGGACCTGTCACTTACAAGTCTTAATCTGTCTTTGAAATTGAAGACATATTTTTTCTTTTGTTAAACATTTTTGAGATATAATTTATATGCCATAAAAATCACCCTTTAAACTGTACAATTCAGTGATTTTTAACATAATCACAGAGTTGTGCAACCATTACCAAAATCAATTTTAAGACAATTTGCAATACCCCAAAAAGTAACCTTATATTCATTATATTCACTCCCTATTTCCTCTCAACCCCTAGCCTGTGGCAACTATTGATCTACTAAGTTTCTCTTTGGATTTACCTATTCTGGACATTTTGTATAAATGGAATGATACAGTATATGGCATTTTTTGTCTGGCTTCTTTCACTTAGCATAATGTATTTGACGTTCATTCATGTTGTAGCATAGATCAGAACTTCATTACTTTTTATAGCCAAATAGTACTCCATTGTATGGTTGAGTACATTTTATTTATCCATTCACCAGTTAATGGGCATTTGTGTTGTTTTCACTTTTTGGCTGGTGTGAATGAAGCTACTACAAATAGTCATGCACAGATTTTTCTATGGGCTTACGTTTTTAATTCTCTTCGGTAGAATTGCTAGGTCAAATGTTTGTGTGGACTTAGGTTTTTATTTTTTGGTATATACCTGGGAGCAGAATTGTTGAGTTATATAATAACTATGTTTAACTGTTTGAAGAATTACCAGTGTTTTTCAAAAGAGCTGCATCATTTTACATTTCGACCAACAAAGTATGAGGATTCCAATATTCTCCACATCCTTTCCAATACTTGTTATTTTCCATTTTTAAAAATTATAGCCATTTTAGTGTGTATGAATGGATATCTTATTGCAGTTTTGATTTCCATTTTTATAATGACTAAAGATGTTAAGCATCTTTATGTGTGCTTATTGAGCATTTATATATCTTCTTTGGAGAAATATCTATTCAAGTCCTTTGCTCATTTTTTAATTGGCTCATTTTTTTATTGTTGAGTTGGAGACAGATTTTTTTACATCATTAGTTTACTTGGGTTTCTTTTAATTATGACCTATATACAGAGGATTAATAGCAGTGAGGGAAGTGCTGGTTGATTTCTGGCCCCTCCCTGGAAAAGAAGAACCACTTCTCTGTTTTAGTTCTACTTCCTGTGTGCCTGCCCTGAATGACTAATACTTAATGGACTGCTGATATGAGTGTTAAATACATCATGTGTGTAACATTCATGACTTCTATTTCTTGCATTAAGAAGTTGACTTTTTATGTTTTGTTTTGAAAGACATGTAGGGGGCCAGATGGAGAACTGCATGCCAACCTGATTTGCCCTGTGGATATGGCAGATATACCCGAGGGTACCTTGCCTGACAAGCAGAGCACCAAGAAAGCCACACAATTGTTGGAAAAAATGAAATCATCTGCCAGTCCTTTCTTCCTGGCTGTTGGGTATCACAAGCCGCACATACCCTTCAGATACCCTAAGGTGAAAAGCTGGCTGAGGGCTGATCCAATACAGCTATGACAGCTGTGTCATTTGTTAAATGAGGGATTTGTGTAATGAAGGTGGCCACATCCTGCTGTTCCTGGTCACCAGGATGCCTGATGGCACTAGTGTACTTAACAGTGTGAAGATGGAATTCAGACACCAAGGCTAAGTAGTAGATTCAGGACATATAAGAATCTTATTGTAAATGCTTGGCTTTCTAATTTCCTCCACTGGAAGGTTTTATTTCCTTTTCTTGAATTCAGTGAGCAAATGCTGGGTTGTTTGGTGAGATTATCATAGAGAAGTGAATCAGCTGCCAAAGCCTGCAGTAGGGGATGGTCCTTGGGACATAGTTCCAGGGACTGTGACTCCTCTTCAGTAATTGCCTTTCCTCTAAAACCTCTCAAGTCAGACTCCTACTCACAGGGCACTGCATTTCTTTTTGGAAACTCAAAGGCTGTGCTTGCATGTATATCATTTGGAGATTGTAATCTCTTTTTTTTTTTAATATTTTTTTAAGTTTTTCCCTAGCATGTTTTTCCTAGGCCTGAGCAGCCCATTCTTTTGACTTTGAAAAGAATATCCTTTACTTGTGATGAGAGCTGAGACCAGAAGGCATGTTCTTTGATGCTGCTGATATCTTGCTTTGATTGGCTCAGGGAATCTCACCTTCCTAGCAGGCACTGTCAGCCCATTGATGGAGTGAGTCACACTCCACTTTCTTGTGCAGAAAAGAGTTAACCTAGTAGGCCTGACTACCATCCTTTGGAAGTCCTATTTATGATCTTGGCCCTTGGCTGGGAACCTGGGTCTCTGGTGTGTTCCTACCATTCCCAGAATTGAGGAGTAGCTCACTATACCTAAATTATTGATGCAAACCCCTGCCTTCCTGCTTGGAGTCTAGAAGTTTGGTATGTGCAGGCATACTAAGCCCCAGTTAAAACCCTGGGTGCTAAAGCTTTAATGAGCTCCACTGGTGGCAGCATTTCATACATGTTATCACACAACTCAATGTTGGGGTAATTTAAGTACATCCTGGGTGACTGAACTTGGAGAGAACTCTGGAAGCTTGTGCCTGGTTTTCCCTAGACTTCATCCATGTGAATTTTTTCTTTGCTGAATATGTTCGGTCTCCTTTTACTGTAACCAGTCATAGTCATGGGTGTGACTGTGTGCTGAGCCCTAGTGAATTACCGAACCAGAGGGTGGTTTGGGGACTGACAACAGTTCTTCATACCTTTTCTAGTTGGAGGGGAAGTGGGGATAAGAATAGGAGGGCATGATTTGTATGAGGGAAGAGAGCTGTCGCTACTACTCTGTAGAAAACAAGTCACATTATTTCACTACTGTTGGTATCTTGTGGGAGTGACTTAATATTCGATTTTCAGGTGGAGGAAATACCTGAGCAGTGTTAGTAAGCCACCATGTAAATGCATCACAGGCTTAGAGAAAAGGCAATATAAATACCAACAGGGTCTAAGCCTAGTGCCTTTGCCAAAAGAGTGACAACCTGTTGGCTTTGTGTGCTTTCTCCCAAGGAGTTTCAGAAGTTGTATCCCTTAGAGAACATCACCCTGGCTCCTGATCCGCAGGTCCCTGCTGGCCTCCCTCCTGTGGCCTATAACCCTTGGATGGACATCAGGCAGCGGGAGGACATCCAAGCTTTAAACCTCAGTGTTCCCTATGGCTCAATTCCTATGGACTTTCAGGTACCAAGGACACATTTTGGGGAGGCATTGGACACTCATTGCATAATGTCATTGGTGATGCCACTTTTCTCAATAGACACTACTCCATCCTTTATGTCTTACTAAGAAACTCCTCTTTGCAAAACATCTTGCAAAGTGCTGGAGTTGGGGGTGGTCTAGAGGCATTTAGAATATGGGAAGTGCTAGATGGATAGTCTCCCAGTCAGTGTCTACACTTCCAAAGAAAGGCACAGCTGGAGATTTGGTGACTCATTGGAATTGGATGGGGAAGAGTCCTGGATGTTCATTACTAACTCATGGAGGATGCTGTTTAATCCAGGTGAGAGTTCATCAGTTATAGGGTGATGGACAACTCCTGTGCAGCACCAAACACACTTTTTTTCCTGGTACTTGCAGGTCCCATCTGAGAGAAAGCCAAAATGGGTATATAACACTCTCAAGGAATAGTGTGGTGAGCAGGGTCTTGGTGCAGAGGGAGGTGGGGCACCAACATGGCCAGTGCTATCCAGCTGCAACACCTTGTTTCCCTTTGCAATGATGTGGAGGTGGAGCAGACATGGAGTTAGTATCCTTACACTGATGCATCAGCTACCCTCTCCTTGGAGTGCAGAAGACATGCTGACCAATGCTCTTTCTGGAATATTCCACATTACCATTTGAATATTCCAACAAGGAGTCTACAGTGGAAGGAAGAGGGCTCTGCTTTCAAAATGTACTTCCTGGACCACCTGCATCAGAATCACCTTGAGAGCTTATTAGAAGCACAGAGACCTGACCCCACTCATACTTAGGGAACTTGAAGTTGGAGGTGGGGCCAGAGAACCTGCATTTCCATAAAAAGCACACAGCTGACTCTGATGCACACAGAAGTTTGAAAACCACTGCTATAGGGTATAGTTTACAACAAAATATACAGATACCTCTTGCTGTTCACACATATTTGCTCCTAAGTTTGGACAGCAAGAGTTTGGGTGGTGAGGGATGTGTTCCTCACATCTATTTGATTCTTGAGTTTCAGATGGAATTGGTGAGAGTTTGGAAAGCAGTGGGTTCATCAGTTTGTTTGGTTCCTACTTTCCATTTGTAGGAATTCAGATAATGAGGTTGCTTGAATTATAGCTCTAAGGCTGCACTTGGACACCTTGTTAGTGATGGTCACTTAAAATGACCCTTTAAAATGGGCTGTGTGCCAGGAAGGGTGCTCAGCATCTTATGTGTGTTCTTTCTTTTGGTCTCCATGGGAACCTAATGAGGTAGGTATCTACAGTCTCTGTTGTCTAAGTGAGGAAATTAAAGATGGAGAACTGTGGTGATTTGCCCCAGATTACACAGCTAGTGATAAGAGAGCATGTAATGTCAAAGCCCCATGGTTTATTTTGTTGGTTCCAAACAGTCCAATTCAAATTTCTATTCTACCCCATACCAGCTGCATGACCTCTGTCAAGTCATTTTACCTCTCAGAACCTTAGATTCCTTATCTGTAAAAGAAACCAGATGAAGAAAGTTTTTCTCTGAGAACATCTACTTCAGAGGTATTCAATGGGGACTACAGTGGACATGTGAAAGCATCTAGGAGTGTCAGCTGCCCGGTGAGGGCTCCTTCAAAGTTTTCTTGTCCTCCATCCATTGGTGGTGTTGCTTTCCACTTGCACACAGAGTTGAAAGAGTGACTCAGAGGACCTCCCTGGAATGCTCCTGTCCTGGTCCCTGTCCCATATTTACCTGGAACAGGAGCCCAGCTTACCGTCCTCTTGTAGCTTTGGGGGTCTGTGTCCAAGCCTCATTTCATTCCACTCTTGAGCTCTCAGTCCTGTGCTCTCTTTAGCACCCAGGCTTTTAACTGAGGTCCATTGAGCTGGCCACCTCAGGTCCAAACTTGGGAGTTTGTTCTCTCCCAGGCCTGCTCCTCCTTGGCCATCACCTGACCACAGTCTCCTTTTTCGCATCTTACTTACTCCATGCCCTCCATTGCCACATACCTCTCTCTTTTTTTAAAGTATATTTTATTATGCTTTTACAGTTGTCCCAATTTTTGCCCCCCTCCACCTGGTACCCCTCTTTCCTCCAGCAATCCCCACCCCTTAGTTGATGTCCATGGGCCGTATATATAAGTTCTTTGGCTTTTCCATTTCCTATACTATTCTTAACATCCTTCTGTTTATTTTATACCTGCAAATTATGCTTCTTAATCCCTGCACCATTTCCCCTTTCTCCCCCTTCTCCCTCTCAGCTGATAACCCTCCAGATGACCTCCATATCTATGATTCTGTTCCTGTTCTGCTTGTTTGCTTATTTTGTCTGTATTTTTAAGATTCAGTTGATAGTTGTGAATTTGTTGCCTTCTTAATGTTCATGGTTTTGATCTTCTTTTTCTTAAATAAGTCCCTTTAACATTTCCTGTGACAATGACTTGGTGGCGATGAATTCCTTTAGCATTACCTTGCTGGGAAGCACATTATCTGCCCTTCCATTCTAAATGATAGCTTTGCTGGATAGAGTAATCTTGGTTGTAGGTCCTTGCTTTTCATCACTTTGAATACTTTTTTGCCAGCCCCTTCTTGCCTACAAAGTTTCTTCTGAGAAATCCACTGATAGTCTTATGGGAACTCCTTTGTAGGTAACTCTCTGCTTTTCTCTTGCTGCTTTTAAGATTTTCTCTTTCTCTTTAATCTTTGGCATTTTACTCATGATGTGTCTTGGTATGGTCCTCTTTGGGTCCAATTTGTTTGGGACTCTCTGTGCTTCCTGGACTTGTATGTGTATTTCCTTCACCACATTAGGGAAGTTTTCTTTCATTATTTTTTCAAGTATGTTTTTAATTTATTGCTCTTCTTCTTCTCTGGCATGCCACACACCTCTCTTGGATTGCCTGTGTGGACTCCTACTCTCCCCCAGTGACTAGGTCCCTTCTGGGCTTCACTCCTTCCCTGAATAGCTGATGCCCCATGGGAGGTAACTTATTGCTCTTGTCAGTGCCTCAGCCCTTGTCCATTTATCCTTGCCCTACCTGCAGTACCCTGATTACGGGATAGTTCAGCCATCACCTCTGCTTTCAAGCCTGAATCCTGAGGAAATCCATGCAGCCATGAGGCAGAGACACCTCTGCCCAGCTTCCAGATCCTGTAGTCCTATGTGGTGAAGTCTCAGCTCCCTACAACCGCTCAGGACCCTCTGCCCCACAAACTCCTCTGCCTGGTCCCTCAGCAATTACTGCACTTTCTGTTCCAGAAATGGAGGCTGGTGGACAGTCTGAGGGAGGGAAATACACAAGACAGATGCGAGGACACATTACAGGCTGTACCCCTTGCCAGCTCTGTGTCTCTAGGCACGTTAATCAACTTCTCTGAGCCTCTGAGTTCTCCTGTATAATAAAGAGAATGGCAATGCTCACCTTAAAGGGTGTTTAGGAGGATTAGATGGTACCCAGCAAATGTGTGGTAAATGGTGTTACTAATAATCTCCCTCACCAGTAGCCAGAATCATGTGTACATATGTGCTGAGCTAGGGGCCTTCTCCCTAGTCTGCAAGAAGAGCAGCAAGGACTTGGCTTCTCCCCAACCACTTGTCCACCCTGTGCCTGTATCTACAGGCAAGGTCTCCTCACCAGTTTTCACAGCTGCTTTATCCATCCCACCTTCAGAAGTCCTGCCTCCCTTGCCCCTGCCTGTCTCTTCTTCCTTCCCATCTACTTGCCTGCTCTTTAAGGGAGAACAGTTGAAACGTAGTCTGTTCTGGCTGTGTCTGTGCTCTCACTGCCCACCTATTCTTCATCCACCTCTGTATAGCTTTCCACCTCCCCTCTTACCTGGGTCAGCACTAACTTTGTTGGCAAATAAAATCCATCTTGTGGGTGTGACCTTCCCTGAGTCTCAGCTGCTTTCTCACTATTGTTCAGTGTTTTGACCTCGCTTCTGATTTTCAGACATGTGTGTCCACTTGTCTGCAAGAGCCACTTCCCATGATGACCTCAGGTTCATAGGCCCCACATGGCCACACTCTTCCTCTTGCTTTTCTCCCTCCTTCCCTTCCCTTTAGCGCCACCCTCATGCTGTTGAATCATGCCACCAGCTGAATGAGAAACCTAGAGTCACCTTTGTAGTCCTCATCCCCTTCCCTTGCCTGCCCGCTCCCCTTCCCCACTGAAATTTGGTTTCCCTAATTCTTCTCAAATCTGCACTGTCCTCTTGCTTCTTCATCATGTCTTTCCTGACCACTGCAGTGGGTCTGGGTGTGATTTGTTTATTTAACAGATGTCTGTTGAGCCCTTCCTGTGTGCCCAGCACTAATGTAGTGCCATTTTTTCTTGAGCCCCTGGAATTTGTTCTGGGCTATTGCCTGAGGACTCATGCTGACCTGTAGCCCAGACTGCATCGACTCCTCACTCTGAACAGCCTCAGTGCCTTCCTTTGCCTCTAGTGTGGGACCTCCACTCCTTGGATGGACCCACCAGGTCTGGGTCATCTGGTCCTGATCTGCCTTTTCAGCATCCTACCCCATCTGCTTGGCCCACTTGTTTCATTCTCCAGCCACAACAGCCAGCTCACTGATGCCAAACACACCCTGCTCTGGTGACTCTGCCCCATCCTATGCTTTGAAGCCCCTGTTTAGAGTGTCTTATTCTAAATTTTCTTGACTGACAGCACCCCTTCTCAAATGCTTACTCCTATGTGAAATCTTCCCTGGTTTCCCCTGGCTGACTTGAGGGGTCATTCTCCTATACCCCACCTAGGCCTCACTAGTAACAATGCATTTTCTTGTCTCCAATTGAGTGTCCTCACTGGACAGGTGACTTGTTAAGGATAAGGACCACATATGCTTCATTCCCTGTCTTCAGAGGCCAGACTAGGAAGGAGAGCATATTCTTGAATAGGACATAGCCATCCTCACAGGTGTCTTTGATCCCCAGGAGGACCAAAGTTCCTTAAGTTACAGACCGAAGGCCTTTATCTAGTAGAAAGTTGAAGTAGGCCAGAGTTCAGCAGATTCCTCCTAGAATGTTGTTAGATGAATATCTGTCATCTTTACCTCATGGTGAGAATGGGTGAATCTCATGTTTGTCCTCAGCTGGCAGTGAGAAAAGAAGCAGGTGAGTCCAGCTGATAAGGTGGTAGAAGCTGTGGCTGCTCTGATATGTCAGCAGCCCCCTTATTTCTCAACCTTATTGGGGGAGGGGTTCATCTTTTTTCTTTAATATTGTGAACAAGGCTGCGAGGGGAGACATTGCAGAAGGGACTATGGCTGTTTTACATCAGTGCTTGGCCTGACTGCTCCTGAAGTCACTCTTGCTTGGGTTTAGGGACCATGGAGGGTGTACTGCTGTCTTGTCCCGTCATTGCTCTCCTGCCAGCTGGGAATTTGTTAAGAATGAACCTCACATGACAGCTGGAGTCCGTGAGGATAAGCAGTTGCTGTCTTCTGCTGGGTTAGAAAGTGGTCAGAAGAAAGGGCCATACACTGATGTTGTTATAAGTTGAATTGTGTCCCTCAAAAATATATGTTGAAGTCCTGACCCCCACTAGCTCAGAATGTGACCTTATTTGGAACTAGGGTCATTGTAGATGTAGCAAGTTAAGATGAGATTCTACTGAAGTCGGGTGGGCCCTTATTCAATCTGACCAGTGTCCTTGTGAGAAGAGGAGAGAAGGGAAGGATTACATGTGAAGACAGAGGCAAAGATTGGAGTGCTACAGCAGCAAGAGAAGGAACACCCAGGGGTGCTGCCACCACCAGAAGCTGGAATAGGCTAGAATATCCCCTTGAGCCTTCAGAGAGAGAGAATGGCCCCACGGACACCCTTATTTCAGACTTCTGGCCTCTACAACTGGGAGATGATGATACATTTCTGCTGTTTTAAGCCACCCACTCTGTCATCCTTTGTTACGGCAGCAACATGAACTGGACACCCCTTTATGGTATCTTTGATGTGACCTTCAACAGAGTTTGGAGGAAATGAGGGATCAGTTTCTATGTACATGGTCATCTCCTGGGACCTATAGGAGCATGTAAAAGAGACCGAAAGGAACAGTAAGTGGCACATTTATTTGCTGTGCCCTAAGTGAAAGCTGATCCCCTTAAAAAAGAATCTTACAGATCTGCAGATTTCGCTTTGACTATGGGGAGAGGGGTTGTAGAAGGTAGAGAAATGAATGTCATGTTGTGGCTCAGAAAATCGATGACATTAGCAGAGGGGTGGTGTTTGGGTGGGATGTTCAAATGAACACTGTCTGTATGGTACAGCAATTTAGATCCCAGTCACTCTCATCATTATTATTATTTTTAATTTGCAGCGGAAAATACGCCAGAGCTATTTTGCCTCTGTTTCCTACTTGGATACACAAGTTGGCCACCTTTTGAGTGCTTTGGATGACCTTCAGCTGGCCAACAGCACTATTATTGCATTTACTTCAGATCATGGTAAGCATTTTGAAATATCCTGGTGAGTCACTCAAAATCTCTGAACTTTTTTTGTGAAGTGTGCTTTTCGAGATTGCCTTAAACATAGGCATGTTTTTTTTTTTTTTTTTTTTTTTTTTTTTTTTTTTAATTTTTTTGAATCAGTGGTGCCCTGAGTCTGGGGTCTTGGGATGGTTTTATGACCTCCTTGTTAGTCCTGGTACTTCTCTCCATGCCTCTGTGGATCAGCAGAGGACTTTTCCACCTTTGTCTTCCTTCACAAAGCACCCCCAACTCCCTCAGGCAATCCCCTAACTGTTGTTCATGTCCATGGGTCATGCATGTAAGTTCTTCAGCTACTCGATATCCTGTAGTGTACTGCACTGTACATCCCCTGGGCTATTCTGTAACTACCTATTTGTACTTCTGAATCCCGTCACCCCTTCACCCATTTCCCAACATTCCCATCCAATCTGGCAAACATCAAAACACTCTCCGTATCTGTGATTTTTGTCTCTGTTGTTCTTATTTGCTTAGTTTGTTTTATAGATTCAATTGTTGATGTGTATTTATTGTCATTTTATTGTTCATAGTTTTGATCTTCTTTTTCTTAAATAAGTCCTGTTAACATTTCATATAATAATGGTTTGGTATTAATGAACTTGTTTAGTTTCTCCTTGTCTGGGAAGCTCTTTATCTGTCCTTTGATTCTAAACACATCTTTGTTGAGTAGAGCAATCTTGGCTGTAGGTCCCTGCTTTTCATGACTTTGAATATTTCTTTCCAATCTCTTCTGGCCTGAAAAGTTTCTTTTAAGAAATCAGCTGACAGTTTACGGGAACTCCTCTGTAGGTAACTAACTTCTTTTCTCTTGCTGCTTTTAAGATTCTCTCTTTATCTTTAATCTTTGGCATTTTAATTATGACATTTCTTAGAGTGGGCCTCTTTGCATCCATCTTGTTTGGGACTCTCTGTGTTTCCTGTACTTGCATGTCTATTTCCTTCACCAAATTAGGGAAGTGTTCTTTCATTATTTTTTCAGATAGATTTCTAATTTCTTGCTCTTTCTCTTCTCCTTCTGGCATCCCTATGATGTGAATGTTAGACCTCTTGAAGTTGTCCCAGAGGCTGCTTATACTTGTCTCATTTTTTTGAATTCTTTTTTCTTCTTCTTGTTCTGATCAGGTGATTTTTGCTTCCTTATGTTCCAAATCATTAACATGATTCTTGGTTTCACCCACTCTACTGTTGTTTCCCTATAGATCGTTCTTTATTTCAATAAGTGTATCCTTTGTTTGTTTCTAGATCTTTTTTTTATGCTTTTGGGGTACTCACTAAGTTCCTTGAGAATCCTTATAACCATTGTTTTGAACTGTGCATCTGATAGATTTCTTATCTCCATTTTGTGTAGTACTTTTCCTGGAGTTTTTATCTATTCTTTCATTTGGGCCATGTTTTTTGTCTCATTTTGGCAGCCTCTCTGTATTAGGCATTAGGTAGAGCTGCTGTGACTCCCTCTGTCTTGGTAGTGTGGCCTAATGTAGTAGGTGTCATATAAGGTCCAGTGGCATAGCCTCCCCTGTCACTCAAGCTGGGTACTTGAGGTGAGCCCTTTCATGTGGGTTGAGTACATCCTTCTCTTGTATTGAGCCTTGTTTGCTGTTGGCAGACCAGTGGGAGTGATTTAAACAGGCCAGTCCACTGCAAGGACTGGCTGTGACCACTGACCACCAACTTCTGCCCTCCATGGAGGATCAGTTGTGCAGGGGCAGGGTGGTGGTGCTTCAACGTGTTCTGTAGCTGTCCACTGGGTGCACAGGCTCTGGGGTTTCTCGGATGGTGCAGGGCAAGGTCATCCCTCACCTGTGCTCTGCCTAGGGGATACTCTGCATGAACAATCTCAGATGGCTGTTACTTGTGCTGGGCTTGGAGGTTCCCAGGTCGTGCCACACTGTGAATCTAAGCTGGCTGGTGCTAGTGCAGGTCCTGGTGCCACATAGCAAGAGGTATGGGCCTGGGGGCTCACTGAGACTGGCTGTTGCTTGCTTGAAAGGATTTAGGAAGTTGTGAAGCATTAGCCAAGTCCAGCCATTCATATGGAAAAGTCACAGTTAACAGTTTGGGTGAGCCCATAAGTTGGGTGGGATGGAGTCTCAGGGAATCTCCAGGGTCGGGCAAACAGTGTTAGCCAGGTTGATGGAGTCTCAGATATTGCACCCGCCTGCCAGCTCTATGGCTCTGCGGGAGGAGGGCTCAGAAAAGGGACAATGACCTCTGTCCACCTTTCTGTCTCAGAGAAAGCTGTCCCCCAGCTCCTGCCTTGATGCCAGACACTTGTGTTCCTTCATGTATGCCACTGGTGCCTTCCTAGCTGCTACCCACGTGCTGGAGCTCAGAGGGAGTGAGTCTGAATCAGTCTGTATGGGGGGTGTTTAAGATAAACTGCTTGGGACTCCATAAGTTTCTTCCAACAACTCAATCCCTGCTGTTTCTTTGAAGCCAGAAGTTATGGGGTCTTATACTCCTGGCACTGGAACCCTGGGCTGGAGGGCCTGGTATAGGGCTGGGACTTCTCACTCCCAAAATAGGTCTCCCAAATTTTTATCCACCACACATATTTGTGGGACCAGCTCGTTCTGTGTTTCTGCCCCTCCTACCAGTCTGTATGGATGTGGTTTCTTTAATTCTGTAGCTGTCAGACTTCCATTCAACTTGATTTCTGATGGTTCTGAGTGATGGTTGTTCTGTATTTTAGTTGTAATTTTGATGTGGTTGTATGAGGAGCCGAGCTGTGTTTATCTATGCTGCCATCTTGCCTGGAAGTTGTAACCTCCATTTCTAACCTACAGGGTTTGGAGGACTTTTTGTTGGTCTAGGAGATTCCTGATAGTACAAAACAAGGCCCTCAGCTCTGCCTCCACCCAGCCACCTCAGCCCTGCTGTGCTTTCTGCCAAGAGCCTGGGGTTCTCAGCTCTCATGTTATTAAGGCAGTTTCCCACTTTTTCAAAAAATGGAAATGTCTTAAAAAATTCTTTAATTTGAAACATTTTAAACATGCCCAAGAGAAGAGGATAAACAATAACTTCCTAGTCTCCATCTTCCTGCCCACCCCTGAGGTGTCTACTTGTGGCAGTCTTGTTTATTTCATCCTCCCCTACACCCCTACTTCTAAATTGTTTTTTTTTATTGTTGTTGTTCATCATATTTTACTAAGAATCCAAGCTGAGTATCACAGCCAAACTAACTTTTTTTCTAATTAATATTATTATTCTATTACAGTTGTCCCATCTTTACCCCATTGTCTCCTCTGCCCCACCCACCTCCCACCTTTCCCACAATCAGTCCCCACACTGTTGTCCATGTCCATGGGTCATTAACATTAGTTTCTTGACTAGACCCTTCCACTTCATTTCCACCCTTCTCGCCCTGCCCCCTCCCCTCTGGTCACCGTCAGTCTGATTCTTGTTTCTACGCCTCTGGTTCTATTTTGCTCGTTTGTTTTGTTCATTAGGTTCCTGTATTAGGTGAGATCATAAGGTATTTTTCTTTCTTTGCCTGGCTTATTTCACTAAATATAATACCCTCCAGTTCCATCCATGTTGTTGCAAAAGGCAGGAGTTTCTTCTTTCTTTCTGCTGCATAGAATTCTATAATGTAGATAGATGTACCATAGTTTTTTGATCCACTCAACCGCTGATGGACACTTAGGCTGTTTCCAGCACTTGGCTATTGTAAATAATGCTGCTATGAACATAGGGGTGCATAGGTTCTTTTGAATTGGTGTTTCAGGATTCTTGGGGTATAATTCTACTAGTGGAATCGCTGGATCAAAAGGCAGTTCTGTTTTTAGTTTTTTTAAGAAATTCCATACTTTTTCCCATAGTGGCTGCACCAGTCTGCATTTCCACCAACAGTGCACTAGGGTTTCCTTTTCTCCACATCCTCGCCAGCACTTGTTGTTTGTTGATTTGTTAATGATGACCATTCTGACCTGTGTGAGGTGGTATCTCATTGTGGTTTTAATTTGCATCTCTCTGATGGCTACTGATGTTGAGCATTCTTTCATATGCCTATGGGGCCTCTGAATATCCTCTTTGGAGAACTGTCTGTTCAGGTCCTCTGCCTATTTTTTAATTGGATTGTCCATCTTCTTGGTGTTGAGTTGTATAAGTTCTTTACATATTTTGGAGATCAAACCTTTGTCCGCGGTATCATTGGCAAATATGTTTTCCCATATATTTGTTTCCCTTTTCATTTTGTTGATATTTGCCTTTGCTGAGAAGAAATTTTTAATTTGATGTAGTCGTATTGGTTTATTCCTTCCTTTATTTCTCTTGCCCTGGGAGATGTATCAGCAAAAATATTGCTGCATGGGTTATCTGATATTTTACTGCCTATTTTTCCTCTATGATTATCACAGCTTATATTTAAGTCTTTTATCCATATTGAGTTTATTCTGGTGTATGATGTAAATGGTGTTCTAGTTTCATTTTTTTTTTTTTTTTTTTTTTGCGTGTCCCTGTCCAGTTCTCCCAACACCATTTGTTAAAGGGGCTATTTTCACTCCATTTTATTCTCCTTCCACCTTTGACAAATATAAATTGACCATAGAGACCTGGGTTTATTTCTGGGCTCTCTCTTCTGTTCCATTGATCTATATATCTGTTCTTATGCCAGTACCAGACTGTTCCGATTACCGTGGCCTTGTAATATAATTTGGTATTAGGTATTGTGATTTCTCCTACTTTATTCTTCTTTCTCAAGATTGCTGAGGCTATTCGGGGTTGTTTTTGTTTCCATATAAATATTTTAAGTATTTGATCTCTGTCTGTGAAATATGTCATTGATATTTTTGTAGGGATTGCGTTGAATCTATAAATTGCTTTGGGTGCTATGGACATTTTAATGATGTTGATTCTTCCCATCGTGAACATGGTATATGCTTCCATTTATTTGTATTTTCCTTAATTTCTTTTTTTTTTTAATTTTGGTTTTTCAATTACAGTTGTCCCCTTTTCCCCTAATTTCTCTCCCCCACCCAACCCACCCCCTCTCCCGCAATCATATCCCTCCCCGTTGTCCATGTCCATGAGTCTTTTATACAGGCTCTTTAATTAAACCCTTCCCTTACTTATCCCCCTTCTCTCCCTCTCCCCTCCCCCCTATTGACTGCTATTCTGCTCTTTGTTCTATTTAGTTCCTTTGTTTGTGTTGTTCTTTAGTTTCCTGTATTAGGTGATATCATATGTTATTTTTCTTTCTTTGCCTGGCTTATTTCACTAAGCATAATTCTCTCTAGTTCCATCCATGTTGTTGCAAATGGCAGGAGTTCCTTCTTTCTTTCTGCTACATAGTATTCCATTGTGTAAATGTACCACAGTTTTTTGATCCACTCATCTACAGATGGGCACTTAGGTTGTTTCCAGCACTTAGCTATTGTAAACAGTGCTGCAATGAACATAGGAGTGCATAAGTTCTTTTGAATTGGTGTTTCAATATTCTTAAGGTATAATCCTAGTAGTGGAGTCGCTGGTTCAAAAGGCAGTTCCATTTTTAATCTTTTGAGGTAATTCCATACTGTTCTCCATAGTGGCTGCACCAGTCTGCATTCCCACCAACAGTGCAGTAGGGTTCCCGTTTCTCCACATCCTCGCCAGCACTTGTTGCTTGTTGATTTGTTGATGATGGCCATTCTGACTGGTGTAAAATGGTATCTCATTGTGGTTTTTATGTGCATCTCCCTGATGGCTAATGATGTTGAGCATTTTTTCATGTGTCTATGGACCTTCTGTATGTCCTCTTTGGAGAAGTATTTGTTCAGGTCCTTTGCCCATTTTTCAATTGGGTTGTTTGTTTTCTTGATGTTGAGTCGTATCAGCTCTTTATATATTTTGGAAATCAGTCCCCTGTCTGTGATGTCATTGGCAAATATGTTTTCCCATATGGTTGGTTTCCTTTTCATCTTGCTGATGTTTTCTTTTGCTGAGCAGAAACTCTTCAGTTTTTTGTAATCCCATTTATTTATTTTTTCCTTTATTTCTCTTGCTTTAGGAGATGTATCCGTGAAGAGATTGTTACGTGAGATATCTGATATTTTCTTGCCTATGTTTTCCTCTAGGACTTTTATGGTGTCACGGCTTACATTTACGTCTTTGATCCATCTTGAGTTTATTCTTGTGTGTGGTGTAAGTTGGTGGTCTAGTTTCATTTTTTTGCAGGTCCCTATCCAGTTCTCCCAGCACCATTTGTTAAAGAGGCTCTTCTCACTCCATTTTATGTTCCTTCCTCCTTTATCAAATATTAGTTGACCATAGAGGCCTGGGTTTATTTCTGAACTCTCTATTCTGTTCCACCGATCTATATGTCTGTTCTTATGCCAGTACCATACTGTTTTGATTACAGTGGCTTTGTAGTATTGTTTGATATCTGGTGTTGTGATTCCTCCTGCTGTGTTCTTCTGTCTCAAGATTGCTTTTGCTATTCGGGGTCTTTTTTGGTTCCATATGAATTTAAGGAGTATTTGTTCTAGGTCAGTGAAATATGTCGTTGGTATTTTAATAGGGATTGCATTGAATCTGTAAATTGCTTTGGGTAGTATGGCCATTTTGATGATGTTGATTCTTCCCATCCAAGAACATGGTATTTGCTTCCATTTATTTGTTTCTTCCTTAATTTCTTTCTTCAATGTTATGTAATTTTCAGAGTACAGGTCTTTTATCTCTTTGGTTAAGTTTACTCCGAGGTACTCTATTTTTCTTGTTGCTATAGTAAATGGTATTTTCTTTTCTGTCTCTGTCTCTGCTATTTTATTGTTGGTGTACAGAAATGCCTTAGATTTCTGTATATTTATTTTGTACCCTGCGATTTTGCCAAATTCACTTATTATATTGAGTAGTCTTTTAGTGGAGTTTATAGGATTTTCTAGGTATACTATCATGTCATCTGCATATAATGAAAGTTTTACTTCCTCTTTCCCAATTTGGATGCCTTTTATTTCTTTTTCTTGTCTGATTGCTGTGGCTAGGACTTCCAACACTATGTTGAAAAGGAGTGGAGAGAGTGGACAACCTTGTCTAGTTCCTGATTTCAGGGGGAATGCTTTCAGTTTTTGTCCATTGAGTATGATGTTGGCCTCAGGCTTCTTATATATAGCCTTAATTATGTTAAGATATGCTCCCTTTATTCCCATTTTGCTGAGTGTTTTCATCATAAATGGGTGTTGTACTTTATCAAATGCTTTTTCTGCATCTATTGATATGATCATGTGATTTTTGTCTTTCATTCTGTTTAGGTGATGTATTATATTTATTGATTTGCGAATATTAATCCATCCTTGCATCCCTGGAATGAAGCCCACTTGATCATGATGTATGATATTTTTGATGTATTCCTGGATCCTGTTTGCCAATATTTTATTGAGGATTTTAGCATCAATGTTCATCAGTGATATTGGCCTGTAGTTTTCTTTCTTTGCTGTGTCTTGACCTGGTTTGGGGATTAGGGTAATAGTGGCTTCATAGAAAGAGTTTGGGATTTTTCCCTCTTCTTGGATTTTTTGGAACAGTTTGAGGAGGGTAGGAGTTAGTTCTTCCCTGAATGTTTTGTAGAATTCGCCTGTGAAGCCATCCGGTCCAGGGCTTTTGTGTGCTGGGAGATTTTGGATTACTGTTTCAATTTCCTTTTTTGTTACTGGTTTGTTGAGACTTTCCACTTCTTCTTGATTCAGCTTTCGAAGGTTGTATGTTTCTAGAAATTTGTCCATTTCTTCTAGATTGTCAAATTTCTTGTCATACAGTGAAGTAATTTCTAACTATCATTTGTATTTCTGAGGTATCAGTTGTGATTTCTCCTCTTTCATTTCTGATTTTGTTTATTTGTGTCTTCTCTCTTTTTTTCTTGATTAGACTGGCTAGAGGCTTGTCGATTTTGTTGATTTTTTCGAAGAAGCAGCTCCTAGTTTTGTTGATCTTTTGGATTGTTTGTTTAGTCTCTATGTCATTTAGTTCTGCTCTGATCTTGATGATTTCATTCCTTCTTCTTGCCCTAGGCTTTCTTTGTTGTTGTTGTTCTAGTTCTTGTAGCATTATGGTTAGGTTTTTGTATTTGAGATTCTTCTAGCCTTTTCTGATATGCCTGTATTGCTATAAACTTCCCTCTCAGTACTGCTTTTACTGTGTCCCACAGGTTTTGGGTTGTTGTGTGCTCATTATCAGTAGTTTCTAGAAATTTCTTGATTTCTTCTTTGATGTCATTGTTAACCCATTCATTATTTAATAGCATGTTATTCAATCTCCATGAGTTTGGGTGTCTTTGATTTTTTTCCCTGAGGTTGATTTCTAGTTTCAAGGCATTGTGATCTGAAAAGATGCTTGATATGATTTCAATTTTCTTGAATTTGTTGAGGCTTGTTTTGTGACCTATCATGTGGTCTATCTTTGAAAATGTACCATGTGCACTTAAAAAGAATGTATATTTTGCTTCTTTGGGGTGAAAAGTTCTATATATATCAGTTAGATCCATGTGGTTTAGTGTGTTGTTCAATGCCTGTATATCCTTGGTGTTTCTTTGCTTTGATGATCTGTCTATTGTTGATAATGGAGTGTTGAAGTCCCCTACTATGAGTGTGTTGTTGTTGATATCTTTTTTGTGGTCTTCTAGTATTTGCTTTATGTATTTGGGTGCTCCTATGTTGGGTGCATATATGTTTATCAAAGTCATATCTTCTTGATGGATTGTTCCTTTAAGTATTATGAAATGTCCTTTTTTGTCTCTTTTTATTGTCCTTGCTTTGAAATCCGTTTTGTCTGATATGAGAACTGCTACCCCGGCTTTTTTTTCCGGTCCTTTTGCTTGGAATATTTTTTTATATCCCTTTACTTTCAGTCTGTGTAAATCTTTTGTTTTCAGGTGTGTTTCTTGTAGACAGCAAATATGTGGGTCCTGTTTTCTTATCCATTCTGTTACTCTATGTCTTTTAATGGGAGCATTTAATCCGTTTACATTTAAGGTTATTATTGACGTGTATTTATTCATTTCCCTTTGTACCTCTATTCCTCTCCTCTCTTGTTTTTTTCTTCTTTTTTCTTAAAACACTCCCTTTAGCATCTTTTGCAATGCTGGTTTGGTGTAGATGTATTCTTTCAGTCTTCCTTTGTCTGAGAAACTCCTTATTTCACCTTCTATTTTGAATGAGAGCCTTGCTGGGTAGAGTATTCTTGGTTGTAGGCCTTTGTTTTTCATTGCTTGAAATATTTTTGACCATTCCCTTCTGGCTTGTAATGTTTCTGTTGAGAAATCAGTTGATAGCCTTATCGGAGCTCCCTTGTATGTTATTTGCTGTTTTTCTCTTGCTGCTTTTAGGATTCTCTCTTTGTCTTGGAATGTTGCCATTTTAACTATGATGTGCCTTGGAGTGGGTTTTTGGGGGTTCCTCTTGATTGGAACTCTCAGTGCTTCTTGGACTTGCATAGCTTTTTCTCTCATCAGGTTCGGAAAATTTTCTGTCACTATTTCTCCTATCAAATTTTCAATTCCATGCTCCTTTTCTTCTCCCTCTCGTATTCCGATGATCCTTAAATTATTTTTCTAATGCTATCCTGTAATTCCCTTACATCTTGTTCATATTTTTTCAATCGTTTTTCATTTTGCTGTATTGTCTGGGAGTTTTTCTCTACATTATCTTCTAACTCACTAATCCGATCCTCTGCTTCGTTTAGTCTGCTTTTGACTGATTCTACTGTGTTTTTCAGTTCAGAGATTGCATTCTTAAGTTCTTCCTGGTTCTTGTTAACAGTTTCTATGTCTTTTTTTATGATGGTGTAGTTCTCTGCAAGTTCCCTGTAATTTTCTTGGAGCTGCTGGTAACTTCCTTGAAGGTTGTCATAGTTGATTTTAAGGATGTCGAGTATATTGAGCTTCTTTACAACCATTGTTTAGAATTCCATGTCTGACATTTGGGCTATGTCTATTTCATCTATCTCTCTTTCTGAGGATTCCTCTTTTCTTTTCATTGAGGGGTTATTTTTATGTCTTACCATGTTGGATTCTTTTTGTTTTTATTTATTTATTTATTTATTTGTTTTTTTTTTTTTTTTTTTTTTGCGGGGTGGGGGTAGTCTACTTTGACTTCCCTCCTTTGTGGTGTAATATTCTTTATCGAAGGTCTGGGAGTTTCAGTGGTGCAGTCTCTTTGATATCCTGAGCCTGATGGTCTTGAGTTACCCTTTATGTCGTTTGTTTATGCTGTTTGGTTATATTTCAGATGTTCTTTGATAGGATCTTCCTTCTGGCTAGTTGGTTGAGAGTCACTCTCTCCGCTTTGTCTTAAGTTCTTTTGTGGATATGCTGTTAAAGACATAAACACACAGCCCAGGCAGGAGACCCACACCCTCAAAAAGTATCCCCCACTCTATCCTGCTATCGTTAGCCAACTAGCCCATATTAATATAAATGTAGAGAGATTAGAGCTTTTATACTATAAGAAGAATAGATAAGAGTTGTTTTTGAGGAGGAAAAATATAATTTTTGATAGAGGGGGTGATAGATTAATAATAATTGAGACTGTGCAAGCCAGTAAGTAATATTTACATTGTATATTAATAAAAATAGAAGAAAAGGATAGAAAAATACATAATATAGTAAGAAAGTGGGATTGTATTGTATTTGAGTTTATATAGTAATTATATTATATTATTTAGAGTGATAGGGGGGCTAAACTAGACACACAAACGAATAAACAACGATTAAAGAGAAAGGATGAGAAGGAGAGGTGATATGCAACACGTTAGAGATAAAGTTTGTTATTTTTGGAAGAGGAGAAGGAAAAACACCCCCCAAGAAAATAGAAGAAAGAAAAGAAGAAAGAGAGAAAGAGAAGAAAATAAAAAATTTACCACAGAAAACCCCCCCAAAAAACCCCAAAAGGGAAGAAAGAAAGGAACAAAGAAAGATAGAGAAGAAAGAAAAAAAAGAGAGAAAAAAAATTGAAAGAAAGAAAAAAATATATATATACCCCCCAAACCCCCCCCCCAAAAAAACCCCAAGAAAAGAATAAAGAAAGAAGGAAAGAAAAGAAATAATTAAGAAGAAAGAAAGAAAAAGGGAGAAAAAAATTGGGGAAAAAAAAAAAAGCGATGTTTTTACTCCGTTTTAGCCTTGGTGTGTTGCCTTCTTTTTCTGTGTCCGCAGCTAGTCTAGTGTGGCAGGTCAGAGGTTCTTGTTTTTTGCAGGACTGGTGTGCGCCCCCAGTTGCTGGCAGGGTGCGCTCCCTTGCTGCCCGCTGGAGCCAGTTGAGGTGCCCTTGCTCAGGAGCCCCTGCGCGCTCGGGTGGCCCGAGAGTTTGCCCCGCGGTTGGAGCCTATTGTTGCTGGGCCGTGGTGGTTTTGTGTTCGCGCGGAGGTGTCCCTGCGCGTGTCCCTGCCCGTGCGGGTGGCCCAAGAGCTTGCCCCAGAATTGGCGCCTGTTGTTGCCGGGCCGCGGTGGTTCCGCGTTCGCGCCCAGGTGTCTCTGAGCGCATCCCTGCACTCGTGGGCGGCCCGAGAGCTTTCCCCGGGATTGGCGCCTGTTGTCCTTGGGCTGAGGTATTTTCGCGCTTGCGCGCTGCCCGTGCCCTTAGTCCCGCTGAGCCTAGCTCCGGGAGTTGGTCTCTTGCCTCTTATGGCAGGGCCGGGGACACTTGTGCTCAGTGGAAGTGAGTGTCCGTGAGTCGATGCCTCCCGCTGTTCCCGTGCCGCAGCCACCCGCCTTCCCTTACCTGTCTGGGCGGGCACAAACAGAGCCTGCGCTAGTGGTCTGCTTTCTGGCCTGGGGCCCTGCGCCCACGGGAGCTGTCTAGGGGTGTCTGTGCACGGTTCTCTGCCTGTTCAGTGGGCCCTCCCTGTGCCCGTAGGGGCACTGATCTTATGTCCGTTGGGGACTGTCCGAGGGACTCCTGGACTCACGGCCCCGCGCACCTCGGCCAGTGAGTGAGAGCACTTCCCTATGTGCGCCCCCGGGACCCAAGGGTAGGGTTGGGGAGTGGATGAGCGCGCCTCTGCGCCTGGGCTCCTCCAGAACGGCCTACCACCCCCAAACTTTCCTCCCCTCTCCACCGTCCACTAGAGAAAAATATAAAGGAGAATTATGTTCTCACTTGCCCGGCAGCACGCTGTCTCCTGTCCTTCAGCGCCAATGCCACTTGGTCGAGTCCCGTCTCTGCCAGGGGGCAGAGATCCGCTCTCTGCCTGACTCCTCTCCGGGCAGCCTGTGGTTGCCAAAAATCCTTTGTGTGCTTCCCGCTGCAGCTCAGGCAGCTGTCCCAGTCTGGAATCCCGTTTCGTCCCCTTTTTCTCCACTATCCTCACTAAACAGGTTGTTCCCAGATGGATTTTCTCTAATCTAGCAGTGCCTTGGCTCAACTCTTGCCAATGTCCAGCTGCTCACTGAGATGTTCTGTCTGCAATTAGCCCAAACTGCAGACGGGTCTCCGGAGCCTAAAACCGCAACCTCTCCTCACTCCTCCGCCATCTTACCTTCCTCTTTTCCTTAATTTCTTTCTTCAGTGGTCTGTAGTTTTCCTAGTACAGGTCGTTTACCTCCTGTGTTAAGTTCATTATGAAGTACTTTATTTTTCTTGTTGCTATAATATATGGGATTTTTTTTTGTAGTTCTTATCTCTGACATTTCATTGTTGGTGTACAGAAATGCCTTCGATTTCTGAATATTGACTTTGTACCCTGCTACTTTGCCAAATTCACTTATTAGGTTGAATAGGTTTTTGGTAGTATCTATAGCATTTTCTATCTACACTATCATGTCATCTGCAAATAACAACAGCTTTACTTCCTCTTTTCCAATTTGAATGCCTTTTATTTCTTTTTCTTGTCTGATTGCTGTGGCTAGGACTTCCAAAACTATGTTGAATAGAAGTGGAGGGAGTGGACATGCTTGTCTCGTTCCTGATCTTAGGTGGAATGCTTTCAGTTTTTGCCCATTGAATATGATTTTGGCAGCAGGTTTCCTGTATATGGCATTTATTACATTGAGGTATGCTTCCTTTGTTCTCATTTTGTTGAGTGTTTTTTATCATAGGAGGGTGCTGAACTTTATCAAATGCTTTTTCAGCATCTATTGATATTAATGTGTGGTTTTTGTCTTCCATTTTGTTTATGTGCTATATTACGTTTATTGATTTGTGAATATTATACCATCCTTGCATCCCTGGGATGAATCCCACTTGATCGTGGTATATGATCTTTTTAATGTATAGTTGAATCTGGTTTGCCAATATTTTTTTTAGGATTTTAGCATCTATGTTTATCAGCATTATTGGCCTATAGTTTTCTTTATTTGTTGTGTCTTGACCCGCTTTTGGAATCAGGGTAATACTGGCCTGATTCCCTCCTCTTCGATTTTTGGAATAGTTTGAAGAGAATAGAAGTTAGTTCTTTGAATGTTTTGTATAATTCACCTGTGAAGCCATCTGGTACAGGGCTTTTGTGTGCCGGGAGTTTTTTGATTACTGCTTCAGTTTCACTAGTTGTTATCATTTTATTCAGGTTTTCTGCTTCTTGATTCAGTTTTGGAAGATTATATGTTTCCAGAAATTTCTCTATTTCCCCTAGGTTGTCAAATTTCTTGTCATATCATTGTTCATGGTAATTTCTTTCAATCCTTGTATTTCTGTGGTATCGATTGTGATTTCTCCTCTTTCATTTCTGATTTTATCTATTTGGGTCTTCCGTCTTTTCTTCTTGATGAACCTGGTTAAAGGCCTGTTGATTTTTTTAAAATCTTTTTAGAGAACCAGCTCCTGGTTCTATTGTTCTTTGAATTGTTTTTTTAGTCTCTATGTCATTTAATTCTGCTCTGATCTTGATGATTTCCTTCCTTCTAGGGCTTTGTTTGTTGTTGTTCCTCTAGTTCTTGTAGATGTAGGGTTAAGTTATTTATTTGAGATTCTTCTATCCTTTTTAGGTAGGCTTGTATTGCTATGAACTTTCCTCTCAGAACTGCCTTCGCTGTGTCCTATAGGTGTTAGGTTGTTGTGTGTTCATTTTCATTTTTTTCTGGAAACTTTTTGATTTATTTCTTTATATCATTGTTAACACATTCATTATTTAATAGCATATTATTCAGTCTCCATGAATTTTAATGTTTTTGAGTTTTTCCTTGAGGTTTCAAGCCCTTTAGATTTGAAAAGATGCTTCATATATAATTTCAATTCTTTTGAATTTGTAGAGGCTTGTTTTGTGTCCAACCATGTGGTCTATCTTTAAAATGTTTCATGTACACTTGAAAAGAATGTGTATTTTTCTTCTTTGTGGTGAAAGTTTCTTTATATATCAATTAAGTCAATTTGATCTAGAGTGTTGTTCATTGCCACAGTATCCTTGTTGTTTCTTTGCTTGGAAGATCTATCTATTATTGACAATGGGGTGTTAAAGCCCCCTACTGTGAGTGTGTTGCTGTCGATATCTTTCTTGAAGTCCTCCAGGATTTTTTTTATATGTTTGGGCGCTCCTATGTTGGGTGTATATATGTTTATAAGGGTTAGATCTTCTTGATGGATTGTTCCCTTAAGTATTATGAAATGCCCTTCTTTGTCTCTTTTTATGGCCTTTGATGTGAAATCTGTTTTGTCTGATATAAGTATTGCTACCCCAGCTTTCTTTCATGTCCATTAGCTTGAAATATTTTTTTCCATCCCTTCACTTTCAGTCTCTGTAGATCTTTAGTTCGGAGGTGGGTCTCTTGTAGACAGCATATATGTGGGTCATTTTTTCATATCCACTTTGCTACCCTGTGTCTTGATTAGTGAATTTAATCCATTTACATTTAAGGTCATTATTGATAGTACTTATTCATTGTCACTTTTCACCTCTGTACCTGTGTTCCCTTCTGTCTCGCTCTTTTTCTTCTTTTTCTTAGAGCATTCCCTTTAGCATCTCTTGCAATGCTGGTTTGGTCGAGATGTATTCTTTTTGCCTCCTTTTGTCTTGGAAACTCCTTATCTCACCTTTCATTTTGAAAGAGAGCCTTGCGGGGTAGAGTAGTCTTGGCTGTAGGCCTTCGTTTTTCATTCCTTGGAATATTTTTTGCCATTCTCTTGTGGCTTGTAGTGTTTCTGTTGAGAAATCTGATGATAGCCTTATTGGAGCTCCCTTGTATGTTATTTGCTCTTTTTCTCTTGCTGCCTTTAGGATTCTCTCTTTGTCTTTGAATGTTGCCATTTTAATTATGATGTGTCTTGGAGTGGGCATGTTGGGGTTCATCTTCATTGGGACCCTCTGTGTTTCCTGGACTTACATTACGTTTTCTCTCATCAACTTAAGGAAGTTTTCTGTCATTCCTTTCTCAAACAGATATTCTATCCCTTGCTCCTCTTCTCCTCTGGTAGTCCTGTGATATGGATATTATTATGTTTCATGTGGTCCTACAGTTCTCTTAAACCCTCTTCATTCTTTTTAAGTCCTTTTTCATTTTTTTGCACTGTCTAGGCATTTTTTTCTATGTTGTCCTCCAGCTCACCGATCTGATCTTCATCTAGCCTGCTTTTGGTTCCTTCTACTGTATTCTTCAGTTCAGAAATTGTATTCTTCATTTCCTCCTGACTCTTATTGATATTTTCTGTCCTTTTTAATGCTGGTATATTTCTCAGTAAGTTTATTGTATCTTCCCTGGAGTTCTTTGTAGTTTTCTTTGATCTCATTGAGCTCATTGAGCTTCCCTATAATCATTATTTTGAATTCTGTGTCTGATAGTTTGCTTACCTCTATTTCAGTTAGCACTCCTTCAGTGGATTCCTCTTTTCCTTTCAATTGCGGGTTGTTTCTTTGTCTCCGCATTTTTGTGACTCTTGTTGTTTGTTTCTGCTCTTTAGATTGATCTGCTTTGACTTCCTGTCTTTGTGTTGTGACCTTCTGTGGTAGGGGTCCTGTGGTATTCAGTGGTGCAGCTGTTTGACCTCTTGAACTTGATGCTCTTGGGTTTCCCTTTATGCCATTTATTTGGACTATCTGGTTGTACTTGTGTTTTGGTTATTGTTGTGTTGCTCTTTGGTGGGTCCTTTCCTCCAGCTAGCCCACTGAGAGTCATTCCTCCCACCACGTTTTGTATACTGTTGTACAGGTGCACTTTCTTTACTTCCTGAATCTGCCCGTGGTGGCATTAGATCATATCCCAGTCTCGGCCTAGTCAGCCTGTTCAAGCCTACCAGACATCTACTGGCTTTGTCTGTCTCCTTTAGTTGTCAATGTATTCAGTCTGTGATCAGGCTTAAGCACCGAGGGTAGGGCAGATTAATCCTGTGGGTAGGGCTATTGCTTCCCCTCTAGCTGACACTACTTGGAGGAGAGTGGTCTGTCTGCAGTATGGAGAATGAATCAGCACTGGGACCTGGTTGGCTTCTCCCTCTGTTCTCTCCTCAAAGTCCCCACCCCAAATTCTCCTTAAGCGTCTCCAGTCCACTCTGCCCTCACTCTGCTGGAGCCCAAGGTAAGTGGGTGTCAGTGTATTTTTATATGTCGTCTCTTTAAGAGCTCTTTGTCTCCAGCTCTTTCTCTCAGATGAGCAGAAAACCCCATGGTTTTTCGATTTTTACACCTGGATACTATTTTACTTTCTGCTCTTTTGCTGTAGGTTGGGAAGCCCAGCTGGGAGTTTAGACCCCACCATTCTCAGGGGGAAACCCCGGCTGCTGAGATGTTTCTCCATCCCTTTAGTTGCCACCCGCAGGAGCCCAGCCAGCCCTCTCGCATTTCCGTACTTCCTACCAGTCACATTGTGATGAAGTGGCCTTTTCTGTCTGTTCATGGTTATAAGGCTTATCTCCAGCTAGTGTTCAGTTGGTTGTTCTGGATGATTTCTCTGCAGTTAGGTTGTAATTCCAGATTGGTCCAAGGTGGAGGTTAGTGTAGCTTCCACTTACTCCTTCGCCATCTTGGATCTCCTCCCAGATTGTTTGAAGCACATTTAAGGTTGTTCATTTTTTTGAACAGTATCATACCATTATCATACCTAGAGCCAGGAAGTAATTATTTAATATCACATAATATGAAACACAACAATATTAGAACATAACATGTGCTCATTATAAAAAGAAAAAATAGTGTATGGAGCATATCATATAGGGCCAGAGCATTCTTCCCTTTTATCCCACCTTCCCAGGGCTAACTGGTGCTGACAGATTGTGGGCCATCTTCCAGCCTTTGTTTGTGCATATGCATGTGGCTGTGGGTTATGTGTATATATGTACGGAATATACTAGTAATGAAAAAGGCAGGATTTCTTATGTGTACTGTTTAGTTCCCTGGTTTGTTTTTTATGACTTAACAATGTCATAGATAGTTTTCTGTGTCATTTCTCACAGACCTACCTTATGCCTTGTAAATACCTGTATTCATTTTATATGGAGGTGTCATATATTTTTGTTGTTTCCCTAATGGCCTGCCATCCATTCTGACTTTTCTCTCAGTGCCCAGTTTCCTCTTGCAGTGCTAACACAGTCCACTGCACCTAATGAAGACAAGGCCTACTTGCAAGCTCTCTGTGCTCAGCAACTGTGGTTGATTACAAATGACCCTTCTCACGGGGTTCTCCCTCGATTTTCTATATCCAAACTCTAAAAGCCTTCTCAAATCCATATATAGCAGCTTTTTGTGGCTTTGTTATTTTGTAACACAAAATACTCAATGCATGATCTCTGTCTTTTATCCTTTTTCATATCAAGAAAGGTACTCCAACTTAAAAAGATTGGAAATTTCCAACTTTGGGTATTCAAATTATCTTTTTCAAGGGATGTTTTAAATTAGGGTTAAGGGTAGTTTTTAATCAAGGTTAAGGATTTAGAATCAAAATGTATATATAGTTGGTCTATGGTATGTCTTAAAATCTGGAAAGGCTGTCTTTGTCTTTTTAAAAAAAATTTTAGCAGTTGTGCCACAGTTTTACAGCTTATTCCTTGGCAGTACACCCCCACCCGCCCTCCCCCCAAAAGTGAAAACCAAACCTGTGAAATTTGAGTCAAGATAGGTAGGCACAGGATAAGGCAATGGTGACACTACAGCTATCAGGGTCTCTTCCCAGTCAAGAATGAGCCCATCTAAACAGGGGAGGAGGGTATGTGGGATGGGGGGTGAGCACTGGTCCTTTGGAACCCTACCTGAGTGTATATTGTTAGTTGCTTGCTAAAAGAAGATCTTTTAGTTTTAGAATTTAGTATTTTTTCCTTTTAAAGGTTTTTTTATTCAAGATAAATATGTAACTTAAAATAAATTAGTATTCAGGTGAAATCACCCTTGTGGTGATTTTAGAGGAATATTTTGCAGGTGATGAGTTTTGCTTCCTCTGGTTTTTAATAATAACAGGAAGTGAAATGATATCTAAAATGAACAAGTTGTAATGTGATTATTTTATTTTCTATCATTCTGTGCTTTTTATGAACCAGGGTGGTCTCTAGGTGAACATGGAGAATGGGCCAAATACAGCAATTTTGATGTCACTACTCGTGTGCCCCTGATATTCTATGTTCCTGGAAGGACAGCTCTGCTTCCAGAGGCAGGAAAGAAGCTTTTCCCTTACATCAACCCTTTTGATCCTGTCTCAGAATTGATGGAACCAGGTATACAGTATGCTAAAGTGATATTGCTTGATAGTATAGCTTCTTTAATTTATATAAATCACCTTACCAAATTATAACCTGGGGGCTTACCCAGTCCACTTTCCTGCCCAGTGTTGGTATTCCTACTCACAGTTCTTAGGTACTTTCCATCCTCTGTGTCAGAAAGGAGTGGCAGGGCTAGAGCTGACAAGTATGGCCCCTGTCCATGAAGAGCTATGGAAGGCAGGTGGGCTGGAGACAAAGAAACAATAGGCATCCCCAGGATGGGGAGGGCTCTCGGAGAGGAGACAGACAACAGTGGCCTACTCCAGAGCTCAGATGAAGCAGGTAGAAGCAGACATGGTCAGGGCAGGGGCTGTCCCCCAACAACCCCCACAAATGAGTAGAACTCCATCACCTACGCACTTCTGACAGGGACTTCGCCGTTTGTGAGAGAGACAGACATTGGCTGTTTTGGCAGCTCATTCTAGTGAACCACTAGATCTGTAACATTACTGGGTGATTCTTCAACCCTTCTTAACAGTGGAGGCCAAGTTTACTTTGACTTCCAGGTTCCAGTCCTTCCAAGCTTTGAAAACAACATAATCTTCTCTTCTCTAGGCTGAACTCCTCAGTCCTTTAGCTGTTTTTCTCAAGATAGTGTCAGACCCATGGTTGTCCTGGTCTCTGTCTTCTAAAATGCTCCAGTTTGAGAAAGCACTTCCAGAAATGTCCCTTGGAGAGGATCCCTCCTTGTCATACAGGGTGACCTGGATTATTTTGTTATGAATTTTCTCCTGACTTGATTTTCTCAGTGCAGAAATTAGGTGTGTGCTTTAGACAACATTTGCTCTTTTTGGAGGGCTTTTTTCTATGAATTCTGCTAAAGCAGGTTGCCCCCTTTCTGGAGTTCTGCATTTCCTCTATCTTTAACATCTATGTTCTGCACTTTACATTGATTCTTGTTTAAAATTTTCTTGGTTTTGGACCATTGTTCTGGCCTTTCTGAATCTTTCCAAGTTTGCTTTCTACTACTCAGTTTTATTTTCTGCACATTTGTGTTGTGTGCTGCATGTTCTGTCTTCTTCCATGTCATTGATAAAAAGTATTAAACAGTTTAAAGGCATGATTGTAGCCCTTTGTTTACTTGGAGAAGTCTTCTGAGAGGTTGAGAATCTTTTTGGCAACTTTTGTTTGGTCACTTATAAATTCATAAAACTACACTGTCATCCACTTTATTTACAAATTTTATCTCTAGCCTGTATCTTGTCCCTGAACTTGAAACTTGGGTTTCTAAGAGCCTGTCTACCTAGCTAGTCTCACATGCATAAAAATGAACCTCTGACCTTTCACCTCAAGCCTTTCCTTTGATAGTCTTCCCCTTCTCAGGAAATTGTAGTAGTCTCCCAGGCCCCAAAATTATGGAGTCATTTTAACCCTTATCTTTCTCTAGTATTTCATATATGATATGCAGTATGTCAACAAGCCTGCCACTCTCCATTCAGAATCTGTCCATAACATTTTTCATGACTTCATTGCTGCCACCATGCACCACACTGCCACCATTTCTTGCTGGATTGCTACAATTGGATTGCTAAGGTCTCCTGAGTATGGCCTTCATCCCCTAGAATTCTTCCTCATAGTAATCAAAGTGATCCTTTTAAAACCCAAGTCAGGTTGTGTTATAGCCCTGCTCTGGAGACTCCTATGCTCTCCTGTCTTGTTCTGAGCAAAAGTCCTTACAATGGCCAGGAAGGCCAGATCTGGGTCCCCATTATCCTTCTTTCCTATTTTTTTTATCAAATCCTATTTTTTCATTTAAAAAAACTTTATTGTTGCTCAATTCCAGTTGTACCAATTTTTCCCCCAATGCTCTCCCCTGCCCCTTCTCCCCCCATCCCCACAGTCAGTCTCAACCCTGCTGTTGATGTCCATGGGTCCTTTATACTTGTTCCTTGACTAGATCCTTCCCCTCTTTCCTCTGTTATCCCCCTCACTCCTTGCCTCCGGTTGCTGTCAGTTCTTTATTTCCATGTCTCTGGTTCCATTTTGCTCATTTGTTTGTTTTGTTCATTAGGTTCCACTTAGAGGTGAGATCACATGGTATTTATCTTTTGCCGCTTGGCTTATTTCACTTAGTATTATAGTCTCCAGTTCCATTCACCCTGTTGCAAAGGGTTGGAATTCCTTCTTCTTTCATTCTGCTGTGTAATACTCCATTATGTAAATGTACCACAGTTTTTTAATCCATTCATCTACTGATGGGCACTTGGCTGTTTCCAACACTTGGCTATTATATATAGTGCTGTTCTGAACGTGAGGGTGCCTAAGTTCATTTGAGTTGGTGTATCAGGATTCTTAGGGTATAATCCCAGCAGTGGAATAACTGGGTCAAAAGGCAGTTCCATTTTTAGTTTTTTGAGGAAATTCCATACTGTTTTCCACAGTGGTTGCACCAGTCTGCAACCCCACCAACAGTGCACTAGGGTTCCTTTTTTTCCACATACTTGCCAGCACGTGGTTTTTGTTGATTTGTTAATGATGGCCGTTCTGGCTGGTGTGAGGTGTTATCTCATTGTGGTTTTAATTTGCATCTCTGGTAGTTGGTGATGTTGAGCATCTTTTTATATGTCTGTGGGCTCTCTGTATGTCCTCCTTGGAGAAGTGTCTGTTCACATCCTTTACCCATTTTTTAATTGAATTTATTGTTTTCCTGGCTTTGAATCATATGAGTTCCTTATATATTTTGGAGATTAAACCCTTATCCACTGTATCATTGGCAAATATTTTCTTACAGTGGGTTCCCTTTTCATTTTGATGATGATTTCTTTAGCCATGCAGAAGCTTTATAGTTTGATGTAGTCCCATTTGTTTATATTTTCCTTTATTTCCCTTGCTCTAAGAGGTACATTGGCAAAAATATTGCTGCATGGGATATCTGAAATTTTACTGCCTCGGTCTTCTGCTAGGACTTTTATAGTATCATGACATATATTTATGTCTTTTACCCATTTTGAGTTTATTCTGGTGTATTATTAAGATGGTGGTCTAGTTTCTTTCTTTTTTTTTTTTTTTTGTGTGTGTGTGTGTTATGTGTGTGTGTGTGTGTTTATCAGGCCAGTTCTCCCAGCACCATTTATTGAAGAGGCTGTTTTTACTCCATTGTATGCTCATGCCCTCTTTGTCAAATATTAATTGGCCATAGATACCTGGGTTTATTTCTGGGTTCTCTATTCTGTTCCATTGATCTGTGTGTCAGTTCTTGTGCCAGTACCAGACTCTTTTGATTACAGTGACCTTGTAGTATAGTTTGATATCAGGTATTGGGATCCCACCAACTTTGTTCTTCATTCTCAAGATTGCTGAGGCTATTCACTGTCTTCCTTGGTTCCATATAAATTTTTGAAGTATTTGTTCTAGATCTGTGGAACATGCCATTGCTATTTTAATAGGAATTGCGTTGAATTTATTATTGCTTTCGGTAGTATGGACATTTTAATGATAATAGTTCTTCCAATCCATGAACAGGTTATATGCTTCCATTAATTTCTATCTTCCTCAATTTCTTCCTTCAGTGTTCTATAGTTTTCTGAGGGCAGGTCTTTTACTTCCTTGGTTAAATTTATTCCCAGGTACTTTTTATTTTTTTGTTGCTATAATAAATGGGATTTTTTTTCTCAGTTTCTCTCTCTGATAGTTCATTGTTGGTGTACAAAAATGCTGTTGATTTTGAAATATTGACATTATATTCTGCTACTTTGCCTAATTTATTTATTAGGTTGAATAATTTTTGGTGGAGCCTATAGGGTTTTCTATGTACACTATCATGCTGTCTACAAATAATGACAGTTTTGCTTCCTCCTTTCCAATTTGGATGCCTTTATTTCTTCTTCTTGTTGATTGCTGTGGCTAGGACTTCCAGTATTGTGTTGCATAAGAGTGGTGAAAGAGGACACCCTTCCCTTATTCCTGATCTTGAGGGAAATGCTTTTAGTTTTTGCCCATTGAATATGATGTTGGCAGTAGGTTTTTTGTATACGACCTTTATTTTGTTGAGGTATGCTCCCTCTATTCCAACTTTCGAGTGTTTTTATCATAAATGGGTGATGGATTTTATAAAATGCTTTTTCTGCATCTATTTATATAATCATATGATCTTGTCTTTCATTTTGTTTATGTTTTGTATCACATTTATTGATTTGTGAATATTGTAACATCATTGTATTACAGGAATAAATCCCATTTGATCATGGTGTCAGATCTTCTTAATGTATTGTTGGATCAGGTTTGCTAGTTTTTTGTTGAGGATTTTAGGATCTATGTTCATCAGAGATACTGGCCTGTAATTTTCTTTCTTTGTTGTGTCTTTACCTAGTTTGGGGATTAGGATAATACTGGACTCATAAAAAGAATTTGGAAAGCTTCTGTCTCCTTGAATATTTTGGAATAATTAGAGAAGGATAGATGTTAGTTCTTTGAATTTGGTAAAATTCTCCTGCGATGCCATGTAGTGCAGGGCTTTTGTGTGCTGGTAGATTTTTGATTACTGCTTCAATTTTGCTAGTTGTTATCAGTCTATTCAGGTTTCTTGCTTCCTTCCTGATTCAGTTTGGAAAGATTATAGGTTTCTAAAAGTTTATCCATTTTGCCCAGGTTGTCCAATTTAATAGCATATAGTTGCTTGTGGTAATTTCTTATAATCTTTTGTATTTCTGTGGTATTAGTAGTTACTTCTCTTTTGTTTTAGATTTTATTTATGTTTGTAGATTTTGTTTATCTTTTCAGAGAACCACCTCCTAGACTCATTGATCCTTTGGATTGTATTTTTTGTCTCTATGTCATTTAATTCTGTACTAATCTTGATTGTTTCCTTCCTGCTCTTTGCTCTGGGCTATGTTTGTTGTTGTTCTTCTATTACTTTTATTTATAAGGTTAGGTTGTTTAATTGAAAATTTTCTATCTTCTTTAGATAGGCCTGTATTGCTATGAAATTCCCTCTCAGGACTGCCTTCGCTGTGTCCCATAGGTTTGGGTTGTTGTGTGTTCATTTTCATTTGTTTCCAGAAACTTTTTGATTTCTTCCTTGATCTCATTGTTTTAACCCATTCATTATTTAATAATGTGTTATTCAGCCATTATGTATTTCAGTGTTTTACCGTTTTTTTTCCCCTTGAGATTGGTTCTAGTTTCAATCCATTGTGATATCAGAAGATGCTGGATATGATTTCAATTTTTTTGAATTTGTTAAGGCTTGTTTTGTGTTCTACCATGTGGTGTGTCTTTGAAAATGATCCATGCGCATCTGAGCAGAATGTATATTTTGTCTTTGTGGTGAAATGTTCTGTAAATATCAATTAAGTCCATTTGATCTAGAGTGCCATTCAGTGATGCAACATCCTTGTTGATGTTTGTTTGGAAGACCTATCCATTTTTGACATTGGGGTTTTAAAATCCCTTATAATGACTGTATTGTTGTCAATCTGTTTCTTAAAGACCTCCAAGATTTTCTTCATATATTTAGTGCACCTGTATTGCGTGCTTATATGTTTACAAGTGTTATATCGCCTTGTTGGACTACTTCCTTAAGTATTGTGAAATGTCCTTGTCTCTTGTTATGGCCTTTGCTTTGAAATCTATTTTGTGTGATATAAGTATTGCTCCCCAGCTTTTTTTTTTTTGTATATTTTATTGATTGTTGTTGCAGTAGTCCCAATTTTTCCCCCTTTGTTCCCCTCCCCCCAGTATTGCCCTTCCCTCCAGAAATCCCACCCCACCTTAGTTCATATCCATGGGTCATGCATATAAGTTCTTTGGCCTCACCCTTTCCTATATTATTCTTAAGTTACCCTGTCTATTTTGCACCAACCAATTATGCTTCTTGATCCCTGCACCTTTTCCCCAATTCTCCTCCTTCCCCCTCCCAGCTGATAACCCTCCAAATGATCCCCATACCAATGATTCTTTTCCTATTCTGGTTTGCTTCATTGGATTTTGTTTTTATTTTTTAGATTCAGTTGTTGATAGTTGTGAGGTTTTTTTTTTTTGTCATTTTAATGTTCATAATTTTGATCTTTTTAACTATGTCCCTTTGACATTTCATATAATGGCTTGGTGATGATGAACTCCTTTAGCTTTACCTTGTTTGGGAAGCACTTTATCTGCCCTTCCATTCTAAATGATAGCTTTACTGGATAGAGTAATCTTAGTTGTAGGTCCTTGCTTTTCATCACCTTGAATACTTCTTGCCAGTCCCTTCTTGCCTGCGAAGTTTCTCTTGAGGAATCAGCTGATAGTCATATAGGCACCCCCTTTGTAGGTAACTCTCTGCTTTTCTTTTGCTGCTGTTAAGAATCTCCCTTTATCTTGAACCTTTGGCATTTTAATTATGATGTATCTTGGTGTAGTCCTCCTTGGGTCTAGCTTGTTTGAGACTCTGTGCTTCCCAGACTTGTATGTCTGTTTCCTTCACCAAATTTGGGAAGTTCTCCTGTATTATTTTTTCACATAAGCTTTCCATTTCTTGCTCTTCCTCTTCTTTTTCTGGTACCCCTATGATTTGGCTGTTGGTATGTTTAAAGTTGTCCCAGAGGTTTCCAAGCCTCTCTTCATTTTCCTCAGTTCGTATTTCCTCATTCTGTACTGGTTAACTGTTTTTTTCTTCCTTATATTTCAAATTATTGATTTGAACCCCAGTTTCCTTCTTTTCACCATTGGTTTTATGTGGATTTTCCTTTGTTTCATTTAGCATAGCCTTCACTTCTTCCCTTATGCATTTGCCATACTTAAGTATATCTGTCAAGCCTGTAAGCATATTTATCACCAGTGTCTTGAACTCTACATCTGTGAGGTTTGCTTTCTCCTCATTTGTTTGGTTGGCTATCTCCTCGTCACTTAGTTCTCCCACTGGAACGTTGATCCGCTCCCTCTTTTGGGCCATCTCTCTCTGTCTCCTCATCTTGACAGGCTCCTGTGTTTGTTTGCCTCTGTGTCTTAGGTAGAGCTGTTGCACCTGTCCCCCAGCTTTTTTAAATGTCCATTTGCATGGAATATTTTTTCCATCCCTTCACTTTCAGCCTGTGTATATCTTTTGTTCTGAGGTGGGTCTCTTGTAGACAGCATATATGAGGGTTGTGTTTTTTGTTCATTCAGGTACCCTCTACCTGCTTATTGGAGCATGTAATTCATTTACATTTATGGTTATTATAAGTACATACTCACTCCCATTTTTTCCCGTTGTACCTGCCCCCGCCCCCAGTTTATTCTTTTTCTTAAAGCAGTACCTTTAGCATCTCTTGCAGTGTTGGTTTGGTAGAGATTTACTCTTGTAGCCTTCTTGTGTCTGGGAAGCTCTTTAGTTCACATTCCATTTTAAAATAGAGCCTTGCTGGATAGAGTTGTTTTTGTTGGAAGTCCTTGTGTTTTATTACTTAGAATATTTCATGCCAGTCTCTTCTGGCTTGTAGTGTTTTTGTTGTGAAACAAGCCGATAGCATTATCAGAGCTCCCTTGTGTGTTACTAGCTGTTTCTCCTTTGCTGCTTTTAAGATTCTCTCTTTGTCTTTAAATTTTGCCATTTTGATTGTAATATGTCCTGGAGTGGGCCTCTTTGGGTTCATCTTGATTGAACCCATCTGTGCTTCCTGGACTTGCATGACTTTTTCCCTCATGAAATTAGGGAAGTTTCCTGTCATTATTTTTTCGAACAGGTTTTCTATCCCTTGCTCCTTTTCTTCTCATTCTGGTATCCCTATGATGTGAATATCATTACGTTTCATGTTGTCCCAAAGCTCCGTTAAATGTTCCTTATTTATTTTTTTTAGTTTTTTTTTTCATTTTGTTTCTCTGCTTGGGTGTTGTTTTCTACTTTGTCTTCCAACTTGCCAATTTGATCTTCTGCTTCATCTAGCCTACTTTTAATTCTTTCTAGTGTGTTCTTCATTTCTGATATTGCATTTTCCCTTCCACCTGGTCTTATTCACAGTATTCATGTAGTTTCCACTAACTTCCTTGTAGTTCTCACTATGTTTCTGAGCATCCTTATAACCATACTTTGAGCTCTGTGTTTCATAAATGGCTTGCTTCAATTTCATTTAGTTCTTTTCCTGGAAGTTTCTACTTTCATTTGCAGGCTGTTTCTTTGTCTCCCCATTTTAGCTATCTCTTTGTGTTTGTTTCTACGTATTTGGTTGATCTGCTTTGACTTTCTGTCTTGTGGAGTGGCCTTATGTGTTAGGAGTCCTGTGGGGCTCAGTGATGCACTCACCATGATCTCTGGCTTGGATACTCTTGGAATGTCCTTTTGTGGGGGTTATGTGGCTCTCCTATTGTATTTGGGTCCTGCTTGTTATTGGCCCGTTCTTTGATGAAAACTTTCCTCCATCTGGCTGACTAAGGGGCTCATCCCCTCCCATAACCACCTCTGCATTGAGACATCTTCTAGGTGTGGGTTCGATCCCCAATCAGGACACCTATATGAAGCCACTTATCGACTCTTCTGCCTCACAGTGATACCTCTCTCTCTCTCTTCCTAGTCAGTAGAACATGTCCTGTTGTTACGGCTACATAGGCGAGATTGAACACTCTGAAGCGGTGTATAAAGTTAAGCAAAGGATTTTTAATATTGGCCAGGAGTTGGGCAGACCCTGAGCAGGTCTCTAACATGCTCCAACCTACAATGGAGTCTAAACGCTGGGCTTTTATACTGGTGCAGTCTCTTTGTTTCTTCTTTGGCGGGAAACAGCCTTAGGAAGAGGGGGCTGGGCAGGACTGCAGGAATGTCTTGGCAGTAACAGGAACAGAAATTCGCAAGGCTAAAGGTTATCTTCGACGGCAGCATAGCTCTTCAGCCAGGGACGAACTCCCTGTGAGGCAATTTATTTTCAAAGGGCTAGACATTCTGCAAAGCACAACCTTCACAAATGTTATAAACCAGACACAAGCAAGCAAATGGGAGGTGATAGAGGCTGAAGTCCTTTTAGCTTGTAAATCACTAATTGCTATAACACTCCTTCTTACATTCCTTTTTCCAAGGCCTTTTAGCAAGTCCTTGCTACTTCTTACAAAGAACATTTAAAGCCCTTACATACTTACATATTGAAACTTTTTACAGGGAATATTTGGTGCCCCTACATAATCCCCCCTCTAGTCCCTGGACTAAACCTATTAGGGACGTCTAGGGACTATAAGTAGGGTTTTTAAACCCTGGTTTTCAGGAGGGGCTTAGTAGCAAGGATAAGGAGTTGGGTATTTATAATGCTAGCTTTCAGGAGCTGCAAGGAAGAAATTAAGTTTTCAGAAACAAATGATAATGAGTATACAACATCCCAAAACTAAAAGGGACACAGCAAAAGCAGTTTTGAGAGGAAAGTCCATAGCAATACAGGCCTACCCAAAGAGGATAGAAGAACTCCACACAAAAATTTAACCCCACAGCTACAAAAACTAGAAAAACAATAATAAACAAAGCCCAGAGCAAGCAGAAGGAAGGAAATTATTAAGGTTAGAGCAGAATTAAATGACACTGAGACTAAACAAACAACTTAAAAGATTAACAAAAGCAGGGGCTGGTTCTAGGCTTATAAAGAAAAAAAGAATCCAAATAAACAAAATTAGAAACAAAAGAGGAGATATTATGACCGATAACACAGAAATACAAAAAATTGTAAGAAATTACTATAAACAACTATATGGCAAGAAACTTGACAACCTAGATGAAATGGACAAATTTCTAGAAACATATAATTTTCCAAAACAGAATTAAGAAGTAGAAAGTCTTAACAGACCAATAACAAAGAAGGAAATTGAAACAGTAATCAAAAATTTCCCGGCACACAAAAGCCCTGGATGGCTTTACAGGCAAATTTTACAAAATATCTAGGGAAGAACTAACTTCTACCCTTCTCAAACTATTCCAAAAATTCAAGAAAAGGGAAAAATTCCAAACTTTTTCTATGAAGCCAGTATTACCTTAATTTCAAAACCAGGTCAAGACATAACAAAGAAAGAAAACTACAGGCCAATATCGCTAATGAACATAGATGCTAAAATTCTCAACAAAATATTGGCAAACAGGATCCAGCAATACATCAAAAAGATTATATACTACGATCAAGTGGGATTCATCCCAGGGACACAAGGATGGTTTAATATTCGCAAATCAATAAATATAATACATCACCTAAACAAAATGAATGACGAAAATTACATGATCATATCAATAGATGCAGAAAAAGCACCTGATAAAGTACAACACCCATCTATGACGAAAACCCCCAGAAAAATGGGAATAGAGGGAGCATACCTCAACACAACCAAGGCTATATATGAGAAACCTGAAGCCAACATTCCACTCAATGGACAAAAAAAAGAAAACATTCCTTCTGAGATTAGGAACAAGACAAGGATGTCCACTTTTTTCCTTTTCTTTTTAAACAGTGCTGGAAGTTCTAACTACAGCAATTAGACAAGAAGAAATTAAAGACATTCAAATTGGTAAGGAAGACAAAACTGTTACCACTTGCAGAAGACACGATAGTATACATAGAAAACCTTACAGACTTTACAAAAAAACTACTTGACCTAATAAATGAATTTGACAAAACAGCAGGGCACAAAGTTAATATTCAGAAATTAAAAGCGTTTCTATATACCAACAAAACATTAGAGATAGAAACCAGAAAAAAATTCCATTTACTATAGCAACAAGAAAAACAACAGTATTCAGGGATAAACTTAACCAAAGAGGCAAAAGACCTGCACTCGGAAAGCTACACAACCCTGAAGAAAGAAATTAAGAAAGACACAAATAAATGGAAGCATACACCACATCCACGGATGGGAAGAATTAACATTTCCAAAATGTCCACATTATTTAAAGCAATTCATAGATTCAATGCAATTTCTATTAAAATACCAGCAACATATCTCACAAACCTAAAGCAAACACTTACAATTTAATTTAGCAGACATTTGTTAAGCACTTGCTATGTGCCATGCATTGTAGATTCAATGATTAATAAGAGCAAATGGAATGTTAGCAAGATGATGGAAAACAAATTTCCAGACCCTTATGGAAACATTAAATTAACAACTAGGAACTGACTAAAATAAGTTTTTACAGCTTTGAAAACTAGTCAAAGATTAATAGCAATTAAGGAAATGACCAACAAAGAAAGCACTACATTCAAAATGATAGAAAATTTTATGGCACTGTACTTATTTTTGCCTTACCCTTTTTTTTTTCAATGTAGTGCAGTATACTTGGGAGGAATTAGCCTAATTCCCAGTTTTTTTCTTTTCTTATAAGGAATGTCTGAAGCCCCTGTATAATTCCCCTCCTTAGACTTAAGACCTTTTATTTTATAAGAGGACAATGGGCGAAGGTCTCGTGCTCTTCTAGCTGCTTCAAGCTGAACATGGTCGTCGTCCTACCTACCCTTGGGTCTAGGAATTTCTAATAAGAGTGGGGGTGGAGGGGAGTGCGGCCCTCCCTTATGGGGAAGGATTTTTGCAGAGTCCAGGTCAGTTGGCTGTCCCCGGGCAGCGGCATTCTTGGTTTCCAAGGGCTGGCACTGTTGGACAAACTGACATCCTTGTCATATTCTGGAGGCAACAGATTTGGCAACAGGGTTAAAAGGCATAATTTAACCCACAACCACTAGATGACAAAAGACAGAGATTAATTTTTCAATGTCCCACATTAGGAAAAGAAATGGCTTCTTTGGAGGAAGGTGTGCAGGGCATGTCACACCTGTCCAAAATTCTTTTGCTCACTATACTTAGCTAGGGCTGAGGGAAATATTTTAGGTTTTTCCCCCTCTCAGACCTTTAGGCCCTTTTTGTCCAAGTCATTAGGATAGAAAAGAGAAATAAGTTTTTAAAGTGAAGCTCACAGACTACCCCATACTTTACCAACCCAACCACTTAGTTCAGCCAAACCGTCGAGTCTTAGGAGGAGGCACTGCAGATGGGCTTCTTAAGTGAGGCCTATAAGTACAATTACTCAGGTAATGAGATCATAAGCTTATGCCCTATGAAAACAGAAAGAACACACATGTTAATTCACACAACACAATTCACAAACCAGTCTCCAAATCGGAGAGACTGTCTTATTGGGAAGACATCCAGTTGCAAGGCATTTGACATTCTTCTTGCCTGTAAATAAAGCATCCTTGATAATGTCACAGACTTGGTTTAACTTTCAAATGAAAAACAAACTTTATAGACAGTTAGCTGCACTGAGCATTGCAATTTTCCTTAAGTCATGATTTTTCTCCTTAAGATCACCCTCCTTGTCAGTAAAGGGCTGCATTAAGTCCAGTTTTAATTTAGCCTGTTCATTTGCATAAAAACAACAAGAGCAGTGATTGATCACATATGATCTTTAAGTCTACTATGCTGGAACTTACGCAAGGAACCTTCATGTTGACTTTTAGTTTGCCCATTAGGGCACAGAAGCTGAGCCACACACCTGCCATTCAGCCTTGCCTGTAAACACCTGCTTTTCCCAAGTCCTTTGGATTTTTCATTGTGCCTTGAGGTTCCTTCTAGCCATTTTTCAGGAAAGCAACCTTCGTTCCTTCCCTGGAAAGACTGCCATGAACCGCACAACCAACCAAGGTGTCAGGCCTTTTTTCTCATGGGCTTTTCTTAGCTTCAAAAGTTAAATCCAGTTCCTTAGGGCTTCCTGGTAACAACAACCAGAGCCTAAGCATGCCTCTTTCAGGCATATTATTCCAGTCAATGTCTTGGTTAACAATACCTTTATTAACAACTGGTCTTTTTAGTTTTATGCAAAGAAACCTAATGTCATTACTTACTTCTTTAAATTGCCAAATTCTGGAGGGATCAGGTAGGGAGAAAAATATACAGTGTGAAGGAAAATCCTTGTCCTTCTAATATTTACTAAAACTGCATTTCCATGCCTTATACTTTCTTTTGTTCACTTTCCTACATGTGAAGTTTTCTTTTTTTTTTTCTTTTTAACTCTCTCTGGGGAACCTCAATTTTCTTTTCAGATTATATGGCTAATACCAATACAGAGAATTCTAGACCTTTTCTAGGTCCCCAATGGCTAATGCCAATTCCAACACAGGGAATTCCAAATGACCTTTCATAGGTCCCAAGGCTAAATGCCAATACAGAGGTACAGTAACCATACAATTAGACCACAAGTAGTTGAGGTTTCCTTTCCCCAGGTTTAAAACTTTCACAACCTTTCTATACATTTTTATGACTTTCCACAGACCTTCTGCAACATTCACAAACTTTCCATATATTTACCCATTCAGATTTAACCATAATCCATTTCCAATTCTTGTTCTTTTCCACACTGTAAAGTACTCTACTCAAACTCAGTATTTAGCAGCTAAAATTTCCCTAGATTTATAGATATTCTGCAGTTTTCTGAAGCTTCCTGCTTCTTCTTCTTCTTCTTTTCTAACATACACTTTTGAGCTTTCCTGAGAAGTTTTTCAATTGTTTTATTTGGCCTATTACTATTCTATTTAGGATTTTATTGGGAACCTTTTGTTTGGCCAGGACAATTCCCTGACCAGGAGGATGCTTGCATTTTTTTTATATTCTTATAGCAGCCCACCTGATTATTCCTCTTTCTTTCCTATTGAAGAGGATGTCTAGAATGGACATTAGTTTTATTCATGTGTAACAACACTTTTCCTTAAGATACAGGCACATTCCCCCTGCTGAAGCAGTGAGGAGATTGAAGGCTCTTTAGTTACAGCTTTAGAGGTGTTGCTGATTGGCACCCAAGCAGCTTGCACCAGTTTGAAGAAGAGCGGCCTGAGTTTTAAAAGTGTCACTTTTTTTTTTCCCTCCATGTTGGAGAGACAGACATTCTGCTCTTTCTGTAACCTGTAGCAAGGGGATTATAGACTGCCTCTTTGCTAGCAAATTTAACATTGCCCCTCCTTGTAGTTCTAGCAGGGAGTATTCAGATGCAAACTGAATTGCTAGAAGTTACCTGGGGTGGAAAGAAATGCTGCAAGCAATTTCTCTGGGGAAATTTTTAAGGAGCCTCATCCCTCTGGCCAGGGCTACAAGGCAGCAGGACACAGCACAGAGGGTCCTAGGCTTTTTTTTTTTTTGTGACACTGCCCATATTGATAGCCTTGGTTTTCCTGTTCCCCACCCCCCTCTCCTGCGCCTGCAGCTGTTTGAGAGATAGCAATTTGATCTGGGAACCAGGGGCCTTCCCAGATTACAGAATATGTGAAACTAACCCACGTTTGTTTGGCCTTCACTAGCCATCTGCAAGATAATACCTTCTTTTTTTTTCTTAAAAAAAACACTTTTCCCTTAGAAGTGCAGAGCAGGAGCCACTCTTTCAAGGCACAGCTCCCTCCTGCCTTGCTACTTCCCCCAATAACCCTCTCCTTTCTGCTTGTTGCATTTTTGCTTCCCGAGAGACACCGTTTTACACTTATAATATTTAGATTTAAAGTACTCCCAAGGGGGGGTGGGGCTATCCGACCCCAAAAGCAGACCACTCTGACCTACAGAATGTTTCCAGGGTGCCAGAGTTTATGAAGGGATTTTGTCCCCGGAACTTGGGGAAATTCTGGAGCACACAGTCAAGAACTATGGGTGCAGGCTTAGACTGGCGTCCCCTTATGTTGGCTAACGTGACTGCTACAAACATGCACTTAATTTGGATTACAATTAGGAGCTGGAACACAAGGCACAGGAGCAATTCCCCCCTCACGGCACAGACAAACACGGGCTGGGAGCTCCCAAAGGAAGCCAAACAAATGCCCGCTTGGCCTCTCCTCCTGCGAGGCTAGAGCCCACTCAGACTCCATAGACCGAAGTTTGTGGAGGCACACAAAAAGGAGGAAATAACTTTTTTTTACTTTAACCTTAACATTCACTCACACATTCACTCAGAGGTTAAACAATCCCACCCAAACCCCGCCTAGGCTTCTGAGATTAGATGAGCAGCATCGGCTACAGGCAGCAGAACCCCAAAACCAAAAGAGCTCTATACAATCCAAATGAAGCTAGCCAAGCCGGCTTCAACAAATTCCCTGTTCGGGAATATGTACCTCTGCGTCCAGAGGACAAAAGAGACCAAGTCTCAGTGGCAGTGGCCCAAGTCCGCTGCCCAAATGGGTTGCCACTCACCTGTCGCCGAGGCTGTCCTCTGTCCTTTGCTTACTCTAGACTGGGCCGTCAGGGCTTCTAGCAGCTCCCGAGTGTCTCCTGAAGGTGCAGGGAATTGCTCCCAATCAGAGCTTGCGGCCGCTGTCCTGCCACACGTCAGCTAGACACACGGGACCGCACGAAGCCCCGGGGGCTCACCGAAGGCGGCACCGCTTTACAGAGGCATCTCGCTGGGGCCTCCAAAATGTTACGGCTACATAGGCGAGATTGAACACTCTGAAGCGGTGTATAAAGTTAAGCAAAGGATTTTTAATATTGGCCAGGAGTTGGGCAGACCCTGAGCAGGTCTCTAACATGCTCCAACCTACAATGGAGTCTAAACGCTGGGCTTTTATACTGGTGCAGTCTCTTTGTTTCTTCTTTGGCGGGAAACAGCCTTAGGAAGAGGGGGCTGGGCAGGACTGCAGGAATGTCTTGGCAGTAACAGGAACAGAAATTCGCAAGGCTAAAGGTTATCTTCGACGGCAGCATAGCTCTTCAGCCAGGGACGAACTCCCTGTGAGGCAATTTATTTTCAAAGGGCTAGACATTCTGCAAAGCACAACCTTCACAAATGTTATAAACCAGACACAAGCAAGCAAATGGGAGGTGATAGAGGCTGAAGTCCTTTTAGCTTGTAAATCACTAATTGCTATAACACTCCTTCTTACATTCCTTTTTCCAAGGCCTTTTAGCAAGTCCTTGCTACTTCTTACAAAGAACATTTAAAGCCCTTACATACTTACATATTGAAACTTTTTACAGGGAATATTTGGTGCCCCTACACTGTATGCATTGTCTTCTTTCTAGTCTCATATCATCCTGATGGGGTGAGAAAGGGAAAGGAAGAGTCCAGCAGCAAAACTATAACTTGGGATGATGGCATGGTACTAGCACCACTCCCTCCAGTGAGTCTAAGCCTTGAGCTCCTGCTGCTGCGCTCCCACTGTGGCCTCTGCATTGTGTGCCACCCTGGTTGCCTCTCTCTGCCCCTGGTGCTCCTGGCTCCTCGGTCAATAAGCAGCACCTTCACTCAGATTCTGTCCGGTTTGCTGTTCCAGTGGGAAACAGGGCAAATAGTGCAGTCTCTGAACCCTGGCTCCCAGTGGTGGTGGGTGCAGAAGCCACAGAGGCTAGGCCAGGCACTGAGGTGCTGCTGGCCCAGTGGCTTCTTCCTGAGGAGGATTTTGTAAATACCACAATATGGCTCTTGCTCCAAACCTGTGTAGCCAGAAGCACCGGGCTGGGTGGTAGCAGTGGCAGTGGCTCTGCCAGGAAAGCCCTGGTTCCCTGCCCCTGAGTCCCCTACAGATGATAGGTACTTGCACACTCGTACATATGCTTGCACACTTGCCCACACACATGCTCACTCATACATGCTCTCACACACACTCAGCTGGATTTTCAAGTTTATTGCTCTGTAGTTTAGTTGCAAGACCAGTCTGAGGCTGGGGACATGTGGATAGAACTTCCAGCTACTTTGCAGCCATCTTGGAACCCAACACCCTACCTCCCTTTCTAACATCTTTTTTATAAGTGTGCAGGCCAGCTGTCCTGTGCAATGTCTCTGAGTCTGGAATTGTCTGATTGCTTCCTCATGAATAGATTCAGGATAAGCATTTTAAACACATGCACTACATGTGAGGCTATGTGCTCCCATTGTATCAGATCAGGGGCACTTCCTGGCAGCCTGTGCCATTTTTAGTGATACCAGATTTGATCATCTGGTTAAGGTGACCATGTCAGCCAGGTCTTGCCATTATAATAATGGTAATCTGAAAGATGCTACTATGAGACTTGGAACATCATATTCATTTGAAGACTTCTACCCAATGGTTGGGACTTCATCGATGATCCTTGCTTGAATCAATTATGACCTGGTGTTTTCAAAACTCCAGTGGTTTTTAAAAGTGCCAAGAGGCTGAGGGCATCTTCATTCTGCATCATGCTATTGGGTCAGGTGTTGAGTTGGCATTGTTTCTCAAATTCTTATGCTGAAAATAAATGTTGTAAAAGAAAAAAAGAAACTGTGGAGCCCAGATGACTCGTTTACTCATTCTGCCTGGCTGTGACAAGATTCTGTAATGTAACGCATTCTCCTGGGTCTTCTCCTTCTCAGGCCAGCAAGCTGTGGACCTTGTGGAACTTGTCTCTCTCTTCCCCACACTCGCGGGACTTGCAGGGTTGCATGTTCCACCTCGTTGCCCCATCCCCTCATTTCACGTGGAGCTGTGCCAAGAAGGCCAGAGCCTTCTGAAGCATTTTCCATTTCATGACTTGGAAGAGGATCCGACCCTGCATGTTAATCCTCGTGAGTCCATTGCCTATAGCCAGTACCCCCGGCCTGCAGATTTTCCTCAGTGGAATTCTGACAAGCCAAGTTTAAAAGATATAAAGATCATGGGCTATTCCATACGCACAATAGACTATAGGTATACTGTGTGGGTTGGCTTTAATCCCCATGAATTTCTGGCTAACTTTTCTGATATCCATGCAGGAGAACTGTATTTTGTAGATTCTGACCCTTTGCAGGATCATAACATGTATAATGATTCCCAAGGTGGAGACCTTCTCCAATCATTTACACCATGAGTTGTGTCAATCACAGAGGGTGTGGACACACACACACACACACACACACGCACACGCACACACAATGTGCCTGCTTGTGGCAGGAGACAGAAGGAGTTAGACCTGGTTATTTTGTGATTACTCTTAATATTGGAAGAAGTACAAGGGGTATGAAGTCAAAACATGCATCAACTATTTGGCCTAAGAATATGTAACAGCCAAATATTTTGATTTGGTCTTTATTAATTTCTGATTGGTAACTGAACTCGGGCTGGGCTGAACATTTTCTTTCCTTTTATTTTTGTTTTTGAAGTCATAGCTTATTTGTTGAATGAATAAGTACAGATTGGGCAAACTAAAATTTTCATACCTTTAGATATAAGCCCATAATAACCAAACATAACACCATATCTAAGAAATTCTTTAATTATTCATAGAATTTAGTGCATTTCAAAAAGTAAGTATATATCAAATTAAGTTGAACACTTAAGTTCATGGTTCTTTCATTTATAATTTAATAATTTGTCTTATCCAGCCCAATATATTAAAAGTATTATGTCAATATGTAATATAGATTTCTTTTTAATATAAAGTTAAATAATAATGCTAGATGTCAAGGCCTTAAAATCTTTAATTTTTGTTTCTAAGATCACAAGATTCAAAATTAGAGATAAAATATATATGAAGTAATTAATGTAGAATATCACATCAAATAATAAATAATGTTCAGTAAACTAGAGTCATAAGATGTATGAGAAATTCAGTTAAATATTTTAGAGATTTTTCTGACCCAGATAATAATGTTTTAGTAAATAATATGACACTTGAACCCAAAGGCTGTGTATTAAAAGACATTGTTATTTACAATGGAAAACATTTAAGGATATAACTGTCTGTGAATCGAGTCACAACCTTCTTAGTGTTCTCCTTCAGGGGTGTTTGGTTACAGACATCCATTTATTCAGGAGGCAAGAAATATTTAATTAATTGCTTCTTAAAGACAACATTAATTTTATTAAATTCTAAATTATTTTGAGAGTTGTGAAAACTTTTCATTAGTGTATTATCAGGTCATTTCTAATCCCCCAGAATGTAGTTCTGTATTCCCTAAATATGAAAGCAATCAGAAAGGCAGACGGTAGTGATAAACTTAGCCTGTGTCATCTTTAAAAGGATGGTATATTCACAACTCATTTTCAACATGCTGCAGCTGATCAATTATCAGTAGTCACCAGAAGAGTCAACTATTTTCTAAATAAACATCAAATGTAGTTCTGTATCAAAATGAGTAATTTTTAGTATTCTTATATGTACAAGTACTTCATTGGTGAAACAAAATACAGCAAATTAGGTTAACTTATTTCAGTATATTAAATGGTAACCAAAAAAGCAAGATATTATATTAAAAGATTACTTCAAACCAGTAAAATTTCAAAAAGTTTTTTTTTTTTTTTGTTACACTAAGTAGCCTACAATAGAGGTATATACAGTAACACAATGATCTTCTAAGTGATTAAGTGACTTAGTGTTCTGGCAGCTATAATTTTTAAAAATTATATTTTATTGATATGCTGTTACAGTTGTCTTGAATTTTCCCCCTTTGCCCCCCTCTACCCAACACCCCCTATTCCCTCAGGCAATCCCCCCACCATTGTTCATGCCCATGGGTCATGCATATAAGTTCTTTGGCAATTCCATTTCCTATACTGTACTTTACATCCCTATAGCTATTCTGTAACTACCTATTTGTACTTTTTAATCCCCTCACATCTTCACCCATTTTCCCCATACACCCCTCCTATCTTGCAACCATCAAAATGCTCTTTGTATCCATGATTCTGTCTCTGTTCTTCTTGTTTGCTTAGTTTGTTTTTTAGATTAAATTATTGATAGATATGTATTTATTGCCATGTTGTTGTTCATAGTTTTGATCTTATTTTTCTTAGATTAGTCCTTTTAACATTTCATATAATAATGGTTTGGTGATGATGAACTCTTAGTTTTTTCTTTTCTGGGAAGCTCTTTATCTGCCTTTGTATTCTAAATGATATCTTTGCTGGGTAGAGCAGTCTTGCCTGTAGGTCCCTGCTTTTCATGACTTTGAATATTTCTTCCCAATCCCTTCTAGCCTGCAAAGTCTTTTTTGAGAAATCAGCTGACAGTCTTAGGGGAACTCCCCTGTGGGTAACTAACTTCTTTTCTCGTGCTGCTTTTAAGATTCTCTCTTTATCTTTAAGCTTTGGTGTTTTAATTATGATGTATCTTGGAGTGGGGCCTCTTTGCATGATCCTGTTTGGGACTCTGTGTTTTCTGTACTTGCATGTCTATTTCCTTCAATAGTTTTCTTTCAATATTTTTTTCAGATAGATTTCTAATTTCTTGCTTTTTCTCTTCTGGCACCCCTATGATGCAAACGTTGGACCTCTTGAAGTTGTCCCAGATGCTGCTTATACTTTCTTCATTTTATTGGATTATTTTTTCTTCTTATTGTTCTGATTGGCTGTTCTTTGCTTCCTTATATTCCAAATGATTTTGATTCTCAGCTTAATCCACTCTACTATTTCCCTGTAAATTGTTCTTTATTTCTATTAGTGTATCCTTTTTGACTGGATTCTTTTTAAGCTGTTGAGGTCCTCACTAAGTTCCTTGAATATCCTTATTACTAGTGTTTTGAACTGTGCATCTAATAGATTGCTTATCTCTATTATGTTTAGCTCTTTATCTGGAGATTTGATCTGTTCTTTCATTTGGGCCATGTTCTTTGTCCCCTTGTTTTGGCAGCCTCTCTGTGTTTGTTTCTATTATTAGGTAGAGCTGCTTGGACTCCGTCTCTTTGTCTCTTGGTTGAGTGGCCTAATGTAGTAGGTGTCCTATAGGGTCCAATAGCAAAGCCTCCCCTATCACCCAAGCTGGGTACTCGAGGTGCATCCTTTGTGTAGGCTGAGTACACACTCCTCTTGTAGTTGAGCCTTGGTTGCTGTTGGCAGACCAATGGGAGGAATTTACCCAGGCCAGTCAACTACAAGGATTGGCTGTGACCACTTACCACCAACCTATGCCCTCCATGGAGGATCAGCTGTGCAGGGACAGGGTGGTGGTGCTCCAATGTAGTCTGTACTTGTCCACTGGGTGTCCTAGCTCTGGGGTTTCCTGGGTGGTGCAGGCCAAGATTAGCCCCTGCTGTGTTGCCAGGAGCACCCTGCCTGAGCTATATAAAGCATTCTGAGATGCCTGCTACTTGTTTTGAGCTTGGAGATGCCCAGGTGTATCCAAGCTGTTGAATCTAAGCTAGCGGCTACTAGTGCCTTGCCTGAGGCTCACTGAGGCCAGCAGTTGCTTCTTTTACAGAATTTAGGCAGTTGTGAAGCACGAGCCAAGACTGGCTATTTATATGGAATAGCAGCTTGGGTGTGCCCATAAGTTGGGTGGGACGGAGCCTCTGGGGATGTCCAAGGCAGGTCAAATGGTATTGATGAAATCTCAGATATTGCACCAACTTGCCAGCTTTGTGGGGAAAGGGTTTAGAAAAGGGACAATGGCCTCTGCTTGCCTTTATGCCAGACACTACAGTTTCTTCTTGTATACCACTGGTATCTTTCAACCTGCTACCCAGGTGCTAGATAGAGCTCAGAGTGAGTAAGACTGAGTAGGTGAGTTCATGTGTGGGTTCTTTAAGAGGAACTGCTTGGGGCTCTAGCAATTTCTTCTACCGACTCAATTTCCACTGCTTTTTGCAGCTAGAAGTTGTGGGGACATATCTTCCTGGCACTGGAACCCTCGGCTTGCGGGCCTGATGTGGGGCTGGGACTCCTCACTCCTGAGATATCCCTCCTGAATTTTTGTCCACCACATGTGGGTAAGAGACCAGCCCATTCCGCATCTGTGCTCCTCCTACCAGTCTGGATGGATTGGTTTCTTTAATTCTGTAGTTGTCAGACTTCCAGTCAACTCAATTTCTGATGGTTCTGAATGATAGTTGTTCTATATTTTTGTTGTAATTTTGATGAGGTTGTGCAAAGAGGTGAGCCATGTCTGCCTAAGCTGCCATCTTGACTGGGAGTTGGGTAACAACATTTGCTACTTCAGGAGTGAAGCCTTACTGATCTCCCCTGATCCTGAAGCTTGTCTCTTTTGTGGAAGCCTCAGCTTTACATGTAGATGGCATCCCTCAGTCCTTTCTTTTTTCTTCTTTATCCTCTTTATGGCTCTTACCACTTCCACTAAGATTTTTACAATCCAGTCTGTAAATTTCTCATGACATATTTTCAGTGTATTTAGCTTTAGCTCCTATTTCATAGTTATAGTAAGTTTTAACACAGGGTTTTATTTCACATTCACTTGTTGCTCCTGTTGGCTACAATACATATACTTCATCATTTTTTTCATTCTTTATTTTTTGAAGCAGTTTTATCATCAGAAATCTCCAAAATCTGCTCTTGCTGGAGTCATAAGCTGAACTATGTCAGAAGAGAATGAAGTGACATGCATGTCAGATGTGCATCTGCCATTTTGTCAGTAATTTACCAGCATATCTAAAACTACATCTGAATCTGGGTCTTAATGGGATGCTTTTGCACGTCGATCTGTCTTTGCTGGAAGTGCTTCTGTCTTTATCTTTGCTACACAAGGGCATAGACTCAGAATGCTTCAGCTCTCCTTAGGTTGTAGTTCTTCGCCTCCCTTTACAAATCTACCCCCTTTTAGAAGTGAAGGCTGCATTTCACATTCAGTGGTATGCTCTTCTAAATCATCTTATGGTTTTTTTTTTGTTTTTTGTTTTTGTTTTTTTTGCTGTTGTTTTTGATACTGAACCCAGTTTAGAGCCACTTCTTGTTTCCTTTGCATGTCTCCAACACACACTGGAATGAGCAGCCACCTCTGGTTTTCAGATATCAAAGTTGATCATGTTCCTTATCTTGACTTAGTTTAGATAAAACACATCTTTGTTGTTTCACGTAACCTTTATTTAATCCCACTGACATCTTTTATTAATTGTTCTCCGGAAACTTAATTTGTAGAAAGCCCATTTCACCTGACCAGAGATTCTTTTACAAATATGAGGGCACATCAGAGAACCACCTGAAGGGCTTGTTAAAATCCAGGGTGTTGGGCGCCACCCATAAAGGTTCTGATTCAGTGTGTCTGGGTGAGGCTGTTATGCTCATATATGACTATTTAATTTTAAATTAGTTAAATGAAATAAACATTTCAAAAGCAGAATCTCAATCGCACTTGCCGTGTTGCAAGTGCTCAGTAGCCACATGTGGTTGGTTAGTGGCTACCAGGCTACTATATTAGACAACACAGACCTAGAACCTTTCTGTCATGACAGAAAGTTGATTGAATGGAGCTGCTCTAGATTAAGTCTGAATTTTAGCTATATCCACCTGGTTATTGGCAAGTTTCTCCAGTGGACTGTTTCTCTACCCTGTGTTTGCCTGCAAAGCCATGTCCAGAGGTTAGTGAAGTATGTTTGGTTTAAGCATACCATAGAGAGTTCACTCTGGCAATCAGCCTTTTTTCCCACTCCTGTGGCCATCACCTCAGTCCTTCTTACCCCCTTCCCAAGTAGTTTACCTGCCCCTCTTTCATCCTTCATCCCTAAAGAATCCATGTGTCTTCCTGAAATCCCTTGTTGATCCTGTCCTTTGAGAACACCATTAGTGCCTATTTCTGGGTCGACACAGACCTCCCCTGAGCAGTCAAGAGTCTTCCCTGACTCCATAAGGCCCCTTTCCTTGGTTGACCAGTTTGCATACCGGTCTCTCACTCTCCTTTGCCAATCCCTGCCTCCCCATCCACTCCTAGATTTTCCCCTTCTTCCTTCACCATACATTCAGGATCATTCTTTACACCCTGCTCCCACGTTCCCACTTCCAAGAGGCTAGGTGTTTTGCACTCGCTAGACTACATTGTGGGATGAAATTAACATTGCTAAAGAATCTTGTGGTCCCCTTACTTAAAAAAGCTATTTTTTCTTGATCCTAAAATTGTGTTAATTATAGAAAAATTGGAAGACAAAATATAGTAAAAGGTAGGAAAATGCATCCAATATTTTACTCCAAGATAGTCACTTAAATATCTTGTCTTTTTTGGGGGGTGTGAATTTTTACATGGTTGTGATCATACTATGTGCTTTATTGTGCAGTTTTGTGTTTTTTTTTCACTTAAATATTATATGTGGTTATTACATATTTTTGCAAAGATGCTTTATACTGGTGGTAATATATTTTTTCAATTTCCAATCATTTGAAGTTTATGTTATTTCTAAGATTTTAGTTGTAAATAATGCTGTGATGAACAACTTTTTGAATAAAATGGTTTATGTATTTCAAATTACACCCTTAGGATAGTCTTTCAGTGTCAAATTGTCAAAAGTTTATCTATTTTGCTCCTCACCCCACTCTCCTGCTACCTTAAGGTAGTAAAACTAAAAATAAAGCAAACAAGCATACAAATAAAAACAATAAAACCAACAAAACCCCTGAACACCCACCTCTAATAATAATAGATAAAAATGGTATCCTGTTTTGTCTTCTAATTCTTTGCTCAGTAGTGACTTGGATCATGTTCTCTCTGTACGATTGTTGGGCACCTGTGTTTCCAGTCTGTGAGTTTGCCTTTTAATTTTGGTTATGGGTTTCATTTTTTAAATAATGAATCAAATTGCTCTTTCCCTTTGTGTTTTTTTTTCCTGTCTTTTTCTATTAAACTTGAAGATCTTTCTCAATTTGGAGATTGAATGAATATTCATATTCTTTTGCTTTTTTGTGGTTTTGTTTTATGTTTGATTTATCCTGTCTCTCCACCCTGTTATCAGAGTAACAAACATATGCTTATTGTGGGAAATGATGATGATGAAAAGAATGCTTAGTGAAATAAGCCAGGCAAAGAAAGCAAAATACCATATGATATCACCCAATACAGGAAACTAAAGAGCAACACAAACGAACTAAATAGGCAAAGACTAGAATAGTAGTCAGGAGGGGGGAGGGGGAGGGAGAGAAAGGGAGAGAAGGGGGATAAGTTAGGGAAGGGTCTAGTCAAGGAACGTATATGAATGACTCATGGACATGGACAACGGGGAGGGATATAATTGTGGGAAAAGGGATGGGCTGGGAGGGGGGAGCAATGGGGGGAAAATGGGACAACTGTAATTGAATAACCAAAAAATAAAATTTAAAAAAAAGAAGCTCACCCTCCATAATGTAGCCACTGTTGATGTATGCATTTTTGGTTTTTTTCTTTGTTTTTTTTGCTTTTTCCATGTGCATGTGCACAGGTATGGACATTTTAATCTTTACAGAGCTGAAATCTACCACAAACAATCCTGTATCCTGCTTTAAAAAAATCTAAAATAAGAGCATGGTTTTTCATGTCATTTATGATTCTTGGTTAGCAATTGTAATGACTGCACCACTCTTCCTACACACATTTTTCTTTTTACTGAATTTCTCAAATTTATGTATGCATTTTTTTAAATTGTGGTAAGATACACATGGCATAAAATTTACCATCTTAAACATTATTAAATGTGCCATTTGGTGGCATTAAGTACATTCACATTCTTGTGCTGCTGTCACCTCTACCCATCCACAGAACTCTATTCCTTTTGCAAAACTGAAACTCTGTTCTCATTAAACACTAACTTCCCATTCTTCCCTTCCCTCTAACACTTGGCTCCCACCATTCTATTTTCTGTCCCCATGAATTTGATTACCCTAGGAATGTTATATAAGTGAAATCATGCAGTATTTGCCCTTTTGTGTCAGGCTTATTTCACTTAGAATAATATCATTAAGGTTCATCCATGTTGTAGTATATTGCAAAATTTTCTTCCTTTTAAAGGTTGATTCATATTACATTGTATGGATATACCACATTTTATTTATCCATTCATGCCTGATGGATACTTGGTTTGTTTCTTCCTTTTGGCTTTTGCTAATAATGCTGCTATGATCACGGCTATATAGTTATCTGTTTGAGTCTATGCTTTTAATTCTTTTGGGTATATACCCAGCCTACATTCCTCTTTAATTACTTAAAAATGTTGGGGTGTATGCTAAATGGTGAGCAAGGTGACGCTGAAGGAGCATCACCCAAGATACAGAGGGCAAGACTTCTCTGAATGAAGACAAATCTTGGCCCTTACCACCCTCTAGGGCCAACCTCACTGATGCCTACCAGGTCCCGAACTTACCATGTGAGGGGCTTTGGGTATAAATTCACAAATGGGGCTCAGTCCCTTTGCCTTGCCCAAGTCCAACCTATGCATTATAACTCCTCTGAAGAGTCTCTTGAATTCTGGACTCGGGTCCAGTGTTGAACTAGAACCCAGCTGCCCCCTTTGGCCTCCACCCATTTTCTCTTTTGGTCTTAGATATAGCCTGTTATGGTTGAGATTGCTGTCAGCCTTGTCCCTTCCCATCCCAATGCACTTGGCATCCCCTTGGCACTCCCTGGGAGTCTCTCCTCTGCTCAAAAGAACTTAAAGATGAAAGGGCTGTCACTGATTGGTGTCCTTGGATTGCACATAGTATTGCCATGATGGGTATGAATACTCCCTCCCCTCAGAACTTGCCTTCCCTGTACTACTGAAGCTCCTTATAGTGTTTCTATCTATTTTCCCACTAGATTGGGTAGGTGCCACTTTCCTGTTGAGTGTCAGCTGAAATATAGGCAGTCTGATGTTGTGAAGAGCCCACCTTCAAGGGCTTTTCTATGTGACAGTTTTCTGTCTGTTACTTCATGTTGTACTCAAGATCACTGGCAGCCAATGGTGCTAGTACTGAAAGATGCCCCTGATGACTGGACTCCTAGGCCTCTGATGGGGGTGAGCCCAGGCTGGAGAAAACAAACCTGGCTTGGGCTGACTCTGGATGAGGTATCTGAAAACCACTTGTAGGTGTCCACACAGGATCATGTGGCAAAGCCCAGACAGGAAGAGCAGAATCCCACTGCCAGCAGAGAAGAAAGGCTCAAGGTATTTGGTATCTCCTAGAAAGCCAGAGTTAGGATATGGGCAAAGAGAGGAACAAAGGCCAGAGGTAAACTGGTTTTGCTTTTTTCTGTCTTTAAAAGTCAAGGACCGTTGATTTCTGTGGATAAGATGGTTTGGAGCAGGAGGGAGGCTGACATTTACACAGATCTTGCCCTAATTTATCATCATTTTGGGTATGTTTTAAAAAGAAAATTGCTGGTGATTTATATTCAAAACTCATCATTTACTTAACAGGTTTTATGAGTTCATCTCTTCTATGCTATCAAAAAGGTACCCTTGTATTTGTGTTAAGGACAATGTGAGTTATTGTATGATTAAATCATATTAAATTTGCCATTATCATTGTATGTGCAATTCTTGCTCCTCTTTTGGGACTGCTTGATGCTACCTTAAAATAAATGAAGCCATTTAACAAATCTTAATACTGTGATACAGGTTTGTCCCCATACAGTATCCAACCTGTCCCACCCATGTGAGGACAGGACAGGTGTGGTGTGGGTTTCTTGATGGTAGGGGATGCATTGCTCTCAAGTAACTGCCTTTGTGGGCAGTGATATTTCTCCCAGCTTGCTCTGAAGTTATAGACTTCCCAGAAAGAAGAAGGAAGTGGGGTGGTAAATCAGATGGGCCTCTATTTAGGGAAACCAGATATGCAATAACAACTGCTTAAAAGGGGGCTGACTTGTCTTTTTGAAGGAAATGCATGAGTTCTTGGGGTCCCAGCTGGAAAAGTCCCTACTTAATGCCTTGACTTAAATGTGCTTTGATGGGCCTTGACTTATCTATTTCCACATTGCCTTATAGATGGCTTTGAGTGGAGACATCATAAATTATCAAATGGATCAGGACAGGCTGGAAGGATTGGGCGAATGGAAGCAGATGAGAGATATCCAATGTATTTGTTTGCTGGCTTTTTTATTGTGATTAGATAATATATGCATATGGTACAAAGTTTGAAAAACACACACATTTCAACAATACAAGTCATTTTCTCTTCCCTCCTGTCCCTAGAGACTCTACTGTCCTCAGAGGCATGGAAAGTTGCCAGTTCCATGTGAATTGGTAAAGTTTGAGAAGGATGAGGGTAGGCCAAACAAGTGGGCCACAGAACTACGATATTAGGGAGGAGTGACCCAAGTGAGCAGTTTCATACATGTAGCTGCCAGGAAGTGAAAGGAATGGTGTACTACATGAATGAGTATTCAGGAGGAGTGAGATGTTCAGCTGTTCTTCCTACACAGTCAGCCAGCATCTGGAGAATTGTGTTTAGCCAAGGACCCAGAGTTGTCGTAGAGATGTGGACAAACAGGAGACCCAACATGGCATATGAGGATCAGCCTAAGGAGGAATGTTTAACTTGGGACAGAAAAGACATGGGAGCATATGGTGTGGAGTGATGGGGGGCAGAGCATGGCGTTATCTTGAAATCCTTGCAGAACCATGGTAGGCAAGGGAGATTGAACGTGCTCTCTAATGGCCCCAAGGAAAGAACCAGCACCAGAGGCTGCAGGAGGCAGATGGCAATTCAGTGAAAGGTTGAATTTTAACAGCAGCTCATGGTTGGAAGAGTCTGTTCCTAGTTGTGGTAAGCTCTCTGTCACCTAAGGTATATATACAATACCTAGGATGGTGTTTCTCAACAGGGGTGATTCTGCCCTCAGGGGACATTTGGCAGTGTCTGCATCATTTTCATTGTCACAATTGGGGACAGTGCTACTGGCATTGAGTTGGGAGAGGCTAGGGGTGATAGGAAGCATGCACAGGGCAGCCCCCACAACAGAAAAACATCTGGCCCCAAATGGCAATAGTGCCAAGGTTGAGAAACTGACACAGACAATCATTTGCCAGAGGACTGGCTACTTAAACCCCTTCTGTCTTTGAGACTTTCATGATTTGGGGTATACACACTCAATTATTAAAATAATGTGCAGACTATATAAAGTGAGTGACTCTTTGCATATAGCCTTGAAAAATCTTTAAGGAGGACAAGGAGCTTTCAAATAAAGATGATTTTAAAACAACAAAAATAGTTTCTTTAGTAGTAGTTGATTCAATTTTTCCTTTCTTCCTGTCCAGAGAGATTCTCCCATCTCAGTTTTCTCTCTGATAACAGAAGAGTTATGTAAATTTAGTAATTTCTTTAAAAAAATAGTATTGGATTCCTCCCTTATTGCAATAGTATTTCCGTATTTATCACAGAAAAATCAGAAAAATATTCTAAAGCAAAGACTAAGCTAACACCACTGTTAATCTGCTATAACTTTTCCTATGCAAAAGATATTAAACAATTTTACATTCTGTTATTCTCCATCCCTTTTTACAATCTGCTTTTCATGCTGCATGACTTCTACGTGGTTCCCCAATTCCTACTTCCTATGACATGTAAATAAAAGCATCTGTGTGTTAGCATGTGATGCTACTTCCCAGAGGACAAAACCGGAAACCTGAGAGTTTTCTTCCTTTACCACGACAGCTTATAAATGTGAATATTTCTGCAAAGTTTCACACCAAGACTATTACTCTTCTCAGGCTTGACCTTAATGACTCTTCTGGCCATGGGGCCTGGAAAGCCCTACAACCCCACAGGGTGTAGACACTCACCAAAAGACCATGTGGATTTCGCCTTCTTCGGAATATTCTGAACCCATCCACACACCTATCTCTATGCATACCATTCCATGCCACTAGCCCCTATCTCTTGGACACCTGACCACTTCCTAAGTGGTCTTCCACTCCTGTTTCATGGCAGTCCAGTTCATATAATTCAGAAGATGATCTTTGCAAAATGCAAATCTGACCATGTCACTGCCCACTGCAGGTACCTCCCTCAACCCCAAGTATAGTGTTCAATGGCTTCCCATTGACATGAAGACAAGCAGAAAACACTTTAACCTGGAGTTTGTGTATGCCATTCATGTTTTGTCCCCTACTGACCTTGTTTTGACTCCTGTCTTCAGGACCAGCTTGATTCTCCCTTCCTAAGGGCATTCTTCCCTGATGCCTTCGACTGGGTCAGATTGCGGCATACCTATACCAGTCTTTTTTAAAGTATATTTTATTGATAATATTGTTAAAATAGTTCCAATTTTTCTCCTTTGCTCCCCTTTTCCCAGTACACCCCTTCCACCAGCAATCCCATCCCCCTTAGTTCATGTCCAAGGGTCGTGCATATAAGTTCTCTGGCTTCACTCTTTCCTATATTATTATTTTAAAAAAATAATTAATTGCTTTTTTATAACAATAAAAAATAACTCCCTCCCTCTCATACTTAAGACCCTTTATAATCTTATAAAGGACAATGGGCAAAGGTCTCATGCTCCTCTAGCTGCTTCAGGCTGGGCATGGTTGTTGTCTTACCTATTCTTGGGTCCAGAAATCCCTAACAATAGTGGGGGTGTGGAGGGGAAGGATCTTTCAGACTCCAGGTCAGTTGGCTGTCCCCGGGCAATGGCACGCTCAGTTTAACAAGCTGGCATCTTTGTTGTATTCTGGGGGCAACAGATACAGCAACAGGGTCAAAAGGCATCATTAAAACCACTAGATGATGAAAAGCAGGGATTAATTTTTAAATATCCCACATTAGGGAAAAAAAGGGCTTCTTTGGAGGAAGGTGTGCAAGGCACATCACACTTGTCCAAAACACTTTTGCCCACTAAGTTTGGGCTGAGGGGAATATTTTAGGTTTCCCCCCTCTCAGACCTCTGGGCCCTTTCTGTCCAAGTCATTAGGACAGAAAAGAGAAACCAGTTTTAAAGTGAGGCCCACAGACCACCCCATGCTTCACCAACCCAGCCACTTACTTCAGCCAAACCGTTGAGTCTCAGGAGGCAGTGATGCAGACAGGATTAAGTGAGGCCTATACGTATAGACAATCACTCAGGTAATGAGATCATAAAATTGTGCCCTCTGGTTCTATTTTGCTCATTTGTTTGTGTTGTTCATTAGTCTCCTGTATTAGGTGATACCATATGGTATTTGTCTTTCATTGCCTGGCTTATTTCACTAAGCATAATTCTCTCTAGTTCCATCCATGCTGTTGCAAATGGTAGATGTTCTTTCTTTCTGCTACATAGTACTCCATTGTGTAAATGTAGCACAATTTTTTTATTCACTAATTTACAGGTGGGCACTTAGGTTGTTTCCAGCACTTGCTATTATAAATAGGGCTGCTATGAACATAGGAGTGCATAGGTTCTTTTGAATTGCCATACCACTTTTTACTAGCCCTCAGCTATGTTGTACTTTCATACTCATTTATGTAATTGCTTCATTTGCATGTATTTTCCCCCAGTAAGCTCCCTGGAGGCATAGAGTGTCTATTTTTTGCACTTTTGTCTCCCAGTATCTAGCACATGGTAATCTCAACAATAAATATTAGTGGAATGAATAAGTACTTCAGTATTAAGGTAACTCTAAAGGATTAAATTGTAGAAATGGAATTTCCAGGTCAAAGGCATGAATAGAGGACATTTGTCATTATTTTGGCCACCAGCATCTTCCTCTGCTGGGGAAATTCCCCATGTTATTATTTTGCGTGGGAAGCACAGTCCATTTGTCACTGTAGAGGCATAAAATTTCAGATGGCCAGTTTTCCTGTGGCTGCCTTATGGCTAGAGAGCAGGTATGTGACTCTGACCCAGCTAAGCAGATATTGTCTTCCCTAATCTGTGAGGCAGGAACCATGGTGACTTCATTTTTGTGGTAGAAATCAGTGGTGGCATGGCACAGCACACAGGCTCTGCAGCAACAGTGGGCAAGCAGTGGCCACCAGTGCCTGGCAGTGACAATGGCAGTGTCTGTGTCAGACTGTTTTTGTGGTGTGATTTCAGCTGTGGTTGTGTCCCATATGTCCCTACCCAGGTCTGAGTCTACAGTGTTTCCTGGTACTCTGAGTCACTCAATAGCCTTAAAAAGAAAAACAAAAAACAAATACAATCCCTTTTCTGCTTAAGTTAACTAGACTCAGTCAAGCAACTAGGGCTCTTGACTAAGGTAGTCTGTACATTGGACAGTCTGGAAGCTGGTGCCAAACTGGCCTCCAAAGGGATTGCACAAATTGACAGTCCTATCAGTAGGGTACCCAGCATTTATGTTTCTCTCTCTCTCTCTCTCTCGTTGCTTTGCAATGACCTAATTCTAAGGAAGGGGGCATTCTTTATTTATCCTCTATGCTAAGCCTCTAACCCAGTGCATGGCATATTTTAGATACTTACATGTTTACTCAATGAATAAACAAAAATCATTTTTTAAAAAAGTTTGAGGAAGACAAAACTAGAATCAGAGACTCAGATTTGGGAGGATACCCATGCAGTTCCTCATTCCACAAGGGGATCTGAAGCCCAGAGGAGGGAAGCCTCACAGCCAAGGATTAACAGCTTGTCAAGTGGCAGCAGGCCTCAGATCCAACTCCACCAAGTCAGTTCTATGGGCACCTCCAAGTCCAGTTCACTGTGGCAGCTGTTGCAAAGTCTATGGCTTGGGCAACCTTCCTTTTGGGTCTCCCCACTCAGGAGGTAAATTTCAGCTGAAATGATGAGTAAGTAAGTCAACTAAAATCTGTGGAGGTGCCAGAAAATCATCTTGTGAAAGGAAAAAGGCTTATGACCATCCATTTGGAAAATTGCCTTTGTATGTAACTGGAAGGCACTAGTGTGTGTTTATGTGTGTATGTTTGTATGTATGGATGGATTAAGTCCAAGCCAAGCCCCTTTATAGTCATATTTTACATTTCTCTTCATTCTTTGTATTGCTTTCAAATCAAAGGGAGGCTGTGACAGAGAACCTCTTGCCCTGAGCTACATATATGAAAACCAACAAGATTATAGGAGTCATGTGTTTTCAATAATTGATCCATGTTGCCTCCTTTTGTCATAAATGAAGGGAGATGGCTGCTAGATTTGAGGGAAGAGGCAATGGGTGGGGGTGGGGGATCCTGATTCAGTGGTTTTACCTTTCCCACATCCCACAAGTTTCTATTTAAGCATAACCAACTGGTAGAAGAATCAATTATGGCCAAATCATATCATTTTATTAAAGGTTTTAAAAAAACATTCCACCACCACAGCTTGATAAAGAAAAATATTCACAGTGCTAAGTCCGTTTTGAAGAGAACATCTGTAAAATTAGGTCAGCAGATATGTTACACGTTGGCAGACAAGATGAAATACAGCCCTGGTCTGGTCAGAGCTTCACAGCAACAGGGAAGAGCTTTGTTTCCACGTAGTGTACTTGGACTTGTGCCTTTGGACTGTGATCCTTCCACATGGTCCAGGCTCCAGAGCAGGGGAGGGGCTCCAGCACTCCCACACTGCGCAGGCGGGCTCTAGCCCAGGGCTGAGACAGCATGCGGTTCCTGAAGAGGCAAGTAGAGGCCACTGTGGCACCAAGAATGCAAGGAAGGTGACCAGCTGGTGGAGGGGGTGTCTCCTATGAGTAATGACTATCACACACACTGACTGTTCTGAATTCTAGTCCAGAATTTAAAAGACACTTGCAAACTAACAAGGTTAAAAGACTCGGCAGATGAAACACGGTTCCTGGATCTCCTGGGGTTGTTTTCTAACTGCTTTTCTAACTCATTTTCCCCTCTAGGACTGAGTCTCATTTGCATCTCTGCAGATGCGGCTTTATATATGGTGAAGAAAGTCTTCCAAAGATGAAGAAGTGTCATGGCTGCGACCTGTAGTATTTATCCCCAAATATTTTTGCAAAACAGGATATTAACACTGTTTTCTCCATTAACAAGTACTGGTGGCACCAAATGGGCTGCAGTAACAGGGCTGAGATAAAATCTGGATATCCAGTAAATATGAATTTTAATGAACAATGAATAATTGATTACTATAAGTAATGATGTGTTGTTTCCCAGAAGTTCCAATTTAACTGATGTCTTGCATTTTGATTTGCAAACTCCGGCCATCCTACACATGAGGGGTGACTCTGGTCAGCTAGCATTGAACTGCCCTGGGGAAACTCAAGAAAGTCCTGGTGGTCAGGGCTGAAGCCAGGCACAGGGAGTTCTAATCCCATGTTGGTGGCAATAAGTATCATATGTTTAGATAGAGAATGAATGGGCCCTCAGACCTGCCCAGTGGTAAGAGGTCTCAGAGGAAGGGGTTTGTTTGCTCATTGAGAAGTGGCAAAAGAGGTAATGTTCTGTTTTTCTATTTTTGGTTATCAACCTCCCCTTAACACCTGCACAGGCACACAAAATACAGAGAACTTGATTTCCAGACTCACTGAGTTCAACCAGTGGTAATTTGTGTCCTGACTGTGGGAAACCCTGTGCACACACTCTGTATTGATAAAGGCCCTGCCTGTGGTGTGGTCACTATAGGCCCTACAGTGGGACTGGGGCTGCAGGTGGGACCAGCAGTAGATTTAACTCTGGGAAGCCAGAGAAGGAGGTGAAGCCAGCAAGGGGCACTTTAAATATAGGGCTCCTGAAGTCCCTGAGGTCCCAACACGTAAACATTCACCTCTTCTGACTCTTAACAAAGCTCTCCCATCTGGTTGGAGATCTCCAGAACTCAGTGGGGGTATGCAGCCCTGGAATTTCCATTTTCTGGTTTGGTAAATAAACCAGATTTCCTGAAGAGTCCCCAATCTCTGGTCCTCTCATGTGGGTCTCCTTGGATCTCCAGGTGGCCCAGAAGAAATCCTGTGGTGGGGGGATCTGGAAGAGTCCACACAGAGTGGGGTTGATCCCATTCTGGCACTTGAGGGCTTGATGACCTTGTGCAAACCACTTCCCCTCTCTGGGCCTGTTTACTCAGGAGAATGGATACCCTCAGTATGTAGGTGCTGAAAACATGCTATGTCTGGGCAGGATCTAGCATCAGCCTACGTGTCTTCTCTTTTCCCAAACTCTATGAGGTCAGGGAGTAGGTGGGACCCATTTGAAAATGATCAAACAGCATATCCCATGCTACCACTGCTAGAGTAGAAATATTTAAGAGGGTAGGGGGTCTCTGGTTAGGGGATTCTTGAAAAAAAAAAAAAACAAACAGCTGTTTGAATTACTACTTTGTAATTATCAGAGTTTATGGCAATTATTTAGCACATTTCTTCATTGTCTGCCTAGGCTGTGAGCATCTGAGGGTTAGGGAATATGTACCCATCTAGCCATGGGGTGATGTGGGACAAGTCTCCCTAGTCCTGTGTATCCCCATCTAGGATTTATCCTTCCATGCTGTCATACTCTAGAGTCCTGTGAAAGGCCAGCTTTTCTCTGTATGGGAGCTGTGTTCATTGTAAGTGGCAATATGCAATCATATTTTTATTTTCATTCTTTCTAGTTCTTTCTAGGACTAGACATGGATGAGTTTAATTTCAAACCTAACTCACATACACATTTCCTGAGTTTGTTGGCCTGGCAGAGTCCCAGACTGGTATGGTACTGGGCCAGACTCTAGTTTGTAGGCCACTTCCAGGGTAGGGGGCACCAGGACTAAGGGAGGCTACCTGCCAGAAGCGGTAGGGACAGGGGGTTACTGTGTAGGTCATCATCTCCAGAGGCTAGACCCTGATCTGGATAGCTGGCCTTGCCCTGGCACTCACACATACACAGCCTAGAGGAGTATGATTTCTTCAAAGGGTCCTGGGTTGTAGAAAATGTCACCTCCCTCATTTCCCTGCTCAATTAGTCTTTAGACCTGCTACATTTCTCTCACATTACCTGGATTCGTTTCTTCATAGCACCCACCACTTTATGAACTTAAATTATGTTCTTGGTAACAAATCATTATACATGTCCACCACTGGAATATTGGGTCCAGAGACAAGGGAAGTCGTGGTATCTTATTTACCACTATATTCTCAGAATGTAGAGCAGGACATCACAAGTGTTTGCAAAGTACTTGTTACATCACTTTTTGATCACTGTTTGAGAGCTTGTGAGAGAAATCATGTCAGGTGAAAGTGGGCCCTAATTTTGGAGTCTGAACTTTAATCCCACCTGGGACTAGCTGTGTGGGCTTAGGTAAGTGCATTAACTTCTCTAACCCTTAATCAGTCTCTTAATGTGTAAAGGGGATTATGAAATCACCTATCTCACTGTATTGATTTTAGGATTTGATGAGACCATGTGAACTGTCATGGCTGTGACCTGTAGTATTTATCCCCAAATATTTTTGCAAAACAGGATATTAACACTGTCTAAACCCAAAGCATCAGAGTGGTTATGCTACTGCAATATCGCCTTGCATTTGGACAGCCCTTGATCTTGCCATTAGTGGGGATGCTGACATTAGGACCCTGTTCTCCCAATCCCTGGTCCAGATGGTTTTGGGTTCCTTGTTCATGGCCTCATAAAGTGACCTTGGAAGATTATGTATTCAATAATATATAGGAGAAAAGCTTGCCTATTTCCCACTGGGATTTGGCAGCATTGGATTCACTACTTCCTAGCATTCTCACTTCCCCAGCTGGTTCATGCAGTTAACTTCGGACAGAAAGGAATGTCAAAGGTGGGAGAGAGGGCACAGAGGTTGGGCCTTATTTGTTCTGTGGAAGGCTCTGGCAGTCTTTGTCATGGTTTCCCACCCAGGCTGCAGCTCTCTTTTTTTCTCTTGATGTGCTGCAGCCATATACACTGCAGACCACCCCCCTGCTGTGCCCCCCGCCCACAACCAAGGTAGGAGAAGACCCAGCTTTTTGCATGGCTGAAAGCAGACTTGTCCTAGGCTCAATCTTGAGGGAACTGCCCAGATCAATGTCAACAGGTTTGTATCCTCTGGTAGTTAAGGGATTCCTGAACCAGCTCCTTTTGCTGCTATTAACCTGCTAGGGTTTGCCATTTCTGCTGACTTTATCTGGCAAATCCACTTTACCAGATCCATGGCCTTAGATTCCATAATCAGAGAAACTGCAACATCCATAAGCACTTCGGAAAATATTTGAATGAGCTCTTGGCTCATGTATGGGGACTTGAAAATAACAGTACCAGCTTTGTGACACTTGTTTTGTTCTTCTCTTAGCTCCCCTAAAGGCCACTGTAATGAGAGATTTTGAAACAACTCACTATTCTTAGAGCTGTTCATTCACTCGTGTTCCTTTTCTCAGTCCATCAACACAGATTATCACCTACTCTTGGTCAGATCCCTGCTGGATTCAACTGCGGAAGGGCCATCTGATCTGGCCTCTGGGAGTGACACTAAGTGCAAGCTTCAGTCCCTTGGGTGTGGTCTTTTTGGGGGGAGGGGTTGTCTCTGCAGCATCTCTCAAAAAGTAGAGTCTGCTTGAATCTGCACTAAGTGAGTGGTGAAGTGGGCAGGGTCACCTGGGACTAGAAGGCACACCTGACTAGCTTCAAGGAGCTAATAAAGCAAGCAAAGGTGGGAAAATAAGGTAGGCACTGCCAGCTGCTGCCAAAGTCATGGTGATGCATTTCTTAGAGGTTCTGAATATAGTTCAGAATAGGGATGACAAACAGGTTTCTTCTTGCACACCAGGCCCTATTGACTGCAAAAGGCTGCCTAGAGTGTGCCTTGAGAAAGTTTCTGAGGATGCGACCATGCCCAGAGGAAAAGATCAACTCGTGATATCTGCTGTGGATGCAGGAAAGGGAGTGATAGGCAAGTGTTTGCCAAATCTTCATATGTGGAAACCATTCCAGTGAGGAGATGAGTCTCCTAGTCTGAGCTCTACAGCTAAGTAGCTATGTGACTTCAGCAAGTTACTCAGCTATATATTTGTTTATGTGTCTATCTACCTATCTATACATATAAATACATATATATATATATATATATTACAAATACAGTCATACCTTGGTACTCATTGACTTCAGAACTCATTAAACTCTGTACTCATTGCATTTTGATGAGAAAAAAATGGTTCAGCCCTTGGCACTTGCTTGGGACTCATCACACTTGCTAGAACTTGAATGAGTTGTGATACCACCCCACAAGAGAAAATGCTTCATCGTTTGGTACTCATTGGTTTTGGCACTTGTCATGAATCCCGGAACAAATTAATGACAAATACTGAGGTACCACTGTATATTCCTTCTTCTTTGGGTGACCTCAGTCTTTTCCTGTTCAACTGATTGGATAAGGCCCACCTACATGTGGTGGGTAATCTGCTTTACTCAAAGTTTACTGATTTAACTGTTAATCACATCTAAAAAAATACCTTCATAGAACATATAGACTGGTGTTAGACCAAACAGCTGGGGCATCATGGCCTAAGCCAATTGACATAAAATTAACCATCACAGTGATGATCTCAGGAAATACCTGTAAGGAATGAAGAAATGATACAGGGAAGGCAAACAGCTTAAAAAGGTTGTGTTATCCATATAAGTTACCACTGTGGACAGCAGCAACTTACTCCTTCTGGGGCTCTATAGATAGCAGAGTAGAACACATGCCTCCAAGTTATCTTCACCAAAGGGTGAAGGAGTTGTGTCATTCATACAGTAACTCCCATTAGTCATTAGATCAGAGCTGCTTTCAGTGTGGGGACTAATTCCTCGTCCTTCAAAAGCTGCCACATGGGCAGGTTGAGCAGACATCAGTGATCAGAGACAGCACTCAGCAAAGAGACTCGGGTACTAGCAGTTGAAAGTTGGGTCAGGGTACATGAATATGGTAAGGGTTAAGGGCCACGAGTGGGGCATAGAAAATGTCTACAAAAACAAAAAATAATGCAATCTCCCTCTTTGAGAGTTTCTAACAATAAAAAGAGAAAATGTATATGAAAGTACTAGTAGTCTTTATAAATGAGGTATAATTAATTATTTCATTAAAAAGCTAGAACTTTTAATTAAGTACCCTATTTCCTGAATATTCCATTTAATCAAAATTGTACTGACAGATGCCATGGCAGGCTAATCTCTATATAACTTTCCAGTCTCACAGATAATTTTATATTTTCCAGGAGGCCTTTACAGTCCCCGCTGGATAGGTCAGGTCCCATGTTATACTCTCTCAAAAAGCCCTATTCTTTTCCTTCAGAATATTTCCTAATTCCCTGAAGGAAGGAACCATATGCTTCTTGTTTACTATTGATACTGCAACACCTAGCACAGTATGTGAAACATAAGAGGTGCTTAATAAATGTATGACCAAACATTAAGACGTAGCAGAAGAGCTTTATTAAAATTTAAAACAAATTATTGAATGCCATAAAATAAATTCATGTGACTCAATCTAGGATCAGAAAATATATTTGGGGGGCAGGTCCAAGATGGCTGCAGAATAGCTGGAAGCTGGGCCTCTGTGCCCAGCCTTGCCTCCATGCCCTCCCTACCAGGGCGGCCGAGTGCCCTGCCACTGAGAGCAAAAGTCCAGGAACTGTTGTATTTGCTGGGGAGGGGGCTGTTGTCTCTCCAGCCCTGCGCTGTTGGAACCGCGAGGCAGACAGAGTCTGATGGAGGAGGCTGTGGATCCCGTGAGGAGCTGGGAGCGCTGGGAGGGGTGGGGTGGGGACGGGGTGGAGAGAGGTGGCCTGAGTGGTGCTGGCTGCAGAGTCTGTAGCAGGAGTGCAGGGGTGTGAGCCCAAGTCTGAGACTCACTGGAGGGAGCGGTGTGAGCACCCCCACCATCCTTCTGTTACAGTTTTGCTGCTGGACTCTTCCTTCCTGCACCTCATCAGGATGATATGAGACTTGAGAGAAGATGATGCATACTGATATAATGATTTAGAAGAGAGGGGGGAGGTATCAGTGTGAGAGAGAAGCGGAGATGGGTGGCCTCCTGTATGTGCCCCGACTGGGGATCCAACCCACACATAGAAGCCCTCTCAAGGAAGAGGTGGACATGGTAGGGGTCGAGACCCTTAGCCAACCAAATGGAGGAATGTTCCCACCAATGAACAGGCCAATAACAATCAGGACCTAAATATCACAGGAGAGCCAACATAACCCACTCAGAGGACATTCCTAGAGCATCCAGATCAGAAGATCAAGGAGTATGCACCGTGTGGAGTCTTTCTGCTGGAGAGAGACGAAAACCACTGGAGACAAACCCACCATCTTTTTTTCTTCCTTCGAGAGGCAAAAACAGGTTTTATGTTTGCAGCTACTCACCTTGGGTCCCAGCAAAGGGAGGGCAGTGTAGGTTGGAGTCACACATGGAGAGACGAGAGGGAAGCACTGGGGAGAGAGTTGGGGGAGTGGCTGTGGGATTTTCAGGGCTGGGATATATATGGATTCCACAGCAGCCATCTGTCTTGAGAAGAGCTAGCCCCTCCTAAGGGAAAATCGCCCTGCTTCTCCAACCTTCTGGAATTCCCCTTGCCACTCTGAAATTCTGTTTGCTCCACCCTGCACTGTTTTTAATTCTTTAATAACTTTCGCCCTGTCTCGGGGTTTTGTTTTGAGTTTTTTCTTTCTTTTCTCCTGTCCTGCTTCTTAACCCTTGTTGGGGAGACAGCAACATAAACACTCAGGGATTGTCAGAGACTTGATGTAGGGCACAGCCAATCTATACAATTTCCTGGAAAACAGACTAGTGTTTGCCATGGGAGATGCAGGAATCACAACCCCCTCTTTCTTCCAGAAGCCTTCTCAAAATAGGTATGAGACTACTCAAAGAGAGACAGACAGAGGTGGATCCTATGGTGACTAGGAACATTTACTGACACACACCTGGACACACTACTGATAAAAACCAGCTTTGCAGAGCAGCTTGGCCCAACCTGGGAGCAGCCAAGTCCAGAGGAACCAGCCACAAATTCTGGATCGCTTGTATCTTCAAAAAAGCTGCCAAGGGCCAGATGAGCTTACACCAGACTCAGACATCAGAGTGGTTTCCTAAAGGAGAAACCAGCAGGCAAGATCTAAACTCTGATGAGATAAATCCACTTGGTTTGTATATCATTATTTTCACCATTTTTCTTTTTTCATAGTCTTTATTATATTTATTTATTTTTTAAAAATATTCTTATTTATTTATTTTTAGAGCGGGGAAGGGAGGGAGAAAGAGAGGTAGAGAAACATTAATGTGTGGAATGTATGGTTGCGTCTCGTGCGCCCCCAACTGGAGGACCCGGCCTGCAACTCAGGCATGTGCCCTGACTGGGAATCGAACCAGCAACCCTTTGGTTTGCAGGCTGGTGCTCAATCCACTGAGCCACACCAGCCAGGGCATATTTATTTATTTTTTAATTAAAAAATTAAAACATTTTTGTTGTTCTAATTTCTCTTTTATATCTCCTACTCTACTCTTATCTTTGGTTACTCCATTGTTCCTTTCTTCTCTCCTTGTATTTTCATTACTTTTCTGTGTTCCTTTTTCCTGTTTTCCCCTTTCAATTCATTAGCAGTATTAGTTATCTTCCCCTTTCTCCTCTCATAATCACTTTCTTTCCTTTTGGTCTTCTCAAATTCTTTTACCTTTTCCCCTTTCTTTACTATTCAATTTAATTTTACACTTTTATTATTCTTTGCTGTCTTGTCATTGATATTGCTATTGTGGTTGTGGCAGTTCCTTGTGTTGGTGTTGTTTTTATATTGTTTTACTTTGTTCTTTCAGCACCTATATAATAGCATAAAACATGTGGTGTGGATGGAGCCTCATAGTCAGCCAACTAAAGAAAAGTTCCCACCAACAAATGGGTCAATAACAATCAAGACACAAATATTACAGGAGAGCCCATATAATCCCACCATTGTCTCATATTATAGTTTTGCTACTGGACTCTTCCCTTCCCTCCCCCATCCCAACAGGATGATATGAGACTTGAAAGAAGATGATGCATACAGGACATATTCTATTGATCAGAGAGAAAGAGAGGTGTCAGCGTGAGACAGAAGAGTCAATAGGTGGCTTCATGTAGGTGTACTCTCTGAGGATCACACACATACCTAAAAGCCATCTCAAGGCACAGGTGGTCATAGTAGGGGATGAGCCCCTTTGTCAGCCAGATGGAGGAAAGTTCCCATCAAAAACAGGCCAGTAACAATCAGGACCCAAATACAACATGACAGCCCACATAACCCACACAAAGGACATTCCAAGAGCATCCAAGTCAGAGATCATGGTGACTGTACCACTGAGCCTCACAAGTCTCTTAACACATAAGGCCACTCCAAAAGACAGAAAGTCAAAGCAGATCAATCTAATACATAAAAACAAACACAAAAAGACAGCTAAAATGGGGAGACAAACAAGCTGCAAATGTAAGAAAAGCAGAAACTTCCAGAAAAAGAGCTAAATGAAATCGAGGCAAGCAATTTATGAAACACAGAGTTCAAGGTATGGTTATAAGAATGCTCAGGAACTTAGTGAGAACTACAAGAAAGTTAGTGGGAACTACATAGGTCATGAATAAGAACAAGTTGGAAAGGGAAATGCAATATCTGAAATGAAGGACACAAAAGAAAGAATTAAAAGTAGGCAAGATGAAGCAGAAGATCAAATCAGCGAGTTGGAAGAAAAGGTTAAAACAACACCCAAGCAGATAAACGAAATGAAAAAAAGACTCAAAAAGAATAAGGGTAGTTTAAGGGAGCTTTCGTACAATATTAAATGTAACAATATTCACATCATAGAGATACCAGAAGGAGAAGAAAAGGAACAAGGGGTAGAAAACCTGTTTGAAAAATAATCACAGAAAACTTCCCTAACTTGATGAGGGAAAAGTCATGCAAGTTCAGAAAGTACAGATGGGTTAAATCAAGATGAACTCAAAGAAACGCACTCCAAGATGCATTACAATCAAAGTGGCAAATTTTAAAGACAAAGAGAAAATTTTAAATGTAGCAAGGGAGAAACAGCTAATAACGTATAAGGGAGCTCTGATAATGCTATCTGCTTGTTTCTCAAACAAACAAACAACACAAGCCAGAAGGGAATGGCATGAAATATTCCAAGTAATGAAAAACAAAGACTTTCATCTAAGACAATCTATCCAGCAAGACTCTATTTTATTTTATTTTATTATTTTTTTAATTTAATCTTTATTGTTTTTCTATTACAATTGTCCCACTTTTTCCCCCATTGCTACCCTTAACCCAGACTACCCCTTCTCCCACAGTCAATCCCCACCCCGTTGTCTGTGTCCATGGGTTATTTATACTACTTCCTTTACTAAATCGTTCCCCTACTTACCCCCCTTATCTCCCTGTCACCCTCACCCATGATAACTGTGAATCTGTTCCTTGTTCAGTTTCGTTCATTTGTTTGTGTTGTTCATTAGTCTCCTGTATCAGGTGACATCATGAGGTATTTTTCTTTCATTGCCTGTCTTATTTCACTAAGAATAATTCTTTCTAGTTCCATCCATGTTGTTGCAAATGGCAGGAGTTCCTTCTTCCTTCCTGCTGCATAGGATTCCATTGTGTAAATGTACCACAGTTTTTTGATCCACTCATCTACAGATGGGCACTTAAGCTGTTTCCAGCACTTTGCTATTGTAAACAGCACTGCTATGAACACCAGGGTGCATAGGTTCTTTTGGATTGGTGTTTTAGGATACTTTGGGTATAATCCTAGCAGTGGAATTATTGGTTCAAAATGCAGTTCCATTTTTAGTTTTTGGAGGAAGTTTGATACTGTTTTCCATAGTGGCTGCACCAGTCTGCATTCCCACCAGAAGTGCAGTAGGGTTCCCGTTTCTCACATTCTCACCAGCGCTTGTTGTTTGTTGATTTGTTGATGGTGGGCATTCTCATTGTGGTTTTAATTTTCATATCTCTGACGGCTAGTGATGTTGAGCATTCTTTCATATGCCTATGGTCCTTCTGTATGTCCTCTTTGGAGAAGTGTTTGTTCAGGTCTTTTTGTCCATTTTTAAATTGGATTGTCTGTCTTCTTGGTGTTGAGTTGTATAAGTTCTTTGCATATTTTGGAGATCAAGTCCTTGTCTGAGGTATCATTGGCAAATATGTTTTTCCACATGGTTGGTTCCCTTTTCATCTCACTGATGTTTTCTTTTGCTGAGCAGAAACTCTTTAGTATGATGTAGTCCCATTTGTTTACTTTTTCTTTATTTCCCTTGTTTTAAGAGATGTATCAGTGAAAATATTATGTGGGATAACTGACATTTTCTTACCTATGTTTTCCTCTAGTTCTTTTATAGTGTCACTTCTTATATTTCAGTCTTTGATTCATCTTGAGTTTATTTTGGTGTGTGGTGTAAGTTGGTAGTCTAGTTTCATTTTTCTGGATGTCCCTGTCCAGTTCTGCCAGCACCATTTGTTGAAGAGACTCTTTTCACTCCATTTTATGTTCCTTCACCTTTTGTCGAATATTAGTTGACCATATAGACCTGGATTTATTTCTGGGCTCTCTATTCTGTTCCATTGATCTATATGTCTGTTCTTATGCCAGTACTAGGCTTTTTGATTACAGTAGCCTTGTAGTGTAGTTTGATGTCAGGTATTGTGATTCCTTCTATTGCATTCTTCTGTCTCAAGAATGCTGAGGTTATTCAGGTAGTACTAAATAACTTAGAGACTAAAGGAACCATTCAAAGATCATTAAGACCAGGAGCTGGTTCTTTGAAAAAATAAATAAAATTGACAAAATTTTTGAAGTATTTGTTCTAGGTATTTGAAATACACCACTGGTATTTTAATAGGGATTGCATTGAATTTATAAATTGACTTGGGTAGTATGGACATTTTAATGATGTTGATTCTTCCCATCTATTAACATGGTATATGCTTCCATTTATTTATATCTTCCTTAATTTCTTCACTGTTACGTGGTTTTCTGAGTACAGGTCTTTCATCTCTTTGGTTAAATTTACTCCTAGGTACTTTATTTTTCTTGCTGCTATAGTAAATGGGATTTTTTTTCAGTTTCTATCTCTGATATTTCATTGTTGATGTACAGAAATGCCTTTCATGTCTGAATATTGACTTTGTACCCTGCTATTTTGCCAAATTCACTTATTGGGCAGAGTACTTTTCTCGTGGAGTCTATAGGGTTTTCTATGTACATTATCATGTCATCTGCAAATAATGACAGTATTACTTCTTCTTTTCCAATTTGGATGACTTTTATTTCTTTTTTTCTTGTCTGACTGCTGCGGCTATGTTGAATAGGAGTGGAAAGAGTGGACATCCTTATCTTGTTCCTGATCTCAGGGGGAATGCTTTCAGTTTTTGTCCATTGAGTATGATGTTGGCATTGGGTTTCTCATATATGGCCTTTATTATGTTGATATATGCTCCCTTTATTCCCAGTTTGCTGAGTGTTTTCATCATAAATGGCTGTTGTACTTTACCAAATGCCTTTTCAGCATCTATTGATATGATCATGTGGTTTTTGTCTTTCATTTTGTTTATGTGGTATATTACATTATTAATTTGTGAATATTAAACCATCCTTGCATCCCTGGGGATGTATCCCACTTGATCATGGTGCATGATATTTTTAAAGTGTTGCTGGATCCAATATTTTGTTAGGATTTTAGCATCTATGTTTATCAGTGATATTGGCCTGTAGTTTTCTTTCTTTGTTGTGTCTTGACCTGGTTATAGAATTAGGATAATATTGGCTTCATAGAAAGAATTTGGGAGTCTTCCCTCCTATTGGATATTTTGGAATAGTTTGAGAAGGGTAGGTATTAGTTCTTGCCTAAATGTTTTGTAAAATTCTCCTGTGTAGCGATCCAGTTCAGGACTTTTGTATGCCGGGAGGTTTTTGATTACTGCTTCAATTCCACTATTTGTTATTGGTCTATTCAGGCTTTCTGCTTCTTTTTGATTCATTTTTGGAAGATTATATGTTTCTAGAAATTTGTCCATTTCATCCAGGTTGTCAAGTTTCTTGCCATATAGTTATTGGTAGTAATTTCTTAAAATCCTTAGTATTTCTGTGATATTGGTTGTGATTTCTCCTCTTTCGTTTCTGATTTTATTTGGGTCATCTCTCTTTTTTTCTTGATAAGCCTGGCTAAAGGCTTGTCGATTTTGTTAATCTTTTTGAAAAACCAGCTCATACTTTTGTTGATCTTTTGAATTATTTGTTCAGTCTCTATGTCATTTAATTCTGCTCTGATCTTAATGATTTCCTTCTGTCTATTTGATCTGAGCTTTGTTTGTTTTCGTTTTTCTGGTTCTTTTAGCTATAGGGTTAGATTTTTTAATTTGAGATCCTTCTATCCTTTTCAGGTAGGCCTGTATTGCTATGAACTTTCCTCTCAGGGCCACTTTCACTGTGTCCCATAGGTTTTGGGCTGTTGTGTGCTCATTGCTCATTATCATTTGTTTCCAGAAACTTCTTGATTTCTTCCTTGATGTCATTGATAACCCATTCATTATTTAATAGCATGCTATTCAATCTCCATGAGTTTGAATGTCTTTGAGTTTTTTCCTTGAGGTTGATTTCAAGTTTCAAGGCTTTGTGATCTGACAAGATGCTTGATATAATTTCAGTTTTCTTGAATTTGTTGAGGCTTGTTTTGTGTCTTTTCATGTGGTCTATCTCTGAAAATGTCCCATGTGCACTTGAAAAGAATGTATGTTTTGCTTCTTTGGGGTGAAAAGTTATATATATATATATCAATTAAGTCCATTTGATTTGGATTGTTGCTCAATGCCTCAATATCCTTGGTGTTTCTTTGCTTCGAAAATCTGTCCATTGTTGACAATGGGTGTTAAAGTCCCCTAATATGACTGTGTTGCTGTTGATATCCTTCTGTAGTCTCCAAGATTTTTCTTATATATTTGGATGCTCCTATGTTGGGTGCATATATTTTTACCAGTGTTATATCTTCTTGATGAATTGTTACCTTAAGTATTACAGAATGTCCTTCTTTGTCTCTTTTTATGAACTTTGCTATGAAATCTGTTTTGTCTGATATAAGTATTGCTACCACAGCTTTTTTTTCATGTCCATTTGCTTGGAATACTTTTTTCGATCCCCTCACTTCTAGTCTGTGTAAATCTTTTGTATTGAGGTATCTCCTGTAGACAGCATATATGAGGGTCATATTTTCATATCCATTCCACTATCCTATGTCTTTTGATTGGAGCATTTAATCCATTACGTTTAAGGTTATTATTTAATTTTTCTTGTTTTTCTAATTTTAAGTATATTATATTGATTATGTTGCCACAGTATCAAAAATTTTCCCCTTTGCTTCCTTCTGTCCAATACCCCGCTTCCCTCCAGCAATCCCACCTGCCCCTTAGTTCATACCCATGTGTTGTGCATATAACTTCTTTGGCTTCACCCTTTCTTATATTATTCATAACTTCCCTATATCTATTTTGTACCAACCAATTATGCTTCTTAATACCTGCACCATTTCCCCACTTCTCCCCCTTTCGCCTCCCTGCTGATAACTCTCCAAATGATCCCCATACCTTTGATTCTGTTCCTATTCTAGTTGCTTAGTTGGTGGTTTACTTAGTGAAACTGATCCAAATGTTTGGCTGCCATTGCACTGCCATTTACTAATTCAAGGCATGGCACTTGGAGGACATTTAAGAGATGTTTATTGTTGGGTGAGTATACCCAAGCAGGGTATTGGTAGTATCTGCTTAGAAGGTTACACTGCCAGTTTTCTATTTTAGCCTGTAAATGCTGCCCTCAAGACTGTAAAGGAGGAAAGAGGAAGGACATCTCTAAAATCAGAGAAGGAAAACTCTGACTCCAAAAAACCTCCGCTGCCTTGCGGCATACCTCTTCAGGGGAAAGGCTAAGGGAGTAAACCCCGACAGAAAATCCGGAGCCAGAGTCCCTAAGGCGGTTTGACATTGTAGTCAACACCGGCAACTCCTGCGGCGCACCTGAAGCCAAGCTGTATTGACTTTGTCTTTCCCTTGGACCCTTCAGCTGCGAAGAGAGGGGGGGGTCTGCTGCATGGGCAACAGCTGGCCCTCCATATCACCCTGCCCAGGCTTTGTAGCTTCACTGGAGAGGACACTCCAGCGTCATCGCAAGATGTCGACTCAACACGGGAGGAGACAGATACCGGTTATAAGCTCATCCGATTGGCGAAGGAAACGAGCGCCAGGGGTCTCCTCTGACGGTGGGAGAGGTCATCGCACCTCACTGGACAGCTACCGTCTCGCCATGGCTCGCCTGCCCCACTGGGTGCGTGGGGATCAGAGAGGCGCCTCTCGAAAAGTGGGCCACAAAACACCTGCACCAGTTAATTCCAAGCAAACAACAAGAAAGAAGCCTCCGGTTCTTCGCCTCGCTAGCTGGAACATCAGGACCATGTGCCCCAGACTTACTGCAGACCTTCCGTGGATCAAGGGTGCCAGGAAAACCGCTGTCATCGATAGGGAACTGGCACGACTAAACATCGACATTGCGGCTCTACAGGAGACCCGGTTGGCCGACAACGGAACTATCAGAGAAACCAACTACACCTTCTACTGGCAAGGGAAGTCTCTGGACCAACCAAGACAGCACGGTGTTGGGTTCGCTGTGAAGAACACGCTTGTTAACTCCATAGAGCCACCCACAGGAGGCACAGAGAGATTACTTACCCTCCGATTGTCAACAACTTTCGGCCCAGTCAGCATTCTTAGCGCGTATGCCCCAACCCTCTGCGCCACCACCGAAGAGAAAGAACAGTTCTACCATGCACTGGACGAAGCGTTATCCAAGATTCCCAGAAGTAACGCTCTCTATCTCCTTGGAGACTTCAACGCAAGAGTAGGAGCCGACCACATGGCCTGGCCCACCTGCCTTGGAAACTTTGGGAGAGGAAAGATCAATGAGAATGGTCAGCGACTGCTTGAGCTTTTGTGTCACCACGGCCTGTGCGTGACAAACACATTCTTCAAGTGCAAAGAGATCCACCAGGTGTCATGGAGGCACCCCCGCTCCCGTCATTGGCACCAGCTTGACCTCGTCATCACCAGAAGAACGGATATTGGCAGCACCCTCCTCACCCGCAGCTACCACAGTGCAGACTGCGACACGGACCATGCCCTCGTGGTAAGCAAGGTGCGCATAACGCCGAAGAGGTTGCACCACTCCAAGATGAAGGGTCGCCCACGCATCAACACCAGTTGTGCCAGCAACCCAGTTAAGACCCAGCAATTCATCAACAAGATGGAAGATGCACTCGGCGAGGGAGTGGCGGCAGATGACATTATCGAATCCAATTGGCCACGTCTCCGCGACGCCATATACAACTCCGCCATTATTGCTTACGGGAAGAAAGAGCGGAAGAACGCTGACTGGTACGAGGCTCACTGGGAAGAAATGGAACCCGTGATCGAGGCTAAGAGGAAGGCCCTACTGGCTTACAAGGTCACGCCCACTCCCAGTACACTTCAAGCTCTACGGGCTGCCAGGAACAAAGTCCAGAAGACCGCCCGCCACTGTGCCAACACCTATTGGCTAAACCTGTGCAGAAGCATCCAGGAAGCCGCCAATATAGGCAACGCACGAGGAATGTATGAGGGTATCAAGAAGGCAACAGGCCCAATCCCCTCCAAGATCGCCCCCCTTAAGTCCAAGACAGGTGAGGTCATCACTGACCAGGAACAGCAAATGCGGCGGTGGACCGAGCACTACCTCGAGCTGTACGCAACGAAGAACACCGTAACAGACACTGCTCTTAACGCCATCCCAGACCTACCAGTCATGGAGGAGCTAGACACCCCACCTACTGCGGCAGAGCTCAGCAAAGCCATCGACCGCCTTGCTTGCGGGAAAGCACCAGGAAGCGACAGAATCCCTCCAGAAATCCTAAAGAGCGGGAAACCAGTCCTGCTACAGCCGCTCCACCATCTACTCTGTCTCTGCTGGAAGGAGGGTTACATCCCCCAGGATATGAGAGACGCCAACATTATCACCATGTACAAGAACAAAGGAGACCGCAGCAACTGCAACAACTACCAGGGCATCTCTCTCCTCAGCGTCGTCGGCAAAGTATTCGCCCGGGTCGCTCTTGCCCGCCTGCAGACCCTTGCTTCCCGCGTCTACCCAGAGTCCCAGTGTGGCTTCAGAGCTGGCCGATCAACAGTGGACATGATCTTCTCCCTACGCCAGCTGCAGGAGAAGTGTCACGAGCAGCATAAACCACTCTACCTCGCCTTTATTGACCTCACGAAGGCGTTTGATCTGGTCAGTCGAAGCGGACTCTTCAGCTTGCTACGGAAGATTGGCTCTCCACCACATCTGCTTGCTGTGGTCATGTCCTTTCACGACAACATGCACAGCACGGTGTCCTACAACGGCGCAACCTCTGAGGCCTTCCCAGTCAGCAGCGGAGTAAAGCAGGGCTGCGTCCTCGCGCCTACGCTGTTCGGAATCTTCTTCTCCATGCTCCTCCAATACGCCTTTAAGGACTGCAGCGAGGGTGTCTTCATTCACACCAGATCCGATGGCAAGCTCTACAACCTGGCCCGTCTACGAGCCAAGACCAAAGTCAAAGAGGTGCTCACCCGTGAGATGCTCTTCGCCGACGACGCAGCTTTGACATCACACTCCGAAGAGGGACTCCAGCAGCTAGTCACTTGCCTTTCCCACGCATGCAAGGAGTTCGGACTAGCCATCAGCCTGACGAAGACGAATGTTATGGCTCAAGGCACGGGGACTCCCCCATGCATCACCATCGACGGGTACACCCTGGAGGTTGTCAACGACTTCACTTACCTCGGGTCCACCATCTCGAGCTCTCTGTCAGTCGACTTGGAGGTCAACCGGAGAATCGCCAGGGCAGCCACAGTTATGGCCAGACTGAACCGGCGAGCGTGGAACAATTCCAGCCTCACTGAGAAAACCAGACTGTGCATCTACCAAGCCTGCGTACTCAGCACTCTCCTCTATGGCAGCGAGACGTGGACCACCTACGCAAGGCACAAAAGGAAACTCAACAGCTTCCACATGAGGTGCCTGCGACGCGTCCTGCATGTCGCCTGGCAGGATAAGGTCCCCAACACCGAGGTGCTGAAGCGAGCCAATATGAGCAGTTTGCATGCAGTTCTTAGCGAGAGACGCCTCAGGTGGCTCGGCCATGTCAAAAGAATGGATGCAGGCCGTATCCCCAAAGACCTCCTCTACGGCGAGCTAGCAGAAGGCAAGAGGATGACAGGGCGCCCAAAACTGCGGTTCAAAGACATCTGCAAAAAGGACATGACACAATGCTCCATCAATCTCAACACATGGGAAGTTCAAGCAGACGACCGCCTAGCCTGGAGGCTCGCGGTCAGGCAAGGTACGTCACGCGCGGAGGCTGCGCGCAACGAGGAGGCGGTCCAGAAAAGATCGAGGCGGAAGCAGCGTCAGCAGCAGCAACAACAGCCATCTGTCTTCACCTGTACCAAGTGCGGCAGGGATTGTCACTCCCGAATCGGACTGCACAGCCATTCTCGGCGGTGCAGATGGACTCTCAGGAAGCTACGCCATCGTCTCTCGAGACGGACGGCTGCCGACGACGACGACGAGTTGGATTTTGTTTTATTTTTTGGATTCAGTTGTTGATAGTGGTGAGTTTGTTGTTATTTTAATGTTCATAATTTTGATCTTCTCTTTTTTATGTAAGTCCCTTTGACATTTCATATAACAATTGTTTGGTGATGGTGAGTTCCTTAAGCTTTACCTTGTCTGGGGAGCACTTTATCTGCCCTTCCATCCTAAATGATAGCTTTGCCAGATAGAGGAGTCTTGGTTTTAAATGCTTGCTTTTCATCACTTTGAATACTTCTTGCCAGTTCCTTCTTGCCTGCAAAGTTTCTCTTGAGGAATCAGCTAAAAGTCTTATAGGCACCCCTGTGTTGGTACCTCTCTGCTTTTCTCTTGCTGCTTTTAAGATTCTTTATCTTGAACATTTTGCATTTCAGTCTTTTTTATTCATTTTTATTTATTTTTTAATTTTTTGGTTTTTTAATTACAGTTGTACCATTTTACTCCATTTCTCTCCCCCACCAAGCCCACCCTTTCTCCCACAATTATATCCCTCCCCGTTGTCCATGTCCATGAGTCATTTATACACGTTCTTTGACTAGACCCTTCCCTTACTTATCCCCCTTCTCTCCCTCCCCCCTGCCCCTATTGACTGCTATTCTGCTCTTTGTCCTGTTTAGTTCATTTGTTTGTGTTGTTCTTTAGTTTCCTGTATTAGGTGATATCATATGGTATTTTTCTTTCTTTGCCTGGCTTATTTCACTAAGGATAATTCCCTCTAGTTCCATCCATGTTGTCGCAAATGGCAGGAGTTCCTTCTTTCTTTCTGCTACATAGTATTTCATTGTGTAAGTGTACCACAGTTTTTTAATCCACTCATCCACAGATGGGCACTTAGGCTGTTTCCAGCACGTAGCTATTGTAAACAGTGCTGCAATGAACATAGGGGTGCATAAGTTCTTTTGAATTAGTGTTTTAGGATTTTTCGGGTATAGTCCTAGAAGTGGAATCGCTGGTTCAAAAGGCAGTTCCATTTTAATTTTTTGAGGTAATTCCATACTGTTATCCATAGTGGCTGCACCAGTCTGCATTCCCACCAACAGTGCAGTAGGATTCCCGTTACTCCACATCCTTGCAAGCATTTGTTGTTTGTTGATTTGTTGATGATGGCCATTCTGACTGGTGTAAAATGGTATCTCATTGTGGTTTTTATTTGCATCTCCCTGATGGCTAATGATATTGAGCATTTCTTCATGTGCCTATGGACCTTCTGTATGTCCTCTTCAGAGAAGTGTTTGTTCAGGTCCTTTGCCCATTTTTTAATTGAGTTGTTTGTTTTCTTGATGTTGAGTCACATAAGCTCTTTATGTATTTTGGAGATCAGTCCTCTGTCTGTGATGTCATTGGAAAATATATTTTCCCATATGGTTAGTTTCCTTTTCATCTTGCTGACGTTTTCTTTTGATGAACAGAAACTCTTTAGTTTGATGTAGTCCCATTTGTTTATTTTTTCCTTTATTTCTCTTGCCTTGGCAGATGTATCCGTGAAGATATTGTTACGTGTGATATCTGAGATTTTCCTGCCTATGCTTTCCTCTAGGACTTTTATGGTATCACGGCTTACATTTAAGTCTTTAATCCATCTTGAGTTTATTCTCGTGTGTGGTGTAAGTTTGTGGTCTAGTTTCATTTTTTTGCACGTCCCTGTCCAGTTCTCCCAGCACCATTTGTTAAAGAGGCTCTTCTCATTCGATTTTATGTTCCTTCCTCCTTTATCAAAGATTAGTTGACCATAGAGGCCTGGGTTTATTTCTGGGCTTTCAATTCTGTTCCACTGATCTATATGTCTGTTCTTATGCCAGTACCAGACTGTTTTGATCACAGTGGCTTTGTAGTATTGTTTGATGTCTGGTATCGTGATTCCTCCTGCTGTGTTCTTCTGTTTCAAGATTGCTTTTGCTATTCGGGGTCTTTTTTGGTTCCATATGAATTTTTGGAGTATTTGTTCTAGGTCAGTGAAATATGTCATTGGTATTTTAATAGGGATTGCATTGAACCTGTAAATTGCTTAGGGTAGTATAACCATTTTGATGATGTTGATTCTTCCCATCCAACAACATGGTATTTGCCTCCATTTATTTGTATCTTCCTTAATTTCTTTCTTCAATGTTATGTAATTTTCAGTGTACAGGTCTTTTATCTCTTTGGGTAAGTTTATTCCTAGGTACTTTATTTTTCTTGTTGCTATAGTAAATGGTATTTTCTTTTTTGCTTCTGTCTCTGATATTTTATTGTTGGTGTACAGAAATGCCTTAGATTTCTGTATATTTATTTTGTACCCTGCGATTTTGCCAAATTCACTTATTATATCAAGTAGTCTTTTAGTGGAGTTTATAGGCTTTTCTAGGTATACTATCATGTCGTCTGCAAATAGTGATAGTTTTACTTCTTCTTTCCCAATTTGGATGCCTTTTATTTCTTTGTCTTGTCTGATTGCTGTGGCTAGGATTTCCAACACTATGTTGAATAGAAGTGGGGAGAGTGGACAGCCTTGTCTAGTTCCTGAGTTCAGGGGGAATGCTTTCAGTTTTTGTCCATTGAGTATGATGTTGGCTTCAGGCTTCTCATATATAGCCTTAATGATGTTAAGGTATGCTCCCTGTATTCCAATTTTGCTGAGTGTTTTCAACATAAATGGGTGTTGTACTTTATCAAATGCTTTTTCTGCATCTATAGATATGATCATGTGATTTTTTTCTTTCATTCTGTTTAGGTGATGTATTATATTTATTGATTTGCGAATATTAATCCATCCTTGCATCCCTGGAATGAAGCCCACTTGATCATGGTGTATGATCTTTTTGATGTATTGTTGGATACTGTTTACCAAAATTTTATTGAGGATTTTAGCATCTATGTTCATCAGTGATATTGGCCTGTAGTTTTCTTTCTTTGCTGTGTCTTGACCTGGTTTTGGGATTAGGATATTACTGGCTTCATAGAAAGAGTTTGGGATTTTTCCCTCTTGGATTTTTTGGAATAGTTTGAGGAGGGTAGGAGTTAGTTCTTCCCTAAATGTTTTGTAAAATTCGCCTGTGAAGCCATCCGGTCCAGGGCATTTGTGTGCAGGGAGATTTTTTATTACTGTTTCAATTTCCTTTTTTGTTATTGGTCTGTTGAGACTTTCTACTTCTTCTTGATTCAGTTTTGGAAGGTTATATGTTTCTAGAAATCTGTCCATTTCTACTAGGTTGTCAAATTTCTTGCCATATAGTTGTTTGTAGTAATTTCTTATAATTGTTTGTATTTCTGAGGTATCAGTCATGACATCTCCTCTTTCATTTCTGATTTTGTTTATTTGGGTATTCTCTCTTTTTTTCTTAATGAGCCTGGGAAGAGGCCTGTCAATTTTGTTTATTTTTTCAAAGAAACAGCTCCTAGTTTTGTTGATTTTTTGGATTGTTCGTTTCGTTTCTATGTCGTTTAATTCTGCTTTGATCTTGATGATTTCCTTTCTTCTTTTTGCCCTAGGCTTTGTTTGTTGTTGCTGTTCTAGTTCTTATAGCTTTATAGTTAGGTTTTTTATTTGAGATTCTTCTAGCCTTTTCAGATATGCCTGTATTGCTATGAACTTCCCTCTCAGGACTGCTTTTGCTGATTCCCATAGGTTTTGGGCTGTTGTGTGTTCATTGTCATTAGTTTCTAGAAATTTCTTGATTTCCTCTTTGATGTCATTGTTAACCCATTCATTATTTAAGAGCGTGTTATTCATTCTCCATGAGTTTGGATGTCTTTGATTTTTTTCCCTGAGGTTGATTTTTAGTTTCAAGGCATTGTGGTCTGAAAAGATGCTTGATATAATTTCAATTTTCTTGAATTTGTTGAGGCTTGTTTTGTGTCCTATTATGTGGTCTATCTTTGAAAATGTCCCATGTGCCTTTGAAAAGAATGTATATTTTGCTTCTTTGGGGTGAAAAGTTCTATATATATCAGTTAAGTCCATGTGGTTTAGTGTGTTGTTCAATGCCTGTATATCCTTGGTGTTTCTTTGCTTGGATGATCTGTCTATTGCTGATAATGGAGTGTTGAAGTCCCCTACTATGAGTGTGTTGTTAATATCCTTCTTGTGGTCTTCTAGTATTTGCTTTATGTATTTGGGTGCGCCTATGTTGGGTGCATATATGTTTATCAGTGTTATATCTTCTTGATGAATCGTTCCTTTAAGTATTATGAAATGTCCTTCTTTGTCTCTTTTTATTGCCCTTGCTTTGAAATCCGTTTTGTCTGATATGAGGACTGCTACCCCAGCTTTTTTTTCAGGTCCATTTGCTTGAAATATTTTTTTTATATCCCTGTACTTTCAGTCTATGTAAATCTTTTGTGTTGAGGTGTGTTTCTTGTAGACAGCAAATATGTGGGTCCTGTTTTCTTATCCATTCCGTTACCCTATGTCTTTTAATGGGACCATTTAATCCATTTACATTTAACGTTATTATTGACATGTATTTATTCATTTCCCTTTTGTATCTCTGTTCCTCTACTCTTTTTTTGTTTTTTCTCTTCCTTTTTCTTAGAATATTCCCTTTAGCCTCTCTTGCAATGCTGGTTTGGTGGAGATGTATTCTTTTAGTCTTCCTTTGTCTGAGAAACTCCTTATTTCATCTTCTATTTTGAATGAGAGCCTTGCTGGGTAGAGTATTCTTGGTTGTAGGCCTTTGTTTTTCATTTCTTGAAATATTTTTGACCATTTCCTTCTGGCTTGTAATGTTTCTGTTGAGAAATCGGTCGACAGCGTTATTGGAGCTCCCTTGTAAGTTATTTGCTGTTTTTCTCTTGCTGCTCTTAGGATTCTCTCTTTGTCTTGGAATGTTGCCATTTTAACTATGATGTGCCTTGGAGTGGGTTTTGGGGCGTTCTTCTTTATTGGAACTCTCAGTGGTTCTTGAACTTACATAACTTTTTCTCTGATCAGGTTCGGAAAATTTTCTGTCACTATTTCTCCTATCAGTTTTTCAATTCCATGCTCCTTTTCTTCTCCCTCTCTGATTCCAATGATCCTGATATTATTTTTTAATGTTATCCTGTAATTCCCTTACATCTTGTTCATATTTTTCAATCTTTTTTCATTTTGCTGTATCATTTGAGAATTATGACCGACATTATCCTCTAACTCACTAATCCGATCCTCTGCTTAGTTTAGTCTGCTTTTCACTGATTCTACTGTGTTTTTCAGTTCAGAGATTGCATTCTTCATTTCTTCCTGGTTCTTGTTGACAGTTTCTATGTCTTTTTTATGCTGGTGTAGTTCTCTGCAAGTTCCCTGTAATTTTCTTGGAGCTGTTGGTAACTTCCTTCGAGGATGTCATAGTTGTTTTTGAGGTTTTTGAGCATATTGAGCTTCTTTACCACCATAGTTTTGAATTCCATGTCTGACATTTGGGCTATGTCTATTCCATCTACCTCTCTTTCTGGGGATTCCTCTTTTCTTTTCATTGAGAGGGTGTTTCTGCGTCTTACCATGTTGGATTCTTCTTGTTTGTTTTTGTTATTTGGATTTGTCTGCTTTGCCTTCCCACCTTTGTGGTATGAGATTCTTTATGGGAGATCTGGGGGTTTCAGTGGTGAGGTCTCTTTGATCTCCTGAGCCTGATGTTCTTGGGGTACCTTTTATATAGTTTATTTATGCTGTCTGGTTATATTTCAGATTTTTTTTGTTAGGATATTCCTTCTGGCTTGTTGATTGAGAGTCACTCTATCCACTTTATCTCGAATTCTTTTGTGGAGATGTCCGTTTTAGCCTTGTTGTGTCGCCTTCTTTTTCTGCGTCCACAGCTGGTCTAGTGTGGCAGTTCAGAGGTTCTTGTTTCTTGCAGCAATGGTGTGCGCCTGCACTTGCAGGCAAGGCACGTTCCCTTGCTGCCCGCCGGAGCCAGTTGAGGTGTCCTTGCGCGTGAGCCCCTGCATGGGCCTGACGGCCCAGAGCTTGCCCCGCATTTGGCGCCTATTTTTGCCGGGCCGAGGTGGTTCAGCGTTTGCGCTGAGGTGTCCCTGCGTGCGTCCCTGCACGCGGGACAGCGGCTGGAGAACTTGCCCCAGGATTGGCGCCTATTGTCCCCGGGCTGAGGTATTTTCGTGCTTGTGTGCCTGTGCTCTTAGTCCTGCTGAGCCAAGTTCCAGGAGTTGGTCTCTCGCCTCTTAGGATGGGGCCGCGGACACTTGTGCTCAGTGGAAGTGAGCGTCTGTGAGTCGCTGCTGCCTTCTGTTCCGGTGCCGCAGCCGACTGCCTTCCCTCATCCGTCTGGGCCAGCACGAACAGAGCCTGAGCTAGCAGTCTGCTTTCTGGCCTGGGGCCTGGCACCCACGGGAGCTGTCTAGGGGTATCTTTGCACGGTCCTCTGCGTGTTCAGTGGGCCCTCCCTGTGCCCGTTGGGGCACTGATCTTATGTCCGTTGGGGAGTGTCCGAGGGATGCCTGGACTCATGGCCCCGTGCACCTGGGCCAGTGAGTGAGAGCACTTCCCTAGGCATGCCCCCGCGACCCAAGGGTAGGGTTGGGGAGTGGATGAGCGCACCACTGTGCCTGCGCTCCTCAAGAATGGCCTACCACCCCCAAACTTTCCTCCCCTCTCCACCGTCCACTAGAGAAAAATATAAAGGAGAATTATGTTCTCACTTGCCCGGCAGCACACTGTCTCCTGTCCTTCAGCGCCAATGCCACTTGGTCGAGTCCCATCTCTGCCAGCGGGCAGAGATCCGCTCTCCTCCCAACTCCTCTCCCGGGTAGCCTGTGGTCGCCAAAAACCTTTGTGTGGCTGGTTTGGCTCAGTGGATTTAGCGTCGGCCTGCGAGCTAAGTGTCGCTGGTTCGATCTTCCAGTCAGGGCACATCAGAGAAGGAAAACTCTGACTCCAAAAAACCTCCGCTGCCTTGCGGCATACCTCTTCAGGGGAAAGGCTAAGAGAGTAAACCCCGACAGAAAATCTGGAGCCGGAGTCCCTAAGGCGGTTTGACATTGTAGTCAACACCGGCAACTCCTGCGGCACACCTGAAGCCAAGCTGTATTGACTCCGTCTTTCCCTTGGACCCTTCAGCTGCGAAGAAGGGGGGGGGTCTGCTGCATGGGCAACAGCAGACCCTCCATATCACCCTGCCCAGGCTCTGTAGCTTCAGCTTCACTGGAGAGGACACTCCAGCGTCATCGCAAGATGTCGATTCAACACGGGAGGAGACAGATACCGTGTCACTCCCGAGTTGGACTGCACAACCATTCTCGGCGGTGCAGATAGACTCTTAAGAAGCTACACCATCGTCTCTCGAGATGGACGGCTGCCGACACCACACGACTTCCAGCCGTAGCTCGGGCAGCCGTCCCAGTCAGGAATCCTGTTTCGTCCCCTTTTCCTCCGCTATCCTCACTAAACAGGTTGTTCCCAGATGGATTTTCTCTAATCCAGCAGTGTCTTGGCTCGACTCCTGCCAGTGTCCAGCTGCTCACTGAGATGTTCTGTCTGCAATTAGCCCAAACTGCAGACGCGTCTCGGGAGCCGGAAACTGCAGCCTCTCCTCACTCCTCTGCCATCTCCCTCAGTCTCCATAATACATATTTATGAAGCACTGATTTTGTGGCAAACACTCTAGTAGGCCCTGAGCACATGATAGTGAACAAAAACATAAACCTGTCCTTGTGGCATTTATACTCTTGTGCAGCAGACATATTAAATATATAAATACACAAATAAACAAATAACTATGGATTTCAATAAGTGCCTTGAAGAAATATTACAGGTTACTAGTATAGTACATAAAAGGGGACATATTTTTTAGAAGACCAAGAATGTATAAGGTGCTCAGAGCATACAAAAAAAAGCTAAAAGATGTTTTTCAACTGTAAAAAGTGATTATTATTTTGATAGAATCAATAGTAATTATTAGTTACTTTTCCTGTTTATCACTCTGGCTATATTTTCCTAAATGTCAGCAATGAGCATGTATTAGTTTTATAATCAAAAAAGAATAAAATATTTAGAACGCATTTAACCAAAGAGGAGAAATTCTTGTACATTGAAAACTATAAAACACTGATAACAGAAATTAAAAGATACAAATAAATGGAAGGATTTTTTATGTTCTTGGATTAGAATAACTAATATTATTAAAATTGTCATACTATCCAAAGCAATATACAGAGTCAATGAAATCCCTATATTAATCCCAATGTCATTTTTTACAGAAATAGAAAAAGAAATCCTAAGATTCAATAATGAAACCACAAGAACTACACATTGCCGAAATAATTTTGAGCAAGAAGAACAAAGCTGGAGGCATCACACTCCCTAATTTCATAATATATTACAAGCTACAGTAATCAAAACTATAACTGGCATTAAAACAAATATATAAACCAATGAAATAGATTAGAGAGTCAAGAAACAAACCTACACATATACAGTCAATTGATCTTCCATAGGGTGCCAATAATAACAGGGAAAGGATAGTCTCTTCAATAAATTGTGTTGGGAAAACTGGATATCAACATGTAAAAGAATGAAATTAGGCCTTTGTCTTACACCATATATAGAAGTCAACTCAAAATGGATTAAAGACCTAAATGTAAGACCTGAAACTGGGGTGCTTTGTGTATTGCAGTCGTCGTCGGCAGCCGTCCGTCTCGAGAGACGATGGTATAGCTTCTTAAGAGTCTATCTGCACTACCGAGAATGGTTGTGCAGTCCGACTCGGGAGTGACACGGTATCTGTCTCCTCCCGTGTTGAATTGACATCTTGCGATGACGCTGGAGTGTCCTCTCCAGTGAAGCTGAAGCTACAGAGCCTGGGCAGGGTGATATGGAGGGTCTGCTGTTGCCCATGCAGCAGACCCCCCCTCTCTTCACAGCTGAAGGGTCCAAGGGAAAGACGGAGTCAATACAGCTTGGCTTCAGGTGCGCCGCAGGAGTTGCCGGTGTTGACTACAACGTCAAACCGCCTTAGGGACTCCGGCTCTGGATTTTCTGTCGGGGTTTACTCCCTTAGCCTTTCCCCTGAAGAGGTATGCCGCAAGGCAGCGGAGGTTTTTTGGAGTCAGAGTTTTCCTTCTCTGATTGTATTGCAGTATCCTCCAACATTTATAGGTTGTATATTCAAAAGAGAAATCTGATAGACACTGGATTTAAATGAGGCTGAGTTAGACAAAGTATGATCCCTAAAGAATAATTAATGGCATCAGAACCGAAAAAATGGAAGTATATCATGGCCCATTCAATGCAAATGTACATTTTAGGACTATTTATCATAATCTCAAATTGAGAAATGCAAAGGACCAAAAATCAGGAAGTTTTCAATCAAGTACTATAAACTGCTTTAGTGGTTATTAGAGCTTGTTCTAAACATTCTGGTTGCCTTCCTTCTAGGAACACACATGGTAGGACTGAAATTCCTCAACACATATGAAGAATATAACTTTTATCTTCCCATTTAGGTTGGCCAAGTCCTCGCTTCAGCCAATGAAATGTACAAGGAAGTAAGGAAGGGCTGGTGCCATTGTGATCATAGAAGACTGAGTAAAGATGGAAGCTCTAACAGTGTGAGTGATCATAAGGAGCATAGTTTCCATCAGCTGTTGGGCATATAGCATGGGCAATAAATATGTTCTTGTGCTAAGCTAGTGGGATTTGGGGGTTATTTATAGCTATACAAAACCTAACTCATGCTAACACATACTGCTATTCCAAATAATTTTCCCTTATTTCTAGTAACAGAAAGTTTAGTTGCTGGTATCCAGCTGCTTACAAGATGAGACTGTTCTAACTTTCACAGGATGGTGAGAAAGAATAGTTCATAATTAATAGCACAAACATTGGAGTCTGAAAAAAGAAAAGAAAATTGTTTTCAAGTCCTAGCTATTACTAGCTCTTTGCCATAGACCAATCTCTGAGCTCCAATTCTTTTTTATCTGTAAGTTGCACAGTAACAGCAATAATTTCTCAGGGTTATTGTAAGAAGAAAATAAGACAATGGACATAAAGCACTTAGCACAGTGGTTGGAAGATGGCAAGTGTTTAGTAAATGACTGTCATTATTATTATTTCTCAGAATGTATTTATAATCTTCCTTTTGAAATACCATAACACCAATAACTTGTTAACCTTATGGTTCCCCACATATCAAGACATAAGCATTTTTGCATGAAAATATGCCATATTTATTGATTTTTCTGTCTTTCCTCAATGGAAGAAAGTATTGTTGGCAGAAATGAAATATCAGCCTCAACTTTTATATATTACCCAAGATCTTGTAAGTCATTACAATGTGTTTTTGAGAGTTACCACTTCAGTGCTCTATAAAAAGCTTCCTGGATAAAGTATTAACAGATGGCCTCTTTATTTTTGAGACTATTAGTAACACATAAGATGGCAATCCAAATGAGAAAATTAAACTTAAATTATTCAAACTGAAGGAAATGTGACACTAGCTTTTTAAAAGGTGTGCAGCATTAGAAGTAGCAAAGAAATAATCAGTTAAGATAAAAACTCATTTTCTCTCCTTATTTTGATGTGGAATATAGTCTTTATTGTCTCACAAGCTTGCCAGATAGTTCATATAAAATTCTGGAAATGGTTTGCCCAACACAAACAAATTTTGTTTGAAATAACTGACAGATTTATGAGGTGTAAAGATAGTCAAAAGAATGAAAATAAAAAGCAGTGTCCAAGGGACGAGTGCTCTGTGCCATGGGCACTTTTTTCTCTCTTGGACCAGTCATTAGTTTGCAACATTTTCCTCTTATTGTTAGAAATATTTGGTCTCAGCTCAACTGTCAAATTTTTGACAGGGAGGTAATGTGTTCTAAGATACTTATCATCTTTCCAGATGTCCGACTCACCTACTGCTGAATAAAGGCCTGATGTGGGAGTTACATCACGACTATACAAATTCTCCCAGGTGCCTTTGCAATTAAAAAGAACCCTGTCCCATTAGGGTTCAGAAAAAACCAACAAAGTCTTTATATTGGTTTAGGAATGTGTCCTTCTGTCCCTTTAGGTTACATGTCAATGAGGATTTTTGGTTATCAGAGAATCCCCAAATATCAATGTTTCAATAGGCCAAGGACATCCCCTAAGTTGGCACTCAACTATTCCATTTCTGTAGGCCATCTTTTATCTGCAAATACGAAAGATAATAAGGCACATTGCATAAATGGATTTTTGGTAAAGTGGCTGAAAATATAGAGTGGGGCAAAAGTAGGATTACATACATGGAAAATAATACAATAATTAATAAATAATAACACAAGAAAAAACTGCATTTCACATACTCACAACTGTAAACCTGGTTTTGTTCCACCCTGTATGGTCTGCAGTATGAACACACAACATTAAAATATGCGTGTAGTCTCTCAGAATATTTAAACCCAGGCATGAAAGAACACCCAAAGATTATGGCATAGGCAGACATGGCTTGCCTCTTAGCACAACCACATCAAAATTACAATGAAAAATATAGAACAACCATCACTCAGAACCATCAGAAATCAAGTGGAATGGAATCTGACAACAACAGAATTAAAGAAACCACATCCATCCAGACTGGTAGGAGGGACACAGATGTGGAACAGGCTGATTCCACACCCACGTGTGGTGGATAAAAATTCAAGAGGGATATCTTGGGAACAAGGAGTCCCAGCCCTACACCAGGCCCAGAGCCCAGCATTTCAATGCCAGGAAGATAAGTGTCCTCAGCTTCTGGCTACAAAAATCAGTGGGTATTGAGTCAGTGGAAGAAACTGCTGGAGCCACAAGCAGTTCCTCTTAAAGAACCCACACATGGACTCACTTATTCTGACTCACTCCCTCTGAGCTCCAGCACTGGGGTAGCAGCTTGAAAGGCACCAATGGTATACAGGGAGGAACTGAAGTATCTGGCATCAATGTGTGTAGAGGCCATGTCCCTGTGCTAAACCCTCCCTCCACAGAGCCAGCAAGCTGGTGCCATATCTGAGACTCCATCAACCTGGCTAACACTACTTGACCCACCTTGGAGAGCCTCAGAGACTCTATGCCATCCAACTTATGGGCCCACTCAAGCTGCTTTTCCATATGAATGGGTGGTCTTGGTTCATGCTTCACTACTTCCTAAATCCTATTAAATAAGCAACAGCTAGCTTGAGCAAGCCCCAGGCCTGGCACTACCAGCAGCCATATTAGATTCAATAGCTTGGCTTCACTTGGGAATCTTCAAGTCCAGCACAAGTAGCAGCCATCTCAGATTGCTTTATAGATCAGGCTGAGTGCCCTAGGCAAAACTCAGATAGGGGCTGACTTTGGCCTACACCACCTGGGAAACCCTAGGGCCAGTGCACCCAGTGAACAGCTACAGGCCACACTGAAGCACCAATACCCTGCCGCTGCACAGCTGATCCTCCATGGAGGGAGGAGGTTGGTGGTCAATTGTCACAGCCAGTCCTTGAAGCTGACTGTCCTGGCTAAATCCCTGTTATTGATCTGCCAACAGCAACCACGTCTCGACTACAAGAGGAGGGTGTATTCAACTCACAAAAAGGGCACACCTTGAGCACTCAGCTTGGGTGACAGGGGAGGCTGTGCCACTGGACCCTATAGGCCATCTACTACATTAGGCCACACTACCAAGAGATAGAGTCAAAACAGTCCTACCTAATACATAGAAACAAACATAGGGAGGCTTGCAAAACAAGGAGACAAAGAAATGTGGCCCAAATAGAAGAATTAAAAAAAAAAAAACAGAAAAAGAACTAAATAAAACAGAAATAACCAACCATTCAGATGCAGAGCTCAAAACACTGGTGATCAGGATGCTCAAATAACTCACTGTGTACAGCAAAAGCATAAAGAAGAAATGAAGGTTACACTAAATGAAATAAAGAAAAATCCACAGAGAACCAACAGTGAAGGGAAGGAAGCTGGAAGTCAAATCAATAATTTGGATAATAAGAAAGAAATCAACTTTCAACCAGAATAGAATGAAGAAATAAGAATTCAAAAAAAACAAGAAGAGTATAAGAATACTCTGGGACATCTCCAAAAGGGCCAACATACAAATCAAAGGGATGCCAGAAGGAGAAAAGGAAGAGCAAGAAATTGAAATTTTATTTGAAAAAAAACTTTCCTCATTGGAAAAGAAAATAGACATGCAACTCCAGGAGCACAGAGAGTTCCAAACAAGTTGTACCCAAAGGTTAAAGAGAAAATGAGAATCTTTAGAGCAGCAAGTGAAAAGCAGACTTACCTACAAAAGGAGTTCCTATAAGACTATCAGTTGATTTCACAAAAGAAAATTTGCAGGCAAGAAGGGACTGGCAATAAGTATTCAAAATGAGAACAAGCAATGACCTACAACCAGGATTACTCTATCCAGCAAAGCTATCATTAGAATGGAACGGCAGGTAAAGTGCTTTCCAGACAAGATAAAGCTAAAGGAGTTCATCATCACCAAGCCTTTATTATATGAAATGTTAAAAGGACTTATTTAAGAAAAAGAGGATCAAAAATATGAACATTAAAATGACAAGAAACTCAAGGAGGGCAAGATGGCGGGGGAGTGAAGAGAGGCTGCACTCTCAGGCTCCCGAGACCCGTCTGTAGTATAGACTAATTGCAGACAGAACATCTCAGTTAGCAGCTGGACACTGGCAGGAGTCAAACCTTGACACTGCTGGATTAGAGAAAAACCATCTGGGAACAACCTGTTTAGTGAGGATAGCGGAAGAAAAAGGGACAAAATGGGATTCCTGACTGGGGTGGCTGCCCGAGCTGCAGCTGGAAGGACACAAAGGCTTTTTGGTGACCACAGGCTTCCCCAGAGATGAGTCAGGAGGAAAGCGGATCTCTGCCCGCTGGCAGAGATGAGACTCGACCAGGTGGCATTGGCGCTGGAAGACAGGAGACAGCGTGCTGCTGAGCAAGTGAAATCATAATTTTTCCTTTGTATTTTTCTCTTGTGAACTGCAGGGGGGGGTTTGGGGGTGATAGGACATTCTTGAGGAGCGCAGGAGCAGAAGTGTGCTTGCCCACTCCCCAAACCTCCCCTTGGGTCCCAGGCGCACATAGAGAAGTGCCCTCATTCACTGGCCCAGGTGTGCAGGGCCACGCATCCAGGTGCCCCTCGGACACACCCCAACAGACATAAGATCAGTGCCCCAATGGGTGCAGGGAGGACCCACTGAACACAGAAAAGACTGTGCACAGTCACCCCTGGCCAGCTCCAGTGGGCGCCAGGCCAGAGCGCAAAGCACTTGCTCAGGCTCTGCTTGTGCCCGCCCAGGCAGGTGCGGGAAAGGTGAGCGGCTGTGGCGGGGAACAGTGAGCAGCAGCAACTCACAAACACTCACTTCTACTGAGCACAAGTGTCCGGGGCCCACGTTAAGAGGTGAGAGACCAACTCCCAGAGCACTGTGCGGCAGGCCTAAGGCTATCTCCCTGGCTGCCTTGGGCGCACACTGGCACGCAAGCAAAAAAGCACCTCCCCGGCTTTCCCGGAGCATGGCACATCAGGCCTGAGGCTATCACCCTGTCCGCCTTGGGCAAGCACCGGCTCTCGAGCGCAAAAGCACCTGCCCGGCTTTCCCGGAGCACAGCATGGCAGGGCTGAGGCAAGCTCTCAGGCCACCTTAAGCACTCACGGGCGTGCGTGCAAGGGCACCTAAGCTAGGTCCAACAGGCACCAAAGGAACGTGCAGTGAGGGGGCACACCACTGCTGCAAGAAAAAGGAACCTCTGACCCACCTCATTAGACCAGCTGTGGATACAAAAAAACAAGACAACACACAAAGGCTGAACTGACATCTCAACAAAAGAATTCAAGATAAAGTGGATAGGGTGACTCTTAATCAACTAGCCAGAACAAAGATCCTAACAAAAGCATCTGAAATATAATCAGACAGCATAACAAACGATATAAAAGATACCCCAAGAACATCAGGCTCAGGAGAGCAAAGAGACGGCACCACTGAAACCCCCAGATCTACCATAAAGAATCTCATACCACAAAGGTGGGAAGGCAAAGCAGATAGATCCAAATAACAAAAACAAACAAGAAGAATCCAACACGGTAAGACGCAGAAACAACCTCCCAATGAAAAGAAAAGAGGAATACACAGAAAGAGAGGTAGATGGAATAGACATAGCACAAATGTCAGACATGGAATTCAAAACTATGGTGGTAAAGAAGCTAAATATGCTTGAAAACCTCAAAAACTACTATGACAACCTCCAAGGAAGTTACCAAGAGCTCCAAGAAAATTACAGGGAACTTGCAGAGAACTCCGTTGTCGTCGGCAGCCGTCCGTCTCGAGAGACGATTGTGTAGCTTCTTAAGAGTCTATCTGCACTGCCGAGAATGGCTGTGCAGTCCAACTCGGGAGTGACACGGTATCTGTCTCCTCCCGTGTTGAATCGACATCTTGGGATGACGCTGGAGTGTCCTCTCCAGTGAAGCTGAAGCTACAGAGCCTGGGCAGGGTGATATGGAGGATCTGCTGTTGCCCATGCAGCAGACCCCCCCCTCTCTTCGCAGCTGAAGGGTCCAAGGGAAAGACGGAGTCAATACAGCTTGGCTTCAGGTGCGCCGCAGGAGTTGCCTGTGTTGACTACAACGTCAAACCGCCTTAGGGACTCCGGATCCGGATTTTCTGTTGGGGTTTACTCCCTTAGCCTTTCCCCTGAAGAGGTATGCCACAAGGCAGCGGAGGTTTTTTGGAATCAGAGTTTTCCTTCTCTGATGTGCCCTGACTGGAAGATCGAACCAGCGACACTTAGCTCGCAGGCCGACGCTCAATCCACTGAGCCAAACCAGCCAGGGTTTGGAGCAGAGAACTACTCCAGCATAAAAAAAAAGACATAGAAACTGTCAACAAGAACCAGGAAGAAATGAAGAATGCAATCTCTGAACTGAAAAACACAGTAGAATCAGTCAAAAGCAGACTAAAGGAAGCAGAGGATCGTATTAGTGAGTTAGAGGATAATGTAGGAAAAAATTCTCAAAAGATACAGCAAAATGAAAAAAGATTGAAAAAATATGAACAACATGTAAGGGAATTACAGAATAGCATTAAAAAATAATATCAGGATCATCGGAATCAGAGAGGGAGAAGAAAAGGAGCATGGAATTGAAAAACTGATAGGAGAAATAGTGACAGAAAATTTTCCGAACCTGATGAGAGAAAAAGTTATGCAAGTCCAAGAAGCACTGAGAGTTCCAATAAAGAGGAACCCCCAAAAACCCACTCCAAGGCACATCATAGTTAAAATGGCAACATTCCAAGACAAAGAGAGAATCCTAAAAGCAGCAAGAGAAAAACAGCAAACAACTTACAAGGGAGCTCCAATAACGCTATCGACCGATTTCTCAACAGAAACATTACAAGCCAGAAGGGAATGGTCAAAAATATTTCAAGCAATGAAAAACAAAGGCCTACAACCACGAATACTCTACCCAGCAAGGCTCTCATTCAAAATAGAAGATGAAATAAGGAGTTTCTCAGACAAAGGAAGACTAAAAGAATACATCTCCACCAAACCAGCATTGCAAGAGAGGCTAAAGGGAATATTCTAAGAAAAAGGAAGAGAAAAAACAAAAAAAGAGTAGAGGAACAGAGATACAAAAGGGAAATGAATAAATACATGTCAATAATAACGTTAAATGTAAATGGATTAAATGCTCCCATTAAAAGACATAGGGTAACGGAATGGATAAGAAAACAGGACCCACATATTTGCTGTCTACAAGAAACACACCTGAAAACAAAAGATTTACATAGACTGAAAGTACAGGGATATAAAAAAAATATTTTAAGCAAATGGACCTGAAAAAAAAGCTGGGGTAGCAGTCCTCATATCCGACAAAACGGATTTCAAAGCAAGGGCAATAAAAAGAGACAAAGAAGGACATTTCATAATACTTAAAAGAACGATTCATCAAGAAGATATAACACTGATAAACATATATGCACCCAACATAGGCACACCCAAATACATAAAGCAAATACTAGAAGACCACAAGAAGGATATTAACAACAACACACTCATAGTAGGGGACTTCAACACTCCATTTTCAACAATAGACAGATCATCCAAGCAAAGAAACACCAAGGATATACAGGCATTGAACAACACACTAAACCACATGGACTTAACTGATATATATAGAACTTTTCACCCCAAAGAAGCAAAATATATATTATTTTCAAAGGCACATGGGACATTTTCAAAGATAGACCACATAATAGGACAGAAAACAAGCCTCAACAAATTCAAGAAAATTAAAATTATATCAAGCATCTTTTCAGACCACAATGCCTTGAAAGTAAAAATCAACCTCAGGGAAAAAAATCAAAGACACCCAAACTCATGGAGAATGAATAACACGCTTTTAAATAATGAATGGGTTAACAATGACATCAAAGAGGAAATCAATAAACTTTTAGAAACTAATGACAATGAACACACAACAGCCCAATACCTATGGGACACAGCAAAAGCAGTCCTAAGAGCGAAGTTCATAGCAATAGAGGCATATCTGAAAAGACTAGAAGAATCTCAAAAGAAAACCTAACCATAAAGCTACAAGAACTAGAACAGCAACAACAAACAAAGCCTAGGGCAAAAAGAAGAAAGGAAATCGTCAAGATCAAAGCAGAATTAAACGACATAGAAATGAAACAAACAATCCAAAAAATCAACAAAACTAGGAGCTGGTTCTTTGAAAAAATAAACAAAATTGACAAGCCTCTTCCCAGGCTCATTAAGAAAAAAAGAGAGAATACCCAAATAAACAAAATCAGAAATGAAAGAGGAGAAATCACGACTGATACCTCAGAAATACAAACAATTATAAGAAATTACTACAAACAACTATATGGCAAGAAATTTGACAACCTAGTAGAAATGGACAGATTTCTAGAAACATATAACCTTCCAAAACTGAATCAAGAAGAAGTAGAAAGTCTCAACAGACCAATAACAAAAAAGGAAATTGAAACAGTAATCAAAAATCTCCCTGCACACAAAAGCCCTGGACCGGATGGCTTCACAGGCGAATTTTACAAAACATTTCGGGAAGAACTAACTCCTACCCTCCTCAAACTATTCCAAAAAATCCAAGAAGAGGGAAAAATCCCAAACTCTTTCTATGAAGCCAGTAATATCCTAATCCCAAAACCAGGTCAAGACACAGCAAAGAAAGAAAACTACAGGCCAATATCACTGATGAACATAGATGCTAAAATCCTCAATAAAATTTTGGCAAACAGGATCCAACAATACATCAAAAAGATCATACACCATGATCAAGTGGGCTTCATTCCAGGGATACAAGGATGGTATAATATTCTCAAATCAATAAATATAATACATCACCTAAACAAAATGAGACAAAAAAATCACATGATCATATCTGTAGATGCAGAGAAAGCATTTGATAAAGTACAACACCCATTTATGTTGAAAACGCTCAGCAAAATTGGAATACAGGGAGCATACCTTAACATCATTAAGGCTATATATGAGAAGCCTGAAGCCAACATCATACTCAATGGACAAAAACTGAAAGCATTTCCCCTGAAATCAGGAACTAGACAAGGCTGTCCACTCTCCCCACTTCTATTCAACATAGTGTTGGAAATCCTAGCCACAGCAATCAGACAAGACAAAGAAATAAAAGGCATCCAAACTGGGAAAGAAGAAGTAAAACTATCACTATTTGCATACGACATGATAGTATACCTAGAAAAGCCTATAAACTCCACTAAAAGACTACTTGATATAATAAGTGAATTTGGCAAAATAGCAGGGTACAAAATAAATATACAAAAATCTAAGGCATTTCTGTACACCAACAATAAAATATCAGAGACAGAAGCAAAAAAGAAAATACCATTTACTATAGCAACAAGAAAAATAAAGTACCTAGGAATAAACTTACCCAAAGAGATAAAAGACCTGTACACTTAAAATTACATAACATTGAAGAAAGAAATTAAGGAAGAAACAAATAAATGGAAGCAAATACCATGTTCTTGGATGGGAAGAATCAACATCATCCAAATGGCCATACTACCCAAAGCAATTTACAAATTCAATGCAATCCCTATTAAAATACCAATGACATATTTCACGGACCTAGAACAAATCCTCCAAAAATTCATATGGAACCAAAAAAGACCCCGAATAGCAAAAGCAATCTTGAAACAGAAGAACACAGCAGGAAGAATCACGACACCAGACATCAAACAATACTACAAAGCCACTGTGATCAAAACAGTCTGGTACTGGCATAAGAACAGACATATAGATCAGTGGAACAGAATTGAAAGCCCAGAAATAAACCCAGGCCTCTATGGTCAACTAATCTTTGATAACGGAGGAAGGAACATAAAATGGAGTGAGAAGAGCCTCTTTAACAAATGTTGCTGGGAGAACTGGACAGGGACGTGCAAAAAAATGAAAGTAGACCACCAACTTACACCACACACGAGAATAAACTCAAGATGGATTAAAGACTTAAATGTAAGCCGTGATGCCATAATAGTCCTAGAGGAAAGCATAGGCAGGAAAATTTCAGATATCACACGTAACAATATCTTCACGGATACATCTCCGAAGGCAAGAGAAATAAAGGAAAAAATAAACAAATGTGACTACATCAAACTAAAAATGTTCTGCTCATCAAAAGAAAACGTCAGCAAGATGAAAAGGAAACCAACCATGTGGGAAAACATATTTGCCAATGATATCACAGACAGGGGACTGATCTCCAAAATATATAAAGAGCTTATATAACTCAACATCAAGAAAACAAACAACCCAATTAAAAAATGGGCAAAGGACCTGAACAAACACTTCTCTAAAGAGGACATAGAGAAGGTCCACAAACACATGAAAAAATGCTCAACATCATTGGCCATCAAAGAGATGCAAGTAAAAACCACAACGAGATACCACCTTACACCTGTCAGAATGGCCATCATCAACAAATCAACAAACAACCAATGCTGGCGAGGATGTGGAGAAGCAGGAACCCTACTGCACTGTTGGTGGGAATGCAGACTGGTGCAGCCACTATGGAAAACAATATGGAATTACCTCAAAAAACTAAAAATGGAACTGCCTTTTGAACCAGTGATTCCACTGCTAGGATTATACCCGAAAAATCCTAAAAGCCTAATTCAAAAAAACCTATGCACCCCTATGTTCATAGCAGCACTGTTTACAATAGCTAAGTGCTGGAAACAGCCTAAGTGCCCATCTGTAGATGAGTGGATCAAAAAACTGTGGTACATCTCCGTCGTCGTCGGCAGCCGTCTGTCTCGAGAGACGATGGTGTAGCTTCTTAAGAGTCTATCTGGAGGAGGTAAGATGGCGGAGGAGTGAGGAGAGGTTGCGGTTTTAGGCTCCGGAGACCCGTCTGCAGTTTGGTCTAATTGCAGACAGAACATCTCAGTGAGCAGCTGGACATTGGCGGGAGTTGAGCCAAGGCACTGCTGGATTAGAGAAAATCCATCTGGGAACAACCTGTTTAGTGAGGATAGCGGAGAAAAAGGGGACGAAACGGGATTCCTGACTGGGGCGGCTGCCCGAGCTGTGGCGGGAAGCACACAAAGGATTTTTGGCGACCACAGGCTACCCCAGAGAGGAGTCAGGCAGAGAGCGGATCTCTGCCCGCTGGCAGAGACGGGACTCGACCAAGTGGCATTGGCGCTGAAGGACAGGAGACAGCATGCTGCCGGGCAAGTGAGAACATAATTCTCCTTTATATTTTTCTCTAGTGGATGGTGGAGACGGGAGGAAAGTTTGGGTGTGGTAGGCCGTTCTGGAGGAGCCCAGGCGCAGGGGCGCGATAATCCACTCCTCAACCCTACCATTGGGTCGCGGGGGCGCACATAGGGAAGTGCTCTCATTTACTGGCCCGGGTGTGTGGGGCAGTGAGTCCAGACGTCCCTCGGATACTCCCCAATCGACATAAGATCAGTGCCCCAACGGGCACAGGGAGGGCCCACTGAACACGCAGAGGACTGTGCACAGACACCCCTAGACAGCTCCCATGGGCGCAGGGCCCTAGGCCGGAAAGCAGACCACTAGCGCAGGCTCTGTTTGTGCCCGCCCAGACGGGTGAGGGAACGGGGCGGCTGCAGCACGGGAACAGCGAGAGGCGGCGACCCACGGACGCTCGATTCCACTGAGCACAAGTGTCCCTGGCCCTGCCCTAAGAGGCGAGAGACCAACTCCCGGAGCTCGGCTCAGCGGGACTGAGGGCACGGGGCAGCGCGCGAGCGCGAAAGCACCTCATCCCGGGGTCAGTGGGAGCTCTCGGGCCGCCTGTGCGGGCAGGGTCACCTTGGCGCAAACGGGGAACCGCCGCGGCCCAGCGAAAGCAGGAGCCAATCCCGGGGAAAGCGCTCGGGCCGTCCGCGCGGGCAGGGTCACCTCGGCGCGAACGGGGAACCACCACGGCCCAGCGAAAGCAGGAGCCAATCCCGGGGAAAGCGATCGGGCCGCCCGCGTGGGCAGGGTCACCTCGGCGCGAATGGGGAACTGCCGCGCCCCAGGGAAAGCAGGAGCCAATCCCGGGAAAAGCGATCGGGCCGCCCGCGTGGGCAGGGTCACCTCGGCGCGAACGGGGAACTGCCGCGCCCCAGCGAAAGCGGGAGCCAATCCCAGGGAAAGCGCTCGGGCCGCCCGCGCGGACAGAGACACCTTGGCGTGAACGGGGAACCACCGCGGCCCGGCAGCAGTGGGCTCCAACCGCGGGGCAAACTCTCGGGCCACCCGAGCGCGCAGGGGCTTGCGCGCAAGGGCACCTCAACTGGCTACAGCGGGCAGCAAGGTAGCGCGCCGTGCCGGCAACCGCAGGCGCGCACCATAGCGGCAACCGGGTGCGCACACCAGTCCGGCAAAAGAACAAGAACCTCTGACCTGCCACACTAGACCAGCTGCGGACCCAGAAAAAGAAGGCAACACACCAAGGCTAAAACGGAGTAAAAACATCGTTTTTTTTTTTTCCAAATTTTTTCTCCCAAATTTTTTCTCCCTTGTTCTTTCTTTCTTCTTAATAATTTCTTTTCTTTCCTTCTTTCTTTATTCTTTTCCTGGGGTTTTTTTTTGGGGGGGTTTTGGGGGGTATATATATATATATTTTTTTGGGGGGGTTCAATTTTTTTTTCTCTCTCTTTTTTCTTTCTTCCTTCTGTATTCTTTCTTTTCTATCTTTCTTTGTTCCTTTCTTGCTTACCTTTTGGGGTTTTTTGGGGGGGTTGTGGTAAATTTTTTATTTTCTTCTCTTTCTCTCTTTCTTCTTTTCTTCTATTTTCTTGGGGATTTTTTGGGGGTGTGTTTTTCCTCCACCTCTTCCAATAATAACAAACTTTATCTCTAACGTGTTGCATATAACCTCTCCTTCTCATCCTTTCTCTTTAATAGTGGTTTATTTGTTTGTGTGTCTAGCTTAGCCCCCCTATTACTTTAAATAATACAATATAATTACTATATAAACCCAAATACAATACAATCCCACTTTCTTACTATACTAAGTATTTTTCTATCCTTTTCTTCTATTTTTCTTAACATACAATGTAAATATTACTAACTGGCTTGCACAGTCTCAACTATTATTAATCTATCAACCCCTCTATCAAAAATTATATTTTTCCTCCCCAAAAACAACTCGTATCTATTCTTCTTATAGTATAAAAGCTCAAATCTCTTTACATTTATATTAATACGGGCTAGTTGGCTAACGATAGCAGGATAGAGTGGGGGATACTTTCTGAGGGTGTGGGTCTCCTGCCTGGGCTGTGTGTTTATGTCTTTAACAGCATATCCACAAAAGAACTCAAGACAAAGCAGATAGAGTGACTCTCAACCAAGTAGCCAGAAGGAAGATCCTATCAAAGAACATCTGAAATATAACCGAACAGCATAAACAAACGACATAAAGGGTAACTCAAGACCATCAGGCTCAGGATATCAAAGAGACTGCACCACTGAAACTCCCAGACCTTCGATAAAGAATATTACACCACAAAGGAGGGAAGTCAAAGCAGACTATCCCCCCCCCAATAAATAAATAAATAAATAAATAAATAAAAACAAAAAGAATCCAACATGGTAAGACGCAAAAATAACCCCTCAATGAAAAGAAAAGAGGAATCCTCAGAAAGAGAGATAGATGAAATAGACATAGCCCAAATGTCAGACATGGAATTCAAAACAATGGTGGTAAAGAAGCTCAATATACTCGACATCCTTAAAATCAACTATGACAACCTTCAAGGAAGTTACCAGCAGCTCCAAGAAAATTACAGGGAACTTGCAGAGAACTACACCAGCATAAAAAAAGACATAGAAATCGTTAACAAGAACCAGGAAGAACTTAAGAATACAATCTCTGAACTGAAAAACACAGTAGAATCAGTCAAAAGCAGACTAAACGAAGCAGAGGATCGGATTAGTGAGTTAGAAGATAATGTAGAGAAAAACTCCCAGACAATACAGCAAAATGAAAAACGATTGAAAAAATATGAACAAGATGTAAGGGAATTACAGGATAGCATTAGGAAAAATAATTTAAGGATCATCGGAATACGAGAGGAAGAAGAAAAGGAACATGGAATTGAAAATCTGATAGGAGAAATAGTGACAGAAAATTTTCCGAACCTGATGAGAGGAAAAGCTATGCAAGTCCAAGAAGCACTGAGAGTTCCAATCAAGAGGAACCCCCAAAAACCCACTCCAAGGCACATCATAGTTAAAATGGCAACATTCCAAGACAAAGAGAGAATCCTAAAAGCAGCAAGAGAAAAGCAGCAAATAACATACAAGGGAGCTCCGATAAGGCTATCAACTGATTTCTCAACAGAAACATTACAAGCCAGAAGGGAATGGTCAAAAATATTTCAAGCAATGAAAAACAAAGGCCTACAACCAAGAATACTCTACCCAGCAAGGCTCTCATTCAAAATAGAAGGTGAAATAAGGAGTTTCTCAGACAAAGGAAGACTGAAAGAATACATCTCCACCAAACCAGCATTGCAAGAGATGCTAAAGGGACTGTTCTAAGAAAAAAGAAGGAAAAAACAAGAGAGGAGAGGAACAGAGGTACAAAGGGAAATGAATAAATACACGTCAATAATAACCTTAAATGTAAATGGATTAAATGCTCCAATTAAAAGACATAGGGTAACGGAATGGATAAGAAAACAGGACCCACATATTTGCTGTCTACAAGAAACACACCTGAAAACAAAAGATTTACACAGACTGAAAGTAAAGGGATATAAAAAGATATTCCAAGCAAACGGACCGGAAAAAAAAGCCGGGGTAGCAGTTCTCATATCAGACAAAATGGATTTCAAAGCAAGGACAATAAAAAGAGACAAAGAAGGACATTTCATAATACTTAAAGGAACAATCCATCAAGAAGATATGACTTTGATAAACATATATGCACCCAACATAGGAGCACCCAAATACATAAAGCAAATACTAGAAGACCACAAAAAGGATATCAACAACAACACACTCATAGTAGGGGACTTCAACACTCCATTATCAACAATAGACAGATCATCAAAGCAAAGAAACACCAAGGATATACAGGCATTGAACAACACACTAAACCACATGGATCTAACTGATATATATAGAACTTTTCACCCCAAAGAAGCAAAATATACATTCTTTTCAAGTGCACATGGGACATTTTCAAAGATAGACCACATGATAGGTCACAAAACAAGCCTCAACAAATTCAAGAAAATTGAAATCATATCAAGCATCTTTTCAGATCACAATGCCTTGAAACTAGAAATCAACCTCAGAGGAAAAAATCAAAGACACCCAAACTCATGGAGATTGAATAACATGCTATTAAATAATGAATGGATTAACAATGACATCAAAGAAGCAATCAAGAAATTTCTAGAAACTAATGATAATGAGCACACAACAACCCAAAACCTGTGGGACACAGCAAAAGCAGTCCTGAGAGGGAAGTTTATAGCAATACAGGCATATCTGAAAAGGCTAGAAGAATCTCAAATAAAAAACCTAACCACAATGCTACAAGAACTAGAACAACAACAACAAACAAAGCCTAGGGCAAGAAGAAGGAATGAAATCATCAAGATCAGAGCAGAACTAAATGACATAGAGACTAAACAAACAATCCAAAAGATCAACGAAACTAGGAGCTGGTACTTCGAAAAAATCAACAAAATCGACAAGCCTCTAGCCAGTCTAATCAAGAAAAAAAGAGAGAAGACACAAATAAACAAAATCAGAAATGAAAGAGGAGAAATCACGACTGATACCTCAGAAATACAAATGATAGTTAGAAATTACTTCAGACAACTGTATGACAAGAAATTTGACAATCTAGAAGAAATGGACAAATTTCTAGAAACATACAACCTTCCAAAACTGAATCAAGAAGAAGTGGAAAGTCTCAACAGACCAATAACAAAGAAGGAAATTGAAACAGTAATCCAAAATCTCCCGGCACACAAAAGCCCTGGACCGGATGGCTTCACAGGCGAATTCTACAAAACATTCAGGGAAGAACTAACTCCTATCCTCCTCAAACTGTTCCAAAAAATCCAAGAAGAAGGGAAAATCCCAAACTCTTTCTATGAAGCCAGTATTATCCTAATCCCCAAACCAGGTCAAGACACAACAAAGAAAGAAAACTACAGGCCAATATCACTGATGAACATCGATGCTAAAATCCTCAATAAAATATTGGCAAACAGGATCCAGCAACACATCAAAAAGATCATACATCATGATCAAGTGGGCTTCATTCCAGGGATGCAAGGATGGTTTAATATTCGCAAATCAATAAATATAATACATCACCTAAACAGAATGAAAGACAAAAATCACATGATCATATCAATAGATGCAGAAAAAGCATTTGATAAAGTTCAACACCCATTTATGATGAAAACACTCAGCAAAATGGGAATAAAGGGAGCATATCTTAACATAATTAAGGCTATATATGAGAAGCCTGAGGCCAACATCATACTCAATGGACAAAAACTGAAAGCATTCCCCCTGAACTCAGGAACGAGACAAGGTTGTCCACTCTCTCCACTCCTTTTCAACATAGTGTTGGAAGTCCTAGCCACAGCAATCAGACAAGAAAAAGAAATAAAAGGCATCCAAATTGGGAAAGAGGAAGTGAAACTTTCATTATATGCAGATGATATGATAGTATACCTAGAAAATCCTATAAACTCCACTAAAAGACTACTCAATATAATAAGTGAATTTGGCAAAATCGCAGGGTACAAAATAAATATACAGAAATCCAAGGCATTTCTGTACACCAACAATAAAATAGCAGAGACAGAGACAAAAAAGAAAATACCATTTACTATAGCAACAAGAAAAATAAAGTACCTAGGAGTAAACTTAACCAAAGAGATAAAAGACCTGTACTCTGAAAATTACATAACATTGAAGAAAGAAATTAAGGAAGAAACAAATAAATGGAAGCAAATACCATGTTCTTGGATGGGAAGAATCAACATCATCAAAATGGCCATACTACCCAAAGAAATTTACAAATTCAATGCAATCCCTATTAAAATACCAATGACATATTTCACAGACCTAGAACAAATACTCCATAAATTCATATGGAACCAAAAAAGACCCCGAATAGCAAAAGCAATCTTGAGACAGAAGAACACAGCAGGAGGAATCACAACACCAGATATCAAACAATACTACAAAGCCACTGTAATCAAAACAGTATGGTACTGGCATAAGAACAGACATATAGATCAGTGGAACAGAATAGAGAGTCCAGAAATAAACCCAGGCCTCTATGGTCAACTAATCTTTGATAAAGGAGGAAGGAACATAAAATGGAGTGAGAAGAGCCTCTTTAACAAATGGTGCTGGGAGAACTGGATAGGGACCTGCAAAAAAATGAAACTAGACCACCAACTTACACCACACACGAGAATAAACTCAAGATGGATCAAAGACTTAAATGTAAGCCGTGACACCATAAAAGTCCTAGAGGAAAACATAGGCAAGAAAATATCAGATATCTCACGTAACAATCTCTTCACGGATACATCTCCTAAAGCAAGAGAAATAAAGGAAAAAATAAATAAATGGGATTACATCAAACTGAAGAGTTTCTGCTCAGCAAAAGAAAACATCAGCAAGATGAAAAGGAAACCAACCATATGGGAAAACATATTTGCCAATGACATCACAGACAGGGGACTGATTTCCAAAATATATAAAGAGCTGATACGACTCAACATCAAGAAAACAAACAACCCAATTAAAAAATGGGCAAGGGACCTGAACAAACACTTCTCCGAAGAGGACATACAGAAGGTCCATAGACACATGAAAAAATGCTCAACATCATTAGCCATCAGGGAGATGCAAATAAAAACCACAATGAGATACCACCTTACACCAGTCAGAATGGCCATCATCAACAAATCAACAAGCAACAAGTGCTGGCGAGGATGTGGAGAAACGGGAACCCTACTGCACTGTTGGTGGGAATGCAGACTGGTGCAGCCACTATGGAGAACAGTATGGAATTACCTCAAAAGATTAAAAATGGAACTGCCTTTTGAACCAGCGACTCCACTACTAGGATTATACCCGAAGAATATTGAAACACCAATTCAAAAGAACTTATGCACTCCTATGTTCATAGCAGCACTGTTTACAATAGCTAAGTGCTGGAAACAACCTAAGTGCCCATCTGTAGATGAGTGGATCAAAAAACTGTGGTACATTTACACAATGGAATACTATGTAGCAGAAAGAAAGAAGGAACTCCTACCATTTGCAACAACATGGATGGAACTAGAGAGAATTATGCTTAGTGAAATAAGCCAGGCAAAGAAAGAAAAATACCATATGATATCACCTAATACAGGAAACTAAAGAACAACACAAACAAAGGAACTAAATAGAACAAAGAGCAGAATAGCAGTCAATAGGGGGGAGGGGAGAGGGAGAGAAGGGGGATAAGTAAGGGAAGGGTTTAATTAAAGAGCCTGTATAAAAGACTCATGGACATAGACAACGGGGAGGGATATGATTGCGGGAGAGGGGGTGGGCTGGGTGGGGGAGAGAAATTGGGGGAAAAGGGGACAACTGTAATTGAAAAACCAAAATAAAAAAAAAAAAAAAAAAAAAAAAAAAGAGTCTATCTGCACGGCCGAGAATGGCTGTGCAGTCCGACTCGGGAGTGACATGGTATCTGTCTCCTCCCATGTTGAATCGACATCTTGCGATGACGCTGAAGCTACAGAGCCTGGGCAGGGTGATATGGAGGGCCAGCTGTTGCCCATGCAGCAGACCCCCCCTCTCTTCGCAGCTGAAGGATCCAAGGGAAAGACGGAGTCAATACAGCTTGGGTTCAGGTGCGCCGCAGGAGTTGCCTGTGTTGACTACAACGTCGAACCGCCTTAGGGACTCCGGCTCCGGATTTTCTGTCGGGGTTTACTCCTTTAGCCTTTCCCCTGAAGAGGTATGCCGCAAGGCAGCGGAGGTTTTTTGGAGTCAGAGTTTTCCTTCTCTGATGTGCCCTGACTGGAAGATCGAACCAGCGACACTTAGCTCGCAGGCCGACGCTCAATCCACTGAGCCAAACCAGCCATACCTATTATATAATCCTAATACTATACACTTCCACTTTCTCACTACACACTGTAACCCTCTCCTCCTTTTAAAACATACAGTGTAAATGTTAATTGCTCTTACATAGCCTTGATCCCAATTGCTAATATTATTACACTATCAACTTCATTCTCAAAAATTACCCTTTCTCCATTTAAAACAACTCATATCTGTTTTTCCTATGAAATAAAAGTCCCAATATCTCCACAACTATATTAATATGGGCTCATTTGCAACCTATAGTGAGATTGTAATTGGGGGAGATATTGGAGGGTGTGGGTTTCTTGCCTGGGTAGTGTGATTACGTTTTAGCAGCACCTCTACAAAAGATCTCAAGACAAGGTGGGCAGAGTGACTCTCAATCAACTAACCAGAGAAAAAGACCCACCAAAGAGTAGCTGAAATACAACCAGACAGATTAAACAAATAACATCAAGGACAACACAGATGGAGATCCAAGATGGCGGAAGAGTAATTGGAAGCTACACTAACCTCCTCCCATTTCTTTATTCTTGTCTTTATTTCCCTTGCCCTAGGAGATATATTGACAAAAATATTGCTTCATGGGATATCCGAAATTTTACTGCCTTTTTCTCTATGATGTTTATGGTAGCATGACTTACATTTAAGTCTTTTATCCATCTTGAATTTATTCTGGTGTGTGGTGTAGGTTGGTGGTCAAGTTTCATTTTTTTTTTTGCATGGCCTTTTCCAGTTCTCTCAACACCATTTGTCGAAGAAGCTATTTTTATTCCATTTTATGCCCCTTCTCCATTTGTCATATATTAATAGACCATAGAGACCTGGTTCATTTCTGAGCTCTTTGTTCTCTTCCATTGATCTATATGTCTGTTGTTATGCCAGTACCAAACTGTTTTCATTATAGTGGCCTTATAATATAGTTTATCTGATATTGTGATCTCTCCTACTTTGTTCTTCTTTCTCAAGATTGCTTAGGCTATTCAGGGTCATTTTGGGTTCCATATACATTTTTGAAGTATTTGTTCTAAGTCTGTGAAATATGTCATTGGAATTTTAATAAGGATTGCATTGAATCTAAAGATTGTTTAGGATAGTATGGACATTTTAATGATGTTTATTTTTCCAATCCATGAACATGGTATAAGCTTTTATTTATTTGTATCTTCCTTAATTTCTTTTCAATGTTCTGTAATTTTCCAAGTCCAGGTTTTTTACCTCTTTGGTTAACTTGATTCCTAGGTACTTTTTTTTGTTGTTGTTGTTATTATACTAAATGGGATTTTTTCACTGGTTTCTGTTTCTGATATTTCATTGATGGTGTACAAAAATGCCTTTGATTTCTGAACATTGACTTTGTATCCTGCTATTTTGCCATATTCACTTATAGTTCAAGTAGTTTTTTTTTTTTTTTTTGGTAGAGCCTATAGGATTTTCTGTGTACACTATCATGTCATCTGCAAATAATGACAGTTTTATTTTCTACTTTCCAACTTGGACACCGTTTATTTGTTTTCTCTTGTCTGATCACTGTGGCTAGAACTTCCAACACTATGCTCAATAAAAATTTTGTGTACGGCCTTTCTTATGTTGAGGTATTCTCCCCCTATTCCCATTTTGCTGAGCATTTTTATCATAAATGGTTGCTGTAGTTTATCAAAGGCTTTTTCAGTATCTATTTTTTAAAAGACTTTATTTATTTTTAGAAGAAAAAGAAGGGAGGGAGAAAGATAGGGAGAATGTCTGGTTGCCTCTTGCACACCCCCAACTGAGACCTGGCTTTCAACCCAGGCATGTGCCCTAACTGGGAATAGAACTGGTGACGCTTTGGTTCACAGGCCAGTGCTCAATCCACTGAGCCACACCAACCAGGACTTAATGTCTGTTGATATAATCTGATATGGTATTTTTTTATTACCATTTAGTCCCTTATATCAACATCCCCCAAGCAATCATCACATTGTTGTCCATGTCCATGAGTCTTTTTTTCCTTTTTGCTCAATCCCTCCATCCCCTCAAATCCCACCCCTTGTTCTCATCTTGCTCTCCCTCTAAGACTCTGTCCCCATTTTCCTCATTAGTTCAGTTTTTTATTATTGCATTTAGCATAATGTTCTCCAGGTCCATCCATACTGTCTCAAAGGGCAATGTTTTTCTTCCTTTTTGTGACTGGGTAATAATCCATTGTGTAAATGTCCCATAGTCATTTTATAAATTCATCTACAGATGGACAATTGGGCTACTTCCATATCTTGGTGATTTCAGATAATGTTGCAATGAACATAGGGGTACTTATCTTCTTTCGAATTATTGTTTTGGGTTCCTTTGCATATATCCCCAGAAGTGGAATCACTGTTTCGAAAGGCAGATCTACTTATAATTTTTTGAGATATCTCCATACTGCTTTCCATGTTGGCTGCACCAGTCTGCATTCCCACCATTACTGCCAGCACTTGTTGTCTGTTGATTTATTGATGATAGCTATTCTGACTGGTGTGAGGTGTTATTTCACTGTGGTTTTAATTTGCATTTCTCTGATGATTAATGATGTTGAGCAGCTTTTCATGTACCTATGGGCCATCTGTAAGTCCTCTTTGCAGAAGTGTCTATTCAGGTCCTTTGCCCATTTTTTTTGATGGGTTGTTTGTTTATTTAGTATTGAGTTCTGTAAGTTCTTCATACATTTTGGATATTAACCCTTTATCAGATATATCTGTGAATAAGTTGTCCGATTCTGCGGGTTGTCTTTATAATGTTTATGATTTCTTTTGCCACACCAAAACACAAAAACTGTTGAATTTGATGTAGTCCCATTTGTTTACTTTTTCTTTTGTTTCCCTTGCCTGGGGAGATTATCCAATAAAATATTGGTATGAGCAATGTCTGATATTTTATTGCCTATGCTTTCTTCTAGGATTTTTATGGTTTCAAATGGGATTATTAATGTCCCTTTCTGTGAATTCATTATTGCCATATAAAAATGCAACTTATTTCTGAATATTAATGTTGTATCCTATTTTGCTGAATTTATCAATTCTAGTAGTCTCTTGGTGGAATCTTTGGGGATTTCTAAGTACAGTTTATTGTTATCTGCAAATAATGACAGTTTTTATTTCTTCCTTTACAATTTAGATGCCCTTTATTACTTCTTCTTATCTGATTATATGGCTAAGACTTCCAGTACTATGTTGAATAAGAGTTGAAAGCGATCATCTCTGTGTTGTTCCCAATCTTAAGGGGAATGCTTGTGTTTTTTGCCCATTGAGTATGATTCTGTCAGTGCGTTTATCATACATGACTTTTATTTTGTTTATATATGCTCCCTCTAATCACAATTTGCTGAGAGTTTTTATCATAAAAAGGTACTGGATTTTATAAAATGCTTTTTTCTGCATCTATTGATATGATCATATGGTTTTTGTCCTTTGTTTTGCTTATGTGGTGAATCACATATTTTGATTCATGAATGTTGTGCCAACTTTTAATTCCTGGAATAAATTCCACTTGATTATGGTGTATGATTTTTTAGATGCATTGTTGTGTTTGGTTTGCTAATATTTCGTTGGGGATTTTAGCATGTATGTTCATCAGGGATAGTGGCCTATAATATTCTCTCTTTGTATTGTCTTTATCTCATTTTGGATTTAGAATAATGCTGGTCTGATAAAATGACCTTGGAAACCATCCCTCCTCTTGAATTTCATGAAATAGTTTGAGAAGGAGAGGTGTTAGTTCTTCTCGGAATGTTTGGTATAATTCACCTGTGAAGCCATATTGTTCAGGGCTTTTGTTTGTCTGGAGTTTCTTTTATTACTGTTTCAATTTTACTAGGTGTAATATGTCTACTCAGATTCTCTTTTTCTTCCTGATTTGGTTTTGGGGATTGTATATTTCTAAGAATTTATCAATTTTCTCCAGGTTGTCCAGTTTGTTGGCATATAGTTGTTGATAATATTTTCTTACAATCATTTTTATTGCTTTGGTGTCAGTGGTTATTCATCCTCTTTCAATTATGATTTTATTTATTTGGGTCCTTTCTACTTTTTCCTGATGAGTCTTGTTAAAGGTTTGTCAATTTTGTTCAACTTCTCAAAGAATCAGCTCTTGGATTTGTTGACCTTTTGGATCATTTTTTTAGATACTATTTCATTTATATCTCCTCTTACTTTTATTATTTCCTTTCTTCTCTTCACTTTGGGCTTTGTTTCTGCTGTTCTTTTTAAAAATTTTTAATTCTTTTTTTAGGTTTTTAAAATTTATATTTACTGTATTTTTCCCATTATCATTGATCCCTCTTTTTTAAAATTTATTTATTTATTTATTTATTTATTTATTTATTTATTTATTTATTATTTTTGGAGGGACCCTGACTCTGTAACAATTCTTTCCTCTCAGACTTAAGACCCTTTATAATCTTATAAAAGACAATGATCAAGGGTACCATGCTCCTCTAGCTGCTTTAAGCTGGACATGTTTGTCATCCTACCTACCCTTGGGTCCAGAAGTCTCTAATAAGTGTTGGGGTGTGGAGGGGAGGGTGGCCTTCCCACATGGGGAAGGATCTTGCAGACTTCAGGTCAGTTGGCTGTCCCTGGACTATGGCATGCTCATTTTCACAAGCTGGCATTTTTGTTTTCTGAGGGCAATAGATTTGTTCTTTTTTAAGTTCCTTTAAGTGTGATGTCAGGTTGTTTATTTGAGCTTTTCCTTCTTTTTTTTTTATAAATAGGCTTGTAATGCTCTGCATTTCCCTCTTTGGATTGCTTTCCCAGTGTCCCACAGGTTTTGGATTATTGTAACCTCATTTTCATTTATTTGAAGGTATCTTTTGATTCCTTCTTTGATCTCATTGGTGATGCATTCAATTGTTTAATAACATGTTATTTAACTTCCATGTCCTGCGTGTTTTTCAGTGTTCTTGTGATTAATTTCTAGTTTCATAACATTGTGGTCAGAGACAATGCTTGATACGATTTCAATCTTCCTAAATTTATTGAGACTTTTTTTGTGTCCTAACATGTAGTCTATCCTAGAAAACATTCCATGCCTCTTTAAAAGTATGTATGTTCTGCTGCTTTGAAGTGAAATGCTCTGAAGATATCAATTAAATCCATTTGATCTAGTGTGTCATTTAAGGCTGCTGTCTTCTTGTTGAAGTCAGTGGGGTGTTAAAATCCATCACTATGACTGTATTTCTGTCAATCTCTCCCTTTATGTCCATCAAGATTTGCTTCATATATTCAGGTGCTTACATGTTTGATGTGTATATGTTTACTAGGGTTTTATTCTGTTGTTGGATTTTTCCATTTATCATTATGTAGTGTCCTTCTTTGTCTTTTTCTATAGCTTAGTTTTAAAGATTATTTTGTTGGACATAAGTACTGCTACCCCAGCTTTTCTTTTCTTTCCATTTGCATGAAATACCTTTTTACATACTCTTACTTTTAGTCTGGGTAGATCTTTCAATTTGAGATGTGTTTTAGAGGCAGCATAAATATGGGTCTTATTTTCTTATCCATTCAGCTACCCTATGTCCCTTGGCTGGAGCATTTAAGCCACTTACATTTAAGGTGATTATTAATATATATATATTTAATGTCATTTTTATTTTTAGACTATTTTCTTTTTCTTTTTTTCTTTATCTTTTTCTTCTTCTTAAAGCAAGCTCTTTAGCATTTGTTGCAGTACTGGTTTGGTTTTAAAGAATCCTTTTATTTTTTTCTGGCCCATAAGCTCCTTCTTTCTCCTTCAATTTTATTTATTTATTTTATTTATTTATTTTTAAAAAATAACTTATTTATTTTGTTTTGTTTGTTCATTTATTTTATTTTTAGAGAGAGGGGATAGGAGGAAGAGAGGGAGAGAAACATCACTGTGTGGTTGCCTCCCACTTGCGCCCCAAACTGGGGACCTGATGTGCAACCTAGTCATGTGCCCTGACTAGGAATCAAACCAGTGACACTTGGCTCACAGGCTGATGCTCAACCCACTGAGCCACAGCATCCAGTTTAAATGATAGCTTTGCTGAGTAAAGTAGCTCTGGTTGTAGGCCCTTGCTTTTCATTACCTTGAATGTTTCACATCACTCCCTTCTGGCCAGAAATGTTTCTGTTGAGAAATCAGATGACACTCGAATGGGTGCTCCCTTGTAGTTAACTACCTGCTTTTCTCTTGCAGCTCATAGGATTATTTCCTTTTCTTTAAGCTTTTTCATTTTAATTATGATGTATCCTGGTGTAGGCCTCTTTGGGTCCAACGTTTTTAGGACTCTCTGAGCATCCTAGACTTGTGAGTCTTTTTCCTTCACCAGATTAGAATATTTATCAGTAATTATTTTTTCAAAAAGTTCTTCTTCTAAATGTTTTGATTTATTTATTGTTTTTCTTTTACAGTTCTCCCACTTTTTCCTCCGTTGCTCCTCCCCATGCCCACTCCTCCTCCCACAGTGAATCCCCACCCCATTGTCTATGTCCATGGGTCATTTATACTAGTTCCTAGAATAGATATTTCCTCTTCTTACCACCCTTCTCCCGATCCACCCTCCACTCTGGCCTCTGTTAGTTTGCTCCTTGTTTACTGCCTCTGGTTCAATTTTGCTCACTTGTTTGTGTCATTTATCAGTTTCCTGTATTAGGCTATATCATATGGTATTTGTCTTTCATTGCATGGCTTATTTGACTAATGATATTTCTCTCCAGTTCTCCATATTGTCACAAATGGTAGGATTTCTGCTGCATAGTATTACATTGTGAAAATGTACCACTGTTTTTTGATCCACTCATCTACAGATAGGCACTTAGGCTATTTCCACCACTTGGATGTTGTAAATAGTGTTGCTATGAACATAGGGGTGCATAGGTATTTTTGAATTGGTGTTTCAGGATTCTTTGGGTTTATCCTAGCAATGGAATTATTGGATCAAAAGGAAGTTCTATTTTTAGATTTTTGAGGAAATTCCAGACTGTTTACATAGTGGCTGCACCAGTCTACATTTTCACCAACAGTGCACTAGGGTTCCATTTTCTCCACATCCTCGCCAACACTTGTTGTTTGTTGATTTGTTGATGATGGCCATTCCGACTGGTGAGAAGTGGTATCTCATTGTGGTTTTTAATTGGATCTCTCTGATGGCTAGTAATGTGAGCAATCTTTCATATGCCTATGGATCCTCTGTATCTTCTCTTTGGAAAAGTGTTTTTTCAGATCCTTTGTTCATTTCTTAATTGGGTTGTTGATCTTCTTGGTGTTGACTTGTATAAGTACTTTATATATTTTGGAGATCATCTCTTGTCTGATGTATCATTGAGAAATATGTTTTCTCATGTGGTTGGTTCCCTTTCATCTTGCTGATGTTTTCTTTAGCTGAGCAGAAACTTTTTAGTTTGATATAGTCCCATTTGTTTATTCTTTCCTTTATTACCCTTGCCGTAGGAGATATATCAGTGAAAATATTGCCATGTAGGATACCTGAAATATTTCTCCCTATGTTTTCCTCTAGGACTTTTATGGTGCCACAGCTTACATTTGAGTCTTTGATTCATCTTTTATTTTTTTTTTAAGGGTTAAAAGACATCATTCAATTCATAACTACTAGATGACAAAAGGCAGGGATTAATTTTTCAATGTTCCACATTAGGGGAAAAAAAAGAAAAAAAGGGCTTCTTTAGAGTAAGGTGTGCTGGGCACATCTCACCTGTCCAAAACCCTTTTGCCCATTATACTTAGTTTGGGCTGAGGGAAACAGTTTAGGCTTCCCTCCCTTTCAGACCTCTGAGTCCTTTCTGTCCAAGCCATTAGGATAGAAAAGAGAAGCCTGTTTTTTTTTTTTTAATGTATGTTATTGATTATATTGCTACAATAGTTTCAGTTTTCTCCCCTTTACTCTCCTCCACCCAGCATCTCCCTCCCCTAGCAATCCCCACCATGTCCATACCCATGGTTCGTGAAAAATAACTATCCCTCCCTCTCAGATATTAAGACCCTTTGTAATCTTGTAAAGGACAATGGACGAAGGTCTCAAGCTCCTCTAGCTGCTTCAAGCTGGACATGGTCGTCGTCCTACCTACCCTTGGGTCCAGAAAACCCTAATAATAGTGGGGGAGTGGAGGGGAGACTGGCCTTCCCACATGGGAAAGGATCGTGCAGACTCCAGGTCAGTTGGCTGTTCCTGGACAACGGCGTGCTTGCTTTACCAGGCTGGCATCCTTGTTGTGTTCTGGGGGCAACAGATTTGGTGAAAAAGGTTAAAAGACATCATTCAATCCATGACTACTAGATGACAAAAGGCAGGGATTAATTTTTCAATGTTCCACATTAGGAGAAAGAAGAAAAAAGAAAAAAAGAAAACAAGGGCTTCTTTGGAGGAAGGTGTGCTAGGCACCTCTCACCTGTCCAAAACCCTTTTGCCCACCATACTTAGTTTGGGCTGAGGGAAATAGCTTAGGTTTCCCCCTCTCAGACCTCTGGGTCCTTTCTGTCCAAGCCATTAGGATAGAAAAGAGAAACCAGTTTTAAAGTGAAGCCCGCAGGCCACCCCATTCTTCACCAACCCAGCCACTTAGTTCAGCCAAACCGTTGAGTCTCAGGAGGCAGCGCTGCAGAGAGGATTAAGTGAGGCTTATGTGTACAGACAATCACTCAGGTAATGCGGTCATAGGCTTATGCCCTTTGAAAACAGAAAACACATGTTAATTTATGTAACATAACCCACAAACAAGTCTCTAAATCTGTATGACTGTCTTATTGGGAAGACATCCAGTTGCAAGGAACTTGACATTCTACTTGCCTGCAACTTGAATATCTTTGAAGATATCACAGACATGGTTTAATTTTCAAGTGAAACCATATTTTAAATGAGAAGAAACTTTTAAGATGGTTAGTTGCCCTATTTTATAGTCTACTACTGATCATTGTAATTTTCCTTGAATAATGATTTTTCTCCCTAAGATTACCCTCCTTGTCTTTAAAGGGACTACATTGAGTCCATTTTTAATTTACCCTGTTCATTTGCATAAACATAACAAGAGCAGCAAATGATCACTTAGGATCTTTAGTTCTGCTTTGCTGGAACTTACGCAAGGAACATTTAGGGGGACCCTCAGTCTGCTCTTCATCGCACAGAAGTTGAGCCACATACCTGGCATTCATCCTTGCCTGTACACACTTGTCCTTTCCAAGTCGTTCTGGTTTTTCACTGTGCCTTAAGGTCCCTTCTAGCCATCTTTCAGGAAAACAACCTTTGTTCCTTCCCTGGAAAGATTGCTGTGGATCGCACAACCAACCATGGTACCAGGCCTTTTATCTCGCGGACTTTTATTACCTTTGAAAGTCATTCCCAATTCCTCAGGGCTTTTTGGTAACACCCTGAGCCCAAGTATGTCTCCTTTAGGCTTGACATTCCAGTCAAACACTTGGTTAAAAAAAAAAAAAAGAAAAAAAAGAACCTCTATTAACAACATGTCTTATTAGTTCTATGCAAAGAAACTTATGTCATTACTTACTTGTTTAGAACACCAAACTCTGGTGGGATCAAATAAGGAGAAAAATATACAACGTGAAAGAAAATCTTTGTCCTAATATTCACTGAACTGGCATTTCCATTCTTCATATTTTCATTTTTCCCCCACTAAAAAAAAAAATTTTGTTTGTTTTTCCATTACAGTTGTCTCACTTTTATCCCCCTCTTGCTTCCCTGCACCCTGCCCCTTCCTTCCTCCACATTTAGTCCCCACTCAGTTGCCCATGTCCGTGGGTCATTTATACATGTTTTTTGACTTGACCTTTCCCCTTATTACCCCCTTCTCTCCCTCCAACCCCCCTATTACTGTTAGTCTATTTCTTGTTTACACAGCTCTGGTTCAGCTTTGCTCATTTGTTTGTGTTGTTCATTAGTTTCCTGTAATAGGTGACAGTATAAGGTATTTTTCTTTCATTGCCTGCCTTATTTCGCTAAGCATAATTCTCTCTAGTTCCATCCATGTTGTTGCAAATGGTAGAAGTTCCTTCTTTCTTTCTGCTATATAGAACTCCATTGTGTAAATGTACTACAGTTTTTTGATCCACTCATCTACAGATGGGCATTTAGGTTGTTTCCAGCACTTGGCTATTGTAAATAGTGCTGCTATGAACATTGGAGTGCATAGGTTCTTTTGAATTGGTGTTTCAGGATTTTTCTGATATAATCCTAGCAATGGAATTGCTGGTTCAAAAGGCAGTTCCATTTTTAGTTTTTTGAGGAAATTCCAAACTGTTTTCCATAGTGGCTGCTGCAGTCTGCATTCCCACCAGCAATGCACCAGGGTTCCCATTTCTCTGCATCCTCTCCAGCACAACTTGTTTGTTGTTTTGTTGATGATGGCCATTCTGACTGGTGTGAAGTGATATCTCATTGTGGATTTTATTTGCATCTCTCTGATGGCTAGTGATGTTGAGCATTCTTTCCTATGTCTATGGGCCCTCTGTATGTCCTGTTTGGAGAAGTGTTTGTTCAGGGCCTTTGCCCATTTTTTAATTGGGTTGTCTGTCTTCTTGGTGTTGACTCGTATGAGTTCTTTATATATTTTGGAGATCAATCCCTTGTCTGAGATGTCATTGGCGAATATATTTTCCCATATGGTTGGTTTCCTTTTCATCTTGCTGATATTTTCTTTAGCTGAGCAGAAACTTTTTATTTTGATGTAGTCCCATTTGTTCATTCTTTCCTTTATTTCCCTTGCCTTAGGAGATATATCAGTGAAAATGTTGCTATGTGGGATATCTGAAATTTTCCTGCCTATTTTTTCCTCTAGGAATTTTATGGTATCATGGCTTACATTTAAGTCTTTGATCCATCTTGAGTTTATTCTGGTGTATGATTTAATTCAGTTATCTAGTTTCTTTCCTTCTTTCTTTTCTTTCTTTCTTTCTTTCTTTCTTTCTTTCTTTCTTTCTTTCTTTCTCTCTCTCTCTCTCTCTCTCTCTCTCTCTCTCTCTCTCTCTCTCTCTCTCTCTCTCTTTCTCTCTCTCTCTCTCTCTCTCTCTCTCTCTTCTTCTTTCTTTCTTTTTTTCTTTTTGTATTCTGTCACGTTCTCCCAGAACCATTTGTTGAAGAGGCTCTTTTCACTCCATTTTATGCTCTTTCCCCCTTTGTCAAATATTGGTTGACCATATAGATCTTGGTTTACCTCTGGGCTTTCTATTCTGTTACCCTGATCTATATGTCTGTTCTTATGCCAGTACCAGAATGTTTTGATTATAGTGGTCTTGTAGTGTAGATTGATATCAGGTATTGCGATTCCTCTCTCTGTGTTAATATTTTACAGAACTTCTCTAGCTATGCAGGGTCTTTTTTGGTTCCATATAATTTTTTAAAGTATTTGTTGTAGGTCTGTGAAATATGTCATTGGTATTTTAAAAAGAATTGCATTGAATCTATAGATTGCTTTGTGTAGTATGGACATTTTAATGATGGTGATTCTTCCCATTCATGAACATGGTATATGCTTCCCTTTATTTGTATCTTCCTTAATTTTTTTCTTCAGTGTTCCATAGTTTTCTGAGTAAGGTCTTTTATGTCTTTCTTTCAGTTTATTCCTAAGTACTTTATTTTTCTTTTTGCTATAGTAAATGGGATTTTTTTCTAGTTTCTATCTCTTATATTTTATTGGTGGTGAACAGAAATGACTTCTATTTCTGAATATTGACTTTGTACCCTGCTATTTTGCCAAATTCACATTAGGTTGAGTACTTTTTAGTGGAGTCTGTAGGGTTTTCTATGTACACGTAATGTCATCTGCAAATGACAGTTTTACTTCCTCTTTTCCAAACTGGATGCTTTCTATTTATTTTTCGTGTCTGGTTCCTGTGGTTAGAACTTCCAACACAATATTGAATAGGAGTGGGGAGAGTGGATGTCCTTGTCTTGTTCATGATCTCAAGGGGATAGCTTTCAGTTTTTGTCCATTGAGTATGATGTTGGCTTCAGGTTTATCATATACAACCTTTATTATGTTGAGGTTTGATTCTTCTATTCCCACTTTGCTGAGTGGTTCCATCATAAATGGGTGTTGTAGTTCATCAAATGATTTTTCAACATCTATTGATATGATCCTGTGATTTTTGTCTTTTATTCTGTTTATGGGTGTATGACACTTATTGATTTGCTAACATTAAACCATCCTTGCATTCCTGAGATATATCCCACTTGATCATGGTGTATAAGATCTTTTTATGTGTTTCTTCATCTGGTTTGCCAATATTTTGTTGAGGACTTCAGCATCTATGTTTGTCAGCAATATAGGCCCATAGTTTTCTTTCTTTGCTGTGTCTTGATGTGGTTTTTGAATTAGGGTAATACTGGCTTCATAGAAAGAGTTTCGGTGTCTTCCCTCTTCTTGGATTTTTTTTTTTGAATAATTTGGGAAGGATAGGAGTTAGTTCTTCCCTGAATATTTTGTAAAATTCATTCGTGAAGCCATTTAGTCCAGGGCTTTTGTGTATTGGGAGAGTTTTGATTACTGCTTCAATTTTACTAATTGTTATTGGTCTATTCAGGCTTTGTGTTTCTTCTTGGTTAAGTTTTGGAAGACTATATGTTTCCATAAATTTGTTCATTTTATCCAGTTTGTCAAATTTCTTGTCATATCATTGTTCATAGTAATTTCTTACTATCCTTTGTATTTCTGTGGTATCAGTTGTGATTTCTCCTCTTTGTTTCTGATTTTGTTTATTTGGGTCTTCTCCCTTTCTTTCCTGATGAGCCTAATTAAAGAATTGTCAATTTTGTTTATCTCTTGAAAGAACCAGCTCCTGATTCTACTGATCTTTTGAATTGTTTGTTTAGTCTATATGTCATTTAATTCTGGTCTGATCTTGATGGCTTTCTTCCTTCTACTCACTGTGGTCTTTGTTTATTGTTGTTCTTCTAGTTCTTGTAGCTGTAGGGTTAGATTTTGTATTTGAGATTCTTCTATCCTTTTTAGGCAGGCCTATATTGCTATGAACTTCCCTCTCAGGACTGCCTTCACTGTGTCCCATAGGTTTTAGAATTTAAATAGGTTCTTGATCCCTCTCTCACTCTCTTCTTCTGGTATTCCCATTATGTGGATGTAATTAAGTTTCATGTTGTCCAAAATGTTTCTTAAGCTCTTTTCATTTTTTAAAATTGTTTTTTCTTCGTGCTGCTCTAAACTCTCTCTGATAAATTGATTGCTTCCATTTCTTCCAGTTATTCTTTGAATAATTCCCTTGTTCTTTCATTTGGGGTCTTCTTCTTTGTCTTTCCATTTTGGCTGCTTTTTATTTCTGCCTTAGTTGTTAAACTCATCAGTTGTTAAATTAATCAAGCTATAATCAACAGCATGACTTGAGGTCCACATGGTGGGGCAGAGTAATTCCTGCAGGCAGGGCTATTGCTTCTCCTCAGTCTGATGCCATTTGGAGAGGAGTTCTGATGGCTCTTGCAGTATGTGGAATGATCCAGCACAGGGATCCTGGTGCCTGTTCCTTCAATTCTTTGCCCAGAGCCACCAATCCCAGACTCTAGTCCACTCTACCATCTCTCTGCCAGAGCCCAGGGTAAGTGGCTGCAAATGAAATTTTGTGCATTGGCCATTTAAGAGGCTCTCTGCATCTCCAGATGTCTCTTCCTGTAAGACAGAAACTCTGCTGATTTTCACAACTGGATGTTATTTGGGTTCCTTTGTGGCTCCAGCGTTGTAAGCTGGGGAGTCCAACTTGGGGTTTAGACCCCACATTTCTCAACGGGAACCCACAGATGCTGAAATGTCCCTCTAGCACTTCAGCTTACACCCATGGGAGCCCAGCTAGCTCTTTTATCCTTCCTTCACTCTCCTTATCAGTCTCATCATTGTGAAGTGTTTTCTTCTGTCTGTCCTTGGTTTAAGGTTTCTCTCCAGCTAATGTTCAGTTGGTTATTTTGAGCACTTTCTCTAAAATTTAGTTGTAATTTGAGATTGGACCTGGGAAGAGGTTAGTGTAGCTTTCACTTACTCCTCCACTATGTTGTATGTCTGCAACAGCATCATTTTAAAGTTCTCCAAGTGATTGTAACAACACATGTTTGAGACTCCCTGTTAGGAGGATCGATCAAGTCAAACAACTCAATATGTTGAGCTCATCACTATTATTGGTGGCCAAAACTTTCTGAAGCAGCAGGAACAAGTATCTGGGAAATCCAGATGAGCAAACTTCCTCTCTTTCTGTTGGGTCATAGAATGGCTATGGGCCTCACTCTGGAAACATGTAGTCAAATGCAGCAAGGAGATGAGCTTTTTCTACATATCTGAGTTTTGGAAAACCAATTTTTGATGTTGTTTTATCAGCTTTCAGTAACCTTCTTTCTTTCCACACTGGTTTCTGGTTTAGTAGACCAAAAGAAAGACTTCACTTTCTACAGAGCAGTTTCAACAATCATTTCAAATCAAATTCATTTGAAAGAGAATGAGAATAGTATATGCCACTTAGCTTTCAAGTTGGGGTAAGGGGAATAATAGTGAAAAATAAAACAATGCCTGAATGGCAGGGTAACAGTGTGGAAATCTTTGGTAATTACAGTGTTAAGAAATTAATCAGCTCCAATCTCCCCATGTCATAGCAACAATGAGAAAGTTTGAATTGTTTGTAAGGTGCTTCTCTGTTTACCTTCAAAACATAATATCTTAATGGGAACAAATAAATGAGAGGAAGGAAACCTACCAGTGCATCAGCTTTGTGTTTCAGCTTCTTAGCCTCTTGCATGTAATAGTCAGCATTGTGAACCCTAAACAAACAAAATGACCTCTTTCAGAAACCAATGGTTTATCTTTTCATTAAAAACTGAATTGTCAAAAATATTTTTGTTATAAATCCATTCCTATACAATGCCTTGAGAAGGGCAGAAGAATGCTATCATTTCTATAATAACTACCCTTTAAACAATTTTGTAAATAAAATATGAATTGCATAATGGCCCATTAAGATAAATCACTATACCCTCCAACCCCAGCCATTCCAGTTAACCAAACAGATCCAACAAAACCTAGCTGTAAAATCTTTTTTTTTTTTTTTTTTTTTTTTTGGCTCACAGTTCTGAGGACATGGATAAGAAAGGAGGACAAAAAATAAACTAGAATGAAGCATCTGCCTTTGGAAACAGTAACAGAGATTGACAATCAAAATGGGTCAAAGACATTTCTTGGTGAGGATAGGAGTGTGGGGGGAAGAATGATATACTTTTAAGGGTATAGAAACTGCTGCTGAGGTCTTATTTTGGGTGAAAAATTGCATGGTGCTAGAAAAATCATACTGACACCACCTTCCATTCACCACTCCCAAACTGGGTCCATGATAATCTGTGGACAACATACGGGTCATCAAAAGTGAGCTTGGGTCTCCGGACACTTGTGGTGCTGGTGGACAGAAGGGGCAGGGCTGCCCAGGGTGTCATCTCCAGGTGACTACTACCCATTCGGCCAGTAGTGATGGTAGAGGTGGTGGTGTAAATGGTAGTAGTAGTGCTTGTGGTAGTGGCTGTGGCAGTAGCAGTGTTGGTGACCGTAACAGTGGCAGAAGCTGCCTTTTTGGGAGTGTCTCCCTCCTGGGAAAAAGGAGAAAAAATAACTTCCATTAGGTCTAACTTTTTAGAATATCTTTTCATAAATGTTTTCAATGTCAAACACACTAACAAAGAAGGCAAGGGGAAAAAAACAGTGGACATAGCTTGAGGATAAGCAGTGACCCTGGCATATTTTATGAACTCTGAATTACCAGATTTTGTTCTTGGTGGCACCAAATAATAAACTAGTCAGGAGCTGGGAATACATAGCCCCATCATCCCATGAATACAGCAATTGGCAAAGGTCTATATCTGGTAGGAAATGTGAGGGGAGAGGGGAAGAATAGAAAAGGGAAGGAGGTGTATAATTTTGATAAGTGAACCAGCCCAGAAACTTTCACTAAGGTAAGTACTCAGGTCACTCTACAAAATTCAAGATCCAGTGTAGTCAAATACCATCAAACCAGACACTATACAGCAATAATCATTACCTTGGGACCAAGACAGAAGCTGCCCTTTCATTCATGTGAGAAACTTGACTCATTTCCAGCTAAGTGAATGTCACATGAATGCCTCCTCATTTTGAAGTCTTGGGATGGTGAAACTCATTTTGACAAGGTCAAAAATCAAATGGGTAAAAGACTTCTGAGATTCACTCTGAGCTTCATTGCCATACATAGTGGGATCCAGATGAAGAAAGTAGGTGGTAAGATTTGTAATTATGTGACACCATGTGTCTCAAGACCACTTTTGTTTGTTTGTTTGTTTGTTTTTTTCACATGGCAGACTCTTTTCTCCCAACCTGGCAACTGTGGGACAGTCCTGGCTGGTCTACATCTGAACATACTTGCCATGATGCCTCTTCTTGTTCCTGTATGTATTGTCACAGATTTGATAATAAGTAGTATCTCCTCAATGGAAGTCACAATCTTATTCTCTCTGCAAAGCTCCAGCATTGCAATGACCACCTCTGGATAATTTCATCAAGATGGCCCATTAACACCTCACATTTCTCTGAAACAAAATTAATAACCAAAACAGCTCCCTCTTTTCTGTTAACGATAGGATGATATTTTTTGTCACCAAGACTGGATCTGTCCATGTCAGTAAGGGTATATGGCCATCCCTGGGATAGGATCACCAAAACTTGTTTACCTCCCACTTTGCATTCCATCTGAGCTGCTCTGCATTAATCAGATTTACATATTAAAATTCTGTAAATTATTTTATTAAAAAAATGATAATGCCTCTAAAACATTTTGAAAACCTCTGTTTCATTTCATCCTTAATATTTTTCTCTCCATTACCTTATCTAATAAATTACAATTCCTTTTTCATTGTATCTCCCCAACGTTTATCAAATCTGTCTTTTCTTTTTTCTGTACTGAAGCCTCAAAGTGCAGGTCGGCCCTTGTGCCTTCTGACTGAGATTATCAAACAGCCTCATGGCTGACTCCCAAACTCCAAGCTAGCATTTTAAATCCACTCTCAATCAGCTGCCCGCCAGTCTGAGTTGTTAAAACAAAGCTCCACAAATTTTACTACCTTGTGCCCAAATGCAAACAAAGGCTGAGCTCTTTGGCTTGTATGTAAGCCCTCCCTGATCATCTATCTTCTACTACACCCTCCCATGAATCTTCCACAAAACTGAACATATTCTGCTTTCTTCACTTTCCTGCTTTGCTTCATGCAGACTCTTAGGGTTGGGAAAACCCTTCCTGTGAGGGACCACTCCTTGTGGTTTTGGGAATTGTAGCCCAAGCCATGAGCCAGGCAGCCCCCCTTGGGAAGCCTCTAAGTCTCAAAAGAAAACTGGAAGGCTGTGCAGTAGACAGGACTGTAGGTCATTCAGAGGGTTTCCATGGGAATTGGACTTAAAGAATGCTTATTATGCTTTAAAACTCGCTCTGCTTTTCTTATCTCTTAGTTAACTATAAAGAATCTCTAGCAAGGAATGTATGAAACCTTGCACCTAATGTCAGTGTGGCATAAAGATGTTTAATAGACCCCGACACAGACTGGTCACTGTGCCTGCTATATTGATATTTCTAATCTGTAACTCAACAAAAATTTTGACCTTGTATCTCCCATGCATACTTCTCAATAAAAAGAATGGGGTATGGAGGTTTTGCACTTTACCCACTAGAGGGAACAGCCACCCCCCCACCTTTACCCCAGACAAAATACAGTGTACTGGATAAATTTGCTCCACTGTAGTCGTGAAACCTCTGCTGGACAGAGAAGTTCCCAATCGAGCTGGGGCATTAGAGGCAGCTCAGCCTTACCTTCCCTTCATTACTTTTTCTTTTTCACCTCCTGCTAAAATACTCCATTTTAATTTTTTAAATTATAGTACAATACATGTAACATCACATTTACCATCTTAACCATTTTTAAGTATACAGTTTAATAGTGTTAAGTTCTTTCACATGGTTGTCTAACTAATCTCTAGAACTCTTTTATCTTGCAAAAATTGAAACAAAATTTTCCCATTTCACCCTTTCCCAGCTCCTGGCAACTATCCTATTTTCTTCCTTTGCAACTTTGACTACTCTAGTTACCACATATAAGTGGAATTATACAGTATTTTTTTTGGCTGGCTTATTTCACTAAGTATCTTTAAAGTTCATCCATATTATAGCATATGTCAGATTCCGTTCCTTATTTAAGGCTGAATAATACTCCATTGTATGGACATACTTCATTTTGTTTAACTACTGTCCTCCATTTCTAAACTTTAACTATTTTGACCCAGCTTAAGAAATGACTTCTCCAAGAAAATACATTATGTCTATGGCCAAAAGTGCCTCAATCCTCTGCGGTCCCTTTAGATATCTGAAAGATCCGTCTTGATCCCTTCTGCATAATACCAGTCACCATATATATTATATTCTGGTTCTTTGAGTACATGTCTCATGGTTAACCTTAGCCTGAGAGCTTTTTGAGCCCTGAAACCTCCTCTGACTTATGACACTGTGGCTCCCAACCCATCCACCCTACCCCACAGCCCAGTGCTGATAATTATTTGCTGAATGCATGCATGAGTGTCTCATCAAAATTGGTCACTTTATTTTTATATTTTATTTCAAAAGACTATGCTTTTTATTTTATTTTATTATATTTTTTAATTTTGGTTTTTCAATTACAGTTGTCCCCTTTTCCCCTAATTTCTCTCCCCCACCCAACCCACCCTCTCTCCTGCAATCATATCCCTCCCTGTTGTCCATGTCCATGAGTCATTTATACGGGTTCTTTGACTAAACCCTTCCCTTACTTATACCCCTTCTATCCCTCCCCCCTCCCCCCTATTGACTGCTATTCTGTTCTTTATTCTATTTAGTTCCTTTGTTTGTGTTGTTCTTTAGTTTCCTGTATTAGGTGATATCATATGGTATTTTTCTTTCTTTGCTTGGCTTATTTCACTAAGCATAATTCTCTCTAGTTCCATCCATGTTGTTGCAAATGGCAGGAGTTCTTCTTTCTTTCTGCTACATAGTATTCCATTGTGTAAATGTACCACAGTTTTTTGATCCACTCATCCACAGATGGGCACTTAGGTTGTTTCCAGCACTTAGCTACTGTAAACAGTGCTGCAATGAACATAGGGGTGCATAAGTTCTTTTGAATTGGTGTTTTAAAATTATTTTTAAATTTTATTTTTTGGTTATTCACTTACAGTTGTCCCATTTTCCCCCATTGCTCCCCCCACACAGCCCATCCCTTCTCCCACAATTGAATCCCTCCCCATTGTCCATGTCCATGAGTCATTCATATACGTTCCTTGACTAGACCCTTCCCTTACTTATCCCCCTTCTCTCCCTCCCCCCTCCCTCCTACTGACTACTATTCTAGTCTTTGCCTATTTAGTTCGTTTGTTTGTGTTGCTCTTTAGTTACCTGTATTGGGTGATATCATATGGTATTTTGCTTTCTTTGCCTGGCTTATTTCACTAAGCATAATTCTCTCTAATTCCATCCATGTTGTCGCAAATGGCAGGAGTTCCTTCTTTCTTTCTGCTACATAGTACTCCATTGTGTAGATGTACCACCGTTTTTTTGATCCACTCATACACAGACGGGCACCTAGGCTGTTTCCAGCACTTAGCTATTGTAAACAGGGCTGCTATGAACATAGGGGTGAATAAGTTCTCTTGAATTAGGGTTTTAGGATTTTTCGGGTATAATCCTAGAAGTGGAATCACTGGTTCAAATGGCAGTTCCATTTTTAATCTTTTGAGGTAATTCCATACTGTTTTCCATAGCGGCTGCACCAATCTGCATTCCCACCAACAGTGCAGTAGGGTTCCTGTTTCTCCACATCCTCGCCAGCATTTGTTGTTTGTTGATTTGTTGATGATGGCCATTCTGACAGGTGTAAGGTGGTATCTCATTGTGGTTTTTACTTGCATCTCTCTGATGGCCAATGATGTTGAGCATTCTTTCATGTGTCTATGGACCTTCTATATGTCCTCTTTGGAGAAGTGTTTGTTCAGGTCCTTTGCCCATTTTTTAATTGGGTTGTTTGTTTTCTTGATGTTGAGTCGTATCAGCTCTTTATATATTTTGGAAATCAGTCCCCTGTCTGTGATGTCATTGGCAAATATCTTTTCCCATATGGTTGGTTTCCTTTTCATCTTGCTGATGTTTTCTTTTGATGAGCAGACACTCTTCAGTTTGATGTAATCCCATTTATTTATTTTTTTCCTTTATTTCTCTTGCTTTAGGAGATGTATCCGTGAAGAAATTGTTACGCGAGATATCTGATATTTTCTTGCCTATGTTTTCCTCTAGGACTTTTATGGTGTCACGGCTTACATTTAAATCTCTGATCCATCTTGAGTTTATTCTCGTGTGTGGTGTAAGTTGGTGGTCTAGTTTCATTTTTTTGCAGGTCCCTATCCAGTTCTCCCAGCACCATTTGTTAAAGAGGCTCTTCTCACTCCATTTTATGTTCCTTCCTCCTTTAGCAAATATTAGCTGACCATAGAGGCCTGGGTTTATCTCTGGACTCTCTATTCTGTTCCACTGATCTATATGTCTGTTCTTATGCCAGTACCAGACTGTTTTGATTACAGTGGCTTTGTAGTATTGTTTGATATCTGGTGTTGTGATTCCTCCTGCTGTGTTCTTCTGTCTCAAGATTGCTTTTGCTATTCGGGGTCTTTTTTGGTTCCATATGAATTTATGGAGTATTTGTTCTAGGTCATTGAAATATGTCATTGGTATTTTAATAGGGATTGCATTGAATGTGTAAATTTCTTTGGGTAGTATGGCCATTTTGATGATGTTGATTCTTCCCATCCAAGAACATGGTAATTGCTTCCATTTATTTGTATCTTCCTTAAATTTTTTATTCAATGTTATGTAATTTTCAGTGTACAGGTCTTTTATCTCTTTGGTTAAGTTTATTCCTAGGTACTTTATTTTTCTTGTTGCTATAGTAAATGGTATTTTCTTTTTTGTCTCTGTCTCTGCTATTTTATTGTTGGTGTACAGAAATGCCTTAGATTTCTGTATATTTATTTTGTATCCTGCGATATTGCCAAATTCACTTATTATATCGAGTAGTCTTTTAGTGGGGTTTATAGGATTTTCTAGGTATACTATCATGTCATCTGCATATAATGAAAGATTTACTTCCTCTTTCCCAATTTGGATGCCTTTTATTTCTTTGTCTTGTCCGATTGCTGTGGCTAGGACTTCCAACACTATGTTGAAAAGGAGTGGAGAGAGTGGACAACCTTGTCTGGTTCCTGAGTTCAGGGGGAATGCTTTCAGTTTTTGTCTATTGAGTATGATGTTGGACTCAGGCTTCTCATACATAGCCTTAATTATGTTAAGGTTTACTCCCTCTATTCCCATTTTGCTGAATGTTTTCATCATAAATGGGTGTTGTACTTTATCAAATGCTTTTTCTGCATCTATTGATAAGATCATGTGATTTTTGTCTTTCATTCTGTTTAGGTGATGTATTATATTTATTGATATGTGAATATTAAACCATTCTTGCATCCCTGGAATGAAGCCCACTTGATCATGATGTATGATCTTTTTGATGTATTCCTGGATCCTGTTTGCAAATATTTTATTGAGGATTTTAGCACCTCTGTTCATCAGTGACATTGGCCTGTAGTTTTCTTTCTTTGTTGTGTCTTGACCTGGTTTGGGGATTAGGATAATACTGGCTTCATAGAAAGAGTTTGGGATTTTCGCCTCTTCTTTGATTTTTTGGAACAGTTTGAGGAGGATAGGAGTTAGTTCTTCTCTGAATGTTTTGTAGAATTCGCCTGTGAAGCCATCCGGTCCAGGGCTTTTGTGTGCCGGGAGATTTTGGATTACTGTTTCAATTTCCTTTTTTTGTTATTGGTCTGTTGAGACTTTCCACTTCTTGATTCAGTTTTGGAACGTTGTATGTTTCTAGAAATTTTTCCATTTGTTCTAGATTGTCAAATTTCTTGTCATACACTTGTCTGTAGTAATTTCTAAGTATCATTTGTATTTCTGAGGTATCAGTCGTGATTTCTCCTCTTTCATTTCTGATTTTGTTTATTTGGGTCTTCCCTCTTTTTTTCTTAATTAGACTGGCCAGAGGCTTGTCGATTTTGTTTCTTTTTTCAAAGAACCAGCTCCTAGTTTTGTTGATCTTTTGGATTGTTTGTTTAGTCTCTATCTCATTTAGTTCTACTCTGATCTTAATGATTTCATTCCTTCTTCTTGCCCTAGGCTTTGTTGTTGTTGTTGTTCTAGTTGTTGTAGCTTTATGGTTAGGTTTTTTATTTGAGAATCTTCTAGCCTTTTCAGATATGCCTGTATTGCTATGAACTTCCCTCTCAGGACTGCTTTTGCTGTGTCCCACAGGTTTTGGGCTGTTGTGTGCTCATTATCATTAGTTTCTAGAAATTTCTTGATTTCTTCTTTGATGTCATTGTTAACCCATTCATTATTTAATACCATGTTATTCAATCTCCATGAGTTTGGGTGTCTTTGATATTTTTCTCTGAGGTTGATTTCTAGTTTCAAGGCATTGTGATCTGAAAAGATGCTTGATATGATTTCAATTTTCTTGAATTTGTTGAGGCTTGTTTTGTGACCTATCATGTGGTCTATCTTTGAAAATGTCCCATGTGCACTTGAAAAGAATGTATATTTTGCTTCTTTGGGTGGAAAGTTCTATATATATCAGTTAGATACATGTGGTTTACTGTGTTGTTCAATGCCTGTATATACTTGGTGTTTCTTTGCTTTGATGATCTGTCTATTGTTGATAATGGAGTGTTGAAGTCCCCTACTATGAGTGTGTTGTTGTTCATATCCTTTTTGTGGTCTTCTAGTATTTGCTTTATGTATTTGGGTGCTCCTATGTTGGGTGCATATATGTTTATCAAAGTCATATCTTCTTCATGGATTGTTCCTTTAAGTATTACGAAATGTCCTTCTTTGTCTCTTTTTATTGCCTTTGCTTTGAAATCCGTTTTGTCGGATATGAGGACTGCTACACCAGCTTTTTTTCTGGTCCGTTTGCTTGGAATATTTTTTATATCCCTTTACTTTCATTCTATGTAAATCTTTTGTTTTGAGGTGTGTTTCTTGTAGACAGCAAATATGTGGGTCCTATTTTCTTATCCATTCCGTTACCCTATGTCTTTTAATTGGAGCATTTAATCCATTTACATTAAAGGTTATTATTGACGTGTATTTATTCATTGTCCTTTGTACCTCTGTTCCTCTCCTCTCTTGTTCTTTTCTTCTTTTTTCTTAGAACACTCCCTTTAGCATCTCTTGCAATGCTGGTTTGGTGGAGATGTATTCTTTCAGTCTTCCTTTGTCTGAGAAACTCGTTATTTCACCTTCTATTTTGAATGAGATCCTTTCTGGGTAGAGTATTCTTGGCTGTAGGCCTTTGTTTTTCATTGCTTGAAATATTTTTGAGCATTCCCTTCTGGCTTGGAATGTTTCTGTTGAGAAATCGGTCGATAGCCTTATTAGAGCTCCCTTGTAAGTTATTTGCTGTTTTTCTCTTGCTGCTTTTAGGATTCTCTCTTTGTCTTGGAATGTTGCCATTTTAATTATGATGTGCCTTGGAGTGGGTTTTGGGGGGTTGCTCTTCATTGGAACTCTCTGTGCTTCCTGAACTTGTATAACTTTTTCTCTCATCAGATTCGGAAAATTTTCTGTCACTATTTCTCCTATCAGATTTTCAATTCCATGCTACTTTTCTTCTCTCTCTCTTATTCCAATGATCCTGGTATTATTTGTTCTCATGCTATCCTGTAATTCCCTTACATCTTGTTCATATTTTTTCAATCTTTTTTCATTTTGCTGTATTGTCTGGGAGTTTTTCTCTACATTATCTTCTAACTCACTAATCCGATCCTCTGTTTCGTTTAGTCTGCTTTTGATTGATTCTACTGTGTTTTTCAGTTCAGAGATTGCATTCTTAAGTTTTTCCTGGTTCTTGTAAACAGTTTCTATGTCTTTTTTTATGCTGGTGTAGTTCTCTGCAAGTTCCCTGTAATTTTCTTGGAGCTGCTGGTAACTTCCTTGGAGGTTGTCATAGTTGATTTTAAAGATGTCGAGTATATTGAGCTTCTTTACCACCATTGTTTAGAATTCCATGTCTGAAATTTGGGCTATATCTATTTCACCTATTTCTCTTTTCCAGGATTCCTCTTTTCTCTTCATTGAGGGGTTATTTTTGCATCTTAACATGTTGGATTCTTTTTGTCTGTTTTTATTTATTTTTTTTTCGGGGGGTGGGGGTAGTCTGCTTTGACTTCCCTCCTTTGTGGTGTGAGATTCTTTATCGGGGATCTGGGGGTTTCAGTGGTACAGTCTCTTTGATATCATGAGCCTGATGTTCTTGAGTTTCCCTTTATGTCATTTGTTTATGCTGTTTGGTTATATTTCAGATGTTCTTTGGTAGGATCTTCCTTCTGTCTAGTTGGTTGAGAGTCACTCTATCCGCTGTGTCTTGAGTTCTTTTGTGGATATGCTGTTAAAAGCATAAACACACAGCCCAGGCAGGAGACCCACACCCTCAGAAACTATCCCCCACTGTCTATCCCGCTATCATCAGCCAACGAGCCCGTATTAATATAAATGTAAAGAGATTAGAATTTTATACTATAAGAAGAATAGATAAGAGTTGTTTTTGGGGAGGAAAATATAATTTTTTATAGAGGCGGTGATAGATTAATAATAGTTGAGACTGTGCAAGCCAGTAGGTAATATTTACCTTGTATGTTAATAAAAATAGAAGAAAAGGATGGAAAAATGCATAATATAGTAAGAAAGTGGGATTGTATTGTATTGGGCTTATATACTAATTATATTCCATTATTTAGAGTGATAGGGGGGCTAAACTAGACACACAAACAAATAAACAACGATTAAAGAGAAAGGATGAGAAGGAGAGGTTATATGCAACACGTTAGAGATAAAGTTTGTTATTCTTTTTGGAAGGGGAGAAAAAAAACACCCCCCCAAAAAATCCCCAAGAAAAGAGAAGAAAGAAAAGAAGAAAGAAAGAAAGAAAGAAAAGAAAGAATATAGAAGAAAGAAAGAAGAGAGAAAAAATTGAAAAAAAAACCCCCAAAAAACCCAAGAAAAGAGAAGAAAGAAAAGAATAAAGAAAGAAAGAAGAAAGAAGAAAGAAGAAAGAGAGAAAAATATTGAAAAAAAAAAAGCAATGTTTTTACTCCGTTTTAGCCTTGGTGTGTTGCCTTCTTTTTCTGCGTCCGCAGCTGGTCTAGTGTGGCGGTTCAGAGGTTCTTGTTTCTTGCAGCATTGGTGTGCGCCCGCGGTTGCCGCAAGAGTGCACGCCGGAGGTTGCCGGCACCGCACGCTCCCTTGCTGCCGGCTGGAGCCAGTTGAGGTGTCCTTGTGGGCAAACCCCTGCACGGGCGGGACAGCCCGAAAGTTTGCCCCGCAATTGGTGCCTATTGTTGCTGGGCCGAGGTGTTTCTATTTCGCACTAAGGTGTCCCTGCGCGCGTCCCTGCATGGGCGGGGCGGCCGAGAGCTTGCCCCGAGATTGGCGCCTATTGTCCCTGGGCTGAGGTGTTTTCGCGCTCGCTTGCCACCTGTGCCCTTAGTCCCACTGAGCCGAGCTCCGGGACTTGGTCTCTCGCCTCTTAGGGCAGGGCCGCGGACACTTGTGCACAGTGGAAGTGAGCATCTATGAGTCGCTGCTGCCCTCTGTTCCCGTGCTGCAGCCGCCTGCCTTCCCTCACCTGTCTGTGCGGGCACGAACAGAGCCTGCGCTAGTGGTCTGCTTTCTGGCCTGGGACCCGGCGCCCACGGGAGCTGTCTAGGGGTATCTGCACACGGTCCTCTGCGTGTTCAGTGGGCCCTCCCTGTGCCCATTGGGGCACTGATCTTATGTCCGTTGGGGAGTGTCCGAGGGATGCCTGGACTCACTGCCCCGCGCACCTGGGCCAGTGAGTGAGAGCAGTTCCCTATGCGCGCCCCAGCGACCCAAGGGTAGGATTGGGGGGTGGATGAGCGCGCCTCTGCGCCTGCACTCCTCAAGAATGGCCTACCACCCCCAAACTGTCCTCTGCTTTCCACCGTCCACTAGAGAAATATATAAAGGAGAATTATGTTCTCACTTGCCCGGCAGCACGCTGTCTCCTGTCCTTCGGCGCCAATGCCACTTGGTCGAGTCCCGTCTCTGCCAGTGGGCAGAGATCCGCTCTCCTCCCAATTCCTCTCCCAGGTAGCCTGTGGTTGCCAAAAAGCCTTTGTGTACTTCCAGCCACAGCTCGGACAGCCGCCCCAGTCAGTAATCCCGTTTTGTCCCCTTTTCCTCCTCTATCCTCACTAAACAGGTTGTTCCCAGATGGATTTTCTCTAATCCAGCAGTGCCTTGGCTCGACTCCTGCCAGTGTCCAGCTGCTCACTGAGATGTTCTGTCTGCAATTAGCCCAAACTGCAGACGGGTCTCGGAAGCCGGGAACCGCAGCCTCTCCTCACTCCTGTGCCATCTTACTCTCTAAAATTGGTCACTTTAAAAGTAGAAGATAAATGTTAACATTTCTTATAGCCTTGAAAGTCTATCTTTTCCACTTGATCCTGACCTTCTCTGATTGTCAAAAATCCTTAGTACCAAGAGCTCACTGACATAAATGTGCTGTGAAGTTACACATCTCAAAATTATAATGATGGATATGGAGAAAATAGTTTAAAGATGATCATGGACCTTATTCAGTCCAAACACATTAAAGAATCAGTCTTCTAAAACTCCTAAGCCAGCTCCATGTTTCTAGTGCCAGAGCCAGATGGCCCAGACCAAACCGTGGAGTCATCCCAAGACAGTGGCACAGTCTCTATGGTTCAAAAATGTGACAATAACCCCAAATGTCCAACATGCAAATGGCATCAATGTCAGTTCTGGAACACCTGACTGGGGATGGCAGCATTCAACCATGATCATGTAAGTTATATAAACATGCCTTCTGTCCATAACCCCCACCCATTGAGTCAATAAACAAGACTTTATGCATGAATGGAAGAGAGAAGTCCCTGAGAGCACAAAACTGAAGACACTCTTGGAGTTGGAAGAAGCCTTGATGCTTACCTACCCCTGGATTTGCTCTTTACATAATGTATAGTACACAGGAAGCAGTAGGGTTGCAAGATCAGAAAAGGAAAATACTAGAAATACCTGATCAGCTGAGTTGCCGCTTGCTTTTGTGGTAATTGCTCTAACAGCCTGTATCCAGCAGACTCAGCAGATGTATATCGAACACTTAATATATGCCAGGGATGTTTGTACACATTTTAGGAGGCATTATCCCATTTTAGAAATAAGAAACTAAGGCTGAGAAAAGTTAAGGAACTGGATCCAGGCCACAAATCTAGGCAGATTGCAAAACCTGGTCTTCTCAAACCAGGTCTGCAGCTTTTGTGACTAAACTCAGTTGGCAGGATTTCCAATACAAAGATGAACATCATAGCAAGCACTTATATCTCCACTATTCTAAGTGCTTTACCCAAATTAATTCAGTTAAGCTCCATTATACCCTATAAAGCTGGTTCTGTCATGTATTTCCATTTTACTAGTGAGGAAAGGGAGGCAAAAAGAGGTGAAGCTATTTGCTTAATACTACCTAGTAGGGAAGGGGAGTGCTGGGATTTGAACCCAAACACTAGAGCCTGTGTTTCTCATATATCCAGACTGCCTCTTGTAATCCAGGTCCTTTGAATGCCTTGCAGAGGTCCTGGACCTCTGAGGCCATTATCAGCAGCCAGCATCTTTTTCTGGAAGTGAACTATTAGCAACCCTTGGGACAAGTGTGTGTGTGTGACACACTATAAATGCCATCCTAAAGGCTGAGTTTACCTTTACTGTTTCTTTTTTTTTTTTAAGTATATTTTATTGATTATATTGTTACAATAGTTCCAATTTTTTTTCCCCTTTGCTCCCCTCCGCCCAGCACCCCCCTTCCCCAACAATCCCCCCTCCAAGTCCATGCCCATGGGTCGTACATACAAGCTCTCCCGCCTCACCCTTTCATATATTCTTCTTCTTCTTTTTTTAAAATTAATTAATTAATTAGTTAAATATTTTAACAATAAAAAATAACAATTCCTCCCTCTCAGACTTAAGACCCTTTACAATCTTATAAAGGACAATGGATGAAGGTCTCGAGCTCCTCTAGCTGCTTCAAGCTGGACATGGTCATCGTCCTACCTACCCGTGGGTCAAGAAATCCCTAATAAGAGTGGGGATGTGGAGGGGAGGGTGGCCTTCCCACAAGGGGAAGGATCGTGCAGACTCCAGGTTGGTTGGCTGTCTCCGGACAACGGCATGCTTGGTCTGACAGGCTGACATCCTTGTTGTATTCTGGGGGTAACAGGGTTAAAGGACATCATTCAATCCATAACCACTAGATGACAAAAGACAGGAATTAATCTTTCAATGTCCCACATTAGGGAAAAGAAGGGCTTCTTTGGAGGAAGGTGTGCCAGGTACATCTCACCTGTCCAAAACCCTTTTGCCCATTATACTTATTTTGGACTGAGGGAAATATTTTAGGTTTCCCCCATCTCAGGCCTCTGGGCTTTTTCTGTCCAAGCCATTAGGATAGAAAAGAGAAACCAGTTTTAAAGTGAAGCCCACAGACCACCCCGTTCTTCACCAACCCAGCCACTTAGTTCAGCCAAACCATTGAGTCTCAGGAGGCAGCAATGCAGACAGGATTAAGTGAGGCCTATGCATACAGATAATCACTCAGGTAATGAGATTGTAGGCTTATGCCCTTTGAAAACAGAAAACACATGTTAGTTTATGTAACATAACCCACATACAAGTCTCTAAATCTGTAGGACTGTCTTATCGGAAGGAAAATCCTTGTCCTTCTAATATTCACTGAACTTGCATTTCTATTCTTTATATTTTTATTCCCCCCCCCACTAGAAAATTTTCTGTTTGTTTGTTTTTCCACTACAGTTGTCTCACTTTTTTTCCCCCTCTTGCTTCCCTGCACCCTGCCCCCCCCCACAGTCAGTCCCCACCCAGTTGTCCATGTCCATGGGTCATTCATACATGTTCTTTGACTAGACCCTTCCCCTTCTTACCCCTTCTCTCCCTCCAATCTCCCCCTTTGTTACTGTTAGTTTATTCCTTGTTTACATACCTCTGGTTCAATTTTGCTCATTTGTTTGTGTTGTTCATTAGTTTCCTGTAACAGGTGACAGCATAAGGTAATTTTCTTTTGTTGCCTGGCTTATTTCGCTAAGCATAATTCTCTCTAGTTCCAATCATGTTGTTGCAAATGGTAGAAGTTCCTTCTTTCTTTCAGTACTTATTCATTGTCATTTTCCCCCTTTGTACTCGTGTTCCTCTCTGTCTCTCTGTTTCTTCATCTTCTTAAAGCAGACCCTTTAGCATCTCTTGCAATGCTGGTTTGGTGGAGATGTATTCTTTTAGCCTTCTTTTGTCTTGGAAACTCCTTATTTCACCTTCCATTTTGAATGAAAGCCTTGCTGGGTAGAGTATTCTTGGTTGTAGGCCTTTGTTTTTCATTGCTTGGAATATTTTTTGCCATTCCCTTCTGGCTTGTAGTGTTTCTGCTGAGAAATCTGATGATAGCCTTATTGGAGCTCCCTTGTATGTTATTAGTTGTTTCTCTCTTGCTGCTTTTAGGATTCTCTCTTTGTCTTTGAATGTTGGCATTTTAATTATGATGTGTCTTGAAGTGGGCCTGTTGGGGTTCATCTTCATTGGGACCCTCTGTGCTTCCTGGACTTGCGTGACTCTTTCTCTCGTCATGTTAGGAAAGTTTTCTGTCATTAGTTTTTCAAAGAGGTTTTCTATCCCTTGCTCTTCTTCTTCTCCTTCTGGAATTCCTATGATACGGATATTATTACGTTTCATGTTGTCCTGCAGCTGTCTTAGAACCTCTTCAGTCTTGTTCAGTCTTTTTTCATTTTGTTGCATTGTCTGGGAGTTTTTGTGTAGGTTGTCCTCCAGCTCGCTGATCCGATCTTCTGCTTCCTCTAGCCTGCTTTTAATTCCTTCTACTGTGTTCTTCAATTCAGAGATCGTATTTTTCATTTCCTCCTGGCTCTTATTGATAGCTTCTATGTCCTTTTTCATGCTCACGTAATTTTCTGTGAGTTCCTTGTAGTTTTTCTGGAGTTCTTTGAAGTTTCCGCTGAGCTCATTCAGCTTCTCCATAATCCATGTTTTGAATTCCATATCTGATAGTTCGCTCCCCTCTATTTCATTTAGCACTCTTTCTGGGGATTCTACCTTTCCTTTTGATGGGAGGTTGTTTCTCTGTCTCCCCATTTTTCTGACTCCTATTGTTTGTTGGTGCTTCTTGGAATGATCTGCACTTCCTGGATCTGCCTCTGGTGGCGTCAGATCATGTACCAGTCTGGCCCTAGGCAGCCTGTTGGAGACTTCCAGGGATCTACTGCTGTTGTCTGTCTTCTTTGATTGTTAATCTATTCAATCTGTGATTAGCTGTCAGGCTTAAGGACTGTGGGTGTGGCAGCTTAATTCCTGTAGGCAGGGCTTTTGCTTCCCCTCAGGCTGACGCCACTTGGAGGGGAATGGTCTACCCGCAGTACTGGGGATGAGTCAGCACTGGGACCCAGTCAGCTGCTCCTCCAGTTCTCCCCTCAAAGCCACCGTGCCAAATTCTCCCCAAGTGTCTCCAGTCCTCTCTGCCTTCCCTCTGCTTGAGCCCAGGGTAAGTGGTGGCCAAAATATTTTCGTATGTGATCCACTTAAGAGCTCTTTTTCTCCTGCTGTTTCTCTCCGGCTAGCAAGAAAGCCTGTGGCTTTTCGTTTTTCACAGCTGATACTATTTTACTTTCCACTCTGTCGCTGTAGGCTGGGAAGCCCAGCTGGGGGTTTAGACCCTGCCCTTCTCAGGGGGAATCCCCGGCTGCTGAGCTGTTTCTCAGCCCCTTCAGCTGCCACCCGTGGGAGCCCAGCCAGCCCTTCCACGTCTCCGCACTCCCTACCGGTCACGTTGTGATGTAGCGGCCTTTTCTGTCTCTCCGTGGTTATAAGACTTCTCTCCAGCTGGTGTTCGGTTCGTTATTCCAGATGATTTCTCCAAAATTACATTGTAAATCCAGACTAGTTCTAGGAGGAAGTTAGTGTAGCTTCCACTTACTCCTCCGCCATCTTGTTTCTCCCCCTGTTTCTTTTTTTAAGTATATTTTATTGATTATGTTGTTACAGTAGTTCCAATATTTCCCCTTTGCTCACCTCTGCCCAGTACCCCCCTTCCTCCAGTAATCCCACCCCCCTTAGTTCATGTCCATAGGCCATGCATGTAAATTCGTTGGCTTTACCCTTTCCTATATTATTCTTAACTTCTCCCTGTCTATTTTGTACCAACTGATTATGCTTCTTTTTTCTTTTTTATTTTTTTTTCAATTTTTATTTTTTGGTTATTCAATTACAGTTGTCTCATTTCCCCGCATTGTTCCCCCCTCCCAGTGCAAACCTTCTCCCACAATTATATCCCTCCCCGTTGTCCATGTCCATGAGTCATTCATATACGTTCCTTGACTAGACCCTTCCCTTACTTATCCCCCTTCTCTCCCTCCCCCCTCCCCCCTACTGACTACTATTCTAGTCTTTGCCTATTTAGTTCGTTTGTTTGTGTTGCTCTTTAGTTTCCTGTATTGGGTGATATCATACGGTATTTTGCTTTCTTTGCCTGGCTTATTTCACTAAGCATAATTCTCTCCAGTTCCATCCATGTTGTCGCGAATGTAAGGAGTTCCTTCTTTCTTTCTGCTACATAGTATTCTATTGTGTAGATGTACCACAGTTTTTTGATCCACTCATCCACAGATGGGCACCTAGGCTGTTTCCAGCACTTAGCTATTGTAAACAGGGCTGCTATGAAGATAGGGGTGCATAAGTTCTCTTGAATTAGGGTTTTAGGATTTTTCGGGTATAATCCTAGCAGTGGAATCACTGGTTCAAACGGCAGTTCCATTTTTATTTTATTTTTTTTCCTATATTCACTAATTTGCTGTTTTATTCATTTATTTTTTTTAAGTATATTTTATTGATTATGTTGTTACAGTAGTTCCAATTTTTTCCCCTTTACTCCCCTCCACCCAGTATCTCCCTCCCCCAGCATCCCCCCCCAAGTCCATACCCATGGTTCGTAAAAAATAACTATCCCTCCCTCTCAGATATTAAGACCCTTTGTAATCTTGTAAAGGACAATGGGCGAAGGTCTCAAGCTCCTCTAGCTGCTTCAAGCTGGACATGGTCGTCGTCCTACCTACCCTTGGGTCCAGAAATCCCTAATAACAGTGGGGGTGTGGAGGGGAGGGTGGCCTTCCCACATGGGGAAGGATTGTGCAGACTCCAGGTCAGTTGGCTGTCTCCGGACAACGGCGTGCTTGGTTTAGCAGGCTGGCATCCTTGTTGTGTTCTGTGGGCAACAGATTTGGCAAAAAGGGTTAAAAGGCATCATTCAATCCATAACTACTAGGTGGCAAAAGGCAGGGATTAATTTTTCAATGTTCCACATTAGGAGAAAAAAAAAAAAAAAAAAAAAAAAAAAAAGGGCTTCTTTGGAGGAAGGTGTGCTAGGCACATCTCTCCTGTCCAAAACCCTTTTGCCCATTTTATTTAGTTTGGGCTGAGGGAAATAGTTTATGTTTCCCCCCTCTCAGACCTCTGGGCCCTTTCTGTCCAAGCCATTAGGATAGAAAAGAGAATTCAGTTTTAAAGTGAAGCCCACAGACCACCCCATTCTTCACCAACTCGGCCATTTAGTTCAGCCAAACTGTTGAGTCTCCGGAGGCAGCGCTGCAGAGAGGATTAAGTGAGGCTTATGCGTACAGACAATCACTCAGGTAATGCGGTCATAGGCTTATGCCCTTTGAAAACAGAAAACACATGTTAATTTATGTAACATAACCAACAAAAAAGTCTCTAAATCTGTAAGACTGTCTTATTGGGAAGACATACAGTTGCAAGGCACTTGACATTCTACTTGCCTGCAAATTGAATCTCTTTGGTGATATCACAGATATGGTTTAATTTTCAAGTGAAACCATTTTTTAAATGAGAAGAAACTTTTAAGACGGTTAGCTGCCCTACTTTACAGTCTGCCACTGATCATTGTGATTTTCCTTAAATACAGATTTTTCTCCCTAAGATTACTCTCCTTGTCTTTAAAGGGACTACATTAAGTCCGTTTTTAATTTATCCTGTTCATTTGCATAAGCATAACAAGAGCAGCAAATGATCACTTATGATCTTTAGTTCTGTTTTGCTGGAACTTACCCAAGGAACATTTAGGGTGGCCCTCAGTCTGCTCTTCAGGGCACAGAAGCTGGGCCACATACCTGGCATTCATCCTTGCCTGTACACACCTGTCCTTTCCAAGTCTTTCTGGTTTTCCATTGTGCCTTAAGGTCCCTTCTAGCCATCTTTCAGGAAAACAACCTTCGTTCCTTCCCTGGAGAGATTGCTGTGGACCGCACAACCAACCATGGCAGCAGGCCTTTTATTTCGCGGGCTTTTATTACCTTTGAAAGTCATTCCCAGTTCCTTAGGGCTTTTTGGTAACAACATGAGCCCAAGCATGTCTCCTTTAGGCTTGACATTCCAGTCAAAGGCTTGTTCAGAAAAAGGAACCTCTATTAACAACTGGTCTTATTAGGTCTATGCAAAGAAACTTAAGTCATTACTTACTTGTTTAGAATGCCAAACTCTGGAGAGATCAAATAGGGAGAAAAATATACAACGTGAAGGAAAATCTTTGTCCTAATATTCACTGAACTGGCATTTCCATTCTTCATATTTTCATTTTCCCCCACTAAAAAAATTTTTTTTGTTTGTTTTTCCATTACAGTTGTCTCACTTTTTTTTTTTTCCCCTCTTGCTTCCCTGTATCCTGCCCCTCCCTTCCCCCACATTCAGTCCCCACTCAGTTGCCCATGTCTGTGGGTCATTTATACATGTTCTTTGATTTTACACTTCCCCTTCTTACCCCCTTTTCTCCCTCCCCCCTCCCCCCTTGTTACTGTTAGTCTACTCCTTGTTTACATACCTCTGGTTCAATTTTGCTCATTTGTTTGTGTTGTTCATTAGTTTCCTGTAATAGGTGACAGCATAACGTATTTTTCTTTCATTGCCTGGCTTATTTCGCTAAGCATAATTCTCTCTAGTTCCATCCATGTTGTTGCAAATGGTAGAAGTTCCTTCTTTCTTTCTGCTACATAGAACTCCATTGTGTAAATGTACCACAGTTTTTTGATCCACTCATCTACAGATGGGCATTTAGGTTGTTTCCAGCACTTGGCTATTGTAAATAGTGCTGCTATGAACATTGGAGTGCATAGGTTCTTTTGAATTGGTGTTTCAGGATTTTTCGGATATAATCCCAGTAATGGAATTGCTGGTTCAAAAGGCAGTTCCATTTTTAGTTTTTTGAGGAAATTCCAAACTGTTTTCCATAGTGGCTGCACCAGTCTGCATTCCCACCAGCAATGCACCAGGGTTCCCGTTTCTCCGCATCCTCTCCAGCACAAGTTGTTTGTTGATTTGTTGATTATGGCCATTCTGACTGGTGTGAGGTGGTATCTCATTGTGGTTTTTATTTGCATCTCTCTGATGGCTAGTGATGTTGAGCATATTTTCATATGTCTATGGGCCCTCCATATGTCTTCTTTGGAGAAGTGTTTGTTCAGGTCCTTTGCCCATTTTTTAATTGGGTTGTCTGTCTTCTTGGTGTTGAGTCGTATGAGTTCTTTATATATTTTGGAGATCAATCCCTTGTCTGAGATGTCATTGGCGAATATATTTTCCCATATGGTTGGTTTCCTTTTCATCTTGCTGATGTTTTCTTTAGCTGAGCAGAAACTTTTTAGTTTGATGTAGTCCCATTTGTTTATTCTTTCCTTTATTTCCCTTGCCTTAGGAGATATATCAGTGAAAATGTTGCTACGTGGGATATCTGAAATTTTCCTGCCTATTTTTTCCTCTAGGACTTTTATGGTATCACGGCTTACATTTAAGTCTTTGATCCATTTTGAGTTTATTCTGGTGTATGGTGTAAGTTGGTGGTCTAGTTTCATTTTTTTGCATGTCCCTGTCCCGTTCTCCCAACACCATTTGTTGAAGAGGCTCTTTTCACTCCATTTGATGTTCTTTCCCCCTTTGTCAAATATTAGTTGACCATATGAACCTGGGTTTATTTCTGGGCTCTCTATTCTGTTCCATTGATCTATATGTCTGTTTTTATGCCAGTACCAGACTGTTTTGATTACCGTGGCCTTGTAGTATAGTTTGATATCAGGTATTGTGATTCCTCCTACTGTGTTCTTCTTCCTCAAAATTGCTGTGGCTATTCGGGCTCTTTTTTGGTTCCATATAAATTTTTGAAGTATTTGTTCTAGGTCTGTGAAATATGTTGCTGTTATTTTAATAGGGATTGCATTGAATCTATAAATTGCTTTGGGTAGTATGGACATTTTAATGATGTTGATTCTTCCCATCCATGAGCATGGTATATGCTTCCATTTATTTGTATCTTCTTTAATTTCTTTCTTCAGTGTTATGTAGTTTTCTGAGTACAGGTCTTTTACCTCCTTGGTTAAGTTTATTCCTAGGTATTTTATTTTTCTTGTTGCTATGGTAAATTGAATTTTTCTTTCAGTTTCTATCTCTGAGTTTTTATTGTTGGTGTATAAAAATGCCTTTGATTTCTTAATATTGGCTTTGTATCCTGCTATTTTGCCGAATTCACTTATTAGGTCGAGTAGTTTTTTTGTGGAGTCTATAGGGTTTTCTATGTACACTATCATGTCATCTGCAAATAATGACAGTTTTACTTCCTCTTTTCCAATTTGTATGCCTTTTATTTCTCTTTCTTGTCTGATTGCGGTGGCTAGAACTTCCAAGACTATGTTGAATAGGAGTGGGGAGAGCGGACATCCTTGTCTTGTTCCTGATCTCAGGGGGAATGCTCTCAGTTTTTGCCCATTGAGTATGATGTTGGCTTCAGGTTTCTCATATATGGCCTTTATTATGTTGAGGTATGCTCCCTCTATTCCCATTTTGCTGAGAGTTTTTATCATAAATGGGTGTTGTACTTTATCAAATGCTTTTTCTGCATCTATTGATATTATCATGTGGTTTTTGTCTTTCATTTTGTTTATGTGGTGTATTACGTTTATTGATTTACGAATGTTAAACCATCCTTGCATCCCTGGGATGAATCCTACTTGATCGTGGTGTATGATCTTTCTAATGTGTTGCTGGATCCGGTTTGCCAATATTTTGTTGAGGATTTTAGCATCTATGTTCATCAGCGATATTGGCCTGTAGTTTTCTTTCTTTGTTGTGTCTTGACCTGGTTTTGGAATTAGGGTTATACTGGCTTCATAGAATGAGTTTGGCAGTCTTCCCTCTTCTTGTATCTTTTGGAATAGTCTGAGAAGGATAGGAGTTAGTTCTTTCCTAAATGTTTTGTAGAATTCACTTGTGAAGCCATCCGGTCCAGGGCTTTTGTGTGCTGGGAGTTCTTTGATTTCTGCTTCAATTTCACTAGCTGTTATTCGTCTATTCAGACTTTCTGCTTCTTCTTGATTCAGTTTGGGAAGACTATAGGTTTCCAGGAATCTGTCCATTTCCTCTAGGTTGTCAAATTTCTTGCCATACAGTTGTTCATAATAATTTCTTATAATCCTTTGTATTTCTGTGGTATCAGTTGTGATTTCTCCTCTTTCATTTCTGATTTTATTTATTTGGGTCCTCTCTCTTTTTTTCTTGATGAGCCTGCTTAAAGGCTTGTCAATTTTGTTTATTTTTTCAAAGAACCAGCTCCTACTTTTGTTGATCTTTTGAATTGTTAGTTTAGACTCTATGTCATTTAATTCTGCTCTGATCTTGATGATTTCCTTCCTTCTACTTGATCTGGGCTTTGCTTGTTGTTCTTCCTCTAGATCTTGTAGCTGTAGGGTTAAATTTTTTATTAGATATTCCTCTAGCTTTTTTAGGTAGGCCTGTATTGCTATGAACTTTCCTCTTAGGACTGCTTTCGCTGTATCCCATAGGTTTTGGGTTGTTGTGTGTTCATTATCATTAGTTTCCAGAAACTTTTTGATTTCTTCCTTGATGTCATTGTTAACCCATTCATTATTTAATAGCATGTTATTCATTCTCCATGAGTTTGAATGTTTTTGAGTTTTTTCCTTGAGGTTGATTTCCAATTTTAAGCCATTGTGATCGGAGAAGATGCTTGATATAATTTCAATTTTCTTGAATTTGTTAAGGCTTGTTTTGTGTCCTACCATGTGGTCTATCTTTGAAAATGTTCCATGTGCACTTGAGAAGTATGTATATTTTGCTTCTTTGGGGTGAAAACTTCTATATATATCGACTAAGTCCATTTGATCTAGAGTGTTGTTCAGTGCCTCCATATCTTTGGTGTTTCTTTGCTTCGAAGATCTGTCCATTGTTGACAATGGGGTGTTAAAGTCCCCTACTATGAGTGTGTTGTTGTCTATCTCTTTCTTGGAGTCTTTCAAAAGTTTCCTTACATATTTGGGTGCTCCTAAGTTTGGTGCATATATATTTATAAGGGTTATATCTTCTTGATGGATTTTTCCCTTAAGTATTATGAAATGCCCTTCTTTGTCTCTTTTTATGGACTTTGCTGTGAAATCTGTTTTGTCTGATATAAGTATTGCTACCCCAGCTTTTTTTTCATGTCCATTTGCTTGGAATACATTTTTCCATCCCTTTACTTTCAGTCTGTGTAGATCTTTTGTTCTAAGGTGGGTCTCTTGTAGACAGCATATATGTGGGTCATTCTTTCTAATCCATTCAGCTACCCTATGTCTTTTAATTGGAGCGTTTAATCCATTTACATTTAAGGTTATTACCAATAAGTACTTATTCATTGTCATTTTTCCCCTTTGTACTCGTGTTCTTCTCTGTCTCTCTCTGTTTCTTTATCTTCTTAGAGCAGACCTTTTAGCATCTCTTGCATTGCTGGTTTGGTGGAGATGTATTCTTTTAGCCTTCTTTTGTCTTGGAAGCTCCTTATTTCACCCTCCATTTTGAATGAGAGCTTTGCTGGGTATAGTATTCTAGGTTGTAGGCCTTTGTTTTTCATTGCTTGGAATACTTTTTGCCATTCCCTTCTGGCTTGTAGTGTTTCTGCTGAGAAATCTGATGATAGCCTTATTGGAGTACCCTTGTATGTTATTAGTTGTTTTTCTCTTGCTGCTTTTAGGATCCTCTCTTTGTCTTTGAATGTTGCCATTTTAATTATGATGTGTCTTGAGGTGGGCCTGTTGGGGTTCATCTTCATTGGGACCCTCTGTGCTTCCTGGACTTGCGTGGCTCTTTCTCTCGTCATGTTAGGAAAGTTTTCTGTCATTAGTTTTTCAAAGAGGTTTTCTATCCCTTGCTCTTCTTCTTCTCCTTCTGGAATTCCTATGATACGGATATTATTACGTTTCATGTTGTCCTGCAGCTGTCTTAGAACCTCTTCAGTCTTGTTCAGTCTTTTTTCATTTTGTTGCATTGTCTGGGAGTTTTTGTGTAGGTTGTCCTCCAGCTCGCTGATCCGATCTTCTGCTTCCTCTAGCCTGCTTTTAATTCCTTCTACTGTGTTCTTCAATTCAGAGATCGTATTTTTCATTTCCTCCTGGCTCTTATTGATAGCTTCTATGTCCTTTTTCATGCTCACGTAATTTTCTGTGAGTTCCTTGTAGTTTTTCTGGAGTTCTTTGAAGTTTCCGCTGAGCTCATTCAGCTTCTCCATAATCCATGTTTTGAATTCCATATCTGATAGTTCGCTCCCCTCTATTTCATTTAGCACTCTTTCTGGGGATTCTACCTTTCCTTTAGATGGGAGGTTGTTTCTCTGTCTCCCCATTTTTTTGACTCCTATTGTTTGTTGGTGCTTCTTGGAATGATCTGCACTTCCTGGATCTGCCTCTGGTGGCGTCAGATCATGTACCAGTCTGGACCTAGGCAGCCTGTTGGAGACTTCCAGGGATCTACTGCTGTTGTCTGTCTTCTTTGATTGTTAATCTATTCAATCTGTGATTAGCTGTCAGGCTCAAGGACTGTGGGTGTGGCAGCTTAATTCCTGCAGGCAGGGCTTTTGCTTCCCCTCAGGCTGACGCCACTTGGAGGGGAATGGTCTACCCGCAGTACTGGGGATGAGTCAGCACTGGGACCCAGTCAGCTGCTCCTCCAGTTCTCCCCTCAAAGCCACCGTGCCAAATTCTCCCCAAGTGTCTCCAGCCCTCTCTGCCTTCCCTCTGCTTGAGCCCAGGGTAAGTGGTGGCCAAAATATTTTCGTATGTGATCCACTTAAGAGCTCTTTTTCTCCTGCTGTTTCTCTCCGGCTAGCAAGAAAGCCTGTGGCTTTTCGCTTTTCACAGCTGATACTATTTTACTTTCCACTCTGTCGCTGTAGGCTGGGAAGCCCAGCTGGGGGTTTAGACCCTGCCCTTCTCAGGGGGAATCCCCGGCTGCTGAGCTGTTTCTCAGTCCCTTCAGCAGCCACCCGTGTGAGCCCAGCCAGCCCTTCCGCGTCTCCGCACTCCCTACCGGTCACGTTGTGATGTAGCGGCCTTTTCTGTCTCTCCGTGGTTATAAGCCTTCTTTCCAGCTAGTGTTCCGTTGGTTATTCCAGATGATTTCTCCAAAATTAAGTTGTAAATCCAGACTGGTCCTGGGAGGAGGTTAGTGTAGCTTCCACTTACTCCTCCGCCATCTTGTTTCTCCCCCTGTTTCTTTTTTTAAGTATATTTTATTGATTATGTTGTTACAGTAGTTCCAATATTTCCCCTTTGCTCACCTCTGCCCAGTACCCCCCTTCCTCCAGTAATCCCACCCCCCTTAGTTCATGTCCATAGGCCATGCATGTAAATTCGTTGGCTTTACCCTTTCCTATATTATTCTTAACTTCTCCCTGTCTATTTTGTACCAACTGATTATGCTTCTTTTTTCTTTTTTATTTTTTTTTCAATTTTTATTTTTTGGTTATTCAATTACAGTTGTCTCATTTCCCCGCATTGTTCCCCCCTCCCAGTGCAAACCTTCTCCCACAATTATATCCCTCCCCGTTGTCCATGTCCATGAGTCATTCATATACGTTCCTTGACTAGACCCTTCCCTTACTTATCCCCCTTCTCTCCCTCCCCCCTCCCCCCTACTGACTACTATTCTAGTCTTTGCCTATTTAGTTCGTTTGTTTGTGTTGCTCTTTAGTTTCCTGTATTGGGTGATATCATACGGTATTTTGCTTTCTTTGCCTGGCTTATTTCACTAAGCATAATTCTCTCCAGTTCCATCCATGTTGTCGCGAATGTAAGGAGTTCCTTCTTTCTTTCTGCTACATAGTATTCTATTGTGTAGATGTACCACAGTTTTTTGATCCACTCATCCACAGATGGGCACCTAGGCTGTTTCCAGCACTTAGCTATTGTAAACAGGGCTGCTATGAAGATAGGGGTGCATAAGTTCTCTTGAATTAGGGTTTTAGGATTTTTCGGGTATAATCCTAGCAGTGGAATCACTGGTTCAAACGGCAGTTCCATTTTTAGTTTTTTGAGGTAATTCCATACTGTTTTCCATAGCGGCTGCACCAATCTGCATTCCCACCAATAGTGCAGTAGGGTTCCTGCTTCTCCACATCCTCGCCAGCACTTGTTGCTTGTTGATTTGTTGATGATGGCCATTCTGACAGGTGTAAGGTGGTATCTCATTGTGGTTTTTACTTGCATCTCTCTGATGGCTAATGATGTTGAGCATTTTTTCATGTGCCTATGGACCTTCTGTATGTCCTCTTCAGAGAAGTGTTTGTTCAGGTCCTTTGCCCATTTTTTAATTGGGTTGTTTGTTTTCTTGATGTTTAGTCGTATCAGCTCTTTATATATTTTGGAGATCAGTCATCTGCCTGTGATATCATTGGCAAATATGTTTTCCCATATGGTTGGTTTCCTTTTCATCTTGCTGATGTTTTCTTTATCTGAGCAGAAACTTTTTAGTTTGATGTAGTCGCATTTGTTTATTTTTTCCTTTATTTCTCTTGCCTTAGGAGATGTATCCGTGAAGATATGGTTACATGTGATATCTGAAATTCTCCTGCCTATGTTTTCCTCTAGGACTTTTATGGTATCACGGCTTACATTTAAGTCTTTAATCCATCTTGAGTTTATTCTCGTGTGTGGTGTAAGTTGGTGGTCTACTTTCATTTTTTTGCACGTCCCTGTCCAGTTCTCCCAACACCATTTGTTAAAGAGGCTCTTCTCACTCGATTTTATGTTCCTTCCTCCTTTATCAAAGATTAGTTGACCATAGAGGCCTGGGTTTCTTTCTGGGCTTTCAATTCTGTTCCACTGATCTATATGTCTGTTCTTATGCCAATACCAGACTGTTTTGATCACAGTGGCTTTGTAGTATTGTTTGATATCTGGTGTTGTGATTCCTCCTGCTGTGTTCTTCTGTCTCAAGATTTCTTTTGCTATTCGGGGTCTTTTTTGGTTCCATATGAATTTTTGGAGGCTTTGTTCTAGGTCCGTGAAATATGTCATTGGTATTTTAATAGGGATTGCATTGAATCTGTAAATTGCTTTGGGTAGTATGGCCATTTGGATGATGTTGATTCTTCCCATCCAAGAACATGGTATTTGCCTCCATTTATTTGTATCTCCCTTAATTTCTTCCTTCAATGTTGCATAATTTTCAGTGTACAGGTCTTTTATCTCTTTGGTTAAGTTTATTCCTAGGTACTTTATTTTTCTTGTTGCTATAGTAAATGGTATTTTCTTCTTTGCTTCCGTCTCTGAGATTTTATTGTTGGTGTACAGAAATGCCTTAGATTTCTGTATATTTATTTTGTACCCTGCTATTTTGCCAAATTCACTAATTATATCAAGGAGTCTTTTAGTCGATTTTATAGGGTTTTCTAGGTAGACTATCATGTCGTCTACAAATAGTGATAGTTTTACTTCTTCTTTCCCAACTTGGATGCCGTTTATTTCTTTATCCTGTCTGATTGCTGTGGCTAGGACTTCGAACACTATGTTGAATAGAAGTGGGGAGAGTGGACAGCCTTGCCTAGTTCCTGAGTTCAGGGGGAATGCTTTCAGTTTTTGTCCATTGAGTATGATGTTGGCTTCAGGCTTCTCATATATAGCCTTAATTATGTTAAGGTATGCTCCCTCTATTACCATTTTGCTGAGTGTTTTCAACATAAATGGGTGTTGTACTTTATCAAATGCTTTTTCTGCATCTATTGATATGATCATGTGATTTTTGTCTTTCATTTTGTTTAGGTGATGTATTATATTTATTGATTTGTGAATATTAAACCATCCTTGCATTCCTGGGATGAATCCCACTTGATCATGTTGTATGATCTTTTATATGTATTGCTGGATCCTGTTTGCCAAAATTTTATTGAGAATTTTAGCATCTATGTTCATCAGTGATATTGGCCTGTAGTTTTCTTTCTTTGTTGTGTCTTGACCTGGTTTTGGGATTAGGGTAATACTGGCTTCATAGAAAGAGTTTGGGATTTTTCCCTCTTCTTGGATTTTTTGGAATAGTTTGCGGAGGGTAGGAGTTAGTTCTTCCCTAAATGTTTTGTAAAATTCTCCTGTGAATCCATCCGGTCCAGGGCTTTTGTGTGCAGGGAGATTTTGGATTACTGTTTCAATTTCCTTCTTTGTTATTGGTCTGTTGAGACTTTCTACTTCTTCTTGATTCAGTTTGGGAAGGTTGTATGTTTCTAGAAATCTGTCTATTTCTACTAGGTTGTCAAATTTCTTGCCATATAGTTGTTTGTAGTAATTTCTTATAATTGTTTGTATTTCTGAGGTATCAGTCGTGATTTCTCCTCTTTCATTTCTGATTTTGTTTATTTGGGTCTTCTCTCTTTTTTTCTTAATGAGCCTGGCTAGAGGCTTGTCAGTTTTGTTTATTTTTTCAAAGAACCAGCTCCTAATTTTGTTGATTTTTTGGATTGTTTGTTTAGTTTCTATGTCGTTTAATTCTGCTTTGATCTTGATGATTTCCTTTTTTCTTTTTGTCGTAGGCTTTGTTTGTTGTTGCTGTTCTAGTTCTTGTAGCTTTATGCTTAGGTTTTTTATTTGAGATTCTTCTAGTCTTTTTGGATATGCCTGTATTGCTATGAATTTCCCTCTTAGGACTGCTTTTGCTGTGTCCCATAGGTTTTGGGCTGTTGTGCATTCATTGTCATTAGTTTCTAGAAATGTCTTGATTTCCTCTTTGATGTCATTGTTAACCTATTCATTATTTAAGAGCGTGTTATTCATTCTCCATGAGTTTGGGTGTCTTTGATTTTTTTTTTCCCTGAGGTTGATTTTTAGTTTCAAGGCATTGTGGTCTGAAAAGATACTTGATATGATTTCAATTTTCTTGAATTTGTTGAGGCTTGTTTTGTGTCCTATCGTGTGGTCTATCTTTGAAAATGTCCCATGTGCCTTTGAAAAGAATGTATATTTTGCTTCTTTGAGGTGAAAAGTTCTATATATATCAGTTAAGTCCATGTGGTTTAGTGTGTTGTTCAATGCCTGTATATCCTTGGTGTTTCTTTGTTTTGATGATCTGTCTATTGCTGATAATGGAGTGTTGAAGTCCCCTACTATGAGTGTGTTGTTGTTAATATCCTTCTTGTGGTCTTCTAGTATTTGCTTTATATATTTGGGTGCTCCTATGTTGGGTGCATATATGTTTATCAGTGTTATATCTTCTTGATGAATCGTTCCTTTAAGTATTATGAAATGTCCTTCTTTGTCTCTTTTTATTGCCCTTGCTTTGAAATCCGTTTTGTCGGATATGAGGACTGCTACACTAGCTTTTTTTTCACGTCCATTTGCTTGGAATATTTTTTTATATCCCTTTACTTTCAGTCTTTGTAAATCTTTTGTTTTGAGGTGTGTTTCTTGTAGACAGCAAATATGTGGGTCCTGTTTTCTTATCCATTCCGTTACCCTATGTCTTTTAATGGGACCATTTAATCCATTTACATTTAACGTTATTATTGACATGTATTTATTCATTTCCCTTTTGTATCTCTGTTCCTCTACTCTTTTTTTTTTTTTCTCTTCCTTTTTCTTAGAATATTCCCTTTAGCCTCTCTTGCAATGCTGGTTTGGTGGAGATGTATTCTTTTAGTCTTCCTTTGTCTGGGAAACTCCTGATTCCACCTTCTATTTTGAATGAGAGCCTTGCTGGGGAGAATATTCTTGGTTGTAGGCCTTTGTTTTTCATTGCTTGAAATATTTTTGACCATTCCCTTCTGGCTTGTAATGTTTCTGTTGAGAAATCGGTCGATAGCGTTATTGGACGTCCCTTGTAAGTTATTTGCTGTTTTTCTCTTGCTGCTTTTAGGATTCTCTCTTTGTCTTGGAATGTTGCCATTTTAACTATGATGTGCCTTGGAGTGGGTTTTTGGGGGTTCCTCTTTATTAGAACTCTCAGTGGTTCTTGGACTTGCATAACTTTTTCTCTGATCAGGTTCGGAAAATTTTCTGTCACTATTTCTCCTATCAGTTTTTCAATTCCATGCTCCTTTTCTTCTCCCTCTCTGATTCCGATGATCCTGATATTATTTTTGTAGTGCTATTCTGTAATTCCGTTACATCTTGTTCATATTTTTTCAATCTTTTTTCATTTTGTTGTATCATTTGAGATTATTACCTACATTATCCTCTAACTCACTAATCCGATCCTCTGCTTCGTTTAGTCTGCTTTTGACTGATTCTATTGTGTTTTTCAGCTCAGAGATTACATTCTTCATTTCTTCCTGGTTCTTGTTGATAGTTTCTATATCTTTTTTTATGCTGGTGTTGTTCTTTGCAAGTTTCCTGTAATTTTCTTGGAGCTGTTGGTAACTTCCTTGGAGGTTGTCATGGTTGTTTTTGAGGTGTTCGAGCATATTGAGCTTCTTTACCACCATAGTTTTGAATTGCATGTCTGACACTTGGGCTATGTCTATTCCATCTACCTCTCTTTCTCGGGATTCCTCTTTTCTTTTCATTGAGAGGTTGTTTCTGCATCTTACCATGTTGGATTCTTTTTGTTTGTTTTTGTTATATGGATATGTCTGCTTTGCCTTCTCACCTTTGTGGTATGAGATTTTTTATGGTAGATCTGGGGGTTTCAGTAGTGCAGTCTCTTTGATCTCCTGAACCTGATGTTCTTGGGGTACCTTATATATCGTTTGTTTATGCTGTCTGGTTATATTTCAGATTTTTTTGTTAGGATATTCCTTCTGGCTTGTTGACTGAGAATCACTCTATCCACTTTATCTCGAATTCTTTTGTGGAGATGTCCATTTTAGCCTTGTTGTGTCGCCTTCTTTTTCTGCGTCCACGCTCGTCTAGTGTGGCGGTTCAGAGGTTCTTGTTTCTTGCAGCAATGGTATGCGCCCGAGGTTGCCAGCACGGCACGCTCCCTTGCTGCCGGCCGTAGCCAGTTGAGGTGTCCTTGCACGCGAGCCCCTGCATGCGCGCAAGCGTCCCAAAAACTTGCCCTGTGATTGGCGCCTATTGTCCCCAGGCTGAGGTGTTTTTGCTCTCCCGTGCCCGTGCCCTTAGTCCCCCTGAGCGGAGCTCCAGGAGTTGATCTCTTGCCTCTTAGTGCCGGGCCACGGACACTTGTGCTCAGTGGAAGTGAGTGTCTGTGAATCGCTGCCACCGGCTGTTCCGGCACCGCAGCCAACTGCCTTCTCTCATCCGTCTGGGCTGGCACGAACAGAACCTGAGCTAGTGGTCTGCTTTCCGGCCTGGGACCCGGCTCCCACGGGAACTGCCTGGGGTTATCTGCGCACGGTCCTCTGCGTGTTCAGTGTGCCCTCCCTGTGCCCGTTGGGGCACTGATCTTATGTCCATTGGGGAGTGTCCGAGGGATGCCTGGACTCAGGGCCCCGCGCACCTGGACCACTGAGTGAGAGCACTTTCCTATGCGCGCCACTGCGACCCAAGGATAGGATTGGGGAGTGGATGAGTGCACCACTGCGCCTGCTCTCCTCAGGAATGGCCTACCACCCCCAAACTTTCCTCCCCTCTCCACCATCCACTAGAGAAATATATAAAGGAGAATTATGTTCTCACTTGCCCGGCAGCACGCTGTCTCCTGTCCTTCAGCGCCAATGCCACTTGGTCGAGTCCCGTCTCTGCCAGCGGGCAGAGATCCGCTCTCCTCCCAATTCCTCTCCCGGGTAGCCTGTGGTCGCCAAAAATCCTTTGTGTACTTCCAGCTGCAGCTCAGACAGCCGCCCCAGTCAGGAATCCCGTTTCGTCCCCTTTTCCTCCGCTATCCTCACTAAACAGGTTGTTCCCAGATGGATTTTCTCTAATCCAGCAGTGCCTTGGCTCGACTCCTGCCAGTGTCCAGCTGCCCACTGAGATGTTCTGTCTGCAATTAGCCAAAACTACAGACTGGTCTCGGGAGCCTGAAACCGCAGCCTCTCCTCACTCCTCTGCCATCTTCCCTTCTCTCGAGGTTTATTTTATGACCCTATTTTTTCACATGCACAGAGTCAATTCAAATTAAAATTTCCAATAAAAACTTACTTCACAGGATTATTCTTAGGTTTTGGTCTTTCAACAGCCTGTAAGCAGAAAGAAAAATGCTATTAGACAACATTAGTAGGCATAACCTTTTCAACTAGTTACCAAAATAATAAACAATATAAAATGCTCTTTGGAAGATAAAGAGCTAACTAAAGCGGGCTACTGTAGGCACAGAAAACAATTTTCCTCTCCTGAGGAATGTGGTTACCTGTCTAAGTACAGCCTTCAGACCCAGGTGGACATTGTCAGGGCTGTCTGGAAAGTTCAGCACTGTGCACATAGATCCACAAGTGGATACTCCTTTCCCCACATTTCCCTTTTACCTTCCCTCTTGTGTGGGCCTGCTTGGGTTGTTGTGATGAGAAGGGGAGGTAGGCGCAGAGAGAATGATCATGGATACATTTTGGATTTTTAGATCTGTGGTAGGGAGCCATTTATCACGCATTACTACTGACACTTGGCTGTACCTGTACGGTGATAGAAAGGCTAAGGTATCAGTTTCTAAAATTAATTTTATTAGTAGACATCATAAAAGGGAAGAGGATGACTGAATTCTCAGATCACTGTCCTCCCATGGGACCTTTAAGCAAACATACACCAAATCATCAAAATGAGAAAATCTCTGGGCCTCTCAACCTGCATCACCTTAGACATGGAGTCTGGTTCCAGTTTATTGCTGAACCCATTGATTGGTGTACAGTCCATTTACCATTCATGAAAAGAGCTAGGAATCTTCAGAGCATATTAGAAGAGACAGCTCAGATAATCTGTCAACAGCCCTCTCATTTCTGTTTCCCTCTCCATAGGGATTGCATTTCCTTCAATTCTTCTGAAATTAAAATGTTGTTAAGCAACAAAGCTGGGGGTGCTGATGGCAGAATGGCTACAGTCTATCAAATTGTTTAAACACCTGGACATTTTAGTGATTTTAAAAACTATTTCTGTAGCGTAATTATGTAATCAATACCAAACTTGTACTCACCTAAACTTTTTCAGACTATAGAAATTACATTTAAAATAAGGAGCATTGAAGCAGTGGCTTGACAACCTCAGGGTTCTTCAGTACTTTAAAAATTATCCATTTGGAGACCCTTTTATCTATGAATCCTGGAGGTGGGTGAGTACTAAAAGCATACCGCTGTAAATTAGAAAGCAAAGGCAACTGCTCATAACAGAGATAATTTATAATCTAACTCTGGACTTGACATTATAGGTGACAAGTGCATACACACGATGAACCGTTCTATGCATAACAACAACTAAAAGTACTTTGAAACAATATTTTAAATGGAACTCTTCCCAAGTTTAGATATTAGCACTTGAAAACCATGTCCTCCTCTATTAAGTCTCAGGTTCTGTTGCTAGATAAATACCCATTAGTATTTGGGCACTTTCTTTGGCTCAATAGGCAAAAATAATTTTCTTATCATCTGTGTCTGAGGTTGAAATTTGGCAAAAAGTAAAATAGTAGAAAACTAGAGAGTAAGACAACAGGTAAAAATGATAGCGCAAAGTATATGTGCCCGGTGGGCACAAGTCATGTCTCATGTATTTAGGATATTAATACCTGTTCCTGTAAAGAATGCTGAAATGAAGAGGTTGATGCTGGTAAGGAGTGGAAGCTGGACATCAACCTTAATGACAGTATTGTACACAGTATTTGCACACACATACATCTACCTTTCCTGCCAACTTTTCACCATAATCCAAATTGATTTGGAATAGGATATGATAGTGGGCTGAAGACATGTTAAAACATATGAAACCACTTTTATAAACCCCCTTAAAATACAACCAAGTCTATTTTGAAGACTTAGGCAATCAAAAAGTAATGAGCATGGTGTTCAGGTGGTTTTCTTTCAAAGCATGCTGGATGTGATAGCATGAGCATGACATTGGCAGAAGAATGGGATGGGAAAAAGCAAAGTGACATTGTTTAACCTTGCTTTGATACAGTGACATTTTTTTTGAAAATGTCCTCTCTTGTCTATGCTTCAGGACTGTCAAGTAGACCCAGTTATTTTCCTCTGATCAGGAAACACATAACCATGTTGAAGGCCAGTTTATCTGAAACATTTGTTCCTTTATACAGAAATTTAACAAATTAACTTCCTTCAAATAGTTTCTGAGTTGCTTGACTATAGATTGAAAATGTATATGCTAAGAAGTTCTTTTTTCTTTGGAAATTAACTTAAAGTCACTCCAGAGTCCCAACATATTTAGTTTAACCTTTGCTTCAGTTAGCTGTGCTGGTTTCATCTCCCTGTGTGCTCATCATGGTTAATCTTTAAACTAAATGGTCACAGAGAGGTCTCCACCAGACATGAGACACAGTTCACAATTTGTGTTCTACACTTTCACTATAATTTGATTTTCTTTTAAGCATACAATTAGGAATTATTAAATGAAGAGACTTTGAAGAAAAGTAAAGTAAATAATTTATGTGAAAAAAATATATGTATCTTTAGGGTGTAAGAAGTAGTCTACAAAATATACAAGGAGGAAAAATCCATGGAAATTTCCTCCTCGTATGTTGTTAACATGGAAAGATAATTCCAAGTTCCAGATAAATGTGCCAGTATGTGAGATATCCTGAAAAAGGAGGGAAATTCAAATCAAATGATATAGTGTAACTCACCAAGCATTAAGAAGGTTCCATATTGGGATTAAATTTAATTTTGAATTTAAAAACATACATTACAGTAATCTAAACTGATTAGAAAATAGAGACTAAATAGTTAACACTAATGCTGCTTTATTTTGTAATGTCTATATGCTTTTTAAAACTTATATCCTACTTATTTTTGCCATGTTTCCCTAAAATGATACTTAATTTGCCATTAAGAAAGTGGTAGTATAAGATGATAAACTTATTTAAAATATTAAAAATATACTCCAATGTGGCACGATGAGAGGTAATGGGTTATACTGCACAGAACGTGAGGCTAGAAATCCAAAACCTGGGTTCTACTCCCAGCTTCATCACTTGCTACCATCATGACATTAGCAAGGTGGCAAACATGCCTGAAGATAATACCACTTTTTATCTCAAAATAAGGAACATAATTTTGAATTGTTTAAACACAATCCACAAAATTAAAAACAAACTCAGAAGCCATCCACAGTTATGTTAATTGTCAATTTAAAGTATTTAAAGTTTTACACATACTACTTGATATAACAGTCAATATCTAGTAAGGATGTTGAAAGTGATTTCAGATCATCATCCTGTTGGACTCTGTTGGGAAGGTTTGTTGAGTAGCTATGTGACTGGCCAGAGGTAGGCACAACCGGACCAGAAGGGCAAGTAAAGTACTACCACAGTTTCTGTAGTTTTCATGTTTTTTTCCTTGTCAGTTAAAAGTGAATTAATTACTTATCTTTACATATACACAAAGTTTTCTGTGAAAGCATAGTTGCTTACAAACATAAAAATACTTGTTAACTAGTTTAATAAGAAAATAATGTATAAAAGTATATAACAAAAACATTAATTATCTCTGACTCTGGAAAAATCAATTCCATATTTTATATTTCAAACAAAAACAGTATAACTCTTAGGAATCTCTTATCCAGAAATACTTACAAAGGAAGACAGACATAAATTCTTTAATTTTACTCTCAATAAGGTTGTGTGAAAAGACTTAAATTAGGAAACCAAGAACACTGAAATGCCTAAGTCCAGAATGAATCCAAATATTTGGCCACATAGAATATTATAATCTTTAAGAGCAGGAGTAATTATAAAGGCTTTTAAAGTAGTTTTAATTTATAAATACATAGGCATTTTGGTATTTTGGCCACTGGAAAACAAAGGCTGTAAAAGTCTGAGATGTCTCACTTTTGAGGAGCCAGTTCAGTATATTTAAAGTAACTGAAGGTGACATCACACATTTTAGAGAGGCAAAAATTCACATTAAAAAAAAAAAAGATAAACTCCATATGTTTCTATTTAGAGTAACAGGAGGCAATACAATTCTAGAAGTTAAAATTTATTTCAAAAGCTATGACTTCAACTAGGCAAACAGCTTACGTTCCAAATCTGATTCATCCTTATTAAGATGTAATCCCTTAAAAAAGAATGTGTCTGTGTGTACAGATATATATTTTAAAATAATCAGATGATCTTTGAAGCAGCTTTAGTGTTTCCTTTAACTCTGTCTTGAAATGACCCCAGGATTAGCTTCACGGAAAGGATTAGCCAGTTTCTTGGTCTAAGGTTACCACAGTGATCATTTGTCTAAGGCTAGAAAGGTACCAACGTGACGTAAACCATAAGGAAAGGAGAAGATGAGGGCTCTTCCTGTCAGTTGGTAGCTAAAACTCAAGGGATTCTGAGAAAATGACACAATGGCAGCCTTTCTTGTCTTTTTCTTTCCTCGTTGGTTCAAGGACATTCCTGCTCCTGAAATTTCCTTATAACCCGGACAAGTTCATGGAAAGCCTGATCGACATTCATCCTAATTTTTGCTGATGCACCCATGTAAGTCACCTTCAGCTGTCATTCTAACTGTGGTCCTTCTTCTTGTGTTACCTGTCTTTGATGATACAGATCTGCTTTGTTACCAATTAAAATCATTGGAAACTCATCACGATCCTTTACTCTGAGAATCTGTCTTTGAAACATAGATTTCTTCAAAACTGCCTCTATCTGTGACTGAAAATACCAACAGGAAACCCTCACCAGTCCTCATATACTGTTCTCTCATAGCTCCAAACTCTTCTTGTCTGCTGTATCTAGAATATCTAGCCGGGATCTTCTGTCATCTATCACGCACTGCTTTGTGTAGGAATCCTTGATGGTTGGATCATAGTTCTTTACAAAATAGGACTGGATGAACTGGATGGTGTTCGCTGACCTGCTCAGGCCGCTCCCGCCGACCACCATGAGCCGGTACTTCTGGCCCGAGCCATCCTGCCAGCCGGCTGCGGCCATGGGTACACCACTGAGCCCAGCCCAGCCACACCAAGCCGCTGCCCCGCTCTAGGCCCAGCTTCGGGTTCCTGTGAGGCAGACGGGCTGTGGGGGAGCGGTCGGGTGGGGGTCCCAAGCTCCCGGAGCTGCCAGGAAGGCCCGTGCGTGTGGCAGCACAACAGCCTGGATGGCCAAGTCCCACCTGAAATGCGGAGAAGCGGCATGACCACAGGGACCAGGGGCAGCAAAGGTCAAGGGGCGCACTAGTCCACACGTCTCCTTAGTGCCTGGCGAACTCAGCCTCCCACTGCATAAATTTTTATGGCCAGAGAGTATATGGGCTTACTGTCTAGTGACAAGTTTGCAGTATCAAACCTATGCCATTATTCCAATGAGGATAATAGGAAGCACTCTACTATTCTCTCCAAATTATGAATATTTCTGGAATGAACAGCACACTTTCATCTGGAAAGTTCTACTTGAGGAAGATTTTGACGTGTTTAGATCGTGACAGGCCTAGCCCAATTAAAGAGAGAGCCCTATGCCTTCACACAAACTTCTGCCCTAAACCTTCCTGGGAGTAGGTGTTGGTGGTAGAGAGGCTAGAGAACATGAGGTTTGTTGGGGGTACTAGTAAATGTGCATACACTGAAATATCTCTCCTCTCTTTTGTCTCTGTTTCTTGCTCCCCATCTATACACACACACACACACACACACACACACACACACACACACACACACAATCCTAGGAAACATCCTATTTTCCAGGTGACCCCTCCATGAGAAGCCCCTCTTTTACATGTCAATCCATCAGGAATGTTATGTGCATTTTCACTAACATTTGACTCTGTGTCTGAGAAGCTATAAGGATGCTACCATATGTAAATTTCCTTGATTATATGGCATCTTGAGAAATTATATTACCAGGAAGAAGGCATTTCTCTCATTCCAAGCAGTATTTATGAGCTGTTCTTCTTTCTTTACGAGCATTATTTGTCATATTCATGCTATTCTGCTAAGCAGCAAACTTATTTCCACAGGAGGGATAATCTGACTAAGGGCATGCTTATATTTGCTCACTCATTAAATCTATCTTTCTCAAAAAAGAAAGATCTTGTATTTCTGTCATATAGATAATCATTTTACTGCACTGATGCTGATGTGACTCAGCAACCATACTGAATTATATGAACCATAAAAATGTAGAGCTATCATGAAAAATAGATAGAAAGAAGGAAATATAGAAAATAAGAAAGGAAGGAAAGAAGCTGCCCATTCTCCAAGACATATATAACATCATATTTCTTTAGGGAGAAAATGATACATATAAGGCACTTAGAAAACTTGCTAGTAATCCTTTATATAGTGATGAAACTTATTTAAAACTCTTTGGTAAGGTAATTCTGCCTCTTTAACTACATATCATTAACCATTTTCCTAGTGCAATATGCAAGTATATTAATTAAAAATGTAGAGAATATTTTTAAATGTTTAAGAAATATTCCTTGGATAGTTATATCCAGAGTTATGAAAATAACCACTGCCCCCCAAGATTTACAGAAAACAAACTCAATGCATTATTATGTGTTGTTTTTGTTGAGACTGTCAAAATGAGCAGTCAGATCCCTAGAGACATTGTAGCAGCAGACTCATTTTACAAGGCTATGTATTTTTTAAATATGTTTTATTGATTCTACTGTTAGTTGTCCTGATTTCTTTTCCCTTTGTTCCCCTCCACCCAGTGACATCCCTCCCTCCAATTGTCTCCCCCCTTAGTCCATGCCCAATGGTTGTACATATAGTTCTTCTCAATATCTTCCTATCTACTCTACTCCCTCCTACTATGCTTCTTAATTCCTGTACGATTTCCCTTCCTTTCCCCTCTTGCCCCTCCCCACTGATCTCCCCCCCAAATGTTCCCCATACCTATAATTCTTTTCCCACTCTCGTTGCCTACTTAGTTTGCCTTTGTTTTGATTCCCTAGCCTCTGTGGTTGGTTGTTGTGATACAGTTTTCATTTTAATGTTCATAGTTTTGATCCTCTTTCTCCTAAACAAGTCCCTTTTAACATTTCATATAACAGTGGTTTGGATATGACGAACTCCTTCAGTTTTACTTTGTCCTGGAAGCACTTTCTCTGCCCTTCTATTCTGAATGACAGCTTTGTTGGATATAGTAATCATGGTTGTAGGTTTTTGCCTTTCATTACTTTGAATATTTCTTGCCTGTAGAGTTTCTTTTGAGAAATCAGCTGATAGTCTTATTAGGACTTCTTTGTACATAATTCCTTTCTTTCTTGCCTTTTTTAAAGATTCTCTCTTTATCCTCAATTTTTGACATTTTGATTATAATGTGTGTTGGTGTGGTTCTCCCTGGGTCCAGTTGTTTTGGAACTCTCTGTGCTTCCTAGACCTGTAAGTCTATTTCCTTCCCCAAGTTAGGGAAATTCTGCTTCGTTATTTTTTCACATAATTTTTCAATTTCTAGTTCTTTTTCTTCACCTTCTGGCAATCCTATGATTTGGTTGTTGACCCGCTTATAGCTGTCCAGTAGGTTTCTGAGCCTCTCCTCATTTTCCTTACTTTTCACTTCCTATTTCTGTGCTGCTGGACTGTTTGTTCCTTCCCTATGTTCTGATTGGTTGATTTGATCCCTGGTTTTCTTTCCCTCACCACTTCTTTCGTATGTGTTTTTGTTCATTTCAGCAGGACTAGCCTCCATTTCTTCCCCATCTTGTTTAAGATCTGCTGTCAGATCTATAAGTGTTCTTATAACCAAAGCTCTAAATTGTGCCTCAGAAAGATGTCCTCTCTGCTGATCTGTTAGATCAGATATTTGCTGGCTGGTCAGCTGCATCACTGGGATTTGTATCATGATCTCTGTCATCCTGACAGATTTATGTTTATCTTTGCTTCCTGAGTAGGGCTGTCACACTTCCTACGCTATAGGGTATGGACCCCCATACACTCATCACTACCAGGTGTCCCTTCTCACCACACTGTGGCATTTTGTGTGGGGCTGGGGGTCCAAAATGGATTCTTTTTTTTTTTTTTTTTTTTTACTTTCTCAACTTCAACCAAATCACTGGGTGTCCCTAAGCCAATACCATTTATATTCTTTCTTTTTTATTATTTTATATTTTGGTTTTTCAATTACAGTTGTCCCATTTTTTATCCATTGCTCCCCCTCACCCAGTCTACCCCTTCTCCCACAATTATATCCCTCCCTGTTGTCCATGTCCATCAGTCATTTATACACATTCCTTGACTAAACCCTTCCCTTACTTATACCCCTTCTCTTCCTCCCCCGTATTGACTGTTATTCTGCTCCTTGTTCAATTTAGTTCATTTGTTTATGTTGTTCTTTAGTTTCCTGTATTAGGTGATATGATATGGTATTTTTCTTTCTTTGCCTGGCTTATTTCACTAAGCATAATTCTCTCTAGTTCCATCCATGTGTTGCAAATGGCAGGAGTTCCTTCTTTCTTTCTGCTGCATAGTTTTCCATTGTGTAAATGTACCACTATCTTTAGATGAGTGGATCAAAAAAACTGTGGTACATTTACACAAAAGATTCTTTTTTTAAAGTATATTTTATTGATTATGTTGTAACAATAGTTCCAATATTTTTCCCTTTTGCTCCTCTCCACCCAGTAACCCACTTAGTTCATGTCCATGAGTTGTGCATGTAAGTGCCTTGGCTTCACCCTTTCCTATATTATTCTTTTTTTAAATTAATTAACTAATTAATTTTTATAACTATAAAAAATAACGATTCCTCCCTCTGTCTTAAGACCCTTTATAATCTTATGAAGGACAATGGGCGAAGGTGTCGTGCTCCTCTAGCTGCTTCAAGCTGGACATGGTCATTGTTCTACATACCCTTGGGTCCAGAAATCCCTAATAAGAGTAGGGTGTGGAGGGGAGGGTGGCCTTGTGACATGGGGAAGGATCTTGCAGACTCCAGGTCAGTTGGCTGTCCCCAGACAATGGCATGCTTGGTTGAACAGGCTGGCATTCTTGTTGTATTCCAGCCACTTAGTTCAGCCAAACTGTTGAGTCTCAGGAGGCAGTGATGCAGACAGGATTAAGCAAGGCCTATACATACACATAATCACTCAGGTAATGAGATCATAAGCTTATGCCCTCTGGTTCAATTTTGCTCATTTGTTTGTGTTGTTCATTAGTCTCCTGTATTAGGTGATATCATATGGTATTTTTCTGTCATTGCCTGGCTTATTTCACTAAGCATAATTCTCTCTAGTTCCATCCATATTGTTGCAAATGGTAGAAGTTCCTTTTTTCTTTCTGCTACATAGTACTCCACTGTGTAAATGTACCACAGTTTTTTGATCCACTTATCTACAGATGGGAACTTAGGTTGTTCCAAGCACTTGGCTATTGTAAATAATGCTGCTATGGACATAGGGGTGCATAAGTTCTTTTGAATTGGTGTTTCAGGTTTCTTCGGATATAATCCTAGCAATGGAATTGCTGGTTCAAAAGGCAGTTCCATTTTTAGTTTTTTTTTTTTTTTAGGAAATTCCATACTGTTTTCCACAGTCTGCATTCCCACCAATAGTCCACTAGGGCTCCCTTTTCTCCACATCCTTGCTAGAACTTGTTTGTTGATTTGTTAATGATGGCCATTCTGACTGGTGTGAGGTAGTATCTAATTGTGGTTTTTATTCACATCTCTCTAATGGCTAGTGATGATGAACATTCTTCCATATGCCTATGGGCCCTTTGTATGTCCTCCGTGGAGAAGTGTCTGTTCAGGTCCTTAAACCCATTTTTAAGTGGATTGTGTGTCTTCTTGGTGTTGAGATATATAAGTTCTTTATATATTTTGGAGATCAAACTCTTGTCTGAGGTATCACTGTCAAATATGTTCTCCCACATGGTGGGTTTCCCTTTCATCTTGCTGACATTTTCTTTCACTAAACAGAAACTTTTTAGCTTGAGGTCCCACATGTTTATCCTTTTCTTTATTTCACTTGCCCTAGGGTATATATTGGTAAAAATATTGCTATGTGCAATATCTCAAATTTTACTGCCTGTTTTCCTCTAGGACTTGTGGTGCCATGACTCACATATACATCTTTTAAATATCTTGAGTTCATTCTGGTTTATGGTGTAATTTGTTGTCTAATTTTATTTTTTTTCATGTCCCTGTCCAGTTCTCCCAATACCGTTTGTATACAACCTTTTAAAATTTTACTCAGACTTTGGTTTAGGGCCCAAGGAATGCTTTACTATGTCTCTCAAATATCTGCCATGTGCTGGAAAAGCTACCAGGCAGGCTGCAAACACCTTGAGCCTTGGAAAACAGACTTTGTCTTATCTTAAGCAGCTATGATATTATTCTTTTTTGTTTATTTAGCAAATTCAAAGAACATTAGCATAAACATTTTAATTAACAGAAGTGGTGTCCATTCAAAAATCAACAAATGGGCACATAAAAGCAGCAAACCCTCCAAAATGCATGGGATAACATGTCATAGTTCTCAGAATTATCTCATAGGGGTCTTTGGAACATTAGATATAAATGTTTATAAACTTGCTAATAAGTCTTGGTTTTTGTTAATGGAAGTAGACTCATGTTTTATATTTAACCCTGAATCATATATGTATATGTTTGGTATATATGCATATGTAGTAATGTGTCTCTTAACAGGTAGATGCATTGTTAGGTGATTTCCTCATTATGAAACTTCTTAAGGACAATGATGAGCAAAAACCCCACAAGATTAAATTGTACACAAAGGGAAATGCTGCAATATAGATATGCTGTATGTACAAAGCTGCTGCAGACAGAACACAGCATACTGTTTTACAGTAAACTTTTTCTCTGTAAATAGAAAGAGTGCACTCTAAAATAATTATAAAAATATAATATATAAATACATAAGCCGATAACATAATTGTTTATTGTCATAATCAAGTATTATCCACAGTGCATAATTGTATTGCTATACTTTTATAAGATTGGCAGTAGTAGGTTGTTTAAACAAGCATCACCACAAACATGTGAGTAATGTGTTGTACTATGATGTTACAATGGATATGAGGTCATTAAACAGTAGGAATTTTTCAGCTCAATTATAATCGGATGGGACCACTGCAGTCCACCACTGATTTAACTGTTGTTAAGTGCTGCAAGCATGACTACACTACTACACTAAAATTCTTGTATGTCTATTAATATATAGAATACCAGAAATTAAAATGACCATGGAGCATCTTCACTCCAGCTGCCTAAATTTTTCAATAAGGACACTGGGGCTAAGTGTCAGCTGGTATTTGGTATTTTAAGATAATAGAAAATATATATTAGTTTTTGCCCCAGTTTCTGGCCTAGGGCTCCTTAAACCCTTGTAATTTACTAAGTGATAAGAGAATTAAGAGCACCTTTAAAAATATATATTTGGTCTTTTACTCCAGCTGCTGACACAAGGTATTGAATACCTTGGAAATTTCTGGGTGATAGGAATGTCTTTTGTCCTAACGAGACAACTCTGCATGGGTTCCTTTGTGGAGGCTGGTTGCCAGAAAGACCAAGCCATGATTAGAGGCTTGGAACTTTAAGCTCTATTCCTCTCCTCCTCCACTTCTCTAGAAAGTGGATTGAGGCTAGAAATGGGATTAATAAATGAACATGCTTATGTTAGGAAGCCTCCATAAAAATTCTGATAACATGGGGTTTAGAGAGCTTTCAGTTTGGTGAACACATCCATGTACTAGGAGGGTGACAAGCTCCAACTCTATAGGAACAGAAGTTCAGATGCTTGGGACCCTCCCCGGACCTTACACTATATACCTCTTCATCTGTGTCTTTTACCATACTCTTTAATAAACTGGTAAACATAAGTAATTCTTTTCCTGAGTTTTGTGAGACACTCTAGAAAATTATTCAAACCCAAGGAGGGGGCTATGGGAACCTGTTATTTATAGTCCATAGGTTCAAAGCACAGATGACAACCTGGACTGCAACTTGCATCTGTGTGACTGGGCCCTTAAACTGTGGGATCAGCTGCTGTCTCTGGGTATATAGTGTTAGAATTGAGTTAAATTGTAGGCTGCCCAGCTGGTGTTGGAGAGAATTACTGGATGAAAAAGAAACCTCAAACATATCTGAGTGTGGTAGTAGTGTGAGCAGGAAGAAACACAAGTGAAAAACTACTGTGTTTTCTAATACAGGTATATGGATAAAGATGGATGTAGAGTAATCCCTCCTATTCTGAGGGACATCTGTACCAAACCCCCCAGTGGATGTGTGAAACCACAGGTAGCACTGAATGCTATGTATACTATGTTTTGTTCTAATACATATTGATACATACCTATGATAAAGTTTAATTTGTGAATTAGGCATGAACAACTACATAATAATAAAATAGAAAAATTACAACAATATACTGTAATAAAAATTATGTGAATGACTGAGGAGCCATTATGAAATAAAGTAAGGGTTACTTGAACAGAAGCACTCTGATACCATGACAGTTAATCTGATAATGCGATAGCAACAAAATGACTAATGGGAGGGTAGTGTAGACAGGATGGAGTTGCTTGATAAAGAAATGATTAACATCTCAGAAATCAGTTGGATGGTGTGAGATTTCATCAGACTACTCAGAAGAGCACACGATTTATCATATATGAATTGTTTCTGGAATTTTCCATGTAACATTTTTTGCATTAATAGAAACTTTATTTTTTAATTAATTTATTGTTGTTCAATTACAGTTGTCCCGTTTTCTTCCTATTGCTCTCCCCCACCCCAAACACTTCATTCCATCTCCCAAGTCAATCCCCACCCTGTTGTCTATGTCCATGAGTCATTCCTACTAGTTCCTTGACTAAACCATTCCCCTTCTTTCCCCTTTCTCTCCATCCTTCTCCCTTCTGGTCACTGTCATTTGTTTTGTTCATCATGTTCCTGTATTAGGTGAGATCATATGATATTTGTCTTTCACTGCTTGACTTATTTCACTAAGTATAATATTCTTCAGTTCCATTCAAGCTGTCACAAAAGGTAGGAGTCCCTACTTTCTGCTGCATAGTATTCCATTGTGTAAATATACCACAGTTTTGTTTTTTTTTTAAATTTTATCTGTTCATCCACTGATGGAAACTTAGGTTGTTTCCAGCACTTGGCTATTGTAAATAGTGCTGCTATGAACATAGGAGGGCATAGGTTCTTTTGAATTGGTGTCTCAGGATTCTCCCAGTATAATCCTAGCAATTGAATTGTTGGATGAAAAGGCAGTACCATTTTTAGTTTTTTGAAAAAATTCCATATTGTTTTCTGTAGTAGCTGCACCAGTCTGCATTCCCACAAACAGTGCACTAGGGTTTCCCTTGCTCCACATCCTTGCTAGAACTTGTTTGTTCATTTGTTAATGATGGCCATTCTGACAGGTGTAATGTGGAATCTCATTATGGTTTTAATTTTCATCTCTCTGATGGCTAGTGATCTTGAGCATCTTTTTCTATAACTATGGGCCCTCTCTGTGCCCTCCTTGGAAAATTGTCTGTTCAGGTCCTTAGTCCATTTTTTAATTAGACTGTCTTCCAGGTGTGGAGTCATATAAGTCAGTTATATATTTTGGTGATCAAACCCTTGTCTGAAGTATCATTGGAAAAAAATTTTTCCCATAGGGTTAGTTCCCTTTTCATCATGCTGTTGTTTTCTTTCACCAAGCAGAAACTTTTCAGTTTGATGTAGTTCCATTCATTTATTCTTTCCATTATTTCCCTTGTCCTAGGAGACAGATCAGCGAAAGTATTGCTACATGGGATATCTGAAATTTCAATGCCTATGTTTTCCTCTCTGACCTTTATGGTGGTGCGGCTTGAGTTTAAGTCTTTTATTCATCTTAAATTTATTCTGGTGTATGGTGTAAGTCTTTGAATGTTGCCATTTTAATTATGATGTGCCTTGGAGTGCGCCTCTTTGGGTTCATCTTCATTGGGACCGTCTGTGCTTCCTGTACTTGTGAGACGTTTTCTCTCCTGGTGTTTGGGAAGTTTTCTATCATTACTTTTCCAATCATGTTTTCTATCCCTTGCTCCTTTTCTTCTCCTTCTGGTATTCATATGATACAGATTTTATTGCATTTTATGTTGTCCTGCAGTTCTCTTAAACCCTCTTCATTATTTTTAAGTCTCTTTCCTTTTTGTTGCATTGTCTGGGAATATTTTTCTATGTTGTTCTCTAGCCCATTGATCTGATCCTCTGCTCTATTTAGCCTGCTCTTAATTGCTTCTACCTTGTTCTTCAGTTTAAATATTGTATTCTTCACTTCTTCCTGTCTCTTAGTGATAGTTTCTATGTGCTTTTTTATGCTGGTGTAGCTGTCAGTAAGTTTCTTGTAGCTTCTCTGGAGTTCTTTGTAGTTTCCCTGCAGTTCTTTGTAGTTTTCCTGGAGCTTGTTGTAGTTTTCTCTGAGTTTGTTGAGTTCATTGCGCTTCCTCATTACCATTGTTTTGAATTCTGTGTCTGATAGTTTGCTTGCCTCTATTTCATCTATCCCTCCTTCTGGTTATTCCTCCTTTTCTTTTGCTGGGGTGTTGTTTCTTCACCTCCCCATTATAGGTGTCTATTCTTGTTTGTTTCTGCTTCTTAGATTGACCTGCTTTTGTTTTTTGCCTTTGTGGTGTGACCTTCTGTGGTAGGACTTCTATGTGATTTAGTGGTGCAGACTCCTTGATCTCCTTACCTTGATGCTCTTGGGATGCCTTTTATGCTTTTTATTTGGCCCTTTAGTAGTATTTGGTTTTGGTTGTTGTTGCGTTGCTCTTTGGTGGGTCCTTTTCTTAAATTAGCTGACTGAGAGTTCCTCTGCTCACTTCAGACAGTTGTTGAGCTGCCTCCACTGTTGCCTCTTTGAGGGAGTAGTCTGTATATCAGATTTCTCTGGTAGCACTGGTGTTGAGTCTGCCCTGGGATCTGTTCTGCTGTTCCCCCAGCTCTTTCTCCAGAACCAGCGCCCAAAGTTTTCCAAAGGTCCTCTTGTTCACTTCACCTTCTTTTGGCTTCAGCCCAGGTCTAGTGTAGCAAGCGTGTTTTTGCTCACCACCTGGCAGATGGGCTAGGGCAGCATGCAGGCCTGAGGGCCACGGGGTATTTCCCTGTGCTGGTGGGAAGGCTAGGGGCATTCCCCTGCACTGGTGGGCAGGTACACTGACTGGGGGCACTCCTCTGCACTGGTAGGCAGGCACATTGATCAGGGGTGCTCCTCTGTGCCACGGGCTGGAGGCCAGGGTCACTCCCCTAAGCTGGCAAGCTGGCCGGGGCATTAGCCCATGCCTGGGGGGCAGGCTCGTTGACCGGGGGCATTCCCCTGCACTGGCAGGTAGGTGGGCTGGGACAATGTTGTTGAGTTTTTGTTTGGACTATTTATGCATTATTGACAGTGGGCTGTTAAAATCACCTATGATGACTGTATTGCTGTCACAATCTCTTAAAGTCTTCCAAGATTTTCCTCATATATTTATGCAGTCCTCTCTTGGGTGAATATACATACACAAAGGTTATATCCACTTGTTGGATTATAGCCTGAGTATTATGTAGTGACCTTCTTTATCTCTTGTTATGTTCTTTGGTATTTTGTCTGATATAACTATTGCTACCTCAGCTATTTTTTTTTTCATGTACATTGCTTGGAATATATTTTTTTCCATTTCTTCACTTTCAGCCTATATAGTCTTTTGTTCTTTGGTGGGTCTCTTGTAGACAGAATATATATGGGACATGTTTACTTATTCACTCAGCTACCCTATGTCATCTGATTGGAGCATTTATTCAATTTTCATTTAAGTTTATTATCTATAGGTACTTATTCATTACCATTTTTTCTTTTTGTACCTGTCTTTGTCTCTCTTTTATTTTATTCATCTCCTTAATCAGTCCTTTTAGCATCTCTTGCAATGCTGGTTTGATGGAGATGTACTCTTTTAGTCTTTTTTTTTTTTTTTTTTTTGGTTTGGGAATCTCCTTATTTCACTTTGCATTTTAAATGAGAGCTTTGCTGGGTAGAGTAGTCTTAGTTGCAGGTCTTTGCTTTTTACTACTTGGAATATTTTGTGCCATTCCGTTCTGGCATGTAGTGTTAGTGTTTCTGTTGACAAATTGGTTGATAAGCTTATGTGAGTGCCCTTATGTTACTAGCTGTTTCTCTCTTGCTGCCTTTAAGATTCTCTATTTGTCTTTAATTTTTTTATTTTAATTATGATGTATCTTGGACTATTGTTAATAAATCAACAAGCAACAAGTACCAGTGAAGATGTGGATAAAATGGAACCCTAGTACACTGTTGGTGGGAATGCAGACTATTGCAGCCATTATGGAAAACAGTATGGACTTTCCTCAAAAAACTAAAAATGGACCTGCCTTTTGACACAGTAATTCCATTGCTAGGATTATACCCTAAGAATCCTGAAACACCAATCCAAAAGTACTTATGCACCTTTGTGTTCATAGCGGTACTACTTATAATACCCAAGTGTTGGGCAGAGCCAAAGTGCCCATCACAATGGAATACTATGCAACAGAGAGAGAGAAGGAACTTCTACTTTTTGCAACAGCATAGTTGGAACTGGAGACTATTATGCTAAGTGAAATAAGCCAGTTGTTGAAAGACAAATATCATATGATCTCACGTATAAGAGGAATATAATGAACAAAATAAACTAATGAGCTAAACAGAAACAGAGATATGGAAACATGCAATTAATGGTAGAAGGAAGGGGAAGGGAAGTCAAATATTGTATGAATGATCCATGTACATGGACAACAGTGTAGGGATTGACTGTGGGGGAAGAAGCTGGTTTGGGTGGTAGAGGGCAACAGGCAAAATTGGGATGTTGAAATAAAATAAACAAGAATATTTTAAAAGGTAAATGAAAATGCTTCTGCCATACAAGGAGTGTTGTGAGAGTGGAGAGATGACCTGCAATGTCTAGCTACTCTCTCAAACCCAGAGTCAGTGACAAGGGAAAAATGGCGATGGCTTTTCCTTCCAGTACACCAATTCAAATCAACTTAGTGACCTCCAGGTTCCCAGGAGTGGCTGTTAATCCTCCTGCCATCCTCTGTTCAGAGCCAGATATTGTCATGTGCTCTTTGTGGAAAAAAGGCTGTGGTCATCCCGTTTGCATGAGTTATCTATTTTGAAGTCCCAGACTCTATCCATTTAGTTTCTTCTATTTGGGGGACAAGCAACAGGCCTCACCAATATCTGATTTAAGATTATTATAAGAAAAGTATTAAACAGAATAAAATTGCAAAATGCTCATAAATTGATAACTCACAAATTATAGGCAACATTACCTAGGATCTGGTCATCTGTTATGACAAGCACAACATATACAATATTTTTCTTTTCTACATCTCTGTGTGCCCAAAGTATTTCTTTTGAGATTACAATAAAAGACAATCTAGGGAGATTACAAGTAAAAATATTTGGTACTAAAAGTAGACTACCTAATGACAATTTTAAGAAAGCATGCATGTTTTTAAATAGTTACAGACTTGCTTAGAGCATTTTTTTCTGAAAATCTTTAAATAAATTTTAATTTTTTAATAAATAGTTAAAATAAAAGTGAGTAGTTTTATTTTTATAAAAACAACCAAAATATCTTTAATGAAAACAATGAACATACACACACACAAAAAAAAATTCAGAATGATATCCCATATATAGATACACACACACACACACACACACACATATGTACCAACACATGTATAAATATATATAAAAACAGAATAGTGTTTATCTCTGAAATCATATAAAAATATACACATGCACATATAAATAGATATTTGGGGGAGGATAAACATGTACATGTTTGTTATTACTTGTTAGGATTTTGGTTGAATTTATTGGGTGACATTGGTTAATAAAATTATGTAGGTTTCAGGAATACAATTCTGCTACCATCCTAAGTCAATTCTCCTTTCATCACCATTTATACCCCCTTTACCTCCTTGCCTGGAGCACTTTAAAAAACACATCATAAAAGCCCTAAGCAGTTTATTTTTAATTTAAGTATATTTTATTAATTATGCTGTTAAAGTTGTCCCAATATTTTTCCTCTTGTTCTCCTCTGTCCAGTACCCTTCTTCCCTCCAGTAATTGTACCCCCTTTAGTTCATATCCATGGGTCATACATGTAAGTCCTTGGACATTACTCTTTCCTATACTATTCTTAACCTCATCCTGTCTATTTTGTACCAACCAATTATGCTTCTTAGTCCCTGCACCATTTCCCCATTTCACCCCCTTTGCTCTCCCAGTTGATATCCCTCCAAATGATCTCCACACCTATGGTTCTGTTCCTATTCTGGTTGTTTGCTTAGTTTGCTTTTGCTTTTATTTTTTAGATTCTGTTGTTGGTAGTTGTGAGTTTGTTGTCATTTTAATGTTCATAGCTTTGACCTTTTTCTTAAATAAGTTCCCTTAACTCTTCATATAATAATGGCTTGGTGATGATGAAGTTCTTTAGCTTTACCTTCCCTTGGAAGCACTTTATCTCTCCTTCCATTATAAATGATAGCATTGCTGGATAGAGTAATCTTGGTTGTAGGTCCTTGCTTTTCATCACATTGAATACTTCTTACCAGTCTCTTCTTGCTTGTAGTTTCTTTTGAGAAATCCACTGATAGGAATCCCTTTGAAGGTAACTGTCTTCTCTTGCTGCTTTTAAGATTATCTCTTTATTTTTTACCTTTGGCATTTTAATTATGATGTGCTTTGGTGTGGTCCTCTTTGGGTCTAGTTTGGTTGGGACTTTCTGTGCTTCCTGGATTTGTATGTCTATTTCCTTTGCCAAATTTGGGAAATTTTCCATCATTATTTTTCACATAAGTTTTCAATTTCTTTCTCTTTCTCTTCTTTTCCTGGCACCTCTATGATTCGAATATTGGCATGTTTAAAATTGTCCCAGAGGTTCCTAAGCCTCTCCTCATTTTTTTAAATTCTGTTTCTTTACTCTGTACTGGTTGAGTGTTTATTTTTTCTTTATGTTCCAAGTCATTGACTTGAACCCAGGCTTTCTTCCCTTCACCATTGGTTTTGTGTGGATTTTCCTTTGTTTCATTAAGTATAGCCTTCACTTCTTCCCTTATGCATTTGCCGTACTCAGTCATGTCTGTCAAGTCTGTGAGCATATTTATCACCAATGTTTTGAACTCTGCATTTGTTAACGTGGTTATCTCCTCATCTGTTAGGTTGGCTATTTCCTCGTGGCTTAGTTCTCCCACTAGTACTGTAATCTGCTCCCTTTTTTGGCCACATTTCTCTGTCTCCTGAACTTTACATACTCTTGTGTTTGCCTCTGTGTCTCAGGTAGAGTGGTTGCAACTGTTACATTGTAAGGGGTGGAGCCAAGCTGCTTTTCTTAAGGTAATTAGTAATTTTCAGACAAGTAAACTTATGAAGTAGAAGGGAGGAGCTCAAAGGATACCATTTTTCTGTAAATGTTAACACCCTTAAGTTGCAGCTCTGCTACTAGCATCTAGTCTAAAAGTCCACATGCCCCCAGTAACATACTTTCAATCAAGTGCACATTTCTAAGGGTACCATGGTCATTCTGAGGCAAAAAAGAGAGAGAAGGTTCAATTGAATAAAATTGTGTAAATCAGAGCTACTTACAATAATGTAAGTAGCTGTTCCCCTGCTGCAGCCGCCTGCCTTCCCTCACCCGTCTGGGCGGGCATGAACAGAGCCTGCGCTAGTGGTCTGCTTTCCGGCCTGGGGCCCGGCGCTGATGGGAGCTGTCTAGGGGTGTCTGCGCACGGTCCTCTGCATGTTCAGTGGGCCCTCCCTGTGCCCGTTGGGGCACTGATCTTATGTCCGTTGGGAAGTGTCTGAGGGGCGCCTGGACTCACAGCCCCGCACACCTGGGCCAGTGAGTGAGAGCACTTCCCTATGTGCGCCCCCGCAACCCAAGGGTAGGGTTGGGGAGTGGATGAGCGTGCCACTGCTCCTGCGCTCCTCAAGAATGGCCTACCCCCCCCCCCCAGCTTTCCTTCCCTCTCCACCGTCCACTAGAGAAAAAATATAAAGGAGAGTTATGTTCTCAGTTGCCCGGCAGCACGCTGTCTCCTGTCCTTCAGCGCCAATGCCACTTGGTCGATTCCCATCTCTGCCAGCCGGCAGAGATCCGCTCTCCTCCCGACTCCTCTCCAGGGTAGCCTGTGGTCGCCAAAAAGCCTTTGTGTACTTCCAGCCACAGCTCCTGCAGCCGCCCCAGTCAGGAATCCCATTTCGTCCCCTTTTCCTCTGCTATCCTCACTAAACAGGTTGTTCCCAGATGGATTTTCTCTAATCCAGCAGTGCCTTGGCTGGACTCCTGCCAGTGTCCAGCTGCTCACTGAGATGTTCTGTCTGCAATTAGCCCAAACTGCAGATGGGTCTCGGGAGCCTGAAACCGCAGCCTCTTCTCACTCCTCCACCATATTCCCCTATAGACATTGAAATTTAAATGTACATTTTACATTTGCTTTGAAGCCCATGACTCAAGTAGGAGAGTGAGACTGCTTGCATCCTGTATATAAAATGTACTACATGCCGGCCAAGATGGAGGCCTAGACTTACACTCTACATCTCCCTCCACAACTAAGAAGGAATACAACTACTGCAAAATCAGAAATAACTGGAAGTTCCAGAAAATAAAGCTACATGGAAGTCCAACATATGAAGTTATAAATAAGTGGTACACATGTCCTACGAATGGGTAGGAGAGGAGAAGCCCAGGCAGAGAGGTCAAGCTATGCTGGTGGTGGCAGCTGCAGTGATGGGTGGCAGGACTGCAGTAAGCACAGACACCTGTATTTAAGGGGAGGCAAGAAGCACCTGGGAGCACCCCTAGTTACAGACCAAACCAGTCAGCTCACTATTCCAATGCTTCAGAAGGCAGACCTCCATTGCCTCTGACTGTGAGGCCCAGAGACCTTGGGGATGGAGGAGGAGGCTCCCGATCTCTCAGCGAAGAGTGAACAGCAGGAATCCACCTTGGACCCCCATCCCCACACAAAGTGCCACAGTGTGGTGAGAAGGGTCACTTGGTAGTGACAAGTGGACAGGGTTCTGCCCCTGATAGCATAGGAGGTGTGAAAGCCCCACCCAAGAAGTAAAGGTAAATAAACTTGTCAGGTTGGCAGAGATCATGATAGAGATCGCAATAACACAGCTGACCAGACAACAAATACATAATTTATCGAACCAGCAGATATTATTTGAGGCTCAGTTCAGAGCTATAGTTATAAGACAGCTTACAGAACTAACAGCAGATCTTAATCAAGACAGGGACGGAATGAAGGCTAGTCCTGCTGAAATGAAAGGAAACACACACAAAACAAGTGGTGATGAAAAGAGAACCAGAGATCAAATCAACAAATCAGAACATAGGGAAGGAACAGTCAACCAGTGAAGAAAGAGAAAACAAAAACTGAGGAATATGAGGAGAAGCTCAGAAACCTCTGGGACAGCTATAAGCAAGCCAACATCCAAATTATAGGGTTGCCAGATGGTGAAGAAGAAGAACTAGAAATTGAAAAATTATGTGAAAAAACAATGAAGCAGAACTTCCCTAACTTGGGGAAGGAAATAGACTTACAGGTCTAGGAAGCACAGAGAGTTCCAAATAAACTGGACCCATGGAGAATCACACCAAGACACATTATAATCAAAATGTCAAAAATTAATGATAAAGAGGGAATCTTAAAAGCAGCAAGAGAGAAGAAGAGAATTATGTACAAAGGGGTCCCAATTAGGCTATCAGCTGATTTCTCAAAGGAGACTCTGCAGGCAAGAAGGGACTGGCAAGAAATATTCAAAGTAATGAAAAGCAAAAACCTACAACCATGATTACTCTATCCAGCGAAACTGTCATTCAGGATAGAAGGGCAGAGAAAGTGCTTCCAGGACAAAGTAAAACTGAAGGAGTTCATCAGATCCAAAACACTGTTATATAAGATGTTAAAGGGACCTGTTTAGGAGGAGGATCAAAACTATGAACATTAAAGTGAAAACTGTATCACAACAACCAATGACAGAAGCTAGGGAATCAAAACAAAGGCAAAACTAAGTAGGCAACGAAGGTGGAAAAAGAATTATAGGTATGGGGAACATTTTGGGGGGAGTCCAGTGGGGAGGGGGAAGAGGGGAAAGAAAGGGAGATGGTGCAAGATTTAAGAAGCATAGTAGGAGGGAGTGGAGTAGAAACGAAGATGTTGAGAATAACTATATGCACAACCGATGAGCATGGACTAAGGGGGGGGGCAACTGAAGGGAGGGAGGTCACTGCGTGTAGGGGAGCAGAGGGAAAAGAAATTGGGACAACTGTAACAGCATCATCAATAAAACATATAAAAAATAAAATAAAATAAATGTACTACAAGCCCCTGGGAGACAACTGTATTTGTTCTTTTAAAAAAATGATATGAATTAGTTTATTTTCATGGTTCTTCACATCTGCTGAAATGTGAATACAGGGTACATCAATAGAGCTGTGTGGTGCCTTGTATCCTTCTGCCTCCTGGATTCCTGGTTACCATCTCCAGAAAGTTCAGCTTCTGGAAGAAGCTGGAAGTATGTTTAGAAGGGCATGTTCTCAGTAACAGTGAAAGAGATTTGGAGCCCAGGTTGATGTTATCAAATACACTGATTTGTCTCTTAGCTCATCCTGTTCTGGCTTCAGAGAAATAAGACAGTTGCTAATGAGATTAATGCCACTGTGAGTCGTTTCTGTACCTTGCACTCTCTTGTGTCAGAGATCTTGTTCCTGGTCTTCTTTCTGTTCTAAAGGCTCATCAGGTTCTTTTTTTCTCTGGACATGAAATCTAGATCTTTGATTTTGGAACCCAATTTGGACTCCTAATTCTGGAACCCCAATTTCCTTAGAAAGTTGCTCCCTGGAATCAATACTAGGGTTGTTCACACATCCTGTGATGAATATGTGTGATTGGGAGGAAGTATAGCTGGTATGATACTGTCTATATTCACTACTTTGAATCTTCTCTATAGGGTGCTCTTTTTCTTGGCTTGCTTCTAAGTCCTCATCCAGTTCTGACTTTTCCTGGACATGGTGCCTAGCTCTTCAATTCTAAAACCAAATCTGGATTTTAGACTCTTCAATGTTGATTTCTAAAGAAAGCTTTTGCTTGGTAGCACAACCTGGGTAAGGCTTTTGGTTGAAGGATTTGATGAGGATTTTCAATTGATCTGTAAATTTGGTGCAGCTTTGTCTATGATTCATTGTGTTTGGAGAGTTGTCTTGAGCTGTGTTGGAAGAGAGAAGTAAGTCTCAGCCTTCAACTGGGACACAGCAACTTGGTGATGAGGCTGGTTTTATATCAATTGTGTTTGTTCTTGATAAAGCACCAAAGTTGCAAATATTCAATTTTTACATAATATCAAAAATGTAGTGAACTCTCCCTCTCAGGAGCATGTTGATGCCTTTCTTCCCCCACAGACATGCATCTCCTAAACTCTAAGTGTCCCCATGAGACTTGCAACCAGAGAAGCAATGGGTAGCAGCAGCTGGTCTTGGGCAACTCTCTGAACCTGTCTCCAAGGTCCCTTTTTTTGACTTTCCAGTGAGCCAAAGCAGCTTGCCTAGGCTCTTTCTTGTTGCTTCTTCTGTCCTAACCCCTTTCTTGCTTCACTGTCCCCAGCTTTAATAAATGTACACTCAAAACTATAAGCAGATTGAAGTGGAGAAAGTAAGGGAGAGGAAAACATTGGCCATATAACATTGAAGATGTGTTCAATTTAAAAAATATATATAATGGTAGGAGTTCTATCTAGTGTGATAGACTATTCTATGTGAATGGAGTAGGTGAGCCTTGAGAATTTTCCTAAGCTTTTCTTTGCTAGTTCCTCACAAAATATTTAGTGATATGAAATTCCATATCTGTTAACTATCTTGAAATATCAGAATATGAGCATTTTTTAAAAACATCCTGGTTTTAGTTTTATAACTTAGCAGACTTCACTATAGAAAGTACTTGGTCAGGTATTGGCTTTAATATAAAAGGTTCTTCTGTTTTCCTAATTTGAGGTTATAAGCATACCTAGAAGAACCTCACATGCATGACAGTTCTCTTCCACATAAAAAATACACAAGCACCATCGATACCACACATTACATTGCCATTTTCATGAGTAATAAGATATTTGGCCTTTCCAAATCAAGAATTCAGTCTCATTGGAAATTCTGAAAACAAAAATTATTTTTTATATCAATTTAGTGGAAAGTACTATAATTGTTTGTAATGCAGAGTGGAAGTAGGGCAGCAGAAAACTTTTGCCAAAATTTATTTTGCCTGAAGGTTCATGTAAGCTGCAAGATAGTGGGTACTGATTTGCAGCTGTGTTCTGAAGTGGTGTACCTGGGAAATGTGAACGAAGTGATCACATTTATATTTAATTAATTAATGAGTGTGGGCTTAAGGAAAGTTACACCTCACTCAAGACAATACTTAGCTCAAGAGAGGGAAAAACAATCTCAGTTGCTTATTGATGACCAGTATTGTGTAAGTCAAGAAGGACGCAAAGGGAGGCAAAAGTAGTTTTAAAGTACTTGGCATTTCCTTACTGTAGTTTTCCGTCGGCAGCCATCCGTCTCGAGAGACGATGGTGTAGCTTCTTAAGTGTCCATCTGCACCGCCGAGAATGGCTGTGCAGTCCGACTCGGGAGTGACACGGCATCTGTCTCCTCCCGTGTTGAATTGACATCTTGCGATGACGCTGGAGTGTCCTCTCCAGTGGAGCTGAAGCTACAGAGCCTGGGCAGGGTGATATGGAGGGCCAGCTGTTGCCCATGCAGCAGACCCCCCCTCTCTTCGCAGCTGAAGGGTCCAAGGGAAAGACGGAGTCGATACAGCTTGGCTTCAGGTGCGCCGCAGGAGTTGCCGGTGTTGACTACAACGTCAAACCGCCTTAGGGACTCCGGCTCCGGATTTTCTGTTGGGGTTTACTCCCTTAGCCTTTCCCCAGAAGAGGTATGCCGCAAGGCAGCGGAGGTTTTTTGGAGTCAGAGTTTTCCTTCTCTGATGTACCCTGACTGGAAGATCGAACCAGCGACACTTAGCTCGCAGGCCGACGCTCAATCCACTGAGCTAAACCAGCCAGGGCTACGGGCGCACCCTCACAGCCAGGAGAATGTGCGCCCCAAGTAGACAAAGGAACCTGGTTTTATAGTCTTAGCTTCCCCACCCTAACGCAACTAGTTTCCCCTCCCCTCTCCTCCTTCCCCGTTTCTCCATGACTGGATACTCCGGAGGTACAATCTAACGCATTCATCTAAATGCCCCTATTGTGATTTGTGAATATGCTAATGTTATCCACTCCCTTCTCAGAGATCCTTTAATTATACTGTAGTTTTAATGAAAGGGTAAGCTGATGTAACTTGTTCCAGAACATTATGCTTTTCTTTGTTTCTTTCTCTCTCACAAAAGACCAGACAAGAAGCAGGGAGTAGGCTTGTGGATGGCAAATTCATTCCAGTTTCTTTTGCTCCTGCCTCTTACTTCCCAAACCAAGCCCTAAGCTGTTCCTACCTGATAGAGCTTAGTGGTAGTACACTGAGTGGTCAAAGGCTTCATGGGTTCAAGGTCATCTTCATCACTGCTCAGCTTCAGGTCATCCTCAAGCATCCTACAAAAAAAAAAAAAAAAGCAGAATGTTGTTTGTGTTAGAAAATGTATTTTCTAAATCATACTTAGATACATCTTGCAATGAGGATAAAATATTGGAGCTACAGTCTGACAGCTGCAGTTCTGTTAAAGATGCAGAGGGAACCAAGATTCTTTCAGCTAATTAAATATTTGAGCTCTTATATTTCTGTCATATTCTGCAGGTTTTTCTTCTCTACTTTTCCCTAAATCAAGACAAAAAAAGGACTATTTTGGTATCTCCAGATATGACTGAATCCATATATTTTTACTACTGAAAGTGTAATAAATGTACTGATCTGTCACTGTGGGGGTGAGATGTGGCATTGGATCTGTACAGAAAAAGATGCTCCAAGTCTCCCATGAAAGAATAAGGGTATGATAACAGCTTCTAGCTCCAGAGATTGCTGTTAAAGTCTGCTGGGGCTCCCTAGATAACAGAGGCAAAAGGCGCAGTGAACTTTCACTGCCTTTCAGTGCCCACTGCACTGTGGCAGTTATGTGGCCACAAAATAGCTGGGAGAAAAATGGCTAGTAACCACCTTTTTGATATATGAGTGATGTTTTCCTGTAAAATTTGATCCAAGAGATAAAGCTCATGGATATCTTTCTCTCCTAAGGCAAGGTACCTGAAACATGTGAGTGGACTGAATTTTGGTGATAAAATAGCACCTTCAAAATTGTTTACCGAGCACACAGAACCTTCTGTTTCTACAGGAATATTAATTCCACTGTGACCCCACTCTTTCTCCAAATTTGAGCTACTGAGGGAAGAATATATATTAGCTTAAAATTTCAGTTACAGAACCTTCAAAGAGCAATTTGTGTTAATATTTTTATTTCATAAATACAACTTTATATCTTGTCCCCAGGTTTTGAGTGGTGGCTCTTTCTTTCTGGTTATAAAGGTCTTTATTTTCCTTGTGTGTCTCTCTCTGTGTGTTAATACCAGTAGACAATGACTATGTGTTAATTTATACTGTGTTTAGAAAAATATATGATAAATGATTCCTATCATTTAAAGAGTCCATTTCTATGGCAGAGAAGGCACTACATACTTGACTAGCAACAAGCCATTTGGACTATATTGAGGAAGTACATTTTTCCCCCTTTTTTTAAAGGTCCTGCAAATTTTACCGTTCATGCTTCTGAAGTTTAGTCACATTTTCTAGATGGAAACACCAAGGCTTAGAGAGGCTGAAAAACTTATTTATGAACACATGGCTAAGAAAACATGGAGGTAAACATGGAACTCATACCATCTTCAGCTGGAACTTGAGAGTATATAATGTTTTTCTAGAAGGCATAAATGATAAAAGATGGTGTATTAAATAAATAAAATAAATAGCAACAACAAAAATCCCACAAAAAATCATAAAACACAAAATTAATTCAGGATATCATTGTTAGTTTGGACATATATTATCACAGTTAGAAATAATGCACATCATTAACATTATTAACAAGCAGTCACAAGCAAGGTCTTCAATGTGGGGCCATGGTGACTTGGAACAGTGTCATGGAGTCTAAAAGCTGGATCCAGTAATGGTCTTCAGACTATTCTCCTTCACATAGAACCAGCATATCCAGACCCAGAGTGTGAAGAGCTGAACTCAGTTACTATTTTACTCTATAGTCAACCCTATATAATTTTAACATGAAAATTAAAGGCCTTCAACTGTACAGTTCTGAAAATGGAAAGCCAATTTACATAGTGATTGACATTAAATACCCTGGTGTAATAAGCTTGGTATGAATTTGGTTGGTAATAAAGGACAGTTTGATGTATGTATTCAAGTTCCAGTAAACTCAAGTCAAGAAAGTAACTAGGAAGGCAAACTACCATTAGTTATCTCTAGAGGTGTTAGGCATTCATTTCATTCCACTCCTTCTCTGACATATTAAGTTTTATTATTGAATATGCATGTACTTGTTTGTGTTCCCATCCACAGCTAATGCCGAACATTACTCTATGGAAAGTGTATGATTATAAAATATTTTGAATTTAATTATTATAGCATCACTATTCAAACCCATTCATTTAAGGTAGTCTCAGCAGAAAAATGGTAATCTCTTTTCATGAGGTTATAATTTTATAGACAAATTCACAACATACTAGACATCCCAAAATATGAAAAAAATGTGCTTATATGAATGTAAGCTTGTGTGCATATCCTTAAAGAAGAGAGTTACCTACAAAGGAATTTCATAAGACTATCAGCTGATTTCTTAAAAGAAACTTTGGAGGCAAGAAGGGACTGGTAAAACGTATTCAAAATAGTAAAAAGCAAGGGCCTACAACCAAGTTTATTCCAGCAAAGCTATCATTTAGAATGGGAAAGTAGATAAAGTGCTTCTTAGACAAAGCAAAGCTGAAGGAGTTCATCACCAAGCCCTTATTATATGAAATGTTACAGGGACTTATTTCAGAAAAATAAAAAAATCAAAAGTATGAACTGTAAAATTAAAACAAACTCAGAACTATCAACAGCTGAATATAAAAAGTAAAAACACACTAAGCAAACTACTAAAACATGAACAGAATCATAGATATGGAAATCATATGGAGGGTTATCAGTGGGGAAGGAGAAGGGGGGAAATGAGGGAAAAGGTACAGGGATTAAGAAGCATAATTTGTAGGTACAAAATAGACACAGGGATATTAAGAATAGTAAAGGAAATGGAGAAGCCAAAAAACTTATATGCATGACCCATGAACATGAACTAAGAGAGATTTCTGGAGGAAAGGGAGTACTGGGTGGAAGGGGGCAAAGAGGAAAAATGGGAGAACTGTAATAGCATAATCAATAAAATGTACTTAAAAAATAGCAACGATTGTTCTTCCACTTTTTAAATTAGATGAAAACAGAAAAAAGTAGATGTCCTGAGTGACTTAAGATATTTGTTCAGGATCTAATAGTTCACAATGTCTATTTTTGTGTAAAAACACTCTGTTTTTATTTTTACTATCACATAGTTTCTATAGTATTGAAAAGTAAAATAGTTCATAAAGCCATGTCAACAAAACCAAGTCCTTGTCCTAAAGAGATGATTCTATAAAATCTCACATAAAAAATTGGGGGCAGATAGAATGAATGAAAAGAAAACTGTATGGGTACTGGGGAAGGGACTGTTGTTTCCAGGGTCTTGTCTATTCCTAAATCTCTGGGTCTCAGGATGTACCTGGTGGCCTCAGAGAGTTATTTTCACTGAGATATTCTAGGACACTATGAAGTGACAAGTCCCATGTGACTTTTAACCATAAACCTTGCCACTACACATAGTGGAATGATTAGGTGATTTTGAAGATGAAAAAATAGAGGGCTTGAAACTTAGTACAGAAGTTTCTATGAAAATGATGATGTTAGTTAAGGCAACATGGGTTTAAGATTAAAGGCTTGAGAGCCTGACTTTGACTATAGGACTTTCTAATAAGTATGTCTTCTTGAACTAGATAATAAAACTCCTTGAATCTCAGTTTTCTCACATGTCAAAATGGGCAATAGTAGCTATTTTGGAGAGTTTTTGGAAAGATTATAAGAAGAAAGTTTATATAAATTGCCTAGAAGTAAATAAAGGTAGCCATTGTTTCATCTTGGTTATTATTGCAATTATTGTTATTATTACCTGAGAGATGGTGTTATAGAGGCTGGAATAATAATTTTTAAAAAGCTGTGGTGGTGACCCAAAGACTAGCAGATGTATCAAGTAGCAAATATCATTGGATGCCCCTGACCAGATGAACAGAGATTTTAAGATCCTTAAGGAATTTGGAAAGTTTCAGGGCTTGAATTTATTCCTCTAGCAAGGTCTAAACCCATCATGATTGTTTTGAGCTTTCTGAGATTTTCTTAGAGCACTTAACATACCCTGGAGTTATGAAAGCCTGTTGTAAGAGGAAACACACTGACAATTCCAAGTGAGAGTTTAAAAAAATAAGAATGTCCTGATATCCCACTAGTTATAAATGTGGAGCTCCCTGAAGATCCAGAGAAATAGGCCAAGGGTGGCTCCCATTAAGAGATGTGCTTACCTTGGGCACTTTGTCTTTGGGCCAGCCACTCCTAGGGGACAGTTCCAATACATAGCTGGTTCTAACCTTTGTATATAACACTGGACTTCAGAAGTTGCTAGTTGATCCAGAACCCTTGCTCAGAAGCAACCTTCAGAACCATGTATGTGTAGGTTGCATGTCTACATAGTGCTTTTTGTGTGAATTACAAAATGTTGCCCTTCTGGGAAGATAGGTCATCAGGTGCACCACTTGATACTGGCTGATTCCAGTTTCCAGGTAGCTATAAAAATAACTGCAACACACATGACTGATACTCAGATCAACCATGGATCTTATAGTTGGAAGTGTCTGTGTTATCTATTTCACCTTGTCACCCAGTGGATGTAGCTACAACATCCCCAACATATGGCCATAAGCCATTGTCTGATGGGTAGCAGGAAGTGAATTTCTATTGTTCAGTAACCTTAATTGTTAAACAGTTCTGCCAGTTAGGAAATTCCCTGTGCTTTCTTGTAGCTTCCACATGGAAACATAAGCCTTGTTCTTTATAATCCACTATGGGAAGATAGACTGGGAATGCTGTTGGAGATAGAGAGTATTGCTATCTCCATTGTAGAGGGGAGGCTGTTTCACTCAAGTTTTAGACTAAATAAAAATTAGGGGCCATTGCTTCTGTCTCAATTATTTTGTGGTCTTCAAGGGACTTATTTGAATTACCATTTTGTTCATAAATATCCAGAACCAATGACAATCAGAGTATTTTATGGCTTCAAATTAATAACAAACCTGAGCTGGGGTGAGCATTTTAGTCTGTGGGATTCCTCAAGGCTTTTGCCTTATCATCAGGCAGTGCCTTACTGTGGGCCCTCTTCTAGAATAGTAACTTAACCCTATTGACTACTTAGAGAGCACTTCATCTTCATAAAGTAGGTTGGGAGGAATGAAACATGATGGGTTTAGAGTTGCTCAGGGAATTATATACTTTTCTACCTACTGCTTTGTATTCTCTCCAGCATTGAATCATTTGTTGATAGTAGGCAGGTGATCCTATTTCCCTGAGATAAAGGTGTGTAGGTTTTTTCTCAGGAGAAGCTGCATTTAATTTTCTCAAGTTTTAAACTTAAAGTCTGGTTCCATGATCACCACCCTGGGAATCACAAAAAATTCCAGTCTGAGGGCTGTAACAGTGACATATGGTCTGAATATCTAGACTATAAACTTCCAAGATCTATTGGGTGAGGGCCTTCTAGCTAATGCCACCTAGTGGGCCCTAAGCCTAGGTCTAAACTAGATTGTGTACCCTGCCATGGGTGTATAGACAAGAGAAAGAGTGTCTTCTGTAGCTGATGGACTTTTAGGCATTTCAAAAAATGAGGATCTCATAAGACTACTCTGGTTCATCAGCAAAAGAATCAGGAGTCCTTGTAGGAACCATATAATACAGAAATTGTCAAACTGAGCCCCTCAGACTAAATCAGCCCCCCCTCTTCTTGTACTGCTTGTGATATAGAATGGTTTAAATGACTGAAAAAAATTCAAAGAATAATATTTCAAGACAAGTGAAAAATATATGGTATTCATATTTTATTATCTATAACATTGTACTGGAACACAGTTATGCCCATTCATTTACATATTGGTTATGCTTTTGTGTTACAATGGTTGGGTTCAGTAGTTGTAATAGAATATATGGCCCAAAAAGTGGGAAATATTTACTATTTGAGTCTTTATATGAAAATGGTTGCTGACCTCTGCTGCTTTAAGCCAATCAGTGCTTTTGAATTCTCTTAAACTCGATTACTCCTCCTGCCAGATGAAACCTTAAAAGGAATCCCAAATGAAAAAGTATCAAAGCAGTGCTGCTTTGGTCACAATCAGGTTAGGAGGGGCCTCTGGAGTGCCCTAGGGATTAAAGGAACAGAGCGTGAATAAAAGAAAAAAAAACATCTAGTCGAGTAGTATGTTTTGGAGGTAATCATATCTCCATGGATATTGCACAGGATTTAGTTAGGAAACCTGAATTTAAGTAACCTAACCTCTCTGAATGTCAGTTTACTCCTGTGTGTAATGGGAAAGAAATAATACCTATTTCAGAGATTTGAGAAATGCCAAATATTTTTTTGACCAGAGTGATGAGTACATAAAAGGCAACAGTAGAAAAGAAGAAAAGACTAAATATCCTTTATCTAGAGTCAATGTGGTATATATAGATTTATATCTATATTGCATACATAAAACAAAGATAATAGTGCTAGCCTTGGTGTATATGTCTATTGACTTGTATCAAAACTGCCACCTCTTCAATTTTGAACTTCTTTAGAATTGATCGCATAAATTCAACACAATACCAAATTTCTGCTCCATAGTCATTATTTTGAATTAGATTTTCCTTTTCTAGGTATATTTCCTTGGGTCATGTAATTTTCTCCAATGTGGAGACTCAAGTTATCATGTAAACAACAAGCTGTCTAATAGAATTCAGATGGCTTTCAAGAATTTTACACATTCTAAAAGACCATTGTATCATTTATCAGGGGTATGTATGTGAAAACATCCAAGAGTAGATTTCCCAAGAAAAGACCCTACACCAGTAGACCAACCTAAACCTGAAAACAAGTGTTGGGATAATTCCAAAGGGAAAAAGAGAAAATTTCACCTTAAAAATATCCTAAGCATGGACCTTGATAATTAACATTGCATTCTTCAGTAGCATTGTGCAAGCATCTTTGATGAATTTTTTTGAGTCATATTGGGAAATAGGGAAAGTCATACAAGTAGAGTAATAGGGATTTATTCAAGAAAATTTACCAAATCCGATATTTGTGGATGAAACAATATTGCAGCACTTTTAACCCCAACTTTAAAACTTCCTAAGTGTAGACTTCAACAAGTCACTTAACTTTTATCATAGCTTCAGTTTTCTAATCTGTAAAATGAAGCCAATAATACTACCTATTTTAAAATTTGATGTAAATATTAAATGAGAATTTCTATATGAAATTATTAGTAAGCACTCAATAATACTATTACTATCATTATTACTTGCCATTACCCTGCTTGACCCTGGGGAAGTAACTATGAGTTTAACATGGTCCCTTCCCATAATAAGCTTGCACTTTAGCAAGGATAAAGACTTCATAAACAAGCAATCACAATCCAATGCTATAAATTCAATGTTAGAAGCATGTAAGAAGGGACTCAAGAAGAAATGTCTAAGTTTACTTGAGGAGTCTGATGATGGCTATCCAGAACCAGTGCCTTTCAAGCAATGTCTTAAAGGCAGAATTAACTGCCAGGAGAGAAAGAAAGAAAATAAATTCATGAGAAGAACAAATAGAGGTACCAAAAATACTTGAGGTTTCAGGAAGGGTGGGACACTTGGTCTGGCTGGAGTATAGTATCTGTAGGCAGTATTGAAAGGTGATGAGTCTAAGGAAATAGGCTGGGGTGAGACTCAGTCATGCCTTTTTTTAAAGAACAATGGTAGGGGGAAAGATCAAAGTTCTTAAGCAGGGGAGGGATATGAACAGTCTGAAGTAGAGATCTCTGGGAACAAAGACTATAAATTGACTAGAAGAAGGGGGTTAAACCACCACTGTAGTTAGCCCAAGTAAAAGAGGGTAGTGATCCATACCAGGGCATAGGATAGTAAAGATGGAGAAAAGAAGGAACCAGATTCTAGAGACATGTCAGAATTAGAATCAATGGAATTGGGACATTGATGTTCCTGATATCCAAGATATTCTTAGCCAATCTGAGGGCACTGAATCTATATCGCCAATTCTGCCACACTTCAAACCATACACACACTCCCTCACACTAGGCTTCCTCCTTTATTGATGAATATATCTTCATTATTTCAAGGCTCTGAGACCTGTAGTAGGACCTTTGTTACTTGGCAGAAGGAGCGTCACTAGTGTTCCACCTTTATCTCTGAAGAAAGACATGGTTGGCTTCATTTCTAGGCAGTGAGGAAAGGCAGATTTCTTGCCACAAAGTTTTCCTTTTGGGGTTGTTCCTTTCAACCTTCTTCCAGCTTCTTAAAGCAACCACGGTTACTTAGAGAAGAAACCCCTGTGGTTACCTCCAAAGTATTTCCCAATCATAGAGGGTACTTCATTTCTTATCTCCCTACATCATCTCCTAATTTTTAAAGGAAGTAAAGGACTCCTTTATTGAGCTGGTTCATTAATCTCTTTTTAAGAAAACTCTTCAAAACAACTGAAATATTAAATTTCTTTTATTGAACTACAACTCGTGCCTGCTGATGTCAATGGGGGCAAGGACTCATTTTTAATTAGATCTTAGGCACTGCTAATTCTCAGCCACTGATAGCATAGTACTTCAGCTTAGAATGCTTTAAACTGTTTCTCTAACCCATTGCTAGAGAAAAGTTTTGGAGAAAGGCTGTGTACCTGAATTGACACAGCAGATAGGATTTCTTTTGCTAATGCATAAATAATTCACATATTATTTCAGATTGTTTAAACAAAGTAGTCAAAAGACTAAAATGTTGTTGACAACAATGTTGCCCTGTTGTCTATGAAAACATCACCTGATTTATATGTTCATCCCTTTCTGTTGTGTCAGAATGACCGCCCCCTCACACACACATTTGTTTGGAGTAGGAGGTAGACTGTCTTATTAACCCATGTTGACAGTGCTTCACCCCTATAAAATCCTAGAGCTGGAAACACTATTTGGGGCACATGAAGCTCAGGACCCCTGTGAACTTTCCATAAGGTGAGCATGGGTACCACCTGTCATGCACATACATGCCAGACAAGGCAAGGCCAAGGCCCAAGTGATTTGACTGATAAAGATACAGCAATTTACTTTTAGATTCAGACAGTTTAGTACTTATGTAATGGAAGAAAGGAAGCTTTGACAAAACTTTCGTTGATCCTTGTCCCACACAATAAGAAAAGACGACATGAAACCAAAGGGACCTGATCACTGCAGAGCAAGTTGAGAGATATTTTGTTATTGAGGATTCCATTCCAGATTTCAGTTCATGGATTCCATAAGTTGCAAGTGTATTCCTCAGTGAGCAGGACAGAACATTCTATACCTTATCAGAACCTGGAAGGTGATGGAAAATTATCATATGACTGCTTTCCAGAGGAGAAAGGGGCACATGTGGAATGACCTTGAATTTCATATCAAGATCTTCTTGTCCTCTCCTATTCTTGGATGGTCACCTGGCATTCTACCAAGCTTCATATAAGTTGTGGTTCAAGCCTCAGTCTACATGGCCTATTTGGATATATGCATGGTGTCCATGTTGCCATGGCAAAGCTGTTCAACTAAACCACCAGAAATTCTAGTCATTTGATAACTACTTTCCAGATTCTGGTGTCATGCTGAACATAAATATTTGCTAATGTTTCATGTTAAATGTGCTGACTAAATGTAAGTTCTAACAAAGTCTAAGAGTATCATTATAATAAGTAAAACAATAGCTAATGGACTTGTTTCTCTGTTAGGATTGATGAATGTGAGCTAAGCTAGCCATAGGTTGATTCCAAGGACACACCTGTGCAAGAATTAGCCAATGTTCAGAGTCCTGAGAGACCAGAACCTTTTTCTTTGCAAATCCAACTGACTTTAATATGGCTTCTGAGTATAGTGAAGGACTCAGTGTAGGGACTGAGATTGCTTTGCAGTCAGACAGGCCCAGATTCAAATCCTTACTATCTGTGCCATCTTGTATCAAATCCCTTGAACTTCTGGTATATGAGTGAAAGAGGGACCACCTTATAAGGTGGCTATAATTAGTAAATAAAATAACCCACTTAAATTCATAGTGCATAGGAATCACCCAATATTTATCATCTATTGGGATTATTAGCTCAAAATATTTCAGTCTGAATTATTACACATCACATGTCATTTTATTTGGAAACAAAGCATTAGAGAAATGTATTCTCATGTTAAAGCAAAAGTTACAGAATGGAAAAAAATAATTGTACCTTTCCACAAATATCTTTTGCATGCCACAAATAGAAGATTTATTTTTTAGTACAAAGACAGTGTATAGTAATATTATTATCTCAACTTTTTCAAACCTGGGGAATTCAAATTTACATAAAATGCAACTGAATTATTATAGTTAATCTACCGGATTCCAGGGATGCATAAACAGTTTGATATTGAGAAACCTATTTGTATACGGCATTGCATCATCAACAAATAAAATGACAAAACCCATATGACCATCTTAATAGATGCCAGAAATATACTGGATAATATTTCTTACTGATTTTTGACCAGACCTTTTAAAAACTAGGTAGAGAAAGATACATCCTTTCTGGATAAGAAATATGTAACAGAAAATTTTCCATCTAAATGTATGTTTTAAGAGGTAGAAAGGTTAGATCAATTCAATGTTTAAACATATATTTTAAAACAAAAATGAAATCACAGATAACTTTTCTTAAAGTGTTTTCAAAAATCTGTATCAATGCTGATTCATTAGGTAGACAGAAAGAACACAGACTAATATCACACAATGACACCATTTGTTCTGATAATCACTACAATTTAAACAGTTTTGAGGCACCACATATGGCTTCCACAAGGACTTCTTTCCATATAGATCAAGAAAAAATTAAAAAATGATATGAAAAACCTCCACTTCTTCAAATTTTCACAAAATATTAACCCTTCAAAACCACATGACTATTTTATTGACATTCATGTTTGCCTATAAGCTTTATAAAAGCAGAGCTGCTAAGTAACATGATTGAAAATTTGATCCTATTGTTTTTAAAAAAATGAGAATTGTTTTAGAAGGAGGCCCATGATATCTTGACATATACTTTCCCTAAGTATGAGACATGCATTTCTTCTGTAATTTCAACATTTATGTTGATGCACTTGGCTGCAGAGCCGATCCTGCACTGGCTCTAATAGAGAGGAATTTTCTAAACATTTTGAATAATAGGACTTATATAATTTAACAGCTCCTTCTGTTACTGTTAAATGAGTTGCATGATCTATTTAGCTTTTGAAGATTTTTCTGCACTATAAATTATAGCACATGGAACAATCACATTGATGTGGAAAGCCAGCCATGTAGAGCCATCTCTCTCCAAACTTCAACTTATTGCAAACGAATCCTTTGTGGCTCATCAGTATATTGGGGGTGTTTCCTAACTCTGTGACTCTGCTGAATACATGTAAAGGCATCATCTTAACACTGCCATTGACTCCAAAAGAAAAGATGGATTTTTGAGGTAGGAGGATTGTCAGGATGAGGAAGGGCCCATTCTTGCTATGTCAGTAGCATACAGATATAAATTGTTAACTACTACATTTATCAATAGATTAGAAGGAATTGACTTTTTATCCTTAAACATAAATAGCCCAGGTACATAATGATTAAAGGCTCTGGTAAATCCAATGTCCTAAGACATAACACCATATTCAGGAAAGAGCAAAGACTGGAGAATTGGAAAGACTAGGGGACCAGTTTGGGCTCTCATGTTTACTAGCTGTGCAAATCTAGGCAAGCCGATCAACTCCCCTAAGATTTCAGTTTTTTTGTCTCTAAAACTAGGCTTCTGATACTTACTTTTCATGGTTGTTATGATGAGTAATTGAAATAGTTTCCGAAGAGTATGATAGTGAGTGTTTAATAAATACTACTACTTCTATGATTACCTGTATCAGTACAAATCGGAGCCTGCTTCTTATACCAACACATTCAAAAGCAGCATTGAGGAGAGAAATATGGCAGAAGAGTGAGGGGAGGCCGCACTTCCTTGCTCCTGAGATTTGTCTATATTTAGGCTAATTGTGAACAGAGCTTCTCAGTTAACATCTGGATACTGGCAGGAGTTGAGCCTTGGTGCTGCTGGGGGCAGAGGAGACAATCTCAGACTGACCTGTCTGGTGAGAATTATGGAGGAGAAAGGGGCAAGACACAAGTTCTGGCTGGCTTGGTGCCCCGAGCTGCGGCTGGCAGTGTGAAAAGCTTTTCTAGTGACCCTACATTTGTCCTGAGAGGAATCAGACATGGAGAGTGAGGCACTGACAACAGGAGTGGATCAGGTGGTGTCTTGGCTCTGGGAGGCAAGGAGCAGCTAATTGTTTTTTCTTGTGAGTGAGTGAGTGTGTGTGTGTGTGTGTGTGTGTGTGTGTTTTCTTGCTTTTGATTGTTTTTTGTGGACCAGGGAAGAAAGGCAAGGGGAGGGGCAAGATTCTTGAGGAACACAGGCACAGGAGAGCACTTGCCAATTCTCCACTCCCTGACCAGTGTTGCACAAACACAGGAGTGCCCAGGTCTGCCTGTTCCTAAGCTCAAATGGCCTGCTGGTGGTCCACCCTGGGCCTACCCACAGAAGCACCCCTGGTCCGCCTGGCCTGACATGCAAATAACCTGCCCATAGCCTTCCCACTCCCAACCTGCACAAGGGAACACACTCACCCCGGGCTGAGGCCAAAGGAGGGTGAGGTGAACTAGAGGCAATTTGTAAAAGTTTTTGGCATCGGCTCTGTAGAAAGAGCAAAGAGAGCAGCAGACTAGATCCCAGTACAGAATAATCCCCAGTGCTTCAGGAGAAATCTCTTAAGCAGACTGCTCCCTCCAAGTAGCACCAGCCAGAGGTGTCAACTCAACAACTATATACAAGAAGGTCACACCACAGAGGCAGAAATTAAATGGAGGTCAATCTAAGAACAAAAATAGACAAGAAGAGCCACCTAAAATAGGCAGAGGGAGAAACAACACCCCATCAAAAGGAAAGGAGGAATTCCCAGAAGGAGGGATAGATGAAATAGAGGCAAGCAAATGATCAGACATGAAATTTAAAACAATGCTAATGAGGAACCTCAATGAACTCAACAAACTTATAGAAAACTAAAATGAATTCCAGGGAAACTACAAAGAACTCCAGGGAAGCTATAAGTAACTTATTGAGAACTATATCAGCATGAAAAAAGGACATAAAAACTATCAATAAGAGCAAGGAAGAAATGAAGAATACAATTTCTTAACTGAAGAACACAGTAGAAGTAATCAAAACCAGGCTAAATGAAGCAGAGGATCAAATCAATGAGCTAGAGGAAAACGTAGAAAAAAATTCCCAGACACAACAAAATGAAAAACGACTGAAAGAGAAAGAAGAGGGTTTAAGAGAGCTTCAGGACAACATGAAAAACAAAAAAGTCTGTATCATAAGGATACCAGAAGGAGAAGAAGAGGAGCAAGGGATAGAAAAACTGATTGAGAAACTGATGACGGAAAATTCCCAAATATGAGAATAGAAAAAGTTTCACAAATACAGGAAGCACAAAGGGTCCCAATGAAGATGAACCCAAGGAGACCCACTCCAAGGCACATCATAATCAAAATGGCAACATTCAAAAAAAAGAGAGAATCCTAAAGGCAGCAAGAAAAAAACAACAAATAACATACAAGGGAGCTCCATTAAGGAAACCAACTGATTTCTCAACAGAAACACTACAAGCAAAAAGGGAATGACAAAAAATATTTCAAGCAATGAAAAACAAAGGTCTACAACCAAGACTACTCTACCCAGAAAGGCTCTCTTTCAAAACAAAAGGTGAAATATGGAGTTTCCCAGGCAAAAAAAAAAAAGTACATCGCTACCAAACCAGCATTGAAACAGATGCTAAAGAGCCTGCTTTAGGAAGAAGAAGAAAAAGAAAGAGGGAGAGGAACACAGGTACAAAGGAAAATGAATAAATACCTGTCAAAGATAACCTGAAATGTAAATGGATTAAATGTTCCAATCAAAAGACATAGGGCAGTGGAATAGCCACAAAAACATAACCACATATATGCTGTTTACAAGAGACACAGCTCAAAACAAAAGATCTCCACAGACTGAAAGTGAAGGGATGGAAGTAAGTATTCCAAGCAAGTTGACAGGAAAAAATCTGGGGTAGCAATTCTTACATCAGATGTAGCAGATTTCACAGCAAAGGCCATAAAAAGAGACAAAGAAGGACATTTCATAATACTTAAGGGAACAATCCATCAAGAAGTTATAACCCTGATAAATATATATGCACCCAAAATAGGAGCACCCAAATATATAAGAAAAATCCTGGAAAACTACAAGAAAAATATCGACAGCAGCACACTCATAGTAGGGGATTTTAACACCCCATTGCTAACAATGGACAGATATTTGAAGCAAAGAAACAACAAGGATATTGAGGCATTGAACAATACTCTAGATCAAATGGACTTAGTTCCTATATATAAAAATTTCCACCCCAAAGAAGCAAAATTTACATTCTTATCAAGTACACATGGAACATTTTCAAAGATAGACCACATGGTGGGACACAAAACAAGCCTCAACAAATTTAAGAAAATTGAAATTATATCAAGCATCTTCTCAGATCACAGTGCCTTGAAACTGCAAACCAACCTTAAGGAAAAAACTCAAAGACATTCAAATTCATGAAGAATGAATAACATGCTATTAAATAATGAATGTGTTAACAATGACATCAAGGAAGAAATCAAGAAGTTTCTGGAAACAAATGATAATGAATATGCAATAGCTCAAAACCTATGGAACACAGTGAAAGAAACCGTGAGAGGAAAGTTCATAGCAATACAGGCCTACCTAATAAGGATAGAAGAATCTTAAATTAAAAATCTAACCCTATAGCTACAAGAACTAGAGGAACAACAAGGAACAAAGCCCGGAGCCAGTAGTAGAAAGGAAATCATCAAGAAGAATAGAATTAACATCATTAAAATGTCCATACTACCCAAACCAATTTATAGATACAATGCAATCCCTATTAAAATACCAGCAACATATTTCACAGACCTAGAACAAATACTTCAAAAATTTATATGGAACCAAAAAAGAGCCCGAATAGCCACAGCAATTTTGAGGCAGAACACAGTAGGAGGAATCACAATACCTGATATCAAACTATACTACAAGGCCACGGTAATCAAAACACTCTGGTACTGGCATAAAAACAGACATATAGATCAATAGAACAGAATAGAGAGCCCAGAAATAAGCCCAGGTTCATATGGTCAACTAATATTTGACAAAGGGGGAAAGAACATCAAATGGAGTGAAAAGAGCCTCTTCAACAAATGGTGTTGGGAGAACTGGACAGGGACATGCAAAAAAAATGAAACTAGACCACCAGCTCACACCATACACGAGAATAAACTCAAAATGGATCAAAGACTTAAATGTAAGCTGTGATACCATAAAATTCCTAGAGGAAAAAATAGGCAGGAAAATTTCAGATATCCCACGTAGCAACATTTTCACTGATATATCTCCTAAGGCAAGGGAAATAAAGGAAAGAATAAACAAATGGGACTACATCAAACTAAAAAGTTTCTGCTCAGCTAAAGAAAACATCAGCAAGATGCAAAGGAAACCAACCATATGGGAAAATATATTCGCCAATGACATCTCAGACAAGGGATTGATCTGCAAAATATATAAAGAACTCATACGACTCAACACCAAGAAGACAGACAACCCAATTAAAAAATGGGCAAAGGACCTGAACAAACACCTCTCCAAAGAAGACATACAGAGGGCCCATAGACATATGAAAGTATGCTCAACATCACTAGCCATCAGGGAGATGCAAATAAAAACCACAATGAGATATCACCTCACACCAGTCAGAATGACCATCATCAACAAATCAACAAACAACTTGTGCTGGAGAGGATGCGGAGAAACGGGAACCCTGGTGCATTGCTGGTGGGAATGCAGACTGGTGCAGCCACCGTGGAAAACAGTTTGGAATTTCCTAAAAAAAAACTAAAAATGGAACTGCCTTTTGAACCAGCAATTCCATTGCTAGGATTATATCCAAAAAATCCCGAAACACCAATTCAAAAGAACCTATGCACTCCAATGTTCATAGCAGCACTATTTACAATAGCCAAGTGCTGGAAACAACCTAAAACCCTAATTCAAAAGACCTTATGCACCTCTATGTTCATAGCAGCACTCTGTACTATAGCTAAGTGCTAGAAACTCCCTAAGTGCCTACCTGTAGATGAGTGGATCAAAAAACTGTGGTACATTTACACGATGGAATTCTATGTAGCAGAAAGAAAGAAGGAACTTCTACCATTTGCAACAACATGGATGGAATTAGAGGAAATTATGCTTAGTGAAATAAGCCAGGCAACAAAAGAAAAATACCTTATGCTGTCACCTATTACAGGAAACTAATGAACAACACAAACAAATGAGCAAAATTGAACCAGAGGTATGTAAACAAGAAGTAGACTAACAGTAACAAGGGAGAGGGGGGGAGGAAAAGAAGGGTGTAAGGGGAAGGGTCAAGTAAAAAATATATATATGAATGACCCACAGACAGGGGCAACTGAGTGGAGACTAAATGTGGGGGAAGGGAGAAACAGGGTGCAGGGAAGCAAGAGGGCTAAAAAAGTGAGACAACTGTAATGGAAAAACAAACAAAAATTTTTTTTAGTGGGGAAAAATGAAAATATGAAGAATGGAAATGCCAGTTCAGTGAATATTAGGACAAAGATTTTCCTTCACGTTGTATATTTTTCTCCCTATTTGATCCCTCCAGAGTTTGGCATTCTAAACAAGTAAGTAATGACATAGGTTTCTTTGCATAGAACTAATAAGACCAGTTGTCAATAGAGGTTCTTTTTTTTTCTTTTTTTTCTTTTTTTGACCAAGTCTTTGACTGGAATGTCAAGCCTAAAGGAAACATACTTGGGCAGAGATTGTTACCAAAAAGCCCTGAGGAACTGGGAATGACTTTCAAAGGTAATAAAAGCCCGTGAGATAAAAGGCCTGGTACCATGGTTGGTTGTGCGGTCCACAGCAATCTTTCCAGAGAAGGAACGAAGGTTGTTTTCCTGAAAGATGGCTAGAAGGGACCTTAAGGCACAATGAAAAACCAGAAAGACTTGGAAAAAACAGGTGTGTACAGGCAAGGATGAATGCCAGATATGTGGCTCAGCTTCTGTGCCCTGAAGAACAGACTGAGGGTCACCCCAAATATTCATTGGGAAGTTCCAGCAAAGCAGAACTAAAGATCATAAGTGATCATTTGCTGCTCTTGTTATGTTTATGCAAACAAACAGGATAAATTAAAAATGGACTTAATGTAGTCCCTTTAAAGACAAGGAGGGTAACCTTAGGGAGAAAAATTATTATTCAAGGAAAATCACAATGATCAGTAGTAGAGTATAAAATAGGGCAACTAACCGTCTTAAAAGTTTCTTCTCATTTAAAACATGGTTTCAGTTGAAAATTAAACCATGTCTGGGATATCATCAAAGATATTCAAGTGGCAGGCAAATAGAATTTCAAGTGCCTTGCAACTGGATGTCTTCCCAATAAGACAGTCTTATAGATTTAGAGACTTGTTTGTGGGTTATGTTACATAAATCAACGCGTGTTTTCTGTTTTCAAAGGACATAAGCCTATGATCGCATTACCTGAGTGATTGTCTGTACGCATAAGCCTCACTTAATCCTCTCTGCAGCGCTGCCTCCTGAGACTCAACGGTTGGACTGAACTAAATGGCTCGGTTGGGGAAGAATGGGGTGGTCTGTGGGCTTCACTTTAAAACGGGTTTCTCTTTTCTATCCTAATGGCTTGGACAGAAAGGGCCCAGAGGTCTGAGAGGGGGGAAACCTAAACTATTTCCCTCAGCCCAAACTAAGTATAATGGGCAAAAGGGTTTTGGACAGGTGAGATGTGCCTAGCACACCTTCTTACAAAGAAGCCCCCCCCTTTTTTTTTCCTAATATGGAACATTGAAAAATTAATCCCTGCCTTTTGTCATCTATTAGTTATGGATTGAATGATGTCTTTCAAGCCTTTTCGCCAAATCTGTTGCCCCCAGAACACAACAAGGACACCAGCCTGTTAAACCAAGCACGCCATTGACCGGAGACAGCCAACTGACCTGGACTCTGCACGATCCTTCCCCATGTGGGAAGGCCACCCTCCCCTCCACACCCCCACTCTTATTAGGGTTTTCTGGACCCAAGGGTAGGTAGGACGATGACCATGTCCAGCTTGAAGCAGCTAGAGGAGCTTGAGACCTTCGCCCATTGTCCTTTACAAGATTACAAAGGGTCCTAATATTTGAGGGGGGGGATAGTTAATTTTAACAAACCAGGGGTATGGAATTGGGGGGTATTTCTGGGGGAGAGGGGTGCTGGGTGGAGGGGAGCAAGGGGGAGAAAATTGGAACTGTTGTAACAATATAATCAATAAAAAACATTAAAAAAATAAATGACATAGACACTAAACAAACAATTGAAAAGATCAATTAAACCAGGAGTTTGTTCTTTAAAAAGATAAACAATATCGACAAGCTTTTAGCCAGGCTCATCAACAAAAGAAATAGAGGACCCAAATAAATACAATCAGAAACGAAAAAGGAGAAATCACAACTGATACCACAGAAATACAATGGATTGTAAGAAACTACTACAGAGGAAGGAAGACGTTAATGGCAGAGTAGATAGCAGTGTTGTCTGCTTGCTCCCATTGCGGAAGGACTTGGAGTGTGAACACGAAGTGGAGTGAGTAAGTGCAGATTTCATGTAGGGTGAACAGGGATGGGAGCATGGGAGCAGTGTGGAAGAGAGCAGAAAACTCGGCCTGCACTCTCCAAGTAAAGTTGTTGGGCTTTCCAGCCCAGTGCCTCTGCCGCACTGCACCCAAAAGGCGCAGCTGGTGACCAGATCATTAGCCGGGATCTGCTTGGAAACTTCCCCCTGCCATAGGTGTCCTGAGCAGCAAGGTCCCAGAGGGAGTCATCGGTGTTTGGTTGGAATTGTCAGAGGCATAGGAAGACAGTGAACAGCCCAAACTGTGAGAAACTGTATAAACTGAGTTTAGGTGGGGACTCCCTGGGCTGGCAACCGTGCACCCCAGGCACTCACATCAAGGCTCCACCAAACAAAAACACAGAACTGAGCCATGGAGAAGCGCACATATGGGAAAGTTGTGGCAGAACCCCAGACTCGATAGGGACACCAGGCAGGCAATGCAGGTGGACAAGGTTGTGCCAGGCAGGGATGCAGGCCAGTGCTGCTGCTTGGAGGCAACACGGAGACTTTTTTGGAGGAGGAGTAGAGACAGGACCTGAGGCTAGGCAGGGACTATGGGCATTTTCACTGGTTCACCAGCAGAACAGCATTGCTAGACAAGCCTGAGGAGGTCTTGAGGGTGCCGAGGAACCGGGGGCACTCAACTAAGTGCGGCTCACAGCAGAGAGTTGCGGCAGGCCCACAAGTGAGAGAATAGCAGCCTCAGAATACAGTTATATCTACTCACAGCTAGCCATTCAGAAAAGATTTGAAACCCATGGAATTTTTACCAGGAACAGATCCAGAAAAAGAAGACAGGGCTCAATGCATCGCCACAAAATAACTCAAGGCAAGGTGGACAGAGTGACCCTCGACCAACTAGTCAGAGGGAAGGTTCCACCATAGAGTAACGGAAATACAACCAGACAGCATAAACAAACAGCATAAAGGGTATTATCCCCATCGTGTCAGGCTCAGGATATGAAAGAGACTGCACCACTGAATCCCCCAGCTCTCCTGTACAGAATCTCATACCAGGAAGATGGGAAATCAATGCAGACAAATCTAAGAAACAAAAATAAACAAGAAGCATCCAACATAGGGAGACACAGAAACAATCTACCAATGAAAGGAAAAGAAGAATCCCCAGAAAGAGTGCTAGATGAAACAAATAAGCAAACTATCAAACATGGAATTCAAAAGAAAGATTATAAGGAAGCTCTATGAATTTGACAAACTCAGAGAAAACTACAGCGAATTCTAGGGGAACTATAAGGAACTCCAAGGAAGCTACAAGGAACTTACAGTGAACTACATCAGCATAAAAAAAGGACATACAAACTATCAATGAGGACCAGGAAGAAATGAAGAATACAAATTCTGAACTGAAGAACACAGTAGAATCAATCAAAAGTAGACTAAACGAAGTAGAGGATCAGAAGAGTGAGTTAGAAGACAATGTAGAAAAAAAATTAGCAGAAAGTACAACAAAACAAAAAAAAATATTTAAAAAGAAAGAAGAGGGCTTAAGAGAACAGCTGGACAACATGAAATGAAAAAAAATTTGTATCATAGGGATACAAGAAGAAGAAGAAGAGCATGAGAAAGAAAATCTGATTGAAAAAGTAATGACAGAAAAAAATTTTCTAACTTGATAATAGAAAAAGTCATGCAAGTTAAGGAAGCACAGAAGATCCCAGTGAAGATACATTGAAAAAGGCCCACTCCAAGGCACATAATAATTAAAATGGCAACATTCAAAGAGAAAGAATCCTAAAGGCAGCAAGAGAAAAACAGAACAGAACATACAAGGGAGCTCTGATAAGGATATCAACTGACTTCTCAACAGAAACACTACAAGCCACAAGAGAGTGGCAAAAAATATTTCAAGCAATGAAAAACAAAGGCCTACAATCAAGACTGCTCAACCCAGCAATACTTTTTTCAAAATGGAAGGTGAAATACGGAGTTTCCCATTCAAAGGAAGACTAAAAGAATACATCTCCACCAAACTATCATTGCAAGAGATGCTAAAGGGAATGCTTTAAGAAAAAGAAGAAAAAAAGAGAGGCAGAGGAACACAGGTACAAATGGAACTGAATAAATATCTGTCAATAATAACCGTAAATGTAAATGAATTAAATGCTCCAATCAAAGGACATATGGTAGACATATGGAAGACAAAAAATGACCCACATATATGCTGTCTACAAGAAACACACCTCAAAACAAAAGATCTACACAAACTGAAAGTGACAGGATGGAAAAAAGTATTCCAGGAAAATGGACATGACAAAAAATCTGCGGTAGCAATACTAATATCAGATATAGCAGATTTCATAGCAAAGGCCATTAAAAAAGACAAAGAAGGGTATTTTATAATACTTAAGAGAACAATTCATCAGGAAGATAAAACCCTGGTAAACATATATGCACCCAAAATAGGAGCTCCCAAATATATAAGGAAAATATTGGAAGACGACAAGAAAGATGTGAACAACAACACACTCATAGTAGGGGACTTCAACACCTCATTATCAACAACAGACAGATCTTCGAAGAAAAGAAACACCAAGGATATTGAGGCACTGAACAACACTTTAGATCAAATGGACATAACTGATATATATATATAGAACTTTTCAATCCAAAGAAGCAAAATATACACTCTTTTCAAATGCACATGGGACTTTCTCAAAGATAGACCACATGGTAGGACACAAAACAAGCTTCAACAAATTCAAGAAAATTGAAATTATATCAAGCATCTTCTCAGACCACAGTGCTTTGAAACTAGAATTCAACATCAAGGAAAAAACTCAAAGACATTCAAACTCATGGAGAATGAATAACATGACATTACATAGTGAATGGGTTAACAATGACATCAAGGAAGAAATCAATAAGTTTCTGTAACCTAATGATAATGAACAAACAACAGCCCAAAATTTATGGAACACAACAAGACAGTCTTGAGATGAAAGTGCAAAGCAATAGAGGTCTAACTGAAAAGAATAAAGGAATATCAAATAAAAAAATCTAACCCCACAGCTACAAGAACTAGAAGAACAACAAAAGAAAGCTCAGGGCAAACAGAAAGAAGAGAACCATCAATATCAGACAAACAATTCAAAAGATCACAGAAAGTAGAAGCTGATTCTTTGAAAATATAAACAAAACTGATAAGCCTTTAGCTAGGCACACCAAAAAAAAAAAAAAAAAAAGAGAGAGAGAGAGGGCTCAAATAAACAAAATCAGAAATGAAAGAGGAGAAATCACGACTGATATCACGGAAATACAGAGGATTGTAAGAAATTTCTACAAACAACTGTATGGCAAGAAACTTGACAACCTAGATGAAGTGGACGAATTCTTAGGTACATATAATCTTCCAAACTGAATCAAGAAGAAGCAGGAAGCCTGAACAGACCATTAACAAAGAGTGAAATAGATACAGTAATCAGAAAGCTCCTGGCACACAAAAGCCCTGGACTGAATGGCTTCACAGGTGAATTTTACAAAACATTTAGGCAACAACTAACACCTACCCTTCTCAAACTATTCCAAAAAATCCAAGAAGAGGGAAGACTCCCAATTTTTTTTATGAAGCCAGTATTTCCCCAATCCCAAAACCGGGTCGAGACACACCAAAGAAAGAAAAATGCAGGCCAATATCGCTGATGAACATAGATGCTAAAATGCTCAACCAAATATTGACAAAGAGGATCCAGCAACACATTAAAAAAATCATATACCACAATCAAGTGGGATTCATCCCTGGGGTAGAAAGATGGTTTAATATCCACAAATCAATAAACGTAATACACCACATAAACAAAATGAAAGACAATAACCACATGATCATATCAAGAGGTGCTGAAAAAGCATTTGATACAGTACAACACCCATTTATGATGAAAACACTCAGCACAATGGTAATAGAGGGAGAATACCTCAACATAATAAAGGCCATATAAGAAAAACCTGAAACCAACATCATACTCAATGGACAAAACCTGAAAGCATCCCCCCTGAGATTAGGAACAAGACAAGAATGTTCACTCTCTCCACTCCTCTTCAACATAGTGTTGGAAGTTCTAGCCACAGCGATCAGACAAGGAAAAGAAATTAAAGACATACAAATTCAAAAAGAGGAAGTAAAACTGTCATTTTTTTGCAGATGATATGATTGTGTACATAGAAAACTCTATAGACTCCACTAAAAAACTACTCGACACAATAAGTGAATTTGGCAAAACAGCAGGGTATAAAGTCAATATTAAGAAATTCAAGACATTTCTGTACACCAAAAATAAAATATCAGAGATAGAACCTAGAAAAAAAATCCCATTTACTATAGTAATAGGAAAAATAAAGTACCTAGGAATAAACTTAACCAAAGAGATAAAAGACCTGTACTCAGAAAACTACATAACGCTGAAAAAAGAAATTAAGGAAGATACAAATAAATGAAAGCATATACCATGTTCATGGATAGTAAGTATAAACATCATTAAAATTTTCATAGTACCCAAAGCAATTTATAAATTCAGCATAATCCCAATTAAAATACCAGTGACATATTTTACAGACCTAGAACAAATACTTCAAAAGTTTATATGGAACTGAAAAAGACCCCGGATAGCCACGGCAGTCTTGAGAAAGAACAAGGTAGGGTAAATCACAATACCTAGTGTCAAACTATATTACAAGGCCACTGTAATCAAAACAGTCTGGTACTGGCATAAGAACAGACATAGAGATCAATGGAAAAGAATATAGAGCCCAGGTTTATATGGTCAACTAATATTTGACGAAGAGGGAAGAAACAAAATGGATTTAAAAAAGCCCCTTCAACAAATGGTGCTGGGAGAACTGGATAGGGACATAGAAAAAATAAAACTAGACCATCAACTTACACGGCACATCAGAATAATTTCAAGATGCATCACGGATTTAATGTAATCCGTGACACCTTAAAAGTCCTAGAGGAAAACATAGGCAGGAAAATTTCAGATATCCCATGTAGCAATATTTTTGCCAATATGTCAATTTTAAAAAGAATAAACAATTGAAAATACATCAAGTTGAAGAGTTTCTGCTCATCAAAAGAAAAGATCAGCTAGACAAAAAGGAACCAATTATATGGGAAAAACGTATTTGCCAATGATACCTCAGACAAGGGATTGATCTCCAAAATATATAAACAACTTACACACTTCAACACCGAGAATATAGACAGCCCAATTTAAAAATGGGCAAAGGACCTGAACAAGCACTTCTCCAATAAGGGCATACAGAGGTCCCATAGCATATGGAAGAATGCTCAACATGACTAGCCATCAGAGATGCAAATAAAAACCACAATGTGATACCACTTCATACCCATCAGAATGACCCTCACCAAAAAGTCAACGAACAAGTGCTGGCAAGGATGCAGAGAATGGGTAATCCTAGTGCTCTGTTGGTGGGAATGCAGACTGGTACAGCCACTATGGAAAACAGTATGGAATTTCCTCCAAAAACTATAAATGGAACTGCCTTTTGACCCAGCAATTCCATTGCTAGTTTTATACCCGAAGAATCTTGAAACACTCATTCGAAATAACCTATGTACCTCTATGCTCATAGAAGCACTATTTACAATAGCCCAGTGCTGGAAACAGCCTAATTGCCCATTTGTTGATGAGTGGATCAAAAAACTGTGTTACCTTTACTATGCAACAGAAAGAAATAAGAAACTCCTACTATTTGCAACAACATGGATGTAAATAGAGAGAATTATGCTCAGCAAAATAAGCCACAGAATGACAAGCAAATACCATATGATATCACCTAATAGAGGAAAGTAATTAACAACAGAAACAAAAGAGCAAAATTCAACCAGTGACATGTAAACAAGGAGCAGGGTAACAATTACCAGAGGGGAGGGGGGTAGGGGAGAAGGGGATAAGGAGAGATAGTAAGGGAAGGATCTAGTCAAGGAACTAATATAAATGACCCATGATAATGGATGACAGGGTGGGGATTGACTGTGGGAGAAGGGGTCGGCTGGGTGGGGAAGGAGCAATTGGGGAAAAAGCGGGACAACTGTAATAGAAAAACAATAAAGAAAGAAAGAAAGAAAGACTAACATACAAAAAAAAGCAACATTGAAATAATTACTGCAGAGAAAGTCAGCAGGTTTCTAATTGCAAAAAGCGTTTAAGAAACAACAGGGAGCCATCAGAAGTTTCACATACAGTAAATAAACAGGAAATTGGAGATCTATTCTTTCATAATTTGGCTTTAAGTAAGAATGTGCCAATTTTGAATGCCTGCCCAACAATAGGCTAGTTTTACTCTGTTAATCATAGACACATTCAAGATAGGTGGGTAACTAGCTGTATAGATAGAGAGAAAAACAGCTATAAATATAGATATTTGGAGAGTGGCAGATCCCAATACTGGCCAGAAGTTATCAGCTAATTTCTAGAACTACAAAACATACTCAGAATAAAATGTAATCACCCCAAGTAAAACTGCTTTAATCATTATAGGAATAACATGTTAGGTAAAGCAAAGCATTCTGAACCTTTCACATCACCGCTGTCAGATATGTAGTTATGACTCGAAGGCTCATACTTTGTCTTTGTCTCATAACGAATCTAAGTTAACTGATACTATTGTACTTAACAATAACTAAGACTTATTCAGGTAAGCGTAATGTATTCCAGACATTCACTTGGCTAAATATGATAATGAATCATTTTATTGACTCTTTCCATGAAATCTGGGAAGTTGTACTTGTGTTTTCTCTATTTTTATCTAAGGAAACAGGCTTAGGAAAATTAGGAAAAGTGTCCACAGAATGGAAGAAAATATTTTTGGATCATTTATCTAATAAAATTCTATTGTCTAGGATATATAAAGAAGCCTAGAAACTCAACATAAAATGATAGCTAACCCAATTAAAGAATGGGCAAAAATCTGAAGAGACGTTTCTCTAAAGATGTACAAATGAGCAATAAGTAGATGAAAAGATTTTCAATATCATTAGCTATCATGAAATAGACATAAATTAGAAATGACTGAAATGTCCATTTACTAGTGAATGGATATGTAACATGTGGTCTCTCCATACAATGCCACTAAAAAGGACTGAAGTACTGATCCACACTACCACATGGATGAGCCTTGACAACATTATGCTAAGGGAAAGAAGCCAGACACAAAAGACCACATAATGAATGATTTCATTCATATGAATTATCTAAAAGAGGCAAATCTATAGAGATGCAAAGAGGCTGGGGTTAGGGAATGGGGAATTTCTGCTAATGGCACATGAATTCTTGGTGTACATAAATGTTCTGGAATTAGTATGGTTGTGCACTTCAAAAGGGTGAATTTCATGGTACCTGAATCTCAATAAAGCTTATATATGTTTTGTAGAAATTCACAAAGTTTGCCAAAAGTGGGGGAAAGACGTAGGTCAATCTGCATCAGCCTGATGATGCCAAATTCCATATCCCTAACCTCTCCATTTACTGCCCTGCATGACAGAGATTGGCAGAAGGTCTCAGGCATTCCTACTCACAACTATGGGAAAAAAACCTTTTCCCTTCATTGTTTTCTATGTTAAAACTGCAATGGATACAGCTAGGGGAAGCTTCACCATGGGAAAAGGGCTCTGTTTTCCCAAGAGAGACAAAATATTGCATTAAAGAGACTGTTTTCTGCACAGGAGGAGGCCAAGCCAAGAAGACTTTAGCAAAGATGCCCTCCCCACTTCCTGACTTTGGAATTTTCAAACCTGAGCTTAGTCAAAAATGGAACTCATCTATGCAGAGGCCACCTCTCATAGGACAAATCACCTGCCTCCCTTTCAGGAAAACACTAGTAAGCAGATGTGTTTGATGTGTGCTGACTATTTGAATGAGTTGATCTAAGCAGAGGTCAGGACTGATGGAAAAAATCTCACATTTCAGTGGTTAAAGGAAAAGCCGGGGTGAGGATACAGATTTGGTCCTCAACTGATCACTTTGTACAGCAATTCATTAAGCACAGGTAAGGTGGAACTCTGGAACTCCTCTTCCCTATTTTGAGGTTGAGAAAAAGAGTTATTTTGCTGGTCTGATGTGCAGGCTACCCAGGATGACAGTGGTTTCTCCTTTGGTGAGTCTACCTGGCCTAGTGTTCCAGTAGCTAATCCACTTTCCAGACCCTGGCATGTGGGATTAGGCAGGCAGGCTTCCATCAGGGCCCCAAGGATGGTATGCAGCTCCTTTGGTAATGCAAATGTTAGATCACAAATACAATTTAAATCAGAGTTCCATTGAGCTGAGAGAATTTTCCTTTAATCCTATCTTGACTGTTTATCATCTAACCTTCACAGTCTTAGATATGATACTAAATTGTCCACATGGCTCCTCTTTATGCAGAGGGAATTTCCACGCATGTACCTACCACCAGTAACACTCTGTTTCCAGTCATCAGCCTTAAGGAGTTGACATAGACATGAAGTCAACACGGGCATTTTGCTATCTTCCTAATTGTTCACTTTCAATTTCCAGACCTGGCTAAGGAAAATGTCCAGGGTGCTTTGGGGAAGACACCTGTCCCTGTACCTACCACACTAGCTGGGCCTAGGTTCAGGTGTGGAGTATTTTGCTGTTCCCTTGGTTTTTGGACCACAAAGTAACAGAAGTTTGCTCCTCTCATTATTCCTGGTTTTTGTTATTTTTTTATTAAATCATTTTTATTGTAATTCTATTACACTTGTCCCAATTTTTCCATATTGCCTTGTAACTATCTTCAAAGACTGCATCTGAGAGAGATAGCCACTATGTTAATAGGAGCCTTCACTTCAGCCCATTTAGTTTGACTGCATTTGACAGCTTTACAATACCACCTTCCCTCCAAAGAGAACTGATTTAGTAAAAAGAAAATGTGAGACAACAACCTAGTTGTCTCTCATCTCCAGAGGATTCTCTTAGCATAAAGTCCCACTGCAAAGCTGAAGAATAAACTACCACAGGAAAACAAGTGAGTCAGAAGCTGGGGTTTGTTAAAGACACCAGGAAAATCCACAATCCATGGCACAGAACTGCTTACAAAGAAGGTGGGGCTGCTTCTAACAAACATTCTATCTTCACAGGAAAAAGTAAATCTGTTTTTTAAAATTAGTTTATCAATTGCCCAAGTAGTTGTTGAGTAGGTTTTTCTTAATTTGGTAACTGAAGTAACAATGTTATCTGGAAATTACTGCTCACAGATGCCTTCTGAATCAGCTCCCTAAATCCATGCCATCCTGAGAGCAGAGAAAAAGAGCTCAGAGGTAACTTTCCTGAAGAAATGCTTTCACACCCTCCAATTCCAATTGTCTGGGATGGGACAGAACTGAACAACTGATCACTATTGCATTCTGAGGGAGAACTTTTAACAGAGGTGATTAGAACTGTTGCCATTCAGAAAAAGCAAATTTCAGAAATGGGCTTGTTAGGAGTTAAATTCTGCCCTCCTATTGTATGTCAAATTCCTAACCCCCAATACCTCAAAATGTGACTTTATTTGGAAATAGGGTCTTTACAGAGGTTATCAAGTTTAAAGTGAGGTCGTTAGAGTGGGACTTGATCGAATACCACTGGTGTTCTTATGAAAAGGGGAAATTTGGACACACAGACATGCATAGAAGGAAGATGATGTGAAGAGACGCAGGGAGACTACAGCCATCTGCAAGCCAAGGAGAGAAGCCTGAACCAGATTCTTCTCTCACAACCCTCAGTAGGAAGCAACTTTAATGACCCCTTGGTCTTAGAGGCAATCATTTCTGTTGCTTGAAGCCTCCCAGCTTATGGGACTTAATTATAGCAGCCCTAGCAAACAAATACAGGACTTTACCCCAGTTCCCAGTGCCCCCCCCAGATGTGTGTATCAGGGAGAATGCATTAATATCTTCAGTAGCTGCCTTTTAATATACTTGCCTCACCATCTAATGACATGGGGAAAGCAACATTTAGGGTTATGATAAAAATGTTTGCTAAGAGAAAATAGCAACTAAGGTAATGGGAGAGGATCCCAGTGACCATTTTTCTAAAGTAGAAACTAAATTAAATTTGGCTCATCTGATCCTCTTGAATTTAAATAGCATCTCCAAAGATAAAACTTAACCAAACCCCATGTCATCCCTTATTTAGGGCATCATCTAATTTTTAAGATGGATTATTATTTTGCTTTGGTAAACCTTACTGATTTCACTTCTATTCTTTCTCGGTCTAAAGGTAAGTTTTGCTTCCAGTTAAGTATGAAAATGCCATCTGAGGAAAGATTCATACTCTTTAAATGTGTAATATTTTAGAACTGAAGCATTTCTCTACCATTATTTTTACCCCCTAACCTCAGAGAGCTTAAAATGTCACCCTTTTGGCACATACTGACCAAAAGAGGCTAGTCAGTTAGCATGAGGACTCAAATGCCAGAGTATGGCTTAAAGGAAAAAATCCAGAATGCAAGAAAATTACTGATGCTGGAGACATGGCCAGTAATGGGACTATGGTCTCCCTACCAGAAATGCAAAAGAAAGTGCATGCACACACACAGTTCTAAGTTACACTACTTTGCTCCTTCCAGCAATCTTGCCTTCTTTCTCTAACTCTGTTCATCTACCTACAAATGGCATTCTACTCCTCAATCTTCTTGATTTTCCACTCTTTCTTGGTGACATCATCCACTGCTCTGACTCCCACACCTACATCTTCAAACCAGAGCATTCTCCTGAGCTCTTCACTCATCAAACTTTCCACTAAAAGGTTCTACCATCGTGTCCCACAAATGCCTCAAACCCAAGAAAGCTGAACTCCATCTCTAGCATGACCTTCTCTTCAGTTTGTTTTATTTAAGTGCGCATTAATTCATTTATTCCTTTTGTTTTATTTGTCTATTATTGTCACAATAATTTTAAAATGTAGTTTTCAGTACTTTTTATCACATTCACAATGTTGTGCAACCATCACCATTATATGGTGCCAAGGCATTTTCAACACTCCAAAATTAAATTGCATGCTCTTTAGCTATCACTCTCCCAATTCGTCCATTCCCTCCATCCTCAGGCAACATCTAATCTGATTTATCTCTCTGTGGATTTCCCTATTGTTAATATTTTATATAAATGGGCTCATGCAATATGTGGTCTTCCTAAAGGATAACTATGGTTATGTAATTCTTCTGGTTAACATACTTTTGAGGGCAACAGAGACCACAGTCTCTGAAAATTACTGCTGGGATCTCTGGAATAAGCAGAATAGTATGGCCTTGAGGGAACTAGGATCTGAGTCATCTTGAAGAGGTTGTTTTAAGGATCTGGAAATGGACTAGTAGTGATGAGTGGTTGGCACTCTAATGTATCCGGGCAATGTATATAATTTGACTAGGATCTGGTGTTAACAGCAGAGCATGATGACTAGGAAGGGCTGTGAAAGTTCCCGATGAGAGGCTCAGAGGAACCTGGGAGTATTTGTGGGACCTAATGACACCTCCTTCTCCACTCAGGGTAGACACAACATGAGATGGGAAACTCCTTGCCTTGAGGGCACAGAGTATGTGAAGGTTGTGAGGAGTCTAGATTATAGGCTCTAGGGATGGTCAGGTGTTCATGTGCGATCTTGAGAGATGACTATAAGACAAGGATTCTAGAACACTGTGGACAGAAAGCATGCCACATCAGACCCATGAAAATATGGAAAAGTATGAAAAAGGAGAGCTTGTTTGCAGAATTGACAATCCTTATGCTTCTACAGCATATGAACAAATAAGAACTCAAATTAATGTCTGTGTTATTTTCTTGTATTTAAAATAGGACAGTTCACCTTAAATAAAATACAGTTTAGGTGATCTATGTGAATACTTTGGTTGATCATTAATGAATATTTTAATTGGTATTCAGGGATGGACTATATTCTGCTAAATAAAATTTTGCTATTCTGAAAATTGCTTAGCAACTGAAAGGCCCTGTTTTGGTATAGATCTACTTGGCTCTACAAGCCTGAGGTCTTGGAGTGGAGAGCTTTCCCACATCCTTGTTACCAGGCTGGTACACTAGTCCTACAACTGCTGTGGCTCCTCCTCTAGGGCTCTCCAGATGGGCTTTTTTTTTTTCCCAGAAAACTACCCCTATCCAATGACTGACTGACAAGGGACAAAAAAGACTCCCAGTGAAATCATGCTGAAGCCAGGTTCCAGTTTAGACCACCACTTTTCTTAGCTATCTTCCCAGGCTCTAGCCTACTCTCTTCACTTCCTTAAAGCTTTCTCCTTTAAAGCATGTTCTCAGGAAATACCTCTGTCAGGCTCTTGTTCTAAGGAGACAGCATCTGACTACCTCAAATCCACATATGATTTTTCACACTTATGGGTCTTGTGGATGGGAAATCTTTGGGTATTTTGGAGATCTAATTTCATAGTCTTCCTGGGAGAAAATAAGAGCTTAATCTGCATTTAATACCCCCTCTAGCTTTTCATAAATTTATACATCATGCAACAGTATAAAAAAAAAAAGCTGTCATGCTACTAAAAATGGCTTTGATCCATTCTTTGAGTTCTTTATTAGCACTAAATGGAATAAATATAAAATAAATGCAAATGTAACTATTTTTGCTTAATTGTCAAGCTTGCATTTATAGAATGAGGGACATTTGCAGAAACTTACAGCATATTTCCACATAGCTTTGTTTAATATTTATTAGGATGCAGCCACGTGTTCCCTTTACATGACACACTAACTGTCCAACATCACCTGTTTTAGCAATAATCAATTTTATGAAGCTGGTGGTAGTCCTATTTTACAGATGGAAGTGATTAGAGAGAGCATTGAAAATATGTGTTGCACAGTATGTTGCAGGGACCTGTGCCAGTACAAAACTGCATCTATATTCTATACTGGTATGAACATCTGAATGTGCTAAGATTGTTTTCCTCAGCTTTTTTTCTTTTTGCTTCAGTTTCTTTAAGCAGGAACAAACAAACCAACAAAAAGTGCGTGTCACTCTACCATATTGTTTCCTACTTATTATACTTCATTAATTAAAAATAAAAGCCAATATATATCTTAGGCAAAGAATCTTACTAAGTTGACAGCTTAGAAATGTAAACTCTCTTTTTGTTTGGGGAACAAATAATCCTTAAAGACTGAGTGCAAAAGTTTACCTATATTGCCCTCAGCCTTGACCTATTAAGCACAGCTCTGGGAGTCAGCAAGTGGTGGTGGTGGTGCTTTAGAAATGACCTTGTCAATACTTCCCTGCCACCAAGAGTGCTAATTAATGCCAATTGAGAGCCTCCTTTTTTTTTTTCTTTGTTTGTTTGTTTCTGGAACATATGTCCATAAGCATTAAACACAAACTCCCAACTCATTTTATCAAAGTCAAAAATAACAGGTAATTTATTTTGGTCCTGGCTAACACAGCTAGATTGTAATGTTATAAGAAATTCTGAATCCTGCTCTTAGTCAGGATCGGCTATTAGATTCCTGCACACTCTAAACAGCATTCATATTTACCTTATTTTGACACATATATGTCTTAATGAGGTCTAAAATGCACTGGTTGAAAAGTGGCAAAGTTAAAATCATGGGAGACCCGTGCTTCTTGCTTACTGTATATTCTGCACTCTGCCTCATTTTTAAAAGTAATGCATTGTTACATAGATAAATGGTCTTTATTTTGTTTTTCTTTTTAATCTTGGTGGGGGTAAAGGCTAGGGTAAATAGCTTATTCTTAATTGAACCAAATCTGTGTACACAGTGTGTCCATAAAAGAGCCTCCACATTAGCGTTTGGTGATGCAAATGAAGGTGCCCCTGCTGTTTCTTTTTTCCTTTCTAAAGTGCCCTTTCAATCAGTGGTTGGGAAAGGACAAGACATTTGTGACTCACAGCTTGTTTTATTTTGTGTGCCCAGAAGAGGACTTTCATTCATTCCAGGGTAGCTTTACAATAACATTCTCACAAACAGTATCTAGGCTATTTCTTCTTGGTGCAAAGTACATGGTATATTTTCTGAATTCACTTTAGACAGGAAAGCTGTTTCATTTATCTGGCAAATATTTTTCTAATTTGAGTGTTTCTCTGGATTCCATTATGAAGCTATTGTCTTTTCATTTCAAAATAAACACAATCATTGATCTTTAGAGGACAATCACATTTTACTGTAAAATGCACTATTGCCATATGTTCTTCAGTGCCCTAATTATGTTATTTCACATTATTCAAGTTGTGACCCACCTAGTGCAGTGAAATATCATGAGTCTTCTTACAGCACATTAGAATTTCACGAGAAGTAGAAAAATAAATTTATTTAAAACAAGATGGAGTTCTGGCTGCTAACACATTATAAATGTCTCTCTTTTAAATACCCAAACTGGCACACTCAAAATACAGGGACATTTTTTACTAGTGTTTTATGCAATTATTCAGGTAACTTCTCTTAATGTTCCATTCATCATCAGATAAGAGAAATCTTTGTCATAAAAATTAGTTAATATTAGTTAAAGGTAGCTACATTCAATCAATTTGTTTCTATTTTGTTTTACTTTTGCTGGAAAAACTGAGAGTATTACATAAACAGCCTTTATGTTGCTTGCAAAAACATGCCCAGTTACAATGACAGGTAACATAAATCTTTATCTGATTTATAAACCAATCTATGTAAACTTATTATATGTTTTATTTGATTCTAGCCATTAGCTTGATCTAGGACATAATTCTAAAGTAGATATCATAGCAGCAATTTGCTGTACTATGCCAGATTCATCTGCATAAATCTATACCTGTTTCTAGAACACTGAGATGCATGCTTGTGAAAAAGAAATGCTATTCATACTATATGTTTGTGGAATTTGGGGAAAAGTCAAACTATTGGGCTTCACCTCAAATAACAACGCTCACCTCCCCAGAGGCAACACTGTTGTCTGTATTAACTACATCATCAATAAGATTCCTATTTTTCAGTTGTTAAATCAGAAGTTACGAATGCAGAGAAGCCTTTCCACATGTTTTTGACTGGTCTGAAGTCACTGAGTTGTATCCTCATCCAGCTGGAGTAGGACATCCTTTTGAAAAACCACATCAGTCATCCATTCGAAGCCAGTTAACTCTGGGCTTTCAAGGTAGGCCAACTGGCAGAGTCAAATTCAACCAGTTTTCTGCCTGCTTCTCTTTGAGTTAAATATCATGTACCAAATGATGAAGACATGCTCTGAGGGCATCAAACCTTAACAAAGGACACACAGTACAGCATTAGCAAATTTATGTGCTCTTGTTTTAAACTTTTCAACTTATTTCCCTCTTGATGTGCATTGGGACTCAGTTGCAGTGAAAGAAAAGCAAAATACATATTTTCTGCCCCAGGGCTAGGACCTCCTGGGGTTAATTTGCATACAGGACTTTATCTTATGTCAAACATAAGAATCTTCTGACTTCTGATTCCTGAAGATCACAGCCAAGTAGCTGGAAGCTGAGTCCACCTGCTTCTGCCCCCAATCCGCATTTTCAGTTGAACTTCCAACAATCAACCTGAACAATCAATGGAATCTTAGCTAATATGTCATTTTGAAGCTAAGGAGTACTAAAGATGCTTCAGATCAGCTGGTAAGGGGGTGTTATAAGTAAAAGGGGAAATACCCTGTGAGAGGTTCCTGTTGCAGCTGGGAGATCAGACAGAAATTACAGCTTTGGAGCTCCCTTCCACCTCAGAGCCAGGGGATTTAGTTCCATACAGGGATTCCCAACCCAAATTGTGGGAAATTTAGGGATATCCACTGAGGCTCTGAGGCCAAGGCTGCATGCTCACAGTGAGCACTACTTCTGTTGTTGAAAGGCCAACCTGGAGAGCTCAGGATAGGGGCTCAGACTGCTAAAGGGACCGGGTTGATGAACCTTGGCCTGTCAGAGGCACCTACAGGCTGCAGCCAGCAGTGACTCTGAAAGACATTTTGTTTATTGGGAAGGTTTTATGTGCAGAGAATTAGACAGTGACTAAGTTCTGTGGCATGGGTACTGCATACAGACTTTTAAAATGAACTGAAATGTCGATGGGCAAGGTCCCCACGCACAGTCACTGTGCCAGCAGAGAGACCAGATTGCAATTGCAGCTACAGAGTTCCCTCCCCTTTGAACAGCAGGGCTGTAAAAATACCCACAGCAATAGAGAGGGAAGAGGAGGCTGCAAGGTCTTTGGCCACGGGAAGCAGCGAGGTTCCACCACACCTATGAAAATCAGAGATCACAAATTCAGTGTGAAGTGCATCTATGGTTTAGGCATCAGGCTGAAGAGTTAGCTATATGAGCTCACATGAAGAGAGAAACCATGCTGATGCAACAGGACTTCTGAGGGTGGCAGAGAGAAGTAGCATAAAATAGATCTCTGATTTCTGGGGAGAAGCAGGGTAGAAACCAAAACAAAAAATTGGCTGAGTGGATTGGGAAAGAGAACTGGTTTCCCCACTCTCAAGAGTGCTAGCAGGGCCCCGCCCTACATTGTACTATTGCAGGAGCTGTTGCAACTGCAGAGAGGAGACTAGCTGAATGGGAAAATTTTTCTTTGGCCCATTCTGAACTTTTCTCAGCCATGCCAAGCCACACAGGCTCTTTGGGGCCTTTCCCACTGAAATCAACTGGGCAGAGAGATCAGAAATTTGCTCAACAAGGGGTTTCTTGGGCCCCATCCAGATCAGCTTGCAAGCACATCAGGAGCTGCATGGAACAGAGAGTTCTGGACTGTGTCTCCTGCAAGTCTGTGGGCTGGGAGTTAGACGTGCAAGAATTGAGCACCTGGGACACTTTGCAGAGAAGCAAAACCACTCTCAGCCTACACTACCCTGGGAAGGGAAAGGAGAGCCTGTTCCCCTTCAACAGGGTTGCAGGCATCACCTCCAATAAGGAAACTTCAGAACATCCTTGCCAGGTCCAAGACTCCCCCACTGGGAGAATTTCCACAGGGGGAAGAAAGAGACACTCTGAATAAGGACTTTCAAAGTGTGACTTTTGGAGGAAATCACCTGGGAATAGGACAGAGGGCTTAGCTTCCTACTGAAGTCTTGGTATTAGAGAGAGAGTTTAGCCCCACCCAATCTGTGGGCTGGTGTTGCCCCAGCCCCCAATGAGACTCTTTTGATCTATCCCCTGAAGTCCAGAGCTGCTGAACTTACTCCTGCAAAGCGGGAAGCTGAATGTACCCATCCTGAATGAGCAGTGAGCCTCCACCGTGAAGAAGCAATGGCTAGAGTATCTGGAAGAGACTGAAGGGGTTGGCTTTGCGTGGGTGCTGTGCTTCCTTCACTGAGAGCCCTACAGAATGCATGATCAACAAAGTGGGAAGCATGGCAGCCCTATCTCAACAGGGCTGGTATCAGCTTACAGACCCTCATCAAAAGGCTCTGGAGGAAACAAAAAAAAAACAAACAGGTAATTTCGGGGAAAAGCAGAGTGGCTAAAAGGGGGAGGCTAACCTCAGATAGCCTCAGCTCTTATACAGAGCTGCCACCAGCTGAAAGCAGGAAGAAGCTGATTCTCTTACACAGACCGGCCCCTCACATGCACAAGCAAGTCCAGTAAACATAGACACAATCAGTGAACAGTCTGGTAGCTACAAAAAGAGAGCCAAGGGCTGGTTAACACAACTTGTGAAGGTGACCTGTTACTGAACCCCACCCAACTGGACCTAGAGTCAACAAAATCAGTGGTGGGCTCTAGCTCACACCAAAGCTCAAACTAACTAGCCACTCAATAAGTAAACCCAAAGGGGAATTCCTGGTGGACTGCAGATGTTGCTGGGAACACCACCACATCAAGGTGCAGCAACTGCACAGCATCCCACATACAGAGGTTGAAGGTTACTCTTACAGTCACCCAGCCTGAAGGGATGACTCTACCCACAAAAGAGCCACCATCATTTAAGATGCAAATACAACAGAGGGGCACAGAACCCACAGAAATACTCCTAGTCCATGGAGTTCAGGTTATATGAAGGATTGGGCAACTAACCCGAGCAAGATACCTTTATAATAAAAAAAATCAAAGTAAGCTTGGAATACAGGGAGCACCACCTATTGAACACACACAAATCAAATAGGTGACAGAGAAAAATGTCCCAAGCAAAAGAATGACAGAAATCCTCACAAAAAGAACTAAAAGATATAGATGAAATGGAAGCAATGCAAATACTAGATGCAGAGTTTAAAATAATGGTTATAAAGGATGCTCAAAGACCTTAGGGGAAGAATAGACTATATCAGTGAGAACTTAAATAAAGAGATAATAAGCATTAAAATGGATATCAAAACCATAAATAAGAACCAGTCACAGATGACAATTACAATATCTGAAATAATGGGGGTTGGCTTTGGGGGTAGGGGGTGAGGCAGGTGAGAGCAATGGGAGAAAAATTGGGACAACTGTAAAAGAACAACAATAAAAAAATCAAACCCTGGTTGGTGTGGCTCAGTGGATTGATTGCCGGCCTGTGAACCAAAGTGCCACTGGTTTGATTCCCAGTCAGGGCACATGCCTGGGTTCTAGACCCTCTCTTTCTCCTTCCCTTCCCCTCTTTCTAAAAATAATTAAATAAAATATTTTTTAAATCCAAAAATAAAATAAAATAAAAAGAATTTGCTTGAAGGAATCAATAGTAGGTTAGATAAAGCAGAGGACTGAATTAGCAAATTAGAGGACAAGAAGACAGTATCCACTCAAAGGGAAAATAAAAAAGAAAGGAGACTTAAGAGAACTGAGGAAAGTCTAAGGGACCTTTGGGATAACATCAAGTGTAACAACATCTGCAACATATGAGTGCCAGAAGGAGATGAATATGAGAGAGGGATAGAGAACCTATTTGGAGAAATAATGTCAGAAAAAAATCCCGAACCTGAAGGAAAAAAAGGGCACAGAAGTTCAGGAAGGACAAAGAGTACCAATAAAGATGAACACAAAGAGCTTTCAGCTCTCAGCTTGGTGGAGATGAAGGTACAACTTTCTTCAGCTGTCCAGAATCCAGCTGCATCCACCATGCTTCCGAAGTTCAACCCCAATGAGATCAAAGTCGCATGCCTGATGTGCACTGGACCTGTCTCCCAAAAAATGTTGGTGATGACATTGCCAAAGCAACCAGTGATTGGAAGGGTCTGAGGATTACAGTGAAACTGACCATTCAGAACAGACAGAGTAAGATTGAGGTAGTGCCTTCTGCCTCTGACCTGATAACCAAATCCCTCAAAGAACCACCATGAGACACAAAGAAACAAACAAACAAAAAACACATTAAGCACAGTGGAATTATCACTTTTTTTTTTTTTTTTTTTTTTTTTTTTTTAGTGTTTTGTTTTGGTTTTCTTTATTTTTTGTTTGGGTTTTTTTTTTTTTAAGTATATTTTATTGATTATATTGTTACAATAGTTCCAATTTTTTCCCCTTTGCTCCCCTCCGCCCAGCACCCCCCTTCCCCGACAATCCCCTCTCCAAGTCCATGCCCATGGCTCACCCTCTCACCCTTTCATATATTCTTCTTCTTTTTAAAAAAAAATAATTAATTAATTAGTTAAATATTTTTTTAATGTTTTTTATTGATTATATTGTTACGACAGTTCCAATTTTCTCCCCCTTGTTCCCCTCCACCCAGCACCCCCCTCCCCCAGAAATGCCCCCCAAGTCCATACCCTTGATTCGTAAAAATTAACTATCCCCCCCCTCTCAAATATTAGGACCCTTTGTAATCTTGTAAAGGACAATGGGCGAAGGTCTCAAGCTCCTCTAGCTGCTTCAAGCTGGACATGGTCGTCGTCCTACCTACCCTTGGGTCCAGAAAACCCTAATAAGAGTGGGGGTGTGGAGGGGAGGGTGGCCAAAAAACAATCCCTCCCTCTCAGACTTGAGACCCTTTACAATCTTATAAAGGACAATGGACGAAGGTCTCGGGCTCCTCTAGCTGCTTCAAGCTAAACATGGTCGTCGTCCTACCTACCCTTGGGTCAAGAAATCCCTAATAAGAGTGGGGGTGTGGAGGGGAGGGTGGCCTTCCCACAAGGGGAAGGATCGTGCAGACTCCAGGTTGGTTGGCTGTCTCTGGACAACGGCATGCTTGGTTTAACAGGCTGGCATCCTTGTTGTATTCTGGGGGCAACAGGGTTAAAGGACATCATTCAATCCGTAACCACTAGATGACAAAAGACAGGTATTAATTTTTCAATGTCCCACATTAGGGAAAAGAAGGGTTTCTTTGGAGGAAGGTATGCCAGGTACATCTCACCTGTCCATAACCCTTTTGCCCATTATACTTAGTTTGGACTCAGGGAAATATTTTAGGTATCCCCCCTCTCAGGCCATCTGGGCTCTTTCTGTCCAAGCCATTAGGATAGAAAAGAGAAACCAGTTTTAAAGTGAAGCCCACAGACCACCCCATTCTTCACCAAACCAGCCACTTAGTTCAGCCAAACCATTGAGTCTCAGGAGGCAGCAATGCAGACAGGATTAAGTGAGGCCTATACGTACAGACAATCACTCAGGTTATGAGATCGTATGCTTATGCCCTTTGAAAACAGAAAACACATGTTAATTTATGTAACATAACCCCCACACAAGTTTATAGATCTGTAGGATTGTCTTATCGGAAAGACATCCAGTTGCAAGGCATTTGACATTCTTCTTGCCTGTAAATTAAACATCTTTGATAATGCCACAGACATAGTTTAACTTTCAAATGAAAACAAATTTTAAATGAAAAGAAACTTTAAAGACGGTTAGCTGAACTACTTTATAGTCTACCACTGGGCATTGTAATCTTCCTTGAATCTTGATTTTTCTCCCTAAGATTACCCTCCTTGTCATTAAAGGGACTGTATTAAGTTCATTTTTAATTTATCCTGTTCATTTTCATAAACACAACAAGAGCAGCAAATGATCACTTATGGTCTTTAGTTCTGCTTTGCTGGAACTTACTCAAGGAACATTTAGGGTGACCTTCAGTCTGCCCTTCAGGGCACAAAAGCTGAGCCACATACCTGGCATTCAGCCTTGCCTGTAAACACCTGTCTTTTCCAGGTCCTTCTGGTTTTCCATTGTGCCTTAAGGTCCCTTCTAGCCATCTTTCAGGAAAACAACCTTCATTCCTTCCCTGGAAAGATTGCTATGGACCGCTCATCCATCCAAGGTACCAGGCCTTTTATCTCATGGACTTTTATTACCTTTGAAGGTCAGTCCCAGTAGCTCAGGGCTTTTTGGTAACAACCAAAGCCCAAGCATGTCTCCTTTAGGCATGACATTCCAGTCAAAGTCTTAGTCAAAAAAATCGTTATTAACAACTGGTCTTATTAGTTTTATGCAAAGAAACTTAGGTCATTACTTACTTCTTTAGAATGCCAAATTCTGGAGGGATCAGATAGGGAGAAAATATATACAGTGTGAAGGAAAATCCTTGTCCTTCTAATATTCACTGAATTTGCATTTCTATTCTTTTTATTTTTATTTTCCCCCACTAAAAATTTTTCTGTTTGTTTGTTTTTCCATTACAGTTGTCTCACTTTTTTCCCCCTCTTGCTTCTCTGCACCCTGTCCCTCCCTTCTCCCACATTCAGTCCCCACCCAGTTGTCCATGTCGATGGGTCATTTATACATGTTCTTTGACTAGACCCTTCCCCTTCTTACCACTTCTCTCCCTCCCATCTCCCCCTTTGTTACTGTTAGTTTATTCCTCGTTTACATACCTCTGGTTGTATTTTGCTCATTTTTTTGTGTTGTTCATTAGTTTCCTTTAACAGGTGATATAATAAGGTAATTTTCTTTTGTTGCCTGGCTTATTTCGCTAAGTGTAATTCTCTCTAGTTCCAATCATGTTGTTGCAAATGGTAGAAGTTCCTTCTTTCTTTCAGTACTTATTCATTGTCATTTTCCCCCTTTGTACTCGTGTTCCTCTCTGTGTCTCTCTGTTTCTTCATCTTCTTAAAGCAGACCCTTTAGCATCTCTTTCAATACTGGTTTGGTGGAGATGTATTCTTTTAACCTTCTTTTGTCTTGGAAACTCCTTATTTCACCTTCCATTTTGAATGAGAGTCTTGCTGGGTAGAGTATTCTTGGTTGTAGGCCTTTGTTTTTATTACTTGGAATATATTTTGCCATTCCCTTCTGGCTTGTAGTGTTTCTGCTGAGAAATCTGATGATAGCCTTATTGGAGTTCCCTTGTATGTTGTTAGTTGTTTCTCTCTTGCTGCTTTTAGGATTCTCTCTGTGTCTTTGAATGTTGCCATTTTAATTATGATGTGTCTTGAAGTGGGCCTGTTGGGGTTCATCTTCATTGGGACCATCTGTGCTTCCTGGACTTGCATGATTCTTTCTCTCTTCATGTTAGGGAAGTTTTCTGTCATTAGTTTTTCAAAGAGGTTTTCTATTCCTTGCTCTTCTTCTTCTCCTTCTGGAATTCCTATGATACGGATATTATTACGTTTCATGTTGTCCTGCAGCTGTCTTAGAGCCTCTTCAGTCTTGTTCAGCCTTTTTTCATTTTGTTGCACTGTCTGTGAGTTTTTGTCTACATTGTCCTCCAGCTCGCTGATATGATTTTCTGCTTCCTCTAGCCTGTTTTTAATTCCTTCTACTGTGTTCTTCAATTCAGAGATCGTATTCTTCATTTCCTCCTGGCTCTTATTGATAGCTTCCATGTCCTTTTTGATTCTGGTATAATTCTCAGTAAGTTCCTTATAGTTCTTCTGGAGTTCACTGTAGTTTTTCTGCAGTTCTTTGTAGTTTCCGCTGAGCTCATTGAGCTTCTCCATAATACATGCTTTCAATTCCATATCTGATAGTTAGCTCCCCTCTATTTCATTTAGCACTCTTTCTGGGGACTCTACCTTCCCTTTCGATGGGGGGTTGTTTCTCTGTCTCCCCATTTTTGTGACTCCTATTGTTTGTTGGTGCTTCTTAGAATGATCTGCACTTCCTGGATCTGCCCCTGGTGGCATCAGATCCTGTACCAATCTGGGCCTAGGCAGCCTATTGGAGACTTTCAGGGATCTATTGCCTTTGTCTGGCTTCTTGTTAATCTATTCAATCTGTGATTAGCTGTCAGGCTTAAGGACCATGGGCGTGGCAGCTTAATTCCTGTAGGCAGGGCCTTTGCTTCCCCTCAGGCTGACGCCACTTGGCTGGGAATGGTCTGTCTGCAGTGTGGGGATGAGTCAGTACTGGTACCCAGCCGGCCGCTTCCCCAACTCTCCCCTCAAAGCCACCACACCAAACTCTCCCCAAGCATTTCATGTCCTCTCTGTCTTCCCTCTGCTTGTGCCCAGGGTAAGTGGGGGCCAAAATATTTTTGTATGCGATCCGCTTAAGAGCTCTTTTTCTCCAGCTGTTTCTCTCCAGCTAGCAAGAAACCCTGTGGCTTTTCGCTTTTCTCAGCTGGATACTATTTTACTTTCCACTCTGTTGCTGTAGGCTGGGGAGCCCGGCTGGGGGTTTGGACCCTGCCCTTCTCAGGGGGAATCCCCGGCTGCTGATCTGTTTCTCAGTCCCTTCAACTGCCACCCGTGTGAGCCCAGCCAGCCTTTCCGCATCTCCACACTCCCTACCGGTCACGTTGTGATGTAGCGGCCTTTTCTGTCTCTCCGTGGTTATAAGACTTCTCTCCAGCTGGTGTTCGGTTGGTTATTCCAGATGATTTCTCCAAAATTACGTTGTAAATCCAGACTAGTTCTGGGAGGAAGTTAGTGTAGCTTCCACTTACTCCTCCGCCATCTTGTTTCTGGAATTATCACTTTTGATGAGATGGTCAACATTGCCTGACAGATGTGGCACTGATCTTTAGCTAGAGGACTTTCTGGAACCATTAAAGAGATCCTGGGGACTTCCCAGTCTGTGTTCTGCAATGTTGATGGCTGTCACCTTCATGGCATCAGAGATGACATCAACAGTGGTGCAGCTGAATACCTAAATAGTTAAGCACTACAAAGGGAAATATTTCAATTAAAGATCATTTGACAACCAAAAGAAATGAACCCAAACAGACTTACACCAAGACACATTTAAAATGGTAATGCCTGAACTGTAATTGAAAAACCAAAAATAAAAATAAATATATAAATAAAATAAAATAAAATGGTAATGCTTGAAAACAAAGAGAATTTTAAAGGAAGCAAGAGAGAGATAGTCAGTTACATACAAGGGAACCCCCATTAGAATCTCAGCTAATTTCTCAACAGGAACACTACAGGCCAGAAGATATTGGCAGGAAATATTCAGAGTAATGAAAGCTAAGAACATGCAGACTAGCTTGCTCTCTCATGAAAGGCTGTCATTTAAAATCAAAGACAAAATAAAGAGCTTCCCAGATAAAGTAAGGTTAAAGGAGTTTACTACCAACAAACCAGTGTTGCAAAAAATGTTAAAGGACCTTTTGTAAGAAGGAAAAGAAATAGAAAAACATAGGTTCAATATTAAAAATGGAATAAATAAATACCTATCTATAATAACTTTATATGTAAATGGATTAAATATTCCAATAAAAAGACATAGAATAGCTGAATGGATAAGAAAACACAACCTATATGTATGTTGTCTACAAGAGACCCACTTCAAAGCAAAAAAATCTCCACAGGTTGAAAGTAAAAGATACAAGAAAATATTCCATGCAAATGAAAACAAATAAAAAACAGGCATGACAATACTTATATCTGGCAAATTAAGACTTCAAAAGGAGGGCCATCAAAAGAGACAGATGGGGCAATACAGAATCCTAAAATGGTCAATCTTACAGGAGGACATTCCCCTTGTAAACATATATGCACCCAATACAGAAGCACCTAAATGTATTTTAAAAACTTTTGATGGACTTTAAGGAAGATATCAACAACAATACCGTTACAATAGGGGATTTTAACACCCTAATGTCAACAATGGACAGATTTTCTAGACAAAAAAATATCAAGAAGGATGTAGCAGCATTAAATGACAAACTAGACCAAATGGATTTAATTGATATATACAGAACATTTTACCTCAAAGAAGTATATATGTTCTTCTCAAGTGCACATGGATCACTCTCAAAGAGACCATGCTAGGCCACAAACAAATCCTTAACAAGTTCAAGAAAACTGAAATCATATTGTAGGGGCATCAGATATTCTCTGTAAAAAGTTCCAGAGGTCTGTTAAATATGTAAATATGTAGGTGCTTCAGATATTCTCTTTAAGAAGTAACAAAGGCCTGCTAAAAAGCCGTAGAAGGGAGTTATGTTACAGCCACTTGGTAATTTACAAGCTAAGAGACCCCAGCCCAGCTTCTTCCCATAACCCCTATCTCTTCCCTTTTGATTGTGACTTGTTTATAACATTTTCAAAGTTATATTTTACAGGATATCTAGCCTTTTGAAGATAGATTGTTTTTACAGAGAGCTGTGCTGCTGCCTCTGGAGATAACTTTACCACCCTGCAAACTTTTGGCCCTGCGAATTCCTGTTCCTGCCTGACACTCCTGCAGCCCTGTCCTGCCCCCTACCACCCACTTCCCAAAGCTGCTTCCCACTGGAGGAGAAAAACCCTATATAAGCTTTGCCCTAAATGCCATTCAGTGTCGCTGCTTGTTGGAGACTTATTCACGTCTCAGCCTGACCTCCGACAATAAACTTTGCTTGCTTTACCCACTGTCTCAGAGTATTCAGTCTCGCTTGTGTACCCGCAACAATATTTAATTCAGGCATTTTCTTGGATCACAATAGCATGAAATTAGAAATCAATATCAATGAAAAGACTCAAAAACATTCAAATATGTGGAGGATAAATAGCATATCATTAAATAATAAATGGGTAAGCAATGAGATCAAGGAGGAGACTAAATATTCCTAGAAACAAAGAAAAATGGACACACAAAAACCCAAAATTTATGGGACACAGCAAAAGAAGTCCTGAGAAAGAAGTTCATACCACTACAGGACTACCTCAACAAGCAAGTAAAATATCAAATAAACTAACACTACACATAAAAGAACTAGAAAAACAACAACAAACGAAGCCCAGAGCAAGTAGAAAGAGAGAAATAATTAAGTTCAAAGATGAAATCAATGACATAGAGACTAAAAAAAAAAAAAAAAATACAAAAGGTCAATGAATCCAGGAGCTTGTTCTTTGAAAAGAAAAACTACAGGAACAAACCTTTTACTAGACACATAAAAAAAAAAAAAAAAAGAGAGAGAGAGAGGGAGAGAGAGAGAGAGAGAGAACTCAAATAAGTAAAATCAGAAATGAAAGAGGCAAGATAACAACTGATACCACAGAAACACAAAAGACAGTAAGAAATTACTATGAACAACTGTATGTCAAAAAACTGGTCAATCTGTGCAAAATGGATAAATTTCTAGAAAAATACAATCTCCCAAAACTTAAACAGGAAGAAGCAGAAAACCTGAATAGACTGATAATAATGAATGAAATTGAAGCAGTAATCAAAAAAACTCTTGGCACATAAAAGCCCTGGACCAGATGGCTTCACAGGCAAAATTTAACAATCATTCAAAGAATTATCACTGATCCTTTCAAAACTATTCCAAAAAATTCAAGAAGAGGGAAGACTTCCAATCTCTTTCTATGAAGCCAGTATTATCCTAATTCCAAAACAAGATAAAGACACAACAAAGAAAGAAAATTATAGGCCAATATCACTAACGAACATGTATGCTAAAATTGTCAACAAAATATAAGCAGACTGAATACAGCAATATATCAAAAAGATCATACACCATTATCAAGTGGGATTTATTCCAGGAATGCAGATTGGTACAACACCAGCAAATCAACTAATGTAATATATCACACAAACAAAATGAAAAAATAATCACGTAATATCAATAGATGCGGAAAAAGTATTCAATAAGATCCAGTACCTATTTATAAAAAAACAAAACAAAACAAAACAAAAACCTCTTAGAAGAGTGAGAATAAAGGGACCATATCTCAACATAATAAAGGTCATATATGTAAAACCTATAGCTAATATTATTCTCAATGGACAAAAACTAGAAAGCAATTTCTCTTAAGATCAGGAACAAGGCAAGGGTGTCTACTTTCACCACTCTTATTCAACATAGTTTTGGAGATCCTAGCCACAGTGATTGGACAAGAAGAAAAAAATAAAAGGCATACAAGTTGAAAAAGGAGGAGTAAGGCTGTCAGTATTTGTAGATGACATGATATCATATATAGTAAACTCTAAGGCTCTCCTAAAAGCTACTAATTAGCAGGATACAAAATCACACCAAGAATTTGATGGCTTTTTTATACACTAATAATTAGCTATCAAAAAGAGTAACAAAGAAAACACTTCTATTTACTATTGCAACAAAAAAAAATTGTACTTAAAACTAAATTTAGAGAGGGTTGGGCAGATGGTGGAGGAGTGAGGGGAGACTGAGCTTGCTTGCTCCTGAGACCTGTCTGTAGTTTAGGCCAATTGTGGACAGAACATCTAATTTAACATCTGGATACTGGCAGAAGTTGAGTCTCAGCACTGCTGGCTCAGAGAAGACTGTCTGGGAGGGACCTGTCTGGTGAGGATAGTAGAGGAGAAAGGGGAGAGACAGGATTTTTGGCTGACTTGGCTCCCCGAGCTGTGGTTGGTAGTGATAAAAAAAATTTATTGACCCTAAGTTTCCCCTGAGAGGAGTCTGGGATGGAGAGCAAGGCTCTGCTTGCTGGCAGGCCAGGAATGGGCCAGGTGGCATCTGGCTCTGAGAGGCAAGGAACAGCATATTTTTTTCTGTGCATGTGATTGTGTTTTTGTCTTTGTTTTTCCATGTCGGTAAGAAATAAAAAATACAATTTCTGAACTGAAGAACACAGTAGAAGCAATCAAAAGCAGGCTGAATGAAGCAGAGGATCAGATCAGTGAGTTAGAGGACAACGTAGAAAAAAAATTCCAGACAATGCAACAGAATAAAAAAAGCCTGAAAAAGAATTAAGAGGGTTTACGAGAACCACAGGACAACGTGAAATGAAACAACATCCATAAAATAGGGATACCAGAAGGAGAAGAACAGGAGCATAAGATAGAAAACCTGACTGAAAAAGTAATGCCAGAAAACTTTCTTAACTTGATGAGAGAAAAAATCATGCAAGTCCAGAAGCACACAGGATCCCAATGAAGATGAACCAAAAAAGGCCCACTCCAAAGCACATCATAATTAAAATGGCAATATTCAGAGGCAAAGAGAGAATCTTAAGGACAGCAAGAGAATAACAGCAAATAACATACAAGGGAGCTCTGATAAGGCTATCATCATATTTCTCAACAGAAACACTACAAGCCAAAAGGGAATGGCAAAAAATATTTAAAGCAATGAAAAACAAAATCCTACAACCAAGACTACTATGTCCAGCAAAGCTATCTTTCAAAATGGAAGGTGAAATAAGGAGTTTCCCAGAGAAAGAAAGACAAAAAGAATACATCTCCACCAAACCAGCATTGCAAGAGATGCTAAAGGGCCTGCTTTAAGAAGAAGAAAAAGAGAGGGGGAGAGGAACACAAGTACAAAGGGAAATGAATAAATACCTGTCAATAATAACTTTAAATATAAATGGATAAAATGCTCCAATTAAAAGATATAGGGTAGGGGAATGGATATGAAAACATGACTCACATATATGCTGTCTACAAGGGACACACCTGAAAACAAAAGATTCACACAGACTGAAAGTGAAGGGAAGGAAAAAAGTATTCCAACCAAGTGGACATGAAAAAAAGTTGGGGTAGCAATACTTATATCAGACAAAACAGATTTCACAGCAAAGGCAATAAAAAGAGACAAAGAAAGACACTTCATAATACTTAAGGGAACAATCCATCAAGAAGATATAACCCTGGTAAACATATGTGCACCCAACATAGGAGCACCCAAATATATAAGGAAAATATTGAAAAACTACAAGGATTTCAACAACAACACACTCATAGTAGGGGATTTTAACACCCCATTGTTAACAATGGACAGATATTTGAAGCAAAGAAACACCAAGAATATTGAGGCATTGAACAACACTCTAGATCAAATGAACTTAGTCGATATATATAGAACTTTTCACCCCAAAGAGGTAAAAGATACATTCTTTACAAATGCACATGGAACATTTTCAAACATAGACCACATGATAGGAAGTAAAACAAGCCTGAACAAATTCAAGAAACCCGAAATTATATAAAGCATCTTCTCAGATCACAAACGTTGAAACTAGAAATCAAACTCAAGGAAAAAACTCAAAGACATTCAAACTCATGGAGAATAAATAACATAATATTAAATAATAAATGGGTTAACAATGGCATCAATGAAGAAATCAAGAAGTTTCTGGAAACAAATTATAATGAACACAACAGGTCAAAATCTATGGGACACAGAAATACAGTCCTGAGGGGAAAGTTCATAGAAATACAGGCCTATCTAAGAAGGACAAAAGAATTTCAAATAAAAAACCTAACCCAACAACTACAAGAACTAGAACAACAACAACAACAACAACAACAACAACAAAAGCCCAGGGCTAGTAGTAGAAAGGAAATCACCAAGATCAGAGCAGAATTAAATAACATAGAGATAAATGAACAATTCAAAAGATGAACAAAAGTAGGAGCTGGTTATTTGAAAAGATAAACAAAATTGACTAGGCTGTAGCCAGGCTGAACAAGAAAAAAAGAGAGGAACCAAATAAAAAAGATCAGAAATGAAAGGGGAAAAATCACAACTGATACCACAGAAAGACAAAGGATTGTAAGAAATTACTACAAATAACAGTATGGCAAGAAACTTGACAGCCTAGATGAAATGGACAACTTTCTAGAAACATAATCTTCCAAAACTGAATGAAGAAGCAACAGAAAGCATGAACAGGCTGATAACGAAGAGTTAAATTGAAGCACTAATCAAAAAACTCCTAGCAGATTTCTAGCCAAGAAGGAGGCCTAGACTGACACGCTCCATTTCCCTCCATAACTAAGAAGGACTATGACTAACACAAAACCAGAAATAACCAGAAGTTCCAGAAAATAAAGCTACATGGAAGTCCAATGTATGAAGTTATAAACAAGTGATGCTAATCCAGATGGGTAAGAGGGTGAAGCAGGGGAGGAGAGATCAAAGTGTGCCAGCGGTGGCAGCTGCAGTGAAGAGCGGCGGGACTTCAGTAAGCACAGACACCCATACTTAAGGTGAGGCGAGAAGCACCTGGGAAGTACCCCCTGGATGCAGACCAAACCCATCAGTTCACGATTCCAATGCCAGGGAAGGCAGACCCCCATTCCCTCGGACTGTGAGGCCCAGAGGGCATGGAGATGGAGAAGCAGGATCCTAGTCTCTCAGAGGATAGCGAATGGCAGGAATCCACCTTGGACCCCCACCCAAACACAAAGCACCACAGTGTAGTGTGGTGAGAAAAGTTGCCCGGTAGTGATGAGTGCACAGGGCTCTGCCCCCAATAGCATAGGAGGTGTGACAGCCCCGCCCAAGAATGAAAGATAAACAAACCTGTCAGGATGGCTGGGATAATGATAGAGATCGCAATCACACAGCTGAACAAAAAGCAAATACATGAATTAACAAATGAGCAGATAAATAATTTTTCGGAGGATCAGTCTAGAGCTATAGTTATAAGGAAGCTTACAGAAATAACAGTGGGGCTTAATCAAGATGGAGAAGGAATGAAGGCTAGTGCTGCTGAAATTAATGAAAACACATACAAAACAAGTGGTGAGGGAAGGACAACCAAGGATCAAATAAACAAATCAAAACATTGGGAAGGAGCATAGTCAATGGATGCATAAAGAGGAAACAAAAAGTAAGGAAAATGAGGAGAAGCTCAGAAAGCTCTGGGACAACTAGAAGTGAGCGAACATCTAAATTATAGGGTTGCTAGAAGATGAAGAACTAGAAATTGAAAAATTGAGTGAAAAAATAATGAAGCAGAACTTCCCTAACTTGGGGAAGGAAATAGACTTACAGGTCCAGGAAGCACAGAGAGTTCCAAATAAATTGGACCCAGGGAGAACCACACCAAGACATTATAATCAAAATGTCAAAAATTAAAGATAAAGAGAAAACCTTAGAAGCAGCAAGAGAGAAGAAGAGAATTATGTACAAAGGGGTCCCAATTAGACTATCAGCTGATTTCTCAAAGCAGATTCTGCAGGCAAGAAAGGACTGGCATGAAATATTCAAAGTAATGAAAAGCAAAACCTACAGCCATGATTACTCTATCCAGCAAAGCTGTCATTCAAAATAGAAAGGCAGAGAAAGTGCTTCCAGGACAAAGTAAAGCTGGAGGAGTTCATTAGATTCAAACCACTGTTATATGAGATGTTAAAGGGACTTGTTTAGGAGAAGAAGGTTCAAAACTATGAACATTAAAATGAAAACTCTATCACAACAACCAACAACAGAAGCTAAGGAATTGAAACAAAGGCAAACTAAGTAGGCAACGAGAATGGGAAAAGAATTATAGGTATGGGAAACATATTGGGGGGAGGTTAGTGGGGAGAGGGAAGGGGGAAAGGGAGGGAGATGATGCAGGAAATAAGAAGCATAGTAGGAGGGAGTGGAGTAGACAGGAAGATGTTTAAAAGAACTATATACACAGCCAATGAGCATGAACTAAGGAGGGGGGACAACTGGAGGGAGAGGCATCAGTGGGTGGAGGGGAGCAAAGGGAAAAGAAATTGGGACAACTATAATAGAATAATCAATAAAACATATTAAAAACCAAAAAAACTCCTGGCACACAAAAGCCCTGGACAGGATCGCTTAACGGGCAAATTTTACAAAACATTTAGGGAAGAATTAACGCTTACCCTTCTAAAGCTATTCCAAAAACATCCAAGAAGAGGGAAGACTCCCAGACTCTTTCTATGAAGCCAGTATCATCCTAATTCCAAAACTCAGTCAAGACACAACAAAGAAAGAAAACTAAAGGCCAATATTGCTGATGAACATATATGCTAAAATCCTCAACAAAACATTGGCAAACTTAATTCAGCACTACATGAAAAAGATGATACACCATGATCAAGTGTTATTCATCCCAGGGATACAAAGATGGCTTAATATTCACAAATCAGTAAATGTAATACAGCTCATAAACAAAATGAAAGACAGAAATCACATGGTCATACCAATAGATGCTGAAAAAACTTTTGATAAAGTACGAAAGCCATTTATGATGAAAACACTCAGAAAAATAGGAATAGAGAGAGCATACCTCAATGTAATAAAGACCATATGCAAGAAACCTGAAGCCAACATCATACACAATGGACCAATCTGAGAATATTCCCCCTGAGATCAGGAACAAGACAAGGATATCCACTTTCTCCACTCCTATTCAACATACTATTGGAAGTTCTAGCTATAGCAATCAAACAAAAAAAAACCAACAACAACAAAAAAAGGCATCCAAATTGGGAAAAAGGAAGTAAAACTGTCATTATTTGCAAATGACATGATAGTGTACATAGAAAACTCTACAGACTCCACTAAAAAAACTACTCAATATAAAAAGTGTATTCAGCAAAATAGCAGGGTACAAAGTCAATATTCAGAAATAGAAGGCATTTTTGTACATCATTAATAAAATATAAGAGATAAAAACTAGAAAAAAAATCCCATTTACTATAGCAATAATTAAAATAAAGTGCCTGGGAATAAACCTAACCCAGAGATAAAAGACCTGTACTTTGAAAACTACATAACATTGAAAAAAGAAATTAAGTAAGGTGCAAATAAATGGAAGTATATACCATGTTCATGCAGAGAAGGAAAACTCTGACTCCAAAAAACCTCCGCTGCCTTGCAGCATACCTCTTCAGGGGAAAGGCTAAGGGAGTAAACCCCGACAGAAAATCCGGAGCCGGAGTCCCTAAGGTGGTTTGACGTTGTAGTCAACACCGGCAACTCCTGCGGCGCACCTGAAGCCAAGCTGTATTGACTCCGTCTTTCCCTTGGACCCTTCAGCTGCGAAGAGAGGGGGGGTCTGCTGCATGGGCAACAGCAGACCCTCCATATCACCCCGCCCAGGCTCTGTAGCTTCAGCTTCACTGGAGAGGACACTCCAGCGTCATCGCAAGATGTCGATTCAACACGGGAGGAGACAGATACCGTGTCACTCCCGAGTCGGACTGCACAGCCATTCTCGGTGGTGCAGATAGACTCTTAAGAAGCTACACCATCGTCTCTCGAGACGGACGGCTGCCGCCGCCGCCGACGACCATGTTCATGGGTGGGAAATATCAACATCATTAAAATGTCTATACTACCCAAAGCAATTTATAGATTAAATGCAATCCCTTTTAAAATACCAGTGACATATTTCACAGACATAGAAGAAATACTTCAAAAATTTATATGGAACCAAAAAAGACCCCAAATAGCCACAGCAATCTTGAGACAGAAGAACACAGTAGGAGGAATCAAAATACCTGACATCAAATTATACTACAACGCCACTCTAATCTAAAGAGGTTGGTGCTGGCATAATAACAGACATATAAATTAGTGCAACAGAACAGAGAACCCAGAAATAAACCCTAGTGTATATGGTCAAGGAATATTCTACAAAGGGGGAAGGATGATAAAGTGGAGGAGACCCTCTTCAACAAATGGTGCTAGGAGAACTGGACAGGGATGTGGGAAAAAAATGAAACTAGACTACCAAATTACACCACACATCAAAACAAACTCTCGACAAACTAAACACATAAATATTAGCCATGACACCATGAAAGTCCTATAGGAAAACATAGGCAGGAAAATTTCAGATATCCCCCGTAACAATATTTTCACCAATATATCTCCTAAGTCAAGGGAAATAAAGGAAAGAATAAACAAATGGGACTACATCAAACTAAAGAGTTTCTGCTCAGCAAAAGAAAACATTAGCAAGATGAAAAGGGGACCAACCATATGGGAAAACATATTTGCCAATGATACCTCAGACAGGGGATTGATCTCCAAATATATGAAGAACTTACATGTCTCAACACCAAGAAGGCAGATAATCCAATTAAAAAGTGGGCAAAGGACTTGAACAAACAAGTCCATAGGCATATGAAAGAATTCTCAACATCACTAGCCATCAGAGAGATGCAAATAAAAAGCAGAATGAGATACCACTTTACACTAGTTAGAATGACAAATCAAGAAACAGCAACTGCTGGTGAGGCTGTCAAGAAATGGGAACCCTAGTGCACTGCTGGTGAGAATGCAGACCGGGGAATGACTGGAAGAAGGTGTGGGCTCAGTGCAGGGGACCAATGGAGGAAAAAATGGGACAACTGTAATTGAAAAACAATAAAAAAAATGTGCTTTAAAAAAAAAAAAAAGGCGAGTTGGACTTCCGGCCAAGATGGAGGCATAGACAGACATGCTGCATCTCCCTCCACAACTAAGAAGAAATACAACTACATCAAAACTAGACATAACCAGAAGTTCCAGAAAATCAAAGTGCATGGAAGTCCAGCATACAAGAATATAAAGAAGAAATACTCATCCAGACAGGTAGGAGGGGCGGAGCTCAGGCAGAGAGGACACTGTGGTGGTGGCAGCAGTGGCGACAGCAGCAGGCTGGTGAAAAATGCGGTTATACGTTTTAAAAAGTTAGAAGGGACACCTGGGGAGCATTCCCAGCTCCTCACCAGAGCAACTCACTGTCCCAGCACTGGGGAAAATCAAGGCTCATTGCTTTTGACTGTGCAAACCAGTAGGGGTTGAGACGGAGGCAGAAACAGCCAGTCTCTCAGCAGAGTCTGCTTGTTTAAAGGGCCCCCATAGTCCTAGAACATCCACAGACCCACCCACTCTGGGAAGGATGGCCAGGGCAGCAGCTAAAGGGGCGCCAGTCCAGTGCAGACGTGGGAGAAGTGCCTGGAAAAGGGTGAGTGCTGGGCAAGCAGCATTGTTCCTTCTCAGACCCTTCCCCCGCATTCAGCACCACAATGTGGTGAAACAGGTTGCCCATTACTGACGAATACCTAAGGCTCCGCCTCTTATGACATAGTAGGAGCAACAGCTCTGCCTGGGACACGGAAGCAAACAAACACAGGAGACTTCCAGCCAAGATGGAGGCCTAGAGTGACATGCTCCATCTCCCTCCATAACTAAGAAGGAATACTACTACCTCAAAACCAGCAATAAGCAGAAGTTCCAGAAAATAAATGGAAGTCCAATGTATGAAGTTATAAAGAAGTGGTGCTCATCCGGACAGGTAGAAGGGGCGAAGTCAGGGAGGAAAGGTCAAACTGTGCTGTCTGCGGCAGCAGCAGTGATGGCGGCAGGACAGCAGTAAGCACAGACACCCGTATTTAAGAGGACGCGAGAAGCACCTGGGGGAGCACCTTCGGCTGCAGACCAGACTGGTCAGCTTGCAATTCCAAAGCCAGGGAAGGCAGACCTCCATTGCCTTGGACTGTGAGGCCCGGTGGGGGGGGGGTGAGGATGGAGGAGGAGGCCCCCAGTCTCTCTGAAGAGATTGAATGGCAGGAATTCATCTTGGACTCCCACCCCCGCAGAAAACACACAGTTGTGATGAGTGCATAGGGCTCCCCCCCACCCTTAGCGTAAGAGGTGTGACAGCCCTGCCCAGGAAGCAAAGGTAAACACAAAACTGTTCAAGATGGCACAGATCATGATAGAGATCCTGGTGACGCAGCTGACCAGACAGCAAATTTCTAATCTGATGAAGCAGCAGATAGGTAATCTTTCTGAGGCACAGTTCAGAGCTTTGCTTATAAAAGTGCTTACAGAACTAACAGCAGATCTTAAACAAGACAGGGAAGGAATGATGGCTAGTCCTGCTGAAATGAACAAAAACACATACGAAACTTGTGGTGAAGGCAAGAAAACCAGCGATCAAATCAACAAATCAAAACATAGGGAAGAAAAAAAAAAACAGTGAACCAGTGCAGAAAGAGGAAATGAGAAATGAGAAAAATGAGGAGAAGCTCAGAAACTTATCAGACAGCTATTAGTGGGCCAACATCCAAATCATAGGGTTGCCAGAAGGTGAAGAAGAACTAGAGATGGAAAAATTATGTGAAAAAACAATTAACTTGGGAAGGAAATAGACTTACAGTTCCAGGAAGCACAGAGAGTTCCAAAACAACTTGGCCCAGGGAGAACCTTACCCTGGACATGTGGCCCCATGCACCTCGGCCAGTGAATGAGGGCACTTCTCTATGCCCGCGCAACCCAAGGGGAGGGTTGGGGAATGGGCGAGTGCACTTCTGCACCTGCGCTCCTCAAGAATGTCCTATCACTCCCAACCTTTTCTCCCCTCTCCTCAGTTCATGAGAAGAATATAAAAGAAAATCACATTCTCACATGCACAGGTGCTGATAGAACCTAGTAGCATACAGAATATCAGGGTAAAATGGGAAATTCTTTCCTTGAGACTCTGGATTGTATGTGATACAACCTCCTTTCCAAAGAGTGTGTTTGTGTGTGTGTGTGTGTGTGTGTGTGTGTGTGTGTTTGTTTGTGTGTGTCTGTGTGTCTGTTGCTGTAATATATTCTTAATTGTGTTTTTTCTTAATATAATGTTATGCAAACACACATTCTTACAGAAGGTGGGGAAGACATCCCAGAGCTGCCAACTTGGGGAGAAACAGTTTGAAGTGGACAATTCACAGGTTTTGATTTGAGAGCTGACTTCATTACTACATTTTAAATAATACAAGCAGCATTCATAATGGTCTCAGAAGTCACCAGGATAATAATAATGTATCTCAGCAATACCTAATACAATGCTCTTAAGCACACCCAGTACCCAGACCCTGGGTTTATAACACATGGCAACAAATTATCTCCCATGAATGCTCAGTGAGTGTGCAGCATTTCTTTCTCTTTTCAGTCAGCTTTTCTCCCCATAGTGAGGGATGATGATCAGAGGGTGGAGTCAACCACTCAGGAGACAACTTACAGTTGGAGGTGGGCTGGGAAGAAAAAAAACTGACAAAAGACTCCTCCTCACAAAAAAAATTTCAGGGTGAAAGATAATGGGATTTAAGAACACCTTCCATATTATCAATACAAAAATTAAGTCTCCATGAGTTTTGAATAAAAATTGTAATTTCACTAAGTTGCCTAAAAGAGACATTTGATTTAAAACATACTTTCTGAGCTGGTATAGCAACTAGAGGAAAAGTGGGGTGAAGGTAAATATTGAAGCTAAGTCTACATTCAGGGATGGGCAAAAGTAGATTTTCAGTTATAGGCATGGGAAACACAGAGTTTATACTTGTATTATTTATTAACTATTGTATTATTTTTAAAATATTTACTTATTGATTTTTGAGAGAGAGAGAGGTATTTGTTGTTCCACTAATTTATGCATTCATTGGTTGATCCTTATATGTGCCCTGACCAGGGATCAAACTCACAACCTTGGCATATCAGGATGATACTCTAACCAACCACGCTATGCTGTCAGGATATATTTATTATTATTATTATTATTATTATTATTAGTAGTAGTAGTAGTAGTAGTAGTAGTAGTAGTATTACTATTAACCTACTTTTGCCCACTGATGTATGCACAGAGAACTCTTTATGACTTAGTTATCAAGATCTGCATGTCTTGTAATTCCACACAATTTCAGGAGGGAGTTCTGGGAAGAAAATTCTATGACCAAATCAGGTTTCATAATAATTTAAATTCTATACCTCTCCTGTAGAAGCATAGTGAATATTAGCATATTAAAGGCTGCAAGAATTTCTACAATAAAAAAAACTTTTTAGGTGTTTTTAACCCCTGGTTCCCAAATATATTGGATCATAAGTGTCCTTTTTTTCTGAATAACAATATTCCTTGGTAACTATTTTGTGATAATACTTTATGATAGAGTGCCTAGAAATGGTGAAATCTAATTATTTCATATGTAAAATAATTTTGCCTTACACATCCACAAAGTTGACAGAAAAGAGGTTATTTCTTATCTTTCATAATATATTTGCCTCAAATATTCACATCACTTTTATGGAATAAATGAAATCACATAGCCAAAACTTCCAAGGAAAATTTTGACACTAATAAGGAATATTTTTAAAGTACAATAAAGACCTGATTTTTAATTAGAAGGTAAAATTCAATATCCTAGAATTTTCAAAATAATCACCCAGAGCCATATTCTTAAACTCTCTTGCCAACGTGCCTGGTGGTCAAAATTGAATGTAGAAATGAACTTTTTCTTTTTAAATTTGAGAAGCTCAATATATTCTTGAAAGTTATCTGAGACAACTGCATTAAAAATATCTGAAATCAGTGTTCTACAAAAAAAGACCCAAGATTCACCCTGTATAATCAGCTCAGAAAAATCTTCGATAAGTTGTTCAAGCTTAATTACATAAAGAATTTCAAAACGGTGTTATTTATTTTTGGGTGAGGGGTTACTTTAATCCTTGTATTTATTCCAGGGGCTGTTTATTTTCATGTAGAGAAAAACAAGTTCTTCAAAGAAAGCCTCAATGAAGAATAGAGAATCCACATACCATTATTCTCTGTATTGCTGTAAATGTTCCTGTGTGGTTTGAACTTCTCTCCAACAAAGGCTAAACACATTGGCTTTAAAAAGACAAGCCATCCAGCACCTTATTAAAAACATCCTGGTGAAAGCAGGAAGGTGTGTTTTCTGCATTTCAGTGGTGCTTCCAGTTCCTGTGTGCACAAATCTCAAATGGTATTGCACAGCTCAGCTCAGGCTACCTTTTCAATGGGATTTTGCTCTGTACAAAATGATAATTCCCAGTTAATTTTTCCACACAGGCTGTCAGGGTTCTTTAAAGAATTAATATTTTGAGAGATGCTACACATGTTTCTTGTTAGTGATCTGTCCATTTTATGTTGGCTGTAAATATTTTGCACACCAAGGATTGCATTACATTTCAAAGGTTAAGTCATGAAAACTGCTCTACTTTTCTCACTACCTTAATGTTAGATTTGCAGCTCATGAAATGTGTCTTTGAACCAGGGATATTGAAGGGGTAAAAAGAAGACTGAAGAATTAGGTTCCCATGAGAACAAGAATAAAGCTGTATTTGATTGACTGCTGCTGAAATATGGCATTTCCCTAATTATGAATGAGCATTATGGAACTACCTCAGAGCAAGCCTGTGGTATCACCATCTCTATTTGTGTTAGCAAGAGCTGCTTGACTATAAATAATTAATATTAATGATGAGAAAACTCTATAAACCATGGACCCCGATTTAAAATTTTTTTTACCCTTTTATGTTATACAAGTATCACTTAGCACAATTAGATTTGTTTCTGGAATATGCATGTAAATTCCTTATTTAAAGGAATACTACAGCAAATTATTTTTGAAGTTAAAGATTCTTTTTTAGGGTGAACAATTACCTTTAAAGATCTGTTTGGAAATATGTGCTATAATTTTTGTAACAGGTTTGTTTGAAGTGGAAAAACATCTTTGTATGTCTTTTCTTTTTCTCTCCCACATAAAATGGTGATATATAATCATTCAGTGATAACCGCCATGCAGCCAAATTACACTGCAATGGAGTGGGCATGTGGATGGGCATTTTCTCAAGTTTTTCATTATGAGACACTGTCATAAATCATATGTTTTGTCCCGTGCCTTCTTTTGAGAAAAAGGAACTATTGAATGCTACTTTGAGAAACATTACTTTAAAATCTTTCCATATTCTCACAATTTATATTTTGGAATTAAACTAAGAAAAGCGTTTTACACCATAGTTTCAACTGTGTGGAATTGTTTAATGGCTTCAAACTGGAAATGGTTTGAAATATTCTGATGTCCATAATTAACTGTTTCATTATATCTCACAAAACTCTTAATGAACAAACCAAACTAACTAGTAAAATAGTACCAGAGGCATGGAAACATGGAAGAGAGTGACAGTGACCAGAGGGGAGGGGGGAGAGTGGTAACGAGGGAAAAATGGAAAGGGTCTAGTCAAGGAACATGTATAAATGACCCATGGACATGGAAAACAGGGTTAGGATTGACTGTGGGCTGGAGTGAGGGTGGGAAGGACAGTGGAGAGCACAGGGTGGAAGGGAGAGATTGGGACAACTGTAATAGAACAATAAAATTAAAAGATGATAAAAAGACAATACTTCTTTTAAAAGACAGCAAATCTGAATTGAAACATTATTTTAAAAGTCAAGTTACTTTAAATCTAAAAGTTTTAGCAAGAGCAAAAGAGTGATGTGTCCCTATGAATACTTCCTATTATTCTATAATTTTGGAACAGAATTTCTAGGAATTTTACATAAAACTTTATGTAAAGAATGGCATTTGACAAAGTTGCTCTCCCACAGAGGTAGCCTCTTAACCAGGATAATTTGTGCTGTCCAGAGAAAGATCACTTTTCTGCATATGAAAATTCATTTACTTGTACTGATATATACCTACAGTTTCCGGATCTTATAATAATAAAGGTGTAAGAAGTACAATGGATGTCAAGTTCTAACTTACAAAACAGATTGGAAAGATTTTGTTGGACCTCTTTAATTATATACTTTTAGTTAGTTTATGTCACATTCAGAATCAAATTGCTAAAGACATTTCTTTGCTAAGAACTGTTATCTTCTAAAACTGTTTTTAAACCTTTATTTAATATATCACTTAACTGAATTCCTTACATTGTATTTTTCCTAGCAAGAGAAGGAAAAAGATTATTCTATTGGGTCTGAAAGAGATATTCTAAACACACACACACAAATATTTTAAAACAGGGCATATCTACTTTATGGCAACACTCTGGTAACTTACAGCTTAGGAATAAAGGGAAATAGCATCTTGGTGAATTGTTTTTCATAGTTCACTCAGCAATGTGTTTACTAAGTCACTCCTACACTAAATGCTTATATATTTTGATAATACAGTATGTTCCACGATAGTCTGTCTTCTGAGATTTTACTCTTCTTTTAAAAACGTACTTAAATGTTATTTTACCTTCCCTCCTAACAAAAACAAGCTAATTTCTCAAGGGATTCACAGTCAATCCTGATAATAATTAAAGGCACAGCCTGAAATGTCTTTTCAGAACAAGAAAACAGAAGCAGATTTACAGCATCAGGGATAATTTCCCTAGGCAAGAGAGTAAAGTGTTTACTTCACAGAAGGACAAGGACTAGTTCGTGAAAATTTATGCATGCATTTTCTTATTCAGACGAGTTCCTTTTTGTACATGAAAAAAAAAATTAAGATTCAGGAAATGATTCTATTCCACCTGATTTAAAAAAACTGCCAATGTGCTTGTTATAATATTTTAGAAGCTGTTATTCATTTGTGTGTGTGTGTGTGTGTGTGTGTACCAAGCAATCCACAATTACAACTTGGGAAATTACTCCCAGGCTGATTTTATGAAAGATGAGATGCTATTCTGGGAATCAGGATAGAGAATGTCCTTGGTCAAGTTCTGCTCTTTTGTTATCTCTGAGGAGGCATTGTCATTTCCCAGGACAATTGAGTCTGGTGGATTCTAGGATTGGATATTCCATGAGGATGTAGGAAGGCCAGGTTCAGGGATCTCTTACTGGAGTCATCCAGACAGGTTCAATCCATAAACTCACTGAATGCAGATTGGTGCAGCCACTTTGGAAAACAGTATGGAGTTTCCTCAAAAAATTAAAAATGAAACTGCTATATGACCCAACAATTTCACTTCTGGGAATATATCTGAAGAAATCTGAAACACTAATTAAAAAGACTATATCCACATACATTCATTGCAGTGCTGTTTACAATAGAAAAGATTTGGAAGCAAGATCCAAGATGGCGGAGGAGTAAATGGAAGCTACACTAACCTCCTCCCAGGACCAGTCTGGGTTTACAACTTAATTTTGGAGAAATCATCTGGAACAACCAACGAACACTAGCTGGAAAGAAGTCTTATAACCACGGAGAGACAGAAAAGGCCGCTACATCACAACGTGACTGGTAGGGAGTGCGGAGACGCGGAAGGGCTGGCTGGGCTCACATGGGTGGCAGCTGAAGGGACTGAGAAACAGCTTAGCAGCCGGGGATTCCCCCTGAGAAGGGCAGGGTCTAAACCCCCAGCTGGGCTTCCCAGCCTACAGCAACAGAGTGGAAAGTAAAACAGTATCAGCTGTGAAAAGCGAAAAGCCACAGGGTTTCTTGCTAGCCGGAGAGAAACAGCAGGAGAAAAAGAGCTCTTAAGTGGATCACATACGAAAATATTTTGGCCACCACTTACCCTGGGCTCAAGCAGAGGGAAGGCAGAGAGGACTGGAGACACTTGGGGAGAGTTTGGCACGGTGGCTTTGAGGGAAGAACTGGAGGAGCAGCCGACTGGGTCCCAGTGCTGACTCATCCCCAGTACTGCGGGTAGACCATTCCCCTCCAAGTGGCGTCAGCCTGAGGGGAAGCAAAAGCCCTGCTGACGGGAATTAAGCTGCCACACCCACAGTCCTTAAGCCTGACAGCTAATCACAGATTGAGCAGATTAACAATCAAAGAAGACAGACAACAGCAGTAGATCCCTGGAAGTCTCCAACAGGCTGCCTAGGGCCAGACTGGTACATGATCTGACGCCACCAGAGGCAGATCCAGGAAGTGCAGATCATTCTAGGAAGCACCAACAAACAATAGGAGTCAAAAAAATGGGGAGACAGAGAAACAACCTCCCATCAAAAGGAAAGGTAGAATCCCCAGAAAGAGTGCTAAATGAAATAGAGGGGAGCGAACTATCAGATATGGAATTCAAAACATGGATTATGGAGAAGCTGAATGAGCTCAGCGGAAACTTCAAAGAACTCCAGAAAAACTACAAGGAACTCACAGAAAATTATGTGAGCATGAAAAAGGACATAGAAGCTATCAATAAGAGCCAGGAGGAAATGAAGAATACGATCTCTGAATTGAAGAACACAGTAGAAGGAATTAAAAGCAGGCTAGAGGAAGCAGAAGATCGGATCAGCGAGCTGGAGGACAACCTACACAAAAACTCCCAGACAATGCAACAAAATGAAAAAAGACTGAACAAGACTGAAGAGGTTCTAAGACAGCTGCAGGACAACATGAAACGTAATAATATCCGTATCATAGGAATTCCAGAAGGAGAAGAAGAAGAGCAAGGGATAGAAAACCTCTTTGAAAAACTAATGACAGAAAACTTCCCTAACATGACGAGAGAAAGAATCACGCAAGTCCAGGAAGCACAGAGGGTCCCAATGAAGATGAACCCCAACAGGCCCACCTCAAGACACATCATAATTAAAATGGCAACATTCAAAGACAAAGAGAGGATCCTAAAAGCAGCAAGAGAAAAACAACTAATAACATACAAGGGTACTCCAATAAGGCTATCATCAGATTTCTCAGCAGAAACACTACAAGCCAGAAGGGAATGGCAAAAAATATTCCAAGCAATGAAAAACAAAGGTCTACAACCTAGAATACTATACCCAGCAAAACTCTCATTCAAAATGGAGGGTGAAATAAGGAGCTTCCAAGACAAAAGAAGGCTAAAAGAATACATCTCCACCAAACCAGCAATGCAAGAGATGCTAAAGGGTCTGCTCTAAGAAGATAAAGAAACAGAGAGAGACAGAGAAGAACACAAGTACAAAGGGGAAAAATGACAGTGAATAAGTACTTATCGGTAATAACCTTAAATGTAAATGCATTAAATGCTCCAATTAAAAGACATAGGGTAGCTGAATGGATTAGAAAGAATGACCCACATATATGCTGTCTACAAGAGACCCACCTTAGAACAAAAGATCTACACAGACTGAAAGTAAAGGGATGGAAAAAAGTATTTCAAGCAAATGGGCATGGGAATGACTGGGAATGACTTTCAAAGGTAATAAAAGCCCGCGAAATAAAAGGCCTGCTGCCATGGTTGGTTGTGCGGTCCACAGCAATCTCTCCAGGGAAAGAATGAAGGTTGTTTTCCTGAAAGATGGCTAGAAGGGACCTTAAGGCACAATGGAAAACCAGAAAGACTTGGAAAGGACAGGTGTGTACAGGCAAGGATGAATGCCAGGTATGTGGCCCAGCTTCTGTGCCCTGAAGAGCAGACTGAGGGCCACCCTAAATGTTCCTTGGGTAAGTTCCAGCAAAACAGAACTAAAGATCATAAGTGATCATTTGCTGCTCTTGTTATGTTTATGCAAACGAACAGGATAAATTAAAAATGGACTTAATGTAGCCCCTTTAAAGACAAGGAGAGTAATCTTAGGGAGAAAAATCATTATTCAAGGAAAATCACAATGATCAGTGGCAGACTGTAAAGTAGGGCAGCTAACCGTCTTAAAAGTTTCTTCTCACTTAAAAAATGGTTTCACTTGAAAATTAAACCATATCTGTGATATCACCAAAGAGATTCAAGTTGCAGGCAAGTAGAATGTCAAGTGCCTTGCAACTGGATGTCTTCCCAATAAGACAGTCTTACAGATTTAGAGACTTGTTTGTTGGCTATGTTACATAAATTAACATGTGTTTTCTGTTTTCAAAGGGCATAAGCCTATGACCGCATTACCTCAGTGATTGTCTGTACGCAAAAGGCTCACTTAATCCTCTCTGCAGCGCTGCCTCCTGAGACTCAACGGTTTGGCTGAACTAAATGGCTGGGTTGATGAAGAATAGGGTGGTCTGTGGGCTTCACTTTAAAACTGAATTCTCTTTTCTATCCTAATGGCTTGGACAGAAAGGGCCCAGAGGTCTGAGAAGGGGGAAACATAAACTATTTCCCTCAGCCCAAACTAAATATAATGGGCAAAAGGGTTTTGGACAGGCGAGATGTGCCTAGCACACCTTCCTCCAAAGAAGCCCCCCCCCCCTTTTTTTTTTCTCCTAATGTGGAACATTGAAAAATTAATCCCTGCCTTTTGTCACCTAGTAGTTATGGATTGAATGATGCTTTTTAACCCTTTTTGCCAAATCTGTTCCCCCCAGAACACAACAAGGATGCCAACCTGCTAAACCAAGCACGCCGTTGTCCGGAGACAGCCAACTGACCTGGAGTCTGCACAATCCTTCCCCATGTGGGAAGGCCACCCTCCCCTCCACACCCCCACTATTATTAGGGATTTCTGGACCCAAGGGTAGGTAGGACGACGACCATGTCCAGCTTGAAGCAGCTAGAGGAGCTTGAGACCTTCGCCCATTGTCCTTTACAAGATTACAAAGGGTCTTAATATCTGAGAGGGAGGGATAGTTATTTTTTACGAACCATGGGTACGGACTTGGGGGGGGATGCTGGGGGAGGGAGATACCGGGTGGAGGGGAGTAAAGGGGAAAAAAATTGGAACTACTGTAACAACATAATCAATAAAATATACTTAAAAAAAAAAAAAAAAGAATATCATTAAAAAAAAAAAAAAAGAAAAGATTTGGAAGCAGCCCAAGTGTCCACCAGTAGATGAGTAGATAAAACAACTATGGGACATTTACATAATTCAACACTACTCAGTACTAAAAAAGAAAGAAATCTTACCTTTTGTGACAGCACAGGAGGGCCTGGAAAGTATTGTGCTAAGTGAAATAAGCCAGTCATAGAAAGAAAATAACAATTATATATGGAATTTAATAAACAAAATAAACAAACAAAATGGAAACACATCCATAGATAAAGAGCAAAGACTGACAGTTTTCAGAGGGGGAGGCAGTTGAGGAACAGGTGTAAAAGGTGAAGGGATTAAACAAAAACCCTCATAGATACAAATAAACGTATAGTGATTACAAGGAGGAAGGGGGTTGAGCAGAGGTAGAAGAGGATAAAGAGGGGGGAAATGGTGATGGAGACTTTACTTTGGATATGAACACAATACAATATACAAGTAATGTATTATAGAATTGTACATTTGAAACCTATATAACTTTTTTTTACTATTTATTTCTTTATTTATTTTTAGAGAGAGGGGAAAGGAGAAAGAGAGGGAGAGAAACATCACTGTGTGGTTGCCTCTCACGCGCCCCCAACTGGGGACCTGACATGCAACCTAGTCATATTCCCTGACTGGGAATCGAACCAGCGACACTTGGTTTGCAGGCTGACGTTCAATCCACAGCAGCCAGGGCCTGAAACTTATATAATTTTATTAAGCAGTGGCACACCAATAGATTCAATAATTTTTTTAAACACAAAAATAAAAAAATTGCTTGAGGCTAAATAAGGTCATTTGCATTTCCATATAAATTTTAAAATAAGCCTGTCAATTTCTACAAAAAAGTACTAATAGAACTTTGACTAGGATTACATTTGGGGAGAATTGAGAACTTAACCACATCAAGTCTTCATGAATATGATGTCTCTCTCCATTTGCTTAGGTATTCTTTGATTTCTTTCAAGTCTGTTTTTTATGATGTATGGGTTTTGAACATATTTTATTAAATTTATCCTTAAGTATTTCATGATTTTGGATGCTACTGGAAATCGAATTTTAATTGCAATTTCTAATTGTTGCTCATAGCAAGCATAGAAGTACAATTGATTTTTATATGTTGATATTGATTTGCTGAATTCACTTAGTTCTGGTGGTTTTGGTATGGATTCTCTAAGTTTTTCTATATTAATGTTTATGTTGTTGCAAATGAAGACAGTTACTTCTTCCAAACAAAAAGACATGAACCCACTGTTACTGGTTGTGAAAATTTACTTTAAGTTCATGAATCTCAGTTCTTCCTATGTAAAATGTGGTTAATAGTAGTGCCTACAACTCATTGGGTTATGAATATTCAACTATCTAGTGAGTATAAAATACTGAGCATAGTGCCTGGCATTTAATAAGTCTTACGTTTTATTTTTTTAAATGATCATAGAAATGATAATACAGTTGTAGCTAAGGTGTCATGAATTCCAAGAGGGAGAACAATGTGCCTAGTACCAAAAATGTATGAACTTAAGACATTATAGCAATTCTTCCTTTTTAACCTTGGTGGCTAGGATAGGTGGGTCAACAGAGGAAATGTTCAATGTGTTCTAGATTTGCTAGTTCCAAAGTGGTCTTTCTCCAACTGGGAACCTCTGGGATAAGTCAGGAAATGGAGTGAAAGGTTCCCCAAGTGGCTGAAAAGTAGAACATAGTGCAAATGGCACTGAATCAGAGCACTCAGTAATAATGACAGTACTAATCATAAGCATAAAAATAATCAATGTCTATTGAGAACTTCCTATGTATTAAGCACTGTGACAAGCACTTTAATCATTTCATCCTATTATGTAAGTGCTATTACTATCCCCACTTTACAGATGAGGAAATAGAATGATACAGAGGTTTAAAAACTTACCCAAGAGCACGTGACTAAATGTAAATAGAGTTGGGATTTGATCCCAGGCAACCTGGCTCTAGAGCTTATCCAGTTCAATATCTACCCTATATTGTCTTTCATGATTAAACTGTATTCAGACACACATGTGCACATGCACACACATGCACACACTCATATTTCTTCTTATGATATTATATTTTCTTTTTTTTTATTTTTTTCTGCTTCTAACCCAACCCCCACTCTGATACTATATTTTCAATATGAATTGAGGAATCTAAAAATAAAATTGTTGAAGTGAGAATATTAATTCAGAATAATTGAAACCTTCCGGATTCTCTGACTACTTACCATTATCAATAACATTTTTCTGGTTATCTATTTTGTAGCAGCTACTGTACCAGTTGCTGAGGAAACACAGGCAAATCCATACTACTCCCTTTCTCTAATGAGCTCACAGACTTGTAAACTTACAATGTTAGTAGAGCCAAAGGTGCTACCTGAGGTTCTATAGTCCTTATGAGTAGAAGGCTGGTGGTGTTTGTTTGCTGGCCTATTTTGGGCATTCCTTGGTTTTGGAGGAACATGACACTTTAGTCTTCACTATCCCATAGCATAAAGACTGACCAAACCAGAATGAAGAGGCTCTCAACTGAGGTGAGAGGCAATCTCCTCCCAGGACTTCAGACAGAGCTATCCCTCAGGGGGAACAATAGTTCCTGTTGCTCCAGATTTATCAACCACAACTACCTTATATTGTCCAACAGGTTTAATATTTGATATCTGTTGTGTAGTAAAGAATATGCTAATTTACTGAGTGAAATCTTCACTTCAGGTCTGAAATAGCTCCCATCAGAGAATTAAAGAGATATTTTCTATATGTTATATAAGAAACACACATTAAAATACTATTTTGAACATCTCATAAGAGAAATTTAAATGCCCAATCAAATAATATTTAAAAAATCCAATTTGGAACCATAGACCTAGGCCACAATCCATTATAAAGCCAGACTTACCATGATGTGCTTGTCTTAAGAGAGAAATGCAAAAAGGAAGGGGAGATAGAATCCCTGAAATTTCTGATACCTCAATCCCTCCTCTTCCTCAGAGATGAGATACCCTATATTGCTTGTTTCATTTCAAGCTCTTTATACCACTGGGCCAATCAGTGACTGCTTGCCTCTGTGATCTGAAAGTCTATCATGTGGCTGCTCTGCATGTCCCTACTGTGCAGAGCCCTGGGCACAGCGACCTATGGTTTGGAAGTGGCTGCCATTTGGAACCCAGGGCCACTGAGGTTTTCCTGGCATAAATCTCCAAAAGCATCTTCTTTGAAATGTCTTTTCTTCTTTACTATGCATATTGGTTTTCTGCCACCCTGAATATCACAGTTCTTTCTAAGTAGAATAAATTGAGCTAACTTTGATTTAAATTATATGCAGAAAACAGCTTTGCTTCAAAGCACAACCATTTTCATGTTTAAAAAATCCAAAATATGCATTTTTTATGTCCTACCCCTTGCAGACACACAAAATCCTTCTAGCAGACCTAAGGGCAGATTATTTTAATGAAGAGGCTGTCCCTGACAATTGTAAGCAACTTTTCTACAAAGTTTATGGCAGGAATGCACTTTTAAGTTTTTTTTTTTTTATTTTTTTTATTTTTTGGTTATTCAATTACAGTTGTCCCATTTTTCCCCCATTGCTTTCCCCTCCCAGCCCACCCCTTCTCCCACAATTATATCCCTCCCCATTGTCGATGTCCATGAGTCATTCATATACGTTCCTTGAATAGATCCTTCCCTTACTTATCCCCCTTCTCTCCCTCCCCCCTCCCCCCTACTGACTACTATTCTAGTCTTTGCCTATTTAGTTCGTTTGTGTTGCTCTTTAGTTTCCTGTATTGGGTGATATCATATGGTATTTTGCTTTCTCCGTCGGGCTTATTTCACTAAGCATAACTCTCTCTAATTCCATCCATGTTGTCACAAATGGCAGGAGTTCCTTCTTTCTTTCTGCTACATAGTATTCCATTGTGTAGATGTACCACTGTTTTTTGATCCACTCATCCACAGACGGGCGCTTAGGCTGTTTCCAGCACTTAGCTATTGTAAACAGGGCTGCTATGAACATAGGGGTGCATAAGTTCTCTTGAATTATTGTTTCAGGATTTTTCGGGTATAAACCTAGCAGTGGAATCACTGGTTCAAATGACAGTTCCATTTTTAATTTTTTGAGGTAATTCCATACTGTTTTCCATAGTGACTGCACCAGTCTGCATTCCCACCAACAGCGCAGTAGGGTTTTGTTTCTCCACATCCTCGCCAGCATTTGTTGTTTGTTGATTTGTTGATGATGGCCATTCTGATAGGTGTAAGGTGGTGTCTCGTTGTGGTTTTTACTTGCATCTCTCTGATGGCCAATGATGTTGAGCATTTCTTCATGTGCCTATGGACCTTCTGTAGTTCCTCTTCGGAGAAGTGTTTGTTCAGGTCCTTTGCCCATTTTTTAATTCGGTTGTTTGTTTTCTTGATGTTGAGTCGTATCAGCTCTTTATATATTTTGGAGATCAGTCATCTGCCTGTGATATCATTGGCAAATATGTTTTCCGATATGGTTGGTTTCCTTTTCATCTTGCTGATGTTTTCTTGTGCTCAGCAGAAACTTTTTAGTTTGATGTAGTCCCATTTGTTTATTTTTTCCTTTATTTCTCTTGCCTTGGGATATGTATTCGTGAAGATATTGTTACATGTGATATCTGAAATTTTCCTGCCTATGTTTTCCTCTAGGACTTTTATGGTATCACAGCTTACATTTAAGTCTTTAATCCATCTTGAGTTTATTGTCGTGTGTGGTGTAAGTTGGTGGTCTACTTTCATTTTTTTTCACGTCCCTGTCCAGTTCTCCCAGCACCATTTGTTAAAGAGGCTCTTCTCACTCCATTTTATGTTCCTTCCTCCTTTATCGAAGATTAGTTGACCATAGAGGCCTGGGTTTATTTCTGGGCTTTCAATTCTGTTCCACTGATCTATATGTCTGTTCTTATGCCAGTACCAGACTGTCTTGATCACAGTGGCTTTGTAGTATTGTTTGATATCTGGTATCGTAATTCCTCCTGCTGCGTTCTTCTGTTTCAATATTGCTTTTGCTATTCGGGGTCTTTTTTCGTTCCATATGAATTTTTGGAGGATTTGTTCTAGGTCAGTGAAATATGTCATTGGTATTTTAATAGGGATTGCATTGAATTTGTAAATTGCTTTGGGTAGTAAGGCCATTTTGATGATGTTGATTCTTCCCATCCAAGGACATGGTATTTGCCTCCATTTATTTGTATCTTCCTTAATTTCTTTCTTCAATGTTGCATAATTTTCAGTGTACAGGTCTTTTATCTCTTTGGTTAAGTTTATTCCTAGGCACTTTATTTTTCTTGTTGCTATAGTAAATTGTATTTTCTTTTTTGCTTCTGTCTCTGAGATTTTATTGTTGGTGTACAGAAATGCCTTAGATTTCTGTATATTTATTTTGTACCCTGCTATTTTGCCAAATTCACTTATTATATCAAGTAGTCTTTTAGTGGATTTTATAGGGTTTTCTAGGTAGACTATCATGTCGTCTGCAAATAGTGATAGTTTTACTTCTTCTTTCCCAATTTGGATGCCTTTTATTTCTTTGTCTTGTTGATTGCTGTGGCTAGGACTTCCAACACTATGTTAAATAGAAGTGGGGAGAGTGGACAGCCTTGTCTAGTTCCTGATTTCAGGGGGAATGCTTTCAGTTTTTGTCCATTGAGTATGATGTTGGCCTCAGGCTTCTCATATATAGCCTTAATGATGTTAAGTTATGCTCCCTCTATTCCCATTTTGCTGAGTGTTTTCAACATAAATGGGTGTTGTACTTTATCAAATGCTTTTTCTGCATCTATAGATATGATCATGTGATTTTTTGTCTCATTTTGTTTAGGTGATGTATTATATTTATTGATTTTCAAATATTAAACCATCCTTGCATCCCTGGGATGAATCCCACTTGATCGTGGTGTATGACCTTTTTGATGTATTGTTGGATCCTGTTTGCCAAAATTTTATTGAGGATTTTAGCATCTATGTTCATCAGTGATATTGGCCTGTAGTTTTCTTTCTTTGCTGTGTCTCGACCTGGTTTTGGGATGAGGGTAATAGTGGATTCATAGAAAGAGTTTGGGATTTTTCCTCTTCTAGGATTTTCTGGAATAGTTTGAGGAGGGTAGGAGTTAGTTCTTCTCTAAATGTTTTGTAAAATTCGCCTTTGAAGCCATCCGGTCCAGGGCTTTTGTGTGCAGGGAGATTTTGGATTACTGTTTCAATTTCCTTCTTTGTTATTGGTCTGTTGAGACTTTCTACTTCTTCTTGATTCAGTTTGGGAAGGTTGTATGTTTCTAGAAATCTGTCCATTTCTACTAGGTTGTCAAATTTCTTGCCATATGGTTGTTTGTAGTAAGTTCTTATAATTGTTTGTATTTCTGAGGTATCAGTCGTGATTTCTCCTCTTTCATTTCTGATTTTGTTTATTTGGGTCTTCTCTCTTTTTTTCTTAATGAGCCTGGCTAGAGGCTTGTCAATTTTGTTTATTTTTTCAAAGAACCAGCTCCTAGTTCTGTTGATTTTTTGGATTGTTCGTTTCGTTTCTATGTCGTTTAATTCTGCTTTGACCTTGATGATTTCCTTTCTTCTTTTTGCCCTAGGCTTTGTTTGTTGTTGCTGTTCTAGTTTTTGTAGCTTTATGGTTAGGTTTTTTATTTGAGATTCTTCTATCCTTTTCAGATATGCCTGTATTGCTATGAACTTCCCTCTTAGGACTGCTTTTGCTGTGTCCCATAGGTTTCGGGCTGTTGTGTGCTTATTGTCATTAGTTTCTAGACATTTCTTGATTTCCTCTTTGATGTCATTGTTAACCCATTCGTTATTTAAGAGCGTGTTATTCATTCTCCATGAGTTTGGTTGTCTTTGATTTTTTCCCCTGAGGTTGATTTTTAGTTTCGAGGCATTGTGGTCTGAAAAGATGCTTGATATGATTTCAATTTTCTTGAATTTGTTGAGGCTTGTTTTGTGTCCTATTATGTGGTTTTTCTTTGAAAATGTCCCATGTGCCTTTGAAAATAATGTATGTTTTGCTTCTTTGCGGTGAAAAGTTCTATATATATCACTTAAGTCCATGTGGTTTAGTGTGTTGTTCAATGCCTGTATATCCTTGGTGTTTCTTTGCTTGGATGATATGTCTACTGTTGATAATGGAGTGTTGAAGTCCCCTACTATGAGTGTGTTCTTGTTGATATCCTTCTTGTGGTCTTCTAAAATTTGCTTTATGTATTTGGGTGCTCCTATGTTGGGTGCATATATGTTTATCAGTGTTATATCTTCTTGATGAATCGTTCCTTTAAGTATTATGAAATGTCATTCTTTGTCTCTTTTTATTGCTCCTGCTTTGAAATCCGTTTTGTCTGATATGAGGACTGCTACCCCAGCTTTTTTTTCAGATCCATTGGCTTGGAATATTTTTTTATATCCCTTTACTTTCATTCTATGTAAATCTTTTGTTTTGAGGTGTGTTTCTTGTAGACAGCAAATATGTGGGTCCTGTTTTCTTATCCATTCCGTTACCCTATGTCTTTTAATGGGACCATTTAATCCATTTACATTTAACGTTATTATTGACATGTATTTATTCATTTCCCTTTTGTATCTCTGTTCCTCTACTCTTTTTTTGTTTTTTTCTCTTCCTTTTTCTTAGAATATTCCCTTTAGCATCTCTTGCAATGCTGGTTTTGTGGAGATGTATTCTTTTAGTCTTCCTTTGTCTGAGAAACTCCTTATTTCACCTTCTATTTTGAATGAGAGCCTTGCTGGCGAGAGTATTCTTGGTTGTAGGCCTTTGTTTTTCATTGCTTGAAATATTTTTGACCATTCCCTTTTGGCTTGTAATGTTTCTGTTGAGAAATCGGTCGATAGCGTTATTGGACGTCCCTTGTAAGTTATTTGCTGTTTTTCTCTTGCTGCTTTTAGGATTTTCTCTTTGTCTGGGAATGTTGCCATTTTAACTATGATGTGCCTTGGAGTGGGTTTTTGGGGATTCCTCTTGATTGGAACTCTCAGTGCTTCTTGGATTTGCATAACTTTTTCTCTCATCAGGTTCAGAAAATTTTCTGTCACTATTTCTCCTATCAGTTTTTCAATTCCATGCTCCTTTTCTTCTCCCTCTCTTATTCTTATGATCCTGATATTATTTTCTTAATGCTATCCTGTAATTCCCTTACATCTTGTTCATATTTTTTCAATTTTCTTTTCATTTTGCTGTATCATTTGAGAATTATTACCTACATTATCCTCTAATTCACTAATCCAATCCTCTGCTTCGTTTAGTCTGCTTTTGACTGATTCTACTGTGTTTTTCAGTTCAGAGATGGCATTCTTCATTTCTTCCTGGTTCTTGTTGATAGTTTCTATGTCTTTTTTTATGCTGGTCTAGTTCTCTGCAAGTTCCCTGTAATTTTCTTGGAGCTGTTGGTAACTTCCTTGGAGGTTGTCATAGTTGTTTTTGAGGTTTTTGAGCATATTGAGCTTCTTCACCACCATAGTTTTGAATTCCATGTCTGACATTTGGGCTATGTCTATTCCATCTACCTCTCTTTCTGGGGATTCCTCTTTTCTTTTCCTTGATAGGTTGTTTCTGCGTCTTGCCATGTTGGATTCTTCTTGTTTGTTTTTGTTATTTGGATTTGTCTGCTTTGCCTTCCCACCTTTGTGGTATAAGATTTTATATGGTAGATCTGGGAGTTTCAATGGTGCAGTCTCTTTGATCTCCTGAGCCTGATGTTCTTGGGGTACCTTTTATATCGTTTGTTTATGCTGTCTGGTATATTTCAGTTTTTTTTTTGTTAGGATATTCCTTCTGGCTTGTTGATTGAGAGTCACTCTATCCACTTTATCTCAAATTCTTTTGTGGAGATGCTGTTAAAAACATAAACACACAGCCCCAGCAGGAGACCCGCACCCTCAAAAATATCCTCTACCCTCTATCCTGCTGTCATCAGCCAATGAGCCAGTATTAATATAGATGTAGAGTGATTAGAGCTTTTACACTATAGGAAGAATAGATAAGAGTTGTTTTAGTGAAGATAAAATATGATTTTTGAGAGAGGGGATAATAGGTTAATAATAGTTGAGACTGTGCAAGACAGTAGGTAATATTTACATTGTATGTTAATAACTATAGAAAAAAAAGGGGGAAGAGTGCAGAATATAGTAGGAAAGTGGAATTATATAATATTGGATTTAAATAGTAGTTATAGCCTATTTATTTAGAGTGAAAGGGAGGCTAAATTAGGCCCACAAACAAATAAACAACAATTGAAGAAGAGGGATAAGAAGGAAAGATTATATAAAACAGATTAGAGATATAGTTTGTTTTTTCCTCCTTCTTTCCCCTCCTTCCTCCTCCCCTCCTCTTTCAGGAAGAAAAGAAAAAGGAAAAAGGGAAAGAAAAAAAAAAGAATGTTTTTACTCAGTTCAGCCTTCTTGTGTCATCTTCTTTTTCTGCCTCCACAGCTGGTCTAATGTGATGGGTCAGAGATTCCTATTCCTTGCAGCTGTGGTGTGCCCTAGGAGGCCGGCAGGGAGCAATGCAAGGCAGCCAAGAGCCCACCTCAGGTCTGCCACGCTGCGCTCCAGGAAAGCAGGCAATGCCACGCTCTGGGGAAGCTGGCGAGGTGTTTTTTTCACTCAAGCATCAGTGCGCGCCCAAGGTGGTTGGGGAACTAAGCTCAGGTCTGCCGCGCCGTGCTCCTAGAAAGCCGGCCGCGCAGCGCTCCGAGAAAGCCCTCGAGGTGTTTTTTGACTTGAGTGCCGGTGTGCACCCAAGCGGCTGGGGAGCTAACCTCAGGCCTGCAACGTCGTATTCCGGGAGTTGGTTTTTCGCCTCTTAGGGCAGGGCCGCAGACACTTGTGCTCAGTAGACGTGAGTGTCTGTGAGTCGCTGCTGCCCACCGTTCCTGCACCTCCTGAACGGGCACTCGCAGAGCCTGGGCAAGTGCTCTGCGCTCCGGATTCTGGCCTGGTACTTCGGCCTGGCGCCCACTGGACTGGCCAGTGGTGACTGTGCACAGTCCTCTGCGTGTCCAGTGGGCCCTCCCTGTGCCCGTTGGGTCACTGATTTTATGTCTGTTGGCGTGTGTCCGAGGGGCACCTGGACGCGCAGCCCTGCGCATCTGGGCCAGTGAATGAGGGCACTTCCCTATGCACGCCCCGCGACCCAAGGGGAGGGTTGGGGAGTGGATGAGAGCACCACTGCGCCTGCGCTCCTCAAGAATGGCCTACCACCCCCAAACTTTCCTCCCCTCTCCACCGTCCACTAGAGAAAAATATAAAGGAGAATTATGTTCTCACTTGCCCGGCAGCACGCTATCTCCTGTCCTTCAGCGCCAATGCCTCTTGGTCGAGTCCAGCCTCTGCCAGTGGGCAGAGATACGCTCTCCTCCTAACTCCTCTCCTGGGTAGCCTGTGGTCGCCAAAAAACCTTTGTGTACTTCCAGCAACAGCTCCGGCAGCTGCCCCAGTCAGGAATCCTGTTTTTTCCCCTTTTCCTCCGCTATCCTCTCTAAACAGGTTGTTCCCAGATGGATTTTCTCTAATCCAGCAGTGCCTTGGCTCGGCTCCTGCCAGTGTCCAGCTGCTCAATGAGATGTTCTGTCTGCAGTTAGCCCAAACTGCAGACGGGTCTCAGGAGCCTCAAACCTCAGCCTCTCCTCACTCCTCTGCCCATTCTTCTTCTTTTTTTAAAATAAATAAATGATTAATTATTTTAACAATAAAAAATAACAATCCTTCCCTCTCAGACTTAAGACCGTTTATAATCTTATAAAGGACAATGGGCGAAGGTCTCGAGCTCCTCTAGCTGCTTCAAGCTGGACATGGTTGCTGTCCTTATTAGTTTTTTTTTTATTTTTTAGATTCAGTTGTTGAAAGCTGTGAGTTTGTTGTCCTTTTAATGTTCATAGTTTTGATCTTCTTTTTTCTTAAATAAGTCCTTTTAACATTTCATTTGATAATGGTTTGGTGATGATGAATTACTTTAGCTTTACCTTGTCTGGGAAGCACTTAATCTGCCCTTCCATTCTAAATGACTGCTTTTCTGGAGAGAGTAATCTTAGTTGTAAATCCTTGCTTTTCATTACTTCAAATACTTCTTACCAGGCACTTCTTCCTGCAAAGTTTTTTTCAAGAAATCAGCTGATAGTCTTAGATGCATCCCTTTGTAGATAACTCTCTGCTTTTCTCTTGCTACTTTTAAGATTCTCTCTCTATCTTTAACCTTTAGCATGTCAATTATGATGTATCTTGGTGTGGCCCTTCTTGGGTCTAGCTTGTTTGGGACTGTATGTGCTTCCTGGACTTGTATGTCTATTTCCTTTGCCAAATTTGGAAAGTTTTTCTTCATTATTTTCTCACATAATTTTTCAACTTCTTGCTCTCCGTCTTCTCCTTCTGCCACCACTATGATTCAGATGTTGGCATGTTTAAAGCTGTCCCAGAAGTTCCTAAGCCTCTCCTCATTTTTTTTCAATTCTTATTTCCTCCTTCTGTACTAGTTGACTGTATATTTCTTCCTTACATTCCAAATCATTGATCTGAACCCTGGTTTCTGGCCCCTCACCACTGGTTTTTTGTGGATTTTCCTTTATTTTTTCACTTAGTATAGCCCCCATTTCTTCCTTGTCGTGCTTAATCTTTTCTGTCAAGTTTGTGAGCATTCAAATCACCAGCGTTTTGAACTGTACACATGTTAGGTTGGTCATCTCCTCATTGCTCAGTTATCCTACTAGAATCTTGATCTGGTCCCACCTTTGGGCCATACTTCTCTGTCTCAACTTGATAGCCTTCCGTGGTTGCCTCTGGGTCTTGTGTAGGGCCGTTACATCTGTTGTGTTGTAAGGAGCAGAGCATTAGGTATTAGTCAGCGCGAGGTTGGCCTGTTTTACCACACTGTGAAACTGTATGTGGGGGAAGAGTCTGAGAGGCAACAGTGCCACCTGCTGAGCACTTGCCCTTTTTCCACTAAACACATGGACTCTGGTTAGGGACCAGCAGCTCCTTCCATCACCCCAACCCCCACTGGCCTTCACAGTCAGAGACAATGTGGCTTTATTTTCCCCTGGTGGTGGAACTGTGAGCTGCTGGGTCTAGTCCGGTGCTTCAGGTTTTTTTTCCTGACCTTTTAAAATGCATGACTGTGCTTTCCACCAGTCAGCCCCAACCACTGTGCTACCTCTGCCACCAGCACCACTGCTGGTGGTGTGGGTGCCTCTGCCACTGGTGCCCCCATGGGCAACACTGCCCCAGTTCTGCTGGTGCCACTGCTGGTGTCGCCGCCCTCGTGCTGCTGTTGCCACTACCAATGCACATCCCCAGTTCCTCTCCACCCCTCCTACATGTCAAAATGAGTATTTCTTCTTTATTTATTTGTTGGACTTTCCTTCTGTTCAATTTTCTGGAATTTTGATTGATCTTTATAGTTTTTGAGGTAGATGTATTCCTTCTTAGTTATGGAGGACAATGCAGCGTGTCTACCTATGCTTTCACCTTGCCCAGAAGTCCGTCATTTTCTTATTAATACTAAAGGTAGATAGTAACATTAACAGTAACAATAATATCTCACTTTCATCTTAATGAAGATTTATATATACAGACATCATCTTTGCATTACACAAAGATGCTACAGGGATCAAGCGTTTTAATGACTGGGGTTGAATTCCAATTTCAGGACATCACTGACAGAAAATTTTATTTCAGAAAAGTTGCATGATTTCTCTGTGCCTCACTTTCTCTTGTTATGTGTGTGTGTGATTATATACTGCAGTTCTTTATGCTAAGGTATTGGAATGGTTTCTAATTGAATACATACCAGAGGCTCAAGTTGCAATAAATGAAAACGTAAATATGAACATATAAAGATAGAGAGGTATTATAAAATAGGGTTGTTGAAGTTTTTTTTGCAAAACCTTGGACAGAGCTAGTGATATTCTTCTTGCCTAGCCTGAGTCAGTCTATACACACTTCTCTCATAGGCAATTGTTGTGCATTTGCACAACTGTAGAAGCAACTGTATTAGCAATTGTACATTGAAGTCTTTTGAAAGATCTGATGTGTACTTAAAATTTAACACCCACTCCATGTAGCCTTAGAACAAAATACTAATATAGTGAATATGAAACTGAAAAGTCCCCTGCAACGTGTTCCATCAGCAGAAAGGAACTGAAGTTTTCCTTCAAAGCCTTTTTTTCTGTTGCTTTGTAGACACCGTATATGCTTGTTTCCATAAACAAGTGAGTTCATGTGTCTAAATCCCACTGTCACCTCTTAATAAAAAATGTCCAATACACATAATATGAAATGGTCCCTATCCCTAGATGAACTGGAGATTAGAGTTGGTCATTCTGTTCCAGACAAATGCATGCACAGCCTTGTCAACTGTCTCTGTGACAACTCACATAGTTAAATACAGAGTGCTATGCACCTGCAATCCTTGGAGAAGAAGTGAAGGCTTTAGGTACAGTAGGAGTAACACGTGTTTCCTCTAGTCATCCGGACAGGAAGCCAGGAAATAGCCACCATTTAACTATTTTGAATTAAAAATTTCTGAAGTAACCCTTAATAAAAGAACGATAAGGGAGGTTGTGGGATCCCAAAGCCAAGCTGAAAACCACTGGGGTCCAGAGAAGCCAGCTGGGCATTCTGGTGCAGCCATCAGAACAGAGGTAAAGACTCCGGCTCACTGGTGATATGGTAACAAATGCGTGTGCTCTGACATTTTGAGGTTCTCTACCCATGTTTATTACCTTGACCTGGCATTGGCATGCACTCTGAAGAAAGCTGATTCAATTGGCAAAAGCAGAGTATCCTTGGAGGGAGTGAGGCCTGTTCCATGGATGTGATGCCTTTAGAACCTCAGCACAAGGGAGTCCCAGACACAACTCACTTGACTTCTCTCTCCTGTTATACAAACAATCCATAAATTCACAAAATAAGAGTTTACAATAAGGTCTAATCTTATCTGAAATATTGATGTGCAATTCAATGGGAGCCCAACTGAGAACCCGGGTAGTCATTTCACCCCTGTTTTCACATCAAGGCAAATCCAAGGATTAATATTATCAGGTTTAAAAATCCCTGAAGACGACACACACACACAGAAATATATAATTTGGTTTTGAGATCTTCTTAATGTTTATGATATAGAGGAAATGTATCTTGATACCAAAAAATGATCTCATATAAAATCTGTTTCAGTATTAATACCTAACAGTAGACATACTTTTTTAAAGAAAAGTATGTTCCCTGCCCAGGTTGGGGAACTTTTCCAAGATATATCTGTATGTATCCTGAGCTTTAATAATTACTAGTGGCTGTATTAGGTTTACATTAACTGGTCCTCTGCATTGTCACAGGGTGCAGGAATGTTGGCGGTGGTACTGTCAAAGGCTCACCTGGGATCATGCCTGGTGATCCGCGTCCACACTCATATGCATGGGAGAGGAAGGCCTGCTTCTCTCAAGCCAAAACTCATGAGGAGGAAGCAATTTTATTGCAGCTCCCATTCAAAGTTGATTTTTTGTTCATAGTAGGCCATGCACTGAGAAATGTCAATACTGCCTCAGTTATGTATGCTGTCTTTATGTTTCACTCAACTGTTTGACTTCTGCACAGAAACTTCTTCTAAGGGACACTGTTTAGGTCAATATAGAATGGGGTTTCCAGAGACCTCTGTATTTGTAACCATAAACAAAATATTTTAGGAAAAACGGCCAGAGCTACCAGCACCAATAAAAGAGATTTGTCAAAACTGTTTCTGGAGAGGTAAGATAGCGGAGGAGTGAGGAGAGGTTGCGGTTTTAGGCTCCGGAGACCCGTCTGCAGTTTGGGCTAATTGCAGACAGAACATCTCAGTGAGCAGCTGGACATTGGCGGGAGTTGAGCCAAGGCACTGCTGGATTAGAGAAAATCCATCTGGGAACAACCTGTTTAGTGAGGATAGCGGAGAAAAAGGGGACGAAATGGGATTCCTGACTGGGGTGGCTGCCCGAGCTGCGGCGGGAAGCACAAAAAGGATTTTTGGTGACCACAGGCTGCCCCGGAGAGGAGTCAGGCGGAGAGCGGATCTCTGCCCACTGGCAGAGACGGGACTCGACCAAGTGGCATTGGCGCTGAAGGACAGGAGACAGCGTGCTGCCGGGCAAGTGAGAACATAATTGTCCTTTATATTTTTCCCTAGTGGACGGTGGAGAGGGGAGGAAAGTTTGGGGGTGGTAGGCCATTCTGGAGGAGCCCAGGCGCAGAGGCACGCTCATCCACTCCCCAACCCTACCCTTGGGTCCCGGGGGCGCACATAGGGAAGTGCTCTCACTGGCCCAGGTGCGTGGGGCCATGAGTCCAGGCATCCCTCGGACACTCCCCAATGGATATAAGATCAGTGCCCCTACGGGCACAGGGAGGGCCCACTGAACAGGCAGAGAACCATGCACAGACACCCCTAGACAGCTCCCGTGGGCGCCGGGCCCCAGGCCGGAAAGCAGACCACTAGCGCAGGCTCTGTTTGTGCCCGCCCAGACGGGTGAGGGAAGGCGGGCAGCTGCGGCATGGGAACAGCGAGAGGCAGCGACTCAGGGACGCTCACTTCCACTGAGCAAAAGTGTCCCCGGCCCTGCCCTAAGAGGCGAGAGACCAACTCCCGGAGCTCGGCTCAGCAGGACTAAGGGCACAGATCGGCGCGCGAGCGCGAAAACACCTCAGCCCGGGTACAATAGGCGCCAATCCCGGGGCAAGCTCTCGGGTAGCCCGCTAGTGCAGGGACGCGCACAGGGACACCTCGGCGTGAACGCAGAACCACCGCGGCCCAGCAACAACAGGCGCCAATCTCGGGGAAAGCGCTCGGGCCACCCGCGCGGGCAGGGACACACACAGGGACACCTCAGCGCTAACGCGAAACCACCGCGGCCTGGCAACAATAGGCTCCAACCGCAGGGCAAACTCTCGGGCCGCCCAAGCACGCAGGGGCTCATGTGCAAGGGCACCTCAACTGGCTCCTGCGGGCAGCAAGGGAGCGTGCCCTGCCGGCAACCGTGGGCGCGCACCATAGCGGCAACCGGGGGCTCACACCAGTCCTGCAAAAAACAAGAACTTCTGACCTGCCACACTAGACCAGCTGCGGACCCAGAAAAAGAAGGCAACACACCAAGGCTAAAACGGAGTAAAAACATCGTGTTTTTTTTTTCCCCCAATTTTTTTCTCCCTTTTTCTTTCTTTCTTCTTAATTATTTCTTTTCTTTCCTTCTTTCTTTATTCTTTTCTTGTGGTTTTTTTGGGGGGTTTTGGGGGGTATATATATATATTTTTTTTCTTTCTTTCAATTTTTTTCTCTCGTTTCTTCTTTCTTTCTCCTTTCTTCTTTCTTTTCTATCTTTCTTTGTTCTTTTCTTTCTAACCTTTTGGGGTTTTTTGGGGGGGTTTTCTGTGGTAAATTTTTTATTTTCTTCTCTTTCTCTCTTTCTTCTTTTCTTTCTTCTCTTTTCTTGGGTTTTTTGGGAGGGTGTTTTTCCTTCTCCTCTTCCAAAAATAACAAACTTTACCTCTAACGTGTTGCATATAACCTCTCCTTCGCATTCTTTCTCTTTAATCGTTGTTTATTCGTTTGTGTGTCTAGTTTAGCCCCTCTATCACTCTAAATAATATAATATAATTACTATATAAACCCAAATACAATACAATCCCACTTTCTTACTATATTATGTATTTTTCTATCCTTTTCTTCTATTTTTATTAACATACAATGTAAATATTACTTACTGGCTTGCACAGTCTCAACTATTATTAATCTATCACCCCCTCTATCAAAAATTATATTTTTCCTCCTCAAAAACAACTCTTATCTATTCTTTTTATAGTATAAAAGCTCTAATCTCTCTACATTTATATTAATATGGGCTAGTTGGCTAACGATAGCAGGATAGAGTGGGGGATACTTTTTGAGGGTGTGGGTCTCCTGTCTTGGCTGTGTGTTTATGTCTTTAACAGCATATCCACAAAAGAACTTAAGACAAAGCGGAGAGAGTGACTCTCAACCAACTAGCCAGAAGGAAGATCCTATCAAAGAACATCTGAAATATAACCGAACAGCATAAACAAACGACATAAAGGGTAACTCAAGAATATCAGGCTCAGGATATCAAAGAGACTGCACCACTGAAACTCCCAGACCTTCGATAAAGAATATTACACCACAAAGGAGGGAAGTCAAAACAGACTATCCCCACCCCCCCAAAAAATAAATAAATAAATAAATAAATAAAAACAAAAAGAATCTTACATGGTAAGATGTAAAAATAACCCCTCAATGAAAAGAAAAGAGGAATCCTCAGAAAGAGAGATAGATGAAATAGACATAGCCCAAATGTCAGACATGGAATTCAAAACAATGGTGGTAAAGAAGCTCAATATACTCGACATCCTTAAAATCAACTATGACAACCTTCAAGGAAGTTACCAGCAGCTCCAAGAAAATTACAGGGAACTTGCAGAGAACTACACCAGCACAAAAAAAGACATAGAAACTATCAACAAGAACCAGGAAAAAATGAAGAATGAAATCTCTGAACTGAAAAACACAGTAGAATCAGTCAAAACCAGATGAAATGAAGCAGAGGATCGGATTAATGAGTTAGAAGATAATGTAGAGAAAAACTCCCAGACAATACAGCAAAATGAAAAAAGATTGAAAAAATATGAACAAGATGTAAGGGAATTACAGGATAGCATGATAAGAAATAATATCAGGATCATAGGAATTAGAGAGGGAGAAGAAAAGGACCATGGAATTGAAAAACTGATAGGAGAAATAGTGACAGAAAATTTTCCGAACCTGATGAGAGAAAAAGTTATACAAGTTCAGGAAGCACAGAGAGTTCCAATGAAGAGGAACCCCCAAAAACCCACTCCAAGGCACATCATAGTTAAAATGGCAACATTCCAAGACAAAGAGAGAATCCTAAAAGCAACAAGAGAAAAACAGCAAATAACATACAAGGAAGCTCGATAAGGCTATCAACTGATTTCTCAACAGAAACATTACAAGCCAGAAGGGAATGGTCAAAAAGACCATTACAAGCAATGAAAAACAAAGGCCTACAACCAAGAATACTCTACCCAGCAAGGCTCTCCTTCAAAATAGAAGGTGAAATAAGGAGTTTCTCAGACAAAGGAAGACTGAAAGAATACATCTCCACCAAACCAGCATTGCTAGAGATGCTAAAGGGAATGTTCTAAGAAAAAAGAAGAAAAGAACAGGAGAGGAGAGGAACAGAGGTACAAAGGGAAATGAATAAATACACGTCAATAATAACCTTAAATGTAAATGGATTAAATGCTCCCATTAAAAGACATAGGGTAACGGAATGGATAAGAAAACAGGACCCACATATATGCTGTCTACAAGAAACACACCTGAAAACAAAAGATTTACACAGACTGAAAGTAAAGGGATATAAAAAAATATTCCAAGCAAACGGACCGGAAAAAAAAGCCGGGGTAGCAGTCCTCATATCAGACAAAATGGATTTCAAAGCAAGGACAATAAAAAGAGACAAAGAAGGACATTTCATAATACTTAAAGGAACAATCCATGAAGAAGATATGACTTTGATAAACATATATGCACCCAACATAGGAGCACCCAAATACATAAAGCAAATACTAGAAGACAACAAAATGGATATCAACAACAACACACTCATAGTAGGGGACTTCAACACTCCATTATCAACAGTAGACATATCATCGAAGCAAAGAAACACCAAGGATATACAGGCATTGAACAACACACTAAACCACATGGATCTAACTGATATATATAGAACTTCTCAGCCAAAAGAAGCAAAATATACATTCTTTTCAAGTGCACATGGGACATTTTCAAAGATAGACCACATGATAGGACACAAAACAAGCCTTAACAGATTCAAGAAAATTGAAATGACATCAAGCATCTTTTCAGATCACAATGCCTTAAAACTAGAAATCAACCTCAGAGAAAAAAATCAAAGACACCCAAACTCATGGAGACTGAATAACACGCTACTAAATAATGAATGGGTTAACAATGACATCAAAGAAGAAATCAAGAAATGTCTAGAAACTAATGATAATGAGCACACAACAGCCCAAAACCTGTGGGACACAGCAACAGCAGTCCTGAGAGGAAAGTTCATAGCAATACAGGCATATCTGAAAAAGATAGAAGAATCTCAAATAAAAAACTTAACCATAATGCTACAAGAACTAGAACAACAACAACAAACAAAGCCTAGGGCAAGAAGAAGGAACGAAATCATCAAGATCAGAGCAGAACTAAATGACATAGAGACTAAACAAACAATCCAAAAGATCAACAAAACTAAGAGCTGCTTCTTCGAAAAAATAAACAAAATCGACAAGCCTCTAGCCAGTCTAATCAAGAAAAAAAGAGAGAAGACACAAGTAAACAAAATCAGAAATGAAAGAGGAGAAAACACGACTGATACCTCAGAAATATATATGATAGTTAGAAATTACTTCAGACAACTGTATGACAAGAAATTTAACAATCTAGAACAAATGGACAAATTTCTAGAAATATACAACCTTCCAAAACTGAATCAAGAAGAAGTAGAAAGTCTCAACAGACCAATAACAAAAAAGGAAATTGAAACAGTAATCCAAAATCTCCCTGCACACAAAAGCCCCGGACCGGATGGCTTCACAGGCGAATTCTACAAAACATTCAGGGAAGAACTAACTCCTACCCTCCTCAAACTGTTCCAAAAAATCCAAGAAGAGGGGAAAATCCCAAACTCTTTCTATGAAGCCAGTATTATCCTAATCACCGAACCAGGTCAAGACACCACAGAGAAAGAAAATTACCGGCCAATATCACTGATGAACATCAATGCTAAAATCCTCAATAAAATATTGGCAAACAGGATCCAGCAATACATCAAAAAGATCATACATCATGATCAAGTGGGCTTCATTCCAAGGATGCAAGGATGGTTTAATATTCGCAAATCAATAAATATAATACATCACCTAAACAGAATGAAAGACAAAAATCACATGATGATATCAATAGATGCAGAAAAAGCATTTGATAAAGTACAACACCCATTTATGATTAAAACACTCAGCAAAATGGGAATAGAGGGAGCATACCTTAACATCATTAAGGCTATATATGAGAAGCCTGAGGCCAACATCATACTCAATGGACAAAAACTGAAAGCATTCCCCCTGAACTCAGGAACTAGACAAGGTTGTCCACTCTCTCCACTCCTTTTCAACATAGTGTTGGAAGTCCTAGCCACAGCAATCAGACAAGAAAAAGAAATAAAAGGCATCCAAATTGGGAAAGAGGAAGTAAAACTTTCATTATATGCAGATGACATGATAGTATACCTAGAAAATCCTATAAACTCCACTAAAAGACTACTTAATATAATAAGTGAATTTGGCAAAATTGCAAGGTACAAAATAAATATACAGAAATCTAAGGCATTTCTGTACACCAGCAATAAAATAGCAGAGACAGAGACAAAAAAGAAAATACCATTTACTATAGCAACAAGAAAAATAAAGTACCTAGGAGTAAACTTAACCAAAGAGATAAAAGACCTGTACTCTGAAAATTACATAACATTGAAGAAAGAAATTAAGGAAGAAACAAATAAATGGAAGCAAATACCAATTTCTTGGATGGGAAGAATCAACATCATCAAAATGGCCATACTACCCGAAGCAATTTACAGATTCAATGCAATCCCTATTAAAATACCAATGACATATTTCACAGACCTAGAACAAATACTCCATAAATTCATATGGAACCAAAAAAGACCCCGAATAGCAAAAGCAATCTTGAGACAGAAGAACACAGCAGGAGGAATCACAACACCAGATATCAAACAATACTACAGAGCCACTGTATTCAAAACAGTCTGGTACTGGTATAAGAAGAGACATATAGATCAGTGGAATAGAATAGAGGGTCCAGAAATAAACGCAGCCTCTATGGTCAACTAATATTTGATAAAGGAAGTAGGAACATAAAATGGAGTGAGAAGAGCCTCTTTAACAAATGGTGCTGGGAGAACTGGATAGGGACCTGCAAAAAAGTGAAACTAGACCACCAACTTACACCACACTCGAGAATAAACTCAAGATGGATCAAAGACTTAAATGTAAGCCGTGACACCATAAAAGTACTAGAGGAAAACATAGGCAAGAAAATATCAGATATCTCATGTAACAATCTCTTCACGGATACATCTCCTAAAGCAAGAGAAATAAAGGAAAAAATAAATAAATGAGATTACATCAAACTGAAGAGTTTCTGCTCAGACAAAGAAAACATCAGCAAGATGAAAAGGAAACCAACCATATGGGAAAACACATTTGCCAATGACATCACAGACAGGGGACTGATTTCCAAAATATATAAAGAGCTGATACGACTCAATATCAAGAAAACAAACAACCCAATTAAAAAATGGGGAAAGGACCTGAATAAACACTTCTCCGAAGAGGACATACAGAAGGTCCACAGACACATGAAAAAATGCTCAACATCTTTAGCCATCAGGGAGATGCAAATAAAAACCACAATGAGATACCATTTTACGCCAGTCAGAATGGCCATCATCAAGAAATCAACAAGCAACAAGTGCTGGCGAGGATGTGGAGAAACGGGAACCCTACTGCACTGTTGGTGGGAATGCAGACTGGTGCAGCCACTATGGAGAACAGTATGGAATTACCTCAAAAGATTAAAAATGGAACTGCCTTCTGAACCAGCGACTCCACTACTAGGATTATACCCGAAGAATCTTGAAACACCAATTCAAAAGAACTTATGCACCCCTATGTTCATGACAGCACTGTTTACAATATCTAAGTGCTGGAAACAACCTAAGTGCCCATCTGTAGATGAGTGGATCAAAAAACTGTGGTGCATTTACACAATGGAATACTATGTAGCAGAAAGAAAGAAGGAACTTCTGCCATTTGCAACAACATGGACGGAACTATAGAGAATTATGCTTAGTGAAATAAGCCAGGCAAAGAAAGAAAAATACCATATGATATCACCTAATACAGGAAACTAAAGAACAACACAAACAAAGGAACTAAATAGAACAAAGAGCAGAATAGCAGTCAATAGGGGGAGGGGAGAGGGAGAGAAGGTGGATAAGTAAGGGAAGGGTTTAATTAAAGAGCCTGTATAAAAGACTGATGGACATGGACAACGGGGAGGGATATGATTGCGGGAGAGGGGGTGGGTTGGGTGGGGGAGAGAAATTAGGGGAAAAGGGGACAACTGTAATTGAAAAACCAAAATTTAAAAAAAAAATGAAAAAAATAAAGAATGAATTAGTGAGTTAAGCTTATTAGCCTTTATTTTATTTATTTATTTTTGTTTGGTCAGCACTCGCCCCTTTTCCAGGCACTTCTCCCACTTTCGTATGAGACTGGTGTCCCTCTAGCTGTTGCCCTGGTCGCTGTTCCCAGAGTGGGTGGGTCTGTGGATGTTCTAGGACCATGGGGGTCCTTTAAACAATTTGACTCTGCCAAGAGATTGACAGTTTGTTCCTACACCCCATCTCCCACTGGTTTGCACAGTCAGAAGCAATGAGGCTTGATTTTCCCTGGCGCTGGGAGCGTGATCTGTGTGGTATGGTCTGGTGCTGGGAGTGCTCCCCAGGTATCCTTCCCCGCTTTTTAAAATGTGTGACTGCCTTTTATGCAGGCCTGCCACTGCTGCTGCTGCTGCTGCCACCACCACACCATGTCCTTTCTTCCCTGGCTCCACCCCTCCTACCTGTCTGGATGAGTATTTCTTCTTTATAACTTTGTTTGTTGGACTTCCATGCGGGTCAGTTTTCTGGTACTTCTGGTTGTCTCTAGTTTTGAGGTAGTTGTATTCCTTCTCAGTTGTGGAGGGAGACCCAACTTATCTGTCTAGTCCTCCATCTTGGCCAGAAGTCCCCACTAATACGTCATTTTTTAAAGTGCAGTTTCCATGAACTTTTGATATTAAGTGAGGTCTTATAGGTAATGTATATTTTTGAAAAATTTCAAAAGTGTTTTCAATGACATTAACAACATCATGCTGTCACAGTGCTGATGGTGGAAGCATTGGTGGTAGAAATTGCCATGTTGGTGGCATTTGTGCTAAGGTGGTGTCAGGTTTCATGTCAATGCCATTACTGATGACAGAAATAGTCGGGTGCTAAATGTGTTGCTCATGGGCTTAGTTGCCCTTATCTGAGGCAACAATATCTCAAGCTTGAGCATTGACAGCTTTGTCTTAGACAACAGCAGCAAAACAGATGCTCTGACAGTCACGAGGAGTGATGGCATTGTCCATGATGGTCAGTGGTAAAGAAGAGACTCCCTGTTTTGCAGGGAACAAAAGCAAGAATTGTTCACAAGGAGGTCAGAATTGACATAGAAGACACTTATAAGTACTTTACATATTGAAGAGAGCTATATTTTTAACTATTAGGAGACCTCTGAGGGACTCCAATAATATTTGGAAGAAAATTGTGGGGAAGCTGAAGCTCCAACCAAAAATCTAATATTGAGATTCTCTTTCAGTCCTGAGATAAATGAGGTCTTAGAGTCACATTGGTTTTAACATTTTGAATTGGCTCTATTCCCATAACATGAGGAAAATTACTAGTAGTAAGACAGATTCTTAAAGTTCTGTATAACTTGGAAATGCTTCTGAGTTTACAGTGTGGAAAAGAGCACCTTTCTCTACTCACCACTACTTCTCATTGATCTTTCTCCCTTTCTCCCTCTCCCTTCCCCTCCCTTCCTCTTCCTCCCTCTCTTCTCCCACAAAAGTTTTGATATGCTTCTCAGAAGCCACAGCATAAACTGGGAAAATATTAGCATTTATTGACAGGACTGTTATGTTTCTTTCATTTTTCCATGCTATGGTATCGTAGTTTATTCTGCTCTATTTTTTTGTCCTTCTCTACAAGATGTAATTTTTTTCTTTTTTGTTTTTAATTTTCCTGTTATTTAGGAAAGTTTATATCTTTACTCTAGTATTTACTGTTGTTGTTATACATTTCTGTTGTTATACTTTTTAAAATGTATGTGATACCTAGTTTTCTTATTGACTTTCTTACTATTTGGTTTACCTTATTTTTTCCCCAATTTTAAACGCATATTTATTGTCTAAATAGCACTGCTCTTTTCACATTTTCTACTTCATTTTCCTTTTCCTTCCAATGTCAGATGAACTATTTCTTCCTTATTACAATATATAATTTTGTGCATTAATATTTTACCATTTTCTTACTTTCTGTCTTAAATATATTTAAATACTGTATTTATTTAAATACTATTAGTCCTTTTTGCCCTGGCTGGTTTAGCTCAGTGGATTGAGCGTCGGCCTGCGAGCTAAGTGTCGCTGGTTCGATCTTCCAGTCAGGGTACATCAGAGAAGGAAAACTCTGACTCCAAAAAACCTCCGCTGCCTTGCGGCATACCTCTTCAGGGGAAAGGCTAAGGGAGTAAACCCCGACAGAAAATCCGGAGCCGGAGTCCCTAAGGCGGTTTGACGTTGTAGTCAACACCGGCAACTCCTGCGGCGCACCTGAACCCAAGCTGTATCGACTCCGTCTTTCCCTTGGACCCTTCAGCTGCGAAGAGAGGGGGGGTCTGCTGCATGGGCAACAGCAGACCCTCCATATTACCCTGCCCAGGCTCTGTAGCTTCAGCGTCATCGCAAGATGTCGATTCAACACGGGAGGAGACAGATACCATGTCACTCCCGAGTCGGACTGCACAGCCATTCTTGGCGGTGCAGATAGACTCTGAAGAAGCTACACCATCGTCTCTCGAGACGGACGGCTGCCGACGACGACGACGATTAGTCCTTTTGCCAGTATGCCAGTAATAACTTGATTGGATGAAGCTCATTCACTAGTATATTTCTCCAAGTGAGTTGATGGATTCAGAATTCCCTGAGTTCTTGTATGTTGAAAACTATTTTTTCTATAGTCGTTAAACCTGAAATATAGCCTGGTTGGATATGTCACCCCTGGTTCATACTTTCATTGAGGTTTTTTAATGCTGCTCCATTATTGCTTTCCTTTCTTTGTTGGTTTTGAAAAGTCTATGTCAGTCTAATTGTTTTATAAGTTAACTGATCGTTTTTGCGTGGAGGTCTTGGGGACTTCATTTTTATTTTTGAAATCTAATAGTTTTACCAGGTCATGTCTTGGAACTGATCATTTTCTGTTAATTTTCCTATATATCCATGTGTCAATTCAGTTCTTTTTCTATTTCTGGGAAGTTTTCTTGTTATATAATTTTAAATCTTAGCTAGATTTCAGTGTTTTGCTTTTACTTCCCCAGGAACTCCAGGAATATAAATACTTTTTCCTTCTTTGCATCTCTTCTCTGTTAACTACCTCTCTTTGACCATTTTTACTTACTTTTCTATGGCATTTTTATTCTCTTGGTTGTTTTTCCCTGTCTTTCTTCAATATCGCTTAATAAATTTTCATTTCAACCTATTATCTCTCCCTTTGGCCTGCTGTAATTTATTCTTCCTCAACTGGACACCTGGACCACAACCCAGGCATGTGCCCTGACTGGGAATCAAACCAGTGACCATCTAGTTCACAGGCCAGTGCTCAATCCACTGAGTCACACCAACCAGGGCTCTACATTTTAGTTTTCTAAATCCCTGATTGAAGCTGGTTTTTTAATACATTTAAAAGCTTGTTAGAGTATATTTAATTGCCTGGTGGTTGACTTAACAGGACTTTTTTGATATTTAAATAGATTTTTAATTCATTACACAATGATAAAAAGGAGTCATGCCATACATAAGTTTTTTTTAAAGAAGTTCAAAAAAATTTTAATACTTCTTGTCTCTTTGATAATATTTAAGGCATTTTCATTTTGGATTATTTTAACTTACATCTTTATTTTTCCTATATTTATTAAGTGTCTACATTGATCATGTATTATAATTTTATTTTATTTTATTTTAGCTTTATTATGGTTCTCCCATTTTCCCCCTTTGCACTCCCCTGCTTTACACACTTCCCCTTCTCCCACAGTCAACCCCCATTTAGTTGTCCATTTCCATGGGTCATTTATACTAGTTCCTTGACTAGACCCTTCCCCTTCTTTCCTCACTTTACCCCCTCCAACTTCCCTCTTACTACTCTCAGTCTGTTCCTTGTTTACATGCCTCTGGTTCAATTTTGCTCATTTGTTTGTATCATTCATTAGTTTCCTGTATTAAGTGATCATATATTTTTCTTTACCCGCCTGGCTTATTTCACTTAGCATAATGCTCTCAAGTTCCATCCATGCTGTAGCAAAAGGTAAGAGTTCCTTTTTTTCTTCCTGCTGTGTAGTATTCCCTTGTGTAAATGTACCACAGTTTTTTGATCCACTCAACCAGTGATGGGCACTTATGCTGTTTCCAGCACTAAGCTATTGTAAATAGCGGTGCTATGAGCATAGAAATGCAAAGATTCTTTTGAATTGTGTTTCAGGATTCTTTGGGTATAATCCTAGCAATGGAATCACTGGATGAAAAGGCAGTTCCATTTTTAGTATTTTGAGGAAATTCCATACTGTTTACCACAGTGGCTGAGCAAGTCAACATTCCCACCAACAGTGCACTAGGGTTCCCTTTTTTCCACATCCTCGGCCACACTTGATTTTTGTTAATTTGTTAAGAATAGTCCTTCTGACCTATGTGAGGTGGTATCTTATTGCGGTTTTAATTTGCATCTCTCTGATGGCTAGTGATATTGAGCATTCTTTCATGTGTCTATGGGCCCTAAGTATGCTCTCCCTGGAGAAGTATCTATTCAGGTCCTGTGCCTAATTTTTCATTGGATTATCTGTTTTGGCGTCAACTCATATAAGTTCTCTCTATATTTTGGAGATCAAACCCTTGTCTGATGTATCACTGACAAATATGTTTTCTCATACGGTGGTTCTTTTTTCATTTTGCTGATGCTTTCTTTTGCTGAGCAGAAAGTTTCCAGTTTGATGTAGTCACTTTTGGTTACCCTTTCTTTATTTTCCCTTGCCGTAAGAGATATATTGGCAAAAATATTGCTGCTTGGGATATCTGAGATATTACTGCCTATGTGTTCCTCCAGGACTTTTATGGTGTCACAGCTTGCATTTAAGTTTTTCACCCATCTTGAGTTTATTCTGGTTTATGGTGTACATCAGTGCTCTAGTTTTACTTTGGGGGCATGTCTCTCTTCAGTTTTCCCAACACCATTTGTTGAGGCAATTTTCACTCCATTTTATGCTCCTTTCCCCTGTGTCAAATATTAAGTGACCATGGACACCTGGGTTTATTTCTGGGCTTTCTATTCTGTTCTATTGATCTATATGTCTGTTCTTATGCCAGTACCAGACTGTTTTGATGACAGTGGCCTTGTAATATAGATTGATATCAGGTATTGTGATCCCTCAAACTGTGTTCTTCTTTCTTAAGATTTCTGAGGCTATTTGAGGTCTTTTGTGATTCCATTTAAATTTTTGAAGTATTTATTCTAGGTCTGTGAAATATGTCCTTGATATTTTAATAAGAATTGTGTTAGGTTTATAAATGGCATTGGGTAGAATGGGTATTTTAATGATGTTAATTATTCCCATCCATGAATATGGTTATGCTTCCATTTATTTGTATCTTCCTTAATTTCTTTCTTCAATGTTCTGTAGTTTTCCAAGTACAGGTATTTTACCTCCTTGGTTAATTTTATTCCTAGGTACTTTATTTTCCTTGTTGCTAGAGTAAACTGCATTTTTTTTTTCTAGCTTCCATCTCTGGTATTTTATTATTGGTGTACAGAAATGCCTTTGGTTTCTGAATATTGACATTGTACCCTGCTATTTTGCTAAATTCACATATGAGATTAAGTAGCTTTTTGGTGGAGCCTAAAGGGTGTTCTATGTACACTATCATTCAATTTGCAAATAATGACAGTTTTACTTTCTCTTTTGTAATTTGGATTCCTTTTATTTCTTTTTCTTGTCTTATTGCTATGGCTAGAACTTCCAAAACTACCTTAAATAGAAGTGGAGAGAATGGATATCCTTGTCTTGTTCCTGCTCTTAGGGGTATAGTTTTCAGTTTTTTCCCATTGAGTATGATGTCGGAGGCAGGTTTCTCATATATGGACTCTACTATGTTGAGGTATTCCCCCTCTATTTCCACTTTGCTGAGTGTTTTCATCATTAATGGTTGCTGTACTTTATCAAATGCTTTTTCAGCCTCTACCAATATGATCATGTGGTTTTTGTCTTTCATTTTGTTTATGTGGTGTATTACACTTATTGATTTGCAAATACTAAACATCCTTGCATCCCTGGGATGAGCCTTTCTGCTTCTTCTCAACTCAGTTTTGTAAGATTATATGTTTGCAAAAATTGGTCCATTTCCCACTGATTGTCAAATTTTTTCTTATACAGTTGTTTCCAGTAATTTTTTACAATCCTTTATATTTCTGTGGTGCCAGTTGTGATTTTTCTCTCTCTTTCATTTCTGATTTATTTATTTGGGTCTTGTCTCTCTTTCTCTCTCTCTCTCTCTCTTTTTTTTTTTCTTGATAAGTCTGACTAAAGGTTTGTTGATTTGGTTTATCTTTTCAAAGAATCAGCTCCTTGTTTTATTGATCTTTTGAACTGTTTGCTTAGTCCCTATGCCATTTAATTTTGTTCTGATTTTGATTCGTTCCTTCTTTCTACTAGCTCCGTGCATTGTTTGTTTTTTGTTCCTCTAGTTCCTGTAGCTATAGGGTTAGGTTGTTTATTTGAGAGTCCTCTATATTTTTTAGGTAAGCCTCTATTATTATGAACTTCCCTCTCAGGACAGACTTCGCTGTCTCCAATATGATTTGGGCATTTTTGTGTTATCATATATTTCCAGAAACTTTTTGATTTCTTCCTTGGTGCCATTGTTAACCCATTTGTTATTTAATAGCATGTTATTTATTCTTCATGAATTAGAATATTTTTGAGTTTTTTCCTTGAGGTTTGTTTCTAGTCTCCGGCCATTGTGGTCTGAGAAGATACTTAAGATAATTTCGGTTTCCTTGAATTTGTTGAAGCTTGTTTTGTGTCCTGTCATGTGTTCAATCTTAGAAAACGTTCCCTGTGCATTTGAAAAGAATGTATATTCTGCTTCTTGGGTAAAAGGTTATATATATATCAGTTAATTCCACTTAACCTAGAATGTTGTTCAATGCCTAAATATCCTTGGCATTTCTTTGCTTCTGAGATCTGTCCATTGTTGACAATGGGGGTGTTAAAGACAGCTACAATGAATGTGTTGTTGTCAATATCTTTCTTGAAGTCTTTCAAGATTTTCCTTATATATTTAGGTGCTCCTATGTTGGTTGCATATAGGTTTATAAGGGTTATATCTTCTTGATGGATTGTTCCCTTAAGTACTACGAAATGTCCTTCTTTGTCTCTCTTTATGGACTTTGTTGTGAAATCTATTTTGTCTGATATCAGGATTGCTACCCCAGCTTTTTTTTTATGTCCATTTGCTTGAAATACTTTTTTTTCCATCCCTTCATTTTTAGTCTGTGAAAATCTTGTGTTTTTAGATGGGTCTCTTGTAGATAGCATATATGTGGGTCATGTTTTCTTATGCATTCAGCTACACTATGTCTTTTGATTGGAGCATTTAATCCATTTATAGTTAAGGTTATTATTAAGAGGTATTATTCATTGTGATTTTCTCCCTTGTATCTATGTCCTTCTCTCTATTTTTCTTAATCTGTAAAGCATTGCCTTTTACATCTGTTGCAATGCTGGTTTGGTGGAAATTTATTATTTTAGCCTTTTGTCTGGGAAATTTCTTTTTTTTAATGTATTTTATTGACTATATTGTTACAATAGTTTCAATTTTCTCCCCTTTACTCCCTTCCACCCAGCATCTCTTTTCCCCAGAAATTCTCCCCAAAAGTCCATACCCATGGTTCATAGATACAAGCTTTCCCGCTTCACCCTTTCATATATTCTTGTTCTTCTTCACTTTTTTAAAGTAAATATGTGATTAATTAATTATTTTAACAATAAAAATAACAATACCTTTCTCTCAGATATTAAGACCCTTTGTAAACTTATAAAGGACAATGGACGAAGGTCTCAAGCTCCTCTATCTGCTTCAAGCTGGACATGGTCGTCGTCCTACCTACCCTTGGGTCCAGAAAACCCTAATAATAGTGGGGGTGTGGAGGGGAGGGTGGCCTTCCCACATGGGGAAGGATCGTGCAGACTCCAGGTCAGTTGGCTGTTCCACACTAGGGGAAAAAAAAAAGAAAAAAGGGCTTCTTTGGAGGAAGGTGTGCTAGGCACATCTCACCTGTCCAAAACTCTTTTGCGCATTATACTTAGTTCGGGCTGAGGGAAATAGTTTAGGTTTCCCCCCTCTCAGACCTCTGGGTCCTATCTGTCCAAGCCATTAGGATAGTAGAGAGAAACCAGTTTTAAAGTGAAGCCCACAGACCATCCCATTCTTCACCAACCCAGCCATTTAGTTCAGTCAAACCATTGAGTCTCAGAAGGCAGCGCTGCAGTGAGGATTAAATGAGGCCTATATGTACAGAAAATCACTCAGGTAATGCCGTCATAGGCTTATGTACTTTGAAAACAGAAAACACGTGTTAATTTATGTAACGTAATCCACAAACAAGTCTCTAAATCTGTAAGACTGTCTTATTGGAAAGACATCCAGTTGCAAGGCACTTGACATTCTTCTTGCCTGCAACTTAAATATCTTTGATGATACCATAGACATGATTTAACTTTCAAGTGAAAACATATTTTAAATGAAAAGAAACCTTTAAGACAGTTAGCTGCATTACTTTATAGTCTACCACAGATCATTATGATTTTCCCTGAATAATGATTTTTCTCCCTAAGATTACCCCCTTCTTATTAAAGGGACTGCATTAAGTCCATTTTTAATTTGTCCTGTTCATTTGCATAAAAACAACAAGAGCAGCAAATGATCACTTATGATCTTTAGTTCTGCCTTGCTGGAACTTACCCAAGGAACATTTAGGGTGATCTTCAGTCTGCTCTTCAGGGTACAGAAGCTGGGCCACATACCTGGCATTCAGCCTTGCCTGTACACACCTGTCTTTTCCAATTTTTCTGGGTTTTCATTGTGCTTTAAGGTCCCTTCTAGTCATCTTTCATGAAAACAACCTTCGTTCCTTCCCTGTAAAGATTGCTGTGGACCGCACAACCAACCATGGTACCAGGCCTTTTATATCGTGGGCTTTTATTACCTTCAAAAATCTTTCCCAGTTCCTCAGGGCTTTTTGGTAAAAACCTGAGCCCAAGCATGTCTCCTTTAGGCTTGACATTCCAGTCAAAGATTTGGTCAAAAAAAAAAAAAAAACCCTCTATTAACAAATGATCTTATTATTTTTATGCAAAGAAACTTATGTCATTACTTACTTGTTTAGAATGTCGAACTCTGGAGGGATCAGATAGGAAGAAAAATATACAACGTGAAGGAAAATCGTTGTCCTAATATTCACTGAACTGGCATTTCCATTCTTCGTATTTTCATTTTTCCCCACTGAAAACTTTGTTTTTCCTTTACAGTTTTCCCACTTTTTTCCCCTCTTGCTTCCCTGCACCCTGTCCCTCCCTTCCCCTACATTCAGTCCCCACTCAGTTGCCCATGTCCGTGGGTCATTTATAGATGTTCTTTGACTAGATCGTGCCCCTTTTTACCCCCTTCTCTCCCTCCCCCCTCCCCCCTTGTTAGTGGTAGTCTACTTCTTGTTTACATACCTCTGGTTCAATTTTGCTCATTTGTTTGTGTTGTTCATTAGTTTCCTGTAATAAGTGACAGCATAAGGTATTTTTCTTTTGTTGCCCGGCTTACTTCGCTAAGCATAATTCTCTCCAGTTCCATCCATGTTGTTGCAAATGGTAGAAGTTCCTTCTTTTGTTCTGCTACATAGTTCTCCATTGTGTAAATGTACCACAGTTTTTTGATCCACTCATCTACAGATGGGCACTTAGGTTGTTTCTAGAACTTGGCTATTGTAAATAGTGCTGCTATGAACATTGAAGTGCATAGGTTCTTTTGAATTGGTGTTTCAGGATTTTTCAGAAATAATCCTAGCAATGGAATTCCTGGTTCAAAAGGCAGTTTCATTTTTAGTTTTTTGAGGAAATTCCAAACTGTTTTCCATAGTGGCTGCACCAGTCTGCATTCCCACCAGCAATGCACCAGGGTTCCCATTTCTCCACATCCTCGCCAGCATTTGTTGTTTGTTGATTTGTTGATTATGGCCATTCTGACTGGTGTGAGGTGGTATCTCATTGTGGTTTTTATTTGCATCTCTCTGATGGCTAGTGACGTTGAGCATACTTTCATATGTCTAAGGGCCCTCTGTGTGTCGTCTTTGGAGAAGTCTTTGTTCAGGTCCTTTGACCATTTTTTAATTGGGTTCACTGTCTTCTTGGTGTTGAGTCATATGAGTTCTTTATATATTTTGGAGATCAATTTCTTGTCTGAGATATCATTGGCGAATATATTTTTCCATATGGTTGGTTTCCTTTTCATCTTGTTGATGTTTTCTTTAGCTGAGCAGAAATTTTTTTGTTTATTCTTTCCTTTATTTCCCTTGCCTTAGGAGATATATCAGTGAAAATGTTGCTATGTGGGATATCTGAAATTTTCCTGCCTATTTTTTCCTCTAGGACTTTTATGGTATCATGGCTTACATTTAAGTCTTTGATCCATTTTGAGTTTATTCTCGTGTATGGTGTGAGCTATTGGTCTCGTTTCATTTTTTTGCATGTCCCTGTCCAGTTCTCCCAACACCATTTGTTGAAGAGGCTCTTTTCACTCCATTTGATGTCCCTTGCCCCTTTGTCAAATATTAGTTGACCAATATGAACCTGGGTTTATTTCTGGGCTCTCTATCCTGTTCCATTGATCTATATTTCTCTTTTAATGCCAGTACCAGAGTGTTTTGATTACCGTGGCCTTGTAGTATAGTTTGATATCAGGTATTATGATTCCTCCTACTGTGTTCTTCTTCCTCAAAATTGCTGTGACTATTCAGGCTCTTTTTTGGTTCAATATAAATTTTTGAAGTATTTTTCGAGTTCTGTGAAATATGCCATTGGTATTTTATTAGCGATTGCATTGAATCTATGAATTCCTTCGGGTAGTATGGACATTTTAATGATGTTGATTCTTCCCATCCATGAGAATGATATATGCTTCCATTTATTTGTATTTTCTTTAAATTCTTTCTTCAGTGTTATGTAGTTTTCTGAATACAGGTCTTTTACCTCCTTGGTTAAATTTATTCCTAGGTAATTTATTTTTCTTGTGGCTATGGTAAATGGGATTTTTCTTTCAGTTTCTATCTCTGAGTTTTTATTGTTGGTGTACAAAAAATGCCTTTGATTTCTTAATATTGACTTTGTATCCTGCTATTTTGCCAAATTCACTTATTAGGTTAAGTAGTTTTTTTTCTGGAGTCTATAGGATTTTCTATGTATACTATCATGTCATCTGCAAATAATGACAGTTTTACTTCCTCCTTTCCAATTTGGATGCCTTTTATTTCTTTTTCTTGTCTGATTGCTATGGCTAGAACTTCCAAGACTATGTTGAATAGGAGTGGAGACAGCGGACTTCCTTGTCTTGTTCCTGATCTCAGGGGGAATGCTCTCAGTTTTTGCCCATTGAGTATGATGTTGGCTTCAGGTTTCTCGTATATGGCCTTTATTATGTTGAAGAATGCTCCCTCTATTCCCATTTTGCTGAGAGTTTTCATCATAAATGGGTGTTGTACTTTATCAAATGCTTTTTCTGCATCTATTGATATGATCATGTGGTTTTTGTCTTTCATTTTGTTTATGTTGCGTATTACGTTTATTGATTTGTGAATATTAAACCATCCTTGCATCTCTGGGATGAATCCCACTTGATCGTGGTGTATGATCTTTCTAATGTGTTGCTAGATCCGGTTTGCCAATATTTTGTTGACGATTTTAGCATCTATGTTCATCAGCGATATTGGCCTATAGTTTTCTTTCTTTGTTGTGTCTTGACCTGGTTTTGGAATTAAGGTTATACTGGCTTCATAGAACGAATTTGGGAGTATTCCGTATTCTTTGAGCTTTTGGAATAGTCTGAGGAGGATAGGAGTTAGTTCTTTCCTAAATGTTTTGTAGAATTCACTTGTGAAGCCATCCGGTCCAGGGCTTTTGTGTGCTGGGAGTTTTTTTATTACTGCTTCAATTTCACTAGCTGTTTTTGGTCTATTCAGACTTTCTGCTTCCTCTTGATTCAGTTTGGGAAGACTATAGGTTTATAGGAATCTGTCCATTTCCTCTAGGTTGTCAAATTTCTTGCCATACAGTTGTTCGTAATAATTTCTTACAATCCTTTGTACTTCTGTGGTATCGGTTGTGATTTCTCCTCTTCGTTTCTAATGTTATTTATTTGGGTTCTCTCTCTTTTTTTCTTGTTGAGCCTGGTTAAAGGCTTGTCAATTTTGTTCATCTTTTCAAAGAACCAGCTCCTACTTATGTTGATCTTTTGAATTGTTAGCTTAGTCTCTGTGTAATTTAATTGTGCTCTGATCTTGATGAGTTCCTTCCTTCTACTTGATCTGGGCTTTGCTTGTTTTTCTTCCTCTAGTTCTTGTATCCACAGGGTTAAATTTTTATTAGAGATTCTTCTAGCTTATTTAGGTAGGACTGTATTGCTATGACCTTTCCTCTCAGGACTGCTTTCGCTGTATCGCATAGGTTTTGGGTTGTTGTGTGTTCATTATTATTAGTTTCCAGAAACTTTTTGATTTCTTCCTTGGTGTCATTGTTAACCCATTCATTATTTAATAGCGTGTTATTCATTCTCCATGAGTTTTAATGTTTTTGAGTTTTTTCCTTGAGGTTGATTTCTAATTTTAAACCATTGTGATCTGAGAAGATGCTTGATATAATTTCAATTTTCTTGAATTTGTTGAGGCTTTTTTTGTGTTCTACCATGTGGTATATCTTTTAAAATGTTCCATGTGCACTTGAGAAGAATGTATATTTTGTTTCTTTGGGGTGAAAACTCCTATATATATCGACTAAGTCCAGTTGATCTAGAGTGTTGTTCAGTGCCTCACTATCTTTTGTGTTTCTTTGCTTCGAAGATCTTTTCATTGTTGACAGTGGGGTGTTAAAGTCCCCTACTATGAGTGTGCTGTTGTCTATATCTTTCTTGGAGTCTTTCAAAATTTTCCTTATATATTTGGGTGCTCCTAAGTTGGGTGCATATATATTTATATGGGTTATATCTTCTTGATGGACTTTTCCCTTAAGTATTATGAAATGTCCTTCTTTGTCTCTTTTTATGGCCCTTGCTGTGAAATCTGTTTTGTCTGATATAAGTATTGCTACCCCAGCTTTTTTTCATGTCTATTTGCTTGAAATACTTTTTTCCATCCCTTCACATTCAATCTGTGTAGATCTTTTGTTCTAAGATAGGTTTCTTGTAGACAACATATATGTGAGTTATTCTTTCTAATCCATTTAGCTACCCTATGTCTTATAATTGGAGCGTTTAATCCATTTACATTTAAGGTTATTACCAATAAGTACTTATTCATTGTTATTTTTCCCCTTTGTACTCGTGTTCTTCTCTGTCTCTATCTGTTTCTTTATCTTCTTAAAGCTGACCGTTTAGCATCTCTTGCAATGTTGGTTTAGTGGAGATGTATTCTTTTAGCCTTCTTTTGTCTTGGAAGCTCCTTATTTCACCCTCCAGTTTGAATGAGAGCTTTGCTGGGTAGAGTATTATAGGTTGTAGGCCTTTGTTTTTCATTGCTTAGAATATTTTTTGCCATTCCCTTCTGGCTTGTAGTGTTTCTGCTGAGAAATCTGATGATAGCCTTATTGGAGCTCCCTTGTATGTTATTAGTTGTTTCTCTCTTGCTGCTTTTAGGATTCTCTCTGTGTCTTTGAATGTTGCCATTTTAATTATGATGTGTCTTGAAGTGGGCCTGTTCGGGTTCATCTTCATTGGGACCCTTTGTGCTTCCTGGACTTGCGTGTCTCTCCTCATGTTAAGGAAGTTTTCTTTCATTAGTTTTTCAAAGAGGTTTTCTATCCCTTGCTGTTCTTCTTCTCTTTCTGGAATTCCTATGATACGGATATTATTACGTTTCATGTTGTCCTGCAGCTGTCTTAGAACCTCTTCAGTCTTGTTCAGTCTTTTTTCATTTTATTGCTCTGTCTGTGAGTTTTTGTCTACATTGTCCTCCAGCTCGCTGATCCGATCTTCTGCTTCCTCTAGCCTGCTTTTAATTTCTTCTACTGTGTTCTTCAAGTCAGAGATCGTATTCTTCATTTCCTCCTGGCTCTTATTGATAGCTTCTATGTCCGTGCTGGTGTAATTCTCAGTAAGTTCCTTGTAGTTTTTCTGGAGTTCCTTGTAGTTTCCCTGGAGTTCTTTGTAGTTTCATCTGAGCTCATTCAGTTTCTCCATAATCCATGTTTTGAATTCGATATCTGATAGTTTGCTCCCCTCTATTTCATTCAGCACTCTTTCTGGGGATTCTACTGTAGGGGCACCAAATATTCCCTGTAAAAAGTTTCAAAGGTCTGTTAATTATGTAAATATATTGAGGCTTCAAATGTTCTTTGTAAGAAGTAACAAGGACTTGCTAAAAGGCCTTGGGAAAGGAATGTAAGAAGGAGTGTTATAGCAATTAGTGATTTACAAGCTAAAAGGACCTCAGCCTCTATCATCTTTCATTTACTTGTGTCTGGTTTATAACACCTGTGAAGGTTGTGCTTTGCAGAATGTCTAGCCCTTTGAAAATAAATTGCTTTGCAGGGAGTTCATTCCTGGCTGAAGAGCAATGCTGCTGCCGGAGATAACCTTATAGCCTTGCGAATTTCTGTTCCTGTTACTGCCAAGACATTCTTGCAGTCCTACCCAGCCGCCTCTTCCTAAGGCCGTTTCCCACCAAAGAAGAAACAAAGAGACTGCACCAGTATGAAAACCCAGCGTTTAGACTCCATTGTAAGTTGGAGCATGTTAAAGACCTGCTCATGGTCTTCCCAACTCCTGGCCATTATTAAAAATCCTTTGCTTAACTTTATACACCACTTCAGAGTGTTCTGTCTCGCCTATGTAGCCGTAACACTACCTTTCCTTTTGATCGGGAGTTGTTTCTCTGTCTCCCCATTTTTGTGACTCCTATTGTTTGTTTGTGCTTCTTAGAATGATCTGCACTTCCTGGATCTGCGTCCTGTAGCATCAGATCCTGTACCAGTCTGGCCCTAGGCATCCTGTTGGAGACTTCCAGGGATCTACTGCCTTTGTCTGTCTTCTTTTGTTGTTAATCTACTCAATCTATGAGTAGCCGTCAGGCTTAATGACCGTGGGTGTGGCAGCTTAATTCCTGTAGGCAGGGCTTTTATTTCCCCTCAGGCTGACGCCACTTGGAGGGGAATGGTCTGCCTGCTGTACTGGGGCTGAGTCAGCACTGGCTGTTCCTGGGAGGAGGTTAGTGTAGCTTCCACTTACTCCTCCGCCATCATGGATCTCCATTTGTGTTGTCCTTGATGTTATTTGTTTAATCTGTCTGGTTGTATTTCAGCTACTCTTTGGTGGGTCTTTTCCTCTGGTTAGTTGATTGAGAGTCACTCTGCCCACCTTGTCTTGAGGTCTTTTATGGAAGTGGTGCTAAAACGTAATCACACAACCCTTGCCTGGGAAATTTCTTATTTAACCTTGTCTTTTTAAAAAGAGCTTTCCTGGGTAGATTAGCCTTGGTTGTAGTGTTTTCCTTTCCACTGCTTGAAATATTTTTTACCATTCCCTTCTGGCTTTTAGCTTTTCTGTTGAGAAATCTGCTCATAGCCTAATCAGAGATTTCTTGTATGTTATTTGATTTTTTTTCTTTCTGCCATTAGTATTCTCTCTTTGTCTTTGAATGTTGCCACCTCTTTGGGTTCATCTTCATTGGGACGCTCTGTGCTTCTTGGAGTTGTGTTACTTTTTTTCTCCTCAAGTCAGGGAAGTTTTCTGTCATTACTTTTTTAAATAGGTTTTCTATTCTTTATTCTGCTTCTTCTCCCTCCAGTATTCTTATTATATGGATATAATTATGTTCATGTTGTCCTGAAGCTCTTTTTAAACATCTTTATAATTTTATAATCTTTTTTGTTTTGTTTTGTTTCATGGTCTGGGAATATATTTATATGTTGTCCTCCAGCCCGCTGATCTGATACTCTGCTTTATCTAGCCTGTTTCTTATTTCTTCTCCTGTGTTCTTCAGCTCAAAACTGATATTCTTCATTTCCTCCTCATTCTTATTGATAGTTTCTATGTCCTTTTAATGCTGGTGTAGTTCTCAGTAAGTTCTTTGTAGCTTCCTTGGAGTTCTTTGTAGTTTACCTAGAGTTCTCTGTAATTCCCCTGGAGTTTATTGTAGTTTTCTCTGAGTTTGTTGAGTTCATAGAGCTTCCTTATTAGCATTGTTTTGAATTCCATGTCTGACAGTTTGCTTGCTTCTTTTTCATCTATCTTTCTGAGGATTTCTCTTTTCCTTTTGATTGGGAATTGTTTCTTTGTCTCTCCCTTTTAGGTGACTTTTCTTGTTTGTTTTTGTCTCTTAGGTTGGTTTGCTTTGATTTCCTGCCTCCGTGGTGTGGTTTCTGTAATAGGAGTCTTGTGAAATTCAGTGGTGCTATCTCTTTGATCTGATCTTGATACTCTTAGGATGCTCTTTAAGAAATTTATTTGGATGGTCTGGTTTTGGGTTTTGTTGTATTGCTCTTTGGTAGGACCTTTCCTCTGATTAGCTGATTGAAAGTCACTCCATCCCCTACATCTTGACTTCTGTTTTTTTGTAAATAACAGATTTATATATTTTTAAATTATTGAATACTTGTTTAGACTCAAAAAGCAGTACATATAAATAAAAATTAAAAAAAAAACTACACTAAGACTTGTGACCAGGGTAAACCTTTTCATTTTTTTGTAAGTATATTTTATTGATTATATTGTTACAATTGTCTCAATTTCTTTTTCCTTTTCTCCCATCTGCCCAGTGCACCCCTTCTATCCAGCAACCCCACTTCTCTTGTTCATGTCCATGGGTCTTTGTCTTCACCCTTTTCTATATTACTCTTAGCTCCTCCTTCTCTATTTTGTACCAATCAATTACGCTCTTAATCTCTGCACCATTTCCCCATTTCTCGCCCTACCCCTCCTAGCTGATAACCCTCCAAGTGCTTTCCATATCTATGATTCTGTTCCTGTTCTTTTTGTTTGCTTAGTTTGTTTTTATTTTTAGATTCAGTTATTGATAGTTGTGAGTTTGTTGTCTTTTTAATGTTTATAGTTTTGATCTTCTTTTTCTTAAATAAGTCCCTTTAACCTTTCATATAATTAGGACTTGGTGATGATGAACTCCTTTAGCTTTACCTTGTCTGGGAAGCACTTCATATGCCCTTCTATTCTAAATGACAGCTTTGCTAGATAGAGTAATCTTGGTTGTAGGTCCTCGCTTTTCACCACATTGAATACTTCTTGCCAGTCTATTGTTGCCTGCCAAGTTTCTTTCGAGAAATCGGTTGAGAGTCTTATAGGCACCCATTTGTAGTTAACTCTCTGCTTTTCTATTACTGCTTTAAAATTTTTCTCTTCATCTTTCACCTTTGGCATTTTAATGATAATGTGTCTTGATGTGGTCCTCTTTAGGTCTAGCTTGTTTGGGACCCTCTGTGCTTCCTGGACCTGTATGTCTATTTCATTTGCCAAATTAGGGAAGCATTCCTTCATTATTTTTTTAAATAAGCTTTCAATTTTTTGCTCTTCTTCTCTCTGGCACCCCTATGATTCATATATTGGCACCTTTATAGTTGTCCTAGAGGTTCCTAAGCCTCTCCTCATTTTTTTAAAATCCTTGTTTTCCTCATTTTGTACTGGTTGACTGTTTTTTTTTTTTCTTCCTTGTGTTCCAAATTAGTGATCTGAACCCTGGTGTCCTTCCCTTAACCACTGGTTTGTGTGGATTTTCTTTAATTTAATTTAGCATAGCCTTCACTTCTTCCTTTATGTGTTTGCATATCTGTCAATTCTGTGAACATCTTTATCACCAGTGTTTTGAACTCTGCATCTGTTAGGTTGGCTATCTCCTCACCACTTAGTTCTCCCACTGGAACCCTGATCTGTTCCCTCTCTTGGGCCGTACTTCTCCATCTCCTAATCTTGACAGGCTTCTGTGTTTGTTTCCCTCTGTGTCTTAGGTAGAGCTGTCACACCTGTTATGTTGTAAGGGATGACGCCTTAGGTATCAGTACAGAGCAACCTGTTCCTTCCATTGTGGCATTGTATGTGAGGGAGGGGTCTGAGAGGAAACAATGCCACTTGTTCAGCACTCACCCCTTTTCTAGGCACTTCTTTCACTTCCCATATGGGACTGGCAGCCCTCTAACTGTTTCCCTGTTCATTCGTTCCCAGAGTGAGTAGGTGTGTGGACATTATAGGACAATGGGGGCCCTTTAAGCAAGAGGACTCTGTTGAGAGACCGGCAGTTTCTTCCTCTACCCCAACCCCCAGCAGTTTCCACAGTCAGAAGCAATGAGACTTTATTTTCCCTGGCACTGGAACATAAGCTGCGCAGTCTGGTGTGGTTCTGGAGTGCTCCCCAGGTGTCTTTCCCGACTTTTTAAAAGATGTGATTGTGCTTTCTGCCAGCATGCTATTGCCGCCACCACAGTTGCTACCGCACTGCTTCCTCTCCACCTTAGCTCCACCCCTCCTACCTCTATGGGTATTTCTTCTTTATATATTGTTTGTTGGACTTCCATGAAATTTGATTTTCTGGAACTTCTGACTGTCGCTAGTTTTGAGATAGTTGTATTCCTTCTTAGTTGTGGATGAAGATGCAGCATATCTATCTAAGCCTCCATCTTGGCCAGAAGTCTCTTGAATTCTTTTGTGGAGATGCCGTTAAAACATAAACATAGAACCCAATCAAGAAACCCACCCCCTCAAAAATATCCCCACCCACAGTCACACTATCAACAGCAAATGATCCAGTATTAATATAGATGTAAAGAGATTAAAACTATTATACTAAAGAAGAAACAGATAAGCGTTGACTAAATGAAAGAAAAATGATTTTTGAGAGGGGAAGGGGAAGAACAATAATAGTAGCGAGTAGGGACAAGACAAAGGGACACAGTAAGTAAAATCTATATTGTATGTTAAATAAGGTAGGAAAGAAACAGAATTAAGTAAGAGAGGAGAAGCATATAGTGTTACATTTAAACAGAAGTTATAGAATATATATTTAGTGTGAGAGCAAACATAAACAAAAAAAATGAAGAAGAAGAAGAAGAAGAGGAGGAAAAAAAAAGTAGGAAAAAAATTAGAGAAAAAGTTTCTCCCCAGTGCTATGAACAACCTTTGGACTATTATCGATATAGGTGGGATGGAAATAAGAGGGTATACAGAAAGAAAAACTTAAGAGATGTCTAGATGAAAGGGAAGTGAATTTGACATGATAGAGGGGGCAGGTATACTAAGAATAAGGAATGAAAATCAGGCTAAGAGAGGGAAAGTTTTTCAAATTTAAGCTGAAAAAAGGAAAAGGCTGGAGAAAGGTATTAATGGAGTAGGATAAGGGTACTATAGGATTTTAAATTTGAAATACTGAACGAGTGAATATGTATGAATAAAATTGCAGTAATGCCACAAGTACCACTATATCACAACCAATGTACAAAGATTGATCAAGATGGAGAGAGAATATGTGTATTTTATGAAAAGCAAAAAGAGTGTGAAATGACTAATGACAAGAAAAATGTTCTGAGGGGCTGTAAAGGGGAAAAATAGCATGAGTGCAGAATGGATACTAGTCATAGTAAGAAGATAGCATTTAAAACAAAAGTAAGAAGAGGAGATTGGGTTTTAAAGTAGAATAATAGAATGGAGGAGCAAAATATACTTGGAGTGAACTAGATATAACAACTAGTGACTTAAAATGCGTAAACTGGGAGGACAAGAAAATAACTCATGAAGATCACCACAGTGGAATTCGTCCCAGGAATATCTGGGTTTTACTACTTCCTTCTCCTTCTGGATCCACCCCTGGTCAAAGTTCCATGGGTTTCATAACTTCCTTTCTGGCTGTCTGGATGTCGGGCTGTGAGGAGATCTAGCTGGATGCTGAGGCTGCTGTTCTCTCACTCGTGGGTCTACCAACCTTTTCCCTTACCTCAGCTCTCTGCTGTGAGCTGAACTGGGTTGTGTCTTGCCCACTGATTCTGTGGTATGCTCTAGTCCTCTTTGTTTTTGTTTGGCAGTGCTGCTATGCAGGCGAGCTGGTGTGCATGCCCATAGTCCTTGCCAAGTTTCAGCTCATCTTCCAAAAAAGTTTGCGTGGCTTTGAAACTGCAACACCCATCTGTGTTTTTGTTTAAGCAGAGCTGTTGTGCCCACACACAAGCCTGCCAAATTGGGGGTCCCAAATCTCAGTCCTCCCTTGGCTTTCCTCTGTGTGTGCCCCTTGTTACAGCACTGGTCTGCATTTTTGTTTAGCAGAAACATTGTGTCCACATTCAGGCCTGTAAGCCCAGGGGTCCCTACCAGGTCTTGGTCCCACCTCAGCTTTTCTTCTAAAAGTCTCAGTTTAGCCCCCATGCTTCAGCATCAGTCCCTATGGACCCCAATTTCCATGTTCTCCCCCACTCCAAATTTCACACCGTCTCTTGCAGTCAGGACTGGTCTCCATCTTCCCGCATCTCTGACAGTTTCATCCAAACCTCTCTGAATCCCTTTTGGATGTCGCTGGAAAAGGCGATTGCTGCAGGAGTGCAGTTTCTAGGCCTCCACACTGCCCTGGCCTTGTCTCTTTACCCTAGTAGATCCCCAGGATTCTTTTATGCATCATGTTTTGCTTTTTTGTTGTTATTCAGGGAAGTGCTTTGTCCTCAGTATGTGTGTGTGTGTGTGTGTGTGTGTGTGTGTAAAATAAATATTTTATTTTTCTCCCAGTTTTTCTGATTTTCTGATTTTTTAGCCCTACTTTTATTTTCTTTTGTTCATTGTTATGGTATGGGGGCATTTTACAAGACTTTATTTATTTATTTATTTTTATTTTGGTTTTCAATTACAGTTGTCCCCTTTTCCCCTAATTTCTCTCCCCCACCCAACCCACCCCCTCTCCCGCAATCATATCCCTCCCCGTTGTCCGTGTCCATGAGTCTTTTATACAGGTTCTTTGACTAAACCCTTCCCTTACTTATCCCCCTTCTCTACCTCTCCCCTCCCCCTATTGACTGCTATTCTGCTCTTTGTTCTATTTAGTTCCTTTGTTTGTGTTGTTCTTTAGTTTCCTGTATTAGGTGATATCATATGGTATTTTTCTTTCTTTGCTTGGCTTATTTCACTAAGCATAATTCTCTCTAGTTCCATCCATGTTGTTGCAAATGGCAGAAGTTCCTTCTTTCTTTCTGCTAAATAGTATTCCATTGTGTAAATGTACCACAGTTTTTTGATCCACTCATCTACAGATGGGCACTTAGGTTGTTTCCAGCACTTAGCTATTGTAAACAGTGCTGTCATGAACATAGGGGTGCATAAGTTCTTTTGAATTGGTGTTTCAAGATTCTTCGGGTATAATCCTAGTAGTGGAGTCACTGGTTCAAAAGGCAGTTCCATTTTTAATCTTTTGAGGTAATTCCATACAGTTCTCCATAGTGGCTGCACCAGTCTGCATTCCCACCAACAGTGCAGTAGGGTTCCCGTTTCTCCACATCCTCGCCAGCACTTGTTGCTTGTTGATTAGTTGATGATGGTCATTCTGACTGGTGTAAATTGTTATCTAACTGTGGTGTTTATTTGCATCTCTCTGATGGCTAGTGATGTTGATCCTTTTTTCATGTGTCTGTGGACCTTCTGTATGTCCTCTTCGGAGAAGTGTTTATTCAGGTCCTTTCCCCATTTTTTAATTGGGTTGTTTGTTTTCTTGATGTTGAGTCGTATCAGCTCTTTATATATTTTGGAAATCAGTCCCCTGTCTGTGATGTCATTGGCAAATATGTTTTCCCATATGGTTGGTTTCCTTTTCATCTTGCTGATGTTTTCTTTTGCTGAGCAGAAACTCTTTAGTTTGATGTAATCCCATTTGTTTATTTTTTCCTTTATTTCTCTTGCTTTAGGAGATGTATCCGTGAAGAGATTGTTACGTGAGATATCTGATATTTTCTTGCCTATGTTTTCCTCTAGTACTTTTATGGTGTCACGGCTTACATTTAAGTCTTTGATCCATCTTGAGTTTATTCTCGTGTGTGGTGTAAGTTGGTGGTCTAGTTTCATTTTTTTGCAGGTCCCAATCCAGTTCTCCCAGCACCATTTGTTAAAGAGGCTCTTCTCATTCCATTTTATGTTCCTTCCTCCTTTATCAAAGATTAGTTGACCATAGAGGCCTGGGTTTATTTCTGGACTCTCTATTCTGTTCCACTGATCTATATGTCTGTTCTTATGCCAGTACCATACTGTTTTGATTACAGTGGCTTTGTAGTATTGTTTGATATCTGGTGTTGTGATTCCTCCTGCTGTGTTCTTCTGTCTCAAGATTGCTTTTGCTATTCGGGGTCTTTTTTGGTTCCATATGAATTTATGGAGTATTTGTTCTAGGTCTGTGAAATATGTCATTGGTATTTTAATAGGGATTGCATTGAATTTGTAAATTGCTTTGGGTAGTATGGCCATTTTGATGATGTTGATTCTTCCCATCCAAGAACATGGTATTTGCTTCCATTTATTTGTTTCTTCCTTAATTTCTTTCTTCAATGTTATGTAATTTTCAGAGTACAGGTCTTTTATCTCTTTGGTTAAGTTTACTCCTAGGTACTTTATTTTTCTTGTTGCTATAGTAAATGGTATTTTCTTTTTTGTCTCTGTCTCTGCTATTTTATTGTTGGTGTACAGAAATGCCTTAGATTTCTGTATATTTATTTTGTACCCTGCGATTTTGCCAAATTCACTTATTATATTGAGTAGTCTTTTAGTGGAGTTTATAGGATTTTCTAGGTATACTATCATATCATCTGCATATAATGAAAGTTTCACTTCCTCTTTCCCAATTTGGATTCCTTTTATTTCTTTTTCTTGTCTGATTGCTGTGGCTAGGACTTCCAACACTATGTTGAAAAGGAGTGGAGAGAGTGGACAACCTTGTCTGGTTCCTGAGTTCAGGGGGAATGCTTTCAGTTTTTGTCCGTTGAGTATGATGTTGGCCTCAGGCTTCTCATATATAGCCTTAATTATGTTAAGATATGCTCCCTTTATTCCCATTTTGCTGAGTGTTTTCATCATAAATGGGTGTTGAACTTTATCAAATGCTTTTTCTGCATCTATTGATATGATCATGTGATTTTTGTCTTTCATTCTGTTTAGGTGATGTATTATATTTATTGATTTGCGAATATTAAACCATCCTTGCATCCCTGGAATGAAGCCCACTTGATCATGATGTATGATCTTTTTGATGTGTTGCTGGATCCTGTTTGCCAATATTTTATTGAGGATTTTAGCATCGATGTTCATCAGTGATATTGGCCTGTAACTTTCTTTCTTTGTTGTGTCTTGACCTGGTTTGGGGATTAGGATAATACTGGCTTCATAGAAAGAGTTTGGGATTTTCCCTTCTTCTTGGATTTTTTGGAACAGTTTGAGGAGGATAGGAGTTAGTTCTTCCCTGAATGTTTTGTAGAATTCGCCTGTGAAGCCATCCGGTCCAGGGCTTTTGTGTGCCGGGAGATTTTGGATTACTGTTTCAATTTCCTTCTTTGTTATTGGTCTGTTGAGACTTTCCACTTCTTCTTGATTCAGTTTTGGAAGGTTGTATGTTTCTAGAAATTTTTCCATTTCTTCTAGATTGTCAAATTTCTTGTCATACAGTTGTCTGAAGTAATTTCTATCATTTGTATTTCTGAGGTATCAGTCGTGATTTCTCCTCTTTCATTTCTGATTTTGTTTATTTGTGTCTTCTCTCTTTTTTTCTTGATTAGACTGGCTAGAGGCTTGTCGATTTTGTTGATTTTTTCGAAGAACCAGCTCCTAGTTTCGTTGATCTTTTGGATTGTTTGTTTAGTCTCTATGTCATTTAGTTCTGCTCTGATCTTGATGATTTCATTCCTTCTTCTTGCCCTAGGCTTTGTTTGTTGTTGTTGTTCTAGTTCTTGTAGCATTGTGGTTAGGTTTTTTATTTGAGATTCTTCTAGCCTTTTCAGATATGCCTGTATTGCTATAAACTTCCCTCTCAGGACTGCTTTTGCTGTGTCCCACAGGTTTTGGGTTGTTGTGTGCTCATTATCATTAGTTTCTAGAAATCTCTTGATTGCTTCTTTGATGTCATTGTTAACCCATTCATTATTTAATAGCATGTTATTCAATCTCCATGAGTTTGGGTGTCTTTGATTTTTTCCTCTGAGGTTGATTTCTAGTTTCAAGACATTGTGATCTGAAAAGATGCTTGATATGATTTCAATTTTCTTGAATTTCTTGAGGCTTGTTTTGTGACCTATCATGTGGTCTATCTTTGAAAATGTCCCATGTGCACTTGAAAAGAATGTATATTTTGCTTCTTTGGGGTGAAAAGTTCTATATATATCAGTTAGATCCATGTGGTTTAGTGTGTTGTTCAATGCCTGTATATCCTTGGTGTTTCTTTGCTTTGATGATCTGTCTATTGTTGATAATGGAGTGTTGAAGTCCCCTACTATGAGTGTGTTGTTGTTGATATCCTTTTTGTGGTCTTCTAGTATTTGCTTTATGTATTTGGGTGCTCCTATGTTGGGTGCATATATGTTTATCAAAGTCATATCTTCTTGATGGATTGTTCCTTTAAGTATTATGAAATGTCCTTCTTTGTCTCTTTTTATTGTCCTTGCTTTGAAATCCATTTTGTCTGATATGAGAACTGCTACCCCGGCTTTTTTTTCCGGTCCGTTTGCTTGGAATATTTTTTTATATCCCTTTACTTTCAGTCTGTGTAAATCTTTTGTTTTCAGGTGTGTTTCTTGTAGACAGCAAATATGTGGGTCCTGTTTTCTTATCCATTCCGTTACCCTATGTCTTTTAATTGGAGCATTTAATCCATTTACATTTAAGGTTATTATTGACGTGTATTTATTCATTTCCCTTTGTACCTCTGTTCCTCTCCTCTCTTGTTTTTTCCTTCTTTTTTCTTAGAACAGTCCCTTTAGCATCTCCTGCAATGCTGGTTTGGTGGAGATGTATTCTTTCAGTCTTCCTTTGTCTGAGAAACTCCTTATTTCACCTTCTATTTTGAATGAGAGCCTTGCTGGGTAGAGTATTCTTGGTTGTAGGCCTTTGTTTTTCATTGCTTGAAATATTTTTGACCATTCCCTTCTGGCTTGTAATGTTTCTGTTGAGAAATCAGTTGATAGCCTTATCGGAGCTCCCTTGTATGTTATTTGCTGCTTTTCTCTTGCTGCTTTTAGGATTCTCTCTTTGTCTTGGAATGTTGCCATTTTAACTATGATGTGCCTTGGAGTGGGTTTTTGGGGGTTCCTCTTGATTGGAACTCTCAGTGCTTCTTGGACTTGCATAGCTTTTCCTCTCATCAGGTTCGGAAAATTTTCTGTCACTATTTCTCCTATCAGATTTTCAATTCCATGTTCCTTTTCTTCTTCCTCTCGTATTCCGATGATCCTTAAATTATTTTTCCTAATGCTGTCCTGTAATTCCCTTACATCTTGTTCATATTTTTTCAATCGTTTTTCATTTTGCTGTATTGTCTGGGAGTTTTTCTCTACATTATCTTCTAACTCACTAATCCGATCCTCTGCTTCGTTTAGTCTGCTTTTGACTGATTCTACTGTGTTTTTCAGTTCAGAGATTGTATTCTTAAGTTCTTCCTGGTTCTTGTTAACGATTTCTATGTCTTTTTTTATGCTGGTGTAGTTCTCTGCAAGTTCCCTGTAATTTTCTTGGAGCTGCTGGTAACTTCCTTGAAGGTTGTCATAGTTGATTTTAAGGATGTCGAGTATATTGAGCTTCTTTACCACCATTGTTTTGAATTCCATGTCTGACATTTGGGCTATGTCTATTTCGTCTATCTCTCTTTCTGAGGATTCCTCTTTTCTTTTCATTGAGGGGTTATTTTTGCGTCTTACCATGTTGGATTCTTTTTGTTTTTATTTATTTATTTATTTATTTATTTATTGGGGGGGGTAGTCTGCTTTGACTTCCCTCCTTTGTGGTGTAATATTCTTTATCGAAGGTCTGGGAGTTTCAGTGGTGCAGTCTCTTTGATATCCTGAGCCTGATGGTCTTGAGTTACCCTTTATGTCGTTTGTTTATGCTGTTCGGTTATATTTCAGATGTTCTTTGATAGGATCTTCCTTCTGGCTACTTGGTTGAGAGTCACTCTATCTGCTTTGTCTTGAGTTCTTTTGTGGATATGCTGTTAAAGACATAAACACACAGCCCAGGCAGGAAACCCACACCCTCAGAAAGTATCCCCCACTCTATCCTGCTATCGTTAGCCAACTAGCCCGTATTAATATAAATGTAAAGAGATTTGAGCTTTTATACTATAGGAAGAATAGATACGAGTTGTTTATGGGGAGGAAAAATATAATTTTTGATAGAGGGGTTGATAGATTAATAATAGTTGAGACTGTGCAAGCCAGTTAGTAATATTTACATTGTATGTTAAGAAAAATAGAAGAAAAGGATAGAAAAATACTTAGTATAGTAAGAAAGTGGGATTGTATTGTATTTGGGTTTATATAGTAATTATATTGTATTATTTAAAGTAATAGGGGGGCTAAGCTAGACACACAAACGAATAAACCACTATTAAAGAGAAAGGATGAGAAGGAGAGGTTATATGCAACACGTTAGAGATAAAGTTTGTTATTATTGGAAGAGGTGGAGGAAAAACACCCCCCCAAAAAATCCCCAAGAAAATAGAAGAAAGAAAAGAAGAAAGAAAGAGAAGAAAATAAAAAATTTACCACAACCCCCCCAAAAAACCCCAAAAGGTAAGCAAGAAAGGAACAAAGAAAGATAGAAAAGAAAGAATACAGAAGAAAGAAAAAAGAGAGAGAAAAAAAATTGAACCAAAAAAAAAAAATATATATATATATATATACATATATATATATACCCCCCAAAACCCCCCCAAAAAAAACCCCAGGAAAAGAATAAAGAAAGAAGGAAAGAAAAGAAATTATTAAGAAGAAAGAAAGAACAAGGGAGAAAAAATTTGGAAAGAAAAAAAAAAAAAAAAAAAAACGATGTTTTTACTCCGTTTTAGCCTTGGTGTGTTGCCTTCTTTTTCTGGGTCCGCAGCTGGTCTAGTGTGGCAGGTCAGAGGTTCTTGTTCTTTTGCCGGACTGGTGTGCGCACCCGGTTGCCGCTATGGTGCGCGCCCGCGGTTGCCGGCACGGCGCGCTACCTTGCTGCCCCCTGTAGCCAGTTGAGGTGCCCTTGCGCGCAAGCCCCTGCGCGCTCGGACGGCCCGAGAGTTTGCCCCGCGGTTGGAGCCCACTGCTGCCGGGCCGCGGTGGTTCCCCGTTCGTGCCAAGGTGTCTCTGTCCGCGCGGGCGGCCCGAGCGCTTTCCCCGGGATTGGCTCCTGCTTTCGCTGGGGCGCGGCAGTTCCCCGTTCGCGCCGAGGTGACCCTGCCCGCGCGGGCGGCCCGATCGCTTTTCCCGGGATTGGCTCCTGCTTTCGCTGGGCCGAGGTGGTTCCCCGTTCGCGCGGAGGTGACCCTGCCCGCGCGGACGGCCCGAGCGCTTTCCCCGGGATTGGCTCCTTCTTTCGCTGGGCCGCGGGGGTTCCCCTTTCGCGCCGAGGTGACCCTGCCCGCGCGGGTGGCCCGAGCGCTTTCCCCGGGATTGGCTCCTGCTTTCGCTGGGCCGCGGCGGTTCCCCGTTTGCGCCAAGGTGACCCTGCCCGCACAGGCGGCCCGAGAGCTCCCACTGACCCCGGGATGAGGTGCTTTCGCGCTCGCGCGCTGCCCCGTGCCCTCAGTCCCGCTGAGCCGAGCTCCGGGAGTTGGTCTCTCGCCTCTTAGGGCAGGGCCAGGGACACTTGTGCTCAGTGGAATCGAGCGTCCGTGGGTCGCCGCCTCTCGCTGTTCCCGTGCTGCAGCCGCCCCGTTCCCTCACCCGTCTGGGTGGGCACAAACAGAGCCTGCGCTAGTGGTCTGCTTTCCGGCCTAGGGCCCTGCGCCCACGGGAGCTGTCTAGGGGTGTCTGTGCATAGTCCTCTGCGTGTTCAGTGGGCCCTCCCTGTGCCCGTTGGGGCACTGATCTTATGTCCGTTGGGGAGTGTCCGAGGGACGCCTGGACTCACGGCCCCGCGCACCTGGGCCAGTGAATGAGAGCACTTCCCTATGTGCGCCCCCGCGACCCAATGGTAGGGTTGAGGAGTGGATTAGCGCGCCCCTGCGCCTGGGCTCCTCCAGAACGGCCTACCACACCCAAACTTTCCTCCCGTCTCCACCATCCACTAGAGAAAAATATAAAGGAGAATTATGTTCTCACTTGCCCGGCAGCACGCTGTCTCCTGTCCTTCAGCGCCAATGCCACTTGGTCGAGTCCCGTCTCTGCCAGCGGGCAGAGATCCGCTCTCCACCTGACTCCTCTCTGGGGTAGCCTGTGGTCGCCAAAAATCCTTTGTGTGCTTCCCGCCACAGCTCGGGCAGCCGCCCCAGTCAGGAATCCCGTTTCGTCCCCTTTTTCTCCGCTATCCTCACTAAACAGGTTGTTCCCAGATGGATTTTCTCTAATCCAGCAGTGCCTTGGCTCAACTCCCGCCAATGTCCAGCTGCTCACTGAGATGTTCTGTCTGCAATTAGACAAAACTGCAGACGGGTCTCCGGAGCCTAAAACCGCAACCTCTCCTCACTCCTCCGCCATCTTACCTCCTCCCCAACTCTTTAAAAGTAAATGAATAAAACCTTTTGAAAAATAAGAAAATATTAACTTCTATTCAGATTATTTACTTTCTCTATTGTCCCTATCTAAAAGGGTTATTTTCCCACAAAATTATATCATATTCTGTTGTACTTTGTAAGTCAGCAAATTGACGTAATAGTTGGCCATTTAGAAAAAATATATATACAAACAACTGAATCAACTGTTGGGAATTTCACATCAATTAATAAAATCTAAACAAACGTTTAGCACAAATGTACATAGAGTAGCAAATAAATGTTTGGTAGTGACAAAAAGATGGAATTTAATGCCAAGGAGACATGAATTTGACTCCTGTCTTCATCACTTCTAGCTGTATGATCTTGGACCAGTCACTTAAGCTGTTGAGCCCTGGTTCTTTTCTCATTTTTAAAATGGAAATAGACAATTACCCACCTTGAAGGATTGTAATAATGAGCAAATAAGATGGAACTAATAAAAGTGGTTCATAAAGTCTTCCACAAAATTTTTGAGAAAGAAAGGAGAGGATTTAGTACAATATCCTCCTTTCAGCAATGAAGAGACTTAGATTTAGAGAAGGGAAGTGGTTACATCATTAATAAGTGGTAGATATGGGTCTCAAATCCAGTTTCTCTGGCTCCTATGAACCTGCTTCCTCCAAGACAAGGAAGCAAAGTAGCTTAGTGTCTCACAGAACTTTGGACAATATGAGTTATATGCTTTGGGACATTGACTCAGTCACTCACCCTAGAGAGAAAAAGTTTTTTTGGTATACACTCTTTCTTTTTTTTAATTTTATTTTTTATTAATTTCTTTTTTATTGTTGTTCTATTACAGTTCCATTTTCCCCCTTTGCTCCCCCCTGCACCCCCATCCTCACCCCTCTTTCACAGTCAATTCCCACCCTGTTGTCCATGTCCATGGGTCATTTATACTAGTTCCTTGACTAGAACTTGCCCTTCTTTCTCCTCTTCTCACACTTCCCCATCCACTCCAGTCACTGTCAGTGTGTTCATTGTTTCCATAACATGCCTCTCGTTCTATTTTGCTCGAGTGCTAGTTTTGTTCATTAGGTTACAGTATTAGGTGGGATCATATGGTATCTCTCTTTTACTGCCTGGTTTATTTCGCTAAGTATAATACTCTACAGTACCATCTTTGTGGTCACAAAAGGTAGGAGTGCCTTCTTTCTTTCTGCTCCAAAATATTCCATTGTGTAAATGTACCACTGTTTTTTGATCTACTCATCCACTGATGGTCACTTAGGCTATTTCCAGTACTTGGCTATTGTAGATAGTACTGCTAAGAACATAGAGATGCATAGATTCTTTTGAATTGGTGTTTCAGGACTCTTCAGGTATAATTCTAGCAGTGGAATTGCTGGATCAAAAAGCAGTTCTATTATTAGTTTGTTTGGTTTTTTTTTTTTTTTTTTTGAGGAAATTCCACATTGTTTTTCATAGTGGCTGCACCAGTCTACGTTCCCATCAAGAGTGAACTAGGTTTCCCTTTTCTCCACATCCTGGATAGTACCTGTTTGCTGATTTGTTAATTTAATTTGTTAAATATTAAGCCATCCTTGCATCCCTGGGACAAATCCAAGCTGATCGTGGCATATTGTCTTTTTAATGTATTGCTGGATCCTGTTTGTCAATATTGTGTTGAGAATTTAAGCATCTATGTTCATTAGTGATATTGTCCTGTAATTTTCTTTCTTTGTTGTGTCTAAACATGAGTTTGGAATTAGGATAATACTGGTCCCCTTGAAAGAGTTTGGGGATTTTCCCTCCTCTTGAATATTGTGGAATAGTTTGAGGAGGATAAGAGTTAGTTCTTCCCTAAATGTTTAGTAAAATTTACCTGTGAAGCCAACCAGTCTGGGGTTTTGTGTGCCTGCACTTTTTAAATTACTGCTTCAATTTCACTAGCTATTATTGATTTATTCAGGTTCTCTGCTTCTTCTTGATTCAATTTTGGAAGATTATGTTTTCATAAAATTTCACTTCATCCAAGTTGTCAAATTTCTCATCTATAGTTATTCATACTAATTTCTTACAATCCTTTGTATATCTTTTGTATCAAATGTGATTTCTCCTTTTTTGTTTCTAATTTTATTAATTTGGACACTCTCTCCCCCACACCCTCTCGATGAGTCAGATTAAAGGCTTTTTAATTTTGTTTATCTTTTCAAACAGCAAGATCCTGGATTTATTTATTTATTTATTTATTAAAATGTGTTTTATTGATTATAATGTTACATTTCTCCCAATTGCCCTTCCCTCTGCTCCCCTCCACCCAGTGGTCCCCCTCCCTCCAGTTGTCCCCCCCTTTTAGACCATGTCCATTAGTTGTGCATATAGTTCTTCTCAACCTCTCTCTGTCTATTCCATTCCCTCCTACCATGATCCTTAATTCCTATATCATCTCCCTCCCTCTTCCTGTTCCCCCTCCCTGTTGACCTACACCCAATATGTTCCCCATACCTATGGTTCTTTTTCCACTCTCGTTGCCTGTTTAGTTTGCCTTTGTTTCAATTCCCTAGCTTCTGTTGTTTCTTGTGATGCAGTTTTCATTTTAGTGTTCATAGTTTTGATCCTCCTTTTCCTAAACCAGTCCCTTTAAAATCTCATATAACAGTGGTTTGGATCTAATGAACTCTTTCAGTTTTGTTTTGTCCTGGAAACACTTTCTCTGCCCTTCTATTCTGAATGACAATTTCACTGGATAGAGTATTCATGGTTGTAGGTTTTTGCTTTTCATTACTTTGAATATTTCTTACCAGTCCCTTCTTGCCTGCAGTGTCTCCCTTGAGAAGTCAGCTGGTAGTCTAATTGGGACCCCTTTGTACATGATTCTTTTCTTCTCTCTTGCTGCTTTTAAGATTCTCTCTTTATCTTTAACATTTGACATTTTGATTATAATGTGCCTTGGAGTGGTTCTCCCTGGGTCCAGTTTTTTTGGAACTCTCTGTGCTTCCTGGACCTGTAAGTCTATTTCCTTCCCCGAGTTTTGGAAGTTCTGCTTTATTATATTTTCACTTAATTTTTCAATTTCTAGTTCATCTTCTTCGCCCTCTGGCAAACCAATGATTCTTATGTTGGGCCTTTTATAGCTGTCCCAGAGGTTTCTGATCCTCTCATCTTTGCTTCCCGTTTCCTCTCTCTGCACTGGTTGATTGTTTGTTCCTTCTCTATGTTCTGGTTTGTTGATATGAACTCTGGATTTTTTTCCCTCACCATCTGTCTTTATGTGGTTTTGTTCCTTTCATTATGAGTGTTTTTTGATTCTTTCTCATCTTTTTCCAGATCTTTTGTTAATTCTGTAAGCCACCTGATAACAATGGCCCTGAACTGAGCCTCTGACAGGTTTCTTATTTGTTCATCTGTCAGATTCTTCATCTGTTGCCTGGTGAGCTGCGCCACCGGGATTTCTATAGTTGTCTGCCTCATTTTGACAGATGCGTTTTGTTTTCTTGGGCCGGCTATAGGGGGCAGTGCCTGTGTACTCGTCACAACCCAGCGACCGGCGGCAATCCGCAACCTTTTTTCGCTGCGCTGTGGCCCTTTGTCGTCACAACCCAGTGACCGGCGCCGTTCCGCAACCTTTCTCGCTGCGCTGTGGTGCTTTGTCGTCACAACCCAGTGACTGGCGCCTATCCGCAACCTATTTCGCAGCCCTGTGGCGCTTTGTGTGGGGGCGGGGGTCCAAGATGGATTCACACAGTTATTCCGCTAGGAAACCGGAATCCGTCCTCCCGCCCTCTGGGCCTCACTGTTCAAGGCAATGCAGTGGCTGCTTTCCCCAGCGTTGGGGTTCCAAGCTGCCGGGGGTTCAACTGACGCCAGGATTGTTCTCCCTGCCACAGGGATTGTTCTCCCTGCTGCTGGGATTGTTTGCGACCGCAAACAGCACCACCCACTTTCGCTCTTCCTACCTGCCCAAAGGGCGCCGCTGGTTTATAACTTCATACGTTGGGCTTCCATGTAGTTTTATTTTCTGGAATTTCTAGTTATCTTTTGTTTTGAAGTAGTTGTATTCCTCTCTAGTTGTAGAGGGAGACCGAGCGTGTCCGTCTAAGCCTCCATCTTGTCCGGAAGTCTCGATCCTGGCTTTACTGATGCTCTCAATTTTTTCTTAGTCTATGTCATTTAATTCTGCTCTAATCTTAATTATTTCCTACCTTCTACTAGCTCTGGGCTTGGTTTGTTGTTTCTCTAGTTCTTATAGATTTAGGGTTAGGTTTTCTATTTTAAATCCTAATATCTTTTTTTTTTTTTTTTTTTTTTTTTGCAATTGCTAGCCACATTTCTTTTTTTAATTTTATTTTTTGGTTTTTCAATTACAATTGTCCCATTTTTCCCCCACTGCTCCCCCCACCCAGCGCACCTCTTCTCCCGTAATCATATCCCTCCCCGTTGCCCATGTTCATGAGTCATTTTTACATGTTCCTTGACTAAACCCTTCCCTTACTTATCCCCTTCTCTCCCTCCCTACTCCCCCCTATTGACTGCTATTCTGCTCCTTGTCCTATTTAGTTCATTTGTTTATGTTGTTTTTTAGTTTCCTGTATTAGGTGATATCATATGTTATTTTTCTTTCTTTACCTGGCTTATTTCATGAAGCATAATTCTCTCTAGTTCCATCCATGTTGTTGTAAATGACAGGAATTCCTTCTTTCTCTCTGCTGCATAATATTCCATTGTGTAAATGTACCAGTTTTTTGATTCACTCATCTACAGATGGGCACTTAGGCTGTTTCCAGCACTTAGCTATTGTAAACAGTGCTGCTATTAACATAGGGGTGCATAAGTTCTTTTGAATTAGGTTCTAGGATTTTTCGGGTATAATTCTAGCAGTGGAATCGCTGGTTCAAAAGGCAGTTCCATTTTTAGTTTTTTGAGGTAATTCCATACTGTTTTCCATAGTGGCTGCACCAATCTGCATTCCCACCAATAGTGCAATAGGGTTCCCATTTCTCCACATCCTGGCCAGCACTTGTTGTTTGTTGACTTGTTGATGATGGCCATTCTGACTGGTGTAAAGTGGTATCTCATTGTGGTTTTTACTTTCATCTCTCTGAGGGCTAGTGATGTGGAGCATTTTTTTATCTGTTTATGTACCTTCTGTATGTCCTCTGCGGAGAAGTGTTTGTTCAGTTCCTTTGTCCATTTTTTAATTGGGTTGTCTGTTTCCTTGATGTTGATTCGTAAAAGCTCTTTGTATATTTTTGAGATCAGTCCTCTTTCTGAGATATCATTGGCAAATATGTTTTCCCATATGATTGGTTTCCTTTTCATCTTGCTGATATTTTATTTTGCTGAGAAGAAACTCTTTAGTTTAATGTAGTCCCGTTTGTTTATTTTTTCCTTTATTTCTCTTGCCTTAGGAGATGTATTCGTGAAAATATTGCTACGTGGGATATCTGAATTATTCCTGCCTATGTTTTCCTCTATGACTTTTATGGTGTCATGGCTTACATTTAAGTCTTTGATCCATCTTGAGTTTATTCTCATCTGTGGTGTAATTTGGTGGTTTAGTTTTACTTTTTTGCACGTCCCTGTCCAGTTTTCCCAGCACCATTTGAAAAAGAGGCTCTTCTCACTCCATTTTATGTTCCTTCCTCCTTTATCAAATATTAGTTGACCGTATGTTCCTGGACTTATTTCTGGGGTCTCTATTTTGTTTCACTGATCTATATGTCTTTTCTTATGCCAGTATGAGACTGTTTTGATCACAGTGGCTTTATAGTATTGTTTGATGTCAGGTATTGTGATTCTCCCTGCTGTATTCTTCTGTTTCAAAATTGCTTTGGCTATTTGAGGTTTTTTATGGTTCCATATGAATTTTTGGAGCATTTGTTCTAGGTCTGTGAAATATGTCATTGGTATTTTAATAGGGTTTGCATTGAATCTGTAAATAGCTTTGGGTAATATAACCATTTTGATGATGTTGTTTCTTCCCATCCAAGAATATGGTATTATCTCCCATTTATTTTTATCTTCCTTAATTTCTTTCTTGAATTTTACATAATTTTCAGAGTACAGGTCTTTTATCTCTTTGGTTAAGTTTATTCCCAGGTACTTTATTTTTCTTGTTGCTATTGCAAATGGTATTTTCTTTTTTGTGTCTGTCTCTGATATTTTATTGTTGGTGTACAAAAATGCCTTAGATTTCTGTATATTTATTTTGTACCCTGCTATTTTCCCTAATTCACTTATTATATCGAGTAGTCTTTTAGTGCAGTTTATAGGGTTTTCTGGGTATACTATTATGTCATCTGAATATAATGAGAGTTTTACTTTCCCAATTTGGATGCCTTTTATTTTTTTTCTTGTCTGATTGCTGTGGCTAGGACTTCCAACACTATGTTGAATACGAATGGAGAGAGTGGACTGCCTTGTCTAGTTCCTGATTTCAGGTTTAATGCTTTCAGTTTTTGTCCATTGAGTATGATGTTGGCTTCAGGTTTCTCATATATAGCCTTAATTATGTTAAGGTATGCTCCCTCTATTCCCATTTGGCTGAGTGTTTTCATCATAAATGGGTATTGTACTTTATCAAATGCTTTTTCTGCATCTATTGATATGATCATGTGATTTTTGTGTTTCATTTTGTTTAGGTGATGTGTCATATTTATTGATTTGCGAATATTAAACCATCCTTGCATCCCTGGGATGAATCCCACTTGATCGTGGTGTATGATCTTTTTGATGTATTGCTGGATCCTGTTTGCCAAAATTTTATTGAGGATTTTAGCATCTCTGTTCACCAATGATATTGACCTGTAGTTTTCTTTCTTTGTTGTGTCTTGACCTGGTTTTAAAATGAGGGTAATACTGGATTCATAGAAAGAGTTTGAAATTTTTCCCTCTTCATGAATTTTTTGGAATAGTTTGAGGAGGGTAGGAGTTAGATCTTCCCTAAATGTTTTTTAAAATTCGCCTGTGAAGCCATCCGGTCCAGGGCTTTTGTGTGCAGGGAGATTTTTGATTACTGTTTCAATTTCCTTCTTTGTTAATGGTCTATTGAGACTTTCTACTTCTTCTTGGTTCAGTTTTGGAAAGTTATATGTTTCTAGAAATCTGTCCATTTCTTCTAGGTTGTCAAATTTCTTGCCATACAGTTGTTGTAATAATTTCTTACAATCCTTTGTATTTCTGTGGTATCAGTCGTGATTTCTCCTCCTTCATTTCTGATTTTGTTTATTTGGGTATTCTCTCTTTTTTTCTTGATGAGCCTGGCTAAAGGCTTGTCGATTTTGTTTATTTTTTCAAAGACCCAGCTCCTAGTGTCATTGATCTTTTGAATTATTTGGTCTCTATGTCATTTAATTCTGCTCTGATCTCGATGATTTTCTTACTTCTTCTTGCCCTAGGCTTTGTTTGTAGTTGTTCTAGTTATTGTAGCTTTATGGTTAGATTTTTTATTTGAGATTCTTCTGTCCTTTTCAGATATGCCTGTATTGCTATGAACTTCCCTTTTAGGACAGCTATTGCTCTGTCCCATAGGTTTTGGGCTGTTGTGTGTTCATTATCATTACTTTCTCTTTCCACATACACATGCTGGTGCCATAGAATGATGATTTGTCCCATTAATACTCAGTGACCTGGAAGAAAAAAAGATAAAATTCTTTTCAAAGTCACCTGGAAATATTAATATTTCCTTCAGAATCAAATGAAAGACAATGATTTTCAAAATTGTGCAGAATAATTTCACAGCGCAAACAAAAGCAAATACGGTCTGTTACTGACGATAAATTCTCATACCCTCATTGCTTCCAAAAATACATTTTTCCAGTGAGTTTATTTATCAACCATTTTGGATGTGAATTTGGTTCCTACATTAATGAACAACCCAGACACACAGGGAAAGCCTTTTACATCTTGTCCAGGCCTTTGCCTCTACAAATCTAGTTCATCTTATGAATTTCAGTACTGTCTTGCAATATAAACAAGATCACTAACATTTTGTATAATGTTCCCTTCAAGTAGTTATAGGGCATTATTAGTTCTACCCCAAGACCTCCCCCTCCTCTCTGAAAGATAAAAACAGAGTTATTTTGAACCATTTGTGGTGCTTTGACATTTTTTTCAAAATAATAATTCAAATGCATCCACACAGGCAAAGGAGGACATAAAAGATAAGATTGCCAGGGTTTAAGACAAAGATCAGTTAAAATATCCAGCACTTGTCAAAAATCATATTTAGGAAAAAAATCCCAGAAGATATTTTTATGCTAATTTTCACTAGACTAGAAGTCAGTGGGTCAGACCCCTTATTGAGCAAAATTTCCAAAAGAAAAGCTAGACATCCTCTTGTATATGTACAAAAGAAGTGTATTTTCCTTTGTATGAAAACAAAAAGTATCTCAAAGATAATAGCGTTGTGGCAGTGAGTTTGACACCACATGATAGAATTCACTAAACAACTTCACTGTAGGAAACTCAACTAAAGAAATTGCACCAGCCCCTCCAATTTACCTGATAGCTAATACTGAGGGATAGAGCCAATTAGAAAGTTGGGGAAGCTGTAAGTTAAACCTAAACCATCAGACTCTAGAGCTGCGTTCTTAAGAAGGGATGGTGTGAGAAACGGAGATCAGGTGAAGCTTCGGGATGAGGTGTGTGGTCACTAAAGATACCAACCTTCTCCACTAACCCCAAGGAGTATATTGGGCAGCAGATATGGTGGGTATGAAGAGGTCTTCCTAAAGCCAGAAGAGAGTATTCCAGTTTCTGGTCTTTTCTTTTGTTTATTTCTCATTGGGGTTTTTAATGTCTCCCCTGCAAATACACAATCTTTGAAGTGCAGTTGGCTGGCATCTCTTTAACAGATTTTTAAAACTATAGGGCTTTTATAAGACACTATCTGTGGATTGAATTGTGTATCCCCAAATGGTATGTTGGAGTCCTAACCCTTAGTACCTATGACTATAACCTTATTTAGAAGTAGAGTCTTTGCTGATGTAATCAATTTGAGATGTGATCATAATGGATTAGTGTGGACCATAATAAAATGACTAGTATCCATGCAAGAAGAAGGAAATGTAGACACAGAGACAGAGGAGAAGCCATGTAAAAATGGAGGCAGAGTTTGGAATGATATATCACCAAACCAAGAAATTCTAAGGATTCCTGGCAATACCAAAAACTAGAAGAGGCAGAAAGGATCCTCCCTCTAAAGGCTTCAGAGGAACATGGCCCTGACAACACCTTGATTTCATAATTTTAGGTTTTAGAACTGTGAGACAAATTTCTGTTGTTTAAAGCCACCAAGGTTGTGGCAATTTGTTATGGCAATCCCAGGAAACTAATACAGACACTGTTGTTTTGGCTTGCCTTTTAAAACAAAGCTAGTCTGCCATTGAACAAAAAATATTTTTCTCTTATGTTTATTTTAATAATAGAGTGATGCTAGTAATCCATTCTGAGCGGATACTCAAAGTGGATAAACATATAATTTATCAAAAGTAATATGGTGAAGCTTTAATTATGTTATATTCTTTATTCACAAAAAATTATCTATAGACAACCACTGTGCAGACTAGACATTCAAACTACACAAGTATTTGTTGTTTGCTAAGTCAACTTCAAAAACCTGTCAAAATTAAGTCATGAGTTTTACATTACTCTGCATCTTTAGAATTCCAGTTTCTACATTTTCCCCTTTGTTCACTTTTGAACAACACGAGAATAATAGAAAACAGTTCTCCACATAAAGTCATTTGCAAAAATAACTCTAACTTTCTGAAACAAATATTGGGGATAAAAAATCCTAAACTCATCATTTAAAAAAAATTCTTCATAAACATCAAATAGTTATTGTTGTTTTTCCAATAGATTTGCATTTTATATTGCTATGGACAAAAGAATGTGCTTATTTAGTTGGCACATTACTGCTAAAAATGGGAAAGCAATATCTACTATGTCATTTTACAACCAATAGATCCTTGAATTTTGTGATAGTAACCTGTTTATCTTGTTATCTTTAGTGTGTTTAAACACACAGACACATGCACACACACACATTTATTTTATCTATCTATCTATCTATCTTTATTTATTTATTTATCTCCTCACCCAATAATATTTTTAATGATTTGAGAGAGATCAGTATGAGAGAGCAACATTGATTGGTTGCTTCCAGTACAAGCCCTGATGAAAAATCTATCCCAGAACATAGGTATGTGCCTTGACCAGTAATCAAATCCCCCACCCTTTTGGTGTACAGGATAATGCTTCAACCAACTGAGCCACCCAGTTGGGGATTGTGTCATTTACTTTAAATCAAGAAGCTAGCATTATTATTCAGCATAACATTGTTTAAAATATTTTATTTATTTATTTTTAGAAAAAAAGGAAGAGATGGAGAGAGAGAGAGAGAAACATGAATGTGTAGTTGCCTCTCATGCACCCCCAACTAAGCATGTGCCCTGACTGGGAACCGAACTGGTGACCCTTTGGTTTGCCTGCCAGTACTCAATCCACTGAGGCACATCAGTTGGGACAGTTTAGCTTCTTCTTTTTAAAAATTATTTATTTATTTATTTGTTTGTTTATTTTTATTTTTTAGAGAGAGGGGAAAGGAGAAAGAGGGAGAGAAACATCACTGTCTGGTTGCCTCTCAGTTGCGCCCCTAACTGGGGACCTGACGTGCAACCTAGTAATGGGCCCTGACTGGGAATCGAACCAGCGACACTTGGCTCGCAGGCCGATGTTAAATCCATTGAGCCATAGCAGCCATGGCCAGTTTAGCTTTTTTTTTATGTTAGGAAACTAACAAACCTGATTGACCCACTTAACTGGCTTGATCAGTAGCTTTACCACAAATAAAAACATTGCCCAAACTCTGCACATCTCGAGTATGTTCTCATGCAAAGTGGGTGTGATATCCAAATTCTTAACTGTTGGCTTTCATGAAGCATCTGCAGAATCAGCTTTACAAAGAGCTTCAATCAATGTTATCCCAAGGTCATTTCTGATCCAATATTTCTCCTCCAGCTGCTTGTAAGGGAGTTTCCTTGACCTAAAATCCCCACCATTTTAGTCAAAGTTCAACGTTAGATATGTAACACAGAGACAAGTGTCCAGAAGTCTCCCATTAAATAGGAAGAAAGATACTGAGTCATATATACACTAATCTTCTCTTATTCACATGATGAATTCATTTATCCTGTTTTATATTTCACATCTTGGAATCCAGAGAATTTACTTTGTGAAGATTGAGATCCAGGAACAAGAGGTGAGAGTGGAAAAGGTATCTCAGCAGGTCTTGCATAATAATACTAAGGGTAAAAATAGATGAATAGCTAATAATGAACTGATAACATCTCAGGTAGAATGTCCTACCCACCCACCAGAATACTCCGCCTCTGTCCTTGCCACAGTATTGCATGGTAAGTCTTAAGCCTGATGTTACAACCGTAGAGCTATATTCTGCAGACCACTACAGAATAATGTAAAAATAAAGAGCTTGGGCTTTTGCAGTGAGAAAGATTCAGATTTGAATCCTGTCTCTACTACTGATTGGCTGTGTGACCCAGGGCAAGTCATTCAGTATCTATGAATGTTGTGTACATTTAAAAATCTGTGAAGTGTAGACAATGAAACTTCACTAATAAATTTGTTATGGGGATTAAATTACCTTATGGTTACCACATTTTCTTGTGCATAATAATTAATGAATAAATATTAGCTATTATTAATGAGCCCAAACCAAGCAAATTAGCAATCATTCCTGATGATCATTCCCTAAACAGCAGATCAAATGGTTAATTAACTGATCCAATTTAGCCCTTGAGAAATTGGAGTTAACCTTACCTTAACTCAGCAATTTTCAATTGGTGTGCTGCAAGAATTTTAAAAATATGCAATACCTGACTATTTAATCAGGGGCACTGATCTCTTTTCCATTAGATTGTCAAATAAAAAAATGACATTATCAAACACAATATTAGCCATCCAGTGTGAGTGAATTAAAATTATACTTATGTTTGTCAGATTGGAAAATATATATTTTTTTTTTGGTGTGCCACAGAATTGTAGTAATTAGTTTATGTGTGCCATGAGATGAAAAAGGTTGAAAATAGCTGCTCTACCGGTTATGCTCAGGCTATATATAACACCTTACTAATCAAATAGGGCATTTAGTTGTGTAATTTGCTATTATCAAATATAACTGCTTGCAATTAGTCAGCTACAGTATGGGAAGTCAGAATAAATGACAAGGTTTTAGAAGACTCCAGAAAACACATTTGGCTGACTATATTTGGGGAGGGGGGCTGTGTACAGAAACCCAAAGATTTTACTGTATATGCAATTTTTGATCTCCTGTCCAAACATGTGGTATCCGTAATGACTCTGAGCTAGCTTAGCTTCCAGAGGGTTGGGCTCTCACTCCTTCTAACCTGCACAGGCACAGAAACACTGTGGGAATTTTTTCTTATTAAGATCAGTGGACTTCTGAGGCATGAGCCTCAGGAAGCTCCAGGAAAAAGTAAGCTTAGATAACAAAGCATTTGGTATTCAAAACCAAGGATATCAATAGTGAGGAAGAAACTTTAACATATTCACATCCATAGGAAAGCAACCAGCTTGAGGAAAGGTCTAGAGGACAGGTACTTCAAGTATTTAAAGGGTTCTCTAGTGGAAGAGGAAGTGGGCCAACACTAATTTTTTTTTTCCAGTGGGACCAATAGGTAGAAGTGTTGACAAGGCCAATTTGATAAGACTGGGTTTTTCCAATATGTAGTGAGCTCCTGATTGATGAAGATATCTGAGCAGAGGCTTGATGACCAAATTTTAGGGAGGCTGGAGAAATAATTTATTCTTTTTAAAGATAGGGGTCTAGAGAACAGCTGTGTCCTGCTTCTAAGATTATATTATCCAATAGCTCTATAACAAGCTAGAGAACCCATACTTATTATTTCAGGAAGTTTTTGTTAAATTTTAAGTCGGCGTCGGCAGCCGTCCGTCTCGAGAGACGATGGTGTAGCTTCTTAAGAGTCTATCTGCACCGCCGAGAATGGCTGTGCAGTCCGACTCGGGAGTGACACGGTATCTGTCTCCTCCCGTGTTGAATCGACATCTTGCGATGACACTGGAGTGTCCTCTCCAGTGAAGCTGAAGCTACAGAGCCTGGGCAGGGTGATATGGAGGGTCTGCTGTTGCCCATGCAGCAGACCCCCCCCCCCTCTCTTCGCAGCTGAAGGGTCCAAGGGAAAGACGGAGTCAATACAGCTTGGTTTCAGGTGCGCCGCAGGAGTTGCCGGTGTTGACTACAACGTCAAACCACCTTAGGGACTCCGGCTCCGGATTTTCTGTCGGGGTTTACTCCCTTAGCCTTTCCCCTGAAGAGGTATGCCACAAGGCAGCGGAGGTTTTTTGGAGTCAGAGTTTTCCTTCTCTGATGTACCCTGACTGGAAGATCGAACCAGCGACACTTAGCTCGCAGGCCGACGCTCAATCCACTGAGCCAAACCAGCCAGGGTTTAAATTTTAAGTAATCTTATGGATAATACCATGTCAAAAATTGATGAACTAATCAAAGGAATAATTTAAACATATTTTACATCCATTAAGACATGGATATTCATTGCAGTCCAAATTACTTTTTATTTTTATTTTTTTATTGTTGTTCTATTACAGTTGTCCAATTTTTCCCCAAGGCTGTCCCCTGCCCTCCCCATCTTATCTTCTCTTTTACAATCATTCTCCACCCTTTTGTTTATGTCCATGAGTCATTTATGCTAGTTCATTGAATAAACCTTTCCTTTCTTTTCTCTCTTCTCCCTCTCACCCTTCCCCTTTGGCCACTGTGGGTCTGTTCCTGGTTTCCATGCCTCTGGTTCTATTTTGTTTCTTTGTTTGTTTTGTTCATTAGGTTCCTGTATTAGGTGAAATCATGTGGTATTTTTCTTTCACCACCTGGCTTATTTTACTTAGCATAATAACCTCCAGTTCCAACCATGCTGCTGCAAGAGGTGAGAGTTCCTTCTTTCTTTCTGTTGTGTAGTATTCCATTGTGTAAGTGTACCACCGTTTTTTGATGCATTCATGCACTGATGGGCACTTAGACTGTTTCAAGCACTTAGCTATTGCAAATAGTGCTGCTATGAAAATAGGGTTGCATAGGTACTTTTGAATTCGTGTTTCAGGATTCTTCAGGTAAAATCCTAGCAGTGGAATTACTGGATCAAAAGGAAGTTCCATTTTTAGGTTTTTGAGGAAACTCCATACTGTTTTCCACAATGGCTGCACCAATCTGCCTTCTTACCAACAGTGCACTAGGGTTCCCTCTTACCAACATCCTCACCAGCACTTGTTCTTCATTGTTTTGTTAATAATGGTCACTCTGACAGGTGCGAGGTGGTATCTCCTTGTGGTTTTAATCTGCATCTCTCTGATGGCTAGTGATGTTGAGTATCCTTTCAAATACCTATGGGCCCTCTGTATATCCTCCTTGGAGAACTATCTATTCAGGTCCTTTGCCCATTTTGTAATAAGATTGTCAGTCTTCCCGGTGTTGAATTGTATGTGTTCTTTACATATTTGGGAGATCAAACTCTTGTCTGAGGTATCATTGGCAAATATGTTTTCCCATATGGTTGGTTCCCTTTTCATTTTCCTGATGTTTTCTTTAGCTGAACAGAAACTTTTTAGTTTGATGTAGTCCCATATGTTTATTTTTTCCTTTATTTCCCTGGCCCTAGGAGATATATTAGCAAAAATATTGTTGCATGGGATATCTGAAATTTTACATCTTATGTTTTCCTCTAGGACTTTTATGGTGGTGTGGCTTATGTTTAAGTTTTTCATCCATCTTGAGTTTATTCTGGTGTATGGTGTAAGTTGGTGGTCTAGCTTCTATTTTTTTTTTTTGTTTGTTTGTCCCTGTCAAGTTCTCCCAACACCATTTGTTGAAGATGCTATTTTTACTTCATTTTATGCTCCTGCTCACTTTGTCAAATATTAATTGACAATAGAGACCTGGGTTTATTTCTCGGCTTTCTATTGTATTCCATTGATCTATATGTCTGTTCTGTGACACTACTGGACTGTTTTGATTACAGTGGCCTTATAACATAGTATGCTATTAGGTATTGTGATTTCTCTTACTTTGTTCTTCTTTCTCAAGTTTGCTGATGCTATTCTGGTCATATTTGGTTCAATATAAAATTTTAAAGTATTTGTTCTAGATATGTGAAATATGTCATTGGTATTTTAACAGTGATTGTGTTGAATCTATCAATTGCTTAGGGTAGTAAGGCCATTTTAATGATGTTAATTATTTCCAACCATGAACATGAAATATGCTTCTATTTATTTGTATCTTCTATAATTTTTTTTAGTGTTTTTTAGTTTTCTAAGTACAGGTTTTTTACCTCCTTGGATAAGTTTATTCCTAGGTACTTTTTTTTTTTTCTTGCTATAGTAAATGGGATTTTTTTTTTACAGTTTCTGTCTCTGATATTTTATTGTTGTACAAAAATGCCTTCGATTTCCGGACATTGCCTTCGATTTCTGGATATTGAGTTTGTAAACTGCTCTTTTGCCAAATTCACTTATTAGGTAGAGTTGTTCTTGATGGAATCTATGGGGTTTTCTATGTACACTATCATGTCATCTACAAATACTGACAGTTTTACTTCCTCCTTTACAATTTGGATGCCTTTGTTTTTCTTTTTCTTGTCTGATTGCTGTGGCTAGAACTTCCAACACTATGTTGAATAGGAGTGGAGAGAGTGGGAATCCTTGTCAAGTTCCTGATTTTAGAAGGAATGCTTTCAGTTTTTGCCTATTGAGTATGATGTTGGGTTCAGGTTCCTCATATATAGCCTTTATTACGTTAAGGTATGCTCCCTCTATTCCAAACTTGATGAGTGTTTTTATCATAAATGGGTGTCGTACTTTATTAAATGCTTTTCAGCATCTACTGATATAATCACGTGATTTTTGTCTTTCATTTTATGTAGTATATTACGTTTATTGGTTTGTGAAAATTATAACAACCTTGCAACCCTGGAATGTATCCCACTTGATCATGGTGCATGACCTTTGTAATGTATTGCTGGATCCAGCTTGCCAATATTTTGTTGAGGATTTTAACACTTATGTTCACCAGGAATATTGCCCTGAAGTTTTTTTTTTCTTTGTTGTGTCTTGACCTGATTTGGAGATGAGAATAACACTAGCCTTCTAGAAAGAGTTTGAGAGTGTTCCTTCTTCTTGGATTTTATGGAATAGGTTGAAAAGGATAAGGGTTAGTTTTTCCCTAAATGTTTAGTAAAATTTACGTGTGTAACCATCCAGTCTGGGGCTTTCGCGTGCTGGCAGTTTATTTTATTACTGCTTCAATTTCACTAGTTGCTATTGGTTTACTTAAGTTTTCTGCTTCTTGATTCATTTTTCTTTAGCTTTGTAACAACGCTTTTTCTTCTTTTTTTAAGTTTATTTTATTGATTAAATTGTTACAATAATTCCAATTTTACTTTATTTTCGTCACCTCCGCCCAGCACACCCCTCCCGCAACATACCCCCCAAGTCCATGTCCATGGGTCATACATACAAGCTTTCTTGCCTAACCCTTTCATATATTCTACTTCTTCTTCTTTAAAATTAATTGATTGATTAATTAATTATTTAAACAATAAAAACATAACAATCTCTTTCTCTAAGACTTAAGACCCTTTATTATCTTATAAAGGACAATAGGCGAAGATCTTGAGCTCTTCTAGCTGCTTCAAACTGGACATGATCATCATCCTACTTCCCTTGGGTCCAGAAATCCATAATAAGAGTGGGGGTGTGGAGGGGCGGGTGGCCTTCCAACATGGTGAAGGATCGTGCAGGCTCCAGGTCAGTTGGTTGTCCCAGGACAACGGCATGCATGATTTAACAGGCTGGCACAATTGTGGTATTCTGGAGGCAACAGATTTGGCAACAGGGTTAAAAGACATCATTCAATCTATAACCACTAGATGACAAAAGACAGGTATTAATTTTTCAATGTCCCACATTAAGGAAAAGAAGGGCTTCTTTGGAGGAAGGTGTTCCAGGTACATCTCACCTGTCCAAAACCCTTTTGCCCATTATACTTAGTTTGGGCTGAGGGAAATATTTTATGTTTCCCCCTGCTCAGACCTCTGGGCTCTTTCTGTCCAACCCATTAGGACAGAAAAGAGAAACCAGTTTTAGAGTAAAGCCCACAGACAACCCCATTCTTGACCAACCCAGCCACTTAGTTCAGCCAAACCATTGAGTCTCAGGAGGCAGCGATGCAGACAGGATTAAGTGAGGCCTATATGTACAGATAGTAACTCAGGTAATGAGATCATAGGCTTATGCCCTTTGAAAACAGAAAACACATGTTAATTTATGTAACATAACCCACACACAAGTTTATAGATCTGTAGGATTGTCTTATCGGAAAGACATCCAGTTGCAAGGCATTTGATATTCTTCTTGCCTGTAAATTAAACATCTTTGATAATATCATAGACATAGTTTAACTTTCAAATGAAAAAAATTTTTAAATGAAACGACACTTTAAAGACGGTTAGCTGCACTACTTTATAGTCTACCACTGAGCATTGTGATTTTCCTTGAATTACGATTTTTCTCCCTAAGATTAACCTCCTTGTCATTAAATGGACTGCATTAAGTCCATTTTTAATTTATCCTGTTCATTTGCATAAACACAAAAAGAGCATAAAATGATCACTTACGATCTTTAGTTCTGCTTTGCTGGAACTTACCCAAGGAACATTTAGGGTGACCCTCAGTCTGCTCTTCAGGGCACAGAAGCTGGGCCACATACCTGGCATTCAGCCTTGCCTGTAAACACCTGTCTTTTCCAAGTCCTTCTGGTTTTTCATTGTGCCTTAAAGCCTCTTCTAGCCATCTTTCAAGAAAACAATCTTCATTCCTTCCTGGAAATATTGCCATGGACCATGCATCCAACCAAGGTACCAGGTCTTTCGTATCATGGGCTTTTATTACCTTTGAAAGTCAATCCCAGTTCCTCAGGGCTTTTTGGTAACAACCAGAGCCCAACGATGTCTCCTTTAGGCATGACATTCCAGTCAAAGTCTTAGTCAAAAAAAATTTCTATTAACAACTGGTCTTATTAGTTTTATGCAAAGAAACTTAGGTCATTACTTACTTCTTTAGAATGCCAAATTCTGAAGGGATCAGATAGGGAGAAAAATATACAATGTGAAGGAAAATCCTTGTCATTCTAATATTCACTAAACGTGCATTTCCATTCTTTATATTTTCATTTTTCCCCCGCAAAATTTTTTTATTTGTTTTTCCATTACAGTTGTCTCAATTTTTTCCCCCACCTGCTTCCATGCATCCTGCCCACCCCCTTCTCCAACATTCAGTCCCCACCCAGTTGTCCATATCCATGGGTCATTTATACAAGTTCTTTGACTAGACCCTTCCCCTTCTTACCCCCTTCTCTTCCTCCCATCTCCCCCTTTGTTACTGTTAGTTTATTCCTTGTTTACATACCTCTGATTCAATTTTGCTCATTTGTTTGTGTTGTTCATTAGTTTCTTGTAATAGGTGATAGCATAAAGTAGTTTTCTTTTGTAGCTTGGCTTATTTCGCTAAGCATAATTCTCTCTAGTTCCATACATGTTGTTGCAAATGATAGAAGTTCCTTCTTTCTTTCAGTACTTATTCATTGTCATTTTCCCCCTTTGTACTCATGTTTCTCTCTGACTCTCTATGTTTGTCTTCTTAAAGCAGACCCTTTAGCATCTCTTGCAATGCTGGTTTGGTGGAGATGTATTCTTTTAGCCTTTTTTTGTCTTGAAAACTCCTTATTTCACCTTCCATTTTGAATGAGAGTCTTGCTGGGTAGAGTATTCTCGGTTGCAGGCCTTTGTTTTTCATTGCTTGGAATATTTTTGACCATTCCCTTCTGGCTTGTAGTGTTTCTGTTGAGAAATCTGATGATAGCCTTATTGGAGCTTCATTGTATGTTATTTGTTGTTTCTCTCTTGCTGCTTTTAGGATTCTCTTTTTGTCTTTCAATGTTGCCATCTTAATTATGATGTGTCTTGAAGTGGTCCTGTTGCGGTTCATCTTCATCGGGACCCTTTGTGCTTCCTGGACTTGCATGACTCTTTCTCTCCTCATGTGAGGGAAGTTTTCTGTCATTAGTTTTTCAAAGAGGTTTTCTATCCCTTGCTCTTATTCTCCTTCTATAATTCCTATGATATGGATATTATTACGTTTCATGTTGTCCTGAAGCTGTCTTAGAACCTCTTCAGTCTTGTTCAGTCTTTTTTCATTTTGTTGCACTGTCTGGGAGGTTTTGTCTACATTGTCCTCCAGCTCGCTGATCCGATCTTCTGCTTCCTCTAGCCTGCTTTTAATTCCTTCTACTGTGTTCTTCAATTCAGAGGTCGTATTCTTCATTTCCTCCTGGCTGTTATTGATAGCTTCTATGTCCTTTTTCATGCTGGTGTAATTCTCAGTAAGTTCTTTGTAGTGTTTCTGGAGTTCCCTGTAGTTTCCGCTGAGCTCATTGAACTTCTCCATAATCCATGTTTTGAATTCGATATCTGATAGTTTGGTCTTCTCTATTTCATTTAGCACTCTTTCTGGGAATTCTACCTTTCCTTTCGATAGGGGGTTGTTTCTCTGTCTCTCCATTTTTGTGACTCTTATTGTTTGTTGGTACTTCTTAGAATGATCTGCACTTCCTGGATCTTCCCCTGGTGGCATCAGATCCTGTGCCAGTCTGGGCCGAGACAGCCTGTTGGAGACTTTCAGGGATCTACTGCCTTTGTCTGACTTCTTTAGTTGTTAATCTCTTCAATCTGTGACTAGCCATCAGGCTTAAGGACCATGGGTGTGACAGCTTAATTCCTGTAGACAGGGCTTTTGTGTCCCCTCAGGCTGACGCCATTTGGAGGGGAGGGAATAGTCTGCCTGCAGTACTGGGGATGAGTCAGCACTGGGACCCGGTCAGGTGCTTCCCCAGTTCTCCCCCTCAAAACCACCACACCAAACTCTCCTCAAGCTACTCTAGTCCTCTCTGTCTTCCCTCTGCTTGAGCCCAGGGTAAGTGGGGGCCGAAATATTTTTGTATGTGATCTGCTTAAGAGCTCTTTTTCTCTAGCTGTTTCTCTCCGGCTAGCAAGAAACCCTGTGGCTTTTTGCTTTTCACAACTGGATACTATTTTACTTTCCAGTATGTTGCTGTAGGCTGGGAAGCTCAGCTGGGGGTTTAGATCCTGCCCTTCTCAGGGGGAACCCCCGGCTGCTGGGCTATTTCTCAGTCCATTCATCTGCCACCCATGGTAGCCCAGCCAGCCCTTCCACATCTCTGCACTCCCTACCAGTCACATTGTGATGTAGTGGCCTTTTCTGTCTCTCCGTGGTTATAAGACTTCTCTCCAGCTGGTGTTCGGTTGGTTATTCCAGTTCTCCAAAATTAAGTTGTAAATACAGACTAGTTCTGGGAGGAGGTTAGTGTAGCTTCCACTTAATTTTCCGCCATATTTTTTCTCAATTCTCTTGATTCATTTTTGAAAGATTTTATGCTTCCAGAAATTTTTCCATTTCTCCAAAGTTGTCGCATTTCTTGTCATGTAGTAGTCCGTAGCACTTTCTTAAAAATCCTTTGTATTTCTGTGATATAAGTTGTGATTTCTCCCTTTTCATTTCTGATTTTATTTATTTGGTTACTCTTTCTTGTTCTTTTTTGTTTTTGATGAGCCTGGTTAAACGCTATTCAGTTTTATTTATCTTTTCAAAGAATGAGCTCCTGGATTTATTGACCCTTTGGATTGTTCTTTTCACTTTTATGTAATTTAATTGTGTTCTGATATTATTTCTTTCCTTCTACTTGTTCTGGGCTTCGTGTGTTGTTCTTCCTATAATTCTTGTAGCTGTAAGATTAGGTTGTTTATTTAAGATTATTCTATCCTTTTTTGTAAGCCTGTATTGCTGTGAACTTTTCTCACAAAGCTGCCTTTACTGTGTCCCATAGGTTTTGGGCTGCTATGTGTTTATTTTAATTTGTTTCCAGAAACCTTTTGATTTCTTCCTTGCTGTCATTGTTAACACATTCATTATTTAATAGCATGTTATTCATTCTCCATGAGCTTGAATATTTTTGAATTTTTTTCTTGAGATTGATTTCTATTTTCAATCTCTTGTGATCTGAGAAAACACTTGATATAATTTCAATATTTTGAATCCATTGAGGCTTGTTTTGTGTCCCGCCATGTGGTCTATCTTTGAAAATGTTTCATGTGCCTTTGAAAAGACTGTATATTTTGCTTCTTTTAGGTGAAGTGTTCTGTGTATATCAATTAAGTCCATTTGATCTAGAGTGTTGTCCAATGCCCCAATATCTTTGGAGTTTCTTTGTTTTGAAGATCTGTCCATTGTTGACAATGGGGTGTTAAAATCCCCTACAATGAATGTGTTGCTGTTGATATTTTCCTTGAAGTCTTGAAAGATTTTCCTTATATGTGTGGGTGCTCCTATGTTGTCTGCATATATGTTTACCAGGGATATATCTTCTTGATGGATTGTTCCCTTAAGTATTATGAAATGTCCTTTGTTTCTTTTTATGGCCTTTGTTGTGAAATATATTCTGTCTGATATAAGTATTGCTACCTCAGCTCTTTTGTTTTATGTCTCGTTTTTTGAAATATTTTTTCCATCCCTTCACTTTCAGTCTGTGCAGATATTTTGTTCTGAGGTGGGTCTTTTGTAGAAAGCATCTGTGTACATCATGTTTTCTTATCCATTGAATTACCTTATGCTTTGTCATTGGAGCATTAATCCATTCACATTTAATGTTATCATTGATATGTACTTATTCATTGTGATTTTTTCCTTCTGTACTTGTGGGCCTCTCTCTCTCTTTCTTATCATCTTAAAGCAGTCCTTGTATCATATCTTGTAATGCTGCTTTGGTGGAGATATATCCGTTTAACTTTCTTTTGTCCGGGAATCTTTTTTTTTTTTTTTTTTTTTTTTTTTTGCCTTCCATTTTCAATGAGAAGCTTGCTGGGTAGAGCAGTCTTGGTTCTAAGCCTTTGTTTTTCATTGAAATACTTCTTGCCATTTCTTTTTGGCTTGTAGTGTTTCTGTTGAGAAATCAACTGATCCCCTTATCAGAGCTCCCTTGTATGTTATTTGCTGTTTCTCTCTTGCTGCCTTTAGGATTTTCTCTTTGTCTTTGAGTGTTGTTATATTCATTATGGTGTGTCTTGGAATTGGCCTCTTTGCACTCATCTTCATTGGGACTCTCTGCTTCCTGGACTTATGTGAGTTTTTCTCTCATAAAGTCTGTAAAAATTTTTGTCATTTTTCAAATAGGTTTTCTATCTCTTGCTCTTCTTCTGGTGTCTCTATGATACAGATATTATTATGTTGAATGTTTCTGTGCAGCTCTCTTAAATCCTATTCATTCTTTTTCAGCCTTTTTTCATTTTGTTGCCCTGTCTGAAATTTTTTTCTAAATTGTCCTCCAGCTTGCTTATACAATCTTCTGCTTCTTCCAGCCTGCTTTTGATTACTTCTACTGTGTTCTTCAGTTTAGAAATTGTATTCTTCATTTTCTCCTGTGTCCTAAGTATTATGAAATGCCCTTCCGTGTCATTTATAATGTGGGTGTAGTTATAAGTATATCCCTTGTAGCTTCCCTGGAGTTCTTTGGAGTTCTCCTAGAGTTCTGTGTAGTTTTCTATGAAATTCGCTGAGCTTGTCGAGCTTCCTTATACAAATTATTTTCAATTCCATGTCTGATAGCTCACTTGCCTTTATTTCATTTAACACTGTGTCTAGGGATGCCTTCTTCCTTTCAATGAGGTGTTGTTTCTTCTTTTTAAAGTATATTTTATTGATTATATTGTTACAATAGTTCCAGTTTTTTCCCCTTTGCTCCTCACTGCCAAGCACCCTCTCCCCCAGCAATCCCACCCCCTCTCAGTCCATGCCCATGGGTCATGCATACAAGTTCTCTGGCTTCTCCATTTTTATATTATTATTTTTTAAATAAGTAATTAATTAATTTCTATAACAATAAAAAATAACAATATCCCCTCTCAGACTTAAGACCCCTTATAATCTTATAGAGGACAATGGACGACGGTCTCATGCTCCTCTAGCTGCTTCTAGCTGGACATGGTCATTGTCCTACCTACACTTGGGTTCAAAAATCCCTAATAAGAGTGGGAATGTGGAGGGGAGGGTGACATTCCCACATGGAAGACTCTAGGTCGGTCGTCTGTCTCCGGACAATGGCGTGCTTGGTTTAACAGGCTGGCATACTTGTTGTATGATGAGGGCCACAGATTTGGCAACAGGGTTAAAAGACACCATTCAGTCCATAAACACTGGATGACAACAGGCATGTATTAATTTTTCAATGTTCCACCTTAGGGAAAAAAGGGCTTCTTTGGAGGAAGGTGTGCCAGGCATGTCACACCTATTCAAAACACTTTTGCCTACTATACTTAGTTTGGGCTGAGGGAAATATTTTAGGTTTACCCCCTCTCAGACCTCTGAACCCTTTCTGTCCAAGCCATTAGGATAGAAAAGAGAAACCAGTTTTAAATTGAAGCCCACATACCACCCCATTCTTCACCAATCCAAGCACTTAGCTCAGCCAAACTGTTCAGTCTCAGGAGGCAGTGATGAAGACAGGATTAAGTGAGGCCTATGCATACAGACAGCCACTCAGGCAATGAGATCATAGGCTTATGCCCTTTGAAAACAGAAAACACATGTTAATTTATGCAATATAACCCACAAACCAGTCCCTAACTCTGTAAGACTGTCTTAATAAAAAGACATCCAGTTGCAAAGCATTTGACATTCTTCTTGCCTGTAAATTAAGTATCTTTGATGATGCCACAAACCTAGTTTAACTTTCAAATGAAAAGAATCTTTAAAGACGGTTAGCTGCACTACTTTATAGTCTACCACTGAGCATTGTGATTTTTCTTAATCATGATTTTTCTACTTAAGATTACCCTCCTTGTCATTAAAGGGACTGCATTGGGCCCATTTTTTATTTATCCTTTTCTTTTGCATAAACACAAGAAGAGGAGAAAATGACCACTTATATTCTTTAAGTCTGTTTTGCTGGAACTTACGCAAGGAACATTTAGGGTGACCTTCAGTCTTCCCTTCAGGGCACAAAAGCTGAGCCACATACCTTTCATTCAGCGTTGCCTGTAAACACCTGTCTTTTCCAAGTCCTTCTGGTTTTCCATTGTGCCTTAAGGTTCCTTCTAGCAATCTTTCAGGAAAGCAACCTTCATTCTTTCCCTGGAGAGATTTTCATGGACCGCACATCCCAACGAGGTACCAGGCTTTTTTCTCAAGGGCTTTTATTATCATCTAAAGTCAATCTAGTTCCTCGGGGCTCTTTGGTAACAACCAGAGCTTAAGGATGTCTCCTTTAGGCATGACATTCCAGTCAAAGTCTTGGTCAACAAAACATGTTTTAACAACTGGTCTTATTATGTTTTTGCAAAGAACCTTATGTCATTACTTATTTCTTCAGAACACCAAATTTTGGAGGGTTGAGTAAGGAAAAAAATATACAGTGTAAGAAAAAATTCTTGTCCTTCTAATAGTCATTAGAATTGCATTTCTATTCTTTATATCTTCTTTTTTCCCCCAGTAAAATTTTGTTTGTTTGTTTTTTCTATTACATTTGCCCCGCTTTTTTGCCTATTCCTTCCGCACACCTTGCCCACCCCTTCTCCCACAGTCAGTCCCCACTCAGTTGTCCATGTCATGGGTCATTTATACATGTTTTTTGACTAGACCCTTCCTCTTCTTTCTCCCCGTCCTCCTCCCCCTTTGTCACTATCAGTCTACTCCTTGTTTACATGTCTCTGGTTCAATTTTGCTCATTTATTTGTGTTGTTCATTAGTCTCCTGCAATAGGTGATAGCATAAGGTATTTTTTTCTTGTTGCCTGGCTTATTTTATTAATCATAATTCTCTCTAGTTTGATCCATGTTGTTGCAAATGGTAGAAGTTTCTTCTTTCTTTCTGCTACATACTACTCCATTGTGTAAATATACCATTGTTTATTTGATCCACGCATCTACAGATGCACACTTAGGTTGTTCCCAGCACTTGACTATTGTAAACAGTGCTGCTATGAACATAGGTGTGCATAGGTTCTTTTGAATTGATGTTTCAAGATTCTTCGGATATAATTCTAGGAATGGAATTGCTGGTTCAAAAGGCAGTTCTATTTTTAATTTTCTGAGGAAATTCCAAACTTTTTTTCATAGTGGCTGCACCAGTCTGCATTCCCACCAGCAATGCACCAGGGATCCCTTTTCTCTGCATCCTCACTAGCACAAGTTGTTTGTTGATTTGTTGATGATGGCCATTCTGACTGGCGTGAGGTGGTATCTTATTGTGATTTATATTTACATCTCTGATGGCTAGTGATGTTGAGCATTCTTTCATATGCCTATGGATTCTCTGTATGTCCTCTTTGGAGAAGTGTTTGTTCAGGTCCTTTGCCCATTTTTCAATTGGGTTGTCTATCTCCTTGGTGCTGAGTCTTTTTAGTTATTTATATATTTTGGAGATCAATCCTTGTCTGAGGTATCATTTGCAAATATATTTTCCCATATGGTTGGTTCCTTTTTCATCATGCTCTTGTTTTCTTTCGCTGAGCAGAAACTCTTTAGTTTGATGTAGTCCCATTTGTTTATTCTTTCCTTTATTTCCCTTGCCTTAGGAGATATATCATTGAAAATGTTGCTACACAGGATATCTGAAATTTTCTTGTCTATGTTTTACTCTAGGACTTTTATGGTGTCACAGCTTACATTTAAGTCTATGATCCATCTAGAGTTTATTCTGGTATACGGTATAATTTGATAGTCTAGTTTCATTTTTTTTGCATCTCCCTGCCCAGTTCTCCCAACAACATTTGTAGAAGAGGCTATTTTTACTCTATTTTATGTTCCTTCCCCCTTTGTCAGACCTGGGTTTATTTCTGGGCTCTCTATTCTCTTCCATTGATCTATATGTCTGTTCTTATACCAGAACCAGACTCTTTTGATTACCATAACCTTGTAGCACAGTTTGATATCAGGTATTGTGATCCCTCCTACTGTGTTCTTCTTCCTCAAGATCACTGTGGCTATTCGGATTTTTTTCGGTTCCATGTAAATTTTTGAAATATTTTTCTAGGTCTGTGAAATATGTCGTTGGTATTATAATAGAAATTTCATTGAATCTATAAATTGCTTTGGATAGTATGGACATTTTAACGGTGTTGCTTCTTCCCATTCATGGACATGGTATATGCTTCCATTTATGTGTATCTTCATTAATTTCTTGCTTCAGTGCTATGTAGTTTTCTGAGTACATGTCTTTTACCTCCTTGGTTAAGTTTATTTCTAGGTACTTTATTTTTCTTGTTGCTATGGTAAGTGGGATTTTTCTTTTAGTTTCTACCTCTGATATTTTATTGTTGTTGTACAGAAATGCCTTTGATTTCTGAATATTGATTTTGTACCCTGCTATTTTGCCAAATTCACTTATTAGGTCGAGTAGTGTTTTCGCGGAGTGTATAGGGTTTTCTCTGTACATTATCATGTCATCTGGAAATACTGACAGTTTTACTTCCTCTTTTCTAATTTGGAGGCCTTTTATTTTTCTTTCTTGTCTGACTGCTGTGGCTAGAACTTCGAAAACTATGTTGAGTAAGAGTGGAGAGAGAGGACATATTTATCTTGTTCCTGAACTCAGCAGGAATGCTGTCAGGTTTTGCCCATTGAGTATGATGTTGGCTTCATGTTTCTCATATATGGCCTTTATTATGTAGAGGTATGCTCCCTCAGTTTCCATTTTGCTGAGTGTTTTCATCATAAATGGGTGTTGTATTTTATCAAATGCTTTTTCTGCATCTATTGATATTATCAGGTAGTGTTTTCCTTTCATTTTTTTTTTATGTGGTGTATTATGTTTACTAATTTGTGAATACTAAACCATCCTTGCATCCCTGGGATGAATCCTACTTGATCGTGGTGTATAATCTTTCTAATGTGTTGTTGAATCCGGTTTGCCAATATTTTGTTGAGGATTTTAGCATTTATTTTCATCAGCGATATTGGCCTATAGTTTTCTTTCTTTGCTGTGTCTTGACCTTGTTTTGGAATTAGGGTAATACTAGCTTCATAGAACAAATTTGGGAGTGTTCCCTCTTCTTGAATTTTTTGGAATAGTCTGAGAAGGGTAGGAGTTATTTCTTTACTAAATATTTTGTAAAATTCACCTGTGACGACATCTAGTCCAGGACTTTTGTGTGCGGGGAGTTTTTTGATTACTCCTTTAATTTCATTAGTTGTTATTCATCTGTTCAGGCTTTATGCTTCTTCTTGATTCAGTTTTGGAAGATTATATGTTTCCGGAACTTTGTCCATTTCATCTAGGTTGTCAAATTTCTTGCCATACAGTTGTTCGTAATAATTTCTTACAGTCCTTTGTATTTCTGTGGTGTCAGTTGTGATTTCTCCTCCTTCATTTCTGATTATATTTATTTGGATCCTCTCTCTTTTTTTCGTGATTAGCCTGGTTAAAGGCTTGCTGATTTTGTTTATGTTTTCAAAGAACCATCTCCTATAATTGTTGATCTTTTGAATTGTTTGTTAGGTCTTAATGTCATTTAATTCTCTGATCTTGATGATTTCCTTCCTTCTACTCGCTCTGGGCTTTGCTTGTTGTTCTTCCTCTAGTTCTTGTAGCTGTAGGGTTAGATTTTTCATTAGAGATTCTTCTATCCTTTTTAGGTAGGCCTATATTGCTATGAACTTTCCTCTCAGGACTGCTTTCTTTGTATCCCATAGGTTTTGTGTTGTTGTGTGTTCATTATCATTTGTTTCCAGAAACTTTTTGATTTCTTCCATGATATCATTGTTAGCCCATTCATTATTTAATAGCATGTTATTCATTCTCCATGAGTTTGAATGTTTTTGAATTTTTTTGCTTGAGGTTGATTTCCAGTTTTAAGCCATTGTGATCTGAGAAGATACTTGATATAGTTTCAATTTTCTTGAATTTGTTGAGGCTTGTTTTGTGTCCAACTATGTGATCTATCTCTGAAAATGTTCAATGCGCACTATAAAAGAATGTATATTTTTGTTTATTTGGTGTGAAAAGTTCTATATATATCAACGAAGTCCATTTGATCTAGAGTGTTGTTCAATGCCTCAATATCTTTGGTGTTTCTTTGTTTCGAAGATCTGTCCATTATTGACAATAGGGTGTTAAAGTCCCCTACTCTGAGTCTGTTGTTGTCTATATCCTTACTAAAGTCTTTCAAAATTTTCCTTACATATTTGGGTGCTTCTATGTTGGGTGCATATATGTTTATAAGGGTTATATCTTCTTGGTGGATTTTTCCCTTAAGTATTATGAAATGTCCTTCTTTGTCTCCTTTTATGGCATTTGTTGTGAAATCTGTTTTGTCTAATATAAGTATTGCTACCCCATCCTTTTTTTATGTCCATTTGCCTGAAATACTTTTTTTCCATCCCTTCACTTTCAGTCCGTGTAAATCCTTTTTTTTTTTTTTTTGAAGTGTGTCTCTTGTAGACAGCATATATGTGGCTCATGTTTTTGTATGCATTCTGCTACCCTATGTCTTTTAATTGGAGCATTTAACCCATTTACATTTAAGGTTATTACTGATAGATATTTACTCCTTTCCCTTTGTACTTGTGTTCTTCTTCCTCTCTTTTTTCTTATTTTTCTTAAAATATTCCCTTTAGCATCTTTTGTAATGTCAATGTGGTGGGGTTGTATTCTTTTAGTCTTTCTTTGTTTGAGAAACTCCTTACTTCACCTTCCATTTTGAATGAGAGCCTTGCTGGGCAGAGTAGTCTTGGTTGTAGGCCTTTGTTTTTCATTGCTTGAAATAATTTTTGTCATTCCCTTCTGGCTTGTGGTGTTTCTGGTGAGAAGTGAGTTGATAGCCTTATTGGAGCTCCCTTGTATATTATTTGCCGTTTTTCTCTTGCTTCTTTTAGGGTTCTCGTTTTGTCTTTGAATGTTGCCATTTTAATTATTATGCGCCTTGGAGTTGGCTTTTTTAGGTCTTCTTCAAAAGGACCTCTGTGCCTCCTAGATTTGCATGACTTTTTCTTTCATCAGGTTAGGAAGTTTTTCTGTCATTACTTTTTCAATCAGGATTTTTATCCCTTTTTTATCCTCTTCTCCTTCTTGTATTCCCATGATTCTAATGTTTAGTCTTATGTTGTCCTGCAGTTCTCTTAAACGCTCTCTATTCTATTTAAATCTTTTTTCATTTTGTTGTATTGTCTTGGAATTTTTTCAACATTGTCCTCTATCTCACTGATCTGATCCTCTGCTTCGTTTAGCCTGTTTTTGATTGATTCTACTGTGTTCTTCGGTTCTTAAATTGTATTCTTCATTTCTTCCTGGTTCTTATTAATAGTTTCTATGTCCTTTTTTATGCTGGTACAGTTCTCCATAAGTTCATTGTAGCTTCCCTGCAATTCTTTGTAGTTTCCTTGGAGTTGCTGGTAATTTCCCTGGAGTTTGTCATAGTGGTCTTTGAGATTCTCATGGTCATAGAGCTTCTTTAGAACTATTTTTTTTGAATTCCATGTCTGATAGTTTGTTTATGTCTCTTCCATCTATCTCCCTTTCTGAGGATTCCTCTTTCCCATTCATTGGGAGGTTGTTTCTGTGTCTCCCCATATTGAATTATTCTTGTATTTTTTTGTTTGTTTGTTTGTTTATTAAATTTTTCTGCTTTCATTTCCTGCTTTTGTGATATGAGATTCTTTATAGGAGACCTGAGGGATTCAGTGATGTAGTCTTTTGATCTTCTGAGCCTAATGCTCTGTGTTCCCCTTTATGCCATTTGTTTAAGCTGTCTGGTTGTATTTCAGTTAGTCTTTGGTGGATCCTTCCCCCTGGCTAGTTGATTGAGAGTCACTCTTCCCACCTTGTCTTGAGTTCTTTTTTTTGTGGTGATGTTGTTAAAACATAAACACACAACCCAGGTAAGAAACCCACACCCTCCAAAATATCCTCTACCCTCAATCCCACTATTGGCAGCAAACAAACCAGTATTAATATAAATGTAGAGAGGTTAAGACTATTATATTATAGGAGGAACAGATATGAGTTATTTTAAATGAAAGAAAGATTATTTTTGACAGAGAAGCTGATAGAATAATAATAGTAGCTAGTAGGGTCAAGGCTCTGCAAGATAGCAGGTATGATTTACATTGTATGTTTAAAACTGAAGGGAGGAATGCAGAATGAAGTGAGAAAGTGGAAGTGTATAGTATTAGATTTATATAGAAGTTATATACTATATGTTTAATGTGAGAGGAAGGATAAATGAAACAAACAAACCAACAAAAATTAAAGAAGAAGGATAGGAGGAATAGAAGCTAGGAAACAGATTAAAGAAAGAGTTTTTTTAAGAAAGAAAGAAAGAAAGAGGAAAAAGAAAGAAAAAGAGAAAAAAGTAAAGGGAAAGGAAGAAACAGAGAAAGGAAAGAAAAGGGAAAGAAAGGAAAAAGGTAAAAAAGAAAAAGAAAAAAAGTTTTTACTCAGTTTTACCTTTGGGCACAGCCTTCTTTTTTCTGGATCTGCCCCTGATCAAAATTGCATGGGTTTCAAATATTTTCTGGCTGGCTGTCTGGCTGTGGGGAGATCCAGCTTGATTCTGGGGTTTGCTAGTCTCTTACTCATGGGCCTACTGCCTCTCTGCTCTGAGCCACATTTAGTTTAGTCCCCTCCTGTGGCACCCTCAGCCCTCCTAAGACTTGTCTAGTAACATTGTTCTTCTGGTGGGCCAGCGTGTGCATGCCAGTAATCTCTGCTCTGACTCCAGTCCTGTCTCTATTCCCAAGCTACAGTATCTGCTCGCGCACACCCCCTGCCGGCCTGGGGTCCCCACCGAGTCTGCAGTTCTGCCACAGCTTTTTCGTATGGGCCTCTCTTCATGGCTCAGAACTGCCTCTTTGTTTGGTAGGGCCCTGGCATAATTGCCCAAAGCACCGGGGCATGTATCACCTGCCTGCCTGGGGTTTCCACTGAGTCTGAAGTTCTGCCACAGCTTTCAAGTATGGGCCCCTCTTGGTGGCTCAAATCTGCCCATTTGCTTACTGGGGCTCTGGTGTGAGTGTCATGAGTGCCCAGAGTGCAGAGCTTTCAGTTCCAGGTTGCAGCCAAGGGGGTCCCCACCTAGACTCAGTTCATACAGTTTGTCCCAGTCTGGGTTGTTCACTGTCCTTCCACACCTCCAGCCTTTTCAGCCAAACCCTCTCACTGATTCCCTGTGAGATTTTGCTAGTCAGTGCACCCCTGGCAGGGGGAAGCCTCCAAGCAGCTCCTGGGTAATGAGCCGGTCAGCAGCTGGCCCCCTCGGGTGCGGTACAGCAGACGCACCTGTCCAGGAGGCTCAGCCACTCGACCTTAATTGCGCATCTGAATTTTCCGCCCTCCTTCACGCTGTTCCCACACTCCCTTTCCTGTTTTCACTGAAATCTGCACTCACTCACTCCTCTCTGTATTTTCACTCCAAGTCCTTCCATGATGGGAGCGAGCAGGCAACACCGCTACCTACTCCACCACCATCTTCACCACCCCCGGGATGTTGTTTCTTTGTTTCCCCATTTTAGGTGCTCTTCGTGTTTGTTCCTGCTCCTTAGATTGATCTGCTTTGACTTTCTGCTTTCATGGTGTAACATTCTGTAGTAGGAGTCTTCTGGGTTTCAGTGGTGCAGACTTCTTGACCTCATGATCCTGATGCTCTTGGGATACCCTTTATGCCATTTATTTGGGCTGTCTGGTTGTAATTTGGTTTTGGTTGTTTTTTTGTTGCTTTGGTATGTCCTTCCCTCTGGCTAGCTGACTGAAATTCACTCTGCCCATGCCTTGTATTCTGTTGTTGAACTGTTGCCCCCCCGAAAGCAACCACAAACCCCAAGCAAGAAACCCACACCCACAAAGATAACTCCCACCCTCAATCACATTATCAAATACAAATGAGTCAGTATTAATAATAATATAAAAAGATTAAGACTATTATAAGAAAGGGAAAACAAATAAGAGTTGACTAAAAGAAAAATGCTTTTTGAGAGGAGAGAAGGAGAAGCAATAATAGTAGTTGGAGGCAGCCGTCCATCTCGAGAGACGATGGTGTAGCTTCTTAAGAGTCTATCTGCACCGCCGAGAATGGCTGTGCAGTCCGACTCGGGAGTGACACGGTATCTGTCTCCTCCCGTGTTGAATCGACATCTTGCGATGACGCTGAAGCTACAGAGCCTGGGCAGGGTGATATGGAGGGTCTGCTGTTGCCCATGCAGCAGACCCCCCCTCTCTTCGCAGCTGAAGGGTCCAAGGGAAAGACGGAGTCGATACAGCTTGGCTTCAGGTGCGCCGCAGGAGTTGCCGGTGTTGACTACAACGTCAAACCGCCTTAGGGACTCCGGCTTCGGATTTTCTGTCGGGGTTTACTCCCTTAGCCTTTCCCCTGAAGAGGTATGCCGCGAGGCAGCGGAGGTTTTTTGGAGTCAGAGTTTTCCTTCTCTGATGTGCCCTGACTGGAAGATCGAACCAGCGACACTTAGCTCGCAGGCCGACGCTCAATCCACTGAGCCAAACCAGCCAGGAATAATAGTAGTAAAGACAAGGAAATGAAAGAAAGGAAGTAAAATTTTATTGTATATAAAAAAGGGAGGAAAGAAGACAGAATCAGGTAAGACAGGGTAAGTGTATAGTATTAGGTTTAAACAGAAGTTTAAAAATATATATGTATTTAAATCATACATACATATAGCGTGTGCAAGAGAACAAAAAAAAAAGATGAATAAGAAGAAAAAAATAAGGACCAAATTAGAGAAAAATTTTCAGCACAGCACTACCAACAACCTATGACCTAAGATTAATATGAGTGGGATGGGAGTAAGAGGTAAAAAAGAAAGAAAGAAAAAAGAGCACTGCTTTACACTTCTCACAGCTGGAGGGTATTTAGTTCTGTTTACTTTCAGTTCTGTTGCTGCAGACCAGTGGGTCCAGTTTGGTGTCTAGATCCCACTCCTCTCAGGGGAACCCCTGGGGCACTGAAACATCTCTCCACACGGGCATCTGGCAGTCTCGGGAGCCCAGCTGGCCCTCCAAATTACATTTTAAAACAAGTGAATAGTCTATAACTAGTACTGGGGTTATATAGAGTATATGCTATTACAGATATGTACAGTAAGAAGAAGAAGAATATTCCCTAATAAAATTACAGCTCATAAGTTTCAACATTAAAACCCTGATTTAATTTTATGATCCATCCTTATGAAGTCAATAAAGATTTATATGTAAGCCTTTGCCTAACGAGGATCTATGTTATAATGTCCATAGTGCTCTGAGGATAGAGGGAGAATGTATCTCAAAAAGATTTGAAAATCTATTTAACTATATGAAGGCCTATGACAACCACTCGCAAATGCATACATCAGGAACTAGAGGTGTGAGTTGGGATTACATATCATCATGGTCTGAGTAGCAGAAACAAAACTAAATAAAATTCTACTTATCTTCTCAAATTAATTGAATTGACCAGTTTTATTCGAGTTTTGATTTCCTCAGAGAGTACACCTATGTTCTGTACTATTTCAGCTGAAATAATTGCCTAATACTGAATCAATGCCTAATACTCAGTACTTATAATGTTGGTAAAGTTGTAGATGTGTCATTAAATTTTTGAGATCCATTGCAGACAGTAGAAACTCTGATGTTCATCCAAGCATAGATGATGGGTCCAACATCATCCTAGGTTTCCCACACACTGCTATTTGCACCTTAGGTGTGTGCTTTTTTTTTTTTTTTTTTTTTTTTGCTGCTTATCTTTTTTTCACATTTTTCAGTCCACCCTCCAACCCTCTCCCCTTTATTAGCTGTCAGTCTGTTATATGTATCTATGCTTCTCTTTCTATTTTGTTTGTTAGATTATTTTGTTAATCAGATTTCACATAAAAGTGAGATAATATAGTATTTGTCTCTCTCTGACTGGCTGATCTAACTTAGCATAATGCTCTCCAGGTCCGTTTATACTGTCACAAAAGATAAGATTTTTTTCCCTTTTACAGCCAAGTAGTATTCTATTGTGTAAATGTACCACAGATGTTTTATTCACTCATCTACTGATGGACAATTGAGCTGCTTCTCGTCGTCGGCAGCCGTCCGTCTCGAGAGACGATGGTGTAGCTTCTTAAGAGTCTATCTGCACCGCCGAGAATGGCTGTGCAGTCCAACTCGGGAGTGACACGGTATCTGTCTCCTCCCGTGTTGAATCGACATCTTGTGATGACGCTGGAGTGTCCTCTCCAGTGAAGCTGAAGCTACAGAGCCTGGGCAGGGTGATATGGAGGGTCTGCTGTTGCCCATGCAGCAGACCCCCCCTCTCTTCGCAGCTGAAGGGTCCAAGGGAAAGACGGAGTCAATACAGCTTGGCTTCAGGTGCGCCGCAGGAGTTGCTGGTGTTGACTACAACGTCAAACCGCCTTAGGGACTCCGGCTCCGGATTTTCTGTCGGGGTTTACTCCCTTAGCCTTTCCCCTGAAGAGGTATGCCGCAAGGCAGCGGAGGTTTTTTGGAGTCAGAGTTTACCTTCTCTGATGTGCCCTGACTGGAAGATCGAACCAGCGACACTTAGCTCGCAGGCCGATGCTCAATCCACTGAGCCAAACCAGCCAGGGGGAGCTTCTAAATCTTGGTTATTGTAAATAATGCTTCAATGAACATAGGAGTGCACATATTCTTTTATTTTTTTTTTACATTTCCCCCCATTTTTATTGTTGTTCTATTATAGTTGCCTACTTTCCCCCCTTGCTTTCTCCTGCCCTGCCCACCTCTCCCTCTCAAACAGTCAATCTCCACCCTGTTGTCTATGTCCATGAGTAATTTAGTTTCTTGACTAAATCCTTCACTTTTCCCCCCACTTCTCCTTCTGCCCCCTCCCCTCTGATCAGTATCAGTCTGTTCCTTGTTTCCATGCCTCTGGTTCTATTTTGCTCATTTGTTTGTTTTGTTCATTAGGTTCCTGTGTTAGGTGAGATAATATGGTATTTGTCTTTCACTACCTGGCTTATTTCACTAATCATAATACTGTCCAGTTCCATCCATGTTGTCACAAAAGGTATGAGTTCCTTCTTTGTTTCTGCTGTGTAGTATTCCATTGTGTAAATGTACCACAGTTTTTTGATCTACTCATTCACTGAAGGCACTTGGCTGTTCCCAGTGGTGGCTATCATAAATAGCGCTGCTATGAACATAAGGGTGTATAGGTTCTTTTGAATTGGTGTTTCAGGATTCTTTGGGTATAATCCTAGCAGTATAAACACTGGATCAAAAGGCAGTTGCATTTTTAGTTTTTTGAGGAAATTCCATACTGTTTTCCATACTGACTGTACCAGACTGAATTCCCAGCAACAGTGCACTAGAGGTCCCTTCACATCTTCACCAGTATTGTTTTCTGTTGATTTGTTGATGATGGCCATTCTGACAGGTGTAAGGTAGTATCTCATTGACATTTTAATTTGCATCTCTCTGATGATTAGTGATGTTGAGAATCTTTTCATATATTTTTTTGCCATCTGAATGTCTTTTATTTTAGTGAATAACATAGGAAAAATCTTCATGACACAGAGTTAGGAGATGAGTTCTCAGACACAGCAAAAAAGATAAATCGGACTTTGTCAAAATTGAAAACATTTTTTTTCAACTACAGTTCACATTCAATGTTATTTTTGTATTAGTTTTAAGAGTACAGCATAGTAGACAATCATACACTTTACAAAGTGGTCCCTCCCAATAGTTCCTGTACCCACCTGAAATCATACATTGTTATTGCAATATTATTGAATATATTTTCTATGCTGAATTTTACATCCCTGGGATTGTTTTGTGAGTACCAATTTGTATTTTATTTTTAAATATATTTTATTGCTTATGCTATTACAATTGTCCCAGTTTTTCCCTCTTTGCACCCCTCTTCCCATTACCTCCAGTAATCATCCGCTTAGTTTATGTCCATGGGTTGGGCATATAAGTCTTTGGCTGCTCCATTTTATATACTACTCTTAATCTCCTCCTATCTATTTTGTTTCTATAAATTATGCTTCTTAACCGCTGGGTCTTTCCCCCCATCCTCCCCTTCCCCTCCCATCTGATAACCCTCCAAATCATCTCCATATCTATGTTTCTGTTCCTGTTCTGGTTGTTTGCTTTGCTTTTGTTTGTGTTTCTTTAGATTCAGTTGTTGATAGTTGTGAGTTTGTTGTCATTTTAATGTTCATAGTTTTGATCTTCTTTTTCTTAAGCCTCTTTAACATTTCATAGGATAATGGCTTGATGATGATGAACTCCTTTAGCTTTACCTTGTCTGAGGAGCACTTTATATCCCCTTCCATTCTAAATGATAGTTTTTCTGAATAGAGTAATGTAGATTCTAGGTTCTTGCTTTTCATTACTTTGAATACTTCTTTCCAGTCCCTTCTTGCCTGTAAAGTTTTTTTTTTTTTTTTTTTTTTTTTTTTTTGAGAAATCAGCTGAGAGTCTTATGGGAACTCCTTTGTAGGTAACTCTCTTCTTTTCTCTTGCTGCTTTTAAGATTCTCTCTTTATATTTAACCTTTGGTATTTTAATTATGATGTGTCTTAGTGTGGTACTCTCTGGGTCCAATTTGTTTAGGACTCTGTGCTTCCTGGACTTCTATATTTATTTTGTTCACCATATTAGAGATGTTTTCTTTATTTATTTTTTTAAATAAGTTTTCAATTTCTTGCTTTTCCTCTTCTCCTTCTGGAATCCCTGATTTGGATATTGGAACTTTTGGAGATGTCCCAGAGTGTGTTTTTTATACTATTCTCATTTGTTTTAAATTCTTATCTCTTCTTTCTGTTCTGGTTGAATGGTTTATTTATTTATTTATTTATTTATTTATTTATTTTATTTTCCAAATGTTTGATTTGAATCCTGGCTTCATTTTCTTCACTGTTGGTTCCTTTTGGTTTTTCTTTATTTCACTTAGTGTAACCATCATTTCTTCCTTTATATTGTTGCCATCCTCAATGAGTTCTCTGAGCATCCTGATCACCAGTGTTTTGAACTATTCATCTGATAGGTTTGCTATTTTCTTTCCATTTAGTTCTTGTTCTGGGGTTTTGTTCTGTTGTTTTATTTGGGCCTTATTTCTTTATCTCCCCAATTTGGCAGCCTCCATATGTTTCTTTCTGTGTATTTGGTAGAACTGCTTTGACTCCCTGTCTTAGCACACCTGCTATGTTTTATGGGGCAGAGCTTTTGCTATTTGTTAGAGTTTAACAACCTACTAAACAGCTTTGTGGCTCTGTGTTGGGGAGGGCTCAGAGAGGTTTCAATGTCACTGCCTGGCTTCTGGATGTTTGTCTGACAATCTCCCTGTTTCCAGTCATTTCACCTATATCCCATATGTGACTGGCACCCTTTCAGCTGTTGCCCTTGTGGAGAATTCCAGAGTGGGTGTGCTTGCATACATTCTAAGTTCATGCTGTTTTTTTTTAATGGTCTCTCTTGATAAACTGGTAGTTTCTTCCACCACCCTACCCCCCCACTGGTTTTTACAGCCAAAGGATGCAAGGCTTTACCTTCCTGGCACTGAAACACTAGGCTGTGTAGTCTGCTTGGGGCTTTGATCACTCACTCCCAATGTATCTTTCCCAATTTTTATTCACCACACATTAATGCAGGACCCCTCTTTCTTCCACTGCCACCATCTCTCCATGCCACACCCCATATCCTTGCCTCTCCACCCTGACTCAGCATCTCCACCCCTCCTACCCACCTAGATGAATGTGGCATCTCTAAATTTTTGGTTGTCTGACTTTCATACAGTTCTATTTTCTGGCAGTTATGGGTGTCATTGGTTTTTAAATTAGTTTTAATTCCTCTTGTGGTTGTGTGAGTAGGTGAAGAATGTCTATCTATGTGTCCATATTGACCAGAAGTCTATATTTCTTAATCTCTTTACCTTTTTCACCCTGCCCCCCCAAGCCCCCTCTTCTCTGTCAACCATCAGTCTGATCTCTGTAAGTTTAAAAACTTTTACTCTGTCAAAGACACTGCCAATATAATAAAAAAGAAGCTATATATTAGAAAAAAATAACTGTGATCCATATATCCAACAAATAACATGTATCCAGAATAAATAAAGAACTCGCAAATCTCAATAGTAAGAAACCAACTACCCAATTAAAAATTAGCAACATACTTGAACTGAAACTTCACCAAAGAAGATATAAGCAAAAAAATAAAACATGTCAAAATATGTTCATTAGCTGTTAGAGAGATGCAAATTAAAACCTTAGTGAGAATCACTACATACTTATTGAGAATGGCTAAAATTAAAGATAAGATAGTGCAGGAAAGACTACATATTGGAAAATTGCATTTACATGATGTTCTTGAAAAGGCAAAAATTTGGATATGGAAAACACATCAGTGATTGTCAAGGTATGTGGTATGAGGAGTGACCATAAATGGAGCTGCACAAAGGAATTCTTAGAGTGATAGAACTGCTCTCTTTGGTACAATGATGGTGGATACATGACTATGTAATTTTTGAAAATTCATAGATCTGTATACCGCAACGAGTGATCTTTACTATATGTATAATTTTTTTTAAGTAAGTAGAATGTTGGGGGAAACTATGATGGAATGAACATAGTGACAAATGAATTTAACTATACTACAAATCTATGGTGTAACCTTGCTGAAGGTGGTGGGAGAATATATAGTTTACCTAAGTAACTTTGGAAAACAGTATTTTGAGTTGATGCAGACAAACAAAACTGTATAAACTATGTATTCCAGTCAGTAAATTTGTTTCTCATAAAGGTACATGTTAGAGATTCCAAAACTACATTAGGATTGAAAAATATGTAAATAAATGTTGGATCAAAAATAGGAGTCAGGTGTTTTAGTTAGAGAAAGAAGTTACAAATAAGCAAGGTAGGAAAGCTAGAAAAATAAACCCTATAGTGCTAGATTGGAGTTAAATATACCAGTATGAGCTCATATACATACTTATATATGAATATATGTGTACATACAAGGTCTTTCCAGAAACTACCCAGCTATGTAAAATGAAAAGTAGAGACATTTGTTGAAGAAGATACAAGATACAGAAAACATTGTACATAGGACAATGATGTCCCAGGTTCTTTCAAAGTAGGCACCTTGGGACCTCACACAGTTCTACCCATTGCCATCAGCTGCCTCATCATGTTTTCCTGAATGTCATCAATGGTCTGAAATCTCTCTCCTTTTAAAGGTGATCTTAGTTTTAGGAAAAACCAGAAGCACAGGGTGCCAAATATTGGCTGTAGGAAGGCTGAGTCAACTGGTTGATTTGATGTTTTGCCAAAAAGCTCTGCACCAGACATGATGCATGAGTGAGTGCATTGTTATGATGATGCTGTCAGTCACCAGTTGCCCATAGCTGCAGCCTACTGAATCATCCAACAGTTTCCACGGAGGAATGCTTAAGCTTAATGCAAAACTTGATGTAGATTAATTGCTCTACTCGCTCAGTCATTTTAAACGTGATGGTACACATGTTCACTCAATGGCGTCTACCACCCCCAGTGACTAGTATAGTGAAGTAATTATTGTTCATGCATGTGCATTCCAGTCCACTTTCCTTGGCTGCCAGGTTACAATCCACACCGTGCAAACTGTTCTTGTTATATTAACAATGGCTGCACTTTTTCCAGATAGACCTCATATGTACATACATACATATATACATATATGTATACATATATACATGTCCCCTGGCTGGTTTGGCTCAGTGGATTGAGCGTCGGCCTGCGAGCTAAGTGTCGCTGGTTCGATCTTCCAGTCAGGGCACATCAGAGAAGGAAAACTCTGACTCCAAAAAACCTCCGCTGCCTTGCGGCATACCTCTTCAGGGGAAAGGCTAAGGGAGTAAACCCCGACAGAAAATCCGGAGCCAGAGTCCCTAAGGCGGTTCGACGTTGTAGTCAACACCGGCAACTCCGGCGGCGCACCTGAAGCCAAGCTGTATTGACTCCGTCTTTCCCTTGGACCCTTCAGCTGCGAAGAGAGGGGGGGTCTGCTGCATGGGCAACAGCAGACCCTCCATATCACCCTGCCCAGGCTCTGTAGCTTCAGCTTCACTGGAGAGGACACTCCAGCGTCATCACAAGATGTCGATTCAACACGGGAGGAGACAGATACCGTGTCACTCCCGAGTTGGACTGCACAGCCATTCTCGGTGGTGCAGATAGACTCTTAAGAAGCTACACCATCGTCTCTCGAGACGGACGGCTGCCAACGACGAGACGATACATATATACATATGTATGTGTGTGTTTGATTCTTAATTTATGATAGGGTTGTATTCCAATAAATCCCAAGTTTAAAATATTATTAAATCAAAATGCATTTAATACACTTAACTACCAAACATTATAGCTTAGCCTAGCCTACCTTATTCATGTTCTGAACACTTACACTAGCTTATACTTGGGCAAAATCATTTAACACAAAGCCTATTTTAAAATAAATGTTGATTATCTCATGTAATTTATTGAATAAAGTATCCCAAAATAGTGGTAACATAGTACACATTAGAGTATCAGTTATTTACACCCTTGATATCATGGCTGACTGGGAACTGTGGTTCACTGCTGCTACCCAGCACCACAAGGTAGTATCATATCCCATATTGCTAGCCTGGGAAAAGAACAAAATTCAAAATTCAAAGTATAGTTTTACTGAATGTATGATATATAACTTTCACACCATCATAAAGTCAAAAATCATAAGTTAAACCATCATAAGTCAAGGGCCTTCTATACATACATACACATGTATATATGAATATTAATATACATATATCTACATAGTATATAGTATATATTAGATGTATCTATATGTAGGTAGATGATAGATGATACATAGATAGATATAGATAAATGATAGATAGATAGATAGATAGATAGATAGAAGCAGTGAGAGTCCAGTAACGATGAGCAGACTTCACACCCACATTACAGCTTGTACATATCATTCTCTAATAAATGAAACCAAGGCTTCCTGTAGAAATAATAATTCTAGGGCTGAGACATGGGGAAGTATAAGAAAAAGAATGAGGGTATTACAAAAAGTCACAATAACTAACTTGAAAGAGCTCTATTGCCCAAAATGGAATAATTCAAGCAACAAAGAAAATAACTGTATAATGAAGTATTGGATAGTAACCTAAAGAATAAGCTAAGTATCCATGAGTTCATACTGATCTAAATAGATGATTGAATAAAAAGTAAATAGGAAAGAAGAGCAAGATTTTTCTTACAGAATGATTCCCTATAATAAATATATAAATAATTAAATAAAAAATCAACATTAGGACACCATAGTAATAATTGCTGATGGTAAGACCCACTGGTGAATACTAAAATTAATGGGCAAATTATGCATGAATGACCCATAGACATGGACAATGGCGTGGGGTTTCATTGTGGGATTGGGGATGGTTGGTCAGAGGAGGGCAAAGGGGAAAATTAGGGCAACTGTAATAAGATAACAAAATAATAATAATAATAATAAATTTATGTGGGTAGATCTCATGGAAACTTGATGACCCTAGAATTAGAGGAGTGGGCTTACAGTCTCCCTTTGTTATTTAACCAAGGATCAAACTACCTTTTGTTTGAACACAAAATTTCATGGTTCCTTAATGCATTTTCTTCCCAAAAGTAGAAAATATTATATTTTTACATAAATTTTTGGAGAAAGGTAAAGTAACCCAATGGCACATGAAGAGAGAAATTATATATACATTTTTTAAAATGTGGAGTAAGAAGCTGCTCTCTTTGCACACCAGCTTAGTGCTGTGCTCTGGCACATTTCCCCTTGCACAATGGGCATGGGAAGTACTACATCCGAGATCAGTCTCTTCAATGTGGATCACCCTCCTAGTATCTTATTCTTGGGCTACCATCCAATTAGGGTTTGGGTCTGCTTGTCAAAAATAAGCATATATTTTACAATTTATTTTATTCTTCCTTATTCTATTACAGTTGTCCCAATTTCCCACCTCTAAGTTAATAATTTATGTCTTATTTGAGTGACCTATTTTTGGGAAAAGTATATATAATTTACATATATATTTTATATTGGAGCTGTTTTTAGACAGATAATTTTAACTGTTGTAAAATCAGGAGAATGCTGTTGATCTTTATGTTACGAACAGACATTGTAAATATGATTATAATCAAAAAGTTATTCATTTTCAAAAATATCTTTCTAGTAGACACAGAATGGTTGTATAGCCTCAAAGTGTCACCCCACAGTAATTATTAATTACTGTAGTGACTTTAACAGATGTCTACAAATTTTTAAAATATTTCTTCACCAGGAGGTGAAGCTTAATTCTCTCCTTGAATGTGAGCTTGGATGAAAGGCTGACTTCCAAGGAATGGACTGTGGGAAGAGAAAAATAGTAACTTTGCAAAGGAAAAATCTGGCAGATACCACCTTTAACAAGTAATCAAGTTAAATATGAGTAATAAGTCATGTTGATATCAGGTACCCCCTAATGTGATATGAGGAGAAATCTATAACCAGTCTAATCATGATAAAATATAAGGCAAACCCACACTTGGAGACATTCCACAAAATAACTGACTATTACTCCACAATACTGTAAAGTTCACTGATGATGAAGAAAGACAGAGGAACTGTCACGAATTACAGGAGAATAGGAAGACATGACTAACTAAATGCAATGTGGTATCCTGGATTGGATTCTGCACCAGAAAAAGGCCATTAGCTGGAAAATTATTGAAGTCCCCCCAAAAAGTCAGTAGTCATATTGCTCTTAATTTTGTTAATTTTGATAAATGCGTCATGGTCTGTTAGGTGTTAAAAGGAGAAGATTGGCAAAGGGTATATGAAAATTTTCTGTACAACATTTGCAATTCTTCTTAGAGTCTAAAATTATTTCAAAATAAAATGTCTTTTCAAAAAACATATATAGAAAATATCAAGTTCTGACAAGGATACAGAACAACTAGATTGTTAATACATTGCTGGTTGGAATTTAAAATATTACAACAACTATGGAAATCAGCTTGAAAGTTTCTCAAGACATCAGATGTATCTGAAATATACGATCCTGTAATTGCACTCATGGGGATTTAGCAAAGAGAAATAAAAATGTATATCCACAAAACATGTATATGAATGTTTGTAGAAACTATTAGTAACAACCCAAACTAGAAGCAAAATCCAGATGTTCGTCAATGATTAAATTTTTTAAAATTGTGATGCATACCCCTTAGCAATAAGAACAAATGAACTACTTTGAACTATTTTTTAATCCTCACCCAAGGATATGTTTATTGATTTCAGAGAGAGAGAGAGGGAGAGAGAGAGAGAGGGAGGGGGGAGGAATAAAGAGAGAGAGACAGAGAGAGAAACATTGATTGGTTGTCCCACATTAGTGTTCTGAACGAAGATTGAATCCACAACATAGGTATGTGCCCTGACCAGCAACCTTTTGGTATAAAGGATGACACTCGAATGAACTGAGCCACCCAGCCAAGGCAGAAGTGAACTATTGATATACACAAAAATTAAATGGATTTGGAAGGTTTTATGCTTAATAGAAAAGGCCAATCTCCAAATATTATATCCTGCATGCATGTCTTTTTATATTCGTGAAAAGACAAAACTAAATAATGAAAAATGAATCAGGGGACTTCTGGACAAGATGGAGGCCAAGGTAGACACATTGCATCTCCCTCCACAACTAAGAAAAAATAGAACTACCTCAAAACTGGAGACAACATTAAGTTCTAGAAAAATCGAGCTGCATGGAAATCCAACAAACAAAGATATAGAGAAGAAATATTTATCCAGACAGGTGCAACAGCTCTACCTAAGACACAGAGGCAAACATAGGAGCCTGTAAAGATGAGGAGACAGAGAAATATGGCCCAAAATAGGGAATGGATCAAGGTTCCAGTGAGAGAACTAAGTGATGAGAAGATAGCCAACCTAACAGATGTAGAGTTTAAAACACTTGTAATAGAGATGCTTACAGACTTGACAGATATGCTTAAGTATGGCAGACACATAAGGGAAGAAGTGAAGGCTATGCTAAGTGTAACAAAGGAAAATCCACACAAAAACAATGGCAAATGGAAGAAAACTGGTGTTCAAATCAATGATTTGGAACATAAGGAAGAAATAAACTGTCGATCAATACAGAATGAAGAAACAAGAATTGGAATAAATGAGAAGAGGCTTAGGAACCTCTGGGACAACTTTAAACATACCAACATCTGAATCATAGGGGTTCCAGAAGGCAAAGAGGAAGAGCAAAATATTGAAAACTTATGGGAAAAATTAATGAAGGAAAACTTCCTTAATTTTGCAAAGGAAATAGACATACAAGTCCGGGAAGCACAGAGAGCCCCAAACAAGCTAAACCCAAAGAGGACCACACCAAGACACATCATAATTAAAATGCCAAAGGTGAAAGATAAATAGAAAATCTTAAAATCAGCAAGAGAAAAAAACAGTTATCTACAAATAGGTTCTTATAAGACTATCAGCTGATTTCTCAAAAGAAACTTTGCAGGCAAGAAGGGACTGGCAAGAAGTATTCAGTGATGAAAAGCAATGACCTACAACCAAGGTTACTCTTTCCAGGAAAGTTATCATTTAGAATGGAAGTACATATATATTGCTTCTGAGATAATGTAAAGCTAAAGGAGTTCATCATCATCAAGCCTATATTATATTAAGTGTTAAAGGGATATATTTAAGAAAAAGAAAATCAAAACTATGAATATTAAAATGACAACAAACTCATAACTATCAATATAATCTAAAAAATAAAATGAAAAACAAACTATACGAACCAGAATAGGAACAGAATCATAGATATAGAGATCATTTGGAGGGTTATCAACTGTGAGGAAGACGGGGGAGAAAAGGTGCAGTGTTTAAGAAGCATAATTTATAGGTACAAAATAGACAGGGGGACATTAGTAATAATATAGGAAAGGGTGAAGCCAAAGAACTTATATCCATGACCCATGGACATAGACTAAGTGGGGGGGGGGTTGCTGGAGGATAAGGGGGTTACTGGGTGGAGGGGAGCAAAGGGAAAACAAACCGGGACAACTGAAACAGTATAATCAATAAATATACTTTAAAAAATGAATTAGTATTTACCAGGAGTTAGAGGAGTGGTGATTTAAAATTCTGTATTGTAATTGTGGTGGTGGTTATATAAATTTAAAAATCAGATAAAATTTATAGAACTATAGAACTACATATCAACAGAGCCTATTTAATTGTATGCTAATTCTAAAAGTGTACCAAAGATTAGTGCACTTTACGCATTACTGTATTCATGCTATAACTCAATGGAAAAATAAAAAAAAAAATTCCAAAGAATGTAAAAATTTTATTTTTAATGTCTACATTTTCAATTAAATTAAATGATGAAAAAATATAAAAGCCAAACACATGAGGCTGTGTTAGTTGTCTAAAAAGACAACTAACCTATTGATTTCTGCTTACTGCAGTGAGCTAATTGCACTACTTTGAAATATGTTTAGATTTATTTTTTACCTAAAGTGCTTTTGAAGTTATCACATGTTCCATATGTGCTTGAAAATAATGCACATTCTATCGTTGAGGATTTTAGTAATTTGTATGTAGCATAGTAGTTCAAATTTGTTTAATGTGTTATTTAAATATTTCTCTATTTTTCTTTATTTTTATTAAATTTACTAGGATGATATTGGTTAATAAGATATAGGTTTCAAGTGTACAATTCTATGATACATCATATACATATTGCACTGTGTGCCCTCAAAGTGAAGTCTTCTTCCATCCCCACATATTTGACTCCCTTTACCATTTACTACCTACTCCCATCCCATCTTTCTAGTAACCACCATACTGTTGTCTCTGTCTACGATTCTTAACGTTTTTGTCTAACTTATTTCACTTAGCATGATATTCTCAAGATCCATTCATGCTGTCACAAATGGCAGTATTTCATCTTTTCTTATATCTGAGTAGTATCCCATGGTATATATGTACCACATCTTAAGTATGCAATCATTTAGAAAATTACATACCAGTTATTCCCATGTCTTTGCCACCATTAATAATTCTGCAATAAACATAAGGGTGCATATATCTTTGGGAATAAATATTTTCAAATTTTTCAGGTACATACTCAGAAGAAGGGTTTCTAGGTCATAAGGTAACTCTATTTTTAATTTTTTAAGGAATTGACATATTGTTTTCAATAGTGGTTGTACCAGTTTACATTCCCACTGTGAGTGAATGAGAAGTTCTTTTCGCTATGTCTCTCCAACACTAGTTGTTACTTGCCTTGTTGATAATAGCCATTCTAACAGCTGTGAGGTGGTATCTCATTGTAGTTTTCAGTTGCATTTCACTAGTAGCTGTTGAAATTGAGCATCTTTTCATATATCTGTTGGGAATTTGTATATCTGCTTGGGAAACGTGTTAGTTCAGGTCTTCTGCCCATTTTTAAATTGGATTGATTGGGGTTTAATTGTATGAGTTTTTTATATATTTTGTATATTAACCCCTTGCCTGAAAAATCGGAAAGCAACATGGCAAAGAATGAAACTAGACTACTGTTTGTCGCATATAAAAAAATTAACTGCAAGTGAATCAAAGATCTAAATATAAGGCCTAAAATAATAAATTACGCAGAAGAAAATATAGGTACTAAACTTATGGGCCTTGGATTTAGAGAAGACTTTATGAATTTGGCAAGAGGAGTAAATAAAAAACAATGAATGGGACTATATCAAATAAAAAGCTTCTTCGCAGCAAAAAAAAAAAAAGTGCCAACAAAACAAAAATGCAGCAAAAAGAATGGGAGGAGATATTTGCAAACAACAGCTCACAATGGATTTATATCAAAAATCTATTTTTCTTTTTTAAATTATATATTATTGATTATGCTTTTACAGTTGTCCTGATTTTTTTTCCCTTTCCACCCTCCACCAAGCACCCCCTACTCCCTCAGGCAGTCCCCCACCATTGTTCATGTACATAGGTCATGCACATAGGTTCTTTGCTTCATTTCCTATACGGTACTTGACATCCCCATGGCTATTCTGCAACTTACTATTTGTACTTATTAATCCTCTCACTTATTCCCCTATTTGCCCACACCCTCTCCCATCTGGAAACCATCAGAACACTCTCCATATCCATGATTCTCTCTCTCTTCTTGTTTGCTTTGTTTTTTAGATTCCATTATTGATAGATATGTATTTATTTCCATGTTATTGTTTGTAATTTTGATCATCTTCTTTTTCTTAAATAAGTCCCTTTGACATCTTATATAATTATGGTTTGGTGATGATGAACTCCTTAGTTTTTTCTTGTCTGGGAAGCTTTTATCTGCCTTTTGATTCTAAATGATATCTTTGCTGGGTAGAGCAATCTTGGCTGTAGGTTTCTTTTTTGATGACTTTGAATATTTTTTGCTAATCCCTTCTTGCCGGCAAAGTTTCTTTTGAGAAAGCAGCTGACAGTCTTATGGTAACTCTCCCCTGTGGGTAAATAACTACTTTTCTCTAGCTACTTTTAAGATTGTCTCTTTAACATTTAACATTTTAATTATAATGTCTCTTGGAGTGGACCTCTGCATCCATCTTGTTTGGGGCTCTTTGTGCTTCCTGAATTTGCATGTGTATTTTCTTCACCAAATTAGTGAAGTTTTCTTTCATTATTTTGTAAATAGATTTTCAATTTCTTACTCTTTCTCTTCTCCTTCTGGAATGTGAATATTTAACCTCTTGAAGTGGTCCCAGAGGGTGCTTATATTATTCTCCTGTTTTTGGATTCTTTTTTATTCTTGTGATTTGTTGTTTTTTTGCTTCTTGTTTCCAAATCATTCATTTTATTCTTGGTTTCACCCATTCTACTGCTGTTTCCCTGTACATTGTTCTTTTTTTCAGTTAGTGTCTCTTTCATTTCTGACTGGATCATTTTTATGCTATTGAGGTCCTCACTAAGTTCCTTGAGCATCCTCATAACCAGTGTTTTGAACTCTGTATCTGAGAGATTGCTCACTGCAGTGTTGATCTGTTCTTTCACTTGGGCCATTTTTTTAGTTTGTTTTTTGTCTCCTCATTTGGCAGCCTCCTTGTGTTTGTTTGTATGTATTAGGTAGAGCTTCTTTGAGTTCATGTCTTGGTAGTGTGACCTAATGTAGTAGGTGTTCTGTAGGGTCCAGTGGTACAGTTTTTCCTATCACCCAAGCTGGGTACTTGAGGTGTACCCTTTGTGTGGGCTGAGTACACCCTCATCTTATTGTTGAGCCTTGATTGTTGTTGGCAGGTCAATGAGAGGGAATTACCTAGGCCAGTCAGCTGCAAGAACTGTCTGTGACCACAGACCACAACTTTCTGTCCTCCATGAAAGGTCAGCTGTGCAAGAGCATGGTACTGGTGCTCTGACATGGTTTGTAGCTGCCCATTGGATGTGCGGCCTCTGAGGTTTTTCAGGTGGTGCATGGCAAGGTCAGCTCCCACCTGTGTTTTGCCCAGGGCCACCCTGCCTGAGCTATAAAGCAATCTGAGATGGCTAATACTTGTGCTCTGCTTGGAGATCCCAAGACAAAGTCAAGGATGGCTTCTGCTAATGCTGGGCCTGGGGCTCACTGAAGCCACCTGTTGATTATTCAAGAGGATTTAGGAAGGTGTGAAGCATGGGCCAAAACCAGCCATTTATATGGAAAAACAGCTTCGGTTAGCCCATAAGTTGGGTGGGGCAGAGTCTCTGGGGTTCTCCAAGGTGGGGCAAATAGTGTTAGCCAGGTTGATAGAGTCTCAGATGTGGCACCAGCTTGATGGCTTTGTGGTTCTGTGGGAGGAGGGTTCAGAATAGGGATAACAGCTTCTGCTCATCTTGATGCCATACACTTCAGTTTCTCCCTATATGCCACTGGTGCCTTTAAAGCTACTACCCTAGTGCTGGAACTCATAGAGAGTGAGTCTGAGTAGGTAATCTGTGTATGGGTTTTTAAGAGGAACTGCTTGGGGCTCCGGCATGTACTTCCATCAATTCAGTCCCCACTGGCTTTTTGCAGACAGAATTTGTGGGGACTTACCTTCCTGGCACTAGAATTCTGGACTGGAAGCCCCTGTGTGGGGCTTGGACACCTCACTCCTGAGATATTGCTCCCAAATTTTTATCCACCACACTTGGGTGTGGGACCAGCCCATTCCATGTCTGTGCCACTCCTAGCAGTCTGGATAGATGTGGTTAATTTAATTTTGTAATTGTTGGACTTCCACTCAGTTTGATTACTGATGGTTTTGAGTAATGGTTGTTCTGTATTTTAGTTATAAATTTGATGTGGTTGTGTGAGAGGCAAACCATGTCTGCCTATGCCACCATCTTGACCAGAAGTCTATTTTTAATATCTGTGGGCAGTTTTTATGCTGAAGGTGAAAGGGGTTTCTTTTTTTTTTTATGTTTTTTTTAATGTTTTTTATTGATTATATTGTTACAACAGTTCCAATTTTCTCCCCCTTGTTCCCGTCCACCCAGCACCCCCCTCCCCCAGCAATCCCCCCCAAGTCCATACCCCTGGTTCGTAAAAATTAACTATCCCCCCTCCCTCAAATATTAGGACCCTTTGTAATCTTGTAAAGGACAATGGGCGAAGGTCTCAAGCTCCTCTAGCTGCTTCAAGCTGGACATGGTCGTCGTCCTACCTACCCTTGGGTCCAGAAAACCCTAATAAGAGTGGGGGTGTGGAGGGGAGGGTGGCCTTCCCACATGGGGAAGGATCGTGCAGGCTCCAGGTCAGTTGGCTGTCTCCGGTCAACGGCGTGCTTGGTTTAACAGGCTGGTGTCCTTGTTGTGTTCTGAGGGCAACAGATTTGGCGAAAAGGGTTAAAAGACATCATTCAATCCATAACTACTAGATGACAAAAGGCAGGGATTAATTTTTCAATGTTCCATATTAGGGGAAAAAAAAAAAAAAAAGCTTCTTTGTAAGAAGGTGTGCTAGGCACATCTCGCCTGTCCAAAACCCTTTTGCCCATTATACTTAGTTTGGGCTGAGGTAAATAGTTTAGGTTTTTCCCCCTCTCAGACCTCTGGGCCTTTTCTGTCCAAGCCATTAGGATAGAAAAGAGAAACCCGTTTTAAAGTGAAGCCCACAGACCACCCCACTCTTCCCCAACCCAGCCATTTAGTTCAGCCAAACCGTTGAGTCTCAGGAGGCAGCGCTGCAGAAAGGATTAAGTGAGGCTTATGCGTACAGATAATCACTCAGGTAATGCGATCATAGGCTTATGTCCTTTGAAAACAAAAAACACGTGTTAATTTATGTGACATAACCCGCAAACAAGTCTCTAAATCTGGAGAAGAAACTTTTAAGACGGTTAGTTGCCCTGTTTTATACTCTACTACTGATCATTGTGATTTTCCTTGAATAATAATTTTTCTCCCTAAGGTTACCCTCCTTGTCTTTAAAGGGACTACATTAAGTCCATTTTTAATTTATCCTGTTCGTTTGCATAAACATAACAAGAGCAGCAAATTATCACTTATGATCTTTAGTTCTGCTTTGCTGGAACTTACCCAAGGAATATTTGGGGTGACCTTCAGTCTGTTCTTCAGGGCACAGAAGCTGTGCCACATATCTGGTATTCATCCTTGCCTGTACACACCTGTTTTTTCCAAGTCTTTCTGGTCTTTCCTTGTGCCTTAAGGTCCCTTCTAGCCATCTTTCAGGAAAACAACCTTCGTTCCTTCCCTGGAAAGATTGCTGTGGACCGCACAACCAACCATGGTACCAGGCCTTTTATCTCACGGGCTTTTATTACCTTTGAAAGTCATTCCCAGTTCCTCAGGGCTTTCTGGTAACAATCTGAGCCCAAGTATGTTTCCTTTAGGCTTGACATTCCAGTCAAAAACTTGGTCAAAAAAAAAAAAAAAAGAACCTCTGTTGACAACTGGTCTTATTAGTTCTATGCAAAGGAACTTATGTCATTACTTACTTGTTTAGAATGCCAAACTCTGGAGGGATCAAATAGGGAGAAAAATATACAACGTGAAGGAAAATCTTTGTCCTAATATTCACTGAACTGGCATTTTCATTCTTCATATTTTCATTTTTCCCCCACTAAAAAATTTTGGTTTGTTTTTCCATTACAGTTGTCTCACTTTTTTAGCCCTCTTGTTTCCCTGCACCCTGTCCCTCCCCTCCCCCACATTTAGTCCCCACTCAGTTGCACCTGTCTGTGGGTCATTCATATATATATATTTTTTAACTTGACCCATCCCCTTACACCTTTCTTTTCCTCCCCCCCCCGCCCCCCTTGTTACTGTTAGTCTACTTCTTGTTTACATACCTCTGGTTCAATTTTGCTCATTTGTTTGTGTTGTTCATTAGTTTCCTGTAATAGGTGACAGCATAAGGTATTTTTCTTTTGTTGCCTGGCTTATTTCACTAAGCATAATTTTCTCTAGTTCCATCCATGTTGTTGCAAATGGTAGAAGTTCCTTCTTTCTTTCTGCTACATAGAATTCCATTGTGTAGATGTACCACAGTTTTTTGATCCACTCATCTACAGATGGGCACTTAGGTTGTTTCCAGCACTTGGCTATTGTAAATAGTGCTGCTATGAACATTGGAGTGCATAGGTTCTTTTGAATTGGTGTTTCGGGATTTTTTGGATATAATCCTAGCAATGGAATTGCTGGTTCAAAAAGCAGTTCCATTTTTAGTTTTTTAAGGAAATTCCAAACTGTTTTCCACAGTGGCTGCACCAGTCTGCATTCCCACCAGCAATGCACCAGGGTTCCCGTTTCTCCGCATCCTCTCCAGCACAAGTTGTTTGTTGATTTGTTGATGATTGCCATTTTGACTGGTGTGAGGTGGTATCTCATTGTGGTTTTAATTTGCATCTCTCTGATGGCTAGTGACGTTGAGCATACTTTCATATGTCTATGGGCCCTCTGTATGTCTTCTTTGGAGAAGTGTTTGTTCAGGTCCTTTGCCCATTTTTTAATTGGGTTGTCTGTCTTCTTGGTGTTGAGTCGTATGAGTTCTTTATATATTTTGGAGATCAATCCCTTGTCTGAGATGTCATTGGCAAATATATTTTCCCATATGGTTGGTTTCCTTTGCATCTTGCTGATGTTTTCTTTAGCTGAGCAGAAACTTTTTAGTTTGATGTAGTCCCATTTGTTTATTCTTTCCTTTATTTCCCTTGCCTTAGGAGATATATCAGTGAAAATGTTGCTACGTGGGATATCTGAAATTTTCCTGCCTATTTTTTCCTCTAGGACTTTTATGGTGTCACGGCTTACATTTAAGTCTTTGATCCATTTTGAGTTTATTCTGGTGTATGGTGTGAGCTGGTGGTCTAGTTTCATTTTTTTGCATGTCCCTGTCCAGTTCTCCCAACACCATTTGTTGAAGAGGCTCTTTTCACTCCATTTGATGTTCTTTCCCCCTTTGTCAAATATTAGTTGACCATATGAACCTGGGCTTCTTTCTGGGCTCTCTATTCTGTTCCATTGATCTATATGTCTGTTTTTATGCCAGTACCAGACTGTTTTGATTACCGTGGCCTTGTAGTATAGTTTGATATCGGGTATTGTGATTCCTCCTACTGTGTTCTGCCTCAAAATTGTTGTGGCTATTCGGGCTCTTTTTTGGTTCCATATAAATTTTTGAAGTATTTGTTCTAGGTCTGTGAGATATGTTGCTGGTATTTTAATAGGGATTGCATTGAATCTATAAATTGCTTTGGGTAGTATGGACATTTTAATGATGTTGATTCTTCCCATCCATGAGCATGGTATACGCTTCCATTTATTTGTATCTTCTTTAATATCTTTCTTCAGTGTTATGTAGTTTTCTGTGTACAGGTCTTTTACCTCTTTGGTTAAGTTTATTCCTAGGTATTTTATTTTTCTTGTTGCTATGGTAAATGGGATTTTTCTTTCAGTTTCTATCTCTGAGTTTTTATTGTTGGTGTATAAAAATGCCTTCGATTTCTTAATATTGACTTTGTATCCTGCTATTTTGCTGAATTCACTTATTAGATTGAGTAGTTTTTTTGTGGAGTCTAAAGGATTTTCTATGTACACTATCATGTCATCTGCAAATAATGACAGTTTTACTTCCTCTTTTCCAATTTGGATGCCTTTTATTTCTCTTTCTTGTCTGATTGCTGTGGCTAGAACTTCCAAGACTATGTTGAATAGGAGTGGAGAGAGCGGACATCCTTGTCTTGTTCCTGATCTCAGGGGGAATGCTCTCAGTTTTTGCCCATTGAGTATGATGTTGGCTTCAGGTTTCTCATATGAAAGGGGTTTCTTGAGAAGGCTTTATGTTCAATTCTTCCAGGCTCTTGCGAGCATTACCAGTCTAAGATTACCTTCAACCTACCTCACAGTTTGATATATATTTGACAACTTGGGTATGCAAACCCTGGCTATAATCCCACTTAAGGATAGGCTCATGACCACAATATCTTTGACAAGTTTTTCTTTCTTTATTTATTTTTTTTAGTTCCCTGAATTTTTTTTAATCCTAGAGAGGAGTACCTTTGGTCTCTACTTTCCATCAGAGTTTAGTCCTTTGGGGTTCAGTTTAACATGGGGAAGAGTCTTTTTTAATACTTTCCCCCTAGGATAGGCCTTGGGCTTTTGCTTGTTCCTCTTCACCCTGTGAAACTATCACAACCTAAGTTAGCCTGGATTGACAAAACACCTTAGTTCCCATTTCCCTTAGACTTCAGCCTGGTGGTACTCTGATAGCCTGTTATTTCTCTCCTGCATTTGGACATTTTGAACACATTTGGCTTACTCAGTGTTTTAAATTTTTATCAGGGCAGTTGTTTTGATTCAATTTAAATGAAAGTTCCTACCTCAGCTACATTTCTCTATCTCCTTCACACTCCCTCTAGACCATGAGTTCATTTATGTTTCTAGCACTTTGTTCAGCATCTGATTATTATAAATAAATATCCAACAATCTAGAACAATAAACTGCCAGAATAATTTGAACACATGACTGTGTGCCCAGATTTGACTGATGGTCCAATGTTCTTTTCACTGTACTGTGCTGTTTCTTCCAATCCAGCACTGCTCATCTGTGGCAAAGTTGCCTCCAATGCCCTAGGCTTGGTTGGAAACTGCTCTGTCCAGCAGAGGTTTTACAACCATGGTGGAACAAATCTATTCAGGACACTATATTATGTCTGGGGGAAGGAAGGTGGCTGCTCTCTCTAGGAGAGAACAGCAATCAGACCTCCATCCCTCATACCTTTTATTGAGAAGGACACACACGGGAGATATAAGGTCAAAATTCATAAACCATCAATAGCTTTCAGGCATTTGAATTACAGTTGACAATAACAGATTACAAGTATCAGTATAGGGGGCACAGCGACCAGTTTGTGTGAGGGTCTACTAAACATCTTGACACCACACTGGCATTAGGTGCAAAGTTTCATACATTCCTTGCTAGAGATTGCTTATATTACATTAAGAGATAAGAAAAGCAGAGCAAATTTTAAAGCATAATAAGCATTCTTTAAATCCAATTCCCACGGAAACCCTATGAGTGGCTTCCAGTTATGTCTCCTGCACAGCCTTATGTTAAGACTTAAAGACAAGACAAGCTGGGGGGTGGCATGTGAGGCTCAGGCTGGAGCTACAACTTCCTAAACCACTACATCTCCCCCTTTTTTGTTTTTTGTGATGCCTATAGTAGAAAGCCTATAAAGCTTGCTACTTGCTTTTCTAGAATATGATCATGGGTAAATAACTTGCAGATACATCGAAGGACACAGAGTATGACAATGATTAATAAACATCCAGCTGCTTCCATTATCCATATATGTAAATTTAGTCCTTGAAACCAATTCTCAGGGTTAAGTCATTGAAGGTTATCAATGAAAGTTTGAAATATTTTTTGTTCAGGAAGCTGCTTAATGTTCATAAGCTGTTGATGGAGTTCAAACTACAATTGATCAATTTGGCCTTTAAGGTTGGTAGAAAGGCCCCCTCAAATATGATGTTGGATATCTGCCCAAGAATGCTGGCTGGAATTCCACCTCAGGGGAGTAACGCAGAGTTTTGAAAACCCTGGGTTACAAGTGAGCTGTTGCCTGGTAACCAGGGCATTCTGACATTTCCCCAGCCATAGTACAGATGATTCCATGGCTAACAGTCAGGCCAGAATTTCCTGATCAATGTGAGTCTGCTGGATCATTTTTTGAGTGGTGTTGGTGAGTAAGGCTTCCACTGTATGGGCAGTCTGGACAGGCTCCATGAGAGCAGTCGCAGCAGGAGCAGCTATAGCAAGAACAACAGCAGAGGTAATAGAAGCAATAAGAGTGCTTATAAAGTGTCAGACTCTAGTTTTAGCAAGGGCTTTATTGAGTGTGGTGAGACCTCTAGGGTCTCATTATTTCCTGATGACATTAACTGGCAACCAAATTTCTGATTGTCTTCGCACCATGAAGATGGTTGTTAAATTAAGCTGAGTAACATTAGTCTGAGTAATGCAGCTAGCGTAAATAGAGCCAGCAGTAATATGAAGATAATATACATTAAAGAAGTGATTAGAATTAAGCTGAGACAGCCCAGGAATAGCAAGAAACAAGTAAGGGTGAGAGGTAAATATGGTAACCCATGCCTTATTTAAGATTTTGATATTAAAGTAACTTTTTCCTGTCTCAGGATCCTGACTATATGAGAAAAGTCCTATAATTCTTTCTATAAATGACCATTCCATTTTCCATATATTTACATGCTATGGGCTACTATGATTTTGAGACATAATGTGAATAATGGGTGCCCCAGTACATATCCTTGTCCATGCTAGCTTTATTACAGAAATGGGGTGTCCAAAACCCCCCAGAGCTTGAGGCTGGGGGATGGGGAGAAGGAAGCAGCTTTCAGGTTGCCTTCACATGCCTGGGGCTGGTGGCTGGTGTCTTTGTTATGCAAATGGCTTGGATGCTTCCAAGGCCTCAAGGAAATGGGAGGGGTCTTGGACCAGGGAATGGTATGGAAAGAGCACACAGAGCCTGCATGAGATTCTGTGAATGGTCAGAACTGGGGACCATGGCAACTGTGGACACAGTCAGGGATTTAAAAATAAGCAGCAGACATTTTTAAATGCACTGACCATGCCACTTTGAAAAGAATGGTTCTCCACGCAGTTTGAAAGGAGGGCAAAGGTGCTCTCCATGTGGATTAAAAATGGGGAGCGCCATGCACCTTTGAGACACATCTTGTGGCTTGGAGGAGGGGGAATACCTTTGTGGTTTTGGAAAGGAAAGGCTGGGAATCTACATTGTTCTGGATTAAAAGCTGGTGGGCACCACAACACAGAAAGACCTTCCCAATCAGAATTGAATAATTGGCAGCTACCAGTAAAGCTGAACTGTGCTTAGAAAGTATGTAGAGGGGGGACCAAGATGGCCACGGAGTAGGAACAGTGTTCTCAACTCGCTCCTGTTAAGGAGACAATCCAGGAGGAACAAACTCTGGGAGGAATGACTGAGTGAGTGGGAATATCTGATAACGTGAACGGGGAGGAGATCGTGGGAGCAGTGTGGAGGGGGGTGGAGGGGTTTATCACAAACTGCAGGCTGAGTCATTCTGAGACTCCGTGCGTTTGCAGTATCAAGCCGGAGAGCTCACTAGCCGGGAGTGAATTCTTGTAGGGAGTTAGGGAGAGGATTTGGCCGAAAAAGCCAGAGGAGGGAGACAACAGTGAACAACCAGGACTGGGAGAAACTGTGTGACCTGAGTCTAGAGAGAAACATCCTCAGCTGCAACCTCCACGGAAAGCTCGGCATCCCGGGGGCTCCGAGCACTTGCGCTAGGGCCCTACAGAACAAAGGAGCAGTTTTGGGGCAAGGAGACGGGCTGCACAGAAAAGCTGCTGTGGAACTCCGGACTGGGGGAGAACTGTGTTCTTGAAATCAGTGTTTGCTCTTTAGTCGCGCTAGAATCCCACAGAACAAAAGGCAGGTTTGGGGCTAAAAGAGAAATAGGACGTGCAGGGTGTGTAAGTAGGGAAGAGAGCGGAGGCGGAGGTTCTGGAGGGGAGACGGTTTTAGGGAAAGGAGAAGGGCCCGCGGGGAGGGGCTGCTGGGAAGCTCCAGACCGGCAGAGAGCTCCGGGGAAGGAGAGTGCTGCGCTGACCTACCACACTAGAGTCCCACAGCACAAAGGGACGGTGCTGTGGCGGGAAGAAAGATAGAGTGCGCAGGCCGATAGACAGGGAAGCCAGCGGAAGCGGTAGCTCGGAATAGAGAAAGTTTTGGGGCAAGGAGAAGAGCACAGGCAGGAAAGCCACTGCAAAGCTCCAGACTAGGGGAGAGGCCCTGGGCAGGAAAGGGCCACTGGGCCCGGCACTTTGACCGGAGTCCTACAGAACAAAAGGACGATCTTGAGACAGGGAGAGAGGTGGGGTGTGCAGGCATATAGACAGGAAAGAGAGCAGAAGCTGTAGCCTGGGAATAGAGACAGGACTGGAGGCAGGGCGGGGATTGCTGGCAGGCACAGGCTGGACCAACAGAGGGAAGGAGTAGCTGGACAAGCCTGAAGAGGGCTGAGGCTGCCTCAGGAGGGGACAACTAAACGCAGCTCACAGCAGAGCGGTGGTAGGCCCACGAAAAAAAGACTAGCAACCCCAGAATCAAGCAGAACCCTCCCACAGCCAGCCAACCAACCAGAAAAGATTTGAAACTCATGGAATTTTGAATAGGAGCAGACTCAGGAAGGAAGCAAGGAAAAACCAAAAAACAAACAAACCAAAAATACCCAGAGACTGTGCATAAAAGTTGAATTGAGTTAAAATCCTCATTCTTTTATCTCTCACTCTCTAACTACCCCTACCGTCAGTCCCTTCTTATTCTCGCTCCTTTTCTCCCCTCCCCTTCTCCCCCTTCTCTCCCCTTAGCATTCTCCCCTGCATCCTATTCTCAGTTAATTTTATAATTCTAAGTTCTCTCCCTTTCTCACCCTCTCCTTTCTCTGCGCTACGCACCTTCAACTTTATTAAATTTCTTTCTTTATTTTGTCCCCCTTCAGTCTACATTCATTTTTCTTTCATCTCTTGTCCTTATTTTCCTTCTCTCCCTATACATAATCTCTCTCTCTCCCTGTTACACTTTATATTCTAATCTCTTAATATTCAAATTATAATTCTAATCTATCCCCCTCTCCCTTTACTCTCCTATTCTTACCCCTTCTCTTTTTCTACCCCACCCCCCACTTCTTTCCCTACCTCTTGTATTTCTCTCCTTCATCCTATCTTTTGCCAACTCTTCAATTTCAATCCTCCCCTCCCTAATATCTCCTCTTCCTCCTGATTTCCTTCCCTCCTCTGAGCTCTTTTCCTCCCAAATCCTCTTGCTTTCCTATCTCCTATTCCTCTCTCTATATATTCACCTTTTCTCTCTATCTTGCAACTTTATATCATGTTTTAATCTCCTAATCTTTTTTATAACATATAATTTAAAAAAGAATTTTAATCCAGTCCCCTCTCTTCTACCTCCCCTTCTTCTTTTCTTCTCTCTCCTACCCTTCTCTTCTCTACTTTCTCTCTCTCTTTCCTCTCCCCCTCCTGTCTTGCTATTTTCTACTCTGTATTTTTATCCTTAAAAAATTCTCTCTCAATCTATTTCCTACCTTCTAACCTCCCCAGCCCTCTCTTTCAATTTCTGGCTGTCTCTCTACCTGGATGTCTGTTGTATCTACCCTACCTCCCACGCTAATCATATAGTATATACTGATTATATAATCCTAATACTATACACTTCCACTTTCTCTCTCCACACTGTAACCCTCCCCTCCTTTTCAAACAGACAGTGTAAGTGTTAATTGCTCTCTTACATAACCTTGATCCCAATTGCTAATATTAATACTCTATCAACTTCCAGCTCAAAAATTACCCTTCCTTCATTTAAAACAACTCCTTTCTGTTTCTCCTACGAAATAAGAGTCCCAGTATCTCCACAAGTATATTAACACGGGCTCATTTGCCGCCTATAGTGGGATTGTATTTGGGGGAGACATTGGAGGGTGTGGGTTTCTTGCCTGGGTTGTGTAATTATGTTTTAGCAGCACCTTCACAAAAGATCTCAAGACAAGGTGGGCAGAGTGACTCTCAATCAACTGACCAGAGAAAAAGATCCACCAAAAAGTAGCTGAAATACAACCAGACAGATTAAAGAAATATCATCAAGGACAACACAGACGGAGATCCAGGAGGGCAGAGGAGTAAGTGGAAGCTACACTAACCCCCTCCCAGGACCAGCCAGTGCTGACTCAGCCCCAGTACAGCAGACAGACCATCCCCCTCCAAGTGGTGTCATACTAAGGGGAAATAAAAGCCCTGCCTACAGGAATTAAGTTGCCACACCCACGGTCCTTAAGCCTGACGGCTGATCACAGATTGAGTATAGTAACAACTAAAGAAGAGAGACAAAGGCAATAGATCCCTGGAAGTCTCCAACAGGCTGCCTAGGGCCAGTCTGGTACATGATCTGACACTACCAGAGGCAGACCCAGGAAGAACTGATCATTCTAAGAAGCACCAACAAACAAAAGGAATCACAAAAATGGGGAGACAGAGAAACAACCCCCCATCAAAAGGAAAGGTAGAATCCCCAGAAAGAGTGCTAAATGAAATAGAGGGGAGCAACATATCAGATACAGAATTTAAAACATGGATTATGGAGAAGCTAAATGAGCTCAGCGGAAACTACAAAGAACTCCAGAAAAACTACAGTGAACTCCAGAAGAACTATAAGGAACTTACTGAGAATTATACCAGCATCAAAAAGGACATGGAAGCTATCAATAAGAGCCAGGAGGAAATGAAGAATACATTCTCTGAATTGAAGAACACAGTAGAAGGAATTAAAAGCAGGCTAGAGGAAGCAGAAGATCGGATCAGTGAGCTGGAGGACAACGTACACAAAAACTCCCAGACAATGCAACAAAATGAAAAAAGACTGAACAAGACTGAAGAGGTTCTAAGACAGCTGCAGGACAACATGAAACGTAACAATATCCGTATCATTGGAATTCCAGAAGGAGAAGAAGAAGAGCAAGGGATAGAAAACCTCTTTGAAAAACTAATGACAGAAAACTTCCCTCACATGAGGAGAGAAAGAGTCACGCAATTCCAGGAGGCACAGAGGGTCCCTATGAAGATGAACCCCAACAGGCCCACTTCAAGACACATCATAATTAGAATGCCAACATTCAAAGACAAAGAGAGAATCCTAAAAGCAGCAAGAGGGAAACAACTAATAACATACAAGGGAACTCCAATAAGGCTATCCTCAGATTTCTCAGCAGAAACACTACAAGCCAGAAGGGAATGGCAAAAAATATTCCAAGCAATGAAAAACAAAGGCCTACAACCACGAATACTCTACCCAGCAAGGCTCTCATTCAAAATGGAAGGCGAAATAAGGAGTTTCTCAGACAAGGGAAGACTAAAAGAATACGTCTCCACCAAACCAGCATTGCAAGAGATGCTAAAGGGTCTGCTCTAAGAAGATAAAGAAACAGAGAGAGACAGAGAAGAACACGAGTACAAAGGGGGAAAATGACAATGAATAAGTACTTATCAGTAATAACCTTAAACGTAAATGGATTAAACGCTCCAATTAAAAGACATAGGGTAGCTGAATGGATTAGAAAGAATGACCCACATATATGCTGTCTACAAGAGACCCACCTTAGAACAAAAGATCTACACAGACTGAAAGTAAAGGGATGGAAAAATGTATTCCAAGCAAACGGACATGAAAAAAAAGCCAGGGTAGCAATACTTATATCAGACAAAACAGATTTCACAGCAAAGTCCATAAAAAGAGACAAAGAAGGGCATTTCATAATACTTAAGGGAAAAATCCATCAAGAAGATATAACCCTTATAAATATATATGCACCCAACTTAGGAGCACCCAAATATGTAAGGAAAATTTTGAAAGACTCCAACAAAGATATAGGCAGCAACACACTCATCGTAGGGGACTTTAACACCCCATTGTCAATAATGGACAGATCTTCAAAGCAAAGAAACACCAAAGATATTGAGGCACTGAACAACACTTTAGATCAAATGGACTTAGTCGATATATATAGAAGTTTACACCCCAAAGAAGCAAAATATACATATTTCTCAAGTGCACATGGAACATTTTCAAAGATAGACCACATGGTAGGACACAAAACAAGCCTCAATAAATTCAAGAAAATTGAAATTATATGAAGCATCTTCTCAGATCACAATGCCTTAAAATTGGAAATCAACCTCAAGGAAAAAACTCAAAAACATTCAAACTCATGGAGAATGAATAACATGCTATTAAATAATGAATGGGTTAACAATGACATCAAGGAAGAAATCAAAAAGTTCCTGGAAACCAATGATAATGAACACACAACAACCCAAAACCTATGGGATACAGCGAAAGCAGTCTTAAGAAGAAAGTTCATAGCAATACAAGCCTACCTTAAAAAGCTAGAAGAATCTCTAATAAAAAATTTAACCCTACAGCTACAAGAACTAGAGGAAGAACAACAAGCAAAACCCAGATCAAATAGAAGGAAGGAAATCATCAAGATCAGAGCAGAATTAAATGACATAGAGTCTAAAGTAACAATTCAAAAGATCAACAAGAGTAGGAGCTGGTTCTTTGAAAAGATAAACAAAATTGACAAGCCTTTAGCCAGGCTCATCAAGAAAAAAAGAGAGAGAACCCAAATAAATAAAATTAGAAATGAAAGAGGAGAAATCACAACTGATACCACAGAAATACAAAGAATTATAAGAAATTATTACGAACAACTGTATGGCAAGAAATTTGACAACCTAGAGGAAATGGACAGATTCCTGGAAAACTATAGTCTGCCCAAACTGAATCAAGAACAAGCAGAAAGTCTGAATAGACCAATAACAGCTAGCGAAATTGAAGCAGTAATCAAAAAACTCCCAGCACACAAAAGCCCAGGACCAGATGGCTTCACAAGTGAATTCTACAAAACATTTAGGAAAGAACTAACTCCTATCCTCCTCAGACTATTCCAAAAGATACAAGAAGAGGGAAGACTCCCAAACTCGTTCTATGAAGCCAGCATAACCTTAATTCCAAAACCAGGTCAAGACACAACAAAGAAAGAAACCTACAGACCAATATCGCTGATGAACATAGATGCTAAAATCCTCAACAAAATATTGGCAAACCGGATCCAGCAACACATTAGAAAGATCATACACCACGATCAAGTAGGATTCAACCCAGGGATGCAAGGATGGTTTAATATTCGCAAATCAATAAACGTGATACACCACATAAACAAAATGAAAGACAAAAACCACATGATCATATCAATAGATGCGGAAAAAGCATTTGATAAAGTACAACACCCATTTATGATAAAAACTCTCAGCAAAATGGGAATAGAGGGAGCATACCTCAACATAATAAAGGCCATATATGAGAAACCTGAAGCCAACATCATACTCAATGGGCAAAAACTGAGAGCATTCCCCCTGAGATCAGGAACAAGACAAGGATGTCCGCTCTCTCCACTCCTATTCAACATAGTCTTGGAAGTTCTAGCCACAGCAATCAGACAAGAAAGAGAAATAAAAGGCATCCAAATTGGAAAAGAGGAAGTAAAACTGTCATTATTTGCAGATGACATGATAGTGTACATAGAAAATCCTTTAGACTCCACAAAAAAACTACTCAATCTAATAAGTGAATTCAGCAAAATAGCAGGATACAAAGTCAATATTAAGAAATCGAAGGCATTTTTATACACCAACAATAAAAACTCAGAGATAGAAACTGAAAGAAAAATCCCATTTACCATAGCAACAAGAAAAATAAAATACCTAGGAATAAACTTAACCAAAGAGGTAAAAGACCTGTACACAGAAAACTACATAACACTGAAGAAAGATATTAAAGAAGATACAAATAAATGGAAGCGTATACCATGCTCATGGATGGGAAGAATCAACATCATTAAAATGTCCATACTACCCAAAGCAATTTATAGATTCAATGCAATCCCTATTAAAATACCAGCAACATATCTCACAGACCTAGAACAAATACTTCAAAAATTTATATGGAACCAAAAAAGAGCCCGAATAGCCACAACAATTTTGAGGCAGAACACAGTAGGAGGAATCACAATACCCGATATCAAACTATACTACAAGGCCACGGTAATCAAAACAGTCTGGTACTGGCATAAAAACAGACATATAGATCAATGGAACAGAATAGAGAGCCCAGAAAGAAGCCCAGGTTCATATGGTCAACTAATATTTGACAAAGGGGGAAAGAACATCAAATGGAGTGAAAAGAGCCTCTTCAACAAATGGTGTTGGGAGAACTGGACAGGGACATGCAAAAAAATGAAACTAGACCACCAGCTCACACCATACACCAGAATAAACTCAAAATGGATCAAAGACTTAAATGTAAGCCGTGACACCATAAAAGTCCTAGAGGAAAAAATAGGCAGGAAAATTTCAGATATCCCACGTAGCAACATTTTCACTGATATATCTCCTAAGGCAAGGGAAATAAAGGAAAGAATAAACAAATGGGACTACATCAAACTAAAAAGTTTCTGCTCAGCTAAAGAAAACATCAGCAAGATGCAAAGGAAACCAACCATATGGGAAAATATATTTGCCAATGACATCTCAGACAAGGGATTGATCTCCAAAATATATAAAGAACTCATACGACTCAACACCAAGAAGACAGACAACCCAATTAAAAAATGGGCAAAGGACCTGAACAAACACTTCTCCAAAGAAGACATACAGAGGGCCCATAGACATATGAAAGTATGCTCAACGTCACTAGCCATCAGAGAGATGCAAATTAAAACCACAATGAGATACCACCTCACACCAGTCAAAATGGCAATCATCAACAAATCAACAAACAACTTGTGCTGGAGAGGATGCGGAGAAACGGGAACCCTGGTGCATTGCTGGTGGGAATGCAGACTGGTGCAGCCACTGTGGAAAACAGTTTGGAATTTCCTTAAAAAACTAAAAATGGAACTGCTTTTTGAACCAGCAATTCCATTGCTAGGATTATATCCAAAAAATCCCGAAACACCAATTCAAAAGAACCTATGCACTCCAATGTTCATAGCAGCACTATTTACAATAGCCAAGTGCTGGAAACAACCTAAGTGCCCATCTGTAGATGAGTGGATCAAAAAACTGTGGTACATCTACACAATGGAATTCTATGTAGCAGAAAGAAAGAAGGAACTTCTACCATTTGCAACAACATGGATGGAACTAGAGAAAATTATGCTTAGTGAAATAAGCCAGGCAACAAAAGAAAAATACCTTATGCTGTCACCTATTACAGGAAACTAATGAACAACACAAACAAATGAGCAAAATTGAACCAGAGGTATGTAAACAAGAAGTAGACTAACAGTAACAAGGGGGGCGGGGGGGGGGGAGGAAAAGAAAGGTGTAAGGGGATGGGTCAAGTTAAAAAATATATATATATGAATGACCCACAGACAGGTGCAACTGAGTGGGGACTAAATGTGGGGGAGGGGAGGGACAGGGTGCAGGGAAACAAGAGGGCTAAAAAAGTGAGACAACTGTAATGGAAAAACAAACCAAAATTTTTTAGTGGGGGAAAAATGAAAATATGAAGAATGAAAATGCCAGTTCAGTGAATATTAGGACAAAGATTTTCCTTCACGTTGTATATTTTTCTCCCTATTTGATCCCTCCAGAGTTTGGCATTCTAAACAAGTAAGTAATGACATAAGTTCCTTTGCATAGAACTAATAAGACCAGTTGTCAACAGAGGTTCTTTTTTTTTTTTTTTTTGACCAAGTTTTTGACTGGAATGTCAAGCCTAAAGGAAACATACTTGGGCTCAGATTGTTACCAGAAAGCCCTGAGGAACTGGGAATGACTTTCAAAGGTAATAAAAGCCCGTGAGATAAAAGGCCTGGTACCATGGTTGGTTGTGCGGTCCACAGCAATCTTTCCAGGGAAGGAACGAAGGTTGTTTTCCTGAAAGATGGCTAGAAGGGACCTTAAGGCACAAGGAAAGACCAGAAAGACTTGGAAAAAACAGGTGTGTATAGGCAAGGATGAATACCAGATATGTGGCACAGCTTCTGTGCCCTGAAGAACAGACTGAAGGTCACCCCAAATATTCCTTGGGTAAGTTCCAGCAAAGCAGAACTAAAGATCATAAGTGATCATTTGCTGCTCTTGTTATGTTTATGCAAACGAACAGGATAAATTAAAAATGGACTTAATGTAGTCCCCTTAAAGACAAGGAGGGTAACCTTAGGGAGAAGAATTATTATTCAAGGAAAATCACAATGATCAGTAGTAGAGTATAAAACAGGGCAACTAACCGTCTTAAAAGTTTCTTCTCCAGATTTAGAGACTTGTTTGTGGGTTATGTCACATAAATTAACACGTGTTTTTTGTTTTCAAAGGACATAAGCCTATGATCGCATTACCTGAGTGATTATCTGTACGCATAAGCCTCACTTAATCCTCTCTGCAGCGCTGCCTCCTGAGACTCAACGGTTTGGCTGAACTAAATGGCTGGGTTGGGGAAGAGTGGGGTGGTCTGTGGGCTTCACTTTAAAACGGGTTTCTCTTTTCTATCCTAATGGCTTGGACAGAAAAGGCCCAGAGGTCTGAGAGGGGGAAAAACCTAAACTATTTACCTCAGCCCAAACTAAGTATAATGGGCAAAAGGGTTTTGGACAGGAGAGATGTGCCTAGCACACCTTCTTACAAAGAAGCTTTTTTTTTTTTTTTTTTTTTTCCCTAATATGGAATACTGAAATATTAATCCCTGCCTTTTGTCATCTAGTAGTTATGGATTGAATGATGTCTTTTAACCCTTTTCGCCAAATCTGTTGCCCTCAGAACACAACAAGGACACCAGCCTGTTGAACCAAGCACGCCGTTGACTGGAGGCAACCAACTGACCTGGAGTCTGCACTATCCTTTCCCATGTGGGAAGGCCACCCTCCCCTCCACACCCCCACTCTTATTAGGGTTTTCTGGACCCAAGGGTAGGTAGGACGACGACCATGTCCAGCTTGAAGCAGCTAGAGGAGCTTGAGACCTTCGCCCATTGTCCTTTACAAGATTACAAAGGGTCCTAATATTTGATAGGGGGGGATAGTTAATTTTTACGAACCAGGGGTATGGACTTGGGGGGGATTGCTGGGGGAGGGGGTGCTGGGGGGAGGGGAACAAGGGGGAGAAAATTGGAACTGTTGTAACAATATAATCAATAAAAAACATTAAAAAAAAAAAGAAAGTATGTAAATGGTATCTCTAACTTTTCTAAAACTAGCCTGGTTTGGTAATGAGAGGCAAGGATATGTGTTTGTGGGTGTTTTAAGGAACATAAGTCTTAATGGCAGAAATTCGCAAATCTAAGTCTGTATAACTATTAAATAAAAATTCTTTTTTCTTTTCACTAAACTCTGGTATTGAGAGTTATAATTCTGGTGGCGGGCAATCGGGCCCCTAACTAAAGAGCCCATGGGTGCTAGGTTTCAATTGGAGCAGCCCAGGGGTTCTTTTAACAGCTTGGCATAGGTAATATAGGGAAATGCCTTAACTAGACCATTGCTGGTATTGCCTTTAATTTCCCTATAGGCTCCCCAATTCTCAGCTTGTAAGGGAGTGCCAGGAATTCTTATAACTTCTGTGCCTCTGCAGAAAGACCATGTGATAGTCTTTGCTGGCTGATTAATTGGCTTACAAAGAGGCAACTTTGGGGGAGTATTTGCTGAGGTCCAATATTCTCTTCAGATCCCAACTGTCTTTATCCTGGACATATTAGTTTGCCTCTTTCCCTTATAAACAGCATGGGCATAAAACTTATTAATTAAATGTAAACACAGGGTGCCAGATAGTGTGGAGAAGCAAGCAGGCAAATGCTCTGATGTACAGTATACATAGTATTAGTAGGGATGGGCAACCAATGTTTGTTTACTTCTAAAGGCCCATCAGGTGGGAGCCAGGTGCCTCCTGTCCACTTAGTGTCATTCTTGGACAGAGGACATTTAGAGTTCCACCAAGTAAGAAGCTTCAAAACTGGTGGATCAAGTACATGGCTCCAATATATATGTTCTGTCTCAGCAGAGAGGCCTAGGCCTCCACGACAAGTTAATATGACTATAATTATTAGAGTTTTTATAGAATTGGAGGACACTATAATTAAAAAGGATAGAAAATGGTTTTCAGGGGTGTCCTATGCTTCAACAATTTCTATTACTTCCTCAGCTCTTTCAGTAAGGGTTTTTAAATCTTCCCAATTTATTTTCCTAGGTCCAGGAGGGGCTGCGTTCCCCTCCACTCCTCTTGCCCATCTCCTCTGACTCTGGTGATGAGCTTGGTTCTGGCTTTGGCGTTCCTTTATTACCAGCTGATACAGCTGGTCGGTCAAGTCCTCAAATCGCCTGATCCAATCCTACTGGGTGGTCCACAGGTGTGGGCCATCCTTCATGGTATGGTTTCACTCTTTTTGCTGGTAACCACAAAGATCCTGTGGAGGTAGAAACACAGGCATATCCCCTCCCCCAGGTAAGCAAATGAACCAGACCTTCCAAGCTCTGTGCTCCTTGAGGGTCCCAATACAACATTGGGGGGCAAGGTTCTCTATATTCTGGTCCATGACGAGAGAAGTGTTTTTTAGTAGGAGTAGTAAAGGAGTCATCACAATTTTTAAAAATATAAGTATCCGTCGTCGTCGGCAGCCGTCCGTCTCGAGAGACGATGGTGTAGCTCCTTAAGAGTCTATCTGCACCGCCGAGAATGGCTGTGCAGTCCGACTCGGGAGTGACATGGTATCTGTCTCCTCCCGTGTTGAATCGACATCTTGTGATGACGCTGAAGCTACAGAGCCTGGGCAGGGTAATATGGAGGGTCTGCTGTTGCCCATGCAGCAGACCCCCCCTCTCTTCGCAGCTGAAGGGTCCAAGGGAAAGACGGAGTCGATACAGCTTGGCTTCAGGTGCGCCGCAGGAGTTGCCGGTGTTGACTACAACGTCAAACCGCCTTAGGGACTCCGGCTCCGGATTTTCTGTCGGGGTTTACTCCCTTAGCCTTTCCCCTGAAGAGGTATGCCACAAGGCAGCGGAGGTTTTTTGGAATCAGAGTTTTCCTTCTCTGAAATATAAGTATATATTGCTAGATTAATTATATTCTTTGGGGATGACTCCATACTCCCCCTTTTTTTTTGTTTTTTAAAAAGGTTTTTAAAAGTATGGTGGACCCGTTGGATTATATGGAATTCTTGTTTTATGTTTAATGTCCCATTTTTGTAAAAATTCTTGGGTGGAGCAGGCTATATAGCCTGGTCCATTGTCAGTTTTTATTTGCTGTGGTTGATCCAAGAAACTAAATGCCTTGAGCCAGTGTGCTCGAATATGCTTGGCTAATTCTCCTGTAAGAGTGGAGGCATGTAATGCTCCAGAAAAAGTATCTATTGATATATGGAGATACTTAAGCTTTTCAAAAGGGGGATAATGAATGATATTTGTTTGCCAAATTAATTGGGGGCCAATCATTGAGAGTTGATCCCACTACTGGGAGGTGCTGCACCCAGCGCCTGGCAATCTGCACATTCCTGAATAATTTGCTTAGCTTGAGAGTGAGGAATGCCAAATTCTTTGTGAAGCACTTGAGAATTTTGGTGGTAAAACTGATGAGAGGCGACTACCTTTTGGAAGATAGTTAATATACTGACTAAGGCGTCAGCACATTTGTTGCCTTCTGCCATAGGGCCTGGAAAGCCTGAGTGAGAGCAAATGTGGATGACAAATACAGGATTCACTCTTCTATTAATTAAGCTTTGTAAAGTTAGGAATAAACTAAGTAACTGGGGATCTATAGACTCGTTAAGCAAAGCTTGATCTATGTGGAGTAGAGTATAAACCATATAACCAGAATCACAGACTAGATTAAGGGGTTCATTTGGCCATTGTTGGAGGGTCATAATGGCTCCAGAGAGTTCAGCTCTCTGGGTGGATGAGTGGTTGTGAGTTGAACAGTCTTCCAACTCTGTTCTTCCCTCCATGTAATGGCTGCTTTTCCAGTTTTTCCTCATCCATCTATGAATATAGTTTTTGCCCCAGATATTTGGGTAGGACTAATTTTACTTTTAACATGCAAATTTAATTGAGGTATATTTTGTAAAAGTTTATCTGAAGGAAGATTGATCTCAAACTTTCCAACATAATTAACTATAGCTCATTTGGAAGTCCAGAGATTGACTAAAAAGCTGTTGAAAATACATTTGAGTTAGAAGCAAGTGGATTACCTCCAGGTCATAGCTGGACAATTTCTGAACTTTGTCTTGCCCCTTGATTATTAGCTGACAAAGGGAAGATATATAAGTAGTTATAGTTTTTTGAGGTTGGTGGGAAAGAAATAAACATTCAATCACAGTGAGCTGTGGCTGTAGCTGTCCGAGAAGTCCTGTAGGGGAACGTAATGTAGGAAAAGCAGAAAAGCCTAATTGGATAGGAAGGGTTAATTCTCTCCATTTGCCTTGTTCTAATATGCTGATTTGGCTCAGTGGATTGAGCGTCGGCCTGCGAGCTAAGTGTCGCTGGTTCGATCTTCCAGTCAGGGCACATCAGAGAAGGAAAACTCTGACTCCAAAAAACCTCCGCTGCCTTGCGGCATACCTCTTCAGGGGAAAGGCTAAGGGAGTAAACCCCGACAGAAAATCCGGAGCCGGAGTCCCTAAGGCGGTTTGACGTTGTAGTCAACACCGGCAACTCCTGCGGCGCACCTGAAGCCAAGCTGTATTGACTCCGTCTTTCCCTTGGACCCTTCAGCTGCGAAGAGAGGGGGGGTCTGCTGCATGGGCAACAGCAGACCCTCCATATCACCCTGCCCAGGCTCTGTAGCTTCAGCTTCACTGGAGAGGACACTCCAGCGTCATCGTAAGATGTCGATTCAACACGGGAGGAGACAGATACCGTGTCACTCCCGAGTCGGACTGCACAGCCATTCTCGGCGGTGCAGATAGACTCTTAAGAAGCTACACCATCGTCTCTCGAGACGGACGGCTGCCGACGAATATGCTGATTTACAATATCAAGTTCTTTTAAAGCCTGAGGAGACAAAGTACGAGATGAGTTTAAATCTGGGTCTCCTTTAAGGGTATTAAAAAGGTGAGTAAGTTGTTGAGTAGCTATGTCTAAACTGGGCTGTGTCCAATTAATAACTCCTAATAATTGTTGAAGATTGTTAAGGGTTAATGGGGTAGAAGGAACACTTTCTACCACTTGAGGTCATATTGTCCTGTAAAATAAAGTGAAACATAAATACTGCCAAGGCTGACACTGCTGGATTTTTTCTGTTGCTATTTGTAAACCTGATTGAGGAACTATTTTCTGTAAAAGTTTAAAGGTTTTAGTTAATTGCACCTGTGAAGAGGTGGTTATTAAGATGTCATCCATATAATGATAAGTGATAGAGTCAGGAAAAAATTGCCTGACAGGTAATAAAGCTTAACAAAGTATTGACAAATAGTAGGGCTATTTAACATTCCTTGAGGAAGAACTTTTCATTGATATTTTTGTAAGGGCTGAGAATTATTGATGACTGGGATGGAGAAGGCAAAGCGTTCTTTATCCTTTTCAGCTAAGGGAATAGAAAAAAGCAGTTTTAAAAAAATCAATAACTAACAAAGGCCAGTTTTTAGGAATGCAAGCTGGGTTGGGAGCACCAGGTTGAAGAGCTTCCCATTGGCTGTATAATCTCACTTATTTTTTATTTTTAAAAATAATTAATTAATTTATTTGTTTGTTTATTTATTTATTTATCCTTAGAGAAAGGGGAAAGGAGAAAGAGAGGGAGAGAAACATCATCGTGTGGTTGCCTCTGACTCGCGCCCCCAACTGGGGACCTGACGTGTAACCTAGTCATATGCCCTGACTGGGAATTGAACCAGCGACAATTAGCTTGCAGGCTGACGCTAAATCCACTGAGCCACAGCAGCCAGGGCCTTCATTTATTTTTTTAAGATCATGAATAAGTCTTCATTTTCCTGACTTTTTTGTAACTACAAAAATAGGTGTGTCCCAAGGGCTATAGAATGGCTCTATATGTCTTTTGTCCAATTGTGCTTGCATTAATTTCTGAGCCTGTAATAATTCCCCCCCTCTAAGTGGCAACTGGTCAACCCACACGGGCATATCAGAGAGCCACGTGAGGGATAGAGGAGACATATGAACAGTGGCCACTAGGGAAAAGGAGGCAAGTTAATAGTTATGCCCCACTGAGTGAGCAAGTCTTCTCCCCAAATGTTAAGGGGAGCTGGCAGGACGTAAGGTTGAGATTGTCCTACTTGGCCATCAGGACCATAACAACGGAGGGTCCACACACTTCTTTTAGGCTGTGAGACACCTCCTATTCCAGTAATGGTTAAGTTTCCTTCAGTTATGGGCCAGTCGGGTGACCAAAATTGGCTGGATATGACAGAGATGTCAGCTCCAGTATCTAACAGTCCTTGGAAGGTCTTGTTGTTCATTTTTACTTCTAGAAGTGGCTTTTGTAGTTTAATAGAGGCAGCCCAAAAAAACAGATTGATTATCAGTGCTGCCAAAGTCTTTATTCTTTCTTTTAGCATTCTGAGTTGCAGGCACAGTATAAGGAAGAAGTATAAGCTGTGCTATGCGAATGTTAGCAGGTATGATATGATAGCCCTTGGCTTGTATCATAACTTTGATTTCTTCATCAAATTCAGAGTCAATAACTCCTGGTTGAGTAATAACACCCTTGACAGTAAGACTAGATTGACCAATTATTAAACATACATATCCTTTAGGCAAAGGTCCCCATACTCTTGTAGGAGCAACATATATGAGATTTTGTTTTTTAAGAGTTAATTGCTGGGTGGTGACCAGGTCGAGCCCTGTGCTCTGCCTTGTGGCTGCACATAGGTCTGTGACTCGGCACTGCCCTGAGTCCAAAACATTTGATTGCTGGGGCCTTGAGGGCTCCTGTTGTGGTTGAGGGCACTGGGAGCCTGTGCCCCTCTGCCAGTTTCCCTGATTATCAGGGGTGTTATCCATTTGCTGTTTTTATCAAATTTAGATTTGCAGTAACCGGACCCAATGTTTGCCCTTGACACAATGAGGATAGTCCTTTTTTGGAGGCTTAGAATTCCCTTGCTGATTATTACAGCAGTCCTTCTAAAGGTGGCCTGTTTTTCTGCAAGCAAAGCATTTAATCTCTTTTTGACTTTTGGCGGTTGCTGTAGTGATGGCTGTGGTGAGTAGAGATGCCTTATAATTCTCCGTGCTGATATTTTGACAGGTTTGAATAAACTGACTAATATTTTGAAAATTTTGTTTAATAGGACAAAGAACTGTTTTACAGTCTTCATTAACGTTCTCAGAAGCCAAATGGTGTCAAAGAGTCTTTGTTGCCTCTGAACTTTCCATTTGTTTATTAATAGCTTCTTGTAATCTATCAATGAAGTTTAGATACAACTCAGTGGCTTCCTGTCAGATATTAACATAGGAGGTCTGTCCTTTAGTTTTTGCCTCTGGAACAGCTCTTAAATATTTGAGAGTCACTTGAGGGCACTGAAAAAAAGTTTGAGGACTTAGAGCTGCTTGTTGCTTGGGAGTTTCAAACTGATTCACTCCCAACAGCATATCAAGCTACACTGAATTTTCAGTCCTAGTATCCTCCTCTGCTTGGTGGTGGCATCTGTTAGTATACTCCAAATTCTGAACAGTAAATTGTGCAGGCATGAGCACAGTTCTAGCTAAAGTCTGCCAGTCACATGGGGCCAGACAAAAGCCCACAGTCATAGCATTTAACAGCTCCACAGTATACGGAAACTGGAATCCATTGTCTCTAATACTCTGTTTTAAGTCCTTATAAGTTTCAAAAGGCACCAGCTCATGTTAGTGTTGCTACTGGTTCCGTGAAATAATGGGGAAAGCTGATAAAACTTCCAGGTCTCCTGCCTTAGCGGCTTCCCTAAAGCAGTGCTGCATACTGGTAGTGGTATGCATATTAGAAGTGGCAAAAGCCAGATTCACCGTTTGCACCAAAGGATACAATGGTACTGAAGGGACAGAGGGAGTGTGAAATAAATCTCCCAATAAATTGTCCTCAGACGAATCCCACAAGGGTGGATTCTTATCTCTTCCTGCTCCTTCCTCTTGATCGGGGGATTCCCCATCTGTGTCTGATTCTTCCTGAGCTGGAAGTTTCTGTATAAGAATAGGAGCTAAAGCTGTTATAACTGTGCTCCAAGTCAATAAGTTCTGAGGCCCAATAGGAGTCACGTTTTCCTGAAGTCACTTTAATTTTCCTCCAACCTTTCCCCAAACCTGTAAATCTAATGAGCCCCTGTCTGGAAACCAGGGGCAATGTTCCTTAACAGTTTGCAGTAAGTTATACAAATGCTTTTTCTTAATTTGACATCCAGTTCCTTTTATCAGTTGCTGTAGCAACCGAAAATAAAACTCTTGTTCTTTGGATAACCCTGATCCCATTCTTTCATGGGTAATGGGTCCCTTTTTGTTGGTTTTGGTTTTGCCCCTTTTCCTGCCTCTCGTTTAAAGTGGACCAGTAATTTTCCTAACTCTAAACTAAGGATTAATTAGTGAAGTGGGTTGAAGTGCACTCCTTTTCAGGAGGGCTCCCAAGGATGTTATGCCTTGGTCATCCCTACCTCTCTTACATGTCTCGGTTTCTTTCCCAGTCATCTAAAACAACTGGAAGAGCTCGGAGTGCTGAATGACCAGTTCTTATTTTGCACTTCCCCAGATGAGCCAGGAATTATATTATTGTGTAGGGAATTTTCTATTAGGCCCCTGTGCGTCTCAGGGATTGACCCCAGACCCCTCTGCTAGGTCCCAACTCATGTAGGGACACCCAAGAATTTGGTCCAGAGGGAAGAAGTGCTCTTATCTTTGGACTTGGTCATCACCAGAGCCCTTATATAAATCCTGTTTCTGGCCTAAAGCTGTTCTCATTCTCATAAAATCTTATTCGGAGGGAGACACCACAGGGTTGAGCAGTGAGTGCTTGTGACTGTGTTCCTGATGTTGCATGGACTTTGACTTGCTGCTGGCGGGAGCCTAATGCTCTAACCCAGTCCATGTACCACCTTATCCTGTCACGGGAGACTTCTAGCGGCAAGCACCCTATCAGCTTTTAAGAGCTCGACCCATGCCCACAGTTTTGTGTTGATTTATTGAACGAGAGAACCCAAAATGGTCCTTTAGTAAATGAGAGGAGACAAAGGAAAAACCAAAAACCCCTGCCAGAAAGAGTGGCAGAAAGAAATACTCCCTTCCCTAACTTAACCACATAGGCAGCCTTTTCCAGAAAGAGCCTGGGGGCTGCAAGCCCTTACCATGGGCAGAGGTGCCAAAACTCCTGTCCGTGCACTGTGGTTGTCCGTGGTCAGGCTCTTGGCCCTGCAGCCATTCCAGGTGTCACCTCTCTTGAGTGCCCCATGTTGGGGGCCAGATGTGGCAGAATTTCCTCCAATGCCCTATGCTCGGTTGGAAACTGCTCTGTCCAGCAGAGGTTTCATGACCACAGCAGAACAAATCTATCCAGGACACTATATTATGTCTGGGGGGAAGGAAGGTGGCTGCTCTCTCTAGGGGAGAACAGCAATCAGACCTCCATCCCTCATGCCTTTTATTGAGAAGGATACACATGGGAGATATAAGGTAAAAATTCATAAATCATCAATAAATAGCTTTTAGGCATTTGGATTATAGTTGACAATAACAGATTACAAGTATCAGTAAAGGGGGCACAGTGACCAGTCTGTATGAGGGTCTATTAAACATCTTGACACCACACTGGCATTAGGTGCAAGGTTTCACACATTCCTTGCTAGAGACTGTTTATATTACATTAAGAGATAAGAAAAGCAGAGCAATTTCTAAAGCATAATAAGCATTCTTTAAATCCAATTCCAATGAAAACCCTCTGAGTGGCTTTCAGTTATGATTCCTGTGCAGCCTTATGTTAAGACTTAAGGGCAAGCCAAGCCAGGGGGGCAGCTCATCAGGCTCAGGCTGGGGCTACAACTCCCTAAACCACAAAGAGCAGTTCCTTACACTCATCCCAGTACTAGTACCTACAACTACAGTGAGAATAGAGGAGACCTCTAGCTAAAGCAGACCCCACCATCTGAATCCAGTTTATGCCTTGGCATTTTGATCACTGATATTTTTAGCTCAGTCTTGCTTAATAATCTGCCTGGATTATTGACCTTTTCCCTGCCTTGACTCCTCACACCTTTCTGTTTCCGTAACCTGTACTTGTCCACCCAGTTTTCTGAACTTCTGACCATTCTTTGGTGCTCTATTTCTGACCTCTCTTTGAGAAACCCAGCTCTTCTTTTACCCAAGGGGCAGCCATGCAGCCAGAGCTAGATGGGTATTGTGACAACTTTGATCTTTACTCATTGAGTCACTGTGGTAAAAAGATACATAAATATGAATGTACTACAATTTTCTGCCTCAGCTGAAGGATCAAGAGATCAAGACTGTGCTTATGTATTAGTTTCCTGGAGCTGCCATAACAAAGTAGCACAGACTGGGTGCTTTAAATAACAGAAATGTATTTCCTCATAGTTCTGGAGGTCATGAGTTCAAGATCAAGGTATTGGAAGATTTAGTTCCTTCTGAAGCCTCTTTCCTTGGCTTATAGATGGACATCTCCCTGTGTCTCCACATGATCTTCCCTCTGTGCGTGTTTATGTCCTAATCTCTTCTAAGAAGGACACCAGTTATGATGGATTAAGGCCTATCCTAATGATGTATTTTTAACCCAATCACCACTTGAAGACCCTGTCTTCTAATATAGTCACATTCTGAGGTAGTGAGAATTAGGGCTTCAACATGTGAATTTAAGAGAATACAATTCATACATAACAGCTTATACAAAAACAAGGATGTCTTTTGCCTGCCCATGTTACCACACCAATCTCACCAGCACAAATGAATTTGCCTCTGAGCTGCCTAGACTTTGGCAATAATCAACTTTACCTTCTACAAACACACTTTACCATCTGCTTCCTAAGGCAAGACTTCTCTATTGTGAGAGAATTATCAAGCACATGTGTAAAAGTTTGAATTCCAGATGTTAAGTATATAAATATTAATTTTTTCTTTGCATGCTTACTAATGTTATCAGTATGTTTATTAAAACATCATCATTACATTTAATATTCACTAATGAAATAAACAGGGTAGGATTCTACCCCTAGTTTCTTTGGTACTAAAGGCAGAATCTCTTATTTTCTTCCTTGTCATTACTTTCCTTTTCCTCCAAGTAGTTCAGTTAACCACATAATACTGTAAATATTAAATTCTGTGACATGCTTGACAAAATATAGAAAAATGTTTATGTTAGTAGCTATAGATGATATCACATGTTCTAGAGGAAAGGTGTTTCAATGAGAAATAAAGTAACAATAATAAAATATATCAGTTACATTCAAAATGGGAAGGCATTTGACTGAGAGAGAAAAATCTCTCACAGCATGGAATTTTTTTATGGGAAATTGACTTTAAGTAAGTTTAATATAGAGGGTGTGTGTGTGTCAGCATTGACAATTAGCATTTCTGTATTTTTATCTAACATTATTTACAGCTTCAAAATAAATATTTTCTGTTTCTTTTTGTATCATAGAAAATATGTGGTATGATCTTCCCAGGCTCCTCAAGGAAATAACAGCTAACACTATTGAGCACACCTGGCCACGTACTGTCTACATCAGCTCATTTTACTTGCAGCTCAATCTTAGAAAGTAGGTACCATTATTTTCCCCATTGTATCATGAGAAGAAAACTAAGGACAGAATTTAGATACTCCTCCCACTGTCATACAATTAAAAAAATAGAGGATCTGGGGCTTGAACTCCACTCTGACTTTAAATCCCATGATATTTAAACATTATATTTTATTTCTTCTTGTTCTCACATTTCTCAAGTGTACAATGCATAGGCTTCAAATGAATACCTTGGTAATGTTGAGGAAATACTGTACATATAAATATTATAAAAATACAAAACTCTGTGCATATAGAAACAGGCGTCTATATGCTAATTTGGGACAGGTTAACTTACTTCCCGCCACATACAGACACCAAGAGGTTTTGTTGTTTGAGTTCTTCATAGACTGGAAAAGATGGAAAAAAAATACCTTATTGCTTGGTAACTTCAGTGGCTTAATTTACTAAATATTAGCTTAAAATTATTGTACAGTGGTTGGGCCTAGTAATTACTAATAAAGAAAAAGTTAAAGAAAAGTTATCATTAGCTGAGATCTGCCTGTAAACTTCCCCTCGCCGTAGGCACCCTGACCAGCAAAGTCCCAAAGGGAGTCAGCGAGAAGGTATGGTTGAAACAGTGGAGGCATGGGAAGACAGAGAACAGCCTGGACTGTGAGTATCTGTTTGAACTGAGTCTTGGTGGGGATCCCCTGTGTCCGGGGGCACTCGTATCAAGGGCCCATCAAACAAAAACACAGAACTGAGCCACAGAGTGGGGCCCATGTGGGAAAGCTAGGGCAAAACCCCAGATTTGGTGGGGACCCCGGGAAGGCAACACTGCACCCGCATGTCCACATGCACCAAGTCTCAAACAAATAAAAATGCATAACTGAGCTGCAGAGATAAGCCCCTACAGGAAAGCTGCAGCAGAACCCCAGACTTGGTAGGGACCCCAGGCAGGCAACTCTGCACATTCAGGTGCACAACAAGGGTCTTCCAGGCAGGAATGAAGGCTGGTACTGCAACTTGGAGGCAACATAGAGACTTTTTTGGAGGAGGAGTGGAGATAGGACCCGAGGCTGGGCAGGGACTATGGGCATGCGCACTAGTTCACCAGCAGAGTAGCATTGCTAGACAACCCTGAGGTGTGCTGGAGGGTACTGAAGGACCTGGTGGGGGGGGACTCAACTAAGTGTGGCTCACAGCGGAGAGCTGTGGCAGGCCCACAAATGAGAGAATAACAGCCTCAGAATCCAGCTAGATCTCCTCACAGCAAGCCAGTCAGAAAAGAAGATTTGAAACCCATGGACTTTTGACCAGGGGTGGATCCAGAAAAAGAAGCCATCGCCCAAAGAATCTCCACAGAAGTACTCAAGACATGGTGGGCAGAGTGACTCTCAATCAACTAGCCTAAGGGAAGGTTCCACCAGAAAGTAACTGAAATGCAATTAGACAGCTTAAACAAATGGTATAAAGGGTGTCCCAAGAACATCAAGCTCAGCAGATTAAAGAGACTATACCACTGAATCCCCCAGGTCTCCTATACAGAATCTCATACCATGAAGGTGGGAAATCAAAGCAGACAAATCTAAGAAACAAAAACAAACAAGAAGAAGCATCCAACATGGGGAGACACAGAAACAACCTCCCGATGAAAGGAAAAGAGAAATCCCCAGAAAGAGTGCTAGATGAAACAGAAGTAAGCAAACTTTCAGACATGGAATTCAAAAGAATGGCTATAAGGAAGCTCAATGAACTTGAAAAACAGAGAAAACTACAATGAACTCCAGGGGAACTACGAAGAACTCCAAGGAAATTACAAAGAACTCTAGGGAAGCTATGGAGACAGGAGAACACAGAGGGGGAATAAAAATATCTGACATCAAAAGATACTACAAAGCCACTGTAATAAAAACAACCTGGTACTGGCATAAGCACAGACATATAGATCAATGGAACAAAAGAGAAAGCCCAGAAATAAATCCTGGTCTATATGGTCAACTAATATTCAATAAAGGGGGAAGGAACATAAAATGGAGTGAGAAGAGCCTCTTCAACAAGTGGTGCTAGGAGAACTGGACAAGGATGGGCAAAAAAATGAAACAAGACCACCAACTTACACCACACACCAGAATAAACTCAACATGGATCAAAGACTTAAATGTAAGTGGTGACACCATAAAAGCCCAAGAGGAAAAGATAGGCAGGAAAAATTTCAGATATCCCACCTAGCAATGTTTTCACTGATATATCTCTTAAGAAAAGGGAAATAAATAAAAGAATAAACAGATGGGACTACATCAAACTAAAGAGTTTCTGCTCAGCAAAAGAAAACCTCAGACTTCCGGCCAAGATGGAGGCTTAGACTGACATGCTCGGTCTCCCTTTACAACTAGAAAGGAATACAATTACCTTAAGACAAAAGATAACTAGAAATTCCAGAAAATAAAACTACATGGAAGCCCAACATACAAAGTTATAAACCAGCAGTGCTCGTCAGACAGGCAGGAAGAGCGGAAATCAGGTGGTGCTGTTTGCGGTAGCACCAGGGACAGTGGCAGGGAGAGCAATCATGGCTGCAGTCGAGCCCTGGCAGCTTGCGACCCCAATGCTGGGAAAAACAGCCACCGCATTGCCTTCGACGGTGAGGGCTGAAGAGCGGGAGGACAGATCCCGGTCTCCCAGCAGAGAATAACAGCAGAAATCCCTCTTGGACCCCTGCCCCAACACAAAGCACCAAAGTGCCGCGAAAAAGGTTTCGGATCACTGCTGGTCGCCGGGTAATGATGACAAAGCACCACAGCATGGCGAAAAAAATAGCAGATCACCGGCGACTGCTGGGTTGTGATGAGTACACGGGCTCCACCCCCTATAGCCTGCCCAAGAGCAAAGCAAAACACAAATCTGTCAAAATGAGGCAGACAACTATAGAAATCCCAGTGATGCAGCTCACCAGGCAGCAGATGAAGAATCTGACAGACGAACAAATAAGAAACCTTTCAGAGGCTCAATTCAGAGCTATAGTCATTAGGTGGCTTAGAGAATTAACAAAAGATTTAAAACAAAATGAGAAAGGATTGAAAGCCACTCATACTGAAAAGAACAAAAACACATATGAGACAACTGGTGAGGAAATAAAATCCAGGGATCAAATCAACAAACCGGAACGTAGGGAAGAAACAAACAGTCAACCAGTGCGGAAAAAGGAAACAGAAAACAAGGAAAGTGAGGAGAGGATCAGAAACCTCTGGGACAGCTATAATAAAGTGAACATACGGGTTATAGGATTGCTAGAAGGTGAAGAAGAAGAACTAGAAATTGAAAATTTTTGTGAAAAAGTAATGAAGCAGAACTTCCCGAACTTGGGGAAGGAAATAGACTTACAAGTCCAGGAAGCACAAAAAGTTCCAGAAAAACTGGACCCAGGGAGAGGCACTCCAAGACACATTATAATCAAATTGTCAAAAATTAAAGATAAAGAATCTTAAAAGCAGCAAGAGAGAAGAAAAGAATCATGTACAAAGGGGTCCCAATTAGACTACCAGCTGATTTCTCAAGGGAGACCCTGTAGGCAGGAAGAGACTGGCAAGAAATATTCAAAGTAATGAAAATCCAAAACCTACAGACACGAATACTCTATCCAGCGAAATTGTCATTCAGAATAGAAGGGCATAGAAAGTGCTTCCAGGACAAAATAAAACTAAAAGAGTTAATTAGATCCAAACCACTATTATATGAGATGTTAAAGGTCTGGTTTAGAAGAAGGAAGATCAAAACTATGAACATTAAAATGAAAACTGCAACACAAGAACCAACAACCAAAGCTAGAGAATTGAAACAAAGGCAAACTAAATAGGCAATGAGGGTGGAAAAAGAACTATAAGCATGGGGAATATACTGGAGTGATGAGATCAGCAGGGAGGGGGAAGGGGGAGAGGACTAGAGACGCTTGCGGAGAGTTTGGTGTGGTGGTTTTGAGGGGGGAACTGGGGAGGCAGCCGACTGGGTCCCGGTGCTGACTCATCCCCAGTGCTACAGGCAGACCATTCCCCTCATCCAAGTAGTGTCAGCCTGAGAGGAAGCAAAAGCTCTGCCTACAGGAATTAAGCTGTCACACCCACGGTCCTTAAACCTGATGGCTAATCACGTATTGAATAGATTAACAACTAAAGAAGTCAGACAAAGGCAGCAGATCCCTGAAAGCCTCCAACAGGCTGTCTAGGCCCAGACTGGTACAGGATCTGATGCCACCAGAGGCATATCCAGGAAGTGCAGATCATTCTAAGAAGCACCAACAAACAATAGGAGTCACAAAAATGGGGAGACAGGAAACAACCCCGCATCAAAAGAAAAGATAGAATCCCCAGAAAGAGTGCTAAGTGAAATACAGGGAGCAAACTATCAGATATCGAATTCAAAACATGGATTATGGAGAAGCTCAATGAGCTCAACGGAAACTACAAAGAACTCCAGAAAAACTACAAGGAACTTACTGAGAATTACACCAGCATGAAAAAGGACATAGAAGCTATCAATAACAGCCAGGAGGAAATGAAGAATATGACCTCTGAATTGAAGAACACAGTAGAAGGAATTAAAAACAGGCTAGAGGAAGCAGAAGATCGGATCAGCGAGCTGGAGGACAATGTAGACAAAGCCTCCCAGACAGTGCAACAAAATGAAAAAGGGTTGAACAAGACTGAAGAGGCTCTAAGACAGCTGCAGGACAATGTGAAATGTAATAATATCCATATCATATGAATTCCAGGAGAAGAAGAAGAGCAAGGAATAGAAAACCTCTTTGAAAAACTAATGACAGAAAACTTCCCTCACATGAGGAGAGAAAGAGTCACGCAAGTCCAGGAAGCACAGAGGGTCCCAATGAAGATGAACACCAACAGGCCCAGTTCAAGACACATCATAATTGTAATGGCAACATTACAAGGCAAAGAGAGAATCCTAAAAGCAGCAAGAGAGAAACAACTAATAACATACAAGGGAGCTCTAATTAGGTTATCATCAGATTTCTCAGCAGAAACAATATAAGCCATAAGGGAATGGTAAAAAATATTCCAAGCAATGAAAAACAAAGGCCTACAACCAAGAATACTCTACCCAGCAAGACTCTCATTCAAAATGGAAGGTGAAATAAGGAGCTTCCAAGACAAAAGAAGACTAAAAGAATACATCTCCACCAAACCAGCATTGCAAGAGATGCTAAAGGGTCTGCTTTAAGAAGATGAAGAAACAGAGAGAGACAGAGAGGAACACGAGTACAAAGGAGGAAAATGACAATGAATAAGTACTGAAAGAAAGAAGGAACTTCTACCATTTGCAAGAACATGGATGAATCTAGAGAGAATTATGCTTAGCGTAATAAGCCAAGCAACGAAAGAAAACTACCTTATGCTATCACCTATTACAGGAAACTAATGAACAACACAAACAAATGAGCAAAATAGAACCAGAGGTATGTAAACAAGGAATAAACTAACAGTAACAAAGGGGGAGATGGGAGGGAGAGAAGAGAGTAAGAAGGGGAAGGGTCTAGTCAAAGAACATATGTAAGTGACCCATGGACTTGGACAACTGGGTGGGGACTGAATGTAGGAGAAGGGGGCCAGGATGCAGGATAGCAAGAGGGGGGAAAACGTGGGACAACTGTAATAGAAAAAAAATTTAGTGAGGGAAAAATGAAAATATAAAGAATGGAAATGCAAGTTCAGTAAATATTAGGACAAGAATTTTCCTTCACACTGTATGTTTTTCTTCCTATCTGATCCCTCCAGAGTTTTGCATTCTAAAGAAGTAAGTAATGACATAAGTTTCTTTGCATAAAACTAATAAGACCAGTTTTTAATAGAGATTTCTTTGACGAAGACTTTGACTGGAATGTCATGCGTAAAGGAGACATGCTTGGGCTCTGGTTGTTACCAAAAAGCCCTATGGAACTGGGATTGATTTTCAAAGGTAATAAAAGCCCACGATACAAAAGACCTCGTACCTTGGTTGAATGCGTGGTCCATGGCAATCTTTCCAGGAAAGGAATAAAGGTTGTTTTCCTGAAAGATGGCTAGAAGGGACCTTAAGGCACAATGGAAAACCAGAAGGACTTGGAAAAGACAGGTGTTTACAGGCAAGACTGAATGCCAGGTATGTGGTTCTGCCTCTATGCCCTGAAGGGCAGATTAAAGGTCACCCTAAAAGTTCCTTGCTTAAGTTCCAGCAAAGCAGAACTAAAGATCGTAAGTGATCATTTTATGCTCTTTTTGTGTTTATGCAAATGAACAGGATAAATTAAAAATGGACTTAATGCAGTCCCTTTAATGACAAGGAGGGTAATCTTAGGGAGCAAAATCATGATTCAAGGAAAATTACAATGCTCACTAGTAGACTATAAAGTAGTGCAGCTAACCTTCTTTAAAGTTTCTTTTCATTTGAAAGTTAAACTATGTCTGTGGTATTATGAATGATGTTTATTTACAGGCAAGAAGAATGTCAAATGCCTTGCAACTGGATGTCTTTCCGATAAGACAGTCCTACAGATTTAGAGACTTGTATGTGGGTTATGTTACATAAATTAACATGTGTTTTCTGTTTTCAAAGGGCATAAGCCTATGATCTCATTACCTGAGTTACTATCTGTACATATAGGCCTCACTTAATCCTGTCTGCATTGCTGCCTCCTGAGACTCAATGGTTTGGCTGAACTAAGTGGCTGGGTTGGTGAAGAATGGTGGTGTCTGTGGGCTTCACTTTAAAACTGGTTTTTCTTTTCTGTCCTACAGGCTTGGACAGAAAGAGCCCAGAGGTCTGAGAGTTGGGAAACAAAATATTTCCCTCAGCCCAAACTAAGTATAATGGGTAAAGAGTTTTGGACAGGTGAAATGTACCTGGCACACCTTTCTCCAAAGAAGCCCTTCTTTTCCCTAATGTGGGACATTGAAAAATTAATACCTGTCTTTTGCCATCTAGTGGTTATAGATTGAATGATGTCTTCTAACCCTGTTGCTAAATCTGTTGCCTCCAGAATACAACAATGGTGCCAGCCTGTTAAATCAAGCATGCCGTTGTCCGGGGACAGCCAACCGACCTGGAGTCTGCACGATCCTTCCCATGTGGGAAGGCCACCCTCCCCTCCACACCCCCACTCTTATTAGGGATTTGTGGACCCAAGGGTAAGTAGGATGATGACCATGTCCAGCTTGAAGCAACTAGAAGAGCTTGAGACCTTCGCCCATTGTCCTTTATAAGATTATAAAGGGTCTTAAGTCTGAGAGGGAGGCATTGTTATTTTTTATTTTTTAAATAAATAAATAAGTAATTAATTAAAAAGAAGAAGAAGAATATATGAAAGGTTGAGGCAGGAGAGCTTGTATGTACGGCCCATGGGCATGGACTTGGGGGGTATTGTAGGTGGAGGTGGGGTGCTGGGCTGAGGGGAGCAAAGGAAAACAAATTGCAACTGTTGTAACAATATAATCAATAAAATATACTTTAAAAAAATACAGAACAACTTCCTGCCAAAATGGGGGCGTGCACAGACATGCTGCATCTCCGTCCACAGCTAAGAGGGAATGCAACTGCCTCGAAACTGGAGATAGCCAGAGGTTTTATGATCATGCTGCGTGAAAGTCCAACAAACAAATATGTAGAGAGAAAATGCTTATCCAGGCCTAGGATGTGATCTATGGCGAAATTATGGCTCCAGATGGCCACTTTCTGGTGTAAGGAAAAGTAGGCACCTAAGATTTACATGGCAATTTCTACAGTCAGGCCATCTATGTTTTCTCCATATTCCTGAAAACATATATTCCAGAGAGGTAACTAGAACAGTGGTTCTAATTTTTATTTGTAAATAGGAAAACTAAAGCACAAAGGCATTACATAACTTGAAAGTCAGCAGCACTACAGGGCCCAAACATGTGAGTTCTCTTTTCTTTCAGTAGATCACTATCTCCAATCCTAGGGCACTTAAGTCTAAGACCAGAGAAACGTGCTTTTGAGGAAAACTAGGGAAATATTATAGCCTGGTACAGGAGTTCGAAAACTACTTTTCAACTTGTCCCACTCTGTTGTTTGAAATAGTTTTTCTGGAATATAGCCATACCTACTCATTTATGTATTTTCTATGGCTGCTTTTGCACTATAAAGGCTGAGTTGAATATTGGTGACAGAGACAACATAAACTGTAAGTCTAAAAATATTTACTGTCTGGCCTTTTATAGAAAAGTTCGCTATCACCTGGTCTAGTGGGTAAGACTTAGACTCAGAATTTACATACCAAGATTAGAATTTTAATTCTGCTCCTTTAACTAACCTCATAAATTACTTAACTTTCCTGAGCCTCAGTTTTTCCATATGTAAAACTGGACATACTAATTATGTCTACACATGAGGTTGCTACTTATTCCTTAATAAATTTAAATAAAGTAATGTATGCTTAGAATAGCATTTGTCATGTAAGCTATCAGTCAATAGTAATTATTGTTATTACTGAAGAAAATCAAGCCCTTTTAGGCCATAGTTTTCTCCTAGCTAGTTGGGTGCATTCAACTAGAAGATTTCCATAGGTCTGGTGCAAAGACCTAAAAAGCAAGGTCTTCTTGCTTTTCTTGCCATTTCTAGGCCTCTACATTCCACCCCCAGCCATGCCTGCTACAACTGAACCTAATTCTCATTTTTCTTCTGAGCTTGATTATCATTACTCAGGCCTTTCCCTATGTTAGCTAAGGATATTTGACTACTGCTTCTACTTGGGCACTGTTGCTATGCTTGGGATTTCTACCCCCAATGGATCTGAGCATTTAAGCAAAGGATAGCCTGTGACAGTAAGTAGAATAGGAAAGAATGATGCATTTTAGTGTAGGACGGAGGCTCAAGTCACAGATTTATTGTTACACGTATGCCCTCTTTGTGCATGTTTCTGGATTTTTTAGTTATCTTAGTGGTATAGAATGACCAATTTCTTTTCTTTCTTTCTTTTTCTTCTCAATTTCTTTTTTAATTGCATTTTTTATTACCATTTGTGCCCCAAACCCATTTTCACCTCTACCCACACCCTCTCCCTAGCAAGATCTATGATTCTTTGTTCTTTTTTGCTCAATGCCTCCACTCCCTAAACCCCTACCCTGAGCTGTCAGCATGCTCTCCATAAATGAGTCTGTCTCTATCTTGCTTGTTAGTTCAGTTTGTTCATTAGATTCCACACATGGGTGAAATTATATAGTGTTTGTATTTCTCTAACTGGCTTATTTCACTTAACATAATGTTCTGTAGGTCCATAATTGTGCCCCAGTTGTTTTACCCACACACCTACTGATGGAAAATCAGACTGCTTCCACATCTTGGGTATTGTAAATACATACTGTTGCAATGAAAATAAGGTTGCTTATATTCTTTTGAATTAGTGTTTTGGATTTCTTCAGATAAATTTCCAGAAATGGCAAATCTCAGACATTTCTCATAGCAATATTTTTTTTCTGTTGTATCTCCTCAGGCAAGGGAAACAAAACAAAAAATAAGTGGGATTATATCAAATTAAAAAGTTTGTGCACATCAAAGGAAATCATCAACAAAATTTTTTAAAACCCACTGAATGGGAGAACATATTCACGGATACATCTAATAAGGGGTTAATATCCAAAACTTACAAATAACTTATAAAACTCAACACCAAAAAAATCCCAAACAATCCAATTTAAAAATGGGCAAGAGACCTGAATAGACACTTCTTAATGGAGGGCATACAGATGGCCAATAAACATATGGAAAGATGGTCAACGTCATTAACCATGAGAGGTTCAAATTAAAACCACAATAAGATATTACCTCACACCTCACACTGATCAGAATGGTCATCATTAATAAATCAACAGACAACAAGTTCTGGCAAGGATGTGTATAAAATGGAACCTCAGTGCACTGTTGGTGGAAATGCAGACTGGTGCAGCCACTGTGGAAAACAATATGAAATTTTATCAAAAAATTAAAAACGGAACTGCTTTTTGGATGACTGATTTCTTGTATTCTGAGCTTTTACATAAAAGATAGGTAACTCCAGTGACTAAGCCAGCTCATGGATTTCAAATGATGAGTTGTGATCAAGTGTGGTCCCTGATCTCCTTGAGGTGGGCTCCCAAAGATTAGAGTTTACTCTAAATATCTTTGATTTCTCTAATATGAGGCTATCACTTATGACATGATCTAAGCCAATAAATAACCTCATCTTCTCACCATCATTTCTGTTAGGTTTCCTTCACTGGGTGCTCCCATTGGAGCCCCCACATCATATCAAACTGAAGTTAATTATTTGAATAACTTTCTTTTTCATTTTCACTTAATGAAGTAAAGTTGACTCTCAAACAATAAGATTTTGAACCACTTAGGTCCGTTTATACACATTTTTTAAAATAAATATGTGGTCAGTCCTTCATATCCTTGGATTTCTCATACACAGAATTCACCCAAGTACAGATCAAAAACTATTTACATTATTTAGTTGGGTGAACCCACTGATGGAGGGAGGGGATGATGGTATAACATTTTATATAAAGGACTTGAAAGTCCAGAGTCTTTGGTTATGAAAGTGAGGCTAAATTACCAGCCCAAAGCCAGAACTGATAGACTCAATATAATCCCAGCCAAAGATCAAAGCTGTTGTGGTTTTTGGATGCCTGCACAGTCCTAAGGTGAGTATATACAACTTTTATGTCATGTTGGAAGCATCTTTGTTTGTTTTGCTTTAAAAACAGCAAAAACTCCATTCCTATCTTATGGGAATCTAAGTGTCTAGAGAACTGATCTTTTCAGGCTCTACAACTTGAGCTTAAAAATCAGGTAGTATTTTTATTCCCTATGATGTAAAGATGACCACTTTCAATCTGTTCTAAACTGCTCCCCCTTTTGGTATTAGGACATGTACAAGGCATGCCAGGAAGAAAGTTGTTCTTTCATTTTAACATCTCAGTATTTATTGGGTAGGATGAGCTATTTATATCATTTAAGGAGAGAGATTGCACTTAAGGTCATTGGGAACATAAGCTTTAAGTCATGCATACTGGCTTATCCCTCTGGCCCTGCCACTTACTGGCTCTGTGATGTCAGGTAAGTCCCTTTTGTTCTTTAAGATTATTTTTTTCCCCTACGTCGTCGTCGGCAGCCGTCCGTCTCGAGAGACGATGGTGTAGCTTCTTAAGAGTCTATCTGCACCGCCGAGAATGGCTGTGCAGTCCAACTCGGGAGTGACACGGTATCTGTCTCCTCCCGTGTTGAATCGACATCTTGTGATGACGCTGGAGTGTCCTCTCCAGTGAAGCTGAAGCTACAGAGCCTGGGCAGGGTGATATGGAGGGTCTGCTGTTGCCCATGCAGCAGACCCCCCCTCTCTTCGCAGCTGAAGGGTCCAAGGGAAAGACGGAGTCAATACAGCTTGGCTTCAGGTGCGCCGCAGGAGTTGCCGGTGTTGACTACAACGTCAAACCGCCTTAGGGACTCCGGCTCCAGATTTTCTGTCGGGGTTTACTCCCTTAGCCTTTCCCCTGAAGAGGTATGCCGCAAGGCAGCGGAGGTTTTTTGGAGTCAGAGTTTTCCTTCTCCGGTGCTCACGCCTGAAGGACTTCGGGGTGCCCAGCCCATCACCCGTTCCCCAAGCAGATGCCGTCCTGTCACTGTGCGTGTCACTCATGTGCCTGAGGTTTGCACTCTGTACGGCGCCACCCTGGCCCTCCCACGCCTGCTCACGTCTGACTCGGGCCGGTTTCCATGGCACCAGTGCGGGGCAGGTGCGGGGGCCCGGCAGGGCCCGGGGATGCGGGGCGCAGACTCAGAGAGGTGGGGAGGTGGCCCGTGGCCATCAGAGCCTCGGAAACGGCACAGGGCACAGCGACGGGGCCAGGCCCGCAGCGGGCTGCTGCTGGGGCCGGGGCCCCCGCGAGGACGAGCCGGGGGTGCGTGCGGGCTCCGCCGCGGGCCTTCTGCTCCGAGTCCCGGGACTGAGGGCAGGAGGCGGCGAGGCTGTGCGCGGGGTGCGGCTGTCGGGAATCTTCGGTCTGCACACCCCTGAACGGGGCCGGACGCCAGCACATTGCCGGGCTCCGCAGAGGCCGCCCACTTGCTTCACAGATTTCCCCCCAAATGTAATAAAACGCTGCTTTGAGACTTTTTCCCCTACAGAGTGTAGATAATTACAGGACCTACTTCATATACTGTATGTGAGGGAGAAAGGAGACAGAGCCTGTACAACAGCTAAAACAGCTCTGTTACAGAGTATTTGCATAGCGGGACAGAGAGGGGTGTCAGGAACCATCCAGATTTTCTTCCTCCTCATCAGCATACCAGGATCACTTTTTCCTCAGCCTTTGTCTTCACAGGCTGAAAGTTCAAACTGCTCAATATGCCTAGTCAAGAAAAAATTATGAGATGATGTCTTGATTAATATGAGTCTCATTCATTTGGAAAAAACCTGGTATGCTAGAACAGATTTTTTAAAAAGCTAACTACAACTGTTTATTGTCCTTGTACATAACAAAATTCACATAGCTATTGGAGTATCAGTTCAAGATAATGCTATTTCATGACCTTGTAACCCTTTTAAGGGGTACTAGAGCTCCTTAATTGGTAATTCTCACACAAGCTTTCTCAGGGTCTTTGTAAGCTGTTTTCATGTAAGTCCTGGTCTGGCTTAATACCAGATGTATATGATGCTCAAATTACTCTGAAGAATCAGGAGTGATGAGTAGAAAACCCACAGCTTAAGGCCTCAAGGAGTGTCACATTTTCAAATTAAGTTTCTCCTCAAAGCTTTCTCCAAGAGCAGATGAGTAAACCATTCCCAGGGGGCCTATTCTTTCCCAGACCCACATGGCTCCTTTCCCATTGGAGCCTCCACATCACATCAACACTATTCTTATGCATTAGTCTACTAGGACTGTGTAACAAACTAACAGAGACTGGAGGGCTTACACAACAGAAACATATAGTATAGAGACTGTAAGTCTGAGATCAAGGTGTTGGTAGCATTGGTCCTTTCTGAGGCCCCTCTCCTTGGCTTGCAGATGGCCCCCTTCTCCTTGTGTCCTAACATGCTCTTCCCCCATGGTATTTGCATCCTAACCTTCTCTTCTTATAAGAAAATCAGCTATATTGGATGAAGGCCCCCCTTAATGACCTCATTTTAGTTTAATTACAACTGTAAAGAACCTATCTCTAAATAAAGCCACATTTTGTGGTACCGAAAGTTCAGATTTCAACATATGAATTTGTGGAGACACAAATCAGCCTGTAACAGCTTGTCAACACACTGTGAGAGTGGGACTCCAGCCCCCAGTCTGTGAGGATCCTTTAAGGATATTGCCTGCCCTTGGAAATACTAGTTTCTTTTCCAAATTTCACCCTCCCTCCCCCTGCCAAATGTACACTTTGTTGTTGTTCTCTTATTACTAAAGTTTCCTATTATAGGACACTTTTCTTTTCCATGATACAAAAGATATACAACTAAATGGCTCTGAGGTCACCCAGTCATGACCTTCTTCTGACCTTATTCCCCTGAAGAACAGGCCTACTCTGTCTTCCTTTAGGGTCCTACAGACTTCAGCCCAGCTTAAAGTCTTCTAATACTTGGTTTAAAAGTACATGTACATAGGGCACAGACTACCAATCAAATTTGAGCTTTCCCAGCACAGTCCAGATTTTTAAAAATCCAATCTCCTTGTCAGACCATGTTTCTGATGGTTCTTCTCAGTTTGAGATTTGGGAAATATGGTCATTGGAGGTAGGCGCCATAGCTCTTTAGAGGCATATGCATAATTATGTATAATAATGTACCTCCTGAAGATGCATAATGAATGATAATTAAGATACTTATTTATATTATGCACATGTGCTTTCAGCCCCAGGGCTCCAATTGAAAATACCAATTGTCCTTTAACATAAAATGAAATGCATGACAACCTTCATTAGAACTTTATGACAAATGTGTTCTTTCAGCTTTATACAGTACAAAGAGAGAGAATGGAAACAGAGTGGTGGATGTATCACACATCCTGAAGTTTCCAGGCAGTCCCAGTTTCAGTTACGTGTCCCAGCTCATGATTTAGAAAATATAACCCACATAATTGCAACAGTCATTCAACAATGACATTTAGTTGATTTACTATTTAAATAATACACATTTTAAAGAACCTACTGGGTACAGCACAAAATGAAGACTTCTGCATTTTTTAACTATCAACTGTTTTCCTATTCCTCTCTCTCTTCCATCTATCTCCAAAAAGGAGACCCTCAGGTCACTTTTGGTTAATTGGATGTTAATAATGTGTATATGAAGGTCTGTCATTATCATCTTTCCTTTTTTCTGTATGATTCAATGTGTTTAAGGACTTGTTACCATGAGTGGTCTAATAACCTTACTGTCACTCCTTTGGATTATGGGAGAGAAATGCCTAATAATTACTACAGAAGGGCAAAGAACATTGTAGAATACATAACTTACAATGTATTTAAATAGATCTGAGGAGTTCTGATTCCATAAATTTGATGTCTGAGTTATGTAGAGATGACAGTGGAATGAGAGTAAAGAGGTATTTCTCCTTTCTTATTCTAAAATTTTATTAGAACATTTTCAAATCTATAGCGAACAAGATAATTTTACAGTGAATAATATTAAAGTGTTTTTGAAAGCTAAAAACAGCAATTTCATTTGGTTTTCCTTAGTTCACTCTGACCAGCTGAGATTGGAAGAGGCATTTTGTTACCTATCCTTCTGAACAGTATTTATCTAAATTGGACATTCCTTTGTAATCTGAACTAATTTTGTTTACTTTCTCAGCATATGAATGTGACTAAAGTATATTTATAAGAAGTTATTGCCCTGCCACATTATTGACCCTACTGTCTTCCCCCATCCCAGCCCATTCATTATGTATCCCTCCCCTGCCATCAATGCTCAGCCAATCATTTCAGGATGTGATAATATAGATTACAGGAAATAGTTAGTTGCTACCCACCAAAGACAGTTTGATGAAGCTGGAAGAATGTTTTTCAAGCATATGTTGCAGAGAATATCAAGAAATTTGAGATAACCTTGTTAAATAGAGAAATATTCCCTCCCTTTAATTTGACACCTGATATCTATCAAGTTTTAATAAATCATAACACAGGGTTATTTCAGTTATTCCTACTATTAATGCAAAGAAGATTATTAAAGTTACAAAATGCAGGTGGTAAAATGTACTTGGGTGAGACTAGAGTCCATATCAATTGGTGCCCAAGCAAATGAGAAAGATCTCTAAAGGATATAGATGTTAGTTCCCCTAATACTCATTCTATTGGGTTTATTCATTTTGAACAAGTTCTAGCTATGCTCTTGAATTAGAAAATATGTGTGTATCAATTATAATGTTCACAATAGAGAAAATAATCATAACTTGCCAATTCTAGACTCTTTAATTTATTTATTTCAAATAACTTTACAAGCGTCAATTACTTCTTTCATCTCCTCTGTGAAACAACTATATACAGTATATCTATCTGTATATATTAACTAGTTATCTAAGAACTCTTTATTTTGGTTTTAAATTTTATCTTGGCTATAATGTAGTTAATGTGTATACGATAATACTTTGTATATATAAAACACCTTTACTATAATTGCTCAGCACACTTAAGAGTTATCTTAAGAGGTTGGAAAATGGCAGCAGGTTAGTTAGCAGCCTTGTCTGCATGCTCTCATCGCGGAATGGATTTGGAGTACAAACACGAAGCAGAGAGTGAGGGAGAGTGGCTATCAGGTAGGGAAAACAGGGATGAGAGTGTGGAAGAGAGCAAAAACCATGATCTGCACTTTCTAAGTGGAGTCGCCTGGGCCCCCACCCCAGCCCAGTGCCTCTGGCTGCACTGTGTAGGGTCAACCACTTCATAGCAACCTGCTGGTTATGGATTGCAGAAGAGATGCAGATTGGAGTCCAGCAAGTGCTGGCTTGGTTCCCATGGGCAACAGCTTGGTGTGCAGAGAGATTTTACAGTGCCCAGAAGGTTCCTCCTGAGAAGATTGGGGGCTGAAACTCAGGCTGGACCCACTGGAAGAACGGAGAGTAAGCCAGGTGGGGTCTGGCTTTAAGAGGTGTAAAACAACACTTTGCTTGTTTCTTTGTTCATTTGTTTGTTTTTGCCATCCAAGGAGGAATGGCAGGAGGAGTGGCAAGATTCTTGAAGGGAGCACACACAGGATCACATTAGTGCACCCTTGCCCCAAGCTCTGGCAGAGGGAGAGTGAAGTGGACTAGAAACGCTTGGAAAGAGTTTGAGGCAGTGGGGTCGGGGAGCAAGAGATGGGGGAGTAACAGACTGGAACCCAGTGCAGACTCATCCCCAGTGCTTTGGGAGAAATTGTTTAAGCAGATCATTCCCCTCCAAGTGACAATACCTGGACAGGAAGCAGGATATGGCCACGTGATTTTTGTCTTCCTTATTGTTTATGAGACCTCAGACAAGGGATTGAGTTCCAACATATATAAAGAAGTTACACGTCTAAACACCAAGAAGACAGAGAGCCCAATTAAAAAATGGGCAAAGAACCTGAAAAAACACTTTTCCAAGGAGGATATACAGAACGTCCATAGGCATATGAAAGAATCCTCAACATCACTAACCATCAGAGAGATGCAAATAAAAACCACAATGAGATAGCGCTTTACACCAGTCAGAATGGCCATCATCAACAAATCAACAAACAACAAGTGCTGGCGAGGATGTGGGAACCCTAGTGCACTGTTGGTGGGAATGCAGACTGGTGCAGCCACTATGGAAAACAGTATGGAATTTCCTCAAAAAACTAAAAATGAAACTGCCTTTTGAACCAGCGATTCCACTACTAGGATTATACCTTAAGAATCCTGAAACCATAATTCAAAAGAACTTATGCATCCCTATGTTCATAGCAGCACTGTTAACAATAGCCAAGTCCTGGAAACAGCCTAAGTCCCCATCTGTAGATGAGTGGATTAAAAAACTGTGGTACATTTATACAATGGAATATATATGCAGCAGAAAGAAAGGAGGAACTCCTGCCATTTGCGACAGCATGGATGGAACTGAAGAGTATTATGCTTAGTGAAATAAGCCCAGCAATAAAAGACAAATACCATATGATCTCACCTAATACAGGAACCTAATAAACAAAACAAACCAATGAGCAAAATATAACTAGAGACATGTAAACAAGGGACAGACTGATAGTAACCAGGGGGGAGGAGGGGAAGTGGGGAAAGAAGGGGGAAGGGGCTAGTCATGGAACTAGTATGAATGACACATGGACTTGGACAAGAGAGTGGGGAATGAATGTGGAAGAATGGCTGGGAGGGGTAGTGGGAAGCAATCAAGGAAAAATGGGACAGCTATAATATAAAAAGTATAAATAAAAAGAGTTATCTTCACAAGAGGCTTTGAGATAGAAAGAGAGGTACTATTGCTCTGAACTTCTACATGGAAAAACAGAAAAGTAGAGCTTGAGTTACATTGGCATATTATAGCAACGTAGTGAAAGGCCAGAATTCGCTTTTTTATTCCAGAGTGCATGAATAGTGCAAAAAGCAATTTCCTCCGTTGTTTTATTCACTCATATACTGATGGACGTTTGGGCTGCTTCCATATTTTGGTGGTTGTAAATAATGCTGCAATGAATATAGGGATGCTTATGTTCTTTCCCATTAGTGTTTTGGCCTCCTTTGGATATAATCTCAGAAGAGGGATCACTGGGTCAAAAAGCAGATCCATTTTTTATTTGCTGAGATATCTACATAATGCTTTCCACAGTGGCTGCATCCCCACCAACAGTGCAGAAGGGTTCCACTTTTTTCATATCGTGGCCAGCACTTGTTGTTCATTGATTTATTGATGATAGCCATTATGAGCGGTGAGAGATGATGGCTCATTTTAGTTTTAATTTGCATTTCTGTGATGATTAGTGACATTGAGCATCTTTTCATGTCTATTGGCCATCTGTATGTCCTCTTTGGAGAAATGTCTATTCAGGTCCTTTGCCCATTTTTTAATTGGGTGATTGTATTTTTGGTTTTGAGTTTTGTAAGTTCTTTATAAATTTTGGATATTAACCCCTCATCAGATATATCAGCAAATAGGTTCTTCCTTTCTGTGGGTTGTCTTTTTATTTTTTTATGTTTTCCTTTGTTATGCAAAAACTTTTCAGTTTGATGGGACATTTATGCTATGGAATATTACTCAGCTATAAAAAAGAAGAAACTTTTATCCTTTGTAAGAGTATGAATGGACCTGGAGAAAATTATGCTAAGTGAAATATGCCATGCAGAGAAAGTCAAATACTATATGATTTCAGTCATATGTGGAATCTAATGAAAAAACTGAAATAACAAGCAAAATAGAGATAGACTCATAAATGGAGAGCAGGATGACAGCTATGGGCAGGAGCATATGAGGTGGAATTATTGAGCAAAAATGAGAAATGGACACAGACAGTGTGGTGATCGCATGTGGGAATGGGGTGTAAAGGGACTAAGTGGTAATGAAAAAATACAATAAAGGATAAAAAAAAGCAGTTTCCTGCCAAGATCTTAGTTTAAGAACCACATTCTCTGTAAGCAAAACTCCAAACCTGAGGATTGGTCATTACTTTCCTGATTGTAGCTAGACCTTACCTAAGAAAAATATAATTTTAATGTCTAAAAATGATGCATAAAAAGAAATAAAATTTTCTGCAACTACTGTGGGAAATTTCCAGATGAATTGTACATGGTCACAGCTTGCAGTGTTCATCCCAACTACCCCCTGAAAAATGAAAAGCTTGTTGACAGGATACACTTCATGTCATGATGTGAAGGTAAATGTGATGTAACTCAGGTCTCTCACAGGCTTCCTCCAGAGCCCTTTCAGTTCAAGGAAAATATTCAGCTAAACATGACTTATCTTCAGGCCATAGTTTTAATAAACAGGATCAAAAAATTTCCTTCAAAGCCCTAGGCAAGTCACAATCTCTTTGCCTCAGTTTCTACTCCATCTTAAAAGGAAGTAACAATCTCCCAGGACATTTAGTGAAGATGGATTCAAGACTACTAAACTATAAGTGTCATATAGTATTGTGTACCCTCAGTCAGAAATTTTTCAAGACCTAAATTCCTATGTAAAGTATATTTCTTATCCTTTACAATATATTAAATACCTTTATGATGATTTGAAACGAAATATTTGACTATCATCCAATTTCTAGGCAGAGTAAGTATACCTCATTAAGATCCGAGAAACTATGTACACTAGTCCTTTGCTATATCGCAGTTCACTTATCATGGCTTCACTGTATCACGGGATTTTAAAAAATATTATATTTAATTATTTATCACAGATTTTTCGCTATGTCGTGGGATTTTGTGGTACTATATACGTATGTTGTTAAAGTTACATAGGTTTAAGAGTGTAGAATAAATGTAAGGTTCCTATTTCGTGGGGGGAGGTCTGGAATGTAATACCCGTGATAAGTGAGGGAATACTGTAACTATTTCTATTAAATATTTCTTTATATATATGTTAACTTTTAAAATACAATAGTATTGACCAGAACCATAAAACTAGATGATGATTTACAGATAAATTCCAAAGCCTCTTTTTTTATAAATGAGAAAATTGAGGTCCACAGAATGGAAAGGATATGACAAGGGACAAATGGTTTCCAAGTTCCATGCTTTTTCTAAAACACCACTAAATCATGATGCTTAAAAGAAAATTTAACAAAAGATACAATTTTTAATATTTTGCACAGACACACATACGTATTCATCCATTCCCTTCTTCCCTTCTCTACCCTACTGCTTCACTGTCAGCAGATGACCTTGCTTTCTTTTCCACAAAGAAAATAGAGGCTAGAAGTGAGAGCACCCTCAAGCTCTTCTCAGCTACCTGCATAAATACCTATTCTTCCTGTCCATGGGTAGCAAGTCCTCTGAATTTATCTCCATAAATAGACTGCTGAGTTGACCATCTTTTTTATTTTGCCCCATTCCTTACACCTTTCCCTAAGCCTAGAAAAATGTTCATCTGACTTATCTAATTTTGAAAAACCTTTTCTGAATCATAATTTCCCCCTTCCAGCTTCAACCTTGAATATCCAACTGCCTGCTGGTCTACATGTAAATGTCCCATATACACCACAAATTCAACTCATCCAAGATTTAACTCATCATATCTGTAACAAACTTGCTTGGTCTCTACTCTGGTATTCCCAGTAAGTGGTACCAATGGGTTGTTCAGGTAAGAAATCTGGCACCATTTTTAAAAATTTCATCTCCTCGTGTTCTGTATTCAACCACTTGACTTCAATTAGATCATGTCCTTCTACTTTCCAGGTGTCATATGCCACATGACATTAAAACATTATTTAGGAGCTTGATGAAATGCAGAATAAGTCCTACCTCAGATTTATTGAAACAGAATTTGCAATTTAACATGTAGATTTTATACACAATAAAAATTTTAAAGCATTGCTTTATGCAATGTTTGTGAAGTACACAACTGCCTACATCTTTGACCAGCCTCACTTGGTATGATGCCACGTTTGATCTCAATCTCCAGCAACACTGCTTCCCATCAGGCCCTCTGACTTCCTATGCTCCTTTCCCAGAAGAGAACTATACAAGTGTTGTTCCAGTCGTCTGAAACACTCCCCACACCCTTCTTTCACTGAATAACTCATTTTACCTTTCTGACCTCAATTCAAATATCATGTTTCTTAATCTCTTAGCCCAGAGGTCAACTGATTTTCTTATAAAGGGCCAGATGGTAAATTCTGTCAAGTTTTCAGGCAATGTATTCTTTGTTGCAACAATTCAACTCTGCCTCCATAGTGCAAAGGCAGCAGCATGTGATATAAACAAATTGGTATGGCAGACTTCTAAAAAAAGTGTATTGGCAAAAGTAGGTCCTATGCTGAGTAATTTTGTTCCAGTTCTATACTGGAACAAAAAACCCTCGTGTATGATTTCACAGCACCATGCATATTTTCTTCATAGTATTGATTACATTTTGTAGTTATACATTCATTGGATTACCTTTGGATTCATCAATATATTCAAAATACTTAAATCCATCACACCAGATGAGATCACCTAGGAGGTGGACATAACTGAAAAAGAGAAGACAAAGGACTAATCTCAGGGTCTTCCAATGTTTAGAGGTTAGGAATAAGAGGAGGAACAAGATATAAAGACTGGAAACTAGGCAGTCAGTGGTTTAAAAATAAAAACCAAGCAGTGTTCTGTCTTGAAATCCAAGTGAAGAACGTATTTGAAGGAAGCAAGGCATTTGTAGTCTGAGGTTCTCAGTCCTTTATCTAAGCCAGTGTTTCTCAAAGAGTTTTTCCCTTACCAGTACCTGGGGACTTGTTCAAAATGCAAAATGTTGAATCCAACTCTAGACCTTACTAAATGAGAAGCTCTGGGGGTGTGGCACTACAGTCTATTTTTAGCACAGTTTCCCTGGGATTCTGACAGTTGTTCAAGTTGAAGAACCAACTTGACTTATCTGATTCAGTCATACAGGGTTAGGACTGACACAATTAATATCTGTATATCAGGAGCTCCTTAAAACCTGGGCTACTGGAATGCCCAGCTGAGGGAAGAAAAGTCTTGATTTTCCTTGAGTTATGGATGTAGGTGTCCTCAAAGAGGGCACCAGTCAGTTTTCTTTAACACTTTCTTTAATAATCTATGTCCCTGTAAAAGTTTCATTGGACTACAGGAGTCACATTAATTATAGCCATTTACAGAAACCATATAATATTTTGATGAAATTACTACACAATTCATTAGACATGTCTCATTTTTAATTTCTTGCAAGTTTTATTTGATTATAATACTATTTTTTCTTGTTTGCTCAATATCGTCGGCAGCCGTCCGTCTCGAGAGACGATGGTGTAGCTTCTTAAGAGTCTATCTGCACCGCCGAGAATGGCTGTGCAGTCCGACTCGGGAGTGACATGGTATCTGTCTCCTCCCGTGTTGAATCGACATCTTGTGATGACGCTGAAGCTACAGAGCCTGGGCAGGGTAATATGGAGGGTCTGCTGTTGCCCATGCAGCAGACCCCCCCTCTCTTCGCAGCTGAAGGATCCAAGGGAAAGACGGAGTCAATACAGCTTGGCTTCAGGTGCGCCGCAGGAGTTGCCGGTGTTGACTACAACGTCAAACCGCCTTAGGGACTCCGGCTCCGGATTTTCTGTCGGGGTTTACTCCCTTAGCCTTTCCCCTGAAGAGGTATGCCGCAAGGCAGCGGAGGTTTTTTGGAGTCAGAGTTTTCCTTCTCTGATGTACCCTGACTGGAAGATCGAACCAGCGACACTTAGCTCGCAGGCCGACGCTCAATCCACTGAGCTAAACCAGCTCAATATACATATTTTATTATTTAACAAGGCCATCTGCTCTCAACTCATAAGAATTAGAAACTCTATTAAAATTTAACTCGATTAGTTTAAACACATGAAGACAGTAATTACTGGTTCCCTAGGCTCACATACAAATAGGTTTCAGTTTAAGCAAACTCAATATGCAAAAACCCATGCTTATAAGATCAGTGATGATATTCACATTACAAAAAGATATTTCACTTCACACAAATATATTCTGCAATAGTGACCACAATGTTTATTCAAAGGTTGATTATATATGTATATGTTTGTGTGTATAATTTACTCATTTATTTTCAGAAGCATATTATTTAATAAATGGAGAACACTGACAATAGCCTCTGGCTCTTGCTGGGAATAAGTTAGGAAGCACAATTTGAATTCCAGATTACTCTGAGGCAGGTCTGTCACAAATTCAGTCTGCTTCTGGAAATTTCCCACTGGTGTCAAGGACAGCTTCTGTGGGTACAATAGAGTCTGTCAGGCTCCTTCACTCAGATGCCTGGGTATGGGGCACTTAGAGGGAATAATTGGGCTCGCATGTGCAGCCCACTTGCAGTTATATAAGCATTGATGTCATATTTTTGCAAGCAGCCAGTTCTGTCTATGCATAGTATATAGGAGGAGTGGAATCCCCATGGGAATATACATGGCATGGTGTGGAGGGAAGTGAGGGAGCAAGCACAAATGCTAAATGTCCCAGTACCCACAATAAAGAAATGTCGGACATCTTTTTGCTACCGCATCTATTTTTCCAGTTGCCCAAATCAAGGTTGAATCTGCATTGTCTGGAATGTTTCCTTATGGGATTTAGGGGTGGACAGCATAATGTTCATAGAAAATGAGATGGAGAAGCTGGTGTTCATCACGACACACCCCTCCCTATGCCAGCAGCTGCAGAATTGTCACCAGCATGGGCCAAGGCAAAGAACCCATTTTATTTTAGACTGGGTGATGGCCATGGTCTGTATGATCTGGGCAGATGCAGGAGATGTGCTGGACACTGTAAGTAGCTGGCAGTCCTATGCAGATCTAGTGCAGATCCCATGGGAGTTGAACATGCATCAGGCCATGTTAAACATGAATACTCATGGCCTGGACGATAAGCAGTTCACCACAGGGATGGGTGATACTATGTTGCAGCATGTCCCTTCAGCCTCTTTTGAGTTGCTCATGACTATTTTGGTCCATTATGCTGGGTGCCGCATTAATAAAGTCATCACAATAGTGGCAAGCCTGAGAGAGGCAGAGAGTCTGCATGCCCATAAGGGGATTGGAGCAGTGTCACAGGCTCCCTCCCTTCAGGCAAAAGGGAAGCCCGTCCAGGTGACCCATACACAGATGTGGGAAGATCTCCTAGGAGCTAGGATTGACAGCAACGAGATTGATAGGAAGCTGAATGTCTATCTCTTGGAGCTGTGGAAGCAACTGTGAGTTGATCAGCACGTCCAGCAACTCCAGAAGAAGAAGAAGGTGAGGCAGTCTGAGGCTGTCTCCAAGAGGACTTATGCCATATGTCCTGAAGACCAGTTGGCAGTGCCAGCTTCCCCCTGAGAGGAGAGCAATATCTTTTGGAAATTCGAATATGGGGGAGGCTGAGAAACTCACCTGCAGGGGATGGTTAGGTACCAAAAGCCATATGTGGAACTAACAATTCACTAATTTGCCACAAATATCTAGAGGGTCCTAGCCCTAGTAGATACAGGAGCAGAATTCACCCTCCTGTATGGGAACCCTGAGAAGTTCCCAGTGCCTGAGGCCCATATAGATGGTTATGGGGGGTTCAGCGTGAAAGTGAAGGCTATGCAGCTTTCACTAAGAATTGGGGAATGCCCCCGCCTTGAGTATACTGTTTATGTATCTCACATCCCTGAGTATATTCTAAATATAGATGTACTTCAGGGGCAGTGGATCAAGACCACTATAGGAGAGTTTCGCTTGCATGTGCGAGTGGTAAAAATGGGAGTAAGAGGGGCATGCTGAGCATCCCCTAGTGAAGCTACTGACTACGAGGTGGGTCACAGTGACCAAGCAGTACCGATTTCCCAGAGGGCATGAGGAAATCACAGCCACTATAGGGGAGCTGGAGAAGGTGGGAATCATCAGAGTAGCACACACCCCTTTAATTCCCCTGTATTGTCAATGCACAAGCCTGATGGCACATAGAAAATAACTGGATTATTGGGAGCTGAATAAGGTCATTTCCCTGAGACATGCAGCAGTCCCTTCAGTCATGGATTTGATGGACTGGTTAACTAATGAGTTGGGAACTTATCATTTTGTGGATGACTTCGAAAATGTTTTTTTCTCCATTGATATTGCTCCAGAGAGCCAATCAGTTTACCTTTACCTGGGAAGGCTGGCAATGGGCTTTTATGGTGCTTCCACAAGGGTATTTGCAGAACCGGACCATTTTTTATGGGCCTGTGGCAGAGGACCTGGCAAAATGGTAATGGCCTGATGAAGTGTGCCTCTTCCACTATATTGATGACATTCTGTTAACCGGTGATTCTCTTGCAGAACTAGAGAAAGCAGTACCACAAGTGCTGTTGCACCTGAAGAAATGTGGCTTGGCGGTCAATGAGGCCAAATTACAAGGGCCTGGATTGCCTGTCAAATTCTTGGGGGTTGGCTGGTTGGGTGAGACAAAATTATTACTGATGCAGTGATAGATAAAATTCAGGCATACCCTTCCCCCACACAGTGAAGCAATTCCAAGAATTTCTAGGTTTGCTTAGGTACTGGAGGGTGTTTGTACCACATCTAGCTCAGACAATTTGTCCCCTCTATGCACTAGTAAGGAAAGCAGTGAAGTGGGACTGGACCCTAACTGCAGAAAGCATTTATTTTTAGAAGTATACTATTGTGATATAATTAATTTACCATAAAATTCATTCTTTTTAAAGTATACAATTAAGTGATTTTTGGTATATTCACAGAGTTGTACAACAATCATGCCTATACAATTTTTGAACAATGTCATCACACCCAAAAGAAAACCCACATACATCTATTAGCAGTCAACCACCTAACCCCTACCATGCCACGATAAACCTTTGCAACCACTAATATACTTCTGTCTTTTCTAATTGTGAGCAATTTATATAGATGTAATCATATATTATGTGGACTTATGTGGCCTGTTTCTTTCATTAAATGTAATGATTTCAAAGTTCATCCATGTTTGTAGTATCTACCAGTACTTAAGCTTTTTCATGGCTGAATAATATTCCACTGTATGGGTATCTCGCATTCTGCTACATCATTCACCAGTTGATAGACAAATGAGTTGTTTTCATTTTTTGGCTGTTATAAACAATGCTTCTATAAACAGTTATGTATAGACTTTTGTTTGAACATAGATTTTCATTTCTCTTGGGTATATATCAAGGAGTTGAATTGCTGGGTCATATGGTATCTCTATGTTTAACTTTTTGGAAGATTATGAGACTGTTTTCCAAAGTGGCTGCACCAGTTTTTAATTCCCACCGGCAATGCAACAATAGCTCCACATCCTTGTCAGCACTTGGGTTGTCAGGTTTTTCATTTATATAATGTTTTCTCATTTCTTTTAGTTTTTAATTTATTTTTATTTAAATATAATTGGTATACAATTTTACATCATTAGTTTCAGTTGTACAATATAGCTCAACATTTTTATACATTACAATGTGATCACCTTGCTAATTCTAGCAATCATCTGTCACGGTACAAACCTATCTCATATTATTAACTATATTCCCCTTTTCCTTTTTATCCATCCCCCACCTCCTCCCTTCTGATAACAAGCACTTTAGTTTCTGTTTTTGTTTTGTTTTGTTTTTAGATCCCATATATAAGTGAAACCATATAGTATTTGTCTTTCTTCGTCTGTTATTTCACTCAATATAATGCCCTCCAGACCCATCCATGTTGTCATAAATGGCAAGATTTCTTTTTTTATTGCTGCATAATATTCAATTGTGTATATATGTACCACATCTTCTTTATCCACTTATTTACAATGGCCACTTAGGTTGCTTCCATATCTTGGTTATTGTAAATAATAAACATTGGGGTACACATATCTTTTTGAATTAGTGTTTTTGTTTTCTTTTGATAAATACTCAGAAGTGGAATTGCTGGGTCTTATGGCAGTTATATTTTTAGTTTTTTAAAAAAATCTTCATACTCTTTTCCATAATGGTTATACCAATCTTCATTTCCACCAGTAGTCCACAAAGGTTTCCCAGCACATTGCTTGTTAACTTTTTGATAATAGGCATTCTCACTGGTGGGAGGTAGTATTTCACTATGGTTTTATCACTATTTTCAGATGATATGATAATATATATAGAAAAACCTAAAGAATTCACCAAAAATTCATAGAATTAATAAAAGAATTCAATAAAGTAGCAAGATACAAAATTAATATACAGAAATCTGTCACATTTCTGTACACTAATAACAATCAGAAGAAGAAATGAAGGAAATTATTTCATTCACAGTTGCATCAAAAAGAATAAAATACCTATGAATAAACTTAACCAAGTAGGTAAAATACCTTTGTTCTGAAAACTATAAGACATTGAAGGAAAAACTGAAGAGGATTGTCAGTTTTTAACTACAGTCATCATAGTGGATGTGATAGTCTTGCCTTTTGATATATAAGAAAACTTCTAGAAATTTAGAGATTCCTGACTCTGCAGGCCACTGTCTCCATGAAGACTTAACACATCTAATTTGATAAATAAAGTCCAATGATGACTTTAAAAAATTATTAATCTGCCTGGAATCCCTGAAATCCACTGATTTAAATGGCAGAGGGTGACAGAGTATGTCTTAGGGCACAAGGATTTAAGAAAAAATGAAAGGGGGAAGGAAGATGGTAGAGGAGTGAGTGGAGGTTGCACTTGCTTACTCCCAAAAACTGTCTGGAGTTTTGGCTAATTGTGGACAAAGCATCTCAGTTACTGTCTGGATACTGGCAGGAGTTGATTCTAGGCACGGCTGTTGGCAGAGGAGACCTCCTGGGAGCGACCTGTCTGGTGAGGATCACGGAGGAGATCCGGGAGAGAGGGGAGTTCTGGCTTGCTTGGCTCTGGGGCAGCAGCTGACAGTGCAGAGAGATTTTTTAATGCCCCTAGGCTACCCCTGAGAGGAGTCAAGGGTGGAGATGGAGGCCACGCCCCAGGCAGAGACAAGGCAAGGAGAACTGTATTTGTGTGTGTTTCTTCTTCCTTTTTTAATTATTTTTGGTTTGATTGTGTGTTGTTTTCTTAAATTATATACTTAACCTTTTCAAAAAATTTATTTATTGTTTTCTTTATTATAGTTATCGCACTTTTTCTCCATTGCTCTCCACACCCACCCAGCCCTTCACACCAGTCAGAATAGCCATCATCAACAAATCAACAAACAACTGCTGGCGAGGATGTGGAGAAAAGGAAATTCTAGAGCACTGTTAGTGGGAATGCAGACTGGTGCAGCTACTATGGAAAATAGTATGGAATTTCCTCAAAAAAATAAAAATGAAACTGCCTTTTGAACCAACAATTCCATTGCTAGGATTATACCCAAAGAATCTTGAAACACCAATTCAAAAAAACCTATGCACCCTTATGTTCATAGCAGTGTAATAGCCAAATGCTGGAAACAGCCTAAGTGCCCATCTCTAGATGAGTCGATCAAAAGCTGTGCTACACTTACACAATGGAGTACTATACAGCAGAAAGAAAGAAGGAACTTCTACCATTTGCAACAACATGGATGGAACTGGAGAGTATTATGCTTAGTGAAATAAGCCAAGCAATGAAAGACAAAAACCATATAATATAACTTGATAAAGGAAACTAATGCACAATACAAACAAACAAGCAAAATTGAACCGAAGGCATGTAAACAAGGAGCAGACTAACAGTGAACAAGGGGGAGCGGGGGGGGGGGCAGAGAAGGGTGAGAAGAAGGGGAAGGGTCTAGTCAAGGAACTAGTATAAATGACCCATGAACATGGACAATGTGGTGGGGATTGACTGTGGGAGAAGGAGTGGTAAAGGTGGGGGGGAATCAATGGGGGGAAATGTGGGACAACTGTAATAGAAAAAAATTAAAAATAAATTTAGAAAAATGAAAGCCATGTCAGTTGGGTACCTGATACACACACACACACACATACACACATACACACACACACACACACACACACTTCTGAGAAAGGAAAAGATTAACATTGAGAATAAATATCCATATGACTCCTAAAATGTATCTGAAATGGAAATTATATTAAAGGTTATTTGATTGAGAGATGATGTGGGAGGCAATATCAACTATCTCAATGAAAAAAAAGATGAACGGTTGGAAGCAATAATAAAAAAACACCTGAATATTTGAAACTCTCATAGAAGATGACTTAAATGAAATCTATTTATGAATAACCCCTGGAAAACAAGTTACAAAAGAAGTAGTTTAGTAGAATTGCTAGCAAGTAAATACTAGAATAGGTGCTATGTGATCAAATGGGGATATACTGACTTTTCTGATTATAATTTGGTAATAACTAAAATTAATTTCTTAAAATACAAAACATCTGACATGGATATAGGGAGGGTATGTAAACTCCCATTAGAACAGATCAAAATTTGAATTATGGCTATAGAAAAATCAAGAAATGCAAAGCATCTCTGCTTTCTAAGATGTCAGGGAGTGGTAAGAACTGCTATGAGAAGACAAAGTTAACAGAGTCTCAAGGAATGTGCTTTTAAGAGTCAGTCTCAAGTTCAGCTCTGACACTCAATTACAGGGAAACTGAGTTATTAAAGAAGACATGCAGCCTGGTGTCATGAAAAGATAAGTTTTTGACTTAGATAGATTTAAAGTCTGGCTATATAAAGTTAGGCAAGGTATTCAACTTTCCTGGGCCTCAGTATGCTCATATGTAAAGTGGGGATAATAATAGTTACCTCGAAGATTAATTGGTTGGTTAATTCTTGGGTGATTAAATGATATAATATTTGTCAAATATTTTTCCTAGAATATATACATGACTTGTGCCCTCACATACTTCAGGTATTCCTCCAATGTCACTTCTCAATGATGTTTCCCTGAGCATACTGTTTAATGTGACTCATGGCACTTCTTACCACAGTTTTCTGCTTGTGTTATTTCTTCCATTGCACTTTATACCATCTAATGTTGTCTCTGTCAGTTTCAGAAAGGCACGATTTATACCTATATTGCTCACTACTCTATACTCGGTGCCCAGAACTGTACTTGGCAACTAGTAGGTACTTAAAGTATCTCTTGAAAGACTAAATGATTTATTCAATGAGTAAGCAATTGATGTATTCAATATCACTTCATTTACATGACAAGGATCAACAGCCAAAAAAAGTTAGAATAAAGGAGGTGGGGAAAGAAAATGAACGCAAATTGAGGAGTAAAGCAGAGCTTCCCACAGAGCTCCTTCCTCTCTCTGTTGCTTGTGGACCTACTGATAAGGTCCACATTTCAGTGGAGATAAAAATAACAGTTGATTACATTTGCATGAAGCCAAACCATGAAGTATAGTCTAGGTTCAAGGGCACTTTACTTTGGTTTAATCTTAAATTATGTATGGGTGGGCTTGGCTGCCTAGGTTTCCCTTGTATCTCCCAGAGGCATGCTCTGAGTAGCTGTGGTGTTGGAAACTCACACAAAGAAGATTTCCACCAGGCCAGAGATGGTAGAAACTTGGTTTTCTGTCTTTTACACCCTTTGTGTTATAGAATGAATGTTTGTATTCCCCTAAATTTCATATGTTAAAGTCCTAACCCCCAATGTGATAGTACTTGGAGATGAAGCCTTTGTGAGGTGATTAGGGTTAGATAAAGTCATTAAGGTAGGGCACTCATAATGGGCTTAGTGCCAGACACCAGAAAGCTTGCTCTCCTGCTCTCCATTCCCTCTGATGAAATGCCATGAAGGCTTACAATGGGAAGCCGGTAAGTCAAAGAGCTCTCACTAGAACCCAACCATACTGGTACCTTGACTTCAGACTTCCAGCCTCCATAACTGTGAGAGTATACATTTCTATTTTTCAAGCTTCCCAGTGTGTGAAATTTTGTTATGGCAGCCCAAGTAGACAATAACACTGAATATTGAGTACTTAGGGACAACTTAAACTATACAGAGTACAGTATTCAGGAAATCATATAAATCTGGGCCCAAAGTATGTGATTTTTTAAAACCTGAAATTCTTGCTTTGATGAATTTCATGGGCAAATCTATGCTTTTCTGTACCTGTATTGACTTCCATTTTAGTTCACATTTGTGTCTCCTTTGGCCAATTACACCAGTCACAGCTGATGTGTTACAGCATGTTGACAAGAGCAGCAGAAGAAAGGCAGCCTAGATTCAAAATATCTAGACTAGGATTAATAGTTAGGGGCCACAATTGGTGAAATAAAGCATAAAGCTTGAAACATCAGGCTGAAATAGAAAATGTCAATGTACAAATACACAGGTTGAAAAAGGGCTTATCAGAATCCTTCACAATTGTTTGTAGGGGAAGATGATGCTAAAAGAAAGTGGTGCATGGGAATAAAGGTATGAGAGAAGGGACATATGGAGAATTTGGGAGTTTTTCATTCATTAGGAAATTATAGGACTGACCAAGAATATTCTGATACCAGTTTCCTGTTCATTGCATGGTTTTCTTCAAAATATGGAGACCTGCACGACACTATACATTTGCACTGGGAAGGCAATTCACTACCAAAGAAGAGAAGGCTGGACATTATCAATGCAGATTTGATAGCTTCATATTTTAGTGCTTCAAGGTTAAGAAGGCAGAAAAAAGTAATTGGGGGCTAGTTCCAATTCATAAGCTCAGAATGTCTCATGCAAGAGCCCTTTTAGCCAAGATTATGTGAGAAAAATTTAAGAAACAAGTTAATTACAATAAAGAGAGTTTTTAGAGTTCTACTTAAACAGAGTGAAGAGATGAGGACCAAGAACAAATAATTTTAAACTTGGGGATGAAAAAGTAATGAGTACTTGAATGAGAGACTTATATCTTAGAAAAGTAGTAAACGAAGTAGAAAAATAGTGAATACTGGAGAGTACTGACTTAATAAGAAATAATTGAATACTGCCTATGGGTTTATTATTAAATACACATGGAAAATACCAAAGCAAAATACATATTTAATATGCATATATATTTAATAATAATAATACAATGTGTACACAATTGAGGGCATTTCCAACATTTCACAAATGCAAGGTTGTGAAGCTGTTGTACAAATAATATCAATTATGTGAATTATCTATTGAGTAAATAAATGTTCATTAGATTATTATATATAACTGAGACTTACGAGTAAAGAAAGGACTTTAAGTGTCTTAAATTTTAAAATGTTAATAATTAAAAAGATATTTCCACTATATATCCTATTATCTTCTACCCTGATGTAGTACCCTGAGATAAGACTATTTCCCTGATGAAGTAGGGTCTTGCCTAAGCATCAAATATTGTTCAGTGCTCATAAAGAATGCTGAGCTTTGTATGACAGATTGCTCTGACATTCAATGACTCCATATTACTGCATAATTCTAGTGTGTGTTTCTTGGTTTAATACAAAGAATATCCATTTAAGATCAGAAAGAGTTGGGTTTCAGTCCTGACTCTATCACCTATTTCACTTATTATAGTGCAGCTTTGGTCAAATTATATAACTTCTTGGAAATTCAATGTACTCATTTTCAAAAAAAAGGGGGGGGGTGCATTATCTGCCCAATCATTACCTTAAAATGCTATGAGGAAATACAACAGAAAAGTAATTAAAATAAAAAATGTCGCTGGTTGGATTCACAGCCGGGACATATACTTAGGTTGTGAGCCAGGCCCCCAGTTGGGGGTACGTGAGAGGCAATCACACATTGATGTTTCTCTCACTCTCTTTCTCCCTCCCTTTCCCTCTCTTTAAAAATAAATAAACTTTAAAAGTAATTTAAATGCTTTCTATTTACAAACCACTATTTTTGTCACTAGTACTATTGTTTCCTCATGGTCATTTCTATTGCAGGGTTTCTCGGAGTGTGGCCAGGGGACTATTTACATCTGGATGGGACCATGTATAAATTCAGATCCCAGCTCCATATTAGGCTTGCTGGACTGGATTTTAGTAGTAGGACCAGAGATCTGTATTTTTAATAAGGACCCAGGTCATGCTGTTGACCACAAAGTTTTGGAAATGCTGATCTATTACCTATTGGGTCTATGTACAGCCACTTCTGCATGCATCTGATGCCTTCTCTCTGTTCTTTCTTTTATTTTTTCTTATCATTTTTCTTAACCATTTAACTTTATTCCCATGGAGTTTCTATAGGCAACAGCAGTCTACTAAGATCCTGTCTCCTACAATCATGCTCTAGATGCTGAAGTAGAAGGCAGAGAAGCAGTAGAGTATCAAAAGTCACCTGAGATGGGACTTGGTAATTTGGAAATTCAGCCTTGCCATGTAAATTTTAAGCTGTGAAAAATGAAGTGAAAGCAGTGCTTCAAACTCCTATCAGAGTTCTTAATTCTCTCCTTGACCAAACTGTCATTTTCTATTGCAAAAATAATTATAAGCAAAGGGTGTTTGACTTCCTTTACTTTAATATTTTAAGGTAGCTTTTAGAACAGTAAAAGTGGGGGAATAACATGTAAGAACTTACTTTTCCTAAATTGTGCTAGTTCTATATATCTACATCTTTACCAGATACGGGGAAGGAAAAGAAAACAGAATTTGGCAATCTATCTGATCAAACACTCAGTCATTTGTGATCCAAAGTTATTCAAAATTTGATATGTTCCCTGGCTTTATCAACTCCACTATAAATTCTAAAAACTTTGCATTGGGATTAGAGAACAGGTAGTCCCCATATAACATGGCTGTTAGGTTCCTAACAGGTGCCGTGTTATGCGAATCTGTGTTTTACAAAACAAAGAACTAGTACAAAAATGGACGTTAGGTTCCAAAAATTAAAAAATATACTACTTATTTTTATAATTAAGGGAAATATCTTTATTAAAGCAATTTTCATCAAAAGTAGTACATATTAATATGAATTAAGTAATGTTTTCTTCATCATCACTACTAAGCTCCATTAACTGAATGTGTTTTCTTTTTGACAAGATATCCTCATCTGCTTAACTCCCTTCAGCATTATCTTGATTTCAATGCTCTACTTTTTGCAAAAAATCTGTTATTTTATATTGCTTGCTTTTAGCTGAGAGATCTTTATAAATTTTGTTATACGGTGCTAAGCACTTTTGAAATTCTCTCTTAAACCTTGTGCTCCTTTCAGTGCAAGGATCTTTATTCAAGAAATATGACTCTAAAGCTCTGGCTGCTGTGGCTCAGTGGATTGAGCATTGGCCTGCGAGCCAAGTGTCGCTGGTTCGATTCCCAGTCAGGGCACATGAATACGTTGCACAACAGGTCCCCAGTTGGGGGCATGAGTGAGAGGCAACCACACAGTGGTGTTTCTCTCCCTCTATTTCTCTTTTCCCCTCTCTCTAAAAATAAAACAAACAAAAATAAATAAATAAATAAATAAGAAATATGACTCTAATACTCCATGAACAAAATGGGTTTAAAATTCTGATTAATTTTAAAATTCTACAGGCAAATCTGATACGACATATGCGCTCGAATGAAAAATTTAAATGAGTTATCTTTTGCTCTGAAAAACTTTTATCATGGTCAGTATTGTATGGGGGTTTCCCTAATTTTGTGTTACACGGGAGTTTTCCCCAATTTTCTAACCACGTTAGAGCAAAACTGTTATAGAAGTACTGTGTTATATGGGGGTTTCCCCAGTTCTCTAACTGTGTTAGAGTGAAACTATGTTATAGAAGTACCATGTTATATGGGGGATACCTGCACATATTTAACCAGGGTACATTTTGAATGTTTAAATGTGGAAGAATAACAATCCTATATACTGTATTTGAAGATAAGAAATCCCACCTGCTTGCTTAACCACTTAGAAGCCTTATTGATAATGATGATGAAACACATTGATGACTAGATATTGGCAAAACTTTAGCATGTTAACAACAGAACACTATTTCTATACCTAATGATGTTTTAGTCACACCTATGAAAGTTCAAGTGACCTGCTTATCTTTTAAGCTCTGACTGGAGCACCATAAGCCTTTTCTAATTCATCCAAAGAAGGTTGTTTCCTGCTTATTTTGAGCCACCACTGTAGTTAGGGCAACAGTCCTCAACCCTGGTCCCCAGGGAAGTCTCTAAAACCCCATATGCTGATGACACATCCCAGACCAACTGAGTCAGAATCTTTGAGGGTGGAAGTCAGGCATCAGTATTTTTAAACTTTTATTAAGATATAATTCACATACCATACTATGAACTCATTTAAAGTATATAATCAAAAGGTTTCTAGGGCTATGAAACTATCACCCCTACCAAATTCCAGTAAATTTTTATCATCCACCCCTGAAAAAATCTCATTCCCATAAATTCACTGCCTATTTACTTTCATTCTTCAGTCCTACCCCTCAACTTCTGGCAACTTGTAATCTACTTTATGTCTCTATTCATCTGTCTATTCTGGTTGTTTCATATAAATGGAATTTCATAATACAGGATGAGAAAAGTAGGTTTACAGTTTTTCATATGAAAATAATATAATAATTAATAAATAATAATACAAGAATAGCCCTGACTGGTGTGGCCCAGTGGATTGAGCACCAGCCAGAGAACCAAAAGTTCATTGGTTTAATTCCCAGTCAGGGCATGTGCCTGGGTTGCTAGCCAGGTCCCCCATTGGGGATGTGTGAGAGGTAACCAGTCAATGTATCTCTCTCACATTGATGTTTCACTCCCTCTCTTTCTCCCTCCATTTCCATCTGCCTAAAAATAAATAAATAAGTAATGTTTTAATAATAATAATAATACAAGAATAAACTGTTTTAGATACAACTGCAAATTTAGTTTTGTCCCACCCTGTATATGGCCTTTGTGTCTGGTTTTTTTCAGGCATCAGTATTTTTAAATCAATCTGGATGACTCTAATGAAGCCTGGAATAAGAAGTCAGAGAGGACATATAGGAAATTTAAATACAGTGCTTTTTTAAAAATTCCATTGTTTTATTTTGTTTACATGTCTCTTTCTTTACTAGTCTACAAGTTTCTTGAAGGAAGAGTCCATGTCATATTTTGGTTGTACTCTAAACAACTAGTCCATTATACAGCCAAAAGTGTTAATTCAATAAATAGTTGATTTTTTAAAAGAATGAATAAACAGATGCAACCTCATTAAAAAGAGCTTTTTAAGGAGTAGGTTATTTGTTCATTCATTCATTCATTTCAAATTCTACCCTCTTGGAAAAGACAAGTATTAAATTCTTATAGACTCATGGTATGACTTTACCCAAGGCCATATATGTGACCAGTGCTATTCTAGGAACTTTGTATATGGTTGTAGGAATGAAAAAGAGAAATATATCTTCATGAGGCTCAAAGTCTGGTCGAAGAGTCAGATTATAAACAAGTAAAAATATTAAGATAATTTCAAATGGTAATGTGTTAAAAGACAATAGAACTAAGTAATGACAGGGACATGGGGAGGAGAAGAAGAGAGAAGTGTTGCTTTATACATCTCATCAGGGAGGACTCAGGTCCTCAGATTGATTTTATATGCAGAAACCAGATCCAAATCAAACCATTAAATGGACTATACAGAGTGCAGATAAAATTGTTAATAAAGAGTTTAAAATAATGAAGAGATTTTAAAAATAATACTGTGCTCAACAACAGCATAATATGGGGAAAGAAAATTGACCTGGGAATCAAACAGGTTCTATTCTGAGGTGTGTCACTGCCACGAGCAGTAGAAAAGCAACATATGATATCTCTCTTAAGCATAACAGTCATGACAAGATCAATATAGACAAAAACCTGCATTCCCACAGAATCCATGGGAAGGGACCATCCAATTGACAGTGATTTTGTAAGATTCCTGAACCATTATCTTAGAATCCTACTTGTTGCCTAGTGATACTATGGATGAGGTACTCCTCTTCATACTTTATCAGGATTATCCCCTCCTTATTTTCAACTCTTCCTGGTGTGCTGGCTGTTTCATTTAAATGGACTCCAACTTCTCCTATTTGAATAAATTCTGCCAGGACCTCAAATGCCTCTGCCCCATCACTGGAATTTTCAGCATGAGAAAAAAGAGTTACAGAAGTAACACCAATGGAGTTATGTAAAAATCTTGTAGTCCTGAATCTGAATGTAAAGATACAAAGTTCCTATTCTGCAAAATCAAGAAATATCTTTGCACTCGAGTTCAGGAAAACAAAGTCTCATATAAATGTCAAATGATTTGGGATACTGGGAAATATCCTGTGTTTTAAAGACCCCATGTGCTACAGCATTTGTTCATATATTCTATTTTCAATTATACTCATGTCCAATTGTTGATCTTCTAGTCATTTATTCTTAGCCTCATTTTTGAGATTCATATTAACAGTTGCTTAATTAACTATGTTCATAGGTCATTGTTCGACTTTGGACACCAAATTAGAAAAGGAAAAGATGTACTGAAAGGAGGTACTTCAAGGGAGAGAGAGATTGACCACAGAGTACAACAGACTGTGTTATTTGGTAATAATTACGGTATTGATGTTCAAGGTAGGAGAATCATATGAAAAGTTGCAATTTTCTGTGTCTTGTATAACGGCAGAGATACTAGAGATGAAGAATCAGCCTCCCTTAAAATAATCAATTGTTCTATAATAGAACAACAATAAAAAGAAAAAGAAAAAATGCTTCCTGAATAAGATGTTAGCTTAGTCCTAATACACAAAATCCAATCCTTGTGTGATCCAGGATATCACCCCCATGGTCTCATATTAAAAATAGTTCTAATGATGAAAAAAAAAAGTTGTTCCTTTATTTTTTCAAGGAAGTTTTGGAAAAATCTTAAGGTACATGGCATCCAAATATGACCATAACACTAAAAAGAACAAAAATATTGTAAGAGTGAGGCTAAATTTTAAACTGTATTCACTTTACTTAAAACAAAGTCTATTAATAACTATAATTTGCCTTCCTGCATTCATTTTAAGCTCAGTGTACCCTCCTAAAAATTTGTCTCCTTTGTTTTTTGTTAAAGCAAATATTTCCTATATTGTCAGGAATATAATATACTCTAATCTGTGGATATATTACCCCTATACAGCCACCCCAACCTTAATTTGTTTATATATCAAGTCATTAAAAACATGATTGGTTGGTTTAACAATTAAGAAAATACAGGAAGACAGGAAAGTTGAACTTCTAGCCAAGATGGAGGCTTAGATAGACATGCTCGGTCTCCCTCTACAACTAGAAAGGAATATAATTACCTCAAAACAAAAGATAACCAGAAATTCCAGAAAATAAAACTACACGGAAGCCCAACGTATGAAGTCATAAACCAGTGGTGCTTGTCCGGATGGGTAGGAGGGGTGAAATTGGAACCGGAATGGAAAAGTCAGGTGGCACTGTTTGTGGTAGCAGCGGGGATAGCGGCAGGGGGAGCAATCCCAGCTGCAGTCAAGTCCCAGCAGCTCATGACCACAATACTGGGAAAGGCAGCCTTCCCACTGCATCGAACAGAGAGACGCAGAGGGTGGGGGGATAGATCCCAGTCTCCCAGTGGAGAATAATGGCAGGAATCCATCTTGGACACCCGCACCCATGGAAAGTGCCACAGAGCAGTGAAAAAGGTTGTTGACCACCGCCAGTTGCCTGGTAGTGATGAGTACACGGGGCTCTGCCCCCTACAGCATGCCCAGGAAGCAAAGAAAAACACGAATCTGTCAAAATGAAGCAGACAACAATTGAAATCCCAGTGACACAGCTCACCAGGCAGCAAATGAGGAACCTAACAGACAAACAAATAGGAAACCTTTCAGAGGCTAAGTTCAGAGCTATAGTTACAAGGTGGCTTACAGAATTAACAAAACATTTGGAACAAGACAAGGAAGGAATGAAAGCTACTCATACTGAAACAAACAAAAACACATCAGAGACAAATGGTGAGGAAATAAAATCCAGAGATCAAATCAACAAACTGGAACATAGGGAAGGAACAGTTAAGCAGTGCAGAAAGAGGAAACAAAAAGTAAGAAAAGTGAGGAGAAGATCAGAAACCTCTGGGACAGCTATAAGAGATCGAACATATGGATTATAGGATTGTCAGAGGGCATAAAAGAAAAACTAGAAATTGAAAAATAAAGTGAAAATATAATGAAGCAGAACTTCCAAAACTTGGGGAAAGAAATAGACTTACAGGTCCAGGAAGCACAGAGAGTTCCAGAAAAACTGGACCCAGGGAGAACCACTCCAAGAAACATTATAATCAAATTGTCAAAAGTTAAAGATAAAGAGAGAATCTTAAAAGCAGCAAGCAAGAAGAGAATCATGAACAAAGGGGTCCCAATTAGACTATCCGCTGATTTCTCAAGAGAGACCCTGCAAGCAAGAAAGGACTGACAAGAAATATTCAAAGTAATGAAAATCAAAAATCTACAGCCACAAATATTCTATCCAGTGAAACTGTCATTCAGAATAGAAGGGCAGAGAAAGTGCTTCCGGGACAAAATAAAACTAAAAGAGTTCATTAGATCCAAACCACTATTTTATGAGATGTTAAAGGAACTGGTTTAGAAAAAGGAGGATCAAAACTATGAAAATTAAAATGAAAACTGCGACTTCCGGCCAAGATGGAGGCTTAGACTGACATGCTTGGTCTCCCTCTACAACTAGAAAGGAATACAACTACCTCAAAACAAAAGATAACTAGAAATTCCAGAAAATAAAACTACACGGAAGCCCAACGTATGAAGTTATAAACCAGCGGCGCTCCTTGGGCAGGTAAGAAGAGCAAAAGTGGGTGGTGCTGTTTGTGGTAGCACCAGGGACAGTCGCAGGGAGAGCAATCCTGGCTGCAGTCGAGCCACAGCATCTCCCAACTCCAACACTGGGAAAAGCAGCCACCACATTGCCTCAGACGGTGAGGCCCAGAGGGCGGGAGAACGGATCCGGGTCCTCTAGCAGAAAATAATGGCAGGAATCCATCTTGGACTCCTGCCACCACACAAAGCACCACAGAGCCACGAAATAGGTTGCAGATTGCCGCCGGTTGCTGGGTAGTGACGACAAAGCACCACAGTGTGGCAAAAAAGGTTGCAGGATAGCCACCATTGCTGGGTATTGACGACGAAGCGCCATAGCGCTGAGAAACAGGTCGCAGATTGCCGCCGGTTGCTGGGTAGTGACGACAAAGTGCCACAGTGCTGCAAAACAGGTTGCAGATCACCACCGGTTGCTAGGTCATGATGACAGAGGGCCACAATGCGGCGAAAAAGGTTGCAGATTGCCACTGGTCACGGAGTTGTGTTGAGTACACAGGCACTGCCCCCTATAGCCAGTCCAAGAAAGCAAAACTCAAATCTGTCAAAATGAGGCAAACAACAATAGAAATCCCAGTGGCACAGCTCATCAGGAAACAGATGAAGAATCTGACAGATGAACAAATAAGAAACCTATCAGAGGCTCAGTTTAGAGCCATTGTTATAAGGTGGCTTAGAGAATTAACAAAAGATTCAGAAAAAGATGAGAAAAGATTGAAAACCATTTATACTAAAAAGAACAAACACACATATGAGACAAATGGTGAGGAAATAAAATCCAGAGTGCAAATCAAGAAACCGGAACATAGAGAAGGAACTAACGGTCAACCAGTGCAGAGAGAGAAAACAGGAAGCAAGGAAAGTGATAAGAAGACTTCCGGCCAAGATGGAGGCTTAGACGGACACGCTAGGTCTCCCTCTACAACTAGAGAGGAATACAACTACTTCAAAACAAAGGATAACTAGAAATTCCAGAAAATAAAACTACACGGAAGTCCAACATATGAAGTTATAAACCACCAGCGGTGCCATTTGGGCAGGTAAGAGTAAAAGAGGGCAGTGCTGTTTGCGGTCGCACCTGGACAACGGCGGGGCGGCGAGGAATCCCGGATACGTCAAGCCCCTGGCGGTGCGCGACCCCGGCGAGGAATCCCGGCTGCGGGCAAGCCCCTGCCGGTGCGCGACTCCGGCGCTGGGGAGAGCGGCCGTCGCATCGCCTTGAACAGTGAGGCCAAGGGGGGCGGGAGGGACGGATCCCGGTCTCCTAGCTGAATAACTGTGTGAATCCATCTTGGACCCCCGCCCCCAAAGAAAGCACCACAGGGCTGCGAAATAGGTCGCGGACAGGAAGGCGCCGGCCGGCCGCTGATTTGTGACGCGTACACAGGCACTGCCCCCGACAGCCGGCCCAAGAAAACAAAACGCATCTGTCAAAATGAGGCAGACAACTATAGAAATCCCGGTAACACAACTCACCAGGCAGCAGATAGAGAACCTGACAGATGAACAGATAAGAAACCTGTCAGAGGCTCAGTTCTGGGCCATTGTTAACAGATGGCTTACAGAATTCACAAAAGAGCAGGAAAAAGATATGAAAGAAGTGAAAAACTTTCATAACGAAAGGAACAAAACCGCATACGAGACAGAAGGAAAGGAAATAAAATCCAGAGTTCATTTCAACAAACTGGAATATGGAGAAGGAACAAGCAGTCAACCAATGCAGCGAGAGGAAATGGGAAGCAACAATGAAAGGATCAGAAACCTCTGGGACAGCTATAAAAGGCCCAACATAAGAATCATTGGTTTGCCAGAGAATGAGGAAGATGAACTAGAACTTGAAAAATTGAGTGAAAATATAATAAAGGAGAACTTCCCAGACTTGGAGAAGGAAATAGACTTGCAGGTCCAGGAAGCAAGGAGAGTTCCCAAGAGACTGGACCCAGGGAGAACCACTCCAAGACACATTATAATCAAAATGTCAAAAATTAAAGATAAAGAGAGAATCTTAAAAGCAGCAAGAGAGAAGAAAAGAATTATGTACAAAGGGGTCCCAATTAGACTATCAGCTGACTTCTCAAGGGAAACCCTACAGGCAAGAAGAGACTGGCAAGAAATATTCAATGTAATGAAAATCCAAAACCTACAACCACGAATACTCTACCCAGCGAAATTGTCATTCAGAATAGAAGGACAGAGAAAGTGTTTCCAGGACAAAATAAAACTGAAAGAATTCATTAGATCCAAACCACTGTTATATGAGATGTCAAAGGGACTGGTTTAAAAAAAACAGAAGCTAGGGAGATGAAACAAAGGCAAACTAAATAGGCAACGAGAGTGGAAAAGGAACTGTGGGTACGGGAAGCATATTGGGGGGAGGTCAACAGGGAGGGGGAATGGGGAAAGGGAGGGAGATGATATAGGAATTGGGGATCAAGGTAGGAGGGAATGGAATAGACGGAGAGAGGTTGGGTGGAACTGTATGCACAACTAATGGACATAATCTAAAAGGGGGGGACAACTGGAGGGAGGGGGGCCACCGGGTGGAGGGGAGCAGAGGGAAGGGAAATTGGCACAAATGTAATATTTTAATCAATAAAACACATTAAATCTGAAAAAAAAATAAAAAAAAGAAGATCAGAAACCTCTGGGATAGCTATAAGAGATCGAACATACAGATTATAGGATTGCTAGAGGGCAAAGAAGAAGAACTAGAAATTGAAAAGTTAAGTGAAAATATAATAAAGCAGAACTTCCAAAACTTGGGGAAAGAAATAGACTTACAGGTCCAGGAAGCACAGAGAGTTCCAGAGAAACTGGAACCAGGGAGAACCACTCCAAGACACATTATAATCAAAATGTCAAAAGTTAAAGATAAAGAGAGAATCTTAAAAGCAGCAAGCAAGAAGAGAATCATGTACAAAGGGGTTCCAATTAGACTATCAGCTGACTTCTCAAGGGAGACCCTGCAGGCAAGAAAGAACTGACAAGAAATATTCAAAGTAACGAAAATCCAAAACCTACAACCACAAATACTCTATCCAGCGAAATTGTCATTTAGAATAGAAGGGCAGAGAAAGTGCTTCCGGGACAAAATAAAACTGAAAGAGTTCATTAGATCCAAACCACTATTATATGAGATGTTAAAGGAACTGGTTTAGAAAAAGGAGGATCAAAACTATGAACACTAAAATGAAAACTGCAACACAAGAACCAACAACAGAAGCTAGGGAATTGAAACAAAGGCAAATTAACAGGCAACGAGAGTGGAAAAAGAACTATAGGTATGGGGAACATATTGGGGGGAGGTCAGCAGGGAGGGGGAAGGAGGTAAGAGAGGGAGATGGTACAGGAATTAAGAAGCATAGTAGGAGGGAATGGAATAGACAGGAAGAGGTTGAGAAGAACTATATGCACAACCAATGGACATGGACTAAAAGGGAGGGACAACTGGAGAAAGGGGGGCCACCGGGTGGAGGGAAGCAGAGGGAAGGGAAATTAGGAGAACTGTAACAGCAAAATCAATAAAACATATTTAAAAAAGAAAATACAAGAAGAAACAATCTTGCATTTATAGAGAATGGACTACAAAATTCAACAAGTCATTTCCATTCCCAAGTCAATGATGTACTTGCAAGTGTCATAAGTAACATTTGTAGTAATATAAAACATCACTAAATTAGTTATGAACAGTAAAATAATTATTTATAGCTGTTGTCAGTTTGACAATTCTTAGGAATATCCTTAAATGAGGCGGATGTGCCTCACACACCCTAGGCTTGGTTGGAAGCTGCTCTGTCCAGAAGAGACTTCATGGCCATGGTGGAACAAAGTTTATCCAGAACACTTAATTATGTCTGGGGGAAGGAAGGTGTCTGCCTCTGTAGTGGAGAACAGCAATTAGACCTTCTTCTCTCATGCCTTTTATTGAGGAGGATATACACAAGAGATACAAGGTCAAGATTCAAGAATCATCAATAGCTTGGAGGCTTTAGGATTACAGTTGACAGTAACAGATTACATGTACTAGTACAGGGGGGACAGTGACCAGTCTGTGTCAGAGACTATAAAACATCTTGATGCCACACTGGCAGTAGGTGCAAGGTTTCATACATTTCTTCCTAGATATTGTTTATGTTACATTAATCATAAAGAAAGCAGAGCAAGTTCTAAAGCATAATAAGCATTCTTTGAATCCAAGTCCCATGGCAACTTTTTGAGTGGTCTTCAGTTATGTTCCACACACAGCCTTATGTTGAGACTTAAAGACAAGCACGGTCGGAATGCTGGTGGCAGTCATGCTGAGGCTGGGGCTGCAATTCCCAAAACCATGAAGAGTGCTTCCCTACACTTAATAACACATTACAAATTACCAACCTGCCTGATTTTTGCATCAAAGGCCATTGTTCACTGGTAAAATGTGAAAAAAAAGTCAAACAGTTGAATCAGAATGCCCTGATGATGCCTTCTTCTTCAAAGCAAACAAAACCTTTACCTCCCATAACCACAAACCAGCTTCCCAGTAGATACTAAAGCTATTAGGCACTATTTCAAAGCCAAAATGAATGTTACAAGTTGGGTCAGTACTAAATCTTCTTCATTTCTGTGTCTTCAGGACCCATCATATGGCCTGGCACAGAAGAAACATTATGTATTTGACTGTTGAATGGTGCTAAATAATGTCTCTCTCACCAACATCCCTATGACTACATGTAACAGAAGTACATGCTGCAAAGTTAGCAAAATATTGTCATAGGTCTAGTACCTTGGAATTCAAAATCATAGCAAATTTTTGGAACTACTACCCAACTCTGTTATTGTTTTTGTCTCTCAACTTGATGCACAAGTTACCACATAAGTAAGATCATCTGCTTAATTATTTAATGATATTGAAACATGACCACAAAAGCAGAGACTATATCACAATACTTAGTCTGTAAACTATTGGAGCTGTATTTCATTGTTGTTTTTATATAGTTAACAGAAAGTATTGATTTGTCTAAGAATGTACTTATTTAAGAGAGCCAACAAGATAAATTCACATAAAACTTCAACATAGCCCTCTTCATTGTACTTTTGTCAATGGAGATCTGCAGCTGCATATACATAATGTAATCTCACTGATTCAATTTTCACTGTATTTTAATGTTTTACTAGCTCATAAGAATACTATAATAAGAATATAGCTTTAAACTCCTATACATTAAATCATAAATTTAAAAATAGAAATATTGAACAGTTCTGAGTCTCTTTATCATTTCAATAATAGTGACATATTTTTAAAAAGCCTTAAAAGAATGCACATAAATTGTGTTAGCTTATCTCCCTAAGATGTTCCAAGAACATCCACAAAAATGCAAACAACATTAATTTCTACTTGTTTGGCATAAGTATGTACTCATACTGGTGAAGTTATTTTTATTTTTTAATTTATTAAGTTTTTCTATGGTAGGGTAATTTCATATATTTTAGTCTTGGGGTCTGCAATCAATTCTCAAGTTTACATATTTTCTATTTCTGTCCTTTGATAAATGGTGTACTAGGCTAAATCAAAGTCAGCCCATTCCATGGCCCAGCTATGATATTTTCAGGAAAGAACATGACTAAAGCCTTTGATTCTTGTATCCTTCTTGAGAAATATCTCCCCTGTGCTAAAAGCTAGAGTTACAATGATGAAACATATCAGGTATCCTGATCTTGATGGGCAAGCCTTAACATTATATCTAATCATTACCTTAACCTTAACACACTTAGGTTTGCAAACCTATAAGTTACAATGAGCTTTAAAAAAAACAGCCAGTAACAAAGAACATTATACTATGATTTATCAAACATTAATCAAGAAGGTGATCTAAAAGTTTGGTCAAATAAAGTTACCCAAAACAGTGAAAAATACTGAATTTTAACAGGAGTAACCTCTCCTTAATCTTCTCTCTAAGACTTTGTATGGAAAAATAGTGTTAATATTTTTTATAATAATCTTTTTAAATAATAATTTTAATTATTTTATAATAAATCTTTTAAATAATATGATATTTAATCCTAGATTTGTATAATGTGAGGGTTAAGAACATGGATTTTGGATCAGACTGCCTAGGTTAAAATCCAACCTCTAAAGTTGAGTAGCTGTGTGTTCATGGTCAACTTACCTGTGTGCTTTTCTACAATAGGCCACACTACTAAGACAGGGAATCAAAGCAACTCTACCTAATACATAGAAACAAACACAGGGAGGCTGCCAAAATGAGAAGATAAAGAAATATGGCTCAAATAAAATAACAGAACAAAACTCTAGAAAAAGAACTAAACAAAATGGAGACAAGAAATCTATAAGATGCAGAGTTCAAAATACTAGTTACTACGATGTTCAAGGAACTCATTGGGTACTTCAACAGCATAAAAAGCCCAGGCAGAAATGAAGATTACACTAAGTGAAATAAAGAAAAATTTACAGGGAACTAACAGTGGAGTGGATGAAGCCAAGAATCAAATTAATAATTTGGAAGATAAGGAAGAAAAAGCATTCACTCAGAAGAGAAAGAAGAAAAAAGGATCCAAAGAAAACAATTATAGGTTAAGGAGTCTCTGGGACAATTTCAAATGTACCAACATTTGAATCATAGGAGTGCTGGAAAGACAAGAGAAAAAGCAAGAAATTGAAAACTTATTTGAGAAAATAATGAAAGAAAGCTTCTATAATTTGGCAAAGGAAATAGACATACAAGTCCAGGAAGCACAGAGTCCCAAAGAAGAAGTACACAAAGGGCCACACCAAGACACATCATAATTAAAATACCAAAAGTTAAAGATAGAGAATCTTAAAAGCAGCAAGAGAAAAGCAGAGAATTACTTACAAAGTAGTTCCCAAAGATTCAGCTGATTTCTCAAAAGAAACCTAGCAGGCAAGAAGGAACTGGCAAGAAGTATTCAAAGTGATACAAAACAAAGACCTAAAACCTAGATTACTTTATCCAGCAAAGCTATCATTTAGAATGTAAGGGCAGATAAAATGCTTCCCAGACAAGATAAAGCTAAAAGAGTTTATCATCACCATGTTAAAAGAACTTATTTAAGAGAAAGAAGATCAAAACCATGAACATTAAAATGGCAATAAAAGGGTCGGCTTTAGCTCAAGCAGTTACTTTGTCATGACAGACACTAAAATGGCAATAAATTCACAACTATCAACAATTGAATCTAAAACAACAAACTAAGTAAACAAGCAGAACAGAAACAGAATAATAGATAAGGAGATCATTGTAGGGTTATTAATTGGGAATGGAAAATGGGGGGAAAGGTGCTGGGGTTAAGAAGTACAAATTGGTAGATATAGAATACACAGAGGGGATGTTAAGAACAGTATTGGAAATGGAGAAGCCAAAGAACTTCTATGCATGACCCATGGACATGGACAAAGTTCTGGGGATTCCTGGAGGAAAGAATGATACTGGGGGGAGGGGGTGCAAAGGGGAAAAATTGGGACAACTCTAATAGTATAATCAATAAAATATATTTTATTTTATTTTTAAAAATAAAATATATTTTAAAAAGAATATTTACTTCCTCTTTCATCACTATTTTGATCTTTACTTAATAATTAATCTTACCATTCATGGGATCATTCTCATCTCCTCATGCACTCCATAAATATTTTACTTAGCACTTAGTATACCCTAATAACTGTACTAGAATGTAGGGTTTCAAAGATGAAGCCTACAAGGCTTCTACCTTTCTTTAATCACTACCCTAGCCTTGACTCACTCAGATATGCAAACCCATAAATTACAATGTCATGGGACAAGTGCTAAGATATCAACATGAATATAATGACCTGGTGTCCTTAATTCTTCATCTCTGGCATTCACTGACTTTCTCTCTATCTCCATTTGTCTACATTCAACAAATATTCATTCAACAAAATATCTCAAGCCACTACTTTTTGGCATACATTGTTTTCAGGATTTGGAATAAAACAGACAAAAAATCTCTTGTCCTTGGACTTTATACTTCAGTGAGATGCAGAAGACAGATAATAATTAAATAAATAAATTCTAAATGTTAGAAAGATATAAGTACTTAGGAAAAATAGAGCACAGTAAAAGGCCTGATTGGATGTGGGTTACCGCACGCCGTCGACCGGAGACAGCCAACTGACCTGGAGTCTGCATGATCCTTACCCATGCGGGAAGGCCACCCTCCCCTCCACACCCCCACTCTTATTAGGGTTTTCTGGACCCAAGGGTAGGTAGGATGACGACCATGTCCAGCTTGAAGCAGCTAGAGGAGCTTGAGACCTTCGCCCATTGTCCTTTACAAGATTACAAAGGGTCCTAATATTTGAGAGGGGGGGAATAGTTATTTTTTATGAACCAGGGGTATGGACTTGGGGGGGGATTGCTGGGGGAGGGAGATGCTGGGTGGAGGGGAGCAAAGGGGAGAAAATTGGAACTGTTGTAACAATATAATCAATAAAAAACATTAAATAAATAAATAAATAAATAAATAGTGTTACTAGGGTGGACTTCACTGAGATAGTGATATATGAAAAAAGAGTTACACTCATCTTCTCCCAGGACCAAATTGGAATTATAACTAAAATATAGATCAACCTAAATAATCAAATGAAGATTATTTAAACAGAAGTCTTATAACCAAGGATTTACAGAAGAAGCCACATTGAGACTGGTAGGAAGAGCAGAGATGTAAAAAGGGTTTTCACAAGTAGTGGCTGAGATCCCAGAGGGATATCTAAATTTAAAAAATTCTTCTTGATAAGCATGTGGTCACCAGCAGAGAGCACCAGAGCCAGGAAGAGGCATTCACATAACACCTGGCTGTGAAAATCAGTGGGGATTCTGTCTGTGAGGGAGAAGCAAGGGTCTGCTGTAGCCACAGGCACCCCCCAAAGGGTCAATGCACAAAATCTCCTTCACAGCCATTCAACATGGGCTTCAGCGAGAGAAAGAAGAGCAAAAAGGAATTATGACAGACTGTGGTTTGTGGCTCTAAGGAGAGAGCTGAGGGAAAATTAACTGGGACGCAGTGCTGAGTCCCTCCCTCTACCACACTGCAGATGGCATCTTTCTTGGGTGAAGCACACCTTTCCCTAAGGCATCAGCTTGGGGAAATACAGTAGCTCCGCCCTCTGAAGTCTCTGTCACACTACCATACAAAGCTCATGCCCTGTGAGGAATCAGCTGCCTGGGTTGGGGTTTAGAGGTCTGAGCACACTCATGGGGTGTCAGTGACTGAGTGGTGTGACTTTGGGAAGAAGGCCATTCTCTGCATCTTCCTGTGAACGTGACTGGCACCTCTCCATCATGGAACATACTCTAACCCCACCCTCCAGGCTCCAGATACCTCCACCCTCTAGATTTCTGGTGGCACCATCTTGATGAGGCCTAGAGGGAATGCAGGACAAATTGAGTTGTGTGGATTTGGGTCAGGGAATCTCCTCCACCTTCCCTCAAGCCTTACCAGCACCTCCCATTCATGGGAGATCCACTAGCCCTAACCTCCCTATTTCTGAGTGCCCCAACCTGTTGAGTTCCTGCTCTTGGCACAATCTTGGACAGACTGGGTTGTGTGGCTCTAGGACAGGAGTTATTTTTCCCTTACATGCCGAACTGGTACATAGCCCTCCCATCATATGGCTAAATCTTGATCTTCTGAGACCTGGTAAAATTTTCTAGCCTCACCTGACTATTCCCTGAGTCCTTTCCTCACCACAGCGATCTGCAGGTACCCAATGGGTGGCAACTAGACTTGGTACACCCTGGAACATTTACTGAGTGAACTCAAAACCAACAATGACGCTGAGTTTGAGGCTGTATCAATCTGGTGGACACCACTTGTTCCTACCTGGTGACTAACTGAGCACCTACCTTATGCAACTTGAGTATGGCCAGAAGTTTTTGAAGTGATGGGCACTAACAGGCATGAGTCAGGCAGAGGAAGGTGGAGGCAAATCTTTTGGGACTTTTGCTGACTCTCCACTGGGCCCAGTGCTAGTAAAAGCAAGCCTTGGTGCACAGATAGGTTCTTCCATGGTATACCCAGGATGACCAGAGGCAGCAACCAATTGTGGATTAATTTGTAGCTCCATACAGCTTACTCAGTGCCACTCACAGGCAGCATCTGACATTATCCTGCACCAGAGTCCCTTCTAAGAGGTCTCAGAATTGACACACACTGTCACCAGCCTTAGAAAACATAATGGCAAAAAAAAGAAAAGAAAACATAATGGCAGGGTCAAGTAGCTTCAGAAGTGGTATATCCAAAGGAAGATCTTGGCAGGCACTAGATCCAGCTGAGGAAAATTCCACTTTGTGTGGTCAAGACCTGCACAGAAGCTCATACATGGTGGTTGGGGTTGATCGTCAAAGGCAACCAGCCTGAGGGTTGATCATACACATGAATGGGCCTCTAAACATCTAGATACAACTACAACAGTAGGGCCCACATACTTCATGGAAGGCACATTCCTGAGGCACCCAGATCAGGAGACTGTGCCACTGGGTCATATAGGACACCTACTACATAAGACCAACTCATGAAGACTAGGAGTCAAAGCTGATCTATCTAATACATAGAAACAAATATGAAGAGGCAGCCAAATGAGACAAATAAATATGCCCCAAATGAAAGAACAGAAGAAATCTGCAGAAAAAGAGCTAAATGAAATAGAGTAAAGCAATTTATCAGACATATAGTTCTGAGTAGTGGTCATGCTGATGCTCAACAGCATGAAAAGGGAGAGAATCCATGCTTTAAAAAGTGTGAAATAAAGAATACACTGGAAGGAATAAACAGTAAGTTGGATGAAGCAGATGATTGAATCAGTGATTTGAAAGAAAAGGTAGCATAAAAAAAAAAAACAATCAGAGCAGCAAAATAAAAAACTAACTTGAGGAGGGAAGATGGCGGAGGAGTGAGAGAAGTCTGCGCTTTCTAGCTCCCGAGATCCGTCTGTAGTTTGGACTAATTGTAGACAGAACATCTCAGTTAACATCTGGACACTGGCAGGAGTTGAGCTTTGGCACTGCTGGATCAGAGAAGACCATCTGGGAGCAACCTGTTTGGTGAGGATAGCAGAGGAGAAAGGGACGAGATGGGATTTCTGACTGGGGTGGCTTCCTGAGCAGTGGCTGGAAGTACACAAAGCCTTTTTAGTGACCATAGGCTTCCCCAGAGAGGAATCTGGAGGAGAGCAGGGCTCTGCCCACTGGCAGAGCCAGGAGTGGACCAGGTGGCATCTGGTGCTGAGAGGCAAGAAACAGTGTACTGCCGTGTATGTAAGAATTTGTTTTTCCTTTATTCTTTTTCTCTTGTATTCTGCAGAGAGGAGAGGAGAGGTTAGGGGTGGGACGAGATTCTTGAGGAGCACAGGTGCAGAAGTGCACTCACCCACTCCCCAAACCTCCCCCTGGGTCACGCGAGCACACACAGGGAGGTGCCCCTGTCTGCTGGCCCAGATGCGCAACCAAATCACTGGCCGCCACATCCAGGTGTTCCTCAGGCTTGCCCCAACAGGCATAAAATCAACACGCCAGCAGACAGGCACAGACGCCCACCTCCGCTGTGCTCAGGTGCCTGTGGCCACAACCCAATGGGCACAAAATCAACACAATGGGCACTCAGGCAACTGCACAGGCACCCGTGGTCCACCCCAATAGGCACCAAACCAACTCGCCAGCCACTTGCCCAGGCGCTACTCATGCATTCCCAAGCGGGCACAAGAACAGCAGGCGGCTGCAGCTCACAGACACCCACCTCCACCCTGCACAGGTGTCCGGGATCCCACACCAAGGGGCGAAAAAGCAACTTCCGGGCATGGCTCAGCAGGTGTGAGGCTAGGGCTCAGGCAACCGCACACGCACATGCACGTGCGCACACACTAACACCCTGGACAGCTCCAACAGGTGCCAAACAAACGCACCAGACAACACGCTTAGGTGTCACCCGGGCACGCCACCTAGTGGGTGCGAGGCTAGCATGCCCAATGCCGCACACAGGTGCACAACGCTGCCGCCGCACTCAGGAACCTCTGGCCCACCTCAATAGGTGCCAAACCAACGCACCAGCCACTGCGCCAAGATTCCACCTGGGCATGCCCCAGTGGGCATGAAACAAATGCGCCACCCAAACCAATAGGCCCACAATAAACCTGCCTACTGGCAAATAGAAGCCTCCCCCTCTGCCAGAAGAGGAGAGCAATCAGTCTGCCTTGGATCCACCCGCCCTCGTGCGCAACAGGTCAACCTGCCCCCGGCCTTCACGAGGTAAGACATTCGCCTTTGGCTGAGGACAAAGGACAGTGAAATGAACTAGAGGTACTTTGTAATAAGTTTTGGGTGCTGGCCCTTGAGAAAGAGCTGGGAGAACAGCAGACTAGGTCCTAGTACAGAAGCATCCCAAGTGCTATGGGAGAAATCACTTAAGGAGACTGGTCCCCTCCAAGTGGCATCAACTGGAGACAGCAGCTCAACAACTGTATACAATAAGTTCACACCATAAGGCAGAAAATAAAAGCAGATCAACCTAAGAGGCAGAAAAAAACCCAATGTCCAAAATGGGGAAGCAGAATAACACCCCATTAAACAGAAACAACACTCCATCAAAAAGAAAGGAGGAATTCCCAGAAGGAAGGATAGATGACATAAAAGTAAGCAAGCTATCAGATATGGAATTCAAAACAATGGTAATGAGGAAGCTCAATGAACTCGACAAACTCAAAGAAAATGATAACGATCTCTAGAGGAGCTATAAAGAGCCCCAGGGAAGCTATAAGGAGCTTACTGAAAACTACACCATCATAAAAAAAAGACATAAAAACTATTAACAAGCACTAGGAAGAAATGAAGAATACAATTTCTGAACTGAGGAAGGCAGTAGAATCAAAGAAATGCAGGCTAAATGAAACAGAGGACCGTATCAGTGAGTTACAGGACAACAGAAAAAATTCCCAAACAATACAACAAAATGAAAAAATACTGAAACAGAATGAAGAGGCTTTAAGAGAACTGCAGGACAACATGAGACAAAACAATATTTGAATTATTGTGATAAAAGAAGAGGAAGAAGAAAAACAAGGGATAGAAACCCTGATTGAAAAAGTAATGACAGAAAATTTTTCTAACTGGATAAGAGAAAAAGTCATGCAAGTCCAGGAAGCACAGAGGGTCCCAATGAAAATGAATCCAAAAAGGCCTACTCTAAGGCACATCATAATTAAAATGGCAACATTCAAAGATGAAGAGAGAATCCTAAAAGCAGCGAGACAAAAACAGCAAATAACATACAAGGGAGCTCCGATAAGGCTATCAACTGATTTCTTGACAGAAACACTACAAGGCAGAAGGGAATGGCAAAAAATATGCCAAGCAATGAAAAACAAAGACCTACAACCAAGAATACTTTACCCAGCAAGGCTGTCCTTCAAAATGGAACGGGAAATAAGGAGTTTCCCAGACAAAGGAAGACTAAAAGAATACATCTCCACCAAACCAGCTTTGCAAGACATGCAAAAGGGAATGCTGTAAGAAAAAGAAGAAAAAGAGAGAGGGAGAGGAACACAAAAACAAAGGGAAATGAATAAATACCTGTCAATAATATCTTAAATGTAAATGGATTAAATGCTTCAAACAAAAGACATAGGTAAGCAGATTGGATACAAAAACATGACCCACATATATGCTGTCTACAGGACACACACCTCAAAACAAAAGATCTACACAGACTGAAAGTGAAGGAATGGAAAGAAGTATTCCAAGCAAATGGACATGAAAAAAAAGATGGGGTAGCAATAGTTATATCAGACAAAACAGATTTTAAAGCAAAGGCCGTAAAAAGAGACAAAGAAAGACATTTTATAATACTTAAAGGAACAATCCATCAAGAAGATATAAGCCTGGTAAACATATATTCACCCAATATACGTGCACCAAAATATATAAGGAAAATATTAGAAGACTACAAAAAATATATCAACAGCAAAATACTCATAGTAGGGAATTTTAATTCCCCATTGTCAACAATGGAAAAATCTTCCAAGCAAAGAAACACCAAGGATATTGATGCATTGAACAATACTCTAGACAAAATGGACTTAATTGATATATATATATATATATATAGAACTTTTCACCCCAGAGAAGCAAAATACACATACTTTTCAAATGCACATGGGACATGTTCAAAGACAGACCACATGGTAGGACACAAAACAAGCCTCAACAATTTCAAGAAAATTGAAATTATATCAAACATCTTCGCAGATCACAATGCCCTGAAACTAGAAATCAACCTCAAGAAAAAAACTCAAAAATATTCATACTCATGGAAAATGAATAACATGCTACTAAATAAACATGGGTTAACAATGACATCATGGAAGAAATAAAAAAGTTTCTGGAAACAAATGATAATGAACACACAACAGCCCAGAACCTACGAGATATAGCGAAATTAGTCCTGAGAGGAAAGTTCATAGCAATATAGGCCTATCGAAAAAACGATAGAAGAATCCCAAATAAAAAATCTAACCCGACAACTACAAGAACTACAACAACAACAACAAACAAAGCCCAGAACGAGTAGAAAAAAGAAAATCATCAAAATCAGAGCAGAATTAAATGACATAGAGACTAAACAAACAATTCAAAATATCAACAAAAGTAGGAGTTGGTTCTTTGAAAATATAAACAAAATAGACAAACTTTTAGCTAGGTTCATCAAGAAAAAAAGAGAGAGAACCCAAAGAAACAAAATCAGAAACAAAAAAGGAGATATCACAACCGATATCACAGAAATACAAAAGATTATAAGAAATTATTACAAACAAATATATGGCAAGAAACTTGACAACCTGGATGAAATGGACAAATTTCTAGAAACAAATAATATTCCAAAAATAAATCAAGAAGATGCAGAAAGCCTGTATAGAACGATAAGAAAAAGTTAAATTCAAAGAGTAATCAAAAAACTCCCGGTGCACAAAAGCCCTGGACAAGATGGCTTCACAGGCGAATTTTACAAAACGTTTAGGGAAGTACTAACACCTACTCTTCTCAAACTATTTCAAAAAATCCAAGAAGAGGGAAGACTCTCAAACTCTTTCTACAAAACCAGTATTACCCTAATTCCAAAACAAGGTCAAGACACAACAAAGAAAGAAAACTATAAGCCAGTATCACTGATGAACATAGGTGCTAAAATTCTCAACAGAATATTGGCAAACTGGATCCAGCAACACATTAAAAAGATCATATACTATGATCAAGTGGGATTCATCCCAGGGATGCAAGAATGGTTTAAAATTAACAAATCAATAAACACATTAAAAAAATGAAAGACAAAAACCACATGATCATATCGATAGAGGCCGAAAAGGCATTTGATAAAGTACAACACCCATTTATGATGAAAACACTCAGCAAACTGGGAATAGAGGGAGCATACCTCAACATAATAAAGGCCATATATGAGAAACCTGATGTCAACATCGTACTCAATAGACAAAACCTGAAAGAATTCCCCCTGAGATCAGGAACAAGACAAGGATGTCCACTCTCTCCACTTCTATTCAACATAGTATTGGAAGTTCTAGCCAGAGCAATCAGACAAGAAAAAGAAATAAAAGGCATCTACATTGCAAAAGAAGAAGTAAAACTGTCACTTTTTGAAGATGACATGATAGTATACATAGAAAATCCTATAGACTTCACCAAAAAACTACTTGACCTAATAACTGATTTTGGCAAAATAGCAGGGTACAAAGTCAATATCCAAAGATGTAAGGCATTTCTATACACCAAAAATAAAATATCAGTGATAGAAACTAGAAAAAATAAACCCATTACTATAGCAAAAAGAAAAATGATGTACCTTGCAATAAATTTAACCAAAAAGGTAAAAGACCTATACTCTGAAAGCTACATTACCCTGAAGAAAGAAATTAAGAAACATACAAATAAATTGAAGCAAAATCATGTTCATGGATGGAAAGAATCAACATCATTAAAATGCCCATACTCCCCAAAGCAATTTATAGATTCAATGCAATCCCTATTAAAACACCAGCAACCTATTTCACAGACCTAGAACAAATACTTCAAAAATTTATATGTAGCCAAAAAAGAGCCCAAATATCCACTGCAATCTTGAGATGGAAGAATGCAATAAAAAGCATCACAATACCTGATATCAAACTATACTACAAGGCCACTGTAATCAAAACAGCCTGGTACTGGCATAATGACAGACATATAGAACAATGAAACAGAATACAGAACCCAGAAATAAACCCAGGCCTCAAAGGTCAACTAATATTTGATAAAGGAGGAAGGAACATAAAATGAAATGAGAAGAGCCTCTTCAATAAATGGTGCTGGGAGAACTGCTGAACAGGAGCATGCAAAACAATGAAACTAGACCACCAACTTACACCACACACCAGAATAAACTCAAGATGGATCAAAGACTTAAATGTAAGCCGTGACACCATAAAAATCCTAGAGGAAAACATAAGCAGAAAAATTTCAGATATCCCACGTAACAATATTTTCACTGATACATCTTCTAAGGCAAGGAAAATAAAGGAAAGAATAAACAAATGAGACTACATCAAACCAAAGAGTTTCTGTTCAACAAAATATAACATCAGCAAGATAAAAAGGGAACCAACCATATCGGAAAACATATTTGCCAATGATATCTCAGAAAAGCGATTGATCTCCAAAATATATAAAGAACTTACTCATCTCAATACAAAAAAGACAGACAGCCCAATTAAAAAATGGGCAAAGGACCCGAACAAACACGTTTACAAGGAGGATATACAGAGGGTCCAGAGGCATATGAAAAAATGCTCTACATCACTAGCCATCAGAGAGATGCAAATAAAAACCACAATGAGATACCACCATACACAAGTCAGAATGGCCATCATCAACAAATCAACAAACAAGTACTGTCAAGGATGTTGATAAATGGGAACCTTAGTGCACTGCTGGTGGAAATGCAGACTGGTGCAGCCACTATGGAAAATAATATGAAATTTCCTCCAAAATTAAAAATGAAACTGCCTTTTGAACCAGTGATTCCACTACTAGGATTATACTCGAAGAATCCTAAAACCCTAATTCAAAAGAACTCATGCACCCCTATGTTCATAGCAGCACTGTTTACAATAGCCAAGTGCTGGAAACAGCCTAAGTGCCCATCTGTAGATGAGTGGTTCAAAAAACAGTGATACATTTACATAATGGAATACTATGCAGCAGAGAGAAAGAAGGAACTTCTGTCATTTGTGACAACATGGATGGAACTAGAGAGAATTATGCTTAGTGAAATAAGCCAGGCAAAGAAAGAAAAATACCATATGGTATCACCTAATATAGGAAACTAAAGAACAACATAAACAAACAAACTAAATAGGACAAGGAGCAGAATAACAGTCAATAGGGGGTAGGGGGAGGGAGAGAAGGTGGGTTAAGAAAGTGAAGGGTTTAGTCAAGGAACGTGTATAAATGACTCATGGACAACGGGGAGGGATATAATTGTGGGAGAAGGGGTGGGCTGGGTGGGGGAGAGCAATGGGGGAAAAATAGGACAACTGTAATTGAAAAATTAAAAAATAAAAATAAATAAAAAAGAAATGTGCTAGACACTAGGAAACATAAGTTTATAAGAACTAATTTGCCTCTTGAAGTGCTTTAAATCTACAGGAAGATAAAGATTAAAAAGGCAACACAACCAAGTGCTATAGCTGCTATGATAAAATTAGGTAGAAGTGGAACAGAAGGAGGTAGTTGTCCATTTTACCAAGATGGGAGGAATCAAGTTTCATAGAAGAAACTCTTGACCTAATTTGGAAAGATGAGATGTTCTCCAGCTGGACGGGAGATGCTATATAAGGGTACTCCAGAAAGAGAAAAATTAAGTAGACCCAGAGACATTAATTGTGTGAATGTGTATGTATATTTGTGTCTGTGATGTTGAATGGTGATGACACTTTTAGCTGGAGCCTTTGAAGCTATATTCATAGGTCATAATATGGTAGAACTTACTCTTTATCTTCTAGGCAATGGAGAGACTAAGAGTTCTAACCAAGCAATGCTGTGAAAACTCTGGCTTCAGGAGAAAGGATATGTTATAGGACAGCAAATATAAAGGTCTTGAGATGAGTAGGAAGGTTGTTAAATGAAATCAGGTTAGAAGGAAGATGGTGGAGGAATGAGGAGAGGCTGCGGTCTCTGGTTCCCGAGACCTGTCTGCAGGTTGGGCTAATTGCAGACAGAACATCTCAGTGAGCAGCTGGACACTGGCAGGAGTCCAACCAAGGCATTGCTGGATTAGAGAAAATCCATCTGGGAACAACCTGTTTAGTGAGGATAGCGGAGGAAAAGGGGATGAAACGGGATTCCTGGCTGGGGCGGCTGCCCGAGCAGCGGCTAGAAGGACACAAAGGCTTTTTGGCGACCACAGGCTACCAAGGAGAGCAGTTGGGAGTAGAACGGATCTCTGCCCGCTGGCAGAGACGGGACTCGACCAAGTGGCATTGGCGCTGAAGGACAGGAGACAGCGTGCTGCCGGGCAAGTGAGAACATAATTCTCCTTTATATTTTTCTCTAGTGGACGGTGGAGAGGGGAGGAAAGTTTGGGGGTGGTAGGCCATTCCTGAGGAGAGCAGGCGCAGTGGTGCACTCATCCATTCACTCTCCAACCCTACCCTTGGGTTGCGGGGGCGCGCATAGGGAAGTGCTCTCACGCACTGGCCCAGGTGCACGGGGCCATGAGTCCAGGCATCCCTCAGACACTCCCCAACGGACATAAGATCAGTGCCCCTACGGGCACAGGGAGGGCCCACTGAACAGGCAGAGAACCGTGCACAGACACCCCTAGACAGCTCCCGTGGGCGCCGGGCCTCAGGCCGGAAAGCAGACCACCAGCTCAGGCTCTGTTCGTGCCACCCCAGACGGATGAGGGAAGGCAGTCAGCTGCGGCGCCGGAACAGCGGGCGGCAGCAACTCACAGACACTCACTTCCACTGAGCACAAGTGTCCGCGCCCGCACTAAGAGGTCAGAGACCAACTCCTGGAGCTCAGCTCAGCGGGACTAAGGGCACGGGTACACGAGCATGAAAACACCGCAGCCCGGGGACAATAGGCGCCAATCGCGGGGCAAGTTCTCCGGACGCTCGCGCGCATGCAGGGGCTCCGGCGCAAGGACACCTCAACTGGCTCCGGCCAGCAGCAAGGGAGCGTGCCATGCTGGCAACCTCGGGTGCGCACCATTGCAGCAACCGCGGGCACACACCATTGCTGCAAGAAACAAGAACCTCTGAACCGCCAAACTACGCCAGCTATGGACGCAGAAAAAGAAGGCGACACAACAAGGCTAAAATGGACATCTGCACAAAAGAATTCGAGATAAAGTGGATAGAGTGATTCTCAATCAACAAGCCAGAAGGAATATCCTAACAAGAAAATCTAAAATATAACCAGACAGCATAAACAAAAGATATAAAAGGTACCCCAAGAACATCAGGCTCAGGAGATCAAAGAGACTGCACTACTGAAACCCCCAGATCTACCATAAAAAATCTCATACCACAAAGGTGGGAAGGCAAAGCAGACAAATCCAAATAACAAAAACAAACAAGAAGAATCCAACATGGTAAGACACAGAAACAACCTCTCAATGAAAAGAAAAGAGGAATCCCTGGAAAGAGAGGTAGATGGAATAGACATAGCCCAAGTGTCAGACATGGAATTCAAAACTATGGTGGTGAAGAAGCTCAATATGCTCAAAAACCTCAAAAACAACTATGACAACCTCCAAAGAAGTTACCAACAGCTCCAAGAAAATTACAGGGAACTTGCAGAGAACTACAGCAGCATAAAAAAAGACATAGAAACTATCAACAAGAACCAGGAAGAAATGAAGAATGCAATCTCTGAGCTGAAAAACACAATAGAATCAGTCAAAAGCAGACTAAACAAAGCAGAGGATCGGATTAGTGAGTTAGAGGATAATGTAGGTAATACTCTCAAATGACACAGAAAAATGAAAAAGAGATTGAAAAAATATGAACAAGATGTAAGGGAATTACGGGATAGCATTATAAAAATAATATCAGGATCATAGGAATAAGAGAGGGAGAAGAAAAGGAGCATGGAATTGAAAAACTGATAGGAGAAATAGTGACAGAAAATTTTCCAAACCTGATCAGAGAAAAAGTTATGCAAGTCCAAGAAGCGCTGAGAGTTCCAATAAAGAGGAACCCCCAAAAACCCACTCCAAGGCACATCATAGTTAAAACGGCAACATTCCAAGACAGAGAGAATCCTAAAAGCAGCAAGAGAAAAACAGCAAATAACATACAAGGGAGATCCAATAAGGCTATCGACCCATTTCTCAACAGAAACATTACAAGCCAGGAGGGAATGGTCAAAAATATTTCAAGCAATGAAAAACAAAGGCCTACAACCAAGAATACTCTACCCAGCAAGGCTCTCATTCAAAATAGAAGGTGGAATAAGGAGTTTCTCAAACAAAGGAAGACTAAAAGAATATATCTCCACAAAACCAGCACTGCAAGAGATGCTAAAGAGAATATTCTAAGAAAAAGGAAGAGAAAAAAACAAAAAAAGAGTAGAGGAACAGGGATACAAAAGGGAAATGAATCAATACATGTCAATAATAACCTTAAATCTAAATGGATTAAATGCTCCCATTAAAAGACATAGGGTAACAGAATGGATAAGAAAACAGGACCCACATATTTGCTGTCTACAAGAAACACACCTCAAAACAAAAGATTTACATAGACTGAAAGTAAAGGGATATAAAAAAATATTCCAAGCAAAAGGACCTGAAAAAAAAGCTGGGGTAGCAGTCCTCATATCAGACAAAACGGATTTCAAAGCAAGGGCAATAAAAAGAGACAAAGAAGGACATTTCATAATACTTAAAGGAACAATCCATCAAGAAGATATAACCCTGGTAAACACATATGCACCCAACATAGGAGCACCCAGATACATAAAGCAAATACTAGAATACCACAAGAAGGATATTAACAACAACACACTCATAGTAGGGGACTTCAACACACCATTATCAACAATAGACATATCATCGAAGCAAAGAAACACCAAGGATATACAGGCATTGAACAACACACGAAACCACATGGATTTAACTGATATATATATATAGAACTTTTCACCCCAAAGAAGCAAAATATATATTCTTTTCCAATGCACATGGGACATTTTCAAAGATAGATGACATGATAGGACACAAAAGAAGCCTCAACAAATTCAAGTAAATTGAAATCATATCAAGCATCTTTTTAGACCACAATGCCTTGAAACTAAAAATCAACCTCAGAGAAAAAAATCAAAGACACACAAACTCATGGAGAATGAATAACACGCTCTTAAATAATGAATGGGTTAACAATGACATCAAAGAGGAAATCAAGAAATTTCTAGAAACTAATGACATTAACACACAACAGACCAAAACCTATGGGACACAGCAAAAGCGGTCCTAAGAGGGAAGTTCATAGCAATACAGGCATATCTGAAAAGGCTAGAAGAATCTCAAATAAAAAACCTAACCATAAAGCTACAAGAACTAGAACAGCAACAACAAACAAAGCCTAGGACAAAAAGAAGAAAGGAAAGCATCAAGATCAAAGCAGAATTAAACGACATAGAAATGAAACGAACAATCCAAAAAATCAACAAAATTAGGAGCTGGTTCTTTGAAAAAATAAACAAAATTGACAAGCCTCTAGCCAGGCTCATTAAGAAAAAAAGAGAGAAGACCCAAATAAACAAAATCAGAAATGAAAGAGGAGAAATCACGACTGATACCTCAGAAATACAAACAATTATAAGAAATTACTACAAACAACTATATGGCAAGAAATTTGACAACCTAGTAGAAATGGACAGATTTCTAGAAACATATAACCTTCCAAAACTGAATCAAGAAGAAGTAGAAAGTCTGAACAGACCAATAACAAAGAAGGGAATTGAAACAGTAATCAGAAATCTCCCTGCACACAAAAGACTTGGACCGGATGGCTTCACAGGCGAATTTTACAAAACGTTTAGGGAAGAACTAACTCTTACGCTACTCAAAGTATTCCAAAAAATCCAAGAAGAGGGAAAAATCCCAAACTCTTTCTATGAAGCCAGTATTACCCTAATCCCAAAACCAGGTCAAGACACAGCAAAGAATGAAAACTACAGGCCAATATCACTGATGAACATAAATGCTAAAATCCTCAATAAAATTTTGGCAAACAGGATCCAACAATACATCAAAAAGATCATACACCATGATCAAGTGGGATTCATCCCAGGGATGCAAGGATGGTTTAATATTCGCCAATCAATAAATATAATACATCACCTAAAGAAAATGAAAGACAAAAATCACATGATCATATCTATAGATGCAAAAAAGCATTTGATAAAGTACAACACCCATTTATGTTGAAAACACTCAGCAAAATGTGAATAGAGGGAGCATACCTTAACATCATTAAGGCTATATATGAGAAGCCTGAAGCCAACATCATACTCAATGGACAAAAACTGAAAGCATTCCCCCTGAAATCAGGAACTAGACAAGGCTGTCCACTCTCCCCACTTCTATTCAACATAGTGTTGGAACTCCTAGCCACAGCAATCAGACAAGACAAAGAAATAAAAGGCATCCAAATTGGGAAAGAAGAAGTAAAACTATCACTATTTGCAGACGACATGATGGTATACCTAGAAAACCCTATAAACTCCACTAAAAGACTACTTGATATAATAAATGAATTTGGCAAAATAGCAGGGTACAAAATAAATATACAGAAATCTAAGGCATTTCTGTACACCAACAATAAAATCTCAGAGACAGAAGCAAAAAAGAAAATACCATTTACTATAGCAACAAGAAAAATAAAGTACCTAGGAATAAACTTAACCAAAGAGATAAAAGACCTGTACACTCAAAATTATGCAACATTGAAGAAAGAAATTAAGGAAGATACAAATAAATGGAGGCCAATACCATGTTCTTGGATGGGAAGAATCAACATCATCAAAATGGCCATACTACCCAAAGCAATTTACAAATTCAATGCAATCCCTATTAAAATACCAATGACATATTTCACTGACCTGCAACAAATCCTCCAAAAATTCATATGGAACCAAAAAAGACCCCGAATAGCAAAAGCAATCTTGAAACAGAAGAACACAGCAGGAGGAATCACGATACCAGACATCAAACAATACTACAAAGCCACTGTGATCAAAACAGTCTGGTACTGGCATAAGAACAGACATATAGATCAGTGGAACAGAATTGAAAGCCCAGAGATAAATCCAGGCCTCTATGGTCAACTCGTCGGCAGCCGTCCGTCTCGAGAGACGATGGTGTAGCTTCTTAAGAGTCTATCTGCACCGCCGAGAATGGTTGTGCAGTCCGACTCGGGAGTGACACGGTATCTGTCTCCTCCCGTGTTGAATTGACATCTTGCGATGACGCTGGAGTGTCCTCTCCAGTGAAGCTGAAGCTACAGAGCCTGGGCAGGGTGATATGGAGGGTCTGCTGTTGCCCATGCAGCAGACCCCCCCTCTCTTCGCAGCTGAAGGATCCAAGGGAAAGACGGAGTCAATACAGCTTGGCTTCAGGTGCGCCGCAGGAGTTGCCGGTGTTGACTACAACGTCAAACCGCCTTAGGGACTCCGGCTCCGGATTTTCTGTCGGGGTTTACTCCCTTAGCCTTTCCCCTGAAGAGGTATGCCGCAAGGCAGCGGAGGTTTTTTGGAATCAGAGTTTTCCTTCTCTGTCTATGGTCAACTAATCTTTGATAAAGAGGAAGGAACATAAAATGGAGTGAGAAGAGCCTCTTTAACAAATGATGCTGGGAGAACTGGACAGGGACGTGCAAAAAAATGAAACTAGACCACCAACTTACACCACACACGAGAATAAACTCAAGATGGATTAAAGTCTTAAATGTAAGCCGTGATACCATAAAAGTCCTAGAGGAAAACATAGGCAGGAAAATTTCAGATATCACATGTAACAATATCTTCACGGATACATCTCCCAAGGCAAGAGAAATAAAGGAAAAAATAAACAAATGGGACTACATCAAACTAAAAAGTTTCTGCTCATCAAAAGAAAACATCAGCAAGATGAAAAGGAAACCAACCATCATCATCGGCAGCCGTCCGTCTCGAGAGACGATGGCGTAGCTTCTTGAGAGTCTATCTGCACCGCCGAGAATGGCTGTGCAGTCCGACTCGGGAGTGACAATCCCTGCCGCACTTGTTACAGGTGAAGGCAGATGGCTGTTGTTGCTGCTGTTGACGCTGCTTCCACCTCGATCTTTTCTGGACCGCCTCCTCATTGCGTGCAGCCTCTGCGCGTGACGTACCTTGCCTGACCGCGAGCCTCCAGGCTAGGCGGTCGTCTGCTTGAACTTCCCATGTGTTGAGATTGATGGAGCATTGTGTCATGTCCTTTTTGCAGATGTCTTTGAACCGCAGTTTTGGGCGCCCTGTCATCCTCTGGCCTTCTGCTAGCTCGCCGTAGAGGAGGTCTTTGGGAATACAGCCTGCATCCATTCTTTTGACATGGCTGAGCCACCTGAGGCATCTCTCACTAAGAACTGCATGCAAACTGCTCATGTTGGCTCGCTTCAGCACCTCGGTGTTGGGAACCTTATCCTGCCAGGCGACATGCAGGATGCATCGCAGGCACCTCATGTGGAAGCTGTTGAGTTTCCTTTTGTGCCTTCCATAGGTGGTCCACGTCTCGCTGCCATAGAGGAGAGTGCTGAGTACGCAGGCTTGGTAGATGCGCAGTCTGGTTTTCTCAGTGAGGCTGGAATTGTTCCACACTCGCCGGTTCAGTTTGGCCATAACTGTGGCTGCCCTGGCGATTCTCCGGTTGACCTCCAAGTCAACTGACAGAGAGCTCGAGATGGTGGACCCGAGGTAAGTGAAGTCGTTGACAACCTCCAGGGTGTATCCGTCGATGGTGATGCATGGGGGAGTCCCCGTGCCTTGAGCCATAACGTTCGTCTTCGTCAGGCTGATGGCTAGTCCGAACTCCTTGCATGCGTGGGAAAGGCAAGTGACTAGCTGCTGGAGTTCCTCTTCGGAGTGTGATGTCAAGGCTGCGTCGTTGGCGAAGAGCATCTCACGGATGAGCACCTCTTTGACTTTGGTCTTGGCTTGTAGACGGGCCAGGTTGTAGAGCTTGCCATCGGATCTGGTGTGAATGAAGACACCCTCGCTGCAGTCCTTAAAGGCGTATTGGGGGAGCATGGAGAAGAAGATTCCGAACAGCGTAGGCACGAAAACATATTTGCCAATGATATCACAGACAGGGGACTGATCTCCAAAATATATAAAGAGCTGATACGACTCAATATCAAGAAAACAAACAACCCAATTAAAAAATGGGCAAAGGACCTGAACAAGCATTTCCCCAAAGAGGACATAGAGAAGGTCCATAGGTACATGAAAAAATGCTCAACATCATTGGCCATCAGAGAGATGGAAGTAAAAACCACAATGAGACACCACCTTACACCTGTCAGAATGGCCATCATCAACAAATCAACAAACAACAAATGCTGGCGAGGATGTGGAGAAACAGGAACCCTACTGCACTGTTGGTGGGAATGCAGACTGGTGCAGCCACTATGGAAAACAGTATGGAATTACCTCAAAAAACTAAAAATGGAACTGCCATTTGAACCAGTGATTCCACTGCTAGGATTATACCCGAAAAATCCTAAAACCCTAATTCAAAAAAACTTATGCACCCCTATGTTCATAGCAGCCCTGTTTACAATAGCTAAATGCGGGAAACAGCCTAAGTGCCCATCTGTAGATGAGTGGATCCACAAACTGTGGTACATCTACACAATGGAATACTATGTAGCAGAAAAAAAGAAGGAACTCCTGCCATTTACGACAACATGGATGGAACTAGGGAGAATTATGCTTAGTGAAATAATCCAGGCAAAGAAAGCAAAATACCATATGATATTACCCAATACAGGAAACTAAAGAGCAACACAAACAAATGAACTAAATAGGCAAAGACTAGAATAGTAGTCAGTAGGGGAGAGGGGGGAGGGAGAGAAGGGGAATAAGTAAGGGAAGGGTCTAGTCAAGGAACGTATATGAATGACTCATGGACATTGACAACGGGGAGGGATATAATTGTGGGAGAAGGGATGGGCTGGGAGGGGGGATCAATGGGGGAAAAATGGGACAACTGTAATTGAATAACCAAAAAATAAAATTTTAAAAAAAAGAAAGTAATCAGGTTAGAAATGGTAAGGCCCTACCTTAAGATGGTAAGAATTGGGAAAAAGAAGCACGTAATTCAAAAGATGCTGAAGATAATCCATAAAAGAAATCCCAGAGGCTAATATGGAAAGCATGTGAAATCTTAACAGTAATAAAGAAAATACTAATTAGAAACTTAAAGATACCACTTTCAAGCTATGACTTAAAATGTTTTAAAGATGACAATATTCAATATTAACAATGTTGAGGTTAAACCTACTTTTATACATCGTTTTACTAATTACCTATCTGTTAAATAATATGAAAATGGTTATATTAACTGAGACATATCCACTAGATGAAACTGTAAGAGACTCTGAGTCCCTCAGGTGGGTGAAAAAACTACTCAGACACTCTCCATCTAAGGAAGGAAGGGAGGCGGTTTTCTCTGAGGAAAATCACCCTCGTTTCTTTATTAGCCAGGTTTTTTATATACTTCCCACATGTGGAAATGCATAAAGAAAACATGCAGCCCTTCCCAAAATGGTAGAGAGTGAAAGGGAAATTCAGATCAATACAGGGTTGAAACATCCAGGTACAAAGCACAAGGTCAGAAACATTTCCTTTTACTTAATAGTTCTGTTTTTCACATTCTACTGACAAGGATTTGAGGTTATACAGAGAAAAACATAGCAGGTTCCCTGTTCCTTAAAAGCCAATTTGTATTTCTATTCTATCTTTAAAATGCTCTGGAGGGTGGGATTCAGAGCAAGCATGAAAGATAAGAAACCTGCTGGTTAAGTCCCAAGTGTCCGTTTTTGGACAGGTCTCCACACAGTGGTTGTCAAAGTCTTTCAAACCACACCTGCCTGTCTCCCACATGGAACTATTACACAGATACTTCTGAAAATTTTATAATAATGTGGGTAACTGCTTTAGCATTTACAACCATGGATTCAAACAACAAATACGTATTGGTCAACCACTATGCACCAACCACTGGATAGAAGCTGGTTTTACATCAGTGAAAAATATATAAATAATTCACAACTTCATGAATTTTAGTGTCTAGTGCATGAACAACAAAACAGATAATTTATTTAAACAAACCATAAAATTTGGTGAGGAGTGCCATGAAGGAAAAGATCATGGTGCAATGATTGAGAATAAAAGGTAGGGCAAGGTCAATATACCAAGATAAAGCAGCCAGGAAATATATCTCTGATGTTAGGTTTTAACAGAGGTTTGAAGATGAAAAAGAGATAGCCATATGAAGACCCCAGGAGAAATGACAATCAAGGCAAAGGAAAAAGGCCACAAAAAGCTACTGAGAAGGAAAAACATTGACTGTGTTTAATTAATTGAAAGAAGATCATTCGGACTTGGAAGTAGTGAGAGAGTAATAGGAATGGTAGGAGGTGAAAATGGAGAGGTGAGCAAAAGCTTGACCATGCAGAATCTTGTAGGCCCTGGCAGAAAATATTAGCTCTATTCTGAGTGCAATGAAAAGATATTTCTATAGAACGCATGTACATGGTTCAAAAGTCTAAACAATATTAAAACAAAAGGTATATTGTGATGAGTCTTGTTATTATCCCTGCATATTTTCCCTGGATATTTTCTCCTACTCATGCACAAGTAACCAGTTTCATGAGTTTCTTGTGAATCCTTTCAGAGTTCTTATGCAAATACAAATATATATTGTTTTGTCTCTACATCATATGCCGAAAGTTATATACCAGATATACTACTCTCTATGTTGATATTTTAATTTAGTAATATATCTTTGAGCTCTTTCCATTTCATTGCATGACTACATCCTTCATTCATTCATTATAGTTGCATGGTATTGTATCATGCAATTGTATCACAATTTATTTAACCAGTCAATTGTTAGATATTTAAGAATTTTAATCAAGTAATATGATCTTTCTTTCAAAAAGATGATTACTGATGATGTGTAGAGAATAAGTTGGAGAAAAAAAGTTAGAAACCATTGTCATAGTCATGTAAAAGAGGATGTTTGCTGAACCTAAGTGATAGCAATGGAGAAGTAAGAAGTGGATCAATATAAGATATAAAGTAAGGTAGAATAGGCAGGACTTGGTGATGTGTTATATGTGAGAGGTAAGGAAAAGCAGGGCATGAAAGATAACTCCTTAGCCTTTAGATTGAGCTGTTGGATAGTGGTTCTATTTCCTGAAATGGTCAAGACTGAAGGAGGAAACTCTGAGAAGGGGAAGTCAAAAACTCTGTGCATATCTTTTGGGTCTGAGATGTTTATGAACACTTCAGAACTAAAAATTAAGTAGGTGGCTGGAATTGTGAAACCGGATCTTAAAGAAGTTTGTGCTAAAGATAGATATATGGGAAATATCTTCATATCAACTTTTTAAAAGTCACAGCAATAAGTAAAATCACTGCAAACATGAATACAAAGTAAGAAGAGAAGCGGGGGAAGACATTAACTCTGCTGAACACCACCATTTGATGGTCAGATAAAGGAAGTTTTGTTGACAAAGGAAACTAAGAAAAAGTGGGAGAGAATACAAGGGAAATGAGCATCTCAAGGAAGAAGGGGTTGACTGTGTGAGCTGATAAGTGAAAACTGATGAGAACAAAAACTGGTAAAAATATTAGAGTATAGGGTTGTAAATATCTTTAATTATATATATGTGTGTGTGTGTGTGTGTGTGTTTATGTACTGTATAGACACATGCATATATATATATATATAAGCAAATACCTACATATACATATGTATATGCACATGTGCATATATAATGATGCATAGATATATCACTATGAATAGAAAACTGAAAGGAAATAAGCTAAAATATTGTAAAAAATCAAAGATCATATTATCTTCCTTTATCTTTCAAAGGTCATATCTCCCTTTATCTCATATTTCAATATTTTCCATTTTCTATAATTAATGTTTATTACTTTTATAATAAAAACTGCATTTAAAAATAAGAGATTAAAAAAAACCCCAACAAACAATAAGTGCTGACAAGGATGTGGAGAAAGGAGAACCCTTTTGTGTGGTTGGTGGGAATGCTGAATTGTGTAGCCACCGTGCTAATCAGTATGGAGATACCTCAAAAAATTAAAAAAGCATCTGCTTTTTGACCCAGTGATCCTGCTTCTGGTAATATATCCAAAGGAACCCAAAACACTAATTTGAAAGAACATAAGCACCCCTATTTTGATTGCAGCAGTATTTACAATGGCCAAGATGTGGAAGTAGCCTAAGTGTCCATCAATGGATGAGTGGATAAAACAACAACGGAATGTTTACATAATGGAATACTACTTGGCTATAAAAAAAAGAAGAAAAATTTACCCTTTGTGACAGTATAGATGGAACTAGAGAACATTACACTAAGTGAAATATGCCAGTCAGAAAAAGAGAACTATGTACTGTATGATTCCATTAATACATGAAATCTCATAAACAAACTGAACTAACAGGGAAAATGGGGACAACAATAGGAGACTTCCGGCCAAGATGGAGGCATAGACAGACATGCTGCATCTCCCCCCACAACTAAGAAGGAATAAAACTACCTCAAAATTAGAAACAACCAGAAGTTCCAGAAAATAAAACTGCATGGAAGTCCAGCAAACAAAAATATACATAAAGAAGAAATACTCATCCAAACAGGTAGGAGTGGAGGACCCAGGGCGGAGAGGATGCAGTGTAGTGGTAGCAGCAGCAGCAGCAGCAGTGGCAGGCCAGCAAAAAGCACACCTACACATTTAAAAAAGTCAGGAGGGACACCTGGGGAGATTTCCCAGCTCTTCAGCAGACCACACAGCTCACAGTCCCAGCACCGGGGAAAATCAAGCTTCATTGCTTTTGACTGTGCAAACCAATGGGGGTTGGGGCAGAGACAGAAACTGCTGGTCTCTCAGCAGAGTCTGCTTCTTTAAAGGGCCCCTACAGTACTAGAACATCCCACCCACTCTCGGAACAACAGCCAGAGAAACAGTTAGAGAGTCACCAGTCCCATAGGGAAGTGGGAGAAGTGCCTGGAAAAGGGGCGAGTGCTGGACAAGCGGCATTGTTCCCTCTCGGACTCCTCCCCCACATAAAGCACCACAACGTGGTGGAACAGGTCGCCCTGTACTGATGAATCCATAAGGCTCTGCCCCTTGCAATATAACAGGAGTGACAGCACTACGTAAGACACAGAAGCAAACACACACAGGAGACTTCCGGGAAAGATGAAGGCCTAAACTGACACGCTCCATCTCCTTCCAAAACTAAGAAAGAATACAACTACCACAAAACCAGAAATAACCAGAAGTTCCAGAAAAATAAATGGAAGTTCAACGTATGAAGTTATAAAGAAGTGGTGCTCATCTGGACAGGTAGGAGTGGTGAAGCTGGGGCAGACAGGTCAAGCTGTGCTGGCGATGGCAGCAGTGGCGATGGCGGTGGGACGGTGGTAAGCACAGACACCCGTATTTAAAGGGAGGTGAGAAGTGCCTGGAGAGCACTCCTGGCTGAAGACCAGACCCGTCAGCTTGCTATTCCAATGCCAGGGAAGGCAGTCCCCCATTGCCTTGGACTGTGAGGCCTAGAGGGGATGGGGATGCAGAGGGAGGCTCCCAGTCTCTCAGGAGAGAGTGAACAGCAAGAATCCATCTTGGACCCCACCCCCACAGAAAATGCCAGAGTGGTGAGAAGGGTCGCCCGGTTGTGAGGAGTGCACAGGGCACCACCCCCTATAGCCTGGGGAGGTGTGACAGCCCTGCCCAGGAAGCAGAGATAAACACAAAACTGTCAGGATGACACAGATCATGATAGAAATCCTGGTGGCTTTCTAAAACCAGGGATCAAGTAAACAAATTGAAACAGGGAAGAAAGAAACAGTTAACCAGTGCAGAAAGAGGAAACAAAAAGTGAGGGAAATGAGGAGAGGCTCAGAAACCTATGGGACAGCTATAATCGAGCCAACATCTGAATCATAGAGTTGCCAGAAGGTGAATAAGAACTAACAATTGAAAAATTATGTGAAAAAACAATGAAGCAGGACTTCCCTAACTTGGGGAAGGAAATAGACTTACAAGTCCAGTAAGCACAGAGAGTTAAAAAAAAAAAAAAAAAAAAAAAAAAAAAACTGGACCCAGGGGGAACCACACCAAGACACATTATAATCAAAATGTCAAAAATTAAGGATAAAGAGAGAATATTAAAAGCAGCAAGAGAGAAGAACAGAATTACATACAAAGTGGTCCCAATAAGACTATCAGCTGATTTCTCAAAAGAAACTGCAGACAAGAAGAGACTGGCAAGAAATATTCAAAGTAATGAAAAGCAAAAACCTACAACCACAATTACTCTATCCAGTGAAGCTGTCATTCAGAATAGAAGGGCAGAGAAAGTGCGTCCAGGACAAAGTAAAACTAAAGGAGTTCATCAGATCCAAACCACTGTTATATGAAATGTTAAAGGGACTTGTTTAGGAGAAAGAGGATCAAAACTAAGAACATTAAAATGAAAACCGTATCACAACGACCAACAACAGAAGCTAGGGAACCAAAACAAAGGCAAAAAGGTAGGCAACAAGAGTGGGAAAAAAATATATAGGTATAGAAAACCTTATGGGGGGAGGTAAGTGAGGAGGGGCAAGGAGGGAAAGGGATGGGGATGGTACAGGAGTTAAGAAGCATAGCAGGAGGGAGTGGAGTAGACAGGAAGATGTTGAGAACTCTATGCACAACCAACTAAGGGAGGGGCAACTGGAGGGAGGAGGGAACTGTGGGGAGGGGAACAAAGGGAAAAGAAATTGGGACAACTGTAACAGCATAATCAATAAAGCATATTTTTAAAAAAGAAAGAAAATGGGGACAGACTCATAGATGGAGAGCAGGATGACAGCTAGTGGTCGTTGCGGGAGATTAGGAGGTGGAGGAATTGAGCTGAAAGGAAAAAGGACTCATGGACATAGATAACAATGTGGTGATTGCTGGGGGAAGGGGGGCATAAGGGGACTGAAGGGTAATGGAAAAATAACAATAAAGATTAAATTAAATTTTACAAAATTAAATAAAATGACAGTAAATAAATCTGTGCTATTTCTGTGGTGCTTATCTATATATCTTAAAGAGTCAGTTAGGATGTTACTATGACAATCTAAATATAAGCTTCAAAAAGATAAAAATAAGAGATTTCTTAGCTAATCTTGACGTGGCCTTCACTTGCAAATAGAAATGTAGTATGACTAATGATCTGCGGGAAGACTATGAAAACCAGTTCTGTTTAATAAACAAAACTTATACCTTCTTGGAGGCTCTCCAAGAGGTCGATGTTATACTGATGGAGTGTGGGGAAGAGAGGGGAAGGTGTAATGTGGTATAGGAAACCCCAGCTCTCTGCAAGCTCTAAAGCCTGTTGCTTTTTCTGCTTTAATTTAAGCGAGTCACATTGCTGTGGCCCTTATCTTGAAACTGAAGCAACCTAGAACAAATTATCTTAACTTAAAGCAAGATAAGTTTAGAGTTTAACTTGAACCCCTACCTATTGGGAGCCGCTTATAACATTTGCATCACACTAATCCCCTTGTCCACTGTGGCCCTCAGTAACCTGGTAAAACACCAAGTCCCAATGATGTCAGCTTGAAGACTAGCCCTGATCTACTCGCAAATTTCAACATTGCCCCTTCAGAGATACCACAGTGGTTCTTGTATTGATCAATCCAAGAAAATATTTACCTGAGTAATCATGGAACCTGCATCACTTGTCATCTATCCAGATAGCCATAAGGCTGCATTTAGCTAGCCTGTTGAGATGGAGCATTTCTAAGCAAGTTCCAGTTCTAATATCCCAGAGCAGCAACTGCCAAATCTTATCAGAGCCTAGTCTATTTTGGCAAGACAAAAGATCCTACAAATACCCACCCAATGTTTAGCCATTGCCAACACCCCAAACACCGATAAGACTCAATGAAAGGACAAGCACTGCCATTAAATGGGGATGGTAGCCTCACTCCTGGCACCTTCTCCCACATCACACTTTCATAGTAACTGTCCTACAAAGTATCCCACTCATTTCAGTACCTGTGGTTAGATAGATTAATGTCTCCTTTCCAAAAATATCCAAGACCTAATCCCTTCAACCTCTGACTATGTTACTTTAAATGGCCAAAAGAGGACACTTTGAATTAAAAAAATTTTTCAAATTATAGTCTACATTCAATATTTTTTGTATTACTTTAAGGCATAATCATAATGGTTAGACAATCATATACTTTAAAGTGTTCCTTCTGATGTCCCCAGTACCCACCTGGCATCATACAAAGTCATTACAATATTATCGACTACAATATATATTCCATACACTGTACTTTACACCCACAGGACTATTTATTTATTTTTAACTTGATTGTTTATACTATTACAGTTGCCCCAATTTCCCCCCCTTAACCTGCCTCTTCCCTAGGAGGAGGGTGGCACAGAATTATTTTTTAACTACCAATTTGTACTTCTAATCCCTTCACTTTTTTTTAACCAAGTCACCTAACATCTCTCCTTTCTGGCAATCATTAGACTGTTCTCTATAAGTCTGTTTCAAATTTGTTTCTTTATTTTGTTCTTTAGATTCCACACGTAAGTGAAATTATATGGCATTTGTCTTTCTCTGTCTGATTTATTTCACTAAGCATAACACCCTCTAGGTCCATCCATGTGGTTGCAAATAATACAATTACATTATTTTTTAATGCTGAGTAATATTCTATTGAATATATGTACCAACACATTTTTATCCACTCATCTATTGATAGGCGCTTGGTTTACTTCCATATCTTGACTATTGCAAATAATGTTGCAATGAACATAGAGGGTGAACATATTTTTTCAAATTAGTGTCTTGGGTTTCTTTGGCTATATACTGAGAAGTGGAATGGCTGGGTCATATGGCAGTTCCATTTTTAATTTTTTGAGGAAATTCCATAGTGTTTTCCACAGAGGCTGCACCAATATTTATTCCCACCAACAGTGAAAAAGGGCTCCTTTTTCTCCACAACCTTACTAACACTCATTGTTTGTAGATTTATTTTTATTTTTTAATGTTTTTTATTGATTATATTGTTACAACAGTTCCAATTTTCTCCCCCTTGCTCCCCTCCACCCAGCACCCGCCTCCCCCAGCAATCCCCCCCAAGTCCATACCCCTGGTTCATAAAAATTAACTATCCCTCCCCTCAAATATTAGGACCCTTTGTAATCTTGTAAAGGACAATGGGCGAAGGTCTCAAGCTCCTCTAGCTGCTTCAAGCTGGACATGGTCGTCGTCCTACCTACCCTTGGGTCCAGAAAACCCTAATAAGAGTGGGGGTGTGGAGGGGAGGGTGGCCTTCCCACATGGGGAAGGATCGTGCAGACTCCAGGTCAGTTGGCTGTCTCCGGTCAACGGCGTGCTTGGTTTAACAGGCTGGTGTCCTTGTTGTGTTCTGGGGGCAACAGATTCGGCAAAAAGGGTTAAAAGACATCATTCAATCCATAACTACTAGATGACAAAAGACAGGGATTAATTTTTCAATGTTCCATATTAGGAAAAAAAAAAGGGGGGGCTTCTTTGTAAGAAGGTGTGCTAGGCACATCTCACCTGTCCAAAACCCTTTTGCCCATTATACTTAGTTTGGGCTGACGGAAATAGTTTAGGTTTTCCCCCTCTCAGACCTATGGGCCTTTTCTGTCCAAGCCATTAGGATAGAAAAGAGAAACCCATTTTAAAGTGAAGCCCACAGACCTCCCCATTCTTCCCCAACCCAGCCACTTAGTTCAGCCAAACCATTGAGTCTCAGGAGGCAGCGCTGCAGAGAGGATTAAGTGAGGCTTATGCGTACAGACAATCACTCAGGTAATGCGATCATAGGCTTATGTCCTTTGAAAACAGAAAACACGTGTTAATTTATGTAACATAACCCGCAAACAAGTCTCTAAATCTGTAAGACTGTCTTATTGGGAAGATATCTAGTTGCAAGGCACTTGAAATTCTATTTGCCTGCAACTTGAATATCTTTGATAATATCACAGACATGGTTTAATTTTCAAGTGAAACCATATTTTAAATGAGAAGAAACTTTTAAGACGGTTAGTTGCACTATTTTATACTCCACTACTGATCATTGTGATTTCCTTGAATAATAATTTTTCTCCCTAAGGTTACCCTCCTTGTCTTTAAAGGGACTATATTAAGTCCATTTTTAATTTATCCTGTTCGTTTGCATAAACATAACAAGAGCAGCAAATGATCACTTATGATCTTTAGTTCTGCTTTGCTGGAAATTACCCAAGGAATATTTGGGGTGACCCTCAGTCTGTTCTTCAGGGCACGGAAGCTGTGCCACATATCTGGCATTCATCCTTGCCTGTACACACCTGTTTTTTCCAAGTCTTTCTGGTTTTTCATTGCGCCTTAAGGTCCCTTCTAGCCATCTTTCAGGAAAACAACCTTCGTTCCTTCCCTGGAAAGATTGCTGTGGACCGCACAACCAACCATGGTACCAGGCCTTTTATCTCACGGGCTTTTATTATCTTTGAAAGTCATTCCCAGTTCCTCAGGGCTTTTTGGTAACAATCTGAGCCCAAGTATGTTTCCTTTAGGCTTGACATTCCAGTCAAAGACTTGGTCAAAAAAAAAAAAAAAGAAAAAAAAAGGAACCTCTATTGACAACTGGTCTTATTAGTTCTATGCAAAGAAACCTATGTCATTACTTACTTGTTTAGAATGCCAAACTCTGGAGGGATCAAATAGGGAGAAAAATATACAACGTGAAGGAAAATCTTTTCCTAATATTCACTGAACTGGCATTTCCATTCTTCATATTTTCATTTTTCCCCCACTAAAAAAATTTTTTTGTTTGTTTTTCCATTACAGTTGTCTCACTTTTTTAGCTCTCTTGTTTCCCTGCACCCTGTCCCTCCCCTCCCCCACATTTAGTCTCCACTCAGTTGCCCCTGTCTGTGGGTCATTCATTTTTTTTTTTTACTTGACCCTTCCCCTTACACCCTTCTTTTCCTCCCCCTCTCCCTCCTTGTTACTGTTAGTCTACTTCTTGGTTACATACCTCTGGTTCAATTTTGCTCATTTGTTTGTGTTGTTCATTAGTTTCCTGTAATAGGTGACAGCATAAGGTATTTTTCTTTTGTTGCCTGGCTTATTTCACTAAGCATAATTTTCTCTAGTTCCATCCATGTTGTTGCAAATGGTGGAAGTTCCTTCTTTCTTTCTGCTACATAGAATTCCATTGTGTAAATGTACCACAGTTTTTTGATCCACTCATCTACAGATGGGCATTTAGGTTCTTTCCAGCATTTGGCTATTGTAAATAGTGCTGCTATAAACATTGGAGTGTACAGGTTCTTTTGAATTGGTGTTTCGGGATTTTTTGGATATAATCCTAGCAATGGAATTGCTGGTTCAAAAGGCAGTTCCATTTTTTGTTTTTTTAGGAAATTCCAAACTGTTTTCCACAGTGGCTGCACCAGTCTGCATTCTCACCAGCAATGCACCAGTGTTCCCGTTTCTTCGCATCCTCTCCAGCACAAGTTGTTTGTTGATTTGTTGATGATGGCCATTCTGACTTGTGTGAGGTGATATCTCATTGTGGTTTTTATTGGCATCTCTCTGATGGCTAGTGATGTTGAGCATACTTTCATATGTCTATGGGCCCTCTGTATGTCTTCTTTGGAGAAGTGTTTGTTCAGGTCCTTTGCCCATTTTTTAATTGGGTTGTCTGTCTTCTTGGTGTTGAGTCGTATGAGTTCTTTATATATTTTGGAGATCAATCCCTTGTCTGAGATGTCATTGGCGAATATATTTTCCCATATGGTTGGTTTCCTTTGCATCTTGCTGATGTTTTCTTTAGCTGAGCAGAAACTTTTTAGTTTGATGTAGTCCCATTTGTTTATTCTTTCCTTTATTTCCCTTGCCTTAGGAGATATATCAGTGAAAATGTTGCTACGTGGGATATCTGAAATTTTCCTGCCTATTTTTTCCTCTAGGACTTTTATGGTGTCACGGCTTACATTTAAGTCTTTGATCCATTTTGAGTTTATTCTGGTGTATGGTGTGAGCTGGTGGTCTAGTTTCATTTTTTTGCATGTCCCTGTCCAGTTCTCCCAACACCATTTGTTGAAGAGGCTCTTTTCACTCCATTTGATGTTCTTTCCCCCTTTGTCAAATATTAGTTGACCATATGAACCTGGGCTTCTTTCTGGGCTCTCTATTCTGTTCCATTGATCTATATGTCTGTTTTTATGCCAGTACCAGACTGTTTTGATTACCGTGGCCTTGTAGTATAGTTTGATATCAGGTATTGTGATTCCTCCTATGTGTTCTTCTTCAAAATTGCTGTGGCTATTTGGGGTTTTTTTTGGTTCCATATAAATTTTTGAAGTATTTGTTCTAGGTCTGTGAAATATGTTGCTGGTATTTTAATAGGGATTGCATTGAATCTATAAATTGCTTTGGGTAGTATGGACATTTTAATGATGCTGATTCTTCCCATCCATGAGCATGGTATATGCTTCCATTTATTTGTATCTTCTTTAATTTCTTTCTTCAGTGTTATGTACTTTTCTGTGTACAGGTCTTTTACCTCTTTGGTGAAGTTTATTCCTAGGTATTTTATTTTTCTTGTTGCTATGGTAAATGGGATTTTTCTTTCAGTTTCTATCTCTGAGTTTTTATTGTTGGTGTAGAAAAATGCCTTCGATTTCTTAATATTGACTTTGTATCCTGCTATTTTGCCGAATTCACTTATTAGATTGAGTAGTTTTTTTGTGGAGTCTAAGGATTTTCTATGTACACTATCATGTCATCTGCAAATAATGAAAGTTTTACTTCCTCTTTTCCAATTTGGATGCCTTTTATTTCTCTTTCTTGTCTGATTGCTGTGGCTAGAACTTCCAAGACTATGTTGAATAGGAGTGGAGAGAGCGAACATCCTTGTCTTGTTCCTGATCTCAGGGGGAATGCTCTCAGTTTTTGCCCATTGAGTATGATGTTGGCTTCAGGTTTCTCATATATGGCCTTTATTATGTTGAGGTATGCTCCCTCTATTCCCATTTTGCTGAGAGTTTTTATCATAAATGGGTGTTGTACTTTATCAAATGCTTTTTCCGCATCTATTGATATGATCATGTGGTTTTTGTCTTTCATTTTGTTTATGTGGTGTATCATTTTTATTGATTTGCGAATATTAAACCATCCTTGCATCCCTGGGATGAATCCTACTTGATCGTGGTGTATGATCTTTCTAATGTGTTGCTGGATCCGGTTTGCCAATATTTTGTTGAGGATTTTAGCATCTATGTTCATCAGCGATATTGGTCTGTAGTTTTCTTTCTTTGTTGTGTCTTGACCTGGTTTTGGAATTAGGGTTATACTGGCTTCATAGAACGAGTTTGGGAGTCTTCCATCTTCTTGTATCTTTTGGAATAGTTTGAGGAGGATAGGAGTTAGTTCTTTCCTAAATGTGTTATAGAATTCACTTGTGAAGCCATCCGGTCCTGGGCTTTTGTGTGCTGGGAGTTTTTTGATTACTGCTTCAATTTCACTAGCTGTTATTGTTCTATTCAGACTTTCTGCTTCCTCTTGATTCAGTTTGGGAAGACTATAATTTTCCAGGAATCTGTCCATTTCCTCTAGGTTGTCAAATTTCTTGCCATACAGTTGTTCGTAATAATTTCTTATAATTCTTTGTATTTCTGTTGTATCAGTTGTGATTTCTCCTCTTTCGTTTCTGATTTTATTTATTTGGGTCCTCTCTCTTTTTTTCTTGATGAGCCTGGTTAAAGGCATGTCAATTTTGCTTATCTTTTCAAGGAACCAGCTCCTACTTTTGTTGATCTTTTGAATTGTTACTTTAGACTCTATGTCATTTAATTCTGCTCTGATCTTGATGATTTCCTTCCTTCTACTTGATCTGGGTTTTGCTTGTTGTTCTTCCTCTAGTTCTTGTAGCTGTAGGGTTAAATTTTTTATTAGAGATTCTTCTAGCTTTTTTAGGTAGGCTTGTATTGCTATGAACTTTCCTCTCAGGACTGCTTTCGCCGTATCCCATAGGTTTTGGATTGTTGTGTGTTCATTATCATTGATTTCCAGGAACTTTTTGATTTCTTCCTTGATGTCATTGTTAACCCATTCATTATTTAATAGCATGTTATTCATTCTCCATGAGTTTGAATGTTTTTGAGTTTTTTCCTTGAGGTTGATTTCCAATTTTAAGCCATTGTGATCTGAGAAGATGCTTGATATAATTTCAAATTTCTTGAATTTATTGAGGCTTGTTTTGTGTCCTACCATGTGGTTTATCTTTGAAAATGTTCCATGTGCACTTGAGACATATGTATATTTTGCTTCTTTGGGGTGTAAACTTCTATATATATCGACTAAGTCCATTTGATCTAAAGTGTTGTTCAGTGCCTCAATATCTTTGGTGTTTCTTTGCTTTGAAGATCTGTCCATTGTTGACAATGGGGTGTTAAAGTCCCCTACGATGAGTGTGTTGCTGTCTATATCTTCCTTGGAGTCTTTCAAAATTTTCCTTATATATTTGGGTGCTCCTAAGTTGGGTGCATATATATTTATAAGGGTTATATCTTCTTGATGGATTTTTCCCATAAGTATTATGAAATGTCCTTCTTTGTCTCTTTTTATGGACTTTGCTGTGAAATCTGTTTTGTCTGATATAAGTATTTCTAACCCGGCTTTTTTTTTACATGTCCATTTGCTTGAAATACTTTTTTCCATACCTTTACTTTCAGTCTGTGTAGATCCTTTGTTCTAAGGTGGGTCTCTTGTAGACAGCATATATGTGGGTCATTCTTTCTAATCCATTCAGCTACCCTATGTCTTTTAATTGAAGCGTTTAATCCATTTACGTTTAAGGTTATTACTGATAAGTACTTATTCATTGTCATTTTTCCCCTTTGTACTCGTGTTCTTCTCTGTCTCTTTCTGTTTCTTTATCTTCTTAGAGCAGACCCTTTAGCATCTCTTGCAATGCTGGTTTGGTGGAGATGTATTCTTTTAGTCTTCCTTTGTCTGAGAAACTCCTTATTTCGCCTTCCATTTTGAATGAGAGCCTTGCTGGGTAGAGTATTCTTGGTTGTAGGCCTTTGTTTTTCATTGCTTGGAATATTTTTTGCCATTCCCTTCTGGCTTGTAGTGTTTCTGCTGAGAAATCTGAGGATAGCCTTATTGGAGCTCCCTTGTATGTTATTAGTTGTTTCTCTCTTGCTGCTTTTAGGATTCTCTCTTTGTCTTTGAATGTTGCCATTTTAATTATGATGTGTCTTGAGGTGGGCCTGTTGGGGTTCATCTTCATTGGGACCCTCTGTGCCTCCTGGATTTGCGTGACTCTTTCTCTCCCCATGTGAGGGAAGTTTTCTGTCATTAGTTTTTCAAAGAGGTTTTCTATCCCTTGCTCTTCTTCTTCTCCTTAAATTCCAATGATACGGATATTGTTACGTTTCATGTTGTCCTGCAGCTGTCTTAGAACCTCTTCAGTCTTATTCAGTCTTTTTTCATTTTTTGCATTGTCTAGGAGTTTTTGTGTACTTTGTCCTCCAGCTCGCTGATCCGATCTTCTGCTTCCTCTAGCCTGCTTTTAATTCCTTCTACTGTGTTCTTCAATTCAGAGATCGTATTCTTCATTTCCTCCTGGCTCTTATTGATAGCTTCCATGTCCTTTTTGATGCTGGTATAATTCTCAGTAAGTTCCTTATAGTTCTTCTGGAATTCACTGTAGTTTTTCTGGAGTTCTTTGTAGTTTCCGCTGAGCTCATTTAGCTTCTCCATAATCCATGTTTTAAATTCCGTATCTGATATTTTGCTCCCCTCTATTTCATTTAGCACTCTTTCTGGGGATTCTACCTTTCCTTTTGGTGGGGGGTTGTTTCCCTGTCTCCCCATTTTTGTGAATCCTTTTGTTTGTTGGTGCTTCTTAGAATGATCAGTTCTTCCTGGATCTGCCTCTGGTAGCGTCAGATCATGTACCAGACTGGCCCTAGGCAGCTTATTGGAGGCTTCCAGTCATCTGCTGCCTTTGTCTCTCTTCTTTAGTTGTTACTATACTCAATCTGTGATCAGCCGTCAGGCTTAAGGACCGTTGGTGTGGCAACTTAATTCCTGTAGGCAGGGCTTTTATTTCCCCTTAGTATGACGCCACTTGGAGGGGAATGGTCTGTCTGCTGTACTGGGGCTGAGTCAGCACTGGCTGGTCCTGGGAGGGGGTTAGTGTAGCTTCCACTTACTCCTCTGCCCTCCTGGATCTCCGTCTGTGTTGTCGTTGATGATATTTCTTTAATCTGTCTGGTTGTATTTCAGCTACTTTTTGGTGGATCTTTTTCTTTGGTTAGTTGATTGAGAGTCACTCTGCCCACCTTGTCTTGAGTTCTTTTGTGAAGGTGCTGTCAGTCACTCCTCTCCGCATTTGTTCCTCCTGGATTGTCTCCTTAACAGGAGCGAGCTGAGAACACTGTCCCTACTCCGCGGCCATCTTGCCCCCCCCCCTGTTTGTAGATTTATTGATGATGACAGGAATGAAGTGATACCTACTTGTGGTTTTAATTTGCATTTCTCTTATGATTAGTGATGCTGAGTATCTTTCTGTATGTCTTCTGACCATTTGTATGTCTTCTTTAGAGAAGTATCTATTCAGGTCATCAGCCCATTTTTAAATTGGGTTTACTTGGTGTTGAGTTATACGAGTTCTTTATGCATTTTGAATATTAACCCCTTATTTGATGTATCATTGGCAAATATGTTCTCCAATTCAGTAGGTTTTTTTTTTTCATTTTGTTAATGATTTCCTTTGCAGTGCAAAACCCTTTTAGTTTAATATAGTCCCAATTGTTTATTTTTTATTTTGTTTCCCTTGCCAAAGGCAATATATTAGAAAAAATGTTGCTAAGAGAAATGTCAGAAATTTTACTGCTTATGTTTTCTTCTAGGAGTTTTATGGTTTTGAGTCTTATACTTAAGTCTTTAATCCATTTTGCATTATTCTTGTATATGGTGTAACAAGATGGTCTAGTTTAATTTTTTGCATGTATCGGTGCAACTTCCCAAAGCATTTATTAAACAGACTATCTTTATCCAATTATATATTCTTGCTTCCTATATTAATTGACCATATAAGTGTGTGTTTATTTCTGGGCTTTTTAAATTATGTTCCATTGATCTATATGTCTATTTTTATTCCAGCTCCATGCTGTTTTGATTACTATAATTCTGTACTATAGTTTGATATCAGGTAATGTGATACTTCTAACTTTGTTCTTCTTTCTCAAGATAATTTTGGCTATTCAGAGTTACTTGTGTTTCTGTTTAAGTTTTTTGATGCTTTTCTCTAGATCTGTGAAAAACACCATTATTATCTTGATAGAAATTGCATTGAATCTACAGATTTCAAAGGCACATTCATTTATTGTGGATTTTTGCAGTAATTCAGTAATTTTTTTTATTTTTAATACATTGTATTAAAATTTTGTGACCATTAGGAAAACAACTTAGGAATCACTAGTGAGTTTTGAAGCATCCTTAAATTGAGTGAGATACCTCCCTTACCTCATCCTTGTACAACCTTGCATAGACTAATAGAATTAATCACATTGTTCTTTGTTACCCATTTCTAAATCTGTCTACTCTCTAGACTAGTTCCATTAAGAATTCAGACCACAGAGACCCGTCTGTAGTTGGGACTAATTGCAGGCAGAACATCTCAGTGAGCAGCTGGACACTGGCAGGAGTCGAGCCTTGGCATTGCTGGATTAGAGAAAAACCATCTGGGAACAACCTGTTAAGTGAGGATAGTGGAAGAAAAAGGGATGAAAAGGGATTCCTGACTGGGGTGGCTGCCCGAGCTGCGGCTGAAAGGACACAAAGACTTTCTGGCGACCAGAGGCTTCCCCAGAGGGAAGTCAGGAGGAAAGCGGATCTCTGCCCACTGGCAGAGATGGGACTCGACCAGGCAGCATTGGCGCTGGAAGACGGGAGACAGCGTGCTGCTGAGCAAGTGAAATCGTATTTTTTCCTTTGTATTTTTCTCTTGTGAACAGCAGAGAGGTGGGGGGAGTTTGGGGGTGAAAGGACATTCTTGAGGAACACAGGCGCAGAAGTGCACTCTCCCACTCCCCACTCTCCCCTTGGGTCGCAGGTGCACATAGGGAAGTGCCCTCATTTACTGGCCCAGGTGCACAGGGCCGCAAGTCCAGGTGCCCCTCGGACACACTCCAACAGACATAAGATCAGTGCTCCAATGGGCGAAGGGAGGGCCCACTGGATACGCAGAAGACTGTGCGCAGTCGCCCCTGGCCAGCTCCAGTGGGCGCCAGGCCGGAGCAAAAAGCATTTGCTCAGGCTCTGCTCATGCCCGCCCAGGCGGGTACGGGAATGATGGGGGGCTGCAGCGCCTGAACAGCAGGCAGCAGCGACTCACAGACACTCACTTCTACTGAGCACAAGTGTTGGGGGCCTCACCCTAAGAAGCAAAAGACTAACTCTCAGAGCGCTGGGCAGCAGACCTGAGGCTAGCCCCCCGGCCGCCTTGGGCTAGCACGGGCGCACGAGCGCAAAAACACCTCGCCGACATCAATAGGCACCAATCACTCACTTCCACTGTGCACGAGTGTCTGGGGCCCAGCACTTGCAGGCAAGAGACCAACTCCCAGAGCACAGTGCGGCAGGCCTGAGGCTAGCTCCGTGGCCACCATGGGAAACTCCTGGAGTGCTGCACAGCGGACTGAGGGAAGCTCTCAGGCCGCTTTACCAGCTCACAGGCGTGCCTGCAAGGACACCTTGGCTAGCTCCAACAGGCACCCAAGGAACCTGCAGTGTGGGGGCCCACTGCTGCAAGGAACAGGAACCTCTGACCCACCTCATTAGAACAACTGTGGATACAGAAAAACAAGACAACACACAAAGGCTGAACTGACATCTCCACAGAAGAACTAAAGATAAAGTGGATTGAGTGACTCTCAGTCAACTAGCCAGGAGGAAGATCCTAACAAAAAGCATCTGAAATATAACCAGACAGCATAAACAAATGACATAAAAGGTACCCCAAGGACATCAGGCTCAGGAGATCAAAGAGACTGCACCACTGAAATCCCCAGATCTACCATAAAAATCTCATACCATAAAGGTGGGAAGGCAAAGCAGACAAATCCAAATAACAAAAACAAACAAGAAGAATCCAACATGGTAAGACGCAGAAACAACCTCTCAATGAAAAGAAAAAAGGAATCCCCAGAAAGAGAGGTAGATGGAATAGCTATAGCCCAAATGTCAGACATGGAATTCAAAACATTGGTGGTGAAGAAGCTCAATATACTCGACAACCTTAAATACAACTATGACAACCTCCAGGAAGTTACCAACAGCTCCAAGAAAATTACAGGGAACTTGCAGAGAACTACAGCAGCATAAAAAAAGACAGAGAAACTAACAACAAGAACCAGGAAGAAATGAAGAATGCAATCTCTGAACTGAAAAACACAGTAGAATCAGTCAAAAGCAGACTAAATGAAGCAGAGGATCATATTAGTAAGTTAGAAGATAATGTAGGAAAAAATTCTCAGATGATACAGCAAAATGAAAAAAGATTTAAAAAGTATGAAGAACAGGTAAGGGAGTTACAGGACAGCATAAGGAAGAACAATGTAAGAGTAATGAGAATTACAGAGGGCTCAGAAGAACAAGGAATAGATAAACTGATAGGAGAAATAGTGACAGAAAATTCTCCCAACCTGATGACAGAAAAAGTTATGCAAGTCTAGGAAGCACAGAGAGTTCCAATAAAGAGGAACACCCCAAAACCCCCTCCAAGGCATATCATAGTTAAAATGGCAACATTCCAAGACAAAGAGAGAATCCTAAAAGCAGAAAGAGAAAAACAGAAAATGACTTACAAGGGAGCTCTAATAAGGCTATCAACTGATTTCTCAATAGAAACACTACAAGCCAGAAGGGATTGGTCAAAAATATTTCAAGCAATGAAAAACAGAGGCCTACAACCAAGAATACTCTACCAAGCAAGGCTCTCATTCAAAATAGAAGGTGAAATAAGGAGTTTCTCAAACAAAGGAAGACTAAAAGAATACATCTCCATCAAACCAGCATTTCAAGAGATGCTAAAGGGAATATTCTAAGAAAAAGGAAGAGAAAAAACAAAAAAAGAGTAGAGGAACAGAGGTACAAAGGGAAATGAATAAATACATGTCAATAATAACCTTAAATGTAAATGGATTAAATGCTCCAATTAAATGACATAGGGTAACGGAATGGATAAGAAAACAGGACCCACATATTTGCTGTCTACAAGAAACACACCTCAAAACAAAAGATTTACATAGACTGAAAGTAAAGGGATATAAAAAAATATTCCAAGAAAACGGACCTGAAAAAAAAGCTGGGGTAGCAGTCCTCATATCAGACAAAACGGATTTCAAAGCAAGGGCAATAAAAAGAGACAAAGAAGGACATTTCATAATACTTAAGGGAACAATCCATCAAGAAGATATAACACTGATAAACATATATGCACCCAACATAGAAGCACCCAAATACATAAAGCAAATACTAGAAGACCACAAGAAGGATATTAACAGCAACAGACTCATAGTAGGGGACTTAAATGCTCCATTATCAACAATAAACAGATCTTCGAAGCAAAGAAACAACAAGGATATACAGGCATTGAACAACACACTAAACCACATGGACTTAACTGATATATATAGAACTTTTGACCCCAAAGAAACAAAATATACATTCTTTTCTAATGCACATGGGACATTTTCAAAGATAGACCACATGATAGGACAGAAAACAATCCTCAACAAATTCAAGAAAATGGAAATCATAGCAAGCATTTTTTCAGACTACAATGCCTTAAAACTAAAAATCAACCTCAGAGGAAAAATTAAAGACACCCAAACTCATGGAGAATGAATAACAAGCTATTAAATAATGAATGGGTTAACAATGACATCAAGGAAGATATCAAGAAATTTCTAGAAACAGCAAAAGCAGTCCTAAGAGAGAAGTTCATAGCAATACAGGCATATCTGAAAAGGATAGAACAATCTCAAGTAAAAAAATCTAATTCTAAAGCTACAAGAACTTGAAGAACAACAACAAACAAAGCCTTGGGCAAAAAAAGGAAGGTAATCATCAAAATCAGAGCAGAATTAAATGACATAGAGACCAAATGAGCAATTCAAAAGATCAACGAAACTAGGAGCTGGTTCTTCAAAAAAATAAACAAAATTGACAAGCGTCTAGCCAGGCTCATCAAGGAAAAAAGGAGAAGACCCCGATAAACAAAATCAGAAATAAAAAAAGGGAAATTACGACTGATACCACAGAAATACAAATGATTGGAAGAAATTACTACAAACAACTGTATGGCAAGAAATTTGACAACCTAGAAGAAATGGACAAATTTCTAGAAACATATAACCTTCCAAAACTGAATCAAGGAGAAGTAGAAAGTCTCAGCAGACCAATAACAAAGAAGGAAATTGAAACAGTAATCAAAAATCTCCCTGCACACAAAAGCCCTGGACCGGATGGCTTCACAGGCGAATTTTACAAAACATTTAGGGAAGAACTAACTCCTACCTTCCTCAAACTATTCCAAAAAATCCAAGTAGAGGGAAAAATCCCAAACTCTTTCTATGAAGCCAGTATTACCCTAATCCCAAAACCAGGTCAAGACACAACAAAGAAAGAAAACTACAGGCCAATATCACTGATGAACATAGATGCTAAAATCCTCAATAAAATTTTGGCAAACAGGCTCCAGCAATACATCAAAAAGATCATACACCACAATCAAGTGGGATTCATCCCAGGGATGCAAGGATGGTTTAATATTCGCAAATCAATAAATATAATACATCACCTAAAGAAAATGAAAGACAAAAATCACATGATCATATCTATAGAAGCGGAAAAAGCATTTGATAAAGTACAACACCCATTTATGATTAAAACACTCAGCAAAATGGGACAAAATGGGAATAGAGGGAGCATACCTTAACATCATTAAGGCTATATATGAGAAGCCTGAAGCCAACATCATACTCAGTGGACAAAAACTGAAAGCATTCCCCCTGAAATCAGGAACTAAACAAGGCTTTCCACTCTCTCCACTTCTATTCAACATAGTGTTGGAAATTATCGCCATAGCAATCAGACAAGACAAAGAAATAAAATGCATCCAAATTGGGAAAGAAGAAGTAAAACTATCACTGTTTGCAGATGACATGAAAACCCTGTAAACTCCACTAAAAGACTACTCGATATAATAAGTGAATTTGGCAAAATAGCAGGGTACAAAATAAATATACAGAAATCTAAGGCATTTCTGTACATCAACAATAAAATATTGGAGACAGAGGACAAAAAATAAAAATTACATTTACTATAGCAACAAGAAAAATAAAATACCTAGAAATAAACTTAACCAAAGCGATAAAAGAACCGTACACTGAAAATTACACAAAAATGAAGAAAGAAATTAAGGAAGATACAAATAAATGGAAGCAAATACCATGTTCTTGGATGGGAAGAATCAACATCATCAAAATGGCCATACTACCGAAAGCAATTTACAAATTCAATGCAATCCCTATTAAAATACCAATGACATATTTCACTGACCTAGAAGAAATCCTCCAAAAATTCATATGGAACCAAAAAAGACCCCGAATAGCAAAAGCAATCTTGAAACAGAAGAACACAGCAGGAGGAATCACGATACCAGACATCAAACAATACTACAAAGCCACTGTGATCAAAACAGTTTGGTACTGGCATAAGAACAGACATATAGATCAGTGGAACAGAATTGAAAGCCCAGAAATAAACCCAGGCCTCTCTGGTCAACTAGTCTTTGATAAAGGAGGAAGGAACATAAAATGGAGTGAGAAGAGCCTCTTTAACAAATGGTGCTGGGAGAACTGGACAGGGACGTGCAAAAAAATGAAACTAGACCACCAACTTACACCACACACGAGAATAAACTCAAGATGGATTAAAGACTTAAATGTAAGCCGTGATACCATAAAAGTCCTAGAGGAAAACATAGGCAGGAAAATATTAGATATCACACGTAACAATATCTTCATGGATACATCTCCTAAGGCAAGAGAAATGAAAAAATAAACAAATGGGACTACATCAAACTAAAGAGTTTCTGCTCATCAAAAGAAAATATCAGCAAGATGAAAAGGAAACCAACCATATGGCAACACATATTTGCCAATGATATCACAGACAGGGGACTGATCTCCAAAATATATAAATAGCTTATATGACTCAACGTCAAGAAAACAAAGAACCCAACTAAAAAACGGGCAAAGGACCTGAACAAACACTTCTCCAAAGAGGACATACAGATTTTCCATAGACACATGAAAAAATGCTCAACATCATTGGCCATCAGAGAGATGCAAATAAAAACCTCAATGAGATACCACTTTACACCTATCAGAATGGCCATCATCAACAAATCAACAAACAACAAATGCTGGTAAGGATGTGGAAAAATGGGAACCCTACAGCGCTGTTGGTGGGAATGCAGACTAGTGCGGCCACTATGCAAAACAGTATGGAATTACCTCAAAACACTAAAAATGGAACTGCCTTTTGAACCAGCAATTCCAGTGCTAGGATTATACCCGAAAAATCCTAAAACCCTAATTCAAAAAAACTTATGCACCCCTATGTTCATAGCAGCCCTGTTTACAATAGCTAAGTGCTGGAAATATCCTAAGTGCCCATCTGTAGATGAGTGGATCAAAAAACTGTGGTACATTTACACAATGGAATACTATGTAGCAGAAAGAAAGAAGGAACTCCTGCCATTTGCGACAACATGGATGGAACTAGAGAGAATTATTCTTAGTGAAATAAGCCAGGCAAAGAAAGCAAAATATCATATGATATCACTTAATACAGGAAACTAAAGAGCAACACAAACAAACTAACTAAATAGGACAAAGAGTTTAATAGTAGTCAGTAGGGGGGTGTGGGGAGAGAGAGAAGGGGGATAAGTAAGGGAAGGGTCTAGTCAAGGAACGTGTATAAATGACTCATGGACATGGACAACAGGGAGGGATAGGATTGTGGGAGAAGGGCTGGGCTGGGTGGTGGTAGCAATGGGGGAAAAATGGGACAACTGTAATTGAAAAACCAAAAAGTAAAAGAAAGAAAAAAGAAATACACAGAGAACTTATTCAACCAAACAGCAAGAAGACAGACAAACCACCTTAAAAATGAGCAGAAGACCAGAACAGGCACTTCTGCAAGAAGGAGATACAGAGGTCCCATAAGCATATGAAAGAATGGTCAACATTACTAGCCATCAGAGAAGTTCAAATTAAAACCACAATGAGATACCACCTCACATGAGTCAGAATGGCCTTTATAAGCAAATCAACAAACAAGTGCTGGTGAGGTTGTGAGAAGAAGGGACTGATGCAGGCACTATGGATAACAGTATGGAGTTTTCTCAAAAAACTAAAAATGGAACTGCCTTTTCATTCTGCAATTCCATTGCTAGGATTATACCCGAAGAATCCTGAAACACCAATTCAGAACAACCTATTCACCCCTATGTTCATAGCAGCACTATTTATAATAAGCAAATGCTGCAAACTACCTAAATGCCCATCAGTGGATGAGTGGATCAAAAACTGTGTTACATTTACATAATAGAATACTATACATCAGAAAGAAAGAAGGAACTCCTACCTTTAGCAACAATGTGGATGGAACTGGAGAGTATTATGCATAGTAAAATAAGTCAGGCAGCAAAGGAAAAATACCATATGATCTCACCTGATACAGGAACTTAATGAAATACAAACAAATGAGGAAAATAAACCAGAGGCATGTAAACAAGGAACAGAATAACAGTGACAAGAGGGTAGGGGAGAAGGGAGAAGGGAGGAAAGAACTGAAATATTCTAGGTGTAGGAACTAATACTAATATACATGGACATGGACATGGACAACAAGGTGGGGATTGTCTGTGGGACTGGATGGAATTGGGCAGGGCAGTGGAGAGCACAAAGGAAAACCAGGCAACTGTAATGAAACAATAATTTAAAATTAAAAAAAAAGAATTATCAGTGTTCAAATATAAGATTTTAGGGGACTTCCAGCCAAGAATGAGGCCTAGATAGACACAATGAATCTCCCTGCACAACAAAGAAGGAATACAACTATCTCAACACTATAAACAACCAGAAGTTCCAGAAATCTAACAAACATGGAACTCTAACAAAGAAAGATGTAAAGAAGAAATACTCATCTATACAGTTGCGATAGCTCTACCTTAGACACAGAGGCAAAAAGCAAAGGAGACTGTTCAAGATGAGGAGACAGAGAAGTATGGCCCAAAAGAGGGAACAGATCAATGTTCCAGTGGAAGAAGTAAGCGACAAGGAAATAGCCAACCTAACAAAAGAGAAGATACTCAACCTAACAGATGCAGAATTCAAAACACTGGTGATAAAGATGCCCACAGGCTTGACAGATATGCCTAAGTATGGCAAACGCATAAGGGAAGAAGTGAAGGCTATGCTAAATGAAATGAAGGAAAATCCACACAAACCTAATAGTGAAGGGAAAGAAACCAGGGTTTGAATCAATGATTTGGAACATCAGGAAGAAAATACAGTCAACCAGCACGGAATGAGGAAACGAAAATTGAAAAAAATGAAGAGAGGCTTAGGGACAACTTTAAACATGCCAATGTCCAAACCAAAGGTGTGCATGCCAGAAGGAGAAGAAGAGCAAGAAATTGAAAACGTATGTGAGAAAATAATGAAGGAAAACTCCCCATATTTGGAGAAGGAAATAGACATACAAGTCCAGGAAGCACAGAATCCCAAACAAACTAGACCCAAAAAGGACCACACCAAGACACATCATAATTTAAATGTTAAAGATAGAGAGAATCTTAAAAGCAGCAAGAGAAAAGCAGAAAGTTACCTACAAGGGTGCCTATAGAATTGTCAGATGTTTTCTCAAGAAAAACATTGCAGGCAAGAAGGGACTGGAAAGAAGTATTTAATATGATTAAAAGCAAGTACCTACAACCAAGGTTACTCTATACAGCACAGCTATCATTTAGAATGGAAGGGCAGATAAAGTTCTTCCTAAACATGGTAAAGCTAAAGGAGTTCATCATCACCAAGCCATTATTATATAAAAGGTTAAAGGGACTAATTTGAGAAAAAGAAGGTCAACACTATGAACATTAAAATGAAAACAAACTCACAACTATCAACACCTGAATCTAAAAAATAAAAACAAAAACTAACTAAGCGAACAGTCAGAATAGGAACGGAATCATAAGTATGGGGGTCATTTGGAGAGCTATCAGCTGTGAGGGGGAAGGGGGAGAAATGGGGAAATGGTGCAGGGATTACAAAGCATAATTGGTTGGTACAAAATAGACAGGGGGGAGTTAACACTAATATAGGAAAGGGTGAAGCCAAAGAACTTCTATGCACGACCCATGGACATGAACTAAGGGAGGTGGGATTGCTGGAAGGAAGGGTGGTACTAGGAAGAGGGGAGCAAAGAGAAAAGAAATTGAGACAACTGTAACAACATAATCAATAAAATATACTTTTTAAAAAAGGAGGGAAGAAGGCAGAATGAATTAATAGAGGGGACACATGTAGTATTAGGTTTAAACAGAAGTTGTAATATATATATATAGTGTGTGTGTGTGTGTGTGTGAGAGAGAGAGAGAGAGAGAGAGAGAGAGAGAGAGAGAGAGAGAGAGAGAGAGAGAGAGAGAGAACAAAGACAAACACACACCCAAAAAATAAAGTACATGAATTGAATGAGCAGGGGAAAAAAAGGCACCAGAGTAAAGAAAAAGTTCATCACAGCACTGTCAATAACCTATGAGCTAAGATTAATATAGGTGGGATGGGAGTAAGCACTAAAAAGAAAAAGAAAAAGAAAAAGAAAGAAAGAGAAGCTTAAAAGGTGTTTGGATGAAAGGGAAGTGATTTTGAGATGATAGAGGGAGAAGGAATAGAAAGAGTGAGGAATGAAAACCAGGCTAAGGCAGGGAAAAATTCAAATTTAAAATGAAAGAAGGAAAGGCCTGGAGGAAGGTACAAAGGGAGTAGGAGAGGGGGGCGATAAGATTTGAAATATGAAATACTAGATAGTGAAGATATATAAATAAAGTTGCAGGAATGTCACCACTACCTCCCTCTCCCACTAAGTGGGCACTGATTAATCAAGTTGGAGAGAGAGTAAGTGTATTTTATGATGGGAAAAAGAATGTGAGTCAACTAATCATAGGGAAAATGGTGTGGAGAGGTGAGAAATAATGAGTGCAGATTGGAAGCAAGTCATATTCAGAGAAAATATAGCATTTAAAACAAAAATAGGAGGAAATCAATTGGTATAATTAGGAAAAGGCAGGAGCAAAATATGAGATTTGAAATAAACTGTAATATAAAGACTAGTTATTTATAATGCATAGACTATGAGGACAAAAATGACTGTTAAAAGGATATGCAGGTGACAGAAAACTCCTGTAGAAGATCTCAGTGGAATTGGTACCTGTAGTATCTGTTTTGTTTTGTTTTGTTTTTTCACTTTTTTCTCTTTCTGGATCTGTCCCTGATGTCTCAGTCTAGATCTAGGCAGCCTCTTCAAGCCTACTAGCATGCTCCTGCCTGTGTCTGTCTCTTTTGATCTTGCTCTCGTTGCTGTGTAATCTGCAGTCAGGCTTAAGCACCACGGGTGGGTGGGGCCAAGTAATTTCTCCAGGAGGTGCTACTGCTCACCCTCCATCTGATGCCACTTGGAGGGGAGTAGTCTGCAGAAGAGATTTCTCCTGTAGCACTGAGGATGAGTCTGCCCTGGGATCCAGTCTGCTGTTCCCCCTAGCTCTTTCTCCAAAGGCAGCACCCAAAACGTTTCCAAAGTGCCTCTAGTTCACTTCTCCCTCCTTCAGCCACAGCCCGGGGGGGTGGGCAGGCTGAATGCACTCCTGAGTGTGTGCTCCTCAAGAATCTTGACCCGCCCCTAGACTTTCCTCCCCAATCAGCAAAACACAAACAAACAAACAAACAAAAACACAAAACATATGCTGCTTCTTGCCTCCCAGAGCCAGATGCCATCTGGCCAACTCTCAGCTCTCCCAGCAGGCACAGCCTCGATCTCCACCCCCAAATCCTCTCATGGGAAACTTCGGGGCATTGAAAAATCTCTCTGCACAGCCAGCTGCTGCCTGAGGAGCCAAGCCAGCCAGAACTCACATCCCTCCCATGTCTCCTCCATGATCCTCACCAGACAGTTCTCTCTGAGGTGGCCTTCTCTGCCTCCAGCAGTGCCAAGGCTCAAGTCGTGCCCATATCCAGATGGTAACTGAGATGCTTTGTCCACAATTAGTCAAACTCCAGATTGGTCTCGAGAGCAAGCAAGCACAGCCTCCCCTCACTCCTCCGTCATCTTCTCTTCGAAGTCAGTGTTTTTTGCCTATTTTACTTACACATTTAGTTTTATTGTCCCATTTCAGGTCTTTTAACATTGTAAACATCTCCAAATGTAGAAAGGATATAATTTATAAGTTAATTAATTTGCTTTATTTGGTTTTGGTCCATTCAAGGTGAATGATAGAACTGAGCAACAATCATATTCAGCATATGAGGGTCTCAGAAGATTGTACCAACATATTCTCCCTTTATATCATTATTTATTCAGATTACATTCTTATAACAAAATTCAGACTATAGAAAAATATATAAAGTAGAAAATCTAAGTCGACTTGTACTACAATACTACTACTTTCCTCACAATAAAAATAAACCACTTTAAGAAAATTAGTGTATGATTTCCCAGATCTTATTTTCCAACATATAATAGCAAATATATTTTTCAAACTAGGATCATATTTTATACATCATTTTATAACTTTCTCTGCTTATCTTAAATTCAGTTTGGATATATTTCCATGTCAAGATTTATGAATCTATGTCATTTTCAATAGCTATATATAATCTCTTGTATGTGTCATAATTTATTTCACTTGTTCTTTACTGAACATAAATAAGCTCTTTTAGCTAACAACATAGCATTACATGGTGTTTCCATTGGGAGTGCAGGGGGAGAAAAGTTAAAATTTCCTTTCTAAAGGCAAGACCATTTTACTAGATTCTTTCATTTCCAGTCACATTGCTAACAACTCATAGTCCCTCAATAAGGAATTTTCTAACACTAATGAAGTTGAGAGCAGAAAATGGTAAGAACCAGGTATATGATATTCTAAAACAACTACATACTGCCAACACATCTTAAATGGGCATTTTATTTTCCCTTGGTTGATTCTAATACATGATCCTTTTAAAAAGTCTGTACCGCCCAGATTGCTAGATCATGACACTTAGCAAGGATTTTCTTTTAGAATCAAGTTGATATACAAATTTTCAAGACAGCTATCTGCCAAGTTGTTTCTAATTCCACATAAAATAAAGCCCACTCTTTGGTTAATGCATCAAAAAGAGAAGAGTGTTGTGTGGCTTGGCTCTCACATTGCAAGCTTCTCACATTGCAATTTGTATAAACCTAGTCCTGATACAAACCAGGAATTGCTCGAGGAAAACAAGACATACAGGTGATACTTATAGGAGATTAGAAGCTTTCTGTAATCACAAGAAGCTTGGATCACACTACCCTAAAAAGTGAACTATTTTGATAAATAGTTATAAAGAGAAAGTCTTATGTGGCTAGACTCTCCACTCACCAATAAACTAGTTTCCTGTGGGGAGTAAAAAAAATAAAAATAAACAGAGGCTAATGACTGATTCTGTTTCATAGGGGCTTGCTTTATGTGACAACAAATATTTTACTAAATACATTTTATCTTGGTGTGTGGGTTTGAAGAATCAGGTAGGGAGGAGGGACACATAAGTGTCACATTTATACTTAGGTCTTTTGACTCTCATCATGGACATCCATTCATTCCATAAACCAACTTAATAAATATTAATTGGGGAGAGGTAAGATGGCGGAGGAGTGAGGAGAGGTTGCGGTTTTAGGCTCCGGAGACCCGTCTACAGTTTGGTCTAATTGCAGACAGAACATCTCAGTGAGCAGCTGGACATTGGCGGGAGTTGAGCCAAGGCACTGCTGGATTAGAGAAAATCCATCTGGGAACAACCTGTTTAGTGAGGATAGCGGAGAAAAAGGGGACGAAACGGGATTCCTGACTGGGGCGCCTGCCCGAGCTGTGGCGGGAAGCACACAAAGGATTTTTGGCAACCACAGGCTACCCCAGAGAGGAGTCAGGCGGAGAGCGGATCTCTGCCCGCTGGCAGAGACGGGACTCGACCAAGTGGCATTGGCGCTGAAGGACAGGAGACAGCGTGCTACCGGGCAAGTGAGAACATAATTCTCCTTTATATTTTTCTCTAGTGGATGGTGGAGACGGGAGGAAAGTTTGGGTGTGGTAGGCCGTTCTGGAGGAGCCCAGGCGCAGGGGCGCGCTAATCCACTCCTCAACCCTACCATTGGGTCGTGGGGGCGCACATAGGGAAGTGCTCTCATTCACTGGCCCAGGTGCGCGGGGCCGTGAGTCCAGGCGTCCCTCGGACATTCCCCAACGGACATAAGATCAGTGCCCCAACGGGCACAGGGAGGGCCCACTGAACACGCAGAGGACTGTGCACAGACACCCCTAGACAGCTCCCGTGGGCGCAGGGCCCCAGGCCGGAAAGCAGACCGCTAGCGCAGGCTCTGTTTGTGCCCGCCCAGACGGGTGAGGGAAGGCGGGCGGCTGCAGCACGGGAACAGCGAGAGGCGGCGACCCACGGACGCTCGATTCCACTGAGCGCAAGTGTCCCTGGCCCTGCCCTAAGAGGCGAGAGACCAACTCCCGGAGCTCGGCTCAGCGGGACTGAGGGCACGGGGCAGCGTGCGAGCGTGAAAGCACCTCAGCCCGGGGTCAGTGGGAGCTCTCTGGCCGCCTGTGCGGGCAGGGTCACCTTGGCGCAAACGGGGAACCGCCGCGGCCCAGCGAAAGAAGGAGCCAATCCCGGGGAAAGCGCTCGGGCCGTCCGCGCGGGCAGGGTCACCTCGGCGCGAACGGGGAACCGCCGCGGCCCAGCGAAAGAAGGAGCCAATCCCGGGGAAAGCGCTCGGGCTGTCCGCGCGGGCAGGGTCACCTCGGCGCGAACGGGGAACTGCCGCGCCCCAGCGAAAGAAGGAGCCAATCCCGGGGAAAGCGCTCGGGCCGTCCGCGCGGGCAGGGTCACCTCGGCTCGAACGGGGAACTGCCGCGGCCCGGCAGCAGTGGGCTCCAACCGCGGGGCAAACTCTCGGGCCGTCAGAGCGCGCAGGGGCTTACGCGCAAGGGCACCTCAACTGGCTACAGCGGGCAGCAAGGTATCGCGCCGCGCCGGCAATCGCGGGCGCGCACCATAGCGGAAACCGGGTGCGCACACCAGTCCGGCAAAAGAACAAGAACCTCTGACCTGCCACACTAGACCAGCTGCGGACCCAGAAAAAGAAGGCAACACACCAAGGCTAAAACGGAGTAAAAACATCGTTTTTTTTTTCTCCAAATTTTTTCTCCCAAATTTTTTCTCCCTTGTTCTTTCTTTCTTCCTAATAATTTCTTTTCTTTCCTTCTTTCTTTATTCTTTTCCTGGGGTTTTTTTGGGGGGGGGGTTTTGGGGGGTATATATATATATATATATATATATTTTTTTTTTTTGGTTCAATTTTTTTTTCTCTCTCTTTTTTCTTTCTTCTGTATTCTTTCTTTTCTATCTTTCTTTGTTCCTTTCTTGCTAACCTTTTGGGGTTTTTTGGGGGGGTTGTGGTAAATTTTTTATTTTCTTCTCTTTCTCTCTTTCTTCTTTTCTTTCTCCTATTTTCTTGGGGATTTTTTGGGGGAGTGTTTTTCCTCCACCTCTTCCAATAATAACAAACTTTATCTCTAACGTGTTGCATATAACCTCTCCTTCTCATCCTTTCTCTTTAATAGTGGTTTATTCGTTTGTGTGTCTAGCTTAGCCCCCCTATTACTTTAAATAATACAATATAATTACTATATAAACCCAAATACAATACAATCCCACTTTCTTACTATACTAAGTATTTTTCTATCCTTTTCTTCTATTTTTCTTAACATACAATGTAAATATTACTAACTGGCTTGCACAGTCTCAACTATTATTAATCTATCAACCCCTCTATCAAAAATTATATTTTTCCTCCCCAAAAACAACTCGTATCTATTCTTCTTATAGTATAAAAGCTCAAATCTCTTTACATTTATATTAATACGGGCTAGTTGGCTAACGATAGCAGGATAGAGTGGGGGATACTTTCTGTGGGTGTGGGTCTCCTGCCTGGGCTGTGTGTTTATGTCTTTAACAGCATATCCACAAAAGAACTCAAGACAAAGCAGATAGAGTGACTCTCAACCAAGTAGCCAGAAGGAAGATCCTATCAAAGAATATCTGAAATATAACCGAACAGCATAAACAAACGACATAAAGGGTAACTTAAGACCATCAGGCTCAGGATATCAAAGAGACTGCACCACTGAAACTCCCAGACCTTCGATAAAGAATATTACACCACAAAGGAGGGAAGTCAAAGCAGACTACCCCCCCAATAAATAAATAAATAAATAAATAAATAAATAAATAAATAAAAACAAAAAGAATCCAACATGGTAAGACGCAAAAATAACCCCTCAATGAAAAGAAAAGAGGAATCCTCAGAAAGAGAGATAGACGAAATAGACATAGCCCAAATGTCAGACATGGAATTCAAAACAATGGTGGTAAAGAAGCTCAATATACTCGACATCCTTAAAATCAACTATGACAACCTTCAAGGAAGTTACCAGCAGCTCCAAGAAAATTACAGGGAACTGGCAGAGAACTACACCAGCATAAAAAAAGACATAGAAATCGTTAACAAGAACCAGGAAGAACTTAAGAATACAATCTCTGAACTGAAAAACACAGTAGAATCAGTCAAAAGCAGACTAAACGAAGCAGAAGATCGGATTAGTGAGTTAGAAGATAATGTAGAGAAAAACTCCCAGACAATACAGCAAAATGGAAAACGATTGAAAAAATATGAACAAGATGTAAGGGAATTACAGGATAGCATTAGGAAAAATAATTTAAGGATCATCGGAATACGAGAGGAAGAAGAAAAGGAACATGGAATTGAAAATCTGATAGGAGAAATAGTGACAGAAAATTTTCCGAACCTGATGAGAGGAAAAGCTATGCAAGTCCAAGAAGCACTGAGAGTTCCAATCAAGAGGAACCCCCAAAAACCCACTCCAAGGCACATCATAGTTAAAATGGCAACATTCCAAGACAAAGAGAGAATCCTAAAAGCAGCAAGAGAAAAGCAGCAAATAACATACAAGGGAGCTCCGATAAGGCTATCAACTGATTTCTCAACAGAAACATTACAAGCCAGAAGGGAATGGTCAAAAATATTTCAAGCAATGAAAAACAAAGGCCTACAACCAAGAATACTCTACCCAGCAAGGCTCTCATTCAAAATAGAAGGTGAAATAAGGAGTTTCTCAGACAAAGGAAGACTGAAAGAATACATCTCCACCAAACCAGCATTGCAAGAGATGCTAAAGGGACTGTTCTAGGAAAAAACAAGAGAGGAGAGGAACAGAGGTACAAAGGGAAATGAATAAATACACGTCAATAATAACCTTAAATGTAAATGGATTAAATGCTCCAATTAAAAGACATAGGGTAACGGAATGGATAAGAAAACAGGACCCACATATTTGCTGTCTACAAGAAACACACCTCAAAACAAAAGATTTACACAGACTGAAAGTAAAGGGATATAAAAAAATATTCCAAGCAAACGGACCGGAAAAAAAAGCCGGGGTAGCAGTTCTCATATCAGACAAAATGGATTTCAAAGCAAGGACAATAAAAAGAGACAAAGAAGGACATTTCATAATACTTAAAGGAACACTCCATCAAGAAGATATGACTTTGATAAACATATATGCACCCAACATAGGAGCACCCAAATACATAAAGCAAATACTAGAAGACCACAAAAAGGATATCAACAACAACACACTCATAGTAGGGGACTTCAACACTCCATTATCAACAATAGACAGATCATCAAAGCAAAGAAACACCAAGGATATACAGGCATTGAACAACACACTAAACCACATGGATCTAACTGATATATATAGAACTTTTCACCCCAAAGAAGCAAAATATACATTCTTTTCAAGTGCACATGGGACATTTTCAAAGATAGACCACATGATAGGTCACAAAACAAGCCTCAACAAATTCAAGAAAATTGAAATCATATCAAGCATCTTTTCAGATCACAATGCCTTGAAACTAGAAATCAACCTCAGAGAAAAAAATCAAAGACACCCAAACTCATGGAGATTGAATAACATGCTATTAAATAATGAATGGGCTAACAATGACATCAAAGAAGAAATCAAGAAATTTCTAGAAACTAATGATAATGAGCACACAACAACCCAAAACCTGTGGGACACAGCAAAAGCAGTCCTGAGAGGGAAGTTTATAGCAATACAGGCATATCTGAAAAGGCTAGAAGAATCTCAAATAAAAAACCTAACCACAATGCTACAAGAACTAGAACAACAACAACAAACAAAGCCTAGGGCAAGAAGAAGGAATGAAATCATCAAGATCAGAGCAGAACTAAATGACATAGAGACTAAACAAACAATCCAAAAGATCAACGAAACTAGGAGCTGGTTCTTCGAAAAAATCAACAAAATCGACAAGCCTCTAGCCAGTCTAATCAAGAAAAAAAGAGAGAAGACACAAATAAACAAAATCAGAAATGAAAGAGGAGAAATCACGACTGATACCTCAGAAATACAAATGATAGTTAGAAATTACTTCAGACAACTGTATGACAAGAAATTTGACAATCTAGAAGAAATGGACAAATTTCTAGAAACATACAACCTTCCAAAACTGAATCAAGAAGAAGTGGAAAGTCTCAACAGACCAATAACAAAGAAGGAAATTGAAACAGTAATCCAAAATCTCCCGGCACACAAAAGCCCTGGACCGGATGGCTTCACAGGCGAATTCTACAAAACATTCAGGGAAGAACTAACTCCTATCCTCCTCAAACTGTTCCAAAAAATCCAAGAAGAAGGGAAAATCCCAAACTCTTTCTATGAAGCCAGTATTATCCTAATCCCCAAACCAGGTCAAGACACAACAAAGAAAGAAAGTTACAGGCCAATATCACTGATGAACATCGATGCTAAAATCCTCAATAAAATATTGGCAAACAGGATCCAGCAACACATCAAAAAGATCATACATCATGATCAAGTGGGCTTCATTCCAGGGATGCAAGGATGGTTTAATATTCGCAAATCAATAAATATAATACATCACCTAAACAGAATGAAAGACAAAAATCACATGATCATATCAATAGATGCAGAAAAAGCATTTGATAAAGTTCAACACCCATTTATGATGAAAACACTCAGCAAAATGGGAATAAAGGGAGCATATCTTAACATAATTAAGGCTATATATGAGAAGCCTGAGGCCAACATCATACTCAATGGACAAAAACTGAAAGCATTCCCCCTGAACTCAGGAACGAGACAAGGTTGTCCACTCTCTCCACTCCTTTTCAACATAGTGTTGGAAGTCCTAGCCACAGCAATCAGACAAGAAAAAGAAATAAAAGGAATCCAAATTGGGAAAGAGGAAGTGAAACTTTCATTATATGCAGATGATATGATAGTATACCTAGAAAATCCTATAAACTCCACTAAAAGACTACTCAATATAATAAGTGAATTTGGCAAAATCGCAGGGTACAAAATAAATATACAGAAATCCAAGGCATTTCTGTACACCAACAATAAAATAGCAGAGACAGAGACAAAAAAGAAAATACCATTTACTATAGCAACAAGAAAAATAAAGTACCTAGGAGTAAACTTAACCAAAGAGATAAAAGACCTGTACTCTGAAAATTACATAACATTGAAGAAAGAAATTAAGGAAGAAACAAATAAATGGAAGCAAATACCATGTTCTTGGATGGGAAGAATCAACATCATCAAAATGGCCATACTACCCAAAGCAATTTACAGATTCAATGCAATCCCTATTAAAATACCAATGACATATTTCACAGACATAGAACAAATACTCCATAAATTCATATGGAACCAAAAAAGACCCCGAATAGCAAAAGCAATCTTGAGACAGAAGAACACAGCAGGAGGAATCACAACACCAGATATCAAACAATACTACAAAGCCACTGTAATCAAAACAGTATGGTACTGGCATAAGAACAGACATATAGATCAGTGGAACAGAATAGAGAGTCCAGAAATTAACCCAGGCCTCTATGGTCAACTAATCTTTGATAAAGGAGGAAGGAACATAAAATGGAGTGAGAAGAGCCTCTTTAACAAATGGTGCTGGGAGAACTGGATAGGGACCTGCAAAAAAATGAAACTAGACCACCAACTTACACCACACACGAGAATAAACTCAAGATGGATCAAAGACTTAAATGTAAGCCGTGACACCATAAAAGTCCTAGAGGAAAACATAGGCAAGAAAATATCAGATATCTCACGTAACAATCTCTTCACGGATACATCTCCTAAAGCAAGAGAAATAAAGGAAAAAATAAATAAATGGGATTACATCAAACTGAAGAGTTTCTGCTCAGCAAAAGAAAACAACAGCAAATTGAAAAGGAAACCAACCATATGGGAAAACATATTTGCCAATGACATCACAGACAGGGGACTGATTTCCAAAATATATAAAGAGCTGATACGACTCAACATCAAGAAAACAAACAACCCAATTAAAAAATGGGCAAGGAACCTGAACAAACACTTCTCCGAAGAGGACATACAGAAGGTCCATAGACACATGAAAAAATGCTCAACATCATTAGCCATCAGGGAGATGCAAATAAAAACCACAATGAGATACCACCTTACACCAGTCAGAATGGCCATCATCAACAAATCAACAAGCAACAAGTGCTGGCGAGGATGTGGAGAAACGGGAACCCTACTGCACTGTTGGTGGGAATGCAGACTAGTGCAACCACTATGGAGAACAGTATGGAATTACCTCAAAAGATTAAAAATGGAACTGCCTTTTGAACCAGCGACTCCACTACTAGGATTATACCCGAAGAATCTTGAAACACCAATTCAAAAGAACTTATGCACCCCTATGTTCATAGCAGCCCTGTTTACAATAGCTAAGTGCTGGAAACAACCTAAGTGCCCATCTGTAGATGAGTGGATCAAAAAACTGTGGTACATTTACACAATGGAATACTATGTAGCAGAAAGAAAGAAGGAACTCCTACCATTTGCAACAACATGGATGGAACTAGAGAGAATTATGCTTAGTGAAATAAGCCAGGCAAAGAAAGAAAAATACCATATGATATCACCTAATACAGGAAACTAAAGAACAACACAGACAAAGGAACTAAATAGAACAAAAAGCAGAGTAGCAGTCAATAGGGGGGAGGGGAGAGGGAGAGAAGGGGGATAAGTAAGGGAAGGGTTTAATTAAAGAGCCTGTATGAAGGACTCATGGACATGGACAGCGGGGAGGGATATGATTGCGGGAGAGGGGGTGGGCTGGGTGGGGGAGAGAAATTGGGGGAAAAGGGGACAACTGTAATTGAAAAACCAAAATAAATAAAAAAAAATAATATTACCAATTCTTGGGGCTTCTGAAAGGTTCTAATCTAGACCAGACCTAACAGATAAAATAGCCATTAAGTATCACTCAGAGGAATTAGAGAACTCAGAGCAGTAATGGACTTTTATATTAATAAAGGTCAGTACACCAAGAAAACACAGGAATCTAAAATGTATATATACCCCAAAACCTAGAAGGTAGGGCTGCCACACTAGTGGGCTCAAAGAGGAATTTTACCTCATGATGAATTAATTATACCTCATCTTTCACTCACTGATTTAGGTGATAATTAGATGAGTTTTGCATGTGAGAAGTACAAGCTTGGGGAAGTTAGAAGAAGGAGTGTTATGGGTTGAATTGCGAACCCCCCAAATCCATATGTTGAAGTCCTAACCCTCAGTACCTCAAAATGTGGTTGTATTTCGAGATAAGGTTTCTTAAGAGATAACTATTTTAAAGGACGTCACTTGGATGAGCCCTAATCCAATAAGACTGATATCTTTCTAAGAAGAGGAGGTTTAGACACAGACACACACATAGGGAGAACCGTATGAAGACAAATGGAGAAGACAATCATTTGTAGCCTAGGAGAGAGATCTCAAAAGAAACAACCCTACCAACACCTTGTTCTTGGACTTTTAATTTCCAGAACTATGAGAAAATAAATTTCTGTTATTTAAACCAAAAATAAATAAATAAATAAATAAATAAATAAATAAATATTAATTGCCAGGGGGCTTTACTAAACTCAAACACTTTCAGAGAACTTATTAAAGGGAAAAGGCTTAAACTACTACCAACTCAGATGTAATTAAAGCACTGACTCAGTGCTACTTTCTTGAACCCCTCAAAATTCCCAGTTTGGGGGGTGAAAACAAAACTATTTTGAGACATGGTGAGAGCTGTAGAAAAATGCTCATGGAGACATTTTAGATACAATTTAAGAGTTATGTGGACCAAATTTAACAAAATGCTATTTATTTCAATAAAAACAATCCAGGAATGATACAGTTAAATGGCATTTTGTGTTCATGCTTTTTTTTTTTTTATTAATCCTTATCCGAGGATGTTTATTGGTTTTAGAGGGAGAGGAAGGAGGGACATTGATGTGAGAGAGAAACATCAATGGGTTGCCTCCTTTAAACATCCCAACTGGGGATTGAACCTGCAATCAAGGTATGTGACCTGACCAGGGCTCAAATCCACAACATTTTGATGCACTGGGCAATGTTCCAGTCAACTGAACCACTGGCAACTGTTCTGTAAACACTTTTGTATAAATTTTCATTTAAATGTATTCACAAAGCAAACACAGTTCGTTATTGGGTTTCACAACCTGCTTTTCAAATCAGAAAATAAGGTCACCTTATGAAAAGCAGGGAAGAAACACACGCTAAAGAGTGTTCCTCTACTGCCATCTGGTGGATTCTTTGCTGAAAAAATAGTAAAAAACCACAAGGGTTTTTTCCAATTTTCAAAACCTGTATACCCCTCACCTATATTTGCCAACTCTTAACATCTTGTTATACCCACTCCATTTTACAACACACCCACACCCACAGTTCCCTTTTTCCAAATCATAGAAAAGTAGACTATTTTCATCATGACACTTCACCATGAAATATTTCATATGCATTTCCCAAGATAAGGTCCCCCTATTTAACTGCAATATCAGCACACCTAAAAAATTACAATAAGTTCAATATGTACTAAATTTTCTTCTATTGTCCCCCAAATGTCTTTTATAGATTCTGTTTTTCCAATCTAGAATCCACTCAAGATTCACTTAGAGCATTTATTTGGCTGTTGTCTCTTTAGCCTCTGCAATCCAGAACAATATCCCCCACCAATCTCCCTCTCTTCTTCATGACATCAAATCTTTTGAAGAAGTCCAGGTCAGTTGTGCTTCATCATACCCCAGGTAGTAGAATTGTCTGTTTCCTCATGATAAGATTCAGGTCAAACATTTCCAGTAAGAACGTCACACAAATGATACTGTGTGCCTCCCATTCGATCATACATACTACAGGCACACAGTGTCAGGTCAAAGCACTCTTGGTACTGCCAAGCTTGACTACTCGTTAAGGTGGTGACCACTGGACTTTTCCACTGTAAGAGCACATTTTCCTTTTATTTTAAATATCACCATGGATTCAATAATTTTTTATTTTTTATTTTATTGATTATGTTGTTACAGTTGTCTCAATTTATTTTCCATATGCTCCCCTCCACCCTGTGACCTCCGCTCCCTCCAGTTGTCCCCGCCTTAGTCCATGCCCATTGGTTTTGCATATAGCTCTTCTCAACATCTTCCTGTCTACTCCACTTCTTCCTACTATGTTTCTTAATTCCTGCATCATCTCCCTCCCTTTTCCCCCTTTCTTCTCCCCGCTGACCTCCCCCCAATATGTTCTTCATACCTATAATTCTTTTCCCCCTCTGATTGCCTACTTAATTTGCCTTTGTTTTGATTCCCTAGCTTCTTTTGTTGGTTGTTGTGATACAGTTTTCATTTTAATGTTCGTAGTTTTGATCCTCCTTCTTCTAAACAAATCCCTTTAACATCTCATATAACAGTGGTTTAGATCTAATGAACTCCTTCAGTTCTACTTTGTCCTGGAAGCACTTTCTCTACCCTTCTATTCTGAATGACAGCTTCTCAGGATAGAGTCATCGTGGTTGTAATTTTTATTTTATTTTATTTTAATTACTTTGAATATTTCTTGCCAGTCCCTTCTTGCTTGCAATGTCTCCTTTGAGAAATCAGCTGATAGTCTAATTGGGATCCCTTTGTACATAATTCTTTTCTTCTCTCTTGCTGCCTTTAAGATTCTCTGTTTATCTTTAATTTTTGACATTTTGATTATAATGTGTCTTGGTGTGGTTCTCCCTGGGTCCAGTTTTTTCTGGAACTCTCTGTGCTTCCTAGACCTGTAAGTCTACTTCTTTCCCCAAGTTAAGGAAGTTCTGCTTCATTATTTTTTCACATAATTTTTCAATTTCTAGTTCTTCTTCTTCATGCTCTGGCAATCCTATAATTCAAATGTTCATTTGCTTATAGCTGTCCCAGAGGTTTCTGAGCCTCTCCTCATATTCCTCACTTTTTGTTTCCTCTTTCTGTACTGGTTGACTGTTTGTTCCCTCCCTATGTTCTGATTTGTAGATTTGATCCCCGGCTTTCCCTTCCTCACCACTTGTCTTGTATGTATTTTTGTTAATTTCAGCAGGACTAGCCTTCATTCCTTCCATCTTGATTAAGTCCCGCTGTTAGGTCTGTAAACTTCCTTATGACTATAGCTCTGAACTGAGCCTCGGAAAGATTATTTGTTCATCGGTCAAGTCCCTTATTTGCTTTTTGGTTAGCTGCATGATTGGTATTTCAATAATTATTTCTGCCATCTGACCATTTTGTTTATCTTTCCTTCTTGGGCGGGGTGTTGTCACACCTCCTACACTATATAGGGTGGAGTCCCGTGTACTCCCCGGGACCTTTCTCACCACACTGTAGTGCTTTGCGTGGGGGCAGGGATCCAAGATGGATTCCTGCTGTTACTCTCCACTGAGAGACCAGGATCCTCCTCCTCCATCCCCACACCCTCTGGGCCTCACAGTCCAAGACAATGGGGGTTGGAATCCCAAGCCGATGGGTCTGGTCTGAAGCCAGGGCTGGCTCCCAGGCACTTCTCTCCTCCCCCCAAATATGGGTGTCTGCTTACTGGGTCCTGCTACTTGTTGCTGCAGCTGCTGCCTCCAGCACAGCTCAATCTTTCAGCCATGGCTTTGCCCTTCCTATCCATCCAGATGAGCACCACTTGTTTATGACTTCATACACTGGACTTCCATGTAGCTTTATTTTCTGGAACTTCTGGTTATTTCTGGTTTTGCGGTAGTTGTAGTTCTTTTTAGTTGTGAAAGGAGACAGAGGGTGTTGGTCTAGGCCTCCATCGTGGCCGGAAGTCTGATTCATGGATTTTTTTTTTTTTAACTCAATGTATTAGGGATTATTATCATCATTGCGATTTTTGGTATTCAAATTATTCCAGGCTTAGCCTTCAAGTTGGCCCCTGTATTCTTACTACATGTTCCAATTATTCTCTAGTCATTTTCTTAATTTCTGGTACAGCAAAATACTTAGGCTCACCTTCTACTTGTATTGGAATCTTGATTCATCTTAGTGGGAAATGGTATATAGAAACGAAGATCTGGGTGCTGGTTGTGTTCACTGCTACTGCAGAGTTATTGGTACTATATCCTTCTCACCAATGTACATAGATAAAGGGAAATACACATTTTAATCATAAGTTCAGAAGACTTCTTCTATGATGGGGTAATTTTGTATAGCATATCAGTATTCTAAAAAAAAAACAAAAAAACTAGAACAGTCAGGATTTTTAAAATATATTTTGTGAATAAATCAGAGGGCTATTTAGGAATCCAGGAATTAGAAACCAGATACAGAAAGAACAGAAGCTCATTAATGTGAGCTTTACTTTCTATATACTACTTTCCCTCAGAATATTTTTGGCATGGAACCTGAGACAAAGAAGTCAGAAAATTAGCTTTAGATCACCTCATGTGGCTGGGGAGACTTAAATGAAGTTTAGAGCTGTCAAGGCAGCTGAGTTATGAGGGGCCAAGTTCATAGAAAGATAGAAGGACACAGAGAGAATAAAACTCTAGGAACCAGTTTTTCCCTAGAGACCTCTATAGTTTAAGTTGTACCAAAAAATAAGAAGTCAGGCAGGAAGCATCAGCAATGTAGTACAAGTTTGTGACAGGCTTACAGTGCTGGGAAGACAAAATTTAGAATTTATGACCTGACAAGTGGGAGCTGTAGCAAACAGCTCTCATTCTTAGTTGGACTCCTATAGGGCTATACTCTAGAAATAGGGGTGAACCAGAAGCAAACTCAGACATGTAAAGACCACAAACTAGTCTTGAGTGAGCAATGTCCCTATTTGACTTAAGGTGATCTGATCCTCTGATGCTTGCCACAGGAAAGAGGTAATACTTTCCGGAGGAGGATAACATAATCTGGAGCTTCTAAAATTTTTATACTTGATGTTGAGCATTCAATTAAAACTAACTGGCATACAAATAACAAAAAGCAGAGAAAAAGATAGAGGATAGAAACAGAAACATAGGTGATATTAGTTACCAGACATAGACTTTGAAATAAATTTGATGAATAGGTTTAGGAAAAGAGATGGAAAGAGATTTTCACCAGAGGATTTAAAACTATAATAAAAAGCCAAATAGAATATTTACAATAGCCAAGTGTTGGATACAGCCTAAGTGCCCATCTGCAGATGAGTGGATTGAAAAACTGTGGTACATTTACACAGTGCAATACCATGCAGCAGAAAGAAAGAAGGAACTCCTACCATTTGCAACAACATGGATGGAACTAGAGAGAATTATGCTTAGTGAAATAAACCAGGCAATGAAAGCAAAATACCATATGATATCACCTAATACAGGAAACTAATGAACAATACAAACAAACGAGCAAAATTGAACCAGAGGCATGTAAACAAGGAACAGACTAACAGTTACCAGGGGACTAGGGGGGAAGGACAGAAGGAGGGTAAATAGGGGAAATATTTAGTAAAGGAACTAGTATAAATAACCCATGGACATGTACAATGAGTTGGGGATTGATTGTGGGAGAAGGGGTGGGCTGGATTGGGGGGAGCAATGAGGGGAAAGTGGGACAACTGTAATAGAAAAACATTAAATAAATCAAAAGTTAAAAAATAAAAAATAAAGTTTGGAATAGAAAATAATATCATTAAAATTAAGAACTCAACATATATGCCCAGGTCAGATAATGTTGCAGACTTGATTTTCAGTTAGGGCACATACCTAGGTTGGAGGTTCACTCCCCAGTCATGGTGCATATAGGAGACAACCAATCTCTCTCTCTCTCTCTCTCTCTCTCTCTTTCTCTCTCTCTCTCTCTCTCTCTCTCTCTCATCAATAAAAGAAATATCCTCAGCACATGAATTTTACAGTAGATGAGGCAAAGCCAAAGCCAAAAGCATGACTAATGCATTTCAAAGAAAATTCAATAGATAACACCTATAAAGAAGAATGGAGAGCAAAAAGGATGGACATTCCTGAAAAGAATATGAGACATGAGATATGGTAGGAAAGTCTAACATAAGTGTAATTGGAAGACCCCCCCAAAAAACCAAAAACCTGAGAATGGATCAGAAGTAGCTCTAGAGGAAGTGAACAAATTTTTTGAGAAAAACAATTCAATAAAACTGACACAAGAAGAAAGATCACTTTAGCAACAAAATAAATAAGCCTTGTTGTTAAACACCTCCCAACAATGTAAGACTCCAGGCCTAAATGGCTTCACTGATAAATTCTTTCAAACACTTAAAGAAGAAATAATATTGATCTTACACAAATACTTCCAGAAATCAGAAAAAAAATGGTAATTCTTGCCATGTTATTTTATGAAGTTAGAATAACCAGAACTTGCAAAGAATGTTTTAAGAAATTAAATAGACATAATAATAATAAAGGGGCAACAGAAAACTTTGGGAGTGATGTTCTTCATTGGTGGTGATAATTACAGTGGTTTAAACTTATCACGTTGTATACATTAAATATGTACAGCCTTTTACATGTCAATAACTCAATAAAGTGGTTTAAAAAAGAAATGAAAATTGTAAACAATTTGCAGATAATATAATTGTGTGCATAAGAAATCCAAAAGAATCTATAAATAATGTGAATTAAGTGGACTTAACAATGATGTAGGAATATACTATATTCATAGGTTACTCTTGATATTGTTAATATTATTAATATGTCAATTCCTCCCAACTTTTTCTTCATTTACAGAGTTGATAAAATCCAAATAAAACTGTAGCAGGTTAGTTATGAGAACTGACAAGCTGCTATTGAAATTTATATGGAAATGCAAAAGGTCAAAATAGCCAAAGCAATCTTAAAGAACAAAGCTGGAGGACTTACACAACCAGCTATCAAGACCCACTATAAGACAGTGTGATATTGGGAAAAGATAAATATATTAATTAATAAAACAAAATTAAAAGTATAAAAATGAACAATTATATGATCACCTGATGTTTATATCCTTAGAATATTTCCTACTGAGATTGTTCAGAGTCAAAAAGTACTTGAATTGTATCAAGATGTTGGAATAATTCATGGTGGAAAAAATGGACAACTTGGGCAAAGTGGATAAATTTCAGGAACATGCAATCTTCCAAAACTGAATCAGGAAAAATATGAAAACCTGAATAGACAGATAACAACTAACAAAACTTAAGCAAGAATCCAAAAACTCCCAGCAAACAAAAGTCTTGGACCAGATAGCTTCACAAGTAAATTTTCCCAAACATTCAAAGAGGAACTAATACCTATACTTCTCAAACTATTTCAAAAAATTTCAAGAGAAAGGAGGACTCCCAAGCTCATTGATAAGGCCAGCATTATCCTAATTCCAAAACCAGATAAAGACACAACAAAGGAAGAAAATTATTGGTCAATATCCTTGATGAACATACATGCTAAAATCCTCAACAAAATATTAGCAAATCAGGTACAGCAATACATTAAAAAGATTATACAATATGATCAAGTGGCATTTATTCTAGGGATACAAGGTTGGTACAATATTTGCAAATCAATAAATCTAATACATCACATAAACAAAATGAAGGATAAACACCACATGACATATCAATAAATGCAGAAAAACAATTGATAAAACCCAGCACTCATTTATAATAAAAACACTCAGAAAAATGGGGATACGATTATAGTTCAATATAATAAAGGCCATATATGACAAACCCACAGCCAACATCATACTCAATGGGTGAATCTAAAAGTGTTTCCCTTAAGATCAGGAAATAGACAGGAATGTCTGCCTTCACTTCTCTTATTCAACATAGTACTGGAAGTCCTAGTCACAGCAACCAGACAAAAAGAAGAAATTAAAGGAATATAAATTGGAAAGGAGAAAGTAAAACTGTAATCATTCATAGATGACATGATATTTTACATAAAAAACCCAAAAGACTCCACCAAAAAAACTACTAGATCAAATAAATGAATTCAGCAAAGGAGCAGGATACAAAATTAATGTTCAGAAATTAGTGGTATTTTTATACATCAATTATGAACTATCAAAAAATAAATTAAGAAAAAATCCCATTTACTATTGCACCAAAAAATAATAAGAAGATAGCTAGGAATAAATTTATCTATGGAGGTAAAAGACCCGCACTCAGAAATTTTTTAAATATTGAAGAAAAAAAATGAGGAGGATACAAATATGTGGAAGCTTATATGCTGTTCATGGATTGGAAGAATTAATCTCATTAAAATGTCTATACTACCCACAGCAATTTGTTGATTCAACACAATTCTCATTAAAACACCAATGACATATTTCACAGATCTAGAACAAATATTCCACAAATTTATATGGAAACAAACAAACAAAAACTACAAATAGCCTCAGGAATCTTGAAAAAGAACAAAGTTGAAATTGTCACACTACCCAATATCAAAGTGGACTAAAAGATCATTGTAGTCAAAACATCCTGATACTGGCATAAAGAACAGATGTATAGATTAATGGAACAGAACAGAGAACGTAGAAATAAATCCATACCTTATGGTCAATTAATATTTGACTAAGGAGAAAAGAGCATACAATGAAGTAAAGACATTCTCTTCAATAAATGGTGTTGGGAAAATTGGACAGTACATGGGAAAAATGAAACTAGACCACCAACTTGCACCACTCACAAGAATTAACTCAACATAGATGAAATACTTAAATGTAAGTTGCAAAATCATAACATGTCTAGAAGAAAACATAGGCAATAAAATCACAGACATCTCTCATAGCAATATTTTTCCAATATAGCTCATTGGGCAAGGGGAACAAAGGAAAAAATAAATAAATGCTACTACATCAAACTAAAAAACTTTTGCTCAGCAAAAGAAGCCATCAACAAAACGAAAAGGAAATCCACTGAATGGGGAAACATATTCATTAATGATATATCTGATAAGGAATTAATTTCCAAAATATATAAAGAACTTATACAACTCAACACCAGGAAGACAAACAACCCAACTTAAGGAAAAAAAAAAAAAAAAAAAGGAACAAAGGTGCTAAACAGACACTTCTCCAAAAAGAACCTACAGATTGCCAATAGACATATGAAAAAATGGCCAGTGTCACTAATTATCAGAGAGATGCAAATTAAAACCACAGTGACATATCAGCTCACACCTGCCAGAATGGTTATCATCACTAAATCAACAAACAACAAATGTTGGCAAGGATGTGGAGAAAAGGAAACCCTCATGCACTGTTGGTGGGAATGCAGACTGGTGCAGCCACTATGGAAAACAGTATAGAGTTTCCTTAAAAAATTAAAAATGGAACTGTCTTTTGATCCAAGAATCCCACTTCTGGGAATATATCCTAAGAAACCTGAAACACTAATTTAAAAATATATATACACCTTTATGTTCATTTCAGCATTATTTACAATAGCCAAGATCTGGAGACAGCTTACATGCCCATCAATAGATGAATGGATAAAAAAATAACCCAATTCAAAACTGGGCAAAAGATCTGAACAACCTTTTTTTTTTTTTTTTTTTTCAAAGAGGATATATAATTCAGCAATAAATGCCTAAGAAGATTCTCAACCTCAACAACCATCAGGGAAATGCAAATCAAAACTACAATGTAATACCAATTCACACTCACTAAAATGGTTACAATCAAAAGGTAGAACATAACATATGGTGAGGATTTGGTTGCTAGTTTGGCTATTCTTCAACATGTTGAACATACTTATGCTATATGACCCAGCAATTCCATGTATATACTGGCTATATGCTCAAGGGATATAAAAACATATTTCAAACAAAAACTTGTACATGAATGTTCATAGCAGTATTATTCAAATAACCCTAAATTGGAAGCAACCCAAATGTCTATGAAACTAATGAATGGGAGACAAAAGGTATTACCCAGTACTAAAAGTACTGGTATATACTGCAACTTGGATGAATCTTGAATACCATATGTTAAGTGAAAGAAGCCAGACACAAAAGAACACATATGATATGACTGTTTATATGAAGTATTCAGAATAGGCAAATTCAGAGACACAACGTATATTATTGTTTGCCAGGTGATGGGGAAGCTGGATCAAGGAAAGTCTGGAAGGTGGGTGACTGATAATAGGCATGAGATTTCTTTTGGGATTGATGAAAATATTCTGGAGTTAGATGATGGTCATTAATACAAAACTTTGCGAATATACTAAAATCCATTTAATTATATACTTTAGTTTATGTATTTAATGATATCTCAATAAGGTTATTAATAGTACTATACTGAAAGATACTCAGAGAAGTCTTATCCCCATCTCTGTTTCCTTTACCCAATTTTCACCCCCTCTATGTAACCATTTTTCTTAGTTTCTGGATTATCCTTCAGTGTTTTTTTTAATAAAAAATAAGTATATATTCTCATTCCCTTTTCTATATTACACGAAAGATAGCATACTACATAAACGCTCTTGCACCTTGCATTTTTCACTTAATAATATAGGCAGGAAATCACTCTCTGTTAGCTTGTAGAGATTTTCTGTATTCTTGCTACAGTTGCATGGTACTCTATCAATCAGTCCCCTATGCATGGTCTCTCAATTTATTTGCAATATTTTAGTATTACAAATAATGCTGCAATAAATAACCTTGTACATTTGTTGCTTCATATTTCTGGAGGGGTGTCTTCAGGTTAAGTCACCAAAAGTGAGATTGCTGTGTCAAAGGATTAAAATATTGCTCATTCTCTCTCTAGAGGAGTCACTATAATTTCACACTGCCACTAGCAATGTTTGAGAGTGACTGTTCTCAGAATATTGCCCACAGAATGTGTTGCCAAGTGTGCCAAAACTCATCCATACTTACTCACAGCTAATGATTTTGCTTCCTACTTAAATGAAAAATTGGAGCAATAAGAACATCAACAGACTCCCATTGCCACAGCCTTTGTGGCCATGCTCTCTGCCTTCTTGGCTATTACCACAGATGAGTTTTCCTTGCTCCTATCTAATGCCACTTATGTATTAGATCCCTCCATTCTCACCTATTGAAGCACATGACTCCAACAATTTTACATTTCCTCTCTACTGGATTGTTCCCTTCAGCATACAAATATGCTGTTATTTCTCCTATGACAGAGACAAATACAGAAACTACCTTTAGGGTGGAGATACTTGAACAATGCAGGGGGGAAAACTTACCTTCTGCTCTTAATGAAGAAATGGAGACATTCTATGTTAATGATTTTGAAGTAAACTCACCTGATAACAGTGCTTTTGACCAGTGATTCCCAATTTTTAGTGTGCAGCAGAATCACCTGAAGGGCTTGTTGAAGCACAGAATTCTTGAATCAGTAGGTCAGGGAGGTGTCCTAGGATCTGAATTCCTAATATATCACCAATTGATACTGGTCTTGCTGTTCTGGGGACCTCACTTGGAAAACCACTGCTCTACAACACCCTCTTTTTCCATCTGAGACATCATCTCTTAATTCAACACAATCTTCATTAATTGTACAACTGTCAATAAACTTTAAATGGGAAAATCATCTCTTTTTTCCAATTATAAGACACATTACCTAAAAAAAGCAACACTTCTCTTGATCGTACTGCCCTCCACCTACCAACAACTGTTTGATTTCTTTTTTTCTCACTGAAGCAAATTCTGTCAAAAGAGTTGCCTATATCTGCTGTCTTTCTAATTCCTCTAAATCTTTGTTAAATTCAAAACAGGCTTTCACTACTTCCACTTTATCGTACTACTCTCATTAAGATCTACAAAGATCTCCATGTTAAGAAGCCTTCAAGTCTAAGCTCCATCTTATATCAGCATTATTTCACTATGGATCACACCTTTCTCCTTTTCTCCCTGACTTCCAGAACATCCTATACTTTGGGTGGCCTCCTACCTCCCTTGACATTCCCAGTCTCCTTTGCTGGCTCTCCCTTTTTCCCCACATCAATTTTGGCATGCCACAGACATTAGTCCTTGGTCCTCTTTTTAAACCATCATATTCAATCTACCCTGTGGTTTTAAAGGTTTTTATCCAGCCCTGAACTCCTGGTTCATCTATCCAATGACCTATTCAACATCTCTATTTGAATAGATATCTAATAATCACCTAAATTCAACATAGCTGATTTCTGATCATCCTTTCAAACCTTCTCTTCCTGTATGTTTCTCCATATCAGTACTGATAGCAATTCCATCCTTTCAGTTCTTCCTGGATTACTATTTCTCTTATACCTCTGTAATTCAGGAGCTTCAAGCCAGGAGGCTGCATTTGTGTTAGTGATATTCCACCCCCTTCAAAAAAACCCAGAGGACCAGAAGATGCCGACATACCATTTGTTACTCGCATTATAGGGGAGTGCCTGATGGCAGCAGGTGAGGCAGGAGAGACTGCACCCCACCTCTCACCTTGGCTATACTTACAGTAGCCTGTGAAAGTCCTACATTGTTTTTTTGAGCCTAAAATAAAACTTTAGTTATACATCTTCCTTTAACCAGGTGAATTTTGAATTTATTTTCCATTTTTTCACATGGGACAGAGGGTAAAATTTTTTTTAATTTTTGGTTTTTCAATTACAGTTGTCCCAGTTTTCCCCGTTGCTCCCCCCCTACCCAGCCCACCTCTTCTCCCACAGTCATACCCCCCCCACGTTGTCCATGTCCATGAGTCATTTATACATGTTCTTTGATTAAACCCTTCCCTTACTTATCCCCCTTCTCTCCTCCCCCTCTCCCCCCTAATAACTGTTATTCTGTTCCTTGTTCTACTTAGTTCATTTGTTTGTGTTGTTCCTTAGTTTCCTGTATTTGGTGATATCATATGGTATTTTTCTTTCTTTGCCTGGCTTATTTCACTAAGCATAATTCTCTCTAGTTCCATACATGTCACAAATGGCAGCAGAAAGAAAGAAGGAACTCCTACATTGTTTTGATAATCACAGAGGCCTTGAGAGGGCTGGGGCATCCAGATACAGACTGTTTTCTTTGTTCCTCATGGCTGCTGGCCAGGCAGCCATCTGTCCTCTGAGGTGGAGGGGCTATGTCCTGAGTTACCTCACAACCTCCCATCTCATCTGTCAGGAAATCCTATCAACACTTCATTCAAAATATCCTTAAAATCAAACATTCTTAACATCACTTCTCGCCTGCTTGTGCTCTGGTCTGAGGTACCTACATTGCTGCAACAGGCTCATCGCTGATGTCTCTGATTAACCTAAGTGATTCAATTAAAACACAAGCCAGATCCCATTCCTCCTCTGCTCAATATCCCACACCAACACCGGCTGGTGTGGCTCAGTGGTTCAGTGGATTGAGTGCTGGCTTGCAAGTCATAAGGGTTGCTTATTCAATTCCTAGTCAGCACAGATGCCTGGGTTGTGGGCTAGGTCCCCAGTTGGGGACGTGCAAGAGGAAACCACACATTAGTGTTTCTCTCCCTCTCTTTCTTCCTCCCTTCCCCTCTCTCTAAAAATAAATAAAACCCCTTAAAGAATCTCACACCAGCCCCCATCTCACACAGAATGAGAGCCCAAATCCTTCCTGTGGCCTACAAGGCACTATCTGTGTCCTGTCTCTGACCATTACTCTTAGCTCCTTGCCTCATACACTTTCTCTTGCTGTCAATGACAAAGGCCTTATTGCTGTTCTGCAAACATGCCAGGCACAGTCCTGCCTTAGGACCTTTGCTCTAGCTGTCCCCTCTTGCTAGAATGTACTTCCCTTAAATATCAGGTAACTCTTTTGCATTCTTCAAATATTTCCTCACATTTTCCCTGCTTAATTAATTCTGTCCTAGTTACTATCCAGTAATGCAACTAGTACCTCTTCTCAATGCCACTCTGAACACTCCAACTTCTGTTCCACTATTACTTTTTCCCATAGTATTTGACATTCCAGCATACCATGAAATTTAATTATTTATTATGCCTATTGTTTCTTCTTTATATTACCCTGCTCCTCATTATAATATAAGCTCCTTGAGGGCACGGTTCTTTATTTTGTCTTATAAGGTATCCCAAGCACCCAGAATAGTGCCAAGAATTAATAGGTGTTCAATAAATATTCATTGGGTGAATGAAAAAAATCTGTTCTTGTTCTTCCAGAAAAACTCACTGTCACTATTGCTGTCCACTTTGAGAAACTTCTCTGCTAAAGATGCTTCCTTCCAGTGCTCCCAGCCTGCAGCTTCCATTCAGTACTTATTGCACTTAACTCACTATGTTGCGAGGAGGACTCTGGGTTTGTTTATGGGACCAATCAGGGGAACTGGCATTCTGCTCACTCATTCATCACCAAGATTCTTCCCACAGAGGCCAGACATAAACCCAACTCACCCAGGGGCCAGATATATAAACGAAACCAGGCCCCAGGCCTCATGTAAGGAACCTATGAAAATGCATGCCCAGATATGTCTGAATCTGAGTTTTTACTCAGATATAAACTACTCCTACATATAAAATGAGGTGGTTGGAATAGAAAATCCAAGGCCTTTTCTAGTTCTTATTGCATTTAAACTTAGTATAAACAATTAAGATCCATTTTAAATGTGCAAATTGTTTTTAATGCTTATTCTAAGTATGATCCTCTACTTAAAAAACTTGTAAGTCAAATTACCTAAAAGTTGTTCTGTGAGCTATTGTTTTATGAACATATGTCCCATGTCAGTCTATACTGGGTAAAGAGCTTGACATTCTGACTAATCATTCAATACGTTAGGCCGATTTTTTTTTTACCTTCTAGTGAATCAACTTGTCATTTGACTCAACTGTCTAAATAAATCAGTTGTAGAGGGATGTTTTGGAATGCCATTACTATAACTGCAACAAGACCATGTGGCCTATATAAAAGTGAAAATGAACAAGGCTCTTAAGGCTATATTTAGCTAATGTGTTATCTGGCAAGGCATAAAAGCTCAGTCAGCCCAAACCTTATCTCCCAGCCTGGGTGCTCAACTAAGACAAAATAAACAGAATAATCAGAGGTCATATTGGCTTTCATGGGAGATGTAAGTCTATGTGACCTATTTTTTGTTGTTTCTCTATTTAAAAAAAAAAAAAAAACCTTTTATTTGGAAATAATTATGGATTCACAGGAAGTTGCAAAGGTAGAACAAAGGGGTCCCTTTCATCATTCATCCAGTTCCCCAATGGCTACATCTCACATAGTTACAATACAATATCAAAACCAAGAAACTGACATTGGTACAATGTGTGTGTATAGTTCTATGTCATTTTACCACATGAGAAGATTTATTGCTACCATCACTGCAATCCAGATACAAAGCTATTTCATCACCACAAAGATCTCCCTGGTAGCACTACTTTATAGTTAAACTAACCCCCTCCTCTCTACATAACCTATTTTTAAATATTTAAGGAATATACTGCCTCAGGTGTAATTTAACTATTGTGACCCATGTATACCTAAAAATTCCAAGGACAGACCTCCATAGTTTTCATGACCAAGAAATCTCTGACAACTCATCAAAGTTCTGTTTTTAACCTGGTTTCACAACTATTTGTTTGCTGTATTGTCATAATAAACCTGAGGTATACCACAGCCTTTCAAGGAATATCAAATAAATATCTTTTAGTTAGCTTATTCTATTCTTGTCTTGATTGAAGCATGAACCTTATTTTTAAAACCCTCAATAAACAATTGTTTAAAATGTCTGTTCCAATGACCTAGCTACATGCTCAATAAGACAATGTAATCCGGATCCAGATCTCTGAAGAATACAGTATTCCCTCGCGTATCACAGGTATTATGTTCTAGACTCCCTTGCGAAGTAGGAACCTTACATTTATACTACACTCTTAAACCTATGTAACCTTAACAACATACGTCTACAGTACTGCAAAATCCCCCAATATAACAAAAAATCCACGATAAATAATTAAATATAATTTTTTTTAATCCCACAATACAGTGAGACCATGATACACGAGGGACTACTATAAATGCAATTGCTTTCTCCAATATGAGAGAAGTCATACAATTTGAAAGAGAAAGAGCTATAGGTTATAAGTATTTAAAATACAAACCCTCTCATTAAAATTGAAACATTCCACTCTGTTACTTCTCCCAATCATTACCATTTTTCTTCTCCTACCCTTCTATCCTTCCCCTTTTCCACCTGTTCATTCTATAAGATTTACTCTCCTCCCATCCACATAATCACCCAGAAAGACAGTGAAGTCAATTCTACCTGCAGAAGTTCTGCTACTTGATGGGGGAATTCAAGAGCTGGAAAATATAAGTTTTAGATAATAGTTAATAAGTGTAGTAGTTAATGCATGTAAAACACTATTGTTTCAGGGACTAAAAGTACAGCCCACCCTGCCTTTAGGAGACCACAAGCAATTTGACCTTTGAACTCCAGAAGAGACCATAAGCAATCAAGATGATTATCTGAGACGTTGTGTTCCATGGAGAGACACAGATAAAGAAAATCACCCATGACAGAGGACACAGGACATAGGATGCAGATAAAAAACATCAATCAATGAATGAAAGGATGTTAGGGAAATTGCCAGACTGCAGCTTTTATCTAATTAGCCTTGTTAGATTTATGCCCAGAAGAAGGAAGGAGTTGAGTAGACCAGTTCAAAGCTGTTATTGAAGAATGTTCAAGCAGGTGGACTGAGTCCGAGCAGACTGCAGCATCAAGGGAAGCGGTAGAAGGACTTTTAATGGTGTGGAGCAGACCCCATGTGGATGAATCACCCTGCTTGTTGGTTCCAGATGTCCAGGGTATAGGTGTTTACAAAACAACAAGGTCCTCTGATTAGGGGTGGCTGCCAGGAGATTTATGGTCCTTGTTTCTGGGAAATGATCAAGGGAGAGGATGTTTCTGAGAACACAGGACCCCAAGTATGACTGCAGGCCCCATAACAAGGAGTGCTATTTTTGAGAACACAGGATACCTGGCGTGAGCACAGGCTGTTGCTTTTGGCACGTCACCAGGTGGCAAAATGGCGGTGTCTGGCCCTAACAAATTTTTTTCCTGAATTCCAAATCCCTTACCTAATTTTTTTCCTCCTTATAAAAAAGGCTGGCTTGAAAGGAAATGTAAGAAGGTCTGTTAGGGTACATAACCTGCTATCTTCTCAGACCATCAGCCATCTGAATAAAGTGATCATAAAGATTCAATCCCTGTCTCTGCTTATTGGTTCTGGTAGTGACAGGCAGCACAAATGCCGACTTTTCCAGTTTCATAATGTGGTGACTCCACTGGGACAGATGTTGAGACTCTCTGGTAAGTCCGGGCATTTGGTGGGGAGTCCCACTGGCTGCCTGGACTGGGGGGTGGGGACTGGGGTGAGGATTTGGAGACTCCCTAGCAGCAGCCAAGTGATTTCACTAAGGACTCTCCTCCTCCAACTCTTGGCACCTCCCTTCGTTTTCACTTTGATTGACTCGCTGTGCTTTCTGGTTCAGGTTATAATCCTGGGTCATGACTTAGATTGTAAAGAATTAAGGTGCCACCTGGCTTACAGAACTCTGTCTGGTAAAAAGGTATCTGCTGCTTTAATTAAGGTGCCTTCTGGTATTCAGAGCTTTGTCTGGTAATAAAGGTGTCTTCTGGCTTAATTAAGGTGCCTTCTGATTTGGTTTGTGTGATTTTATAGAGCTCTGTCTGGTAGAAAAAGAAAAAGCCTCCATTCCAGAAAACAGCCCTTCGAGGAGACTTTTGGCTGATTGGTTGACCTATGCTTATAAACCTATGACTAAAAAGAAAGGTTATTTTTATTGTAATACTGTTTGGCTTTATTTATTGTATAATCTAGACTCAGTGCTGGCTACTGAATGGGTCTTGAAATTACTGCATTATACTGCAATTAGATTTGTTTTGTCAAAGATCAGGGAACTGGGACAAAATGCCTTATCTAGAAGCTTACTTTCATGAGTTTACATAATAAAGATGCAGGATTAGAAGGAAATAAGTTACTGATACAGAGAAAAAGGAATTTGCCTGTGAAAGATAGCAGAAGCCAGAGGAGAGGGCCTAGGAAGATCTAGATACTTTGGTTACTATGAGCATGGTCAGGGGTCCTACAGCCCCTCCAACCCTGGGGGATCTTCCTCCTTACTCAGCTGAGGGAACTGGGGAAATTAGCCTGAACTGGTCTCTTGGCCTCAAACCCATCAAGGAACCATATTCAGCGGAGGACAAACCCCTACTACGGCAGGGCAATAATACCCTTTGTGAAAACTTCCAGTGGGAGTAGGAAGAACCAGAGGGCCAGCCCGCTGGATATAATAGGACATGTAACCTGTTTTCTACATCAGATATGCTAAATTGGAAAAGCTCTGCAAGAGTCAGACTATAGCCCTTTAGAATGGATGAAGGAGTGCACTCAGATTTTTGAGTCCCTGAAGGCATACCTGGCTTCTGCACCAGCTTTGGGGCTTCCACACCTACTAAAGCCCTTTCAATTATATGTTCATAAAAGGCAGGGAATTTCCCTAGAAGTTCTCACTCAAATGCTTAGTGACATTTTGCAACCCATCACATACTTGTCAAGGAAACTTGATCATGCTGTCCAGGGGTGACCAGCTTAGATGAGAGCTGTGACAGGAAGCTGAGAAGTTTTCCTTGGGACAGCTTATCACAATTTATGCACCGCACCAAGTGTTGAGCTTGCTGGAGCTAAAAGGAAATTTGTGGTTCACTGCTGGAAGAATGGACAGATAACAAACAATTCTTCTCAACAATCCCAACATCTCCCTCAAAACTGTAAGCAAGTTAAATCATGCCTTCCTTCTCCCAGAGCCTGACTCAGCTGCAGTAATACATGACCGTGCTGAGGTAATTAATGAAGTTCATTCTAGCAGAATTGATTTATAGGACCATCCTCTAGAAGAAGCAGACTGGACTCTAAAGGCAGATGGAAGCAGTTATATGGACAAAGGAAACAGAAAGGCTGGTTATGCAGTTGTGGCTCTTGGAGGAGTAGTGGAGGCCAAGGTCTTACCATTGGGAATCTCTTCTCAGAAAGCTGAACTGATTGAATTGACGAGGGCACTGGAATTGTCTCACAAAAGGAAAGTGAGTGGATATACTGACTCAAGGTAAGCTTTCCTAATTTTGCATGCACATGGTTCCATCTGGAAGGAAAGAGGACTATTAACCTCTAATAAAAAGGAGATTAAGCATGCAGCGGAAGTTTTTAAATTATTAGAGACCATTCAAGTACCTTTATAGGTGGCAGTTATGCACTGTCCTAGGCATCAGAAAGAGAAACTGAAGTGGCTAGAAGAAACAACCTAGCTCATTGAGCAGAAAAAGAGGCTGCTAAATGAATGTTTATAATGCCTTTGGTACCTGTTCTAGATCTGCCACAATTTGAAGCTGAATATTTGACTAAAGACTTAGAGAAAACTAAGAGTTGGGGTTTTGATGAAAAAGTACTGATGGTGGATGGAGAAAGAATAAGAAAGGAGTTCTACTGCTTCCTGAACATTTAGTAGAGCCAGTCATGAAGCATTTGCATGAGGCCATTCACTATGGAAGAGACTCATTGACCCCCTATATATTAAACTGTGGTTCACAGGTCCTGGAGTTTTCTTATGGTTCAAGCCATAAGAAAAGTAATTGCTAGATGTGTACCAGAAGAACAACCCCAAGACAGCTCCTCATCAAAAGAAAGAAGGGAAACAATACCAAGGATTGGAAAATAGACTTTACCCAGATGCCAGGGGTCTGAGGGTGGAAATATTTGTTAGTCTTTGTTGACACCTTTTCAGGGTGGGTAGAAGCCTATCCTACTAGAACTGAGAAATCCTCAGAAGAAGTGAAAGCCTTACTGAAAGAAATAATTCCTTGCTTTGGCCTCCCCAGCAGCATAGAGTGATAATGGACGTGCATTTGTTTCAGAAATTACACAGAAGGTTAGTAAATTTTTAGGAATCAAGTGAAGACTCCACACAGCATGGAGACCTCAGATTTCTGGGAAGGTAGAGAAGAAAAATATAGCTAAGTTGTGTCAGAAACTCATCTCTATTGGGATCAAATTTTACCTATTGACCTGCTCAGGGTAAGGCTGGCTCAGAATAAGGGGTGGCTCCTCAAACTAAGTGTGGCAGATCTGCGAGGAAGAACCTAGAAAATTCCATTTGTTAGACTCCCCTCCCTGTTCAGTTGCTTCTAGGTGGCCTGGCAAGAATTTGTTTACCAAATGTTTGCTCCTTCTCATAGCTGTGAATTGCCTTCCTTCCCTTTTAAGTTCAAACCACTACCTTAATCTCTCCTTAGCTCAATATGACATATCAGCCTCAACTATCTGATTTGTCCTCAGGCCTTATATCTTTATGGAATCCTCATATGTACATACATAATTAAATGTAGTTACTTTCTCTTGTTAATCTGTCTCATGTCAATTTAATTCTTAGCCAGCCAGAAGAAGAGGGAAAAGAGGTGAAATTATTCCCTCCCTGACACTATGTCCTTAAGTTAAATTGTCTACTAATATTCTTCTAGTTGTGTTATCTATAGCACACCAGTTTCATGAAAGTGATTAGCTGCTTTTTAACATTATTCTACTTTATGGAACAATTTGTGTAACATCTGTTCTTGAAATTTTAGCAATATTCATCTAAAAAACTTGGGACTTGACCCTGGGGACAATGAGGAAAAAGTAAAGAAAGAGTCAACTAAAAGCCTTTACCCTAACTACTCTACTATCTGTAGGCCCTGGCCATCTCTGGTATTTCCCTTCATAAACTAACCCTGCCTGAAACCCTTTGATATATTTTGACAAAGAGTTCCATTAATTTCCCTATCACTTCTTTGGCATTGGCAGGGGTGAACGTGGGGAATGAATCCATATATAATAACTTAGTTTCTCACATATGACTACTATACACCTAGGCTGGTTTCATGGGTGTGCAAATGTGCAGTCACACAGGGCCCAGCTCTTTTAATGGCTCTGTACTTGGTTCAATGTTCTGTGGTTGCCATCATAAAATCCTTAATAATTTTGAACAGGAGTCCCACATTGCTATTCTGCACTAAGCACCACACATTATATAGACAACATTGATATTCCTGAAAATCATTCCACTTGAGTTTCACCTCCCTCTGCTTTGCCTTCTACCCTGAACTTATAACCCATGTACAAGCTACATTTTCTTGGCAAGCTCTTTGCCTGAGATCTGGAGTAGGCAGTAGCTAACCTGGAGAGCCCACATATTACAGCTTGGTCAGCATAGTAATCCTATAGTAGGTATTACCAGTATTTCTAGTCCTGCAAGAGAAAGTTATGCATCAGTTAGACCTTAAACAGACATGAAAAATTCACATAATGTCAACAGGAATAAAATGTGCCTTTTTACATTGAAGAAATGCCCTTATTTTATGGAGATCTTCCATTGCTCATGATGCTGGTATCCAAGAAAGATATGCCCTCATTTTCCAAGCAACTGTATTTTACATCTATCCAGATTCTCTACCAATGTCTGGTTGGCCAGGGGCTAATGTGAAAAGTCTTTGATTTGACCGTTTGGTGATTCTTGGTTTAAAGTCTCAATGTCTGTAGAGTTGGGAAGAATGTCCATTACCTCTGGTTTTACAGCAGTCATCCTAATAAGTTTAATTTCAAGCTCTGTATTAGAGGTACTTCTCTCATACCTAGTGTCTTTTCTTTGGGAACAGATACAGTAATGGCTTGAGGGAAATGATTAAGTGACTGTTAAGGTTTGCGTATTAGTGACATTCTTATATCTACCCACCTATCTCTTGCAGGGCTTGATCATCTGTGTCAAACACAATTTTGTAGTGCATTAGGCACTGGTGTTGGAGACAACACTCTGAAGAGATTTATTTCCTTCCCACTTTTGTGAGGGTCCCTTTGGCTTTTAATCTTTAATAATAACAATGCTCAATTGCTTCAACTTTTCTTCTCTGGTCCAGCATTTATTCTGCATTTATAATTGTTCAACTGCCACTCTCAACTCACATTCTTTCTCCTCAGCATACCTTTAAACCTAGCTTTTAATTTATTAGATAGAGAACAGTTGCAGATGCTCTTCTCCATTGCTTTTAAAGTACTGCTTCAGATGGCTCTTGTTAAAATTTCAATGTTATATTCTAAAATAATTTATGTAGTTGTTTTATTACTTATTTCTACACAGAGAACTTTTAAAATTGATTTTATTTCATTTAGTTTTCCCTGAATGCATCTCTTAAAATTTAAAGCAACAGTATCAGATTATTGGGGAATAGCTTTAAAAGCAACCAGTTGTGTACTTAACTCAGGTGATCACTTTGTACAGTTTGACTTTTTTCTAAGATTTCAGTTCACCTTCAAAGTGCCCATTTATCATAGCAAAAGTGAAGAATCCCACAAAAACATCTTTGCTTCTAACCCAATCATCAAATAAGTATTTTACTTGTTGAGCGCCTATTATGTGCCAATGCTGGCCTAGGGACTTGTGGTGCATCATTAACCAAAAAACACAAAAACCCATGCCTCAAAAGAGCTTATATTCATTAAGGGAATGAAAATAATAAGTAGTAAGCATAATGAATAGCTAAATTATGTAGTATGCTCACAGGTGATAAACACTATGGAAAAAACAGCAGGGTAAGGAGGGTATCAGGAGGGCAGGTTGAAACTTACCTACAACCCCAGCCTTTACACTTAGTGTTCTTCTCCCCTTCTATCAAAAAAAAAAAAAAATCTCCTCTGCATCTTATAATACCAATCAATTACTATACCATGATTTCTAATTTCTTTCACAGCCAAACTTCTTCAACAAGTTTCCACTCTCTGCTTTCACTTTCTCACCTTCCAATCACTGCAACTCAAGGTTACCTAGTTTCTGCTGCTACCTTTTCACTGAAACTTCTGTTTATTGCCAAAGGAGCCAATGTGAATCAGCATTTTTATACTATTGATCACACTCCCTCCTCCTTAAAACATGCCATCTGCTTTGATTTCATTTTACTACTCTCTCCTGCTTATCTTCATCATTATCAAGTTTCTACTGACAGCTGCAATACTTCTGAACATCCTTTAAATGCTGTGTTTCTCTGCATTCTATTCCACTAATTTATTTTTTCTTATTCTTTCTGATTTAAATCAATCATTCATTGTAACTTCGATTACCACCTATATATTGATGACTCCTAAACTAACATAACAGACCTTTTTCCTGAGCTCCAGACATACAAGTGTATATCTACCTGTCAACTAGTCATCTGTACTTAGATGGCCCATAGGCACTTCAAATACCCTATTCAAGTATGACACATCTACCTCTGACAAATAAGCCCTTATTCTGTCTTATCTCAGTCAATAGCACCAAACTTTCCATTTGGCACATTTAGAAACCTGAACTTCATGTTCCCCTTTAAACTCCCTCATTTCTTCCCTCACACACATTTATCACTAAGTCCTGTTGATGCTACATGCTAAACAGCTCTCAAATTTATGTACTTCTATACATAGTTATACTACTCTAATCCAGGATACCATATATTCTCAACCATATAAATATAACAGCCTCACAACTGGATCCCTTGTCCCTAGTACTGCTCACTTCCAATTCTCCACACAATAGTCAGAGTAACGTTTAAGGATATAGATCTAAGCATACCATTCCTCTGCTTAAAAACTTTCATTGGTTCCCTTCTGTCCAGAGGATAAAATCCAACCCTTTTTAAAAAAAAATAATTTATTTGTTTGTTTGTTTATTTATTTATTTATTTCTAGAGAGAGGGGAAAGGAGAAAGAGAGGGAGAGAAACATTACTGTATGGTTGCCTCTCACTTGCACTCCCAACTGGGGACCTGATGTGCAACCTAGTCATGTGCCCTGACTGGGAATCGAACCAGTGACACTTGGCTCGCAGGCCGACGCTCAATCCACTGATAAAATCCAACTCTTTAATGTGAGTTATATTCTGATCTAACATCTAAGTCAAATTGCTGCCATCCTCAACTACTTGCAGTGACCCAAATACTCCATGCATTTTGGCCTCTGTACCTGAAACACTCCTCCCACCACACAGTGATTACATGACAAACACCGGGTGATCCTCCTTATCTTTCATTTTATGTATTTTCCTGAAGTCTGGGCTATGTGCCCCCGTTATGTACTACCATAGAACTTTGTTCTCCTCCTGTTATAGCCCTGTTATTAATTCTTTACCTAGCTTCCTCCCCATATGGATGTTAGAGGTCCATGAAGAAAAGGCCAAGTCTACTTTGCTCATGACTATATATATCCCTAGCACATGGAAAGTTTGTGGCCCATAGCAGGGGCTCAATCAGTGTTTGCTAAATGAATGAGCAACAAGCCCAGGTAAACTTGAGCCCTAAACATTTCAAAAGGGGAGAGTGAATCATAATAAACATATACTTTAAATAAATTTCTGTATATCACAGAATACAATTGTTTTCTTTAAAAGTAAATAAAATATATGATAACAACAGTGTTCAGCTCTGGGTAATGGGATTTTTCTTTCTTCTACATAACCTTATTTACCAAATTTTCTATTATGAGTATGATTTACTTTTATGGTTAAAATGTTATAAATTATAAAATAAAAAGATGAACCCTACTACAAAATATTTTTACCTCTTTTCCTCAAAATAAACAGAATATAATATACAGTGAAATGTGATCACTGGTTTTTTTTTTTTACCCACTTTCTGGAAGGTGAATAATAACATGAAATCTCTGCCTTATTTCACACCAGTGGAAGTATGCATTGATAACATAACCCAAGTTATAAAAATCACATCACTACCTAGGATCTCAAATGCCACGAATGCTTTTCATATGGTTTTTAAAATTCTGTAGAAACCATTTTTAATAAAAGAACTCAAATTCTGCTTTGATGCACAAAAACATAACCACCAACTTTATTTTATATTTGGAATAAAGATGACAAAACTAAGAACTAATTTTTATCCTTCTAACCTACTCCATCAGGTTTAGTTTCCTCTGCTCTGAATGGTTTGCATTCTTTTCAATGAAAAAATAATGCTACAAGAGAAAACTAGAGGATAATTAAACAATTTGAAAAAATAGCATATATACATCACACTTTGTTATAAAAGGAAATGACTATGATTAACTTATGTATTTTTAGTTTACTAGTGTATTATCTTATATTACCGTGAGGTATATAGACAAAATACAGTATAGAAAATACCATTATATGACAATTTCTGAATACCAAAGTTAACTTTCGCCCTAGTGAATAGACGACAAAGTTTGTTTTGTTAATCTAGCTATAATGTCACATGTGCATACCTGTGTGTGCACACATGTATGTGCATGTATGCATTGAATTAAACTTTATACAAAGTAATAATATATAGGTATGTATAATAATGCACAAGCATGGTTATTAAATATATATACTTATTACATTACCTTATATGAATAATATCATATACTAATACATAATACTTTCAATAAGGATTTTCTTTTGTTTCTTCTGAGATAAGTCAATTTTCCCACACATATAGTCCAAACCTCTTATTGTACAGCTTGATAAAATGAGGCCCAGGAAAGTTAAGCAACTTGGCCAAGCTCTCACTGTAAATAATGGCATAACTGGAACTAGAGTCAGGGTCTTCAGACATTAAATTAAATGGCCTGTTATTCCACTCCTCTGCTTCTTTGTAACTGAGGATAGAAATGAACACCTTAAATCTGAATAACACATTGCAGTTTTTAAAACATTTGCACATAATATTGTTTAAGCTACACAAAAATCTCAGCTGAGAGTATTAAGGAGCTGAAAGGTTAAGATACTTGCCCATGGGAATGTCAGAAGTTAATGGCTTGAGTTTCCTGAATCCCAGTCCAGTATCTTATTCCCAGAAATATATCTCTTTTCTCACCAACCATTTTATTCTTACTTGGCCTTTCACAATAATTGTGAAGAAGGTGACCCAAGCCAAGGCTACGGGGCATGTAAGGGCGTGCAAGTGAGGCCCGGGTCATCCCTAGTGTATGATTCTGGAATCTCCACTCTCATCCTCTTCTAATATGGCATAGTTTAAGCTTGGGGAGCAGATAGCTGAAACAAACCCTAGAGTCTAGGATTCAATCCCAGACCTGTAAGACTCCTGAGGTTATATGCTCTGTCCCTTGATATGTGGTGTGGTCAACCTACATGGGCAAAGATGGCCATTATTATTTTGCAAGAGTGTCTATCATGAAGCATCAGAGTCAGAGAGGGCAGATTACATTCTTTTGCTTCCCACAAAGGGCTGAACTATGCATAACAAATGATGTGGCACCCAAACAACTCGGTATATTTCTTGTCTACATTCCTACCATCCAAACACTCTCAGTGATATTATCATTTTAGAAGCTGATACTCCTGTGGTCCAAACATTTATGGTAAAAAATAAGCACTGAATGCACCAAAATGATGTTAACAAGAACAAAATATTAAGTACTTCACTTTATATTCTGTTATTACCTTTATTCTCTCGCTTCTTTTCATCACTTAATCCTTCCTCATTTTCCATTGCTTCCTCTAACCATTTAACATCTCTCCCCAGTATTTTTCTTTGTTTTTTCAATCCCTTTAAAATCCTCTTAACTTTCTTCCATAAAAGATTGGCCCAGAGAGGGGAGAAGATGGCTGCGGAGTAGGTAGCAGTGTTGTCTGCTTGCTCCCATTGCAGAAAAACTTGGAGTACAACCCCAGAGAGGAGTGAGTGAGTGTGGACAGAGAAGAGAGTGTGAGAGCAGCGTGAAAGAGGGCAGAAAGCTCTCCCACTCTCTCAAAAGGAGCCACTGGGCCCCCCCGCCCAGTTGCTGGGTGTCCCCAGCCCAGCGCCGCTGCTGCACCACACCCCAAAGGGGCAGCCGCAGACTGGCTCATTAGCCAGAATCTGCTCAGAAACTTCCCCCTGCCATAGGCGCTGGGACCAGCAAAGTCCTGGAAGGAGTCAATGAGAAGGTGTCCTTGAAACAGCCAGAGGTGTGGGAAGACACAAACAGTCCGGATGGTGGGAAACTGTATGAACTGAATCTAGGTGGGGACTCCCTGGGCTGGCAACTCTGGGCTGGCAACCCTGCACCCCTGGCTTGTGCATCACAGCACCACCAAACAAAAAAGCAGAACTGAGCCAGGGAGAGGTGCCCACACAGGAAAGCTGTGGTGGGAATGCAGACTAAGTAGGGACCCCAGGCAGACAAGACGTATGCAGAGGCGAACAATAAGATGCTGCCAGCCAGGGACGGATGCAGCCTGGTGCTGCAGCTTTGAGCACAGACTTTTTTGGGAGGAAGAGCGAAGACAGGATCCAAAGCTGGGCAGGGACTAGGAACATGTGCACTGGCTTGCCAGCAGAACAACGTTGATAGACAAGCATGAGAACTGCTGGAGGGTGCCACTGGACAAGTGGGGAGAAACCCAACTCAGTGCAGCTCACAGCAGAAAGCTGTGAGAGAAAAGCAGCCACAGAAACCAGCCAGATCTCCTTACAGCCAGCCAGCCAGAAAAAAAGATAGGAAACCAAAGGAATTTTGACCAGGGGTGGATCCAGAAAAAGGAGGACTGCACCCAAAGATTGTACTGGATTAAAAATCTTTCTTTAATCTGTTTCCTACCCTCTCTTCCACTTATTCTTATTCATTCATTTGTTTGTTTGTTTGTCTGTTTTGTTTATTCTCCCTCTCTCCCTAAGTATATAGCATATAACTCTTATACAAACCTAATACTATACACTTCCACTTTCTAGCTTCATTCTGCTTTCCCTATTTCAACATACAATGTAAATACTGCTTACTATCTCACTCAGCCTTGATGCTACTTGCTACTATTATTATTCTATCATCTTCCCTCTCAAAAATCATCTCTCAATCAATTAAAACAATGCTTACCAGTTCTGCATATAGTATAATAGTCTTAACCTCTTTACATCTATATTAATACTGGCTCATTTGCTACTGATAGTGTAATTGTGGGTGGGGATATTTGTGAGGGTGTGGATTTCTTGCCTGAATTGTGTGTTTATGATTAACAGCATCTCCACAAAAGAACTCAAGACAAGGTGGACCAAGTGACTCTCGATCAACTAGTCAGAGGGAAGGTTCCACCAAAGAGAAACTGGAAAATAACCAGACAGCTTAAACAAACAACATAAAGGGCATCCCATGAGCGTAAAGCTCATGAGATCAAAGAGACTGCACCACTGAATCCCCCAGGTCTCCTATACAGAATCCCATACCACAAAATCAGGAAATCAAAGCAAACAAATGCAAGAAACAAAAACAAACAAGAAGCATACAACATGGGGAGACACAGAAACAACCTCCCAATGAAAGGAAAAGAGATATCCCCAGGAAGAGAGCTAGATGAAACAAAAGTAAGCAAAATATTGGACATGGAATTCAAAAGAATGGTTATAAAGAAGCTCAATGAACTTGGAAAACTCAGAGAAAACTATAACAAACTCCAGGGGAACTATGAACAACTCCAGGGAAACTATAAAGAACTCCAGGGAAGCTACAAGAAACTTACAGAGAACTACACCAGCATGAAAAAGGACATAGAAACTATCAATAAGAACCAGGAAGAAATGAAGTATACAATTTCTGAACTGAAGAACACAGTAGAATCAATCAAAAGCAAGCTAAATGAAGCAGAGGATTGAATCAGTGAGTTAGAAGACAATGTAGAAAAATATTCTCAGACAATGAAACAAAATTAAAAATATTTAAAAAGAATGAAGAGAGGGACTTCCGGCCAAGATGGAGGCTTAGATGGACGCGCTAGGTCTCCCTCTACAACTAGAGAGGAATACAACTACTTCAAAACAAAGGATAACTAGAAATTCCAGAAAATAATACTACACGGAAGCCCAACATATGAAGTTATAAACCAGCGGCGCTCTTTGGGCAGGTAAGAGCAAAAGAGGGCGGCGCTGTTTGCGGTCGCACCTGGGACAGCGGCGGGGAGAACAATCCCGGCTGCAGTCGAACCCCCGGCAGCTCGCGACCCCAACGCTGGGGAAAGGAGCCACCACATCGCCTTGAACAGTGAGGCCCAGGGGGGCGGGAGGACGGATCCCGGTCTCCTAGCTGAATAACTGTGTGAATCCATCTTGGACCCCCGCCCCCAAAGAAAGCGCCACAGGGCTGCGAAATAGGTCGCGGACAGGCACCGGTCGCTGGATTGTGACGACAAAGCACCACGGCACAGCAAGAAAGGCTGCCGAACGGCGCCAGTCCCTGGGTCATTACGAGTACACAGGCACTGCCCCCTACAGCCGGCCCAAGAAAACAAAATGCATCTGTCAAAATGAGGCAGACAACTATAGAAATCCCGGTGGCACAGCTCACCAGGCAACAGATGGAGAACCTGACAGATGAACAGATAAGAAACCTGTCAGATGCTCAGTTCTGGGCCATTGTTATCAGGTGGATTACAGAATTCACAAAAGATCTGGAAAAAGATGAGAAAGAAGCGAAAAACACTCATAACGAAAGGAACAAAACCACATACGAGACAGATGGTGAGGGAAAAAAATCCAGAGTTCATTTCAACAAACTGGAATATGGAGAAGGAACAAGCAGTCAACCAATGCATAGAGAGGAAATGGGAAGCAACGATGAGAGGATCAGAAACCTCTGGGACAGCTATAAAAGGCCCAACATAAGAATCATTGGTTTGCCAGAGAATGAGGAAGATGAACTAGAACTTGAAAAATTGAGTGAAAATATAATAAAGGAGAACTTCCCAGACTTGGGGAAGGAAATAGACTTACAGGTCCAGGAAGCACAGAGAGTTCCAAAAAAACTGGACCCAGGGAGAACCACTCCAAGACACATTATAATCAAAATGTCAAAAATTAAAGATAAAGAGAGAATCTTAAAAGCAGCAAGAGAGAAGAAAAGAATTATGTACAAAGGGGTCCCAATTAGACTATCAGCTGACTTCTCAAGGGAGACCCTGCAGGCAAGAAGGGACTGGCAAGAAATATTCAATGTAATGAAAATCCAAAACCTACAACCACGAATACTCTATCCAGCGAAATTGTCATTCAGAATAGAAGGACAGAGAAAGTGTTTCCAGGACAAAATAAAACTGAAAGAGTTCATTAGATCCAAACCACTGTTATATGAGATGTTAAAGGGACTGGTTTAGAAAAAGGAGGAGCAAGACAATGAAATCTAAAATGAAAACTGCATCACAAGAAACAACAGAAGCTAGGGAATTGAAACAAAGGCAAACTAAACAGGCAACGAGAGTGGAAAAAGAACTATAGGTACGGGGAACATATTGGGGGGAGGTCAACAGGGAGGGGGAATGGGGAGAGGGAGGGAGATGATATAGGAATTAAGGATCATGGTAGGAGGGAATGGAATAGACAGAGAGAGGTTGAGAAGAACTGTATGCACAACTAATGGACATGATCTAAAAGGGGGGGGGACAACTGGAGGGAGGGGGGCCACCGGGTGGAGGGGAGCAGAGGGAAGGGAAATTGGCACAAATGTAATATTATAATCAATAAAACACATTAAAAGAGAAAAAAATAAAAATAAAAAGAATGAAGAGGGGTTAAGAGAACTGCAGGACAACATGAGATGAAATAACATTAGAATCATAGGGATACAGGAAGGAGAAGAAGAGGAGCAAGGGATAGAAAACCTGATTGAAAAAGTAATGACAGAAAATTTTCCTAACTTGATGAGAGAAAAAGTCATACAAGTCCAGGAAGCACAGAGAGTCCCAGTGAAGGTGAACCCAAAAAGGCCCACTCCAAGGCACATCATAATTAAAATGGCAACATTTAAAGACAAAGAAAGAATTCTAAAAGCAGCAAGAGAAAAACAGCAAATAACGAACAAGGGAGCTTCAATAAGGCTATTAACTGATTTCTCAACAGAAACACTACAAGCCAGAAAAGAATGGCAAAAAATATTTCAACCAATGAAAAACAAAGGCCTACAACCAAGACTACTCTACCCAGCAAGACTCTCATTCAAAACAGAAGGTGAAATAAGGAGTTTCCCAGACAAAGAAAGACTAAAAGAATACATCTCCACCAAACAAGCATTGTAAGAGATGCTAAAGGGAATGTTCTAAGAAAAAAGAAGAAAAAAAGAGGAGAGGAACACAGGTACAAAGGGAAATGAATAAATTCATGTCAATAATAACCTTAAATGTAAATGGATGAAATGCTCCAATCAAAAGACATAGGGTAGCAGAATGGATATGAAAACATGACCCACATTTATGCTGTCTACAAGAGACACACAACAAAAGATTTACACAAACTGAAGGTGAAGGGATAAAAAAAAAAGTATTCCAGACAAATGGACACAAAAAAAATCTGGGGTAGCAATATTTATATCAGACAAAACAGATTTCACAGCAAAGACCATAAAAAGAGACAAAGAAGGGCATTTCATAATACTTAAGGGAACAATCCATCAAGAAGATGTAACCATGGTAACATATATGCACCCAACATAGGAGCACCCAAATATGAAAGGAAAATACTATAAGACTGCAAGAAGAATAACAACAGCAATACACTCATAGTAGGGAACTTTAACACCCCATTATCAACAATAGACAGATCTTTGAAGCAAAGAAACACCAAGGATATTGAAGCATTGAACAACACACTAAACCAAATGGTCTTAATTGACATATATAAAACTTTTCATCCCAAGAAAGTAAAATATACATTCTTTTCAAATGCACATGGGACATTTTCAAAGACAGACTACATGGTAAGGCACAAAACAAGCCTCAACAAATTCAAGAACATTGAAATTATATCAAGCATCTTCTCAGACCACAATGCCTTAAAACTAGAAATCAACCTCAAGGAAAAAAAATCAAAGACATTCAAATGCATGGAGAATTAATAACATGCTATTAAATAATGAATGGGTTAACCATGACATCAAGGAAGAAATCAAGAAGTTTCTGGAAACAAACAATAATGAACACACAACAACCCAAAACCTGTGGGACACAGCAAAAGCAGTTCTGACAGCAAAGTTCATAGTAATACAGGCTTACCTGAAATTGATACAAGAATCTCAAATAAAAAAATCTAAACCTACAGCTACAAGAACTAGAACAAAAAAAAGCAAAGCCCAGGCGAGTAGAAAGAAGGAAATCATCAATATCAGAGCAGAGGTAAATTACATAGAGACTAAACAAACAATTCAAAAATCAACAATAGTAGGAGCTGGTTCTTTAAAAAGATAAACAAAATCGACAAACCTTTAGCCAGGCTCATCAAGAAAAAAAAAGAGAGGGGATTACTCAGTTCTCTCCACAAAGTCACCACCCCAAAATCTCCTCAAGCATCTCTAGTCCACTCTCTCCTCCCTCTGCTGGAATCCAGAAAAGTTGCAGAAGGGGGACTTACAGCCAAGATGGAAGCATAAACAGACATGCTGTGTCTCTCTCCACAACTGTTAAGGAATACAACTACCTCAAAACTAGAAACAACCAGAAGTTCCAGAAAATCAAATTGCATGGAAATTCAGCAAACAAATAAATAAAGAAGAAATGTTCATTCACACAGACCCTTTCCGCACATACAGAGCCAAAACGTGATGAAATGAGTCTTTCTGTACTGACAAATCCATAAGGCTCTGCACCTTACAACATAACAGGAGCGACAGCTCTACCTGGGACTCAGAGGCAAACAAACACAGGAGCCTGTCAGAATGAGTAGACAGAGAAGTATGGCCCAAAAGGGGGAACAGATCAAGGTTCCAGTGGGAGAAAGAAGTGATGAGGTGATAGCCAACCTCACAGATGAGGAGATAGACAACCTAACAGACACAGAATTCAAAACACTGGTGATAAAGATGCTCACAGGCTTGATAGATATCTTTGAGTATGGCAGACACATAAGAGAAGAACTGACGGCTATGTTAAGTGAAACAAAGAAAATTCCATGCAAAACCAATGTTGAAAGGAAGGAAACCAGGGTTCAAATCAATTATTTGGAACATCACAAAGAAATAAACACTCAACCAGTGCAGAATGAGGAAGCAATAATTGAAAAAAATGAGAAAAACTTCCCAGATTTTGCAAATAAGATGGACATACAGGCCTGGGAAGCACGGAGGGTCCCGGGTGAGCTGGATCCAGAGGGGACCACACCAGAATGCATCATGATTGAGATGCCAAAGGTGAAAGATAAAGAGAGAGTCCCAGGGTCAGCAAGAGAAAGGCAGAGAGTTGCCTACAGGGGGGTGCCTATAGGACTATCAGCTGATTTCTCAGAGGACACTTTGCAGGCAGGAAGGGACTGGCAAACAGTATTCAATGTGATGAAAGGCAACCTGCCACCAGGATTACTCTATCCAGCAAAGCTATCATTTGAAATGAAAGGGCAGATGAAGTGCTTCCCAGACAAGGTATAGCTAAAAGAGTTCATCATCACCAAGCCATTATTATATGAAATGTCAAAAGGACTTATTTAAGAAAAAGAAGATCAAAACTATGAACACTAAAATGACAACAAATTCACAACTATCAACAACTGAATCTAAAAAATAAAAACAAATTCCAATTAAGCAAGCAGGAATAGGAACAGAATCATAGGTATAGGGATCATTTGGAGGATTATCAACTGGGAGGGGGGAGGGGGAGAAATGGTGCAGGGATTAAGAAGCATAATTGGTTATTACAAAATAGACAGGTGGCAGTTAATAATAATATAGGAAGGAATAAAATAAGGGGGGAGGGATTGCTGGAGAGAAGGGGGGTACTAGGCAGAGGGGAGAAAAGGGGAAAAATTGGAACTATTGCTACAACCTAATCAATAAAATATATTTTAAAGAAAAAGAAAAAGAGAGAGAGGACCCAAATAAACAAAATCAGAAATGAAATAGGAGAAATCACGACAGATATAAAAGAAATAAAAAGGATTGTAAGAAATTACTACGAACAACTGTATGGCAAGAAACTTGACAACCTAGATGAAATGGACAAATTTCTAGAAACATAATCTTCCAAAATTGTATCAAGAAGAAGTAGAAAGCCTGAGCAGACCAATAGCAAAGACTGAAATTGAAGTAGTAATCAAAATACTCCCAGCACACAAAAGCCCTGGACCCGATGGCTACACAGGTGAATTTTTCAAAACATTTAGGAAAGAACTAATGCCTACCCTTCTCAAACTATTCCAAAAAATCTAAGAAGATGGAAAATGTCCCAACTTTTTCTATGAAGCCATTATTACCCTAATTCCAAAACCAGGTCAAGACACAAAAAAGAAAGAAAACTACGGGCCAATATCGCTGATGAACATAGATGCTAAAATCCTCAACAAAATATTGGCAAACCAGATCCAGCAATACATTAAAAAGATCATGCACCACAATCAAGTGGGATTCATCCAAGGGGTGCCAGGATGGTTCCTTATATTGCAGTGCTGTTAACTATGGTCTCAGAAATAATAACTGAAGCAATCCTACATTGTTCTCAGTCCCTTGGGGCCAGATATGTTTCAGAATGCAGTTGACATTCAATATTATATTGGTTTCATGTGTACAACATTGTGGTTGGCATTTATATAACTTAAGGAGTATTCCCACTGATACATCTAGTACCCACCTGACAGAATGTTTTGGATTTTAGAAAGGCAATATGACATGATAAACTGAATATTACATGACAGTCTTATGGGGTCTGGGGCAGAATCTCATGATCAAGTACAGTAATATTTCTTCAACAAAATATATAAACATTGTAAGCATTAAATAACAACTAGAAAGTGTCTCAGTTTATGTCAGATGAGGTTTTGCTGCCAGGGCAGTTAGAACAAAAGCTTTAGATTTGCAAAACATTTTAATTTCATGATGTTATATAAAAAATTCTGAAATATTACATACACTTTTTTCTAATGCTGTGACTTTAATATATCTTGCCTCACACGATTAAAAATAATTACATTTTCTTTCTATTTTATTTTTATTGTTTTTCTATTAAAATTGCCCCATTTTTCCTTTATTGCTACCCCCTACCCAGCCCACCCTTTCTCCCACAGTCAACCCCACCCCACTGTCCATGTTCATAGGTTATTTATATTAGTTCCTTTACTAAACCCTTCCCCTGCTTACCCCCTTCCCACCTGTCCCCTTCCCCCCTGATAACTGTAACACTGTTCCTTGTTCAATTTTGTTCATTTGTTTGTATTGTTCATTAGTCTCTTGTATAAGGTGATATCATATGGTATTTTTCTTTCATTGCCTGGCTTATTACACCAGTCAAAATGGCCATCATCAATAATTACATTTTCTTTGTCCACAGATTTTACTTTATTTTCTTTTATTTTTTGGTTTTTCAATTACAATTGTCCCATTTTTCCCCCATTGCTCCCCCCACCCAAACCACCACTTCTCCCGCAATCATATCCCTCCCCGTGGTCCATGTCCATGAGTCATTTATATACGTTCCTTGACTAGACCCTTCCCTTACTTATCCCCCTTCTCTCCCTCCCCACTCCCCCCTACTGACTACTATTAAACTCTTTGTCCTATTTAGTTAGTTTGTTTGTGTTGCTCTTTAGTTTCCTGTATTAGGTGATATCATACGGTATTTTGTTTACTTTGCCTGCCTTATTTCACTAAGCATGATTCTCCCTAGTTCCATCCATGTTGTTGCAAATGGCAGGAGTTCCTTCTTTCTTTCTGATACATAGTATTCCATTGCGTAAATGTACCACTGTTTTTTGATCCACTCATCTACAGATGTGCACTTAGGCTGTTTCCTGTACTTAGCTATTGTAAACAGGCTGCTATGAACATAAGGGTGCATAAGTTTTTTTGAATTAGGGTTTTAGAATTTTTCGGGTATAATCCTAGCAGTGGAATTGCTGGTTCGAAAGGCAGTTCCATTTTTAGTTTTTTGAGGTAATTCCATACTGTTTTCCATAGTGGCTGCACTAGTCTGCATTCCTACCAACAGTGCAGTAGGGTTCCCATTTCTCCACATCCTAGCCAGCATTTGATGTTTGTTGATTTGTTGATGATGGCCATTCTGACTGGTGTAAAGTGGTATCTTTTTTTTTTTAATTTTATTTTTTGGTTATTCAATTACAGTTGTCCCATTTTTCCCCCATTGCTGCCCCCTCCCAGCCCATCCCTTCTCCCACAATTATATCCCTCCCCGTTGTCCATGTCCATGAGTCATTCATATACGTTCCTTGACTAGACCCTTCCCTTACTTATCCCCCCTACTGACTACTATTCTAGTCTTTGCCTATTTAGTTCGTTTGTTTGTGTTGCTCTTTAGTTTCCTGTATTGGGTGATATCATATGGTATTTTGCTTTCTTTGCCTGGCTTATTTCACTAAGCATAATTCTCTCTGGTTCCATCTATGTTGTCGCAAATGGCAGGAGTTCCTTCTTTCTTTCTGCTACATAGTATTCCATTGTGTAGATGTACCACAGTTTTTTGATCCACTCATCTACAGACGGGCACTTAGGCTGTTTCCAGCACTTAGCTATTGTAAACAGGGCTGCTATGAACATAGGGGTGCATAGGTTTTTTTTGAATTAGGGTTTTAGGATTTTTCTGGTATAATCCTAGCAGTGGAATCACTGAATCAAATGGCAGTTCCATTTTTAGTTTTTTGAGGTAATTCCATACTGTTTTCCATAGTGGCTGCACTAGTCTTCATTCCCACCAACAGTGCAGTAGGGTTCCTGTTTCTCCACATCCTCGCCAGCATTTGTTGTTTGTTGATTTGTTGATGATGGCCATTCTGACTGGTGTAAAATGGTATCTCATTGTGGTTTTTACTTGCTTCTCTCTGATGGCCAATGATGTTGAGCATTTTTTCATGTGCCTATGGACCTTCTGTATGTCCTCTTCGGAGAAGTGTTTGTTCAGGTCCTTTGCCCATTTTTTATTCGAGTTGTTTGTTTTCTTGATGTTTAGTTGTATAAGCTCTTTATATATTTTGGAGATCAGTTCCCTTTCTGTGATATCATTGGCAAATATGTTGTCCCATATGGTTGGTTTTCTTTTCATCTTGATGATGTTTTCTTTCGATGAGCAGAAACTTTTTAGTTTGATGTAATCCCATTTCTTTATTTTTTCCTTTATTTCTCTTGCCTTGGGAGATGTATCCATGAAGATATTGTTACGTGTGATATCTGAATTTTCCTGTCTATGTTTTCCTCTAAGACTTTTATGGTGTCACGGCTTACATTTAAGTCTTTGATCCATCTTGAGTTTATTCTCGTGTGTGGTGTAAGTTGGTGGTCTAGTTTCATTTTTTTTCACGTCCCTGTCCAGTGCTCCCAGCACCATTTGTTAAAGAGGCTCTTTTCACTCCGTTTTATGTTCCTTCCTCTTTTATCAAATATTAGTTGACCATAGAGGCCTGGGTTTATTTCTGGGCTCTCTATTCTGTTCCAGTGACCTATATGTCTGTTCTTATGCCAGTACCAGACTGTTTTGATCACAGTGGCTTTGTAGTATTGTTTGATGTCTGGTATCCTGATTCCTGCTGCTGTGTTCTTCTGTTTCAAGAGTGCTTTTGCTATTCGGGGTCTTTTTTGGTTTCATATGAGTTTTTGGAGTATTTGTTCTAGGTCAGTAAAATATGTCATTGGTATTTTTATAAGGATTCCATTGAATCTGTAAATTGCTTTGGATAGTATGGCCATTTTGATGATGTTGATTCTTCCCATCCAAGAACATGGTATTTGCTTCCATTTATTTGTATTTTTCTTAATTTCTTTCTGCAATGTTGTGTAATTTTGAGTGTACAGGTCTTTTATATCTTTGGTTAAGTTTCTTCCTAGGTACTTTATTTTTCTTGTTGCTATAGTAATTAGTATTTTCTTTTTTGTCTCTGTCTCTGATAGTTTATTGTTGGTGTACAGAAATGCCTTAGATTTCTGTATATTTATTTTGTACCCTGCTATTTTGCCAAATTCACTTATATCGAGTAGTCTTTTAGTGGAGTTTAAGGGTTTTCTAGGTATACTATCATGTCATCTGCATATAGTGATAGTTTTATGTTTTCTTTCCCAATTTGGATGCCTATTACTTCTTTTTTTTGTTTGATTGCTGTAGCTAGGACTTCTAACACTATGTTGAATAGAAGTGGAGAAAGTGGACAACCTTGTCTAGTTCCTGATTTCAGGGGGAATGCTTTCAGTTTTTGTCCATTGAGTATGATGTTGGCTTCAGGCTTCTCATATATAGCCTTAACTATCTTAAGGTATGCTCCCTCTATTCCAATTTTGCTGTGCTTTCATCATAAATGGGTGTTGTACTTTATCAAATGCTTTTTCTGCATCTATTGATATGGTCATGTGAATTTTGTCTTTCATTTTGTTTAGGTGATGTATTATATTAATTGATTTGCGAATATTAAACCATCCTTGCATCCCTGGATGAATCCCACTTGATCATGGTGTATGACCTTTTTGATATATTGCTGGATCCTGTTTGCCGAAATTTTATTGAGGATTTTAGCATCTCTGTTCATCAGTGATATTGGCCTGTAGTTTTCTTTCTTTGTTGTGTCTTGACCTGGTTTTGGGATTAGGTTAATACTGGCTTCATAGAAAGAGTTTGGGATTTTTCCTCCTCTTGAATTTTTTGTAATAGTTTGAGGAGGGTAGGAGTTAGTTCTTCCCTAAATGTTTTGTAAAATTCGCCTGTGAAGCCATCCAGTCCAGGGCTTCTGTGTGCAGGGAGATTTTGGATTACTGTTTCAATTTCCTTCTTTGTTATTTGTCTGTTGATACTTTCTACTTCTTCTTGATTCAGTTTTGGAAGGTTATATGTTTCTAGGAATTTGTTTATTTATCCTAGGTTGTCAAATTTCTTGCCATACAGTTGTTTGTAGCAATTTCTTACAATTGTTTGTATATCTGTGGTATCAGTCGTGATTTCTTCTCTTTCTTCTCTGATTTTGTTTATTTGGGTCTTCTCTCTTTTTTTCTTGATGAGCCTGGCTAGAGGCTTGTCAATTTTGTTTATTTTTTTGAAGAACCAGCTCCTAGTTTTGTTGATTTTTTGGATTGTTTGTTTAGACTCTATGTCATTTAATTCTGCTCTGATCTTGATGATTTTCTTCCTTCTTTTTGCTCTAGGCTTTGTTTGTTGTTGCTGTTCTAGTTCTTGTAGCTTTAGATTTAGAATTTTTATTTGAGCTTGCTCTATCCTTTTCAGATATGCTTGTATTGCTATGAACTTCCCTCTTAGGACTGCTCTTGCTGTGTCACATAGATTTTGAGCTGTTGTGTGTTCATTGTCATTAGTTTCTAGAAATTTCTTGATTTCTTCCTTGATATCAATGTTAACCCATTCATTGTTTACTACCGTGTTATTCATTCTCCATGAGTTTGGGTGTCTTTGATTTTTTTCTCTGAGGTTGATTTCTAGTTTCAAGGCATTGTGGTCTGAAAAGATTCTTGATATGATTTCAATTTTCATGAATTTGTTGAGGCTTGTTTTGTGTACTATCATGTTGTCTATCTTTGAAAATGTCCCATGTGCCTTTGAAAAGAATGTATATTTTGCTTCTTTGGGGTGAAAAGTTCTATATATACCAGTTAAGTCCATGCAGTTTAGTCTGTTGTTCAGTGCCTGTATATCCTTGGAGTTTGTTTGCCTCGATGAACTATGGTTGATAATGAAGTGTTGAAGTCCCCTAATATGAGTGTGTTGTTGTTAATATTCTTCTCTTGGTCTACTAGATTTTGATTTATGTATTGGGGTGTTCCTGTGTTGGGTGCATATGTTTATCTGTGTTATATCTTCTTGATGGATCGTTCCTTTAAGTATTATGAAATGTCTTTCTTTGTCTCTTTTTATTTCCCTTGCTTTGAAATCCATTTTGTGTGATATGAGGACTGCTACCCCAGCTTTTTCTTCAGGTCCGTCTGCTTGGAATATTTTTTTATATCCCTTTACTTTCAGTTTATGTAAATCTTTTGTTTTTGAGATGTGTTTCTTGTAGACAGCAAATATGTGGGTCCTGTTTTTTTATCCATTTCGTTACCTTATATCTTTTAATTAGAGTATTTGATCCATTTACATTTAAGGTTGTTATTGATATGTATTTATTCATTTCCCTTTGTACCTCTGTTTCTCTACTCTTTTTTTGTCTTCCTTTTTCTTAGAACATTCCCCTTAGCATCTCTTGCAATGCTGGTTTTGTGGAGGTATATGCTTTTAGTCTTCCTTTGTTTGAGAAACTCCTTATTTCACCTTCTATTTTGAATGAGAGCCTTGCTGGGTAGAGTATTCTTGGTTGTAGGCCATTGTTTTTCATTGCTTGAAATATTTTTGACCATTTCCTTCTGGCTTGTAATGTTTCTGTTGAGAAATCGTTCGAAAGCCTTATTGGAGCTCCCTTGTATGTTATTTGCTGTTTTTCTCTTGCTCCTTTTAGAATTCTCTCTTTTTCTTGGTATGTTGCCATTTTAACTATGATGTGGTTTGGATTTGGTTTTTTTGGGGTTCCTCTTTATTGGAACTCTCTGTGCTTCCTGGACTTGCATAACTTTTTCTCTCATCAGGTTGGGAAAATTTTCGGTCACTATTTCTCCTGTCAGTTTTTCTGTTCCTTGTTCTTCTGATCCCTCTTTAATTCCAATGACTCTTATACTGTTCTTCCTTGTGCTATCCTGTAATTCCCTTACCTCTTCTTCATACGTTTTAAGTCTTTTTTCATTTTGCAGTATCATCTGAGAATTTTTTACTACGTTATCTTCTAACTCACTAATCCGATCCTCTGCTTCATTTAGGCTGCTTTTGACTGATTCTACCGTGTTTTTCAGTTCAGAGATTGCATTCTTCATTTCTTCCTGGTTCTTGTTGATAGTTTCTATGTCTTTTTTTGTGCTGCTATAGTTCTCTGCAAGTTCCCTGTAATTTTCTTGGAGCTGTTGGTAACTTCCTTGGAGGTTGTCATAGTTGTTTTTAAGGTTGTCGAGTATATTGAGATTCTTCACCACCATTGTTTTGAATTTCATGTCTGACATTTGGGCTATGTCTATTACATCTACCTCTCTTTCTGGGGATTCCTCTTTTCTTTTCATTGAAAGGTTGTTTCTGCATCTTACCATGTTGGATTCTTCTTGTTTATGTTTGTTTTTTGGGTTTCTCTGCGTTGACTTCCCACCTTTGTGGTATGAGATTCTTTATGGTAGATCTGGGGGTTTCAGTGGTGCAATCTCTTTGATCTCCTGAGCCTGATGTTCTTGGGGTACCCTTTATGTCGTTTGTTTATGCTGTCTGGTTATATTTCAGATGCTCTTTGTTGGGATCTTCCTTCTGCCTAGTTGATTGAGAGTCACTCTACCCACTTTGTCTTGAGGTCTTTTGTGGAGATGCTGTTAAAAAGATAAACACACAGCCCAGGCAGGAGACCCACACCCTCAAAAATATCCCCCACCCTCTATCCTGCTATCGTCAGCCAACGAGCCAGTATTAATATAAATGTAGAGAGATTGGAGCTTTTATACTATAGGAAGAATAGATAAGAATTGTTTTTAGGGAGGAAAATATTATATTTTAGAGAGGGGATAATAGATTAATAATAGTTCAGACTGTGCAAAACAGTAGGTAATATTTACATTGTATGTTAATAACTATAGAAGAAAAAAAGGGAAGAGTGCAGAATATAGTAGGAAAGTGGAATTGTATAGCATTGGATTTATAGAGTAGTTATATTCTATTTATTTAGAGTGAAAGGGAGGCTAAACTAGACCCACAAAGAAATAAACAACAATTAAAGAGGAAGGATGTGAAGGAGTGACTGCGCACAGTCTTCTGCGTGTCCAGTGGGCCCTCCCTGCACCCTTTGGGGCACTGATCTTATGTCTGTTGGCATGTGTCCGAGAGGCACCTGGACGCGCGGCCCAGCACACCTGGGCCAGTGGATGAGGGCACTTCCCTATGCGCGCCCGCACGACCCAAAGGGAGGGTTGGGGAGTGGGGGAGCGCACTTCTGCGCCTGCACTCTTCAAGAATGTCCTATCACCCCCAAACTTCCCCACCCTCCGCAGTTCACAAGAGAAAAATACAAAGAAAAAATTACGTTTTCACGTGCTCAACAGCACGCTATCTCCCGTCTTCCAGCGCCAATGCCGCCTGGTCGAGTCCCGTCTCTGCCAGCGGGCAGAGATTCGCTTTCTTCCTGACTCCCCTCTGGGGAAGCCTGTGGTCGCCAAAAAGCCTTTGTGTCCTTCCAGCCGCAGCTCGGGCAGCCACCCCTGTCAGAAATCCCGCTTTGTCTCTTTTTCTTCCGCTATCCTCACTAAACAGGTTGTTCCCAGATAGTTTTTCTCTAATCCAGCAGTGCCAAGGCTCGACTCCTGCCAGTGTCCAGCTGCTCACTAAGATGTTCTGTCTGCAATTAGTTCAAACTACAGAAGGGTCTCGGGAGCCTGAAAGCGCAGCCTCCCCTCACTCCTCCGCCATCTTCCTCTCTATTTTTGAATTTTAAAGTACATTTTATTTATTATGCTGTTACAATTGTCCCAATTTTTCCCCTCACCCCCTCTGCCCAGTACCACTCTTCCCTTCAGCAAGACTCCCTTTTAGTTCATGTCCATGGGTCGTGCATGTAAGTTCTCTCGCTTCTCCCTCTCCTATACCATTCTTTATTAAAATTAATTAATTAATTAATTTTGGAGGATCCCCACTCTGTAACAATTCCTTTATCTCAGACTTAAGACCCCTTACAATCTTATAAAGGACAATGGGTAAAAGTTTCATGTTCCTCTAGCTGCTTTAAGCTCAACATGGTCATCATCCTACACACCTTTGGGTCCAGAAATACCTAATAAGTCTGGGGGTGTGGAGGGTAGGTTGGCCTTCCCACATGGGGAAGGATCTTGCAGACTCCAGGTCAGTTGATTGTTCCCAGGCAACGGCATGCTCGGTTTAACAAGGTGGCATCCTTGTTGTACTGGGGGCAACAGATTTGGCAACAGGTTTAAGGGGCATCATTAAAAGCATAACCACTACATGACAAAAGACACAGATTAAGTTTTCAATGTCCCACATTAAGAAAAAACAAAAGGCTTCTTTGGAGGAAGGTGTGCAAGGCACATCACACTTATCCAAAGCCCTTTGCGAAGTAGGAACCTTACATTTATTCTACACTCTTAAACCTACATAACTTTAACAACATACGTATACAGTACCGCAAAATCCCGCGATATAGTGAAAACTTCGCAACAAGTAATTAAATATAATATTTTTTAAAATCTCGCGATATGGTGAGGCCACAATAAGTGAACCGTGATATAGAGAGGGGCTACTGTATACATAGTTTAGGCTGAGGGGAATATTTTAGGTTTCCCTACTCAGACCTCTAGGCTCTTTCTGTCCAAGCCATTAGGATAGGGAAGAGAAAACAGTTTTAAAGTGAAGCCCACAGAGCATCCCATACTTTGCCAACCCAATCTTTTAGTTCAGCCAAACCATTGAGTCTCAGGAAGCAGCAATGCAGACAGGATTAAGTGAGGCCTATATATACAGACAATCACTCAGGTAGTGAGATCATAGAATTATGCCCCATGAAAACAGAACACACAAGTTAATTTATGCAATATAACCCACAAACCAGTCTCTAGATCTGTGAGACTGTCTTATTGAGAAGACATCCAGTTGCAAGGCATTTGACATTCATCTTGCCTGTAAATTAAGCATCTTTGATAATGTCACAGACCTAGTTTAACTTTCAAATGAAAACAAACTTTAAGTGAAAATGCACTTTAAAGACAGTTACCTGTACTCATTTATAGTCTACCACTGAGCATTGTGATTTTCTTTGAATCACGACTTTCCTCTTTAAGATTACCCTCCTTGTCATTAAAGGGACTGCATTAAGTCCAGTTTTAAATTAATCTGTTCACTTGCATAAACACAAAAGCAGAAAATGATCACATATAATCTTTAAGTCTGCTTTGCTGGAACTCACACAAAGAACCTTTAGGGCGACTTTCAGTGTGTGTGTGGCACAGAAGCTGAGCCACACACCTGCCTGTAAACATCTGTCTTTTCCAAGTCCTTCAGGTTTTCCATTGTGCCTTAAGGTTGCTTCTAACCATCTTTCAGGAAAACAACCTTTGTTCCTTCCCTGGAAATGTTGCCATGAACTGCACAACCAATAAAGGTACCAGGCCTTTTTTCTAGTGGGCTTTTATTACCTTTGAAAATCAATCCCAGTTCCTCAGGGCTTTTTGGTAACATCCAGAGTCCAGGCATGCCTCCTTTAGGCATGACATTCCAGTCAAAGTCTTGGTCAACAAAACCTCTATTAACAACTGGTCTTATTAGTTTTATGAAAAGAACCTTATGTCATTACTTACTTCAAAATGCCAAATTCTGGAGTGACCAGGTAGGGAGGAAATATATACAGTGTGAAAGAAAATCCTTGTCCTTCTAATATTGACTAAAATTGTATTTCCACACTTTATATTTTCTTTTGTTCACTTTTCTACATGTGGAGTTTCTTTTGTTTTATTTTGCTTTTGCTTTTTTGTAGTGGGGGAATTTGCTGGCTCATTTATTTGTTTATTTTGATTTCTTTTTTTTTTCCACTAAAATTTTTTGTTTGTTTTTCTTTTGATAGAAAAGAAAGTAGTTATCCCACTTTTTTCCTCATTTCTTCCCCCCTACCCTGCCCAACCCTTCTCAAACATTCAATCTCCATCCCATTGTCCATGTCCATGGGTAATTTATACTTGTTCTTTGACTAGACCCTTCCCCTTCTCTCCACCTCCTCCCCACTTGTCACTGTTAGTCTTCTCCTTGTTTACATGCCTCTGGTTCAGTTTTGCTCGTTTGTTTGTGCTGTTCATTAGTTTCCTGTATTAGGTGATATCATATGGTATTTGTCTTTCATTGCCTGGCTTATTTCACTAAGCATAATTCTCTATAGTTCCATCCATGTTGTTGGAAATGGTAGGAGTTCCTTTTTTCTTTTTGCTACATAGTAGTCCATTGCATAGATGTACCACGGTTTTATGATCCGCTCATCAACAGATGGGCACTTAGGTTGTTTCTAGCACTAGGCTATTGTAAAAAGTGCTGCACTGAACATAGAGGTGCATAAGTTCTTTTGTTATTATTGATAGGTACTTATTCATTGTCATTTTTCTCCTTTGTACTCGTGTTCCTCTCTGTCTCTCTTTGTTTCTTCATCTTCTTAAAGCAGACCCTTTAGCATCTCTTGCAATGCTGCTTTGGTGGAGATGTATCTTTTAGCCTTCTTTTGTCTGGGAAACGCCTTCTTTCACCTTCCATTTTGAATAAGAACCTTGCTGGGTAGAGTAGTCTTGGTTGTAGGCCTTTGTTTTTTATTGCTTGGAATATTTTTTGCCATTCCCTTCTGGCTTATAGTGTTTCTGTTGAGAAATCTGATGATAGCCTTATTGGAGCTCCCTTGTATGCTATTAGCTGTTTCTTTCTTGCCGCTCTCAGGATTCTCTCTTTGTCTTTGATCTTTGCCATTTTAATTATGATGTATCTTGGAGTGGTCCTGTTTGGGTTCATCTTCATTGGGAACCTCTGTGTTTCCTGGATTTGCATGACTTTTTCTCTCATCAAGTTAGGGAAGTTTTCTGTCATTACTTTTTAAACAAGTTTTCTAGACCTTGCTCTTCTCTTTCTCCTTCTAGTATTCATATGATACAGATATTATTATGTTTTATGTTGTCCTGCTGCTCCCTTAAAACTTCTTCATTCTTTTTCAGTATTTTTTCTTTTTGTTGCACTGTCTTGGAATTTATTTCAATATTGTCCTTCAGCTTGCTGATCTAATTTTCTGCTTCATCTAACCTGCTTTTAATTTCTTCTACTGTGTTCTTCAATTCAAAAATTATTTCTTCATTTCCTCCTGGCTCTTATTGATAGTTTATATATCCTTTTTCATGCTGGTGTAATTTCCAGTAAGTTCCTTGTAGTTTCCTTGGAGTTCTTTGTAGTTTTCTTTGAGCTAGCTGAGTTCATTGAACTTCCTTGTAAGACGTGTTTCTAATTCCCTGTCTGATAGTTTGTTTTCCTCTATTTCATTTAGCACTCTTTCTGGTGATTTCTCCTTTCCTTTCGATGAGGGGTTTTATTTCTGTCTCCCCATTTTTTTGACTCTTCTTGTCTGTTGCTGCTTCTTACATTGATCTACACTTCCTGGATCTGCCCCCGGTGGCATCAGATTGTGTACCAGTCTGGGCCTAGGCAGCCTTTTGGAGACTACCAGAGATCTACTGCCTTTGTGTGTCTCTTTTCATTGTTAATCTATTCAATCTGTGATAAGCCATCAGGCTTAAGCTCTGAGGGTGGAACAGATTAATTCCTGTGAGCAGGGCTTTTGCTTCCCCTCAGGCTGATGCCACTTGGAGGGGAATGGTCTGCCTGCAGTATGGGGAATGAGTCAGCACTGGGACCCAGTCGGCTGCTCCCTCACTTCTCTCCTCAAAGCCACCACCCCAAATTCTCCCCAAGCATCTCTATTTCTCTCTGCCCTCCTTCTGCTTAAGCCCAGGGTAAGTGGGTGCCAAAATATTTTCCTTCATGATCCATTTAAGAGCTCTTTGTCTTCAGCTGTTTCTTTCAGGCCAGCAAATAATCCTGTTGTTTTCGCTTTTCACAACTGGATGCTATTTCACCCTCCTCTCTGTCACTGTAGGCTAGGAAGCCCAGCTGGGGGTTCAGACCCTGCCCTTCTCAGGGGAAACCCCCAGCTTCTGAGCTGTTTCTCAGTCCCTTAAGCTGCCACCCATGGGAGCCCAGCTAGCCCTTTCACATATCCACACTTCCCACCAGTCACGCTGTGATTAAGTGGCCCTCTCTGTCTCTCTGTGGTTATAAGGCTTCTCTTCAGCTAGTGTTCAGTTAGTTACTCCAGATGATCTCTCCACAATTAAGTTGTAATTCCAGATTGGTCCTCAAGGGGGTTAGTGTAGCTTCCACTTACTCCTCCACCACCTCAGATCTCTATTTTGAACTCTTAAAAATATTTTTGATGGACCTTAGAATCATTTTGTCAAGTAAAAAAAATCCTAGTAATACTTTATTGCAATTATGTTTACTTATTTAACATTCATTCAAAACACATTTATCATATTTATTGCATGCTAGGCATGAATTCAGTAAAATGCAGGCTCATTTGGAGGAAATTGATAACTGTACAAAATTTACTCGCCAAAGAGTAAGTTTGCTTCTCCATTTATTCAAGTCTTTTTATCTCCTTGAGTAAGGACACCTTTCTTATTATAGTTATTCCCATATATCATATATATTTTGTTGTCATATGAATATGATCTATTTCACCACATTTCCTAGCTGAGTACTCCTGGTATGTAATACAACTTCTGATTTCAGTTCATGTATTTTCTAACTTACTATCTTATTTGACTCTTGACAGATCTCATGGTTCTTCAGTTTCATTCCAGGTCCATATAATCATATTATCACTAAGCATAAATGGTTTTGTCTCCTTTCTTTCCAATATTAACAACTCATTCAGTTTTCTTATCTCATTGCCTGGTCTACAAAGTCTGAAACTATGTTGATCACTAGCTATGGTGATAGACACTCTCAAATTAATCCTGATTTTAATGGAAATGCACTAGTGTTTCATCATTAAGTAACTTTGGCTGTTAGTTTAAGATAGATGTTTTTTAATCATATTAGGAATGTATTCCTCTAGTCCTAGTTTACTACAAATTTCCGTTGCTGTTTTATTTTTCATTAAGAATGGAAGTAGGATTTTATAAAATCTTTTAATATTTACTGGCATGATCATATTTCCTTCTTCTTATTAATTGTTGAATGTTAATATATTTTACAATATTAAAATATTCTTGCATTGCTGAAATAAATCCCAAAGTGTTAATGCTTTATGTAGTATTCAAGGAGAAATATTCATAAAGGAAGTGTGTCTGCAGTTTTATTTTCTGTCCTGCCTCCATAGGATTTGACGTGTGGATTATATGTGCTTTATAGAATAATCTGGGAAGATTACCATCCTTTTTCTATACTGAAACAGCTTGAACAGCATGAGATATATTTACTCTATTAAAGGTTTGGGAAAAGTCATCCATAAAGTGTATGAGCCTGTATTTTGTGGGAGAGGATAGTTCCTTAACAACTTTTCACTCTGCCGTGCTCATTGGTCAATTTTATTTTATTTTTTTGTTTGTTTTTCTATTACAGCCGTCCGACTTTTTCCCCCACTTCTCCTCTCACCCACCTCAGCCCTTCTTCCACAGTCATTCCCCAACCCGTTATCCGTGTCCATGTGTCATTTACACATGTTCTTTGACTAAGCCCTTACCCTCCTTATCCCTTTCTTTCCCTCCCCCCTGATAACTGTTATTCTGTTCCTTGTCCAATTTTGTTTATTTCTTTCTGTTGTTCATTAGTCTCCTGTATCAGGTGATATCATATGGTATTTTTCTTTCAATGCCTGGCTTACTTCGCTAAGCATATTTCTCTCTAGTTCCATCCATGTTATCACAAATGGCAGGAGTTCCTTTTTTCTTTCTGCAGCACAGTATTCCATTCCGTAAATGTACAAAGTTTTTCAATCCACTCATCTACAGATGGGCATTTAGGCTGTTTCCAGCACTTGGCTATTGAAAACAGTCCTGCTATGAACATAGGGGTGCATAAGTTCTTTTGAATTGGGGTTTCAGGATTCTTCAGGTATAATCCTAGCAGTGGAATTGCTGGTTCTAAAGGCAGTTCCATTTTTAGTTTTTTGAGGTAATTTCATACTGTGTTCCATAGTGGCTGCACCAGTCTGCATTCCCACCAACAGTGCACTAAGGTTACCATTTCTCCACATCCTCGCCAGCACCTGCTGTTTGTTGACTTATTGGTGAACCATTCTGACTGGTGTAAAGTGGTATCTCATTGTGGTTTTTATTTACATCTCTCTGATGGCTAGTGATGTTGAGCATTCTTTCATATGACTATGGACACTCTGTATATCCTCCTTGTAGAAGTGTTTGTTCAGGTCCTTTGGCCATTTTATAATTGGGGTCTCTGTCTTCCTGGTGGTGATATGTATAAGTTTTTGATATATTTTGGAGATCAATCCCTTGTCTGAGGAATCATGGGCAAATTTGTTTTCCCATATGGTTGGTTTCCTTTTCATCTTGCTGATGTTTATTTTTGCTGACCAGAAACTCTTTAGTTTAATGTAGTTCCATTTGTTTATTTTTTCCTTTATTTCCCTTGCCTTAGGAGATGTATTGGTGAAAATATTGCTACCTGAGATATCTGAAATTTTCTTGCCTATGTTTTCCTCTAGGATTTTAATGGTGTCACATCTTACATTGAAGTCTTTGATACATCTTGAGTTAATTCTGGTGTGTGGTGTAATTGGTGGTCTAGTTTCTTTTTTTTTTTTTACACTTCCCTATCCAGTTCTCCCAGCACATTTGTTGAAGAGGCACTTCTCACTACATTTTATGCTCCTTCTCACTTTGTCGAATATTAGTTGACCGTATAGGCCTGGGTTTATTTCTAGACTTCTATTCTGTTCCCTGATCTATATGTCTGTTCTTATGCCAGTACCAGACTGTGTTGATCACAGTGGCTTTGTAGTATAGTTTTATGTCTGGTATTGTGATTCCTCCTGTTGCATTCTTCTGTTTCAAGATTGCTTTGGCTATTCAAGGTCTTTTTAGGTTCCATATAAATTTTTGAAGTATTTGTTTTAGGTCTGTGAAATATGTCACTGGTGTTTTAATAGGAATTGCTTTGAATATGTTAATGGCTCTGGGTAGTATGGACATTTTAATGATATTGATTCTTCCCACCCATAAACATGGTATTTGCTTCTATTTATTTATATGTTCCTTAATTTCTTTCTTTAGTGTTATGTAGTTTTTTGAGTACAGGTCTTTTATCTCTTTGGTTAAGTTTATTCCCAGGTACTTTATTTTTCTTGTTCCTATGGTAAATGAAATTTTTTTTTCTATCGCTGATATTTTATCGCTGGTATACAGAAATGCCTTCAATTTCTGAATACTGACTTTGTACCCTGCTTTTTTTTGCCAAATTCACTTATTAGGTCAAGTAGTTTTTTAGTGGAGTCTATAGGGTTTTCTAAGTACACTATCATGTCATCTGCAAATAATGACAGTTTTACTTTCTCTTTTCCAATTTGGATGCCTTTATTGCTTTTTCTTGTCTGATTGCTGTGGCTAGAACTTCCAAGACTATGTTGAATAGGAGTGGAGAGACTGGACACCCGTGTCTTGTTCCTGATCTCCGTGGGAATGCTTTCTGTTTTTGTCCATTGAGTATGCTGTTGGCTTCATGTTTCTCATATATAGCCTTAATTACATTAAGGAATGCTCCCTCTATTCTCATTTTTCTGATTGTTTTCATGATAAATGGGTGTTGTACTTTATCAAATGCTTTTTCTGCATCTGTTGATATAATCATGTGATAATTATCTTTCATTTTGTTTATGTGGTGTATTACATTGATTGATTTGTGAATATTAACCATCCCTGCATTCCTGGGATAAATCCTACTTGATCATGATGTATGATCTTTTTAATGTGTTGCTGGATCCGGTTTGCCAATATTTTGCTGAGGATATTAGCATCCATGTTCATCATCGATATTGACCTGTAGTTTTCTTTCTTTGTTGTGTCTTGACCTGGTTTTGGAATTAGGGTAATAAAGGCTTCATAGAAAGAGTTTGGGCGTTTTCACTCTTCTTGGATTTTTTGCAATAATTTGAGAAGGGTAGGCATTAGTTTTTCCCTAAATTTTTTGTAAAATTTGCCTATAAAGCCATGTGGTCCAGGGCTTTTGTGTCCCGGGATGTTTTTGATTACTATTTCAATTGCAATCTTTTTTATTGGTCTATTCAGGCTTTCTACTTCTTCTTGAATCAGTTTTGGAATATTATATGTTTCTAGAAATTTGTCCATTTCATCTATGTTGTCAAGTTTCTTGCCGTTCAATTGTTTGTAGTAATTTCTTACAATCCTTCATATTTCTGTGAAAAAGGTCCAGATTTCTCCTCTTTCATTTCTGGTTTTATTTGGGTACTCTCACATTTTTTCTTCATGAGGCTGGCTAAAGGCGTGTTGATCTTGTTTATCTTTTCAAAGAACCAGCTCCTACTTGTGTTGATCTTTTGAATTGTTTGTTTAGTCTCTATGTCATTTAATTCTGCTTTGATCTTGATGATTTTCTTCTTTCTACTCGCCCTGGGCTTTGTTTTTTGTTGTTGTTCTAGTTCTTGTAGCTGTAAGGTTAGATTTTTTATTTGAGATTCTTCTATCCTGTTCAGGTAGGCCTGTATTGCTATGAACTTTGCTCTCAGGACTGCTTTTGATGTGTTCCATAGGTTTTTGGGCTGTTGTGTGTTCATTAGCATTAGTTTCCAGAAACTTGTTGATTTCTTCCTTGATGTCATTGTTAACCCATTCATATTTAATAGCATGTTATTCATTCTCCATGACTTTGAATGTCTTTGAGTTTTTTCCTTAACGTTGTTTCTAGTTTCAAGGCATTGTGGTCTGACAAGTTGCTTGATATAACTTCAATTTTCTTGAATTTGTTGAGTCTTGTTCTGTGTCCTACCATGTGATCTATCTTTGAAAACGTCCCCTGTGCATTTGAAAAAGAATGTGTATTTTGCTTCTATATATGTCAATTAAGTCCATTTGATCTAGTGTGTTGTTCAATGCCTCAATATCCTTGGTGTTTATTTGCTTTTAAGATTTGTGTATTGTTGATAATGGGGTGTTAAAGCCCCCTGCTATGAGTGTGTTGCTGTTTATATCCTTGTAGTCTTCTAGCATTTTCCTTATATGCTTTGGTGCTCCTATATTGGGTGCATATATGTTTACCAGGATTATATCTTCTTGATGGATTGTTCCCTTAAGTATTATGAAATGCTCTTCTTTGTCTCTTTTTATGGCCTTTGCTGTGAAATCTCTTTTGTCTCATGTAAGTATTGCTACACTAGCATTTTTTTTCATGTCCACTTGCCTGGAATACTTTTTTCCATCCCTTCATTTTCAGTCTGTGTAGATCTTTTATTTCGAGGAGAGGCTCTTGTATAAAACGTATATGTGGGTCAGGTTTTTGTATCCATTCTGCTACCCTATGTCTTTTTATTAGAGCAGTTAATTTATTTACATTTAAGGTTATTATTGATAGGTGGTTATTCATCGTGATTTTATCCCTTTGTACCTGTGATCCTCTCTCTCTCTCTTTCTGCTTCTTATTAAAGCATTCCCTTTAGCATCCCTTGCAATGATGGTTTGGTGGAGATGTATTCTTTTAGTCTTCCTTTGTCTGGGAAACTCCTTATTTCACCTTCCATTTTGAAAGAGAGCCTTGCTGGGTACAGTAGTCTTGGTGGTAGGCCTTTGCTTTTCATTGCTTGAAATATTTTTTTGCCATTCCCTTCTGGGCTTGTAATGTTTCTGGTGAGAAATCAGCTGATGGTCTTATCAGGGCTTCCTTCTATGTTATTTGCTGTTTTCCTCTTGATGCCTTTAGGATTCTCTCTTTGCCTTTGAATGTTGCCATTTTAATTATGGTGTGCCTTGGAGTGGGCTTGTTTGGGTTCATCTTTGTTTGGGACCCTATGTGCTTCCTGGACTTGCATGACTTTTTCTCTCATAAAGTTAGGAAAAATTTCTGTCATTACGTTTTCAATCAGGCTTTTTATCTCATGCTCCTCTTCTTCTCCTTTTTGTATCTCTATGATAAAAATATTTTTTTATTTCATGCTGCCCAGCAGTTCTCTTACACCCTCTTCATTCTTTTTGAATATTCTTTCATTTTGTTATATTGTCTGGGAATTCTTTTCTACATTGTCCTCTACTTCACTGATTCAATCCTCTGCTCCATTTACCCTGCTTTTGATTAACTCTACTGTGTTCTTCAGTTCAGAAATTATACTCTTCATTTCTTCCTGGTTCTTATTAATAGTTTCTATGTCCTTTTTTTATGCTGGTTTTGTTCTCTGTAAGTTCCTTGTAGCTTCCCTGGAGTTCTTTGTAGTTTCCCTGGAGTTGTTAGTAACTCCCCTGGAGTTTGTTGTAGTTTTCTCTGAGTATGTCAACTTTATTGAGTTTCCTTATAACCATTCTTTTGAATTCTGTGTCTGATCATTTGCTTACCTCTGTTTCATCTGGCTGTCTTTCTGGGGATTCCTCTTTTCCTTTCATTGAAAGGTTGTTTCTGTGTCTCCCCATGTTGGATCCTTATTGTCTGCTTTTATTTCTTAGATTTGTCTGCTTTGATTTCCTGCTTCATGGTATGAGATTCTGTATAGGAGACCTGGGGGATCCAGTGGTGTAGTCTTTTTGATCTCATGATCTGGATGCTCTTGGGATAGTCTTTATTCCATGTGATGATGCTTTCTGGTTGTATTTCAGTTTCTCTTTGATGGATCCTTCCCTCTGGCTAGTTGATTGAGAGTCCCTCTGCCCACCTTTTCTTGAGTCTTTTGTGGAGATGCTGTTAAAACATAATCACACAACCCAGGCAAGAAACCCACATGCTCCAAAATATCCCCCACCCACAATCACACTATCAGCAGCAAATGAGCCAGTATTAATATAAATGTAAAGAGGTTAAATTTATTATACTATAGGAAAAACAGATAAGAGTTGTTTTAAATGAAAGAAAGATGATATTTGAGAAGGAAGATGGTAGAATAATCATAGTAGCATGTAGGGTCAAGGCTATGCAAGACAGTAGTAAGTAATATTTACATTGTATGTTGAAAAGGGGAGCGAAGAATGCAGAATGAAGTGATAAAGTTGAAGTGTATAGTATTAGGTTTATATAGCATTTATATGCTATATATTTAGTGTGAGAAGGAGGATAAACAAAATTACAAACAAAAAAAAAACTGAAGAAGAATATGAGGGAGAGAAGGTAGGGAGCAGATTAAAGAAAGAGGTTTTACCCAGTACAAGTTTTGGATGCTCTCTTCTTTTTCTGGATCTGCCCCTGGTCAAAATTTCATGGGTTTCAAATCTTTTCTGGCTGGCTGGCTGTTGGCTGTGAGGAGATCTAGCTGGATTCTGAGGCTGCTATTCTCTCACTTGTGGGCCTGCTGCAGGTCTCTGCTGTGAACTGCACTTACTTAAGCCCCCCCCTCAAGTCCTGTGGCACCCTCCAGCCCTCCTCAGGCTTCTCTAGCAATGCTTTTCTGCTGGCAAGTCAGTTCTCATCCCTGTAAGTCCCTGCCCAGCCTCTGGTCCTGTCTCTGCTCCTCCTCCAAAAAAGTCTCTGTATTGCCTCCAAATTTCAGCACTGGTCTGTGTCCCTACCTAGCAGAGCCTTGTCATATGCCTGCATGTGCCACTTGCCTGTCTGGGGTCCCTACCAAGTCTGCGATTCCACTGTAGCTTTCCAGTATGAGCCCCTCTCGCTGGCTTAATTCTGCTTTTTTGTTTGCTGGAGCCTTAGTTGCCAGCCCAGGGTTGCCAGCCAAGGGAGTCCCCACCTAGACTCAGTTCATACAGTTTCTCACAGTCCAGGCTGTTCACTGTCTTCCCATGCCTCTGGCTGTTTCAACCAAACCTTCTCACTGATTCCCTCCAGAGCTTTGCTGGTCGGGGCGTCTATGGCAGGAAGTTTTCAAGTAGATCCCTGCTAATGAGCCGGTCAGCAGCTGCCCCTTTTGGGTAAGATGCGGCAGAGGCACCAGGCTGGGAAGCCCAGCAACTCCCCTTGTAGAGCTGAGCTTTCTTCCCTCTTTCATGCTGTTCCCACACTCCCTTCCTTGTTCTCCCTATCTGAAATCTGCATTCACTCACTCCACTCCATGTTTGTGCTCCAAGTCCTTCCTCGATGGGAGCAAGCAGACAACACTGCTACCTACTCCGCTGCCATCTTCCCTCCTTTTCCTTAATTTTAATTTTAATTGTCCTAGGTACCCATTCACTTATAAAATAATTACTTCTCTGTAATAATATGAATACTCACTCTAATTTCTAAACCTCCTTCATATCAATGATTATACTTTCACATTTTAATGAGGTCAACTTTTATACTTATGCACTTGAATATGTATTCTCAGTCTGTAGGGTACTTTATTTGAATATTAACTTTTTAAACTAAATTGTATTATTCAAATGTGTGATATCTTTATGTTCTCTGTCAATGACTAAAAGATATGTATTAGTTGCTCAGCACAATTGTAATTTTGTCCATTCTAAAACCATTTGTTTTATATATTTCAAAACTGCCATGTCAGGGTAACCATAGCCAGCCAGGATCCCTGCCTCCATGTACATTTATTTTCCAAGCTCACCTTATCTCAGGGAGTGCCGTAATGTGCAATTGTCACACTATCTCATAGTGGTTGGCCACCTGACACTTTTGTTTAATTTGTTATGTATATGAACCCCTGTTACTCAGGTGGGACAGATGATTTCATTGTTGTCTAGTCCACCAGCATGATAACAGAATAAAGCCAGACCCTTGGTTGCCATCTCACCCGATGTCATGAGAATAAACTTGGTATGAATTCCATCTCCAATGTTCCACTGTCATTTTTTGGTCTTGCCAAATCCAAAGTACACCTTCCTGGAGCTGAGTTCCTGCAGTGCACTTGGCACAGTTGGCAGGATTCAATGAAGACCGAAACTATGGAGCAGGGATTGGCCACAACCACTCAGGGTTGGCCTGCCACAGATATGTCATTCATGGTGGCGACCATGCCGGAGGCTTAGTTGCTAAGATTATGTGATGTAGGAGTGGATGGCATTTTGCTTTCTGGCCAAAAAATGGGTAAACTTTCCTCCATCACCACACACCTGGTGCTGAGACAGTGGCTCCAAAATGCACACCAGACTCCCTGTTAGATTGGATCATGGCAGCTGCTTGCATTGCATGGCCAAACCCAGGAGATTTGCCATTTACATCCAGTAGGTGGCAGTCATATACTGACTTATAGCAGATATATTGAGAACTGGCTGGTTTGGCTCAGTGGATTGAGCGTCGGCCTGCGAGCTAAGTGTCGCTGGTTCGATCTTCCAGTCAGGGCACATCAGAGAAGGAAAACTCTGACTCCAAAAAACCTCCGCTGCCTTGCAGCATACCTCTTCAGGGGAAAGGCTAAGGGAGTAAACCCCGACAGAAAATCCGGAGCCGGAGTCCCTAAGGCGGTTTGACGTTGTAGTCAACACCGGCAACTCCTGCGGCGCACCTGAAGCCAAGCTGTATTGACTCCGTCTTTCCCTCGGATCCTTCAGCTGCGAAGAGAGGGGGGGTCTGCTGCATGGGCAACAGCAGACCCTCCATATCACCCTGCCCAGGCTCTGTAGCTTCAGCTTCACTGGAGAGGACACTCCAGCGACATCGCAAGATGTCGATTCAACACGGGAGGAGACAGATACCGTGTCACTCCCGAGTTGGACTGCACAGCCATTCTCGGCGGTGCAGATAGACTCTTAAGAAGCTACACCATCGTCTCTCGAGACGGACGGCTGCCGACGATTGAGAACTGGGGATGAGGAATGCTATTTATAATTTGAATACTCATGGCCCAAAGAAGTGTTCACAGCAGGATTGAGGGCTTTAGTCCTACAAGCTGTGCCGCTGCAGTTATTCAAATCCTTAGTAGCTGTTCTTGCCCCTTATGTAGGCCACCCCATCAATGTGGTGACCAGAACCATAGCTGACCTAGGGGAGGTAGACGCTATCCATAACGGGAAGGGAGTGCAGGCAGTAGGGCCTGTAAAGGGAACAAAGGGACCTGTTAAGGTCACTAGAACCTAGATGTGGGTTGATCTCCTGGAGGCAGGAGCAGATAGAGAAAAATTAGACAGAAAGGCTAACAAGGTGCTCTTGGAGCTGTGGAGACCAGAGCAAAAGTTTCGCTCACTACAAAGGAAATGAAGGAACCCTGGAGCAGGTAATGAGAAGCGATTTGCACCTCAAGTGTGGGCTGCAGATCTATTGCAAGGTTACTTGCAGAAGTCACCTGGTAAGGCTGGGGACCCACCTGATGACAAGGATTGGGCTTTTTGGTTTGATTGAGTAGAAGGCTGAGGGACTCACCAACCGGGGTCAGGCAGGGATAGGAGGCCACATATACAGGTTGTTATCTATTGGTCCCCCCAAAATATACAATGAGTACTGGCCTTAGTGGACACTGGAGTGAAATGCTCCCTTTTGCATGGAAACACTGATCACTTTCCAAGTGTGGGAGCCATCATGGAAGGATATGTTGGTACTGCCATATGGGTGAAGCAGGTGTTCCTTACCTTGTGGATAAGGTGTCTGCCACCCAAGGAATATATTGTCTATGTCTCCCCAATACCTGAGTACATCTTGGGAACTGATGTGTTGCAAGGGTTCTGGCTCACTAACACTGCTGGAAAATTCTGCCTTCATGTTTGAGTTGTGAAGGCTGTTTTTAGGTGTCATGCCAAACATTCTCCACTGGTTTTGCCAGCACCACAGCAAGTGACCAATACTAAGCAATACTGCCTCCCTGGAGATCATCAGGAAATAGGAGATACTATTAGGAACTGGAAAAGGTCCAAATAGTTCATCCAGCACATAGTCCTTATAACTCTCCTGTGTGGCCTATGAGGAAACCAGATGGCCCATGGAGGATGAAAGTAGATTACCAGGAATTAAATAAGGTAATACTGCCATTACATGCTGCCATGCCCTCAAGTACCCAATCTAATAGATAAATTGAACCATGAGCTGGGAGCTTATCACTATGTCCTTGATTTGCTAATGCTATTTTCTCAATAGACACGGCAGCTGAGTGTCAAGATCAGTTTGCCTTCACCTGGAAAGGCCTCCAATGGATATTCACTGTATGGCCACAGGGATATCTGCATAGCCCAACACTGCTACAGTCTTGTGACTCCGGATTTAGCAATGTGGCAAAAGCTCCAGTCAGTGCAATTATACTATTACATTGATGGTATCATGCTGACTTCTGACTCTCTTACAGAGTTAGAAACTGCTACATCTACCTTGCTGAAGCATTTGCAGCAGTGAGGATGGGCAGTAAACACGAACAAGATACAAGGACCTGGTTCATCTGTCAAGTTTTTTGGAGTTGTCTGGTCAGGTAATTTGAAGGTAGTGCCAGAAGGCATAATTAATAAAGTACAGGCATTTCCAATCCCCACATTCAAGAAGTTACAGGAATTCTTGTGTGTGTTGGGCCATTGGAGGGTGTTTATTCTGCATTTGGCACAAATTCTGAAACCTTTGTACTCCTTGACATGGAAAGGGGTCAGGTGGGACTGGGAACATGAGCCTTAGATGGCTTTTGCTGCAATTAAATGGGCCATATAAACAGTACAGGCCTTGAATGTATTGGATCCAATATGACCTTGCAGGCTGGATATCCATGTCACCCCCGAAGTATATGGTTGGGGTCCATGGCAACAGCAAGAATGGGTCCAAAGACCCATCAAGTTTTGGTTGCAACTCTGGAAGGGGGTGGAAATTCATTACTGCTTAATTGAAAAGCAGCTAGCTGCCACCTATCATGCCTTAGTAACTACAGAACCTATTATAGGTATTGCCCCCATCAACGTGATCACAGCCTATCCAATAGTACACAGGGTACATGACTGGATGCAAAAGGCCAAAAGCATGGTGGCACAAATGCCCACACTAGCAAAGCGGGGTGCATATTTGCAACAGCAAAGCACCCTGTCCTTGAACCCCCTAAGTGGGAAGCTGCAACAAGTCCTGGGACCTGTAGAACACCTTGGGACACAGAAGACTAAAGAACAAATGCCTGAGCTGACTGCCCTTGTGAGCTCCTATAAAGAAGGCTGGCTCCAGATACCAGAGGATGCTGGTATACAGATGGGTTGAGCCAGGAGCAGCCCACCATATGAAAAGCCTTGGCCTTCTATACTAAGACAAAATCCATATGGATGGAACATGGAACAGGACAGAGTAGTCAATGGGCAGAGTTACAAGCTGTGTGGATGTTCATTACCGACAAATCCTCCCCTCTCATCATTTGCAACAACAGCCATGTACTACAGTTTGACTCTCTGGTTCCCATGTGGCTAGAATTTAGATAGACAGTGGCTCATAGACTCTTTTGGGGCCAAACCATGTGGCAAGACCTATGGTCATTAAGGCAACAGAAACAGGTAACCCTGTATCATGTTACTGGAGATGTCCCATTGGTCTCACCTGGCAATGATGAGGTAGATACCCTTGCTCAGGTAGAGTGGCTAGAAGAAACTTCAGACTCAGATGTGGTCACCTAGCTCCACAGGCGACTCCTACACGCAGGTCAGTGCACTATGTGGATGATGGTGGAATAATGGAGATTTCCCCTGACCTTTGATGCAGTGGTCTGTACAAAAAGTGTGCGGTCTGTTCCAAGCACCAACTGTGGTGGGTTCCCTGAGAAGGAGGTCATATAGCCTGGGGTGCACTGCCAGCCCCTGGTAATATGGCAAGTGGATTACATTGGTCCCTTACCAATTTTGGAAGGTTTCTGCTGTGCCTTGACTTTGTGGACACTGCAAAAGATTTGTTAGTAGCAGTCCCCACCAGACACACTGATCAACAGACCAGCAAGGACCACTTAGAAAAACTAATTGCCACCTATGGCTGCCTGCTAATTAGAGAGAGCAAACAAGATATTCATTTTACTCAAAAGGGGTTACAGGCATGGATAAAGGATTTGGGCATCCATTGGAAGTTTCATATCCTGTATAATCCACAGGGGGCTGGCATCATTGAAAGGTATAACGGTCTATTAAAAAAGGGACTTATGAAGGGGACAGGTTCTATGAAGGGGTGGGCCTTGCAGTTATGGACTGTGTTATGCATCCTCAATGAGCAGCAAAGGGAAAGAGCACTCTCCCATCCAACTAGCTGTGGCCTCCATACAACAGCAAGTATGCACCAAAGATATGTTGAAGCCTGTTTCTGGAAGACAAAATAACATTCTCTTGCCCATGCTGACAGTCTTGAATCCAGGAGACATAGTGCAATGAGCCTGGTCTTGGGAATTTTGCCACATGGATCAATGATGGTTATCATTAGTGGCCCCATGGGGCCAAGGTATTCAAGCCAACTTGACGTGTATACCTTAGGTAATAGCCATGTGGCCTCTTCAGGTAATGGTGGTATACCCAAAGGGTGCAGAGGCCATGAGCATCCTGTGGGGAAGTTTTGTTCTTTCATTATGGCCAATGCATTCCCCTCCATTAACCTTACATATTGACCCAACAGTAACTCCCCTGGAGGGGGAAGTAATGGTGTGATATACGAAACCAGGGAGGAACCCTATACCTGCTACTGTATTATCTCAAGATTCCTCTTTAGCATGCATCCTAACAGACAGGCAGGACCTACCCTTGTTAGCACCACAAAAACATGGGGTTTTTTTTTTGTTTGTTTGTTTTTTTGTCTCCCTTAAGGTTGGTCTATAGCAATGTATACATGGACGGGGCATACACCTTCACTGATGTGGCAAACACCTCAGCATGTTGTGTCTACACAGAGATGCCAAACAGCATTGCCACTGGCAATGCAACCTGCCAACAATTCTGCATGGTGATGGCTGCACCATTGGACTGATGCTGACCCCACCTCCTCATGGAATGACACATGGACTAAAATTAAGGAATTGGTACATAGCCAGGTGAATTACCCAAGGCCCCTGCTAGGGTACTCACTCTGGTATGGGCTAAGCTGGCTAAGAACAATGATGATGGAGTTAACATACCCCACTACCCTGTCTAGAATGCCAAAATGGCACAACGCCTGATGTCCCCATGACAGTCAGGTGGTTGCCCACACCCTTGTGCCACAAAACCCATGTTGTCTCCAGTGTGCATCACTGGGAAAGACAAGGCACTGCCCACGTGGGTTGATTCCCAGTTCCTTGGGAGACCCTATGGGTATGTGGGACTCATGGATGGCCCTATTTGCCATAAACTTGGACAGAATGCTGCGCACGGGGATGACAATATGTTTCAGTTCACATTTTATCTACCCTGAAGCAAGTGCCTACTAACTGGGAAACATTTAAGGCTAGGCACCAGGTTAAAAGAACTGCTTGATGGTTCTACCCATTAGCCATATTCTCACCCTGCAAGGTGCAAGCATAGTCACGGAGGCAGAGGTAACCACTTTGGCCAAGCATACAACACAGGCCTTTAATGTGACTCATTGCACCCTGTCCCTTCTCAATGAGTAAATTGGGCAGCTGCACAATGTGGTGCTGCAAAGTAGAATAGCACTAGACATGCTAACTTCTGCATAGGAAGGTGTATGCACTTTGCTTCACACAGAATGTTGCATGATGCCCAACACAATATATCCTTTGCTTTACAAGAATTACAGGGTGAGATGGTGGGTATAACCAAACTCACCCATGACCCACTGGGGGCCTGGTGGGCCTCCTTAGCCTCTGGATGGCATACAGTCTTAATTACAGCTCTATACATTGTAGTTGGTATTTTCTCCTGTTGTTGCAGCTTATATTGTTGCTGTGGGATTTGGATGCAGTGCTTCAGTTTTCTCATACAAGGCCCCATGTGGAAGAATTCTGTCGCACAGTATGTGAGGCAAGAATCCTGGAGGGGTGCAGTGTTGTGTCAGGGTGACCATAGCCAGGATCCCTGCCTCCATATGCATGTATTTTCCCAGCTTATCCTTATCTAAGAGAGTGCCTTACTGTGTAAATTTCATGCTATCTCACAGTGGTTGGCTGAGTGCAATTTTTGTTTAATTTCATATATAAATGGGTCCATGTTGTTCAAGCAGGGCAAATGATTTAATTGCCATTTCACTCACTGCCATGAGACAAAGGCAGATCCTGTGTTCTTGTCTCACCCACCACCACGAGAATAGAATAAAGGCAGATCCTTGGTTGCCATCTCACCCACTTCCATGAGGATAAACTTGGTATGAATTCCCTCTCCAACGCTCCACTGTCATTTTTCGGTCTCACCGAATCCAAAGTAAACCTGCCTGGAGCTGAACTCCTGTGATACAAATGCTATGCATAAGTGTTCACTCATTATTTTCATCTTCACTCTATATTACATGCCTTGACAATATTAAAAACAACCCATTTTGTGCCTATTTGTTTTTTCCTAATTTCTACTCATTCAAATAAATATGTATTTAATGCCTACTCTATTCTAGGTTTTGGAGATACATCAGTGAACAAATCAGATAAAATCTCTACCCACAAAGAGTTTAATATATAGTGGAGAAAATAGACAAAAATGAAATAAAATAGCAAATTATATAATTACAAATTGTAATGAGTGCTATGAAGTAGGTACCAATAAAGTAAAAGGTAGGGTACCCACTTTAAATAGGGCTGGCCTCTCTGAAATGTTACTTAAGCTAAAAAAACAAAAAACAAAATTAGAAGAAGCCAGTCACACAAAGGGCTTAGAACAGTACTCCAGCACAGGAGAAAATAAATGAGATTAATATATTGCCAGACACTCTTTGTCAGATTAGAGGGCTCGCTGCCCTATACCATAGGGGAAAGGAGTTACAGCTGAAGCAACCTTGATAAGACCTGTGTTATGTAATGACATTTGTTCACTGGGTGCCCCCCCCTTCCACCTTGTCAGCACACCATCTGAAGGAAGTGTTGGTTGGCAGTAGCACACTGCAGAATCAGTCTGCACTCTAAGCTATCTTCCGCAGGTGGTATGCTTTCTGGAGTTGCTCCAGGATAGAGATTGACCCACAACTCCTAAAATCTTAGCCTGCAATACTGCCTGACATAGTTGGCCATAGCTTGAGGTGAAACTCAAGTTGCTGCAACTTCTCTCAGTAGTGTCTGGCCTGGCCTTTCTATCATTCAGAAAGCCCTCCAATTTTCTGGCATATCAATGGCAGATGGCATCATTCCTGTTCTCTGGGTTTTCATCCATTATAGAGGCAATTAAATATTTACTCTGATAGGCATCATCAGTGGATGCCTGAACCAAAAGTCTCCAAAATGTTCAACCTGCCCTCTACCCTTAGTTTCTTCCCTACAAAGAAAGACAATTATTTACAAATGAACAGTATTTTCCAAAGTGTGGTGTGAGTACCATCAGCATTACATGAGTTGACTGTGGGTGGAACATAGTTGAATATGGATGTATTTAAACTTTGCTGGTTAAGTATTCATTTTAAAAGTATTAAAAAATGTATATGATACCAAACAAGGCTGACATCACTCACCTTGTGGAAAACCTTTATAAACTCCTTTTTAATATTCTTGTTCTCTCATCCTTGGGATCAACTGTCCTTGCCTCTCTCTAACAGCACCCAGATCTTTTCAGATATCCCTCTCCACCCTATTAGGCTCCAGACTCTTTAAGCTCCCCCATCTCTTTACATATGCAGAATAAGTCATCTTCTATGCATCTAATTTGCATCTGTACACTCATTAACATACTCAGCAAACAAAAGATTAGTTGACAGCTTACTTAAATGGCAGTAAGAAAAGGTAAAGAACGAATTATGTCTCTCTGTCACAAAAAAAATTTTATTTTTTAATTTTCTTATTACAAAAAAAGACTGAAAATCTAATATTTCTAAGGGGAAAAAAGACTCAAGGCTGCAGGCTTCATGGGCATGGGACCTGTGCAGTTTTCAGGGTCTGTTTCCTAGAAAGGTCTGAACTTTGCCTTAGTGTTCTTGAAATTCATAATAAATTTTGAGCAAGAAACCCAGATTTTCATTTTTCAAATTATGCTGCCAACCCAAGGACCTTAAATGAACTGTATTAAAGAAAGAGTGAGGAGTTCATGGATGGAAAGAATCAACATCACTAAAATGTCCATATTACCCAAAGCAATTTAGAGATTCAACGCAATCCCTATTAAAATACCAATGACATATTTCACAGACCTAGAACAAATACTTCAAAAATTTATATGGAACCAAAAAAGACCCTGAATAGCCAGAGCAATCTTGAGACAGAAGAACACAGCAGGAGGAATCACAATACCAGACATCAGACTATACTATAAAGCCACTGTGATCAAAAGAGTCTGGTACTGGCATAAGAACAGACATATAGATCAATGAAACAGAATAGATAGCCCAGAAATAAACCCAGGCCTATATGGTCAACTAATATTTGACAAAGGGAGAAGGAGCATAAAATGGAGTGAGAAGAGCCTCTTCAACAAATGGTACTGGGAGAACTGGATAGGGACATGCAAAAAAATGAAACTAAACACCAACTTACACAACATACCAGAATAAGCTCAAGATGATTCAAAGACTTAAATGTAAGCCGTGACAACATAAAAGTCCTAGAGGAAAATATAGGCAAGAAAATTTCAGATATCCCACGTAGCAATATTTTCACCAAAACGTCTCCTAAGGAAAAGGAAATAAAGGAAAAAATAAACAAATGGGACTACATCAAACTAAAGAGTTTCTGCTCAGCAAAAGAAAACATCAGCAAGATGAAAAGGAAACCAAACATATGGGAAAACATATTTGCCGATGATACCTCAGACAAGGGATTGATCTCCAAAATATATAAAGAACTTACTGTAGTGTTCAATATAGTTGGGGACGCAGAAATAATTCCAGCAAGCAGAATGATAAAACAAACGGAGGGTTGCAGCACACTCTGGCAGTCAGCAAAGAGCGAGAAGCCTTACCGACCTTTTATTAGGATTTCAAAAAATGGAATCAATAGGGTATATGTGTACATTCCTTACATGATTATGGAGCAGCATAGCTTCTGCAGATAGGTTAGACATTAAGCAATTAGGCCTACAATATTAAACTACTTTTTATCTAGTTACAAAGTAAGGTAATAAGTGACAAGGTTCTGTTCCACATCCGATATAGTCGCTAGGGGAGAGGAGACACTAATTTTAAAGCTTCTTTGTTCTCAGGGACTTGTAAACTGACCCCAAGAATCGTGCGTGAGTAAGGGTCCAAGGGTCTGCACCACATCTGATGTTATCACTATGGGAAAGGAGGCTTAGGTCTTCAGCCCTCTTTGTTCCCTGGATTCCGTGACTCAGCCACCAGGAGCCACGTGCAGCTGCTGGCACCGGCAAGACTCATTTGCAAGTTCTTGCAAGCTGAGGTAACAGGACACCTGGGCGGGGGGAGGGGGGCGCTTGCAGGCCCCCCAGCAGAGTGCTTGTGACTTTCACCTACAACTTACACATCTCAACACCAAGGAGACAGATAGCCCAATTAAAAAATGGGCAAAAGACCTGAAGAAATACTTCTCCAAGTAGGATACACAGAGGGTTCATAGACACATGAAAGAATACTCAACATCACTATCAGAGAGATGCAGATAAAAACCACAATGGGATACCACTTTATACCTGTCAGAATGTCCATCATCAACAAATCAACTAACAACAAGTGCTGGCAAGGATGTGGAGAAACGGGAACACTGTTGGTGGCAATGCACTGGTGCAGCCACTATGGAAAACAGTATGAAATTACCTCAAAAAACTAAAAATGGAACTGCCTTTTGAACCAGCAATTCCACTGCTAGGATTATACCCAAAGAATCTTGAAACCCCAAATCAAAAGAACTTATGCAGCGCTGTTTACAATAGCTAAGTGCTGGAAACAGCCTAAGTGCCCATCTGTAGATGAGTGAATTAAAAAACTGTGGTACATTTACACAATGGAATACTATGCAGCAGAAAGAAAGAGGGAACTCCTAACATTTGCGACAACATGGATGGAACTAGAGAGAATTATGCTTAGTGAAATAAGCCAGGCAATGAAAGAAAAATACCATATGATATCACCTGATACAGGAGATTAATGAACAACACAAACAAATGAACAAAATAGAACAAGGAACAGAATAACAGTTATTAGGGGGGAGGGGGGAGAAGTGGGAGAAGTAAGGGAAGAGTCTAGTCAAAGAACATGTATAAATGACTCATAGACATGGACAATGGGGTGGGATATGACTGGGGTAGAAGGGGTAGGCTGGGTGGGGGGAGTAATGGGGGAAAAACGGGACAACAGTAATTGAAAAACATTAATAAAAATATTTTTAAAAGAAAGAGTGAGGATACAGAATGGGAGTAATAGCTAAAGTTATCAGCTTGGGAAGAAGTTTGTTGGGGCTTTAGTAAATTGAAGGTCTACCTAGACTGCACTCTTTCTGGTCCTTGGCCTCAAACAGACTTGAGTTTGCATCCTGGCTCTGCCATATACTAGTTAGTGAGCTTGGACAAATTAGTAAACTTCTCTTTACCTCAGTCCAATCATTGCAAAATGCGGATAATATTTATTTTGGAGGATTGTAAGGATTAAGTGAAGTCATATATGAAGTGCTTAGTACAATGTAAAACAAGCAAATATTTGTCATATGTCTTTCATTGTTTATTTTTGTAGTCATTTAATTTTTCATTTTTATTCACAAAACATTAGGTTAAATTTTAAGATCAAATATGCCAAGACAGTTCTACTTTTAGTCATTTATCTTTCCTCTGAGTTTTTTGTTTTATTGTTTATAATTTTAAATTTAATAACATTACTTTGTTTTCAGGATATTTATTTTTATAAATAATTATCTTAATGGAAAATATGACCAGTTTTTCATTGATAACAGTGCTACAGTTTCTTTTTAAGATATTTATGTAAAAATGTGAGGCAGTTTAAACAAAAATGTAAATGACTAGTAGCATTAAGATAACCAAGAGTTTTGAAGGTGTTATACAAATGACTGAGTCAGGAAATATCCATCTAATGAAATTTCCTCAATTTTTAGATAAGGTAATTGAAGCCCAAAGAGGTAGTAGTGACCCAACAATGGCCACACATCAAGTCAGTGGCTGATTCAAGACAACTTGGGTCTCCTACCTCCTAGTTCCGGGCTCCTCCAACTACTCCATATGCAAAAATGGTTTAACCTATAGCAAGTTTGGTGCTAAATGAGGTACATGGCAGGCAGCCAGATCTTCTTTCTATATGCTTGGCCTCACTCAATCCCCAAGGGTAAGTGATAAATGAGGTATTCTAATATAATAATACATAAACCAGTCACCTGGTTTTGTCCATGAAGCTAACTAAAAGCATTCTGAAAATATCACTTATTAGTTGATCCTTATTTTTTTATCTCACAAAAAAAAGATATGCAAAAAAGATGACAAAATAGGTTACAAAGAATTAGTAGAGAAGGTGGATCAAATTCCCAGTCCCCATTCTGCTAGTTTCCTTATCCTGTGTGCCACTAGTCTATATGTCTTCTGCATAAATATAGCCTGAAAAGCAATGTGACTTAGCAATCCAAATGACAATACAAACTGGAGATATCGCAGGGTTACCTCAGATCCTTCAACCTTAATTCTCCTTGGTAGCACTAAATCAATGAGAACTCAGGAGGGTCTAGGAAGGAGAAGGATAATTTTAGCTCTAGGACTATATCCCTGTTTTTACCATAGTATTCCAGGACTATGGCCAAATTACCTTACCTCTCAGTGTATATTAGTTTGTTAAGCTCCTTGTGACAGAGCACCATAAACTGGTTGGCTTAAAACAACAGAAGTTTATTGTCTCCCACTCAAAATCAGGATGTCAACAGGGTTGGTTAGCTTCTGAAGGCTGTGAAAAAAAGCTTCCCTCCTTGGCCTGTAGGTGGCTGCCTTCTCCCTGTGTCTATTCATATAGTTCTTCCTCTATAAATGTCTACCTCTGGTTGGAGTGATGTGCTTTGAGTTGGGGGAAGAGACCACTAGCCAAGGGATACAGGTGGCTACAAGAAACTAACAAACATCAAAAAAACAGATTCTTCCCTCAGAGGCCCCAAAAGGAATCAGTCCTGCCAATGCCTTGGTCTTAGCCCCAAAAGACCCATTTTGGAGTTCTAACCTCCAGAACTATAAAATAAATCTATATTGTTTAAAAAAATGTCTACCTCAGTATCCAAATTACCCTTTTCTACAAGGATACCATCGTCATCGGCAGCCGTCCGTCTCGAGAGACGATGGTGTAGCTTCTTAAGAGTCTATCTGCACCGCCGAGAATGGCTGTGCAGTCCGACTAGGGAGTGACATGGTATCTGTCTCCTCCCGTGTTGAATCGACATCTTGCGATGACGCTGAAGCTACAGAGCCTGGGCAGGGTGATATGGAGGGTCTGCTGTTGCCCATGCAGCAGACCCCCCCTCTCTTCGCAGCTGAAGGGTCCAAGGGAAAGACGGAGTCAATACAGCTTGGGTTCAGGTGCGCCGCAGGAGTTGCCGGTGTTGACTACAATGTCAAACCGCCTTAGGGACTCCGGCTCCGGATTTTCTGTCGGGGTTTACTCCCTTAGCCTTTCACCTGAAGAGGTATGCCGCAAGGCAGCGGAGGTTTTTTGGAGTCAGAGTTTTCCTTCTCTGTATAAGGATACCAATCATACTAAATTAAGGCCTACCTCATTTTAACTTGATTACATATATAAAGGCCTTATCTCAAAATATGATCACATTCTGAGATACTGGGGGTTAAATTTACAATTTTTTTGTAGGGGAAATAGAATTCAACCCATAACACCATACATTTAATTACATTAATTAACTTAAAACTTTTTTATTGATTCTTTTGAGAGAGAGAGAGAGAGAGAGAGAGAGAGAAACATCCATTTGTTGTTCCACTTATTGGTTGCTTCCTGTATATGCCCTGACTGGATATCAAATCCACAACACCTTGATGTGTCTTGATGATGCTCTGGTCAACAGAGATACTTTATTTTAGGGGAAAAAAGTGTTAAACTTATAATGGAAAAAAACCTCAAATAAATAAATCACACTGAATACCAATATTTTTTGTAAGAATTCTGCTCAAAATAGAAGTAGAAAGTGAAGATTTCATGGACTAAAAAAATAATGTGCAATTTACAGTTTGTTTTTGAACATTTTTTTCAGAGAATGAAAAAAGCTCTTGGTTTGTAAGGCCCTCAGTTGAATTTATAACTAATATGTACAAATATAGTAAAAGTAATTCAGAAATACTTTGGTATTTTAAACAAATAGTAGAAAAATAAATCTGAATAATTTGAAGTAATATGGTTTGTAAATGATCATTAATTTAAAAGTATCTTGTAATGTTTTTGGAAAACAAAAATAAAATTTTCTAACTTACTTAAAATGGTTAAATAAATTAATGCATAGCTATACTTTAACTTCTAATTTCATCCCTCACAAAAAGTTATAAATCCACACAGTTGTGAACATAATATATAAATATTTCTGTTCCTTTTACTTATAATTCCTCTGCCCAATTTTTGCCTCCTACTTTTATTGTGGGAGGACCTTGGTTGGGGGAATAGAAGGCCTCTGGGGAGGACAAGGAGAGAAAAGTCACTGAGTTACAGGTGGAGATGGTGGAATGTCTTTGGGCTTGAGGCTGGAGCTTGAGTGAGGAAGGAAGTCTGTGATAAATACAAGACCTTTGTGTAGATTAAGAGATAGAATACCACTGTGAGGAGTTGGGAGGGAGGGCAGGCCATAAGGCAGAGGTAAAGTAGAGCAGGCCCTTTTGAAAATGCCATCTTGGAGTTAAGGAGTACATGCCATGAAGAAAGAAAAAATATTTTATGGGGGAAGAGAAGGACAAGAAAAAGTTGGAGGAGTTAGGAAGACTGAGTGAAGACAATGAGGCAACAAAACTATTGAGTAGGAGGAAAAGAAGACTTTTGTGGAAAAAGAAAATAATATTATGGGTGGTAAGGAAGGAGAAACATGTGAGTTTGAAAAAAGGGGGACTTTTGAAAGGCTAAAATGAGGCAACTGAGAGGGGATGGATGAAGGCCTAGAAGAGGGTGATTAGGGAGTTAAGGGAAGGATTTTGACAGAGGGAAGGAAGACCTTTTTGAAGGTAAGTTAGAGAGAGAAGGATAAGAGAGAGGTAAAAGAATGAAGGAATTTTGAAAGAAAGGTGAGAGAGTGAAGACCTTTGAGTGAGGGAAATAAAGGGCTTTGTGAGATAAGGAAGAAGGATTTTGAACAACAGGAGACAAAGCCTGTTGAGCAAAAGAAAGTCATTGGGAGGTGAAGAATGAAGGAACCCTGAGTGAAGATTAAGAAAAACTGTTAGAGTGGTAATGAGGGGGGGAAGGCATTCACGGCTAAGAGAGGGAAAGTATTTTTAAGGATTTATTTATTTTTAGAGAGAGGGAAAAGGAGGGAGAAAGAAAGAGAAAAAAACATCAATGTGTGAGAGAAACATCCATTGGTTACTTCTTGCACACCCCCAACCAGGGACCTAGCCCAGAACTCAGGCATGTGCCCTGATGGGGAAAGGAACTGGTGACCTTTTGGTTCATGGGAAAGTGCCCAACCCACTAACCCACACCAGTCAGCATGAGAAGGTACTAAGGTAAAGCCTCTGTGAGCATAAAGAAAGCTAGTTTTTTGAGAAAGGCAGTGAGCAAATAGAGAACTTGAGAAAAAGAGAAATTGAAAGAAGAAAGTCAATTGTGAGGGTAGAGGAGGCAGGGAATGCAACCATGAAAGATGGGGAGGCCTTTGTGAGCAGAAGTGAGCAAAGAAAGGTCTCTGTGAAAGGAAGTGATGCAGAAAATAATTTTATAGTTGAAGTAAAGGGAAGTTAACAAAGTTGTGGGGAACCACTACTTGAGGTTTTGGGAATTGTAACCCCAGCCATGAGCCTGACTTGCGCCCCCAGCTTGTCTTTAAGTCTCAACAGCACACTGGAAGGCTGCGCAGGAGACATAACCAAAAAGCATTCAGAGGGTTTCCATGGGAATTGAATTAAAAAAAAATGTATTATGCTTTGGAGCTTGCTTTTCTTTTCTTATCTCTTAGTTAACTCTAAACAATCCCTAGCAAGGAATATATGAAACCTTGCACCTAATGCCAGTGTGGTGTCAAGATGTTTAATAGACCCTGACACACACTGGTCACTGTGCCCTCTATATTGATATCTATAATCTCTGTCAACTGTAATCCAGGTGCATAAAAGCTATTGATAATTTATGAATTTTGACCTTGTATATCCCATGCATACCCTTCTTAATAAAAAGTATGAGGGATGGAGGTCTCACACTTTCTCCACTAGAGGGAACAGCCACCTCTCTTTCCCCCCAGACAAAATAGAGTGTCCTGGATAGATTTGTTCTGCTGTGGTCATGAAACCTATGCTGGATAGAGTAGTTTCCACCGAGCTGGGGCTCAGCCTCATCTGGCGCTTGGATGTGGGGCACTCAAGAGGCATGATGCCTGGAACAGATGCGGGGCCAAGAGCCTGACCATGGAAAACTACACTGCATGGAAAGGAATTTTGGCAACTCTGCTCATGGTAAGGGCTTTAAGCCCCCAGGCTCTTTCTGGAAAAGGCTGCCTGTGTGGTTAAGATAGGGGAGGGAGGATTTTTCTTCTTTCTGCCACTCTCTAGTGGGAGTTTTGGTTTCGTCTTTGTCTCCTCTCACTCACTAAGGGACAATTTTGGCTTCTCTCATTCAATAAATCACCACAATCTTACAGGCACATGACAAGCACATGTATGCCGATAGGGTGCTTGCCATTTTTAAGACTCCCATGAAAGGATAAGATGTTACACGGACCAGGTTAGAGCACTAGGCTCCCGCCAGCCACAAGTCAAAGTCCATGCAACATCAGGAACACAGTCAGAAGCACTCAGTGCCCAACACCGTGGCATCTCCCCTTGAACAAGATTTTATAAGAGTGAAAGAAGCTTTAGGCCAGAAATAGGATTTGTATCAGGGCTCCAGTGGTGACCAAGCTCCAGAGATAAGGGGCACTTCCTGCCTCTGGCCTGAATTCTCAGGTGTCCCGGCATGAGTTGGGACCTAGCAGAGGTGTCTGGGGTCAATCCCCAAGACATGTAGGGACCTCGTAGGGAATTCCACCCATGGTAATATAATTTTTGGCTCGTCCAGGGACATGCAAAATAAGAATTGGTCATTCAGCACTCCAAGCCCTTCCAGTTGTTTTAGATGACTGGGAGAGAAACCGAGGCCTGTAAAAGAGGTAGGGATGACCAGGGGGTGACACCCTTGGGAGCCTCCTCACAAGCAGCACACTTTGACCCACTACACCAATTAATCCCTAGTTTAGAATCAAGAAAATTACTGGTCCACTTTAAACAAGAGGCAGGAGAAAAAGGCAAAACCAAAACCAACAAAAATGGACCCACTACCCATAAAAGAATGGGATCAGAGTTATCCAAAGAACAAGAACTTTACTTTAGGTTACTGCAGCAATTGATAAAAGGAACTGGATGCCAGATTAAGGAAAGGCATCTAATTAATTTACTGCATATTGCCATGGCTCAAAGCACTGCGGTCTCAGGAAAACAAAGGAAAAGTAAGAAAAATAACTCAGGCTTAAAAGGTGCCACAGCCACGACAAAAGTAGAAAAGGGGGACGAAAAGGGGAATATGCGAAGCACTGCCAAATGATCAGCTTGGCAGACACCTTCCCTCTGGGATCCTGGAAAGCCACAATGTCTCTTGCTGCTTCCACCGGCTGACACAGGTCCACCAGCTGAGACAGGTCCACCTTCTCCTGCCTGACCCAAAACCTTAACAGAAAAACTGTAAAAAAGTTTTTCCTATAATTTCCTAAAAACTAAGGTTCTGTTTGGTAAAGTAATTATATATTGAGGTATATTAGTCAAATACTTAACTAATACTCAAAAATTCATGTCTTTCAATGCTAAGAACTGAATTTGTCAGCCTATATTAATATTATATACTTTTTATTATCACTTTAAGTAAATAGTCAAATATTATTTCATAATATATATCCCTTAGTTGATAAAATTTCCAAGTTTTAAAATTTAAAAGACTTCCTTATAGCTTTGGGGTGTTTCAAAGGGTCCTTGAAATATCTGAAGGATTTATTATTTTCTTCTTACAAAAAAAACCAAAAAAAACAAAAAAACTCTAGACCAATCAGGCTTAATACATTTTAAAATACTTGGAAAGCTTTGTCAAATAAGACAATTTTACAAAAAAGCTCAAAAACAATTGACTAAGACCTTTGCTCATTTACAGCAATCTAAAGTCCAGGCAGACTTACAATTTACTCCTAAGAAAATACAACAATCTGAGACTTGGCAACCTCAGGTGCTCCAAATTAATTCTCCAAAGTCTTTAACTCTCAATAATCTCCAACAATTGTTAGGCGTTATCAATTGGCTAGTGCCTAGCCTCAGTATAACTACTACCAGCTTATTCATCTTTTCAACACCTTTAACTCAAATTTATTTACAACAACTTTTTGTCAATCCTTGAATTTCCAATATTTTATAGCTGATTATGTTAAAAAAACGCAAGATCAATCTTCCTTCAAATAAACTTTTACAGAATATACCTTAATTAAATTTATGTGTTAAAAGTAAAATCAATCCAACCCTTTATTAGAGCAAAAACTATTTTTATAAATGGATCAGAAAAAACTGAAAAGCAGCTATCACATGGAGAAAAGGACAAAGTTAGAAAGATTGTGTAACTCACAATCACTCATCCAGCAAGAGAGAGAGAGCTGAACTCTCTGGGGCCATTATGGCCCTCCAACAATAGTGAAATCAAGCCCTAAATCTAGTCTGTAATTCTGGCTATACAGTATATACTATGTTCCACATAAATCAAGCTTTACTTAAGGAGTCTATAGACACCCAGTTACTCAGTTTATTCCTAACTTTAAAATTCAGTTGATAAAAAAGCACATCCTATATTTGTCACCCATATTCACTTTTATTCAGGCCTTCCAGGCCCTATGGCAAAAGGCAACGAACGTGCTGATGCCTTAGTCAGTGTATTAACTACCTTCCAAAAGTCAGTTACCTCTCATTAGTTCTACCATCAAAATTCTCAAGCACTTCACCAAAAATTTGGCATTCCCTGTTCTCAAGCTAAGCAAATTATCTGGGAATGCGCAAACTGCCAGGTGCTGGGTGCAGCGCCTCCCAGCAGTGGGACCGACCCTTGAGGATTGGCCCCCAAAATAATTTAGCAAACAAATGTCACTCATTACCCACCTTTAAAAACTTTAAATACCTCCACATATCAATAAATACTTACTCTAAAGTGTTGCATGCCTCTGCTCTTACAGGAAAATCAGCCAAGCATATTTGAGCACATTGGCTTGAGGCGTTTAATTTCTTAGGTCGACCACAGCAAATAAAAACTGATAATAAACCAGACTACATAGCAAATCATACCTTTAAAAATATTCTTAAAAAACAAAAAGGGGGGAGTATAGAGTCCCTCCAAAGGATCTAACTAATTTAGCAACCTAATTAGACTTAATTTAAAAAAAATTACGTTTCTTGTAGAATGTTGAGTTAAAAGAACTATGTATGTTGCAGAGAGTCCAAGTAAGTCATAAATGGTCTGTGCAAGTTGAAGAAAGATTGTGTAGGGGGAAAGACAGGAAAAAATAAGGTGAGGGAAAATGAAGGAAAAAGAAGGAATAAAGGAAAGAGATTGTGAGTGGCATGGAAAGAAAAGACATTTGAGTGAGTACCTCAAGAATAGAAATGGAAGTAAAAATGAAATAAGAAGGAAAAGTAAGCATATGTCTTTGAAATGCTGTAAATTTTAAACCTAGAAGCTGTATTCCCAGGAATAAGCTGTGCCAAGCTTGCTATCTCCCCTGTCTTCTCTAGCCTCTGTGAAAATTTTCAAGGTCTCCAGATAATGAGAACAGCCCATTATTAAGCACATTAAAAAAATGCAGTAATCACCAAAAATAAAATTGTTTCCCTTTCTCTAGCTTCCAAGAAGGAACAGGGGGGCACTCTACACTCCCAACACCCTTGCAGAAAGTAGCTGCCACTGTTTGATACCTTAATTACAGAAATAAGCTTGTCTCTTCTTCATGCAGAAAGTCCTAGGTTTGTAACATTATCAAAAATGCTATTATTCCAGCAAAGGCCCTGTGACTGGATGTCTCCACAGTCTTACAGATTCAAAGTCTGGTTTGTAAGTTATTATGTAAATTAACCATTTTGTACAAGTCTGCTCATTGCAGGTTTATCTATCTTCCTGACAAGCCCCTAGACCCTCTTCAACCAGGGGACCAAATCTTACTGAAGATCTGGAAGACTCAGGCCCGAACAGCCACTGACTAAACAATAGACTGGTCCCTATGACGTCCTATTGTAGACCCGTATTGATCAGGAAATCCTATCCCGACTCTCAGCCACGAAATCGGCCATACTTTGACTGGGGGAGAGACACAATGCCCTGGTCACCCGACAACAGCTTGCCTGCAACCCCAAATTCTTAAGACTGTGTGTTACCCCATTAAAATGAAACTTTAATCATCATTCTTGGACTAACATACAACATCATCTATGGAATGTCTTTCCCATCAACCTAAAAAGCCAAATTGATTGGCTACAATTTGAACGCTATCAGCAGCTTATGGACATTAAGCAACTTGCTAAACAAAAAGTGTTTCAAACCCTAAGTGATAACCTCCACTGGCTTAACCCTAAAAATTGGTTTTAAGGACTAAATTAACGTATATGGATAATAGGAGCAGCTGAATGTTTATTGATTATTGTTATAGTCTGTGTCCTCCAATGTGTCTCCAAGTTATTTACCTGTAATTGTATCCAAAAAATGCAAGTACCAAGCTATGTAGGCCTTTCTACTATAGGTATAACAAAAATCATAAAAGGGGGAGATGTGGAGAACTGCTCCTTGTGGTTTCGGGAATTGTAACCCCAGCCATAAGCGTGACTTGCACCCCCAGCCTGTCTTCAAGTCTCAACAGCACACTGGAAGGCTGAGCAGGAGACATAACTAAAAAGCATTCAGAGGGTTTCCATGGGAATTGGATTTAAAACATGCTTTTTATGCTTTGGAACTTGCTCTGCTTTTCTTATCTCTTATTTAACTCTAAACAATCCCTAGCAAGGAATATATGAAACCTTGCACCTAATGCCAGTGTGGTGTCAAGATGTTTAATAGACCCTGACACACACTAGTCACTGTGCCCTCTATATTGATATATATAATCTCTAACTGTCAACTGTAATCCAGGTGCCTAAAAGGTATTGATAAATAATGAATTTTGACCTTGTATCTCCCATGTGTACCCTTCTTAATAAAAAGTATGAGGGACGGAGGTCTTACACTTTCTCCACTAGAGGGAACAGGCACCTCTCTTTCTCCCCAGACAAAATAGAGTGTCCTGGATAGATTTGTTCTGCTGTGGTCATGAAACCTATGCTGGACAGAGTAGTTTCCAACCGAGCTTGGGTGTTGGAGGCAACTCCGCCTCACAAGGTGAGGTTAGAAGTAGAAGTTTAAGAGAGCAGGTGATGGAAATTAGTACTCCGAGTGGTGATGTGATGGGAGATAATGAAAAAAAGGCCTTAGGAGAAATTATGGAGGGAAGCCATTCATAAAGGACAGAAAGGCCATTGAGAGAGTTTGTGAGAGAATTTAGTAGTTTGTGGAAGGGAGTTAGGGAAGAAGAACCTTTCGGGGAAGACCTATAAAAAGTAAAGAGATTAAAACTAATCAAAATCTCCTGGACTTCCAGTCAAGATGGAGACATAGGTAGACATGCTTCTCCTCCTTGCACAACTGTAAGAAGAATCACAGCTATCCTTAAAACAAAAGCCACCCAGAACTGCCAAAAAATTGAGTTGTATGGAAGTCCAACAACCAAGGGTGTAAAGAAGCCATATTCATCCAGATGAGTAGGAGGGGCAAAAACAGGGAGCCAGAACAGTAGGGACATGGTATAGTGGCAGTGAGGTGGTGATGGTGAGGCAGCAGTGACTGGTGGAACAGGCGATCCCCCATTCACATGTGGCGAATAAAAATTGGGAGGGATACCTTGGGAGTGAAGGAACCCAGCCCCAGGCCAGACCATACAGCCCAGGGTTCCAGCACTGGGAAAACAAAGCCTTATAACTTCTGGCTGTAAAAACCAGTGGAGGTTGAGACAGTGGAAGAGCCTGCTGGTATCTCAGGAGATTCCATTTAAAAGTTCCCTATGGTTATCGAAGGTATGCAAACCCACCCACTCTGGGCACCACCACCAACACAACAACTAGGAGGGAGCCAGTCATATACAGGAAGTGAGTGAAGTAACTGGAAATAGGGTGAGGGCCCAGCAAGCCTTCAGGAGCCATGCAGCAACATTGTCTCCTCTCGAACCCCACCACACATACAGAGCCACAAAATGGTGAAGTGGGTTGCCCTAGCCTGGGGAATACCTAAGGCTCCACCCCATACAACTTAACAGGTGCACTAAGACAGTGAGTCAAAGCAGCTCTACCTAATAGACAGAAACAAATATGGGGAGGTCGCCAAATTGAGAACAAAGAAATATGGCCCAAATGAAAGTACAGAACAAAACCCCGGGGGGGGGGGAACTAAACAAAATGTAGATAGCCAACGCATCAGATGCAGAGTTCAAATCACTGGTGATAAGGATGTTCATAGAAGTTATTGAGTACAGAAAATACATAAGGGAAGAAATTAAGGCTATAATACATGAAACAAAGAAAAATCCGCAGGGGGCAAAAAGGGAAGGGAAAGAAAGCAGGGTTCAAATCAACAATTTGTAACTTAAGGAAGAAATAAACAGTCAACCAAAACAGAATGAAGAAACAAGAATTCAAAAAAATAAGAAGAGAATCAAAAGCCTCTAGGACAACTCCAAAAGTGCCAACTTCTGAATCATAAGGATACCAGAAGGAGAAGATGAAAAGCAAGAAATTGAAAACTTATTTGAAAAAATAATGAAAGAAAACTTCCCATACAAGTCCAGGTAGCACAGAGAATCCCAAGCAAGTTGGACCCAAAGAGGACTACACTAAGACACATCATAATTAAAATGCCAGAGGTTAAAGATAAAGAGACAATCTTAAATGCAGAAAGAGAAAAGCAGAGAGTTACCTACAAATGAGTTCCCATAAGACTATCAGCTGATTTATCAAAAGAAAATTTGCAGGCAAAAAGGGACGGTCAAAAAGCATTCAAAGTGATGAAAAGCAAGAATTTACAAACAAGATTACTCCATACAGCAAATCTGTCATTTAGAATGGAAGAGCAGATAAAGTGTTTCCCAGACAAAGTAAAGCTAAAGGAGTTCATCATCACCAAGCACTTATTATATGAAGTGTTAAAGGGACTTAGTTAAGAAAAAGAAGATCAACACTAAATGTTAAAATGGCAACAAACTCACAGCTATCAACAACTGAATCTAAAAAACAAAAAAAGACTAAGCAAACAGCTATAACAGGAACAGAATCATAGATATGGAGTTCATTTGGAGGGTTATCAGTAGGTAGGAGGAAGGGAGAGAATGGGGTAAAGGTACAGGGATTAAGAAAAATAATTGGTAGGTACAAAATAGGGTTATTTTAAGAATAGTATAGGAAATGGAGAAACCAAATAACTTATATGCACAACCTATGGACATGAACTAAGTGGGGCACTGCCGGAGGGGAGAGGGGTACCTGGTGAAGAGGGGCAAAGGGAGAAAATTGGGACAACTGTAATAGCATAATCCTAACAAAAATAGTCCAGGATCAGATAGTTTTACTGGTGATTTCTACCATATATTTAAAAAAGAATTAACCATATCCTTCTCAAACTCTTCCAAAAAAGTAAAGATAAGGGAATACTTTTTAATTCATCCTTGATGCCACTATTAATCTGATTTCAAAGCCAAAGATACTACAAGAAAAGAAAGCAACAAATATCACAGATGAATATAAAAGCAAACTGACTCAACAAAATACTATCAAACTAAATGCAAGAGCATATGTAAAGAAGTATACACAATGGCCATGAGGGGTTTATCCCAAAAATTCAAGGGTGGTTCAACATAGAAAATCAACGTAATAAAATGAAGGAAAAAGAAGTTGACAGCTCTGATCCTGACTGGTGTGACTCAGTTGGTTGGGTGTCATCCCACAGAGCAAGTGAAAAGTCATCTGATTCCCTGTCAGGCTACGTGTCTGGGTTGAGGATTCAGTCACTGGTCAGGATGTGTACAAGAGGCAACTGAGCAATGTTTCTTTTTTTTTTTTTTAATGTTTTTTATTGATTATATTGTTACAACAGTTCCAATTTTCTCCCCCTTGTTCCCCTCCACCCAGCACCCCCCTCCCCCAGCAATCCCCCCCAAGTCCATACCCCTGGTTCGTAAAAATTAACTATCCCCCCCCTCTCAAATATTAGGACCCTTTGTAATCTTGTAAAGGACAATGGGCGAAGGTCTCAAGCTCCTCTAGCTGCTTCAAGCTGGACATGGTCGTCGTCCTACCTACCCTTGGGTCCAGAAAACCCTAATAAGAGTGGGGGTGTGGAGGGGAGGGTGGCCTTCCCACATGGGGAAGGATCGTGCAGACTCCAGGTCAGTTGGCTGTCTCCGGTCAACGGCGTGCTTGGTTTAACAGGCTGGTGTCCTTGTTGTGTTCTGGGGGCAACAGATTTGGCGAAAAGGGTTAAAAGACATCATTCAATCCATAACTACTAGATGACAAAAGGCAGGGATTAATTTTTCAATGTTCCATATTAGGGAAAAAAAAAACAAACAAAAAAAAAGGCTTCTTTGTAAGAAGGTGTGCTAGGCACATCTCGCCTGTCCAAAACCCTTTTGCCCATTATACTTAGTTTGGGCTGAGGTAAATAGTCTAGGTTTTTCCCCCTCTCAGACCTCTGGGCCTTTTCTGTCCAAGCCATTAGGATAGAAAAGAGAAACCCGTTTTAAAGTGAAGCCCACAGACCACCCCATTCTTCCCCAACCCAGCCATTTAGTTCAGCCAAACCGTTGAGTCTCAGGAGGCAGCGCTGCAGAGAGGATTAAGTGAGGCTTATGCGTACAGATAATCACTCAGGTAATGCGATCATAGGCTTATGTCCTTTGAAAACAAAAAACACGTGTTAATTTATGTGACATAACCCGCAAACAAGTCTCTAAATCTGGAGAAGAAACTTTTAAGACGGTTAGTTGCCCTGTTTTATACTCTACTACTGATCATTGTGATTTTCCTTGAATAATAATTTTTCTCCCTAAGGTTACCCTCCTTGTCTTTAAGGGGACTACATTAAGTCCATTTTTAATTTATCCTGTTCATTTGCATAAACATAACAAGAGCAGCAAATGATCACTTATGATCTTTAGTTCTGCTTTGCTGGAACTTACCCAAGGAATATTTGGGGTGACCTTCAGTCTGTTCTTCAGGGCACAGAAGCTGTGCCACATATCTGGCATTCATCCTTGCCTGTACACACCTGTTTTGTCCAAGTCTTTCTGGTCTTTCCTTGTGCCTTAAGGTCCCTTCTAGCCATCTTTCAGGAAAACAACCTTCGTTCCTTCCCTGGAAAGATTGCTGTGGACCGCACAACCAACCATGGTACCAGGCCTTTTATCTCACGGGCTTTTATTACCTTTGAAAGTCATTCCCAGTTCCTCAGGGCTTTCTGGTAACAATCTGAGCCCAAGTATGTTTCCTTTAGGCTTGACATTCCAGTCAAAAACTTGGTCAGAAAAAAATAAAAAAAAAAAAAAGAACCTCTGTTGACAACTGGTCTTATTAGTTCTATGCAAAGGAACTTATGTCATTACTTACTTGTTTAGAATGCCAAACTCTGGAGGGATCAAATAGGGAGAAAAATATACAACGTGAAGGAAAATCTTTGTCTTAATATTCACTGAACAGGCATTTCCATTCTTCATATTTTCATTTTTCCCCCACTAAAAAATTTTTGTTTGTTTTTCCATTACAGTTGTCTCACTTTTTTAGCCCTCTTGTTTCCCTGCACCCTGTCCCTCCCCTCACCCACATTTAGTCCCCACTCAGTTGCACCTGTCTGTGGGTCATTCATATATATATATATATTTTTTAACTTGACCCATCCCCTTACATCTTTCTTTTCCTCCCCCCCCGCCCCCCTTGTTACTGTTAGTCTACTTCTTGTTTACATACCTCTGGTTCAATTTTGCTCATTTGTTTGTGTTGTTCATTAGTTTCCTGTAATAGGTGACAGCATAAGGTATTTTTCTTTTGTTGCCTGGCTTATTTCACTAAGCATAATTTTCTCTAGTTCCATCCATGTTGTTCCAAATGGTAGAAGTTCCTTCTTTCTTTCTGCTACATAGAATTCCATTGTGTAAATGTACCACAGTTTTTTGATCCACTCATCTACAGATGGGCATTTAGGTTGTTTCCAGCACTTGGCTATTGTAAATAGTGCTGCTATGAACATTGGAGTGCATAGGTTCTTTTGAATTGGTGTTTCGGGATTTTTTGGATATAATCCTAGCAATGGAATTGCTGGTTCAAAAGGCAGTTCCATTTTTAGTTTTTTAAGGAAATTCCAAAATGTTTTCCACAGTGGCTGCACCAATCTGCATTCCCACCAGCAATGCACCAGGGTTCCCGTTTCTCCGCATCCTCTCCAGCACAAGTTGTTTGTTGATTTGTTGATGATTGCCATTTTGACTGGTGTGAGGTGTTATCTCATTATGGTTTTAATTTGCATCTCTCTGATGGCTAGTGATGTTGAGCATACTTTCATATGTCTGTGGGCCCTCTGTATGTCTTCTTTGGAGAAGTGTTTGTTCCGGTCCTTTGCCCATTTTTTAATTGGGTTGTCTGTCTTCTTGGTGTTGAGTCATATGAGTTCTTTATATATTTTGGAGATCAATCCCTTGTCTGAGATGTCATTGGCGAATATATTTTCCCATATGGTTGGTTTCCTTTGCATCTTGCTGATGTTTTCTTTAGCTGAGCAGAAACTTTTTAGTTTGATGTAGTCCCATTTGTTTATTCTTTCCTTTATTTCCCTTGCCTTAGGAGATATATCAGTGAAAATGTTGCTACGTGGGATATCTGAAATTTTCCTGCCTAAGTTTTCCTCTAGGACTTTTACGGTGTCACGGCTTACATTTAAGTCTTTGATCCATTTTGAGTTTATTCTGGTGTATGGTGTGAGCTGGTGGTCTAGTTTCATTTTTTTGCATGTCCCTGTCCAGTTCTCCCAACACCATTTGTTGAAGAGGCTCTTTTCACTCCATTTGATGTTCTTTCCCCCTTTGTCAAATATTAGTTGACCATATGAACCTGGGCTTCTTTCTGGGCTCTCTATTCTGTTCCATTGATCTATATGTCTGTTTTTATGCCAGTACCAGACTGTTTGGATTACCATGGCCTTGTAGTATAGTTTGATATCGGGTATTGTGATTCCTCCTACTGTGTTCTGCCTCAAAATTGCTGTGGCTATTCGGGCTCTTTTTTGGTTCCATAAGAACTTTTGAAGTATTTGTTCTAGGTCTGTGAAATATGTTGCTGGTATTTTAATAGGGATTGCATTGAATCTATAAATTGCTTTGGGTAGTATGGACATTTTAATGATGCTGATTCTTCCCATCCATGAGCATGGTATATGCTTCCATTTATTTGTATCTTCTTTAATTTCTTTCTTCAGTGTTATGTACTTTTCTGTGTACAGGTCTTTTACCTCTTTGGTGAAGTTTATTCCTAGGTATTTTATTTTTCTTGTTGCTATGGTAAATGGGATTTTTCTTTCAGTTTCTACCTCTGAGTTTTTATTGTTGGTGTACAAAAATGCCTTCGATTTCTTAATATTGACTTTGTATCCTGCTATTTTGCCGAATTCACTTATTAGATTGAGTAGTTTTTTTGTGGAGTCTAAAGGATTTTCTATGTACACTATCATGTCATCTGCAAATAATGACAGTTTTACTTCCTCTTTTCCAATTTGGATGCCTTTTATTTCTCTTTCTTGTCTGATTGCTGTGGCTAGAACTTCCAAGACTATGTTGAATAGGAGTGGAGAGAGCGGACATCCTTGTCTTGTTCCTGATCTCAGGGGGAATGCTCTCAGTTTTTGCCCATTGAGTATGATGTTGGCTTCAGGTTTCTCATATATGGCCTTTATTATGTTGAGGTATGCTCCCTCTATTCCCATTTTGCTGAGAGTTTTTATCATAAATGGGTGTTGTACTTTATCAAATGCTTTTTCCGCATCTATTGATATGATCATGTGGTTTTTATCTTTCATTTTGTTTATGTGGTGTATCACGTTTATTGATTTGCGAATATTAAACCATCCTTGCATCCCTGGGATGAATCCTACTTGATCGTGGTGTATGATCTTTCTAATGTGTTGCTGGATCCGGTTTGCCAATATTTTGTTGAGAATTTTAGCATCTATGTTCATCAGCGATATTGGTCTGTAGTTTTCTTTCTTTGTTGTGTCTTGACCTGGTTTTGGAATTAGGGTTATACTGGCTTCATAGAACGAGTTTGGGAGTCTTCCCTCTTCTTGTATCTTTTGGAATAGTCTGAGGAGGATAGGAGTTAGTTCTTTCCTAAATGTTTTGTAGAATTCACTTGTGAAGCCATCCGGTCCTGGGCTTTTGTGTGCTGGGAGTTTTTTGATTACTGCTTCAATTTCACTAGCTGTTATTGGTTTATTCAGACTTTCTGCTTCTTCTTGATTCAGTCTGGGCAGACTATAGTTTTCCAGGAATCTGTCCATTTCCTCTAGGTTGTCAAATTTCTTGCCATACAGTTGTTCATAATAATTTCTTATAATTCTTTGTATTTCTGTGGTATCAGTTGTGATTTCTCCTCTTTCATTTCTGATTTTATTTATTTGGGTTCTCTCTCTTTTTTTCTTGATGAGCCTGGCTAAAGGCTTGTCAATTTTGTTTATCTTTTCAAAGAACCAGCTCCTACTTTTGTTGATCTTTTGAATTGTTACTTTAGACTCTATGTCATTTAATTCTGCTCTGATTTGATGATTTAATTCCTTCTACTTGATCTGGGTTTTGCTTGTTGTTCTTCCTCTAGTTCTTGTAGCTGTAGGGTTAAATTTTTTATTAGAGATTCTTCTAGCTTTTTTAGGTAGGCTTGTATTGCTATGAACTTTCCTCTTAAGACTGCTTTCGCTGTATCCCATAGGTTTTGGGTTGTTGTGTGTTCATTATCATTGGTTTCCAGGAACTTTTTGATTTCTTCCTTGATGTCATTGTTAACCCATTCATTATTTAATAGCATGTTATTCATTCTCCATGAGTTTGAATGTTTTTGAGTTTTTTCCTTGAGGTTGATTTCCAATTTTAAGGCATTGTGATCTGAGAAGATGCTTGATATAATTTCAAATTTCTTGAATTTATTGAGGCTTGTTTTGTATCCCACCATGTGGTCTATCTTTGAAAATGTTCCATGTGCACTTGAGAAATATGTATATTTTGCTTCTTTTGGGTGTAAACTTCTATATATATCGACTAAGTCCATTTGATCTAAAGTGTTGTTCAGTGCCTCAATATCTTTGGTGTTTCTTTGCTTTGAAGATCTGTCCATTGTTGACAATGGGGTGTTAAAGTCCCCTACGATGAGTGTGTTGCTGCCTATATCTTTCTTGGAGTCTTTCAAAATTTTCCTTACATATTTGGGTGCTCCTAAGTTGGGTGCATATATATTTATAAGGGTTATATCTTCTTGATGGATTTTTCCCTTAAGTATTATGAAATGCCCTTCTTTGTCTCTTTTTATGGACTTTGCTGTGAAATCTGTCTTGTCTGATATAAGTATTGCTACCCCGGCTTTTTTTTCATGTCCATTTGCTTGGAATACATTTTTCCATCCCTTTACTTTCAGTCTGTGTAGATCTTTTGTTCTAAGGTGGGTCTCTTGTAGACAGCATATATGTGGGTCATTCTTTCTAATCCATTCAGCTACCCTATGTCTTTTAATTGGAGCGTTTAATCCATTTACGTTTAAGGTTATTACTGATAAGTACTTATTCATTGTCATTTTCCCCCTTTGTACTCGTGTTCTTCTCTGTTTCTCTCTGTTTCTTTATCTTCTTAGAGCAGACCCTTTAGCATCTCTTGCATTGCTGGTTTGGTGGAGATGTATTCTTTTAGTCTTCCTTTGTCTGAGAAACTCCTTATTTCGCCTTCCATTTTGAATGAGAGCCTTGATGGGTAGAGTATTCTTGGTTGTAGGCCTTTGTTTTTCATTGCTTGGAATATTTTTTGCCATTCCCTTCTGGCTTGTAGTGTTTCTGCTGAGAAATCTGGGGATAGCCTTATTGGAGCTCCCTTGTATGTTATTAGTTGTTTCCCTCTTGCTGCTTTTAGGATTCTTTCTTTGTCTTTGGATGTTGCCATTTTAATTATGATGTGTCTTGAGGTGGGCCTGTTGGGGTTCATCTTCATTGGGACCCTCTGTGCCTCCTGGATTTGCGTGACTCTTTCTCTCCTCATGTGAGGGAAGTTTTCTGTCATTAGTTTTTCAAAGAGGTTTTCTATCCCTTGCTCTTCTTCTTCTCCTTCTGGAATTCCAATGATACGGATATTGTTACGTTTCATGTTGTCCTGCAGCTGTCTTAGAACCTCTTGAGTCTTGTTCAGTCTTTTTTCATTTTGTTGCATTGTCTGGGAGTTTTTGTGTACGTTGTCCTCCAGCTCGCTGATCCGATCTTCTGCTTCCCCTAGCCTGCTTTTAATTCCTTCTACTGTGTTCTTCAATTCAGAGATTGTATTCTTCATTTCCTCCTGGCTCTTATTGATAGCTTCCATGTCCTTTTTGATGCTGGTATAATTCTCAGTAAGTTCCTTATAGTTCTTCTGGAGTTCACTGTAGTTTTTCTGGAGTTCTTTGTAGTTTCCGCTGAGCTCATTTAGCTTCTCCATAATCCATGTTTTAAATTCTGTATCTGATATTTTGCTCCCCTCTATTTCATTTAGCACTCTTTCTGGGGATTCTACCTTTCCTTTTGATGGGGGGTTGTTTCTCTGTCTCCCCATTTTTGTGATTCCTTTTGTTTGTTGGTGCTTCTTAGAATGATCAGTTCTTCCTGGATCTGCCTCTGGTAGCGTCATATCATGTACCAGACTGGCCCTAGGTAGCCTGTTGGAGACTTCCAGGGATCTACTGCCTTTGTCTCTCTTCTTTAGTTGTTACTATACTCAATCTGTGATCAGCCGTCAGGCTTAAGGACCGTGGGTGTGGCAACTTAATTCCTGTAGGCAGGGTTTTTATTTCCCCTTAGTATGACACCACTTGGAGGGGGATGGTCTGTCTGCTGTACTGGGGCTGAGTCAGCACTGGCTGGTCCTGGGAGGGGGTTAGTGTAGCTTCCACTTACTCCTCCGCCCTCCTGGATCTCCGTCTGTGTTGTCCTTGATGATATTTCTTTAATCTGTCTGGTTGTATTTCAGATACTTTTTGGTGGATCTTTTTCTCTGGTTAGTTGATTGAGAGTCACTCTGCCCACCTTGTCTTGAGATCTTTTGTGAAGGTGCTGCTAAAACATAATTACACAACCCAGGCAAGAATCCCACACCCTCCAATGTCTCCCCCAAACACAATCCCACTATAGGCTGCAAATGAGCCCGTGTTAATATACTTGTGGAGATACTGGGACTCTTATTTCGTAGGAGAAACAGAAAGGAGTTGTTTTAAATGAAGGAAGGGTAACTTTTGAGCTGGAAGTTGATAGAGTATTAATATTAGCAATTGGGATCAAGGTTATGTAAGAGAGCAATTAACACTTACACTGTCTGTTTGAAAAGGAGGGGAGGGTTACAGTGTGGAGTGTGAAAGTGGAAGTGTATAGTATTAGGATTATATAATCGGTATATACTATATGATTAGCGTGGGAGGTAGGGTAGACACAACAGACATCCAGGTAGATAGACAGCCAGAAATTGAAAGAGAGGGCTGGGGAGGTTAGAAGGTAGGAAATAGATTGAGAGAGAATTTTTTAAGGATAAAAATACAGAGTAGAAAATAGCAAGACAGGAAGGGAGAGAGGAAAGAGAGAGAGAAAGTAGAGAAGAGAAGGGTAGGAGAGAGAAGAAAAGAAGAAGGGGAGGTAGAAGAGAGGGGACTGGATTAAAATTCTTTTTTAAATTATATGTTATAAAAAAGATTAGGAGATTAAAACATGATATAAAGTTGCAAGATAGAGAGAAAAGGTGAATATAGAGAGAGAGGAATAGGAGATAGGAAAGCAAGAGGATTTGGGAGGAAAAGAGCTCAGAGGAGGGAAGGAAATCAGGAGGAAGAGGAGATATTAGGGAGGGGAGGATTGAAATTGAAGAGTTGGCAAAAGATAGGATGAAGGAGAGAAATACAAGAGGTAGGGAAAGAAGTGGGGGGATGGGGTAGAAAAAGAGAAGGGGTAAGAATGGGAGAGTAAAGGGAGAGGGGGATAGATTAGAATTATAATTTGAATATTAAGAGATTAGAATATAAAGTGTAATAGGGAGAGAGAGGGATTATGTATAGGGAGAGAAGGAAAATAAGGACAAGAGATGAAAGAAAAATGAATGTAGACTGAAGGGGGACAAAATAAAGAAAGAAATTTAATAAAGTTGAAGGTGCGTAGCGCAGAGAAAGGAGAGGGTGAGAAAGGGAGAGAACTTAAAATTATAAAATTAACTGAGAATAGGATGCAGGGGAGAATGCTAAGGGGAGAGAAGGGAGGGAAGGGGAGGGGAGAAAAGGAGCGAGAATAAGAAGGGACTGACGGTAGGGGTAGTTAGAGAGAGAGTGAGAGATAAAAGAATGAGGATTTTAACTCAATTCAACTTTTATGCACAGTCTCTGGGTATTTTTGGTTTGTTTGTTTTTTGGTTTTTCCTTGCTTCCTTCCTGAGTCTGCTCCTATTCAAAATTCCATGAGTTTCAAATCTTTTCTGGTTGGTTGGCTGGCTGTGGGAGGGTTCTGCTTGATTCTGGGGTTGCTAGTCTTTTTTTCGTGGGCCTACCACCGCTCTGCTGTGAGCTGCCTTTAGTTGTTCCCTCCTGAGGCAGCCTCAGCCCTCCTCAGGCTTGTCCAGCTACTCCTTCCCCCTGTTGGTCCAGCCTGTGCCTGCCAGCAATCCCCGCCCTGCCTCCAGTCCTGTCTCTATTCCCAGGCTACAGCTTCTGCTCTCTTCCCTGTCTATATGCCTGCGCACCCTACCTCTCTCCCTGTCTCAAGATCGTCCTTTTGTTCTGCAGGACTCTGGCACAGTCGGTCAAAGTGCCGGGCCCAGTGGCCCTTTCCTGCCCAGGGCCTCTCCCCTAGTCTGGAGCTTTGCAGTGGCTTTCCTGCCTGTGCTCTTCTCCTTGCCCCAAAACTTTCTCTATTCCGAGCTACCGCCTCCGCTGGCTTCCCTGTCGATCGGCCTGCGCGCTCTATCTTTCTTCCCGCCACAGCACCGTCCCTTTGTTCTGTGGGACTCTAGTGTGGTCGGTCAGCGCAGCACTCTCCTTCCCCGGAGCTCTCTGCCGGTCTGGAGCTCCGCAGCAGCCCTTCCCTGCAGGCCCTTCTCCTTGCCCTAAAACCGTCTCCCCTCCAGAACCTCCGCCTCCGCTCTCTTCCCTACTTACACACCCTGCACGTCCTATTTCTCTTTTAGCCCCAAACCTGCCTTTTGTTCTGTGGGATTCTAGCGCGACTAAAGAGCAAACACTGATTTCAAGAACACAGTTCTCCCCCGGTCCGGAGTTCCGCAGCAGCTTTTATGTGCGGCCTGTCTCCTTGCCCCAAAACTGCTCCTTTGTTCTGTAGGGCCCTAGCGCAAGTGCTGGGTGCGCCCGGGATGCCGAGCTTTCCGTCGGAGGTTGCAGCTGAGGATGTTTCTCTCTAGACTCAGGTCACACAGTTTCTCCCAGTCCTGGTTGTTCACTGTTCTCTCCCTCCTCTGGCTTTTTCGGCCAAATCCTCTCCCTAACTCCCTACAAGAATTCACTCCCGGCTAGTGAGCTCTCCGGCTTGATACTGCCAACGCACAGAGTCTCAGAATGCCTCAGCCTGCAGTTTGTGATAAACCCCTCCACCCCCCTCCACGCTGCTCCCACGATCTCCTCCCCGTTCACATTATCAGATATTCCCACTCACTCAGTCATTCCTCCCCGAGTTTGTTCCTCCTGGATTGTCTCCTTAACAGGAGCGAGCTGAGAACACTGTTCCTACTCCGCGGCCATCTTGGTCCCCCCCCCACTGAGGCAACTGAGCAATGTTTCTCTGTCCCATCATGTTTTTCTCCCTCTCTTTCTCCCTCCCTTGCCTTCTCTCTGAAAATAAATAAATCTTTTTTAAAAAGCAGTTGACAAAATCCAACAACTTTCGTGATAAAAACCACCCAGCAAAATATAAATAAAAGGTCTTTTCCTCAATATAATAAATAGTGCTTATGAAAAATGAAAAGCTAACATCACCATTAAGAGTAAAGACAGAATTTTCCCCCAAAGATCAGGAACAAGACAAGGATGCCCACTTTTACCACTACTACTCAACATTGTACTAGAAGTTCTAGCCCAAACAATAAGGACATAAAAAGAAACAAAAGACATCCAAAATGTAAAGGAAGAAGTAAAACTATCTCCATTTACAGATAACATGACTCTACATGTAGAATATTCAAAAAAGTCCATGACAAAAACTACTAGAGCTAATAACTAGATTCAGCAAAGTTATAGGGTACAAGGTCATCACAAAAAAGTCAGTTGTGCTTCTATACACCAGCAATGAACAACACTAAAAGTAGGTTAAGAAAATAATTCCATTTGCAATATCATCCAAACAAACAAAATATCTAGGGATAAAGTTGAGGATGTTAAAGACTTGTGCACTGAAAAACTACAAAAAATTGCTGAAGTTAATTTAAAAAGACATAAATAAATGGAATTACATCCCATATTCTGGATTGAAAGACTTAATATTGCTAAGATGGCAATACTGCCTAAGTGATCAGCATATTCAATGCAAGCCCCATCAAAACTCCAATAGCCTTTTTACATAAATGGAAATTTTGATCCTCAAATATACTACATGGAATTGAATAAAAAACAAAATTTCTCAGCTTTCTACAAAGCTACAGTAATCCAAAGTATATGGTACTGGTGTAGGGATAGATATATAGATCAACAGAATAGAGCTTAGAGTCCAGAAACAAAAACCCATAAGAATATGGTCAACTAATTTTCAACAAGGGTGCCAAGACCATTCAGTGGAGAATGGGGAATATCTCTCAACAAATGGTGCTGAGACAACTGGATATCCACATGCAAAAGGATGAGGCCAGATCCCAAACATACCGCATGTACAAAAATTAACTCCAAGTAGATCAACAACCTTAAAAGAAAGCATAGAAATAAATTTTTAAACATTTAAAAAATGTTTTCCGTTACAGTTTACATTCAATATTATTTTTATTAGTTTTGTAGTGGTTAGACAATCATATACTTATATCATACTTACTATGCTGTACTTTACATCCCCATGACTATTTTGTAACTACCTATCTGTATAGGAATGAATCTTCATAACTTTGGATTTAGCAATGGATTCTTAGATAGGACACCAAAAGCACAAATGACAAATTTGAAACTTGATAAGTTGGACTTCCTCAAAATTAAAAAATTGTGTATCAAAAAACACATTATTGCCATTGCTGGTGTGGTTCAGTGGATTGAGTGCCAGCCTGTGAACCAGTTAGATTACCAGCTGGAGGCATGCAAGAGGCAAGCACACATTGATGTTTCTCTTCCGTTCTTTCTCCATCCCTTCTGCTCTCTTTAAAAATAAATAAAAATAATCTTTAAAAAACCACATTATCAAGATAGTGAAAAGACAGCCTACAGAATGGGAAAGCCCTGGCTGGTGTTGCTCAGTGGATTGAGTGCCGGCCTGCAAACCAAAAGGTCACCAGTTCTATTCCCAGTGAGGGCACATGCCTAGGTTTTGGGCCAGGTCCCCCAGCTAGGAGCATGCAAGAGGCAACTAATCAATGTGTCTCTTGTACATTGATGTTTCTCTCCCTCCCTTCCTTTCTCTCTAAAAATAAATAAATTTCATGACAGCATGGATGGAACTGGAGAGTATTATGCTAACTGAAATAAGCCAGGCAGCAAAAGACAAATACCATATGATCTCACCTGTAACAGGAACCTAATGAACAAAACAAACAAATGAGAAAAATAGAACCAGAGGCATGGAAAAAAGTAACATACTGAGACTGGCCAGAGGGGAGGAAGGAGAAGGAGAAGAGGGGAAAGAAGGGAAAGGGTCTAATCAAGAAATAAATATAAAGGACACATGGACACGGACAACAGGATGGAGAATGACTGTGGGAGCTTGGAGGTGGCAGGACAGTGAAGAGCAACTGGGGTAAAATTGGGACAACTGTAATAGAATAATAATAATAAATGAATTTAAAAAAGAATGGGAGAAAATTTTTACAAAATATATATCCAATATATATACAAAGAACTCTTACAATTCAATAACAAAATCTCTCCTACCATTTCCTCTCCTAGGTCTATACCCAAAATAATTGAAAACATGTTGACAGAACTTGTACATGAATATTCACAGCAATATTTTTCATAATAGCCAACAACTGGAAACAACCGAAATGCCCATCAGGTAATAAATGGATAAACAAAATGCAGTATAGCCATACAATGGAATATTATTCACCAGTAAAAGGGAATGAAATACTGATACAGACTGTAACATGGATAAATCCCTAAAATACTTGCTAAGTAAAATAAGCCAGACACAAAAGGACAAATAGTATGTTACCATTTCTGTGAAATGTCCAGACTAGGACAATCCATGGAGACAGAATGGAGTTTAGAGGTGACTAGGGCTTTCTGAGGGGTTCTGAGACGTGACGGTCATTACGAAGGGAGACCAGAAGAGAGAGAGAGAGGACTGTAGAGCAGAGGGCATGGGGAAGGGCAGGCTTGTGGATGGCTGCCTTAAGGCGCCTGGGCACCCCTGTCATGGTGGCATCCCATCCTGCCCAGAGAGGACACTCAACGAAACCCAGGTAGTAGCACAGCAGCAGCATGACACAGATGGAGAGCAGGAACAGGACCAAGCCATTGTGGATCCACATCTTCAACAGAGAGTGGTGCCTCTCAGCTCGGAGGCCACGCAGGGATGCCTACCAACCGGGCAGAGGCATGGCAGCCATGATGGAATGACGCCCAAGATTGCTTCTAGCAATGAAGTGCAACCCTACCATGAGGTTCTCTGTAATGTATGATGCATTGCATCTGATGAGCCTTACATGTGCCCCTCTCAAAGCCTTGGTCCTTGATCTGGTCCTCCCTCTCATGCGTCTCCCATCGGAAAGCATTGCTCCGCTTCAAATTAGCTGACAGGATACGTAGCTTCCGGCAGCCCTTAACCCACCTGTACGGACACATATGTGGTAGCCCTTGGGAGGCACGTGCCAAGCCCTCGGTCCCCAGGTCCCGCCCCTTTTTGAAGCCTGGCGAGGTACCTTGTATCCTCTCTCCTACTCAAGGCTTGGCCCATGTAGTGCTTGTTAATTATTACTGAGTGAATTAATGGGGCCTGAGATCCGCACCAGGATCATGGCTGCTTGTCACCACTCAACAAAATGACCTCAATGGAATTCAGACTCCAGCCTTGATGGTTAATTCCTACTCAGATTCAGTCCTATGACAGGCTTTGCAGCATCAATAGTCACTACAGTTACTCATTAGAGTATTCACTAGCCAAATGTAGCTATTTAAATGTAAATTTTAATTAATACATATTACACAGAATTAAAAAACCAGTTCCTCGGTCACAGTATCCATATATTGACTGTTCAATAGGTGTGTGTGTGTGTGTGTGTGTGTGTGTGTGTGTGTGTGTGTGTGTGTATCATAGTGACGATATTGGACAGTGCAAGTGTGAAGCATTTCCATCATGGCAGAAAGTTGTGATGGGCAGCACTGTATGTGCACAGTGACTATAGTGAATGTGGTAGATACTTAATAGATTGTTACACTGTAGTAGGAACTTATAAGTGGAACAAAATGGTATTTGCCTTCAGAGACCTTAAGGTCGAGTTACAAATTAATGAAAATATAGGAAATATGAGAACAAAGAGTGTGTGAGGAACACTAAAGAATGATGCAGAACACTTATATTTATTCCCATCATTTGCCACTAATAAATGAAATGACCCTACATGCCTTCCTCCTGCTGGGCCTCAGTGCAAGTTAGCATCATCTTTAAGCCCACTTCTTGCTCTAAAATCTGACCCTTGAGAAAAATCCCATTAAATTGTTTGGTTTGGGCACACTTGCAAAAGGACTGTGTTGGTGATGCTGGCATACTTGTTAACCTACCTCATTTTAGTTTTCAAGGAATGTGAAAACGACCCCTCTCAATTGCATTGCCATCCTTATTCTTACTTCATTTTACTCTGGCTTTCCAAATGGCTTTCTACTAATTTTATTCTGTTCTTATTTCCAAAGTTAATAGGTATTCCACAGGGGGAAGGAAGGGAGGCAGTTTCCTATGCAAATAATTCTTGAAAGAGCACACTCAACCCTGCCCATGCTCATAATGCTCTTTTGTCTATTAAAGGATCTGACAAAAAGATGCTTTTCCTTTCTTTTATATATTTAATAGTTTTGCCTCAGATTTTCCCAAACTAATTTGATCAGAAGATGCCTATCCCACAAAACACTAATTAACAGCTTCTTGAAACTACTGCTTGGAACTGTGAAGTGTCTGAGATTTTACTTTATTTGTGAGTTATAAAGTAGCCTGCCACAGTTTCATAGATGCTGGCAGAGGATGCAGGACTACTGGAACAGAGACAATGGATAAAAGCCCTCCTGAAACATACAGAAACTTTAGAGACCCATGAACAATTGCCACCCAACAGAAACCTTGTTGATATCATAGCTTACATGGAAAATAATGGTATGATTGGACACTGCACAGCTGACCTGAGGCAACAGGTGAATTAATTACACAGGTTGGGAACTCGGCTTTTGACCATTTCATGGATTGCATTCTCTGAGCCTTTGTTTCCCCTTCTGCATATTACAGACTGGTGAACAGCCTGATTGTGAAGATTCCTTCTAGCTCTGGCTTGCTATGACTATTACTTGAGTGTAGCGTTGACCTTCGTTTTCCTTTATGCAGACAACAGGTTGTGGACAGCCTTATTTTGAAGATTCCTTCCAGCTCTGGCTTACTATGACTAGAACTTAACTGTAGCATTTGTGTTTTCTGTAAAGGCAAGACATGGCAGTTCTACAATAGTGCGATACTCCTAAGTAACCCACATAATACCGATAGAAACCAAACTTTTAACAAGACCTCAGAGGGACAAAATCCCGAAAATCATCCCTGAGCACTCTCTAGTTTATGCAGCAGTAATTATCTAACTTACTATAGATTAATGCTAACTGGGTTCATCACTTCCCTGAAAACCCTCCACCCACTTCTAGATGAAGAGAAGGGGTCAGGAAACTCCTTATACCACTTTGTTATTCCAGACCATGGTTTCAGCACTTGTGGTCAACTGCCTCTCTTTTGGAGCTCACATTATTTGATTGTACCATCTGTTTCATTTTCTGCATTTCAAGGGACTACTAAATTCCAGAAAATTCTATCCTCTCCTTTCATATTTTAGCATCTGAATTTCTGACTTTCCTTCCATTACAGTTCTTAGCCATTACCTTTGAAATGAAACAGGCTGTATGACTCCTTCACGTTCTAATTTTTAAATTCCAAGACCACTGAAGTATTTATCTGCCTCAAATTCTTTACAGCATTTGAAACTATTAACCTCCCTCTTTCCATGAGAAAACATATGTGTCCCTACTGGACTATAAGCTCTATGAAAGTAGAGGTGATATCATATGGTATTTTTCTTTCATTGTCTGGATTATGTTGCTTAGCATAATTCTCTCTAGTTCCATCCATGTTATCACAGATGGTAGCACTTCCTTTTTTTCTTTCTGCTGCAGTATTCCATTGTGTAAATGTACCACAGCTTTTTAGTCCATTCATCTACAGATGGGTACATAGGCTGTTTCCAGCATTTGGCTATCATAAATAGCACTGCTATGAACATAGAGGTGCATAAGTTCTTTTGAATTGGGATTTCAGGATTCTTGGGGTTAATCCTAGCAATGGAACCGCTGGTTCCAAAGGCAGTTCAATTTTTAGTTTTTTGAGGAAATTCAAAACTGCTTTCCATAGTGGCTGCACCAGTCTGCATTCCCACCAACAGTGCACAAGGGTTCTCTTTCCCCCACATCCTCGCCAGCACTTGTTTATTTGTTGATGATGATCATTCTGGCTGGTGTGAAGTGGCATCTCATTGTGATTTTAATTTGCATCTCTCTGATGGCTAGTGATGTTGAGATTTCTTTCATATGCCTAGGCACTCTCTGTATGTCCTCTTTGCAGAAGTATTTGTTCCGGTCCTTTGCCCATTTTGTAATTGGATTGTCTGTCTTCTTGCTCTTCAGCCTTATAAGTTTTTTATATATTTTGGAGATCAATCCCTTCTCTGAGGAATCATTGGCAAATAGATTTTCCCATATGGTTGGTTCCCTTTTCATCTTGATGTTTTCTTTCGCTGCACAGAAACGCTATAGTTTGATGTAGTCACATTCGTTTATTCTTTCCTTTATTTTCCTTGCCTTGGGAGATACATTGGCAAAAATATTGCTATATGGGATCCCTGAAATGGACTTTTGGTGTCATATCTTACATTTAAGTCTTTGACCCATCTTGCTTTTATTCTGGTGTGTGATGTAAGTTGGTCGACTAGTTCCATTTTTTTGCACGTCCCTGTCCAGTTCTCTCAGCACCATTTGATGAAGGGGCTCTTCTCACTCCATTTTATGTTCCTGCCCCCTTTGTAGAATATTAGTTTACCATATAGACGAGGGTTTATTTCTGCGGTCTCTACTCTGTTCCAATGCCAGTACCAGATTGTTTTGATTACAGCAGCTTTGTAGTATAGTTTGTCAGGTATTGTGATTCCTCCTACTGTGTACTTCTGTCTTAAGATTGCAGTGGCTATTCAGGGACTTTTATGGTTCCATTTAAATTTTGGAAGTATTTGTTCTAGCTTTGTGAAATACGTCACTGGTATTTTAATAGGGATTGCGTTGAATATATAAATTGCTTTGGGTAAAATGAACATTTCAATGATGTTGATTCTTCCCATCCATGAACATGGTATATACTACCATTTATTTGTATCTTCTTTAATTTCTTGGTTCAGTGTTATGTAGTATTCTGAGTACAGGTCTTTTATCTCTTTGGTTAAGTTTATTCCCAGGTACTTTATTTTTCTTGTTGCTATAGTAAATGGTTTTTGTTTTGTTTTGTTTTGTTTTAGTTTCCTTCTCTGATATATTATTTTTGGTTTACAGAAATGTCTTTGATTTCGGAATATTGACTTTTTACTCTGCTATTTTGCCAAATTCACTTACTATGTTGACTAGTTTTCTCGTGGAGTCTATAGTGTTTTCTATGTACACTATCATGTCTTCTGCAAATGACAGTTTTTATTTCCTCTTTTCCATTTTGGATGCCTTTTCTTTCTTTTTCTTGTCTGACTGCTGTGGTTGAAACTTCCAAGACTACGTTGAATAGGAGTGGAGAGAGTGGACATCCTTGTCTTGTTCCTGATCTCAGGGACAATGCTTTTTCTTTTTGCCCATTGAGTATGATGTTGGCTTCAGGTTTCTCATATATGGCCTTTATTATTTTGAGGTATGCTCCCTCTAGTCCCATTTTGCTTAGTGTTTTCATCATAAATGGGTGTTGCACTTTATCAAATGCTTTTTCTGCATCTATTGATATGATCATGTGATTTTTGTCTTTCATTTTGTTTATGTGGTGCATTACATTTATTGATTTGTGAATATTAAACCATCCTTGCATCCCTAGGCGAATCCAACTTGATCGTGGTGTATGATCTTTCTAATGTGTTGCTGGATCTGGTTTGCCAATACTTTTTTGAGGATTTTAGCATCTATGTTCATCAGCGATATTGGTCTGTAGTTTTCTTTCTTTGTTATGTCTTGATCTGGTTTTGGAATTAGGGTAATATTGGCTTCATAGGAAGAGTTTGGAAGTCTTCTCTCTTCTTGGATTTTTTGGAATAGTTTGGGAAGGGTAGGCATTAGTTCTTCCTTATGTGTTTTGTAAAATTTACCTGTGAAGCCATTCAGTCTGGGGCTTTTGTGTGCTGGGAGTTTTTTTATTACTGCTTCAATTTCAGTCTTTGTTATTGGTCTGTTAGGCTTTCTGCTTCTTCTTGATTCAGATTTGCAAGATCTTATGTTTCTAGAAATTTGTCAATTTCATTTGGTTGTCAATTTTCTTGCCATACAGTTGTTTTTAGTAATTTCTTACAATCCTTAGTATTTCTGTGATATTGGTTGTGATTTATCCTCATTCATTTCTGATTTTGTTTATTTGGGTTCTCTCACTTTTTTTCTTGATGAGCCTGGCTAAAGGCTTGTCGATTTGTTTTTTTTGTTTTGTTTTTTTTTTACAATGAACCAGCTCCTACTTTTGTTGATCTTTTGAATTGTTCGTTTAGTCTCTATGTCATTTAATTCTGCTGATCTTGATCATTTTCTTCCTTCTACTGGCTCTGGGCCCTGTTTGTTGTTGTTCTAGTTCTTGTAGCTGTAGGGTTATGTTTTTTATTTGGGATTCTTATATCATTTTTAGGTAGGCCTGTATTGCTATGAACTTTCCTCTCAGGACTCTTTGGCTGTGTCCCATAGGTTTTGGGTTGTTGTGTGTTCATTATCATTTGTTTCCAGAAACTTCTTGATTTCTTCCTTGATGTCATTGTCAATCCATTCGGTATTTAATAGTATGTTATACATTCTCTGTGAGTTTGAATGTCTTTGAGTTTTTTCCTTGAGGTTGACTTCCAGTATCAAGGCATTGTGATCTGAGAAGATGCTTGATATAATTTCAGTTTTCTTGAATTTGTTGAGGCTTGTTTTGTGTCCTACCATGTGGTCTATATTTGAAAATATTCCATGTGCATTTGAAAAGTATGTATGTTTTTCTTCTTTGGGGAGAAATGTTCTATACATATCAACTAAGTCCACTTGAGGTAGAGTGTTGTTCAATGCCTCAATATCCTTGATGTTTCTTTCCTTCAAAGATCTGTCCATTGTTGACAAAGGGGTGTTAAATTCCGCTATTATGAGTGTATTTCTGTTGATAGCCTTCTTGCAGTCTTCCAATATTTTCCTTATATATTTGGGTGCTCCTATGTTGGTTGCATGTATGGTTACCCCGGTAATATCTTCCTGTTGGATTGTTCCCTTAAGTAGTATGAAATGTACTTCTTTGTCTCTTTTTATGGCCTTTGCTGTGAAATCTGTTTTGTCTGATATAAGTATTGCTACCCTAGGTTGTTTTTCATGTCCATTTGATTGGAATAGTTTTTTCCATCCCTTCACTTTCAGTCTGTGTATATCTTTTGTTTTGTAGCGTGTCTCTTGTAGACATCATATATGTGGGTCATGGTTTTGTATCCATTCCCCTACCCTATGTCTTTTGATTGGAGTATTTAATCCATTTACATTTAAGGTTATTATTGATAGGTATTTATTCATTTCCCTTTGTACCTGTGCTCCTCTCCCTCTTTCTTTTTCTTCATCTTCTTAAAGCATTCCCTTTAGCATGTCTTGCAATGCTGGTTTGGTGGAGATGTATTCTTTTAGTCTTACTTTGTCTGGGAATCTCCTTATTTCACCTGCCATTTTGAATGAGAGCTTTGCTGGGTAGGGTAGTCTTGGTTGTAGACCTTTGTTTTACATTGCTTGAAATACTTTTTGCCATTCCCTTCTGGCTTGTAGTGTTTCTGTTGTGAATTCAGTTGATAACCTTATTGGAGCTCCCTTGTATGTTATTTGCTGTTATTCTCTTGCTGCTTTTAGGGTTCTTGCTTTGTCTTTGAATGTTGGCATTTTAATTATAATGTGCCTTGGAGTGGGCCTCCTTGGGTTCATCTTCATTGGGACCCTCTGTGCTTCTTGTACTTGTGAGACTTTTTCTTTCCTCATGTTTGGGAAGTTTTCTGTCATTATTCTTTTAATCAGGTTTTCTATCATATGCTTTTTGATCCTTATATTATGGATATTGTTGTGTTTCATATTGTCCTGAAGCTCTCTTAAACTGTCTTCATTCTTTTTCAGCCTTTTTTCATTTTATTACACTGTTTGGGAATTTTTTCTACGTTGTCCTCTAGCTCACTGATCTGGTCCTCTGCTTCATTTAGACTGCTTTTGATTGCTTCTACTGTGTTCTTCAGTTCAGAAATGGTATTCTTCATTTATTCCTGGCTCTTATTGATAGTTTCTATGTCCTTTTTAATGCTGGTGTAGTTCTCAGTAAATTCCTTGTAGCTTCCCTAGAGTTCTTTGTAGTTTTCCTGGAGTACTTTGTAACTCCCCTGGAGTTTGTTATAGTTTCCTCTGAATTTGTTGAGTTCCATGTGATAGTTTTTTTTTGTCTCTATTTCATCTATCCCTCCTTCTGGAAATTCCTCCTTTCTTTCTGTTGGGGTGTTATTTCTCCTTTTCCTCATTTTAGGTGGCTCTTCTTGTTTCTATTCTTAGATCAACTTGCTTTTATTTCCTGCCTTTGTGGTGTGACCTTCTTGTACAGAGTTGTTGAGCTGCTGCCTCTGGCTGATGCCACTTGGAGGGGAGAAATCTGCTTAAGAAATTTCTCCCATAGCACTGGGGATGATTCTGCACCAGGATCTAGTCCACTGCTCTGCCAACTCTTTCTCCAGAGCCAGCGCCCAAAACTTTTACAAAGTGCCTCTAGTTCACTTGACCCTTCCTTGGCCTCAGCCAGGGGCAAGTGTGCTCCCTCATGCAGGCCTGGGCAGACTGACCAGCTGTGCACTGGAGTAAGCGGGTCACAGGCTCTTCTGTGCACTAGCATGGGGTTGGCGAGGAGAGATTGGTTGGGCACTGACGCGGTTAGGCCATAGGCGCTTCTGCAGGCTGGCCGGTGGGCTGGTTGTGCGCCTGGGCGGGTGGACCATGGGATCTTTTGCGTGCTGCTTTGCAGGCTGGTTGCACCTTATTTGTATTTCTTAATCCCTTCACCTCTACCCATTCCCCCACACTCCGCTCCCAACCGGCAACCATCAAAATGCTCTCTTTCATGATTCTGTCTCTGTTCTTATTTGCTTAGTTTGTTTTCTAGATTCAATTGTTGATAGATATGTATTTATTGTCATTTTATTTCTCATAATTTGATCTTCTTTTTCTTAAATAAGTCCCTTCAACATTTCATGTAATAATGGTTTGGTGATGATGAACTCCTTTAGTTTTTTCTTGTCTGGGAAGCTCTTTAACTGCCCTTCAATTCTAAATGATATGTTTGTTGGGTAGAGCAATCTTGGCTGTAGGTTCCTGCTCTCCATTACTTTGAATATTTCTTCCCAATACCTTCTAGCTTGCAAAGTTTGTTTTAAGGAATCAGCTAACAGTTAATGGGAACTCCCCTGTAGGTAATGAACTGCTTGTCTCTTGCTGCTTTTAAGATTCTCTTTATCTTTAACATTTGGCACAGGTATTAAATAGCTGTTCTGAGATTAGAACTCAGGCACTCTAACCCTAGAGCCTAAGCATGCTTCCCAAGTATACTACTGTTCAAAACTCCTTGCAGCTCATACATATCTCAGTCCTTTGTTTCTAACTAACTTTTGTATTTCCTAGAACATTCTCTTACATAATCACAAAATAATCATCAAGATTGGGAAATTAACATTGTCTTATTATGTAACCTACAGACCACATTCATAGTCACATTTCCAATAATGTTCAATATCACAAAAGACAATATTTTCTGGTTCAATGTTCAGTCCAGAATCTCATTATGCACTTAACTGTCACGTTGCTCTAGTATCTTTTGATCATAAAGTTTCTCAGTGTTTCTTTGTCTTCCATGATCTCAATAATGGTGAGGAATACAAATCACTTATTTTGTATAATGTTCATAAATTTGAGCTTGTCTGGTGTTTCCACATGATTATATTTAGCTTATTAATATTTTTAGCAGAAACACTACAGAAATGTGTTTTGCCCTTCTCAGTGCATTGTGTGAGGAAGCACATGATATCTATTTGCCCTGTAATTATCTTTTAAAATTTATTTTTAATTTTTTTATTTGTAACAGCTTTTTATTTATTTTTTAATGTGTTTTATTGATTATAATGTTACATTTGTCCCAATTTTCCTTCCCTCTTCTCCCCTCCACCCGGTGGCCCCCCTCCCTCCAGTTGTCCCCCCCTTTTAGACCATGTCCATTAGTTGTGCATATAGTTCCTCTCAACCTCTGTCTATTCCATTCCTTCCTACCATGCTCCTTAATTCCTATATCATCTCCCTCCCTCTCCCCCTTCCTCCTCCCTGCTGACCTCTCCCCAATATGCTCCCCATACCTATAGTTCTTTTTCCACTCTCGTTGCCTGTTTAGTTTGCCTTTGTTTCAATTCCCTAGCTTCTGTTGTTGTTTCTTGTGATGCAGTTTTCATTTTAGTGTTCATAGTTTTGATCCTCCTTTTTCTAAACCAGTCCCTTTAACATCTCATATAACAGTGGTTTGGATCTAATGAACTCCTTCAGTTTTATTTTGTCCTGGAAACACTTTCTCTGCCCTTCTATTCTGAATGACAATTTCACTGGATAGAGTATTCGTGGTTGTAGGTTTTGGATTTTCATTACTTTGAATATTTCTTGCCAGTACCTTCTTGCCTGCAGGGTCTCCCTTGAGAAGTCAGCTGATAGTCTAATTGGGACCCCTTTGTATATGATTCTTTTCTTCTCTCTTGCTTCTTTTAAGATTCTCTCTTTATCTTTAACTTTTGACATTTTGATTATAATGTGTCTTGGAGTTGTTCTCCCTGGGTCCAGTTTTTTTGGAATTCTCTGTGCTTCCTGGACCTGTAAGTCTATTTCCTTCCCCAAGTTTGGGAAGTTCTGCTTTATTATATTTTCACTTAATTTTTCAATTTCTAGTTCATCTTCTTCGCCCTCTGGCAAACCAATGATTCTTATGTTGGGCCTTTTATAGCTGTCCCAGAGGTTTCTGATCCTGTCATCATTTTCCTTGCTTCCCGTTTTTTCTCTCTGCACTGGTTGAATGTTTGTTCCTTCTCTGTGTTCTGGTTTGTTGATATGAACTCTGGATTTTACTTCCTCACCATCTGTCTTGTATGTGGTTTTGTTCCTTTCAGTATGAGTGTTTTTCGATTCTTTCTCATCTTTTTCCAGATCTTTTGTTAATTCTGTAAGCCACCTGATAGCAATGGCCCTGAACTGAGCCTCTGACAGGTTTCTTATTTGTTCATCTGTCAAGATTCTTCATCTGTTGCCTGGTGAGCTGCACCACCGGGATTTCTATAGCTGTCTCCCTCATTTTGACAGATGCGTTTTGTTTTCTTGGGCCGGCTATAGGGGGCAGTGCCTGTGTACTCGTCACAACCCAGCGACCGGCGCCGATCCACAACCTTTCTCGCCGGCGCTTTGTCGTCACTGCCCAGTGACCAGTGGCGATCCGCAACCTATTTCGCAGCCCTGTGGCGCTTTGTGTGGGGGCAGGGGTCCAAGATGGATTCACACAGTTATTCCGCTAGGAGACCGGGATCCGTCCTCCCGCCCCCTGGGCCTCACTGTTCGAGGTGATGTGGTGGCTGCTTCTCCCAGCGTTGGGGTCGCAAGCCACCGGGGTTTGACTGCAGCCGGGATTGTCCTCCCTGCCGCTAGGATTGTTCTCCCTGCCGCTGTCCCTGGTGCGACCGCAAACAGCACCACCCACTTTCGCTCTTCCTACCTGCCCAAAGAGCGCCGCTGGTTTATAACTTCATACGTTGGGCTTCCGTGTCATTTTTTTTTCTGGAGTTTCTAGTTATCTTTTGTTTTGAAGTAGTTGTATTCCTCTCTAGTTGTAGAGGGAGGTGGAGCATGTCTGTCTAAGCCTTCATCTTGGCTGGAAATCCTATTTTTAATTTTTAATTGCAGGTTTTATATAATGTTATGTTTCAGGTGTATAGCCAAATGATTAGACATTTATTTAACTCACAAATAAATCTAGTATCCATATGACACCATACATAGTTATTGAAATATTATTGATTATATTCCCTATGCTGTATTTTAATCCCCTTGACTATTCTGTAACCACCAATTTGTACTTCTTAATGTCTTCACCTTTTTCACTCATCCCCCAAACCACTTCCCATCTTGCAAAATGATCTCTGTATTTGACTTTGTTTCAGTTCTGCTTGTTTGTTTTTGTATTTTAGATTCTACATGTTAGTGAAATACTATGGCATTTATCTTTCTTTGACTTGTTTCACTCATCACAATACCCTCTAAGTCCATCTGTGTTATTGTAGATGGTAAAATTTCATTTTTTTTGTATGGCTGAGTCATATTTTATTGTATATATGCACCACTTCTTCTTTATCTATTCATCTATTGATGGGCACTTAGGTTGTTTCCATATCTTGGCTATTGTAAATTTGCTGCAATGAACATATGGATGTATATATCTTTTCAATTTAGTGGTTTGCTTTTCTTTGGATAAATACCCAGAAGTGGAATTGCTAAATCCTTTTGTGTCTCTTGTTATACAGTCTTTGTTTTAAAGACTATTATTTTCTGGTATCTTTGTTTCCATTTTCATGAAATATCATTTTCCATCCCTTTACTTTTAGTTTTTATGTGCCTCTACCTGCAGTTAGTCTCTTGTGGAAAGTCTATGTGAGGATCTTATTTTCATACTCATTCAGCCACCAAATGTCCTTTGATTGAGCATTTATTCCATTTAAATTTAAAGTAGTTGTCAATAGATATGTATTTATTATTCATATTTTTATTTTTTCTTCTTATTAAAGAACACTTTTTAACATTTCACATAATGATGGTTTGGTGGTGATGAACACCTTTATCTTTTTGTTGTCTGGGAAGCTCTTTATCTGTCCTTTGATTCTAAACAATAGCTTTCCTGGGTAAAGTAATCTTGGTGGTAGGTCCTTGCTTTTCATAACTTAGAATGTTTTGTACCAATCCTTTATGATCACCAAAGATTTTGTTGAGAAATAAGCTGACAGTCTTATAGGCGTTCACTTGTAAATAACTAACATTTTTGTTGTTGTTGCTGCTTTCAAGACCTTTTCTTTAACCTTTGCCATTTTAATTATGATCTGTCTTGGAGTGGGTGTAGGCAAAAGTCACAAGCCCTCTGCCGGGGGGCCTGCAAGCGGGCCCCCCCACCCAGGTGTCCTGTGACCTCAGATTGCAAGAATTTGCAAACGAGTCCTGCTGGTGCCAGCAGCTGCACGCGGCTCCTCGTGGCTAAGTCACAGAATCAAGGGAACAAAGAGGGCTGAAGACCTAAGCCTCCTTCCTATAGTGATAATGTCGAATGGTGCAGACCCTTGGACCCTTACTCGCACACGATTCTTGGGGGCTGGTTTACAAGTCTCTAAGAACAAAGAAGCTTGAAAATTAGTGTTTCCTCTCTCCTAGCAACTATATCGGATGTGGAACCGACCCTTGGACCTTTGTAATTTACCGCTTTGCTCTGTAGCTCTATAGGTTAATGTTTATCCCTCTTAGTGGGATCACATAAGTCTTTTAGTTCTGTAGCTCCATAGGTTAATGCTTATTCATTTTAGTGGAAAGAATGTTTGTTACCATGTAAGCCTTTTTAGTTTCTATTTAGTTTTACTTAAAAATATATCTTTTCTGCAACCCAATAAAAGGAATGGTTGGGCTGTGAACAATCGCTGGTAACCAGAGAAAGTTACAACCCTCCATTCATTGCTGGCCACTCATCCGGCTTGCTGGACTTAATCTCAGCGTCTCTTTCCACAAATATTCATGCAACAGTGGGCCTCTTTGGGTTCATCTTATTTGGGACTTTCTGTGCTTCCTAGACTTGTATGTCTTTTTCCTTCACCAGGTTAGGGAAGTTTTCCATCATTAATTTTTCAAATACCGTTTCAGTTCCTTGCACTCTACTTCTCCTTCTGGTACCCCCAGGATGCAAAGGTAAGCTTGAAATTGTTCCAGAGGCTCCTTAAACTATCCTTATTTTTTGGATTCTTTTTTCTTTTTGCTGTTCTGATTGCATGTTTTTTGCTTATTTTCCAAACCACTGATTTGATCATCTGCTTTATTTCCTATATTGTTGATTCCCTATAATGTATTCTTCATCTGACTGGTCCTTTTTTATGGTTTTTTGACAGGTCCTGCATCAGGTTTATTTATTCAAATAGCACAAGAGGATACCAGCTCCGCGCAGACATCAGCCCAGGGCTCACACCAGTTCTTTCGTCCTCACATCAGTAAACAGAGGCCTCTACTGTGGAGCCTTCATGGGGGCCAGGGCATCTTTTGGAGCCTGACCCTGAGCCTGAGCCACAGCCACAGTGTAGGACTTGGGCTGAGCCTTGACCTTAGACTTTGGTCAGCAGAGCATAAGACCCTTGGCAATGTGAGTACAACAAGCTTGGGTTGAGCAATGAAGGCATGTCAACTGATTTTACAGCTGCCACCCTCTGTGATCTTGGGCTTGACCTCCTTGGCCTTTATGAGGTCCTTGAGAGCCTCGGCTTATTTTCTCATGGCCTTGGCATCGTTGATTTGCATCTTCTTCAGGCCCTTATTGTGCTTCTTGGCAAAGTGCATGTTCCTCAGAAACTTGGAGTCTACTCCCTTAAAAGATTTGTATATTTGTGATCAGGGTTCCTTGATGACATTTTGGTGCCATTTTCAGGATTGGTTGTGCATGGTGTGGTTCGCGAACTTGGCCATATTGAAGCCTGTGGCTCCTGGAGCACATAGGACCAGAAGAGAAAGCCTTTTTTATGTTATTTATCTTCATTTTATGTTTCCAATCTCTTTGATGAAGTTCTAAGTTCCTCTACTCTTCCCCTAAATTCATTGAACATCCTTATAACCAGTGTTTTGAATTCTGCATCTGGTAGATTGTCTCCATTTTGTTTAGTTATTTTTCTGGAATTTTGTTCTGTTTTTTCATTTGAGACATATTTCTCTGTCTCTTCATGTTGGCTGACTCCCTATATTTCTTTCTATAAGGTAGAGCAGCTATGTCAACCAGTCTTGATAGAGTGGCTTTATATAGTAGGTGTCCTATAGGGCCCAGTGGCACAGCCTGCCTGGTCATCCAATTTGGATGCTCCAGGTGCACCCCTCTATGTGGTCTGTGTACACCCTCCTGTTGTAGTTGAGTCAATTGTTTTTGGCACACCAATGGGAAGGATTTACCCCAGGAATTTTGACTGTGAGGACAGGCCACAACCAATGTGGAGGATTTGCTTATAGGTATGGGTTGACCCCACAGAGCAGGAGGTCATCCCCTCCAAAGCACAATTCACTTTAATGGTGCTCTGGTTCCCACTGAATCCAAACTTTGAGAGTATTTCTTGTGGAGTGTGTTGTTGGATGTTGCTTTGGCATGGCCTAAAGGGTGTGTTGGATCTGGGGTCTCCTGGAAGGTGCAGGCCAAGGTCAGCTTCTGCCTGTGTCCTGGCCAGAGCTACTTGGCATGAGCTATAAAATGATCTGCAAATGACTGCTACTAGTGCTGTGCTTGGAGGGGTCCAGGAGAGGTTAAACTTTAAACCAAGGCTGGCTGCTGCTAGCTCCAGGTCTTGGACCACTTAGCAAGAGGCAAGGGGTACACTGAGGCCTGCTGCTATTTGTTTGATAGATTTAGGAAAGTCCATAGCATGAGCCAGGACAGGCCATTTGTATGGAAAAGCCACAGCAAATCGCTTGGGTGGGTCCCAAATTAAGGTGGGGCAGAGTTTCAGGGAATCACCAGGGCTGGATGAATAGTGTTAGCCAGGTTGATGGAAACTCAGGTAGGGCAGCTGTTGGGGGAGGGCTCAGCAAAGGAACAATGGTTTCTGCCAGCACTTCTGTGTGGGAAAAAGTTGCCTCTCCAGCCCTTCCCCTCATGCCAGACAATTCAGTTCCTACTCATCTTCCTATGGCATTTTTTGAGCTGCTGCCTCAGTGCTGTAGCTGAGAGTGGGCAAGTCTAAGTAATTCTGAGGATGGAACCTTTAAGAGGGACACTTGGGACTCCAGAAGCCCTCTGCCTCATTCATCCCCAGTCCCCAGTGATTTTCACAGCCAGAAGTTATAGGAACTTCTCTTCCTGACACTGGAACCTTGGGCTGGGGTTCTTGTGTACAGCTGAGATCACTTGCTCCTCATGGGGGACATCTAAGGCTGAGATACCCCTCTCAAGTTTTAACTACTGCACATGGGTGTAGGACCAACTGTTTGGGGTCTCAGCCCCTCCTACCAGTCTTGATGTGGCTCCTTCTTTATATCCTTAATTGTAGGACTTCTATTCAGCCAGATTAGGCAGTTCTGAATTATGTTTGTGCTGTAGTTTAGTTGTAATTTTTATTGGGCTGTGGGAAGATATGAGTACCATGTTTACCTACTCTGCCATCTTAACAGGAGCCCTGTAATTATTTTATTTTATGCTAACATTTATGTCTCCCAGCATTTTTTTCTTCTGCATCTCCAGCATCAAATATACTGCCTGACTCATAGTTTAATAAATATTAGTTGAATGGAAGAATCTCCATTCCCCTAAGAGAAAAATATTACTGAAGCCAAAATTGTGAGTTATGAACTTAGCTTCTTCCTTCTCCTTTTCTCCACTTGTAATAATCACCAAGTTTCACTCCTTTTATTTCCTAAATATCATAGCAATCTTGCCCTTCTTCTCCATTCTCACTGCCATTGCATTGGCTCATTATTCCAAATATCTGGCCTCCCAAAATGTTATCTTGCCCACTTTAATCTATCTTTGAAAGGGGGTGAGATAAAACATACAATGTCATGTAAGATGGGCACAAGAATAGGTTAAGCTGGGTAACTTACAAGCACAAGTGTTAGTAAGATGAGGCACATGGTCTTGTGTTCTGTCATTATCCCACAGTGAGACCTGCCTTCCTGTTGGGATAAGAATTAGATTTTTCAGTAGGTTTCTGGAGTCGGTAAACATGGCAAAGAAGACATTATAACATGATAAGGGCCCTAAGTATGAGTCCAAAGTTCATCACGAAAGCTGGAGAGTTCCCTGAAACCTCTCGTCATAGACTCCAGACCAAGTCAGGAGAAAAAAAGACCCCAGGGATTAGATGAGGGTGGTTTAGAGCCATGTGGCTAGCTTCTATAATTGCTCTTGGATAGCTGCATTTGTATTGAGGTATTTAGCCAGAAGCAGCAAGAGTTGTTGGCCACAGTGCACATTGTCTAGTCAGAAAATAACCCAAAGCTATGCAGATATTCAACATAGAGATAAAAGTCAAGAATACCTTCAGTAGTAAAACTCATAGCTATCTCATTGGTAATCTCCCAAGGTGAGCCTTAGAAACACCTCTTGATGGGGGGGGGGGCTCATGTAAAATAGTGACAAATTGTTTCCCTAATGCCCCCATGGAGATCCTGCTGATGGCACTGGTACCAGAGGCTGGGGATATATGGCATATGGCCACTGGATCTTTAATTACCAAAGAGTTGTATAACTACTTTCAGGAAGTGGTAACCCTGTGTCCAAGGGAGAGGCAGAGGGGAGCAAAGGAGGCTGTCTTACCACAAGAAAAACTAGTCCTGGAAGTATATGGGAAGCACACAAATGCTGCTCTGAGGTCCAAGGTGATCCTCTGCATACATCTAGCCTAAACATTGCAAAGGATAAATACATGAGTAGAGAAGGTAAAGACAAACAGTGGCTGAGGCCACTGACTGGTTAAAGTGATACCTATGGTACTGTTTGATAGTAGGATACTGTTAAGATCCCTCATAGGCAAATCAAGTTGGGGGCGACATATCTAGTTTTCTGATAGTTGGCACCATTGTTACTATCCCAGACAGGTAGAGTCTGTCCATACCTGGACTAAGGAAACAGAGGTCATTTGCTTCTTTATCCTTTACTTACTTCCCAGGGTTGGATCTGTCCATGCCCAACCAATATGGGCCCATGAACTCCGATCAGAAATTAACCAGGCCTTATTTTATAGCCTGGAATAAAAAGCTGCAGAGAGATAACAATTCATTTACCATAGGCAATTTCTTGAGATTGAGGAAGATGAGCAGCAGTGCCCCCAAATTGCAGAGTAAGTATGTGGCAAACCCAGTTGTCTTCTCAGTGGGAAAGGACACCAAATGCCATTTCAAATTTGTTGTTCACCCACATTTCTGTTGCCCATGCAGTAGACTTCCTAGAAACTCACAATGGTCCGTCCAAAAAAGGAATGGGGTTATAATTATGTAGTGTGGCGGCCGCACAAGTGTGCCACTCTAATCTATTGTGGAGAGCATAATTGTCTGACAGTCCCAGTTGCTGCCGTTCTGAGTCTATCACTGTGTTTGTGCAGAATTCATGTTTCCTATAGACTACTTCCAGCCAATAATTGAGCACAGTGAGGGTACTCATGCAGATCCATTCTTGTGAGCACAATAACTCCCTGAACAGGTGACTTTGGCTCAAGAACTCCCATCAGCCTAGTCAAAACTTAATTGGAATTGTAGTCTAAAACCCTTCCTACCCAATCCCTCTTTCTCCCTTTTCCTTCATAAATGCCAGATCTGCATCATGGTCTCAAAGCCCCTCCTGACTTTCTCTGGCATGTGGCAAAGGCAGTCCATCAAAGCCTTAAATCTATGTGTGCTATCTGGGGAGGTGGACAGCAACCCCATACCTAGAAATCTCATCTCCAAACTATGTAGGGGCAGGGGACCTAAGAAGTGTATGCGCCAGTATAAGCCATTCCTGTCTTCTGTATAAGGCCAAGTTTGCCATAAATTATATGCTTGTGAAACTGCCAAGGGGTGCAGTTTCTGGGGGTGATAGTAGCTTCTTTGTATGTCAAATGACAGTCCTTCGTTGTGGTTTTGTTACTGCGATTGGTCTGCACATGGATCTAGGTCACCATGGGTATGATGGCTCACAGGATCCTTTGACTTTCTCATTGTAGATGTCTTCCTTTTCTCAGAATGTGGTCCTTCCTAGGAGATAAATACATATGTGAATTATTATGATTAATTGAACTTGTTGGTGAGTTATATTGTTTCCATAGGATATGACTTTAATAGTCTCATCCTGGGTGGCTTAATGGCCTGACTAAAGAGTGAGGCCATTAGAAGCAGCCCATGAGTCAATTTAAAGGTATATTTCATTAATTGAGGAGCAGAATGCTCTATTATTAAAAGTACCACTTGAAGTTCCACCCATTGTGCAGAGAAGTCAATGCCATGGGTTGTATAATTATTATAACAGATGGCTTAGTATTCCACTGAACTTGTTCACCCACTGGTGAAATGGGCTTCCTTGTATGGTACCTAGTCTCAAAATTGAGATGCCCATCGAGCCAGTAGCTCAGGAAAAGCAGGCAATGGGGCCATCCCAGTACCTACCTGTTCTTGAAGTTAGCTTGACCCCCCAATTGGGTATAACATTTTCATTTCACAGATTTTTGGCTTCTTGCACTTTGTCAATTATTAAGCTATTGACTCTCAGTTCCATGTCATCCTTCTTTCTATACTCTGCTCTGTGAGACTAGGCAGGGACTCTACACACCACATTTCTCCTTTGTCAGTGCTGCCTATTAGGTTCTGCCATTAAGAAGATCTAAAGGGACACTAGAAAACCATGGTTCTTCATTTTGGCAGTAATGGTTCAGTAGCAGTAGCTGAATCTAGTTCCCAGAACCCTGCCCTTCTCTCAGAACCAGTATCAAGACTCCTCAGAATAACCAATATCAGCCAGTTGCTGGCACCCCTTCCTTGGTGGTCTCTCTGTGAGTTGTCAAGGTACCAATACTGACTGAAGGTGCCCCTTTCCTATAGGTCTAGATTTTAAACCTGAGGGTCAGTCCTTTGAGCTTTTAGGTTCTCATCATTCCAACACCATCCCCTCACTCACCCAGGCCACAGCATGGTAGATGCTTCCTTCAGACCCCATTCTGTGTTACTTTAATATTTCTGCTTTGCATTTCCAGTCCTTCAATGACCTGTTTAACCAATCTCTGCTTTAAATTCTGTTATAATCACTAATGTGATTTCTGTTTTCCTGGCTAGACCATCAGTGATACACCCATCTGATGGAATTTTGTTTAAGGACAACTAACTGAAGGATGGAAATACTGGATTTCACAGTTCCACTATTTCCTTCAATGAGAAATTCTGTCCCCACCAGAACCAATAATTGTCATGCAAAAGGCATGTACCATTCAGCAGTGGAGAGATGATCCACCCCCAGTATTGCCAGAGGTATCATATGTGAGACTGGGATCAGAATGAGTTGGTGGGGAGGCAGGTACTTTTTTACTGCTGCCTGTATTGCTTCTGTGGTTTCCTACTGCAGGGTTCCTCAATCAAATTTGGCTACCAGTCTGGTGATTCAGAACAGACTCTTTTCTGTAGTTAGTGTCTACAAGGCCTACAATCTTTCTTTATTAGGCTGTGGGATATCTCTTTGGGCTGCTGCTCATATAGCCCCCAAGATAGACACTCAAGTGGTTTGGTCCTGGTCTGTCTCCTCATTCAAGGCTCTGCCACCTAGGGACAGCTGTGTTTAGAGAATGAATTATGGTGAAAACACTTTTCTCTGGGAGGGCTGCTATCAAAATGTCATTGCCCAACTCATTACTGATATATTACAGTTATTAAGTATTGCTGGGGAAGTCCAAAATGCCTGAGGCAGGACAGTCAAGGTGAATTTCATGCTCTGTCAGGTGAAAATACCCTCCCCCCCCCCGAGAAATCTAAAGAAGAAAACAAGAGTAATGTAATATGAACTACATGTAGAATTTTAAATTTCCTAGTAGTCACTATTTTAAAAAACATACAAAAATGACAGATGTAACTAATCTTAGTGAAATACATATTTAACCCAGAGATCCAAAATATTAAGTTTGAAATCTAAATTAACAATTTTCATTTTTTTTTCAAACTGTCTTCAAAATAGGTTGTGTATTTTATTTACAGCATGTCTCAATTGAGACCAGCCGTGTTTCAAGTGCTCAACAGCCACATTGTGTCTAGTAGCTGAAGAACTGGACAGTGCAGGTTTAGGGCCACCAAGTACAAGGAATGGTTACTACCAGTTAGGTCACCTGTTGGTATATCAGGTGCTTTTAGTTCCACGGTGATCACTATTAAAGACACAATAATCTGTAATCAGGAGTCAAGGACACTGAATTTACTCACTGACTAAACCTATCACTTGCTCCTGGTGGTTGGTGGGATAAGCCTTGTATGTTTTCTTTCTCATGAACTGGTCTGTGATAGTTTCAAACACACAGCCCCGAAAGGCTTGGAAATATGAGGCTCTGCATTCACCAGGAAGGACGGCAATGCCTGTACTCACCCAGGTGAGTGTAATTTGCTGGGTTGACAAAACCCTGCATGTGTGTACCCACTATGTAGTGTGACAAAGGGACCATGGGCATGGTCTCATCAAAGAGGCTAATGCCCTCCACAGTAATTGTGCCAAGTCTCTTGGCTGTAAGTAAAATCATTCCCAAATCCTTATAAGAAAATTTACTGTGGACTTACAGGTCCAAGAACAATTCTTCAAGGTCCAGTGTCTGGTAGGACCAGCTATGCTGAATCCTTCCTGCACTTACGTTCCAGGCTACATGGACTAGGGCAGAAAGTCATCAATCCACTGGAAGCGGGCAGAGGACTGTGCCCCAGGCCAAGTTTGCTTTTGAATGAATTCTTGAAGGGCCTTCTAAGCAGTCAGACTAGAAAATCAGTCACCTGGGTTGTGCAGAGGCCCGGGGGGGGGGGGGGTGTAGTCTGAGAGTCTAGCTTAAGCAGCACTAATATGAGGTTAATTAGCTTCCTCCTCTGGACCCTCTCCCAAGGACACAGAAAGCTTGGGAGATTTGCTGGTCAAGCAGTGGGGGAAAAAATAGTAGCCTACATCTCCAAATGGAATCTTCCCCAACCCAGGACCTCCTTGTTTCAGCTCTCCATAGTTGTCTTCTTCATGCCCACTCTAAAATCAGTCACTTTGTTTTCTGTTCTTCCTGCCACCTTCTTGGAGTGACAGGTTGCTTATCAACCCACCAGACTCTGCTTTTCCCATTTATCACCTTACCTAGCAATCCCTTTGCTCAAGACCCAGAGCTCATAGCGTGCTTGCTGCTGAGGGAGCCTCAGAAGGAAGTCTGGAGTGATGGGTGCTCTTTTCTTGCCTTTTCATTCCTAGTGAGACCTGGGAAGCCCTAAAAGGCTTCTTATATCATCTGTCCTTCTGTCATCCCTTATTCCCTGGCAGAAGGAGTAAAGTTAGGGATGCTTTCATGGAAGATTGCATCAACCTTTCTGGCATTTTCTGTATTAAGTTCATTTATTCCTGATGCCTGGGATTTTCATCCAATGAAGAAATAATGCCAGAGTGCCTCAAAGCAGCTGTGACCTCAGTAGGAATATTTCAGTTTTCATCCAGTGACTTGGGGAAGTCTCCTTTCTGTGGCTATGTGAATCCAATTTCCAGGAGCAACCAATTCAAGCACAGGACAGGCAAATGTGCTCTTTCCCCAATGATCAGACTAGCCAATTTATTCAGCAAAAGGAGGTCTGGCAGTAAACCCGAAATGTTGGCCATTCAGTGTCCCTTATCTCATGGGTGTAGCTTCATCATTATGTAAGCAGTTCAAGACTCAACAGACTTGTGTCCAATTCTCTGTTAGTATATTGCTAAGCTAGATTTTCCACCACCAGCCCTAAGAGGGATGTTGTCCATCCATTATGGCTTAGTTGATCCTTTTTGTAGCTTCCAAAAGGCCAGAGCTGGAATAAGTGGAATTTGCCTGCTAGGTACCATCTGTAAAGCAGTGGGTGAAGGCAAACAGCACACCACCATGTAAAAGGAAAAGGTTTTAATGAGGGAAAAATACTAACAAGGTGAATCAGGAAGAGGCACATGGACACCCATTTGCTTGTCCAGACACGCAAAAGCTGGGGCACTGCTGGCTGCACCTTGGGGCTGTACTAAAAAATCTGAATCTATCTTTCCACAGCTCAACCCTTTCAATAGCCTTGCATGTAGATCAAATCAGGACTTAAATACCATCTGTCAGGGGATCTGTCTGGGAATAAGACTGCTAGCACTTGTGACCTTGTGTGAAGCTGGATTTGGACTGGAAGGCAGAGGATTTGGGCCCCGTTATTCCTGCTAGCTGGTTACCTAGCAATTTGACAGAGGATTCCAGTTGAAGAGCAATCCTGTCTGTCCCTCTACACATCAAGTGTAAATCTGTTTCAAACCCTTCAAAGGCTTCCTGAAAGTCTAACCTCTAACGTGGCACCACAGGTCCACCTTGACAGTATCTCTAGTTTACCTCTACTCCCTGCTTCAAATTCTATGTCCAAGTCACAATGAATTCTTGGAAGCTTCCTGAAGTTTTTCATGCCTAGATTAATGCCCCCAGCACTTTTTCTCCTAACTCTCCCAATCTGTCCTCCCTCATAGGGAAGATTTCACTTCACCTGAAAAGCCCTGACTGGCTCAACAGCACCCCTGACATCAGTTTCTCCTATAGGCTCCCACCTCACCCTGAGCATCTTAGCACTTACTACACCATATACTGGAACTGCCCACTGACTCAGGAAGATCACTCAACACTAAGCATTCAGAAGGCCTGAAATAGGATGCTTGTATCTCTGAAAAGCTTGTGAAATGTCTGCTATACAATGAATGTTCAGTAAATATTTAGTGAGAACCAGATGAAATTAGGTGGGTGGTTTAACACTTACTCTCTGCAGCTTTCTCCATATAAACTAATGCATAGACAACTTTGGATTTCAGATACCTTACCAACTATCTATTTAACCCATGAAGAGATTGAGACCTAGAGAGGTGAAATGACTTATTCAATTATCACAAAGCTATTTTATGTCCTGGTCAAGTGTGAAATAACACAAGAATTCTTTTTTTCCTCTTTTAGCATAAGCCATCTAAGTTCTGTATGATACTGAATAATGATAACCGACCCTAATTCCCAGGATTCCATGTAACCATCTTCTGTTGATACTTAAATCTTTCTTACAATTTTCAACCAAACCCTGTAATCAACTTGCAAAGACTTTTTAAATGCTTCTCCCAACAATAAAACTTCTTAGCATAAAATAAAAATGGATTTTCCTTTTCTTCATGGAAAGTTCTCAGAGAAATGAAAACTTGAAATAGCCACAAATAAAAATGTAAAACAGCCTAAATTAACACAGTGAAAAAGATGCTCAAGATTTTAATGTTAGTACCCATTAAGCCTTCTAACAATCAAGACTACCATCTGGTAATGGCTATTTCAAAATAATTGGTTATCAGAAGATCATAGGATAATGAGAAAGATGCTGTTTATGGTCATAGAGCAAACTGGCTCAATAGAGATCAAATAGGTATATTGACTCTGAAAGGGCACTAAACTCCTAGCTACCAGGAACTCTGTATCATGATCAGATGAGAGAAATATCTCTGAGTGAGCCCAGTTGAGTCTCAAGCTCACTGCTGCCCACAGGTTGTTCATGTGTAGCACTGAAACTACTGTGAAAGCAAGAAAACCCAAAGAAGTTACTTAAGTATTGTTTCTACCTACCACTTCTAAGAGACTGTGCTCAGCTCTTTCAGCTCTGGAAGAGCCCAGAACTAAGCAAAACAGGTAGCAAAGAACCAGAAAAGTACCACAATGAAAAATTAGACAAGCAGAAAATACAAATTTTTCTGAAAAACTAAACAAAAACATCAGTTTAAAAGAAACTGTGGAAACTGTCCTGTGTCATTGGATTATTTTAGACTCCAACACCAGGTAGAACTTTGAAACGGTTGCCTCTCCATTTCTACGCTTTTTTTTTTAGGGCTATGCCAGAGTACCTTGAAGTGACCAGAACAGCCAATTCAAGCACATTCTACCTCAATCTTGTAATTTATTACTGAGACATTGACATCAAAGCTGTTTTTTTAAGTTACACAGACACTTTTATTTTCCAAATGGCAGGGTATGTTTTATGTACACACAGACTAAAGTATGTATTTAATATGATTTAGCAGCATTCTATGTAATTAATATGTTGAAATCTTATAATTGGGAATGTGGAGAATTATATTTTCAAATATCAGTATTTCTGCCTTTTAAGGGCACATAAAGGATTACTTGCAAGGCATATAAGCTTCGCATGGAAAATAACTCCCTCCCCCTGCCCCCACATATTGTTAATTTTTTCAATATACAGTACTTAGAAATTTAAGACCAAGAACAAATATCTGTCAGACTGATTTTTGCTTTTTCATAAGTGCAAGTTTTTAATAAAACTTTACATCTAGATAAACAATCTTCAGATTTTTGAAACTTTAATAAGATTTTAAAAACATCATGACTTGAACTGAAAAAGAAAACATACACATTTAGCACACAAATATCGTAATATGAATCAACTTCAAATCCATTTGAAAACATGTGAATCAAATTACAGTTTTAGAAGTTAGTAATTCACATTTAAGCAAGTTAGCGCCTTGCTGAATTCAGCCTTTGTAAAAAAGAGACTTAGTGCATATTGGAATGGCACAATGTACTTCTGTACCATTTTGTTGATTTTTTTCACCTTATTAAACAAGATCAATTTCTTAGAAGTTGGTTATAATTATAGGCTAACTTTCTATGATGTGAAATTTCCAATGGGAACAGTTACACTTTATAACAGAACACTTTCTATAGATTTACTTTCCTATCTTAAAATTTTAAAAGCAATCATTTGGAAGGATTGCATCAACATCTATTTAGCAGAGGAAAATCAAACTTTATTGAAACTGCTTGCATACAAAATATATTGCACTATAACCAAACAAATGTCAACATAAAATCCAATCTGTTGTTGCTAATATGTACAGAGAATATTGCCCAAGAGCAGTTACATTACAAGGTCATCATTCTACCTTGGTTAATTATCTACAGTATTTTAAACCAAACAGCTTACAGATGATGTGTTCAAGGTACCAATTTCTGTTTTCAAATACTATACATTCCCAGAATAAATAACTAGAAATCAACATTAATGTTTGGCAATATGTTTAAAACTTTTTAATATTCTTGAAATCATGTGCAGTTTGTTGCCATTTTTAAATGCTCATTTGTATGCAAGGAAAAGTAATTGCAAAGTGAAAATTCAAAGAAACAAACTCACAAAATACATCAGAGGCAGAACTTCAGTTTGTATACAGCTCTGTACAGATTCAGTGGTACCCCGACTTGAAGTTATTTTTTAAGAAAAATATAACATCTTATAGTGAAGGTCCTTCACATACTATTCCTCAGTAAATTTCACCCATTAAAAAAAAGAAAAAGACTAAAAAACAAAACAAACCCAACATGTCAAAACACAAGAAAAATAGTTATTTGTTACCCAGTCCTAGTCTGCTTTCCAATTCTGCTTATACATCGGACCTAATATTTCAAAGTTCACAAAACATTTAACCTGTTTCCAATATGTCTTAGACAAAGTACCTGTACTTTACAGGGTAATTGTGCACACATGGAAAAGACTCTCCTATCTCCCCCCCCCAAATAAGCTTGAAATTAAAATATGAAAAAGTTCACAAAATAGGGGGAGGACAAAATGAAATAGGCTCTAAGTTAAAACTAGTCATCAGGCCAAAGAGCAGGCATATCCTACTAACATTCAACCAAAAAGATTTGTTCCTAGCTGAAAACATTTTAGCCTCTCTCAGATGAAAAGATTATTTCTTCTCCTGTCTATAAAGACAAAATTACACATCCCTCTCAATAACACTATTTGTCAAACTTCAGTGTAACAAAACATAAACAAAAACAAGTCCTATTCTTTATACTGTTTAACCTGATATTTATGCAAGGAACAAAATATGGAAAGCATGCATTCTTCTATAAAGTACTAATGTTTGACAGAGTTTACAACATCTTTAACAATTAGTGTTTCCAACTTATCTTCCCTGAACTCTGCATCCAAATATAATAGTTCTACCTGCCAAGATATAAAAAAGGCACAGATCATACAACTTTTTTTTTGCTAATGAAATGACAAATGTCACATCACACACATCTCAGAGTCCACTAAAATACTGGAAATGTGGACCAAAACATAAACTGATACAGGACATGAAATGACATAATATTTAATGGACTTCTATATGTGACTGAAAACAAAAGTCTAATATGATTACCATAAGTGCTATTTATTCAGAAATCTGAAATGTACCAGTAGTTATCACCCTATGCACGAAAATAATCTAAATTAACGAAGGATATCACTTCTTGGTTCTTTAAAAAATAAACCAAACTAAAATCCTGTCCTGAAGTGCTAAGTATACTCAAAAGCAATGTTTCAAAATTTTAAGATTTTTATTTGTGCAAATCTGAAAATTTTTGCTTATGGCCAATATCAGAAAAATAAAATTCTTCAACAGAATTTGTGTTCATTCCATGCCCTGTGCCACCTTGCCTACCATTTGTCTTTGGCCTAACAAAGTTTTCTATATGGAATAAGAATTATGGAAATAGTACAGGAAATGTAACTTGAGAATTATGCAGTTTAGGGTACTCCATTCACAAGTGGTTGCTGACCATCCACGCTGTCTGGCTTTTCCTTCTTCTGGTTACGATCTTTACCCGTGCGCAGCCGATTACCTTCACTGGAGACATTCTGTAATGTTTTAGTGTGGACACTCCTTTCATTATTGCAGTCAACTCTGATCTAAAACAAGTTATAGTTGTTATATACACAGCCCATATCCTATTGTAATCTGTAATTGGCCTGACAAGAAATTTAAGCCTGAAGTGCAAATTCCACATGTTAAAAAAGAAAATGGATGGTGAGAATAGAAGAAGTGCAAGAAATAGGTCAGGTAGGATCTTTATTTGATTTATGATTTTAAAACACTCTTCTTCTTTAACTGGAACACACTGGTCATCTCACTGCATCCAAAGTTAGATAAAAACTCACAATCCTACCGTGTCTTCTTCTAAGCAGAAAATAGTGAGAAACAAATAGTTAAAATGAATTACCATTACTGATGACAAAATATACATGGCTATACTACTTGAGTTCAAAAGAACGGGTTTTTTCAAAGACTATGAAATGCAGGAGAAAAGAAACAAATTAATGCCTTCCTATTCTGACTTTACCAGGATAAAAACTCAACTCACTCACTCATTAACTAGCCTTCAGTTTACAACTTTATATCTATCATGGGTGTGATTCAGTTTCTCTATACTGAGGGTTCCCACTCTCTTTAGTAGAAGAATTTGAGCATTAGTTTCTAGCAGCTTGTATTTCAGTAAGGCAAATCAAAATGATCATATAACTTGAACTCTATCTGAAGAATAAGAATTGAACATTGTATAGGGAAATTTGAAGACATTAATATGTAGAGGGACTAGAATCCCAGGAAGAGTATAAAGATGAAAGTGATTTAAAAAATAACATTCAAGATTTATACAATATTTTAAGTGCTAACACTGAATACTTAAAACACTGCTAAGAGTTCTAGATGCTGTGCAAAAGGAAGATAATATTAACCAATGGGCCTAATGACAAATATTGATCTGCTTCAAGTACATATGCTACATATATCCCAAAATGGTTCACTGTAATTTCAAAGTGTGTTCAAGTGTTTAATCTGGGTTTGTGTTTTAAATGTTTTGTTGTCAAAGATTCAGTGCTTTGATTTATATCTATTCTCATACTTACATAGAAAACAAAGCCTTTCTTTCGATATGCTGTTTTAATTATAAATATGTATCCTTTTAACCACTGTGATCAGAAAGCCTACTTCATTGAACATGTCTAAGTAGGGAATTACAAAACTGGTACATATAAATGCCTTACATCTCCATAAACCACATATAAGTACATTATTTTATCCACCTTTTTATTTCGGTCTAAGGTCTTTTCTATGCTGGTCCTAAGAACCCACCAGTAGGTAACATGTACGTACAGCTGCTATGAATTCTAAAAAACATTCTGTTACAAACATTCTGCTCTTAAAAAGTTATTTCTCACTTATTTTGGGTGTTGATCCCAAACCAATCCACAGTAAAGATGGAACCCTAACTAGCTGGGTTAAGCATTAGGAGTGGAAGAAGTAGAAGAGAACATGGGTTCTTGGACTCAGACAGCTGGGTTCAAATATCACTGCACCATATGCTCACTATGTAACCTTGGGCAAAGTACTGAATCTTTCTAAATTTCAGTTTACTCACCTATAAAACAGAATAAAATAACTTACCTTAGGGGGCTGCTGTAAGATTAAATTAGATAAAACACACACAAAACAGCAAAGGTGTCTGGACATGCTCAGCAGTAATTTCAAAATTATTTAACAATGGGATCATCACAGGTGATGACCAATTGATATGGGAGTTTCAGAATAGAGGCTGGCTATAAACAAGCAGCTGATTGATTCAGCAGGTTCTAGCTGAGTATCATCAGCCTGCCCATCATAATTATTACCCTTGAAAAAGACACCTTTTCATTACTTTCTACTTAGAGAGGACACATTCCTGCTACTCAGGGGAGGAGGCACCCACAGGGCTAACTCAAGCCTCTCTCTCAGTACATTCTAGGATATTCTTTTCTTGGGGGAATTGGTGGGACCACCAATGTGGTATCAAAGTCATAATGTGGCTGTCAAAGTCTTCACAAATACTTAAGACTGCATATTCTCTAGAGAAATCTTTGGATACTTTCCCAAAGACTAATATTGCCACAACTGTAATGCTGAAAGAAAATTAGTTCACATATATCAAATGCAAATTCTTTGAATATGTTTAAAAATAACGTAAAATAAACTCATGAATCTCAAACTACTGTAATTCAAACAACTTAAATGAAAAGAGGCATATAGGTTTACCTGGAGGGATCCATCTGCTGTTCTTCCTTTAGCCTCTCTCGGATTACGCGGACGATTATCTGTTCGGGAGTGATCATCGTTTCCTATACAGAAATTTTTAAAAGGCTCAACAGTTACCTATTCTAACAAGCTTATTGGAAGCTCCTTATTCCCATATCCTCAATTTACTTACACCAACCATTAAATCTAATCAGCAACCTAGTGATTCCAGTTTACATAATAGTTAATAATGTAGCATTCTACCAAAAAACAAAATATTTTGAAGGCATTATAATTCTGCATCAACTATTACAGGTTAATTGGATGTTATTTTTGTTATGTTTAGAACCCTGAAAGAACTGAACTAGTTACCAGTGTTTATTCATATATTATACATGAACCATTAAGAAGGCTAATACTCTACTAATAACTGGATGACTAAAGGCTGATCCTTTCCTATGGTGTCCAGTACAAAAGAAGAGAAACAGGGTTTTGGTACTATGGCATTAAATCACCAAGATTTTTCATAGAACTTCAGGCAGTTTTTCAAATTCACCTTTATTTCTTAACAAATGAAAATCTCTGTACCTTTGAAGCCACCTCCACGTCCTCTTCCTCCTTGTCCTCTTCCTCCACCGCCACGTCGTCGTCCATCTCCTCTGCGCAGAAAGTTCTCCCTCTCTTCCTCTGTTGGAGCTAATGACCAATCACTGAGTTCGTCTCTGTGGTCAGATTCTGTTTCAGAAGCATTTGATGCTTCAGAATTAGTTCCTATCGAGAGTTAAAAGTTATATACCATTGTCCAACTTAAAAAAAAAAGTTAGGTTAACAGACGCTTCCAGAGACGTTTCAGGGGTAATCCAATACTTTTCCCAATTTATAAGCCCACCAAAGAGTATTATCACCTTCCATTTTGTAAAACAAATTATCTTAAATTCAAAATGAAGGGTTTTACAATATTTGAGGTAATTTTGGTAAACATTTTTCGCTCTCAAAGAAAAGAAATAAAAGCTATTATTTTTTAGTCATCTAAGTTCAAACCTGAATATTCCACATCATTAAACAGCTGTGCCATCTGTGCTCTCTGGAGGAAAAGTTGTCTACAGTTAAATGCAATACCTTGATAAACAAAACCTCTATAAAGAGTTCCTTTTAGTAAGGTTTGGCTAAGGAATAGAGGGGAATGTACACATTTTGGTCACTTCTAAGAGGGTAGCAAAGAAGACCACTATGGCAACTGTCTTAAGGAAGGGTTGCTTATGGGAACAGGGATTGGCCCCAGCTGAATGGGAATATGCTTTCCTGATGTTTAGTCCACAACCTTCCCTCCCATTCCCACTGGAATAATTTATTATTAATAAAAGAATTATTATAATAAACCCATTATGCCTCAAGGAGTGGGTTAATGACCTAAGGGATGGGAGTGGAAGAAAAGAGCTCCATAGTGAGTGAGGTGGGACTTCAACAGCAAAAAGAACAGACTTTTGAAAGAGGGGTTAGGGGTTAGGTTGGCCTTAGGAGCAGGTATGTCTCTCCCCCACTCCATAGTATCAACTCTACTACCTCTCTTTTCCTCTGTTGGAGCTAATGACCAATTATAGCTTCACCATTATAGCTTCATTCCTGTGGATCTTGAAGGCTTTCCATCTTAAAGAGTTCCTTTTTGAAATGCAAATATTTGTGAGATGGATTATACCTTATACCATCATCAGTAAGTTACATAGTAGATACACAGTTGAGCAAGAAAGACAGTAGGCACTGGCAGGTGGGGACAGCATTGAGGGAAAGGCACCGGGAGAGAAGAAAGAAGCACTGACAGAAGAGTTGGGAAGGCAAAGAGAAACTTTGCCGACTTCTTGACTGTGCCTAGGGCTGACTTTGGCCATGCCATACAAAATCACCTTACGAGCCACAGGATGCAGACCCCTGATTTACAGTCCATCCAGCAAGTATGACCAGCACACGCCTGACAAAAAATGAGCCACAGGACACAAATGTAAAAAGTTTTGGCTATACAGTAATAAAATCAGGAAAGGCCTTAGGAAAGTCATCAACACGCAAGAGCTTAAGCATATTTATACCCAGTCATAGCGTGGACAGAACTCACACCTGCCCTGTGAACTCTATGTGTTATTATCAGGTTTTTACTCTACGTCTTCCAACACAATTTGACCCACTGTGAATTAGAAACCATCTACTGAGAAATTGTTATAATGGGGTTCTAATGAATATTAAGAGGTTAGCAGCTATTAAGTCTAGGAACAGATAAAGTTACTGAGTAAAATGCTTAGTTTGTACCTGAAGTATATCCAGGACCGCGTCTGCCGTGCCCCCTATTTCTGTAAGGTCTACTACCTCGACCCATTCCTTGACCATCATCAGTCACATAGCCTTTTTCCTTATCTGTACGATTTGGTGGTGGTCTAGAACTAGCTCCAATCTGTCGCAATTGCTCATCAATTTGTAATCTCTCCAAACGCAACTGGTCTACTTCCTATTTAAAATATACAAGATAACAGTAAAAATAATTTGACATTTTACTTAATAACACCTTTCTCCTTTTCATCAGATAAAAAGTATACTGAAAATATTGCAATTTCAGTTCTAAATTTATAATAAACACTGTTACACAGAATTATCAGGAAACTGAATGATCTCCTTAAAAAGAAAATTACTATAAATAACAGATTACTGATGTCCAGAATTAGAGATATAACAAAAATACTCAGCATTAATAGAATTTAAAGTTGTCTGATGTGGCACTATTATCCAATGGAATCTGCTAAGGCACAGATATGCTAGTTTTGGGACTTCTTAATGATAGGATATATTGAATAAAACAACTCTAAAATGTATGAATGCAGAAAATAGACATCTAAGGTTTAACCAGTTAACCCTAAAATATCACACATTGTAAATCATCTGAATTGAAGAAGATCCGCCAGTTAATATCTTAATTTACAAAACATTGAGTCTGGGTCACCTTCTGTTTACAAAGAACATATACTACAGTAGGTCTTTGATGTGGTTACACAATTAAGTAACAATTATTTTCAGTGAACTGAAAATGTTCATATTCCTCTTACAGGGGAGAAAACTATTTAATAGCTAACCACAAAGTTAGGTGTCTTACATTATGCCTTGCAAACCTCTTAAATACTATAACTCTACTAGAACAAGTACAATGGATAGTATAAATTTAGTTGATCAAAATATACACCTGGGGTCCACAGACAGATCCTTACACACAGTGCTTCCAACATGTTGGGTTTGGTCAAATCCATATAAAGTCTCAATTATAACCCTTTCCTTCCAATCTACCCATAAATATCTCATTTATGGGTTACAGAGAGCTAGATCCATAACTACAGTAGTACTGGGTGTCTCAGTCAAGCAGAGGCCGTCAGAGAGACTGTATAAATGAACAGTCACTGGAGAAGCCCCTGAAAAGGTAAGTTACTAAAATCTTGGTTGTGGCGATTTCTAGGGAAAAAAAAAGCAGGTGAGGATTTGGGTGAGCTTGATCTGAGCTCTGAACTAGAGTTAAGTTTTACACAGGACTTGAATAAAGAAGAGACTGCAGCTGAGTGAGTGGCTTACTCCAAAAGTATAGTTATAGTTCATGGAATGGGTGTATGTTGCAGAACAGAAGTTGTCCAGGTTTTCTAACTGGGGCAAAGCAGTCACCTTTTGGTGAACGATGCCAGGCCCACTCAAGTGAAGATCTGGTGATGGAAAGAATGGCAACAGGACAGCGGATGATAACCAAAAAAGATATTCAATTGTGAAGAATGAATCAAAAGATCTAAGAAAGATGATTAGTCAAAAGAACAAGGGATTGATACAATGCAACACTAACTTTCCAGGTCTTCATAATTAATTTAAGCTAAGAATATGAAGAAAAACACATACAACTGATTACACAGAAACACATTTTAAAACAAAAACAAATAAGCAAATCAATGGGGTATCCTACCCATGCAAGCCTTGCTGGATAAAACTTTACCACTTTCAATTATTAACTGACCACCACAAGAATGAATGAAATGCCTAACTATTGCAATTTTCTTCCTTAGTTGCATACTAGTAGAAATTGTTTAATTTTATTTAAGAAATCAGCAATGACTTCTTAAGATAACATTATAAATAAAATAGAGTTGGACTACTTTAAAAATATTATTTAGTACCAGTTACATTATAATTTTGATACATATGGTTAGAAAGAAGAAATTATAAAAGTGACATGGATAAGACTCCATTTCATTGACTTATAGAACATTTTGGCCAAAGGAAATTTTAAAAAGCATCTAGTCTAGGAAAGTGACTTGCCTAAAGTCACACAACTAGTTCACTGCAGAAGAGAATCTAGAAGCAAATGGCTGGAGTGACAATCCAGTGCTGTTTTCATTTATACCTTGTAGCCCCCTGGTTGCTGCTTTCCAGTTTGGAATCTAAGAGGAGGCATAAATGCTACAAATACTAACTAAAATAAGCACTTATAACAAGACACAAATCATTTCTATTTTGCATAACAGAGTATAGAGAAAAATATGAAGGATAAACATTTAAAAAGAAGATTTCATGAAACAAAGGAATTTCCTTACTAAATGACATAAAAGAGACAACAAAGGCGAGTGGAAAAGTCACAAAGGCTAGAAAGGATCAACTGAATGACTAATCTATGTATGTGCAGGATTTACCTAAAATGAGTGTAAGGGTTTAACAGAAGAATAAAGGGAAATAGGGGAATTTATTGAGAACTAGGATACTGGTCCTTAAATTTATGATGATGAAAATTGACTTGTGTTTACAGTAGGAACATAATAAGCTAAACAAAGTGAAGTCTTTTCTCTATTACTTTTTCCAGCTCATTCATTGTAATGTACAGAATGAATCTTAAATGCTAAAAGGTCTACCATGGAATTTTTATATTTTAGTGCAAAAAGAATTAGAAATTAAAGTTTTGTCTGTTCTCACCTTTAAATAGTTCAGGTGATAATCCAAAAGAATAGTGGCATTGGTGATGCTATCCTTTGTTCCCACAAAAACAAACGGTACCATACCCTGGAAAAGAAATGGCAACAATGACCCTATAAAATTAATAATGGATTAATCTGAAAAATGCAAATGACTAAATCTCTAGCATAATGTCTGACAAAGAGTAGGTATACAAATATATCTTGAAAATATATATCAATATATGAAAACAAAAATAGCTGGTATATTTTACACAGCTACTATGAATAAGGACAGATTAATATAACAACCCCTTAAATGCATCAAGTTATTACATTTTAAACACTACAATTAAATGTTGGCAAAGTCAGAAATTATGTAATTCAAAATTATACAGGCTTTAACATGAGATGTATAAACAAAATGAATGCTCTAATTCATCTAGAATTTTTTATCAAAATAAAATTATGTTTTAAAATCATTCAAAATTAGATACTAGGGTACAAAAGTAAAAACTAAATCAATTTTGCTAACCAAGTCAACAGAGTACAAACAAAACACAAACAAAATTAGGATACATTAAAATGTACTGAGTAATTATTCTGTGAGGGGAAAAAACTGGCATATCCATGAACATATATTTTAACATTTCAATTCATTTCAACAATGTGCTCTGAAAATTATAAAAGGCTGAGTCATAAGGAAAGTTTCATCTTCCCTCTATGGTACTGCTTTAATATAAGGACAGTTTTTCTTTTTAAAAAGTAGTGTATTAAAATTATATACTTCCAGCCTATAGGTACAAATGAGAAAAAAAAACACTATTTCTTGTTACAAGTTATAGGGAAGCCTATACCAGTTGTGCAAACTAATAGCTGGCAGTTATGACATTCAGAGTTGAGAAGATTTCAATATTTTGCTGAAGAAATACACATAGTTACTGATGTTCAGAAGTGACTAAAAAAGCACACAATGGCTCTGATGTGTATAATATAATTTTCTAGGTGAAGTTTCTAGGTGTTAGAAGCCAAGAAGCTGTCTTTTTAACAAGCATCACTCTTTTAAAAAGAGCATTCATTTGAAAAATGCTACTGCTGGGCTGCTTTTGCTTGCTTGCATTCAGTACACAACATCTTAAATGGATGTAGGGCTGGAACAGATTTTTTTTCTTTTTCCTTCCACGTGGACATGACTACTGATGGGGAACAAAACTGAACAATTAAGAAATATAGCTTCGAGGCTGACCTTTATCTGATACAAAAGGCACTGCTTCCCAGTAGCAATGACCACCTGAGGAATCAGGTGAGACTGAAAACCCATGGACTTCATAATGAGTTTTTTGTTTGTTTGTTTTTGGCATCACATAATATATGAACTATGGGAATGAATTATCAGGTCCATGGATCAGATTTTCTCAAAAACACTACTGGGTTTTTCCCACAACTGTCTCTGTTACGAAACAGTTAACCATACTATTTTCCAAAGTGTCATATGATAAAATGCTCTGTCCTTCCCTCTGAATCATATACAACTAAAGTAAGATTTGAAACCCTATGTCATAGATTTAGTTTGATTGGCTGTGGAAAAAATAATTTTAAAATATTTTCTCTTTCAACGTGTCCAAACTGCTGATGCACCCAAGTATCACTCTAATTTAAGCATATTGCTAGTGGACCAGAATAGTAAATTAAAGTGAAAAAAGGCAAGATTAGAATGGTGGCCTTCTATACTGACACCAAGAAAAAGTGATTTATTCCCTGTTCTGGTATGGGAACTGACCTGCCTACCAGACAGAAATACCCAATCCACTTGAGGTTACATTTCTCTTTATAAAAAAGCATTTTTTCTTTGAATCTCTAGTGAGTCATAACATTTTCCCCGTAAACAGTTCTCATGAGCTATGTAGGGGTCCCTTCCCTGCGTTCAAGGAACCCACAATGTGGCTGAGGTGCTACAATAAGGCCAGCACATTCACTGGAGCATAGAAGGGAGAAAGGCTCTTCAGCCAGTCAAGCAGAAGGCGACCTGGGGTAAGTACTCATGGAAAGCTGAATAAGGAGTAAGGTCAAAGCAAAGTGGCAGGAGGAAGAGTGCTCTCGACAGAAGAAACAAATGCATCCATCTAGAAGCAACAGATAGTGTAATTGTTCAGAGATCTGTAAGTACTTCAGTATGTTTATGTTTCAAGTCTCTCTGGACTGCAAGGGGGAGGAGTTTTAACAGATGATACTGGACAGGTGACCATGAAAGAAAGGCCTTAAAAGCAATAGGAACAAATTTGAGCTTTCTCCCCAGGACAGTAAATCCACATACCCACAAACACTCCACCAGCCTCCAACCCAGGTCATCATCTGTAGTCTTTCTTAACAAGGGGGATTAACATTAAAATATAAAATTAAAATGCATTTTTCAAGGAATGTTTTCCTACCTGCCAAGCCTTGAGTTCAGGTTTCTGGGATTCCCCTGCTACAATTGATGAAACCACTAACACCTAAAGCAGTATAAGGAATGCAAGTGATGTCGTTAACTATAACAAATGATACACAGAAGCCTGAACGCAGGACTTTCACTGTAGGACTTCTAAACTCATTTCTAAACAGTTAGGTCAGTTCAAATATTGAAAACCAGTTTCTAAATATGGTTTTAAGTACTAACAAATGCATCTAACAGACGGTACATTTTGAGCTATTATAATCTGCAAAATTTCAAGAGATAAGGCATGAAAAAATTAAAGTCCACCCTCAAAAGCAAAATTTGACCATTAAAAGCAACCCCATATTTTATGCTTACAACAAAAGCTTGTCACTGTGAATAAACTGAAAAGTAGGTATCACTTCAGTTTTTAACATAAGCTAGCACTCAGATTTGAAAAAAAAAAAAAAAAAAAAACATGAGTATCCTATAAACCTAACCAGAGAAAATACCTGAAACACCAATTACAACATCTGGGTCAAAGAAATTACTTTTAGTGTAATTTAAAGTGACACATATTTCTTACCCTTTGAACTTTTGTACTGTTAGGTTGAGAAAAATGAGTGCTGTTTTCCTTTATATCTATATGTTTTTTTTCTTCTGAGGAAGTAGGTCCAACCCTTGAGTTACTGGAAGGTAGGGAATTTGGTGGCATAATTTCCTTGGTAAAACACACAAACACAAGAGAAAAAAGAACCAGTTTTTAAGCCTTTATTTAGCTTCATTATTGTTATCAATGATCATATTTTAAGAATATAAATTACTATAAAGTTTTGATAAACAAAATAGAATGCAAAAATCTGTAAAAAGTAAAAACCCCAAAAGATTTCATTCCAACCAAAATAAAATTTAACAAAAGAAAAAAAGGTTAGACAAAATGTGAAAATCATGTCAATTTGTGTGGATTTTATTTTAAATACAGTGCCACTGTGCAGAAGAGCATGCCTCACCTCCCGACCCCACTCAAATACTTATACATACACACAAACTAAAAAAACGAAAGGATAAAAGCTAGAAAACCTAAGTGCCCCAATTATGTCACAATCAGTAACATAAAGTGATATTTTAAAAATGGTTTACACTTTTTTTTACAATTACAACAACCCATTTTAAAGTTTGAGAAATAAGAACTTAGAGGTTAAAGTGACTAATCCAAAGCCACAGCATTAGAGAACAGACAGAGGCCATATCTACAACTATGCCATTAACTGGCATGCCTGATAATCAGAATTTTTATAACTACATTAGCTGCATACCATAGAGGCCTCTAAATTAATGTCAAATAAAACAATAAAAATCTTATACTTTTCTTAGGCAAACCAGAAATATATGCACTAGAACATACCTCTTCTTGTGGAATATTTTTCTCATTTTCGGCCTCAATTCTCACCCTCACAACTCCTGACTTGTCCACAATCTCCTGAATCAGTTTTCCATTTTTTCCTATTACTTTACCTAAGTTAAGAAATGAATAATTTATGTTTGGTTTTAAGAACACCTACCTTAAACCAGTAAGCACACCCCACTGTAAACTATTACATTATTTTATGTAAAACTGGAAGACCAAAACAGAGAGTCTTCAAATGAAAAGAAAGTGTTAAATCAGCTTCCATTTTACCAGGTCTTCATTGTTTAAACTCCTTTGTGTAGGTATTAGAATTAATACTCATGAACTAATTGGATAATTTTGAATTTTTCAGGCGGTTCAAAGACCGGCTTTTACTTTACATAAAAGGGGACACTTGAAACTTGCTAGTACAGTGGTGCATATCATTCTTTTTTTCAAAATTCTATTAAAAACTAAGAAAAAGATAATAAAAATACATTTGCATATTTATTTGACAATTTCAATTCTATCTGTATCTGATTTAAATCTGTTTCTTTGCTCATGGTAAATACAGTCATGCATCACTTAACAGCGGGATATATTCTGAAAAATGCTCAGTTGGGCAATTTTGTCATTGTGCAAACATCAGAGAGCACTTACACAAACCTAGATGGTATGGCCTATAGGCTACAAGACTCTACAGCATGTCACTGTGCAATAGAATAAGAGATCAAATCAAGCATAAGAGAAAATGATGCAATCAAGAAACTCGATGAACGTGAGATCTATGAGGCTGCTGCTAGCATAACATGACATATAGTTTTATAGCAAACTTTTTTTCTTTTAAGAAGAAAGAGTACACTCTAAAATAATGATAAAAAGAATAGCGCAGAAAATACATATACTAGTAACATAGTCATTTACTATCAAGTATCATGCAATGTAGGTCATTGTATCGCTATACTTTTATATAACTGCCACTGCAGATTTGCTTACACCAGCATCACCATAAACACATGAGGAATGTGTGGCACTATGATGTTATAGTCATTAAGGTGTCACTAGGTGACAAAAATTTTTCAGCTCCATTATAATCTTACAGGACCACCAAAGTATATGTGGTCTGTCACTGACCAAAATATCATATGTAGCATATGACTGTATTTTTAGAATTTTACATGACATATTTACAAATGTTCCTCTAAGTTGTTAAGTGGATTAACCTGATATACACACACCTAAAAGAAGTACATTGGTCTTCAGACCAATGTGTTAACAGAATACTACTCCTGCGCGATATTCACAAATTGTATCAGTATATTCAAAGGTGAAAAGATAAGTTAAAGAGTTAAAGATTAAGAAATCACACTTTAACAGAACCACAATGAAAAAGGTCAAAACCATTAAAATCGGACTTCTGGACAAGATGGAGTCCTAGACAGACATGCATGTCCCTAAGAAGGACTACAACTACCGCAAAACCAGAAATAACCAGAAGTTTCAGAAAATTGAGCTGGATGGAAGTCCAACAAACAAAGATATAAAGAAGAAATACTCGTTCAGAAAGGTAGGAGGGGTGGAGCCGGGGCAGAGAGGACGCTGTGTGGTGGCAGGAGCAATGGTGGAAGCGGCTGGCTGCCGGAAAGCGCAGTCACACATTTTAAAAAGTCAAGAGGGACACCTGGGGGGACACTCCCAACCCCAGACCAGACCACGCAGCTAATGGTCCCAGCGCCGGGGAAAATAAAAGACTCATTGCTTCTGACTGTGTAAACCAGTGGAGGTTGGGGCGGAGAAAGAATCAGCTGGTCTCTCAGCAGAGTCTGCTTGTTTAAAGGGTGCCCACAGTCCCAGAACGCCCACAGAGCCACCCACTCTGCGAATGATGGCCAGGGCAACAACTAGAGAGTCGCTAGTCCCATACAAAGTAGGAGAAGTACCTAGAAAACGGGCGAGTGCTGAGCAAGTGGCATTGTTCCCTCTCAGACTCCTCCCCTATATACAGCGCCAAAATGTGGTGAAACAGGTCATCCTCTACTGACAAGAAAACCTAAGGCTCCGCCCCTTAAAATGTAATAGGAGCAACAGCTCTACCTAAGACACAGAGGCAAACAAACACAGCCTGTCAAGATGAGGAGACAGAGAAGTATGGCCAAAAGAGGGAATGGATCAAGGTTCCAGAGGGAGAACTAAGCGACGAGGAGATAGCCAACCTAACAGACACAGAGTTCAAAACACTGGTGATAAAAAGCCCTGGCTGCTGTGGCTCAATGGATTGAGCATCGGCCTGCGAGCCAAGTGTCACTGGTTCGATTCCCAGTCAGGGCACATTACTAGGTTGCATGTCAGGTCCCCAGTTGGGGGCACGAGTGAGAGGCAACCACACAGTGATGCTTCTCTCCCTTTCTTTCTCTTTTCCCCTCTCTCTATAAATAAAATAAACAAATTATTTTAAAAAATACACTGGTGATAAAGATGCTCACAGGCTTGACAGATATGCTTAGGTACAGCAAACGCATAAGGGAAGAAGTGAAGGCTATGCCAAATGTAATGAAGGAGAATCCACACAAAACCAACAGTGAAGGGAAGGAAACTAGGGTTCGTATCAATGATTTGGAACATCAGGAAGAAAAAAACAGTCAACCAGTACAGAATGAGAAAACAAGAATTGAAAAAAATGAAGAGAGGCTTAAGAACCTCTGGAACAACTTTAAACATGCCAACATCCAAACCAACAGGGTGCCTGAAGGAGAAGAGGAAGAGCAAGAAATTGAAAACTTATGTGAGAAAATAATGAGGGAAAACTCCCCATATTTGGCGAAGGAAATAGACATACAAGTCCAGGAAGCACAGATCCCAAACAAACTAGAGCCAAAGAGGACCACACCAAGACACATCATAATTAAAATGCCAAAGGTGAAAGATAAAAAGAGAATCTTAAAGTAGCACGAGAAAAGCAGAGAGTTACCTACAAAGGGGTGCCTATAAGACTATCAGCTGATTTCTCAAAAGAAACTTTGCAGGCAAGAAGGGAGTGGCAAGAAGTATTCAAGGTGATGAAAAGCAAGGACTTCCAACCAAGATTACTCTATCCAGCAAAGGTATCATTTAGAATGGAAGGGCAGATGAAGTGCTTCTCAGACAAGGTAAAGCTAAAGGAGCTCATCATCACCAAGCCATTATTATATGAAATGTCAAAGGGACTTACTTAAGAAAAAGAAGATCAACACTATGAACACTAAAATGACAACAAAGTCAGAACTATCAATAACTGAATCTAAAAAATAAGAACAAAATCCAACTAAGCAAACCAGAATAGGAACAGAATCATAAGTATGGGGATCATTTGGAGGGTTATCAGCTGAGAGGGGAAGGGGGAGAAATGGGGAAATGGTGCAGGGATTAAGAAGCATAATTGGTAAATACAAAATAGACAGGGGGAAGTTAAAAATAATATAGGAAAGGGTGAAGCCAAGAGTGTATATGCACGACCCATGGACAAGAACTTAGGGGGGTGGGATTGCTGGAGGGAAGCAGGGTACTGGGCAGAGGGTAGCAATGGGGAAAAAATTTGAAACTACTGTAACAACATAATCAATAAAATATACTTAAAAAAAAAGGTCAAAACTTGTTTAAGATTAAGTATTATTCAATGACATGTTAAAACTCCAAGCCTTCAGGCACTCGATTCTTTCCTCATTTTATAAAATTCAGTCATATAATTAACTGGGAAGTGACTGCCTTCATAACCGTCATCATGCATTAGTGTAAAGTGACACATGACAAATGTAATAACTACTGATTCTAGAAATGTACATGTAAATTACATTTAATTCCAATTGCTCTCCCAAAGTTTCTAAAGCACTCTTGTACTGGCAATGCTCATCATGTGCTTGACCCATCATCTCATCTAAGGAAGGCATGGGGAAAAATCTGGAAGCCAAAAATTTGTTTTAAGATCATCTTAGATAACACCCCAGGGAAAGCATTCTCACAACAGGATGTAGTGGTTCTTCTAATCAGCACTACCTTAGTACTCATGTGGTACCCTCACTCACTCAGATAACTTTGACTGACCTGTGGTCAGGGAACAGAACTAACACCACTAAATCGGGACTCCTGATCTAGGTGCTTTCGTCAATTATTTCTGTTGTTGTTCTCTTCAAATGTAAAGAAATAGAGGGAGTAGAGAAGTTACATGGAGTCTTTCCAGTTTGTTTTTAATCTATAACACACATTTTCATAAATTGATGATTTTAATAAAGATCTAAATGAGTTAGCAAAACGAAAATTGAAACTTGGGCACATTTCTATTAATATCTTAACTATCCTGTGTGTTAACTATCACTGATGGAAAATTAAGCCAATTCACTGTCAAAGTGGGTGAAGAACAAGCAAATATTTAGAAAAGAAAGCTAAATTACTGTACATATTAAGGGTTTGTGAAAAATGAAGAGATCATTAATCATATTGTGAGACTCAAAGAAAATCATGCAATACTTATTAGACATCTCCCTAAAGATCTGCCTTGCCAAACCTTATTATACAAGAATGCTTTCTGAAAACTCCCAACATTCCCAGTGCTGAAGGAGATAGCCTTATTTTACTAACTAGAAGGAAAACAAAAATCAGATTGATTGTACTTCAGGTTTTCTGGTGAAAGGTCACCTCTGGAACCCTCTTCCGTAAGACCACAGGTAGCTTCTAAGTTTAACAGCAAATAATCTATTCTATATTACATAGTTATTTCAAAATCCCAACTGACAGTTTAGCATAATTCTGCTCTACTGAACTGGATGCGATTGTTCTGGATTAGGAGATGGAAAGAGAACATTTAAAGTCCCCTACTATGCCCACAGCTTAGGTAATATATACCTATATACCTATACCTAGCTATCTAAAGATTCCTATTTAATCATCACAACAACCCTGTGAGGTGGACACTATTACCACATTTGTTTTAGAGGTGAGGAAAGAAAGACTCAGGAGGGCTAAGTCAGTTGCTAAGGTCAAATAGCTACCAAAAAGTAAAATAAAATTGAAATCTAGATACAATTACAATATCCAAGAACTTTCCCCGATCATCATGCTATATCCAAAATGAACTTTAATGCATTTGACACAATAAGTTTCTAATTGGTAAATATTGCTTGACAAACTGTAAATAATAGAAAAATATCATTCATAACACCCCTTAATCTGAGGTGATCAGGTGGTGTGCACAACTGGTGTGCAAGTTATCTCAATGTCACATAGTCATGTTCTTTAGTTGTTCGTAGTATACATTATGTATGATTTCACTAGTATTTACACTTTTTCTTCAATAAAACTAATTTTCTTTGGAGAAAAATATTTTCCCAAGTGGTTTTTAAATGGCATAGGAAGGTGGTTATAATTCTATGCAGACAGAATGCAGGCTAAGTAGGACTGAAACTGTGAATGAAAAGCATAGGAAGTCCTTATTTTTCTCATTCTTTAAATTTTCCAAAGGGCATGAATTACTTTTTATAATTAGTCATGGTATAAAGTTTAAAACTTGTATAGGCAGTATATCCAAATTTTATTTATATATTGAAAACCTAGGTAGTGTTCTTGATAAAAGTGCACCCTGATACATTCTAGTAAAGATATCTGCAGCATTTGAGAGTATTATTGAAGAACTCCCAGGTAGTTGCTGGCACTCGTCATGGCCATGAAACAACAGTTAACAGGTCAAAATGAAGAATTACCACTGAGTGCAAAGGAAACCATCAAGAAAACGAAAAGACAACCTACTAAATCAGAGAAGATATTTTCAAATGATATATCTGATAAGGGGTTAATATCTACATTATAATGAACTCATCCAACTTAACATAAAAAAATGAAAAATCCCATTAAAGAATAAGTAGAGGACCTCAACAGATTTCTCTAAAGAGGACTATAGATGACTAATGCTCATATGAAAAGATGTTCAACATCACTAGCCATCAGAGATGCAACTCAAAACCACATTGAGATATCACCTCACACCTGTCAGAATGGCTATCATGAAGAAATCAATGAACAGGGGTTAGTGAAGATGTGGAAAAGGGGAACCCCAGTGCACTGTTGGTGGGAATGCAGACTGGTGCAGCTACTATGGAAAAAAGTATAGAATTTCCTCAAAAAATTAAAAATGAAACTTCCTTATGACCTAGTGATCCCACTTCTGGGTATTAATCTGAAAAAAAAAAAAAGAAAAGAAAGAAAGAAAACTAATTCAAAAAGATGTATGCACCCTTTTTTTTTTTTTTTTTTTGGTTTTTCAATTACAGTTGTCCCCTTTCTCCCCATTTCTCTCCCCCACCCAACCCACCCCCACTCTCACAATCATATCCCTCCCTGTTGTCCATGTCCATGAGTCATTTATATATGTTCTTTGACTAAAACCTTCCCTTACTTATCCCCCTTCTCTCCCTTCCCCCTCCCCCCTATTGACAGCTATTCTTATTTTAATTGCAGCATTATTTACAATAACTAAGATATGAAAGTAATGTAGCTTTCCATTAGTAGATGAATGGATAAATTTGGACACCACACACACATACACACATTATAATATTACTCAGTCATTAAAAAGAAATGATACCTTGCTCTATTTGTAAAAACATGTATGGACCTAGAGGGTATTATGCTAAGTGAAATAAGTTAGACAGAAAGACAAACACAGTATAATTTCACTTATATGTGGCACCTAAAGAAAACAAAACAAATAAACAAAACAAAAAATAAACAGACCCATAGACAGAAAACAAGCTAATGGTTGCCAAACAGGAGGCAGGTGGGGGGATGGGGGGGTAAAATATTACCATTCATGTTGTAGAAAGTCCCACAGACATTTGGAGTTACTTATAACTTTGAAACTTACTACATTTAAGTAACCTACATTCAGATTTTCAACTCTGAGATAATTAAGAATGCTATTGCAAGTGGGATAACTGAAATAGGAAACTAATAAATAAAATAATTAAAAAAGAATGCTATTGTTTGATAGCCCCATAAAGGGATCAAATGTCAATCTATTCCAAATTATAAAGCCTCCCAAATGTCATTCATTTTGAAAAAACATTTTTAATATATGTAAAATATACAGTGAAGAGGCTACGCAAAGTTTATCTCTCTTGGCATAAGTAGGCTTGAACTATATTTTGTACATTTTTTGAAATGTAACTTTTAAGTATCATTTTCACCATGTATTTGCTGCATACTGTAGCAACAGACCATATTTCAAAGATTAAGCTTCAATTAAGTGAGTTAAAATGAAATTATATAGATCTAAATAATTAACAACTCATTTTTTTAGTGTATGCCAACATCAATTTCTGACTCACCTACTAAGTTCCTTGGAACTTGTATAACATCTTCAGCAAATTCAAGAAAGCTTCTAGCCTTTTTCACTGCATCCTGATCCTATTAGAAAAGGGAAAAGATTTAAGCCAAAATATGAGCTATCTGAAACACTGACTTTTAGTTTAGGGAAAAATGATTTAATCAAATATTTACCTCTCCATAAATATGAAATGTACAGGTATCTTCATCTAGATCAATAGCAGTGACCCCAGGTACTTTTCTAGCTTGCTGAATATTAGCACCATGAGTACCAATAGCTAACCCCATCAGATCTTCTCGTACGATGAATTGTTCATGAAATCTTGAAGCAAGCTGCCTTGAACTCTGAAGAGAAATGTATATGTAATTAATATGTTTTATCAACTGAGACAACTGTATTTAGTTAGGTCAGCCATGTGATTTATCGTGGATTTTTCGCTATATTGTGGGATTTTGCGATACTGTATACGTATGTTGTTAAAGTTACATAAGTTTAGGAGTGTAGAATATGTTTAAGAACATAAGTAGTGTTTATTAAAGTATAGAAAAGGTTAATATGAGAGTGGGAAAGGTTAATAAGGGACTGGAAATGGTTTATAAGTGTGTGGGAAGGGTTTATAAAGCCTTAAATATATATAAATACTAAAATAAATGTAAGGTTCCTACTTCGCAGATTTTCACCTATCGCGGGGGGGTCTAGAACGTAATACCCGTGATAAGTGAGGGAATACTATATAGCAAAAGGACATTCAAATGTCTCCTGTCCTACTAAGTGTTCAGCAAGCACATATCAAGTTGGAAGGTGTCAAGTTTCATGAGGTTTTACAATAATACAGCCTTGACCACTTTCTCCCTTAAAACAGTTTGGAACTCCCTTTTTTTTAACTTAGTTTCTATGGTAATGGATGGAAGTACTAGATAGTTATCAATGAAAACAAATGTATGGTGATGGAAATTATTAACAGATTAATAAATGTAGCTAACATGCACCTTAAGAGATGAAGCAGTAAGTTAAGAGAAATAGCTTCTGGCAGGAATCTGAAGACAGGAGTTTTAAAGAGTGAGAACTAATTAGAATGAAGAAGATCTATACCCTTTTAAACAGAGATAAATAAACATAATGAAAGGAATATGATTATATATGTAAATATTCTGTAATACTTTAATGATAACATGTAATACGGAAGAAGCATTGTCTCATTTTATTAGCAGCTTTGATGAACTTCTAGTAAAAGCGAGTTCCAGAAGTTCCTTAATATACATAACTGCTGCTTAGTTCTAAAACCTCATGCACAAAAACTTTAGTATGATTATGCTTTGTGTATTTTAATTTTTTAAATATAGGATATTAAGAAACTGTTAACAGTAAATAAAGAACAATCTGCCCATATTCAAATTGTGTAACTGAACAGCTACCATTTCTAGATAGAATTACAAGCAGCACTAGGGAAAACCACATACCTCTAGCTGCTTACTGGCTTCTTCATTTCTCAATATCAGGGACAACTTAGTGCGCAGACTCCGAAAGTGCATGTCAATCAACATGTGTGCTCGCTTTGAGGTGACTTCATTGACAGACTAGAACATATAAATTAATGCTATTATTATCAAAGCAAATACCCTAAATGACAAACACCAAAATAAATAACTCAAGAACACTTACCAAAATGACAAGCTGATAATTTTCTGGATCATAAGTTACAGAAAAGGCACCAACTGCCTTTTTAAAATCCTTATGTGCCGATTCTTTGGCACACCTAGAAATAAAATAAATATCCATTGTGAAGTTAATATGAGTGAATATCAACTACTGGCAATAGACGCAAAGAGATCTGCACACAAAATTGTGGATTCATATTAAATCGATGACTTATGCAAGATATACTATATCTATTTAAAGATTTTGTTCCTTTGCTGTGCACCTCTGAAATACTCAACTCAATCAAGTGTTTGAGATTATAGAGAAAGAAAAAGTTATGTTCTTAAAGGATTACGGATGGTCTTAGATTACCAAAGGTGGCGTATTTAGGGAAGTCACTCTTCCTCGTAGGCTTCCTCATTTCAATTAAATATAAGTAAGTAATATTCTTGAGTTAACTGTTGAAAACTGTTGGGGATAGCTACAAGGTACCCAATTTTGTTTGTTGTTACTTTTGTAAAGAAAAACTGCTGATCAATTTAAGGAAGAGAAAGAAATGTACATGAATCAGAAGGCACAAAAGTGTACATGCCTATGAATTCTCTATAATCAAAATGCAAGACTCCTATGTATTTTGAACTGCACATTAATGTTTCAAGTACAGCAAGTCCAAATCAAACCTACTATAACCCTTTGATGCAATCATTAAAAAGGAATCTCTTAACTGAAGTCTTTAAGCACTACTCAAGATCAAGACAGAGATGACCTTTTAGAAAGAGGACTCATGGACATGGACAACAGTGTGGTGACTGCAGCGGGGCTGAGGGGTATAAGAGGACTAAATGGAATGGGAAAAAAATACAATGAAAAAAAGAGGATGCCAAACGAAGACAGGGGTGTGCACACTCATTCACTCACTCACTCCCTCCTTCATTCTCTTCAACTAAGGATTGTGACCATTTCCCATTCATCGGGCCTGGAGGTGGAAAGTTGATAGGGGAGCAAGACACCCCCAAATATCTGCCTGCCCTTGCCCACTACCCTGTGCCTATTGCTCCTGGCCTGGGACCTTTCCTGCTTATCCCAGTGAACCTTCAGGGGAGGAGGGGCAGGAACAAAGGAAGAGTCCCCAGCCCAGCCACAGCACTGACCCCACCTCTCACAGTCATGCACACCACATGCAGGTATCCCTGCTGACACACTGACACACAGCCCCAAAACATGTCCCTGTAAAAAAAAAAAAAAAAAAGAGAGAGAGATGACCTTTTGAAGCTTCATTAGCTCTAGTTATTACATATTTATATGAAAATATTAGCTAAAAGGGAAAAATCTTGGCGTAAACTTCATTGTCTAGAATTTGATTTGTGACTTACAGCAAAATCTGAATAAATCAGTTTCAAAATCTTAAAAGCCTGTGAACAAAGTTAGTTTATTTTAGAAAACAAATTTACATTAGCCAGGTATCCAGACAAGTAAGTTTAAACAAGTGCAATGCTGGCTTAGTTATATAACTGGAAAAAACTAAGTATGTTTTTTTCACGTTATACAAACCATTTTCACTGAATTAAAAAATTGTATTTTATTATTTTAAAATGTATATTCTTGTAAACTAATTGCCAGTCACCTGTAAATTCTCAGCATTTCTTGCACATCAACTTACATTTGTCGTAAGTCTTCTGGCACATCCAGTTTTATTTTATGGAAAGTATCTTTTGTGGCAGGTTTGTTGGGATTAACTGATCGCAGACGTTCAATTGTGACAATTTCATTGTACGTAGCATCACATGCTGCATATTCGATCACGTAAAACTGAGAGAAATAAATAAAATTCATTCCTGGTCATAGCATTTAAAGTAAGAGCAGTAAGCTATACCTATTCAGCAATTTTTAAATTACCTAGAGCGTAAAAAAGAAAAACAAGTGTATTCTCCATACTAAACATATGGAGAAAACATTTTAATAAAATGACTCAAGTTATTTATTACTTTAAAATAAAAATTCAGGCTGAATTGTAGTACTTGAGTTTAGAGAAAAGACAGCAGTATAAGAAAAAATTTTAAATATGCATTTTCCTACCTCTCCCTTTATCATCCTCACTTTAGCTAACCACCAACAGCAAGGCTCTTTTTCATTTGCTCTGGAATAAACCTACACAAAGATTAGAACAGAATATTTCATGATTAACATCATTCGGCAATTTATAGCTCTGACATTGAGGAAAATTTCTTAAAATGACCCTAAGTGTCTTTTAAACCCATATTCTGTATCCTTAAACCAAATTCTACCCTTACAGCTAGACATAGATACTTAATCAGAAACTGCCTGATTACTTGGGAGAGCCCTGTAAAAAGAGCTTCCTTATTTCTCTAATTCAGCAATAAGATGACTACTCATAAACTGGGACACACTTTCCTTGGGTACTTCAAAAGTTTAAAAAAATATATCTAAAAATGTACAAACTTTTTAATACTAATAAGCAAATAACTGAAAGTCACTGATCTGGGCCTATGCCTGGCTCCATGATCATTAAATGAGTAAGACTGCTGACCACTCACAGCCCACTAAAAATACCACCATGGCATTCATGTCTCCTACTAACTAAATGAACAGATCCTTGGTCACTCTCTGGTCTCTTATCCCCTCTTCACTAAAATGGACAACTCCATGTTGGCAATCCTCTGGATACCACCTTCCTACTTTCACACACTGTGGATCAGTTCTTCTAACCAATGTCTCTCATGACCACTGCAAAGTTCACTTACAATGTGCAGTGTGGAACCTTTTGTGAAGACGCTACCAAATCAAGGTTAATAAGAAAAAAAGATAATACAGTACACATGGAGAAACAGTAATACTCAGGAGTAGAAAGAAGCAGCAGGAAGGACAAGGGGGATGAGGAAGAGAGAACAGAGTGAGGTACAGAGCCTAAGCAACTCAAAGCTCTAACTTGTTTTCCTTTTACAACTGAAGTTAATAGTTATAAATGTGATGAAATACAATTTAACCCAACCTACCTTTTCCTCTTGCCTCCATAACTTAACTCTGTTCCAGCCAGATAAATTTAACTTCCTCTTAACTGCTCCAGCCAGAGAAATAATCTGGTAATTGTTATGTAAAACAAAGAGGTGATCCCAACAACAGCATCTCATTGGTCCCCACCTGTCTGTGACTAAACTGGGAAAAAAATGCCCCTCTATTCATCAATATTGTGAGAATTCCCGATACAGACGACGAAAATACCCGGTGTCTTACCTCTCTTTTAGAACTTAAAATTAATGGACATACAATACAGTGACTAAATACAACTTAATTTAACCTACCTTTCCCTCTTGCCACCATCATTTACTTTCAACTCTGCTCTAGCCAGAGCAATAACCTCTTATGTTAGGTAATATTGTGAGGTCACCCTACCAACAGTGTCTCATTGGTTACCGTGGTGACCTGTCATATGACTCAATTGAGAAAAAGTTCCCTTTATCCAACCAAACACTATTATGAACACTCCTAATATAGACAGACCAAAAGTCCTGATTCTTGCCTTCAGGAAGCTTGTATTCTGGGGAAAATGAATAGCTGAAGGTCCTCAAGTATAAACAGTGTTTAGTTCCCTATTGGGATCCCTCACAAAACCAAGCCCAGTTCCTTATATCTAGTATGTACTGGGAATATTTTTGGTAAATAAATAGTACTTCATTCTATTTCTGATTTAATATTGTAGAGAAAAGAACACAGACCTGAACATCCAGAGACCTTCTCTAAACACTTAAAATAGCACTCCTGCCCCTACATCACCTTCTATTCTCTTAACTCTTTTTTTCTTCCTAGGACTTACACCTGTCATGTTAGCAATCCTCATTAGAATGTGGCCTCACCAAAGGCAGGGACTCTTCTGTTTCACTGCATCGTCTGTACCTAGCACAGAAAATAAGAATTCAAATACCTAGTACACTTAACCTTACCTGTACAAATCTCTACTTAGCTGCTTCCTTAATACCACAAATATTCATGAAGTTGCAACTACTAACAAGGCATTGTGGAGAAAGAAGAAGCTTAAAATGAAGTGTGTGAAAGGGAAGGAAAGAGAGGATACTACGTAGAACTATAACACAAACCAGACTCCAAGTGCCTTAAGCCCCACCCCCAACCCCAAATTTTCAGTAACTAGAGAAAACACTAACACAATGCTTCTGTTAATATGTTACATCTCCACAGCACTTTTTGGCCCAAGACATCAAAGGCACATGAGCTGTCGGTTTATACCATGCCCTGTGGGAAGATGTTTTATTTATATGTGTACATACCAAAACTCATAGACGGCTTTTTCAAAATATACCAGGAGAATTTACTACTACTTAAAGAGATTCTATGATGATGGTCTATATAGTCATAATTTTTTTCCTTTGCAAGGCTAATTTTCCTAATTCAAAGATTCAGAGATTGAGGGATGTGAGAAAAGCAGTACTAGTGGACAAAGGAAATGAGTGATGACTTTCAAAGATGTGCCCAGACTGCTGCTCAGGCAGCCACATTTAAGCATCACACATTATTTCACATCATTATTAAGATAGCTCAGTCAAAAGCACACGTCCATCACAGCTAAAATTCTCAGGGTAGTTTAAAAGTGTTAAAGATAAGGGGTACAAAAGACTTAGGCAATTTAAATGCTCCCATTCCTTCAGTGCTTAATAACTTGATGGCATGAGAAACTTACCTCAACTTCATCACTTTCATTTATATCTTTATTATAACCTACAGGTGGTGGGAATCTCACATCATGGAATGGAATCTGCCTCTCTGGCTGCCAGCTGCAAATAAACACACACAATTACTTAACCAGCTTTTCGGTTTAATGGAAACAATGACCACGATGCCATCAACTTTGGTTAAGTATGACCCCCTGGTATTCTAATTTAAAGAGGCAAATATTTTAAATCTGTCAAGTGTTTTGCTGAGAGGGGCATAAGGGCAACATAGAGACATTGCAACAAAGTCTGCAGGCAGCACAGCAGCCCTGTAGTTCTATTTGAAATATTTCTCTAAATACAACAGATCAACACTGTAATTTCCCAAATGAGTCTTTTTTTCCAAAAATTTCAACCTCTAAGAGTTCTAAACATAAGGCTACAACAGCAATTTCCTTTGATGCTTAAATTAAATATGTTAGTATCAGTAAGTGTCAGTAATATCACCAGATTTCTACTTGCAAAGGAATTTTAACCACATTCCAATTACCGCAAAAATTAGTACTAAATGCCCTCTAATTCCTAAACAAAATGCGGCAGTCAGCACATTAGCAATTCAGAACTCACTTTTCTCCATTTAAATTTTAGATCCTACAAGATGTTCAGTTCTTGCCATGGATAACTGGCTTGCTGATCAGCATGACCTACCAGCATGCACTGGCCTTGGTGGGGTCTCCTAAACCACAGAAATCCAGTGGAGACAGCCTGTAGGAGTTTGGTAAGTTGCCTATGTCTTTGATTTAAAATGAGATGAAACAATTTTGAAAACCCCCAAATTATTCTATTATATCCACAATGGTACGAAATACTAAAAGACAAACTTTGCAAAAACACTGGAGGATTCAACTGCTGTAGCAGTCCTTTCTTTTTTTTTTTTTTTTTTTTTTAACTAAAGAGCTTTCTTAGTAAAATCCTACAAAGTGCATTTTTTAAAAGAGTTATTATTATATAAGACAGGAGGATAGAAAATTTGTGGAAATTTGATTAGGGCCTATATTAGAATGAATCCTGTTCTAAATTATACATACTTGAAAACTATAAAAAAAACTACCTTTACTTCAGAAAAAGCCTTTTTAAACTTAAAATAGTGACTTTTAACATGTTACAAATTCATTGGTAAATCTGACTGGTAAAGAAAATAATAATAATATGATTTTCTTGATTCAAATAAGGAACAATTATTTTAAGTCTTACAAGTACAAACATAAACATTCAAATTTTTTATTCAAAATATGTGAAGACCCTGGCCAGGTAGCTCAGTTGAAAGAACATGGTCCTGATAAGCCAATATTGCAGGTTTGATCCCCAGTCAGGGCAAGAATCAGCCAATAAATGCTTAAATAACTGGAAAAACATAAATGTTTCTTTCTCTCTCCCTCTCTCCTCTCTCTCACTCCTCTCTAAAAAGTCAATCAATAAAAAAATGTGAAATAGGGAAGGTAAAAGCAAAGCATCTAAAATAATTTCGTATTATTGTAATAGGAGGTTTTGACTGAAAAAAAGGGGATAAATATAGCCTTTAAGTTTTATAAAATATTAGAGTTTTTTAAATAGAAGAACAAAAAGGAAAACAAAGAAGGGCAAACAGACTACTTTGGTAGGGACCTATCAAATCCAGGTGATGTGCTTAAACCCAGCACTGACTCTCAAACATACTTCATGAACTCAAGGAAAAAGAGTTTATTTCAAATTCCAGACATGGCAGATAGTTTGAAGAGAAACTTTTATATAGCTAAGGTGTATAAGAGAACTAGGGGGTCCAAAAATATAATAATTTTAAGTTTATAGTAGCAATCTGCTTGAAAATAAAAGAGAACTGATGTGATAAATCAGTGTGTAAAGGAGATATATTCTTAAATGCAGAGAAAATGACTGTTTAATATTAATCCTCTAGATTAGGGACTACAGGAAAAACTAAGAGTGGCAAATAAAGATAGCTCTCCTTTTAGGGGAAACAGTGTTTACGTAGTGATGGGAGCAAGCAGTAAAGAGTATAATTTCAAGAAAAAAAATTACTCTTCAAGTTATCCAAGATTCCTTTGTAAGAGGTGTGATGATAGAGAATAGCCATAGATACTAGAAACAATGAGGAGGCAGATTCTGGGCTCTATGTATTCAGAGAAAGGTATTCTATAATTTGGATGCAATTATTAGTCTAGAGCGAAGAATACAGTCAGATACACTAAAGCATTTTATCTCTATCCCCCTAACTATGTTTCACGCATCAGAGAATAACCACTTTGTCCTGTTGGTAGCTAAAATAATCTGCAAACAGTCTAATTACAGTATGTCTGTGTCAGATACTGTATTTTAACAGATTTATTGAGATACATACCATAACATCCATCCACTTAAGTGTATGTACAACTTAACGGTTTTAAGTATATTCACAAATATGTGCAACCATTACCAGTCAATTTTAGAATACTTTCATCACCTCAAAAAGAAACACTATACTCTTCAGCAGTGAGTGGCTCCCTATCCCCTCAGTCCTAAGCAACCGCTAATCTATCTTCTCTCTATAAATCTGTAATTTGCTTTTGATATACTATTAATTCTCTCAGTACATAAAAGCCAAAATATTATCATTGTTGAGCATTCTTCAGAGTTCAGTAAAATCCTAAGATTATGACCATATCTATACTTTGGCTAAGGAGTTTTTTCTACTTTACAATCTTGAATGACTACTCTGAAAATAGCCTTTATTAGCAATCAAAAATTTCAGTTAACATAAATACGGAGAACATAATGACAATTTTCAGAAGGGAGGGGGTAGGGGGGTTGCATGAAAAGGATGAAGGACTTAAAGCAGCATAAATTGGTAGTTACAGAATAGTCATAAAGATGTGGACCACAGCATAGGGAATATAGCGTCATAATGACTATGTGTGCAGCCAGGTGGGTGCTTGGGACACTGGTAGGACCACTCTGTAGAGTGCATGATTTTCTGTCCACCTTGCTGTATACCTGAAACTGGTACAGAATGATGCTGAATGTGAACTATAATTTTAAAAACTTGTAATCAAGAGATTTGTCTCCCCCAATAAAATGTTAATATCTATATTATTAATGCTTTCATATAGCTAATTTCCTAGGCCTGTAAGGATATTTATTTAGTCATCTAGCAAAGAAAGCAGAAAAGATCAGTTACCACTATTATTGATTATAAATACATGAAACAGACAAAAATAAGTTAATGGATAAACATGATTATTTCCAATAAAATATACTACGTGATGGCCAGAGGAAAGGGGGGGGGCAAGGGCTGGATAAAGGTGGGAAAATGGGGACATCTGTAATAGTGCCAACAATAAAAATAAAGAAAAAAATATATATAGTAGAAAACTAATACCACTGATTTTAGATTTAATGTTACAAAACTCACATCAATTTTCTAATACCCATGAATCCATTCATTTTAATCTTTTAACAATTACAAATATTCCTATGCAAACTCTCAGTTACTAATATAGAAGGATCTGGTTTCTTTCTTCACATTCAAGGAAACTGAGATGTAAGGATCAAGATTATATAAAAGGGATCTCTGAGGTCATTACAGGAACAGTTTCTCCACTGGTTTAATGTGGAACTGTTCAGGAACTTCTGGGTCAGTAACATGAGATCCATTCCTAAAAAAAACACTCAAACTAGACTTGATTTTTTAAAATGAGAAGTAAAAAGAATAATCAGTATAAAATATTAAAAAACCTGAACCTAAAATTATATCAAGACACTTACTTGTTTTCAAACGCAACTGTTATTGAATCTTCATGAACATCCTTTACGAATGCCTGTAAAAACAAACAGTTAAATTAACTTCTAAATTTGAAGATCATTTGTTTTTAAATTTTACAGATAACATTTTTATGTTTAAGAATAAAATGGAGCTTCAAAAGAAAGTTTGTCATTTTGTGTGGATAAGTCATTCATGAATAACATATATATGCAGCCACCTACTATGTGGTAGGCCCTCGGAGTATAGATTAGCTCAGAGAGAGGAAGGAACACAGTAAACTGATAATTACAATGCTGGTAGTGAGTACAAAGCTGGAGGTATACTTCAGGCTACAATTCTTTGAAACAATAAAACTTGTTCCAGAGCTATATGGCAGTCAGTATAGATCTGTTGTAACCTATCTTTTTCTCTTTAATCAGGTTTTAGTATACAGTAGTAAATGACTAAATATACTTGAAAATTTATGTATACACAAGTACCCTAAATTTTCTTTAACAACAATATGCTACTAATATATGAAAAAGTCCAATTACCAGAGTTTTACTAAATTTTCAATGTCAGAGGAACTTGGAGAAAAAAATAGTACTATAAAGTACAGAGGTTTAAATCTTTGAAATCTGATAATACAACTGCTAATAATCTGCAGAAAGACATAAAAAATGTAATAGCTAATTACAGAGAATTCTTTAATCAGCATGCTGTAATTCTATAAAATGACATAATAAAGTAACAGCTAACTAATTATCAAGAATTCTTTAATCAGCATGCTGTCTGTAACTCTGTAAAGTTGTTTTTAACAGATGCAGGAGGTTTTGCTTCTATTTTGACAATTAGAGGAATAGGATAAAGCATAAAGAAACCCAAGGGTCTTTATATCTTCATTCATTTTATAATGGCTAAAAAGTGTTAAGCCTCTTTTTTCTTTTTAACTGTATTTTTTGGTTTTTCAACTACAGTTGCCCCATTTTTTTTCCCTATTGCTCTCCCCCACCCAGCCCACTCCTTCTCCAACAATCATATCCCTCCTTGTCCATGTCCATGAGTCATTTCTACATGTCCTTTGACTAAACCCTTCCCTTACTTATCCCCCTTCTCTCCCTCCCCCTTTTCTCCTATTGACTGTTATTCTGCTTCTTGTTCTATTTAGTTCATTTGTTTATTTTGTTCTTTAGTCTCCTGTATTAGGTGATAACATATGGTATTTTTCTTTCTTTGCCTGGCATATTTCAGTAAGCATAACTCTCTCTAGTTCCATTCATGTAGTCGCAAATGGCAGGAGTTCCTTCTTTCTCTCTGTTGCATAGTATTCCATTGTGTAAATGTACCACTGTTTTTTGATCCACTCATCTACAGATGGGCACTTGACTGTTTCCAGCACTTAGCTATTGTAAACAGTGCTGCTATGAACATAGGGGTGCATAAGTTCTTTTGAATTAGGTTCTAGGATTCTTCGGATATAATCCTAGCAGTGGAATCGCTGGTTCAAAAGACAGTTCCATTTTTACTTTTTTGAGGTAATTCCATACTGTTTTCTATAGTGGCTGCACCTGTCTGCATTCCCACCAACAGTGCAGTAGGGTTCCCATTTCTCCACATCCTTGCCAGCATTTCTTTGTTGATTTGTTGATGATGGACATTCTGACAGGTGTAAAGAGGTATCTTGTTGTGGTTTTTATTTGCATCTCTCTGACGGCTAGTGATGTTGAGCATTTTTTCATGTGTCTATGGATCTTCTGTATGTTCTCTTCGGAGAAGTGTCTGCTCAGGTGCTTTGCCCATTTTTTAATTGCCCTGTTTTTTTTCTTGATGTTGACTCATATAAGCTCTTTATATATTTTGGAGATCAGTCCCTTGTCTGAGATATCATTGGCAAATATGTTTCCGTTTCATCTTGCTGATGTTTTCTTTTGCGGAGAAAAAACTCTTTAGTTTGATGGAGTCCCATTTGTTTATTTTTTCCTTTATTTCTATTCCCTTAGGAGATGAATCCATGAAAATATTGTTACATGGGATATCTGAAATTTTCCTGCCTATGTTTTCCTCTAGAACTTTTACGGCGTCACAGCTTACATTTAAGTCTTTAATCCATCTTGAGTTTATTCTCGTGTGTGGTGTAAGTTGGTGGTCTAGTTTCATTTTTTTGCACGACCCTGTCCAGTTCTCCCGGCACCATTTGTTGAAGAGGCTCTTCTCATTCCATTTTATGTTCCTTCCTCCTTCATTAAATACCAGTTGACCGTATAGTCCTGGATTTATTTCTGCACTCTCTATTCTGTTCCATTGATCTATATGTCTATTCTTATGCCAGTACCAGACTGTTTTGATTACAGTGGCTTTGTAGTATTGTTTGATGTCTGGTATTGTGATTCCTTCTGTTCTGTTCTTCTGTCTCAAGATTGCTTTGGCTATTCGGGATCTTTTTTGGTTCCATATGAATTTTGGAAGTATTTGTTCTAGGTCTGTGAAATATGTCATTGGTATTTTAATAGGGATTGCATTGAATCTGTAAATTGCGGGTAGTATGGCCATTTTCATGATGTTGATTCTTCCCATCCAAGAACATGGATTTATTTGTATCTTCCTTAATTTCTTTCTTCGATGTTACATAATTTTCAGAGTACAGGTCTTTTATCTCTTTGGTTAAGTTTACTCCTAGGTACTTTATTTTTCTTGTTGCTATAGTAAATGGGATTTTCTTGTTTGTTTCTGTCTCTGATATTTTATTGTTGGTGTACAGAAATGCCTTAGATTTCTGTATATTTATTATATACCCAGTTATTTTGCCAAATTCGCTTATTATATCGAGTAGTTTTTTACTGGAGTTTAAAGGGTTTTTTTATGTATACTATCATGTCATCTGCATATGATAGTTTTACTTCTTTCCCAATTTGGATGCCTTTTATTTCTCTTTCTTGTCTAATTGCTGTGGCTAGGACTTCCAACACTATGTTGAATAACAGTGGAGAGAGTGGACATCCTTGTCATGTTCCTGATCTCAGGGACAATGCTTTCAGTTTTTGTCCGTTAGTATGATGTTGGCTTCAGGTTTCTCATATATAGCCTTAATTATGTTAAGGTATGCTCCCTCTATTCCCATTTTGATGAGTGTTTTCATCATAAATGGGTGTTGTACTTTATCAAATGTTTTTTCTGAATCTATTGATATGATCATGTGATTTTTGTCTTTCATTCTGTTTAGGTGGTGTATTACATTTATTGATTTGTGAACATTAATCCATCCTTGCATCCCTGGGATAAATCCCACTTGATCGTGGTGTATGATCTTTTTAATGTATTGCTGGATCCTGTTTACCAATATTTTGATGAGGATTTTTGCATTTTTGTTCATCAGTGATATTGGACTGTAGTTTCCTTTCTTTGTTGTGTCTTGACCTGGTTTTGGAATTAGGGTAATACTGGCTTCATAGAAAGAGTTTGGGATTTTTCCCTCTTTTTGGATTTTTTGGAAGAGTTGGAGGAGGGTAGGAGTTACTTCTTCCCTAAATGTTTGTAAAATTCGCCTGTGAAGCCATCTGGTCCAGGCCTTTTGTGTACCAGGAGATTTTTGATTACTGTTTCAGTTTCACACTTTGTTATTGGTCTGTTCAGGCTTTCTGCTTCTTCTTGATTTTGTTTTGAAAGGTTATATGTTTCTTGAAATTGGTCCATTTCTTCTACATCGTCAAACTTCTTGCCATACCGTTGTCTGTAGTAATTTCTTACAATCCTTTGTATTTCTGTGGTATCAGTCATGATTTCTCCTCTTTCGTCTCTGATTTCGTTTATTTGGGTCTTCTCTCATTTTTTTCTTGATGAGCCTGGCTAAAGGGTTGTTGATTTTGTTTATTTTTTGGAAGAACCAGCTCCTAGTTTCGTTGATCTTTTGAATTGTTTGTTTGGTCTCTATGTCATTTAATTCTGCTCTGATCTTGATGATTTCCTTCTTTCTTCTTGCCCTAGACTTTGTTTGTTGTTGTTGTTCTAGTTCTTATAGCTTTAGGGTTAGATTTTATATTTGAGATTCTTCTATCCTTTTCAGATATGCCTGTGTTGCTATGAACTTCTCTCTTAGCACTGCTTTTGCTGTGTCCCATAGCTTTTTGGCTCTTGTGTGTTCATTATCATTAGTTTCCAGAAATTTCTTGATTTCTTCTTTGATGTCATTGTTAACCCATTCATTATTTAATAGCATGTTATTCATTCTCCATGAGTTAGAGTGTCTGATTTTTTTCACTGAGGTTGATTTTTAGTTTCAAGGCATTGTGGTCTGAAAAGATAGATGCTTAATATGATTTCAAATTTATTGAATTTGTTGAGGCTTGTTTTGTGTCCTATCATGTGGTCTATCTTTGAAAATGTCCCATGTGCATTTGAAAAGAATGTATATTTTGCTTCTTTTGGGTGAAAAGTTCTATATATATCAGTTAAGTCAATGTGGCTTATTGTCTTGTTCAATGCCTGTTGAACCTTGGTGTTTCTTTGCTTTGAAGATCTGTCTATTGTTGATAATGGAGTGTTAAAGTTCCCTACTATGAGTGTGTTGCTGTTAATATTCTTCTTGTGGTCTTCTAGTATTTTCTTTATGTATTTGGATGTTCCTATGTTGGGTGTATATATGTTTACCAGGGTTATATCTTCTTGATGGATTGTTCCCTCAAGTATTATCAAATGTCCTTCTTTATCTCTTTTTACTGCCCTTATTTTGAAATCCGTTTTGTTTGATAGGAGTACTACCCCAGCTTTTTTTTAAATGTCCATTTGCTTGGAATACTTTTTTTTTCCCCTTTACTTTCAGTCTCTGTAAATCTTTTGTTTTGAGGTGTGTTTCTTATAGACAACAAATATGTGGGACCTGTTTTCTTATCCATTCCGGTACCCTATGCTTTTTAATTGGAGCATTTAATCCATTTACATTTAAGGTTATTATTGACAGGTATTTATTCATTTCTCTTTGTACCTGTGTTCCTCTCCTTCTCTTTTTTCTTCTTTTTCTTAAAGCATTCCCTTTAGCATCTCTTGCAATGCTCATTTGGTGAAGATATATTCTTTTAGTCTTCCTTTGTCTGAGAAACTCCTTATTTCACCTTCCATTATGAATGAGAGCCTTGCTGGGTACAGTAGTTAGTCTTGGTTGTAGGCCTTTGTTTTTCATTGTTTGAAATATTTTTGACCATTCCTTTCCAGCTTGTAGTGTTTCTGCTGAGAAATCTGATAGCCTTATTGGAGCTCCCTTGTATGTTATTAGTTGTTTCTGTCTTGCTGCTATTAGGATTCTCTCTGTCTTTGAATGTTGACATTTTAATTATGATGTGCCTTGGAGTGGGCCTTTTGGGGTTCCTCTTCATTGGGACTCCCTTTGCTTCTTGAACTTGCATTACTTCTTCTCTCATCAGGTTAGGAATATTTTGTCATTATTCCTCCTATCAGCTTTTCTATTCCTCGCTCCTCTTCTTCTCCCTCTTTTATTCTAATGATCCGGATATTATCTTGTCTCATGTCCTCCTGCAATTCCCTTAGACCTTCTTCATACTTTTTCAATCTTTTTTAATGTTGTTGTATTGTCTGGGAATTTCTTTCTACATTGTCCTCTAACTCACTGATCTGATCCTCTGCTTCATTTGGCCTGCTTTTATTGATTCTACTGTGTTTTTCAGTTCAGAGATTGTATTCTTCATTTCTTCCTGGTTCTTATTAATAGTTTCTATGTCCTTTTTTTATGCTGGTGTAGTTCTCTGTAAGTTCCCTGTAATTTTCTTGGAGCTGTTGGTAACTTTCTTGGAGGCTGTCATAGTTATTTTTGAGGGTGTGGAGTACATTGAGCTTCTTTACCACCATTATTCTGAATTCCATGTCTGACATTTCGATTACGTCTATTCCATCTACCTCTCTTTCTGAGGATTCTTCTTTTCCTTTCATTGGGAGGTTGTTTCTGTGTATTACTATGTTGGATTCTTCTTGATTTTGTTTTTTGAATTTGTCTCTTTTGATTTCCCTCCTCTGATGTATGAGATTCTTTATAGAGATCTGGGGTTTTCAGTGGTGCCGTCTCTTAGATCTCCTGAGCCTGATGTTCTTGGGGTACCCTTTAAATTGTTTGTTTATGGTGTCAGATGCTCTTTGGTGGGACCTTCCCTTTGGCTAGTGGATTGAGAGTCACTCTGTCCATCTTGTTTTTAGTTCTTTTGTGGAGATGCTGTTAAAAACACAAACACACAGCCCAGGCAAGAAACCCACACCCTCAAAGATATCCCCCATCCTCTATCCCACTATTGGCAGCAAATGAGCCAGTATTAATATAAATGTAGAGAGGTTAGGGCTATTATACTATAGGAGAAATGGATAAGAATTGTTTTAAATGAAGAGAAAGATGATTTTCGAGAGGGAGGATGATAGAGTAATAATAGTAGCAAGTAGCGCTAAGACTGTGTAAGACAATAAGTAATATTTACATTGTATGTTAATAAAAAAAGAGAGAGGGAAGAATGCAGGAAACAGTAAGAAAGTGGTAGTGTATAGTATTAGATTTATATAGTAGTTATATGCTATATATTTAGTGTGAAAAGGAGGCTAAACAAAACAAAAAAACAAAAATTAAAGATGAAGGATGGGAGTGAGAGATGGTATGAAACTGATTAAAGAGATAATTCAAAGAGAAAAAGAAAGAGAAAAAAAGTATTAAAAAAAAGAAAAAAATGAGAAATAAAAAGTTTTTACTCAGTTCAGCCTTTGTGTGCAGTCTTCTTTTTCTGGATCCACACCTGGTCAAAATTCCATGTGTTTCAAATTTTTTCCTGTTGGCTGGCTGTGAGGAGCTCTGGCTGGTTTCTATGGCTGCTTTTGTATTCCTCAGGGACTGTTGTAACTATCTTCTGTGAGCCGCAGAATTGGGTCTGTCTCCCCACTTGTCCTGTGGCACCCTCCAGCAGTCCTCAGGTTTCTCTAGTAATGCTCTTCTGTTGGCAAGCCAGTGCGCATGTTCCTAGTCCCTGCCCTACTTTGGATCCTGCCTTCACTCCTCCTCGCAAGAAGTCTCTATGTTCCAAGCTGCAGCACTGGGCCGTGACCGTCCCTGGGTGGCAGTGCCTGACGGTTCACCTGCGCGCACTACCCGCCCGCTTTGGGCCCTGACCAGGACCGTGTTTCTAACACAGCTTTCCCGGCCCAATTCCACATTTTTCTGATCAGTGGTGCAGCGATGGATACGCGTACCCGGTATGTGGTGCCGCCGTCCCAGACTCAGTTCACACAGCTTCCCATATATGGGTCGTTCGCTGTCTCACTGTTCGCCTGCATGCCCTGCCCGTGGGTCTGGAGCTGTGACCCAGACTGTGTTTCTAACGCAGCTCTCCCGGCCCAGTTCCGCTCCTCTCTTTTAAGTGGCACAGCGATGCGCGCACCTGGGGCGTGGGGTTGCCAGCCCACCGGGGAAACTCCACCCAGATTCAGATCACACAGCTTCCCATAGACAGGGCTGCTTGCCGTCCTCCCACACCTCTAGCCGCTTCACGGAAACCTTTCTATCGTTTCCCTACGGGACTCTGCTGGTCCCCGCACCCACAGTAGGCAGCATTCTCCAAGCAGATTCCGGGCGGTGAGCCGATCTGCAGGTGTCCCTCTGTGTGGTCCAGTAGGAACGCAGGGCTTGGTGGGTCCAGCAACTCCTCCCAAGAGCGCTGGCAAGCCTTCTGCCCTTTTCCACTCTGCTCTCGCTCTCCCTTTCCCACTTGAGCTGTCAGTAGTTTGTACTCGCTCACTCATCTCTCTGTCCCTATCCCAAGCTTTTCACGATAGGAGCAAGCAGACAACACTGCTACTTACTCCTGCGCCATCTTCCTCCACCTGAGATTTAAGCTTCTTACTCAAATTTATTCTGTACATGTTTCTCTCTTTCCCTGGTTTCTCCCTACCTGCAAGGATTATGGCCAAACTCCTCCTCTGGCTGTAAAAGGCACTTTATGACCTGGCCCCACTGCTCATCTCTCCAAGCTTCATCTTTCACGTCCTTGGAGGTTGTGATCCAGCAATGCTAAAATACTTAGGCCTCTCTTTGTAAATGTTCCTTCTTTCCAAATCTCCTACTGGTCTTTTTAGGGTTCAGTTAAGATCTCACCTCCTATGAGAAAACCCTGAAGATGAGGTTAAATTCTGTCCTCTGCTTACAGCATCCTATGCCTCTTTCTACATAAAACTTATCCCACTTTACTATTACTATTATCCCACTAACAGCAAACTTCTGGGAGGAGGGAATGACAGGTCTTATTACATTTGCTGTTGGACTTCAGAGTGCCTACTAAGAACAGTTAATAAGTGAATCATTGCCTAAGGGGTTCCTATGCTAGCCTTGGAGGAAAGGTACATGTGTTGGAGGGAAAAGATGTGTGTGTGTGTGTGTGTGTGTGTGTGTGTGTGTGTGTGTGTGTGTGTGTGTGTGTGTGTGTGTGTGTTGATCAGGGAAGACAGAGGTTCCTATCAAACTTTAAAGAAAGAATTAGCCTAACAAATGAGAGTAGAGGATTGGGAGGCATGCTAGGCATAAAGGGCAGCAGAAACAAAGGCTTAGAATTAGAGAAATGGGTGTGGCAGAAATAAATTCTTTGTAGACAAGGAAACCAACATATTCAATGACAGAAAGAATACAGATTTCAACAAATGGTACTGGGACAACTGGATATCTATATACAAAAGAATAAAATTTGACCCTTACCCCATATCGTATACAGAAATCAACTTAAAAAAATGCATCAGACTTAAATTGTGACAGTTAGAACTATGAAACTCTAAGAAGAACATAGTTGTAAACCCTGATGATTTTGGATACTGGGAAGACAGCTAGTTTAGATTAAGACCATTCTTTAACTTCTATATCTTCACTAACTGGCACAATTTCTGGTATATAGTAGGTGCCCAACAAATGTGTGAAACAAGTGATTCAATGCAAACGTCTCGGTAAATGAATACGTCTTCAAAAGGCCAAAGCTAGAAAAAAATGTTTTAAAAGTGAAACTAGCCCTGGCTGATGTGGCTCAGTGGATTCAGTGCCGGCCTGTGAACCACGGGGTTCAATTCCCAGTCAGGGCTCATGCTTGCATTGCTGGTCAGGTACCCGGTTGAGGGTGTGCAAGAGGCAACCACACATTGATGTTTCTCTCCCTCTCTTTCTCCCCCCCCCCGTTCCCCTCGCTCTAAAAATAAACAAATAAAATCTTTAAAACTTTTTCTTTAAGTGAAACTACCCAAAATACAAAATTAGAACATACTGGGCAAGTATTAATTAGCAGCTCCTAAAAAAAAAAAAAAAAATGGCAGGTGAGGCAGGGCCCTGGAAAAAACATTTATATTGAGGATACATAAACAGAGACACCAAACTTTTGCAACTATGTTTAAAAAAAAATAAAAGCAAAGCTATGCTAAAGGAAGTTTCCTTGTAAGACCAAGGTAGACTAAAATGGAATTTAGGTGTTTTGCTATACCCAAGATGTTTAAATTATTATTTATAACTTATACATGTATATATATCTTTATAGTTACAGGTTAAGGGGAGGGATCCACATTTTCTTCCTATCATTTTGACCTTGCTTACATTTACTCAGCTATATTTAAATCATGAACAATTTCAACAGCATATTTTGAGAACTCTAGTTTAATAGTGACCATGATTTTTCAGGATATATTAGATTTCATAAGTGTGCATGCCCCCAGGGTTCTAAGGGGTTGTTTGCCCACTATTACTTCATGATCACAAAGGCTTGATTTTGAGTTGAAACTGCAAGAAGAAAATCCATCCTTTTTTAGGTGAACTCTTACTGCCCCGCTATGTCATATCCTTTAGTTTATAGTAAACTCTCTCACAAATGAGTCACTGGTCACAAGAGAGGTTGTCATTTAGAGAAATTTCAATGTAAGCCCCTGACCACCAATAAACACAACCGCTATATTATCACTGAAGGCAGCACATGTACTGCAATGCTTATTCTCATTAGAGAAAACTTAAGAGCATTGCAAAACAATCCTTCAAAAGAAAACTTGTAAGAGATAGAGAATTGAAACATATGGGATAAAATGTGATTCAAACCCAACACCTCATATACAAAGTGAGTTATTGTTTTGTCACCCTTTGTATGTGGGAACTAACAAAATAACAAAAAGGGTAAAGTACAATAAACCTCATCAAGATCCCTGCCAACTACACTGCATATCTAGGAATACTTGACTTCACCTGAGCATTTACCAAAAATTCTGAGGAAAATAAGCCTTTCTGGTTCACCTTGAACCAAAGACAAAAACAAGTACAGAGAGAATAATATTAAAAGTGTTATTAATTGTCCTGTGTGTTTATGTTCTAACTTTTGAATACTTCAGTTCTTATGTGTTTCCAATGTAACAAAAGCCAATTTCATAGCAGGGTCAAAGATTTCGAACTTTACCTTTCCCTAATATAAAGAATTACAGTATAATATGTCAAGGTGCATATTAATAAAAAGGAAGCTGATACATTACTTAAATATTTTACTAAATTTCACATCTTCGTATCAATAATAAAAAATAGCAATATAACTGTGCAATTGAACTTATAGAATGCTAAGGAAGTGTTACAGTAATAAATACAATAAAAAATTACAATGAGGCATCTGCCATATCGCACCCGAGGTGGGCAGCTGCTGACCAGCTCCTTAGCTGGGAGCTGCTTGGAGGCTTCCTCCTGCCAGGGGTGCACCAACCAGTGAACACTCGCAGGGAGTCAATGAGAGGGTTTGGCTGAAAAGGCCAGAGGCGTGGGAGGACAGTGAACAACCTGGACTGGGAGTCTAGGTGGGGACCACCTTGGCTGCAACCCGGGACTGAAAGCTCTGCGCTCTGGGCATGCACAGCGCTCGGGCCAGGGCTCCACTAAGCAAAGGGGCAGCTCTGTGTCACGGAGAGCAACACATATGGGAAAGCTACGGCAGAACTATAGACTTGGTGGGGACCCCAGACAAGCAGGAGGCGCACATCCCCGCCATTTGAGCGATCGCGCCAGGGCCCTACCGAACAGAGGGGCAGTTTTGAGCCGAGAAGGGCCCATACAGGAAAGCTGCAGCAGAACTGCAGACTCGATGGAGACCACAGGCCAGCAGGTAGCGCGCGCAGGCATATAGGCAGGGATGTGAGCGGATGCTGTAACTTGGGAACAGAGACAGAACTGGAGGCAGAGCAGAAATTACTGGCATGTACACGCTGGCCCATCAGCAGAACAACGTTGCTGGACAAGCATGAGGAGGGCTGAGGGTGCCACAGGACGGGACAGCTAAATGCAGCTCACAGCAAAGCGGCGGCAGGCCCACAAGTAAGAGACTAGCAACCCCAGAATCAAGCTAGATCTCCCCACAGCCAGCCAACCAATCAGAAAAGATTTGAAACCCATGGAATTTTGACAAGGGGCAGATCCAGAAAAAAAGGAGACTGTTCCTAAAGGCTGAAATGAGTAAAAACTCTTTCATTTTTTTCCCTTTTTCCTCTCTTTCTTTTCCTTCCCTTCCCTTTCTTTTTTGTTTTTTCTTCCCTTCCCCTTCTTTTCTTTCTCTCTCTCTTTCTATTTTTTAATTTTTTATTTTTTAAAAAACTCTTTAAGCTGTTTCCTACCTTCTATCCCTCCTATCCTTCTGCTTTACTTTTGTTTGTCTGTTTGTCTAATTTGTTTATCCTCCCTCTCACACTAAACATATAGCATCTAACTGCTATATAAACCTAATACTATACACTTCCACTTTCTCACTTCATTCTGCATTCTTCCTTCCTTTGTAAACATACAGTGTAAATATTACTTGCTGTCCCACATAGCCTTGACCTTACTTGCTACTATTATTATTCTATCACCTTCCCTCTCAAAAATCATCTTTCTTTCATTTAAAACAACTCCTATCTGTTTCTCCTAGAAGTCTTAATCTCTCTACATTTATATTAATACTGGCTCGTTTGCTGCTGATAGTGGGATTGTGGGTGGAGGATATTCGGGAGGGTGTGCATTTCTTGCCTGGGTTGTGTGCTTAAGTTTTAACAGCATCCCCACAAAAGAACTCAAGATAAGGTGGGCAGAGTGACTCTCAATCAACTAGGCAGAGGGAAGGATCCACCAAAGACTAACTGAAATACAACCAGACAGCTTAAATAAATGGCATAAAGGGCAACACAAGAGCATTAGGCTCAGAAGATCAAAGAGACTATACCACTGAATCCCTCAGGTCTCCCATAAAGACTCTCATATCACAGAAGTGGGAAATCAAAGCAGACAAATCTAATAAACAAAAACAAACAAGAAGAATTCAATATGGGGAGACACAGAAATAACCTCCCAATGAAAGGTAAAGAGGAATCCCCAGAAAAAGAGATAGATGGAATAGACATAAGCCAACTAACACACATCCAATTTTAAAAAAAGGTTATAAAGAAACTAAATGACCTTGACAACCTCAAAGAAAACTCGACAAACTCCAGGGAAATTACCAGCATCTCCAAAGAAACTTAAAGAATTGCAGGGAAGCTACAAGGAACTTACATAGAACTACACCAGCATTAAAAAGGACATAGAAACTATTAATAGGAACCAGGAAGAAATGAAGAATACAATTTCTGAACTGAAGAACAACACAGTAGAATCAATCAAAAGCAGGTTAAACGAAGCAGATCAGATCAGTGAGTTAGAGGACAATGTAGAAAAAAATTCCCAGACAAAACAACAAAATGAAAAAAGACTCAAAAAGAATGAAGAGAGCTTAAGGGAATGGCAGGACAACATGAGACTAAACAACATGAGAATCATAGGAATACAAGAAGGAGAAGAGGAAATAGGGCTAGAAAACCTGATTGAAAAAATAATGACAGAAAATTTTCCTAACCTGGAGAGAGAAAACGTCATGCAAATCCAGGAAGCACAGAGGGTCCCTTTGAAGATAAACCCAAAAAGGCCCACTCCAAAGCACATCATAATTAAAATGGCAACATTCAAAGACAAAGAGAGAATCCTAAAAGCATCAAGAGAAAAACAGCAAATAAAATACAAGGGAGCTCCAATAAGACTATCAACTGACTTTTCAAGTCAGAAGGGAATGGCAAAAAATATTGCAAGCAATGAAAAACAAAGGCCTACAACCAAGACAACTCTATCCAGCAGGGCTCTCATTCAAAATGGTAGGTGAAACAAGGAGTTTCTCAGACAAAAGAAGACAAAAAGAATACATCTCCACCAAACCAGCATTGCAGGAGATCCTAAAGGGAATGCTTTAAGAAAAAGGAGACCATTCCCAGTTAGGGCACACGACAAGGTTGCACGTCAGATCCCCAGTTGGGGGCATGAGTGAGAGGAACCACACAGTGATGTTTCTCTCCCTCGCTTTCTCCTTTCATCTCTCTCTAAAAATAAATAAATAAACAAATAAAAATATATTTTTAAAAAAGGAGAAGAAAAAAAGAGAACACAACTACAAAGGGAAATGAATAAATACCTATCAATAATAACCTTAAATGTAAATGGATTAAATGCTCCAATTAAAAGACATAGGGTAGCGGAATGGATATGAAAACATGACCCACATATATGCTGTCTACAAGACACACACCTCAAAACAAAAAATTTATACAGACTGAAAGTGAAGGAATGGAAAAAAAGTATTTCAAGCAAATGGACATGAAAAAAAGGCTTGAGCAGCAATACTTATATAGACAAAACAGATTTCACAGCAAAGGCCATAAAAAGAGACAAGTAAGGACATTACATAATACTGAAGGGAAAAATCCATTAACAAGATATAACCCTTATAAACATATATGCACCCAACATAGGAGCATTCAAATAGGTAAGGAAAATTTTGAAAGACTTCAGGAAGGATATAGACAACAACGCACTCATAGTAGGAGACTTTTAAAACCCCATTGTCAACAATGGACAGATCTTCGAAGCAAAGAAACATCAAGGATATGGAGGCATTGAACAGCACTCTAGATCAAATGGACTTAGTTGATATATATAGGACTTTTCACCCCAAAGAAGCAAAATGTACCATTCTTCTCAAGAGCACATGGAACATTTTCAAAGATAGAAAACATGGTAGGACACAAAACAAGCCTAAACAAATTCAAGAAAATTGAAACTATATCAAGCATATTCTCAGATCATAATGGCTTAAAACTGGAAATCAACTTCAAGGAAAAAAACTCAAAAACATTCAAACTCATGGAGAATGAATAACATGCTATTAAATAAAGAATGGATTAACAATGACATCAAGGAAGAAATCAAAAAGTTTCTAGAAACAAATGATAATGAACACACAACAACCCAAAACCTATGAGATACAGCGAAGCAGTTCTGAGAGGAAAGTTCATAGCAATAGAGGCCTACCTAAAAAGGATAGAAGAATGTTTAATAAAAAATATAACCCTACCGCTACAAGAACTAAAGGAAGAACAACAAGCAAAGCCCAGAGCAAGTAGAAAGAAGGAAATCATCAAGATCAGAGCAGAATTAAATGACATATAGACTAAAAACAATCCAAAAGATCAACAAAAGCAGGAGCTGGTTCTTTGAAAAGATAATCAACAAGTCTTTAACCAGGCTCATCAAGAAAAAAAGAGAGAGAACCCAAATAAATATAAACATAAATGAAAGAGGAGAAATCACAACCAATACCACAGAAATACAAAATTGTAAGAAATTATTATGAACAACTGTATCACAAGAAATTGGACAACCTAAATGAAATGGACAAACCTCTGGAAACATAATCTTCCAAAACTGTATCAAGAAGAAACAGAAAGCCTGAACAGACCAATAACAACAAGTGAAATTGAAGCATTACACAAAAAACTCCCAGCACACAAAAGCCCTGGACTGGATGCCTTCACAAAACATTTAGGAAAGAAATAACTCCTATCCTTCTCAAACTATTCCAAAAAAATCCAAGAGGAGGGAAAACTTCCAAACTCGTTCTATGAAGCCAGTATTACCCTAATCCCAAAACCAGGTCAAGACACAACAAAGAAAGAAAACTACAGGCCAATATCACTGATGAACACAGATGCTAAAATCCTCAAAAAAATATTGGAAAACCAGATCCAACAACACATTAGAGAGATTATACACCACGATCGAGTTGGATTCATCCCAGGGATACAAGGATGATTATTTAATATTCGCAAGTCAATAAAGGTAATACACCACATAAAGACAAAAAACATGATCATATCAATAGATGCTGAAAAAGCATTTGATAAAGTACAACACCCATTTACAATGAAAACTCTCAGCAAAATGGGAATAGAGGGAGCATACCTCAACATAATAAAACCATATATGAGAAACCTGAAGCCAACATCATACGCAATGGGCAAAAACTGAGAGCATCCCCCCTGAGATAAGAAATAAGACAAGGATGTCCACTCTCTCCACTCCTATTCAACATAGTCTTGGAAGTTCTATCCACAGCAATCAGACAAGAAAGAGAAATTAAAGGCATCTACATTGGAAAAGAGAAGTAAAACTGTCATTATTTGCAGAAGACATGATAGTGTACATAGAAAACCCTATAGACTATACAAAAAAACTACTCGACCTAATAAGTGAATTTGGCAAAATAGCAGGTTACAAAGTCAGTATTCAGAAATTAAAGGCGTTTCTGTACACTAACAATAAAATATCAGAGATAGAAATTAGAAGAAAAATCCCATTTATCATAGCAACAAGAAAAATAAAGTACCTAGAAATAAACTTAACCAAGGAGGTAGAAGACCTGTACTTTGAAAATTATGTAACAGTGAAGAAAGAAATTAAGGAAGATACAAATAAGTGGAAGAATATACCATGTTCATGGATGGGAAGAATCAACATCATTAAAATTCCCATACTACCCAAGCAATTTATAGATTCAATACAATCCCTATTAAAATACCAACCACATATTTCACAGACCTAGAACAAATACTTCAAAAATTTATATGGAACCAAAAAACACCTTGAATAGCCACAGCAATCTTGGGGAAGAAGAACACAGTAGGAGGAATCACAATACCTGATATCAAACTATACTACAAGGCCATGGTAATCAAAAAAGTCTGGTACTGGCATAAGAATAGACATATAGACCAATGGAACAGAACAGAGCACCCAGAAATAAACCCAGGTCTATATGGTACTAATATTTGACAAAGGGGGAAGGAACATAAAGGGAGTGAAAAGAGCCTCTTCAACAAATGGTGTTGGGAGAACTGGACACAGACATGCAACATAATAAAACTAGACCACCAACTTACACCCTCTACCAGAATAAACTCAAGATGGATCAGAGACTTAAATGTAAGCCGTGGCAGTATAAAAGTTCCAGAAGTAAACATAGGTACAAAAATTACAGATATCCCACGAAGCAACATTTTTACTGATATATCTCCTAAGTCAAGGGAAATAAAGGAATGAATAAACAAATGCGAATACATCAAACTAGAGTTTCTTTTTCAGCTCAGCAAAAGAAAACACAAGCAAGATGAAAAGGAAACCAACCTAAGGGAAAATATATTTGCCAATGATACCTCAGACAAGGGATTGATTTCCAAAATATATAAAGAACTTACACGACTCAACATCAAGAAGGCAGACAACACAATTCAAAAATGGGCAAAGCACCTGAACAAACACTCCTACAAAGAAGACATACAGAGGGTCCATAGACATATGAAGGAATGCTCAACATCACAAGCCATCAGAGAGATGCGCATAAAAACCACAATGAGATACCACCTCACACCAGTGAGAATGGCCATCATCAACAAATCAACAAACAACTTGTGCTGGCAAGGATGTGGAGAAAAGGGATCCGTGGTGCACTGCTGGTGAGAATGCAAACTGGTGCAGCCACTATGGAAAACAGTATGGAATTATCTCAAAAAACTAATAATGGTACTGCCTTTTGAACCAACAATTCCATTGCTAGGACTATATCCGAAGAATCCTGAAACAGCAATTCAAAAGATCCTATACACCCCTATGTTCATAGCAGCACTATTTACAATAACCAAGTGCTAGAAACAACCTAAGTGCCCATCTTTAGATAAGTAGATCAAAAAACTGCTACATTTACACAGTGGAGTACCATGTAGCAGAAAGAAAGAAGGAATTTCTACCATTTGCAACAACATGGATGGAACTAGGGAGAATTATGCTTAGCAAAAGAAGCCAGGCAATGAAAGAAAAATACCTTATACTATCACCTATTACAGGAAACTAATGAACACACAAACAAATGAGCAAAGCAGAACCAGAGGCAGGTAAACAAGGAGCAGACTAACAGTGACAAGGGGGGAGGGGGAAGGGAGAGAACGGGGAAAGAAGGGGAAGGGTCTAGTCAAAGAACGGGTATAAATGACCCATGGACATAGACAACTGGGTGGGGACTGACGTGGGAGAAAGGGTGGGCAGGGTGTGGGGAAGCAACAGGGAAAAAAAGTGGGACTAAGGTAATAAAATCAAACAAATTTTAGTAGGGGGAAAAATATAAAGAATGGAAATGAAATTCTAGTGAATATTAGAAGGACAAGAATTTTCCTTCACACTGTATATTTTTCTCCCTATCTGATCCCTCCAGAAATTGACATTGTAAAGAAGTAAGTGATGACATAAGGTTCTTTGCATGAAACTAATAAGACCAGTTGTTAATAGAGATTTTGTTGACCAAGACTTCGACTGGAATGTCATGCCTAAAGGAGACATGCCTGAGCTCTGGTTGTTACCAAAAAGCCCTGAGGAACTAAGATTGACTTTAGAAGGTAACAAAATCCCATGAGAAAAAAGGTCTGATACCTAGGCTGAATGTGCGGTCCATAGCAATCTTTCCAGGGAAGGAATGAAGGTTCCTTTCCTGAAGGATGGCTAGAAGCGACCTTAAAGCACAATGGAAAACCTGAAGGACTTGGAAAAAACAGGTGTGTACAGGCAAGGCTGCATAGCAGGTATGTGGCTCAGCTTGTGCCCTGAAGGTCAGACTGAAGGTCACCCTAAATATTCCTTGTGTAAGTTCCAGCAAAGCAGACTTAAAAGATCATAAGTGACCATTTGCTGCTCTTGTTGTGTTCATGCAAATGAACAGGATAAATTAACAATGGACCTAATGCAGTCCCTTTAATGACAAGGAGGGTAATTAATCTTAAGGAGAAAAACCGTGATCCAAGGAAAATCACAACGCAGTAGTACACTATAAAGTAGTGCAGCTAACCGTCTCTAAAGTTTCTTTTCATTTGTAAGTTAAACTATGTCTGTGGCATCATCAAAGATGCTTAATTTACAGGCAAGAAGAATGTCAAATGCCTGGCAACTGGATGTCTTTCCAATAAGACAGTCTTATAGATTTAGAGACTGGTTTGTGGGTTATATTGCATACATTAACATGTGTTTTCTGTTTTCAAAAGGCATAAGCCTATGATCTCATTACCTGAGTGATTGTCTGTATGTATAGGCCTCACTTAATCCTGTCTGCATCACTGCCTCCCGAGACTCAACTGTTTGGCTGAACTAAGTGGCTGGGTTCATGAAGAACGGGGTGGTCTGTGGGATTCACCTTAAAACGGGTTTCTCTTTTCTATCCTAATGGCTTGGACAGAAAGGACCCAGAGGTCTGAGAGGGAGGAAACCTAAAATATTTCCCTCAGCCCAAGCTAAGTATAGTGGGCAAAAGGGTTTTGGACAGGTATGACATGCCTGGCACACCTTCCTCCAAAGAAGCCCTTTTTTTTCCCCCTAATGTGGGACATTGAAAAATTAATGCCTTGCCTGTTGTCATCTAGTGGTTATAGATTGAATTATGTCTTTTAACCCTTTTGCCAAATCTGTTTCCCCCAGAATACAACAAGGATGCCAGCCTGTTAAATCAAGCACGCCATTGTCCAGGGACAGCCAACCGACCTGGAGTCTGCAAGATCCTTCCCCATGTGGGAAGGCCACCCTCCCCTCCATACCCTTACTCTTATTAGGGATTCTTGGACCCAAGGGTAGATAGGACGACAACCATGCCCAGCTTGAAGCAGCTAGAGGAGCATGAGACCATTGCCCATTGTCCTTCATAAGATTATAAAGGGTCTTATGTCTGAGAGGGGGCATTGTTACTTTTTATTGTTATAAAAATTAATTAATTTAAAAATTAATAATAATAATATAGGAAAGGGAGAAACCAGAGAGCTTGTATGCTGACCCATGGGCATGGAATGGGGGCGGGTGTTGCTGGGGTAGGTGGGTACTGGGTAGAGGGGAGCAAAGGGGAAGAAATTTTAACTATTGTGATAATATAATCAATATAATATACTTTTAAAAAATTACGATGAAGTAAAAAATGGGCAGGAAATCAAATTTCATCATCTCTGGAAATCAGACTACCTGACGTCAGCTCACCGATATGACCCTTACTAGCTAGCTCTGACACACTGCAGTAAGTCACTTACCTAATCTGTCTGTACATCTACATCCTCATCTATAAAATAGGAATAATGACAGTACCTCAGGATTGTGGGTGAAGATTAAATGAAGTAACAGAGGGAATGTGACTAGAACAGTGCCTGGCACCTAGAAAGCTCGTAGTACCTGTTAACAACTATCATAATCATGATTGTAATCATTTCAGGAAGCACACTTCCATAGTGGGCAGTAATCAGAAACCCAATTATATCACTGAATTAAAAAATTATTTTTAAATCTTCATCCAAGGACACATTTATTAATATTTTTAGAGAGAGGGGAAGGGGGAAAGATAAACATTAGCGTGAGAAAAACATCCATCAGTTTCCTCTGGTACTGCCCTGTCCAGGAATCAAACCTGCTACCTAGGTATGTGCCCTTATGGAGATTGAACCTGCAACCTTTTGGTGCATGGGACGACAGACACTTCAACCAACTGAGAAATCCAGCCAGGGTTATACTGCTGAATTTTGTATTTAATTATTTGGAGGTTTTCAGAATGTTTGGGTATTAAGCTGGAAAATGCATAGTTTAAAAGGAAAAAAATAATGCTTCCACAAAGGTACTAAACACTAAAAAGTTTGTTTAGACTCTAGGAAGGAAAAAAAAAAAAATGTGGTTGACCTGAATAATTCACTTCTTCTAAGTACAGAATATCGCCTGTATACAAAGTTAGATCTAAACACTTCAGAGGAAACATGAACAGTGCCTTATGCAAGTTTTGTAAAATAGTGATTTTTAGCAGGCTATGTAGCTGATACGACATGTTGGACTACTTAGGTCTTTATTTAAAAATTTTAATTGATTTTAAATTATGTCATGTTTAGCTGCTAGCTCCACATTACTACTCACCAAATTAAAGTCTATCCTCAGATATCAAACCTAAAAACATAAAATATATTAAAATAATATCTAACAATAAAAATGGTATTATATTTTCACATTACACATAAGTCAGAATATTTTCTGAAAGTGAAAAGCTGTATCTTATTTTAAAATTTATTTCTATTTTTTACTTCAGAGAGAGGGGAAGGGAGGGAGAGAGGGAGAGAAACATCGATGTGAGAGAGAAACATGGATTGGTTGCCTTCCATAAGCACACCAACCAAGGACTGAACCTGCAACCTAAGCATGTGGCCTGACAAGAAATTGAATTAGCACCTTTCAGTTTGTGGGACCACGCTCAACTGAGCCACACTGGCCAGGGCAAGGTGTTATATGTGTTATATGTTATGTTTCTAACATATGACTTATCCATCTTTAGTAACTTTCATACTAATATACAAAGCCTAGGAATCCTGAGATATATTAGTACATTTCTATTGGAACGACATACATTCTACATCTAAAATGGAGTTAATTCATTACCATTCTCAATATATAACTCAGTCAAAAAAAACAAAAACAAACAAACCCACCATCACCACCAACAAAACCCCCACCACACTATTCTAGGCAGATGCCCTTAGAATAAAGATCTTATTTCAACATGACTCATTTAGGAACTGCTTTTAAGATTGCGTGAGGTATATTCAAGTATCTTCATGTCTTAAATAACATAAGACTCTATAAATTGTACACATGACTTTTTGAGTCAGAGAAATACCTAAGCGTAATTGTAGTGGCCTTGACAATTAATAAATCTAACTTTCAAGTATTTAAGAATAAATACCAGAGGGAAAAATAGAAATGAGCTGTTACAATCTTAGGGTTTAGGTTTCCTGGTTCTGTTAGTTTGCATCCTCAGCCTGAGTTATTTTTTAGAAAAAGAATTCAATGTTCCCAGCATATACTCTTTTCAGTTTATATGGCAACATAGTACCATGTGCTGAGAAGATGGAGAATTGTCCCTTGCAATATGTGGTTCTGTTAAGCAAATCAAGGCCTGAATTCAATTATACTGAAGTCATTTGAGTTGTTTAGTTTTTAAAGGATTTTCTATCATTTATCCACTATAGTTCATTTTTAATTGGTCTTTATTTCCCATCTTTTCTGCCAATCTCACCGCACAAGCAACTTAATTTACTTTAGCTTTACTTTTGTAACTCACAGCAATGAGTCCTTACAAAAGTTCAGACCTTCCCTAGCTGGTGTGGCTCAGTGGATTGGGTGCCAGCCTGAGAACCAAAAGGTTAGCAGTTCAATTCCCAGTCAGGGCACATGCCTGGGTTGTGGGCTTGCTGGGTCCCCCGTTGAGGGCATGCAAGGGACAGTGCATCTCTCACACATCGATGTTTCTCTTTCTCTCCCTCTCTTTCTCCCTCCAGTCCCTTCTCTCTAAAAAAATTAATAAAATTTTATAAAACATTTTTAAAAGTTCAAATCTTTTTCATTATAGAAACTATTTTTTTAACCAATACAGACCATTTGAGGTTTACTTAAAAATAAACCTTCTTAAATAAATATAACAGCAATTCCTTTACACACACATTTGTTCATATTTCCCCTCAGGAAAGTACGGAACAACATATCCTTTTTTATTCACCTTCAAATTAAGCAACTTTATTAACAAAACAAAAGAGGGGATAGCATTTCTTTTATTCCAATCAGGTTGCAAGCAAAATCACAGGAACAAAGCATGGGTTGCTGGAAGGAGGATAAATTCTTCAAGACCAGGATGTGCTATTTGCTCTCCATAGCAAGCAAACTTCACTACAAGATAGTAAGAGTAGATTCCAATCTAAGCTAATATCACTGATAAGAATACCGTGCAAACATTAGCCTCTGCTCATATTTATTAATACTTAAGAACCACAAATCTAGTAAAAAAAAAAAAAACACATACTAATCTTAGAACCAGATTCTACACAAACTAGCAGAAATTAAGGCTCACCAAAATAAATGCAACCAAAATTTTAACTGCAGGGTCAACGGAAATAATTTTATATTAATGAGACTGGTAAGAACTTAAATGCTGGGTTATTTCTTCCTCCTTTCACAGCAAAAGGTTTTTTGTTTTTTTTTTGCTATAAGTATGGTACAGTTTATATACTTTACTCACTTATGAAATATATTGATCTCCAAGTATTTCCATAAAATTGGTAAACATATAAAGTCAATTGTTTATTTTCCTTCAGCCGAACCAGTCTCATCTGAAACATTTAAGTTCTTCTATAATAAATTTAAGAATCTTGTTGGACAATGGCAACAACTACTTTCCATGCTTCCTGACATACACAACGCCTATTGCCAAGACTGTAGAAAGGTGAGATACTACTTGCAGAAGTTATATGGGGCATTGAATAAGAAACAAGAATTTATAGATTACTACATCTAGAGTATGTAGCAACAAATGCACTACTGATACATCGAAATATTTTTAATACTCTTTTTGAAAATATAAGTTATTAGTTGATATGCAGTGGTGTAAGAAAAACACACAGTAAAACCATCATGCCTATTTAGAACTTCAACAATACAGGCCACTGCAACACTGCACATTCAGAGCAGACAGTTAAGTACTTGGGAACACAGAACAATTATTTTTCACTCAATTTAAAAAATCACCCAGTAATAATGTTCAGTTAATTTCCTGAAGTTTCATGGCATATATTCAGGTCTTCGGAGGGTTAAAAAATTATTTTTTAAGAGGCAGAGTTGCTAATGATTTTAGATGCTGAAGCATCTTTATTCCTGAATTTGTTCACATTTTATAACAAGGGAGGGGGTACAAGAATATTCAAAATTACCAACTTCTTTAATGCATTATTCAGATATGTCAGCGTCTTCCTGAAACTTTTGGATCTAAAATATCTGAAATCTACAAAGAGATGCCACTGAAAATCAGTTGCCATTGTGATTTGATAATGACTACAGCTACTTACTACTCTTTCTTCACGCCCTTTGACCAGAACAGTGGAGCTCTCTGAAGTTCCAATACTGGACAGAAAAAGAAGCTAAAGGAGATCTTAAACCCTCTTTGCAAGGCAGGAGGCGGCGACAGAAGCGACCCCGCTTCTAAGCATCTACCCACACTTCAGGCCCGGATCCCACTGGGAGAAGATATTTAGGAAAAGACAAGCCCTTGCAGCCACTTCATGCAGATACAGGCCCTTCTTGAAGGGATCTCCTACCTGCGGCTGGCCCTCGCCTATCCCCAGCTCTCCCTTGCGGGGCTGGGCCCCCGAAAGGGCACCCTCTTCTCCTTGCCCGCTTCTGATTCCGGTAGGAGCCAGGGCCTCTAGCAGGAGAGGAAGCGGGTCTCCAGTGGCGTCCTACAGGCCCCAAGTCCGCTCCTTCCCTCCCAAACAACATCCCGCCTAGCGTGCCCTAGCCCTCATGGAGTAGCACTAGGGAAGAGGGCTCCAGGCCTTTCTCCCACCAAGGCCGACAAGAAAAGGGAGGGAAAGAAGGGCGAAAATGGGCCCTGCCCTGGACCGAAGTACCTTGTAGAAAGCACCGTTGGAGCCCCGCACTTCCACCACCAGCTCCTCCATCTTCTCGACAGCCCTGCTGGCGCCAGGAGTCCGCCCCGGAGAGGTGGACAGCGGGAGCTCAAGGCCCAGCCGCCGCCGCCGCCGCCGCCGCCGCCTCCTGCTCTAACCGTCGGCTCACCGCCAGCTCTGAGACTACCCCTCACCGGAAGTGAAACCGAAACGGAGCAGAACGCCTATCTGAGGCCAATTGCTCTGGCCGTTCCGCGTGTAAACAGTGAAGCCGCGTCACGTGACCGACGCCGACCCTCCCCCAAGAGTTTGGCACCCCCCCCAGCCCCGCCCTCTCTCTCCGCGCGGGTCCTGGAGCACACGCGTGCGCTCTTCTGACAGTTTGCTGGCGTCGGGAGGCCGGGCCCAACGCTAGGAGCACTGGCTTGGGTACTCGGACTCAGAGGAACGCGGAAAGGCGGGAAGGTTGGAGACAGGCTGTACCGCTGGAGGAGGTCAGGCCGCCTGGCGTCCCCTGGAGAAGGCTAGAGTGCTCATTCCTGTAGAAGGACAAAAGGAGGCGTGGGAAAGGGCCTGCCATAGCGATCATATGCATTCACTTATCAGAGTTCTGGCTGGCTTGGTTTGGAGGTATTTTGTTTTGTTTTTTAAGTGAGGCAGAGCCTGATTAAGGTGGAGGTGGGGTGGAAGAACAGGAATAACGGTGAAAAAATAGATTGAAGACTCTGAACTAGTAACAGTGGTAAGCACAGTGACCCACGCTTGTATGATTCTTACAGGCAGAAGGCGAAAGTAACACCGCCACCTCTCCAGGATATTTTGGGCTCTCCTGTAGATACATCCTGTGTCCTCTGAGGGGCAGTGGACTGTGTCTGGACCTCTGAAAATGTTATCCTGCCGCAGACGCAGCACTGACTCATATATTTCCCTTCCTTCGATTTAGTTTCATAGGTTTACTTGACATAGCAAAAACATGTTAAACATTTTTAAATTTACTCTTTATCAGTTTATCAGTTTATTTCCCTACTATTTTACTTATGCCCACCTTGAACCAAAAAGGGGGGGGCATGTGTATAGCAGTCAGGTGACCCATAGGGGCCCATGCACCTGTTTCCTTGCAGCTCTCCCCCCTTGCTTCTTGTTTAAAATTTATTTATTGTTTTCCTATTACAGTTGTCCCACTTTTTCCCCCATTGCTGCCGCCCACCCCTTCTCCCATAGTCAGTCCCCACCCCATTGTCCATGTCCATGGGTCATTTACTCTAGTTCCTTGACTAGACCCTTCCCCTTCTTTACCTCCTTCTCCCCATCCCCCCTCCCTCCTGGTCGCTGTCGCCTTCTTGCTTCTGTAGTGTAATTGTATCCACCTTAACCTAGGTTTCTTTTGGAAGGCTTGTATCCAACTGAGATGTTATTGAGCCTCTACCATATGCCAGGCACTGTGCTAAGTGCTAATGAAACCTTTGTGAAGAAAAAAAGAAAAAAAAGTCAGCATTTAACTTGGATCCTGGAGGCCTAGATGGATATAAATCAGAAAATTAATGTGAAATTGCAACTGTAATAAGAGCTATGAAGGATAGGTACACCTATGATAGTGGGACAGGACCCAATATGTGGTGGGAAAGGGGTGGTGAGAGCTGGAAATAAACTCCACCTAGAATTTGACCAGTCAGAGTTAACTGCCAGCACTGAGTTGGTGGAGACAGGATGAACAGTCCCAGGCAGGTGCCCAGAATGAGAAGCATCTCAAAACCTCCAATTTCCTTCCTACCCCATTCTTAGCCAGAGCAGCATGGTTACTTTAAAAGCAATGGCTCAAGGACCACATTCCTTGAGGCCATAGTAAACAGGAATAACTCATTGGACTAGTGTTTCTGAAGTAATCACAAGATGCAAAGACTCCAACAGGGATGAAAGAAAATCTTACCATCGGCTAGATGGGAGCACATGATCCTTAATGCCAATGGTGTAAAAGGGAACAGATTGATGAGAATGATACCACCTTCCAAGTGTAGGGTGTGTTCACTTCACCCAGGGCTTTCAATTATTATCAGCTCTTCACAACCACAAGCCCCATTAAACCGAGTGCTATTCCTCGAACCTTTGATGTAATTTCATGCCTTCATGTCTCTAAACACCCCTCCTGGCCCCCAGATATACCCTTCTCTTTGAGGTTATCAGCTGGATTCCTGTTAGCTAGTTATTTTATCTCATGTGCAGAAAGTTGAGTTAACTTTGGTCTTCAGTTCTCAGCACATTGTCATTATCAATCCCTGCAAGGACCCTCTCTTATTTGTATTATTTTATATTGTTAATATTATCTTTCCTAGACTTTTCCATTCTCCACTCTCATTATTTTTCTAGACACAAACTGCAATATATTTGATACAGATCCTTGATAATTTAAGACATGCCGTGTTTTGTGTATGCCTTTTACAGAGCTGTACTGTAAATCTGTCTTCCACTGTTTCCTCACAACACTATGTGCTTCAGCTAATTCACATTGCTGTGTGTACACCTGGTTTTTCTCTTCCAACTGCTGCTGAATATTCCATAGCTTTTACTGATAACATTTCCCTAGCGGTGGGTGTCTAGGTTACTGCCATCTCTCTGATGTCACACGGTGATGAAAGCCCCTGTAAATGTCTTTATGAACCTTTTTGCAAGAATTTGTTTTGTGCTCTTATAGAACTTTAGTCTTAGCCCCTTCTTCCTCACAATACTGCTTGACATAGCTGGGACTCTATAAATATTGAATACTTCTACTATGATGCTTAATGCATTAGAATCACTTATTTATATTTCTGTTTTCCTCATTGGACTGTGTTTTCCTTCCGGGCAAGAAAGATATCTTATTTACCTTTGTGTCTCTGGCACATACAAAGTAGTTGATTTTAGGAACTGTTTGGTGAATCAACATGCTTATCCTAGCTACCTGTATGTACTGTGACTTAGTCTTACCCACTTAACTCTGCGTCTAAGCCTCCCTCTGATCTTTAGCTCTTCAAATGCCCCCTTCCAAGACAGTTCCACTGAATTCAGACAGGGGCCATGAGCCCACTCTTCCCATACTTTTCTTTCTCTCAGTCACTGGCAACCCCTTCTTTGAATTACTTGCTCAGGCCTAAAACTGACTCATTTTGACCCTGTTTTTCTCTCACACATCTAATCCATCAGCAAACCCTTTCAGAGTCCACAATTTATTTCTCATCAATGGAACTGCTAAAACCATAGTATAACCCCCCATCGTCTCTTACCTGTATTATTGCACCAACTTCTCTGGTCAGCCTGAAGCCTCTCTTATTCTATTCTCAACATAGAAGAGAGAGTGACCTTATTCATGTGTTAATCAAGTCACTTTGCCAGTCAAAACCCTCCAATTGTTCCCTGAATGCTTTAGGGTAACTCTTAAGTCTTTATCTATTCTGGCCTTCTTGCACTTCACATACTGGACTTGGTTATCTCCTCTATCTCATATTCTACCTCCCTCCTTCATTCCATTCCAGCCATACTGGCTTCTTTCTTTTTAGCTTTTTCTTGAAAAATCCAGGGCAGGTTCTCTATCTGTTTCCTCTCACTGAAATGTAAGCTCAGTGAGAACAGAAACTTTTGTTTCTTTTACGTAGTAATTGTACCCAGTGCCTACTACAACACAGTGTATTGTACGTGCTTGTGCAATATTTCAATATTTATAGAATGAATGAATATCTACTGAGGACACAGCCCTGGTCAAATCCACTTCCATGCCTATATTTATCTATATTGAAATAATGCTTCAGCACTTCTTGTCTTGCCATGGCTTTTAACATCCATCAAATTGCTGCCTGTTGTCTTTGCATTGATTTATTCTGTGTTACATTCCCTGTTCCTTCCCAAGTTGAGCCCTCCAAGTCTTTTTCATGCCTTAATCCTATCTGAAATATCTTGCCCTTTCTAAGTCTAGAAATTACATATGCCCTTTAGGACCGAGCTAAAGCCTCACTTCTTTTATGACATGTTCTATGACAATTTTGCCTCACTTTGACCCCTCCTTTGAACTATATATTAGAAGAAATTTAGGCTGTGGACAGGTAGCTCAGTTGGTTGGAGCATTGTCCCAATATGCCAAGGTTGCCCTGGTCAAGGCGCATACAAGAAGAAATCAATGAGTGCATAAATGGGTGGAAAATAAGTTGATGTTTCTGTCTCTCTGTCTTTCCCTTCCTTTCTCTCTTTAAAATCAATTTTAAAAAAATTAAATTGTCTTTATGTTTTAGAACTATTTTATACTTACAGGAAAATTGAAACGGTAGAGTTTCCATATCAGTTCCCTGTCACCTCCTTCTGTTTCCTCTATAATTAATATCTTGCATTAAGATGGAGGCGTAAATACACACGTTGCTTCTCCTCACAGCTAAAAAGAAACAACCACTTCAAAACTTAAAAAAAAAAAAAAAAAAAAACAGAAAATCCAAAAAATCAAAATTACAGGGAAGTTCAGCAAGAAATAAAGAAGAAATAATCAACCAGAGGTAGGAGGGGCGGAGCCAGGACAGAAAGAAAAAGGAGTGGAGCGGGGGACTGCAGGGGTGGGATTTCCTGGCAGCAGGGCCAGCGCTGCGCGGCTCTCGGGAGATTGGTGGACAGGCGCAGCTAGCAGCAGCCCTGATAAAAAACACAGTCATACTGATTAAATCCAATAAATTATTTCAGCCCCAAACTAGGCCACATAGTTTACAGTTCCAGAGCCTGGGAAAATAGAGCCTCATTACTTCTGACTGTGAAAACAAGTGGGAGCGGCGGCGCAGGAAGAAGGCTGCCAGTCTCGAAAACGAGGCAGCTTGCTTAGTACAGAAAGCGGAAGAAGTGCCTGGAAAAGCTGTGGCAACCAGCACTTTTCCCTCTTAGACCCCCACCCCCTCACATATAGTGCCAAAATGTGGTGAACCCGTCACCAGCACTAACTGATACCTAAGGCTCTGCCCCCTGTAACGTAAGAGGTGCAACAGCCCTTGCCCAAATAACAGAGGCAAACAGAAAGATGAGGAGACAGAGAAGTATAACCCAGAAGCAGGGGCAGATCAAGGTCCCAGTGGCAGAACAAAGCAATGAGCAGATAGCATGCCTAACGGATGAGGAGATAGACAACTTAACAGATGCACAGTTTAAGGCATTGGTGATTAAGATGCTCACAGATCTGACAACAAAGATTAAACAGGATGGGGAAAGAATGAAGGCTATCCTGGCTGAAATGAAGGAAAATCTATATGAAACAAGTGGTGAAGGAACACAATGGAACACAATGAAGAAACAAACAGTCAACCAGTACAGAAGGAGGAAATGAGAATTTAAAAAAAAATAAGGAGAGTCTCAGAAACCTCTGGGACAGCTATAAACATGCCAACATCCAAATCATAGGGTTGCCAGAGGTGAAGAGGGAGAGCAAGAAGTTGAAAAGATTATGTGAAAAAATAATGAAGGAAAACTTCCCTAATATGGAGAAGGAAATGGTCCAGTAAGCACAGAGTCCCAAACAAACTAGACCCTGGGAGGACCACACCAAGACACATCATAATCAAAATGCCAAAGGTTAAATATAAAGGGAGAAACTTAAAAGCAGCAAGAGAGAAGAGGAGAATTACAAAGAGGTACCTATAAGACTGTCAGCTGATTTTTCAAAAGAAACTTTGCAGGCAAGAAGGGACAGGCAGGAAATATTTAAAGTGATGTAAAGCAAGGCCCTACAACCAAGATTAGTCTATTCAGCAAAGATACCATTCAGAATGGAAGGGCAGATCAAGTGCTTCCCAGACAAAGTAAAGCTTAAGGAGTTCATCACCACCAAACCATTATTATATGAAATGTTAAAGGGACTTATTTAAGAAAAAAGATATTAAAACTATGAACATTAAAATAAAAACGGTATCACAACTATCAAGAGCAGAAGGTAGGAAATGGAACAAAGGTAAACTAAGCAGAGAACTAGGGTGGGAACAGAATCATAGGTATGGGGAGAATGTGGGGGGAGGACAGCTGGGAGGAGGAAGGGGGAGAGGGGGGAAAATGGTGCAGGAATTAAGCATGGTAGGAGAGTGGGGAATGGACGGGGGGTGTTGAGAAGAGCTTTATGCACAACCCATGGACATGGACTAAGGGTGGGGGACTGCTGGAGAGAAGAGGGTTGCTGGGTGGAGGGGAGCAAAGGGAAAAGAAAATGGGACAACTGTAAGAGCATAATCAATAAAACATACAAAAAATATTGCATTACTGTGGTACAGTTGTTACCATTGATGAGCCAATATAGATACATTATTATTAACCAAAGTCTATAGTTTACATTAAGTTTTCCTTCTTGCATTGTATAGTGCTTTGATTTTGAGCAAAGCTTTATGTTATGCATACACCTTACAGTATCATATAGAATTCTCCATCACCCTAAAAATCCCGTGTGCTCCACCTATTTTGTCATTAGCTCAACCCCCTAATCCATGGCAACCACTGAGTTTTTACTGCCTTCATAAATTTTCCTTTTCCATAAGCTGAAATCACACAGTACCTAACCTTTTCATTTTGGTTTCTTTCACTTAACAATATATATTTAAGATTTCCCCATGTCTTTTCACGACTTGATAGCACCTTTCTTTTTATTGAGGAATGATATTACAATGTATGATGTGTCATGGTTTGTTTATCCATTCACCTATTGAAGGACATGTTGGTTGCTTCCAGTTTTTGTCAATTATGAATAAAGCTGCTATGAACATTCATGTGAGGTCAGTGGACATAAGTGTTCAAAACCTTTGGGTAAATGCCAAGGTACATGATTGCTGGGTCATATGGTAAGAGTATGTTTAGTTCTGTAAGAAACTGCAAACTGTCTTTCAAAGTTGCTATACCATTTTGCATTCCCAACAGTAATGAATGAAAGTTCATGTTGCTCCATATCCTCACAAGAATTTTGTGTTGTCACTGTTTTGAATTTTGAGAATTCTAATAGGTGTGTAGTGAAATCTGATTGTTGCTTTAATTTGAAACTTCCTAATGATTTATTCTGTTGAACATCTTTTTATATGATTATTAGCCCTCTACATGTCTTATTCGATGTGGTCGCTTTTCAGATCATTTTTTAATTGAATTTATTGGGATGACATTGGTTAATAAGATTCTATAGGTTTCAAGCGTACAATTCTATAATGCATCATCTGCATATTGTATTGTATATTCATCATCCAAAGTCTAGTCTCCTTCCATCACCATTTGTCCCAAGTTTATCCTCTTTCACCAGCCTCATCCCCCTTGTGCCTTTGAATTTTTTCTTAATCCCTCACCTATTTCACCCAACTCCACAGGTTCCCTCCCCTCTAACAGATAACAGGCTGTTCTCTGTATCTATGAGTCTGTTTATTTTGTTCATTAGATTCCACATATAAGTGAAATTATATGGTATTTGTCTTTCTCTGACTGGCTTATTTCACTTAGCATAATTCCCTCAAGGTCCATCCATGATGTCACGAAAGGTAAGATTTCCTTCTTTTTATAGCTAAGTAGTATTCCATTGTGGAAATGTATCACAGCTTTTTATCCACTCATCTACAGATGGGCAGGCACTGGACTGCTTCCAAATCTTGGCTATTGTAAATAGCACTGCAATGAACATAGGAGTGCATATATTCTTTCAAATCAATATTTTGGATTTCTTCAGATAAATTACCAGAAGTGGAATCACTGGGTCATAAGGCAGTTCCATTTTTAATATTTTGAGGAAACTCTATACTGTTTTCCACAGTGGCTGCACCAGTCTGTGTTCCCACTAACAGTGTGCAAGTGTTTCCTTTTCTCCATATTCTCACCAACATTTGTCATTTGCGGATTTATTGATATAGCCATTGTGACAGGTGTGAGATGATATCTCATTGTGGTTTTAATTGCATTTCTCTGATGATTAGTGACATTGAGCATGTTTTCATATGTCTATTGACCATCTGTATGCCCTCTTTGAAGTGTCTATTCAGGTCATTTGCCCATTTTTTAAATTAGGCTGTTCAATTTTTTTTTTCTTTTTTGGTTTTTCAATTACAGTTGTCCCATTTTTCCCCCATTTCTCTCCCCCACACAGCCCACCCCTTTTCCCACAATCATATCCCTCCCCCTTGTCCATGTCCATGAGTCATTTATACATGTTCTTTGACTAAACCCTCCCCTTCCTTATCCCCCTTCTCTCCCTCCCCCCTCCCCACTATTGACTGCTATTCTGCTCTTTGTTCCATTTAGTTCTTTTGCTTGTCTTGTCCTTTAGTTTCCTGTATTAGGTGATATCATATGGTATTTTTCTTTCTTTGCCTGGCTTATTTCACTAAGCATAATTCTCTCTAGTTCCATCCATGTTGTTGCAAATGGCAGGAGTTCCTTCTTTCTTTCTGCTACATAGTATTCCATTGTGTAAATGTACCCCAGTTTTTTGATCCACTCATCTACAGATGGGCATTTAGGCTGTTTCCAGCACTTAGCTATTGTAAACAGTGCTGCTATGAACATAGGGGTGCATAAGTTTTTTTGAATTAGGGTTTTAGGATTTTTCGGGTATAATCCTAGCAGTGGAATCGCTGGTTCAAAAGGCAATTCCATTTTTAGTTTTTTGAGGTAATTCCATACTGTTTTCCATAGTGGCTGCACCAGTCTGCATTCCCACCAACAGTGCACGAGGGCTCCCGTATCTCCACATGCTCACCAGCACTTGTTGTTTGTTGATTTGTTGATGATGGCTATTCTGACTGGTGTAAAGTGGTATCTCATTGTGGTTTTTATTTGCGTCTCTGATGGCTAGTGATGATGAGCATTTTTTCATGTGTCTATGAACCTTCTGTATGTCCTCTTCAGAGAAGTGTTTGTTCAGGTCCTTTGCCCATTTTTTAATTGGGTTGTTTGTTTTCTTGATGTTGAGTCACATAAGCTCTTTATATATTTTGGAAATCAGTCCCCTGTCTGAGATGTCATTGGCAAATATGTTTTCCCATATGGTTGGTTTCCTTTTCATCTTGCTGATGTTTTCTTGTGCTCAGCAGAAACTCTTTAGTTTGATGTAATCCCATTTGTTTATTTTTTCCTTTATTTCTCTTGCCTTAGGAGATGTATCTGTGAAGATATTGTTACGTGAGATATCTGAAATTTTCCTGCCTATGTTTTCCTCTAGGACTTTTATGGTGTCACAGCTTACACTTAAGTCTTTGAATCATCTTGAGTTTATTCTCATGTGTGGTCTAGTTTAATATTTCTTTGCACGTCCCTGTCCAGTTCTCCCAGCACCATTTGTTAAAGAGGCTCTTCTCACTCCATTTTATGTTCCTTCCTCCTTTATCAAATATTAGTTGACCATAGAAGCCTGAGTTTATTTCTGGACTCTCTATTCTGTTCCACTGATCTATATGTCTGTTCTTATGCCAGTACCAGACTGCTTTGATCACAGTGGCTTTGTAGTATTGTTTGATATCTGGTGTTGTGATTCCTCCTGCCGTGTTCTTCTGTCTCAAGATTGCTTTGGCTATTCGGGGTCTTTTTTGGTTCCATATGAATTTTTGGAGTATTTGTTCTAGGTCTGTGAAATCTGTCATTGGTATTTTAATAGGGATTTCATTGAATCTGTAAGTTGCTTTGGGTAGTATGGCCATTTTGATGATGTTGATTCTTCCCATCCAAGAACATGGTATTTGCTTCCATTTATTTGTATCCTCCTTAATTTCTTTCTTCAATGTTACATAATTTTCAAAGTACAGGTCATTTATCTCTTTGGTTAAGTTTACTCCTAGGTACTTTATTTTTCTTGTTGCTATAGTAAATGGTATTTTATTTTTTGTCTCTGTCTCTGATATTTTATTGTTGGTGTACAGAAATGCCTTAGATTTCTGTATATTTATTTTATACCCTGCTATTTTGCCAAATTCAGTTATTATATCGAGTGGTCTTTTAGTGGAGTTTATAGGGTTTTCTAGGTATCCTATCATGTCATCTGCATATAATGAAAGTTTTACTTCTTTCCCCTTTTGGATGCCTTTTATTTCTCTTTCTTGTCTGATTGCTGTGGCTAGGACTTCCAACACTATGTTGAATAGGAGTGGAGAGAGTAGACAGCCTTGTCTAGTTCCTGATTTCAGGGGGAATGCTTTCAGTTTCTGTCCATTGAGTATGATGTTGGCTTCATACTTCTCATATATAGCCTTAATTATGTTAAGGTATGCTCCCTCTATTTCCATTTTGCTAAGTGTTTTCATCATAAATGGGTGTTGTACTTTATCAAATGCTTTTTCTGCATCTATTGATATGATCATGTGATTTTTGTCTTTCATTCTGTTTAGGTGATGTATTATATTTATAGATTTGTGAATATTAAACCATCAATTTTTGATGTTGAGTTGTTTGAGTTCTTTACATATTTTGGATATTAAACCCTTAAGGGATGTATTGTTGGAGAATATGTTCTCCCGTATTCCTTTTTGTTTTGTTGATATTTACTTTTGTTGTACAGAGCTTTTTTAGTTTGATGTAGTCCCATATCTTTATTTTTTCTTTTGTTTCCCTTGCGCAAGGAGATATGTCAGAAAGAATATTGCTGTGAGAAATGTCTGAACTTTTACTGCTTATGTTTTTTTTTTTTAATTTTTATGGTTTCATGTCTAATATTTAAGTCTTTATTCCATCCTGAGTTTATTTTTGTATATGGTGCAAGGTGGTGGTCTCATTTTGTTTTTGTTTGTTTTTTTCTTTTTGCATGTAACTGTCCAATTTGCCCAACACCATTTATTGAAGAGACTGTCTTTACCTGGTTGTATGTTCTTGCCTTGCCTCCTTTGTCAAATGTTAATTGACCATAAAAGCGTGGGTTTATTTCTGTGCTTTCTATTTTGTCCCATTTATCTGTATGTCTGTTTTAATTCCAGAATCATGATGTTTTGATTACTATGGTCTAGTAGTATAGTTTGATGTCAGGTGGCATGATACCTCCAACTTTTTCTTCTTTGTCAAGATTGCTGAGGCTATTCCGGGTCTTTTGTGGTTCCATATACATTTTTGGAATACTTGTTCTACTCTGTGAAATACACCATTGGTATTTTGATAAGAATTATATTAAATGTATAGATTGCTTTGTGTAATATGGACATTTTAAACATGTTAATTCTTTCTTTCTGTGAGTACGGTATACGTTTCCACTTATTTGCATCTTCTTTAATTTCTTTCTTCAGTGTCTTATAATTTTTTGAGTACAGGTCTTTTACCTCATTGGATAAATTTATTTCTAGGTACCTTATTATTATTATTTTGTAGTTGTGAATGGAATTGTTTTCTCAGTTTCTCTTTCTGATAGTTCATTTTCTTTACTGTTTGTTCAGATTTCTTGTCCACTTTTTAATTGGGTTATTTTTTATTGATGAGTTTTAATGGTTCTTTGTATATTTTGGATATCAGCCTTTTATTAGGTTGTGTTTTATGAATATTTTCTTTCAGTGTATAGCTAGTCTTCTTATTCATGAGCAGATTTTTTTAATTTTAATAAAAGTTCAATTTATCTATTTTCTTCTTTCTGCATCATACTTTTGGCATTGTATCCAAAAAGTTATCTGTAACCTAAGTTAAACTACACTTTCTCCTGTATTGTCTCCTAGAAGTTTATAGTTTTGTGTTTTACATTTAGGTCTATAATCCATTTCAAGTTAATTTCTGTGAAAGTGTAAGGCAAACTCATGGCCTTCAATATCCTCATTTTTTAAAAAGAATGATGAAAATAAAGAAGCTAAGCATTCACCTAAAAATGTGAGAAAAGAACAATGAAAGAAAGAAGGAAATAGGAAAATGCAGTTAAGAAAAATAAAAGCTACATTTCATTTATTAGAAAACAAAAATTGTAATTGGTAAGATAAAAATCCAAAAAGCTTGTTCTTAAAAAATAGCTATAAGTTAGATAAACACTTCGCTAGACTGGTCAAGGATAATTAGTAAAAACAAAAAAATTGGTAAAATTCATAAGCAGAAAAGATATAAATTCATGTGTAATATATAGTAACAGAATTATGCCAATACATGTATTTGGCTGCATATCTGAAAACAGGGATTGCTGATTTCTTTTGAGTATATGATGACCAAAACTGATCAAAGTAGAAAGGGAAAACTAGAAAAGATCAATTTCATAGGAGATATTTGAAAAGTTCTTTAAGATATACTACAGTAAAATCCACCAGGGAATGTTGGAAAAATACCATAAACATTATCTCAGAACCATATATGAGCTCAAAAGAAAATAAGAGCAATTCCCAGGGAATAAACCAAAAGGAGCTGAAAACCAGAGGTGTAAATTGGAGCTGGGGATGAAGTTATTAGTCATGCTTGCCAATCACAGTAACAAAGATTTTAGAATACTATAATTCTGGCAGGACATGAGATAAGCCCAATGGGACTGCAGAATGTGGATGGTTGAACTGAGACCCCCACATAAAGTTAAGGCATTCTAAATGAAAAGTGAACTAGAAAAATTTCATCTTCCAGGAAATGAGGAGAACAAGAAAATTTGTTGTTTCATTCAGGGCTCTGGATGGTGCATTTGTCTGTGTACTCCTTCCCTCTTCCGTCCTCAAGCCTTCCCCCAGAGGTAGCTATTATCCTGAATTTTGTGTTTGTGTTTATATAAATCTCTGCTTATTATGAGCTTTATAGAAATAATATATTTACATAGTCTTATGACTTGCTTTATTCACTTAATATGGTGTTTATAAGATTCATTCATATTATCACATGTAGTTTCAGTGAATTGATTTTCTTTGCTGTATAATATTCCATTGTCTGAATTTGCCACCATTTGTCTATATTCATCTGTTATTAGACATTTGACTTTTCTCCCATTAATATTCTTTTTTTGCTATTGTGAACTGTGTAGGTATGAGCATGGTGCACATATGCAAGAACATATACATGTGTACCCTAGGGGTGGTTGTCTGTATGTATAGGCCTCACTTAATCCTGTCTGCATTGCTGCCTCCTGAGACTCAACGGTTTGGCTGAACTAAGTGGCTGGGTTGGTCAAGCATGAGGTGGTCTGCGGGCTTCACTTTAAAACTGGTTTCTCTTTTCTATCTTAATGGCTTGGACAGAAAGGGCTCAGAGGTTTGAGAGAGGGGAAACCTAAAATACTCCCCTCAGATCAAACTAAGTATGGTGGGCAAAAGGGTTTTGGACATGTGTGACGTGCCTTGCACATCTTCCTCCAAAGAAGCCTTTTTTTTTTCCCCTAATGTGGGACATTGAAAATTAATCCCTGCCTTTGTCATCTAGTGGTTATGGATTGAATGATGCCTTTTAACCCTGTTGCCAAATCTGTTGCCCTCAGAATACAACAAGGATGCCAGCCTGTTAAACCAAGCATGCCATTGTCTTGGGACAGCCAACTGACCTGGAGTCTGCAAGATCCTTCTCCATGTGGGAAGGCCACCCTCCCCGCTACATCCCCACTCTTATTAGGTATTTCTGGACCCACGGCTAGGTAGAACGATGACCATGTCTACCTTAAAGCAGCTAGAGGAGCATGAGACCTTCACCCATTGTCCTTTATAAGATTATAAAGGGTCTTAAATCTGAGAGAGAAATTGTTATTTTTTATTGTTATGAAAAATAATTAATTAATTAAATTTAAAAAATGATATAGGAAAAGGTGAAGCCAAGGAACTTATATGCATGACCCATGGACATGAACTAGGTTGGGTGGGATTGCTGGGGAAAGGGGATACTGAGCGGAGGGGAGTAAAGGGGAAAAATTGGAACTATTGTAACAACATAATCAATAAAATATACTTTAAAAAAAAGAGCATATACATGTATATCCTAGGGATGTATGTTGCTTCACACATAGTGCCAAATTGTTTTCCTAAGTGTTTGTAGCTGTTTCTACTCCCACCAGTATTCCCAGTGACTTGCATCCTAACAAACATTTGGTGTTATTATATTTCTTAATTTTTGACAACCTAGTGGATATGAAGTGATATCTAATTGTGCTATAATATATATTTCTGTGTTAATTAATGATGTAGAACATCTCTCTACATAGTTAAGTGCCACTCATTTTTCTTCATGTCTTTGGTCCAATATTTTGTTTGGTTGGTTGTCTTTTCTTATTCATTTGTAAGAATTTCTTATGTATTCTACATATTAACATTTTGTCAGGCATATTTGCTGCACATGTCTTTTTCCAGTTTATCACTTATCTTCTTTCTTTCTGATGAAAAAGACAATAATTTTTAATCAAACTTATCAATATTTTCTTTGTCATCATTTAAGCATCTGAAGAACTATTTCCTTACTTTGAATTTATAAAGATATTCTCCTTTACTGTGTTTTCAATTTTTTAAGTTTTGTTTTTTCATATGAAAGTTTTAATCTACTAGGACCTGATTTTTGAGTATGGCATATGGTAGGATAGCCAATTTTCCTAGCAGCATAGTTTAAATAATCTATCCTTGTCTCTGTATTACCACTCCTGGAATATATCATTTCTGTATATCCATGGGTCTAGGTCTATTTCTCCACATTCTATTCTGTTTCATTTTTCAATTCTTTATTTCTATACAATATCACATTAATGTTGCTTTATAAAAACTTCTGACATCTGATATAGCATATAAATTTTAGAATGTCCCCATTGAGTTCTTTAAAAAAATCTGTTGGTATGTTAGTTGGAATTACACTGAATTATGGCTCATTTGACCATAAAGAAGGTATCCATTTCTATTTTTAAAGCTCTTATTTAATATCTTAAGAATTTCAAGACATTGATAGTTGATCATTAAACCAAGCACTTAGTGTTTCTAAGTTCTGTGAGATTGCACAATTTGCATGTCCAGGAAACTGGCCCAGTCCGTATTCCACGTGCTATATTATATTTACATTTTGTCCAAGAGATACTAGAACTAGAAATAGAGCTTTAAGTACAGTATTTAAAGTTACCAAGGTAACCAAACGGGTGAAATAAAAATAACAAAGATCAACGATCAAGAGGATGAGAGAGGGACAGAGGGATTTTGTGAATTAAGTGCTTCTTTCATGTCAGGTCTGTTAGAGTGTCAACAGATACAAATCAGGAAATAGATGTCTAAGCATATTATCCACAGTTCCAGAGAGTCAAAAAGAGAAACAGTGAAAATGGATTCATTTTGATAAGTGGGGTTAAGATTGAGAAAGGGTAAGGTGGGAGAGGGTCTATAGCCTTTTTGTCCTAGGATTTTCTGTACCCTTTGGTTTGTTACCATTTATATTCATTACTTGATAAAGTAAAAATAGAGACAAGGAAAGCTCCTTTGTGTTGTGATACAAAAATATGCATGAATTACCATAATTTATTTTAGCTAATTGTGGACAGAGTAAATCTGATTGCTTTTTGAATATGAAACACAAAGTTTATAATAATTAGATTCAGATATTTTATTAGTCTCATAAGTTGGGTATTAATAACAATAAGGGAGGGGATTTCAAGGATGGGTGAAAAGATGAAAGGATTAAGAAAAAAAAAACACCCCTCATAGACATAGACACCAGTATGGTGTTTACCAGAGGGAAAGAAGGTGGGGAGGAATAGAAGAGGGCATAGGAGGGATAAATGGTGATGGAGGGACATTTGACCTGGGGTGGTGAACACACAATAAAATACACAAATGAAGTTTTATAAAACTGTACACCTGAAACCTATATAATTTTATTAACCAATGTCACCATAATAAATTCAATTAAAAAGAAATAAGTACAATTAAAACAATAACAATGAAATTTCCTTATATTTTATATTCTTAAAAATGGTTTAATCTGAGTAGATGCTTACTGAATAGGAGGATATATTATTAGGCGGATGGTATTTCCAACTTTTATTTTTTTTATTATTATTTTTTTTTACACTTTCTTTTATTTTTTGGTTTTTCAATTACAGTTGTCCCATTTTTCCCCCATTGCTCCCCCCACCCAGCCCAGCCCTTCTTCCACAATCATATCCCTCCCCGTTGTCCATGTCCATGAGTCATTTATTCACGTTCCTTGACTAGACCCTTCCCTTACTTATCCCCCTTCTCTCCCTCCCCGCTCCCCCCTACTGACTACTATTCTACTCTTCGTCCTATTTAGTTTGTTTGTTTGTGTTGCTCTTTAATTTCCTGTATTAGGTGATATCATATGGTATTTTGCTTTCTTTGCCTGGCTTATTTCACTAAGCATAATTCTCTCTAGTTCCATCCATGTTGTTGCAAATGGCAGAAGTTCCTTCTTTCTTTCTGCTACATAGTATTCCATTGTGTAAATGTGCACAATCAAACATCAAAAACATCAAAAATGTTTTTTGATCCACTCATCTACAGATGGGCACTTAGGCTGTTTCCAGCACTTAGCTATTATAAACAGGGCTGCTATGAACATAGGGGTGCATAAGTTCTTTTGAATTAGTGTTTTAGGATTTTTCGGGTATAATCCTAGCAGTGGAATCGCTGGTTCAAAAGGCAGTTCCATTTTTAGTTTTTTTAGGTAAATCCAACTTTTATATTAAGCGTGGCTCTCTAACACAAAAGGATGTACTAAGATTTTTTTCAGATTGATCATCTATTTCCAGGAGGTATTTTCAAACCAGTTCCAGGTTCTAGGCACTAGATAGAGATGATTAACATTGTGGGGCCATAGTGCTGGAAGTTCAGATCCTGGTTCTTCTACTTACTTGATGTCAGGCCTCTAGCAAGTTGTTTAATAAATCTATGCCTCTGTTTCCTCCATTATGAAATGCTAACAACTATAATACTCATCACATAGAATTTTGTGGCAATTAAATGATAAAATATGTAAAATACTTAGTGTGTGAGGCAAAAAACAACTATTGATCATAGAGAAAGTGTGCTTTCAAATACCTTTATTTTTATCTAAGATGTGGTGACAAACACCAATAATTTCATGTATTTTAACTTTTTTGAAAATCAGTTCCAAAGAATCGTGGTCTGGTGATTAGAATACTGTTTGATTTTTAACTTCCTTGAAAATCTTAATGGATTTTATATCCTCCGTAGTAAATAATATATACACACAAAACAACCTGGATGAAATATATACATTCCTAGAAACATACAGTCTTCCTAAACTAACTCAGGAAGTATCAGAGACTCTGAATAAACAGATTACACCTAGTGAAATTGAAGCAGTAATCAAAAAACTCCCATAAAACAAAAGCCGCAGACTAGATGGCATCATAGGTGAATTTTAACAAACATTCCAGGAAGAACTAACACATTTCCTTCTCAAAAAATTTCAAAAAATTCAAGATGAGGGAAGGCTCCCAACCTCATTTTATGAGGCCAGTTTTATCCTAATTCAAAAACCAGATAAAGACACTACTAAAAAAGAAAATAACAGTCCAATGTCCTTGATGAACATAGATGCTAAAATTCTCAACGAAATAGTAACAAACCATATGCAGCAATGCATCCTAAAGTTCATACACCATGATCAATTTGGGACTTATTCTGGTAATGCAAGGTTGGTACAACATTTGCAAATCAATAAATGTGATTCACCACATAAACAAAATGAAGGAGAAAAACCACATGATCATATCAATAGTTGCAGAAAAAGCATTTGATAATATCCAACACCCATTTATGATAAAACACTCTCAGCAAAGTCAGAATAGAAGGAACATAACTAACATAATAAAGGTCATATATTACAAACCCACTGCCAGCATCATACTCAATGGGTAAAAACTACAAGCATTCTCCTTAAGATCAGGAATCAGACAGGGATGTTCACTTTCACCTCTCTTATACAACATAGAACTGGATATTCTAGCCACAGCAATAAGAGGAGAAGAAGAAATAAAAGGCATCCAAATTGGAAAGGAAGAAGTAAAACTGTCTTTATTTGAAGGTTACATGATATTGTATATAGTGACTCCAAAGACTCCACCAAGAGACTACTAGAACTAATAAAGGAATTCAGCAGAGTAGCAGGATGCAAAATTAATATCCAGAAATTAGTTGCATTTTTATATGCCAGTAATGAACTAACTGAAAGGGAAATTAAGAAAACGATCCCATTAACAATTGCTTCAAAAATAATAAAATACCTAGGAATAAATCTAACCAAGGATGTAAAAGACCTGTACTCAGAAAAATATGACACTGAAGAAAGAAATTGAAGAAGACACAAATAAGTGGAAGCACACACTGTGCTCATGGATAAGAAGAATGAACATCATTAAAATGTCCATAGTACTCAAAGCAATCTGTAGCTTCAATGTAATGCCTATCAAGATTCCAATTAACTATTTCACAGAACTAGGTCAAATATTTCAAAAATTTATATGAAACCACAAAAGGCCCTTCATAGCAACAGTAATCTTGAGAAAGAAGAACAGAGTTGGAGGAATCATGCTACCTAATATCAAACTATAATATAAGGCCATAGTAATCAAAGCAACATAGTACTGACATAAAAGCAGACACATAGATCAACAGAGAATAGAGAGTCCAGCACATATAGGGGCTAGAGGTAGTTTATTCAATAAATGGTGTCGGGAAAATTGGACAGATGCATGCAAAAAAGGAAACTAGACCACCTTCTTACACTATACACAAGAATAAATTCAAAATGGATTAAAGATTTTAATAAAAACTAAAAATTTTAGAAGAAAACATAGGCAGTAAAATCTTGAACATTGCTTGTAGCAATATTTTATCTAATATAGCTCCCCAGGCAAGGGAAACAAAAGAAAAAATAAACAATTGGGACTACATCAAACTAAAATTTTTTGCACAGCAAAGAAGACCATCGACAAAGTAAAAAAGGCAACCCGTGGAATTGGAAGACCATATTTGCCAATACATTTGATAAGAAATTAGTATTCAAAATTTATAAAGAATTTACAAAACTCAAAACCAAAAAAAACAAACAACCCAATTAAAAAATGTGCAAAGGAACTAAATAGACACTTTTCCAAAGAAAATGGCCAATAGACATATGAAAAGATGCTCAACATCACTAATCATCAGAGAAATGCAAATTAAAACCATGAAATATCACCTCACGCCTGTCACAAAGGCTATCATCAATAAATCCACAAATGACAAGTGCTGGCAAGGATGTGGAGAAAAAGGAACCCTTTGGCACCGTTGGTGGGAATGCAGACTGGTACAGCCACCGTGGGAAGCAATATAGAGATACCTCAAAAAATTAAAAATAAATCTGCATTTTGACCCAGCAAGTCCACTTCTGGGGATATGTCTGAACAACTCCAAAACACTAATTTGAAAGAACATAAGCACCCCTATGTTCATTGCAATGTTATTTGCAATTGCCAAGATATGGAAGCAGCCCAAGTGTCCATCAATAGATGAATGGATGTGGCCATCTGCCGTTACCTGGTGAGGATGACCCTGTCTCCTGATTGCAGCTGAAAAGAAATAATCTATCCTGGACACCATCTTTTGCCTGGGAGGGGAAGAGATGTGGCAATTCTCTCAAGAGGAAACGAGCCCCATACTCCCTTTCCTCATGTCTTATATTGAGAAGAGTATGAGTAGGGGTATACAGTCAGGATACATAAATCACCAATTAGCCTCAAACATTTCAGTTACTATCAGCTTCTATAGATTACAGATAACAGTGAAAGGATCACAATGATTGCTTTAAGTCAAGGTCTGCTGGACACTCTGGTGCCAGATGATCACCAGGTGCAGATTTTTATACATTATTTTGGTCTGATATTTTGGACATTTTGTTTATGATAAGCATGAGAAATATAGAGCAGAGCAAGCTTCAAAGCATAATATACATTCTTTAGGCCTGGTCTCCCATAGGAACCCTTGGTGCAATTTTGGGTCATGCCTGCCTCCAGCTTTCCCAGTTTTCTGGTTGAGACTTGCAGGCCTTTTGCCAGGCCTAGCTCATAGTGAGGCTACAGTTCCTGATACCACACAAAGCAGTCCCCTACAAGTGGATAGAACAATTATGGGACATTTACACAATATTAGACTACTTGGTCTTATAAAAGAAGAAAATTTTACCCTTTGTGACAATATGGATGAACCTGGAGATCATTATGTCAAAGTGCCATAAGCCAGTCATAGAAAGACAAATACCATATGATATCACTTATATGTGGAATCTAATGAGCAAACTGAACTAAAAAGCAAAATAGAGACAGATTCATATAGAGAGAGCAGGATGACAGCTATTGGGGTGGGGGGAGGTAAGGGGGTGGAGGGATTGAGCAAAAAGGAAAAAGAACTCATGGACATGGACAACAGTTTAGTGATTGTAGGGGAGAGGAGTATAAAGGGGTTAAATGGCAATGGAAAAAATGCAATAAAAAGGGGAAAAAAAGGAGGAGCAGTAAGAAAAAGAATCTTATTGTCAGTTCAATTTTCATTGTAGTGGTTAATGATGTTAAGCATCTTTTCACCTACTTATCTGTTATCTGTTTAACTTCTTTTGGTGAAATGTCTACTTATTTATTTTGCCCATTGTTTAAATTGGGCTGCTTGTCTTTGTTTTATTCAATTTTAAAGATTCTCTATATTATGGATAAGTTTTTTAGATAATAAATACGTATCACCAAAATATTTCAAAAAAAAGAAAAGAAAGAAAGTCAATTGCAAAGAATCATGGTCTGGTGACTAGAATATTGTTCGATTTTAACTGCCTTGAAAGTCCTAGTTGACTCTATATCCTCCATGATAGATAAAATTGATAAACAAAACCAAAAATATGGATCAAATCTTTTGATGGCTCTAGATCTATTTAAATTGACCTCAGATATGTCTAATAATACATGGTTTATTTGATTTTTCATTCTGGAAACAGTCTGGCATTAAACTGCAAAGGTAAAGCTAACTGAGTTTGAACCTTCTTTCCACTGATGTACTGTCATGGGGAAATACACTCCCCTGAATTATTATTTGTTTATACCAGGTTTAGAACACAGCCATTTGTGAACTTGGTTTGATAGAATTATAATTATGCAAAAATCTTCTGCCTTGTATTTTTGTACCTGAAAACTTGAAATTATGCTTATAATTAACAAATAATTTAAGTTCTATTTAATGTTTCTTTTTCCTTCACTGGGTTTTTTCCTTTGCCTCCCCTCCCCTTCTTCTTTTCCTTTTCTCCCCCTTTTAGAAAGTAAAATGAATGAGTATATTCAGTTTCTAAAAGTAAAACACCAAAGTAGAGCCTCATTCTAATCTGATTGCAACAGTGTTTGAAAATACTTTTCTCTTTTAGTTCTAAAAATATACCCTGAGGAGAACACACACACACACACGTGTGTGTGTGTGTACAGTGAACTATAATGGTTATAAAATAACATTCGGACAGTTAAAGAGATCTCAAAGGATATGTGAAACAGAAGTTCAGAATTATAAACTCCTTTTATCACATCTTCAACTGTACCATATATCTTAGAGCTTACATTTAGGATATATACCATTTCTGAAAATAATGGGACTGCTTTTTTAAAATTAATTTTTGCACCCACACTACTAATATAGAATTTCAAATAAAAATATTTGAGAGGCCAATAGGATATTTCTCTATTTCCTTAAGAGATCTCATTGAAATGTGAGTAAATATTGGCAGCAAAAGCTTTTATAGTTGTTACTTGGATTTTTTTAGTGTCCTAGGAGTGCTTGCTACTGTTGGAATCTACTTTTGGGAATTGACAAACTTTGTATTCTGGTGATTAATATTTCATATGGTTTTTCCTTTGAAATATCAATGCAATGAGTCATTGAATTAGGACTCTTGGTTTTAAATGATAGAAACTTATTTCCAATGAGCTTAAGAAAAAAGGGGGGGGTATTGGTTCACTTACTTAACCATGGATTGCCAAGGTTACTGCTTGTTACAAGCATTTTAACAATATAATTTTAATTCTTTCTCTTTTCACCTCTTGTCTCTACTTCCATTAGGGCTGGCTTCATTCTCAAGCAGGCATTTCACACTTCATTGAAAATACAGCCTCTGGCAGCTCTAGGCTTATGTTGTCCCTGGGTGCTTTGCAATCTCAGTAGAGGCCCTTTCTTAACCAATGTCTATATCAGTCCCTAAAAAAGAAAAACAGCCTTGGATTTGTGAAATGTGTCTATCCCTAAACAAACCAGCATGCTCAAGAGTATTAGGTACATTGATTGACGTGGGGTAAATAAGTGCACTCACTTGAGGTGGTGGAAGCAGAATGTGCAGTAGAAGTTTCCAAAAAGAAAAGACATAGGAGAGTAAAAAACTAACTGAAGACTACAGGATCTTCTTTTGACCTCAATGTTCTGAAAGTTCTCAATAAGATGTCTTAATGTGGTTCTATTTTCATCTGTTGGATTGGGCACCAAATGGGTTCTGTCAAGCTGGAGACACATTTTTCAGTTCTGGAAATGTTTCTTGTATTTTTATATTTCTCCAAAGTTTCTCTTCTGTGGCAGATTATATTTTCCAAAGATAATGATGACAATAGATCTCTCATCCTACACACTCCTCTTACAATGTGATCTTGGCATCCCTCTAAGGAGCATGGGTGGACCTTTGTAACTGCCTCAATCAGTAGAATGTGGCAGAAGTAACACTGTGCATCTTCCACAGCCAGGTCATAAAAGGAAATATATTTTCTGCCTGGACCTCTTCCTCTCTTCTCTCTCAGAACACTTATTCTTTTTTTAAAAAATATGTTTTATTAATTATGCTCTTACAGTTGTCCCAATTTCTTTTCCCTCTGCTCCCCTCCACCCAGTGGCCCCCCTCCCTCCAGTTGTTCCCTCCCCTTTTAGTCCATGTCCATTGGTTGTGCATATAGTTCTTCTCAACCTCTTCCTGTCTACTCCATTCCCTCCTATTATGCTTCTTAATTCCTGTACCATTTCCCTCCCTTTCCCCCTTCCCTGTCCCTGCTGACCTCCCCCCAATATGTTCCCCATACCTGTAGTTCTTTTTCCACTCTCATTGCCTATTTAGTTTGCCTTTGTTTTGATTCCATAGCTTCTGCTGTTGGTTCTTGTGATTCATTTTTCATTTTAATGTTCATAGTTTTGATCCTCCTTCTTCTAAACCAGTCCCTTTAACATATCATATAATAGTGGTTTGGATCTAATGAACTCCTTCAGTTTTACTTTGTCCTGGAAGCACTTTCTCTGCCCTTCTATTCTGAATGACAGCTTCGCTGGATAGAGTAATCGTGGCTGTAGGTTTTTGATTTTCACTACTTTGAATATTTCTTGTCAGTTCCTTCTTGCCTGCAGGGTCTCCTTTGAGAAATCAGCTGTTAGTCTAATGGGATCCTTTTGTACATGATTCTTTCTTCTCTCTTGCTGCTTTTAAGATTCTCTCTTTATCTTAATTTTTGACAATTTGATTATAATGTGTCTTGGAGTGTTTCTCCCTGGATCCAGTTTTTCTGGAACTCTCTGTGCTTCCTGGACCTGTAAGTCTATTTCCTTCCCCAAGTTCTCAAAGTTCTGCTTCATTATTTTTCACATAGTTTTTCAATTTCTAGTCCTTCTTCTTCACCCTCTGGCAGTCCTATAATTCGAATGTTCATTTGCTTATAGCTGTCCCAGAGGTTTCCGATCCTCTCCTCATTTTCCTTACTTTTTGTTTCCTCTTTCTGCACTGGTTGACTGTTTGTTCCTTCCCTATGTTCCTGTTCATTGATTTGTTCTCTGGATTTTATTTCCTCACCACTTGTCTCGTATGTGTTTTCGTTCATTTCAGTATGAGTAGCTTTCATTCCTTCCCTGTCTTGTTCCAAATCTTTTGTTAATTCTGTAAGGCACCTTATAACTATAGCTCTGAACTGAGCCTCAGAAAGGTTTTCTATTTGTTTGTCTGTCAGGTTCCACATCTGCTGCCTGGTGAGCTGCGTCGCCGGGATTTCAATTGTTGTCTGCTTCATTCCGACAGGCTTGTGTTTAGCTTTGCTTCCTGGGCAGGCTATAGGCAGCATAGCCCTGTGCACTCATCACTACCCAGTGACCAGCGGCAATCGGCAACCTTTTTCACCGCACTATGGTGCTTTGTGTGGGAGCGGGGGTCCAAGATGGATTCCTGCCTTTACACTCTGCTGAGAGACCTGGATCCGTCCCCCCGCCCTCTGGGCCTCACCGTCCGAGGCAATGGGGTGGCTGCCTTCCGCAGTGTTGGGATCATGAGCTGCCAGGAGTCTACTGCAGCTGGGTTTGCTCTTCTGGCATTTCTCGAAGTCCCGCCGCTATCCCCCCTGCTATCACAGACAGGACCGCTATTTTTCGCCCCTCCTACCCATCTGGACGAGCATTGCTGGTTTATAACTTCATATGTTGGGCTTCCACGTAGTTTTATTTTCTGAATTTTCTCGTTATCTTTTGTTTTGAGGTAGTTGTATTCCTTTTTAGTTGTAGAGGGAGACTGAGTGTGTCCGTCTAAGCCTCCATCTCGGCCAGAAGTCAGAGCAGTTATTATTGGAATCAAGCTGTATTGTGAGAATGCAAAGGCCACATGGATATGCCAGTTCAAAGCCCCAGCTAGACCTTCAGTTCATAGCCAGCACCAACCATTAGACATATGGATGAGCAATTAGATAATTCCAGCCCCAAGCCTTGGAGCCTCCCAGTGGAGGTCTAGACATTGTGAATGGAGCACAAACAGTCCCCAGTGTGTCCTGTCTGAATTCCTATTGCACAGAAACCAAAAGAGATACTGATTATTGTTGTTTAAACCATTATATTTTGGGGGAATTTGTTTTGCAGCCATAGATAATTAATATACTTTCTCTGTTTTCTCTCTATTCTTTCTTGTACTGCCATAATTTGTGGGCTGTATCTCTTGGACTGGTCCTTTAATTTTCTTTCTTTTCTTTTTTTTTTTTTTTTTTTTTTTTTTTTTTTTACTGTTATTTTGTTTATTCTTTTTGCTCCACTTTCTGGGAGATTTTCTTAATTTTATATCCCAATTCTTCTACTGAATTACTTTTTTTACCATTATGTAATTTAATTTACAGGACCTATTCTTACATTTTTCTAATGTTCCTTATTTATACTACCCTATTTGTATTTCATATATATCCTATATTTTCATATATCTCTGAGGTATTATATAATTTTTATAGAAGCTTACTGAGGTATAATATGCATGTCATAAAATTTACCCTTTCAAAGTATAAAATTCAATAGGCTTTAGTATATTCACAGTTATGTAACATCATTATTATCTCATTCCAGAACATTTTCATTACTACTCCTCCAAATCCTGTGCCTACTGTCTCTCTAAGTTGTCTCTCTCTGTTGCCTTCTCCCTCCACCCCTTGGCAGCCAATAATATGATTTTTGTCTTTATGGATTTACCTCTTTTGGACATTATATATAAACAGAATCATATAGTATATAGCCTTTTGTGTCTGTCTCCTTTCACTAAGCATAAAGTGTTCAATGTTCATCCATGTCGTAGCATAGATCAGTACTTTAGAAATGTTTTTCCCTCCATGTATAATCCTTCCTTTCTCTGAAATATTTTTGTTTGTTTCCTGTTTGTTTGCTTGGATTCTATTTTTCATGTTGAACATGTTCCATGGATGTCTGCTAACATTTATGAATTGGGGACCAAAAACCAGTTAAAAGCTCTGAGGGTGTGGGCAGGCCTTGTCAACTTAAAGTTTCACTGCAGCATGGTATGGCTGGGCCATTTGAGGTGGAGGATTCTGGTATAGTACTGTATTACTTTGCTGGTGCTGCTGTAACAGAGTACCACAGGCTGGTTAGACAACAGAAATTTATTGTCCCCCAATTCTGAAAGCTAGAAGTTTAAGACAACCTGTCAGCAGAGTTGATTTCTTCTGAGACCTCTCTCATTGGCTTGTAGATGGTCATTTTCTTTTTTTCTTTTTAAAAATTTATTTATTTTAGAGAGAGGGAAAAGGAGGGAGAAAAAGAGGGAGAGAAACATTGGTGTGAGAAAGAAACATTGATTGGTTGCTTCTTGTATGCATCCCAACCAGAGACCAAGCCTGCAACCCAGACATGTGCCCTGCCCAGGAACTGAACTGATTATCTTTTGGTTTGCAGGATGATGTCCAACCAACTGAGCTACACTGGTCAGGGCTAGATGGTCATTTTCTCCCTGTGTCTTCACATACGTAATTTTCCCTTTGTGTGTGTCTATATCTAAATTTACTTTTTTTAAAATTTATTTATTTACCTTGAGGGGGGAGAGAGAGAGAGAGAGAGAGAGAGAGAGAGAGAGAGAGAGAGAGATCAATTTGTTTTTCCCCTTATCAGTGCATTCATTGGTTGCTTCTTTGTATGTGCCCTGACCAGAGATTGAACCCACAATTTTGGCATTTGGGGATGATGTTCTAACCAACTTAGCTACCCAGCCAGTACCCAAATTTAGTCTTATAAGAACATCAGTAAAGCCCTGATATAAACCTGGTTACCACAGCTCTGAGAACTGAGTAGGTGAAGAGAGCTGGAGATCTCAGCATTAACTGAATCTGTCTGCTTTCCATCTTAGTATCCCCAGCCACCACTGTTTCTGACTCTCCCTATCCAGAGACCTTCTGTTTTACTCTCTCCAGAAAGAAACCTTCAGCTCCAGATGCAGTTAGGGAGCGGATCAGGAGTTATAACTGCATCCTAATTGACTTTTTATTTCATCCTGCCAGAGGTACCTACTACCACCAATTATGTTATCATCAGGGGTGGGGGTTATGCATTATAAACTATTATTTCTCACCATTCTTTATTATAAGTTCCAGATTTGGCTGTCATGGTTCTACTATATCACTACTCAAATGCTTTCTAGCTTACAGAATTGTATTGCTGTTTTCTCCTATTATTTTTTCCCTGTAAGTTTGTACTTTTTAAAAAATCTTACTGTTTTTTAATGGAGTTTTAGGGAGAAGTAAGAGAAAATGTGAGTGTTTAGTACATTATTTTTACTCATAAGTCCCACACATTTATATTTGAAATGAACTCATGCTATACAGACTTATATAAACTGCTTTTATCATCAGACAAATTCTAGTGCATATTTATTTCCATATTAATAGATAGAAAACAACATCAGTGGTTCTTAAGTTTAGCTGCATGTTGGAATCACTGGGCATTATGTGTGTGGGGGGAGCTTTAAAAAGTACTGATGTCTGGGTCCCACCTCTAGATGTCCAGATTGAATGTATATGCGGTATTTTGGCACTGGAAATTGTAAAATCTACTGAGGTGATTCAAATTTGCACCAAAGCTTAAGAGCCACTGACCTACACCATCATTCATGATGCTTATACAGTATTCTATGGGAGGGATGGACAACAGTGTGTTTAAATAAAACCCTTTCTGGACACATAAAATGTTTCAGATAGTTTGATATTATAAATAATGCTGTTATGAACAACTTTGGGCATATTGGTTAAATTCCTAGAATTAGAATCACTCTGCAAAAGGATATGAAAATTAATAATATTTTTGGGTACAATTTACCATAGTTCCTCTAAAGTGATTTTGTTAACATAAAACAGTCAGAGAGCCAGGAGAGTTTTCACTCATTGGCCAACATGGCAGCAGGTGGAGGTCCTTATACTGAGTGCACTTAAAGCTAGAGGTATAATTGGATAGGGCCAGGGAGTGCATGGAAAGCTAGAAAGATGAATGGATAAGGCTTGAGTATGCTAAAAACTAGAACAATGAATGGACAGGGCCCAAATGTGCTGAAAGCTAGAAAGTTTAATGGATAGAGCTATTATGCCAAAGCTACAAAGATAATTGAAGTAAGGGGGAAAAAGTCTTCCCTTCCCTATCTCTATAAGAACTGTGGGCTTGAGCAGGAGGATTGAGATGGTCTTTGATATGGAAGTCCACCATTCTCCCAGGTTGTATGGCACTTGAATAAAACCTCTTTCCTTTTGCAACAATACCTACCTCATGAGTTTGGCTTTTTGTAGCAACAGGCAGCCAAACCTCCATTTTTGAACAGCAACAGTTTTGGTGAACCCAGATGGGACCACATAGGCCTCAATAAATCCCAGAGGGCTCAGGCTTAGGTCCCAGTGCCTGTGGAAGGCTAACCCCAAGAACAGGTCTGTGGGGATTTCCAAGTCCCAGGGAATTTCCATGCACTCCTGCTCAAGGCGTCAGCTGCCCCAAACTGGGTAAGTTGAACAAGCATGCACACCAGGGGTCCTCTATCTCTACCATTTGGGCATTCATGCCATTGGGGTCTAGTTAGGATAATTTAGGCCTTTGTGCCACTGAGGTCCGGTTAGGACCATTTGGGTCTTCATGCCACTGGGGTCCAGTGGGACCACTTGCAGTATCAGTTGGCAGGAGATAAGACATTAAAATTTGCTTGTGAACATTCGTTTGGAATAATAACTATAGATTCAAGTTTTGTTTATATGTTCCCACTTTGTCTGGGGTCTTGTCATGGCTATGGTTTTAGGTTTATACTTTTGTGCCCTCAGAGGTTGTTCTATTTTGACTACTGAAGGGAGCCCACTAGGCCAAATTTTAGCAGATTGGTCCATGTACAGCTGTTATCCAATGTCTAGGGAGGAATTGATTTCTTATTGTAACACTGCTTGACCTATGTATACTTTAGACTATGGGTGAAATGGCCGCTAAGTGGTTCCCTAAATTACTGCACCATTATGCAATTGGAATTAGTTTGCCAACAATTAGGGAAATGGGATAACATCCCCTATATCCAGGTGTTATATCTTTACACAATAAAGATTTGCAAGGAAAGGGAACCACCTAATGATTCAGAAAAGGGAAGTGGCTTCAAAACCCCTCCCTGACAGTAAGACAGAGGAAGAAAATGAAAATAAGGAAATAATTCTCTTTAATGCCTGAACCAAGGGGGCACAGGATTAGCAGCAGGAAGACTTCCCCCATCATTACTCCTGCTGCTAGATACCTCTAAGAAAAGACTCATAGGGGGAATAGCCCTACCCCTGTATGATAAAGGAATGGACATCCTCTCAAAGACTAGGCAGGGTACTCATTTTGGCCAGGGAGCATCCCTATCCAGAGCAAGACAATTCTCCCTGAGGCAATCCCTACAGGTGGAATAAACCAGGAAGTCAAGCCTGCTGACTGCTATTGGGCTCATACTCCATTTTCCATTTCAGACTTATTGAATTGGAAGACTTCCAGTCCCTTATATAGGGAGGATCCTCAGAAAATAGCAGATTTCATCACCTCACTCACCATTCAAACTGGGAAGATGTACAAGCTCTCCTTAACATCTTGCTAATAAGAAGATGAAAGGTGGCTAGTTATAAATAAGGCTAATAAAGGGGCTCATCACCTCCATTAAGAGAATCCAACTTCTGTGAAGATGGAGGCGTAGGTAAACGTGCTTTGCCTCCTTTCATAAATACAACAAAAATTGAAACAGGACTATAAAACAAATATCACTCAGATTCATCAGAAAAATGAGTTGTATGGAACTCCAAAAACCAAGGATTTAAAGAAGCCACATTCATCCAGACAGGTAGGAGTGGTGGAGATACAGAGAAGTGGGGCGAGGTAGAGAGGTATGGAGAGATGCAGAGATGTGCAATGGTGTGGAGAGGCACAGAGACATAAAATGGGAGGCCCCACACCCAAATGTGGTGGATAAACATCAGGAGGGATGCTGTGGGAGTAAAAGATCCCAGCCCCAGGCTGAACCACACAGCCCAGGGTCCCAGCACCAAGAAAATAAGCCCCCATAACTTCTGGTTATACAAACCAGTAGGGCTTGGGGCAGTGGAAGAAACTGCAGGATTTTCAGGAGATTCCACTTAAAGGGCCCACAACAGACTTAGGACTTAACATAGACTCATCCCCTCTGAGATTCTTCAATAGGGCAACATCTGGAAGGACACCAGTGGCATACAGGAAGAATTTGAAGTGACTGGCAACAGTGTGAGTGCTGGGACACAGCTTCTCCCCAGGAAAAACTCCAGAGACCAGGCAGCAGCATTGTCCCCTCTCTGAGCCCTCCCCACACAAAGCCTCAGAGTGGTGACATGGGGTTGGCCACTCTAGACATTACCTAAGGCTCCGCCCCATACAACTCACTGGTACATTTTTCTAAAATAGGCCATACTACTAAGACAGAGTGTCAAAGCAGCTCTACCTAATACACAGAAACAAACATGGGAAGGCTGTCAAATCAAGAAGACAAAGAAATATGGCCCAAGTGAAAGAACAGAACAAAACTCCAGAAAAAGAACTAATCAAATGGAGATAAACAACCTATCAGATGCAAAGTTTAAAACACTGGTTATCAAGATGCTCAAAGAACTAATTGGGTACTTCAACAACATAAAAAAGATCCATACAGAAATATGAAGGTTACATTAAGTGAAATAAAGAAAAACCTACAGGAATCCAACAGTGGAGGGGATGAAGCTGAGAATCAATCAACAATTTTGAAAGTAAGGGAAAAAAAATCATTCAATCAGAACAGCAAGAAGAAAAAAAGAATTTTTTAAAATGAGCATAGACTAAGGAGCCTCTGGGACATCTCCAAATATACCAACATCTTAATTATAGGTGTGCCGGAAGGAGAAGAGAAGAACAAGAAATTTAAAACTTATTTCAAAAAATAATGAAAGCACAGAGAGTCCCAAACAAGTTGGACACAAAGAGGACCACACCAAACACATCATAATTAAAGTGACAAATGTTAAAGATAAAGGGAGGACCTTAAAAGCAGCAAGAGAAAAACAGATAAATTACCTACAAAGGAATACCCATAAGACTGTCCACTGATTTCTCAAAAGAAACTTGTCAGGCAAGAAGGGGCTGGCAAGAAATATTCCAAGTGATGAAAATCAAGGGCCTCTAACCTAGATTACTCTATTCTGCAAAGCTATCATTTGGAATTGAAGGGCAGATAAAGTGGTTCCCAGACAAGGTAAAACTAAAGGAGTTCATCATCACCGAGCCATTGTTATATGAAATGCTAAAGGAAATTATATAAGGAAAAGAAGATCAAAACTATGACCATTAAAATGGCAATAAATTCACAGCTATCAACAACTGAATCTAAAAAACAAATTAAGCAAACAACCAGAACAGGAACAGAATCATAGATATGGAGATTAGTTGGAAGGTTATCAGTTGAGAAGGTGAATGGGGAAAAGGTGCAGTAATTAAGACGTACAAATTGCTAGGTACAGAATAGACAGGGTGATGTTAAGAACAGTATAGGAAATGGAGCAGCCAAAGAATTTATATGCACAACCCATAGACATGAACTAAGCAGGGGATTGCTGGAGGGAATGGGGGTACTTGGTGGAGGGGGACAAAGTGGGGAAATTGAGACAACTGTAATAACATAATCAACAAAACGTATCTTAAAAAAGAGAACATGAAAGATACTCTCCAACCCACCTGGGACAATTCCCTTGACAGAGCTCAACTGGGACCCTAATATAGTGAGGACTAAGCCTTCCTAGAACATTACAAAAGGTGCATATTGGAAGGGCTTAAGGAATGGGTGCCTAAACAAATGATTCTAAATATGATACAGGCTTTCCAACAAAAACCAAACAAAGTTCCTTCTGAATTTTTAAAAAGGATCTATCAGGCCTATTGAAAACACACTGATGCTGATCCACAGGCACCAGAAAATGTCTGGATGGTAAACATGAATTTTATTGGGTGAAGTGCCCAGGTATCAGAAGGAAGTTCCAATGTTTAGATGGGGATTGGGAGTAAATCTCTCCCAGCTGGTGAACATAGCCTTTAAAATTTACCATGCCCCAGAAACAAGGAAGTTAAAACAGGCCATGTTTCTCTTGGAAACAATTTGGGGAAATGAGAAGGAGAGGCAGGATACAAAAGGAAGAGGGAAAGACACATTAGGTGCCAAACAATGTGCCTATTGCAAAGAAGAATGCCATTGGAGAAAAGACTGCCTAGAACTCAAAAAGGAAAATAAAAAGACTAAAAACCCTTGCCAAGAAATGCTAGAAAGGAAAGATGAGTCTAATGACAAATAAGAAGGCCCAAGGGCACCCATAGACATCACCTGACCTATTACTATTTCCCCACAGGATCCCCAGGTACAACTGACTCTGGGGAACAATCTAATTGACTTCCTTGTAGGTGCAGGAGCTACATACTCAGTGCTAAATACAAAACTAACCAAGAAAAGTTTAGCTGCAGTGATGGTTACTGGAGTGACCAGACAAATACAAAAACATGTATTCCTTCAACCTCTAGAATGCCAACCTGAGGATCAAAAACTTACTCATAGTTTTCTCTATATGCCAGACTACCCAATTCCACTGTTAGGTTGAGATTTACTTTGTAAATTGCATGTACAAAGAACTTCTTTTTCTAAGAAGCAGCAATTATGTGTAGAAGTCCTGTTGGAACATGTTCTCCTGCTCCAGGCATTCCTGACTTGTCCAGAAGGACCCAAGGGTGAATTATTCCCACCTGGGATGTATGAGTAAGTCAATCAAATCATTTGGGTGGTTAACATCGAACCTGTATAAATTAATGTAAAAGAAGGTGAGTGGATCCCATGGAAGAAAAAATACCCCCCTTAAAAGAAAGCTTTAGAAAGAATTCAACCAATATTGCAGAATTTCTTAAAATCAGAATTAATTCAGCCATGCCAGTCTCCCTACCACACACTCATTTTGCCAGTCAAAAAGCCTTACTCTGATGAATATTGATTTGTACAGGATCTTATGGCCAAAATGACATTGTTCAGGACATTCATCCTATGGTGCCCAACTTTATACTTTGTTGACCACAGTGCCTGGGGATAGCAAATGGTTTTCTGTCCTAGACTTGAAGGATGCCTTTTTCTGTATCCCAATAGGTGAACAGTCTCAACTACTATTCACCTTTGAATGTCAGGACCCAAAAACTAAAAACATGCTCCAATACTGTTGGACTGTGTTGCCACAAGAAGTTAAGAATTCTCCAACTATATTGTGGAAAATATTAGCAAAATAGTTAAGGGATATTCAATTGAAATCAAGAGTTCTACAATATGTAGACAACTTACTGATAACTAGCAATACTTATGAGGACTGTTTGCTTAACACCATCACGGTCCTGAATCATTTGGCAAGAAGAGGATATAAAATATTGCCTCGCAGGCCCACATTTGCAAACAGGAGGTGGCATGTCTGCAATTACAACTGAAACAGGATGCTATGAACTTGATGGCTGATCAAAAACAAGTTATTGCTGCAATAAAAATCCCAAAGAACTGGAGGCAGCTTCATGGATTCTTAGGGATGACACAGTTGTACCAAATTTGGATTCCAAACTTTGGATTTATAGCAAAATAATTATATAATTCTTTGAAAAGACTATAATCTGAACCTTTTGAATGGACAAGAGACTGTCAGCTCACATTTGACACCTTGAAGGAAAAACTACTCTCAACTCCTGCACTAGGATTACTCAATTTACAGAAACCTTTCAAATTATACATTCATGAAAGGCAAGGAATTGGACTGGGGCACTGACACAGACTCTGGGAAATACCCCTCAACCCATAATCTATTTCTCAGAGAAATTTGATCACATGACAAAGGGATGGCCACGATGCCTCCAGGCAGTAGCAACTACCTATGACATCTTATAGGAAGCAGAGAAATTCACTCTGGGGCAGCCTTCTATGGTATTTGTACGACACTAGGTCCTAACTCTATTAGAACAGAAAGAAGGGTATTAGCTGGTGGCAGGGTGCATGGGAAAATATCAGGCCATTTTATTAGACAACCCAAATGTTACCTTATAGAGTCGTCGGCAGCCGTCCGTCTCGAGAGACGATGGTGTAGCTTCTTAAGAGTCTATCTGCACCGCCGAGAATGGCTGTGCAGTCCAACTCGGGAGTGACACGGTATCTGTCTCCTCCCATGTTGAATCGACATCTTGTGATGACGCTGGAGTGTCCTCTCCAGTGAAGCTGAAGCTACAGAGCCTGGGCAGGGTGATATGGAGGGTCTGCTGTTGCCCATGCAGCAGACCCCCCCTCTCTTCGCAGCTGAAGGATCCAAGGGAAAGACGGAGTCAATACAGCTTGGCTTCAGGTGCGCCGCAGGAGTTGCCGGTGTTGACCACAACGTCAAACCGCCTTAGGGACTCCGGCTCCGGATTTTCTGTCGGGGTCTACTCCCTTAGCCTTTCCCCTGAAGAGGTATGCCACAAGGCAGCGGAGGTTTTTTGGAGTCAGAGTTTTCCTTCTCTGATGTGCCCTGACTGGAAGATCGAACCAGCGACACTTAGCTCGCAGGCCGACGCTCGATCCACTGAGCCAAACCAGCCAGGGGACCTTATAGAGTATCCCTACCTTAAACCCTACCACACTGCTCTCAGACGCAGAAGGAGACTCAGACCTTCAGCATGATTTCTTGGAAAGCATTGACCAACTTTATTCCAGCAGACTGAATCTATTGGATCAACCACTGACAGAACCTGACTGGGAATTATGTACAGGTGGAAGAATCTTCATGGACAATGGTCAGTGATGAGCCAGGTAATCAGTAGTCACCATAGACAAGATAATAGAAGCCAAGCCCCTGCCATAGGAACCTCAGCACAAAAGGCTGAACTGATATCCCTCATCAGAGCCTTAGAATTGTCCCAGGGAAAGAATGTTAACATCTACACTGACTCTAAATATGCCTTCATGGTAGTCCTTGCCCATGGGGCAGTATGGAAAGAAAGAGGGCTCTTACCTTTGGAGAACAAGGACATGAAACATGCAAAAGAGATTTTATAATTGCTAGAGGCAGTGGATCTACCAAACCATATTGCCATAATGCATTGTCGAGAATACTAGCAGAATGGTTCACAAACAGGCAGGGAAACCAAACTGCCACTAAAGCAGCAAGAGAGGATGCCAACGTCTACCACTTCCTGGGGCTTTGATTCCCCACCTGGACTTGTCAGAATTTAAACCCAATTACATAAAATGAGATGAGGAATTGGCCCATGCATATGGATTTTCTAATACTGACCCTAACTATATAAGGGGGATCAACACCCATGGTATGATCTTACTCCTTGAAGCTCTAGTGCATCCCATCCTCAAACACCTACACGAAGGGACCCGTTATGGAAAGGATGCTTTAATGGACCTCATTAGACCACACTTTAAAGGGTCCTCTTTTGCAAAGGATCCAAGCCTGTCAGATATGTGCCAAAAACAATTCCTAAGATAGAATGTGCCCTAACAGAAAAGAAAGTATCATATAAAGGGATATGCTCATTTTAACACTGGCAAGTTAAATTTACACAGTTGCTTAAAAACAGAGAAAACTTTGTATTTTTATTAGTTTTTGTGGACCCTTCTGGGAGGGTAGAGGCATACCCAACTAAAACTGAGAAGGCAACTGAGATAGCAAAACTTCTACTTAAAGGAATAATCCCTAGGTTTGGACTTCCTCACAGCATTCAAAGCAACAATGGACTGTTGCTCACTTCAGAAATCTCCTAGAAGCGAGGACAGGCACTACAGATTCAATGGAAGCTACATACATCTTGGAGACCTCAATCTATGAGACATACTGGGAAAATTAACCACAACATAAAAAAGACCCTGCAGAAAATATGCCAGGAAACATATTTGAAATGGGACCAGGAACTCCCTATTGCTTTGCTTCAAATTAGAGTTTCACCCTGAAGTGGGCTTAAATGAAGCCTTTTTGAAATAGTTTATGGGAGACTCTCCCTAATTTATGTTTTAGGAACACTCTCTTTAAATTCTAAACTTTAATCAAAAACCAAACAATAGTACAACAATCTATGGCAAATTAACAATTTTTCACAAGTTTGCTCATTGCAGGTCCATTTACCCATCAGATGAGCCCTTACACCTGGTCCAGTCAGGAGACCAAGTCTTACTAAAAACCTGAAAGACTCAAGGTCTTGAATAGCAGTTAGCCGAGCAGTAGACCAGTCCCTGTGACATCCTGTTGATAACACACTCTTATCTAAAGCTCACAGGAATCAAGCCTTGGATCCACCACACGTAGATTAAGTGGGAACCTACTGAAGGGACTCAGATCTTGTTACTGTTGTTGATACTGTAAGACCAATCTTGACCTGCACTCCTGAAGGAGCTTTAAAATTCCTCTTCAGACAGGGACAGTGGCTCCTAAAGCTAAGTGACAATGTTGCATTTTATTTTATTTTAATTTTTTCCTTTTTATTCTTTTTTTCTGCATTTCCCAGACAGTGGCTTACTGAGAAAATTCATTCTGCTGTTGGGGGTTTTGCAACCCAAAATCCTGTTCAGGGTTAGATCATGGGGATCCCTTAGTCTTTCTAGTTCCTGACCCCTCACTAAACACTTGAACACTTGATTGTCTGTCTGCACAATAGGTCTAACTTTGGAAGCCCATCTTCAACACCACCTCTTGAAACATGAAGCAGTCTACCAGATTCTCTTGTTCAGCAGTGCCATCCTCGAGACACCGCATATGCCACCTTCCAAAGACAGAAATTGTTCTCCTTCACATAAAGGCTTCCCTCCATTCCTGATCCACACCCCTCCTTTCTTTAATAGATAGTAAGAACCTCTAGACACAGAGATAGGTAAGACTATTGCCTTTGCCAGCAAGAAGTAACTATGGAAGAATGAGACCTTCATCCATTTTCCCTTGTAAGATTACAAGGATCCAGTGTATTGAAGGGGGGATTGTTATCATAAAACTGTCTGTTGGAGTACCAGAGGAGTCTCTGCACACTCACCAGGATAGTGACAGGGGGAAATTCTTACACTGGGTACCCCAAAAGCAAGATATATAAATGGGTAGTGCTGGTGGCCACACAGAGAGCCAGAAAGATGAATAGGTAGGGCCCCTAGCATGCCAAAAGCTAGAAAGATTAATGGATATGGCCCTGGCAAGCTAAAAGCTAGAAAAATAATTAGATTAGAGAAAAATCCCTCCCCTCTATATCCCTATAAGAACTGTGGGCTTGAGTAAGAATATTGAGATGGTCTTTTAGATGGGAGTCCACCATTCTCCCAGGTTGTGTGGCATTTGAATAAACCTCTTCCTTTTGCACCAGCACTTGCCTCAGGAGTTTGGCTTCTTGTGGCAGTCAATCCTCCATTTTTGCTCAGCAGTAGTTTGGGCAATTCATACACCTACCAGTAACATTTGAGAATATTCATTTCCCCACATTCAGAAGCCCTGTATACCGTCATTAACAGAATTTTAAAAATTTAAAAAATGTAGCCAGGTTTTAAATGGGAAAAATAATTTCATTGCTGTTTTATCTTTCTGATTTTATTGTATTTTATTGTGGCAAAATATATATGAGGTCCGTACAGAAGGTTTCCAGCCATATAATAAGAAAAATAGAGACATTTACTGAAGAAGATACAAAATACAAGAAACATTGTACATAGGAAAATGATGGCTCAATGCCCTTCAAAGTAGGCCACAGTTCTCTCAATTGCCACTAGCTGCCCTGTCATATTTTCCTGAATCTCATCAATGGTTTGAAATCTCTTTCCTTTCAAAGATGATTTTAGTTTTGGGAAAAGCCAGAAGCCACAGACACCAAATCTATGCTGTAGCAGGGCTGAGAAATCGGGGTGATTTGATGTTTTGCCCAAAAAACTCTGCATGAGACATAATGCATGAGCAGGTGCCAATCACCAGTTGCCTATAGCTATGGCCTTCTGAATCATCCAAATAGTTTCCATGAAAGAATGCTCAAGTTTAACGCAAAATTTTTTGCACGTCCCTGTCCAGTGCTCCCAGCACCATTTATTAAAGAGGCTCTTCTCACTTCATTTTATGTTCCTTCCTCCTTTATCAAATATTAGTTAACCGTATAGTCCTGGATTTATTTCTGGGCTCTCTATTCTGTTCCACTGATCTATATCTCTGTTCTTATGCCAGTACCAGACTGTTTTGATCACAGTGGCTTTGCTCTACTCCCTCAGTCATTTTGTTTTTCTTTTTTGTTTTTTGTTTGTTTGTTTTAAAGTATACTTTATTGGTTATGTTGTTACAGTAGTTCCAATTCTTTTTTCCCCTTGCATCCCCTCTGCCCAATAATGCCTTTTCATCCAGCAATCCCAACCCCCTTAGTTCAGGTCCATGCACTGTGCATATCAGTTCTTTCACGTCACCCTTTCCTATATTATTCTTTTTTTTAATTTTATTTTTTTGTTTTTCAATTACAGTTGTCCCATTTTTCCCTCATTGCTCTCCCCAAACCAACCCACCACTTCACCCACAATCATATCCCTCCCCGCTGTCCATGTCTATGAGTCATTTATATACGTTCCCTGAATAAACCCTTCCCTTACTTATTCCCCTTCTCTCCCTCCCCCTCCCCCCATTGACTGTTAGTCTGCTCCTTGTCCTATTTAATTAGTTTGTTTATGTTGTTCTTTAGTTTCCTGTATTAGGTGATATCATATTGTAACAGAACCCTTGGGCTGCTTCAATTGAAACAGAACCCACGGGCTGTTTAGTTAGGGGCCCGATTGCCCGCCGCCAGAATTATAACTCTGAATACCAGAGTTTGGTGAAAAGAAAAAGAATTGTTTATTTACACATGGTTCTGCCTCCCCCTCCCAGACCTGGCCAGTCTTAGGAAAGTCAGAAACACCATTTCTCTACTTCCTAGGCACAGTTCAGCTTTACCAGTAGCTGCCAATCACTCAGTTCTGATTGGGGAGGTCCTTTCCGTGCTGTGGTGCCCTCCAGCTCTCAATGCAGGACCTCCTGGATTCTCAGCCTCCTTGTAAATTGCCTTCTTCCTGCAAACCACGTGGATCTCCTCTCCTTCTCAAAGCAGTCTGACAAGAGCCTCTTCTTAAAGCAGCCTGGAGATCCCTTCTCCAAGCCAGATGGAGGGAGCCCACAAGAGCCAGAGTGTGAGGGCGTGAGGGCCAGAGAGAGCCTCAGAGAGAGAGCTTCCTAGAGCCAGAGCCAGCCCAAAAAAATATATCCGCAGCTCCTTCTCTCTTCCTCCCTGCCTCCTCTCTGTCCCTGCGTCCTCTCACGCAGTGGGTGTTGCAAACCATCCTGACCATTCACAGAACCCTACGTAGGCTCTGTCTGCTTCTTCCATACCAGCCCACAGTTCAAGTTCCCTCCCATCTTCCTGAGTCTTGGAAGTAAAGCGGATCTTTGCACAATGTATCTAGCCACTAGCTCCAGGCATGCAAGGGCATCCTGAAAGCTGCTTCCTGCTCCCCATCTCCCAGCCACAAACTCTGGGGTTTGTTTTTGGACTCCCCTGTTTCTGTAATAATATGATATTTTTCTTTCTTTGCAAGGCTTATTTCACTAAGCATAATTCTCTCTAATTTCATCCATGTTGTCGCAAATAGCAGGAGTTCCTTCTTTCCCTCTACTGCATAGTATTTCATTGTGTAAATGTACCACAGTTCTTTGATCCACTCATCTACAGATGGGCACTTAAGACTGTTTCCAGTACTTAGCTATTATAAACTGTGCTTCTCTGAACACAGGGGTGCATAAGTTATTTTGAATTAGGGTTTTAGGATTTTTCAGGTATAATCCTAGCAGTGGAATCTCTGGTTCAAAAGGCAGTTCCATTTTTAGTTTTTTGAGGTAATTCCATACTGTTTTCCATAGTGGCTGCACCAGTCTGCATTCCCATCAACAGTGCAGTAGGGTTCCTGTTTCTCAACATCCTCACTAGCACTTGTTGTTTGTTGATTTGTTGATGATGGCCATTCTGACTGGTGTAAAGTGGAATCTCATTGTGTTTTTTATTGCATCTCTCTGATGGCTACTGATGTGGAGTACTTTTTCATGTGTCTATGGACCTTCTGTATGTCCTCTTCAGAGAAGTATTTATTCAGGTCCCTTGCCCATTTTTTAATTGGGTTGTCTGTTTTCTTGGTGTTGAGTCATATAAGCTCTTTACATATTTTAGAGATCAGATCCCTGTCTGAGATATCATTGGCAATTATGTTTTCCTATATGGTTGGTTTCCTTTTCATCTTGCTGATGTGTTCTTTTGCGGAGAAGAAACTCTTTACTTTGATGTAGTCCCATTTTTTATTTTTTTTCTTTATTTCTCTTGCCTTAGGAGATGTATCCATGAAGATATGTTACGTGGGATATCTGAAATTTTCCTGCCTATGTTTTCCTCTAGGACTTTTATGGTGTCACGGGTTACATTTAAGTCTTTGATCCATCTTGAGTTTATTCTTGTGTGTGGTGTAAGTTGGTGGTCTAGTTTCATTTTTTTGCACGTCCCTGTCCAGTTCTTCCAACACCATTTGTTAAAGAGGCTCTTCTCCCTCCATTTTATGTTCCTTCCTCCTTTATCAAATATTAGTTGACCGTATAGTCCTGGACTCTTTATTCTGTTCCATTGATCTGTATGTCTGTTCTTATTGCCAGTACCAGAGTCTTTTGATCACAGTGGCTTTGTAGTATTGTTTGATGTCTGGTATTGCAATTCCTACTGCTGCGTTCTTCTGTCTCAAGATTGCTTTTGCTATTCAGGGTCTTATTTGGTTCCATATGAATTTTTGGAGTATTTGTTCTAGGTCTGTGAAATATGTCATTGGTATTTTAATAGGGATTTCATTTAATATGTAAATTGCTTTGGGTAGTATGGCCATTTTCATGATGTTGATTCTTCCTATCCAAGAACATGGTATTTGCTTCCATTTATTTGTATCCTCCTTAATTTCTTTCTTCAACATTACATAATTTTCAGAGTACAGGTCTTTTATCTCTTGGTTAAGTTTATTCCTAGGTACTTTATTTTTCTTGTTGCTATAGTAAATGGTATTTTCTTTTTTGTTTCTGTCTCTGATATTTTATTGTTGGTGCACAGAAATGCCTTAGATTTCTGTGTATTTACTTTGTATCCTGCTATTTTGCCAAATTCACTTATTATATCAAGTAGTCTTTTAGTGGAGTTTATAGGGTTTTCTAGGTATCCTATCATGTCATCTGCATATAATGAAAGTTTTACTTCTTCTTTCCCCATTTGGATGCCTTTTATTTCTTTTTCTTGTCTGATTGCTGGGGCTAGGACTTCCAACACTATGTTGAATAGGAATGGAGAGAGTGGGTAGCCTTGTCTTGTTCCTGAATTCAGGGGGAACGCTTACAGTTTTTGTCCATTGAGTATGATGTTGGCTTCAGGTTTCTCATATATAGCCTTAATTAAGTTAAGGTATGCTCTCTCTATTCCAATTTTGCTAGAGTATTTTCATAATAAATGGGTGTTGTACTTTATCAAATGCTTTTTCTGCATCTATTGATATAATCATGTGATTTTTGTCTTTCATTCTGTTTAGGTGATGTATTATATTTATTGATTTGTGAATATTAAACCATTCCTGCATCCCTAGGATGAATCCCACTTGATCGTGGTATATGATCTTTTTGATGTATTGCTGGATCCTGTTTGCCAATATTTTGTTGAGGATTTTAGCATCTTTGTTCATCAGTGATATTGGCCTGTAGTTTTCTTTCTTTGTTGTGTCTTGACCTGGTTTTGGAATTAGGGTAATACTGGCTTCATAGAAAGCGTTTGGTATTTTTCCCTCTTCTTGGATTTTTTGGAATAGTTGAAGGAGGGTAGAAGTTAGTTCTTCCCTAAATGTTTTGTAAAATTCACCTGTGAAGCCATCCGGTCCAGGGCTTTTGTGTGCAGGGAGATTTTTTATTACTGTTTCAATTTCCTTCTTTGTTACAGGTATGTTCAGACTTTCTACTTCTTCTTGATTCAGTTTTGGAAGGTTATATGTTTCTAGAAATTTGTCCATTTCTTCTAGGTTGTCAAATTTCTTGCCATACAGTTGTTTGTAGTAATTTCTTCCAATCCTTTGTATTTCTGTGCTATCAGTCATGACTTCTCATTTTTCGTTTCTGATTTTGTTTATTTGGGTCTTCTCTCTTTTTCTTTCTTGATGAGCCTGGCTAAAGGCTTGTCGATTTTGTTATTTTTTTGAAGAACCTGCTCCTAGTTTTGTTGATTTTTTGAATTATTTGTTTGGTCTCTATGTCATTTAATTCTGCTCTGATCTTGATGATTTCCTTCTATCTTCTTGCCCTAGGCTTTGTTTGTTGTTGTTTTTCTAGTTCTTATAGCTTTAGGGTTAGATTTTTTATTTGAGATTCTTCAATTTTTTTCAGGTTTGCCTGTGTTGCTATGAACTTCCTTGTTAGCACTGCTTTGGCTGTTTCCCATAGGTTTTGGGCTGTTGTGTGTTCATTATCATTAGTTTCCAGAAATTTCTTGATTTCTTCTTTGATGTCATTCTTAACCCACTTATTATTTAATAGCATTTTATTCATTCTCCATGAGTTTGGATGTCTTTGATTTTTTTCTCTGAGGTTGATTTTTAATTTCAAGGCATTGTGGTCTGAAAAGATGTTTGATATGATTTCAAATTTCTTGAATTTGTTGAGGCTTGTTTTGTGTCCTAACATGTGGTCTATTTTTGAAAATGTCCCATGTGCATTTGAAAAGAATGTATATTTTGCTTGTTTGAGATGAAAAGTTCTATATATATCAGTTAAGTCCATGTGGTTTAGTGTGTTGTTCAATGCCTGTATATCCTTGCTGTTTCTTTGCTTCGAAGATCTGTCTATTGTTGATAATGGAGCGTTAAAGTCCCCTACTATGAGTGTGTTGCTGTTAATATCCTTCTTGTGGTCTTCTAGTATTTTCTCTATGTATGTGGGTGCTGCTATGTTGGGTGCATATATGTTTACCAGGGTTATATATTCTTGATGGATTGTTCCCTTAAGTATTATGAAATGTCCTTCTTTATCTCTTTTTATTGCCCTTACTTTGAAATCCATTTTGTCTGATATGAGGACTGCTACCCCAGCTTCCTTTTTAATGTCTGTTTGCTTTAATACTTTTTTTTCCATTTATTTTGAGTCTGTGTAAATCTTTTGTTTTGAGGTGTGTTCCTTGTAGACAGCAAATATGTGGGTCCTGCTTTCATATCCGTTCTGTTACCCTTTGTGTTTTAATTGGAGAATTTAATCCATTTACATTTAAGGTTATTATTGACATTTATTTATTCATTTCCCTTTGTACCTGTGTTTCTCTCCTCTTTTTTTCTTCTTTTTCTTAAAACATTCCCTTTAGCATCTCTTGCATTGCTCGTTTGGTGGAGATGTATTCTTTTAGTCTTCCATTGTCTGTGAAACTCCTTATTTCACCTTCCATTTTTAAGGTGAGCCTTGCTGGGTAGAGTATTCTTGGTTGTAGGCCTTTGTTTTTTATTGCTTGAAATATTTTTGACCATGCTCTTCTGGCTTGTAGTGTTTCTGTTGAGAAATTGGTCAATAGCCTTATCAGAACTCCCTTGTACGTTATTTGCTGTTTTTCTCTTGCTGCCTTTAGGATTCTCTCTTTGACTTTGAATGTTGCCATTTTAATTATGATGTGCCTTGGAGTGGGTTTTTTTTTTGTTTGTTTGTTTGTTTTGTTGTGTTTCGTTTGTTTCCTCTTCATTGGGACTCTCTGTTCTTCTTGAACTTACATAAGTTTTTCTCTCATCAGATTGGGAAAATTTTTGTCGTTACTTCTCCTATTAGCTTCTCTATTCCTCGCTCCACTTCTTCTCCATCTTTTTTTCCAGTGATCCTGATATTATTTTTTCTCATGCTATCCTGTGATGCTGGAAATCAAGACTTCTGATTTGAGGTATGTTTACATGCCTCTTGGTCCAGGTGTTTAACGATCTGAGTAGCAAGCTGGACTCGCTGGCACTGCAGTCTCTGACTGCTCAGGCCTTAGGATCTTAAAGACATCCTGTGTCTTAAAAACAATCTTGCTGAGTACTCCATCTTCCTTGATGTTGATAAGGAAATCAAACAAAACTAAGCACAAATGGTGTTTAACCTTGATTGCTTTCTGTTAGTGTTTAAGGAACAGTGCATCGGTTCCATAGTCTTAAAAGAATAAGTGATTGGATTTCTGTTTTTCTGTTTTTTAACTCATAGAGGATATATAGACTTGTTTATCAGGAAGCGTTCTCTTCAGTTAATCCTTTAAGCTTCCTCTGTTGTAAGTTTCAAGTACATTGCAATCATTCCTGGGATGTGCCTGTGAACTCATTCCTGGACCCTCCCTGTTGATTAGCATATCTGCAAAATCCAATAAAAGGAAGGTGCTTGCACTGCTCAGTGCTGACCTGCCTGAGCGTGCGGCAGCCCTCCATCCTACCCACATTCTGTCTGCTGAAATTACTTGCGTGCCCTCAACCACAAAGTACTACAACAATCCTGCAATTCCCTACATCTTCTTCATATTTTTGCAATCCTTTTTCGTTTTGTTGTGTGGTCTGGGAATTTTTTTCTAAATTGTCCTCTAACTCACTAATCCAATCCTCTGCTTTGTTTAGCCTGCTTTTGATTGATTCTACTGTGTTTTTCAGTTCAGAGATTGCATTCTTCATTTCTTCCTGGTTCTTGTTAATAGTTTCTATCTCCTCTTTTATGCTGGTGGAGTTCTCCGTAAGTTCCCTGTAATTTTCTTGGAGCTGTTGGTAACTTCCTTGGAGGTTGTCGTAGCTGTTTTTGAAGTTGTCGAGTATATTGAGCTTCTTCACCACCATTATTTTTGATTCCATGTCTGACATTTGGGCTCTGTCTATTCCATCTACCTCTCTTTCTGGGGATTCCTTTTTTCTTTTCATTGAGAGGTTGTTTCTGTGTCTTACTATGTTGGATTCTTCCTGTTTTTGTTTTTTGGATTTGTCTGCTTTGACTTCCCACCTTTGTGGTATTGTTACAGAACCCCTGGGCTGCTTAAATTGAAAACAAACCCATGGGCTCTTTATTAGGGGTCCGATTGCCTGCCGCCAGAATTACAACTCTTAATACTTCAGTTGAGTGAAAAGAAAATTGTTTATTTAACAGTTACACATATCCTTGCCTCCCCACTACCAAACCTAGCCAGTTTTAGGAAGGTCAGAAACACCGTTTCCCTACTTCCCAAACACAGTTCAGCTTTACCAGTGGCTGCCAATCATTCCATCTGATTGGGGAGGTCCTTTCTGTGCTGTGGTGCCCTTCAGCTCTCAATACAAAACTGCCGGGATTCTCAGCCTCCTTGCAAACTGTCTTCTTTCTGTGAACCACGTGGATCTCCTCTCCTTCTCCAGAGCACCCCTGAAAACACCCGCCAGCGAGGGAGACAGCCCCAGAGCGCGCCCCCCTAAACTGTTCGCAGCTGCCTATATATCCCTGACTGTGTCCAACAGTTCTGACCATTCACAGAACCCCACGTAGGCTCTGTGCTTTTCATACCATCCCCTGGTTCAAGACTCCTCTCATCTACCTGAGGCCTTGGAAGCATCCAAGCAATTTTGCATAATGAAAGACACCAGTCACCAGCCTCAGGCGTGTGGAGGCATTCTGAAAGCTGCTTCCTTATCCCCATTCCCCAGCCACAAACTCTGGGGATTTTTGGACTCCCCTGTTTCTGTAACAGTATGAGGTTCTTTATAGGAGATCTGGGGGTTTCAGTGGTGCCATCTCTTTGATCTCCTGAGCCTGATGTTCTTTGGATACCCTTTATTCATTTATTTATGTTTTATGGTTATATTTCAGATGCTCTTTGGTAGGATCTTCCCTCTGGCTAGTTGATTGAGAGCCACTCTATCCACTTTGTCTTGAGTTCTTTTGTGGAGATGCTGTTAAAAACATAAACACACAGCCCAAGCAGGAAACCCACACCCTCAAAAATACCCCCACCCTCTATCCTGCTATCGTCAGCAAATAGCCAGTATTAATATAAATTTAGAGAGATTAGAGCTTTTATACTATAGGAAGAATAGATAAGAGTTGTTTTTACAGAGGAAAAATATAATTTTTGAGAGAAGGTATGATAGATTAATAATAGTAGCAAGTAGTGTTGAGACTATCGAAGACAGTAGGTAATATTTACATTGTATGATAATAATAATAAAAGAAAAAGAGGGAAGAATGCAGAATATAGTAAGAAAGTGGAATTGTATAGTATTAGATTCATATAGTAGTTATACTCTCTTTATTTAGTGTGAAAGGGAGGCTAAACTAGACAGACAAACAAATAAACAAAAATTAAGGAGGAAGGATGAGAAGGAGAGATGGTATAAAACAAATTAAAGAAACAGTTTTTTAAAAAATTTTTTAAGTAAAAATTAAAACATTAAAAATAAGATACTTAAAAAATTAAAATAAAATAAAAATAATAAAACTAAAATAGAAATAAAAATTTTTAAAAATACAAAAGGAAAGTTTTTATTCAGTTCAGCCTTTGTGTGTCATCTTCTTTTTCTGGATCCACACCTGGTCTAATGAGGGGGACCAGAGGTTCCTGATCCTTGCAGCAGCTGTGTGCGCCTGTGGTGGCTGGTGTGTCCGTTTGGCGCCTGTTGAAGCTGACCGGGGTGCTTGTGCGCACGCACACCTTTGTGCGCTAGGTGGCCTGCATGCTGGCCTCAAGCCTTCCAAGCCGCGTCCAAGGGGTTGGTCTCTCGCCCCTTGGGGCGGGCCCCAGACACTTGTGCACGGTGGAAGTGAGCGTCTGTGATTCACCACTGTCTGCTCTTCCCATGCCACAGCCCCCGCCATTCCCACACCTGCCTGCACGGGCATGAGCTGAGCCTGTGCAAGTGGTCTGCGTTCTGGCCTGGTGCCCACTGGGGCTGGCCAGGAGTGTCTGCGCACAGTCTTCTGTGTGCCGAGCGGGCCCTCCCTGCGCCTGTTGGGGCACTGATCTTATGCCTGTTGTGGTATGTCCGAGGGGCACCTGGATGCACGGGCCGGCACACCTGGGTCAGTGAATGAGGGCACTTCCCTATGCGCACCCGCGCAAATAAGGGAAAGGTTGGGGAGTGGGCGAGCACACTTCTGTGCCTGCACTCCTCAAGAATGTCCTATCACCCCCGACCTTTCCTCCCATCTCCGCAGTACACAAGAGAAAAATATAAAGGAAAATCACGTTCTCACATGCACAGCAGCACACTTTTTCTTGTCTTTCAGCACCAGATGCCACCTGGCCCACTACTGGCTCTGCCAGCAGGCAGAGATCCGCTCTTCTTCCAATTCCTCTCTGGGGAAGTCTGTGGTCAGTAAAAATTCTTTGTGTACTTCCAGCCACAGCTCGGGGTGCCAACCTAGTCAGAAATCCCGTCTAATCCCTTTTTCCTCCGCTATCCTCACCAAACAGGTTGTTCCCAGATGGTTTTCTCTAACCCAGCAGTGCCAAGGCTTGACTCCTGCCAGTGTCCAGTTGCTCACTAAGATGTTCTATCTGCAATTAGTCCAAACTACAGACGAGTCTCGAGAGCAAGAAAGCGCAGCCTCCCCTCACTCCTCCGCCATCTTCTTCTCCTATATTATTCTTAACTTCCTCCTGTCTGTTTTGTAGCAACAGATTAGGCTTCTTGATCCCTGCACCATTTCCCCATTTCTCCTCCTCCCCGCTCCCAGCTGTTAATCCTCCAAATGATCCCCATACCTATGATTCTGTTCCTATTCTGATTTGCTTAGTTGGATTTTGTTTTTAATTTTTAGATTCAGTTGTTGATATTTGTGAGTTTGTTGTCATTTTAGTGTTCATAGTTTTTATCTTCTTTTTCTTAATTAAGTCCCTTTCATATTTCATATAATAATGGCTTGGTGATGATGAACTCCTTTTGTTTTACCTTGTCTGGGAAGCACTTTAGCTGCCCTACCATTCTAAATGGTAGCTTTGCTGGATAGAGTAATCTAGGTTGTAGGTCCTTGCTTTTCATCACATTGAATACTTCTTGCTGGTTTCTTCTTGCCTGTAAAGTTTCTTTTGAGAAATCAGTTGATAGTCTTATAGGTACCCCTTTGTAGGTAACTCTCCACTTTTCTCTTGCTACTTTTAAGATTCTCTTTTATCTTGAACCTTTGGCATTTTAATTATGGTGTGTCTTGGTGTGGTCCTCTTTGGGTCTAGCTTGTTTGGGACTCCCCGTGTTTCTTGGACCTGTATGTCTATTTCCTTCGCCAGATTTGGGAAGTTTTCCTTCATTATTTTTTCACATAAGTTTTCAATTTATTGCTCTTCCTCTTTCTCTTCTGGCACCCCTATGATTTGGATGTTGGCATGTTTAAAGTTGTCCCAGTATTTCCTAAATCTCTCCTCATTTTCTTCAATCCTTGTTTCCTCATTCTGTATTGGTTGACTGTTTTTTTCTTCCTTATGTTCCAAATATTTTATGTGAACCCGGTTTTCTTCCCTTCACCACTGGTTTTGTGTGGATTTTCCTTCGTTTCATTTAGCAAAGTCTTTATTTCTTCCCTTATGCATTTGTCATACTGAAGCATATCTGTCCAGTCTGTGAGCACCTTTATCACCAGTATTTTGAACTCTACTTCTATTAGGTTGGCTATCTCCTCGTCGCTTAGTTCCCCCACTGGAACCTTGATTTGTTCCCTCTTTTGGGCCATACTTCTCTGTCTCCTTCCTCCACCCCAACACCTCACTGGTTTGCACAGTCAGAAGCAATGAGGCTTTATTTTCCCCGGCGGTGAAACCGTGAGCTGCACAGTCTGGTCTAGCGCTGGGATTGCTCCCCAGGTGTTCCTCCCTACTTTTTAAAATGTTTTACTGCGCTTTCTGCCAGCCTGCTGCTGCCACTATTGCTGCCATCACCAAACCGCATCCTTTCCACCCAGCTCTGCCCCTCCTACCTGTCTGGATGAGCATTTCTTTACATCTTTGTTTGTTGGATCCATGCAGCTTAATTCCCTGGAACTTCTCATTGTCTCTAGTTTTAAGGTAGTTGTATTCATTATTAGTTGTGGAGGGAGATGTAACATGTCTGTCTAGGCCTCCATCTTGGTTGGAAGTCTCCCTCGGTCATTTTTAATGCAATAGCTACACAGTACATATGTTCACTCAATGACGTCTACCACCACCATTGACTAGTACAGTGAAGTTGTCATTGTTTTCACATCTGTATTCCAGTCCACTCTCCTTGGCTGCCAGGTTACATCGATGTCATGCAAACTATTCTTGTTATATTAACAATGGCTGGACTTCTACCAGACAGAGCTCGTATAACAATGCTCACCCATTTAATCATTTTAAGTGTACTGTCTAGTGGCATTAATACCTTCACATTGTTGGGTAACTATCACCAACATCCAATTCCCAGAAAATTTTTTATCTTCCCCATCTTGAACTGCGCATTCAACATTAACTTTTCATTTTCCCCTCCCCCTCTCCCCAGTCCCTAGAAACTACTATTTGACTTTCTGTATGAATTTCACTATTCTAGATATCTCATTTAAATATAATCATAAGATACATGTCCTTTTGTGACTGGTTTATTTCATTTACCATAATATCTTCTAAGTTGCTATTTTGTTTTAAATATATTTTATTTGTGAGATGAAGTAATATTTATGCTTACTTATCTATATCTCACGTTTTGTGTATGAATTGCTTAATCATATGAGGAACATCCACGATAAATATTTTGGCTTAAAATATCTGAAACCTTCATTAACAGTGGCTTAAACTAATAAGGATTCCTTTTTTTTTCCTTCACACAAACAGGGGTCTGTAAGTAACCAGCTGCTGGTGGTATTGGTTCAGCAGTTCAATGATATCATATTTGCAAGATTACTCCCTAGCTTCAACCATCCCATCCTTGTCCAAAGCAGGAAGAATGAGGTCAGAAACATGTATAAAATCTGTACTTTTAATCAAGAGAACATAAATTTTCCTAGAAATGCCTTTCTCTTCGAGAAAATAATTACTTCAATATTGTGTCAAATTAATACCCCTAGTTGCCAGTGAGGCAGGCAAGAGATAAGTGGTTTTGGAATGCTTGCTCAGTCAGACAATCAGTAGTGCATGGTTCTTTGACTATTAATCTATTAGAATGTCTTATTGATTTGTAAAGGTTCTTTTTTTTTTCTTTTCCTTTTATTTTTTGGTTTTTCAATTACAGTTGTCCCATTTTTCCCCCATTGCTCCCCCCACCCAGCCCAGCCCTTCTCCCACAACCATATCCCTTCCTGTTGTCCATGTCCATGAGTCATTCATACACGTTCCTTGACTAGACCCTTCCCTTACTTATCCCCCTTCTCTCCCTCCCCGCTCCCCCCTACTGACTACTATCTAGTCTTTGCCTATTTAGTTCATTTGTTTGTGTTGCTCTTTAGTTTCTTGTATTAGGTGATATGTAAAAGTTCTTTGAATATTAACAATATTGTCTTTTGTCACATGTGTTTAGCAAATATATTTTTCTTGTTTGCACTTTATTTTTGTTTAAACATACAGAGATTAATATTCTTAATTGTTAGGGACATACATCTTTCATTTTATGGTTTCTTCTTTTGTTCTTATGCTACAAAAGCCTGGTCCATTCTGAGGGAAAACAATGAATATTCTTTCATAGTTTCTTGTTTATCTTTCATACTTTCATTTTAATTTTAAAAACTTGGAATGTTGTCCTGTTTGACTTCTTACATGAGACCAGGGAGGCAATTATTCAGGGAGATGGATGTAGAGGAACAGAGGAAACAAATTTAATCTACTACCACTGATCATGAAAAAAACAACCCAGTACTGCCAACTATGCAAGAAAGTAGATCATGTTCAAATGTTCAGTAGTGGGTAGTGAATAAGGTAGACTCTTCAGGGACTGTTGAAAGGCAAGAATTGTTTTGTGGCTGACAAACTGCAAATCTTGACTAAAAAAGAATAGGAAACTAAGCCACTGGCTTTCTTTCAGAAATAAGAGGTGAGTATGAATATACAAGTGGAAAGACAACACAGAGATCAGCTTTACAAGCAGCTGTGCCATGTAAAATCCTGTTAGCTTCATGTAAAGTCCAAAATTTGCAGAGAAGTGTAGTTGGAACTGCCATTAGCAAAGTGGTCAAAAGTAGTATTTTTTTTCACTTTATTTTTCAGTTACAGCTGACATTCAATATTATTTCATATTAGTTTCAGGAATAAGCACAGTGCTTAAACAGTCAAATAATTAAAAGTAGCTTTATGAAGGGTAGAGAAAAGACAGCTTGCTTAATAAAGCCTTGTCCTATATTCTGTATTAACCTAGGGCTGGACACTCTCTACATCACAGGTGAAATTTCTTCACGGTGATGGCCAAGTGACAGCCCAGCGCTGTGTGATAATGAGAAAACATACAAATATGCGAGACGGTTTAGGCTTAGAAAAAATATCTTCCCATATGTTTGTATTTAATCCCATCTGTCTTTGATAAAGAAAGATAACAAGCTGAAATTGACACAAATTTCCCAAATTATATTTCTCTGCTCCAAATAGAAACTACAAAATAGCCTAAAGAATAATCTGTAAATTCCCATACCCTGGCATCAATAAAAGTAGCATCATGGTATTTTCCAATTATCTTGAAACTGCAAAACTAAATTTAAGAAAAATGTTGTATGACAATGTAATGTTTTCCCATGTTTGTTGTTCTCTGTGTTCAATAGTTAATTGGGTCCTCATACTCGTGGCTGTTTCGATAGAAATTAATAAATCTGATGAATATTAGCCTTGAAAGGGACCTTTGCATTCAGTCACTTGTTTACTGGCCTCGGGTCATCATTTGTGACAATGATGCCTCTGCTTTGAGACTTCAGTTCACTTCAGGAGTGTTTGCTCATCGAAGAGAAGGCATTGAATTGAATGATAATGGGAAAAAATACAATAAGACATTAAAAAAGGAAACTACAGAAACATCTATTTAACTAATTATTCATCTTCAGCTGGTCCTCAAGAGTTGAGTTGGGATTCTTCCCATTTTTAAACAAATATTTTTCTGTCTATTGTACTGACTACTTCAGGTCATTTTTGGAAATTGCATCACATGAGAGCTTTGTTCATAATTTTTAAACTTTGGATTCACAAATATATTTTCATTTTGCTTTTTGTAGTACAATACTCCTTGAAAAGATGGGTCAATTTATCACACTATGTATCCATCTTATTTTATTTGGTTCTCCCATAGGATGCTATTAGTGACTAATGTTACAGGCTTTGCATAATTTGTTACTTTCTGCTTTTGTCTAATAGTTGTTTTGATCACAGCTAGATCCAAACAACAACTGGCTTAAGATGTTTTATTCCCTTTTTAGTATGTTATTTCCATCTATATAAAAGTAAGGCTAAGGCACTTTAATACTGAGCACATAATAGAGAAAATTGGGATTTAGGATTGATAAAGTTATTGGCAACAAGTCTCCTTTTGTCTGGTTTTACCAAACAACTCAGCAACCTCTTCAGGTGCTGCCTTGTTAAATCTTGCAGCACACATGTGGATCTCATCTTCACAAGGCATTTTCAATTATGGGGCTCTGGGCTTTGTTGGATCTAATTACACTTTCACCAGCATGACAATATGCAATGTAAGTGCACATTTCCCATGCATAGTGTCTATATGAACCTTATGCCTGAAAGCTCTCAACCTATCTCTTTTGCTGGCTGAGGACTTTTTAATAGATGGAGCTTCTGTTTCCTGATGTTTTGAGCAGGCTTCCTGTGGCTTATAGATGGAATTTGTATCACTGGCTTTAAAAATAGTGTTCAGCCTGAAATGATAATACATTATTAATGATCATTCTCTAACAATGGAGAAGCAGCCTTCCATTTTCTGGAGAACTGGTTACTATGTGTGTTGTTCTCCTAACAACCTTAAAGAGGTCATCTGTTGAGGAGATGGCGACAACATTGCAAATATTCTGTGCATGGTAAGGGGGGAGGTTCCATATTTGATTAGATGAGAGCTGAGTCTCCTTAGAGTCTCCATTTGTATTCATGACCTCCTTTGCAAAGATGAAATTGAACTGTTGTTATGGTATTGATTTATCTGTGTGAGCCAGGGAGAGATAGCAATAAGCTTCATGATGGTGAATGGGCAGTTCAAGATGATGGGCACTTCAAGCCTTCTTTTGCAGCTTTTCTTCTTAATGACTTCACTATCTTTAGGCTTGGTTGGTGGCGGTGTTGAGCTCCAGGAAAAAGAAGTTAAGATGGGAGGGAAGAGGAAGATTGAGAGACAGATCAGTACTATGGTCCAAGTTCCACTAAGTTTATTCCTCAAAGCTGTTGTGAAAGCGTACAGTAGGTAAATGCTGAACTAACTATACCATGTGGTCACAATTATGTAAAAAAATGCATTGCAAAACAAGGGAAAAATAAACCAAAATGTTAACCGTTGTTATCTCATGGATGGGAATAAAATTGACTGGCTTTTTTCTCATCTGTTCTGCATTTCCCCCATATTTTCTATGCTGATTCTGTATTATTTTATAATAGAGAAATAATTTTATAAAAATGTAGAGAAAAAAACATGTGCATGTCAATATAGAGTTGTCTTTATGTCTCAGTACAAATATATTATACCATGGAAGGTAATTACTAAATATTTTTTCCTGCTATGTGAAATCATGACTTTAATCGGCATTCTTGGAAGAGTGTTACAGAAACAGGGGTGTTCCAAAAAACCCCAGAGTTTGCGGCTGGGGGATGGGGAAAAGGAAGCAGCTTTTAGAATGCCTCCACATGCCTGAGGCTGGTGGCTAGTGTCTTTTTTTATGCAAAATAGCTTTAATGCATCCAAAGCCTCAAGTAGATGGGAGGGGACTTGGACCAGGGGATGGTATGGAGAAAGCACACAGAGCCTGCGTGAGGTTCTGTGAATGGTCAGAACTGGTTACCGCACCCACTGCATCAGAGGACGTAGTCAGGGATTTAAAAATAAGCGGCAGACATTTTAGCCAGGCTGACTGTGTGGATTTGATTAAGGCTGAGGCTGACTATGCGGATTACAAAAGGACTAACTATGCAGTTTACAAGAAGGCTGAGAATCCACGAGGTTCTGGATTAAAAGCTGGTGGACCCGATAACACAGACGAGGTCTCCCCAATCAGAATTGAATGATTGGCAGTTACTGGTAAAGCTGAACTGTGTTTGGAAAGTAGGGAAAGAGTTTCTCTAACTTTTGTAAAACTAGCCTGGTTTGGTAAGGAGGAGGCAAGAATATGTGTTTTATGGGCGTTTTAAAGAACATAAGACTTAACAACAGAAATCCGCAAATAACTAAATCTATATAACTGTTAAATAAACAATTCTTTTTCTTTTCACTAAACTCTGGTATTGAGAGTTATAATTTTGGCGGCGGGCAATCGGGCCCCTAACTAAAGAGCCCATGGGTTTGTTTTCAACTGGAGCAGCCCAGGGGTTCTGTAACAAGAGTACATACAACAAAGAAGCAAAAGCACATCATTGACTATTACTCCAAACCAACAGTATTTTGTAAGCAATTTAAAAATGTTCAGTAGCAAATAAACTCAATAATAAAAATCATATTTTCATGTATTTCAGGTTTATTGAGATATAATTCACACAATGTATAATTCACCCATTTAAAGTGTACAATTCAAGCATTTTTAGTACCAAGAATTATGAAACCATCACCACAATCGATTTTAGAATATTTTCACCTCCCCAAAAGATATCCCATACCACTTAGCCATCACTCCTCATTCCACCCCCCAACTCCCCCAGGCCCTAGTAACCACTTATCTACTTTCTGTTTCTACGGATTTGCCTGTTGAAATATCTTATAAACGGAGTCATAACAAAAGTGTGGTTTTTTGTAACTGGATTCTTTTTCTTGGCATGATATTTTTGAGGTTAATCCATGTTGTAGTATTTACTAGTACTTCATTCCTTTTTATGGCTTAATAATATTCTCAGTGTATGAATAGATCACATTTTGTTTATTCATTAGCTGATAGACATTTGGATTGCCTCCATTCTTTTGCTAAATAATGCTAGTATAAACATTCAAGTATAAGTTTTTATAAGTTTTATACTTAGGAGTGTAATTACTGGATCATATAGTGACTCTGCGCAAGTTTCTGTAGCTGCCAGACAGTTCTAAAAAGTAGCTGCATTATTTTACATTTGTGTTAGCAGTGCATGAGGGTTTCAATTCTTCTACATCCTCATTCAATACTTATCATTACCCATCTTTTTTATTATATACATTCTGGTGGGTGTGAAGTGGTAGCTCATTGTGGTATTGATCCATATTCTTGTGATGCGTATTCCTGTTGAGCATCTTTTAATGTGTCCATTGGCCATTTCTATATCTTCTTGGGAGAAATTTCCATTCAAATACTTTGCCTATTTTAACTGGGTATTCATTTTATTGTTGAGTTGCTGAATAATGGAAAGGATTTGGAGCCTGAAAATCCTGGATTTGAACCTAGCTCAGGCACTGAGTGAAGTTGCTCAATAAATAACAACCATTCTTACTGCTTATCATACAGGTCTATATGGGATTAGATGTTCTCTGTGAAAGAACAGAGTATTCCCTGCGACTGCATTCTCCACGTAACTGAAGTTTATTTGTTTGCCAATAGTTGAAACATCTCTAAACTTCCTTATGTACATTCTATGCTTTGTTCAACAGAGCACTGGACCTGATTTAACTGTTTCTTGATGACTCCTTGGTACATCCTGGATTGTATTTATTTGTATCCCGATCAGGGCAATCTCAGGCCACTAAATTGTGGAGCATGGTACGCTGAGGTTCTCCTGACTCTTCTATTGTTTTATTTCTATTTTTTGGGGTTCTTTTTTTTTTTTTTTACCTAATTTTTTCTTCCACCCCCTCATTGTTTGTAATTTGAATGTAATTTTAGAAAGAATGGAAGGTTACTAGGGAAAACCAGACAAGGAAACTGGTTAAATATCACACATAGTTTTAAAATATTAGTTTTAGTTCAAAAGGCAGAAGGTAGCTTCCTTGTCATAATAAAGTGCATGCCCTTTGTTGCAGCTCTTTCATTAAAGGTTCAGGTATATTTTCATTTACTTTCAAGGTCCAGTTTGAGCTTCAACTAGTTAAGGTTGCTGGAAGTCATACTATTAGGAAAGTGGAATATTGTGTGTGTTTTTTTTTTTTTAATTTTATTTTTTGGTTTTTCAATTACAGTTGTCCCATTTTTCTCCCATTGCTCTCCCCGAACCAGCTCACCCATTCTCCCACAATCATATTCCTCCCCGTTGTCCGTATCCATGAGTCATTTATACATGTTCCTTAACAAAACCCTTATGTTACTTATCCCCCTTCTCTACTCCCCCCTCCCCCCTATTGACTGCTACTCTGCTCCTTGTCCTATTTAGTTTCTTTATGTTGTTCTTTAGTTTTCTGTATTAGGTGATATCATATGGTATTTTTCTTTCTTTGTGTGGATTATTTCACTAAGCATAATTCTCTCTAGTTCCATCCATGTTGTTGCAAATGGCAGGAGTTCCTTCTTTCTTTCTGCTACATAGTATTCCATTGTGTAAATGTACCACAGTTTTTCGATCCACTCATCTACAGATGGGCACTTAGGCTGTTTCCAGCACTTAGCTATTGTAAACAGGGCTGCTATGAACACAGGGGTGCATAAGTTCTTTTGAATTAGGGTTTTAGGACTTTTTGGGTATAATCCTAGCAGTGGAATCGCTGGTTCAAAAGGCAGTTCCATTTTTAGTTTTTTGAGGTAATTCCATACTGTTTTCCATAGTGGCTGCACCAGTCTGCATTCCCACCAACAGTGTAGTAGGGTTCCCGTTTTCCACATCCTCACCAGCACTTGTTGTTTGTTGATTTGTTGATGATGGCCATTCTGACTGGTGTAAAGTGGTGTCTCATTGTGGTTTTTATTTGCATTTCCCTGATGGTTAGTGATGTGGAGCACTTTTTCATGTGTCTATGGACCTTCTGTATGTTCTCTTCGGAGAAGTGTTTGTTCAGGTCCTTTGCCCACCTTTTAATTGGGTTGTCTATTTTCTTGATGTTGAGTCGTATAAGCTTTTTGTATATTTTGGAGATCAGTCCCCTGTCTGAGATCTCATTGGCAAATACGTTTTCCCGTATGGTTGGTTGTGTTTTCATCTTGCTGATGTTTTCTTTTGCTGAGCAGAAAATCTTTAGGTTGATGTAGTCCCATTTGTTTATTTCTTCCTTTATTTCTCTTGCCTTAGGAGATGTATCCATGAAGATATTGTTACGTGAGATATCTGAAATTTTCCTACCTATGTTTTCCTCTAGGACTTTGATGGTGTCACAGCTTACATTTAAGTCTTTGAATCATCTTGAGTTTATTCTTGTGTGTGGTGTAAGTTGGTTGTCTAGTTTCATTTTTTTTCAAGTCCCTGTCCAGTGCTCCCAGCACCATTTGTTAAAGAGGCTCTTCTCACTTCATTTTATGTTCCTTCCTCCTTTATCAAATATTAGTTGACCATATAGTCCTCGATTTATTTCTGGGCTCTCTATTCTGTTCCACTGAGCTATATGTCTGTTCTTATGCCAGTAACAGCCTGTTTTGATCACAGTGGCTTTGTAGTATGGTTTGATGTTTGGTATTGTGATTCCTCCTGCTTTGTTCTTCTGTCTCAAGATTGCTTTGGCTCTTTGGGGTCTTTTTTGGTTCCATATGAATTTTTGGAGTATTTGTTCTAGGTCTGTGAAACATGTCATTGGTATTTTAATAGGGATTGCATTGAATCTGTAAATTGCTTTGGGTAGTATGGCCATTTTCATGATGTTGATTCTTCCTATCCAGGAACATGGTATTTGCTTCCATTTATTTGTATCTTCCTTAATTTCTTTCTTCAACGTTACATAATTTTCAAAGTACAGGTCTTTTATCCCTTTGGTTAAGTTGACTCTTAGGTACTTTATTTTTCTTGTTGCTATAGTAAATGGTATTTACTTTTTTGTTTCTGTCTCTGATATTTTATTGTTGGTGTACAGAAATGCCTTAGATTTCTGTATATTTATTGTGTACCCTGCTATTTTGCCAAATTCACTTACTATATCGATAGACTTTTAGTGGAGTTTATAGGATTTTTCATGTGTAATATCATGTCATCTGCATATAATGATAGTTTTACTTCTTCTTTCCCAATTTGGATGCCTTTTATTTCTTTGTCTTGTCTGATTGCTGTGGCTAGGACTTCCAACACTATGTTGAATAGGAGTGGAGAGAGTGAACAGTCTTGTCTAGTTCCAGATTTCAGGGGGAATGCTTTCAGTTTTTGTCCTTTGACTCTGATGTTGGCTTCAGGCTTCTCATATATAGCCTTAATTATGTTAAGGTATGCTCCCTCTATTCCCATTTTCTGAGTGTTTTCATCATAAATGGGTGTTGTACTTTATCAAATGCTTTTTCTGCATCTATTGATATAATCATGTGATTTTTGTCTTCATTCTGTTTAGGTGATGTATTATATTTATTGATTTGCGAATATTAAACCATCCCTGCATCTCTGGGATGAATCCCACTTGAACGTGGTATATGATCTTTTTGATGTATTGCTGGATCCTGTTTGCCAATATTTTGTTGAGGATTTTAACATCTTTGTTCATCAGTGATATTGGCCTGTAGTTTTCTTTCTTTGTTGTGCCTTGACCTGGTTTTGAAATTAGGGTAATACTGGCTTCATAGAAAGTGTTTGGGATTTTTCCCTAATCTTTGATTTTTTGGAATAGTTTGAGGAGGGTAGGAGTTAGTTCTTCCCTAAATGTTTTGTAAAATTCACCTGTGAAGCCATCCGGTCCAGGGCTTTTGTGTGCCGGGAGATTTTTTATTACTGTTTCAATTTCCTTCTTTGTTATAGGTATGTTGAGACTTTCTACTTCTTCTTGATTCAATTTTGGAAGGTTATATGTTTCTAGAAATTTATCCATTTCTTCTAGGTTGTCAAATTTCTTGCCATACAGTTGTTTGTAGTAATTTCTTACAATCCTTTGTATTTCTGTGGTATCAGTCGTGATTTCTCCTCTTTCTATTAAAGGGTATTTCTTGGGTGTCTAGCCAGTAGGGTAATCAGCTGAACTTGGGTTCCCGGAAGCAGACCCCCATCGTTACATGCCTCAACCAAGCAGAACAAGGAACTTGACCTAACTGTTATTCCTTTGAGCAGTGACCTATTCCTTTGAGCAATCATCTGAGGAATAGTGGGAAATTTTTGTCTATACAAGCTTTATTTCTGTCCAAGTTCCTGCACCTGAAATGCTTTATAAACCCCCCTATCCCTAAGGTCTGAGCTATCCACCTAAGTCCGGCTTGTGGATGAGTGGGGAGTCGCTGGCCAGCTAATAAAGGCTCTTTAAATTTTAATTTGATTGTCTCCGACTGTTTGGTTCTTGCAATTGCTCCACAACATTTGGAGGCCCTAGTGAGATACTCAGCCTTGGCTGGGCACGGGTCATGAGACGAGCCCGACACCAGACCCATCTCAGGGGGAGATCTCTGAGAGACGTTCCTCATCCCCAAGTGGGACACTGGTGGGCGGGTGCCCTCTCTATCCTGATTGACTACATAGAGCCATTCGGATTTCTACCGGTAAGAACTCAGGTAGGGCAATATACATGGAGCGAAAGGTGTATGTGGACAGGCCCAGGGCAGGTGCACCAGGGAAGGCCACGGCAAGGCTTGCTGCAGCATTACTTCCAGGGCTTGGGCGAACTACACGACGGTGGGTTTGGCCCATATGTTTTGTGTTCTGTGGTTCTGTGTCTTGTTTAGTATCTGTCTTGTTGTACATCTTTCCCTAAGTGACATGGGGCAGTCGTCGTCATGTTCGTTGTGTTCGCCCCTTCAATGTATTCTTAAGAATTTTCAGGATTTCTGGAGATGGGTCTCCTTCTATGGGACGCCTGTCATCCCCGGACAATTGCAGACTTTTTGTGAATTGGAATGGCCGACCTTCCCAGGGGTCTTTTGGCCCTCTGATGGGTCTTTTGATCTTCAAATGGCCTACGGGGTCCGCTGGGTTTGTACCGGGAGGCCTGGGCACCCCAACCAAATTCCATACATTCAAGTTTGGATTGACATTTTAGAAGACAAACCTAAGTGGTTAAAAAGCTGTCAGAAGAAGGCCACTGTTTTAGTGGCCTCCAAACCGAAGGATGGCCCCACTTCGGGACCCCCTCCGGTTCTCCCAGACTCACAGGAAAGTCCCCCTCCTGTGAGACTCCCACCATATCCCCAAGCCTCCCCAGATTCGTCTGGGACTGACAGAGATCCGCCTTTCAGTTCCCCCTATACCCGCTTGGGTCGGGACTACCATCCCCTTCCTGACTCGGGGGATGGGCCTTCGCCTCTTTTGCCCTTGAGGGAGGCTTCGCCCCGCCGAGGAAACTGGGCGCCCCTTCATGGTATATATCCCTTTCTCCACCAGCGACTTATATAATTGGAAGAATCAGAATCCCTCCTTTTCCCAGAACCCCACTGGCCTCATTTCTCTTTTAGAGTCTGTTTTCTTTACCCACCAGCCTACCTGGGATGATTGCCAGCAGTTGTTGCAGACTCTCTTTATTTCCAAAGAGAGAGAGAGGGTGAGGGGAGAAGGATGGAATCTCATCCTCAGGCCGAATGGCCAACCATCTGCAGACCCAGTGAGACTAGAGCTTGTCTTCCCCCTAGCCCAGCCGACCTGGGATCCAAACAGCAACCAAGGTAAGGAGGCCCTAGGTCGGTACCATCAGATTCTCCTTCGTGCACTTCGTGCAACAGCTCGAAAGCCTACCAATCTCTCAAAAGTCACTGAGGTAAGCCAGGGTCCTAATGAGTCACTAGCTGCCTTTCTTGAGTGCCTTCAGGAGGCATATCGCCTTTATACTCCCAATGATCCTGAGGCACCTGAGAATAGGCAGACCCTGAATATTGCTTTTGCTTCCCAGTCGGCCCCTAATATTCTAAAGAAAATACAGAAATTAGAGGGGTTTGAGGGAAAGCCCCTGACCGAGTTAGTAGAAATTGCCCAGAATGTCTTTAACAACCGAGAGGATCCTAGGGAATTAATAAAAGAATGGCCCAAGTCCTCCTAACCATGGCTGGAGAGCCTACGAAGAAAAGCAGAAGACCCAAAAAAGGCACCCGTGCCAAAGGTCAAGGCAGACCCCCTTTGGGTCAGAACCAGTGTGCCTTCTGTAAAGAGGAAGGCCATTGGAAGAACGAGTGCCCCAAATGGAAGACTTTAGCCCCCTGTACATCAGTCCTAGCTCAGGGGACTCAGGACTGACAGAGCTGGGGCTCTGCATTTATTGGTCTCCAGGAGCCCAGGGTACGAATGCAAGTAGGGGGCTGATATATAGACTTTCTTGTGGACACCGGTGCGACCTTCTCAGTACTTCAAGAGGTGCATGGCCCCTTATCCCAGGAAAAGACGCCCATACAGGGGGCCACAGGCAAAACCAAATCATATCCATGGACCCAGGCTAGAATAACAGACCTTGGAAGCCACACAGTAACCCATTCTTTTCTTGTTATGCCTGACTGCCCGTTTCCCCTCCTGGGTCAAGACCTTCTCCACAAACTGAGGGCAACAATTTAATTCCACCAGGAGCAGCCGCAAGTGACCTTGGGGCTTGCCCCTGCCTCAGTTATGGTCACTTGCCCGCTTGGGGAAGAATACCTCCTCTTAGTAGACCAGGCACACTCCCAGCCTTCAGACCTCCTGGCTCGGTGGCAACAAGATATACCAACAGTATGGGCTGAAGACAACCCCCATGGCCTGGTGGCTCATGTCCCGGCAGTTGTTGTCACTCTTTTAGGGAATGCGGTGCCGTGCAGGCAGAGACAATATCCTATGCCAATAAAGGTCTGGCAGGAAGTTGCGGTTCATATTCAGCGCCTATGGGAAGCCAGAATCCTAAAGGCCTGCAAGTCAGCATGGAACACCTCGCTCCTCCCAGTTCAGAAGCCAGGCACTGAGGACTACCGCCCGGTACAAGATCTGAGGGAAGTCAATAAACGGGTTGAAACTGTCCATCCTATGGTGCCCAACCCTTATACTCTTTTCAGCCTTTTGCCCCGCCCCCCATCGGAGGTATACTCAGTTTTAGACTTAAAGGATGCCTTTTTCTCCATACCCTTCACTCCAGTTAGTCAGCCCCTCTTTGCATTTGAATGGACTGACATGGGCTTGTTTGCAGCAGGGTTTTAAAAACTCTCCAACCCTCTTTAATGAAGCGCTCAGCAGGAATCTTGCCCCCTTCCAAGAGGACAATCCACACATCACAGTCCTTCAATATGTAGATGACATCTTATTGGTGGCGGAGGACCTAGCCAGTTGCCTGGAAGCAACGGAAGCATTACTAAAATTACTAGCCCATCTGGGGTACAGGGTGTTGGCCAAAAAGGCCCAGTTATGCCAGAAGGAAGTCACTTCCCTAGGGTATACATTAAAGGAAGGTAGCCAGACCCTGTCCCCCAGAAGAGTCCAGGCCATTTTACAAATCCTGGCCCCCACTACCAAGCGCCAAATTTGTGAGTTCCTTGGGGCCGTTGGCTATTGCCACCTATGAATTTTAGGATTTACAAAACTAGCTAAGCCTCTTTATGCCTGCACAGGGGGAACAAAAGAGGTCTGAGTATGGACTGAGGCAGAGGAAGGGGAGTTTCAGGTGCTAAAGAAGGTGCTCGTCACCACGCCTGCCCTGGCGCTACCAAGGCTTGACAGGCCCTTCCAGTTATATGTAGCAGAAAATAAGGGTATAGAGAGTGGGGTTCTCACACAGTGCCTAGGGCCTTGGAAGCGATCTGTAGCTACCTTTCTAAGCGGCTAGAACCAACAGCTGCTGGGTGGCCCAATTGTCTACGGGCTATAGCTGCCACAAAACAGCTAGCAAAAAAGGCCACGAAACTAACGTTTGGACAGGAGCTACAGGTCATCATGTTGCATGCCATGGAGATTATTGAGAAGTCCCCCTGACAGATGGCTCTAATGTGCGCATTGTACAATATCAAGTTCTGCTCCTTGATCCAGACCATGTCAAGTCCCCTCAGTCAACGGCCCTAAACCCTGCCACCCCCTCCCGGTTGATAACCCACACCAACCTCTCCTTGATTGTGTTGATGTACTCACTGCCCTCACCAACTACTGAGAGGATCTCACAGACCTTCCTCTGACTAATCCTGATGCGGTCCTGTACACTGACAGTAGCAGCTTCGTCCAGGAAGGAGTCCGATACACTGGAGCAGCTGTTGTAACAAGCAACACCATCATCTGGGCCCAAGCTCTGGGGCCTAGCTCATCTACCCAGAGAGCTGAACTCATTGCGTTAACACAAGTGCTTCACTGGGCAAAGGGAAAGAAGGTAAATATCTACACAGACAGCCAGTATGCCTTGCTACAGTACATGTCCATGGAAGCATATATCAGGAAAGAGGGCTCCTGACATCAGAGGGAAAACGTATAAGGAACGCCCAAGAAATCCTTAATCTCCTCACAGCCATTTGGCTCCCGAAGCAGGGTGCTGTAATCCACTGCAAGGGGCAGCAGTTAGCGCAGACACCAGAAGTCCAAGGAAATGCCTTCGCAGACTGAGAGGCCAGAAAGGCGGCCCTACAACCAGTGGGGCCCCTAAAGCTCCTGCCCCTGGTTCCACCACGGGTCCTTGGTGGGTCCCCGGTGTATTCAGCCAGAAATCAAGAAATTGGTGTGAGAATGCAGGCCCAGGACACTCAAGGTGGTTGGAAACGCCTCCCAGACACTCGCATTCTGGTCCCAGAGGCCCTTGGGCAAAAACTAATCCGGAAAATTCACCAAAGCATTTACCTAGGGGGGATGAAGCTTGCTGAACTCCTCCAATCATCCTACTTCATTCCCAGGTTGTTTCAGGAATCTAAAAAGGCGAGCCAGTGGTGTCCCCAGTGCGCTGCAGTCAATCCAGCCCCCAAGGACCCCCAACTTCCTCGCTGCTGCCTGTGCAGTGATGCTCCCCGAGAGAAATGGAAAATCGACTTCACTGAAATGCCGCCAGCACGGGGACGGTACAAATACCTCCTAGTCCTAGTAAATACCTTCTCGGACTGGGTAGAGGCTTACCCCACTCGGTCAGAGTCAGCTTTAGTAGTAACTAAAAAGTTAATACAGGAAATAATTCCTCAATTCGGCCTCCCTCTAGCCATAGGGTCCGACAATGGCCCGGCTTTCATAAGCCAAATCACCCAACAACTAAGCAAAGCACTAAGTATTAAGTGGAAGTTGCATTGTATTTACAGACCTCAGAGTTCAAAACAGGTAGAAAGAATGAATAGGACCCTTAAGAAAACATTAACCATTGTCCTTTACAAGATTACAAAGGGTCCTAATATTTGAGAGGGGGGGGATAGTTAATTTTTACGAACCAGGGGTATGGACTTGGGGGGGATTGCTGGGGGAGGGGCGTGCTGGGTGGAGGGGAGCAAGGGGGAGAAAATTGGAACTGTTGTAACAATATAATCAATAAAAAACATTTTAAAAAAAAAGAAAGAAAACATTAACCAAGTTAAAATTAGAAACTGGTGGAGACTGGCTAGGACCCCTTCCCTTTGCCCTCTTAAGAGCTCACTGTACCCCTTACTTTCAGCAGTTTATGCCCTATGAAATTATGGTCGGCCATCCACCGCTGCTCTTGCCTAAATTGGGACTAGACATTTCTGCTTCTATCATTAACCAGGAGATTCTTAAGTCCCTACAGGCTTTTTCAAAAAGCACATGAAACCTGCACTCCCTCCTCCGGGTAAATCGTCCAGTTCCAATTGTTCCAATCGCAGGGAATCCAGAAGGACCACTGGCTGAGCAAGGGGATCTGGTGTGGGTCAAGCGACAGGACCCTGCAACGTTAAAGCCACAGTGGACTGGACCGTACCAGGTGGTACTAAGCACCCCAACTGCAGTAAAAGTAGCAGAAAAGAAATATTGAATTCATTGTTCACAGGTCAAACTGGCCAGTAACGCAGGCAAAATTTCAGAAAAATAGACTATAGAGCACTCCAACCACCCTCTTTGGGTGCGGCTGTGGTGGCGCTCCCCTTAATCCTTTTCCTCCTCTCCCTTGACTGCCATAGGAAACCCTTACCGTTTACCCAGCTACACCTGGCAAGTGTCTAGGACCACTAATGGGGCGCTAGTAAGCCAAATCATTACCCTGGGGACTCCAGTGTTTTCCTTTAATGTCTGCACTCTCCTCAGGAGCAAGTTCTACCCCGGTAGTTGGAAGCAAGAATGGGCCTAAAGACCCCCAAGTCCTATGGGCACCCACCTCGGCACTAGAGTCCTTAACAGGGTAACTGGGCCAGGGTGCAGGACCCTACAGGGGGAAAGGAAACTACAATCAGTCCAGGTCTGTATGTGCCCCTTGTCAGAGTACCCCCAGTGCCAGAACCAAGGGGAATTTTTCTGCCCTAAGTGGGACTGTGTAACCTTAGCACCCTGGAAAAATACGGACCCCTCCCTTGCTTTTAATCATCCCCATAGTCCAAGGGCGTGCTCTGTGGGGGCTTGCAACCCTTTCAAGCTATGGCCCCACAACCCCAGGCAAGATAACTGGGAAGGAAAAAAAACCTGGGGCCTGTGGCTCTATGTATTGGGCCAAAATCCAGAAGTGTTATTCACTCTTCAGAAGCGCTGTCTCCCCCGACTAAGCCTCCCTGTGGGGCCCATAGCTGAACTGGGTCTTCCCCCACGGCCGAAGATGCCCTGGCCCCCACCAATTCCTAATGCCGGGACAGAGGGCAGGAAAGGTCAGGGTTCTTCCCTGACCAAGGAAACCATGACCCCTCCTGCCCTGTCCAATAAAAAAGGACAAAAACAAATCTACAGAACACTACACACTGTTTTCCAGTTTCTGAACCAATCCCACCCTAATATGACCAAAGACTGCTGGCTATGTTTAAACCCTAAGCCCCCTTACTATGTCGGGTTGGAAACGAACCACAGTCTAGGGAGAGAAAAAAAAGACATCAAAAACCTTACTCTTCCTCAATTAAGCCAGCAGCCTGGCCACTGCTCGTGGGGTCGGTCCCCAAGACTTACTTTAGAATCTTTTGAAGGACAGGGGGCCTGTTTTCTATCCTCAGACTATAAGTTATCTGCTTCCCCTTATCGGGACTCCTGTGCTCAGAAAACTATACTGCCCCCTAGCGACGTAACAAAGGCAGTCCTAGTAGCTCCCCCAGGCACCTGGTTTGCTTGCAGGAGTGGTTTAACGCCACGTGTTTCTTCCTTCCACTTCCTGCTTGAGACCTCTTCTGGCTCCCCTGAACTTTGTATTTTGGCACATCTCTTGCCACAGGTCTATTACTATTCTGGAAGTCAAGGTAGGGAACATTTAGGACTTGAGGAACTCAGCCTGTACAAGCGTGCTCCTGTCCTAGTCCCGGTAGTCCTAGGCTTAGGGGTAGCCAGGTCAGCTGCCATAGGAACATCAGCCCTAATGACAGGAAATAAAAACTTCAAAGACCTTAGCGCCCAAATAGACCAAAATTTAGCCACTGTAAAAAATAGTGTAAGTAAACTAAAGAATTTCTTAAGCTCGCTTGCTGAAGTAGTCCTATAGAATAGGCGGGGCCTAAATTTATTGTTCCTTAAGCAAGAAGTCCTTTGCTTAGCCTTAGGGGAAGCCTGTTGTTTCTATACTAGCCATTCTGAAGTAATAAAAGACAGTCTCAGTCAGCTTCGAAAGTGGTTACAGAACAGAAAGAAAGAGAAAACAAAGAAAAAATTGGTATAAACAGCTTTTCTCTATGTCCCCTTGGGTCACTACACTTCTAACTGTGCTTGCAGGTCCTCTCCTTCTTTTACTTCTAGCCCTAGCTATTGGTCCCTGTATAATTAACTGCCTCGCTAATTATATTAAGCGGCGTATCCAAGCTGTCAAGTTATTAGTTTTTAGAAGTCATTATGTCCCCATCAAAGCTCAGGATTCAAGGGTTTGAATCATCCATTACAACCAGTGGGAAATGTTAAAGGGTATTTCTTAGGTGTCTAGCCAGTAGGGTAATCAGCTGAACTTAGGTCTCCGGAACCAGACCCCCATGGTTACATGCTTTAACCAAGCAGAACAAGGAACTTGACCTAACTGTTATTCCTTTGAGTAGTGACCTATTCCTTTGAGCAATCACCTGGGGAATAGTGGGAAATTTTTGCTTATACAAGCTGTATTTCTGTCCAAGTTCCTGCACCTGAAATGCTTTATAAACCCCCCAATCCTTAAGGTCTGGGCTGTCCACCTAAGTCCGGCTTGTGGACAGGTGGGCAGTCGCTGGCCAGCTAATAAAGGCTCTTTAAATTCTAATTTAATTGTCTTGGGTCTCCCACTTGCTCCACAACACTTTCATTTCTGATTTGTTTATTTGGGTCTTCTCTCTTTTTTTCTTGATGAGCCTGACTAGAGGCTTGTTGATTTTGTTTGCTTTTTTGAAGAACCAGTCCTAGTTTCTTTGATCTTTTGGATTGTTTGTTTAGTCTCTATGTCATTTAATTCTGCTCTGATCTTGATGATTTCCTTCCTTCTTGCCCTAGGCTTTGTTTGTTGTTGTTCTAGTTCTTGTAGCCTTAGGGTTAAATTTTTTATTTGAGATTCTTCTATCCTTTTCAGATATGCCTGTACTGCTATGAACTTCCCTCTTATGACTGCTTTTGCTGTGTCACGTAGGTTTTGGGCTGTTGTGTGTTCATTATCATTAGTTTCCAGAAATTTCTTGATTTCTTCTTTGATGTCATTGTTAACCCATTTATTATTTAATAGCATGTTATTCATTGTCCATGAGTTTGGATGTCTTATATTTTTTTCTCTGAGGTTGATTTTTAGTTTTAAGGCATTGTGTTCTGAAAAGATGCTTGACATGATTTCAAATTTCTTGAATTTGTTAAGGCTTGTTTTGTGTCCTATCATGTGGTCTATCTTTGGAAATGTCCCATGTGCATTTGAAAAGAATGTATATTTTGCTTGTTTGGGATGAAAAGTTCTAGATATATCATTTAAGTCCATGTGGTTTAGTGTGATGTTCAATGCCTGTATATCCTTGGTGTTTCCTTGCTTCGAAGATCTGTCTGTTGTTGATAATGGAGTGTTAAAGTCCCCTACTATGAGTGTGTTGTTAATATCCTTCTTGTGGTCTTCTAGTATTTTCTTTATGTATTTGGATGCTCCGATGTTGGGTGCATATATGTTTACCAGGGTTATATCTTCTTGATGGATTGTTCCTTTAAGTATTATGAAATGTCCTTCTTTGTCTCTTTTTATTGCCCTGGCTTTGAAATCCGTTTTGTCTGATATGAGGATTGCTACCGGAGCTTCTTTTTTAATGTTGGTTTGCTTGGAATACTTTTTTATATCCCTTTACTTTCAGTCTATGTAAATCTTTTGTTTTGAGGTGTGTTTCTTGTAGACAGCAAATATGTGGGTCCTGTTTTCATATCCATTCCATTACCCTTTGTCTTTTAATTGGAGCATTTAATCCATTTACATGTAAGGTTATTATTGACATGTATTTATTCATTTCCCTTTGTACCTGTGTTTCTCTCCTCTTTTCTCCTTTTTTCTTAAAACATTCCCTTTAGAATCTCTTGCAATGCTGATTTGGTGGAGATGTATTCTTTTAGTCTTCCTTTGTCTGGGAAACTCTTTTTTACACCTTCCATTTTGAAGGAGAGCCTTGCTGGGTAGAGGATTCTTGGTTGTAGGCCTTTGTTTTTCATTGCTTGAAATATTTTTGACCATTCTCTTCTAGCTTGTAGTGATTCTGTTGTGAAATCGGTTGATAACCTTATCGGAGCTCCCTTTTATGTTATTTGCTGTTTTTCTCTTGCTGCTTTTAGGATTCTCTCTTTGTCTTTGAATATTGCCATCTTAATTATGATGTGCCTTGGAGTGGGGGTTTTTTTTTTTTGTTTGTTTTTTGTTTTTTGTTTTTGTTTTTTGTTCCTCTTCATTGGAACTCTCTGTGCTTCCTGAACTTGCATAACTTTTTCTCTCATCAGGTTGGGAAAATTTTCTGTCATTATTTCTCCTATCATCTTTCCTATTCCTTGTTCCTCTTCTCCTTCTTTAATTCCAATACTCTGAAGTTGTTTTTCCTCATGCTATCCTGTAATTCCCTTACATCTTTGTACTTTTTCAATCTTTTTTCATTTTTTGTATTGTCTGGGAATTTTTTCCTACATTATCCTCTAGCTCACTGATCCGATTCTCTGCTTCGTTTAATCTGCTTTTGATTGATTCTACTGCATTTTTCAGTTCAGAGGTTGTATTCTTTATTTCTTCCTGGTTCTTGTTTTCTTGTTAATAGTTTCTGTGTCCTTTTTTATGCTGGTGTAGTTCTCTGCAAGTGACTTGTAAATTTATTGGAGCTGTTGGTAACTTCTTTGGAGGTTATCATAGTTGTCTTTGAGGTTGTCGAGTATATTGATCTTCTTCACCACCATTGTTTTGAATTGCGCGTCTGATATTTGGGCTATGTCTATTCCATCTACCTCTCTTTCTGGGGATTCCTCTTTTCTTTTCATTGAGAGGTAGTTTCTGCATCTTACCATGTTGGATTCTTATTGTTTTTGTTTTTTGGATTTGTCTGCTTTGACTTCCCACCTCTGTGGTATGAGATTCTTTATAGGAGATCCGGGGGTTTCAGTGGTGCAGTCTCTTTGATCTCCTGAGTCTGATGTTCTTGGGGTACCCTTTATGTCATTTGTTTATGCTGTCTGGTTATATTTCAGATGCCCTTTGGTAGGATCTTCGTTCTGGCTAGTTGATTGAGAGTCACTCTATCCACTTTGTCTTTAGTTCTTTTGTGGAGATGCTGTTAAAAACATAAACACACAGCCCAGGAAGGAGACCCACACCCTCAAAAATATCCCCCACCGTCTATCCCGCTATCGTCAGCCAATTAGCTAATATTAATATTAATTAGAGAGATTAAAGATTTTATAATATAGGAAGAATAAATAAAAGTTGTCTTTAAGGAGGAAAAATATGATTTTTGAGAGAGGGGATGATAGATTAATAATAGTTGAGACTATGCAAGACAGTAGGTAATATTTACATTCTATGTTAATAACGATAGAAATAAAGGAGGTAAGAATGCAGAATATAGTAAGAAAGTGAGATTTTATAGTATTAAATTTATATAGTAGTTATATTCTATTTATTTAGAGTGAAAGGGAGGCTAAAGTAGACACACAAACAAATAAACAAAAATTAAAGAGGAAGGATGAGAAGGAGAAATTATATGAAACAAATTAAAGATAGTTTTTTAAGGAAAAATATTAAAAATTAAAATTAAAATTAAATTTATATTTAAAAATAAGTGAAAAAATTAAAATGAAATAAAATACAAAAAACTAAAATACAAATAAAAATTTAAAAATATATATAAAAGGATTGTTTTTACTCAGTTCAGCCTTTGTGTGTCCTCTCCTTTTTCTGCATCCACAGCTGTTCTAATGAGGTGGGCCAGAGGTTCCTGTTCCTTGCAGTAGCGGTGTACGCCCGTGCTGGCCGGTGTGGCGCTTTCCTTTGGTGCCTGTTGGAGCCAGCCGAGGTGCTTTTGCGTTCCAGAAGTTGGTCTCTTGCCTTTTGGGACGGGTCCTGGACACTTGCGCACAGTGGAAGTGAGCGTCTGTGAGTCACAGCTGCCTGCCGTACCTGCGCTGTGGCTGCCCACCGTTCCCGCATCCGCCTGGGTGGGCACGAGCAGAGCCTTTGCAAGTGGTCTGCACTCCAGCCTGGCGCCCACTGGCACTGACCAAGGGTGTCTGTGCACGGTCCTCTGTGTGCCCAGTGGGCCCTCCCTGCGCCCGTTGGGGCACTGATCTTATGCCTGTTGGGGTGTGTCCAAGGGGCACCTGGATGCGCGGTCCCATGCACCTGGGTCAGTGAATGAGGGCACTTCCCTATGTCCACATGCGTGACCCAAGGGAAGGGTTGGGGAGTGGGCGAGCGCACTTCTGTGCCTGCGCTCCTCAAGAATGTCCTATCACCCCTGACCTTCTGTCCCCTTTCCGCAGTTCACAAAAGAAACATATAAAGAAAAATCACGTTCTCACATGCACAGCAGTATGCTGTTTATTGTCTTTCAGCACCAATGCCACCTGGTCGAGTCCTGTCTCTGCCAGCGGGCAGAGATCCGCTCTCCTCCCGATTCCTCTCTGGGGAAGCCTGTGGTCACCAAAAAGCCTTTGTGTACTTCCAGCCGCAGCTCAGGGAGCCACCCCAGTCAGAAATCCCATCTGGTCCATTTTTCCTCTGCTATCCTCACCATACAGGCCATTCCCAGATGGTTTTCTCTAATCCAGCAGTGCCAAGGCTTGACTCCTGCCAGTGTCCAGCTGCTCACTGAGATGTTCTGTCTGCAATTAGTCCAAACTACAGACGAGTCTCGGGAGCCAGAGAGCGCAGCCTCCCCTCACTCCTCCGCCATCTTCCTGAACCGGAAAGTGGAATATTGTAATCATTCGATACTTCATAAGGGCTTTTCTTTCATTTTCAACATTCTTTCAGGTATATACATGAAATTCAAAATTCAGAACGACTTAGAATCAAATTTTAGGTAATATTTAATTGAAATAATCAACCTAAAGAAACCCCCAATCTTTAATTAAGTGAGAGAGTTTTTTTTTATCATAATCTTATATTAAACTTTTAATTATCCAAAGGTAAAAACATCTGTCTGTATTTGATCTTACCATAGGAAACTATTACCTTCAAAATATCCCATGTAGACACTGACACTTTGGTCAACCAATGTTGCTCTTGTTTCAAAATTAACACCTATTTCATATAATCTTATTCATCTATACTTTTTTGCATGTAACCTGCACCCTATCCGGGAAAGGTTTTAAATACTCATTGGCATGAAGAGTTAACTGCCCTGGCTGAGGCCCACTATCAAGGTAGACTGCTGTGGGGGAAATTTTGCTTTAAGGGATAACTGGCATACAGGTGCCTGGCTACGTCAGATATTAGACTGTACTATTTATCTGTTCAGAATATTTTTAGAATTATAGGATTATATTTTTGGTCATGAGAAACTAGTTTGAAATTTTTATGACAGTTTTAGGAGATGTGGGTCTTAATAAACACGCCAATGGAATGCAGGAGAACTCAGCCTGGACTCTTGCTGTAACTGCAGATCCAGGTATCACATCCCCTGGGGAAAACCATGAGCTGTAGGGTGAATTGCTGGCACCAGCTTGCCTGGACTGAGTTAAGCTGCAGGCAGGAAGTGGCTGAAGTCGCCCCTGAAGCTGAAATCTTGATCTACCAAAGAGCCAGCTGGGTGGGGTGGGTGTGAGGAAGCAGTATCTGTTCGAAGAGTGCTTCTCACTTCGAAGGTTATTTGGAATTTTTTTTTTTTTTTTTATCACTGTCACAGGAATACCTTCTTCAAGGTCCTGGTTCAATCTGTCCTGCCTGATTCCACAGGTCTTAATTGTTTCTTGGTCTACTAGTCAAGAAACATTAAAGTGGTAGGCTGGGTCTCAATTCTCTTTTTTTGTTTTTTGTTTTGTCTTCTTTTTTCCTCTTGGTAGCACGTGTCATCCATATTTTGGATATCTTGTTAGTACCTGCTAGTGGATATATGAGGCTCCCAGATTCCCTCTGCATTTCCAAGTGTCTGTGATTCCGATGCAAAATCATAGAAAATCGTATATGCTTTATCTTCCAGTTCTCTGCTGCACTTGTGACAACTGGTATTTGCACAATTTTCTCTTAGCTTCTGCACATCTATTCCTTGTGCTGCCTTTTGAATTAATATTTTCTTGTGTTTCCATCTTTTTTTTTTTTTTTGGTTTTTCAATTACAGTTGTCCCCTTTTCCCCTAATTTCTCTCCCCCACCCAACCCACCCCCTCTCCCGCAATCATATCCCTCCCCGTTGTCCATGTCCATGAGTCTTTTATACGGGTTCTTTGACTAATCCCTTCCCTTACTTATCCCCCTTCTCTCCCTCCCCCCTCCCCCCTATTGACTGCTATTCTTCTCTTTGTTCTATTTAGTTCCTTTGTTTGTGTTGTTCTTTAGTTTCCTGTGTGTTTCCATCTTTTGCCTGCTAATTATCTCTCAGTCCCCCAAAAGGCAGGCTGTAGTTCTCTTGATCCCCCTGAGAAATCTCACTATTGGTTGCATGACCAGAGGGTCATACCCACACTTTGAACACTGCTTTCTAGTCTGAATGACAGCCTGGATCCCCCATGCTTACCTGCCCAAGTACCACTGACTGAGCAGTGTAGCCTCCTTGCCTGATTTGCTCTTACACTGTACATCTCAGTTTTGAAAACTGCTGACTTTCATGAAACTCTGCTTCTTATCACAATTCAGCTCTGTTTATTGTACTCTGTGTTTCATCTTTTCTGTGGCTTTAGCCAGGAAGGAATAGCTGCTTTTGGGTAGTATGCCATGAGAAAGACTATTCTCTCTGGAGCAACACTTTTTCTTCTTCTCATTTTCAAATGTTTCTGCTTTAATTTTTTTTCCCTACTCACCATGGCTTGAAGATTCCATTAAGGTCTCTTTTTCAATCTCCACTTGTAACAGAAACTAGGTAGTACATATGTATGTTCCACAAAGAAAAAATTGTTAAGCTATATTAAGATAATCACGACTGCTGAATTAGAAAAACAAAAACAAAAATTACCAACAAGCAAAGAGGAATATCCAATGATTTCTAATAACCCCAACCTAGATGGAGTTACTCTGAACTGTAGTCATGGAATATATCACCCTGAGACTAATGTGCAACTGTGAAATGCAGTGCAATCCTTCTAACACAAGACAACCAACTATTCAATAAAACTAACTTTATAATCCCCTGTAATGTAAATTTTAGGTACTGTGTTTACTGAATAGCTTCCAGTAGGAACATTTTACTTTTTCTTCTTCAAGTTGAGTTTTTAGCCCAAATAAGTATTAACTTTTATTCAAAATCAGATTTTATTTTAAATTTTTAATTGGATTTATTGGGGTGACATTGGTTAATAAAATTATATTGGTTTCAAGTGTACAATTCTATAATACACCATCTATATATTGTATTGTATGTTCACCACTCAAAGTCAAGTCTCCTGCTATCACCATATATTCTGCATTTACCCTCTTCTACCTACTCTCACCCACCTTTAGCTCCGGTGATCACCATATTGTTGTATGTGTTTATGAGTTTTTTTTTTTCTTAATTCCTTTGAACACACAGTGGCAGCTTAAAATGAATGTGTTAAGTACAAAGGAACCTTATTTTACAAAAAATGTATGTTTCTGAAAAGCTTTGTGTAGACACGATTTTGGGAAACCTAGTCACATCTTAAGGGCATTGAAGGAATAGGTTATTTAAAGGAAATGTGCATTTAGTGAACTTTTTTTGGTAAAATGAATACACTCCTCCTAATATATAATTTTATAGAGAACATTAAAAGAATGAAGATTAAGGTTTTAATTATTGGTTGATTGAACAAGAATCAAACTCTCATAAGAATGTTTTAACAAACCTGTATATAGTTTGAAGAACATATATTCAATTGACCCCATCAACAGCAGAGCTTGACATACAGCTTTCTCTTTAGGGTTTAGTCCATTCTTAAGAGCTTCAAGTCACTTTTCACTACCCCTAGAATACTGTTTCTTTATTATCTGACCTTGTTTTTTGCTGCAGAAAAATTCTTAACTGTGTTATGGCTACACAGGTGAGACTGAATACTCTGAGGCAGTGGGTAAACAAGCAAAGTTTATTGCTGGCGGTTGGACTGAGACCTGAACAAGTCTCCAACAAGCACCAACGATGAATGGGGATAGGGTAAGGCTTACATAGGGTGTTTGCTCCTTCTCCGGTAGGAAGCAGCTTTGGGAAGTTGTGGGGAGAGGAGCGGGACAGGGCTGCAGGAGTGTCAAGCAGGAACAGGAGTTCGCAGGGCCAAAAGTTCGCAGGGCCATAAAGTTGTCTCCGAAGGCAGCAGCTCAGCTCTCTGTAAAATAATCTATTTTCAGAAGGCTAGCTATCCTGTAAAATATAACTTTACAAATGTTATAAACAAGTCACAAGCAAATGGGAGGAGATAGGGGTTACAGGAAAAAGCTGGGCTGGGGTCTCTTAGCTTATAAATGACCGAGTGGCTGTAACATTCCTCCCTTCTAAGGCTTTTTAGCAGGCCTTTGCTACTTACAGAGAACATCTGAAGCCCCTATATATTTACATATTTAGCAGACCTCTGCAACTTTTTACAGAGAATATCTGATGCCACTTCATAATCCCTCCTCTAGTCCCTTGACTAAACCTATTAGGGACATCTAGGGACTATAGTTAGGGTTATTAAACTTTGTTTTTTTGGGAGGGGCTCAGTAGCAAGGATAAGGAGTTGGGTATTTGAAATGCTACCTTCAGGTGCTAAGTAATGTACCAGAATATAAAAGGGAGTACAAAACTGCTAGAAAGAGAAGCAGATAGGGCTGCGTGAGGCTGGTCACTAAAGTGGTTAGCCATGGACTCCAGTCAAATGTATTTTGGTACCGTGAAGAGCTTTTCTGCCAGTCATGTTCTCAGTGCCCTATGCAGTCATTTATGGTCTGCAGAGTGTTTCGAATGACACCGGTTCAGTTCGCATAGAAGCAACAGTTCTCTCCCAGGGCAGCACAAAGTCCTCCTTGCTTCATGAGGAGGAGGTCTAGGCCTCTTCTGTTTTGCAGGACTACTTCAGCAAGGGACTCTATTTGAGTGGTTATTTCTTCAACTGTTCCACGTAAGGCTAGCAGCTCTTGGTCGACAGCTGAGGATAGAGCTGCAAGTCTGGGTGGCTGGTGACGAGTCCGGCTACTCCAGTGGCAAGCGATCCTGCTAGGGCAGCGCCGGCTAGTATGGGAAGAATGACTGCTCTTTGCATTTAAGACTCATGGGAGGGAAAGAAGAGCCTGCTACTTTCCTTTCCTCCATAGACAGTCACTCAGGGAACAATTTGGGCAAGTATGCAAGACCCTAAGGTCAGGTCGTCTTTGGAGAGACTCGATGAGATGCCTGTAGGGCAAATAAGTCTGAAACCATTTGGGGCTTGGAAGTAGAGGCCTGAGTGGTGGATGGTCTGAGCACAGACGGATGCAGCAAAGACAACCTAAGAAGCTTTGAGGTGTGGGATCTGGGGGCATTGATGCAAGTCCCATTTCCAAGAATTTCCCCTATCAAGATGAAAGGAGCAGTGTCTAGCTTTTCACATTTGCTGGTGCTGGTCAGGTTGAGTCTTACACCAATAGCCATATAGAAGGGAGGCCTTTCCCGGTAACAAAGCCAGCAGTCTGCAGCAATTCCAGGCTGGCTTTAGTTTAAGACCTTGTGGGTGGCCGCTAAAAGTCTAAGGAAGCTGGGTGGTTCCCCGGGAACACTTAGGAGTGATGAGAGTGACTGAGAGTGACTTGGCTGAAGTACTGTTATTAAGAGTTGGGCCCTGCTTCCAGAGAGCTGACACTTGGTCAGTCTGGCAGGGCTCGTGCTGGACTCATTGTAACCCTAAGAGCTGGGGAATTATGAATCGAGGGGGAGGAGATCTTGCCTGGATTGTGAAAAGGAACCCAGGATTCCAGCTCAGGTCCCGACAAAGTCGTATGCCCCAAACATGTCCAGCTCCAGTCCAAGTATCATCGGCTGGGTTTGTGAGAGTTATTGTAATGTAATTATCCCATGGCATGACAGGATGAGGTGTGTAGCGCAGGGCTACTTGTATGAATCTTTGGTTGTGTTTCCAAAATCCTTTCTTGTGATTCCATAGTCCTACATCCTCACAGCCACAATAGGGACAAAAGAACTCCTTTTCAGCATAGCAGTGTTGGCTTGGCTTTTTGCCTGAGCAAAAGTAATAACCCTGGTTTAGATCAAGCCAGTACTGGGCCAGAGGCTATGAGTGATGAAAGAAAAGGTTACGTTTTGGCTTGCAGTTTTCCAGTCCTGTTCTGCTAATATGAGACCTGATTTTTGTCTCGAGGAGGCAGAATTTCAAAGGCGGTGGGGCTGCAGTAGCAAGAAGAACAAGAGTGATAATAATCCAGCCCCAGGCAGCAAGGGTGCTAGGGCAGACTCCTATTCCTGTGAGAATGTTTACCGCAATTTTTTTCTGCTTTTCCTCGAGGTGCTTTGACCCCCGTGGGGGTTCTGGCTGTCCAAAGAGCTGAATGGAGGGCCAGAAGCCTGGGGATGTTCTTCAGCCATCTCCTGAAGCAGGGTACAAGAGGGACTGGGCTTCACTCTTGTGTGGTGGATCCATGCCGCAATGCCGGTGACTTTGACTGCAGTGGGGGTGGTGAGAATAACAGTGTGAGTACCTTCCCACAAAGGGCTTAAAGGCTGTCTTTTTCAGATCTTAATTAAAACTTGATCCCCCAGCTCATAGGGGTGCAAGAGAAGAACTATTGGTATTGGGTGGTGCTCTAGGACCCTTTTCTAAACAGCTGCTAAGGTCCTCTGGAGTGCCTGTGGTTCTTTAACTAGGAACAATTTCCCTTTAACTTGCAGGTCCCCAACTCGGGGCATGAGTGAAAAGAGTAGGGGAGTTTTTAAATCCTTCAGGCAACCAAATCCAAGTAAGTTGTTGCTTTACGTTTGTCTCTGGATCCTCCCACTTAAAAAAAAAATGTCTTGTGACTGCGGATGCAAAGGAATGCAGAAAAAGGCATCCTTTAGGTCTAGTGTTGTATACCAGTGTCTATTAGGTGGCAGAAGACTTAGGAGAGTATATGGATTTGGCACCATCGGGTGGATAGTCTGTGTTACAGCATTTACCCCCCTCAGATCCTGAACCGGCTGGTAATCATTGGTCCCAGCTTTCCGGACCGGTAAGAAAGGCGTGTTCCATGCTGAGTGAAGTTCCCTTAGTATGCCTCCCTGTAGCAGTCGCTCTATGCGGGGCTTAATGCCTTTGTGGGATTCCCGGGAAATAGGATACTGCTTGATGCGAACAGGGCTTGTATCGCTGAGTAGTAAGACTATCACAGGAGGTATATGCCTTGCCAAACCCGGGGTATTGTCTTCTGCCCATAATTTGGGAAACTCTGCCTGAAAACTTCTGGGGAGGGGCTCAGAGCCCTGTTGAGGAGACTCGAACAGTCAATACTCTTCCTCTAGGGAAAGGGAGACAGACAAAATCATTCAAGGGTTTATTTGAAGCTCTGCAGCCTTGGAGGAGAAGGAGATTTGAGCTCGGAGCTTTATAAGGAGGTGTCTCCCGAGCAAAGGGAACAGACAATCTGAAATGAGAAGAAATGAGTGGGTGGTAGTGGCTTTTCCTAAACTGACATTTCTAGCTTCCCAAAAAGTATATTCTGCAATTTCCCCTGTTGTCTCCGGTACTCTCATTCTCTTCTTTACAATAGGTGTTGTAGGTTTACTTACTACTGAAATTTCAGCTCCTGTATCCACCATAAAAGTCATTGGGTGGCCCCCACAGTCATTGTAACCATGGGCTCCCAGGGGCCTAAGGAGAGGGAGTTGTGTCCCCCTCAGTAACTATCCTCCCCTACAGCAGTCATTATTTTGGGAGAAGGACGTTTCTTAAACATGGGGTAGTCACTTTTTCAATGTCCCTTTTCTTTGCAGTATCAACATTAGTCTGAAGTTAGTTCTTTTCCTGGCTTTCCCTCTCCCTTTTTCTGGAGCTTTTCGCTAGATTCTGGACCTAGTTTAAAGGAGGCTTCTTTTAGGGCAGCAGCTAACACTTTAGCCTGCCGATTTTCTTTCTCAAGTTCTCTTATTTTATCAGCCTCATCTTTGTTTAAGTATATTTTTGTGTGGATTTCTAAGATCTGGCTTAAATTCATGCCTCTGAATCCCTCTAATTTTTGTAAGTTCCTCCAAGTATCAGATGCTGTCTGAGTGACAAAAGCCAGATGAAGGGTATGGTCATTTTCTGGAGCATCAGGATCGAAAGGGGTGTATAAGCGGTAAGCCTCTCGCAGACGCTCAAGGAAGGCAGTGGGATTCTCGGTGGGACCCTGAATAACTTCTGAAACCTTATTCAAGTTAGTGGGCTCCTTAGTCACTTTGATCATTCCTTGAAATAGGGCCTGATGGTAAGTTCTAAGGGGCGCCATCCCAGGCACGGTGTTGGGGTCACAGTTGGGTGGCTCAGCAGGTACCTTCTCCCTCACAGCTGCCTCCCTTTCCTGTTCTGTCCCTATAGCCTGACTCCTGGCATTTTACCTGGCTGCCTTAAGAATTAACTTTAGCTCTTCTATTGAGAAGAGGGTCAATAGGAGCTGCTGGAAATCCTCCCAGGTAGGTCAAATAGACTGGTAATGGCCCGGGGCTGCTTGGAGAATAGCGGGTTCCCGGCCCACCAGTTATATAAATCACTGGTGGAGTAGGGGACATAAATGAAAGTAGGCTGGTGTCCTGGGCCTGGTCCTACAGCTTCCCTTAATGGGAGTACGGGCCTAGCAACCTGAGCCTCACTGGCACTAAGAGAACTAGGAGGAGGCCTTGGGCACAGGCAAGAGGAAGGAGGGCTCCCTGGGAGTGGCAAGGTAAGGGAGGCTCAGCTAATGGAGTCTGGTTCTTCTTGGGATAGCTGGGGCTATAGGGATGTGAAGGCCCCCTGATAAAGGGGGGGGGTGTCTAGGAGGTGGTCTTCCTGTGGGGCTGATGGGAGAGGCAGGGGACCTGGCTGACATGACTCAGTGACTTTTGGTTTGTCACGTTCTCCCTTGTCCTGAGGCCGGCAGGCTAGGAGGACTCTTTGAACTTCTGACCCAACACACTTTCAGAGCCAAGAAGGTGGGTCCTCAGCTAGCTCCTGCCAGTGATCAATGTAATCAAACTGATCAGGGTGGCCAGCCTTCCCTGTGACAATGAGGTAAATGGCCCTTATAATATTCAGATTCAAAGTACATCCAGAGGGCCATCTGACCCAAAAGCAGGCCACTCTGACCTACAGAATGTTTCCAGAGTGTCAGAGTTAATGGAGGGCATTTGCCCTCAGAACTTACAGAAATTCTGGAGCATGCTGTCAAGAGCTGTGGGTGCAGACTTGGACTGGCGTCCCCCCATGTTGGCTAAGGTGATTTGTACAGATTTACAAATATATTTATATTCTGAATTACAATCAAAGGTGGGACTTTAGGGCATAGGAACAATTCCCCCCTCCCGGTGCAGACAGACACGGGTTGGGAGCTCCCAAAGGAAGACAAACACATGCCCACTTGGCCTCTCCTCTCGCAAGGACTTAGGCTTGTCTTAGCTAAGGCTGCCCACATAGAATCGAGGTTATATCCATCCGTTATGCCATATGACAAGCCGAGGAACCGCAGGATGGGGCCCACTCAGACTCCGTAGACCAAAGTCTGTGGAGCTATGCACTTTCACACACACACACTGAGAGGTTAAAAAAATCCCACTCAAACCCTGCCTAGGCTTCTGTTATCAGAAAAGCAGCCTCTGCCACAGGCAGCACAACTTAGAACCAAACCAAAAGAGCTCTATATAACCCAAATGAAGTCTGCCAAGCAGGCTTCAACAAATTCCCTGTTTGGGAATAACAAATTTCCTATTCACAAGTAATAAATTCCCTGTTCATGAATATGTGCCTCTGCATCCAGAGGACAAAAGAGACCAGGTCTTACAAATGGCAGTGGCCTAAGCTTGCTGCCCCAAATGAGTTGCCACTCACTTACTTCTGAGGCTGTCCGCTGTCCTTTGCTTACTCTAGACTGGATCGTCAGGGCTTTTGGCTGCTACCGAATGTCCACTGAAGGCGCAGGGAATTGCTCCGAACTGGAGCATGTGGCCACTGTCCTGCCACCAGTCAGCTAGGCAGCCAGCACCTGCACAAAGCCCCAGGGGCTCACCAAAGGCGGCACTGCTGCGTCCTCCAAAATGTTACAGCTACACAAGGAAGACTGAACACTCTGAGGAAGTGGGTAAAGCAAGTAAAGTTTATTGCTGGTGTTGGGCTGAGACCTGAATAGGTCTCCAATAAGCACTGGTGATGAGTGGGGATAGGGCAAGGCTTATATAGGGTTTTTGATTCTTCTCCTGTAGGTAGCAGCCTTGGGAAGCAGAGGGCAGGGCAGGGTTGCAGGAGTGTTAAGCAGGAACAGGAGCTCTCAGGGCCAAAAGTTTGCAGGGCCAAAAAGTTATCTCCGGAGGCAACAGCGCAGCTCTCTGTAAAACAATCTTCAAAAGGCTAGATATCCTGTAAAATATAACTTTACAAATGTTATGAACAAGTCACAAGCAAATGGGAGGAGATAGGGGTTATGAGAAGAAGCTGGGCTGGGGTCTCTTAGCTTGCAAATCACCAAGTGGCTGTAACATTCCTCCCTTCTAAGGCTTTTTAGCAGGCCTTTGCTACTTCTTACAGAGAACATCTGAAGCCCCTACATTTTTACATATTTAGCAGACCTCTGTAACTTTTTACAGAGAATATCTGATGCTCCTACAACTTAAAGCTTTTAAATGGCCATAAGGCTTTTTTCTTGAGTAAAAAGAATCTAGTCAAGAATGCAACATGGCTTTTGAAACACATATAAAGGCATATGTATATGTGTACACACATGCGCACACATAGCCAAAATTTCAGCACTTTTCCAAATGGAGAAGCATAATAGCCGAGTCTCTAAGAAATAGAAGCTAGGATAATTATTTTGATTTTTTATTCAATAAATATTTGCTAATTTTTTACTAAAACCCAGATACTGTAGTTACAGGAATCCCTCTGTATCTTTGGGTTCCACATCCATGGATTCCATCAACTGTGGATCAAAATAATTTGAAAAAAGTTATACTGTTGCTGACATGTACAGTAAGTCCTCACTTAATGTCATTAATAGGTTCTGCAACTTTAAACAAAAGGATGTATAAGAGAACCAATTTCACCATTGGCTAATTGATATAAATGAGAGTTAAGTTCCTATGGCATCTCATCAATATTATCACAAAACGACGTTAAAGGAAACAAGGATCTACTATACTATGTAGTTAGGCCTATGATGGTTGTGTCTGTACTGAACACATACAGACTTTTTTCTTGTTATTATTCCCTAAACAAGACAGTATAATAACTATTTACATAACATTTATAGTGTGTCAGGTATTATAAGTAATCTAGAAATTATTTAAAGAGATGATGTGTGTATATTTTATGCAATTACTACCCATTTTTATATAAAGGACTTGAGCATCTGTGGATTTTGGTATCCATGGGGGGTTTCCTGGAAACAATCCCCTGCTGATATTGAGGGATGACTGTATTTGCATTTCCTGCCTTATGTAGGGAGAGCAACATTAGAGAGGTAATAGAACTCTAAGCTGGGAGAAGAAGGAAATAATGGGGTCAGGCCAGCATTATCCTCCTCCCACCATGTTAAGTCAATGGCCACCACAGCTCATAGAATGTTAAGGTTCAAAAGAAGTTTTGAAATCCCCAGCCAAAAGTTTCTGTTGTACAGCAGAGCAAACTGAAGCACAGAATAGAGAAATGACTTGGTCAATATCACATGATGAGAAAGTAATAGAGCCGGAGAAAAAAACTCCTAATAAATAGTACCCATCTCATTGGGCCATTAAGAAGATTAAATGAATTAATATTATAAAGTGCTTAGACTATTGTCTGGTATTTTGCAAGCATGATATTAATAGTTGGTAAATAATACCAACAAAAACAACATACCATGCTGCGTCTCAAGTAAATCTAATCTTACCTATTTTATTCTTTCTTATACCTTCAGAGAGTTAATGAGGCCTTCAGAAACTTGGCTCAGAGAACGTGTTCCCCTCATTTTGGTGGAGTCAAACTTGACTTATGGAAGGGTAAGATAAATGGTGTTAGGATTAGAATCTGAAAGCTCAGAAGGACAACCATAATTACATATCCTGAACTATGTAGGTCATTCTTGATTTCACTTTCTATAGTGTTTTAAACAGATTTGCTCTTTTCAAACCATAGGTACTGTCTTTTGATTTTGTTTTTTAAATCAACTCTCTTCAAGTGTTGCTCAGTGCCAGGGATACTTCACATTTCTTGTTTGACCTTGGGGCAGCATTCCATTGCTGTGATTATCTCCTGCTGCTTCAAGAATGGTTTCTGTGAATCCACATTCTTTATCTTTTTTTCTTATGTCTTTGTTCAGACCCTCTCTGTCTTTGTCTGACTGTCTCTGTCTCTCTCCTTCCCGCCTTTTCTTTCTTGCTCCATCTCCCACTCCCTCTCTCCTTCCCTCCTTCTCCCAACCTCTCATGGAAATTTTCAAATGTACACAAAAGTAGAATAGCATAGTTCCTCCCTGTGAGGTTATGCCACCAACTCAATATACAGTTAGGTTCATTTGCTTTGCTTTTTTTTAGTTTTATGGGTTCTTTTTTAAAATTTAATTTTGTATTATAAAGTACATAAAATATTTCTGTAGTCCCAATATAAAATCTATAAAACAAGGCATATTCAAAAAATTGTAGCTTCTATTCTTGTCCTCATCACCATGTTCCCTCTTTCCCTCTACAAGTAACCATTTAATTTTTAGTTTTTGATTCATTATTCCATTTAAAAATACATTATATAATCATGGGGAGGGGTGTCAGCTGGGAGGGGGAGTGGGAGAGAAGGAAGGAAATGGTACAGGAATTAAGAAGCATAGTAGGAGGGTACAGAATAGACAGGGGGATGTAGAGAAGAGCTTATATGCATGACTCATGGACATGGACTAAGGGTGGTGGGGCTGCTGGAGGGAGGGGAGTTCTGGGTGGAGGGGAGCAAAGGGAAAAGAAATTGGGACAGCTGTAACAGCATAATCAATAAAACATCCAAAAACACATTATATATTATTCAGGTTTTATTAAATCTTTACACCTCTGTTTATATATCCTTTGCTGAATTCCTCTATACACAATACTAAAATCAAGTCATATTGAATTGTTTGAAGTGGCTCTGTGTGTATGTATATACCTCTCTTGCCTAATTTCTTACCTTTATTTATTTATTTTTAAAGTATATTTTACTAATTATGCTGTTACAATTGTTTCAATTTTTTTCCTTTGCTCCCTCCCCACAGTACCCTCCTTCCATCCAGCAATATCCCCTTAGTTCATGTCTATGGGTCATGTGTGTACATTCTTTGGCTTCATACTTTTTCTTTTTAACTACTTTTATTTATTTATTTATTTATTTATTTATAATTAATTAATTATTTTTTATTACAGTTGTCCCACTTTTCCCCCAATTGCTCCCCACAGCATCTTTTCTTATACTATTCTTAATATCCCCCTGTCTATTTTGTTCCTACCAATTATGATTATTGATGCCTGCACCTTTCCCCCTCTCAGCTGATAACCCTCCAAATAATTTCTATACATATGATTCAGTTCTTATTTTGATGCTTCCTTAGTTTGTTTTGATTTTTGTTCTTATTTTTTAGATTCAGTTGTTGATATTTGTGTTTGTTGTCATTTTAAGGTTCATAGTTTTGATCTTTTTCTTTCTCTTAAATAAGCCCTTTTAATATTTCATGCAATAATAGCTTAATGATGATGAACTCCTTTTGTTTTACTTGTCTGGGAAACACTTTATCTGCCCTTCCAATCTAAATGATAGCTTCGCTGGATAGAGTAATCTTGGTTGTGAGTCCTTGCTTTTCATCACATTGAATATTTCTTGCCAGTCTCTTCTTGCCTACAAAGTTTCTTTTGAGAAATCAGCTGATAGTCTTATAGGCATCCCTTTGTAGGCAACTCTCGGCTGCTCTCTTGCTGCTTTTAGGATTCTCTCTTTATCTTTCACCTTTGGAATTTTAATCATTATGTATCTTGGTGTGGTCCCCTCTGGATCTAGCTTGCCTGGGACTCTCCATGCTTCCTGGGCTTGTATGTCTATTACCTCCACAAAATTTGGGAAGTTTTCCTCCATGATTTTTTTTACATAAGTTTTCAATTTCTTGCTCTTCCTCTTATCCTTCTAGCACCCTAATAATTTGGATGTTGGCATGTTTAAAGTTGTCCCAGAGGTTCCCAAGCCTCTCCTCATTTTTTTCAATTCTTGTTTCCTCATTCTGTACTGGTTGATTTTTTTTTTCTTCCTTATGTGCCAAATCATGGATTTGAATCCCGGTTTCCTTCCCTTCACCATTGGTTTTGTGAGGATTTTCCTTCATTTCACTTAACATAGACTTCACGTCTCTTACGTGTTTGCCATACTCAAGCATACCGGTCAAGCCTGTGAGCCTCTTAATCACCAGTATTTGGAATTCTGCATCTGTTAGGTTGGCTATCTCCTCTTATGTTAAGTTGGCTTCTCCTAATCACTTAGTTCTCTCACTGTAATCTTGATCCATTCTCTGTTTTGGACCATACTTCTCTGTCTTCTCATCTTGACAGGCTCCTGTGTTTGTTTGCCTCTGTTTCTTAGGTGGAGCTGTCACTCCTGTTACATTGTAAGGGGTGGAGCCTTAGGGATTCATCACCACATTGTGATACTGTGTGTAGGAGAAGGGTCTGAGAGGAAACAATGCCACTTGCCCAGCACTCGCTCCTTTTCCAGGCACTTCTTCAACATCTGTATGGGACTAGGGTCACTCTAGCTGTTTCCCTGGCCATCACTCCCAGAGCGGGTTCATCTGTGTATGTTCTAGGACCATGGGAGCCCTTTAAATAAGTGGACTCCATTGAGAAACCAGCAGTTTCTGCCTCCACCCCAACCTCCATTGGTTTGCACAGTCAGAAGCAATGAGGCTTAATTTTCTCTGGTGCTGGGACTGTGAGCTGCGTGGTCCAATGAGGAGCTTGGAACACTCCCCCGTTGTCCCTCTTGACTTTTTAAAACATGTAACTGTGCTTTCCGCCAGCCTGCTGCTGCAAACGCTGCTGCCACCACCACACCTTTTCCTCTCCGCTCTGGCTCCACCACTCCTACCTGTCTAGATGACTACTTCTTCTTTATGTCTTTGTTGGTTGGATTTCCATGCAGCTTGATTTTCTGGAACTTCTGGTTGTTTCTAGTTTTGAGGTAGTTGTATTCCTTCTTAGTTGTGGAGGGAGCTGCAGCATGTCTGTCTATGCCTCCATCTTGGTCGGAAGTATCTAGTCTTAATCTCTTAACATCCTTATTAATACTGGCTCATTTGTAGTTGATAGTATGATTGAAGGTCTGGGTTATGTTTGTGGGTGTGGGTTGCTTGCTGAGGTTCCATGGTATTGTTTTGGCACCAGTTCAACAACAGTATACAAGACATGGTGGGTGGAGTGACTCTCAACCAGCTAGTCAGAATGAAGAACACACTAAACATCAATACAAGAACAACCAACAACTAAAAACAACCAGACAGTCAAAATAAATGGTATAAAAGGCATCTAAAGAGCATCAAGACCAGGTGATCAAGGAGTCTGCACCACTGAATCCCACAGGATTGCAACCACAGAAGGTCACACCATGAAGGTAGGAAGTCAAAGCAGATAAACCCAAGAAGCAGAAACAAGCAAGAAAAGTCACCTAAAATGGGGAGATGAAGAAACAATCCCCCATCAAAAAGAAAAAGGTAGGAAAGTCCCAGAGGGACATAGCAAGAAGGTTTGTTTGAAACATCCAGAGGCATGGGAAGACGGTAAACAGCCCAAACTATGAGAAACTGTACGAACTGAGTCTAGATGGGGACTCCCTGGGCTAGCAACCCTGAGCTGGCAACCATGAATCCTGGGTGCTCGCATCAAGGCTATCCCAAACAAAAATGCAGAACTGAGCTGTGGAGAGGAGCCCATATGGGAAAGCTGTGGTGGAACCCCAGACTCGATAGGGAGCCCAAGCAGGCAAGCGGCACATGCAGGTGCACAACAAGACTCTGCCAGGCAAGGATGCAGGAAAGTGTTACAGCCTGGAAGCAACACAGAGACTAATTGTGGAGGAGGAGCAGAGACAGGACCCAAGGCTGGGCAGGGACTATGGGCATGCTCACTGGCTCGCCAGCAGAAAAGCATCGCTAGACAAGCCTGAGTAGGGCTGGAGGGTGCTGCTAGACCAGAGGAGGGAGAACTGAACTAAGTTCAGCTCACAGCAGAGAGCTGCAGCAGGCCCACAGGTGAGAGAATAACAGCCTCAGAATCAAGCTAGATCTCCTCACAGCTAGCCAGTCAGAAAAGAAAATTTGAAACCCATGGAAATTGTACCAGGGATGGATCCAGAAAAAGAAGACAGAGCCCCAAGAGTGTATTGGGGTAAAACTCTTTCTTTAATCTGTTTCCTAACTTCTCTCACTCCTATTCTTCTTCTTTAATTTTTTTTTGATTATCTGTTCTGTTTATCCTCCCTCTTGCACTAAATATATAGCATATAACTGCTATATAAATCTAATACTATACACTCCCACTTTATCACTGCATTCTGCATTTTTCTCTCCCTTTTTCAAAATACAATGTATTACTTACTATCTCACATAGTTTTGACCCTACTCACTGCTATTATTATTCTATCATCTTGCCACTCAAAAATCATCTTTCTTTCAGTTAAAATAACTCTTATCTGTTTTTTATACAGTATAATAGTATTAACCTCTTTACATCTATATTAATACTGGCTAATTTGCTGTTGATAGTGCAATTGTCAGTGGTGAATATTTTTGAGGGTGTGGGTTTCTTGCCTGGGTTGTGTGTTTATGTTTTAACAGCATCTCCACAAAAGAATTCAAGACAAGGTGGGCAGACTGACTCTCATTCAACTAGCCATAGGGAAGTTTCCACCAAATAATAACAGAAATGCAACCAGACAGCTTAAGCAAATGGCAAAAAGGGCATCGCAAGGGCATCAAGCTCAGGAGATCAAAGAGACTGCACCACTGAACCTCCTACGTCTGCTGTACAGAATCTCATACCATGGAGGCGGAAAATCAAAGCAGACAAATCTAAGAAACAAAAACAAACAAGAAGCATTGAACATGGGGAGACACAGAAACAACCTCCCAATGAAAGGGAAAGAGAAATCCCCAGAAAGAAAGATAGATGAAACAGATGTAAGCAAGCTCTCAGGTGTTGAATTCAAAAGAACAGTAACAAGGAAGCTCAATGAACTTTAAAAACTCAGAGAAAACTACAACACCCTCCAGGGAAACTGCAAAGAGCTCCAGAGTAGCTACCAGGAACATATGGAGAACTACATCAGCATAAAAAAGTATATAGAAACTGTTCACAAGAACCAGGAATATATGAATAATACAAATTCTGAACTGAAGAACACAGTAGAATCAGTCAGGGGCAGGGTAAACGAAGCAGAAGATCGGATCAGTGAGTCAGAGGATAATTTAGAAAAAAATTCCCAGACAATACAACAAAATAAAAAAGATGAAAAAAGAATAAAGAGGGTGTAGGACAACTGCAGGGCAACATGAAACGAAACAATATTTGTATCATAAGGATACAAGAAGGAGAAGAAGAGGAGCATGGGATAGAAAACCTGATTGAAAAAGTAGTGACAGAAAATTTTCCTTCTTTATGAGAGAAGAAGTCATGCAAGTCCAGATGGCACAGAGGGTCCCAATGCAGATGAACACAAAAAGGTCCACTGCAAGACACATCATAATTAAAATAGCAACTTTCAAAGAAAAAGAGAGAATCCTAAAAGGAGCAAGAAAAAAACAGCAAATAACAAACAAGGGAGATCTGATAAGGCTATCAACTGATTTCTCAACAGAAACACTACAAGCCACACGGGAATGGCAAAATATATGTCAAGTAATGAAAAACAAAGCCTACAGCCAAGACTACTCTATCCGGCAAGGCTCTTTTTCAAAATGGAAGGTAAAATAAGGAGGTTCCCAGAAAAAGGGAGACTAAAAGCATACATCTCCACCAAACCAGCATTGCAAGAGATGCTAAAGGGAATGCTGAAGAAAAAGAAGAAAAAGAGAGAGGGAGAGAAATGCAGGTACAAAAAGAAATGAATAAATACCTGTCAGTAATAACCTTAGATGAAAATGGATTAAATGTTCCAATCAAAAGACCTAGGGTAGTGGAATTAATACAAAAAAATGACCCACATATATACTATCTACAAGAGATACACCTCAAAACAAAAGATTTACACAGATTGAAAGTGAAGGAATGAAAAAAAATATTCCAAGCAAGTGGACATGAAAAAAAGAGCTGGGGTAGCAATACTTACATGAGAAAAAAACAGATTTCACAGCAAAGGCCATAAAAAGAGACAAAAAAGGGCATTTCATAGTACTCAAGGGAACAATCCATCAAGAAGATATAACCCTGGTAAACATATATGCACCCAACATAGGAGCACCCAAATATATAAGGAAAATACTAGAAGAACACAAGAAGGATATCAAGAACAAAACACTCATAGTATGGGACTTTAACACCCCATTATCAACAATAGACAAATCTTTAAAGCAAAGAAACCCCAAGGATATTGAGGCATTGAAAAATACACTAGATCAAATGTACTTAGTTAATGTATATTGAACTTTTCACCCCAAAGAAGCAAAATATACATTCTTTTCAAATGCACATGGGACATTTTCAAAGAGAGACACCACATGGTAGGACACAAAACAAGCCTCAACAAATTCAAGAAAATTGAAATTTTATCAAGCATCTTCTCAGACAAAAATGCCTTGAAACTAGAAATCAACCTCAAGGAAAAAACTCAAAGACATTCAAACTCATGGAGAATGAATAGCACAATATTAAATAATGAATGGGTTAGCAATGATATCACGGAAGAAATGAAGAAGTTTCTGGAAATAAATGATAATGAGCAAACAACATCCCAAAACCTATGGGACACTGCAAAAGCTATCCTGAGAGGGAAGTTCATAGAAATACTGACCTACCTGAAAAAGATAGAAGAATCTCATGGAAAAAATCTAACCCTATAGCTACAAGAACTAGAACAACAACAACAAATAAAGCCCAGAGCGACTAGAAGGAAGGAAATAATCAAAATTAGAGCAGAATTAAATGCCAGGTATACTAAACAAACAATTCAAAAGATCAACAAAAGTAGGAGCTTGTTCTTTGAAAAGATAAACAATATCGACAAGCCTTTAGACAGACTCAGCAAGAAAAAAAAAGAGAGAGGACCCAAATGAACAAAATCAAAAATGAAAGGAGAAATCACAACTAATATCACAGAAATAAAAAGGATTGTAAGAAGTTACTACAAACAACTATATGTCAAGAAACTCGATAACTTAGGTGAAATGGACAAATTTCTGGAAACATATAATCTTCCAAAATTAAATCAAGAAGAAGCAGAAAACCTGAACAGATCTATAACAAAGAGTGAAACTGAAACAGTACTCAAGAAACTTCTCGAACACAAAAGTCATGAACTGTAGACTACAAAGGTGAATTTTACCAAAGACCAAACATTCACCAAACTCTTTCTATGAAGCTAGTATTACCCTAATTCCAAAAAAAAGTCAAGACACAACAAAGAAAGAAAACTACAGGCCAATATCACTGATGAACATTGGTGCTAAAATCCTCAACAAAATATTGGCAAACCGGATCCAGCAACACATTAAAAAGATCATACATAATGATCAAGTGGGATTCTTCCCAGAGATGAAAGGATGGTTTAATATTGGCAAATCAATAAATGTAATACACCACATAAACAAAATGAAAGACAAAAACCAAATGATCATATCAATAGATGCTGAAAAGGCATTTGGTAGCATTTGGTAAAGTTCAACACCCATTTATGATGATAACACTCAGCGAACTGGGAATAGAGGGAGCATACCTCAATAATAGAGGCCATATACAAGACACCTGAAGCCAACATCATTCTCAATGGACAAAAACTGAAAGCATTCCCCCTGAGATCAGGAACAAGACAAGGATGTCCATTCTCTCCACTCTTATTCAACATAGCCTTGAAAGTTCTAGCCACAGCAATCAGACAAGAAAAGGAAATAAAAGGCATCCAAATTGGAAAAGAAGTAATAAAAGTGTCATTATTTGCAGATGACATGATAGTATACATAGAAAACCCTATAGATTCCAGGAAAAAACTACTCAAGCTAATAAGTGACTTTGTCAAAATATTAGCATGGAAAGTAAATATTCAGAAATCAAAGGCATTTCTGTACACCAACAATGAAATATCAGAGAAACTATAGAAAATATAGAAACTAGAAAAAAATTCCATTTACTATAGCAACAATTAAAATAAAGTATTAGGAATAAAATTAGCCAAAGAGGTAAAGTACCTGTACTCAGAAAACTACATAACACTGAAGAAAGGAATTAAAGAAGATACAAATAAATGGAAGCAAATAACATGTTAATGGATGGAAAGAATCAACATGATTAAAATGTCCATACTACCCAAAGCAATATATAGATTCAATGCAATCCCTCTTAAAATAGCAGCGATGTATTTCACAGACCTAGAACAAATATTTAAAAAATTTATATGAAACCAAAAAACACCCTCAAAAGCCACAGCAATCTTGAGACAGAAGAACACAGTAGGAGGAATCACATTACCTGACATCAAAATATACTACAAGGCTACTGTAATCAAAACAGCCTGGTACTGGCATTAGAACAGACATATAAATCAATAGAATAGATTAGAGAGCCCAGAAATAAACCCAGGTGTCAATGGTCAACTAATATTTGACAAAGAGGGAAGGGACATAAAATGGAATGAGAAGAGCTTCTTCAACAAATGGTGATGGAAGAACTGAACAGGAATGTCAAAAAAAAAAAAAAAGAAAGAAAGAAAGAAAGAAAAAGAAACTAGATCACCAACTGACATCACACACCAGAATAAACTCAAGATGATTCAAAGACTTAAATGTGAGACGTGACACCATAAAAATATTAGAGGAAAACATAGGCAGGAAAGTTTCAGATATCCCACGTAGCAATATTTTCACTGATACATCTCCTAAGGAAAGGGAAATAAAGGAAAAAATAAACAAATGGGACTACATCAAACTAAAGTGTTTCTGCTCAACAAAAGAAAACATCAGCAAGATGAAAAGTGAACCAACCATATGAGAAAACATATTTGCCAATGATACCTAACACAGGGGATTGACAATCAAAATATATAAAGAACTTACACATCTCACCACCAAGAAGACAGACAACCCAAGTAAAAAAGGGCAAAGGACTGCAACAAACACCTCTCCAAGGAGGATACACAGCAGCTCCAAAGAAATATGAAAGAATGCTCAACATCACTAGCCATAAGAGAGATGCAAATAAAAACGACAATGAGATTCCATTTTACACCAGTCAGGATGGCCATCATCAACAAATCAACAAACAAGTGCTGTTGAGGATGTGGATATTAAGGAATCCTAGTGCACTGTTGGTGGAAATGCAGACTGGTGCAGTCACGATGGAAAACAGTATGGAATTTCCTCAAAAAACTAAAAATAAAGCTGCCTTTTGAACCAGTGATTCAAGTGCTAAGATTATACCTGAAGAATCCTGAAATACCAATTCAAAAGAACCTGTGCAACCCTGTGTCCATAGCATCTCTATTTACAATAGCCAAGTCCTGATAACAGCCTAACTGCCTATCAGTGGATGAATGGATCAAAATCTGTGGTGCATTTACACAATGGTATACTATGCAGCAGAAAGAAAGAAGGAACTCCTACCTTTGTGAAAGCATGCATGGAACTGGAGAGTCTTATACTTAGTAAAATAAGCTAGGTCGTCGTCGTCGGCAGCCGTCCGTCTCGAGAGACGATGGTGTAGCTTCTTAAGAGTCTATCCGCACCGCCGAGAATGGCTGTGCAGTCCGACTCGGGAGTGACATGGTATCTGTCTCCTCCAGTGTTGAATCGACATCATGCGATGACGCTGAAGCTACAGAGCCTGGGCAGGGTAATATGGAGGGTCTGCTGTTGCCCATGCAGCAGACCCCCCCTCTCTTCGCAGCTGAAGGGTCCAAGGGAAAGACGGAGTCGATACAGCTTGGGTTCAGGTGCGCCGCAGGAGTTGCCGGTGTTGACTACAACGTCAAACCGCCTTAGGGACTCCGGCTCCGGATTTTCTGTCGGGGTTTACTCCCTTAGCCTTTCCCCTGAAGAGGTATGCCGCAAGGCAGCGGAGGTTTTTTGGAGTCAGAGTTTTCCTTCTCTGATGTACCCTGACTGGAAGATCGAACCAGCGACACTTAGCTCGCAGGCCGACGCTCAATCCACTGAGCTAAACCAGCCAGGGTATGAATAAGCTAGGTGCCAAAGAAGAAATACCATATGATCTCACCTAGTACAGGAACATAACACAGGGGAAAATTTTTTTTAACTTAATTCCTGTTCAGTTCAATTTTTCAGCTGTTTTAGACTTAAATAGGCATGCGGATTTCAAAACTGCAGTTAGTTTTCTTCTATCAAGTCAAGTTTTTTCTCTATTGCTTATCTTAATGCGACCACACTAGGGTGGATTGAGCCTGGATTGAGGAAAGCACTAGTGCTCTCCTATTGGCTGACTGCAAACCTCTCTCGAGTGGGGAGGGGTGGGGGATGACCTTGGAGACCAGCGACAGGCTCGTACCTGTCTAGGCTATTCAGTTACACATAAGACAGTGTGATGAGACATTGTGTGCTCTATATTGTGAATCACATTCTGAAGTATAGTCCGAGTTCTTTTCTGTATACAAAGAGTTAGCATAATTTAATTTTTTATTTACAGATATACTTATTTCCTTTCCTTCAGATCATGTCTGTCTCTGCTATTTCTCATTGTAAGTGCCTAAACAACCTTGACTCATTCTGTTATATCTGTGGCAGTTTCATCATTCCCAAAGGACAAACATCAGCGCATTTGTCAGGCAAGCCTATTTTGCCTATTTTTTATATTTTAAAGTAAAATTCGGTGATCAAGATAAGTCTTGGACCCGTCACAAGCTGTGCAAGAAGTGTGTCGAGAGTTTACAGATGTGGATGAAGGGAACATATGATAAATTACCGTGTACCTATGGTCTGGCGAGAGCCCAGAGATCATTTAAGTGACTGTTACATTTGTATAGTGAAAACGTCAGGATATAACAAGAAAAACAAATGTAAAATAGAGTATCCTAGTCTACCACTAGCTATACGCCCAGTGTCTCATTCAGCTGAAATCCCAGTGACAGTTTTTATTAAACTGATGCCTTTTGAAAAACAGAAGTATAGTGAAGAACTCAGTGACAGCAATGATCAAGATTTTGAAGTTGAAGATTACTCAGTTCATAAGGGATTTGATCAGCATGAGTTGAATGATTTGGCATGAGATTTGGGACTATCCAAAAAGGCTTCAGAACTCCTAGCATCAAGACTGAATGAGAAAAGTTGCTTGAAAAAGGAGTGAGGGTATCCTACCTTTGATCAAGAGAAAGTGCATTTCTGCAGTACTTTTGAAATGACGGTGGCTTTGTGTATTACCATAAAATACATGGTTTAATGGAGGAATTGGGAATTCCAATCTATCACACAACTGAATGGTGACTGTTCATTGATAGCACAAAGTGGAACTTGAAGTGTGTCCTCCTCCACAATGGCAATTTATTTGGTGCAGCCCCAGTTCACCATTCAGTTTGTTTTTGTGAAGAATATGAAGACATAAAGAGAGTCATTGATCTGTTGCAACATCACAAGCACAATTGGATCATCTGTGTTGACCTTAAAATGGTCTGCTTACTTCTTGGTCAGCAACGTGGATATACCAAGCATCCTTGTTTTCTGTGTGTGTGTGGGACAGCAGAGCTCTTGAGAAACATTGGGTGGAGTTGAATTGGCCTCCAAGATCTGACCTCAAACCTGGTGATCTAAACATTCTACATGAGCCACTTGCTGACAGAAAGAACATTATATTCCCACCTCTGCACATAAAACTTGGTCTCGTGAAGCAATTTGTTAAAGCTTTGCCAACTGAAGGAGACTGTTTCAAGTATCTTATTTTGACATTTCATAGCCTGTTGTTTGAAAAGATAAAATACCTTAATATGTATGTTTGGTAGCAGAACTTTACTACTTGTACACAATTTCACTTACAGTAACAATATATAGCGTTTATATGAATAAAGTAACTCTAAATAAACAGTATATTCAGGTAATTTTCCTTTATTTTCTTTTGTATGTACATTTTGTATGATTTCTGGGTCAAAGGGAGGGTATGCTGTACCTTAAAAAGTTGATGTGACAGAGAAAAACTGGGGTCATTTTTGGATTCATATGCCAAAAGTTAGTCAAAAGCAAGTGTTAGATCTAACTCACCAAAAATTTTGTTCCCCAGTGCAATGAACAAAACAAATAAGCAAAATAGAACCATGGAAACAAGGAACAGACTAGCAGTGTCCAGAAAGGACAGGGGTTGGGGAGAAGGGGGAAAAGTAGGGGAAGGTTTTAGTGAAGCAACTAGTATAAATGGCCCATGGACATGGACAGCAGGGTGGAGATTGACTGTGGGAGAGGGAATTTGGTGACTGGGCAGAGGAGAGCAATGGGGGAATAATGGAATAACTGTAATGGAGCAACAACAAAAAAGGAAAGTTAAAATTTTTATTTTCATCAAATTCAATATTTACTTTTTTCTATAATTAATAGTATCTTATTGTCCTTAATATATTTTCATAATTATATAATGTAAATAAAGTGCAGTGCCCCTGATGCTCTCCAATTTACCGTACTGTGCTATGTAAATATCATTTCCTGTGTGTGCCTCACTGTGAAAATGGTGAGAAACACTAACTTACAGAGTGGTGTTCAAGCAGCATTATCCATGTATGAGTGATATATCTCACTGTAGGCTCTTCAGAAGGTTAGGGCAAGTTCCAAATTTATTTGCATAATGATCCCTGAACTTTTCCGAAAGAACTGTAGAAATGACTTGGAGACCAAAGTTAGGTGTCAGAGTTATTCTGATCCTCAAGGCAAATTTGGGAGATGAGAACAGCACAACCTTTAGAAAAGGGATGTCCCAGGAAGACAGAGCCATTATGATTTATGCATTGTGGGCAGACTTAAAGCTTTTGAGATTTATAAAAGGATCTTATATAAAAGGTACAGGTCAACATTTTTCCATGAGAATATAGTGTTTCAGCCAAATTTATAGTGTTTTCTAATCCAGATTAGGCAAGTCTCAGCTTAATGAAATTTAGTCCCATTCTCTATGAATGAAGGGTTTGAGGGGGTGGGGTTAAAAACATCTCTGAATGTCAGTCTATGAGCAGTGAAGCAAACATCCCAATTTATGTTTTAATACCAAAAACATAAAACATAAATCACTAAACTCTGAGTGTTGAAATAAATTAACACCATCAAACAATATACAGGGTGTGTTTCTAAGATGAATAGATGGCCAAATATATTATAAGACTGTATTTCCTGTTCAGAGTGCATTTACAAGTATAGGTGGCCAATAGTCTTTGTGCCTACCTCAACTTCTGGCATTGTGAGGACAGGACTTTTTATTTGTTTTGTTCACTGATACAGAGAGTAGGTACTTAATATATATTTGTAAAATGAAGGAAGGAATAAGAAAATGTTTATGCTTGAAAGACTCCTTGCAATTTCTGAACAAGACTTTTAAAAAGATTATCTTCTAAAATTCTGGATAGTCATCATTGATAAGAAAGATTTACAAAACATAAAATCATTGTTTACAATTCAAAATATAAGATAGCTGAAACTTTATAAAGAATTCAACAGCTTTTTTTTTTTTCATTGACAAATGTCATTCTAAATTTTTGGTAATATGTATTTTTATTCAATTGAATATTGTCATGCCATTATTAAAAGCAATGCATAATATGTTAGAGTAATCTTAGAGCAATGCACTCTTAGAGCAATCAACATGCAGATACCTTGGACACCACTTAAAGGTCATATGAACTACAAAGGGACAGAAATGTCCAATATATATGAGGACAGAGATTGGGGCCAATGCTTGAAGATGTGCCAGCCAGGAGCCTCTACCTGGATGCTGCTCTGCTCCCAGCCCCTGCCACCCTGAGTGCAAGAATGGGGGTGGGAATCTATGTCTTTACATACTGTGTCCAATACTGTGCACCAGTTGGAACATGAAGCTATGAGAAATGCTACTTGGGCTATGATGAAAATTAGGCCTATGACTTTTGCTACAGGTTTAATTTCCTAGGTATATATTATCACTTAAAATATAGTGTCTGTTGGAACTCATTCACATTTAAACATTTTAGAGCAGCATTGCTCAGTAGAAATATAAAATTTCTTTAAAAGATTTTATTTATTTCATTTTTAGAGAGAGGGGAAGAGAGGGAGACAGAGCGGGTAAGGAAAGGAGAAAGAGAGAAGAGAGGAAGAGGAACATCGATGTGTGAGAAAAACATCAATCACAGCCTTCAACTGGAGTTCTGGCCTGCAATCTAGGCATGTGTCCTGACTGGGAATCAAACTGATGACCTTTTGGTTGGCAGGACAATGCTCAACTCACTGAGTCACACCAGTCAGGGTCACATATATAATTTTAATTGATGTAGTCACATTGAAAAAGTACAAAGAAAGAGGTGAAATTACTTTTAATATTATATTTCATTTAAAAAAATATGTTTGAAATGTGTTAACATGAAGTCAATACAAAATTATTGAGATATTTGACATTTTTTCCTTCATGTTAAATACTTGAAATCTGGCATGTATTTTACACTTACAGCACATCTCAATTTGGATGCTAAAGTTTTAGTGGATAAAGTGAAATGAGGGCCAAGATGGAGGCCTAGACAGACATGCTGCGTCTCCCTCCACAACTAAGAAGGAATACAACTACCTCAAAAAATTAGAAACAACCAGAAGTTTCAGAAAATCAAACTGCATGGAAGTCCAACAAACAAAGATATAAAGAAGAAACATCCAGACAGGTAGGAGGGGCGGAGCCGGGGCAGAGAGGAAAAGGTGTGATGGTGGCAGCAGCAGTGGCAGTGGCAGGCCATCAGAAAGCACAGTTACACATTTTAAAAAGTTAGGAGAGACACCTGGGGAGCATTCTCAGCTCCTCACCAGACCACGTAGCTCATGGTCTCAGCACCGGGGAAAATCAAGCCTCATTGTTTTTGACTGTGCAAAACAGTGGGGTTCGGGATGAAGGCAGAAACTGCCTGTCTCTCAGCAGAGCCCGCTTGTTTAAAGGGCCCCCACAATCCTAGAACATCCACAGACCCATCCACTCTGGGAACAACAACCAGGGCAACAACTAGAGAGATACCAGTCCCATACGGAAGTGGGAGAAGTGCCTGGAAAAGGGGCAAGTGCTGGGAAAGTGGCATTGTTCCCTCTCAGACCCCTCCACCACATACAGCACCACAACGTAGTGAAACAGGTCGCCCTATACTGATGAATCCCTAAAGCTCCGCCCCTTACAATGTAACAGGAGTGACAGCTCTCCCTAAGACATAGAGACAAACACGCACAGGAGATGTTCAACCAAGATGGAGGCCTAGACTGACATGCTCCATCTCCCTCCACAATTAAGAGGGAATACAACTACTGAAAAACCATAAATAACCAGAAGTTCCAGAAAATAAATGGAAGTCCAATGTATGAAGTTATAAAGAAGTGGTGCTCATCCGGATGGGTAGGAGGGGTGAAGCTGGGGCAGAGAGGTCAAGCTGTGCTGGCGGTGGCAGCAGCGGTGACAACGGCGGTGATGGTGGTGGGGTGCTGGTAAGCATGGACACCCATATTTAAGAGGAGGTGAGAAGTGCCTGGGGAGCACTCCTGGCTGCAGAGCAGACCCATCAGCTTGCAATTCCAACACCAGGGAAGGTAGACCCTCATTGCCTTGGACTGTGAGGCCCGGAGGGGGTGGGGACAGAGGAGGAGGCTCCTTGTCTCTCATGGAGAGTGAACAGCAGGAATCCATCTTGAACACCCAACCCCACACAAAATGCCACAGCATGGTGAGAAGAGTTGCCCAGTTGTGACAAGTGAAAGGGGCTCTTCCCCCTATAACATAGGAGGTGTGACATCCCCTCCCAGGAAGGAAAGGTAAACACAAAACTGTCAGGATGGCACACATCATGATACAGATCCTGGTGACACAGCTGTCCGGACAGCAAATATCTAATCTAACGAAGCAGCAGATAGGTAATCTTTCTGAGGCACAGTGCAGAGAGAATACGAGGAAAGAATGAAGGCTAGTCCTATTGAAATGAACAAAAACACATATGAAACTAGTGGTGAGGGAAAGAAAACCAGGGATCAAATCAACAAATTGGAACATAGGGAAGGAACAAACAGTCAACCAGTGCAGAAAGAGGAAACAAAAAGTGAGGAAAATGATGAGAGGCTCAGAAACCTATGGGACAGCTATAAGCGAGCGGGCCAACATCCAAATCATAGGGTTGCCAGAAGGTGAAGAATAAAAACTAGAAATTGAAAAATTATGAGAAAAAATAATGAAGCAGAACTTCCCTAACTTGTGGAAGGAAATAGACTTACAGGTCCAGGAAGCACAGAGAGTTCCAAAAAAGCTGAACCCAGGGAGAACTACACCAAAACACTCTATAATCAAAATGTCAAAAATTAAGGATAAAGAGAATCTTAAAAGCAGCAAGAGAGAAGAAAGAATCATGTACAAAAGGATCCCAATTAGACTATCAGCTGAGTTCTGAAAAGAAACTCTGCAGGCAAAGTGGGACTGGTAAGAAATATTCAAAGTAATGAAAAGCAAAAACCTACAACCAGGATTACTCTATCCAGCGAAGCTGTCATTCAGAATAGAAGGGCAGAGAAAGTGCTTCCAGGACAAAGTAAAACTGAAGGAGTTCATCAGATCCAAACCACTGTTATATGAGAGGTTAAAGCAACTTGTTTAGGAGAAAGAGGATCAAAACTATGAACATTAAAATGAAAACTGTATCACAACAAACAACAGAAGCTAGGGAACTGAAACAAAGGCCAACTAAGTAGGCAACGAGAGTGGGAAATAATTATAGGTATGGGGAACATTATGAGGGAAGGTCAGCAGGGAGTGGAAAGGGGAGGAAGGAAGGGAGATGATACAGGAATTAAGAAGCATAGTAGGAAGGAGTGGAATAGACAGGATGATGTTGAGAAGAACTATATGCACAACCAATGGGCATGGACTAAGGGGGGCGGGACAACTGGAGGTAGAGGGGTCACTGGGTGGAGGGGAACAACTGTAACAGCATAATCAATAAAGCATATTTTAAAAAAATGAAATTAAATTTTAAAAAAGTGAAATAAAATTCCACCAAATGAAAACTTAAGAGAAAAACATTTTACACTGCTTCAGCTTTTGAAATTTAAATTAACTAAAATAAAAAACTGCAAAATAAAACAAAAATTCCATTTCTCAATTGCATTAGCAACATTTCAAGTCCTTGAAAGCCACATATGGCCAGTGGCTACCATCCCAGCTCTAGAACATTTGCATCATGTTAGTCAATGTGGCTCTTGTAGTATGGTACCAATAATTGCAAATAAGGTATAAATGTTATCTGGAAGACAGGTACATTATGAAATATTTTTCAGCTATTAATATAATCACTTAAAAAGTGAATTAAAATACTTTTCTCAAAAACATATTTCTCAGACTAAAGTTTTCGGGTCTTTAAATGCTGACTTTTAACTTTTACAATTCACCTTTGGAAAATCTCCAAAATTATAAAATATGTAAAAGATCTTAACTGTAGTAGTTAACTTGTACCACAAGAGGACCTGCAAAGACAAGTTTGCTCAAATTTTGGCTATGTTAATGTTAATAAACTGAAGTGTAATTTGGAAAACATCTCACTGTCAATATTAATATTTTTATATCTGCCTTAATTAAAATCTAAAAAGGCAATCCAATTTAATGCAATTTTAAAATAGTACATGGTATGGGGGCTATAAATGGTAACTGGAGGCTACCAAAACTACCATTTCAGAAGGAATTAGGAGACAATATACGTGGTTAAGAACACAGGTTTGAAGTCATACAGGCCACAGTCAAGTTCTGGTTTGTCCACATACCAGCTTTATGACCTCAAGTAAGTCTCCCTTTTTAAAATAGAGCTAATTATAGTACCAATATTCTAGAATTTGAGGATTAAATGAGATAGCTTATAAAGTTCTTATAGTGTACAAAGTAAGTACTCAAAAGTGATATTTATTACTATGGTTATTAGTTTTTACTAAGTCTTAATCCTCTCAGGATTTAGAACATATGTTTTGGTAGAGAAGCAACATTGCTTTAAGCTTACCATACTTTGTAATGTTGCTTCTGTACAAATAGTTACAGGAAGACTTACATATAGTAGTGTATCAAAACAGGAAGTAACTATGTTATCTGTGTAAGGGGTCTAGTCCTGCCTGGCTCCTGCCCACATTTCTTCTTTCCAGACTTAGAATGGAATCAAATTCCTTCACACTTTGCAAGTACCTGTTTCTGTCATAGGACCAATTCCCTGGCTAATAACTGTAGGGTTCATGCTCTTATTTCTATCAGAGTCACACCATTTTGAAGTTAGATGCTTGGTATCATTTTCCTAGCTGTGAAGTTGACCTTACTTCTTGGATTTTCTCCTTTAGCTGGCTTCAGATATACAACTTTGCCAGTTTGATCTCGCATCTTCTTACCGAATCCTATCTCCTTCAGCAATGCTCATGTATTGAGCAAGAATTTGCTGTGAGAGTTCAAAAGACATCTGACTACAGAATGCCCATTGAGTCACTTTAAATCATTTACAAAGATATTTGTTTAATTGAATAATAGCACGTGTCTTCAAAATTGGTCATGTGTGCATTTGGATTTGCAATAATCTATTAAATATGCACTATTTAATGTAAACATGCACATCTTTATAATGCTCATTAGTATCGCCTCTATAGCAGTATCCCATATTTTTAATAGTAGTTATAGGGAATGCAGCTATTATTATTCCCTATGGGTTTAAGTAACTTCCCCATTGCCACAAAGCTATTATGTGGAGGGCCAAGACTGTAATCCAAGTTTTTTTTTTATCTTTTTTTTAAGTATATTTTATTGATTATATTGTTACAATAGTTCCAATTTTTTCCCCTTTGCTCCCCTCCACCCAGCACCCCCCTTCCCCGACAATCCCCTCCCTAAGTCCATGCCCATGGCTCACCCTTTCATATATTCTTCTTCTTTTTTTTAAATAATTAATTAATTAGTTAAATATTTTAACAATAAAAAATAACAATCCCTCCCTCTCAGACTTAAGACCCTTTACAATCTTATAAAGGACAATGGACGAAGGTCTCGAGCTCCTCTAGCTGCTTCAAGCTGGACATGGTCGCCGTCCTACCTATCCTTGGGTCAAGAAATCCCTAATAAGAGTGGGGATGTGGAGGGGAGGGTGGCCTTCCTACAAGGGGAAGGATTGTGCAGACTCCAGGTTGGTTGGCTGTCTCTGGACAACGGCATGCTTGGTTTAACAGGCTGGCATCCTTGTTGGATTCTGGGGGCAACAGGGTTAAAGGACATCATTCAATCCGTAACCACTAGATGACAAAAGACAGGTATTAATTTTTCAATGTCCCACATTAGGGAAAAGAAGGGCTTCTTTGGAGGAAGGTATGCCAGGTACATCTCACCTGTCCAAAACCCTTTTGCCCATTATACTTAGTTTGGACTGAGGGAAATATTTTAGGTTTCCCCCCTCTCAGGCCTCTGGGCTCTTTCTGTCCAAGCCATTAGGATAGAAAAGAGAAACCAGTTTTGAAGTGAAGCCCACAGACCACCCCGTTCTTCACCAACCCAGCCACTTAGTTCAGCCAAACCAGTGAGTCTCAGGAGGCAGCAATGCAGACAGGATTAAGTGAGGTCTATACGTACAGACAATCACTCAGGTAATGAGATCGTAGGCTTATGCCCTTTGAAAACAGAAAACACATGTTAATTTATGTAACATAACCCACACACAAGTTTATAGATCTGTAGGACTGTCTTATCGGAAAGACATCCAGTTGCAAGGCATTTGACATTCTTCTTGCCTGTAAATTAAACATCTTTGATAATGCCACAGACATAGTTTAACTTTCAAATGAAAACAAATTTTAAATGAAAAGAAACTTTAAAGATGGTTAGCTGCACTACTTTATAGTTTACCACTGGGCATTGTGATCTTCCTTGAATCTTGATTTTTCTCCCTAAGATTACCCTCCTTATCATTAAAGGGACTGCATTAAGTTCATTTTTTATTTATCCTGTTCATTTGCATAAACACAACAAGAGCAGCAAATGATCACTTATGATCTTTAGTTCTGCTTTGCTGGAACTTACGCAAGGAACGTTTAGGGTGACCTTCAGTCTGCCTTTCAGGGCACAGAAGCAGAGCCACATACCTGGCATTCAGCCTTGCCTGTAAACACCTGTCTTTTCCAGGTCCTCCTGGTTTTCCATTGTGCCTTAAGGTCCCTTCTAGCCATCTTTCAGGAAAACAACCTTCGCTCCTTCCCTGGAAAGATTGCTATGGACCGCTCATCCATCCAAGGTACCAGGCCTTTTATCTCGTGGACTTTTATTACCTTTGAAAGTCAGTCCCAGTTGCTCAGGGCTTTTTGGTAACAACCAAAGCCCAAGCATGTCTCCTTTAGGCATGATATTCCAGTCAAAGTCTTAGTCAAAAAAATCGTTATTAACAACTGGTCTTATTAGTTTTATGCAAAGAAACTTAGGTCATTACTTACTTCTTTAGAATGCCAAATTCTGGAGGGATCAGATAGGGGAAAATATATACAGTGTGAAGGAAAAACCTTGTCCTTCTAATATTCACTAAACTTGCATTTCTATTCTTTATATTTTTATTTTCCCCCCCACTAAAAATTTTTCTGTTTGTTTGTTTTTCCATTACAGTTGTCTCACTTTTTCCCTCCTCTTGCTTCTCTGCACCCTGTCCCTCCCTTCTCCCACATTCAGTCCCCAGCCAGTGTCCATGTCCATGGGTCATTTATACATGCTCTTTGACTAGACCCTTCCCCTTCTTACCACTTCTCTCCCTCCCATCTCCCCTTTTGTTACTGTTAGTTTATTCCTCGTTTACATACCTCTGGTTCAATTTTGCTCATTTGTTTGTGTTGTTCATTAGTTTCCTGTAACAGGTGATAGCATAAGGTAATTTTCTTTTGTTGCCTGGCTTATTTCGCTAAGCATAATTCTCTCTAGTTCCAGTCATGTTGTTGCAAATGGTAGACGTTCCTTCTTTCTTTCAGTACTTATTCATTGTCATTTTCCCCCTTTGTACTCGTGTTCCTCTCTGTCTCTCTCTATTTCTTCATCTTCTTAAAGCAGACCCTTTAGCATCTCTTGCAATACTGGTTTGGTGGAGATGTATTCTTTTAACCTTCTTTTGTCTTGGAAACTCCTTATTTCACCTTCCATTTTGAATGAGAGCCTTGCTGGGTAGAGTATTCTTGGTTGTAGGCCTTTGTTTTTCATTACTTGGAATATATTTTGCCATTCCCTTCTGGCTTGTGGTGTTTCTGCTGAGAAATCTGGGGATAGCCTTATTGGAGCTCCCTTGTATGTTATTAGTTGTTTTTCTCTTGCTGCTTTTAGGATTCTCTCTTTGTCTTTGAATGTTGGCATTTTAATTATGATGTGTCTTGAAGTGGGCCTGTTGGGGTTCATCTTCATTGGGACCCTCTGTGCTTCCTGGACTTGCATGATTCTTTCTCTCTTCATGTTAGGGAAGTTTTCTGTCATTAGTTTTTCAAAGAGGCTTTCTATCCCTTGCTCTTCCTCTTCTCCTTCTGGAATTCCTATGATACGGATATTATTACGTTTCATGTTGTCCTGCAGCTGTCTTAGAGCCTCTTCAGTCTTGTTCAGCCTTTTTTCATTTTGTTGCACTGTCTGTGAGTTTTTGTCTACGTTGTCCTTCAGCTCGCTGATCCGATTTTCTGCTTCCTCTAGCCTGTTTTTAATTCCTTCTACTGTGTTCTTCAATTCAGAGATCGTATTCTTCATTTCCTCCTGTCTCTTATTGATAGCTTCCATGTCCTTTTTGATGCTGGTATAATTCTCAGTAAGTTCCTTATAGTTTTTCTGGAGTTCACTGTAGTTTTTCTGGAGTTCTTTGTAGTTTCCGCTGAGCTCATTGAGCTTCTCCATAATCCGTGCTTTCAATTCCATATCTGATAGTTGGCTCCTCTCTATTTCATTTAGCACTCTTTCTGGGGACTCTACCTTTCCTTTCGATGGGGGGTTGTTTCTCTTTCTCCCCATTTTTGTGACTCCTATTGTTTGTTGGTGCTTCTTAGAATGATCTGCACTTCTTGGATCTGCCCCTGGTGGCGTCAGATCCTGTACCAGTCTGGGCCTAGGCAGTCTGTTGGAGACTTCCAGGGATCTACTGCCTTTGTCTGGCTTCTTAGTTGTTAATCTATTCAATCTGTGATTAGCCTTCAGGCTTAAGGACCGTGGGTGTGGCAGCTTAATTCCTGTAGGCAGGGCCTTTGCTTCCCCTCAGGCTGACGCCACTTGGCCGGGAATGGTCTGCCTGCAGTGTGGGGATGAGTCAGCACTGGGACCCAGCCGGCCGCTTCCCCAGCTCTCCCCTCAAAGCCACCACACCAAACTCTCCCCAAGCATCTCCAGTCCTCTCTGCCTTTCCTCCGCTTGTGCCCAGGGTAAGTGGGGGCCAAAATATTTTTGTATGTGATCCACTTAAGAGCTCTTTTTCTCCAGCTGTTTCTCTCCGGCTAGCAAGAAACCCTGTGGCTTTTCGCTTTTCTCAGCTGGATACTATTTTACTTTCCACTCTGTTGCTGTAGGCTGGGAAGCTCAGCTGGGGGTTTAGACCCTGCCCTTCTCAGGGGGAATCCCCGGCTGCTGAGCTGTTTCTCAGCCCCTTCAGCTGCCACCCGTGTGAGCCCAGCCAGCCCTTCCGCGTCTCCGCACTCCCTACCGGTCACGTTGTGATGTAGCGGCCTTTTCTGTCTCTCCGTGGTTATAAGACTTCTCTCCAGCTGGTGTTCGGTTGGTTATTCCAGATGATTTCTCCAAAATTACGTTGTAAATCCAGACTAGTTCTGGGAGGAAGTTAGTGTAGCTTCCACTTACTCCTCCGCCATCTTGTTTCTCCTCCAATCCAAGTTTTATGACTTGAAATCTTATACTTGTTCCCTTAAACCAGAATGCTTCCATCATCCCTCCTCATCTCATGCTAAAAAATGACATGGGTGAGCTGAATAACTCCAAAAGTCTTAAGTTTTGTGCCTCTACGTTTAAAGGTCAGGGGCTAGGACTTGTTTGAGCAATGATCAAAATCAAATTTTCCCTGGTTTTGCTTTTCGTGTAAATGGAATCATTCTATCCACATCAATTTTTCTGAGATTGGTTTATTTCACCTAGTATCAGATTTTTGAGATTCATCCATATTTGATGTGTGTGGCTGAAGTTTGTTCATTTTTATTATTGAAAAATATTCCATGGTGTGACAATACCACAATGTTGTCATTCATTTAATTGTTGGTGGGCATTACAAGAAAGCTACTGGAAACAGTTTTGTACATGTCCTTTAGTGCCTATGTGCAAAAGTTTCTCTCAGGTGTACTGACACGGGTAGTCATTAGGTCCATACTAGTATTGAGTACCAGCTGAAATTCATTCTGATTGGACAGAACCCATGACTCATTTGTTAGTTGGTTTGAATGTGACATCCAAATATATCTAGGAGTAGAATTGTTGTATAACAGAATATGTGAGTATTTAATTAGATAACACAAAACTGTTTTTCTAAAGTGATCATAGCAATTTTACCCCTATCACCAGTGTATGAGAATTCCATTGGTTCCATTTAGTCATCATCTCAGCATCAGCAAAAACTTTACGTTTGGTCATTCTGATAGGAGAGGAATGGTATGTTATTGTGATTTTAATGTGTATTGTCCTGGTTACTAATGTGGTTGAATGTTGGCCATTCTATTTCCCACTTCCGTGAAATATCTGTGCATGTCTTTTGCCTCTTTTTTCTATAGATTTATACAAGATGCTTATATTTCTGGATACTAACCCTTTGTTAGTAATATTTATTGAGACTATAATATTTTTTACCACTTTGTGAATTGTTTTACCAATCACTTGGTACAGTTTTTGTTTTTTTGGCCATATATTCTTAATTTAAAAAAATTAAGTATATTTTGGAGAGAGGGAAGATGGCAGAGGAGTGAGGGGAGGCTGCACTCAGAGGCTACAAAGACCCGTCTGTAGTTTGGACTAATTGCAGACAGAACATCTCAGTTAGCAGCTGGACACTGGCAGGAGTCGAGCCTTGGCACTGCTGGATTAGAGAAAAACCATCTGGGAACAACCTGTTTAGTGAGGATAGTGGAAGAAAAAGGGATGAAATGGGATTCCTGACTGGGGTGGCAGCCCGAGCTGTGGCTGAAAGGACGCAAAGGCTTTTTGGCGACCACAGGCTTCCCCAGAGGGGAGTCAGGAGGAAAGCGGATGTCTGCCCGCTGGCAGAGATGGGACTCGACCAGGCGGCATTGGCACTGGAAGACGGGAGACAGCATGCTGCTGAGCAAGTGAAATCGTAATTTTTCCTTTGTATTTTTCTCTTGTGAACTGCAGAAGGGGGGAGTTTGGGGGTGATAGGACATTCTTGAGGAGCGCCGGTGCAGAAGTGAGCTCGCCCACTCCCCAACCCTCCCCTTGCATCTTTTGGGCGCCCATAAGGAAGTGCCCTCATTCACTGGCCGAGGTGCCCCTCCGACACACCCTAACAGACATAAGACCAGTGCCCCAATGGGTGCAAGGAGGGCCCACTGGACATGCAGAAGACTGTGCACAGTCGCCCCTGGCCAGCTCCAGTGGGTGCCAGGCTCGAGTGCCAGGCCGGAGCGCAAAGCATTTGCTCAGGCTCTGCTCGTGCCCGCCCAGGCAGGTGCAGGGCACTGGAACAGCAGGCAGCAGCGACTCACAGGCACTCACTTCCACTGAGCACAGGTGTTTGGGGTCCCACCCTAAGAGGCGAGAGACCAACTCTCAGAGCGCTGTGCAGCAGACCTGAGGCTAGTTCCCCGGCCGCCTTGGGCTAGCGCTGGCACGCGAGCACAAAAACATCTCCCCGACATCAATAGGCACCAATCGCTCACTTCTACTGTGTTCGAGTGTCTGGCGTCCAGCACTGGCAGGCGAGAAACCAACTCGCAGAGCACAGTGCGGCAGGCCTGAGGCTAGCTCCCCGGCCGCCTTGGGAAACTCCCGGAGCGCTGCACGGCAGGCCTGAGGCAAGTTCTCGGGTGCCTTACAGGCTCACAGGCGTGCCTGCAAGTACACCTTGGCTAGCTCTAACAGGTACCGAAAAAACATGCGGTGTGGGGGTCCACTGCTACAAGGAACAGGAACCTCTGACCCACCTCATTAGACCAGCTGTGGATACAGAAAAACAGGACAACACACAAAGGCTAAACTGACATCTCCACAAAAGAATTCAAGATAAAGTGGATAGAGTGACTCTCAATCAACTAGCCAGAAGGAAGATCCTAACAAAAAGCATCTGAAATATAACTAGACAGCATAAACAAATGACATAAAAGGTACCCCAAGAACATCAGGCTCAGGAGATCAAAGAGACTGCACCACTGAAACCCCCAGATCTACCATAAAGAATCTCATACCACAAAGGTGGGAAGGCAAAGCAGACAAATCCAAATAACAAAAACAAACGAGAAGAACGCAACATGGTAAGATGCAGAAACAATCTCTCAATGAAAAGAAAAAGGGAATCCCCAGAAAGAGAGGTAGATGGAATAGACATAGCCCAAATATCAGACATGGAATTCAAAACAATGCTGGCGAACAAGCTCAATATACTCGACAACCTTAAAAACAACTATGACAGCCTCTAAGGAAGTTACCAACAGCTTCAAGAAAATTACAGGGAACTTGCAGAGAACTACACCAGCATAAAGAAAAGACATAGAAACTATCAACAAGAACCAGGAAGAAATGAAGAATGCAATCTCTGAACTGAAAAACACAGTAGAATCAGTCAAAAGCAGACTAAATGAAGCAGAGGATCGTATTAGTGAGTTAGAAGATAATGTAGGAAAAAATTCTCAGATGATACAAAAAAATCAAAAAAGATTTAAAAAGTATAAAAAAGAGGTAAGGGAATTACAGGACAGCATAAGGAAGAACAATATAAGAGTAATCGGAATTAAAGAGGGATCAGAAGAACAAGGAATAGATAAACTGATAGGACAAATAGTGACAGAAAATTTTCCGAACCTGATGAGAGAAAAAGTTATGCAAGTCCAGGGAGCACAGAGAGTTCCAATAAAGAGGAACCTCCAAAAACCCACTCCAAGGCACATCATAGTTAAAATGTCAACATTCCAAGACAAAGAAAGAATCCTAAAAGCAGCAAGAGAAAAACAGCAAATAACTTACAAGGGAGTTCCAATAAGGCTATCGACCGATTTCTCACCAGAAACACTGCAAGCCAGAAGGGAATGGTCAAAAATATTTCAAGCAATGAAAAATAGAGGCCTACAACCAAGAATACTCTACGCAGCAAGGCTCTCATTCAAAATAGGTGAAATAAGGAGTTTCTCAGACAAAGGAAGACAAAAAGAATACATCTCCACCAAACCAGCATTGCAAGAGATGCTAAAGGAAATATTCTAAGAAAAAGGAAGAGAAAAAGCATAAAAAAGAGTAGAGCAACAGAGGTACAAAAGGAAATGAATAAATACATGTCAATAATAACCTTAAATGTAAATGGATTAAATGCTCCCATTAAAAGACATGGGGTAACGGAATGGATAAGAAAACAGGACCGACATATTTGCTGTCTCCAAGAAACACATCTGAAAACAAAAGATTTACAGAGACTGAAAGTACAGGGATATAAAAAAATACTTCAAGCAAACGGACCTGAAAAAAAAAGCTGGTGTACCAGTCCTCATATCAAACAAAACGAATTTCAAAGCAAGGGCAATAAAAAGAGACAAAGAACGACATTTCATAATAGTTAATGGAACAATCCATCAAGAAGATATAACACTGATAAACAGATATGCACCCAACATAGGAGCACCCAGATACATAAAGCAAATACTAGAAGACCACAAGAAGGATATTAACAACAGCACACTCATAGTAGGGGACTTCAACACTCCATTATCAACAATAGACAGATCATCGAAGCAAAGAAACACCAAGGATATACAGGCATTGAACAAAACACTAAACCACATGGACTTAACTGATATATACAAAACTTTTCACCCCAAAGAAGCGAAATATACATTCTTTTCAAATGCACATGGGACGTTTTCAAAGATAGACCACATAATAGGACACAAAACAAGCCTCAACAAATTCAAGAAAATTGAAATCATATCAATCATCTTTTCAGACCACAATGCCTTGAAACTAAAAATCAATCTTAGAGAAAAAAATCAAAGACACCCAAACTCATGGAGAATGAATAACACGCTATTAAATAATGAATGGGTAAACAATGACATCAAAGAGGAAATCAAGAAATTTCTAGAAACTAATGACAATGAACACACAAGAGCCCAATACCTATGGGACACAGCAAAAGCAGTCCTAAGAGCGAAGTTCATAGCAATACAGACATATCTGAAAAGGATAGAACAAGCTCAAATAAAAAATCTAATCCTAAAGCTACAAGAACTAGAACAACAACAACAAACAAAGCCTTGGGCAAGAAGAAGAAAAGAAATCATCAAAATCAAAGCAGAATTAAAACATAGAGACTAAACAAACAATCCAAAAAATCAACAAAACTAGGAGCTGGTTCTTTGAAAAAATAAACAAAATTGACAAGCTTCTAGCCAGGCTCATCAAGAAAAAAAGAGAGAAGACCCAAATAAACAAAATCAGAAATGAAAGTGGAGAAATCACGACTGGTGCCACAGAAATACAAAAAATTGTAAGAAATTACTACAAACAACTGTATGGCAAGATATTTGACAACCTAGAAGGAACGGATAAATTTCTAGAAACATATAACCTTCAAAACCGAATCAAGAAGATGTAGAAAGTCTCGACAGACCAATAACAAAAAAGGAAATTGAAACAGTAAACAAAAATCTCCCTGCACACAAGAGCCCTGGACCGGATGGCTTCACAGGCGAATTTTACAAAACATTTAGGGAAGAACTAACTCCTACCCTCCTCAAACTATTACAAAAAATCCAAGAAGAGGGAAAAATTCCAAACTCTTTCTATGAAGCCAGTATTACCCTAATCACAAAACCAGGTCAAGACACAACAAAGAAAGAAAACTACAGGTCAATATCACTGATGAACATAGATGCTAAAATTCTCAATAAAATTTTGGCAAATAGGATCCAGCAATACATCAAAAAGATCATACACCATGATCAAGTGGGATTCATCCCAGAGATGCAAGGATGGTCTAACATTTGCAAATCAATAAATATAATACACCACCTAAACAAAATGAAAGACAAAAATCACATAATCATATCTATAGATGCAGAAAAAGCATTTGATAAAGTACAACACCCATTTATGATGAAAACACTCAGCAAAATGGGAATAGAGGGAGCATACCTTAAAATAGTTAAGGCTATATATGAGAAGCCTGAAGCCAACATCAAACTCAATGGACAAAAACTGAAAGCATTCCCCCTGAAATCAGAAACTAGACAAGGCTGTCCACTCTCTCCACTCCTATTCAACATAGTGTTGGAAGTCCTAGCCACAGCAATCAGACAAGACAAAGAAATAAAAGGCATCCAAATTGGGAAAGAAGTAAAACTATCATTATTTGCAGATGACATGATAGTATACCTCGAAAACCCTATAAACTCCACTAAAAGACTACTCGATATAATAAGTGAATTTGACAAAATAGCAAGGTACAAAGTCAATATTCAGAAATCTAAGGCATTTCTGTACACCAACAATAAAATCTCAGAGACAGAGGCAAAAAAGAAAATACCATTTACTGTAGCAACAAGAAAAATAAAATACCTAGGAATAAACTTAACCAAAGACATAAAAGACCTGTACACTGAAAATTACACAACAATGAAGAAAGAAATTGAGGAAGATACAAACAAATGGAAGCAAATACCATGTTCTTGGATGGGAAGAATCAACATCATCAAAATGGCCATACTACCCAAAGCAATTTACAGACTCAATTCAATCCCTATTAAAATACTAATGACATATTTCATTGACCTAGAACAAATCCTCCAAAAATTCATATGGAACCAAAAAAGACCCCGAATAGCAAAAGCAATCTTGAAACAGAAGAACACAGCAGGAGGTATCACGATACCAGACATTAAGCAATACTACAAAGCCACTGTGATCAAACAGTCTGGTCCTGGCATAAGAACAGACATATAGATCAGTAGAACAGAATAGAGAGCCCAGAAACAAACCCAGGCCTCTATGGTCAACTAATATTTGATAAAGGAGGAAGGAACATAAAATGGAGTGAGAAGAGCCTCTTTAACAAATGGTGCTGGATGAACTGGACAGGGACGTGCAAAAAAATGAAACTAGACCACAAACTTACAACACACACGAGAATAAACTCAAGATGGATTAAAGACTTAAATGTAAGCTGTGACACCATAAAAGTCCTAGAGGAAAACATAGGCAGGAAAGTTTCAGATATCCCATGTAACAATATCTTCACAGATACATCTCCTAAGGCAAGAGAAATAAAGGAAAAAATAAACAAATGGGACTACATCAAACTAAAGAGTTTCTGCTCAGCAAAAGAAAACATCAGCAAGATGAAAAGGAAACCAACCATATGGGTAAAACATATTTGCCAATGATATCACAGACAGGGGACTGATCTCCAAAATATATAAAGAGCTTATACAACTCAACATCAAGAAAACAAACAACCAAATTTTAAAATGGACAAAGGACCTGAACAAACACTTCTCCGAAGAGGACATACAGAAGGTCCATAGGCACATGAAAAAATGCTCAACATCATTGGCCATCAGAGAGATGCAAATAAAAACCACAATGAGATACCACCTTACACCTGTCAGAATGGCCATCATCAACAAATCAACAAACAACAAATGCTGGCGAGGATGTGGAAAAACAGGAACCCTACTGCACTGTTGGTGGGAATGCAGACTAGTGCAGTGACTATGGAAAACAGTATGGAATTACCTCAAAAAACTAAAAATGGAACTGCTTTTTGAAGCAGCGATTGCACTGCTAAGATTATACCCGAAAAATCCTAAAACCCTAATTCAAAAGAACTTATGCACCCCTATGTTCATAGCAGCCCTTTTTACAATAGCTAAATGCTGGAAACAGCCTAAGTTCCCATATGTAGATGGGTGAATCCAAAAACTGTGGTACATTTACACAATGGAATACTATGTAGCAGAAAGAAAGAAGGAACTCCTGCCATTTGCAACTACATGTATGGAACTAGAGAGAATTATGCCTAGTGAAATAAGCCAGGCAAAGAAAGCAAAATACCATATGATATCACCTAATACAGGAAACTAAAGGGCAACACAAACAAACAAACTAAACAGGACAAAGAGTAGAATAGTAGTCAGTAGGGGGGAGGGGGGAGGGAGAGAAGGGGAAAAGTAAGGGGAGGGTCTAATCAAGGAACGTGTATAAATGACTCATAGACATGGGCAATGGGGAGGGATATGATTGTGGGAGAAGGGATGGGCTTGGTGGGGGGAGCAATGGGGGGGAAATGGGACAACTGTAATTGAAAAACCAAAAAATAAAAGAAAGAAAAAATAATAAAAATAAAAAAATTAAGTATATTTTATTAATTATGCTATTTTTTTCCCTTTGCCCCCCTCCACCTTCCCTCCAACAATGCACTCCACCGCCCCCCTCAGTTCATATCCATGGGTTGTGCATGTAAATTCTTTGGCTTCACCCTTTCCTATAGTATTCTTAACATCCTCCTGTCTGTTTTGTTCCTACCAATTAGGCTTATTGATCCCTGCACCATTTTCCTCTTTTTTCCCCTTCCACCTCGCAGCTGATAACCCTCCAAATGATCCCCATACCTATGATTCTGTTCCTGTTCTCTTTGTTAGTTTAGTTTGTTTTTGTTTTTTTGTTTTTCAGATAGTTATTGATAGCTGTGAGTTTGCTGTCATTTTAAGGTTCATAATTTTGATCTTTTTCTTAAATAACTCCCTTTAACATTTCATACAATAATGGCTTGGTAATGATGAATTCCTTTAGCTTTACTTGTCTAGGAAGCCCCAAGCCCCTGGCTGGTTTGGCTCAGTGGATTGAGCGTCGGCCTGCGAGCTAAGTGTCGCTGGTTCGATCTTCCAGTCAGGGCACATCAGAGAAGGAAAACTCTGACTCCAAAAAACCTCCGCTGCCTTGCGGCATACCTCTTCAGGGGAAAGGCTAAGGGAGTAAACCCCGACAGAAAATCCGGAGCCGGAGTCCCTAAGGCAGTTCGACGTTGTAGTCAACACCGGCAACTCCTGCGGCGCACCTGAAGCCAAGCTGTATTGACTCCGTCTTTCCCTTGGACCCTTCAGCTGCGAAGAGAGGGGGGGTCTGCTGCATGGGCAACAGCAGACCCTCCATATCACCCTGCCCAGGCTCTGTAGCTTCAACTTCACTGGAGAGGACACTCCGGCATCATCGCAAGATGTTGATTCAACATGGGAGGAGACAGATACCGTGTCACTCCCGAGTCGGACTGCACAGCCATTCTCGGCGGTGCAGATAGACTCTTAAGAAGCTACACCATCGTCTCTCGAGACGGACGGTTGCCGACGACTTGTCTAGGAAGCACTTTCCTTGTCCTTTCATTATAAATGAGAACTTTTCTGGATAAGAGTAGGTCGTTGTTTTTCATTACTTTGAATACTTCTTTCAGTCCCGTTTTGCCTGCAAAGATTCTTTTGAGAAATCAGCTGATAGCCTTATCTATAAGTTGTCAAATTTATCAGTCTTTTCTTTAGTGGTTTGAGCTTTTATGTTTTATGTCTTGTTTAACAAAAACTTTTTTACCCCAAATTCATAGATATATTTTTCTATAATATGTGTACAAGTTTTAAAGTTAGGCATTTCACACTTGAGTTCTTTTTTATTCTAAAATATATTTATTGTTTTCCTGTTACAGTTATCCACTTTTTACTCCATTGCTCCCCTTCATCTGCCCACCCCTTCTCCCACAGTCAATTCTCACACCATTGTCCATGTACATGGATCATTAATACTGGTTCCTTAACTGGACCCCTTCCTTTCTTTTCCCCCTTCTCCCCGCCCCCTGCCCCTGGTCACTGTCAGTGTGTTTCTTGCTTACATACCTCTGGTTCAATTTTGCTCATTTGTGTTGTTCATTAGTTTCCTGTATCAGGAGGTATCATATGTAATTTGTGTTTCACAACCTGGCTTATTTCCCTAAGCATACTACTCTCAAGTTCCATTCACGTGGTCACAAATGGTAGGAATTCCTTCTTCCTTTCTTCTGCATAGTATTCCATTATGTACCACAGTTTTTTGATCCACTCATCTAAAGATGACCACTTAGGCTATTTCCAGCACTTGACTATGCTAAATAGTGCTGCTAAGAACATAGGGGTGCATAGGTTCTCTTGAATTGGTGTTTCAGGATTCTTCAGGTATAATCCTAGCAATGGAATCACTGGATCAAAAGGCAGTACCAGTTTTAGTTTTCTGAGGAAATTTCCATACAATTTTCCATGGAGGCTGCATTGTAGGGGCATCAGATATTCTCTGTAAAAAGTTTCAGAGGTCTGCTATATATGTAAAAACGTAGTGGCTTCAGATGTTCTCTGTAAGAAGTAGCAAAGGCCTGCTAAAAAGCCTTAGAAGGGAGGAATGTTACAGCCACTCGGTCATTTATAAGCTAAGAGACCCCAGCCCAGCTTCTTCCCATAACCCCTATCTCCTCCCTTTTACATGTGACTTGTTTATAACATTTGTAAGGTTATATTTTACAGGGTATCTAGCCTTCTGAAGATAGATTGTTTTACAGAGAGCTGCGCTACTGCCTCTGGAGATAACTTTATGGCCCTGCAAACTTTTGGTCCTGAGAACTCCTGTTCCCACTTAACACTCCTGCAGCCCTGCCCTGCTGCTGTCCCCCGTTTCCAAAGCTGCTTCCTACCGGAGAAGGAGCAAAAACCCTATATAAGCCTTGCCCTATCCCCATTCATTGCCTGTGCTTGTTGGAGACCTGTTCAGGTCTTAGCATGACCACCAGCAATAAACTTCGCTTGCTTTACCACTGCCTCAGAGTGTTCAGTCTTCCTTGTGTAGTTGTAATGTTTTGGAGGCCCCAGCGAGATGCCTCTGTATAGCAGTGCCGCCTTTGGTGAGCCCCCAGGGTTTGTGCAGGTCCCGGGTGCCTAGCTGACCACTGACAGGACAGCGGCCACATGCTTCAGTTTGGAGCATTTCCCTGCACCTTTAGCGGACATTCTGGAGCTGCTGGAAGCCCTGACAGCCAAGTCTAGATTAAGCAAAGGACAGTAAACAGCCTCAGCAGCAGGTGAGTGGCAACTCATTTGGGGCAGCGAGCTTAGGCCACTGCCATTTGTAAGACTTGGTCTCTTTTGTCCTCGGACGCAGAGGCACATATTCCTGAAAAGAGAATCTGTTACTCTGAATAGGAAATTTGTTATTCCCAAACAGAGAATTTCTTGAAGCCTGCTCAGCAGACTTCATTTGGGTTATATAGAGCTCTTTTTGTTTGGCTCTGAATTGTTCTGCCTGTGGCAGAGGCTGCTTTTCTGATAACAGAAGCCTAGGCAGGGTTTGGGTGGGATTTTTTAACCTCTGAGTGTGTGTGTGTGTGCAAGTGTATAACTCCACGAACTTCGGTCTATGGAGTCTGAGTGGGCCCAACCTGCGGTTCCTCGGCTTATTATATGGCATAACAGCTGGATATAACCCGGATTCTATGTGGGAAGTCTTAGCTAAGACAAGCCTAAGTTCTCACGAGAGAAGAGGCCAGGCGGTCATCTAAGTGGCTTGTGTGTGGCTCCACAGATCTCGGTCTATGGAGTCTGAGTGGGCCCCATCCTGCGGTTCCATGGCTTGTCATATGGCATAACGGCTGGATATAACCCAGATTCCACATGGCAGCTTTAGCTAAGACAAGCCTAAGTCTTCGCAAGAGGAAAGGCCAAGCGGGCATCTGTTTGTCTTCCTTTGGGAGCTCCCAACCCATGTCTGTCTGCACCGGGAGAGGGGGATTTTTCCTATGCCTTAAAGTCCCACCTTTGATTGTAATTCAGAATATAAATATATTTGTAAATCTGTACAAATCACCTTAGCCAACATAGGGGGACCCCAGTTCAAGTCTGTACCCACAGCTCTTGACAGCATGCTCCAGAATTTCTGTATGTTCCTGGGGAAAATCCCCTCCATGAACTCTGACTCTCTGGAAACATTCTGTAGGTCAGAGTGGCCTGCTTTTGGGTCAGATGGCCCTCTGGAGGTACTTTGAATCTAAATATTATAAGGGCCATTCACCTCATTGTCACAGGGAAGCCTGGCCACCCTGATCAGTTTGATTACATTGATCACTGGCAGGAGCTAGCTGAGAACCCACCTACTTGGCTCTTAAAGTGTGTTGGGTCAGAAGCCCATAGAGGCCTCCTAGCCCGCTGGCCTCGGGATAAGGAAGAATGTGACAAACCGAAAGTCACTGAGTTATGTTGGCCAGGTCCCCTACCTCTCCTGTCAGCCCCAGAGGAAGATCACCTCCTAGACCCCCCACCTTATTGTGGGGCCTCTGCGTCCCTATATTCCTAGCTCCCCCAAGAAGAACCAGACTCCACTAGTGGAGCCTCCCCTACCTTGCCGCCCCTGGAGAGCCCTCCTTCCTCTTGCCTGTGCCCAAGGCCTCCTCCTAGTTCTCTTAGTGCCAGTGAGGCTCAGGTTGCTAGGCCCATACTCTCATTAAGGGAACTGTAGGACCAGGCCCAGGACACCAGCCTACTTTCATTTATGTCCCCTACTCCACCAGTGATTTATATAACTGGTGGGCCGGGAACCCGCTATTCTCCAAGCAGCCCCGGGCCATTACCAGTCTATTTGACCTACCTGGGAGGATTTCCAGCAGCTCCTATTGACCCTCTTCTCAATAGAAGAGCTAAAGTTAATTCTTAAGGCAGCCAGGTAAAATGCCAGGAGTCAGGCTATAGGGACAGAACAGGAAAGGGAGGCAGCTGTGAGGGAGAAGGTACCTGCTGAGCCACCCAACTGTGACCCCAACACCGTGCCTGGGATGGCGCCCCTTAGAACTTACCATCAGGCCCTATTTCAAGGAATGATCAAAGTGACTAAGGAGCCCACTAACTTGAATAAGGTTTCAGAAGTTATTCAGGGTCCCACCGAGAATCCCACTGCCTTCCTTGAGCGTCTGCGAGAGGCTTACCGCTTATACACCCCTTTCGATCCTGATGCTCCAGAAAATGACCATACCCTTCATCTGGCTTTTGTCACTCAGACAGCATCTGATACTTGGAGGAACTTACAAAAATTAGAGGGATTCAGAGGCATGAATTTAAGCCAGATCTTAGAAATCCACACAAAAATATACTTAAACAAAGATGAGGCTGATAAAATAAGAGAACTTGAGAAAGAAAATCGGCAGGCTAAAGTGTTAGCTGCTGCCCTAAAAGAAGCCTCCTTTAAACTAGGTCCAGAATCTAGCGAAAAGCTCCAGAAAAAGGGAGAGGGAAAGCCAGGAAAAGAACTAACTTCAGACTAATGTTGATACTGCAAAGAAAAGGGACATTGAAAAAGTGACTACCCCATGTTTAAGAAACGTCCTTCTCCCAAAATAATGACTGCTGTAGGGGAGGATAGTTACTGAGGGGGACACAACTCCCTCTCCTTAGGCCCCTGGGAGCCCATGGTTACAATGACTGTGGGGGCCACCCAATGACTTTTATGGTGGATACAGGAGCTGAAATTTCAGTAGTAAGTAAACCTACAACACCTATTGTAAAGAAGAGAATGAGAGTACCGGAGACAACAGGGGAAATTGCAGAATATACTTTTTGGGAAGCTAGAAATGTCAGTTTAGGAAAAGCCACTACCACCCACTCATTTCTTCTCATTTCAGATTGTCTGTTCCCTTTGCTCGGGAGACACCTCCTTATAAAGCTCCGAGCTCAAATCTCCTTCTCCTCCAAGGCTGCAGAGCTTCAAATAAACCCTTGAATGATTTTGTCTGTCTCCCTTTCCCTAGAGGAAGAGTATTGACTGTTCGAGTCTCCTCAACAGGGCTCTGAGCCCCTCCCCAGAAGTTTTCAGGCAGAGTTTCCCAAATTATGGGCAGAAGACAATACCCCGGGTTTGGCAAGGCATATACCTCCTGTGATAGTCTTACTACTCAGCGATACAAGCCCTGTTCGCATCAAGCAGTATCCTATTTCCCGGGAATCCCACAAAGGCATTAAGCCCCGCATAGAGCGACTGCTACAGGGAGGCATACTAAGGGAACTTCACTCAGCATGGAACACGCCTTTCTTACCGGTCCGGAAAGCTGGGACCAATGATTACCAGCCGGTTCAGGATCTGAGGGGGGTAAATGCTGTAACACAGACTATCCACCCGATGGTGCCAAATCCATATACTCTCCTAAGTCTTCTGCCACCTAATAGACACTGGTATACAACACTAGACCTAAAGGATGCCTTTTTCTGCATTCCTTTGCATCCGCAGTCACAAGACATTTTTTTTTTAAGTGGGAGGATCCAGAGACAAACGTAAAGCAACAACTTACTTGGATTTGGTTGCCTGAAGGATTTAAAAACTCCCCTACTCTTTTCACTCATGCCCCGAGTTGGGGACCTGCAAGTTAAAGGGAAATTGTTCCTAGTTAAAGAACCACAGGCACTCCAGAGGACCTTAGCAGCTGTTTAGAAAAGGGTCCTAGAGCACCACCCAATACCAATAGTTCTTCTCTTGCACCCCTATGAGCTGGGGGATCAAGTTTTAATTAAGATCTGAAAAAGACAGCCTTTAAGCCCTTTGTGGGAAGGTACTCACACTGTTATTCTCACCACCCCCACTGCAGTCAAAGTCACCGGCATTGCGGCATGGATCCACCACACAAGAGTGAAGCCCAGTCCCTCTTGTACCCTGCTTCAGGAGATGGCTGAAGAACATCCCCAGGCTTCTGGCCCTCCATTCAGCTCTTTGGACAGCCAGAACCCCCACGGGGGTCAAAGCACCTCGAGGAAAAGCAGAAAAAAATTGCGGTAAACATTCTCACAGGAATAGGAGTCTGCCCTAGCACCCTTGCTGCCTGGGGCTGGATTATTATCACTCTTGTTCTTCTTGCTACTGCAGCCCCACCGCCTTTGAAATTCTGCCTCCTCGAGACAAAAATCAGGTCTCATATTAGCAGAACAGGACTGGAAAACTGCAAGCCAAAACGTAACCTTTTCTTTCATCACTCATAGCCTCTGGCCCAGTACTGGCTTGATCTAAACCAGGGTTATTACTTTTGCTCAGGCAAAAAGCCAAGCCAACACTGCTATGCTGAAAAGGAGTTCTTTTGTCCCTATTGTGGCTGTGAGGATGTAGGACTATGGAATCACAAGAAAGGATTTTGGAAACACAACCAAAGATTCATACAAGTAGCCCTGCGCTACACACCTCATCCTGTCATGCCATGGGATAATTACATTACAATAACTCTCACAAACCCAGCCGATGATACTTGGACTGGAGCTGGACATGTTTGGGGCATACGACTTTGTCGGGACCTGAGCTGGAATCCTGGGTTCCTTTTCACAATCCAGGCAAGATCTCCTCCCCCTCGATTCATAATTCCCCAGCTCTTAGGGTTACAATGAGTCCAGCACGAGCCCTGCCAGACTGACCAAGTGTCAGCTCTCTGGAAGCAGGGCCCAACTCTTAATAACAGTACTTCAGCCAAGTCACTCTCAGTCACTCTCATCACTCCTAAGTGTTCCCGGGGAACCACCCAGCTTCCTTAGACTTTTAGCGGCCACCCACAAGGTCTTAAACTAAAGCCAGCCTGGAATTGCTGCAGACTGCTGGCTTTGTTACCGGGAAAGGCCTCCCTTCTATATGGCTATTGGTGTAAGACTCAACCTGACCAGCACCAGCAAATGTGAAAAGCTAGACACTGCTCCTTTCATCTTGATAGGGGAAATTCTTGGAAATGGGACTTGCATCAATGCCCCCAGATCCCACACCTCAAAGCTTCTTAGGTTGTCTTTGCTGCATCCGTCTGTGCTCAGACCATCCACCACTCAGGCCTCTACTTCCAAGCCCCAAATGGTTTCAGACTTATTTGCCCTACAGGCATCTCATCGTGTCTCTCCAAAGACGACCTGACCTTAGGGTCTTGCATACTTGCCCAAATTGTTCCCTGAGTGACTGTCTATGGAGGAAAGGAAAGTAGCAGGCTCTTCTTTCCCTCCCATGAGTCTTAAATGCAAAGAGCAGTCATTCTTCCCATACTAGCCGGCGCTGCCCTAGCAGGATCGCTTGCCACTGGAGTAGCCGGACTCGTCACCAGCCACCCAGACTTGCAGCTCTATCCTCAGCTGTCGACCAAGAGCTGCTAGCCTTACGTGGAACAGTTGAAGAAATAACCACTCAAATAGAGTCCCTTGCTGAAGTAGTCCTGCAAAACAGAAGAGGCCTAGACCTCCTCCTCATGAAGCAAGGAGGACTTTGTGCTGCCCTGGGAGAGAACTGTTGCTTCTATGCGAACTGAACCGGTGTCATTCGAAACACTCTGCAGACCATAAATGACTGCATAGGGCACTGAGAACATGACTGGCAGAAAAGCTCTTCACGGTACCAAAATACATTTGACTGGAGTCCATGGCTAACCACTTTAGTGACCAGCCTCACGCAGCCCTATCTGCTTCTCTTTCTAGCAGTTTTGTACTCCCTTTTATATTCTGGTACATTACTTAGCACCTGAAGGTAGCATTTCAAATACCCAACTCCTTATCCTTGCTACTGAGCCCCTCCCAAAAAAACAAAGTTTAATAACCCTAACTATAGTCCCTAGATGTCCCTAATAGGTTTAGTCAAGGGACTAGAGGAGGGATTATGAAGTGGCATCAGATATTCTCTGTAAAAAGTTGCAGAGGTCTGCTAAATATGTAAATATATAGGGGCTTCAGATGTTCTCTGTAAGTAGCAAAGGCCTGCTAAAAAGCCTTAGAAGGGAGGAATGTTACAGCCACTCGGTCATTTATAAGCTAAGAGACCCCAGCCCAGCTTTTTCCTGTAACCCCTATCTCCTCCCATTTGCTTGTGACTTGTTTATAACATTTGTAAAGTTATATTTTACAGGATAGCTAGCCTTCTGAAAATAGATTATTTTACAGAGAGCTGAGCTGCTGCCTTCGGAGACAACTTTATGGCCCTGCGAACTTTTGGCCCTGCGAACTCCTGTTCCTGCTTGACACTCCTGCAGCCCTGTCCCGCTCCTCTCCCCACAACTTCCCAAAGCTGCTTCCTACCGGAGAAGGAGCAAACACCCTATGTAAGCCTTACCCTATCCCCATTCATCGTTGGTGCTTGTTGGAGACTTGTTCAGGTCTCAGTCCAACCGCCAGCAATAAACTTTGCTTGTTTACCCACTGCCTGAGAGTGTTCAGTCTCACTAGTGTAGACGTAACAGCATCAGTCTGCATTCCCGCCAACAGTGCAGTAGGGTTCCCTTATCTCCACATTTTCAGTAGCACTTGTTGTTTGTTGATTTGTTGATGATGGCCATTTTGACTGGTGTGAGGTGGTATCTCATTGTGTTTTTAAATTTTATCTCTCTAATGACTAGTGATGTTGAGTATTCATTCATATGCCTCTAGAACTTCTGTATGTCCTCTTTGGAGATGTTTTGTTCAAGTCCTTTACCCATTTTTAATTGGATTGTCTGTCTTCTTGGTGTTGAGTTATATAACTTCTGTAGGTATATATTTTGGAAGTCAAACCCTTGTCTGAGTTATAACTGGAAAATCTGTTTTCCCATATGATTTGTTCCCTTTTCATCTTGCTGATGTTTTGTTTTCTCTTATTTTTTAAATTTATTTTTATTTATTTTTATTTTTTATTCTTGATTATGCTGTTACAGTTGTCCAAATTCTTTCCACCCTCCTCTTCCTCCCTCAAGCCCCCCCCCCTTAGTCTATGTCCATTGGTTGTGCATATAGTTCTTCTCAACATCTTCTGGTCTACTCCACTCCTACCTAGTATGCTTCTTAAGTCCTGCATCATCTCCCTCCCTTTTCCCCCTTCCCCCTCCCTACTGACCTCCCCCCAATATGTTCCCCATACTTATAATTCTTTTTCTCCTCTTGTTGTCTGCTTAGTTTGCCTTTGTTTCAATTCCCTAGCTTCTGCTGTTGGTTGTTGTGATACAGTTTTCATTTAAGTGTTCATAGTTTTGATCCTCATTCTTCTAAATAAGTCCCTTTAACATCTTGTATAACAGTGGTTTGGATCTAACAAATTCCTTCAGTTTTATTTTGTCCTAGAAACACTTTCTCTGCCTTTCTATCCTGAATGACAGCTTCACTGGATAAAGTAATCGTGGTTGTAGGTTTTTGATTTTCATTACTTTGAATACTTCCTGCCCATCCTTTTTTGCCTGTAAAGTCTCCTTTGAGAAATCCGCTGAGAGTCTAACTAGGACACCTTTGTACATAATTCTTCTATTCTCTCTTGCTGCTTTTAAGATTCTTTTTTTTATCTTTAATTTTTGACATTTTATTGATAATGTGTCTTGGTGTGTTCCTCCCTGGGTCCAGCCTATCCAGAACTCTCTGTGCTTCCTGGACCTGTAAGTTGATTTCCTTCCCCAAGTTAGGGAAGTTCTGCTTCATTATTTTTTCACATGATTTTTCAATTTCTAGTTCTTCTTCTTCACCCTCTGGCAATCCTATAATTCGAATGTTCATTCGCTTATAGTTGTCCCAGAGGTTTCTGATACTCTCCCCATATTTCACAGTTTTTGTTTTCTCTTTTTGCACTGTTTGACTGTTTGTTTTCTCCCTATGTTCCAATTTGTTGATTTGATCCATGGCTTTCCCTTCCTCACCACTTGTCTTGTATGTATTTTTGTTCATTTCAGAAGGACTAGCCTTTATTCCTTCCCTGTCTTGATTCAGCCCCACTGTTAGCCTTATGATTATAGCTCTGAACTGAGCCTCAGAAAGATTTGCTATTTGTTCATCAGTCAAGGTTTTTATTTGTTTTTTCATTAGCTGTGTGATTGGTATTTCAACCATTAATTCTGCTATTCTGATTGTTTTGTTCAGCTTTCCTTCTTGGGTGGGGCGCTGTCACACCTCCTATGCTATATTGAGCAGAGCCTTGTGTACTCGTCACAACCTTGTGACCTTTCTCACCACACTGTGGCGCTTTGCATGGGGGCGGGGGTCCAAGATTGATTCCTGCTGTTACTCTCCACTGAGAAACAGGGAGCCACCTCCCAATAGGATCTGACTTCCCCAGCATTGGAATTGCGAGCAGATGGGTCTGGTCTGCTGCTGGGACTGGCTCCGAGGTCCTTCTCTCCTCCCCCCAAATATAGGTGTCTGCTTACTAGGTTCTGCTGTTCCCTGCTGCGGATGCCGCCTCCAGCACAGTTCGATCTTTCATAGCCGCGCATTCGCACTTCCTACCCATATGGACGAGCACCACTTGTTTATGACTTCATACGTTGGACTTCCACGTAGTCTTATTTTCTGGAACTTCTTATTATTTTTGGTTTTGCAGTAGTTGTAATTCTTCTTAGTTGTAGAGGGAGACACAGCGTGTAAGTCTATGCTTCCATCTTGGCCAGAAGTCCTCAAGTTTTCCTGATGATTTATTTTGCTGAGCAGACACTCTAGTTTGATGTAGTCCCATTTGTTTATTCTTACCTTTATTTCCCTTGCTCTAGGAGATATATCAGCGACAACGTTGCTACATAGCGTATTTGAAAATTTCCCGGCTATATTTTCCTCTAGGACTTCTATGATGTCATGGCTTACATTTAAGTCTTTAATACATCTTGCGTTTATTCTGGTGTGTGGTGTAAGTTGGTGGTCTACATTCATTTTTTTTGCATGTCCCTGTCCAGTTCTCCCAAGATCATTTGTTGAAGAGACTCTTTTCACTCCATTTTATATTCCTTCCTGCTTTGTCAAATATTAGTTGACTATGTAGACGTGGGTATATTTCTGGGCTCTCCATTCTGTTCCATTGATCTATAAGTCTGTTCTTATGCCAATACCAGACTGTTTTGATTTTTCAAATATTAGTTGTCCATATCACCCTGCCCAGGCTCTGTAGCTTCAGCTTCACTGGAGAGGACACTCCAGCGTCATCGCAAGATGTCGATTCAACACGGGAGGAGACAGATACCGTGTCACTCCCGAGTTGGACTGCACAGCCATTCTCGGCGGTGCAGATAGACTCTTGAGAAGCTACACCATCGTCTCTCGAGACGGACGGCTGCCAACGACGAGTTGTCCATATAGATCTTGGTTTATTTCTTGGCTTTTTATTCTGTTCCATTGATCTATATGTCTGTTCTTATGCCAATACCAGACTGTTTTTATTACAGTGGCCTTGTAGTATAATTTGATATCAGGTATTGTTATCCCTCCTAATGAGTTCTTATTCCACAAGATTGCTACGTCTATTTGGGGTCATTTTAGTTCCATATAAATTTTTGAAGTATTTGTTCTAGGTCTGTGAAATATGCCATTGATGTTTTAATAGGAATTGCATTGAATCCATAAATAACTTTGGGAAGTAAGCGCATTTTAACGATGTTGATTCTTCCCATCCATGAACATGATATATGCTTCCATTTATTTGTATCTTCCTTAATTGCTTTCTTCAGTGCTATGTAGTTTTTCGAGTACAGGCCTTTCATCTCTTTGGTTAAGTTTATTCCTGGGTACTTTATTTTTCTTGTTCTAATAGTAAATGTAATTTTTTTTAAGTTTCTATCTCTGATATTTTATTGTTGGTGTACAGAAACACCTTAGATTTCAGTATATTTACTTTGTACCCTGCTATTTTGCCACATTCACTATTATGTCAAGTAGTTTTTTAGTGGAGTCTATAAGGTTTTCTATGCATACTATAATGGCATCTGCAAATAATGTCAGTTTTACTTCATTTTTTCCAATTTCAATGCCTTTTATATATTTTTCTTGTCTGATAGCTGTGGCTAGAACTTCTGACACTATTTTTAAAAGGAGTGGGTAGTGGCCATCCTTGTCATGTTCCTGATCTCAGGGGGAATGTTTTCAATTTTTGCCAACTGAGTATGATGTTAGCTTCAGGTTTCTCACATATGGCCTTTATTATTTTGAGGTATGCTTGATTTAGTCACATTTTGCTGAGTGTTTTCACCATAAATGAGTGTTGCACTTTATCAAATGCTTTTTCAGCATCTATTGCCATGATCATAATTTTTGTCTTTCATTTTGTTTATGTGATGCATTACATTTATTGATTTGCAAGTATTGAACCAACCTTGCATCCCTGGGATGAATCCCACTTGATCGTGCTATATGATCTTTTTAATGTGTTGCTGGATGCAGTTTGCCAATATTTTGTTGAGGATTTTAGTGTCTATGTTCATCAGTGATATTGGTCTGTAGTTTTCTTTCTTTGTTGTGCCTTGACCTGGTTTTGGAATTAGGATAATACTGGCCTCACAGAAAGAGTTTGGGAATCTTCCCTCTTCCTGGATTTTTGGAATGCTTTGAGAAAAATCGTAGTTAGTTCTTCCCTAAATGTTTGGTAAAATTCACCTTTCTAGTCTCCAGTTCAAGACATTTGTGAGCTGGCCGTTTTTCAATTACTGCTTCATTTCACTAGTGGTTATCAGTTTCTTCAGGCTTTCTGTTTCTTTTTGATTCAGTTTTGGGAGACTATATGTTTCCAGAAATTTGTCCATTTCACCCAGGTTGTCAAAATTCTTGTCATGTAGTTGTTCATAGTAATTTCTGACTATCCTTTGTATTTTTGTCGTGTTGGTTGTGATTTGTCCTCTTTCATTTGTAATTTTGTTTACTTGGATTCTCTCTCTCTTTTTCTTGATGAGCGTGGTTAAAGGCTTGTAAACTTTGTTCACCTTTCAAATTGTTTGTTTAGTCTCTATGTCATTTAATTCTGCTCTGATATTGATGATTTCCTCCCTTCTACTTACTCTGGGCTTTGTTGTTGTTCTTCTACTTCTTGTAGTTGTAGGGTTAGATTTCTTATTTGGGATTCTTCTTTCCTTTTTAGGTAGGCCTGTATTGCTATGAACTTTCCTCTCAGGACTGCTTTCGCTGTGTCCCATCGTTTTGGGGCTATTGTGTACACATTATCATTTGTTTCCAGAAACTTCTTGATTTCCTCCTTCATATCATTGTTAACCCATTTGTTACTTAATAGCATGTTATTCATTCTACATGAATTTGAATGTCTTTAAGTTTTTTCCTTGATGTTTGTTTCCAGTTTCAAGCCATTGTGATCTTAGAAGATGCTTGATACAATTTCAATTTTCTTGAATTTGTTGAGGGTTGTTTTGTGTCCTACCATGTGGTCTATCTTTGAAAATGTTCCTTGTGCACTTGAAAAGAATGTATATTTGCTTCTTTGGGGTATTAACTAAGTCCATTTAATCTAGAGTGTTGTTCAATGCCTCAATATCCTTGGTGTTTTTTTGCTTCAAATATCTGTCCGTTGTTGAGATTGGGGTGTTAAAGTCCCCTACTACGAGTGTGTTGCTATTGATATCCTTCTTGTAGGCTTCCAAGATTTTCCTTATATATTTGGGTGCTCCTATGTTGGGTGCATATATGTTTACCAGGGTTATATCTTCTTGATGGATTTTTCCCTTAAGTATTATGAAATGTCCTTCTTTGTCTCTTTTCATGGCCTTTACTGTGAAATCAGTTTTGTCTGATATAAGTATTGCTACCCTAGCTTTTTTCTCATATCTATTTGCTTTGAATACTTTTTTCCATCCTTTCACTTTCAGTCTGTGTACATCTTTTGTTTTTAGGTGTGTCTCTTGTAAACAGAATATATGTGGGTCATGTTTTCATATCCATTCGGCTGTCTCCTCTAGTTCACTTCACCCATTTTTCACTTCAGCCCAGTTTGAGTGTGGCAAGTGTGCTTTTGCCTACTAGCCAACAGGCGGGCCAGGGCAGCAGGTGGGCAGGAGGGCCGGGGGGTATTACCCCGGGCCAGTGGGTGGGCCAAGGGCTTTCCCTTGCACCAGGGAGGCTGGCGTGTGGGCCAGGGGCATTCCTCTGTGCCAGCAGGCACGCTGAGGGTTATCCCCTAAGCTGGCATGTGGGCAGAGGCATTGTTTTATGCCTTGTGGGCAGGCGCACTGACTGGGGACATTCCCCTTGACTGGCAGGTTGGCCAAGATCATCCCCCCACACTGGCTGATGGGCACTTAGGACTGTAGTATTACCCTGTAGAAAACTCTGACTCCAAAAAACCTCCGCTGCCTTGCGGCATACCTCTTCAGGGGAAAGGCTAAGGGAGTAAACCCTGACAGAAAATCCGGAGCCGGAGTCTCTAAGGCGGTTTGACGTTGTAGTCAACACCGGCAACTCCTGCGGCGCACCTGAAGCCAAGCTGTATCGACTCCGTCTTTCCCTTGGATCCTTCAGCTGCGAAGAGAGGGGGGGTCTGCTGCATGGGCAACAGCAGACCCTCCATATCACCCTGCCCAGGCTCTGTAGCTTCAGCTTCACTGGAGAGGACACTCCAGCGTCATCGCAAGATGGCGATTCAATACGGGAGGAGACAGATACCGTGTCACTCCCGAGTTGGACTGCACAGCCATTCTCGGCGGTGCAGATAGACTCTTAAGAAGCTACACCATCGTCTCTCGAGACGGACGGCTGCCGACGATGACGACGATTACCCTGCTCTGGCAGTTGAGTGGGCCGGTGTTGTTCCCCTGGGCCAGCAGGCGGGCATTCTGACTAGGGGCATTTTCTTGCACTGGTGGGTGAGTGAAGAACGTTTCCTCGTGCTGGCTGGTGGGTGCATGGGCTGGTAGCATTCTCCTGCACTGGCAGGTGGGCAGGCCGGAGGCATTCCCCCACGCTGGTAGGTAGGCTGTGCTGAGTTGGGGCATTCCTCTGTGCAGGTGGGAGGACTGAGCGGTGGGTGGGGGAATGCATGCCCTGGCGAATGGGCTCATGCATTTGAGCCCCTCAAGGATTTCACCCCACCCTTAACCTTCCCTCTCTGATCAGGAAAAAAATAAATAAATAAACAATAATTTAAAAAAATTAAAATTAAAAAAAAAAAACACGAAAAAGAATGCTGCTCCCAGCCTCCCAGAGCCAGATGCCACCTGGCCAACTCATGGCTCTGCAAGTGGGGATAGCCTGGATCTCTACCTCTGACTGCTCTTAGGGGAGACACAGGGGCATTGAAAAAACTGTGTTCTGAGAGCCGCTGCCTGGCGTGCCATGGCAGCCATATTTCACATCTATTCTGTGTCTCCTCTGCACAGCTCACCTGGCAGGTCGCTCAGAGGCTACCTCCTTCACTGCCAGCAGCATCAAGGTTCAACTCCCAGCAGTATCCAGATGTTAACTGAGATGCTCTGTCCACATTTAGCTGAAACTATATACCAGTCTCGGCAGCAAGCAAGGCCAGCCTCTCCTCACTCATCTGCCATCTTCCTCCTCCTCCCTCTTCATTATTTTTCTGCCCATTTTCATTTTGTTGCACTGTCTGGGAATTTTTTTCTACATTATCCTCTACCTCACTGATTCAATCCTTTGCTTCATTTAGCCTCTTTTTCATTCCTTCTACTGTTTTTTTTTTTTTTTTTAGTTTAGAAATTCTATTCTCATCTCTTCCTGGCTCTTATTGACAGTTTCTATGCTCCCAGTAAGTTCCTTATAGCTTCCCTGGAGTTTTTTGAAGTTTCCCTGGAGTTCTTTGTAGTTCTCCTGGAGTTCATTGTAGTTTTCTCTGAGTTTGTTGATTTCATTGAGCTTCCTCATGACCATTGTTTTGAATTTTATATCTGATAGTTTGCTTGTTTCTATTTCATCTATCCCTCTTTCTGGGAATTCCCCCTTTCCTTATGATGGGCTATTGTTTCCTTGTCTCCCCATTTTATGTGGCTCTTGTTTGTTTCTGCTCCTTAGATTGATCTGCTTTGACTTCTTGCTTTGTTGTTGTGAATTTCTGTGGTAGGAGTTCTCTGAGATGCAGTGGTGCAAACTCCTTAATCTCCTGAACTTGATGCTCTTGGGATGTCTTTATGCCTTTTATGTGGGTTATCTGGTAGTATTTTTGTTTTGCTGGTTTTGTGTTGCTCTTTGAGGGTTCTTCCCTCCAGCTAACGGACTGAGAGTCACTCCACCCACTTTATGTTGTAAAAGGTTGTTGAGCTGCTGCTAAAACAAATCCACCCACCCAGGCAAGAATTCCACATGCACACAAAGATAACTCACACCCTCAGTCACTGTGTAAACTGCAAATGAGCCAGTATTAATAAGTATGTAATAAGATTTAGAATATTATAATAAAAAAATAAGAGTTGACTGAGATAAAAATGATTTTTGAGAGGGGAGGAACAATAATAGCAACAAGTATGGACAAGGCAATGTGAGACAGAAAGTAAAATTAAAATTTACATCATATATTTAAAAGGGGAAGAAGAGGCAAAATGAATTAAGGGAAGGAAAACATGTAGTATTGGGTTTAAACAGAAGTTGTAAAATATATACATATATATAGTGTGAGAGAACAAACACCCACATACCTATAGAAAAAAATAAGGAAGATGAGTAGAAGAAAAAATAGACACCAAATTGGAGAAAAAGTTTCACCACAGCACTAACAGTAACCTATGAGCTAACATTAATGTACGTGGGGTGGAAGTAAGAGGTAAAAAAGGAAAGAAGGAGAAGCTTAAGATATGCCTAGAGGAAAGGGAAGTGATTTTCAGATGATAAACAGAGAGGGAATACTTAGGGTGAGGAATGAAAATCAAGCTAATACAGGGAAAAATTCAAATTTAAAGTGAAAGAAGGAATGAAATATTTTGACTTCCGGCCAAGATGGAGGCTTAGACGGACGCGCTAGGTCTCCCTCTACAACTAGAGAGGAATACAAATACTTCAAAACAAAGGATAACTAGAAATTCCAGAAAATAAAACTACACGGAAGCCCAACATATGAAGTTATAAACCAGCGGCGCCCTTTGGGCAGGTAAGGGGAGCGAAAGGGGGCGGTGCTGTTTGTAGTCGCACCTGGGACAGCGGCGGGGAGAACAACCCCGGCTGCAGTCGAACCCCCGGCAGCTCGCGACCCCAACGCTGGGGAAAGCAGCCACCACATCGCCTTGAACAGTGAGGCCCAGGGGGGCGGGAGGACGGATCCCGGTCTCCTAGCGAAATAACTGTGTGAATCCATCTTGGACCCCCGCCCCCAAAGAAAGCGCCACAGAGCTGCGAAATAGGTCGTGGACAGGCACCGGTCGCTGGATTGTGACGACAAAGCACCACGGCACAGCAAGAAAGGCTGCCGAACGGCGCCGGTCGCTGGGTCATTACGAGTACACAGGCACTGCCCCCTACAGCCGGCCCAAGAAAACAAATCGCATCTGTCAAAATGAGGCAGACAACTATAGAAATCCCGGTGGCACAGCTCACCAGGCAACAGATGGAGAACCTGACAGATGAACAGATAAGAAACCTGTCAGATGCTCAGTTCAGGGCCATTGTTATCAGGTGGCTTACAGAATTCACAAAAGATCTGGAAAAAGATGAGAAAGAAGCGAAAAACACTCATAACGAAAGGAACAAAACCACATACGAGACAGATGGTGAGGGAAAAAAATCCAGAGTTCATTTCAACAAACTGGAATATGGAGAAGGAACAAGCAGTCAACCAATGCATAGAGAGGAAATGGGAAGCAACGATGAGAGGATCAGAAACCTCTGGGACAGCTATAAAAGGCCCAACATAAGAATCATTGGTTTGCCAGAGAGCGAGGAAGATGAACTAGAACTTGAAAAATTGAGTGAAAATATAATAAAGGAGAACTTCCCAGACTTGGGGAAGGAAATAGACTTACAGGTCCAGGAAGCACAGAGAGTTCCAAAAAAACTGGACCCAGGGAGAACCACTCCAAGACACATTATAATCAAAATGTCAAAAATTAAAGATAAAGAGAGAATCTTAAAAGCAGCAAGAGAGAAGAAAAGAATTATGTACAAAGGGGTCCCAATTAGACTATCAGCTGACTTCTCAAGGGAGACCCTGCAGGCAAGAAGGGACTGGCAAGAAATATTCAATGTAATGAAAATCCAAAACCTACAACCACGAATACTCTATCCAGCGAAATTGTCATTCAGAATAGAAGGACAGAGAAAGTGTTTCCAGGACAAAATAAAACTGAAAGAGTTCATTAGATCCAAACCACTGTTATATGAGATGTTAAAGGGACTGGTTTAGAAAAAGGAGGATCAAGACAATGAAATCTAAAATGAAAACTGCATCACAAGAAACAACAGAAGCTAGGGAATTGAAACAAAGGCAAACTAAACAGGCAACGAGAGTGGAAAAAGAACTATAGGTACGGGGAACATATTGAGGGGAGGTCAACAGGGAGGGGGAACGGGGAGAGGGAGGGAGATGATATAGGAATTAAGGATCATGGTAGGAGGGAATGGAATAGACAGAGAGAGGTTGAGAAGAACTGTATGCACAACTAATGGACATGGTCTAAAAGGGGGGGACAACTGGAGGGAGGGGGGCCACCGGGTGGAGGGGAGCAGAGGGAAGGGAAATTGGCACAAATGTAATATTATAATCAATAAAACACATTAAAAAAAAGATATAAAGTGAAAGAAGGAAAGAGCTGGGGGAAGGTACAAATGGATTAGGAAAGGGGAACAAGATTTGAAATTTGAAATATCACATTAGTGAAGATCTATAAATAATTATAGGAATGTCACAGATTGATTAAGGTGGAGGATTTAAAATAAACTATAATATAAAGACTATTTACTTATAATGCATAGACTGGGAGGAAAAAAATGGCTATTGAAAGGATATGTAAGAGACAACTCCTATAGAAGATCACAGTGGAATTTGTCTTCATAGTATGCGTAGTTGTCCACTTCCTCCTCTTTCTGGATCTCCCATTGTTGACTTCAGCTTGTGTCCAAGTCTGAATCTAAGCAGCTGAACTGCAATTATCGGTGCTTTTCTGCCAGTGTCTCTCTCTTTAATTTTTAACTCTAGTCACTCTGAAGTTCTCAATCCTCCTTAAGCACCATGGGGCGGGGCTGAGTACTTTCTTCAGGTGGGGCTACTGCTTCCCCTCCGGATGTTGCCACCAGAAAGGGAGCAATATGCCCAAACAATTTCTCATTCAGCCCTCAAGCCTCTCCAGTCTCCTGACCACCTCGCTCCATCCCTGTCAGAGCCGGGGGCAAGTGTGTTCGCAGTCCCCTTAAGAATATTGCCATGCTTCCAGCTGTTCCTCTGGGGTTTGTCAAAACAAACAAGGAAACAAAGAAACAAAAGATACCTTGCTCTATGCGTCTTATGGCCAGACCCCTCCTGGCTTACTCTCAGCTCTGCCAGTGGGCCCAGCCCGAGTTTCAGCTCCTAAACCTCTCAGAGAAGATCTTCTGGGTTCTGTAAAATCTCTCCACACACCAAGCCACCACCTGCCAGCGCCAAGCTGGCAATGCTGGATTCTTTCAGGTATCTTCCACGATTTGACAGGTCACTAGGAAGCAGCCTCCTGCATCTGTCCATGGCAACAAGGCTCAACTCAAGCCAGTGTTCAGTGGTCATACATATGATTTCTCAAAAATTATCCTGGATATCGCTGGACAGGGCATCCATGGCGGGAGCACAGCCTCCAGGCCTCTGCACTTCTCTGGCCTTCATTCTTCACCCCTGCAGATTCTTGCTACTGCATTGGTCTTCTAACATCCTTCCCCAGTGCAACCCAAGGTGCTGGGCTTGGGTGGGGACCCCACTGACTCCCCTTAGAAAGTTCAGGCCAGGGTTCCTTCTTTCTCCCACACTCTTCCCATGTTCCTGTCCCTGTTTGTCCTATTTGTAAGGTGCTCTCACCCACTCTCTGCCTTCTGCCTATCCTTCAAGTCTCCTCTCCAATAGGAGCACACCCATCAGTCTGTTAACTACCCTGCTGCCATCTTCTTCCTCCCCACATTTAGGTTCTCGAAGGATCTGGAACACTCACTGAGTTTCCTGTCCTTCTAGCATAGAAGCAGCAGGAAGACACCTGTGTGATTCAGAAGCTGAAGAAAGACTCAAAATCTTTAGATAATAATAGATATTGCAAGGGATGTGTGCTTGCTCCAGGGCCAGATTTCACACACCTGTTTTGCCTTGGCATTTTTGCAGGTCTTTAGAATTTAGATATAACCATGAGGAAATGGAAAGACTTTAAACTGATTCATATTATGTTTTTGCCATCCAGTTAAATGGAGCTAAAAATAAACATTAATTTGCACTGTAGAAAAGCAAAGACAAAGATATTTCTTGTGCATTGACATTGTGGACCAAGATTCATACCTGGTATATAATTATGAATAAGTTTAGTTTTAAGTTAATAATAACAATCTGCTTGTGCTGGTGACAGAGTTGAGAGCATCATTCTTAGAAGAGGGGGAGAGAGAGAGAGAGAGAGAGAGAGAGAGAGAGAGAGAGAGAGAGAGGTACATATTATATAAATCATTTTTCAAAAAGTTCAAAAAGTAGTTTTCTCTAGAGGCTTTAAATGATCATATGCAAATTCAGTTGCCTTTGAACTACAGTCCAGCATTGCTCCACTGAGTTAACTGGGAACAGATTGGTTTGAATTAAGGAAGCATCAGAATTTTAGACATTTTTTTGATACCTGAAGTAACTTGAAGTTGGTTGTAAAGCCCACCCATTATAAAAATGTGACCTTCAATAGATTATTTAAAGGCACTCAGATCATTTCCTTTGGCCAGGAGTTGATATAATGATCTTCATATTACATGACTGTTTTTAGGATAAAATGAGAGAATGAAAAAGAAGCAATCACTCAATAAACCTTTTCTTCAGTGTGAAATTGATGGAAATGCATTGGTTTCTTGGAAAACCTAAACTAAAACTCAGAGCACAAATGGAAAACTGGAAACCAGGTGCGATAGAAGATGGCGGATGAGTGAGGGGAAGCTACCCTTGCTTGCTCCTGAGACTGGTCTATAGTTTCAGCTGAGTGTGGACAGAATGTCTGTTAATATCTGGATACCGGTGGGAGTTGAGCCTTGGCGCTACTGGCAGCGGAGAAGGCCACTTTTGAGCGATCTATCTGGTAAGGTATGCGGAGGAGACTTGGGAGAGGTGCGAGCTTTGGCTGGCTTGGGTCCCCGGGCGCAGCCAGAGGAGCACAAAGTTTTCTCAATGCCCTTGGGTCTCCCCTGAGAGCAGTCGAAGGTGGAGATACAGGCTGTGCCCACTGGCAGAGCCAGGAGTTGGCTGGGTGATGTCTGGCTCTGGGAGACTGGGAGAGGTGGTATTTTTGTGTGTGTTTGGTTTGTTACTTTACCTTTTCTCTTTTTAAAAAATTTGAAAAATTTTATTGATTGTTATTTTTGTGGAAGGGGAAGAAAGGCTATGAGCATGGAGAGATCCTTGAGTAGTGCGAAAGTAGGAGCCCACTTGGAAGGATGCGCTAGGCCCCACACCAACCTCCAGCCAGCATTGGAGCAGGGGACCACTGCCAGGCTGTGCGCTGGCCGGTCAGAGTGGTGCAAGGTCCCCGGCTCGCCCACCTATCAGAACAGGGAATAGCTACTGGCCCAGGCACATGAAAGCCAGCATGAGGGAACACCCTTGCCAGCCAGAATGAGAGAATGCTCCTGGCATGCCTCCCAGCACCTGTCTTCCACCCCAGCCTGCCTGCCTTCTGGCAGAAAAAAGTGCACTTTCCTTGCTCAACCAGCACTACACCTGAAAGAAGGTGAAATGAACTAAAGGAGCTTTGGAAAACTTCGGGTGCTGGTTTGGGAAGGAAAAAAATGGAGGAGCAGCAGACCAGATACCAGGGCAGACACAACGTCAGCGCTACAGGAGAAATCTCATAAGCAGACTACTCCTCTCCAAGAGGAATCACCCATAAGCATCTCAAAAACTGTCAGAAGTGGGCAGAGTGACTCTCAGTCAGGTAATTTAAAGGAGGACCCACCAAAGAGCAACACAACGAACAAAACCAAAATACTACTAGAGAGTCCAAATAAAAGACATAAATGACATCACAGGAGCATCAAGTTAAAGAGATCAAGAATTATGCACCACTGAATCACACAGATTTCTATCACAGAAGGTCACATCACAAAAACAGTAAATAAAAGCAGATCAATCTAAGAAGCAGAAACAAACAAGACTAGTACCCAAAGTGGGGAGGCAGAATAACACTCCAACAAACAGAAACTACAACGAACCAAAAGGAAAGGAGGAATTCCCAGAAGGAATGATAGGTGAAATAGAGGCAAGCAAACTATCAGACATGAAATTCAAAACAGTAGTAATGAGGAAGCTCAATGGACTCAACAAACTCAAAGAAAACTACAATGAACTCCAGGGGAACTACAAAGACCTCCAGGGAAGATACAAGGATCTTACTGAGAACTATACCATCATAAAAAAAGGACATAGAAACTATCAGTAAGAACCAGGAAGAGATGAAGAATACAATTTATTAACAAAAACACAGTAGAATCAATCAAAAACAGAATAAATGAAACAGAGGATTGGATCAGTGAGATAGAGGACAACATAGAAAAGAATTCTCAGACAAAGCAAAAAATTGAAAAAATATTGAAAAAGAATGAAGAGGGCTTAAGAAAATTTCAGGACAACATGAAATGAAACTATCTGTATGATAAGGACACAAGAAGGAAAAGAAGAGCAGCATGGGATAGAAAACCTGATTGAAAAAATATTGACAGAAAGTTTTCCTAATTTAATGATAGAAAAAGTCATGTAAATCTAGGAAGCACAGAGGGTCCCAATGAAGATGAAACCAAAAAGGCCCACTCCAAAGTGCATCACAATTAAAATGGCAACATTCAAAGACAAAGAGAGAATCCTGAAAGCAGCAAGAGAAAAACAGTAAATAACTTACAAGGGAGCTCTGATAAGACTATCAACTGATTTCTCAACAGAAGCACTACAAGCCAAAATAGAATGGCAAAAAAATATTTCAAACAATGAAAAAGAAAGGACTGCAATGAAGAAGATTCTACCCAGCAAGGCTCTCTTTCGAAATGCAAGGTGAAATAAGGAGTTTCCCAGAACAAAGAAGTCTAAAAGAATATATCTGCACCAAAACAGCACTGCAAGAGATGCTAAAGGGAATGCTTTAAGATAAAGAAGAAAAAGACAAAGGATGAGGAACACAGGTACAAAAGGAAATGAATAAATACCTGTCAATAATAACCTTAAACGTAAATGGATTAAATGCTTCAATCAAAAGACATAGGGTAGCGGAATGGATATGAAAACATGACCCACATATATGATGTCTACAAGATATACACCACAAAAAAGGATTTACACACAGTGAAAATGAAGAGGTGGAAAAAAGTATTCTAAGCAAATGGACATGGAAAAAATCTGACATAGCAATACTTACATTAGACAAAACAAATTTCACAGGCAAAGCCATAAAAAGAGACAAAGAAGGACATTTTATAGTATTTAAGGGAACAATCCCTCAAGAAGATATAACCTTGTTTATATATATTTAATATATGCATGAAACATAATAGCACCCAAATATATAAGGAAAATCTTGGAACACTACAAGAAGGATATCACCAGCAACACACTCATAGTAGGGAACTTTAACACCTCATTCTCAACAATGGAAAGATTTTTGAAGCAAAGAAACACCAAGGATATTGAGGCATTGAAAAACACTCTAGATCAAATGCACTTATTTGATATATATATACAACTTTTCACCCCAAAGAAGCAAAATATACATTCTTTTCAAGTGCACATGGAACATTTCCAAAGATAGACCATATGGTACGACACAAAACAAGCCTCAACAAATTCAAGAAAATTGAATTATATCAAGCAGCTTCTCAGACTACAATGGCTTGAAACTAGAAATCAACTTCAAGGAAAAAACTCAAAGACATTCAAACTCATGGAGAATGAATAACATGCTATTTAATAATGAATGGGTTAGCAATGACAACAAGGAAGAAATCAAGACGTTTCTGGAAACAAATGATAATGAGCACACAATAGCCCAAAACCTATGGAACACTGCAAAAGCAGTCCTGAGAGAAAAGTTCATAGCAATACAGGACTACCTAAAAAGGATAGAAGAATCTCAAACAAAAATCTAACCCTATAGCTACAAGACCTAGAAGAACAACAACAAATAAAGCCCAGAGAGAGTAGAAGGAAAGAAATTATTAAGATTAGAGCAGAATTAAAAGACATAGAGACTAAACAAGTGATTCAAAAGAACAACTAAAGTAGGAGCTGGTTCTTTGAAAGATAAACAAAACTGACAAGCCTTTACCAGGCTCATCAAAAAAAAAAAAAAAAAAGAAAAGAGAGAGAGAGAGAGAGAGAGAGAGAGAGAGAGAGAGAGAGGACCCAAATAAACAAAATAAAAAACGAAAGGGGAGAAGTCACAACTGATATCACAGAAATACAAAGGATTGTAAGATATTACTACCATAAGCTGTATGACAAGAAATTTGACAACCTAGTTGAAATGGACAAATTTTTGGAAACATAATCTTCCAAAACTGAATCAAGAAGAAGCAGAAAGCCTGAACAGACTGATAGCAAAGAGTAAAATTGAAGCAGTAATCAATAAAACTCACTGCACACAAAAGGCCTGGAATGGATGGCTTCACAGGTGAATTTTACAAAACATTTAGGGAAGAACTAATGCCTACCCTTCTCAAACTATTCCATAAAATCCAAGAAGAGGCAATACTCCCAAACTCTTTCTATGAAGCCCGTATTACCCTAATTCAAAAACCACGTCAAGACACAACAAAGAAAGAAAACTATAGACCAATATTGCTGATGAACACAGATGCTAAAATCCTCAATGAAATATTGGCAAAACGGATCCAGAAACACTTTAAAAACATCATACACCACGATCACATGGAATTCATTCCAGGGATGGAAAGATGGTTTAACATTTGCAAATCAATAAATGTAATACACCACATAAACAAAATGAAAGACAAAAACTGCATGATTATATCAACAGATGCTGAAAATTTGATAAAGTACAACACCCATTTATGACGAAAACACTCAGAAAATGGGAATAGAGGGAGCATACCTCAACATAATAAAGGCCAAATACGAGAAACCTGAAGTCAACATAATACTCAGTAGAGAAAAACTGAAACCATTTCCCCTGAGATCAAGAACAAGACAAAGATGTTCACTCTCCCACTCCTATTCAACATAGTGTTGGAAGTTCTAGGCACAACAATCAGACAAGAAAAAGAAATAAAAGGTATTCAAATTGGAAAAGAAGATGTAAAACTGTCATTATTTGTAGATGACTTGATAGTATATGTAAAAAACCCTATAGACACCACCAAAAATCTACTTGACCTAATAAGTGAATTTGGCAAAAGAGCAGGGTACAAAGTCAATATTCAGAAATCAAAGGCATTTCTGTACACCAATAATAAAATATCAGAGATTAAAACTAGAAAATCCCATTTACTACAGCAACAAGAAAAATAAGGTACCTAGGAATAAATTTAACCAAAGCAATAGAAGACCTGTACTCAGAAAGCTACATAACTCTGAAGAGAGAAATTAAGGAAGATACAAATAAATGGAAGCACGTACCATGTCCATGGATGGGAAGAATCCACATCATTAAAATGTTCATATTACACAAAGAAATTCATAGATCCAGTGCAATTCTTATTAAAATTCCATTGGCATATTTCACCGACCTGGAACAAATACTTCAAAAATTTGTATGGAACCCAAAATGACCCCGAATAGCCACAGCAATCTTGCGGAAGAACAACTCAGTAAGAGGAATCACGATTCTTAATATCAAACCATACTACAAAGCCACTGTAATCAAAACAGTCTGGTACTAGCATAAGAACAGACATATAGATCAATGGCACGGAATACAGAGCCCAGAAATAAGCATAGGACTATATGGTCAACTCATATTTGATAAAGGGGGAAGGCACATACAATGGAGTGAAAAGAGCCTCTTCAACAAATGGTGTTGGGAGAACTGAACAGGGATGTGCAACAAAATGAAACTAGACCACCAACTTACACCACATACCAGAATAAACACAAGGTGGATAGAAGACTTAAATGTAATCTCTGACAACAAAAAATGTCATAGAGGAAAACATAGGCAGTAAGATTTCAGATATCCCACATAGCAATATTTTCACTGATATATTTCCTAGGGCAAGAGAAATAAATGAAAGAATAAATAAATGGGACTACATCAAAGTAAAGTGTTTTTGCTCAGTTAAGAAAAACATCATCAAGATGAAATGGGAACCAACAATTTGGGAAAACATATTTTCCAATGATACCTCAGAGAAGTGTTTGATATCCAAAATATATGAAAGACTTATATGCCTCAGCATCAAGAAGACAGATAATTCAATTAGAAAATGGGTAAAGGACCTGAACAGACACTTCTCCAAAGAGGACATACAGAGGGCCCATAGACATATGAAAGAATGCTGAACATCATTAGCTATCAAAGAGATGCAAATTAAAAACACAATGAGATACTCTGTCACACTGATCAGAATGGCCATCATCAGTAAATCAACAAACAAGTATTGGCAAGGATGTGGAGAATAGGGAACCCTAGTGTTCTCTTGGTGGGAATGCAGACTGGTGCAGCCACTCTGGATAACAATATGGAATTTTCTCCAAAACCCAAAAATGGAACCGCCTTTTGATCCACTAATTTCATTACTAGGATTATGCCGGAAGAATCTGGAAACACCTATTCAAAACAACTTATGCACCCCTATGATTATAGCAGTGCTATTTACAATAGCCAAGTGCTGGAAACAGCCTATGTGCCCATCAGTGGATGAGTGGATCAAAAAATTGTGGTATACTATGCACCAGCAAGAAAGAAGGCACTCCTACCTTTTGTGATATCATGGATGGAACTGCAGAGTATTATGCTTTGTGAAATAAGCCAGGCGGTGAAAGGCAAATACCATGACATCTCACCTAATACAGGAAGAACAAAACAAATTATCAAAGTGGAATGAGAGACATGGAAAGAAGTAACAGACTGACAGTGACCAGAGGAGAGGGAGGAGGGATCAAGTGGGTAAAGAAGGGAAGGGTCTAGTTCAGGAACTTGTATAAATGACCCTTGGACAAGGACAACAGGGTAGGTATCAACTGTGGGAGAGAGGGGAGGTGGGCAGGGCAGGGAAGCGTGACGGGAGACAGTGTAATAGAAAAAAACAGAAAAAAAATTTTAATGCACCATTTTGTAAAACCTAAATGATGTAGAGAAAAACAACTAGCCTCAATTCTGCTAATAAATATTTTACCCAAGAGGTTTAATATCAGTGTTTAGGTTTTTTTGGCTTGGTATAATCACATCTACTCTAAGCATAGCTGAGTGTAACATATAACAATTCACCTAAAAAAATCTTAGCATAAAGAGAACAGCCCTGGCTGGTGTGGTTCAGTGTACTATGCACCAGCCTGCAAACCAAAGAGTTGCCAGTTTGATTCATGGTTGGGGCACATGCCTGGATTGTAGGCTAGGTCTCTGGTTGGGGGGCTTGCCATAGGTAACCAACTGATGTTTCTCTTTCATATCTATGTTTTTCTCCCTCTTTATTCCTCCCTTCCCCTCTCTCTAAATATAAATGAATAAAATATTTAAAAGAAGAGACAGAACAGCAGAGCTGGGACTATTTGACAGTCTGTGATGAGTATAGTTTGTATCTACAAGCTCCAAATAACCTATGAATAAAACAAAACTTTCAAGGGAAAAAAACTTGGTGGTGAAATCTATGTCCTTGATAAGAGAACTACACTCTGAAACATGTGGAGCAATTAGAAAGGTTGAAGCTCATATTGCTCAATTTATGGGTGATACAGTCAGAACATTTAAATAATAATAGTTACTATTAATGAATGGCTATTATTTACTTGGAGCTATAGTAGCTCCTTTACATATGTAGTTGGAGGAGTGCATTTGGATCATACATTCTTATTTTATTCCACTTCACCGTAGAGAAAATAGCTTGGTGACACTTAGGCACAGGAAATAGGTAATTTTGAAGCTTGTGGAGGTTATTTGTGGAGCCATTGCTAGGTGGATAATAGCTCTGTATTTGTTCCCCTTTCTTCTAACAGTTCCTTTTTCTGGTGTGGGCAGAAATCTGTACAGGCTATATTTAATTTAGGAAAAAAAAATTTTTTCAGAGTGGATCTACATTGTATATATATAATGTATGAATATATTTATAGATATGTATAGGTATTATGTGTGTGCAATGTGTGTGTAATTTGTATATGTGGGGGTATAACTGATAAATTAGGTCCCAGAGTCAGCTGAAATTTGGTAGAATAGCACTTTGTAGATTGAAATATATGCATCCCACTAGCAACATATGATGCTATTTCCCTACAGCCTTTCCATTCATTTTTTAATTGAACTCTTTCTAATCGGGATTTTGTGGAAAAAAAACAAAACAAAACAGCATTTAAGAGGGCTCACAGGCAATAAAAAGCATAGTATGTTTATGCCCTTTAAATAATTTAATATGGCTGAAGTATAGTATGGGAGGCAGGGAATCTGATGTAAGATAGGTGTAAAGATGGATTAAAGACAAGAAATTTGCAGGAGAGGTACACACACACACACACAGAAACTTCAAATGATTCAATATGACTTGAGTGTAGTATGTGGGGGGGTTTGGGGAGGAAGGGGAGTAGTGTGTATTTGGTTTTCTATTGCCCTCTTGCTAGCCAGAATGACTCCTCATTTTGTACTTTACATCAGCAGAAAGATCTTGGAGTAGAGGATGGGGAAGGTTTAGAGGACAAAAGCCATACAGGATTTTGTGCTGACAGTCCAGGAGGACAGACCTGTGGAGCAAGCAGAAAGGCTAGAAGCTGGGAATATTCAAGATGGGAACTCTGTGAAGAGTTTAACTTTTTTGGAGTGCTTTTCTTCTGGGCCATAGGAATAGTCATATGAAGAGTACAATTTTAAATCTTTTCCCTCCTATGTTGAAATCTCTTTACTTACAACAGCTTAGTGAAGACTCACCTTCCATCAGCTTGGGTGGTGAAAGTGTGTGGACAAAGTTGCACAAGGAAGTGTGCACTGCCCCACATTGGCCCTGCTGCTGGTGTCCATGTATGTGCAGGGAGCAATATGCTATATAGTCCGCAGCTATGCTAAATTGTTTCTGGAGGGGACTGGCATCCAGGAGGTGGCTCATGGTTGAGTTGAGAATAGCCGGAAAGAGCACCTGAGAGGTGGAAGATTCAGGAGCCCAGGTAAGATAATCCCTTATTCAGTATATCTTAGAAGGTGATCCCTGCAATGGATAAGACTGACTTGGGATTGACATAAATTATCTTTTATTTTCCCAGAAAACCTGTGTAATATGTACTATTCTTCCCACTTTATGTATTAAAAAATAATAATTTCTTATCTGATTCTATACATAATGATAATAATAATAGCTATCATTCTTTGTGTACTTAATCTGTGCCAGACCCTCTGTAACTTTCTTTATATGTATTATTATTATTGCTGAAAGATTGATGCAAAGAAATATTTTTCCCAATGTTACAGATACAAACTGGAGACTCAGAGAGTAAATTATATACTCAGGGTTATGGAGATAACCCTTAGCTAAAACTTGGACTATAATCCAGGACTGAAGAGTCCAGAGCCATGCTAATCCCCTTCATACATCACAGAGACAAGAGATGATAAAAGCAATTAGGGATGTACTTCCTCATTTCCCTTCTCTTGTCTTTTCTACACTTACCTATATCTTTATCTTCTGATTTTCCATCTCTCTAGGTTATCTTATCCAAGTATCATTTGATCTCCATCTCTTCTGCCCCCTTGGAATCTTTCTCCACAAATATTTTTGTTCTAACTTTCCAACTATGAGAAAAAACTCATTCCACTTTTTCTCTCTTTCTTTTCACTGAATCCATGTTCTATTCATTTTTCAATTCACTTCAATGAAGCTCACACTAAGGTTATCATGGACATCTTGATGACCAAAGCCAATAGCCCAGTTTCAGTCTCCATTCTTCTGAATCTTACTGCAATTTTCGCACTGTACTATTGACTATCTCAGAATTCTTGAAGTTCTCTCCTTCTTCTGCATCCATGACACCAATCTTTTGTTCTCCTACTTTTCTTAACATTCCTCATCAGTCTCATTCAGTGGCTCTTGTTCCTTCCCTTCTCACCTCTTCTTGCATGTGGGTTTCCTCAGGGTTTTATTCTCTGTGCTAACCTCGACTATCCTGAGATGAATTATACCATCCCATGGCTCTTACTTCCAAACCTAAATCAGACTTTGTTTAGAAGATTCAGAACTATATTGGCTATTGGAATTCTTCTAGAGCTTAGTATAAAAAGAACCATTATTGACAGCGTAGGAGTAAGTGGAAGCTACACTAACTTCCTCCCAGGACCAGTCTGGATTTACAACTAATTGTGGAGAAATCATCTGGAATTATCAACTGAACACTAGCTGGAGAGAAGTCTTATAATCACGGAGAGACAGAAAAGGTCGCTTCATCACAACGTGACCGGTAGGAAATACAGAGACGTGAAAGGGCTGGCTAGGTACCCACGAGTGACAACTGAAGGGACTGAGAAACATCCCAGCAGTGGGAGTTTCCCTTGAAAAGGGCAGGGTCTAAAGCCCCAGCTTGGCTTCCCAGCCTACAGCAACAGAGCAGAAAGTAAAATAGCATCCATCTGTGAAAAGCAAAAAGCCACAGGGTTTTTTGCATGCCTGAAAGAAAGAGCTGGAGAAAAAGAGCTCTTAAGAGCTCTTTCACGTACAAAAATATTTTGGCAGCCACTAACCCTAGGTTCAAGCAGAAGGGCAGAGAAGACTGGAAAAGCTTGGGGAGAATTGAGGGTGGTGGCTTTGAGGAGAGAACTGAGGGAGCAGTCAACTGGGTTCCAGTGCTGGCTCATTCCCCATACTGCAGGCAGACCATTCCTGTCCAAGTGGCATCAGCCCGAGGAAAAGCAAAAGCCCTACCTGCAGGAATTAATCTGCCCACCCTCGGTACTTAAGCCTGATGGCTGATCACCGATTGAATAGATTAACAACCAAAGGAGACAGAAAAAGAGAGTAGATCTCTGGTAGTCTCCAACAGGCTGCCTAGGCCCAGACTGGTACAGGATCTGACACCACCAGGGGCAGATCCAGGAAGTGCATATCAATCTAAGAAACACCAACAAACAAGAAAAGTCACAAAATTGGGAGAGAGAGAAAAAACCCTCCATCAAAATGAAAAGACGAATCCTCAGAAGGAGTGCTAAATGAAACAGAAGTAAGCAAACTATCAGACACGGAATTCAAAACATGGATACATGGATTATAGGGAAGCACAATGAGTTCAGCAAGCTCAAAGAAAACTACAAAGAACGCCAGGGAAACTACAAGGAATTTACTGTAAATTACACCAGTATGAAAAAGGACATAGAAGCTATCAATAAGAGCCAGGAGGAAATGAAGAATACAATTTATGAAATGAAGAACACAGTAGAAGGAATGGAAACCAGGCTAGAAGAAGTAGAAGATCAGATCAGCGAGCTGGAGGACAATGTAGAAAAAAATTCAGAGACAGTGCAACAAAAAGAAAAAAAGAATGAAGAGGTTTTAAGAGAGCTGCAAGACAACATGAAACAAAATAATATCAGTATCATAGGAATTCCAGAAGGAGAAGAAGAGAAGCAAGGGCTAGAAAACCAGTTTGAAAAACTAATGACAGAAAACTTACATAACTTGACGAGAGAAAAATCACACAAGTCCAGGAAGCATGGAAAGTCCCAATGAAGCTAAACCCCAACAGACCCACTTCAAGACACATTATAATCAAAATGGCAACAATGAAAGACAAAGAGAGAATCCTAAAAGTAGCAAGAGAGAAGCAGCTAGTAACATACAAGGGAGCTCCAATAAGGCTATTATCATATTTCTCAACAGAAACACTACAAGCCAGAAGAGAATGGTAAAAAATAATCCAATCAATGAAAAACAAAGGCCTACAACCAAGAATACACTACCCAGCAAGTCTCTCATTCAAAATGGAAGGAGAAATAAGGAGTTTCCCAGACAAAGAAAGTCTAAAAGAATACATCTCCACCAAACAAGTATTGCAAGAGATGCTAAAGGGTCTGCTTTAAGAAGATGAAGAAACAAACAGAGACAGAGAGGAACACAAGTACAAAGAGGGAAAATGACAATGAATAAGTACCTATCAGTAATAACCTTAAATGTAAATGGATTAAATGCACTAATCAAAAGACATAGGGTAGCTGAATGGACAGAAAGCATGACCTACATATATGTTGTCTACAAGAGACACATCTTAGAACATAAGATCTACAGACTGAAAGTGAAAGGATAGAAAATAATGTTTCAAGCAAACGAACATAAAAAAAAAAAAAAGAGCTGGGGTAACAATACTTATACCAGACAAAACAGATCTCACAGCAAATGCCATAAAAAGAGATAAAGAAGGGCATTTCATAATACTTAGTGGAAAAATCCACCAGGAAGATATTCCCCTTTTAACCATAGGTGCACCCAACATAGGAGCACCCAAATTTGTAAGGACAATTTTGAAAGACTTCAGGAAGGATATAGGCAGCAACACACTCATAGTAGGGGACTTTTACACCCCATTCTCAACAATGGACAGAGTTTCGAAGCCAAAACACCATCAAGGATATTGAGGCATTGAAAAATACTCTAGATCAAATGGTCTTAATTGATATATATAGAACTTTTCACCCCTAAGAAGTAAGATGTACATTCTTTTCAAGTGTACATGGAACATTTTCATAGACCACATGGTAGGACAAAAAACAAGGCTCAACAAATTCAAGAAAATTGAAATTATACAGAGCATCTTCTCAGATCATAATGGCTTGAAACTAGAAATTGACTTCAAGGAACAAACTCAAAAACATTCAAACTCACGGACAATGAATAACATGCTATTAAATAATGAATGGGTTACAATGAAATTAAGAAAGAAATCAAAAAGTTTCTGGAAACCAATGATAGTGAACACCCAACAACCTAAAACTTATGGGATATGGCGAATGCAGTCCTGAAAGAAAAGATCATAGCAATACAGGCCTATGTAAAAAGGATATAAGAATCTCTAATAAAAAATCTAACCCTAGAGCTACAAGAAGTAGAGAAACAACAACAAACAATGCCCAGAGAGAGTAGAAGGAAGGAAATCATCAAGATCAGAGCAGAATTAAATGACATAGAGACTAAACAAACAATTCAAAAATCAATATAACCCAGAGCTGGTTCTTGGAAAATAGAAACAATATTGACAAGCTTTTAACCAGGCTCAACAACAAAAAAAGAAAGAGGACCCAAATAATTAAAATCAGAAATGAAAGAGAAGATATCACAACTGATACCACAGAAATACAAAAGATTGTAAGAAATTATTATGAACAACTGTATCACAAGAAATTTAACAATCTAGATGAAATGGACAAATTTCTGGAAATATACAATTTTCCAAAACTGAATCAGGAAGAAGCAGAAAGCCTGAACAGACCAATAACAGCTAGTGAAATTGAAGCAGTAATCAAAAAACTCTTGTCACTCAAAAGCCCTGGACTGGATGGCTTCACAAGCAAATTTTACAAAACATTCAGGGAAGAACTAATGCCTATCCTTGTCAAACTACTCCAAAAAGTCCAAGAAGAGAGAGAACTCCCAAACTCTTTCTATGAATCCAGTATTATCCTAATTCCAAAACCAGATCAAGAAACAAAAAAGAAAGAAAACTACAGTCCAATATCGCTGATAAACATAGATGCTAAAATCCTCAACAAAATATTGGCAAACTGGATCCAGCAACACATTAGAAAGATCATACACCATAATCAAAAGGGATTCATCCCAGGGATGGAAGGATGGTGTAATATTCACAAATCAATAAACATAACACACCACATAAACAAAATGAAAGACAAAAATGACACGATCATATCAATTGACGCAGAAAAATCACTTTATAAAGTGAAACACCCATTTATGATGAAAACACTCAGCAAAATGAGAATAGAAGAAGCATACCTCAACATAATAAAAGCCATATACGAGAAACCTGAATCCAACATCATATTCAGTGTCCAAAAGGTGAAGACATTCCCCTTGAGATCAGGAACAAGAGAAGGATGTCCACTCTCGCCACTCCTATTCAACATAGTCTTGGAAATTCTAGTCACAGCAATCAGACAAGAAAGAGAAATAAAAGGCTTCCGAATTGGAAAAGAAGTAAAACTGTCATTATTTGCAGATGACATGATAGTATACATAGAAAACCTTATAGATTCCACAAAAAACTACTCAACCTAATAAATGATTTTCGCAAAATAACAACATCGAAAGTCAATATTCAGAAATGAAAGGCATTTCTGTACACCAGCAATAAAATATCAGAGATAGAAACTAGGGGAAAAAATTCCATTTACTATAGCAAGAAGAAAAATAAAGTACCTGGGAATAAATTTATCCAAAGAAGTAAAAGACCTATATTCAGAAAACTACATAACACTGAAGAAATAAATTAAGGAAGATACAAATAAATGGAAGCACATGCCATGTCCATGAATGGGAAGAAACAATATCATTAAAATGCCCATATTACCCAAAGCAGTATGTAGATTCAATGCAAACCTTATTAAAATACCAATGACATATTTCACACACCTAAAACAAATACTTCAAAAATTTATATGGAACCAAAAAATACACTGAACAGCCACAGCAATCTTGAGGGAGAAGAACACAGTAGGAGGAAACACAATACCTGATACTATAGTATAAGGCCACGGTAATCCAAACAGTCTGGTATTGCCATAAGGACAGACATACAGATCAATGAAACAGAATAGAGAGCCCAGAAATAAACCCAGGTCTACATAGTCAACTAATATTTGATAAAGGGGGAAGGAACATAAAATGGAGTGAAAAAAGTCCCTTCAACAAATGGTGTTGTGAGAACTTGACAGGGACATGAAAAAAAAAAAAAAACTAGACCACCAACTTACACCATACAACAGAATAAACTTAAGATGGATCTAAGACTTAAATGTAAGCTGTGACATCATAAAAGTCCTAGAGGAAAACCTAGGCAGGAAAATTCCAGATATCCCATATTGCAATATTTTTACTAATATATCTCTTGAGGCTAGGGAAATAAAAGAAAGAACAAACAAATGGGACTACATCAAACTAAAGTTTGTTCTTCACAAAAGAAAAGATCAGCAAGATCAAAAAAAAATCAACTGTATGAGAATACATATTTTCCAATGATAACTCAGACAAGAGATTAATCTCCAAAATATATAAAGAACTTATATGACTCAAGAACAAGTAGACAGACAACCCAATTAAAAAATGGGCAAAGGACCTGAACAAACACTTCTCCAAGGAAGATATACAGAGCGTCCATAGGCATATGAAAGAATGCTCAACATCACTAGCCATTAGAGAGATGCAAATAAAAACCACAATGAGATACCACCTCACAAAGTCAGAATGGTCATCATCAACAAATGAACAAGCAACATGTGCTGGCAAGGATGCAATGAAAAAGAAACCCTCGTGCACTGCTGGTCGGAATGCAGACTTGTGCAGACACTATAAAACACAGTATGGAATTTCCTCAGAAAAACTAAAAATGGAACCGTTTTTTGAACAAGCAATTTCATTGCTAGTATTACATCTGTAAAATCCTGAAACACCAATTCAAAAGAACTTATGCTTCCCTATGTTAATAGCAGCACTATTTATAATAGCCAAGTGCTGGAATCAAAGTAAGTGCCCATCTGGATGAGTGGATCAAAAAACTGTGGTACCTTTACACAATGGAGTATTATGTCACAGAAAGAAAGAAGGAACTTCTACCATTTGCAACAATGTGGATGGAACTACAGAGAATTAAGCTTAGTGAAATAAGCCAGGCAATGAAACAAAAATACCATATTATATCACCTAATACAGGAGACTAATAAGCAACACAAACAAATGAGAAAAATGTCACCAGAGGTATGTAAACAAGGAGTATACTAACAATGACAAGAGGGGAGTGCGGAGGGAGAGAAGGGGGTAAGAATGGGAAGCATTTAGTCAAATAACAGGTATAAATGACCCATGGACATGGAAAACTGGGTGGGGACTCACGGTGGGAGAAGGGGTGGGCATGGTGTGGGGAAGCAATAGGGAAATAGTAGAACAACTGTAGTAGAAAAACACAAACAAATATTCTTAGTGGGGGGAAAATGGAAGCAAATTAACTTAATAACCTAGCCAGCAAAGCCCTGCACCCCCCAAAAAGAAAAACCTCACATGTAGGAAAGTGAATAGAAGAAAATGTAAAGTATGGAAATGCAATTTTATTGATTATTAGAAGGACAAGGATTTTCCTTCACACTGTATATTTTTCTTTCTACCTAATTCCTCCAGAATTTGGCATTCTGAAGAAATAAATAATGACATAAGGCTCTTTGCATAACACTAATAATACCAGTTGTTAATAGAGGTTTCATTGCCCAAAGGACATGGAGAAGACAGATGTTTACAAGCAAGGCTGATTGGCAGGTATGTGGCTCAGCTTCTGTGTTCTGAAGGGCAAATTGAAAATCACCCTAAAAGTTCCTTGGGTAAGTTCCAGCAAAGCAGACATAAAGATCATATGAGATCATTTGCGCTGCTCTTGTTGTGTTTATGCAAATGAACAGAATAAATTAAAATGGACTTAATGCAGTCCCTTTAATATCAAGAAGGGTAATCTTAAGGAGAAAAATTGCTATTCAAGGAAAATCACAGTGCTTAATGGTAGACTATAAAGTAGTGCAGCTAATTGTCTTTAAAGTTTATCCTCATTTAAAGTTTGTTTTCATTTGAAAGTTAAACTAGTCTGTGACATCATCAAAGATATTTAATTTACAGGCAAGAAGAATGTCATATGCCTTGCAACTGGATGTCTTTCCAATTAGACAGTCTTGCAGACTTAGGGACTTGTCTGTGGGTTACAGTGTGTAAATTAATATGTGTGTTCTTTTTTCATAATGCATAAGCCTATGATCTCATTACCTGAGTGATTGTCTGCACATATAGGCCTTCATAATCCTGTCTGCATCACTGCCTCCTGAGACTCAATGGTTTGGCTGAACTAAGTGGCTCGTTTGGTGAAGTATGGGGTGGTCTGTGGGCTTCACTTTAAAACGGGTTTCTCTTTTCTATCCTAATGGCTTGGACAGAAAGGACCCAGACGTCTGAGAGGGGGGAAACCTTAAATATTTCCCTCAGCCCAAGCTAAGTATAGTGGGCAAAAGGGTTTTGGACAGGTGTGGCGTGCCTTGCACACCTTCCTCCAAAGAGGCCTTTTTTTTTTTTCCACAGTGTGGGACATTGAAAAATTAGTACCTGCCTTTTTTCATCTAGTGGTTATGGATTGAATGATGCCTTTTAATCCTGTTGCCCCCAGAATACAACAAGGATGTCAGCTTGTTAAACCAAGTACACCATTGTTCGGGGACACCCTACTGACCTGGAGTCTGCAAGATCCTCCCCCATGTGGGAAGGACACCCTGCCCTCCACACTCCTACTCTTATTAGGGATTTCTGGACCCAAGAGTAGGTAGGATGTCGACCATGTCCAGCTTGAAGCAGCTAGAGGAGCACAATACCTTCGCCCATTGTCCTTTATAAGATTATAAAGGGTCTTAAGTCTGAGAGGGAAATTGTTATCTTTTAATGTTATAAAAATTTTTAATTAATTAATTATTTTTTAAAAGACTAATATAGGAAAGTGTGAAGCTGGGGAACTTATATGCATGACCCATGGACATGAACTAAGGGATGTGGGATCTGGGGGAGGGGAGTGCTGGGCAGAGGGGAGCAAAGGGGAATAATTGAAACAACTGTAACAACGTAATGAATAAAATATACTTAAAATATAAAATAAAAAGAACCATTATTGTGGAAACATTCTTCTAATGTGATGTACTTCCTCATTTTTTGAACCTCTGTAGGATTTTCCCTCGAGTCTTAGCTGACACTGATTACATCCAAATTTGTTTGGTAGCTGCTTGTGTTCTTCTAATATTTTTTTGTAGTATATTATAAGCTCCTTGAAAGCCAGATCTTTGTCTTTTTTATCATAGATTTTTCTAATAATTGAATACAGTACTATGTTCATGATATGGGATCAATATTTATTCAATATAACAATCTATTTTCACAATTAAATGAAATATCATTACATCTTCTAAAATTTCTTCAAGTTGAGGCTTTTTTGAGCCATGTACCACTACCATACAGTGACAGGGCTCTCCTTCTCATCAAGCTGCTGCAGGTTGAGGGTTGCAGTTGGATTTCTGCAGCAGATGGTATGAAACGTCATTCCTCAGAGCATATCTACAAACTCTCTTGACACTAGTTCCACATTTTCACTAAAGGAGATCCAGTTCCAAAAAGAGGTCAGCCTGACACAAGCAGGCCAGTCTTCCATATGGCAGACACTGAGTTCTAAGCCACAGATCTTAACCCAAGCAGGCAGCAGCTGGAGGGATTCCATGCCACTATCGGGAGAGCCTCTAACTGTATCTCCCTTGCTTGCTGCTTGCCTACCTGCCTGACCGATGCTAATACTGCCTGACCCATGCTAATATGCACACATGTCCCCCTGCTTTCTACCCAAACATCTCGCCATTGGCCTATTATGCCAGACATTGGCCTGTCTGCTGGGTGCTAACAAAGCTCTCATTACTTCTTAAAAAAATAAGTTGAGAGTTACTTGTCCTCTAATACAAAAGCCTTATAATTCTTGCTTTCCTTGTTACTACTCTTTATTTGGTCTTTTGTGTGAACATAATATATTTAATTTTAATATTGTATTTACTTAATACCTACTCTTAATATGTATGTCTTGACCTAGATTGTTTATACTATACTGTAAATTCATAGAGGATAGTGATGAATCTGCTTAGCTCAATTTGATGAATTCTTATCTCACCATCATTTTAAATGTTCACTCAATAAGTGAAAATATCTCTGATGATAATTTAACACAACCTATTGGTGTTTGATATGAATATATCAGCCTTTAAAATATATGTTGATTTCTAAGCAGTGCAAATATAGCCTGGGTTCTCATGATATCAACAAAATTTGTATGACTTTGAGACAATAACTGATAGACCTCTTTCACCATATTGAAAACTTAGAATATGGTGGGGGCAGTATATTTAGTCAAACATAAATAACTGCAATATAACAAGGCAGAATATATGTGCCTTCATTATGGCAGTGGCAACGTTCTCTGTCAAAGGAAGCAGGAGTTATGTCTGACAGGGATTTTAGGAAAAGACTTTGTGAAGTACTTCAAGTGAGAAAAAAATAAGTTCTGTGATTTAGATAGGATTCTCTTGGCTGAACTATGGAAGATGAATCAGAAGACAAGAATTAAAATAGGTATACTAATGATAAAGACAATAAAAAAATAAACCCCTGATATCTGGCCTCATAACTAACAACTTGTTCGACATAAACTATCTCACTGAACACCAACATAAGGGAATGTTATTCTGAGAACTTGATAAAATGAAGCAAAACAAGGTCACTTCAGAATTTTGTCTAAGCTCAGATAAAAACAAGATCACTCTACCACCTACAAAATACCAAACACTCTTCTCTTCTTGCTAAAATGTGTGGCCAATACTTCTTTACTAATTATGACTTTATTTCTGCTCTAGTCTATCCACTATATACATAAGAATTACTGAGATACCCAATCATAAAATTTCCCTTGTTTTCTGACAGTATCCAATATAGAGTGAAGCCCTGCTTATTTAGATAAGCTAAATCCTAATCCTGTAATATGTTATTTTAACACAGTCTTACTGGAATATCCCATGGTTCCTCACAGTATGAGTTCTCACCTACTGCAGTGAGTAATAAACCCAACTTATTCAACTACTGGTGTGTTCCTGTTAATATTTGGCTAGAGGACATTAATACCTTTAAGGGGACAGTTACAGGCATATATACAAGCAGTAGTGAAGGTATGATATATCACCAGTAACTCTAACAGTGATTGGCACATAGCCCTGGCTGGTTTAGCTCAGTGGATTGAGCGTCGGCCTGCGAGCTAAGTGTCGCTGGTTCGATCTTCCAGTCAGGGCACATCAGAGAAGGAAAACTCTGATTCCAAAAAACCTCCGCTGCCTTGCGGCATACCTCTTCAGGGGAAAGGCTAAGGGAGTAAACCCCGACAGAAAATCCGGAGCCGGAGTCCCTAAGGCGGTTTGACGTTATAGTCAACACCGGCAACTCCTGCGGCGCACCTGAACCCAAGCTGTATTGACTCCGTCTTTCCCTTGGATCCTTCAGCTGCGAAGAGAGGGGGGGTCTGCTGCATGGGCAACAGCAGACCCTCCATATTACCCTGCCCAGGCTCTGTAGCTTCAGCGTCATCGCAAGATGTCGAATCAACACAGGAGGAGACAGATATACCATGTCACTCCCGAGTCGGACTGCACAGCCATTCTCGGCGGTGCAGATAGACTCTTAAGAAGCTACACCATCGTCTCTCGAGACGGACGGCTGCCGACGACGACGATTGGCACATACACAGACATTCAATAAATATGTATTGCATGAATAAATTATGGGGTAATTGGTAGAGAACTCTCCAGAAGATAGAGAAGGTGTTGGAATCAAGGTAACAAATAGTAAGATTGTTGTTAACCAGAGAAGTTACATGTCTTCCTCTGTAATAAATTCAGAGATACCATCCCATTTAGTCCTAGGGTCTTTCCTTAGAATCGCTTGGACTTTTCTGCTATCCCACTATGGATAATGTCATCTAGCTCAAAATTTTGAATAATATAATCACCATATATTTCTTTGAATGGTAGAAACATCATTGTTTAGAGAACATTTCCGAATCAATTATTTTCAAATGTTAATGGCTGTTTTTAATGTTACACTTGTGCAATGTTTCCTATCTATGGAACTACCATGATTTTCTAATTTTGTGAAGAACTTTATGACAATCTCAATTGGCCACTGATAGACTGGATTGCCCCAGAATATACTAATTTTCCCATCACTGAAAGGGTGTTCATGCCAAGCCTATCCTAGCACTTGCTTAGGAAAAATAGTTGGAATCCAGGCATCATGTAAGAGTTGAATTAGATAACTTTGTAAGATCCATTGTAACTTCGAAGATTCTGCTAATGCCTGTCCAGATAATGCCATTTTCCATTTTAAAAGCAATTGTGTTTCCACTATTGTCATCTCAAATTTTAGTTTGAGTTAAAACTTTTGATATTGGAAAACAAATTGAAAAATTTGACAACCATGTCATACGCAAAGGAGTTTATATTGTGACAAATACTCTAAGTCGTCTTTCCTAAGACTGTGAGGGAGGGAGAGGGAGAAGGAGAGAGGGAGGGGGAAGGAAGAGAGAGATTGAGTGAAAATGAACTACTGAACTTCATTTTCTTTCTACTAACAACTTAAGATTCTATCCATACTCAGAAACACTAGATCAATTGGGGATTTTTGTTTTTTACAAAGAAAGAGTTATTGTCAGGAAGCTACTTATTTTTTCCAGTGACACATAAAACTGGATATTCTATTAAGGACTTTGAGAGGTCTATAGTTTCAGGATCCTATTTTGTCAATTTTACTGGTTATTTTTACCAATGCAAACTGACTGGCTTTCCAGAAAAGCTTGTTGTCTGCTAGCTTCTAGGTGTCTAGTGATGAGAACAATATGAGGCTGGTATGGCCAAATAAATAAAATGTATATGTGACTAAGGGAAGGTGGTTAGAAGATGTATGTTATGGAGACATACTTTCCTCCAAACCTGGTGGTCTCCATATAACCCTAGCTCAGAATACAATCTTTTTCAAAAGCCACAATCTTGGATAAAATATAGAGGAAGGCCTTGATAGAAAATCAGGAGTCTCAGATAAAAAGTCAGTATGATGACATTTCACCAACTCAGTGCTCTTCTTAGCATTTCCATGTCTTTCTCCTGGATCCCTTAAAGCTGCTTAAAGTCTAGACCCTGTAATGAACTGAACTGCTAATAGCTTTTTCTCTCTAGTAACCTGAGACTTTGTGACTGGTGTTACAGCACACAGTCATGTAAGATTGAATACTATTTATTGAGTACTTATATATCACGCACACTCTACAAACTATCCTGACACTAACTGGGAAAAGCTGGTAACATTGTTGTCATTTTAAAGATGAGTAAACTTATGCTCAGGTTAAGTGACGTGCCCAAAGACACACATATATTCAATAGAAAATCTAAAATTTCAATCCTGGTCTCTTTGGCTCCAAAGTCAGTTTTTTGCCTACATTATTTGTTCATAAATTAATTAATAAATGTTTCTAACTGATGTGATTTTATATTTAAATTGCCACATTTTATTTTTTCTTTTAGTTAAATTGACTAGATAATTGTCCAACATGGTGTAAGCCTACTGAATATAGAATTATGTATATTCACATTCTTAATGGAAAGATATAGTTTTACAGTAAAGATGGTTTTTCAAACTAACATTATTTTTTGCCACTGCCTGAATTTTAAGCTTGTGATAAAACATAATTAACATTAGCATTGGCTGATTGGTCCCAGGCTGTCAGCTTCTTAACAGTCAAGAACTCCTGACCTTGAACTCCTGAACATTTTTCCTCTCCCTATCACTTTGTCCCTTCTAGGGCCTCCTTATATGGATTTCAGGTTGAACACTGAACAACTCGAAGCAGTACCATTTATGCCATAGTCTATGTGAATGACGTCCACCTTACTTTCTCCTCCACTTCTTTTTTGAACATACTTGTTTTCTTTTTTTTATGTGTTTTATTGATTATAATGTTACATTTGTCCCAATTTCCCTTCCCTCTGCTCCCCTCCACCCGGTGGCCCCCCTCCCTCCAGTTGTCCGCCCCTTTTAGACCATGTCCATTAGTTGTGCATATAGTTCTTCTCAACCTCTCTCTGTCTATTCCATTCCCTCCTACCATGATCCTTAATTCCTATATCATCTCCCTCCCTCTCCCCGTTCCCCCTCCCTGTTGACCTCCCCCCAATATGTTCCCCATACCTATAGTTCTTTTTCCACTCTCGTTGCCTGTTTAGTTTGCCTTTGTTTCAATTCCCTAGCTTCTGTTGTTGTTTCTTGTGATGCAGTTTTCATTTTAGATTTCATAGTTTTGATCCTCCTTTTTCTAAACCAGTCCCTTTAACATCTCATATAACAGTGGTTTGGATCTAATGAACTCTTTCGGTTTTATTTTGTCCTGGAAACACTTTCTCTGCCCTTCTATTCTGAATGACAATTTCGCTGGATAGAGTATTCGTGGTTGTAGGTTTTTGCTTTTCATTACTTTGAATATTTCTTGCCAGTCCCTTCTTGCCTGCAGGGTCTCCCTTGAGAAGTCAGCTGATAGTCTAATTGGGACCCCTTTGTACATGATTCTTTTCTTCTCTCTTGCTGCTTTTAAGATTCTCTCTTTATCTTTAACTTTTGACATTTTGATTATAATGTGTCTTGGAGTGGTTCTCCCTGGGTCCAGTTTTTTTGGAATTCTCTGTGCTTCCTGGACCTGTAAGTCTATTTCCTTCCCCAAGTTTGGGAAGTTCTGCTTTATTATATTTTCACTTAATTTTTCAATTTCTAGTTCATTTTCTTTGCCCTCTGGCAAACCAATGGTTCTTTATTTTTTTTAATGTTTTTTATTGATTATATTGTTACAACAGTTCCAATTTTCTCCCCCTTGCTCGCCTACACCCAGAACCCTCCTCCCCCAGCAATCCCCCCCAAGTCCATACCCCTGGTTCGTAAAAATTAACTACCCCCCCCCTCAAATATTAGGACCCTTTGTAATCTTGTAAAGGACAATGGGCGAAGGTCTCAAGCTCCTCTAGTTGCTTCAAGCTGGACATGGTCGTCGTCCTAACTACACTTGGGTCCAGAAAACCCTAATAAGAGTGGGGGTGTGGAGGGGAGGGTGGCCTTCCCACATGGGGAAGGATCATGCAGACTCCAGGTCAGTTGGGTGTCTCCGGAAAACGGCGTGCTTGGTTTAACAGGCTGGCATCCTTGTTGTATTCTGGGGGCAACAGTTTTGGCAAAAGGGTTAAAAGACATCATTCAATCCATAACTACTAGATGACAAAAGGCAGGGATTAATTTTTCAATGTTCCATATTAGGAAAAAAAAAAAAAAAGGGCTTCTTTGTAAGAAGGTGTGTTAGGCACATCTCACCTGTCCAAAACCCTTTTGCCCATTATACTTAGTTTGGGCTGAGGTAAATAGTTTCGGTTTTCCCCCTCTCAGACCTCTGGGCCTTTTCTGTCAATGCCATTAGGATAGAAAAGAGAAACCCGTTTTAAAGTGAAGCCCACAGACCACCCCATTCTTCCCCAACCCAGCTATTTAGTTCAGCCAAACCGTTGAGTCTCGGGAGGCAGCACTGCAGAGAGGATTAAGTGAGGCTTATGCGTACAGACAATCACTCAGGTAATGCGATCATAGGCTTATGTCCTTTGAAAACAGAAAACACGTGTTAATTTATGTAACATAACCCACAAACAAGTCTCTAAATCTGTAAGACTGTCTTATTGGGAAGACATCCAGTTGCAAGGTACCTGAAATTCTATTTGCCTGCAACTTGAATATCTTTGATGATATCACAGACATGGTTTAATTTTCAAGTGAAACCATATTTTAAATTAGAAGAAACTTTTAAGACGGTTAGTTGCCCTACTTTATACTCTACTACCGATCATTGTGATTTTCCTTGAATAATAATTTTTCTCCCTAAGGTTACCCTCCTTGTCTTTAAAGGGACTACATTAAGTCCATTTTTAATTTATCCTGTTTGTTTGCATAAACATAACAAGATCAGCACATGATCACTTATGATCTTTAGTTCTGCTTTGCTGGAACTTACCCAAGGAATATTTGGGGTGACCCTCAGTCTGTTCTTCAGGGCACAGAAGCTGTGCCACATATCTGGCATTCATCCTTGCCTGTACACACCTGTTTTTTCCAAGTCTTTCTGGTCTTTCCTTGTGCCTTAAGGTCCCTTCTAGCCATCTTTCAGGAAAACAACCTTCGTTCTTTCCCTGGAAAGATTACTGTGGACCGCACAGCCAACCATGGTACCAGGCCTTTTATCTCACGGGCTTTTATTACCTTTGAAAGTCATTCCCAGTTCCTCAGGGCTTTTTGGTAACAATCTGAACCCAAGTATGTTTCCTTTAGGCTTGACATTAAAAAGACTTGGTCAAAAAAAAAAAAAAAAAAAAAAGGAACCTCTGTTGACAACTGGTCTTATTAGTTCTATGCAAAGAAACCTATGTCATTACATACTTGTTTAGAATGCCAAACTCTGGAGGGATCAAATAGGGAGAAAAATATACAACGTGAAGGAAAATCTTTGTCCTAATATTCACTGAAATGGCATTTCCATTCTTCATATTTTCATTTTTCCCCCACTAAAAATTTTTTTGTTTGTTTTTCCATTACAGTTGTCTCACATTTTTAGCCCTCTTGCTTCCCTGCACCCTGTCCCTCCCTTCCCCCACATTTAGTCTCCACTCAGTCACCCCTGTCTGTGGGTCATTCATATATATATATAATTTTTTACTTGACCTTTCCCCTTACACCCTTCTTTTCCTCCCCGCCCCCTGTTACTGTTAGTCTACTTCTTGTTTACATACCTCTGGTTCAATTTTGCTCGTTTGTTTGTGTTGTTCATTAGTTTCCTGTAATAGGTGACAGCATAAGGTATTTTTTTTTTTGTTGCCTGGCTTATTTCACTAAGCATAATTTTCTCTAGTTCCATCCATGTTGTTGCAAATGGTAGAAGTTCCTTCTTTCTCTCTGCTACATAGAATTCCATTGTGTAAGTGTACCACAGTTTTTCGATCCACTCATCTACAGATGGGCATTTAGGTTGTTTCCAGCACTTGGCTATTGTAAATAGTGCTGCTATGAACATTGGAGTGCATAGGTTCTTTTGAATTGGTGTTTCGGGATTTTTTGGATATAATCCTAGCAATGGAATTGCTGGTTCAAAAGGCAGTTCCATATTTAGTTTTTTGAGGAAATTCCAAACTGTTTTCCACAGTGGCTGCACCAGACTGCATTCCCATCAGCAATGCACGAGGGTTCCCGTTTCTCCGCATCCTCTCCAGCACAAGTTGTTTGTTGATTTGTTGATGATGGCCATTCTGACTGGTGTGAGGTGGTATCTCATTGTGGTTTTTATTTGCATCTCTCTGATGGCTAGTGATGTTGAGCATACTTTCATATGTCTATGGGCCCTCTGTATGTCTTCTTTGGAGAAGTGTTTGTTCAGGTCCTTTGCCCATTTTTTAATTGGGTTGTCTGTCTTCTTGGTGTTGAGTCGTATGAGTTCTTTATATATTTTGGAGATCAATCCCTTGTCTGAGATGTCATTGGCGAATATATTTTCCCATATGGTTGGTTTCCTTTGCATCTTGCTGATGTTTTCTTTAGCTGAGCAGAAACTTTTTAGTTTGATGTAGTCCCATTTGTTTATTCTCTCCTTTATTTCCCTTGCCTTAGGAGATATATCAGTGAAAATGTTGCTACGTGGGATATCTGAAATTTTCCTGCCTATTTTTTCCTCTAGGACTTTTATGGTATCACGGCTAACATTTAAGTCTTTGATCCATTTTGAGTTTATTCTGGTGTATGGTGTGAGCTGGTGGTCTAGTTTCATTTTTTTACATGTCCCTGTCCAGTTATGCCAACACCATTTGTTGAAGAGGCTCTTTTCACTCCATTTGATGTTCTTTCCCCCTTTGTCAAATATTAGTTGACCATATGAATCTGGGCTTCTTTCTGGGCTCTCTATTCTGTTCCATTGATCTATATGTCTGTTTTTATGCCAGTACCAGACTGTTTTGATTACCGTGGCCTTGTAGTATAGTTTGATATCAGGTATTGTGATTCCTCCTACTGTGTTCTGCCTCAAAATTGCTGTGGCTATTCGGGCTCTTTTTTGGTTCCATATGAACTTTTGAAGTATTTGTTCTAGGTTTGTGAAATATGTTGCTGGTATTTTAATAGGGATTGCATTGAATCTATAAATTGCTTTGGGTAGTATGGACATTTTAATGATGTTGAATCTTCCCATCCATGAGCATGGTATATGCTTCCATTTATTTGTATCTTCTTTAATTTCTTTCTTCAGTGTTATGTAGTTTTCTGTGTACAAGTCTTTTATTTCTTTGGTTAAGTTTATTCCTAGGTATTTTACTTTTCTTGTTGCTATGGTAAATGGGATTTTTCTTTCAGTTTATATCTCTGAGTTTTTATTGTTGGTGTATAAAAATGCCTTCGATTTCTTGATATTGACTTTGTATCCTGCTGTTTTGCCGAATTCACTTATTAGATTGAGTAGTTTTTCTGTGGTGTCTAAAGGATTTTCTATGTACACTATCATGTCATCTGCAAATAATGACAGTTTTACTTCCTCTTTTCCAATTTGGATGCCTTTTATTTCTCTTTCTTGTCTGATTGCTGTGGATAGAACTTCCAAGACTATGTTGAATAGGAGTGGAGAGAGCGGACATCCTTCTCTTGTTCCTGATCTCAGGGGGAATGCTCTCAGTTTTTGCCCATTGAGTATGATGTTGACTTCAGGTTTCTCATATATGGCCTTTATTATGTTGAGGTATGCCCCCTCTATTCCCATTTTGCTGAGAGTTTTTATCATAAATGGGTGTTGTACTTTATCAAATGCTTTTTCCGCATCTATTGATATGATTATGTGGTTTTTGTCTTTCATTTTGTTTATGTGGTGTATCACATTTATTGATTTGCGAATATTAAACCATCCTTGCATCCCTGGGGTGAATCCTACTTGATCGTGGTGTATGATCTTTCTAATGTGTTGCTGGATCCGGTTTGCCAATATTTTGTTGAGGATTTTAGCATCTATGTTCATCAGCGATATTGGTCTGTAGTTTTCTTTCTTTGTTGTGTCTTGACCTTGTTTTGGAATTAGGGTTATACTGGCTTCATAGAACGAGTTTGGGAGTCTTCCCTCTTTTTGTATCTTTTGAAATAGTCTGAGGAGGATAGGAGTTAGTTCTTTCCTGAATGTTTTGTAGAATTCACTTGTGAAGCCATCCGGTCCTGGGCTTTTGTGTGCTGGGAGTTTTTTGATTACTGCTTCAATTTCACTAGCTGTTATTGGTCTATTCAGACTTTCTGCTTCTTCTTGATTCAGGTTGGGAAGACTATAGTTTTCCAGGAATCTGTCCATTTCCTCTAGGTTGTCAAATTTCTTGCCATACAGTTGTTCGTAATAATTTCTTATAATTCTTTGTATTTCTGTGGTATCAGTTGTGATTTCTCCTCTTTCATTTCTGATTTTATTTATTTGGGTTCTCTCTCTTTTTTTCTTGATGAGCCTGGCTAAAGGCTTGTCAATTTTGTTTATCTTTTCAAAGAACCAGCTCCTACTTTTGTTGATCTTTTGAATTGTTACTTTAGACTCTATGTCGTTTAATTCTGCTCTGATCTTGGTGATTTCCCTCCTTCTACTGTATCTGGGTTTTGCTTGTTGTTCTTCCTCTAGTTCTTGTAGCTGTAGGGTTAAATTTTTTATTAGAGATTCTTCTAGCTTTTTTAGGTAGGCTTGTATTGCTATGAACTTTCCTCTTAAGACTGCTTTCGCTGTATCCCATAGGTTTTGGGTTGTTGTGTGTTCATTATCATTGGTTTCCAGGAACTTTTTGATTTCTTCCTTGATGTTATTGTTGACCCATTCATTATTTAATAGCATGTTATTCATTCTCCATGAGTTTGAATGTTTTTGAGTTTGTTCCTTGAGGTTGATTTCCAATTTTAAGCCATTGTGATCTGAGAAGATGTTTGATATAATTCCAATTTTCTTGAATTTATTGAGGCTTGTTTTGTGTTCTACAATGTGGTCTATCTTTGAAAATGTTCCATGTGCACTTGAGAAATATGTATATTTTACTTCTTTGGGGTGAAAACTTCTATATATATCGACTAAGTCCATTTGATCTAAAGTGTTGTTCAGTGCCTCAATATCTTTGGTGTTTCTTTGCTTGGAAGATCTGTCCATTTTTGACAATGGGGTGTTAAAGTCCCCTACGATGAGTGTGTTGCTGTCTATATCTTTCTTGGAGTCTTTCAAAATTTTCCTTATATATTTGAGTGCTCCTAAGTTGGGTGCATATATATTTATAAGAGTTATATCTTCTTGATGGATTTTTCCCTTAAGTATTATGAAATGCCCTTCTTTGTCTCTTTTTGTGGACTTTGCTATGAACTCTGTTTTGTCTGATATAAGTATTGCTACCCCGGCTTTTTTATCATGTCCATTTGCTTGAAATACTTTTTTCCATCCCTTCACTTTCAGTCTGTGTAGATCTTTTGTTCTAAGGTGGGTCTCTTGTAGACAGCATATATGTGGGTCATTCTTTCTAATCCATTCAGCTACCCTATGTCTTTTAATTGGAGCATTTAATCCATTTACGTTTAAGGTTATTACTGATAAGTACTTATTCATTGTCATTTTTCCCCTTTGTACTCGTGTTCTTCTCTTTCTCTCTCTGTTTCTTTAACTTCTTAGAGCAGACCCTTTAGCATCTCTTGCATTGCTGTTTTGGTAGAGATGTATTCTTTTAGTCTTCCTTTGTCTGAGAAACTCCTTATTTCGCCTTCCATTGTGAATGAGAGCCTTGCTGGGTAGAGTATTCTTGGTTGTAGGCCTTTGTTTTTCATTGCTTGGAATATTTTTTGCCATTCCCTTCTGGCTTGTAGTGTTTCTGCTGAGAAATCTGAGGATAGCCTTATTGGAGCTCCCTTGTATGTTATTAGTTGTTTCTCTCTTGCTGCTTTTAGGATTCTCTCTTTGTCTTTGAATGTTGCCATTTTAATTATGATGTGTCTTGAGGTGGGCCTGTTGGGGTTCATCTTCATTGGGACCCTCTGTGCCTCCTGGATTTGCGTGACTCTTTCTCTCCTCATGTGAGGGAAGTTTTCTGTCATTAGTTTTTCAAAGAGGTTTTCTATCCCTTGCTCTTCTTCTTCTCCTTCTGGAATTCCAATGATACGGATATTGTTACTTTTCATGTTGTCCTGCAGCTGTCTTAGAACCTCTTCAGTCTTGTTCAGTTTTTTTTCATTTTGTTGCATTGTCTGGGAGTTTTTGTGTACGTTGTCCTCCAGCTCGCTGATCCGATCTTCTTCTTCCTCTAGCCTGCTTTTAATTCCTTCTACTGTGTTCTTCAATTCAGAGATCGTATTCTTCATTTCCTCCTTGCTCTTATTGATAGCTTCTATGTCCTTTTTGATGCTGGTATAATTCTCAGTAAGTTCCTTATAGTTCTTCTGGAGTTCACTGTAGTTTTTCTGGAGTTCTTTGTAGATTCCGCTGATCTCATTTAGCTTCTCCATAATCCATGTTTTAAATTCTGTATCTGATATTTTGCTCCCCTCTATTTCATTTAGCACTCTTTCTGGGGATTCTACCTTTCCTTTTGATGGGGGGTTGTTTCTCTGTCTCCCCATTTTTGTGATTCCTTTTGTTTGTTGGTGCTTCTTAGAATGATCAGTTCTTCCTGGATCTGCCTCTGGTAGCGTCAGATCATGTACCAGACTGGCCCTAGGCAGCCTATTGGAGACTTCCAGTGATCTACTACCTTTGTCTCTCTTCTTTAGTTGTTACTATACTCAATCTGTGGTTGGCCGTCACTCTTAAGGACCGTGGGTGTGGCAACTTAATTCCTGTATGCAGGGCTTTTATTTCCCCTTAGTATGATGCCACTTGGAGGGGAATGGTCTGTCTGCTGTACTGGGGCTGTGTCAGCACTGGCCGGTCCTGGGAGGGGGTTAGTGTAGCTTCCACTTACTCCTCCGCCCTCCTGGATCTCCGTCTGTGTTGTCCTTGATGATATTTCTTTAATCTGTCTGGTTGTATTTCAGCTACTTTTTGGTGGGTCTTTTTCTCTGGTTAGTTGATTTGAGAGTCACTCTGCCCACCTTGTCTTGAGTTCTTTTGTGAAGGTGCTGCTAAAACATAATTATACAACCCAGGCAGAAACCCACACCCTCCAATGACTCCCCCAAATACAATCCCACTATAGGCTGCAAATGAGCCCGTGTTAATATACTTGTGGAGATACTGGGACTCTTATGTCATAGGAGAAACAGAAAAGAGTCGTTTTAAATGAATGAAGGGTAATTTTTGAGCTGGAGGTTGATAGAGTATTAATATTAGCAATTGGGATCAAGGTTATGTAAGAGAGCAATTAACACTTACACTGTATGTTTGAAAAGGAGGGGAGGGTTACAGTGTGGAGTGAGAAAGTGGAAGTGTGTAGTATTAGGATTATATAATCGGTATATACTATATGATTAGCGTGGGAGGTAGGGTAGACACAACAGACATCCAGGTAGAGAGACAGCCAGAAATTGAAAGAGAGGGCTGGGGAGGTTAGAAGGTAGGAAACAGATTGAGAGAGAATTTTTTAAGGATAAAAATACAGAGTAGAAAATATCAAGACAGGAAGGGAGAGAGGAAAGAGAGAGAGAAAGTAGAGAAGAGAAGGGTAGGGGAGAGAATGAAAGAAGAAGGGGAAGTAGAAGAGAGGGGACTGGATTAAAATTCTTTTTTGAATTATATATTATAAAAAAGATTAGGAGATCAAAACATGATATAAAGTTGCAAGATAGAGAGAAGGGGTGAATATAGAGAGAGAGGAAGAGGAGATAGGAAAGCAAGAGGATCTGGGAGGAAAAGAGCTCAGAGGAGGGAAGGAAATCAGGAGGAAGAGGAGATATTAGGGAGGGGAGAATTGAAATTGAAGAGTTGACAAAAGATAAGATGAAGGAGAGAAATACAAGAGGTAGAGAAAGAAGTGAGGGGATGGGGTAGAAAAAGAGAAGGGGTAAGAATGGGAGAGTAAAGGGAGAGGGGGTTAGATTAGAATTCGTCGGCAGCCGTCCGTCTCGAGAGACGATGGTGTAGCTTCTTAAGAGTCTATCTGCAACGCCGAGAATGACTGTGCAGTCCGACTCGGGAGTGACACGGTATCTGTCTCCTCCCGTGTTGAATCGACATCTTGTGATGACGCTGGAGTGTCCTCTCCAGTGAAGCTGAAGCTACAGAGCCTGGGCAGGGTGATATGGAGGGTCTGCTGTTGCTCATGCAGCAGCTCCCCCCCTCTCTTCGCAGCTGAAGGGTCCAAGGGAAAGACGGAGTCAATACAGCTTGGGTTCAGGTGCGCCGCAGGAGTTGCCGGTGTTGACTACAATGTCAAACCGCCTTAGGGACTCCGGCTCCGGATTTTCTGTCGGGGTTTACTCCCTTAGCCTTTCCCCTAAAGAGGTATGCCACAAGGCAGCGGAGGTTTTTTGGAGTCAGAGTTTTCCTTCTCCGATGTGCCCTGACTGGAAGATCGAACCAGCGACTCTTAGCTCGCAGGCCGATGCTCGATCCACTGAGCCAAACCAGCCAGGGCTAAGATTAGAATTATAATTTGAATATTAAGAGATTAGAATATAAAGTGTAATAGGGAGAGAGAGAATATGTATAGGGAAAGAAGGAAAACAAGGACAAGAGATGAAAGCAAAACGAATGTGGACTGAAGGGGGACAAAATAAAGAAAGAGATTTAATAAAGTTGAAGGTGTGTAGCGCAGAGAAAGGAGAGGGTGAGAAAGGGAGAGAACTTAAAATTATAAAATTAACTGAGAATAGGATGAAGGGGAGACATGCTAAGGGGAGAGAAGGGAGGGAAGAGGAGGGGAGAAAAGGAGAGAGAATAAGAAGGGACTGACGGTAGGGGTAGTTAGAGAGAGAGTGAGAGATAAAAGAATGAGGATTTTAACTCAATTCAACTTTTATGCACAGTCTCTGGGTATTTTTGGTTTGTTTGTTTTTTGGTTTTTCCTTGCTTCCTTCCTGAGTCCGTTCCTATTCAAAATTCCATGAGTTTCCAATCTTTTCTGGTTGGTTGGCTGGCTGTGGGAGGGTTCTGCTTGATTCTGGGATTGCTAGTCTTTTTTTCGTGGGCCTACCACCTCTCTGCTGTGAGCTGCGTTTAGTTGTCCCCTCCTGAGGCGCCCTCAGCCCTCCTCAGGCTTGTCCAGCTACTCCTCCTCTCAGTTGGTCCAGCCTGTGCCTGCCAGCAATCCCCGCCCTGCCTCCAGTCCTGTCTCTATTCCCAGGCTACAGCTTCTGCTCTCTTCCCTGTCTATATGCCTGCGTACCCTATCTCTCTCCCTGTCTCAAGATCGTCCTTTTGTTCTGCAGGACTCTGGCACAGTCGGTCAAAGTGCCGGGCCCAGTGGCCCTTTCCTGCCCAGGGCCTCTCCCCTAGTCTGGAGCTTTGCAGTGGCTTTCCCGCGTGGGCTCTTCTCCTTGCCCCAAAACTTTCTCTATTCCGAGCTACAGCTTCCGCTGGCTTCCCTGTCTATCGTCCTGCGCACTCTATCTTTCTTCCCGCCACAGCACCGTCCCTTTGTTCCGTAGGATTCCAGTGTGGTCGGTCAGCGCAGCACTCTCCTATCCCGGGGCTCTCTGCCGGTCTGGAGCTCCGCAGCAGCCCTTCCCTGCGGCCCCTTGTCCCTGCCCTAAAACCGTCTCCCCTCCAGAACCTCCGCCTCTGCTCTCTTCCTTACTTTCACACCCTGCGCGTCCTATTTCCCTCCTAGCCCCAGACCGGCCTTTTGTTCTGTGGGATTCTAGCGCGACTAAAGAGCAAACACTGATTTCAAGAACGCAGTTCTCCCCCGGTCCGGAGTTCCGCAGCAGCTTTTCTGTTCTGCCCTTCTCCTAGCCCCAAAACTGCTCCTGTGTTCTGTAGGGCCCTAGCGCTAGTGCTTGGTGCGCCCGGGATGCCGAGCTTTCGGTCGGAGGTTGCAGCTGAGGATGTTTCTCTGTAGGCTGAGATCACACAGTTTCTCCCAGTCCTGATTGTTCACTGTTCTCTCCCTCCTCTGGCTTTTTTGGCCAAATCCTCTCCCTAACTCCCTACAAGTATTCACTCCCGGCTAGTGAGCTCTCCGGCTTGATACTGCCAACGCACGGAGTCTCAGAATGCCTCAGCCTGCAGTTTGTGATAAACCCCTCCACCCCCCTCCACTCTGCTCCCACGATCTCCTCCCCCTCCCCGTTCACGTTTTCAGATATCCACACTCACTCCTCTCCGCATTTGTTCCTGGATTCTGTCCTTAACAGGAGCGAGCTGAGAACACTGTCCCTACTCCGCGGCCATCTTCCCTCCTCACCAATGATTCTTATGTTGGGCCTTTTATAGCTGTCCCAGAGGTTTCTGATCCTCTCATCATTTTCCTTGCTTCCCGTTTTTTCTCTCTGCACTGGTTGACTGTTTGTTCCTTCTCTATGTTCTGGTTTGTTGATATGAACTCTGGATTTTATTTCCTCACCATCTGTCTCATATGTGGTTTTGTTCCTTTCATTATGAGTGTTTTTTGATTCTTTCTCATCTTTTTCCAGATCTTTTGTTAATTCTGTAAGCCACCTGATAACAATGGCCCTGAACTGAGCCTCTGACAGGTTTCTTATTTGTTCATCTGTCAGATTCTTCATCTGTTGCCTGGTGAGCTGTGCCACTGGGATTTCTATAGGTGTCTGCCTCATTTTGACAGATGCGTTTTGTTTTCTTGGGCCAGCTATAGGGGGCAGTGCCTGTGTACTCGTCAGGACCCAGCGACCGGCGCAGTTCCACAACCTTTCTCGCTGCACTGTGGTGCTTTGTCGTCACAACCCAGCGACCGGCGCCTATCCGCAACCTATTTTGCAGCCCTGTGGTGCTTTGTGTGGGGGCGGGGGTCCAAGATGGATTCACAGAGTTATTCCGTTAGGAGACCGGGATCCGTCCTCCCGCCCTCTGGGCCTCACTGTTCAAGGCGATGTGGTGGCTGCTTTCCCCAGCGTTGGGGTTGCAAGCTGCCCGCGGTTCGACTGCAGCCGGGATTGTTCTCCCTGCCGCTGTCCCTGGTGCGACTGCAAACAGCACCACCCACTTTTGCTCTTCCTACCTGCCCAAAGGGCGCCGGTGGTTTATGACTTCATACGTTGGGCTTCCGTGTAGTTTTATTTTCTGGAATTTCTAGTTATCTTTTGTTTTGAAGTAGTTGTATTCCTCTCTAGTTGTAGAGGGAGGCCGAGCGTCTCCGTCTAAGCCTCCATCTTGGCCGAAATGAACATACTTATTTTCTTTAGGTTCTGTGTGTGCGCGCGCACACAGGCACACACATGAGAAAAGAGGATTATCTGACAGAAAACTGAATTAAAAAACAAGTGATGATATTTACAGCATTAATTAGGAATTGTACTGTTAAATAATGTAGGGAGAATGACACCTAAAAGTTTAAACTCTGACACTGAATATGTTGTGGCTACATAGGCGAGATCGAATACGCTGAAGCAGTGTATAAAGTAAGCAAAGGATTTTAATAATTGCTGGCAGTCGGGCAGAGACTCAGCTGGTCTCTATCAAAGCTCTGACATGGACTGGGGTTTAAAGACTGGGTTTATATATGGTTTGTGTCCCTTTGTTTCTTCTTTGGTGGGAAACAGCCTTAAGAAGTGGGGGTTGGGCAGGACTGCAGGAATGTCTTGCCAGTAACAGGAACAGAAATTCACAAGGCTATAAGGTTACCTTTAGTTTGCAGCTGCAGCTTTTTAGTTAGGTCAAATTCTTTGTAACCCAATTAATTTTACAAAAAGGCTAGACACTTTGTAAGACATAACTTTACAACAGTTATAAACAAGTTACAAGCAAATGGATGGAGATAGTGGCTAAGCTGGGGTCTTTTAGCTTGTAAATCACCAAGTGGCTGTAACATTCTTCTTTTAAGGCTTTTTAGCAGGTCTTTTGCTACTTCTTACAGAGAACATCTGAAGCCCCTACATATTTACATATTTAGCAGGCCTCTGCAACTTTTTACAGGAAATATTTGGTGCCCCTACAAATCTACCTCATACCTAAAAATAAACATATTGGCAAAACAAATTATAAATTCTCTTGGATCATGTGTTCTTAAAACCTCAGGCACAGATACATCCAGTCAAGTCTGGATGTTGAGTGACATGTCTTGAAATGTTAACTGTGTCAGAAGAGAGGGAAGGATAAGAAAATGCTGGCTAAAGTCTTCTTCTCCTTGACCAAAATCACAGAAAGATTCCTAGTGAATAAATGGCTTCCTGAACTGAAGAGCTGCAAGCCTTTCTTTTGGGAAACGTTTTAGATTAGGTTCATGGGACAGAAACAAGAAGTTTATCGACCTCATACATAGGTAGTTTCCACCACTGGAATCTTTGCAGGGAAGTAATTGGATGACCTAAAGGTATACTGTTTTCTCTTTAAAGGGAGGGGGTGCACAATGGCAGTGGTAAAGGCCATGTGGAGGGAGCTGAATAATAAAAGCTGAGCTAATAAAAGAAGAAAATTATGCATCGTTTGGTTAAGATGGGTTTTCTCCATGTAGGGTATATAAATGAAGACTTCCATTTTGAATGTTTTCCTTTAAGAGTCCATATTGGTTTGTTATGGCAGCCCTAACACTATGACAGTCCCCCAAACACTCTGTCTATAATAGAGTCTATATAAAGTTCTAAGATGTGAAGATATCTTCAAACATGAAAAATATTTAAAAAATAAATATTGCACCTACAATTAAAATCATATTAAGTATCACATTTGGAAAGTCACCTAATACTCAGCATATGAGGGAAGGCCCACTCCTAACATTTGCAGAGCCTGGGACAAGAGTACAAATGGAGACGCATATATTATTTAAAAATTGTAAATCACACCAACAGGCTATTCTGTCTTCTGCTTTGACAATTCTGCCTTAATAATATTGCAGGCAGGATCCCATTTAGACTGCTCAGACTGCTCAGTGCTCTGTGCCTGAAGGCAATGGTGCATTTATCTTATCAATCCAGCTAAGACCCACCTCAGGAGGGATCTACTGCAGAAGCATCTGGATACTCCAGGTCATGTGTTCAAGTCCCTTCTAAATGGTCATGCCTTAGGACCCCTTAGATTTAGGGGTGTATATGCCCAGTTATGGTTGGTCCTAGGAGCACAGACCTCAAGAAGATACCTGAGTAGGCCTTGGAGGCAAGCTGAGGTCATTTTTGAAGTGAATTCCTGGGTTCTGGGTGCCTAAATTGGTATCTAAAAGGGCCAAACATGGGCTTCAGGTGAGCGCATTCTCTTAGCTTTGTGAACGCTTCACCCCTTGGGAAGGGGAATAGCCAGAGAGGAACCAAAAGAGAATTATCTGTGTAAACCAGGACAAGGCACTGTGAAAAACAGGCCAGAGCTCTGCTACTCTTCAACTGTGAGAGTGAGGGCTTCGCTCTTTGAGCCTTCTAAGATGGTTTAACAGGAATTTGATGCTCAAACTAGGCAGGGACCAGGGGCATTTGTGTCACCCTGTGATGAGAAAACCAAGTGTAATCCAGCAAAAACTGATAAGTCAAGAAAGGGTCTGCCAGCAGTAAGCCATATTGAGAGGGCTGCCATTGCTCCTGCTGAGACCATCTATGAGACTGGATTAATCCCTGACTTTTGCTAGAGACGCACATTGGAACTCACCCCAGGTCCTGTTGTATTCTCATAACAGAAATGTGGGGTGTTAATGCAGCTGGAAAAAGAGAGAGAGCTAAGGAGAAATAATTTAGTAGCATGGCTCTGATTCTGGCCGAGGGAGATTGGCACTAGATCTTGCAGACAACTCTGCTTCTCTCAAGGCATCCTCAGGAGTGGATCGAGGGTTAATAATTCTGCATCCCTTATCCCACCCAAGAGCAATGGCCCAGAAATTATGCCAGTCCCTTTGTTATCATTTATACTGGAAAAGTAACCTTCAGAAACTTGGGTTTCCAAGCTACCTTTTTACTAGTGCGGCTATGCACACCAGTCACTTGGCAGAGAGCTATTTCCTTCACACAACATGAATCTATTGGTTTCTGCTTTCTCAGTTAGCATCCTATGCCTGAGTCAGATCATCAAGAGGACGACTGACTTTGAGAAAAAGGAAATGCATGAGTGAGCAAAGCTGAGGTGCTGACCCTGTTAAGTCCAGCTTCTGGCTCTACCTTCTTTCTCTCCCTTCTTTTTATTTTGCCATTTCTCATCTCTTTCTCCCTTTTCTTTTATCTTCCTCCTTCCCCCTCTCTCCCTCCCTCTTTTTGACTTCTCTCTCTTTCCTCCTCCTCCTCCTCCTCCTCCTCCTCCTCCTCCTCCTCCTCCTCCTCCTCCTCCTCCTCCTCCTCCTCCTCCTCCTCCTTCTTCTTCTTCTTCTTCTTCTTCTTCTTCTTCTTCTTCTTCTTCTTCTTCTTCTTCTTCTTCTTCTTCTTCTTCTTCTTCTTCTTCTTTTCTTCTTCTTCTCTCTCCCTGTTTCCCTCCCCTCTCCTTTTCTTTCTCTTGTCCTCCTTCCGTCTCTCCTTTTCATCTCACCTCCTCTCCTCCCTTACTCTCTCCCTTTTTCTCTCTTCCCACTTACTCTCAGTATCTCTCTTCCCACTTGTTCTCCTCTCTTATTTTGCTCCTCTTTCTCTTCTCTCCTTTCCCTTCACTCTTGTCTACTCATTGCCTCTTTCTCATCTCTTTCCCTTCTTTTTTCTAATTCCATATAGAAATCATTGCTAGTCAATGGATCATCTAAATTTAAAAATGTTGGAGTCTGTTGTTTATTACAATTTCATCAGAATACAACTTTTTTTTCAACCATAGATTCATGCAGTGAAAAAAATAAGAACAATATTATTTCCAACAAAGCATTGGATCAGATCCCTTACCCTTCTACCTACCCCACACTCACACCCTTCCTGAGATTCAAAGGACAAACTCAAAGTTATAGAAAATTCTGCTCATATCTTTTTTGTTTTTCCCTCTCAGTTCTGGATGAGGCCTCATGGGGGAGCTGCTCTCTCACCATAGATAAGAGCATACCGTTGTTTCCCACAAGGAGTGACCTTTACAGATAGGAAAGAAGCTTGACTTTTGCTACAGAGAAAACGATTCTCAATTGTTATTTTCCTGCAGATGTCTTTATTTTATTCCTCACAAGAGTCCTCAAACACATTCTAATCAAATTTAGAGCTCCATTTTGTATAGCAAAATAAAATCTCAAAATAAAAAATAAGATGGTCATTGTGGAAAAATTTCACTTGTTGAACATTCAAATCAAAGACAATTCAAGCATTTCTTTTATTCTACAGAGGGATTTCACAAGACACATCTTCAGAGGAAGAGTTCATTATATATTAATTTTGTTATCATAGCTAAATTAGCTACATCAGATATATAAATCTTTTAAAAAATATAGAAAAAATAAAATAAATTTTGTGAGTATAACTTGCAAATTAATTTGCATACACAAATCTTATCAATTTCTTTTAGTGTTTTTCTTGTGACTGATTTTTAGTTTCACAACATTGTGGTCAGAGAAGATGTTTGATACGATTTCAATCTTCTTAAATTTTTTGAAACTTGTTTTGTGTCCTAATATATAGTCTATCTTAGAAAACGTTCCAGGTGCACTGGAAAAGTATGTATATTCTGCTGCCTTGGTGTGAAATGGTCTGAAGATGTCAATTAAATCTATTTGATCTAATACATCATTTAAACCACTGTCTCCTTGTTGATTTTCTAGCTGGAAAATCTATCTATTGAAGTCAATGAGGTGTTAAAATCCCCAACTAGACTGTATTTCTATTTATCTCTCTCCTTATGCCCATCAAGATTTGCTTCACATATTTAGGTGCTCCTATGTTGGGTGCATAAATGTTTACTAGGGTTATATCTTCTTGTTGGATTGTTCCCTTTATCATTATGTAGTGTTCTTTGTCTCTTACTACACTTTGGTTTTAAAGTCTATTTGGTCAGATATAAGTACTGCATGGAATATCTTTTCCAATCACTTTACTTTTAGTATGTGTATATATTTAGATCTGAGATGGGTCTCTTGTTTTCTTATCCATTCAGCTACCCCCTACTTTTTGGTTGGAGCATTTAAGTCATTTACATTTAAGGTGATTATTGACAGACACATATTATATTAGTGCCATTTTATTGCTAGACTATTTTCCTCTCTTTTTTTTCTTCTTATTCTTCTTAAAAAAAGCTCTTTAACATTTGTTGCAGTACTGGTTTGGTGTTAACAAACTCCTTTAGCTTTTTATTGTCTAGTAAGCTCCTTATTTATCCTTCAATTTTAAATGATAGCCTTGCTGGGTAAAGTAGCCTTGGTTGTAGGTCCTTGCTTTTCACACGACTGAAATGTTTCTGTTGAGTAATCAGATGGCAGTCTAACTATTGCTCCCTTGCAGGTAACTATCTGCTTTTTTCTTGTGGATTTTAGGATACTCTCCTTGTCTTTAAGCCTTGTCATTTTAATTATGTGTCTTGGTGTAGGCCTTTGGGTCCAACTTGTTTGGGACTCCGAGTTTCCTGAACTTGTGGGACTTTTTCCTTCACCAGGTTAGAGGAGTTTTTGCTCATTATTTCTTCAAATAGGTTCTCAATCCCTTGCTCGCTCTCTTCTCCTTCTGGTATTTCCATGATGAAGATGTTATGCTTCATGTTGTCCAAAATCTGTCTTAAGCTCTCCTAATTTAAAAAATTTTTTCTTCTTTTTGCTGCTCTGTCTAGGTGTTTTTTTTTCTACCTTGTCTTCCAAATCACTGATTCAGCTCTCTGCTTCATCTAACCTACTGTTAATTCCTTCCAGTGTATTATTTATTTCAGATATTGCATTCTTTCTGATTGGTCCTTTTTTTTACGGTTACTATGTCTTTTTTCATGCTGTTGAGTATCCTTATAATCATTACTCTAAAATCTTGATCGATAAATTGTTTGCTTCCATTTCATCTAGTTTTTCTTCTTGAGAATTCTCTTGTTCTTTCATTTGGGGTCTGTTTCTTTGTCTTCTCATTTTGACTGCTGCTTTGTATTTTCCACCTTAGTTGTTAAACTAATTAAGTTGTAATCAGTGCTCTGCCTGAGAAAGCTGGCTCCTGCAGTATGGGGAATGACTCAGTACAGAAATCCTGGCAGCTGTCCCTTCAGTTCTCTCCCCAGAGCTGCCAACCCCAGACTCTCCTTAAGTATCTCTAGTACACTTTGACCTTCCTCTGCTGGAGCTCAGGGTAAGTGGCTGAAAATGAAATTTTGTGTGTTGGCCATTTAAGGAGCTCTCTGTGTCTCCAGCTGTCTCTTCCTGGCAGATATAAATCCTGCTGTTTTTCACAACTGGATGTTATTTGGGTTCCTTTCCAACTCCACTGTTGTAGACTGGGGAGCCCAGCTTGGGGTTTAGACCCCACACTTCTCAGGGGGAATCCCCCAACTCCGGCCACTGAAACATCCCTCCTTCACTTCAGCTGCTGCCATGTAAGCCCATCCGGCCCTCTCACATCTTGTCTGCACTCCCTAACAGTTTTGTCGTGGTAAAGTGGTTTCTTCTTTCTGTCCTTGGTTATAAGGCTTCTCTCAGTTATAAGGCTTCTCTCCAGCTAGTGTTCATTTGGTTATTCAGGATGATTTTTCTACAACTTAGTTGTAATTCCAGATTGGTCCTAGGAGGAAGTTAGTGTAGCTTCCACTTACTCCTCTGCCATGTTGGATCACTTGTCAATTTCTTTTAAAAATAGTTCCAGGAAACAGCAAATAAGTTATTGCTGCAAAAGCTGATTTGTCTGGCATTTAATCGTTTGGAAATTAATACAACTCCACATTTTGGTGAAGCTCTAGGATGTGAGGATTTATGTTCCTATTTATGACCCAGAGGGACTGCAGATCCTCAGCATCTCCTGACTCATCAAAAAAGAAACAATTTTGCCTAGCAGAGCTTTAGTGCTAAGCAATTTTTTTCTGGGTCTATATTAAGAGAAACTCATTAACATAATACTAAATAATATCGAGTAAAAACTGTAATAAAATACTTTTTAAATTTTAAAATTGTGATTAATCAGAACATTTGACAATATTGTAAAATTTATTTAGTTCATGTTCCTTATTTTGTAATTGAGGAAACTGAAGTCCAGGTCTGCAGGGTTTTTGAGTCATGGTCCTTTTCTAACTATGTTCCATCGAGTCCTAGTGAGTTCTGGATATACTTTCAGGATGCCATCAGTGAAAGAGAAGTATTGACTGGTCGTCCCCCAGGCCCATGTATCTGTTTTCATCTGTGTGATAGATATAAAATTTTGAGAATATTAAGTCAATGTTCTTCCTTTCTTCCTAACCTCTAGTTCCTGGTCATCCCAAAGCTTCTGAATCAAAAGACATCCTTGGCCAACAGAGCTTGTGGGAATTCTTTCATACTATTTAAAGGTTAATTCTTCCATCATTAAGGCTTAGTCATTAGCCTACATGTTCCAGAAAAAGGAGTGGCTATGACATAAGGGAAGTCTCTACCACAAAAGAAAAGAAAGCTCACCTCTATCACCTTAGGGGATTCTGGGAAGAGAAAGAAAGCTGAGCTAGAGAAAGGTAGTATGAGACACATGAACTCTGACCATTCACTCTATAGGATATTATACAGGGAAAGGTAGAAACAAAGAAAGTTTTCTCCCACTCCCTTATTAGAGCCTGGGGGTAGAGAGAAAATGATATGATAGCCCTGCAGCGATGGAAGAATATGGCTAGATAAATGAATTTGGTTCTCCATGGCCTGTACCTGGTACACAGTAGATCCAGATAATTCCAGATGTCCCACACATGAGAAGATCAACATAAGCCTGGGATCAGCCCAAAGAGATGGTTGTAGGTAGGGATGATTAAGATTATGACAAATGGGCTCCAGCAGTGAGTATATAAACACAAAAGTTCATAAAGTACCAGTTATGGACCAGACCAGTGCAGACATTCCCCTGAAGAAACAAACAAACAAACAAACAAACAAAAAAGAATTGGAAGATCCCAGGGAACTCTGAGGTCCCACTTCTCTCTTTCTGCTGTGAAATGAAGTAAGCCACCCATTCTCAACATGCAGAGATGCAGAGGGACTAGAAAGCAATATGAAAGAACAAATAGATACCTGAAAATGATTGTCACTCAAAAGACACTGCTTAAGCCAGCCCTGTTTATAGGGTTGAAAAAGGACCCAGACTTGCAGGCTCCTACTGTTTTCTTTTTTTATTTTGTATGTTGTATTTTTTATTTTATTTATTTTATTTTTAAGTCTATTTTATTGATTATATTGTTATAATAGTTCCAATTGTTCCCCTTTCCTCCCCTCCACCCAGGACCCTCCCCAATCCCCAGCAATCCCCCCCCAAGTCAATGCCAATGGATTGTACATACAAGCTGTTCCGCTTCACCCTTTTGTATATTCTTCTTTAAAAAAAAAATTAATTAATTAATTATTTCAACAACAAAAAATAACAATCCCTCCCTCTCAGACTTAAGACCCTTTATAATCTTATAAAGGACAATGGGTGAAGGTCTTGAGCTCCTGTAGCTGCTTCAGGGTGGACATGGTCATCATCCTACTGTCCCTTGAGTCCAGAAATCCCTAATAAAAGTTGGGGTGTGGTGGGGAGGGTGGCCTTCCCACATGGGGAAGGATCGTGCAGACTCCAGATCGGTTGGCTGTCCCCGGACAATAGCGTGCTTGGTTTAACAGGCTGGCATCCTTATTGTATTCTGGGGGCAACATGTGTGGCAACAGGGTTAAAAGGCATCATTCAATCCATAACCACTAGATGACAAAAGGCAGGGATTAATTTTTCAATGTCCCACATTAGGGAAAAGAAGGGCTTCTCTGGAGGAAGGTGTGCCAGGTACATCTCACCTGTCCAAAACCCTTTTGACCATTATACTTATTTGGGATGAGGGAAGTATTTTAAATTTTCTTCCTCTCAGACCTCTTGTCCCTTTCTGTCAAAACCATTAGGATAGAAAAGAGAAACCAGTTTTAAAATAAAGTTCACAGAGCACCCCATTCTTCACCAACCCAGCCACTTAGTTCAGCCAAACCATTGAGTCTCAGGAGGCAGCGATGCAGACAGGATTAAGTGAGGCCTATACATATTGACAATCACTCAGGTAATGAGATCATAGGCTTATGCTCTATGAAAACAGAAAACACATGTTAATTTGTGTAACATAACCCACAAACAAGTCTCTAAATCTGTAGGACTGTCATATTGGAAAGACATCTAGTTAGAAGGCATCTGACATTCTTCTTGCCTGTAAATTAAACATCTTTGATGACACCACAGACCTAAACTTTCAAATGAAAACAAACTTTAAATGAAAAGAAACTTTAAAGACAGTTACTACACTACTTTATAGTCTACCAATGAGCATTGTGATTTTCCTTGAATCATGATTTTTCTCCCTAAGATTACCCTCCTTGTCATTAAAGGGACTGCATTAGGTCCATTTTAAATTTATCCTGTTCATTTGCATAAACACAACAAGAGAAGCAAATGATCACTTATGATCTTTAGTTCTGCTTTGCTGGAACTTATGCAAGAAATATTTAGGGTGACCTTCAGTCTGCCCTTCAGGGCACAGAAGCTGAGCCACATACCTGCCATTCAGCCTTGCCTGTACACACCTGTCTTTTTCAAGTCCTTCTGGTTTCCCATTGTGCCGTAATGTCCCTTCTAGCCATCTTTCAGGAAAACAACCTTCATTCCTTCCCTGGAAAGATTGCTGTGGACCGCACAACCAACCAAGGTACCAGGTCTTTATATTGTGCGCTTTTATTACCTTTGAAAGTCAATCCCAGTTGTTCCACATGGCTTTTTGGTAACAATCAGAGCCCAAACATATCTCCTTTAGGCATGACATTTCAGTCAACGTCTTGGTCAAAAAACCTTTATTAACAACTGATCTTACTAGTTTTATGCAAAGAAACTTATGTCATTACTTACTTCTTTAGAATGCCAAACTCTGGAGGTATCAGATAAAGAGAAAAATATACACTGTGAAGGAAAATCCCTGTCCTTTTAATATTCACTGAACTTGCATTTCCATTCTTTATATTTTCAATTTTTCCCCCACAAAAAATTTTAAATTTGTTTTTCCATTAAAGTTTTCCCACTTTTTCCCCCCTTTTGCTTCCCTGCACCCTGCTTCCCTCTTCTCCCACATTCAGTCCCCACCCAGTTGTCCATGTCCGTAGGTCATTTATACATGTTCTTTGACTAGACACTTCCCCTTCTTAACCCCTTCTCTCCCTCCCGCCTCCCCCCTTGTTACAGTTAGTCTATTTCTTGTATACATACCTATGGTTCAATTTTGTTCATTTGTTTGTGTTATTCATTAGTTTCCTGTAGTAGGTGAAAGAATAAGGTATTTTTCTTTCATTGCCTGGCTTATTTCACTAAGCATAATTCTCTTTAGTTCCATCCATGATGTTGCAAATGGTAGAAGTTCCTTCTTTCTTTCTGCTACATAGTACTCCACTGTGTAAATGTACCCCAGTTTTTTGATCCACTCATCTGCAGATGGGCACTTAGGTTGTTTCCAGCACTTGGTTATTGTGAATAGTGCTGTTATGAACATAGGGATGCATATGTTCTTTTGAATTGGTGTTTCGGGATTTTTTGGATATAATCCTAGCAGTGGAATTGCTGGTTCAAAAGGTAGTTCCATTTTTAGTTTTTTGAGAAAATTTCAAACTGTTTTCCATAGTGGCTGCACCAGACTGCATTTCCAAAAGCAGTGCACCAGGGTTCCCTTTTCTCCGCATCCTCGCCAGCACAAGTTCTTTCTTGATTTGTTGATGATGGCCATTCTGACTGGTGTGAGGTGGTATCCAATTGTGGTTTTTATTTGCATTTCTCTGATGGCCAGTGATGTTGAACATTCTTTCATATGTCTATGGACCCTCTGAAAGTCCTCTTTGGAGAAGTGTTTGTTCAGGTCCTTTGCCCATTTTTTAAATGGGTTGTCTACCTTCTTGGTGTTGAGTCGTATAAGTCCTTTATATATTTTGGAGATCAATCTCTTGTTTGAGATATCATTGGCAAATATATTTTCCCATGTGGTTGGTTCCCTTTTCATTTTGCTGATGTTTTCTTTTACTGAACAGAAAAACTTTAGTTTGATGTAGTCCCATTTGTTTATTCTTTCCTTTATTTTTCTTGCCTTAGCAGATATATCAGTGAAAATGTTGTTACATGGGATATCTGAAATTTTCATGCCAATTTTTCCTCCAGATCTTTTATGGTGCCACGGCTTACATTTAAGTCTTTGATCCATCTTGAGTTTATTCTGGTGCATCCTGTAAGTTGGTGGTCTAGTTTCATTTTTTCGCATGTCCCTGTCCAGTTCTACCAACACCATTTGGTGAAGAGGCTCTTTTCACTCCATTTGATGTTCCTTCCCCCTTTGTCAAATATTAGTTGACCATATAGACCTGGGTTTATTTCTGGGCTTTCTATTCTGTTCCATTGATCTCTATGTCAGTTCTTATGCCAGTACCAAACTGTTTTGATTACCGTGGTCTTGTAGTATATTTTGATATCAGGTATTGTGATTCCTCCTACTGTGTTCCTCTTCCTCAAAATTGCTGTGGCTATTTGAGCTCTTTTTTGGTTCCATATAAATTTTTGAAGTATTTGTTCTAGGTCTGTGAAAAATGTCATTGCTATTTTAATAAGGATTTCGTTGAATTTATAAATTGCTTTGGGTAGTATGGCCATTTTGATGATGTTGATTCATCCCATCCATGAACAAGGTATATGCTTCCATTTATTTGTGTCTTCCTTAATTTCTTTCCTCAGTGTTATGTAGTCTTCTGAATACAAGTCTTTTACCTCCTTGGTTGAGTTTATTCCTAGGTACTTTATTTTTCTTGTTGGTATGATAAATGGGATATTTCTTTTTGTTTCTATCTCTGAGATTTTATTATTGGTGTACAGAAATGCCTTCAATTTCTGAATATTGACTTTGTACCCTGCTATTTTGCTGAATTCATTTATTAGGTCGAGTAGTTTTTTGTGTGGAATCTATAGGGCTTTCTATGTACACTATCATGTCATCTGCAAATAATGACAGTTTTACTTCCTCTTTTCCAATTTTGATGCCTTTTATTTCCCTTTTTTTTCTGATTGCTGTGGCTAGAACTTCCAACACTATGTTGAATAGGAGGGAGAGAGTGAATATCCTTGTCTTGTTCCTGACCTTAGGTAAGGGGGAATGCTCTCAGTTTTTGCTCATTGAGAATTATGTTGGCTCCAGGTTTTTTGTATACGGCCTTTATCATATTGAGGTATGGTCCCTCTATTCCCATTTAGAGTTTTCATCATAAATGGGTGTTGTACTATATAAAATGCTTTTTCTGCATCTATTGATATAATCATGTGGTTTTTGTCTTTTATTTTTTTTATGTGGTGTATTACATTTATTGATTTGCAAATATTAAACCATCCTTGCATCCCTGGGATGAATCCCACTTGATCGTGGTGTATAATCTTTCTAATGTGTTGCTGGATCCAGTTTTCCAATATTTTATTAAGGATTTTAGCAGCTATGTTCATCAGCGATATTGGCCTGTAGTTTTCTTTCTTTGTTGTGTTTTGACCTGGTTTTGGATTTAGGGTAATACTGGCTTCATGGAACGAGTTTGGGAGTCTTCCCTCTTCTTCGATATTTTGGAATAGTCTGAGGAAGATAGGAATTAGTTCTTTCCTAAAAGTTTTGTAGCATTCACTTGTGAAGGCATCCGGTCCACGGCTTTTGTGTGACACTAGTTTTTTGATTACTGCTTCAATTTCACCAGTTGTTATTGGTCTATTCAGGCTTTCTGCTTCTTCTTGATTCAGTTTTGGAAGATTATATTTCCAGGAATTTGTCCATTTCCTCTAAGTTGTCAAATTTTTTGCCATACAGTTGTTTGTAATAATTACAATCCTTTGTATTTCTGTGGTACCGGTTGTGATATCTCCTCTTTCATTTCTGATTTTAATTATTTGGGTCCTCTCTCTTTTTTTTTTTTTTTTTTATGAACTTGGTTAAAGGCTTGTCAATTTTGTTTATATTTTCAAAGAACAAGCTTCTACGTTTGTTGACCTTTTGAATTGTTAGTTTAGTCTCTATGTCATTTAATTATGCTCTGATCTTGATAATTTCCTTTTTTTCTACTCGCTCTGGGCTTTGCTTGTTTTTCTTTATCCAGTTCCTGTAGCTATAGGGTTAAATTTTTTAATGAGAGAATCTTCTAGCTTTTTTAGGTAGGCCTGTATTACCATAAAGTTTTCTCTCAGGACTGCTTTCGCTGTATCCCATAGGTTTTGGGTTGTTGTGTGTTCATTATCATTAGTTTCCAGAAACTTTTTCATTTCTTCTTTGATGTCATTTTTAACCCATTCATTATTTCATAGCATGTTATTCATTCTCCATGAGTTTGAGTGTTATTGAGTTTTTTCCTGAAGGTTGAATCCAATTTTAAGCCATTGTGATCTGAGAAGATGCTTGATATAATTTCAATTTTTTTGAATTTATTGAGGCTTGTTTTATGTCCTACCATGTGGTCTATCTTTGAAAATATTCCATGTGCACTTTAGAAGAATGTATATTTTTCTCCTAAGTTGGGTGCATATATGTTTACCAGGATTATATCTCCTTGATGGATTTTTCCCTTCTTTGTGTCTTTTTATGGCATTTGCTGTGAAATCTGTTTTGTCTGGTATAAGTATTGCTACCCCAGCTGTTTTTTTTTTCATGTCCATTTGCTTGAGATACTTTTTTCCATCCCTTCACTTTCAGTCTGTGTAGATCTTTGGTTCTAAGGTGGGTCTCTTGTAGGCAGCATATATGTGGGTCATGCTTTCTAATCCATTCGGCTACCCTATGCCTTTTTTTTGGAACACTGAATCCATTTACATTTAAGGTTATTACCAATGGGTACTTATACATTTTCATTTTTCCCCTTTGTGCTTGTGTTCCTCTGTCTCTCTCTGTTTCTTCATTTTCTTTAGACAGACCCTTTAGCATCTCTTGCAATGCTGGTTTGGTGGAGATGTATTCTTTTAGCTTTCTTTTGTCTTGAAAACTCCTTATTTCACCTTCCATTTTGAATGAGAGTCTTGCTGAATAGAGTATTCTTGGTTGTAGGCCTTTGTTTTTCATTGCTTGGATTATTTTTTGCCATTCCCTTCTGGCTTGAAGTGTTTCTGTTGAGAAATCTGATGATAGCTTTATTGGAGCTTCCTTGTATATTATTATTTGTTTTTCTCTTGCCCCTTTTAGGATTCTCTTTGTCCTTCAATGTTTCTATTTTAATTATAATGTGTCTTGAAGTGGGCCTGTTGGGGTTCATCTTCATTGGGACCCTCTGTGCTTCCTGGACTTGCGTGACTCTTTCTCTCCTCATGTGAGGGAAGTTTTCCATCATTAGTTTTTCAAAGAGGTTTTCTATCCCTTGCTTTTCTTCTTCCCCTTCTGGAATTCCTATGATACGGATATTATTACATTTCATGTTATCCTGGAGCTGTCTTAGAACCTCTTAAGTCTTGTTCAGTCTATTTTTATTTTGTTGCACTGTCTGGGAGTTTTTGTTTATGTTGTCCTCCAGCTCGCTGATCTGATCTTCTGCTTCCTCTAGCCTACTTTTAATTCCTTCTACTGTGTTCTTCAATTCAGAGATTGTATTCTTCATTTCCTCCTGGCTCTTTCTGATAGCTTCCATGTCCTTTTTCATGCTGGTGTAATTCTCAGTAAGTTTGTTTTAGTTTTTCTGGAGTTTCTTGTAGTTTCCCTGAAGTTATTTGTAGTTTCTGCTGAGCTCATTGAGCTTCTCCATAATCCATGTTTTGAATTTTATATATGATAGTTTGCTCCCCTCTATTTCATTTAGCACTCATTCTGGGGATTCTACCTTTTTCTCGATGGGGGGTTGTTTCTCTGTCTCCCCATTTTTGTGACTCCTATTGTTTGTTGTTGCTTCTTAGAATGATCTGCACTTCCTGGATCTGCCCCTGGTGGCGTCAGATCGTATACCAGTCTGGTCCTAGGCAGCCTGTTGGAGACGTCCAGGGATCTACTGCCTTTGTCTGTCTTCTTTAGTTGTTAACCTGTTAAATCTGTGATTAGCTGTCAGGTTTAAGGACCGGGGGTGTGGCAGCTTAATTCCTGTAGGCAGGGCTTTTGCTTCCCCTCAGGCTGATGCCCCTTGGAGGGAAATGATCTGCCTCTAGTACTGGTGATAAGTCAGCACTGGGACCCGGTCGGCTGCTTCCGCAGTTCTCCCCTCAAAGCCACTGCTCCAAACTCTCCGCTAGTGTCTCCAGTCCTCTCTGCCTTCCCTCTGCTTAAGCTCGGAGTAAGTGGGGGCCAAAATATTTTTGTATGTGATCTGCTTAAGAGCTCTTTTTCTCTAGCTGTTTCTCTCCAGCTAGCAAGAAATCCTGTGGTTTTTCGCTTTTCACAGCTGGATACTATTTTACTTTCCACTCTGTTGCTGTAGGCTGGGAACCCAAGCTGGGCATTTAGACCCTGCACTTCTCAGGGGGAACCCCCAGATTCTGAGCTGTTTCTCAATTCCTTCAGCTGCCACCCATGGGAGCCCAGTCAGCCCTTCCACGTCTCCGCATTCCCTACCGGTCATGTTGTGATGTAGCGGCCTTTTCTGTCTCTCCGTGGTTATAAAACTTCTCTCCAGCTAGTGTTCAGTTGGTTATTCCAAATGATTTCTCCAAAATTAAGTTGTAAATCCAGACTGGTCCTGGGAGGAAGTTAGTGTAACCTCCACTTACTTCTCCGTGATCTTGGATCTCCCTACACATACTTTTACTTTCTTCTTTCTGGAATATGTTCAAGGTTAGGTCACTCAGAGGTTGTTCAACACAGGAGGCAGTGTAATGATGTAGAAAGCACACTGGAAATCCAGGAGAACTGAGTATTAGTGACAGCTCTGCAGTTAAGTCCCTGTGACTTTGTGAGAATCACATTACTTCTGGGCTGCAGATTTTATACCTATGAAATTAGAATGACAAGTCCCATGAAATCTTTTCTAGCATTTTCATTCAATATTATAGAAACCTTAATGTTCCCTTTGGTGGATCCCAGGGTTCCCTTCTAAATTACTCATTTGGCAATTAAGACTAAAATTTAAGGGACATTCAGTCTCACAGGTGGTATTCCTTGGTAGCTCTAGGTCTAGTTTACAGACTTAATCAGTTCAAGACTTGGATGGGATTGATGAATACCAAGGGATTCAAGCTGTGGGGGCAGAATCAAGTAACAAAATCTACAAGAGATTGACAGGGTTCTTGTTTTTAATAATTTATTTATTTATTTGTATGTTTATTTATTTATTTTATTTTTAGAGATAGGGAAAGGAGAAAGAGAGGAAGAGAAACATCACTGTGTGGTTGCCTCTCACTTGCGCCCCCAACTGGGGACCTGACATGCAACTTAATAATGTGTCCCTACTGGGAATCAAACCAGCGACACTTGGCTTGCAGGCTGACACTCAATCCACTGAGCCACCGCAGCCAGGTTGACAGGGTTCTTAATCTCTTCAATTATCTTGACTCTTGGGGTCTAAGGGAAGCTTAAATGAAAATAAATACCTCCTGTTTTCCCAGCCTCTTCAGAATCTCTGTGGATGTCACAGTGACTCTAGTGCTGTGGGAGTTCAGGTTTTAATGTTTCCCACCTAACTCCAAATGACACTAGTGTTTAATAATTGAATTTTCATCTTGTTATGCTCTGCCTGTAAAGACCTCTGGAATAGGTGATTCACCTTGGTGATTAATATGAATCTTTCTCCACTATTTGACACCAACAAAATCCAAGAATTTCAGAACTTCTGCACATCAGATCAATAGAACAAGAAGTATTTTATAATGAAAGAACGACAAGTGCTCATCAAGTGGTAGTTGATTAAAGAAATACAGTTTTATGAAAGCAACATTAGCTAAGGAATGCCACTGTGAATAATTTCTATGCATTCTTCAGATATGATTTCAAAAGTAACTTGTTCCAACACTGAAGAAGTTATATCCCTATTACTTATTCTTTTAGTATGCTATTCCTGTCTCTCATAGTGGTGTTGACCATTGCAATTATATATGTGCATATTTGAGTGCCTTCTGCGCCAAGCCCCAACCTAATTTGTAATATTCACTGAGGGCAAGAACTACATTGTGTTTTCTTTGTTAGAGCACCCCCAATGCCTGATACTATGCTGCCATGTAGTAGGCACTGATTAAATGTCTGTGGAATATACAAATATTGCTCTTTTGATTTTTCAAGCTGAAATAGAGTATAGGCCCTGGCTTTGGAGTCAGACAAAAGTAATGAAATTTTGGATCCACCACATAGTAACTATACAGTCTTGAGCAAGGTTTTTCTCACTTTTAAAACAGTTTCCTCATCTGAAAAATAGAATAAATTCATTGAGTTGTTACAAAAGACCATGAGATTATGCATGTTAAATGTCTGGCACAAAATAAGTATTCAATGAACACTAAAGATTTTTCATTTTGTTTCCCTTTATTAACAGGTATATGTTTCTCTGAGGCTATCCTGACTCCAAAGCCCTGGCTTGGTTGGAAACTCCCTGTCCCACAGAGGCTTCAGGACCGCAACAGAACAAATTTATTCAGGACACTGCATTTTGTCTGGAGGGATGGTAAGTAGCTAATCTCACTAATGGAGAAGAGCACAGAATTCTTGTGTTCCATGCCTTTTATTGAGGAGGGGATTCGGGAGATACAAGGTCAAGACTTATGAATCATCAGTAAGCTTTTAGACGCTTGGGTTACAGTTGACAGTTACTAGTTACAGATATCAATATAGATAATACAGTGACAAGTCTGTGTCAAGGTCTATTAAAATTCTTGATGCCATGCTGACATCACGTGCAACAGTTCCTACATTTTTAGCTACAGATTGTTTATAGTTAACTAAGAGACTAGAAAAGTGGAGCAAGGTCTAAAGCATAATATGCATTCTTTAAATCCAATTCCCATGGGAACCCTCTGAGTGACCTTCGGTCCTGTCTGCCTCTTAGCCTTCCAGTTTTCAATTGAGACTTAGAGCCCTCCCTGGGGGGGGGGGCTGGCTCATGGCTTGGGCTACAATTCCCAAAACTACAAGGAGCGGTCCCCTACATTTCCCAAGTTCACCTGCCTGCCTAGATACTTTATTAATTTCCTACTGCTGCTGTAAGAAACTACCACAAATTGAGGCAGTTAAAACAATTAAAATATATTCTCTTATAATTCTGGATATAAAAAGTTCAGATTGAGTTTTACTGGGTTAAAGTCAAGGGCCAGCTCCTTCTGGAAGATTGAGAGAAGTTTTCTCACCTTTTCTAGCTTCTAGAGAGTGTCTGGTTTCTTTGGTTTATGACCCCTCCTCACATCAGTGAGGTTTACATCTCTTTCACCAACTCTGACCCTCTTGCCCCTTTCTTTAACTTAATAAAATGTATTATTATTTCACTGGACTCACCCAGATATCCAAGATAATCTCTCATCTCCAGACTCTTAACTTAATCACATCTGCAAAGTCCCCTATGCCATATATCCTAACATAATCCCATATTTCAGGGATTAGTACATGGATATCTGGGAGGGCGGGTATTATTATTTTGCCTACCACAGATGCTTTAGAAAAGGTGTAGGTTTGATGAGACATGCATTATAGTCCCAAAGTAGGGGCTGGTGAAAGACAGCTCTTCAACTGCAGCCAAAACATATTCTCTCCTGCAGGGGAAGCTGGACAAGGACAATAATTCTCAGGGCCAGAGTTTTGGGGAAATGACAAAGCCACTGTGATCAGAACAGTCTAGTACTGGCATAAGAGCAGACATATAGACCAGTGTAACAGAATAGAAAGTCCGGAAATAAACCCAGCCCTCTATGGTCAACTAATATTTTATAAAGGAAAAAGGAACATAAAATGGAGTGAGAAGAGCCTCTTTAACAAATGGTGCTGGGAGAACTGGACCGGGATGCACAAAAAAATGAAACTAGACCACCAACTTACACCAAACACAAGAATAAACTCAAGATGGATCAAATATTTAAATGTAAGCCGTGACACCATAAAAGTCCTAGAGGAAATCATAGGCAGAAAAATTTCAGAAATCCCACGTAACAATATTTTCATGGATACATCTCTTAAGGCAAGAGAAATAAAGAAAAAAGTAAACAAATGGAACTACATTAAACTAAAGAGTTCCTGCTCAGCAAAAGAAAACATCAGCAAGATGAAAAGGAAACCAACCATATACAAAAACATATTTGCTAATATCACAGACAGGGACTGATCTCCAAAATATATAAAGAGTTTATATGACTCAACATGAGGAAAACAAACAACCCAATTAAAGAATGGGCAAAGGACCTGAAAAAACACTTCTCCGAAGAGAACATACAGAAGGTTCATAGACACATGGAAAAATGCTCAACATCATTAGCCATCAGAGAGATGCAAATAAAAACCACAGTGAGGTACCACTTTACACCAGTCGGAATGGCCATCATTAACAAATCAATCAACAAGTGCTGGTGAGGATGTGGACAAACGGAAACCCTGCTGCACTGTTGGTGGGAATGCAGACTGGTGCAGCCACTATGGAAAACTGTATGGAATTACCTTAAAAAAACTGAAAATGGAACTGCCTTTTGAACCAGCGATTCCACTGCTAGGACTATACCCAAAAAATCCTAAAACCATAATTCAAAAGAACTTATGCACCCCTATGTTCATAGCAGCCCTATTTACAATAGCTAAGTGTTGGAAACAGCCTAAGTGCCCATCTGTAGATGAGTGAATCAAAAAACTGTTACATTTACACAATGGAATACTATGTAGCAGAGAGAAAGAAGGAACTCCTGCCATTTGAGACAACATGGATGGAACTAGAGAGAATTATGCTTAGTAAAATAAGCAGGCAAAGAAAGCAAAATACCATATGATATCACCTAGTACAGGAAACTAAAGAACAACACAAACAAACAAACTAAATTGGACAAAAAGCAGAATAGCAGCCAATAGGGGGGAGGGGAGAGGGAGAGAATGGGGATAAGTAATTGAAGGGTTTAGTCAAGGAACGTGTATAAATGACTCATGGACATGGACAACGGGGAGGGATATGATTGTGGGAGAGGGGATAAGCTGGGTTGGGGGGAGCAATGGGGAAAATGGGATAACTGTAATTGAAAAACCAAAAAATAAAAGATAAAACAATTTATAGCTACTATTGTTATTATTATTAACTCCATCTTACAAATATTACAGTCAGTGAATGCCCCTACTTGAAACTGTGGTACATTAACACAATGGAGTACTATGCAGGAGAAAGAAAGAAGAAAATCCTACCTTTTGTGACAGCATGGATGGAACTGGAGAGTATTGTGCTAAGTGAAATAAACCAGGCAGTGAAAGACAAATACCATATGATCTCACCTATAAGAAGAACCTAATGAAAAAAACAAACAAACAGGGAAAATAGAACTGAAGGCATGGAAACAAGGAACAGACTGACAGTGACCAGAATGGAGGGTAGAGGGGGAGAATGAGGAAAATAAGTGGAAGGGTCTAGTAAAAGAACATGTATAAATGTCCCATGGACATGGAAAACAGGGTGGCAATTGACTGTGGGATTGGCAGCTGGACTGGGCAAGGGAGAGCAAGGGGGGGAAATTGGAACAACTCTAAAAGAACAACAATAAAAAATGCAAAAAATAAATGAAAATGGTAGCATAATAAAAAAGAATATGCATTAAAGAAGTATAAGCAACATAGATTAAGACTACTGAGTGAACCTAGACATTTTATTATTTTGCTTTCTTATTCTAAAAAGGCATTTTTCTCTTGAAATTTAATTGTAATAAGGGTGTGATCTCCCCTCCGCCTCCAGCTTTGAACATGCCCCAATCTCTTTTTCTCTCTTACCCTATTATTGCATCCATGAGTTTGCTGATTTTAATGACTTAAAAATGTCCTAGAGCATATAATGACCTGACCTGTGGCTGAACAATCTGGTCCCTAAGGATTGGAAACACCAACGAGCTAGGAATAAAGTCAAGCTGTGACTGGACAGTTTGCAAGTTTAGGCTTGAGATAAAGGCAAAGCCTGTGAACTGGGTTAGCTCTTGGTTTGAGTATAGCTACTCGGCACTCACTTCAGTTTTTCTCTTGGCCCATTGGCTACAGCATTTTCTGACATAGTCCAAATATGAGGGCTAGTCTCAGGAATGGAAGTCAACTGTTTGAACATGCAACTCAGCACCACTTCTCTTTTCCCCAGCATTTGTCTATGTTACCATGTGCCTCTCTTCATTCATTTACTTATTTATTTATGTGTTCAGGAAATATTTGTTTAGTACCTATAATAGAATTAGCCAGATACTGAGATAGGCCCTAGTGTTATAGCAGTGAACAAGGTTGAGTGATATTGATCTGAAGGAGCTGACAGTCTAGTGGGGGAGAAAGAAAAAAATTAAGTAAAATAATAAATTTGCATATGTGCTATAGAGTTAAGAAACAAACAGTTTAGCTCAAGAAGGAAGATTGGAGGGTGGAAAGAGTTATAGTCATCAGTGAAGGCCTCTGAAGAGCAAACATTTATGCTGAGAGTTTTAAGAGAGAAGGAGCTAACCAGACAAAAGAAAATGGGAAAAGCCTTGCAGATAGAAGGAATAGTATGTGCAAAGATCCTGAGACAATAAAGAGATTAGAGTTTTTGAGGCATATCAAGAAAGCTATGTATGGCTAGAGTCCAGTGAACAAGGGGAAAAGTCGTAGTAGATAATACTGGGCAGATAGAAAGTGGCTGTGGTAAAGACTTTGGATCTTACACTTATCATATTTGGCAGTTATTGGAAGCTGTGGAACAGAATAGTTACTAATTTAGCCTGATTTAAAAAAAATCATTCTGGATGCTTGGCTGAAAATGAAACACGAGGGCAAAGATGGGAGCAGAGAGAATATTTAGGATATAATTTAAGTGAAGATGACAGTGACTTGGACTAGAGATGTCATGGTGAAGAGGTAGAGAAACAGACAGAATCAACATATATTCGGGGAATATAAGTGACAGTGTTTGCTAGTAGACTGAACACAATGGTGAGAGAAAGAGAGCCATGAAGTATAAATATATTTGGAGTTTGGAAAAGCACTCCAATCTCTAGAGACTTCTGTAGTAGGATAAAGTGAGTGAAGAGTGACCACTGTGGTGAAAAAGAAAATAAGGAGTGCGGCTCCCCGAGTCAAGGGTTTCTGAGAGGGTAAATAAGATGAGAAGAGAGAAGTATCCATTGGTTTAGGCAATACAGATGTTATTGGTGATCTTTGGTAGCCTGATATCCTTAGCATGGGAATAAGACACTTAGGAATGGAGGAATTGGAGACAGTGAGTATAGACAAATATTTTGAGTATTTTAGCTGTAGAAGGGAGGTGAGAAGTAGGAAGTTGGTAATGGAGAGAAATATGTAGTTTTGAGAGAGTTGTTCTTTATGTTGGGAGATAGTAATGCCAGAAAAGTAGAGCCAGGGAAGGAGTGAAGGCTTTGAGGAGCCCAGGAGGAGGATAAAACCCAGAATCCCAGTGGAATTGTTTCATTGGGGACAAGGAAAGCCAAGGCCTCCACTGAAAACAGAAGAGAAAATAAAAGGATTCAAATGTGGTGAATTTCCAGGTTTGGGTGTGGGAAAGTGATGAAATTCAAGCTCAATGATACTGGCTTCATTCATTAACTCAGCATATTATTTTGAGCATCACTTATATGCCAGGCACTACCCTAAGGTCTGAGGAAATAGCAGAGAATAAAACAGATAAAAATATCTCTCTCCGTGGAATTAAAATTTTGGTGAAACTAAGATTGAGTTTGGAAGAGATGCTGAAATGTCTGAGAAAATAAAAGGCAGCTAGAGGAAAAGAATGGGATCATATACCTGTGCACTTAATTGTCAGTTGCAGGTCTGGAGCTCTCTTCTGAGCCATGTAGCTCCAGGTTCACTATACTGGCTAATTCATGCACCTTCTGCTTCTAAACATGGATAACTTAAGCTGCTGTTTACTCCTCCTTGAGTTCAAGCTTCCCTGAGTATATTAGATGTGCAGAAGAGGAGAAACAAATACAACCCAAACTCTAGATAATGCCCTGCTATATCAGTTAGGAGTTACGTATGGTATGTCTTGATAATGGGAATATGTGCAAACTCTATTAAAGATTTTCTGTCCACAGACCCTTGGCTGTCAATTTTTACTTCAGAAACAGTAAATTAAAATACACCAAAACTGCATGTCACTGTGTCCAATTGCAGGTACTGAGTACACAATGTGTGCCACAAGTTGCCTATGATCCTCCTTCAAAACCTGCACCTGATCTGAGTAAATATAAACTTTCCACTATTTATTTGTGTAGTTTGAATTTGTATGGGTGCATATGACTTTCATAATAGTAAAAAAACTTTAAGAAAATACTGCCCCTAAGTTGCACAATGGATACTTCTCTCTCCTCTATTCTCCTAGACTTGCATTATAAAGGGATATTATTATAAGAAATAGAATGTAATATGTACGATGAGATAATGTCAAGGATATATTAGTTGATTTTTTCCTGATATTTCCTCTCCTTGCATTTCCCCTCAATTAAGTATCTAGAACTACACTGCCCAATATGACGGTCACAAGCCACATATGGCTATTGGACATTTGAAATTTGGCTAGTCCAAACTGAGACATGCCACAAGTGTGAAATATACACTAAATTTTAAAGCCTTCATATAAAAGAATAAAGTAGTTAATTAATAATTTTAATATTACTTGGATGTTGAAATATTTGGGATATAGTAAGATCAAGGAAAATATAATGAAATTAAATTATCTTGTTTTTTCCTTTAAAAAATGTGGCTACTAGAAAAACTGCAATTTCTTTTTTAAATTTATTTTTATTGTTTTTCTATTACAGTTGACCCACATTTTTCTCCATTGTCCCCCCTTCTAAACCCACCTCTTCTCCCACAGTCAATATCCACCCCATTGTCCATGTCCAAGGGTCATTTATACTAGTCCCTTGACTAGACCCTACCCCGGCTTACTCCCCCTCTCTCCCTCTCCCCTCCCCTCTGCTAACTGTTAGTCTGCTCCTTGTTTACATGCCTCTGGATCAATGTTGCTTGTTTGTTTGTGTTGTGCATTCGTCTCCTGTACCAGGTGATATCATATGGTACTTTTTCCCTGTTGCCTGGCTTATTTCACTAAGCATAATTCTCTCTAGTTCCATCCGTGTTGTCGCAAATGGCAGGAGTTCTTTCTTTCTGCTGCATGGTATTCAATTGTGTAAATGTACCACTGTTTCTTGATCCACTCATTTACAGATGGGCACTTAGGCTGCTTCTAGCACTTGGCTATTGTAAATAGTACTGCTATGAACATAGGGGTGCATAGGTTCTTTTAAATTGGGGTATTAGGATTCTTCAGGTATAATCCTAGCAGTGGAATCACTGGTTCAAAAGGCAGTTCCATTTTTTTTCTTCTTGAGGAAATTCCATACTGTTTTCCATATGGGTTGCACCAGTCTGCATTCCCATCAATAGTGCACTAGGGTTCCCATTTCTCCACCTCCTCACCAGCACTTGTTTGTTTATTTGTTAATAATGGCCATTCTGACTGGTGTAAAGTAGTATCTCATTGTGGTTTTTATTTGCATCTCTCTGATAGCTAGTGATGTTGAGCATTCTTTCATATGCCTGTAGACCCTCTGTATATCCTCCTTGGAGAAGAGTTTGTTCAGGTCCTTGGCCCATTTTTTAATTGGGCTGTCTGTCTTCTTTGTATTGAGAACTTTTTTTTTAAATGTTTTTTATTGATTATATTGTTACAACAGTTCCAATTTTCTCCCCCTTGTTCCCCTCCACCCAGCTCCCCCCTCCCCCAGCAATCCCCCCCAAGTCCATACCCCTGGTTCGTAAAAATTAACTATCACCCCCCTCTCAAATATTAGGACCCTTTGTAATCTTGTAAAGGACAATGGGCGAAGGTCTCAAGCTCCTCTAGCTGCTTCAAGCTGGACATGGTCATCGTCCTACCTACCCTTGGGTCCAGAAAACCCTAATAATAGTGGGGGTGTGGAGGGGAGGGTGGCCTTCCCACATGGGGAAGGATCGTGCAGACTCCAGGTCAGTTGGCTGTCTCCGGTCAACGGTGTGCTTGGTTTAACAGGCTGGTGTCCTTGTTGTGTTCTGGGGGCAACAGATTTGGCGAAAAGGGTTAAAAGACATCATTCAATCCATAACTACTAGATGACAAAAGGCAGGGATTAATTTTTCAATGTTTCATATTAGGGAAAAAAAAAAAAAAAAGCTTCTTTGTAAGAAGGTGTGCTAGGCACATCTCGCCTGTCCAAAACCCTTTTGCCCATTATACTTAGTTTGGGCTGAGGTAAATAGTTTAGGTTTTTCCCCCTCTCAGACCTCTGGGCCTTTTCTGTCCAAGCCATTAGGATAGAAAAGAGAAACCCGTTTTAAAGTGAAGCCCACAGACCACCCCATTCTTCCCCAACGCAGCCATTTAGTTCAGCCAAACCGTTGAGTCTCAGGAGGCAGCGCTGCAGAGAGGATTAAGTGAGGCTTATGTGTACAGATAATCACTCAGGTAATGCGATCATAGGCTTATGTCCTTTGAAAACAAAAAACACGTGTTAATTTATGTAACATAACCCGCAAACAACTCTCTAAATCTGGAGAAGAAACTTTTAAGACGGTTAGTTGCCCTGTTTTATACTCTACTACTGATCATTGTGATTTTCCTTGAATAATAATTTTTCTCCCTAAGGTTACCCTCCTTGTCTTTAAAGGGACTACATTAAGTCAATTTTTAATTTATCCTGTTCGTTTGCATAAACATAACAAGAGCAGCAAATGATCACTTATGATCTTTAGTTCTGCTTTGCTGGAACTTACCCAAGGAATATTTGGGGTGACCTTCAGTCTGTTCTTCAAGGCACAGAAGCTGTGCCACATATCTGGCATTCATCCTTGCCTGTACACACCTGTTTTTTCCAAGTCTTTCTGGTCTTTCCTTGTGCCTTAAGGTCCCTTCTAGCCATCTTTCAGGAAAACAACCTTCGTTCCTTCCCTGGAAAGATTGCTCTGGACCGCACAACCAACCATGGTACCAGGGCTTTTATCTCACGGGCTTTTATTACCTTTGAAAGTCATTCCCAGTTCCTCAGGGCTTTCTGGTAACAATCTGAGCCCAAGTGTGTTTCCTTTAGGCATGACATTCCAGTCAAAGATTTGGTAAAAAAAAAAAAAAAAAGGAACCTCTGTTGACAACTGGTCTTATTAGTTCTATGCAAAGGAACTTATGTCATTACTTACTTGTTTAGAATGCCAAACTCTGGAGGGATCAAATAGGGAGAAAAATATACAACGTGAAGGAAAATCTTTGTCCTAATATTCACTGAACAGGCATTTCCATTCTTCATATTTTCATTTTTCCCCCACTAAAAAATTTTTGTTTGTTTTTCCATTACAGCTGTCTCACTTTTTTAGCCCTCCTGTTTCCCTGCACCCTGTCCCTCCCCTCCCCCACATTTAGTCCCCATTCAGTTGCACCTGTCTGTAGGTCATTCATATATATATAGATTTTTTAACTTGACCCATCCCCTTACACCTTTCTTTTCCTCCCCCCCACCCCCCTTGTTACTGTTAGTCTACTTCTTCTTTACATACCTCTGGTTCAATTTTGCTCATTTGTTTGTGTTGTTCATTAGTTTTCTGTAATAGGTGACAGCATAAGGTATTTTTCTTTTGTTGCCTGGCTTATTTCGCTAAGCATAATTTTCTCTAGTTCCATGCATGTTGTTGCAAATGACAGAAGTTCCTTCTTTCTTTCTGCTACATAGAATTCCATTGTGTAAATGTACCACAGTTTTTTGATCCACTCATCCACAGATGGGCATTTAGGTTGTTTCCAGCACTTGGCTATTGTAAATAGTGCTGCTATGAACATTGGAGTACATAGGTTCTTTTGAATTGGTGTTTCGGGATTTTTTGGATATAATCCTAGCAATGGAATTGCTGGTTCAAAAGGCAGTTCCATATTTAGTTTTTTGAGGAAATTCCAAACTGTTTTCCACAGTGGCTGCACCAGTCTGCATTCCCACCAGCAATGCACCAGGGTTCCTGTTTCTCCTCATCCTCTCCAGCACAAGTTGTTTGTTGATTTGTTGATGATGGCCATTCTGACTGGTGTGAGGTGGTATCTCATTGTGGTTTTTATTTGCATCTCTCTGATGGCTAGTGATGTTGAGCATACTTTCATATGTCTATGGGCCCTCTGTATGTCTTCTTTGGAGAAGTGTTTGTTCAGCTCCTTTGTCCATTTTTTAATTGGGTTGTCTGTCTTCTTGGTGTTGAGTCGTATGAGTTCTTTATATATTTTGGAGATCAATCCCTTGTCTGAGATGTCATTGGCGAATATATTTTCCCATATGGTTGGTTTCCTTTGCATCTTGCTGATGTTTTCTTTAGCTGAGCAGAAACTTTTTAGTTTGAAGTAGTCCCATTTGTTTATTCTTTCCTTTATTTCCCTTGCCTTAGGAGATATATCAGTGAAAATGTTGCTACGTGGGATATCTGAAATTTTCCTGCCTATTTTTTCCTCTAGGACTTTTATGGTGTCACGGCTTACATTTAAGTCTTTGATCCATTTTGAGTTTATTCTGGTGTATGGTGTGAGCTGGTGGTCTAGTTTCATTTTTTTGCATGTCCCTGTCCAGTTCTCCCAACACCATTTGTTGAAGAGGCTCTTTTCACTCCATTTGATGTTCTTTCCCCCTTTGTCAAATATTAGTTGACCATATGAACCTGGGCTTATTTCTGGGCTCTCTATTCTGTTCCATTGATCTATATGTCTGTTTTTATGCCAGTACCAGACTGTTTTGATTACCGTGGCCTTGTAGTATAGTTTGATATCGGGTATTGTGATTCCTCCTACTGTGTTCTGCCTCAAAATTGCTGTGGCTATTCGGGCTCTTTTTTGGTTCCATATAAATTTTTGAAGTATTTGTTCTAGGTCTGTGAAATATGTTGCTGGTATTTTAATAGGGATTGCATTGAATCTATAAATTGCTTTGGGTAGTATGGACATTTTAATGATGCTGATTCTTCCCATCCATGAGCATGGTATATGCTTCCATTTATTTGTATCTTCTTTAATTTCTTTCTTCAGTGTTATGTAGTTTTCTGTGTACAGGTCTTTTACCTCTTTGGTTAAGTTTATTCCTAGGTATTTTATTTTTCTTGTTGCTATGATAAATGGGATTTTTCTTTCAGTTTCTATCTCTGAGTTTTTATTGTTGGTGTATAAAAATGCCTTCGATTTCTTAATATTGACTTTGTATCCTGCTATTTTGCCGAATTCACTTATTAGATTGAGTAGTTTTTTTGTGGAGTCTAAAGGATTTTCTATGTACACTACCATGTCATCTGCAAATAATGACAGTTTTACTTCCTCTTTTCCAATTTGGATGCCTTTTATTTCTCTTTCTTGTCTGATTGCTGTGGCTAGAACTTCTAAGACTATGTTGAATAGGAGTGGAGAGAGCGGACATCCTTGTCTTGTTCCTGATCTCAGGGGGAATGCTCTCAGTTTTTGCCCATTGAGTATGATGTTGGCTTCAGGCTTCTCATATATGGCCTTTATTATGTTGAGGTATGCTCCCTCTATTCCCATTTTGCTGAGAGTTTTTATCATAAATGGGTGTTGTACTTTATCAAATGCTTTTTCCGCATCTATTGATATGATCATGTGGGTTTTGTCTTTCATTTTGTTTATGTGGTGTATCACGTTTATTGATTTGCGAATATTAAACCATCCTTGCATCCCTGGGATGAATCCTACTTGATCGTGGTGTATGATCTTTCTAATGTGTTGCTGGATCCTGTTTGCCAATATTTTGTTGAGGATTTTAGCATCTATGTTCATCAGCGATATTGGTCTGTAGTTTTCTTTCTTTGTTGTGTCTTGACCTGGTTTTGGAATTAGGGTTATACTGGCTTCATAGAACGAGTTTGGGAGTCTTCCCTCTTCTTGTTTCTTTTGGAATAGTCTGAGGAGCATAGGAGTTAGTTCTTTCCTAAATGTTTTGTAGAATTCACTTGTGAAGCCATCTGTTCCTGGGCTTTTGTGTGCTGGGAGTTTTTTGATTACTGCTTCAATTTCATTAGCTGTTATTGGTCTATTCAGACTTTCTGCTTCTTCTTGATTCAGTTTGGGCAGACTATAGTTTTCCAGGAATCTGTCCATTTCCTCTAGGTTGTCAAATTTCTTGCCATACAGTTGTTCGTAATAATTTCTTATAATTCTTTGTATTTCTGTGGTATCAGTTGTGATTTCTCCTCTTTCATTTCTGATTTTATTTATTTGGGTTCTCTCTCTTTTTTTCTTGATGAGCCTGGCTAAAGGCTTGTCAATTTTGTTTATCTTTTCAAAGAACCAGCTCCTACTTTTGTTGATCTTTTGAATTGTTACTTTAGACTCTATGTCGTTTAATTCTGCTCTGATCTTGGTGATTTCCCTCCTTCTACTGTATCTGGGTTTTGCTTGTTGTTCTTCCTCTAGTTCTTGTAGCTCTAGGGTTAAATTTTTTATTAGAGATTCTTCTACCTTTTTTAGGTAGGCTTGTATTGCTATGAACTTTCCTCTTAAGACTGCTTTCGCTGTATCCCATAGGTTTTGGGTTGTTGTGTGTTCATTATCATTGGTTTCCAGGAACATTTTAGTTTCTTCCTTGATGTCATTGTTAACCCATTCATTATTTAATAGCATGTTATTCATTCTACATGAGTTTGAATGTTTTTGAGTTTTTTCCTTGAGGTTGATTTCCAATTTTAAGGCATTGTGATCTGAGAAGATGCTTGATATAATTTCAATTTTCTTGAATTTATTGAGGCTCGTTTTGTGTCCTACCATGTGGTCTATCTTTGAAAATGTTCCATGTGCACTTGAGAAATATGTATATTTTGCTTCTTTGGGGTGTAAACTTCTATATATATCGATTAAGTCCATTTGATCTAAAGTGTTGTTCAGTGCCTCAATATCTTTGGTGTTTCTTTGCTTTGAAGATCTGTCCATTGTTGACAATGGGGTGTTAAAGTCCCCTACGATGAGTGTGTTGCTGCCTATATCTTTCTTGGAGTCTTTCAAAATTTTCCTTACATATTTGGGTGCTCCTAAGTTGGGTGCATATATATTTATAAGGGTTATATCTTCTTGATGGATTTTTCCCTTAAGTATTATGAAATGCCCTTCTTTGTCTCTTTTTATGGACTTTGCTGTGAAATCTGTTTTGTCTGATATAAGTATTGCTACCCCGGCTTTTTTTTCATGTCCATTTGCTTGGAATAGATTTTTCCATCCCTTTACTTTCAGTCTGTGTAGATCTTTTGTTCTAAGGTGGGTCTCTTTTTTTTTATGCAAAAATCCAGGTTTTATTTTTTTACTTATTCTTACATGGGTGAGAAATGATGCCAGGAACTTAAGCAATAACTTTTTTCTACCAATCAGCTGAACAAAAACACAATATGGCGTATTCACTAGGCAAGACTTGCTTCCTTACATTTCACGTGAGAATGCAGTATTACCCTTTCCAGAACAAAACGACCAGTTTACTAAGGGACCATCTTTCGAGGAAGTGTATAATAAACACATTTTATTTAAATAAACCCTCCAGTAGGAGAATTCACTGCCTTTGCTTAGAATAAGGCTCTGTCACGTTATCTGGGCAGCTCACCAACATGTCCTTATTTAAAACATCGATATTTCCACATGCTAGTTCCCAGAAGGGCTTTCCAGTCTCAAAATTCGCTGTCTCCTTTGGCCTGCTTCTCTCTTGACTGTACCCAGGCTTTATTAATGGTTCGCTTCATATCATCATCTCCATCTTCATAAATTTTCTTTAGAACATTCATTAGTCCCCCACTAGGATCTGTCTCAGCGTCATAGGAAGGCTTTTCTTTGTCTTTGCACTCTCTCCACCTGAGTCAGGTAGTCCCACCGCATGTTTTCCGCTTTCTTCCTACATAAGATAATCACTGTATCTGTCTTTACTTTTTTTGAACTGCCTTCCACAGAGATGGGTTTCAAGAGATTGTTCACAATCATGGAGTAATTCTTCCCATTTAGATTCTTTACCAAAAGATCAAATGACCTCTCTGTGAAATGGACCTGCACGTTCTCAGTGGGGATCTGATGGACTCCAGTTAAGTTGATGTAGATTTTCACAAACTTATCTGACTGATCCCATCCGTAATTACTGATTTTCACTGTGTAGCCCGTTGTGATGGGAGCAACCAGGGCAGCTGGCTTCTCATTGTCAAGAGGGTCCGCTTTCCTCTGTGATTTCTGCTGCATCTTGTTCTTGATTTCTGTCTCAACCTTGGATTTTTCAGCTGTAAGAGCATCACGTACTCTCTTTCTCGTGGCCTTTTCCAGCAGCACCTTGACCTCTTCTAGATCTTTCTGTAGCTCCTCCACCGCTGAAGCCATGGTCGGGCCGGGCCGGGGATGGCGCGAGATGCAGCGCGGCCGGGGCGGGAAGGGGAAAGGACGCGCCCGCTCGCTGCGCAGGACCCGCACGGATGGCAGCGCCTGCAGCCCGCGCGCACAACGCCCCCTGCGTGACACCGCGGCCCGCCCACCTCGCGCGGCACCTCTGGAACCTTCGCGAGTTCGGCGTCACAGCCCCGCACCCCTCCCGGCGCCGCCGCTTCCCTCGCCCCGCCCCGCCGAGCGGGTAAGGTGGGTCTCTTGTAGACAGCATATATGTGGGTCATTCTTTCTAATCCATTCAGCTACCCTATGTCTTTTAATTGGAGCGTTTAATCCATTTACGTTTAAGGTTATTACTGATAAGTACTTATTCATTGTCATTTTCCCCCTTTGTACTCGTGTTCTTCTCTGTTTCTCTCTGTTTCTTTGTCTTCTTAGAGCAGACCCTTTAGCATCTCTTGCATTGCTGGTTTGGTGGAGATGTATTCTTTTAGTATTCCTTTGTCTGAGAAACTCCTTATTTCGCCTTCCATTTTGAATGAGAGCCTTGCTGGGTAGAGTATTCTTGGTTGTAGGCCTTTGTTTTTCATTACTTGGAATATTTTTTGCCATTCCCTTCTGGCTTGTAGTGTTTCTGCTGAGAAATCTGAGGATAGCCTTATTGGAGCTCCCTTGTATGTTATTAGTTGTTTCCCTCTTGCTGCTTTCCTCTCTTTGTCTTTGGATGTTGCCATTTTAATTATGATGTGTCTTGAGGTGGGCCTGTTGGGGTTCATCTTCATTGGGACCCTCTGTGCCTCCTGGATTTGCGTGACTCTTTCTCTCCTCATGTGAGGGAAGTTTTCTGTCATTAGTTTTTCAAAGAGGTTTTCTATCCCTTGCTCTTCTTCTTCTCCTTCTGGAATTCCAATGATACGGATATTGTTACGTTTCATGTTGTCCTGCAGCTGTCTTAGAACCTCTTCAGTCTTGTTCAGTCTTTTTTCATTTTGTTGCATTGTCTGGGAGTTTTTGTGTACGTTGTCCTCCAGCTCGCTGATCCGATCTTCTGCTTCCTCTAGCCTGCTTTTAATTCCTTCTACTGTGTTCTTCAATTCAGAGATCGTATTCTTCATTTCCTCCTTGCTCTTATTGATAGCTTCCATGTCCTTTTTGATGCTGGTATAATTCTCAGTAAGTTCCTTATAGTTCTTCTGGAGTTCACTGTAGTTTTTCTGGAGTTCTTTGTAGTTTCCGCTGAGCTCATTTAGCTTCTCCATAATCCATGTTTTAAATTCTGTATCTGATATTTTGCTCCCCTCTATTTCATTTAGCACTCTTTCTGGGGATTCTACCTTTCCTTTTGATGGGGGGTTGTTTCTCTGTCTCCCCATTTTTGTGATTCCTTTTGTTTGTTGGTGCTTCTTGGAATGATCAGTTCTTCCTGGATCTGCCTCTGGTAGCGTCAGATCATGTACCAGACTGGCCTTAGGCAGCGTGTTGGAGACTTCCAGGGATCTACTGCCTTTGTCTCTCTTCTTTAGTTGTTACTATACTCAATCTGTGATCAGCTGTCAGGCTTAAGGACCGTGGGTGTGGCAACTTAATTCCTGTAGGCAGGGCTTTTATTTCCCCTTAGTATTACACCACTTGGAGGGGGATGGTCTGTCTGCTGTACTGGGGCTGAGTCAGCACTGGCTGGTCCTGGGAGGGGGTTAGTGTAGCTTCCACTTACTCCTCCGCCCTCCTGGATCTTCGTCTGTGTTGTCCTTGATGATATTTCTTTAATCTGTCTGGTTGTATTTCAGCTACTTTTTGGTGGATCTTTTTCTCTGGTTAGTTGATTGAGAGTCACTCTGCCCACCTTGTCTTGAGATCTTTTGTGAAGGTGCTGCTAAAACATAATTACACAACCCAGGCAAGAAACCCACACCCTCCAATGTCTCCCCCAAATACAATCCCACTATAGGCTGCAAATGAGCCCGTGTTAATATACTTGTGGAGATACTGGGACTCTTATTTCGTAGGAGAAACAGAAAGGAGTTGTTTTAAATGAAGGAAGGGTAATTTTTTAGCTGGAAGTTGATAGACTATTAATATTAGCAATTGGGATCAAGGTTATGTAAGAGAGCAATTAACACTTACACTGTCTGTTTGAAAAGGAGGGGAGGGTTACAGTGTGGAGTGTGAAAGTTGAAGTGTATAGTATTAGGATTATATAATCGGTATATACTATATGATTAGCGTGGGAGGTAGGGTAGACACAACAGACATCCAGGTAGACAGACAGCCAGAAATTGAAAGAGAGGGCTGGGGAGGTTAGAAGGTAGGAAATAGATTGAGAGAGAATTTTTTGAGGATAAAAATACAGAGTAGAAAATAGCAAGACAGGAAGGGAGAGAGGAAAGAGAGAGAGAAAGTAGAGAAGAGAAGGGTAGGAGAGAGAACAAAAGAAGAAGGGGAGGTAGAAGAGAGGGGACTGGATTAAAATTCTTTTTTAAATTATGTGTTATAAAAAAGATTAGGAGATTAAAACATGATATCGTCGGCAGCCGTCCGTCTCGAGAGACGATGGTGTAGCTTCTTAAGAGTCTATCTGCACCGCCGAGAATGGCTGTGCAGTCCGACTCGGGAGTGACACGGTATCTGTCTCCTCCCGTGTTGAATCGACATCTTGCAATGTTGCTGGAGTGTCCTCTCCAGTGAAGCTGAAGCTACAGAGCCTGGGCAGGGTGATATGGAGGGTCTGCTGTTGCCCATGCAGCAGACCCCCCCTCTCTTCGCAGCTGAAGGGTCCAAGGGAAAGACGGAGTCAATACAGCTTGGCTTCAGGTGCGCCGCAGGAGTTGCCAGTGTTGACTACAACGTCAAACTGCCTTAGGGACTCCGGCTCCGGATTTTCTGTCGGGGTTTACTCCCTTAGCCTTTCCCCTGAAGAGGTATGCCACAAGGCAGCGGAGGTTTTTTGGAATCAGAGTTTTCCTTCTCTGATGTGCCCTGAAATTACAATTGTGGAAAGAGCTATGAAGGGAGGGCTTGTGTGGTACTTCAGCAGCACATGACAGGAACTCCCCATTTAACCAGGTCAAGAAGGTTTTAGGACACAGCAAAGACAAATAGGTGTTACTGACAGGGGCGAGACTTGAGCTAAGAAAGGTGCGGGAAGAGTGAGGAGATGGTGTCAGACCCCCAGCAGGAATCCACCTGTTTCTTGGAAGGTTAAGTATCAAAAGAAGAGCACAGATCCTCATCATCATGGAATAAGGAAGGAGGTAAAGTATTTAACTTAAAGATTTTAAACATTTTATTCTGAGTTAGCACAAGACTTGGGTTCCAGCCAATTATAGGGAAAAAAAGTAGATGAACAAGACAGTGTAAGAAGCTAAAAGGATAAAAAGCTGGCACAGAAAGGGAGCAAATGAATTTTCCCTTCACTTTAGAAAGCTGCTGTCTATTGCCAATGGGCAGGTGTTCGCCTGCCAGTGCCTGCCTCTAGGTACTCACTGAAAGTCAGTCCAAACTAGGACATTGCTCCTACATCTGAATTGAGCCTACAGGGGCCCTGTGGGTAGAAGCTGCGGAAGGTTTTCTGATTTGATTCCCCTTAGAAGAATGAACATATGTATGAGTGATCCACTTGATCATTCTGATCCATCAGGCCTGAGGGACTATGCAGCAGTGAATATCTCTGGCTGCCCATGGAATGGGGAGATGGGAGGAGTGGTGGAGAGAGGAGTCAATGCTGAGAAAGTGGATTAGAAATGGGACAAGATGAGCAAGCCTGCAAAGAGAAGGGAGAGCAGCACGGCTAACAAAGTGCGCATGTTCTCACAGACGTCTACAGAGTTTGAAGTGAAAAAAATCAAGGGCTTTTAGTGTTTACCCATTTGCAAAATATTTTCATGTTATTGCTACTAATCAAAAGAGAAAAATGGTTAATTACTCCTGTTGATTTCTGGCAAAACTGACTTTAAAATCAGATGCTTGTGTATCTTTTCAAAACTTCTATGCCAGGGGCTTGAAACCTGCAATTCTTTTATGTTCCCTTTCTGACAATTTGCCTTGTTTTCTCTTCTCCTCCATGGTCTTTATTTCATGGACAGGCAAGTAAATATAACTAAATTTTTCAATGCCCTTGCTGTGTCCCTCCCAGACAGCTCTTCAGGATAGCTATTCTTCAAACTCTTTATCTTCATTCTTTTGTGATACCACACTGCAGTGCAGGTGCCTGAACTAGCTAACACCTGAAGTGTCCAGCTTGCACATTTGGGTAGTCACCAGAATATTCTGTTTTTAAGGAAAACTTAATTTTAGTGGACAAAGGGCCCCGCCAAAAAAATGGTTTTACCAGTAATAGGAATTGGAAAGGTAGCCCAGACTATTGTTTAAACAGGGAGAGATCGTTTTTCTTTTACTTAAAAAAAAATCCCTTTAACAATATACCTTCAGCCAAAACTTATTTTACTTTGTACTATGTATTTGTATTATCATAAGAAATTGTGAACATAGGAAAATAGTTTGGCCTCTATTTTCCCTAAGAGGTTAATTGCATTTCTAAAAGCCCTTGTGTTTAAGTTGAGCCAGTCCACCAATAGCTGAAGAGCACTTGCTCATTGAGGACTGTGGAGCGTGGCAGGGGTATCGATATGTTGCCACCTTCAAAATGGTAAAGGAATACTAGCCATAGGAGAAGGGGGAGATGGTAGTTCATTTTGAATAAATTAAGTAGGAAGTTAAGAAGCCTTGGTGACCAGGAAATACAGGAATGGGTTAAAGAACAATTCAGATGTGGATCAGTGAGAATACAACCAGGTCAGCATCTTTACACACTAACTTGCCACCTGTTTGTCCTCTCTTCATTTTCATGTGAAATCTATAAGAACTATCTTTATCAGGTATTAGTCTGCAGAAACTCTGACCTCATCAGCAAATATGGCAATTATTTCAAAATGACAAAAGAATGTACTTCTGCCTCTTAATCTTTCCTATTTTTTATATATTTCTAAATATGCAATTATGGCTGACAGACTAAATGAGGACTTGTCACATGCCACTTTAGCTTGTCTTCTTGCATATTTTCAGCCAACATTAAAAACACATATAGTAGTAATTAAGTCTTCTTTAGAAATCATTTCTTATTGGTAATGTGCTCTTTAGATCCCTCAATGAGACCCCATCGCTTGATAAATTATTCTGTCAACAGCAGTAACAATAGCAGAGCCTGCATAATTGTAAACCCTTCCCATGCTGGTACTTGGCAAAGTAATTAACCAGCCTGATATCCTCACTTTGGAATAAGGAGGCCAACTTTAGCAGGTTTTCGGAAATACTCCTTCATTCAGTCTTCTGGGAGGAGTCACTAGTCACTTGACAAATGAGATTCTGATGTGATGGAGCCTTAGAGAAATGGTCTTGTTGCTTTAGCACCTCACCCCAGACTAATTTTTATTGAATTTGGACTGGTCATGAGGTGCTGTTGGGTATAAGTATAAAGAGAAGATCCTATTTCCTTTTGTGGTGAAACATTTTCCATTTAGTTTACTTACATTTTGATATTTTTTAAAACTTAGAATTATTCAGAGGAAAATATTATATAAATAAAAGGAGACAGATGGGTTAAAGGGGGAAAAGAATATTTAGCTCAGCTTTGGAAATCTAGGCCAATGCTGATAAAAACTGAAGAACCAAAGACTGAAACCAGATCAGTCTTACTAGAGAAAGAGCACAGGATGAAGTCTCCACAAACACAAGTGACTGACTAGACACCGTTTCCACTGGCTTCAGAAGAAAAAATTGCTTTCCAGTTAGATTTGTTCGGGTTTGATTGATTGATTGATTGATTGATTTAATGATTTGAGTCATCACTGATCAAAATGAATCACAAATGATTTTTTTATGAGAAATTTGGAGGACATTTCAAAGGCATAAAACAGATTATATCAGACCTGCCCAACACTCTACATTCATTCTGTATTTCTTATTAGATTAGCAACATTTTAAAACCTAAACTCTCACTTGGTGACATTTTCATTAGCACATCTTATTCTATGTTCTGGCTTTTAAGTTTTAATGTCTGTCTTATAAAGAAACAGAGCAGAGGCTTCTTAATCAGAAATGTATTACTTTTGATTTAATATCTTTTAAAAATCTTGTTTCATAGCTAGTCATAACTAGAATTGAAAAGAGACACAGAACACATGATGAGTACAGAGAAGGCAAGTACATATTCTGAAGAGCCAAAAATAAGGACTGTAATGGAGTGCTAAAGTACATTTTTTTTAAAATTCGGAATAAGAAACTAAAATACAATTCTTCAGCCCATGGCTGAGTCATGTAAAAGATGGTAGGCAACTTTGTTCTTATTTTCAGTTAAAAATAGAATTTACTAGAAGTTAAATTTAAACATTAAAGATGGAGAATGTGCTAAGAATCCTTGCATACTTGTACTTAAATTGGCTTCTTGAACCTTGACTTCTCTGTGTACTTTGGAAATACAAGTGTTATAATGTGGTCAGTTAGAGAGGCCTGGTAGATACAGGGAAATTCGGAGGCTCCTGGGAAGCTCTCTGGCCCTGACTCCAAGTTCTTCACCCAGTCCATCTTCTTCCTCTTAGGAATTGGGGTCTGACCTCATCCTGGGCTGGTTACTGCTCCTCTAAAGCATGCACTGCTTTTGACAACCTGAGGCTTCAAACTCTTAACTTGCTCTGCCACCCTAACTTTTCAGTCTCCCTAGACCTCCAGGCCTGGACTGCCCAATGGCTGTTTTGTAACCAGAGAATCTCTCTCAAGCTCTCCCAGGTTCCTGTGCCTGCCACACCTGTCTGCTGTCCCAGCATGCCATCCCTGCCCTAGGACTTGTGCTGACAACAATCACTAATGTTTATGGCTGTACAATAAGTAATTTTTGGCCCCCTGAGAGATGTTAAACCCTGATGTATTTCTAAAGGAGGTCTGCAGAAATAGAAGAGGCTCTTATTTGTCTGAATGGTTTCTGTCAGAGAATATACAAACTAGCTGGTGCCTGGTACTTAGAGTTAGTAAACTTCAGGTTTTATAAACATATTGACAAAAGAGAAAGGCCAAATTGTAACAAACGGTACCTAGTTTTCAAATTTATACAAAGAAAGGCCAAATTGTAACAAACAGTGCCTAGTTTTGAAATTTATACAAAATCCAAACTCTTGGATAGAAATTTGCCCTATTTTGTACCTTTAATTATCAGACATGCCTGTGTCAGACAGAAATGGACCTTCCTCCAGGTGTCCCCTGCCCCTGATACACCAGAAACCACAGCCTTCCTGGGAGGAAAAGGGGGAGCATGATTACAGAGAGGAGCAGTGTTCCCCAGAACAGCAGGTGGGAAAGTCTTCCCATTCTCATGCTGCAAAGACAGATCCCCATGACCCTTCACTCACTGACAGAAAAGGATAGTGTTCCCTTATGGTTTTTTTTTTCTAAATCAAGAAATAAGACAAGGAAAGAACCATACTTTACAAATAGTATAGTAAAGCAAGACACATAACATTACTATCTTAGCTTTTTTGCCTTTTTAATTTTTGACTAGGTAGTACATACATGCACAAAAAAGTACACAGTGAAAAGTTTCCCACCCACTCCATGTACACAGTATTCTTCCTCACCCAAACACCCTCTGTTATTACTCTCTACTCTCTTCCGTATCCTTCTGAGTGTTTTTATGCATGTGCAAGCAAACATAATTATATTTTCTTTTACCACCTCCTTTTCTTTAACACAATTAGTAGCCATATGTATGGTTCTCACTGGAATTTTTTTCACTTAATAATATACGCTGGGGATGTTCCCAATTTGTATATAGGGAGCCTCTTCTAGGTACCTAGAAAGTAGTTTCACAGCTGTGTAGTAGTGTCCCATTGAATAATGCACCATTACATACCCAGCGCTCTATTGTGGCCATTTAAAACACTTCCAGTCTTTTGTTGTTACAAACAGTGTTGTCATGCATAACCCTGTATATATGTCATTTTGCCCATGCACTAGTATGTCTATATGATAAATTCACAAAACTAGAATTCCTGAATGAAAGGGAATATAAATTTGTCACTTTAATAACAAATTACCCAACATAAAAATATGCAATTTGGGGGAATGCCTGTTTCTCAATATCAGTAAAGTTTGTTGTCAAACATTTAGATTTCTTAGCCAACATAATAATTGAAAAATGCTATCTTGGTATAAATTTAATTTGCATTTTTTATTATGACCTTGGTTGAACAGCTTATCATAGTTTAAGGGTCTTTTGTGTTTTCCTTTCTGTGACTTGTCGGTTTTGCTGTTGACATGTTAGTCTTTTTCTTTCCAGTTCCAAAGAGCTGTTTATCTTTATGTATTAAGGAATAAGCCCTTTCTCCATGATATAAATCGCAAATATTTGTTTCTATTTTGTGTTTTGGTTTTTGACTTTGCTTATGGGTGTTATGATTATTTAGTTGGTTGGTTTGGGTTTACCTTGCTCTTCATCAATTGCTTTTAATTTCTTTTGAATTTTATAACATATTTAGAAAGGTTTTTTCCATTCCATGAGGAGATCCTGCTATGTTTTCTTCTAGTACTTTAATGGGTTTTTATTTTTTTACATTAAATCTTGTATTCATTTGGAATTTATCACAACCTGTCATGTCAGCTATGAATTTAACTTTATTTTATTTTATTCGGTTTTGATTCAGGGGATTACTGAGTTGATTCAACACTGTTTGCATCATTTTACTAATCTGAGATGCCACCTTAGCATATACTAAATTGCCATAAGTACTTTCTCTGTTTATAAACTTTGATTATTCTGTTCCATTAGTCTGCCTGTTTAGTGTACGTGTGCCACATCATTTTAATTATAGAAGTTTTGTGATATGTTTTAATATATGGCATGTTAGTCACATTTATCACTGTTCTTGTTTGTTTACCTGTTTTGTTTTCCATATAAACCTCAGAATCAGTTTGTTGGTATTACTGAGATCTAAAATGTATGAGAGTAACTTAGAAGTGAGACCTTAATGATGTTGATTCTACTTCTACAGGAACGTGTTGAATTTTTTAAGTTTGCTGGAATCTTCTTTTGTGTCCCCCAGTAGTGTTTCATATTTTTCTTCATGTAAGTCTTACACCCTTCTTGTTCAATGTTTTCCTAGGTATTTGCTTATTGTAAATGGGCTTTTCCTCTATAGCTTCTAACTGGTGGTTATCTGTGTATATAAGTGCTTTTGATACTAATATTTTAATTATGTAACATGCTAACTTACTAAATTTTCTTATTTTTTGTTGAAATTTGTCATTTGCCTCTTATGGTTTTCTAGGTTTACAGTTATACCATTTATACTAATGATGGTTTTAACTTCTTTCCAAGCTTACATCTCTCATATCTTTTGTCTAAATGTACTGGTGTGGGCCTGAGTAGGACATGGATGCCCATAATTAATAATATTGGTGATTGGGGGCATCCTTCTTGTCCACAGATTTGTTTGAAATTACTCTTAGTGCTTTGTTTGTAAGCATGAAGATAATTTTTATACTAAAATAGAGATCTTTTTTTAAGTTAGACTACATCATCAGTTTCTTTATTGAGTGTTTTTATCAATAATAGTTGTTGAATTTCAATAAATTCCTTTAAAATCATAGAGATGATTATATTTTTTTCTCTTTAGACTTTGATATAAATAAATTTTTTGTTTCTAAATTGTTATTGCATTCTTGGGATAAATGTCATATTATCATAGTATATAAGTTTGCAAGCTAATAATTTAGGATTTTGGTTTTGATGTTGATAAACAAGAATGGTCTGTAGTTTTCTTTGATGTGTATGTGCATGCAGTCCTTGTCAGATTTTGGTATCAGTATTATAACTACTTTATAAAATGAATTTGTAAGGCTTTCTTTTTTTTTTTTCTCTGCTCTGAAGTAGTTTTAAATAGCACTGGATTCTTTTGCTCTTCTAACCATTTAGTAGGAGTCCTCTGTGAAACCACCTGGATGGACCTTTTTGAGTTCAATGACCTGGAACACTTGTGGGAGTGCAGAGTAAGGGCAGACTTTCAGTACCGTGATATAAACATGATATAAAGTTGCAAGATAGAGAGAAAAGGTGAATATAGAGAGAGAGGAATAGGAGATAGGAAAGCAAGAGGATTTGGGAGGAAAAGAGCTCAGAGGAGGGAAGGAAATCAGGAGGAAGAGGAGATATTAGGGAGGGGAGGATTGAAATTGAAGAGTTGGCAAAAGATAGGATAGAGAGAAATACAAGAGGTAGGGAAAGAAGTGGGGGGATGGGGTAGAAAAAGAGAAGGGGTAAGAATGGGAGAGTAAAGGGAGAGGGGGATAGATTAGAATTATAATTTGAATATTAAGAGATTAGAATATAAAGTGTAATAGGGAGAGAGAGAGATTATGTATAGGGAGAGAAGGAAAATAAGGACAAGAGATGAAAGAAAAATGAATGTAGACTGAAGGGGGACAAAATAAAGAAAGAAATTTAATAAAGTTGAAGGTGCGTAGCGCAGAGAAAGGAGAGGGTGAGAAAGGGAGAGAACTTAAAATTATAAAATTAACTGAGAATAAGATGCAGGGGAGAATGCTAAGGGGAGAGAAGGGAGAGAAGGGGAGGGGAGAAAAGGAGCGAGAATAAGAAGGGACTGACGGTAGAGGTAGTTAGAGAGAGAGTGAGAGATAAAAGAATGAGGATTTTAACTCAATTCAACTTTTATGCACAGTCTCTGGTTATTTTTGGTTTGTTTGTTTTTTGGTTTTTCCTTGCTTCCTTCCTGAGTCTGCTCCTATTCAAAATTCCATGAGTTTCAAATCTTTTCTGGTTGGTTGGCTGGCTGTGGGAGGGTTCTGCTTGATTCTGGGGTTGCTAGTCTTTTTTTCGTGGGCCTACCACCGCTCTGCTGTGAGCTGCCTTTAGTTGTCCCCTCCTGAGGCAGCCTCAGCCCTCCTCAGACTTGTCCAACCACTCCTTCCCTCTGTTGGTCCAGCCTGTGCCTGCCAGCAATCCCCGCCCTGCCTCCAGTCCTGTCTCTATTCCCAGGCTACAGCTTCTGCTCTCTTCCCTGTCTATATGCCTGCGTACCCTACCTCTCTCCCTGTCTCAAGATCGTCCTTTTGTTCTGCAGGACTCTGGCACAGTCGGTCAAAGTGCCGGGCCCAGTGGCCCTTTCCTGCCCCGGGCCTCTCCCCTAGTCTGGAGCTTTGCAGTGGCTTTCCTGCCTGTGCTCTTCTCCTTGCCCCAAAACTTTCTCTATTCCGAGCTACCGCTTCCGCTGGCTTCCCTGTCTATCAGCCTGTGCGCTCTATCTTTCTTCCCGCCACAGCACCGTCCCTTTGTTCTGTGGGACTCTAGTGTGGTCGGTCAGCGCAGCACTCTCCTTCCCCGGAGCTCTCTGCCGGTCTGGAGCTCCGCAGCAGCCCTTCCCTGCCGGCCCTTCTCCTTGCCCTAAAACCGTCTCCCCTCCAGAACCTCCGCCTCAGCTCTCTTCCCTACTTACACACCCTGCACGTCCTATTTCTCTCTTAGCCCCAAACCTGCCTTTTGTTCTGTGGGATTCTAGCGCGACTAAAGAGCAAACACTGATTTCAAGAACACAGTTCTCCCCCGGTCCGGAGTTCCGCAGCAGCTTTTCTGTGCGGCCCGTCTCCTAGCCCCAAAACTGCTCCTTTGTTCTGTAGGGCCCTAGCGCAAGTGCTGGGCGCGTCCGGGATGCCGAGCTTTCGGTCGGAGGTTGCAGCTGAGGATGTTTCTCTCTAGACTCAGGTCACACAGTTTCTCCCAGTCCTGGTTGTTCACTGTTCTCTCCCTCCTCTGGCTTTTTCGGCCAAATCCTCTCCCTAGCTCCCTACAAGAATTCACTCCCGGCTAGTGAGCTCTCCGGCTTGATACTGCAAATGCATAGAGTCTCAGAATGACTCAGCCTGCAGTTTGTGATAAACCCCTCCACCCCCCTCCACGCTGCTCCCACGATCTCCTCCCCGTTCACGTTATCAGATATTCCCACTCACTCAGTCATTCCTCCCCGAGTTTGTTCCTCCTGGATTGTCTCCTTAACAGGAGCGAGCTGAGAACACTGTTCCTACTCCGCGGCCATCTTGGTCCCCCCTGTATTGAGAACTTTGTAAGTTCTTCATATATTTTGGAGATCAATCCCTTGTCTGAGGTATGAATTATAAATAGGTTTTCCCATATGGTTGGTTCCCTTTTCATCTTGCTGATGTTTTCTTTTGCTGAGCAGAAACTCTTTAGTTTGATATAGCACCATTTGTTTATTTTTTCCTTTATTTCTCTTGACTTAGGAGATGTATCAGTGAAAATATTGTTATGTGGGACATCTGAAATTTTCCTGCCTATGTTTTCCTCTAGGACTTATATGGTGTCACATATTACATTTAAGTCTTTGACTCATCTTGAGTTTATTCTGGTGTGTGGTGGTCTAGTTTCATTTTTTTTGCACATCCCTGTCCAGTTCTCTCATCACCAGTTGTCGAAGAGGCTCTTCTCATTCTATTTTATGTTCTTCCCCTCTTTGTTGAATATTAGTTGATCATATAGACCTGGGTTTATTTCTGGGCTCTCTCTTCTGTTCCATTGATCTATATGTTTGTTCTTATGTCAGTACCAGGCTGTTTTAATTACAGTGGCCTTGTGGTATAGTGTAATGTCAGGTATTGTGGTTCCTCCTATTGCGTTCTTCTGTCTCAAGATTGCTGTGGCTATTCGGGCTCTTTTTTGGTTCCATATAAAGTTTTGAAGTATTCATTCTATGTCTGTGAAATACGTCGCTGGTATTTTAATAGGGATTTCATTGAATCTGTAAATTGCTTTGGGTAGTATGGACATTTCAATGATATTGATTCTTGCCATCCATGAACATGGTATATGCTTCCATTTATTTGTATCATTTGTATCGTCCTTAATTTCTTTCTTCAGTGATATGTAGTTTTCCAAGTACAGAATTTTTACCTCTTTGGTTAAATTTATTCCTAGGTATTTTATTTTTCTTGTTGTTATAGTAAATGGGATTTTTTTTTTCTAGTTTTTATCTCTGATATTTTATTGTTGGTGTACACAAATACCTTCAATTTCTTAATATTGACTTTGTACCCAGCTATTTTGCCAAATTCACTTATTAGATCGAGTAGTTTTTTCGTGGAGTCTATAGGATTTTTTATGTACACTATCATGTCATCCTCAAACAATGACAGTTTTACTCTTCTTTTCCAATTTGGATGTCTTTTATTCCTTTTCCTTGTCTGATTTCTGTGGTTAGAACTTCCAATTTCTATGTTGGAAAGGAGTCAAGAGAGTGGATATCCTTGTCTTGTTCCTGATCTTTAGGGAAATGCTTTCAGTTTTTGTCTATTGAGTATAACGTTGGCTTCAGGTTTCTCATATATAGCCTTAATTATGTTAAAGTATGCTCCCTCTATTCCCATTTTGCTGAGTGTTTTCATCATAAATGGGTGTTGTACTTTATTAAATCCGTTTTCAGCATCTATTGATATGATCATGTGGTTTTGACATTCATTTTTTTCTTTATGGTGTATTACACTATTGATTTGCAAATATTAAACCATCCTTGCATCCCTGGGATGAATACCACTTGATCATAATGTATGATCTGGTTTGCCAATATTTTGTTGAGGATTTTAGCATCTATGTTCATCAGTGATATTGGCCTGTAGTTTTCTTTCTTTTTTTGTGTCTTGACCTGGTGTTTGAATTAGGGTAATACTGGCTTCATAGAGAGAGTTTGAAAGTCTTTCCTTTTCCTGGATTTTTTGGAATAGTTTGAGAAGGGGAGGCATTCGTTCTTCCCTAATGCTTTGTAAAATTTGCCAGTGAAGCCATCCGGTCCAGGGCTTTTGTGTGCTGGGAGTTTTATTTCTGTTTTAATGTCACTGTCTGTTATTGGTCTATTCAGGCTTTCTGCTTCTTCTTGATTCAGTTTTTTAAGATTATATTTTTCTAGAAATTTGTCCATTTTATCTAGGTTGTCTAGTTTCTTGCCATATAGCTATTTGTAGTAATTTCTTACAGTCCTTTGTATTCCTATGTTATTTGTTGTGATCTCTCCTCTTTTGGTTCTGATTTTGTTTATTTGGGTGCTCTCTCTCTCTCCTTTTTTTTTTTTTTTTTTTTTGATGAGCCTGACTAAAGGCTTGTCGATTTTGTTTATCTTTTCAAAGAACCAACTCCTACTTTTGCTGATCTTTTCAATTGTTTGTTTAGTCTCTGCGTCATTTAACTCTGCTCTGATCTTGATGATTTCCTTCCTTCTACTCGCTCTGGGCTTTGTTTGTTGTTGTTGTTCTAGTTCTTGTAACTGTAGGTTTAGATATTTTATTTGACATGCTTCTACCCTTTTTAGGTAGGCCTGTATTGCTATGAACTTTCCTCTCAGGACTGCTTTTGCTGTATCCCATAGATTTTGGCCTGGTGTGTGCTCATTATCACTTGTTTCCAGAAACTTCCTGATTTCTTCCTTGATGTAATTGTTAACCCATTCATTATTTAATAGCATGTTATTTATTCTCTATGAGTTTGAATGTCTTTGAGTGTTTTCCTTGAGGTTGATTTCTAGTTTCAAGGCATTGTGATCTGAGAAGATGCTTGATATAATTTTAATTTCCTTGAATTTGTTGAGGCTTGTTTTGTGTTCTACCATGTGGTCTGTCTTTGAAAATGTCCCATGTGCATTCTAAAGTAATGTATATTTTGCTTCTTTGGGGTGAAAAGTTCTATATATAGCAATTAAGTTCATTTGATCCAGAGTGCCGTTCAATACCTCAATATAATTGGTGTTCCTTTGCTTCAAACATCTGTTCATTGTTGACAATGGGGTGTTAAAATACTCTACTATGAGTGTGTTGCTGTTGATATCCTTCTTGTAGTCTTCCAATATTTTCCTTGTATATTTGTGTGCACTTATGGTGGGTGCATATATGTTTATCAGGGTTATATCTTCTTGATGGATTGTTTCCTTAAGTATTATAAAATGTCCTTTTTTGTCTCTATTTATGGCCTTTGCTGTGAAATCTGTTTTGTCTGATATAACTATTGCTATACCAGTTTTTTTTCTTGTTCATTTGCTTGGAATATTTTTTCCATTCCTTCACTGTCAGTCTGTGTAAATCTTTTGTTCTAAGGTGTGTCTCTAGTAGACAGCATATATGTGGGTCATATTTTTCTATTCATTCCACTCCCCTATGTCTTTTGACTGGAGCATTTAATCCATTTACATTTAAGGTTATCGTTGACAGGTATTTATTCATTTCCTTTTTTACCTGTCTTTCTCTCCCTCTCTCTTTTTCTTCTTTTTCTTACTGCATTCCCTATAGCATGTCTTGGAATGCTGGTTTGGTGGAGATATATCCCTTTAGACTTCCTTTGTCTGGGAAACTCCTTATTTCACCTTCTATTTTGAAAGTGTGCCTTGCTGAGTAGAGTAGTCTTGGTTGTAGGCCTTTGTTTATAATTGTTTGAAATATTTTTTTGCTATTCCCTTCTGACTTTTAGTGTTTCTGTTGGGGAATCCGTTGATAGTCTTCTCAGAGCTCTCTTGTGTTATGTGATGTTTTTCTCTTGCTACCTTTAGGATTCTCTCTTTGTCTTTGAATGTTGCCATTTTAATTCTGAATGTCTTGGAGTAGGCCTTTTTGGGTTCACCTTCATTGGGACCCTCTGTGCCTCTTGAACTTGCATGACTTTTTCTCTCATCAAGGTAGTAAAATTTTCTGTCATTACTGTTTCAATCAGGTTTTCTATCCCATACTCCTCTTCTTCTCTTTTTTTATCCCTATGATACAAATATTGTTTTGTTTTATGTTGTCCTGCAGTTCTCTTAAACCCTCTTCATTCTTTTTAAATCTTTTTTCATTTTGTTGCATTGTTTGGGAATTTTTTTCTACATTGTCCTCTAACTCACTGATGTTATCCTCTGCTACGTTTAGCCTGTTTTTGATTGGTTCTACTGTGTTCTTCTGTCCAGAAATTATATTCTTTATTTTTTCCTGGTTCTTATTGATAGCTTCTATGTCTGCTTTTTGTGCTGGTATAGTTTTCTGCAAGTTCCTTGTAGCCTCCCTGGAGTTCTTTGTTGTTTCTCTGGAGTTCTTTCTAGTTTTCCTGGAGTTCCTTTTTGTTTTCCTGGAGTTCCTTTTAGTTTTCTTTGAGTTTGTCAACTTTATTGAGCTTCCTCATTACTATTGTTTTGAATTCCATGTCTAATAGTTTGCTTGCTTCTCTTTCATCTATCTCTCCTCCTGGGAATTTCTACTTTCCTTTAGGTGGGGTGTTGTTTATGTTTTTTTGGGTGTTATTCCACCTGCCCATTTTCGGCACTGGTCTTGCTTCTGCTTCTTAGATTGATCTGCTTTTATTTCCTGCCTTTATGGTGTGACCTTCTTGTATACAGTTTTTGAGCTGCTGCCTCCAGCTGAGGCCACTTCGAGGGGAGCAGTCTGCTTAATTGATTTTTCCCAAATCATTGGGGATGATTCTGTACTGGTACCTGTCCACTGCTCTCCCAGCTCTTTCTCAAGAGCCAGCACCCAAAACTTATTACAAAGTGCCTCTAGTTTACTTCACCATCTTTCGGCCTCAGACAGGGGAAAGTGCACTCCCTTATGCAGTCCAGGGTAGGATTGACCTGTTGCACACTGGGTGGATGGGTCTAAGGCTCTTCTGTGCACTGGCATGGGGTTGGCAGTGGGCGGACTGGTTGCTCGCCTGTTCCGGTGGAGGGGGAGGCCTCTGCACACTGGTAGGTGAGTGGTTTTCACACCCGTTGGGGCAAGGCCGCGGGCCCCTGTGCGTGGCGGCCATTGAGTTGGTTGTGCATCTGGGTGGGTGGACTGGGGCACTTCCTTATGTGCACTCACGCCATTCAGGGGGGTGGTTGGGGATTGGGTGTGTGCGCTTCTGCACCTGTGTTCCTCAAGAATCTCATCCCACCCCTAGTCTCTCCTCCCCTTTCCACAAAAAAGCAGAAGAGAAAAAGTAAGAACACATGCATACTCACATAGCAGTATGCTGTTTCTTGCCTCTCAGAGCCAGATGCACCCAGCCCACTCCTGGCTTTGCCAGTGGGAAGAGCCTCGCTCTTCTCCTGACTCCTCTCTGTGTAAACCTGGGGTCACTAAAATATCTTTGTGTACTGTCAGCTGCAGCTCGGAAAGCCAACCCCATCTAGTCCCTTTCTCCTCCACTATCCTTATCACACATGTCACTCCTAGATGGTCTTCTCTGATCCGACAATGCCAAGGCTCAACTCCTGCCAGTATCTAGATGTTAACTGAGATGTTCTGTCCACAATTCGCCTAAACTACAGGCAGGTCTTGGGAGCAAGCAAGCGTAGCCTCCCCTCACTCCTCCGCAATCTTCAAAATCCCACCTTTTGTTTCTTAAAGAAGTTCCACACTACCCACCAAAGCTTTTCACTTAAAATTCTGTACTTCTTTAGATATATGTTACTTAGTGCCCAGGTAGCCAAGGTTTAAATCCTGGCTCTATCACTTGTTAGATGTGTAATTTTTGGATAAGAAACTTAAACAATCTGTGCCTCATTTACTAACCTGTACAATGTGGATAATACCAGAAACTACATCATAGGCTTGTCATAAGAACTAAATAAATGCATTAATATATGTAAAACTCCTTGATTAATCCTTAGTTTGTAGTATGTGCTTATATAGGTAATAACTGTTATCATCATTATATGTATTTTACTTCTAAATCTAAATATCTTTAAACTGAAGGTGTCCTAAGATATATATGTTTTTTTCTATTTAATTTTAAAGATCCTTAAACTTGATAGAATCTTGCAATCTTTCATAATTATAAAATCATTTATTTTCTTTAGATATTAAAATTATATCTAATTTAATTTTGTATATTTACTTTGGAGTTGTCCTTTCTGTGGTCACAGCTTATCAGATCATTCTACTGAATGATTTTAGACTCAGCTTTATGCACTAAATGACTTTCCTGAGTCACTTAACCTCTCTGGGCCTCAATTTTCTTATGTGAAAAATTGGAACAATAATCATTAACATGCTTCATGTATTGAACATCCACTACTTCCTAGGCATTATTCTAGATTCTTTGAGTAGTTTAATGAACAAAGTATATAAATATTCCTGCCTTCTTGGGGCTTACATTCTAGCCAGTTGGGAGTGGCAGGAAGAAAGCAGTAAGGAGAGAAGACATAATGAATGAGTAAATTATGTCATACTTTATAAGGTGATAAATGCTAAGGAAAAAATACAACAGATTAAGAGGAATCAGAGGAGATCCAAGTTGGCAGCAGAGTAGGTGGGTGTTACATTCACTCCTCCCAGGACCAAACTGGTATTACAACTAAAATATAAAGAATCAACCTGACTATCCAATGGAGACTAGCTGAAGAGGAGTCTTATAATCAAGGATTTACGAAAGAAGCCACATCAAGACTAGTAAGAAGAGCAGAGACATGAAAAGAGCTGGCTCTGTTCCAATGGGTGAGGTTCCAGAGAGTCATCTCGGCTGCAAAGGTTCCCCCTGAAAATCTTGGGGTCTCAACCCAAAACTGGGCTCCCCAGTTCAGAGCACCACAGCCAGGAAGAGGTGCCCACATAATATCTGTAAAAATTATTGACAATTCTGTCTTCCAGGGAGAGATGAGAGTCTTCTAGGCTAGACATGAGTCTGCTAGAGACACAGGTGTCCTCTTAATTGGATAATGCACAAATCCTCATTTTTAGCCACTCACCCTGGGCTCTGGTGGAGGGAAGGTGGAGTGGACTACAGTCACATGATAAGAGACTAAGTTTTGTGGCACTGGGGAGAGAGCTAAAGGGAAAGCAACCAGGGTACCTGTTCTGAGTTCCTCTTTCATACCACAGACTCCATCTTTCTTGGGTAAAGTACTACCCTCCATACAACAACAGCCTGAAAGAAAGCAATTGCTCTACCCTATGGAATACCTGTAGCCCCACATGGTGAAGCTTGCTGGGCTGGGGTGTAGAGCTCCGGGCACACCCAGGGAGTGTCAGGGACTGAGTTGTGTGGATTTGTGGTGGCAGCCATTACCTCCACTTTCCCATGAACCTCGCTGGCTCCTCCCCATAATGTGAGGTCCAATAGCTCCACTATTCAGGCTCACACAGCCTCATCCTCTGGTTGTTCCACCCTGTCGAGGTCTTGGAAGAATGCAAGTTGGACTGAGCTTTGTAGCTCTGATGCAGGAACTACTCCCCCACTTCCCCCAAGCATGACAGGCATCTTTCCTCTCAGGAGATCAACTACACCAATCCTCCTGACTCCAGGCTTCCCAGTGCAGTTGTGATCAGGCTGTGGCAGAATCTGAGATAGACTGAGTTGTGTGGTGCTAGGACAGGAACCATTTTCTCCTAACATGCTCGAGCAGTGCAGAGCCCTCCATACACATGACCAACTCTTGGTCTCTTTGGGCCTGATAAACTCTGCTGCCCTTATCCTGATGATTCCCTGAGACCCCACTCCACCACAAAGTTGTGTGAGCACCCGCCAGATGGCAGCCAAACTTGGTGTACCCTGTGATAATTACTGAGTAGCCTCAGACCCAGCACTGGCAATGAGTTTGAAGATATATCAGTCTGTCGAAGACCACTTGACCCTACATGGTGACTCACTGAAAATATAACTCATGTAATTTGAGTACAGCCAGAGGCTTTTTCAGTGACTGAGCCTGACAGGCAGCTGACAGGAAGATTCAGGTGTACGCAGAACTCTGGGCATCTTGGGATTTTGCCTCCAGACCCAGTGCTGGTAAAAGCTGACCCTGGTGCACAGCTTGGTTCTTCCCATGCACACCCAGACAAAAGATAGGCAGCCACAACTGTGGATCATTTTGTAGCTTCCAACAGGTTTTCAATGGCAAGTCAGGCAGTGTCTAACATCAACTTGCAACAGAGTCTCTCCCAAGAGGTCCCAGAAACAACACACAAAGTTTCCAACTTCAGACAACAACAGAGAAAGATTTAATTAACTTCACAAGGAGCATATCCAAAGCAAGATCTTGAAAGGCACCAGACATTGCTGAGGTGAACTCTGCATTGTATGATCAGCATCTGCATAGCAGCTCACAAACTGAGGTACAAGCTGATCTTTATATTCAGCCATCAAGAACATCAACACCACACACAAATAAGGCAATACAAATCAAGACTCAATTACAATAGGAGGAAACACATAATCCACATAAGGGACATTGCTGGAGCACCCAGTTCAGGTGATCAAAGAGACTGCACCACTGGGTCCTATAGGACACTACTACATAAAGCCACTCTAAAAAGATTGGAAGTCATAGCAGACCTACCTAATATGTAGAAACAATAACAAAGAGTCAGCCAAAATGGGGAAATAAATAAACATGTCCCAAATAAAAAAAATATGAGAAATCTCCAAAAAAAGAGCTAAAATGAAATGGAGGCAAGCAATTTACCAGATATAGTTTAAAAAAATGGTTGTAAGGATACTTAAGGAACTCGGTGAGATTTTCAACAAAGAGATATCAAGCATAAAACAGGACACAGAAACCAAAAATTAATTAGTCAGAAATTAAGAATAGTTTACCGGAAATGAATAATGCATTATAAGGAATAAACAGTAGGTTGGATGAAGCAGAGGATTGAATCAGTGATTTTGAAGACAATATAGCAGAAAACACCCAGTAATCAGCATGAAGGAAGTTTTTTTTAAAAATCAGGATACTTTTAAGAGACCTTTGGGACTACATGAAGCATAAAAACATCCTATTCATAGGGGTACCAGAAGGAGAATATAGGGAACATGTCACAGGCCTCTGACCAGAAGGGTCCATGGGGTTGTGGATGAAATGAATAAATGCACAAGGACTGCAAGGATCCTGTCGAGAAGAGGGGCCAAAACTAGCCATTCTCTGAAGGAGAAAGCACAGTTTGCCCCTGCCTCAACAGGCTTTTATTAATTATTTCGGTGAATTACATCCAAAAAAGTTATAAATCATTGTGCCAATTATTGCCTTATATGATTCTTACTTTTATATAAGAGAGAAAAGAATATTACACATGCATGGATGATAAGGATAACTCATCTAGCCACAACCTGTTCTTGAAAATCAGCCCAGATTAGGCCTTAAGAAACTGCTTCAAGGTTCCATGCTAAACATTTGTTTTTTTTTTTTCAGCCCACGATGAGAGGGTCCTTTAACAGAAAGCAAGTTTTTAAGCTATTCTAGAAATGCAGGCCTGGTTCCCCACGGGAAAACTGGTGTGTGGAGTGGGTCCTGTGTGCTGCCATGCTCCCAGTGGTTTTCCAAATCTGGGGCTGAGCTACATTTGCCACCACCAAGCACCCCAGCTCCCCATAAGAACAAGGGATTGAGAGCATATTTGATGAAAACAATGACTGAAAACATTTTCAACCCGGTCTGGGAAAAGGACACACAATTCCAGGAAGTGCAGAGAGTCCCAAACAGGATGAACCCAAAGAGGTCCACAAAATTACACATCACAATTAAAATGGTAAAGGTTAAAGAAAAAGAGATAATCTTAAAAGTCACAAAAGAAAAAAGAAAAACAGCTAGTTACCCACAAAGGAGATTGATAAGACTGTAAGCAGATTTCACTACAAAGTATTTGAAGATCAGAAATAAGTGATGAAAAGCAAAGACTTACAACCAAGACTACTTTACCCAGAAAGGCTTTTATTTTATTTTAGTTTAGTTTAGTTTATTACTTTATTTTACAAAGGGTGAAGAATTTGCTTATATTATTTTTTAAAATTTATTTTTAGAGAGAGGGGAAGGGAGGGAGAAAGAGAGGGAAAGAAACATCAGTGTGTGGTTGTCTCTCATGCACCCCTAACTGGGGACCTGGCCCAGAACCCAGGCATGTGCCCTGACTGGGAGTTTAACCAGTGACCCTTTGGATCACAAGCCAGTGCTCAATACACTGAGCCACACCGGCCAGGGCTATATTATCTTTTTACAGAATATTTACTAATCACATAAAGATTTTAAAGAAGGAAAAACCTTAAATGTTACTTACTTTGTGTTTTGCACTAGTCTAATCCTTTATATGCAACAATTAACAATATTCACAACAACCCTATGAAGAAGATACTAATATTAGTGTCATTTAACAGTTGAGAAAACTACAGCACAGAGAAGGTAAATAACCAGCCTAAGGCCACACAGCCAGTAAATAATATCACAAAGTAAGTAATATCACACAGATTGGCTCTAAAAGTTGTACTTTTAACCAATGGGCTCTCCTGCATTTAGGCATGAATCCACATGTCCAAAGCCCATTTTCTAATGGTGATAACATGAAACACTTTTTTATTTTACTTAATTTTTATTGTATTGTATTGTATTCTATTGTATATTTTCCATTACCATTGAAAAGTAAAGAGCTGAACAGATAAGAAAAAGCTAAAAGAGTTTATTACCACCAAACAAATATTACAAGTAATGTGAAAGGCTGGGAGAATAAGGAGGAGGAGAAGGGCAAGGAGTAGGAGGAAGAGAGAAACATAGTTAAATGAATAAAATAAAAATACATATGTACCTATCAATAGTCACCTTAAGTGTAAATGGCATAAATATTCCAATCAAAAGACATAAGGTAGCTGAATGGATAAGAAGACAAGACCCATATATAGGCTGTCTGCAAGAGAACCATCTCACACACACAGATTAAAAGTAAAGGGATAGAAAAAAGATATTTCATATAAATGAAAATGAAAGAAAAGCTGGGATAGCAATACTTATATCTGACAAAATAGACTTTAAAACAAAGGCTAAGGTAAGAAACAAAGAAAGATACTACATAATAATAGTGGAAGCAATCCACTATTCATGCACCAATATAAGAGCACCTAAATATATAAAGCGTATCTTGATGGACATAAAGGAAGATATCAACGGCAAAACAGTCATAGTAGGGGATTATAACACCCCATTGATATCAATGGATAGATCTTCCAGACAGAAAATCAAAGAAACAGCAGCACTATAGGGAACCAATCCACATGGCAATGGCGAATGTAGCTCAGTCCTGGTTCAGAAAACCAATAGGTGTGAAGCAGCACGCAGGAGACAGGCCCACAGATCAGCTTTCCTATGGGAATCAGGCCTCCATTGTACCTATACTGCTTAAAAGCTTGCTTTTGCTAAAAAAAACTTACTCAGCTTGAGCTGAAAAACAATAGATGTTTAATATATAACTTTTTCTTTTTTAATTATAACTTTAAAGTAACTTCTGAAGGTCTATTCTCAAGGACAGGATCTGGCCAGGTCTCCCATCCTTATCATTTCCTTGCATGCACAACATTCTTTTCTTTATTATCTTTAAACAACAACCATCTAAAGCGACCTTAGCAAAGAGATTTGTAACTTAGTTTGATATGATTCGCCCAGAAAGGAATAAAAGCCTGTCCAGGCAATGTCGTGGTGCTCTCACTGTTTTAGAGAATGGCCATTCTGTCCCTTTTCTCCACCATATTAGTGCAGTCCATGTGATTGTGTTCATCACGTCCACAATGTCGCAGAAACCACTGGTTGGAGTCTGTGACAGGGCACAATAGATCAGATGGATTTAATTGATACTTCCAGAGTATTTCATCCCAAAGCAGCATAATACACAATCTTTTCAAGTGCACATGGGACATTTTCTAGAATGAACCACATGTTAGGCCACAAAACAAGTATTAATCAATTTAAGAAGATTGAAGTTATATCATTCATCTTCTCTGACCACAATAATATGAAACTAGAAATCAATCGTGAGAAAAAAACTGAAAAACACACAAAGACATGGAGACTAAATAACATGTTACTAAACAATGAATGGTTAAAAATCAGTCAAGGAATAAATCAAAAGGTACCTTAAAACAAATGAAAATGAGAATACAACCACCCAAAAATCTATGGGACTCAGCAAAGTAGTCCTATGAGGGGGATCCATAGCATTATAGGCCTGCATCAAGAAACAAGAAAAAAGGGGGGAAAGTGGGTCAACTGTAATAGGAAAACAAACAAACCAAAATTTTAGTGAAAAAAAAAAAAAGCCATAAATAAATAAATAAATAAATAAATAAATAAACGAGCCGGCAACACCCCCCCCCCAAAAAACCTTCACATGTAGGAAAGTGAACAAAAGGAATTGTAAAACATGAAAATGCAATTTTAGTTGAATATTAGAAGGACAAGGATTTTCCTTAAAAAATGCAAAAACAAAAACAAGAAACATCGCAAATAATCAATTTAACTTTACAATTAAAGGAACTAGAAAAATAACAATAAATAAAACCTAAAATGTAGAAGAAAGGAAAAATAAAGGTCAAAACAGAAATAAATGAAATAGAGTATAAAAGTCAATATAAAAGATCAATGAAATGAAGAGATGATTCTTTGAAAAGATAAAGAAGATTGACAAATTTTTAACCAGACTCATCAAGAAAAAAAAGAGAGGACCCAAATAAATAAAATCAGAAAAGAAAGAGAAGAAGTAACAACTAACACCACAGAAATAAAAAGAATTGTAAGAAAATATGAACAACTATTTGCTAACAAACTGGACAGCCTGAATAAAATGGATAAAATCCAAGAAACATGCATGCAATCTTCCCAGACTAAAACAGGAAGAACCAGAGAATCCAAATAGACAGATCAAAACAAATGAAACTGAAGCAGTAAGTTTTAAAAAATGTCAACAAACAAATGTCTTGGACCAGTTGGCTTCACAAATGAATTTTACCAAACATTCAAAGATGAACTAGCACCTATAGTTCTCAAACTATTGCAGAAAATTCAAGAAGAGGGAATGCTCCCAAGATCATTTTACAAGGCCAGCATTATTCTAATTCCAAAACAAATATAGACACTACAAAGAAAGAAAATTATAAGCCAATATTTTTGATGAATATGTATGATAAAATCCTCAACAAAATATTTGCAAGCTGGATCCAGTGATGTAGTTGACACAATATCCAGAAATCTATAAATGTGATAAACCACATAAACAAAATGAAGGATAAAAATCACATGATCATGTCAACACATTCAGAAAAAGCATATGATGAAATCCAGCTCTGATTTATGACAAAAACTCTCAGCAAAGTGGAAATAGAATGAATATACCTCATCACAATAAAGGCTATATATGACAGAGGGGGACAATGGCAGAGGAGTGAGTGGAGACTGCTCTTCCTTACTCCCGAGAATGGTCTGGAGTTTACAGTAATTGTAGACAAAGCATCTCAGTTACCATCTGGATACTGGTAGGAATTGAGCCTTGGGGCAACTGGCAGCAGAGGAGGCCTCCTCGGAGTGACCTGTCTGGTGAGGATTGTGAAGGAGACACAGGACAGACGGGAGTTCTGGCTGGGTTGGCTCCCTGGGCAGTGGCTGGCTGTGCAGAGAGATTTTTCAATGCCCCTAGGCTTCCCCTGAGAAAAGTCAAAGGTGTAGATGGAGGGGTGTCCGCTGGCAGAGATGAGGCAAGAAGCAGCATATATTATTTGTTTTTCTTTTTTTCTTTTTTTTTTTTTTTTTGCTACTTTTTCTTTTGTTTGTTTGGTTGTTTTTTTGTTTGATTGTTTTTTGCTGACTGGGAAGGAAATGCTAAGGGCGGGGTGAGAGTCCTGAGGAGCGCATGCTCAGGAATGCGTCCAGGCCTGCCTGCCCAGAGCTGCAGGAGCACAACCACGGTGGGGGGGTGCATTTATCCCACCCACCTTCCTGGAGCCATGCACGCACCCATGGGGGCGCATTCCGCCTGCCTGCTCCAGGCTACAGCTGAAGGAGGGTGAAGTAAACAAGCGGCACTTTGGAAAAGCTTTAGGTGCTGGGTTTAAAGAAAGAGCTGGGGGATCAGTGGATCCCAACGCAGACTCATCCCCAATGCTATGGGAGAAATCTCTTAAGCAGACTACTCCTATCCAAGTGGCATCAGCCAGAGAGTGAGCAGCAGCCCCTCCCAGAGAAATTACTCGGCCTCGCCCTCCATGGTGCTTAAGCTTGATTGCAGATTACAGAGTGAATAGAGCAAAAAACAACCAAAAGAGATAGACACTGGCAGTAGAACACTCGTAGGCTTGACTAGGCTACCTAAGTTCAGACTGGAACATCAAGGAAAGATCCAGAAAGAGAAGAAAGCAGGAAGAAAAAAAAAAAAAGATACTACGGAGACCAATTCCACTGAGATCTTGTACAGGGATTTTCTGTCTCCTCCTCTCTATACATCCTTATTAACACTGGTTCAATTGCAGTTGATACAGTGATTTAAGATGGGGGATATCTTTGTGAATGTGGCATTCTTGCCTGGACTTACAGCTTTGTTTTAACAGCAGCTCAACTGTTTATTAGACAAGGCAGATGGAGTGACTCTTAGTCACCTAATCAGAGGGAAGGACCCACTGAAGAGCAACAAAACAACCAAAACTAAAATACTACCAGAGAGTCCATATAAAAGACATAAAGGGCATCCCAAGAGTATCAAGTTCAGATCAAGGAGCCTGCACCACTGAATCACACAGAATTTCTAACACAAAAGGTCACACCACAAAGGCAGGAAATAAAAGCAGATCAACCTAAGAAGCAAAAACAAACAAGAAGAGCCACCTAAAATGGGGAAATGAAGCAACACCACATCAAAAGGAAAGGAGGAATTCCCAGAAGGAGGGATAGATAAAATAGAGGCAAGCAAACTACCAGACCAGGAATTTAAAACAATAGTAATAAGGAAGCTCAATGAACTCAACAAACTCAGAAAAAAAACTATAAGAACTACAAAGAACTCCAGGGAAATTACAAGGAATTTACTGAGAACTAGACCAGCATTAAAAAGAAGAGAGAAACTATCAATAAGAGCCAGGAAGAAATGAAAAATACAATTTCTGAACTGAAGAACATAGTAGAAGGTATAAAAAGCAGGCTAAATGAAGCAGAGGATCGGATCAGTGAGCTAGAAGACAACATAGAAAAAAATTCCCAGACAGCACAAGATGAAAAAGAACTGAAAAAGAGTAAAGAGGATTTAAGAGAGTTGCAGGACAACATGAAACATAATAATATCCATATAATAGGGATAACAGAAGGAGAAGAAGAAGAGCAAGGGATAGAAAACCTGATTGAAAAAGTGATGACAGAAAACTTCCTGACCATGAGGAGAGAAAAAGTCTCACAAATACAGGAAGCACAGAGGGTCCCAATGAAGATGAACCCAAAAAGGCCCACTCCAAGGCACATCATAAAATGGTATCAATCAAGACAAAGAGAGAAACCTAAAGACAACAAAAGGGAAATAGCAAATAACATACAAGGGAGCAATGATAAGGCTATCAGCTGATTTTTCAACAGAAACACTAAAAGCCAAAGGGAATGGCTAAAAATATTTCAAGCAATGAGAAACAAAGGCCTACAACCAAGACTACTCTACTCAGCAAAGCTATCATTCAAAATGGAAGGTGAAATAAGAAGTTTCCCAGGCAAAGGAAGACTGAAAGAATGTATCTCCACCAAACCAGCATTGCAAGAGATGCTAAAGGGAATGCTTTATGAAGAAGAAGAAAGAGAGAGGGAAAGAAACACAGGTACAAAGGCGAAAAGTCACAATGAATAAATACCTGTCAATAATAACCTTAAATGTAAATGTATTAAGTGCTCCAATCAAAAGACACAGGGTAGATGAATGGATACAAAAACATGACCAACATATATGCTGTCTATAAGAAACCAACCTCAAACCAAAGATCTACACAGACTGAAAGTGAAGGGATGGAAAAAAGTATTTCAAGCAAATGAGCATGAAAAGAAGTGTGTGTGTATGCCAGAGAGAACACACACACACACACACACACACACAAATAAATAAATAAATAAACAAATAAATAAATAATAAGGAAGATGAATAAGTAGAAAAAATAGGCACCAAATTAAAGAAAAAAACTTTCACCACAGTGCTATCTATCAATAACCTATGAGCTAAGATTCATATAGGTGGAATAGGAGTAAGAGATAAAATAGAAAGGAAAGCTTAAGAGATATCTGGAGGAAAGAGAAGTGATTTTGAGATGATAGAGGGAGAGGGAATGCTAACAGTGGGGAATGAAAACCAGGCTAAGGCAGAGATAAAGTCAAATTTAAAATGAAAGAAGGAAAGGGCTGGAGGAAGGTACAAATGGAGTAGGAGACGGGGATGCTAAGATTTTATATTTGAAATACCAAAATAGTGAAATCTATGAATAAAATTGCAGGAATGTCACAGTTGATCAAGGTGGAGAGAGAATAAGTGTATTTTATGATGGGAACAAGAATGTGAGGTGACTAAAGACAAGAAAAATGGCATGGGGAGGCTGGAGAGGTGAAAAATAATGTGTGCAGATTGGAAATGAGTTGTAGCAAGAAAGAAGATAGAATTTAAAACAAAAATAAGAAGAGTAAATCAGATGCTAAAATTGAATGAGAAAAGGGAGATTTGAAATAAACTGTAATGTAAAGAGTAGTTACTCAAAATGCATAGACTGGGAGGATAAGAAATGAATATTGAAAGGCTAAGCTGGAGATAAATAACTCCTGTAGACCACAGTAGAATTCATCTCCATAGTATCTGGTTTTTACCACTTTCTTCTCTTTCTGGATCTGCACCTGGTGAGGTCAGATTGTGTCCCAGTCTGGATCTAGGCTGCCTGTTCAAGACTACCAGTGTTTCCCTGCCTGTGGCTTTCTCTTTCAGTTTTTATTTTACTCTGGTCACTCTGTAATATGCAGTCAGGTTTAAGCACATGGCGCAGGGCTAATTTCTTCAGGCAGAGCTATTGCTTCCCTTCCAGTTGACGCCACTTAGATGGGAGTGGTCTAAGATTTCTCATGCAGTACTGGGGCTGAGTCAGCACTGGGGTCCCATCAGCTGCTCCCTAAACTCTCTCTTCTGGAACCACACCACCACCTCCAACTTTCCCCAAGAATCTCTAGTTCACTCACCCTCCCTTCACCGGAGCCCAGGGCAAGTGCTCACGACTGCAGTCCTGTGCACCTTCCTTTCTAGAATCTCTCTGTGTCTTCAGCCATTCCTCCCAGGTCAGCAAAAAACAAGAAAAAAAAAACCAAAAAACTAAAAAAGAAACACAAAACAACAACAACAACAGAATGCTGCTGTTTACTTGTCACTGCAAGATGCCACCTGGTTCACTTGGCTCTGCCAGTTGTCTCATCCTGGTGCCGACACCCCACTCCTCTCAGGGGGAACTTTTGGGGCACTGAAACATCTCTCCCACCCTCAGCTGCTGCCCGCAATTGCCCAGCCAGCACTTCTGGCACTTCTTCTATCTGTGCCAGACATGTCATGATAAGGAAGCTTCCTCCATCCACCCATAGCTATGAGGCTTCTCCCCAGCCAGTGTGCAGTTGGTTACACAGATGATATCCAGATTGTAGGAGGAGGTCAGTGTAGCCTCCACTCACTCCTCTGCCATCTGGACTCCTCTAAAGTCCATCATTTTTATTAAAATATTTTTTGAGCATGACATCTCTTTGATGCATTTTGTTCTCTCATTAGGAGGTATGGCACTGTACAGTTTATTTTACTTTTTCTCTTCTGGATTTTAGGTAAATTTGCCCAATCTCTCTTCTTTTTTTCTCTAATTTTCTCTATTTCTGTCTCTATTATGGTACTTCTCCCAGACTAATTTCATATCTACTAAGAGTGGGCCAGGACAGAGGTCTGGCCTGGCACAGAGTGTTTGTTTTATTAATATTTATTAATTCCATAAATTAAATTTCAAGGCCTCTATACTAGTTGGTTCTCAGACTACTGCTAATACCAAAAAACATTCCAGTGAATAGAACAAGCAGTTATTAGTAATTACTCACTCATATATCCACACATCTTATGCCTGGTGATATGTATGTGTGTGTATGGGTGTGTGTGTTTTAAACTCTATTTGAAGCTAAGAAATGCAAATACTTTATAATCAATGATAGTGATCCATATTCCTTAGAGGCCACTAAGAGGCCAGAAAATTACTTTTGGAAGTCAAAGGACTCAGTGAACCAGTTGCCACATTTGGATTACTTATAATCCATAATCTTTAACACATGGACTACAATGTTGTGTCCTTCTGTATCAACATGGAAGAAAGGGAAAGAGCAAGAAAAGTGATTTGAGGGAAGATGTTGAGGGCCAAGCCTGGAAGTGACATACAGCACTTCTGCTCAGATTTCATTGATTATAATGTGGGCCTATAGCTACACCTAACTGGAAGGGAGGCTGAAAAATGTACTTTGTGTGCCTGGGAGTAGAAAAAATGAGTTCAATGAATAGCTAGCCAGTTTCTATCACTCTCTCATTGTGTTTCTAGAGACTAACAATTAATAGACACTCAATAAGTGTCTGCTAAGTGATTAAATGAATAGGGTTTTTTTTTCCTGGCAAAGTAATGATGTGATTTTATTTTAATTGGAAAAGAAACATAGTCTTGTTATAAGTAAATAAATAATTCAGAAATGTGTAGCATCAATATTTTGTTAGGATAACAGATGCATGTGAAGCAGTTTGACAAGTATTAAAATGGACAGGGAGTAGCAAGTTTTAAGAGACTGTTTCAATAGCCAAAGAAAAATACTTTTGACCCAGAGCAGTAGGAATGAGTTATAAAAAGGCTGACTGTGAGGCCAATATCTTAGGTAGCATTAAGAAGACTTGAGGGGGAGAAGGAAGATGGCGGAGGAGTGAGGGGAGGCTTTGCTCGCATGGTCCCGAGACCCATCTGTAGTTTGAACTAATTGCAGGCAGAACATCTCAGTGAGCAGCTGGACACTGGCAGGAGTCAAGCCTTGGTACTGCTGGATTAGAGAAAAACCAGATGGAAACAACCTGTTTAGTGAGGATAGCGGAAGAAAAAGGGACGAAACTGGATTCCTGACTGGGGTGGCTGCCCGAGCTCCGGCTGGAAGGACACAAAGGCTTTTTGGCGACCACAGGCTTCCGCAAAGAGGAGTCAGGAGGAAAGCGGATCTCTGCCCACTGGCAGAGATGGGACTCGACCAGGTGGCATTTATGCTGGAAGACAGGAGACTGGGTGCTGCTGTGCAAGTGAAAATGTAATTTTTTCTTTGTATTTTTCTCTTGTGAACTGCAGAGAGGGGTGGAAAGTTTGGGGGTGATAGGACATTCTTGAGGACCGCAGGAGCAGGAGTGCGCTCGCCGGCCGACTCCCCAACCCTCCCATGGGTCGCACGGGCGTGCAAAGAAAAGTACCCTCATTCAGTGGCCCAGGTGCACAGGGCCGTGTGTCCAGGTGCCCCTCAGACACACCCCAACAGGCATAAGATCAGTGTCCCAATGGGTGCAGAGAGGGCCCACTGGATATGCAGAGGACTGTGTGCAGTCACCCCTGGCCAGCTCCAGTGGGCACTTGCTCAGGCTCTGCTTGTGCCTGCCCAGGTGGGCGCAGGAACAGTAGGTGTCTGCAGCATGGGAACAGCGGGCAGCAGTGATTAACAGACACTCACTTCTACTGAGCACAAGTGTCCAGCGCCCCGCCCTAAGAGACAAGAGACTAACTCCCAGAACAGGGTGCGGGAGGCCTGAGGCAAGCCCTCCAGCAACCCTGGGTGCACAGGCGGGGTCACGAGTGCAAAAACACCTCACCTGCTTCAATAGGCTCCAATCGCTCACTTCCACTGTGCACGAGTGTCTGGGACCCAGCACTGGGAGGCGAGAGACCAACTCCTGGAGCTTGACTTGGCAGGCCTGAGGCTATCTCCCCGGCTGCTTTGGGTGAGCATGGGTGAGCACAGGCGCACGAGCACAAAAGCACCTCGCCTCCTTCAATAGGCGCCAATTGCTCACTTCCACTGTGCACCAGTGTCCGGGGCCCAGCCCTAGGAGGTGAGAGACTAACTTCCGGAGAGCGGCTTGGCAGGCCTTGAAGTGGGCTCTTGGGCACCTTGCACGCAGGGGCACCTCAGCTAGCTCCAACGGGCACCAAAGGAAGGTGCCATGCCGGCCACCACGTGCACACCACTGCTGCAAAGAAAAGGAACCTCTGACCCACCACATTAGATGAGCTGTGGATGCAGAAAAAGAAGACAACACAAAGGCTAAACTGAGTAAAAACATTTCTTTTTATTTTCCTTTTTCTTTTTCTTCATGAAAAAAAAATCTCTAATTTGTTTCATACAATCTCTCCTTCTCATCCTTCCTCTTTATTTGTTGTTTATTTGCTTGTGGGTCTAGTTTAGCCTACCTTTCACTCTAAATAATAGAATATAACTACTATATAAATCCAATACTATGCAATTCCACTTTCCTACTATATTCTGCACTCTTCCCTTTTTTCTTCAACAGTTATTAACATACAATGTAAATATTACCTACTGTCTTGCACAGTCCCAACTATTATTAATCTATTATCCCCTCTCTCAAAAATAATATTTTTCCTCCCAAAAAAGAACTCTTATCTATTCTTCCTATAGTATAAAAGCTCTAATCTCTCTACATTTATATTAATACTCGCTCGTTGGCTGGCAATAGCAGGATAGAGGGTGGGGGATATTTTTGAGGGTGTGGGTCTCCTGCCTGGGCTGTGTGTTTATGTTTTTAACAGCATCTCCAAAAAAAAAATTTAAGACAAAGTAGATAGAGTGACTCTGAATCAACTAGCCAGAAGGAAGATTCTACCAAAGAGCATCTGAAACATAACCAGACAGCATAAACAAATGACATAAAGCGTACCCCAAGAACATCAGTCTCAGGAGATCAAAGAGACTGCACCGCTGAAACCCACAGATCTACCATAAAGAATCTCATACCACAAAGGTGGGAAGTCAAAGCAGACAAACCCAAAAAACAAACATAAACAAGAAGAATTTAACATGGTAAAACGCAGAAACAACCTCTCAATGAAAAGAAAAGAGGAATCCCCAGAAAGAGAGGTAGATGGAATAGACATAGCCCAAAGGTAAGACACGGAATTCAAAACTATGGTGGTGAAGAAGCTCAATATACTCGACAACCTTAAAAACAACTATGACAACCTCCTAGGAAGTTACCAACAACTCCAAGAAAATTACAGGGAACTTGCAGAGGACTACAGCAACATAAAAAAATACATAGAAGCTATCAACAACAACCAGGAAGAAATGAAGAATGCAATCTCTGAACTGAAAAAACAGTATAATCAGTCAAAAGTAGACTAAATGAAGCAGAGGATTGGATTAGTGAGTTAGAAGATAATGTAGGAAAAAATTCTCAAACGATACAGCAAAATGAAAAAAGATTGAAAAAGTATGAAGAAGAGGTAAGGGAATTACAGGATAGCATAAGGAAGAACAATATCAGAGTCATTGAAATTAAAGAGTGTTCAGAAGAACAAGGAATAGATAAACTGATAGGAGAAGTAAAGACAAAATGTTTTTCCAACCTGATGAGAGAAAAAGTTATGCAAGTCCAGGAAGCACAGAGAGTTCCAATAAAGAAGGACCCCAAAAAAACCCACTCCAAGGCACATCATAGTTAAAATGCCAACATTCCAAGATAAAGAAAGAATCCTAAAAGCAGCAAGAGAAAAACAGCAAATAACATACAAGGGAGTTCCGATAAGGCTATTGACCGATTTCTCAACAGAAACACTACAAGCCAGAAGGGAATGGTCAAAAATACTTCAAGCTATGGAAAACAAAGGCCTACAACCAAGTATACTCTACCCAGCAAGGCTCTCATTCAAAATAGAAGGTGAAATAAGGAGTTTCTCAGAAAATGGGAGACTAAAAGAATACATCTCCACCGAACCAACATTGCAAGAGATGCTAAAGAAAATATTCTAAGAAAAAAAAAAGAGAAAAAACAAAAAGAGAGTAGAGGAACAGAGGTACAAAGGAAATGAATAAATACATGTCAATAATAACCATAAATGTAAGTGGATTAAATCCTCCAATTAAAAGACATAGGGTAACTGAATGGATAAGGAACGAGGACCCACATATTTGCTGTCTACAAGAAACACACCTCAAAACAAAAGATTTACAGAGACTGAAAGTAAAGGGATATAAAAAAATATTCCAAGCAAACGGACTTGAAAAAGAGGCTGGAGTAGCAGTCCTCATATCAGACAAAACGGATTTCAAAGCAAGGGCAATAAAAAGAGACAAAGAAGGACATTTCATAATACTTAAAGAACAATCCATCAAGAAGATATAACCCTGGTAAACATATATGCACCCAACATAGAAGCACCCAAATACATAAAGCAAATACTAGAAGACCACAAGAAAGATATTAACAACAACACACTCATAGTAGGGGACTTCAACACACCATTATCAACAATAGACATATCATCGAAGCAAAGAAACACCAAGGATATACAGGCATTGAACAACACACGAAACCACATGAATTTAACTGATATATATATAGAAATTTTCATCCCAAAGAAGCAAAATATATATTCTTTTCAAATGCACATGGGACATTTTCAAAGATAGATGACATGATAGGACACAAAAGAAGCCTCAACAAATTCAAGTAAATTGAAATCATATCAAGCATCTTTTTAGACCACGATGCCTTGAAACTAAAAATCAACCTCAGAGAAAAAAATCAAAGACACCCAAACTCATGGAGAATGAATAACACACTATTAAATAATGAATGGGTTAACAATGACATCAAAGAAGAAATCAAGAAATTTCCAAAAACTAATGACAATGAACACACAACAGCCCAAAACCTATGGGACACAGCAAAAGCAGTCCTAATAGGGAAGTTCATAGCAATACAGGCATATCTGAAAAAAATAGAAGAATCACAAATAAAAAATCTAATTCAAAAGCTACAAGAACTAGAAAAACAACAACAAACACAGCCTAGGGCAAAAAGAAGGAAGGAAATCATAAAAATCAGAGCAGAATTAAATGACATAAAGACTAAACAAACAATCCAAAAGCTCAACAAAACTAGGAGCTGGTTCTTTGTAATAATAAAGAAAATTGACAAGCTTCTAGCCAGGCTCATCAAGAAAAAAGTAGAGAAGACCGAAATAAACAAAATCAGAAATGAAAGAGGACAAATCATGACTGAAGTCACAGAAATACAAAAAATTTTAAGAAATTACTACAAACGACAGTATGGCAAGAAATTTGACAACCTAGAAGAAATCTACAAATTTCTAGGAACATATAACCTTCCAAAACTGAATCAAGAAGAAGTAGAAAGTCTCAACAGACCAATAACAAAGAAGGAAATTGAAACAGTAATCCAAAATCTCCCTGCACACAGAAGCCCTGGACCGGATGACCTCGCAGGCAAATTTTACAAAATATTTAGGGAAGAACTAACTCCTACCCTCCTCAAACTATTCCAAAAAATTCAAGAAGAGGGAAAAATCTCCAACTCTTTCTATGAAGCCAGTATTACCCTGATCCCCAAACCAGGTGAAGACACAAAAAGAAAGAAAACTACAAGCCAATATCACTGATGAACATAGATGCTAAAATCCTCAATAAAATATTGGCAAACAGGATCCAACAATACTTCTAAAAGATCATACACCACGATCAAGTGGGATTCATCCCAGGGATGCAAGGATGGTTTAATGTTCACAAATCCATAAATATAATACATCACCTGAACAAAATGAAAGACAAAAATCACAGGACCATCTCAATAGATGCAGAAAAAGCATTTGATAAAGTACAACACCCATTTATGATGAAAACAATCATCAAAATGGGAATAGAGGGAGCATACCTTAACATAATTAAGGCTATATATGAGCAGCCTGAAGCCAACATCATACTCAATGAACAAAAACTGAAATCATTCCCCCTGAAATCAAGAACTAGACAAGGCTGTCCACTCTCTCCACTCATATTCAACATATGTTGGCAGTTCCAGACACAGCAATCAGACAAGAAAAATAAATAAAAGGCACTCAAATTTGGAAAGAAGAAAGAAAACTACCATTGTATGCGGATGACATGATAGCATACCTAGAAAACCCTATAAACTCCAATAAAAGACTAGTCGATATAATAAGTGAATTTGGCAAAATAGCAGGGTATAAAATAAATATACAGAAATCTAAGGCATTTCTGTACACCAACAATAAAATATCAGAGACAGAGACAAAAATGAAAATACCATTTACTATAGCAACAAGAAAAATAAAGTATCTAGGAATAAACTTAACCAAAGAGATAAAAACCTGTACACTGAAAATTACGCAACATTGAAGAAAGAAATTAAGGAAGATACAAACAAATGGAAGCAAATACCATGTTCTTGGATGGCAAGAATCAACATCATCTAAATGGCCATACTACCCAAGGCAATTTACAGATTCAATGCAATCCCTATTAAAATACCAATGACATATTTCACTGGCCTAGAAAAAATACTCCAAAAATTCATATGGAACCAAAAAAGACCTCAAACACCAAAAGCAATCTTGAAACAGAAGACCACAGAAGGATTCACGATACCAGACATCAAACAATATTACAAAGCCACTGTGATTAAGACAGTCTGGTACTGGCATAAGAACAGACATATAGATCAGTGGAACAGAATAGAGAGCCCAGAAATAAACCCAGGTCTCTATGGTCAACTAATATTTGATAAAGGAGGAAGGAACATAAAATGGAGTGAGAAGAACCTCTTTAACAAATGGTGCTAGGAGAACTGGACAGGGACGTGCAAAAAAATGAAACTAGACCACCAACTTACACCACACATAAGAATAAACTCATGATGGATCAAAGACTTAAATGTAAGCCGTGACACCATAAAAGTCCTAGAGAAAAACATAGGCAAGAAAGTTTCAGATATCCCACGTAACAGTATCTTCACGGATACATCTCTTAAGGCAAGAGAAATAAAGGAAAAACTAAACAAATGGGACTACATCAATCCAAAGAGTTTCTGCTTAGCAAAAGAAAACATCAGCAAGATGAAAAGGAAACCAACCGTATGGGAAAACATATTTGCCAATGATATCACAGACAGGGGAGTGATCTCCAAAATATATAAAGAGCTTATATGACAACATCAAGATAAAAAACAACCCAATTAAAAAATGGGCAAAGGACTTGAACAAACAGTTCTCTGAAGAGGACATACAGAAGGTCCAAAGAAACATGGAAAAATGCTCAACATCATTGGCCATCAGAGAGATGCAAGTAAAAACCACAATGAGATACCACCTTACACCTGTCAGAATGGCCATCATCAACAAATCAACAAACAACAAATGCTGGCGAGGATGTGGAGAAATAGGAACCCTACTGCACTGTTGGTGGGAATGCAGACTGGTGCAGCCACTATGGAAAACAGTATGGATTTACCTCAAAAAACTAAAAATGAAACTGCCTTCTGAACCAGCGATTCCACTGTGAGGATTATACCCTAAAAGTCTTAAAGTCCTAATTCAAAATAACTTATGCACCCCGATGTTTATAGCAGCCCTGTTTACAATAGCTAAGTACTGGAAACAGCCTAAGTGCCCATCTGTAGATGAGTGCATCAAAAAACTGTGATACATTTACACAATGTAATACTATGTAGCAAAAAGAAAGAAGGAACTCCTGCCATTTGCGACAACATGGATGGAACTAGAGAGAATTATGCTTAGTGAAATAAGCCAGGCAAAGAAAGCAAAATACCATATGATATCACCCAATACAGGAAACTAAAGAGCAACACAAACAATCGAACTAAATAGGACAAAGAGTAGAATATTAGTCAATAGGGGGGAGGGGGGAGGGAGAGAAGGGGGATAAGTAAGGGAAGAGTCTAGTCAAGGAACGTGTATAAATGACTCATGGACATGGACAACAAGGAGGGATATGATTGTGGGAGAAGGGGTGGGCTGGATGGGGGGGAGCAATGGGGAAAAAATGGGACAACTGTTATTGAAAAACCAAAAAATAAAATAAAAAAACACACACACACAGAAAAAACCCACACACAAAAAGTAAATAAATAAATTTCTTAATATATATATATATATAAAATGGACTTGATGGTGAATTCATTGTGTGGGGTGAGGAAGAAAGGGCAATAGAAGGTGGTGCAAAGGGGTCAAGCTCAGTAAGAGAATAAAGGATGTATCAGTTTTGTATTTTTCCTGTGAAATTTTAGAAGCTTAAAACAATACCCATTTATTACTATCACAATTCTATAGATTCATAAGTTGAGACAGTCTCAACTAGGCATTCTGTTCAGGATATCACAATAGGATCACCAACACAGTGGTTGGACTGAGCTCTTTTTTTGAGATTCTTGGGTGGGTAGAATCAGCTTTGAAGCGTATTCAGCTTTTTGGCAAGAATTCAGTTCCACCTTGTTTCCACATGGTCTTCTCCATCTTCCAGTCAACAACTGTGGGTGAAGTGCTTCTCAGGTTTTAAATATCTTAATTCCTCTTCCATAGCATCTACTTCTGCTTTTAAGGGCCCATATCATTACATTTTAACTGCCAAGATTATCCAAGACAATCTTTCTAACTTGAGGTCACCTGTAAAGTTCCTTTTGTTATATAACATATCCACAGACATTACACTATGGGGTGATTGTCATGGGGGTCAAAATTTGGCTTATCACATAGACTCTGCAGGAAACTGGGTTGCCTATTTACCAACCATTCTAGCATCTGTGGGGTATGTTTTTCTGTACTGCAGAGGCTGGGGTCTTTTCTTGTAGCTGAGGTTCAGGATATAAATTAGGTTCTGTCAGATGTCCTCACATGAGACTTGAACTTGAAACTGCAGTAAGGGAGAGAGAGGAGTATGTTAGACATCTAATTTGGCCGATGAGAATTGGAGCAATGCTGGCATGGTTTTGGAACCAGCAGCTGTTGTACTGACTTTTTTTTTTTTTATTTTCACCAATAACTTTATTTGATTTGGATATTTTGAGTATGTCAGCTACCTCCTGCTACTGGCTTCTAGTGGGTAGAGGCCAGAGGTGCTGTTAAATGTCTTCCAATGCATAAGACAAACCCACAGAAAAGAATTATTTGGCCAATATTTCAATAGTACCAGGAAACTTCACAAACCACTTTTGGCACATTCTATCAGCCATAGCACCTTTTCCATATACTGCAAAAACCTTTCCTTTTTTATTTTTTTATTTTTTTTGCATTTCAGTTGCATTTTTACCTTTCTTGAAATAATAAAGCATAATACACTGAAAATGTTGCATGTCTTTATCCATCTTCAATATTAAAGTGGCTGCACAAAAATATGTCAATTTTGATTTTTTAAAAATTAATTAATTTTTTAGGGGGGGCCGGCGCTCTGTAACAATTTCCCCTTCTCAAACATAAGACCCTTTTGAATCTTATAAATGACATTTGGCAAAGGTCTCATGCTCCTCTAGCTGCTTCAAGTTTGACATGGTCAGAGTCCTACCTACACTTGGGTCCAGAAATCCCTAATAAGAGTTGGGGTGTAGTGGGGAGGGTGGCCTTCCCACATGGGGAAGGATCTTGCAGACTCCGGGTCAGTTGGCTGTCCCTGAAAAACAGCATGCTTGGTTTAACAGGCTGGTATCATTGTTGTATTCTGGGGGCAACAGATTTTGCAAATGGATTAAAAGGCATCATCCAATCTATAACCACTAGATGACAAAAGGCAGGGATTAATTTGTCAATGTTCCGCATCAGGAAAAAAAAAGGCTTCTTTGGAGGAAGGTGTGCAAGACATGTCACACCTGTCTAAAACCCTTTTGCCCACTATATGTAGTTTGGGCTGAGGGGAATGTTTATGTTACCCACATTTCAGACTTCTGGACCCTTTCAGTCAAAGCCATTAGGATGGAAAAGAGAAACCAGTTTTAAAGTGAAGCCCACAGACCACCCCATACTTCAACAACTCAACCATTTAGTTCAGCCAAGCCATTGAGTCTCAGGAGGCAGTGATGCAAACAGGATTGGGTGAGGATGATACATACAATCACTCAGGTAGCAAGACCATAGACTTATGCCCTATGAAAACAGAACACACATATTAATTTACACAACGTAACCCACAAACCAGTCTCTAAGTCTGCAAGACTCTTATTGGGAAGACATCTAGTTGCAAGGCATTTAACATTCTTCTTGCCTGTAAATTAAGCATCTAGGTTAAATTTCAAATGAAAATAAACTTTAAATGAAAATACACTTTAGAGATAATTAGCTGCACTAGTTTATAGTCTACAACAGCATTGTGATTTTCCTTTATTCACGATTTTTCTCCTTAAGATAACCTTCCTTGTCATTAAAGGGACTGCATTAAGTCCAGTTTTAATTTATCCTGTTTATTTGCATAAAAACAAGAGCAGTAAATGATCACATATGATCTTTAAGTCTGCTTTGCTGGAACTTACACAAGGAACCTTTAGGTTGACTTTCCATCTGCTCTTCAGAGCACAGAAGCTGAGCCACACACCTGCCATCTGGCCTTGTCTGTAAAACCCAGGCTTTTTCCAAGTCTTTCAGGTGTTCTATTGTGCTTTAAGGTTCCTTCTAGCCATCTTTCAGGAAAGCAACATTTGTTTCTTCCCTGGAAGGATTGCCTTGAACTGCACAACTAACCAAGGTACCAGGCCTTTTTTCTCATGGGTTTTTATTACCTTCCAAAGTCACTCAGTTCCTCAGGAATTTTTGGTAACAACAACAGCCCAGGCCTGCCTGCTTTAGGCATGACATTCAAGTCAAAGCCTCGGTTAACAAAACCTCTATTAACAACTGGTATTATTAGTTTTATACAAAGAACCTTATGTCATTACTTCTTCAGAATGGCAAATTCTGGAGGGATAAGGTAGGGAGAAAAATATGCCTTGTGAAGGAAAAAACTTGTCCTTCTAATATTCACTAAAATTGCATTTCCATACTTTACACTTTCTTTTGTTCACTTTCCTACATGTGAAGATTTTTTTGGGGGGTGGGGCAGATTTCCTGGTTTATTTATTTATTTATTTATTTGTTTGTTTGCTTTTATTTTTTATTTATTTTCCCACTAAAAATTTTTGTTTGTTTCTTTGTTTATTAAAGTTGTCCCACTTCTTTCCCCATTCCTTTGCCCCATCCTGCCACCCCTTCTCTCACATTCAATCCCCACCTTGATTGTCCATGTCAATGGGCCATTTATACATGTTTTTCGACTAGACCCTTCCCCTCCTTACTTCCATCACTTCCGCCTTCTCACTGTTAGTCTGCTCCTTTTTACATGCTTCTGGTTCAATTTTGCTCATTTGTTTGTGTTGTACATTAGTTTCCTGTATAAGGTGATATATTGTATTTGTCTTTCCTTGCCTGACTTATTTCACTAAGCATAATACTCTCTAGTTCCATCCATGTTGTTGCACATGGTAGGAGGTCCTTCTTTCTTTTTGCTACATAGTACTCCATTGTGTAGATGTACCACAGTTTTTTGATCCACTCATTTACAGATGGGCACTTAGGTTGTTTACAGCATTTGGCTATTGTAACTAGTGCTGCTATGAACATAGGGATGCATAGGCTTTTTAGAATTGGTGTTTTAGGATTCTTTGGGTATAATCTCTGGAATGGAATTGCTGGTTCAAAGGGCAGTTCCATTTTTAATTTTCTGAGGAAATTTCATACTGTTTTCAAGAGTGGCTTTACCAGTCTGCATTTCCACCAGCACTGCACTAGGGTTACCTCCTCTCCACATTGTCGCAGGCACATGTTGTTTGTTGATTTGTTGATGACAGTCATTCTGACTGGTATGAGGTGTTATCTCATTGTGGTTTTAATTTGCGTTTCTCTGATGGCTTGTGATGTTGAGCATTCTTTCACATGCCTATGGATCATCTGTATGTCCTTTTTGGGGAAGTGTTTGTTCAGGTCAATTGCCCATTTTTAATTGGGTTGTCTGTCTTCTTGGTGTTGAGTTGTATAAATTCTTTATACATTTTGGAGATCAATCCCATGTCTGAAGGAAGTATCATTGGTAAATATAGTTTCCCGTATGGTTGGTTCCCTTTTCATCTTGCTGATTTATTTTTCTTTTTTGCTGAGCAGAAACTCTTTAGTTTGATATAGTCCCATTTATGTATTCTTTGCTTTATCTTCCTTGCCTTAGGAGACATATCAGTAAAAATATTGCTACAGAGGATATCTGAAAATTTCCTGCCTATGTTTTCACTAGGACTTTTATGGTGTCATGGCTTACATTTAAGTCATTTATCCATCTTGAGTTTATTCTGGTGTATGGTGTAAGCTGAAGGTCTACATTCATTTTTTTTGCACATCCCTGTCCAGTTCTTCCAGCACGATTTGTTGAAGGGCTCTTTTCATTCTATTTTATGTTCTTTCCCATTCTTTCAAGTATTAGTTGAGCATAGAGGCCTTGGTTTATTTCAGGGCTCTTTATTCTTTTCCATTGATCTATATGTCTGTTCTTATGCCAGCACTAGACTGTTTTGATTAAAGTGGCCTTGTAGTATAGTTTGATATCAGGTATTGTGATTCCTCCTACTGTGTTTTTATCCCTCAAGATGGCTGTGGCTATTCGGGGTCATTTTTGGTTCCATAAAAATTTTTGAAGTATTTGTTCTAGGTCTGTGAAATATATCATTGATATTTTAATAAGGATTGCATTGATTTTATAAATTGCTTTGGGTAGTATGAAAATTTTAAAGATGTTGATTCTTTCCATCCATGAACATAATATATGCTTCCATTTATTTATATTTCCTCAATTTCTTTCTTCAGTGTTATGTAGTTTTTCGAGTACAGGTCTTCTATTTATTGGTTTAGTTTATTCCTAGGTATTTTATTTTTCTTGTTGCTATAGTAAGTGGGATTTTTTTCTAGTTTCTATCTCTGATATTTTATTGTTGGTGTACAGAAATGCCTTTGTTTTCTGAATATTGACATTGTACCCTGCTATTTTGTCAAATTCACTTATTAGATTGAGTACTTTTTTAGTGGAGTCTATAGTGTTTTCTACGTACACTATCATGTCATCCTCAAACAATGACAGTTTTACTTCTTCTTTACTAATTTGGATGCCTTTTATTTCTTTTCCTTGTCTGATTGCTATGGCTAGAACTTGCAACACTATGTTGAATAGGAGTGGAGAGAGTGGACATCCTTGTCATGTTTGCGATCTCAGGTGGAATGCTCTCAGTTTTTGTTTATTGCGTATAATGTTGACTTCAGGTTTCTGGTATATAGCCTTAATTATGTTGAGGTATACTCACTCTATTCCCATTTTGCTGAGTTATTTCATCATAAATGGGTGTTTTACTTTATCAAATGCTTTTTCAGCATCTGTTGATTAGATCACATGATTTTTGTCTTTCATTTTGTTTATGTGTTGTATTAAATTTATTGATTTGTGACTATTATACTATCCTTGAATCCCTGGGATGAATGCCACTTGATCGTGGTGTATGTTTCTTTTAATGTGTTGCTGAATCCTGTTTTCCAATATTTTGATGAGGACTTTAACATCTATGTTCATCAGTGATATTGACCTGTATTTTACTTTCTTTGTTGTGTCTTATTCCAATTTTGGAAATAGGGTAATACTAGCTTCATAGAAAGTGTTTGGGAGTCTTAATTCTTCTTGGATTTTTGGAATAGTTTGAGGAGGATAGGAGTTAATTCATTCCTAAATGTTTTCTAAAATTCACCTGTGAAGCCATCAGGTCCAGGGCTTTTGTGTGCCAGAAGTTTTTAGATTAATGCTTCAATTTTACCAGTTGTTATTAATCTCTTTAGGCTTTCTTCTTCTTCTTGATTCAGTTTTCCAAGATTATATGGTTCCAGAAATTTATCCATTTCATCTGGTTTGTCAAATTCTTGTGATACAGTAGTTCATGTTAACTTCATACAATGCTTTGTATTTCTATAGCATCGGTTGTGATTTCTCCTCTTTCATATCTTATTTTGTTTATTTGGATCCTCTCTCTTTTTTTTTTTTTTTTTTTTTGTTGTTGTTGTTGTTGAGTCTGGTTACAGGCTTGTGTATTTTTATCATCTTTTCCAAGAACCAGCTTCTGGTTTTATTGATCTTTGAATGTTTATTTAGTCTCTATGTCATTTAACTCTGCTCTGATCTTGATGATTTACTTCTTTCTACTCACTCAGTCTTTTAGTTATTGTTGTTCTTGTAGCTGTAGGGTTATATATTTTATTAGAGATTCTTCTGTCCTTTTTAGATAGGCCTATATTGCCATGAACTTTCCTTTCAGGACTGCTTTCACTGTATACCATAGGTTTTGGATTGTTGTGTGTTCATTATCATTTGTTTCCAGAAACTTGTTGATTTCTTTTTTGATGTCATTGTTAACCCATTCATTATTTAATAGCATGTTGTTCATTCTCCATAAGTTTGAATGTTTTTTTAAATAACTTATTTATTTGTTTGTTTATATATTTTTTATTTTAAGAGAGAGGGGAAAGGAGAAAGAGAGGGAGAGAAACATCACTGTGTGGTTGCCTCTCACTTGCGCCCCCAACTGGGGACATGACGTGCAACCTAGGAGTTTGAATGTTTTTGAGTTTTTTCCTTGAGGTTGATTTCCAGAGTCAAGCCAATGTGATCTGAGAAGATTCTTGGTATAGTTTCAATTTTCTTGAATTTGTTGAGGCTTGTTTTGTATCCTACTATGTGGCCTAACTTTCAAAATGTTCAATGTGCACTTGAAAGGAGTGTATATTTTGCTTCTTGGGATGAAAAGTTATATATATATATATATCAATTAAATTCTACATATATCAATTAAGTCCTCTTGATCTGGAGTGTGTTCAATGTGTCAATACCCTTGGTGTTTTTTTTTTGCTTCAAATATCTGTCCATTGTTCACAATGGGGTGTTAAAGTACCCTACTATGAATATGTTGCTGTGTCTATCCTTCCTAAGTCTTTCAAGGTTTTTCTTACACATTTGTGTTCTCCTATGTTGGGTGCATATATGTTTACAAGGGTTATATCATTTTGATGGATTTTTACCTTAAGTATTATGAAATGTTCTTGTTTGTCTCTTTTTATGGCCTTTGCTTTGAAATTTGTTTTGTCTCATACAAGTATTGGTCCCCTTGCTTTTTTTTTTTTTATGTCGGTTTGCTTGAAATACTTTTTTCTGTCCCTTCACTTTCAGTCTGTGTAGATCTTTTGTTCTAAGGTGGGTCTCTTGTAGACAGCATATATGTTGGTCATACTTTCTAATTTATTCAGCCACCCTATGTCTTCTGATTGTTGCATTTAATCCATTTACATTTATGGTTATCATTGATAGGTACTTGTTCATTATCTTTTTTCTTTCTTTCTTGTGTTCCTCTCTGTCTCTCTTTGTTTCTTCATCTTCTTAAAGCAGAACCTTTAGCATCACTTGCAATGCTAGTTTGGTGAAGTTGTATTCTTTGTGCCTTCTTTTGTCTAAGAAACTCCTTATTTCACCTTCTCTTTTAAATGAGAGCCTTGCTGGGTAGAGTAGTCTTGGTTGTAGGCCTTTGTTTTTTACTGCTTGGAATATTTTTTGCCATTCTCTTTTGGTTTGTAATTTTTATGTTGAGAAATCTGATGATAGCCTTATCAGAGCTCCCTTGTATGTTATTAACTGCTTCTCTCTTGTTGCTTTTTGGATTCTCTCTTTGTCTTTCAATGTTGCTATTTTAATTATGATGTGTCTTGGAGTGGGCCTTTTTGGGTTGATCTTCTTTGGGACCCTCTATGCTTCCAGGACTTGCATGACTTCCTCTCATCAAGTTACGGAAGTTTTTTGTCATTACTTTTCCAAAGAGGTTTTCTAACTCTTACTCCTCTTCTTCTTTTCCTGGTATTTCTATGATACAGATATTATTACATTTCATGTTGTCCTGTAGGTCTCTTAAAATCTCTTCATTCTTTTTCTGTCCTTTTTTGTTTTGTTACACTGTCTGGGAATTTTTTTCTTCATTGTCCTCCAGCTCGCTGATCCAATCTTCTGCTTCCTATAGCCTGCTTTTAATTCCTTCTACTCTGTTCTTCAACTCAGAAATTGTATTCATTTTCTCCTCGGTCTTATTGCTAGCTTCTATGTCATTTTTCATGCTGGTGTAATTGTTAGTGAGTTCCTTGTAGTTTTCCTGGAGTTCTTTGTAGTTTTCTTTGAGCTCGCTGAGCTCATTGAGCCTTTCTATAATCCATATTTTGAATTCCATGTCTTACAGTTTTCTTACCTGTATTTCATTTAGCACTCTTTCTGAGGCAACCTCCTTTCCTTTTTATGGGGAGTTATTTCTCTGTATCCCCATTTTTGTCACTCTTTTTGTTCGTTTCTGCTTCTTAGGTTGATCTGGACTTCTTGGGTCTGCCCCTGGTGGCGTCAGATCCTGTACCAGTCTGGGCCTAGGTATCCTGTTGGAGACTACCGAAGATGTACTGCCTTTTTCTGTCTCCTTCAGTTGCTAATCTATTCAATCTATGATCAGCCATTAGGCTTAAGCACTGAGGGTGGGGCAGATTAATTTCTGTGGGAAGGCTTTTAGTTCCTCTGAGGCTGATGCCACTTGGAGGGGAGTGGTCTGCCTGCAGTATGGGGAACGACTCAGTACTGGGACCTTATCGGCTATTCCCTCCATTCTTCCCTCAAAACCACCACCCAAAACTCTCCTTAAGCATCTCTATTCTCTCTGCCCTTTGTCTGCTTGTGCCCAGGGTTAGTGGGTGGCAAAATATTTTCATATGTGATCCCTTTAAGAGCTTTTTGTCTCCATCTTTTTCTTTCAGGCCAGTAAAAAACCTTATGGCATTTTGCCTTTCACAGCTGGATGCTTTTCTCTCTGCTTCTGTAGGCTGGGAAGCCCAGCTGTGGGTTTAGACCCTGCCGTTCTTAGGGGGAACCCCGGCTGCTGAGCTGTTTCTCAGTTCCTTCAGCTCCCACCTGTGGGAGCCCCGCCAGCCCTTTTGGATATCTGAACTTCCTACCAGTCACATTGTGATGAAGTGGCCCTTTATGTCTCTCCGTGGTTATAAGACTTCTCTCTAGCTAGTTTTCAGTTGGTTATTCCAGGTGATTTCCCTGACTTCTTGATTCAGCAGGAAGCTATAACATGAACCAGTCAACACACCAGACTCTCCTTGATTGTTTATCATATGACACAAACATCTACTGAATGTCTTTATATGGGTCTGACTATTTGCAAAGGTTATTGTATTTAGTGAAGCTGGCTCTATTCTCATTTTGACAATTGAAGAAATGAGGAATCATATTTGTTAAAAGGGACTTGCTTATGTTCACGTGGTGATTAGAACTGTGATTCAACTTCAGAATTCTTTCCAGTGTGTGAATGCAGTCTGCTCTTTTGTTGTTGTTATTGTAGATTATAATCATTTTTGTCTTTCATCTAGGTAGCTCAATTGCTTAGTGTCATTCCATTACACCAAGGTTGCAGGTTTGATCACCAGTCAGGGAACATACAAAAATCAACCCCCTTTTCTCTCTCTTTTACTCTGTCTTTAAAATCAATAAATAAAATTTAAAAATTTTTTTCCTTAAAATTTGTAGTCTGATATGGACCTTATATGGAACTCAGGGATTATGAAAAAATTGGGGAGGGAAATGATGATATTGTCATTGAAGTGGTTTGATAACTGGCACTGGAACCTGCAATGTCCAGTTTAAAATAACTCTGGAGAGAACCTCAACTTTCTACTTACTGCCAACATGGTGTGACCTCTCAGAGATCATATCATTTCATGAAGACTACTCTAGAAGTACAAAAAGAACACAGATTCCATAGACACAGCAGCACCTGCTGCTACCTGAGATAAATGAGGTACTCTTGTAGGTTAACCAGTGAGCTGGGCTGTCACATTGAAGCAGTGAGAGATGTCTACATTCATGTAATGGGAGGGAGGGTCTCTAGAGGTGGTATATGCGGACAACCACTCCTTGTGGTGTAGAGAATTGTAGCCCCAGCCTGAACATAACTGCCGCTGGCATTCTGGCTGTGCTTATCTTTAAGTCTCAACATAAGGCTATGTGTGGAACATAATTGATAACCACTCAGAGGGTTGCCATGGGAATTGGATTAAAGAATGCTTATTATGCTCATTATGCTTTAGAAATTTCTTTGCTTTCTTTATCATTAATGAAACGTAAACAATTTCTTTATCATTAATGAAACGTAAACAATCTCTAGCAAGGAGTGTATGAAACCTTGCACCTGGTCAAGATGTTTTACAGACCCTGACACAGACCGGTCACTGTGACCCCTGTATTGGTACATGTAATCTGTTACTGTCACACACCTGAATGCTATTGACAATTGATGAACTTTGACCTCGTGCCTCTCGTATGTATCCTCCTCAATAAAAGACATAAGAGATGGAGGTTTAGCTGCTGTTCTCCACTAGAGAGAGTAGTCATCTTTCTTCCCCCAGACATAATGAAATGTCCTGGATAAAAGTTTGTTTCGCTGTGGTCACAAAGCCTCTGTTGGACAAAGCAACTTCCAACTGAGCCTAGGATGTGTGAGGCACCTCCGCCATAGAAAGAGATCGAGAAATGCCACATTTTTACAGTTTCCTTAAAAATTCAAAAGATTTTGCAGGGGTGTCATGTAAAAGTTGCTGTTTTGTGAAGATAGGAAATTGTTTGTTTCAGGAAATGGAAAAATGAGTGGTAAAAGAAGTTCTGACCCTCCTCCTAGAAGAGGTAAAAGCCTTAGGGTTGGTTCAACAGGACTAAGTTTGCATATGGCCTAGGTGCAGGGCTGTGGAGGAGTAAGAAGGGTTATGGAGTGAGGTCTAGCACCTCACCTCAGAGTCCTATATCATGTGCCTAGACATAGGGTGGAAGCTCTTGGGAAAAAACCTGTCCTTTTCATTTACCATTATTCATACCAATTAGAAAAGTGTGTGCAATATTATAGACACTTGAGACAAGTTTTCAGATTGACCATTGTAAATAATTATTGGAGCTAGATTTTCTAAAGAAGGGTTGGCAAACTACACCTCATGGGCCAACATATGGCCTGTTGCCTGACTTTGTAAATCAAGTTTGTTTCTTTTTTTGTAATCCTCATGTGAGAACAGTTTTTTCATTACTCTTAGACAGAAAGAAAGGGAGAAAGGAAAAGTGAGAGGGAAACATAAATCAGTTGCCTGCTGTACACACCTGGACCAGGGATAGTATGCACCTGGATGGTGGATGGAACCCAAACCTAAGTGTGCGCCCTGGCCAGGAATTGAACCCACAACCTTTTGTTTATGAAATGATTCTCCAACCAACAGAACCACTCTGGCCAGGGCTTGAAAATAAAGTTTTATTGGCAAACTGTCATGCTCATACACTTATGTGTTGTCTGTAAACTCCAATGGCAGAGATGAGTATAGTCAAGTGCCACTTAATGATGGGGATACATTCTGAGAAATACGTCATTAAGCAGTTTTGTCATTGTGAGAATATGAGTGTACTTACACAAAACTAGATGATATAGCCTACTGCTTTTACATTTGGGCTATGTGGTATAACCTATTGCTTCTAGGCTTCAAATATGTAGAGTGTGTTACTGTCTTAAATACTGTTGGAAATTATAACACAATGGTAAATATTTGTGTATCTAAACATATAAAAGATACAGTAAAAATAGAGTATAAAAGATGGAAAATGGTACCTGTATAAGTATACTTACCATGAATGGAGTTTTCAGGACTGAAGCTGCTCTGGCTGACTCAGTAAATGGTTGCTGTGAAGGTCTCAGACATTTCTGTACACTACTGTACACTTTATAACACTGTAAACTTAGGTTCACTAAACATACAATAACATAATATTAAAAGTAGAAAAGAAAATGATGCAATCAAGAAGTAAGGTAAATATGAGATATATAATGTTGCTGCTGTCTTGACATGTCACCCTGTTATACAGCAAACATTTTTTAATAAATAGAACGCATACTCACTTAAATGACAAAAAGTCTTATATAGCAAGTACAGAAACCTGTAACATAGTTGTTTTTCATCATTAACAAGTATTATGTACTGTGCATGACTGAATCTGCTACACTTTTATATGACTGGCAGCACAGTAGGTTTGTTTACATGAGAATCACCATAAAAAAGTGAGTAATGTGTTGCACTATGATGTTATGATGACAATAGGAATATTTCACCTCCAATATAATCACCACCATATGTGTGGTCCATCATTGAATAAAACATCATTATGCAATGCATGACGATATTCATGACAGACTATATGGCTCACAAAGATAAAATATTTACTCTCTGGTTCTTTACAGGAAGTGTTTTTTGATCCCCATTATGAAGCACCATTTAAAAAAAGTTACTTCAGATCAAAGATGATGGAGGAGTGAGTGGACCCACACTAACCTCCTCCCAGAACCAATAGGGAAGTACAACTAAATTGTAGAAAAATCATCTCGAATAACCCGCTGAACACTAGCTGGAGACGCTTGAGGAAAGTTTGGGGCTGGTGGCTCTGGGGAGATAACTGAAGGAACAGCTGCCAGGATCCCAGTGGTAAGTCATTCTGCCAACTCAGGAAGCAATCTTTCTGAAGCAGAATAGTCTTCTCCAAGTCGCATCATCCAGAGGGGAATTAATAACCCCACCCCATCCTGTCATACTTAAGCCAGCCTGCTTATTATAGCTTGATTAGATTAACAAATGATTGGCTTAATGACTGATTAGTTTAACAACAAAGGTGGAAAATACAAAGAAGCAGGCAAAATGGAAAGACAAAAAAACAGACCCAATGAAAGTACAGGAGAATTTTCTAGAAGAACTAGATAAAATGGAGGCAAGCAATTGATCAGATAGTTTAGAGTAATGATTATAAGGACACTTGACAGCATAAAAAAAGACAGATTAACCATTAAAAAAGGGACCAGTGAGAAATAAAGTATGCAATATCTGAAATAAATAATACACTGGAAGGTGTAAACAGTAGGTTATATGAAGCAGATGATTGCATCAGTGATTTGGAAGACAAGGTGAAAAAAAATCAGGTGGGCAGAGCAACAAAAAAAATAAATTTTAAAAAATTAGAAGGGCTTAAGAAACAATTCGGACAACATGAAGTGTAACAACATCCACATCATGGGAATAGCAGGAGGAGAAGAGAATGAGCAAGGAATCAAGAACATGTTTGAAGAAATAATTACCAAAAACTTCCCTAAGACACACAAGTCTAGAAAGCTCAGAGAGTCCCAAACAAGTTGGACTCAAAGAGGGCTATATTGAGACACATGATAATAAAAATGACACAGCTCAAAGACAAGGAAAGAATCCTAAAAAAACTGACAGAGAAAAGCAGGTAGTTATCTACAAGGAAGCACCAATTTAGACTGCCATCAGGTTACTCATCAGAAATATTTCAGGCCATAAAATATTGGAATGAAATATTTAAGGTGATGAAAAGCAAGAATTTAAAAACAAGGCTACTTTACCCAGCACTGTTATCTTTTTAAAAATTTTTATTTTTATTGTTTTTCTATTACAATTGTTTCAATTTTTCCCTCATTGCAACCCCTCACCCAGCCCATCCCTTTTCCCACAGTCAATCCCCACTCCGTTGTCCGTGTCCATGGTTTATTTATACTAGTTCCTTTACTAAACCCTTTCCCTACTTAACATCCTTTTCTCCCTCCCCCCTGATAAGTGATACTCTGTTCCTTGTTCAATTTTGTTCATTTGTTTGTGTTGTGCATTAGTCTCCTGTATCAGGTGATATCATGCGGTATTTTTCTTTCATTTCCTGGCTTATTTCACTAAGCATAATTCTCTGTAGTTCCATTCATGTCACAAATGGCAGGAGTTCCTTTTTTCTGCTGTATAATGTTCCATTGTGTAACTGTACCACATTTTTTAATCCACTCATCTACAGATGGGCACTTAGGCTGTTTGCAGCACTTGGATATTGTAAACAGCGGGGCTAAGAACATAGGGGTGCATAAATTCTTTTCAATTGGTGTTTCAGGATTCTTCGGGTATAATTTTCAAAAGAAAATTACATTTTTAGTTTTGAGGAAATTCCCACTGTTTTCAATAGTGGCTGCACTGCTCTGCATTCCTAACAACAGTGCATTAGGGGTCCCATTACTCCACATCCTTGCCAGCACTTGTTGTTTGTTGGTTTTTTTGATGGCCATTCTGACAGGTGAAAAGTGGTATCTCATTGTGGTTTTTATTTGCATCTCTCTGATGGCCAATGATGTTGAGCATTCTTTCATATGCCTATGGATCCTCTGTATATCCTCCTTGGAGAAGGGTTTGTTCAGATTCTTTGCCCAGTTTTTAATTGGGCTCTGTTTTCTTGGTATTGAGATGTATAACTTCTTTATATATTTTGGAGATCAATCCCTTGTCTGAGGTATCGTTGGCAAATATGTTTTGCCACATGGTTGGTTCCCTTTTCATCTTGCTGATTTTTTTTTTTTTTTTTTGCTTAGCAGATACTCTTCACTTTGATGTAGTCCCATTCTTTTATTTTTTTCTTATTTCCCTTGCCTTAGGAGATGTATCAGTAAAAATATTCTTACGTGGGGTATCTGAGATTTTCCTGCTTAAGTTTTCCTCTAGGACTTTTATGGTGTCACAGCTTACATTTAAGTCTTTGATCCATCTTGAGCTTATTCTGGTGTGTGACATAAGTTGGTGGTCTAGTTTCATTTTTTTGCACATCTCTGTCCAGTTCTCCCAGCACCATTTCTTAAAAAGGCTCTTCTTTTTCCATTTTATGTTCCTTTCCTCTTTGTCAAATATTATTGGACCATAAAGTCCTAGGTTTATTTCTGCGTTCTCTTTTATGTTCCATTGATCTACATGTCCGTTTGTTATTATACCAGTACCAGGCTGATTTGATTACAGTGGCCTTGTAGCATAGTTTAATGTCAGGTATTGTGATTCCTTCTATTGTGTTCTTCTGTCTCAAGATTGCTGTGGCTATTTGGGGTCTTTTGGCTTCCATATAATTTTTTTAGGTATATTTTATTGATTATGCTGTTACAGTAGTTCCAATCTTTTTCCCACTGCTCCCCTCCTCCCAGTACCCTTCTTCCCTTCAGCAATACCACACCCCTTAGTTCATATCAATGGGTGGCGCATGTAAGTTCTTTGGCTTCACCTTTTCCTATATTATTCTTAACTTACCCCTGTCCATTATTTACCAACCGATTATGCTTCTTAGTCCCTGAACCATTTCCCCATTTCTCCCTCTCCCCACTCCGAGCTGATAACCCTCCAAATGATCCCCATATATACGATTCTGTTCCTATTCTGGCTTGCTTAGTTGGATTTTGTTTTTAATTTTTAGATTCAGTTGTTGATACTTGTGAGTTTGTTGTCATTTTAGTGCTCATAGTTTTGATCTCCTCTTTCTCAAGTAAATCCCTTTGACATTTCATACAATAATGGCTTGGTGATGATGAACTCCTTTAGCTTCACCTGTCTGGGAAGCACTTCATCTGCCATTCAATTCCGAATAATAGCTTTGCTGGATAGAGTAATCCTGGTTGCAGGTTGCCTTTCATCACATTGAATACTGCTTGCCAGTCCCTTCCTGCCTGCAAAGTGTCCTCTGAGAAGTCAGTTGATAGTCCTATAGGCACCCCCCTGTAGGCAACTCTCTGCCTCTCTCTTGCTGCCCCAAGGACTCTGTCTTTATTGTTCACCTTTGGCATCTCAATCATGATGCATCCTGGTGTGGTCCCCTCTTGGTCTAGCTCGCCCGGGACCCTCTGTGCTTCCTGGACCTGTATGTCCGTCTCCTTCACAAAAATTGGGAAGTGTTCCTCAATTTTTTTTCAATTCTTGCTTCTTCATTCTGCACTGGTTGACTGTTTTTTTCTTTCTTATGTCCCAAATCATTAATCTGAACCCCAGTTTTCTTCCCTTCACCATTGGTTTTGTGTGGATTTTCCTTCATTTCACTTAGCATAGCCTTCACTTCTTTTATGCATTTGCCATACTCAAGCATATCTGTCAAGCCTGTGAGCATCTTTATCACCAGGGTTTTAAATTCTAAATCTGTTAGGTTGTCTATCTCCTCATCTGTTAGGTTGGCTATCTCCTGGTCACTTAGTTCTCCAACTGGAATCTTGATCCATTTCCCCTTTTTGGCCATACTTCTCTGTCTCCTCATTCTGACAGGCTCCTGTGATTGTTTGCCTCTACACCCCAGGTAGAGCTGTCACTCCTATTACGTTATAGAAGACAGAACCTTAGTGATTTGTCAGTATAGGGTGACCTGTTTCACCACTTTGTGGCGCTGTATGTGGGGGTGGGGTCTGAGAGGGAACAATGCTGCGTGCCCAGAATTCTCCCCTTTTCCAGGCACCTCTCCACAATTCTGCACTGTACTGGTGCCCCTCTAGGTGCTGCCGTGGCCATGGTTCCCAGAGTGGATGGGACTATGGATGTTCTAGCACCATGGGGGCCCCTTAAACAAGTGAACTCTTCTGAGACCAGCAGTTTCGGCCTCCACCCCAACCTCCACTGGTCTGCACAGTCAGAAGCAATGAGGCTTGATTTTCCCTGGTGCTGAAACAATGGGCTGTGAGGTCCAGTGAGGAGCTGGGAGTGCTCCCCAGGTGTCCCTCCTGAATTTTTAAAACATGTGACTGCGTTTTCTGCTAGATGCTGCTACCACCGCTGTTGCCGCCACGACACCGCATCCTCTCCGCCCTGTCTCCACCCCTTCTGTCTCTCTGGATGAGTATTTCTTCTTTACATCTTTGTTTGTTAGACACCCATGCAGTTTGACTTTCTGGAACTTCTTGGTTGTTTCTAGTTTTGAGGTAGTTTTATTCCTCTTAGTTGTGGAGAAAGACACTGTGTATCTGTCTACGCCTCCATCTTGGCCAGAAGTCTGGTTCCATATAATTTTTGAAGTATCTGTTTTAGGTCTGTGAAGTACATAGATAGTATTTTAATAGGGATTGCATTTGAATCTGTAAATTGCTTTGGGTAGTATGGACGTTTCAATGATGTTGATTCTTTCCACCCATGAACGTGGTATAGGATTCCATTTATTTTTATCTTCCTTAACTTCTTTCTTCAAGATTATGTAGTTTTCTGAGTACAGGTGTTTTATCTCCTTGGTTAAATTTATTCCTAGGTACTTTATTTTTGTTGTTGCTATAGTAAATGGTATTTTCTTTTTTAACTCTGTCTCTGACATTTTATTGTTGGTGTACAGAAACGCCTTTAATTTCTGAATATTGACTTTGTACCTTGCTCTTTTGCCAAATTCACTAATTAGGTTGAGTAGATTGTTCATAGAGTCTATAGGGTTTTCTGTGTACACTATCATGTCATCTGCAAATAATGACAGTTTTACTTCTTCTTTATAAATTTGGATGCCTTTTATTTCTTTTTCTCGCCTGATGGCTATGGCTAGAACTTCCAACACTATGTTGAATAGGAGTGGAGAGAGTGGACATCCTTGTCCTGTTCCTGATTTCAGGGGAATGTTTTCATTTTCTGTCCATTGAGTATGATGTTGGCTTCAGGTTTCTCATATATGGCCTTTATGATGTTGAGGTATGCTCCCTCTATTCTCATTTTGCTGAGTGTTTTCATCATAAATGGTGTCGTATTTTATCAAATGTTTTTTTAGCATCTATTATTATGATCATGTGGTTTTTGTCTTTCATTTTGTTTATGTGGTGTATTATATTTATTGATTTGTAAATATTAAACCATCCTTGCATCCCTGGGATGAATCCCCCTTGATCATTATATATATATATTTTAATGTGTTGCTGGGTCCTGTTTGCCAATATTTTGTTGAGGATTTTGGCATCTATGTTCATCAGCGATACTGACCTGTAGTTTCCTTTCTTGGTTGTGTCTTGACATGGTTTCGGAATTAGGGTAATACTGGCTTCATAAAAGAGTATGGAGGTCTTCCCTCTTCTTGGAATTTTTGGAATAGTTTAAGAAGGGTATGTGTTAGTTCTTCCCTAAATATTTTGTAAAATTTGCCTGTGAAACCATCAAGTCCAGGGCTTTTCTTTGGCAGGAGTATTTTGATTACTGTTTCAATTGCACTCTTTGTTATTGGCCTGTTCAGGCTTTCTGCTTCTTTCTGATTAAGTTTTAGAAGATTAAATGTTTCCACAAATTTGTCCATTTCATCTAGGTCATCAAGTTTCCTTCCACACAGTTGTTTGTAGAAATTTCTTACAATTCTTTGTGTTTCTGTGATATCGGTTGTGATTTCTCCTCTTTATTTTCTGATTTTGTTTATTTGGTCCTTGCTCTTTTTTCCTTGATGAGCCTGGCTAAAGGATTGTCAATTTTGTTTATCTGTTCAAAGAATCAGCTCCTACTTCTGTTGATCTTTTGAATTGTTTGTTTAGTCTCTATGTAATCTAATTCTGCTCTGATCTTGATTTTTTTCCTTCCACTCACTCTGAGCTTTGTTTGTTGTTGTGTTGTGGTTCTAGTCTTGTAGTTGTAGGGTTAGATTTTTTTATTTGAGAGCCTTATATCCTTTTTAAGTAGGCCTGTGTTGCTATGAAATTTTCTCCCTGGATTGCTTTTGCTGTGTCTCATAGGTTTTGGGATTTTGTATGCTCTTTATCATTTATTTCCTGAAACTTCTTGATTTCTCCCTTGATATCATTGTTAACCCATTCATTATTTAATAGCATGTTATTCATTCTCCATGAGTTTGAATGTCTTTGAGTATTTTCCTTGAGGTTGATTTCTAGTTTCAAGGCATTGTCATCTGAGAAGATGCTTGATATAATTTCAATTTTCTTCAACTTGTTGAGGCTTGCTTTGTGTCATATCATGTGGTCTATCTTTGAAAATGTTCCGTGTGCATTAGAAAAGAATGTATACTTTGTTTCTTTGTGTGGAAAGTTCTATATATACCAACTAATTCCATTTGATCTAGAGTGTTGTTCAGTTCTTCAATATCCTTGGTATTTCTTTGCTTTGAAGATCTGTCCATAGTGGACAATGGTGTGTTAAAATCTCCTATTATGAGTTTGTTGCTGTTAATATCCTTCTTGTAGTCTTCCAATATTTTTCTTTTATATTTGGGTGCACCTATGTTGGGTACATATATGTTTATCAGGGTTACATCTTCTTGATAGATTGTTCCCTTAAGTACTATGAAATGTCCTTCCTTGTCTCTTTTTATGGCCTTTGCTGTGAAATCTGTTTTGTCTAATATAAGTATTTCTCAGCTTTTTTTTTCTTGTCCATTTGCTTGGAATAATTTTTTGCATTCCTTCACTTTTAGTTTGAGTAAATATTTTGTTTTGTGGTGTGTCTCTTGTAGACAGCATGTATGTGGGTCATGTTTTTGTATCTATTTCACTGCGCTGTATCTTTTTATTGGAGCATTTAATCCATTTACATTTAAGATTATTATTGCCAGATATTTATTCATTTTCTTTTGTACCTGTGTTCCTCTCCCTCTCTCTTTTTCTTTCTTTTTTTATTTATGAATTCCCTTTAGCATCTCTTGCAATGTTGGTTTTGGTGGAGATATATTCTTCTAGTCTTCCTTAGCCATGGAAACTTTTTATTTCATCTTCCATTTTGAAAGTGAGTCTTGCTAGGTATAGCAGTCTTCATTGTAGGCCTTGTTTTTCATTGCTTGAAATATTTTTGTCATTCCCTTCTGGCTTATAGTGTTTCTGTTGAGAAATCCATTGATAGTCTTATCAAAGCTCCCTTGTATGTTTTTGCTGTTTTCCTCTTGCTTACTTTAGGATTCTCTCTTTGTATTTAAATGTTGCCATTTTAATTATGATGTGCCTTGGAGTAAGTCTTTTTGGGTTCATCTTCATTGGGACCCTCTGTGCTTCCTGGACTTGCATGACTATATCTCATCAAGTTAGGGAAATTTTCTGTCATTACTTTTTCAATTTAAGAGAAGGAAAACTCTGATTCCAAAAAACCTCCGCTGCCTTGCGGCATACCTCTTCAGGGGAAAGGCTAGGGGAGTAAACCCCGACAGAAAATCCGGAGCCGGAGTCCCTAAGGCGGTTTGACGTTGTAGTCAACACCGGCAACTCCTGCGGCGCACCTGAAGCCAAGCTGTATTGACTCCGTCTTTCCCTTGGATACTTCAGCTGCGAAGAGAGGGGGTGTCTGCTGCATGGGCAACAGCAGACCCTCCATATCACCCTGCCCAGGCTCTGTAGCTTCAGCTTCACTGGAGAGGACACTCCAGGGACGTCGCAAGATGTCGATTCAACACGGGAGGAGACAGATACCGTGTCACTCCCGAGTCGGACTGCACAGCCATTCTCGGCGGTGCAGATAGACTCTTAAGAAGCTACACCATCGTCTCTCGAGACGGACGGCTGCCGACGACGACGACAAGTACTTTTTCAATTAGGTTTTCTATCCCATGTTCCTCTTCTTCTCCTTTTATCCCTATTATATGCATATTTTCATTTCCTGTTGTCCTGCAGTTCTCTTAAACCCTCTTCATTGTTTTTTATTTTTTTAAATTTTGTTGCATTGTTTGTGAATTTTTTCTACATTATCCTCTAAGTCATTGATCTGATCCTCTGCTTTGTTTAGCCTGCTTTTGATTGATTCTACTGTGTTCTTCAGTTCATAAATTGTATTCTTCATTTATTCCTAGTTCTTATTGATAGTTTCTATGTCCTTTTTTATGCTGAGGTATTTATTGGTAAGTTCCTTGTAGCTTACCTGGAGTTCTTTGTAGTTCCCCTGGAGTTTGTTGAAGCTTTCTTTGATTTTGTGGAATTCATCGAGCTTCCTCATTATTATTGTTTTGAATTCCATATCTGATAGTTTTCTTGCTTCTATTTCATCAGCTCCTCCTTCTGGGAATTCCTCCTTTCCTTTTGGTGGAGTGTAGTTCTGTTTGGTGGGGTATTATTTCTCCTACTCATTTTGGGCACTGGTCTCGTTTTTGCTTCTTAGATTGATAGACTTTATTTTCTGCCTTTATGGTGTGACCTTCTTATATACACTTTTTGAGCTGCTGCCTCCAGCTGATACAACTTGGAGGGGAGCACTCTGCTTAAGTGATTTCTCCAATAGCACTGGGGATGATTCTGTCTTCGGACTTAGTCCACCGCTCTCCCAGCTCTTTCTCGAGAGCCAGCACCCAAAACTTATTACAAAGTGATTCTAGTTCACTTCACTATCTTTTAGCCTCAGCCAGAGGTGAGTGCACTGCCTTGCACAGCCCAGGGGTGGGTCAACCCATTGTGCGCCGGGGTAGGCAGGTCCAAGTTGGACTGATTGGTTACCTGTTACAGCGGAGGAGGAGGCCTCTACATACCAGTAGGCAAGTTTGTTTTGTGTCCATTGGCAAGTTGGTTTTGCAGTTATGCGGGGTGGTCAGCGCGTTGGTTTCACAAGGTTATTTTTTATAATCAAAAGAGAAATAAAGATCTTTCCAGACAACAGCAACAAAACAAAAAACAAACAAAAAAAAAACCCTAAAAGCATTTGTTAACATTAAGCCAGTACTGGAACAATGTTAAGGGGCTTGCTTTAATAAGAAGATGAAAAAGTGATAGAAAAAAAAAACAACAAAAGAAAACAGTCTAACTATAAAATGGCACTACATACATATCATTAACTACCTTAAATTTAAATGGCTTAAAAGCTCCAACCAAAAGACATAGGATAGCTGAATAGATACAAAAATAAGACCCATATATATACAGCCTCCAAGAGACCCATCAAAGATTGAAAGACACACAGAGACTAAGAGTCAAGGTATGGAAAAAGATATTTCATGCAAATGGAAAAGAAAAAAATCTTGGATAGCAGTACATATACCTGACAAAATAGACTAAAACAAAGGATATATAGTAAGAGACAAAGAACACTGCATAATGATAAAGGGAACAGCCCAACAAGAGGATATAAACCTAATAAACATTTATTCACCCAACATAAGCAAATAATATGTAAATAATATGCAAATAATATGTAAAGCCAACCTTGTTGGACATAAATGGAGAGATGAATAGAAATAGTCATAGTTGGGGATTTTAATGCTTCATTTACTTCAATGGATCAATCTACCAGGCAAAAATCAACAAGGAGACATTGGCTTTAAACAACACACTAGATAAAATTGATTTAACTTATATCTTCAGATTATTTCATCCTAAAGCAGCAGAATATATAGAGTTTTCAAGTGCAAGGGGAATCTTTTCTAGGATAGATATGTTAGGACACAAAACAAGTCTCAATAAATTTAAGAAAATTGAGATCATATCAAGCATCTTATTTGATGGAAATGCTATGAAAATAGAAATAATCACAAGAAGAACACTGAAAAACATGAAAAGACATGGAAGTTAAAAAACATTTTATTAATTAGAAAATTGGTCAACAACAAGATCAAAGAAAAAATCAAAAGATACTTTGAAACAAATGAAATTGAGGACACACACACACAAAAATCTTTGGGACATTGGGAAACAATTCTAAGAGGGAAATTCATAGCATATCACAGCTATCTCAAAAAAAAGAAAAAGAAAAATATCAAATAAGCAATATAACGTAACACTTAAAAGAACTTGAAAGAGACAGCAAACAAAGCACAAAGTGAGCAGAAGGAAGGAATAATAAAGATCAGGGCAGAAATAGATGACATGGGATCTAAAAAAAGATACAAAAGTCCAGTGAATCCAAGAGCTGGTTCTTTGAAAAGATAAACAAGATTTACAAACCTTTAACCAGGCTCATCAAGAAAAAAATAGAAAGGAGAGAAAAACATAATGTCAGAAATGAAAGAGAAGAAATAACAATTGACACCAAAGGTTTGTAAGATACTATTATGAACAACAATATGTCAGCAAATTGGAAACCTGAAAAAAAAAAGATAAATTCCTGAAACATGCAATCTTCCAAAAATAAATCAGGAAGAGGGAGGGAGAAGAAGATGGCATCAGAGTAAGAAGCAGTGTTGTCTGCTTGCTCCCACCATGGAAGGACTTGGAGTACAAACACGGAGTGGAAGGAGTGAGTACAGATTTCAGGTAGGGCGCACAGGGACAGGAGTGTTGGAGTAGCATGAAAGAGGGCAGAAATATTGGCTTGCGTTCTCCAAGTGGAGTGGCCAGGCTTCCAAGCCTGGAGCCTCTGCTGCACTATACCCAAAAGGGGAAGCTGCTGACTGGCTCATTAGCTGGAATATGCTTGGAAACCTAACACTACCATAGGCGCCCTGACCAACAAAGACCCGGAAAGAGTCAGTGAGAAGGTTTGGTTGAACAGCCAGAAGTGTGGGAAGACAGTGAACAGCTTGGACCATGAAAACCTGTATGAACTGAGTCTAGGTGGGGACTGTCTGTACTGGCAACCCTGGGCTGGGAACCCTGTACCCTGGGCGCTCACATCAAGACTCCACCAAACAAAAATGCAGAACTGAGCCATGGAGAGGAGCCCATTTGGAAAGCTGTGGCGGAACCCCAGAGTTGGTAGGGACCTCAGGCAGGCAAGCGGTACATGCAGGCACACAACAAGGCTCTGCGAGGCAGGGGCACAGGCAGGTGCTGCAACGCGCAGGCAACAAAGACATTTTTGGAGGAGGAGCAGAGACAGGATCCAAGGCTGGTCAGGGACTATGGGCATACCTACTGGATTGCGAGCAGAACAGCGTTGCTAGGCAAGCCTGAGGAGGGCAGGAAGATGCTGCAGGACCTGGTTTGGGAGTCACTCAACTAAGTGCAGCTCATAGCAGAGAGCTGCAGCATGTCCACAAGTGAGAGAATAGCAGCCTCAGGATCCAGCTAGATCTCCTCACAGCCAGCTAGACAAAAAAGAAGATTTGAAACCCACAGCATTTTGACCAGAGGCAGATCCAGGAAAAGGGTGTACTGGGGAAAACTTTCTTAAATCTGTTTCCTATCTTGTCTCCCTCCTATTCTCCTTCTTTAACTATTTTGTTTGTCTATTTTGTTTATCCTCCCCCTAGCACTAAATATATAACATATAACTGCTATATAAACCTAATACTATACACTTCCATTTTACCACTTCATTGTGCATTATTTCTCCCTGTTTCAACATACAATGTAAATATTACTTACCATATTACATAGCCTTGAGTCTACTTGCTATAATTATTATTCTACCATCTTCCCTCTCAAAAATCATCTTCCTTTCAGTTAAAACAACTCTTATATGTTTTTATATAGTATAAGAGTCTTAACCTTTTCACATCTATATCAATACTGCCTCATTGCCACAAATACTGTGGTTGTGGGTGGGGGATATTTTTGAAGGTGTGGGTTTCTTGCCTTGGTTGTGTGTTGATGTTTCAACAGCATCTCCACAAAAGAACTCAACACAAGGTGGGGAGAGTGATTATCAAGCAACCAGTCATAAGGAAGATTCCACTAAAGAGTAACTGAAATACAATCAGACACCTTAAACAAATGGCACAAAGGGCATCCCAAGAGCATCAGGCTCAGGATATCAAAGAGACTGTACCACTGAATTCCCCTAGTCCCCTATGCAGAATCTCGTACCATGGAGGCAGGAAATGAAAGTAGACAAATCTAAGGAACAAAAACAATCAGGAAGCATCCAACATGGGAAGACACAGAACAACCTCCCAATGAAAGAAAGAGATATTCTCAGAAAGAGAGCTAGATTAAACAGAGATAAGTAAAGTGTCAGACATGGAATTCAAAAGTATCGTTATAAGGAAGCTCAATGAAATTGACAAACTCATAGAAAACTACAATAAACTCCAGGGGAATTACAAAGAACTCCAGGGAAACTACAAGGAACTTACTGAGAATTAGACCAGCATGAAAAAGGATGGAAGCTATCAATAACAGCCAGGAGGAAATAAAGAATACAACTTCTGAAATGAAGAACAGACTAGAAGGAATTAAAAGCAGGTTAGAGGAAGCAGAATATAGGATCAGTGAGCTGGAGGACAACATAGAAAAAAAATCCCAGACAGTACAAAAAAATAAAAAAAGACTGAAAAAGAATGAAGAGGTATTTAGAGAGCAGCAGAACATGAAATGTAATAATATCCATATAATAGGAATACCAGAAAAAAATGAAGAGGAGCCAGGGATAAAAAACCTGTTTGAAAAACTAATGACAGAAAACTTCCCTAACTGGAATGGAGAAAAAGTCACACAAGTGCAGGAAGCACAGAGAGTCCCAATGAAGATGAACCAGAGCAAGACCACTTCCAGACACATCATAATTTAAATGGCAATATTGAAAAACAAAGAAAATCCTAAAAGCAGCAAGAAAGAAACAGCTAATAACATACAAGGGAGCTCCAATAAGGCTATCATCAGATTTCTCAACAGAAACACTATATAAGCCAGAAGGGAATGGCAAAAAAAAAATCCAAGCAATGAAAAACAAAGGCCTTCAACCTAGACTACTATAGCGAACAAGGCTCTCATTCAAAACAGAAGATGAAATAAGGAGTTTTCCAGACAAAAGAAGACTAAAAGAATATATCTCCACCAAGCCAGCATTGCAAGAGATGCTAATGGGTCTGCTTTAAGAAGATGAAGAAAGAAAGAAAGTCACAAAGGAACAAAAGTACAAAGGTGGAAAATGACAATAAATAAGTACTTATTAATAAAAATTTTAAATGTAAATGGATTAAATGGACCTATCAAGAGACATAGGGTAGCTGATTAGATTAGAAAGCATGACCCACATATATGCTGTCTACAAGAAACCCACCTTAGAACAAAAGATCTACACAGACCGAAAATGAAGGTATGGAAAAAATATTTCATGTAAGTGAACTTGAATAAAAAAGCTGGGGTAGCAATACTTGTATCACACAAAACAGGTTTCACAGGAAAGACCATAAAAAGAGACAAAGAAATACATTTCATAATACTTAAGGGCAAAATTCACCAAGAAGTTATTACCCTTGTAAGCATATATGCACCCAACATAGGAGCACCCAAATATGTAAGAAAAATTTTGAAAGACTTCAGGAATGATATAGACAGCAACACACTCATAGTAGGGGACTTTAACACCCCATTGTCAACAACAGAAAGATTTTCAAAGCAAAGAAACATCAAAGATACTGAAGCATTGAACAACACTCTAGATAAAATGGACTTAGTTGATATATAGAGAATTTTAACCACAAAGAAGAAAAATTAACATTCGTTTCAAGTGCATGTGAAATATTCTCAAAGATAGATCACATGGTAAGACACAAAACACGCCTCAACAAATTCAAGAAAATTGAAATTATATCAAGCATCTTCTCATATCAAAATGGCTTGAAACTGGAAACCAACCTCAATGAAAAAAACTCAAAAACATTAAAACTCAAGGAGAATGAATAACATGCTGTTGAGTAATGAATGGCTTTACAATGACATCAAGGAAGAAATGAAAAATTTCAGGAAACTAATAATGAACACACAAGCAGTCCTGAGAAGAAAATTCATAGCAATATATGGCTACCTGAGAAGGATGAAAGAATCTCAAATAAAAAATATAATCCTACAACTACAAGAACCAGAACAAAAACAACAAACAAAGACCAGGGTGAGTTAAAAGAAGGAAATCATCAAAATCAGAGCAGAATTCAATAACACAGAAACTAAAAAGCAATTCAAAAGACTAACAAAAGTAGGAGCTGGTTCTTTGAAAAAATAGAGAAAATCGACAAGCCTTCAGACAGGTTCATCAAGAAAAAAAGAGAGAAGACCCAAATAAACAAAATCAGAAATGAAAAAGGAGAAATTATGACTGATGTTACAGAAATACAAAGCAGTGTAAGAAATTATTGCAAATAACTGTATGGCAAGAAACCTGAAAACCTAGATAAAATTGACAAATTTCTAGAAACATATAATCTTCCAAAACTGAATTAAGAATAAGTATAAAGCCTGAAAAGACTAATAACAAAGAGTGAACTTGAAACATTAATCAAAAAACTTCCAGCACACGAAAGCCCTGGACTGGATGGCTTTACGGGAGAATTTTACAAGACATTTTGGGAACAACTATCTCCTATCCTGCTCAACTATTCCAAAAAATACAAGAAGAAGAAAAAATCCCAAACTCTTTTTATGAATCCAATATTACCCTAATTCCAAAACCAGGTCAGGACACAACAAAGAAAGAAAACTACAGTTCAATATCTTTGATGAACATAAATGCTAAAATCCTCAACAAAATATTGGCAAACAGGACCCAGCAACACATTAAAAATATCATACATCACGGTCAAGTGGGATTTATCCCAGAGATGAAAGGATAGCTTTTTTTTTTTTTTACCTGAATATACTGTTTATATAGAGTTATTTTATTCATATAAAGGCTATATATTGTTTCTGTAAGTCAAATTGTATACAAGTAGTAAAGTTCTACTACCAAACATACATATTAAGGTATTTTATCTTTTCTTTCTTTTTTTATTTTTTTATTTTTGGTTTTTCAATTACAGTTGTCCCATTTCTCCCCCATTACTCTCCCCCACCCAGCCCACCCCCTCTCCTGCAATCATATCCCTCCCTGTTGTCCGCATCCATGAGTCATTTATACACGTTCTTTGACTAAACCCTTCCCTTACTTATCCCCCTTCTCTCCCTCCCCCTTCCCCCTATTGACTGCTGTTCTGCTCTTTGTTCTATTTAGTTCTTTTGTTTGTGTTGTTCTTTAGTTTCCTGTATTAGGTGATATCATACGGTATTTTGCTTTCTTTGCCTGGCTTATTTCACTAAGCATAATTCTCTCTAGTTCCATTCATGTTGTTGCAAATGGCAGGAGTTCCTTCTTTCTTTCTGCTACATAGTATTCCATTGTGTAAATGTACCCCAGTTTTTTGATCCACTCATCTACAAATGGGCACTTAGGTTGTATCCAGCACTTAGCTATTGTAAACAGTGCTGCTATGAACATAGGGGTGCATAATTTCTTTTGAATTGATGTTTCAAGATTCTTCGGGTATATTCCTAGTAGTGGAATTGCTGGTTCAAAAGGCAGTTCCATTTTTAATCTTTTGAGATAATTCCATACTGTCTTCCATAGTGGCTGTACTAGTCTGCATTCACACCAACAGTCCAGAAGGGTTCCCATTTCTCCACATCCTCACCAGCACTTGTTGTTTGTTGATTTGTTGATGATGGCCATTCTGACTGGTGTAAAATGGTATCTCATCGTGGTTTTTATTTGCATCTCCCTGATGGCTAATGATGTTGAGCATTTTTTCATGTGTCTATGGACCTTCTGTATGTCCTCTTCGGAGAGGTGTTTGTTCAGGTCCTTTGCCTATTTCTTAATTGGGTTGTTTGTTTTCTTGATGCCGAGTTGTATTAGCTCTTTATATATTTTGGAAATCAGTCCTCTGTCTGCGATGTCATTGGGAAATATGTTTTCCCATATGGTTGGTTTCCTTTTCATCTTGCTGATGTTTTCTTTTGCTCAGCAGAAACTCTTTAGTTTGATTTAATCCCATTTGTTTATTTTTTTCTTTATTTCTCTTGATTTAGGAGATGTATCCATGAAGAAATTGTCATGTGAGATATCTGTAATTTTCTTGCCTATGTTTTCCTCTAGGACTTTTATGGTGTCATGGCATACATTTAAGTCTTTGATCCATCTTGAGTTTATTCTCGTGTGTGGTGTAAGTTGGTGGTCTAGTTTCATTTTTTTGCACGTCCCTGTCCAGTTCTCCCAGCACCATTTGTTAAAGAGGCTCTTCTCACTCCACTTTATGTTCCTCCTTTATCAAAGATTAGTTGACCATAGAGGCCTGGGTTTATTTCTGGACTCTCTATTCTGTTCCACTGATCTATATGCCTGTTCTTATGCCAGTACCAGACTGTTTTGATCACAGTGGCTTTGTAGCATTGTTTGATATCTGGTGTTGTAATTCCTCCTCCTGTTTTCTTCTGTGTCAAGATTGCTTTTGCTACTCGGGGTATTTTTTGGTTCCATATGAATTTATGGAATATTTGTTCTAGGTCTGTGAAATATGTCATTGGTATTTTCATAGGAATTGCATTGAATCTGTAAATTGATTTGGGTACTATGGCCATTTTGATGATGTTGATTCTTCCTATCCAAGAACATGTTATTTGCTTCCATTTATTTGTATCTTCCTTAATTTCTTTCTTCAATGTTATGTAATTTTCAGAATTCAGGTCTTTTATCTCTTTGGTTAAGTTTATTCCTAGGTACTTTATTTTCCTTGTTGCTATAGTTAATGGTATTTTCTTTTTTGTCTCTGTCTCTGATATTTTATTGTTGGTGTACAGAAATGCCTTAGATTTCTGTATATTTATTTTCTACCCTGCTATTTTGCCAAATTCACTTATTATATCAAGTAGTCTTTTAGTGGAGTTTATAGGATTTTCTAGGTATACTATCATGTCATCTGCATATAATGATAGTTTTACTTCTTCTTTCCCAATTTGGATGCCTTTTATTTCTTTTTGTTGTCTGATTGCTGTGGCTAAGACTTCCAACACTATGTTGAAGAGGAGTGGAGAGAGTGAACAACCTTGTCTAGTTCCTAAATTCAGGGGGAATGCTTTTAGTTTTTGTCCATTCAGTATGATGTTGGCCTCAGGCTTCTCATATATGGCCTTAATTATGTTAAGGTATGCTCCCTCTATGCCCATTTTGCTGAGTGTTTCCTTCATAAATGGGTGTTGTACTTTATCAAATGCTTTTTCTGCATCTATAGATATGATTATGTGATTTTTGCCTTTCATTTTGTTTAGGTGATGTATTATATTTATTGATTTGTGAATATTAAACCATCCTTGCATCCCTGGGATGAATCCCACTTGATCGTGATGTATGATCTTTTCGGTGTATTGCTGGATCCTGTTTGCCAAAATTCTATTGAGGATTTTAGCATCTATGTTCATCAGTGATATTGGCCTGTAGTTTTCTTTCTTTGTTGTGTCCTGACCTGGTTTTGGGATTAGGATAATACTGACTTCATAGAAAGAGTTTGGCATTTTTCCCTCTTCTTGGATTTTTCGGAATAATTTGAGGAGCATGGGTGTTAGTTCTTCCCTAAATGTTTTGTAGAATTCGCCTGTGAAGCAATCCGGTCCAGGGCTTTTGTGTGCAGGGAGATTTTTGATTGCTGTTTCAATTTCCTTCTTTGTTATTGGTCTGTTGAAACTTTCCACTTCTTCTTGATTCATTTTTGGAAGGTTGTATTTTTCTAGAAATTTTTCCATTTCTTCTAGATTATCAAATTTCTTGCCATACAGTTGTCTGTAGTAATTTCTAACTATCATTTGTATTTCTGAGGTATCAGTCGTGATTTCTCATCTTTCATTTCTTATTTTGTTTTTTTGTGTCTTTTTTTTCTTGATTAGACTGGCTAGAGGCTTGTCGATTTTGGTTATTTTTTCGAAGAACAAGATCCTAGTTTTGTTGATCTTTTGGATTGTTTGTTTAGTCTCTATGTCATTTAGTTCTGCTCTGATCTTGATGATTTCCTTCCTTCTTCTTGCCCTAGGCTTTGTTTGTTTTTGTTGTTCCAGTTCTTGAAGCTTTATGGTTAGGTTTTTTATTTGAGCTTCTTCTGTCCTTTTCAGGTATGCCTGTATTGCTATGAACTTCCCTCTCAGGACTGCTTTTGCTGTGTACCACAGGTTTTGGGCTGTTGTGTGCTCATTATCATTAGTTTTTAGAAAATTCTTGATTACTTCTTTGATGTCATTGTTAACCCATTCGTTATTTAAGAGCGTGTTATTCATTCTCCATGGGTTTGGATGTCTTTGATTTTTTTCTCTGAGGTTGATTTTTAGTTTCAAGGCATTGTGGTCTGAAAAGATGCTTGATATGATTTTAATTTTCTTGAATTTGTTGAGGCTCGTTTTGTGTCCTATCATGTGGTCTATCTTTGAAAATGTCCCATGTGCATTTGAAAAGAATGTATATTTTGCTTCTTTGGGGTGGAAAGTTCTATATATATCAGTTAAGTCCATGTGGTTTAGTGTGTTGTTCAATGCCTGTATATCCTTGGTGTGAAAGGATAGTTTAATATTTACAAATCAATAAATGTAATACACCACAGAAACAAAAAGAAAGAAAAATCACATGATTATATCAATAGATGCAGAAGAAGCATTTGATAAAATACAACACCCATTTTTGATGAAAACACTCAGCTAAATGGGTATAGTGTGAGCAAAACTCAACATAATTAAGGCTATATACAAGAAACCTGAAGTCAACATCATATTCAATGGACAAAAATTGAAAGCATTCTCCCTGAGATCAGGAACAAGACAAGGATGTCCACTCTCTCCACTCCATTCAACATAGTGTGGAAAGTTCTTGACGCAGCAATATGACAAGAAAAGCAATAAAAGGCATCCAAATTTGGAAAGAGGAAGTATAACTGTCATTATATTCAGGTGACATATAATATACATAGAAAACCCTATAGATTCCACTAGTAAACTAATCGACATAATAAGGGAATTTGACAAAACAGTGGGGTACAAAGTCAATATACAGAAATCTAAGGCATTGCTCTACACCAACAATAAAATATTAGAGTTATAAACTAAAAAAAAACCTCATTTACTATAGCAACAAGAAAAATTAAGTACCTAGGAATAAACTTAACCAAAGAAATAAAAGGCCTGTACTCGGAAAAGTACATAACACTGAAGAAAGAAATTAAGGTAGGTACAAATAAATGGAAGCAAATATCATGCTCATGGATAGGAAGAATCAACATCATTACAATGTCCGTACTACCCAAAGCAGCTTACAGATTCAATGCAATTCCTATGAAAATACCAATGACATATTTCACAGACCTAGAACAAAAACTTCAAAAATTTATATGAAACCAAAAAAGACCTCGAATAGCCAAAGCAATCTTGAGACAGAAAAATACAGCAAGAGAATTCACAATACCAGACATCAAACTATACTACAAATTCACTCTCATCAAAACAGTCTGGTACTGGCGTAAGAACAGACATACAGAGCAATGGAACAGAATAGAGAGCCCAGATATAAACCCATGCCTATATGGTCAACTAATATTTGAAAAAAGAGATAGTAGCATAAAATAAAACGAGAAGAGCTTCTTAAACAAATGGTGCTGGGAGAACTAGACAAGGATGTGCAAAAAAATGAAATGAGATCACCAACACACACCACACATGAGAATAAACTGAAGATGGATTAAATCCTAAAATATAAGCCATGACACCATAAAAGTCCTAGAGGAAAACAGGCAGGAAAATTTCAGATATCCCAAGTAGCAATATTTTGACTGATACATCTCCTAAGGCAAGGGATACAAAAGAAAGAATAAACAATTAGGACTACATCAAACTAAAGAGTTTCTGCTTAGTCAAAGAATACATTAGCAAGATGAAAAGGAAATCAATCATGTGGTAAAACATATTTGCCAATGATACCTCAGACAAGGGATTGATCTCCAAAATATATAAAGAACTTACACATCTCAACGCCAAGATGACAGCCCAATTAAAAAATGGGAAAAGGACCTGAACAAATGCTTCTCCAAGGAGGATACACAGAGGGTCCATAAACACAGGAAACAATGCTCAACATCACTAGCCATCATAAAGATGCAAATAAAAACCACAGTGAGATGCCATTTTACACCTGTCAGATTGGCTCTCGTGAACAAATCAACAAACAACAAGTGGTAGCGAGGATGTGGAGAAGTGGGAACTCTAGTATACTGCTGGTGGGAATGCAGTCTGGTGCAGTGACTGTGGAAAACATTATGGAATTTCCTCAAAAAACTAAAAATGGAACTTCCTTTTGAACCAGTGATTCCACTGCTAAGACCATACCTCAAGAATCTTGATACCCCATTTCAAAAGAACCTATGCACTCCTATGTTCATAGTAGCGCCGTTTACAATACCTAAGTGCTGGAAACAGCCTAATTGCCCATCTGTAGGTGAATAGATTAAAAAACTGTGGTACATTTACAGAATGCAGTAATATGCAGCAGAGAGTAATAAGGAACTCCTTCCTTTAGCGACAACATGGATGGAACTAGAAGGAATTATGTCTAGTGAAATAAGCCAGGCAATAAAAGAAAAATATCATATGATATCACCTAATACAAGAGACTAATGAACAACAGAAACAAATAAACAAAATTGAACAAGAAACAGAATAGCAGTTATCAGGGGGTGGGGGAAGCGAGAGAAGGGGGATAAGTAGGGGAAGGGTCTAGTCAAGAAACGTGTGTAAATGACACATGAACATGGACAATAAGGTGTGGTATGACTGTGGATGAGGAGTGGGTTGGGGAGAAGCAATGGCGGAAAATGGGACTAGTGTAATTAAAAAACAATAATAAAAAATAGTAAGGCATCAGCGTAAGAACAGGCACATGGATCAGTGGAACCAAATAGAGAGCACAGAAAAAAACCCAAGTCTTCATTGTCAATATTTGACAAAGGGGGCAGGAGCATAAAAGAGAGTACAAATTGACTGTTTAATAAATGGTTTTGGGAGATCTGGATAGGTACATGCAAAATAATGAAAGTAGACCACCAACTTTCACCATACACCACAATCTACAGAATATGAATAAAGACGTAAGTTTAATCCATGACAACATAAAAGTCCTAAAATAAAACATAGGCAGTAAACCTTCAGATAACCCTCTCAGCAATATTCTCATCAATATATCTCTTAGGGCAAAGAAAATAAGGGAAAGAATAAACAAACGGGACTACACCAAACTAAAAATTTCTTGCTTGGCAAAGAAAACATCAAAATGAAAAAAGAGCCATTCACATGGGAAAACATATTTGCCAATAATACCTTCAAAAAGGGTTTGATTTCTAAAATATATAAAGAACTCATGACTCAACATCAGGAAGACAAACAATCCCGTGAAAAAATTGGGAAAGGACTTGAACAGATGCTTCTCCAAAGAGGACATTCAGAGGGCTTATAGGCATATGAAAGGTTGCTCAACATCACTAGCCATCCGAGAGATGCAAATTAATACCACAATGAGATACCACCTCACACAGGTCAGAAGAGTCATTATTAACAAATCAACAAACAAGTGTTGGCGAGGATTTGGAGAAAAGGGAACCCTAGTGCACTGTTAGTGGAAATGCAGCCTTGTGCAATCATTGAGGAGAACAGTATGAAATTTTCTCCAAAACTGAAAATTGAACTGCCTTTTGATCCAGTTATCCCACTGCTGAGATTTTACCCTCATCATTGTGAAACATCAGTTCAAAAGAATCTATGCAACCCTATGTTCATAGCATCATTATTTACAATAGCCAAGTGCTGTAAACAGCCTAACTGCCCTTCAGTAAATGAGTGGTCAAAAAGCTGTGGTACATTTACACAACAGACTACAACACAGCAGAAAGAAAGAAGGGACTCCTACCCTTCTACCTTGTGAATGGAAATGGAGAATATTATGTTAAGTGATATAAGTCAGGTGGGGAAAGACAAATATCATATGATCTCACCTATAAATGGAACCTAATGAAGAAAACAAAGAAACAAGCAACATAGAACCAGAGGCATGGAAGCAAGAAAAAACAGTCTGACAGTGACTAGAGCCAAGGGGAAAGGGGTATAATGAGGTAAATAAAGGGAAGGGTCTAGTCAAGGAACATTTTATTTATTTATTTTTAAATAATTTATTTGTATATTTGTTTGTTTACCTATTTTATTTTTAGAGAGAGAGGAAAGGAGAAAGAGAGGAAGAGAAACATCTCTGTGTGGTTGCCTCTCACTCGCGCCCCCAGCTGGAGACTTTATGTGCAAACTAGTAATGTGCCCTAGCTGGGAATCAGACCAGCAACACTTGGCTCACAGGCTGACACTCAATCCACTGAGCCACAGCAGCCAGGGCTGAAGAAACATTTTAAAAACACCTATATACATAGACTATAATGTGAGGATTGACTACTAGAGTGGCTGTGGGTGTGTGGGCGGGGCTGGGGAGAGCAATTGGGGAAAAATCAGGACAACTATAATCAAACAATAAAATAAAAAGAAAGACATGATCCTTGTGACCAAGGGAATCAAAGGAAAAGGTGTACACAAGCAGATAACTCATGAAGCAGTGTTTTGAATAATGTGACAATGATGTGTACAAATTGCTCTGGGAGTACAATTGAGTGGTAATGTCTCTCAAATTGACAATAGTTCCTGTAGGGAGATGAAAATGTTTGACACATATTCATTAAATCACACTATCTAAGGTTTTTAAATAACATTGTGACATAGTTATAGCTCATCTGGTGAGAATATGACCTTTAAGACCACATTGTAATTTCATGTGTTCTTTATGTTTATCTCACAGTCTCAAGAATTTTACAAAATTGTAGTCTGACTTTGGGCCCACAAGCAAAATCTCTGTAACCTGGATACCCCTCACACATTTACCCTCTCTTTTAGCAAGCGTCTAAGCATAACCTGCATCTTCACCTCTTCTGCAGTTTTGTGTGCATTCACTATAGTTTCAGCAAAATTCAGCCTGTATCTATGTTATTTAATTTCTCCTTCCTTTCTGATTGATTTTGTTTTTGTTTTTTTATTTTCTTAGCAGAACAATTAATTAATTTATATTAACTATTTCTCTTTATAACTAACAAAATATTTTCACTTTACAAATTTTCTTTAAGACAACTTCAGTTATCTCTCATAGATTTTTAAATTGAATTTATTGTGGTGACTGATTCACAAGACCATACAGGTTTCAAGTGTACAGTTCATTAAAACATCATCTGCACACTGCATTGTGTGCCCATTACCCCAAGTAAAGTCTCTTTTCATCCTTATTTATTCACCTTTTTCCCTCCTCTACCTGCTTCTACACTCCATTCCTTTTGGCTAACATCACACTGTTGTCTGCATTTATATATATATATATATCGTCGGCAGCCGTCCGTCTCGAGAGACGATGGTGTAGCTTCTTAAGAGTCTATCTGCATCGCCGAGAATGGCTGTGCAGTCCGACTCGGGAGTGACATGGTATCTGTCTCCTCCCGTGTTGAATCGACATCTTGCGATGACGCTGAAGCTACAGAGCCTGGGCAGGGTAATATGGAGGGTCTGCTGTTGGCCATGCAGCAGACACCCCTCTCTCTTCGCAGCTGAAGGGTCCAAGGGAAAGACGGAGTCAATACAGCTTGGCTTCAGGTGCGCCGCAGGAGTTGCCGGTGTTGACTACAACGTCAAACCGCCTTAGGGACTCCGGCTCCGGATTTTCTGTCGGGGTTTACTCCCTTAGCCTTTCCCCTGAAGAGGTATGCCGCAAGGCAGCGGAGGTTTTTTGGAGTCAGAGTTTTCCTTCTCTGATGTGCCCTGACTGGAAGATCGAACCAGCGACACTTAGCTCGCAGGCCGACGCTCAATCCACTGAGCTAAACCAGCCAGGGCAATATATATATGTGTGTGTGTGTGTGTGTGTGTGTGTGTGTGTGTGTGTGTGTGTGTGTGTGTATTGCATATATATATTTGCTTAATCCCTTCACCTTCTTTCATCCAACTCCCCAAAACCCCTCCCCACTGTGTTCCATGTATCCGTGTCTCACTTTGTAGTTTGTTCATCAGCTAATTTTTTTTATTGGATTCTACATAAAAGTGCAATAATATGGTACTTCTCTTTCTCTGACTGGCTTACTTAGCATAATAATCTCCAGGCCAATCTATGGTGTCGCAAAAAGTAATATTTCCTTCTTTTTACTGCTGTGTAGTATTCCATTATGTAAATGTATTATAGCTTTTTTATTGACTCATCTATGGATGGGCACTAGGGCTGTTTCCAAATCTTGGATATTATAAATAGCGCTGCAATGTACACAGGAGTGCATATATTATTTGGATGTCTTTGATATAGTCCTTGAATTGGAATCTCGGGGTCAAAGGTAGTTCCCTTTTTTATTTTCCTTTGAGGAAATTCCGTACTGTTTCCCACAGTGGCTGCACCAGTATGTATTCTCACCAACAGTGCACAAGATATCCCATAGATTTTGTATGAGGTATTTTTGGTTTTTGGTAAGTTCTAGAAAATTTATAACTTACTTATCCACTCTCCCATTTTCACTAACACGGTTGAAGTCTTTTACTTTTCTATTTTGTTTTGCTGAGATAGTTTAGAGTTGTAGTTCTGGACTTTATATATTTTCCATTAAAAATATCTCTTCTTTTTATTAGTTTATGTTATTATTATCTTCATTCACTTTGACATAATTATAAACATGAGTCATTGTTCAATGCTGTTTCTAGTACTTTGTTCAGAAAAAAATTTTTCCATTTAATTTTCATTTAGCTAGAATATTTCTTTGAGCGAGCTATTTAGATAGTGCCTTTTCAGCTCTTACAATTCTCAAATTATCTTTTCTTTGGTCTTTCATATAATTGAGAACTCGATAAATAAACATTTCTTAGATTATAATTCTAAATTGTGCTTACAATATTGCAACAGATCAATGACTCTCTTTATGTCTTCATATTCTTCACAAAAACAAACTGAAAGGCCAATTGGGACTGCACCAAATAAATTGCCATTGTGGAGGAGGACACACTTCAAGCACCACTTTGAGCTATCGATGAACAGTCGCCATTCAATTGTGTTCTGGATTGGAATTCCCAATTCCTCCATTAAACCATGTATGCTATGGCAATACCCAAAGGCACCATCACTTCGAGAGTACTGCAGGAATGCACTTTCTCTTGATTGAAAGTAAGATAACTTGGCTCCTTTTTCAAGCAAGTTTTCCTCATGCAGTCTTGATGTGAGGAGTTTAGAAGCCTTTCTGGAGAGTCCCATTTCTCATGCCGAATCATTAAACTCATGATGATCAAGTCCTTTATGAAATGAGTCATCTCCAATTTCAAAATCTTCATAGTTGTTGTCACTTAGTTCTTCACCATACTCTTGTTTTTCAAAAGTGGGTAGTTCAATGAAAACTGGCACTAGGATTTCAGCTGAATGAGGCACTGGGCATATAGCTGATGGTTGACTAGGATACTCTATTTTATATTTATCTTTCTTGTTATCTCTTGACATTTTCACTATACAAAAGTAACAGTCACTTGAATGATCTCCGGGCTCTCACCAAACCATAGGTATACCAAATGGCAATTTATCATGTGTTCCCTTCATCCACATCCGTAAAGTCTCAGCACACTGCTTTCACACCTTGTGAGGGGCCAAAGACATCATGAGAGTAAAACGTGGTGACGTTTTACTTTAAAATATGCAAAATAGACTTGCCTGACAAATGTGCTGAGGTTTGCCCTTTGACTGGAAATGGTGAAACAATCACAGATATAACAAAATGAATCAGGGTTGTTTAGGTACTTACAGTGAGAAATAGCAGAGGCAGACATAATCTGAAGGAAATGAAATAAGTACATATGTAAATAAAATAAATTCTGCTAACTCCTTGTATGTAGACAAGAACTCAGACTACACTTTGGAATATGATTCACTATATAGAGCTGCACACAACTTCTCACAATACTGTATCATGTATAACTAAAAAGCTTAGATGAGTATGAACCTGTCACTGGTCTCCAAGGTTATCCCCCACCCTTCCCCACTCAAGAGAGCTTTGCTATAGGCCAATAGGAGAGCACTAGTGCTTCCCTCGATCCAGGCTCAATCCAGCCTAGAGTGGTAACATTAAAATAAGCTGTAAAGAAAAACTTGACATAATAGAAGAAAACTAACTGTAGTTTTGAAATCAGCATGCCTGTTTAAGTCTAAAACAGCTGAAAAATCAAACTCAATAGGAATTATGTTAAAAATTGTTCTCCTGTGTATCTGTTGATACAGCACTTTCCAAGATACCATAGCCTTAACTTCAGGTATGTTGAGAAAGCTGTAGATATTAATAGACTAAGAATAAGACCGCAAGCTGTTGGAGATGAATGACCTGAATATGGTGGCTGTTATGGAGAAAAATTTTAAACAAACATAAAAAAACAAAAAAGTTTAACGAGGTTAAAATGATTCAACTTACACACAAGATGTTTTAAAAACTGATAAATATATAATAAATTTTTAAAAGAAATAGCCCTAAGCAAAATTCAAATAGACTTTCTTGGAGTAAAAAAAAAAAAAAAAAAAAGAGGAACAATTCCATTGTGCCAAGCCAAAACTCAAAGAATGGATCTAATGAGGAAAAAAAAGGCACTGAGGAAAAATCGAGCAACACTAACAGGATTACTAGGAGCTTCAGGAAGAAAATAGGAATAGCTACATAAGAAATAAATCATCAATAACACAGGGGAACAATTTTAAACACAATTCCTGATTTTTCAGCTGTTTTAGACTTACATAGGCATGCTTATTTCAAAACTGTAGTTAGTTTCCTTCTATCACATCAAGTTTTCCTCTACAGCTTATTTTAATGCCACCACTCTAGGCTAGATCGAGCCTGGGTCGAGGGAAGCACTAGTGCTCTCCTATTGGTGGAGAACAAACCTCCCTTGAGTGGGGAGTGGTGGGGGATGAGCTTGGAGACCAGCGACAGGTGCATAGTTGTCTAGGATATTCCATTACACATGAGACAGTGTGGTGAGAGGTTGTGTGCCGCTCTATATAGTGAATCATATTCCAAAGTGTAGTCCAAATTTTTGTCTCTATACAGGAGTTACCAAAATGTATTTATTTTATTTTCATACGTACATTTTCCTTCATATCTTGTCTGCCTCTGCTATTTCTCGTTGTAAGTGTCCAAAGAACCCTGATTCATTTTTTTATATCTGTGACTGTTTCACCATTCCCAGTCAAAGGACAAACCTCAGCAAATTTGTCAGGCAAGTCTATTTTGTGTATTTTAAAGTAAAACTTGGTGGTCAAGGTAAGTCTTGGGCCTGTCACAAGGTGTGCAAGCAGTGTGTTCAGAGTTTACAGATATGGAAGAAGGGAACACATGATTAGTTGCCATTTGGTATACCTATGGTCTGGCGAAAGCCCAGAGATCATTCAAATGACTGTTACTTTGCATAGTAAAAATGTCAAGATATAACAAGAAAAATAAATGTAAAATAGAGTATCCTAGTCAACCATCAGCTATACGCCCAGTGCCTCATTCAGCTGAAATCCTAGTGCCAGTTTTCATCAAACTACCTGCTTTTGAAAAACAGGAGTATGGTGAAGAACTAAGTGAAAGGAACAATGAAGATTTTGAAATTGAAGATGACTCATTTTATAAGGGACTTGATCAGCATGAGTTGAATGATTTGGCATGAGATTTGGGACTCTCTGAAAACCTTCAGAACTCCTAGTATCAAGACTGCATGAGAAAACTTGCTTGAAAAAAGAGAGAAGGATTCCTACTTTCAATCAAGAGAAAGTGCATTTCTTCAGTGCTTTCGAAGTGATGGTGGCTTTGTGTATTGCCATAGCATACATGGTTTAATGGAAGAATTGGGAATTCTAACCCAGAACATAACTGAATGGCGACTGTTCATCAATAGCTCAAAGTGGAGCTTGAAGTGTATCCTCCTCCACAATGGCAATTTATTTGGTGCAGTCCCAATTGGCCATTCAGTTTGTTTTTGTGAAAAATATAAAGACATAAGGAGAGTCGTTGATCTGTCGCAATATCAGAAACACAATTGGATCATCTGTGTTGACCTTAAAATGGCCTGCTGATTTCTTGGTCAGCAATGCATATCTACCAAGTATCCTTGTTTCCTGTGTATGTGGGATAGCAGAGCTCATGAGAAGCATTGGGTGGAGTCAAATTGCTCTTCAAGATCTGACCTCAAACCTGGTGATCCAAACATTCTACATGAGCCACTTGCTGACAGAAAGGACATTATATTCCCACCTCTGCACATAAAACTGGGTCTCATGAAGGAATTTGTTAAATCTTTGCCAACTGAAGGAGACTGTTTCAAGTATCTCAATTTGGCATTTCCTAGCCTGTTGTTTGAAAAGATAAAATACCTTAATATGTATGTTTGGTAGCAGGACTTTACTACTTGTACACAATTTCACTTACAGTAACAATATATAGTGTTTATATGAATAAAATAACTCTTAAGTAAACAGTATGTTCAGGTAATTTTTTTCTTTATTTTCTTTTATATATACATTTTGTATGATTTTGTGGGCAAAGGGAGAGTATCCTTTACCTTTAAAAGTTGATGTCATAGAGAAAAACTGCAGTCATTTTTTTATTCAAATGCCAAAAGTTAGTCAAAAACAAATGTCTGAGCTATATCAATGAAAATTGTGTTCCCCAGTGATAGGAGATAAGGTGGGAGTTTGTCCTTCAGAGAACGAGCAGTTGAGAGTTTGGCAAACTCGTCGTCGGCAGCTGTCCGTCTCGAGAGACGATGGTGTAGCTTCTTAAGAGTCTATCTGCACCGCCGAGAATGGCTGTGCAGTCTGACTCGGGAGTGACACGGTATCTGTCTCCTCCCGTGTTGAATCGACATCTTGCGATGACGCTGGAGTGTCCTCTCCAGTGAAGCTGAAGCTACAGAGCCTGGGCAGGGTGATATGGAGGGTCTGCTGTTGCCCATGCAGCAGACCCCCCCTCTCTTCGCAGCTGAAGGGTCCAAGGGAAAGACGGAGTCAATACAGCTTGGCTTCAGGTGCGCCGCAGGAGTTGCCGGTGTTGACTACAACATCAAACCGCCTTAGGGACTCCGGCTCCGGATTTTCTGTCGGGGTTTACTCCCTTAGCCTTTCCCCGAAGAGGTATGCCGCAAGGCAGCGGAGGTTTTTTGGAATCAGAGTTTTCCTTCTCTGTTGGCAAACTAGGGACTTCAAAAAGCCTGGTGTGGGGAAGCCTCTCCAGTGACAAGAAGTAATTGTGAGGAATTATATTAAACCTGCTGACATTTACAGGAATAGCTGGTCCCTTCCAGAGCTGCACACAGATGTCCCTCTGCCTGTTGTGAGGGAACCCACTAAAATAAACTGAACTCTGTCTTCATCAATGAACCTCCAAAGTAAATATGGAGTCTTCTTTGTTCCATACTCCATTGCAGAAGCATGCCTGTTTATGAAGTTCTGGGTTTTAGGTCAACTCACTTCTCAGCAATACAACCAATGAAATTCTACAGCTGAATCTTCTTCTGAACTGACACTATATCTCAGATGTCACCATGGATCTTGTCAAGGATTTTTACTCGAGATACTTTCTTCCCAAAATACCTGTCTCCCTTATCTCCATTTCAGTGAAGACAGATGAGGGAAAGTGAGGTTTAGATATAATATTCTGCACTTTTTCCTTCACCTATTCACAGGCACCACTTCTTTATCTTCTGGTTGTCTCAGTTCTTCTGTCACCTGGAGTTACATAGTTCTTTGGATTTATTTTTATTACTGTCCATGATCCCAATAGGCTTGGCATAGTATACTAGTATACTGGGGATACTTAGTAACCTGAAACCACAGGGTACTCAAAACCACCTATTTCTTCTGACCCCCACCGAACTCCCAACAGTGTGGTTCACTCTCTCACAAATATTCTCCACTGCTTGGAGGGGGGGGGTTGCCTGAGCTGACTTTGTTCTTTAATTTCTTGGGAGGCATTTCTCTTAAACTAGTCAGTCAAGATCTTAATATGCCTATGAGTCTATCAAACAAGCAAGTTACAGGTGAAAAATCTTTCTGGATCTCTGCATGTACCTAAATTCAGAGTGAATACATTGCCTGGGTCCTTGCACTGAGGAACTGGCTATCCACCAGTTGTCTTACCTGATAGTGTTTTTGTGAGGTTGAAATAAGACAATGTTTGCAAAACTGTTGGGTACAGAGGCCCCCACTTCAAGCAACTGCCTGAATTTTGGGGTGTGTGTGTGTGTATGATATTTGAACTTTTATTCTATATTTAATGAAACATTAATGTACTTATTCTCCTCCAGAGTTTATTTCCTCCTTTTGATCATTAATGCAAGGTGTTTCACCAGTTTTAAATGCCATGCCATCTCCTTGCTACCATAGTGCACTTTGCCTGTTTTAAAACTACTCGAGTTCCATATATTTCAATACTCTTTCTTCCAGGAAACAAACTTCTGTCATGTGTGTAACTTTATAAGACTTTATTCAGTTAGCTAAATGCATATTGAATTATGTGGTTTGGGACATTTTATGACTTTTGTTTAATTAAACATTTCTTAAGAGCACAGACCTAACTTATTTGTTCTTTACATCTTCTCAACGTTTGGTATAATATAGAATGTGTATAAGAAACAGAAATAAAGCAATTTATTTTTTAATTATGTATTTTTATGGAATTTATTGGGGTGGAATTGGTTAAAGATATATAGGTTTCAAGTGTACAGTTTTATAATACATCATCTGTATATTGTATAGTGTTTAGCATTCCAATTCAAGCCTCCTTCTGTCACCATGTTTTTGACCCCTTTACCCATTCATTCAGTGGGTTGCCTTTTTATTTGGTTAATGGTTTCCTTTGCTGTGCAAACTTTTTTTTTTGATTTAGTGCCATTTGTTTATTTTTTCTTTTGTTTCCCTTGCCCGAGGATATATATCAGAAAAACTATTTCTATGAGAAGTGTCTGAGATTTTACTCCCTGTTTTCTTCCAGGATTTTTATGGTTTTGAGTCTTACATTGAAGTCTTTAATCCATTTTGAGTTTATTCTTTTGTATGCTGTAAGCAGGTGGTCTAGTTTCATTTTTTTGCATGTATCTTTTCAATTTTCCCAGCACCATTTATTGAGGAGACTTTCTTTACCCCATTGTATGTTTTTGCCTCCTTCGTCAAATATTAATTGACCATAATGGTGTGGGTCTATTTCTGGGCTCTCTATTCTGTTCCTTTGATCTATATGCCTGCTCTTATGCCAATACCATGCTGTTTTGATTACTATGGTCTTGGAATATACTCTGATATCAGCTAGCACGATTCCTCCAACTTTGTCCTTCTTTCTCAAGATTATTGTAGCTTTTCTGGATCTTTTGTGGTTCCATATCAATTTTTGGAACATTTGTTCTAGCAGAACTAAGGCAACTTAAATAGCAGCATTGCCCTCTCCTCCCACTATTAAAAGCTACAAGTTACTTCTTTCTTTCCTAGAAAGGTTTATCAGAGGACACATATATGCAAAAACTTCACTTTTTAATTATTTTCCTTGTACATACAGTATTCCCTCGCTTATTACAAGTATTATGTACTAGATTCCCCTCCCTGCAATAGGTGAAAATTCATGAAGTAGGAACCTTACATTTATTTTAGTATTTATATATATTTAAAGGCTTTATAAACCCTTCCCACACACTTATAAACTATTCCCAGTCCCTTATTAACCTTTCCCACTCCCTTATTAACCTTTTCCACACTTTTATAAACACTACTTATGTTCTTAAATATATTCTACACTCTTAAACCTATGTAACTTAAAAACCTTTTGTATACAGTACCACAAAGTCCCGCGATATAGTGAAAATCAGCGATAAATAATTAAATATAATATTTTTAAAAATCCCGCAATAAGTGAACCGTGGTATAGAGAGGGACTACTGTATATGTAAAACTATGCATTCCATCAGACCCACCTTTAGAAATTGTAATTGGTTTTGAAAATGAAAGAATATGTTACTACATTACCCTTTCTGTATGTGTGGGTGGTGATGCTGAGGAGCAGTAGTGATACAGGAAAAGGGAAGATGGATGGATGAATGGATGGGTAGAAAGATTTTTCACTTAGTTTTTATAAACCACCCTTAATATCCAAAAGTTTTTTTTTTTTCAATAGGCCTTTTGAAATCATGGCTAGGGTACCCAAGAGAAGAAGCCCTGGATTTAACACTGCCCACATGAGTGGTATCTGAATACTGAATTTGATACTTTGTTGTATTCATTCTGTTTAACTTGCAAGAAGTGATGAGATGAGGAGGTGTTGAGAGAGAGAGAGAAAGAGAGAGAGAGAGAGAGAGAGAGAGAGAGAGAGAGAGAGAGAGAGAGAGAGAGAGAGAGAGAGAAAGAGAGAGAGAGATATTTGATAGCATGAATTCATTGCTTGAATTTCAACATTCTTTTTATGGAAGACATGTGAGTTTAGAGCACTCATGAGCTGTTTTATGACACATGGGTAAAAGAGAATACTAAGGTGCATGAGAAAAATATGATTTCTTTAGTGCTGCTATAAAGGGGGCTTGCCTGTACCTTTGAATTTGTGGAACTAATTAAAAACAACATCTTAGAAAATACATGCTGTAAAAAGTACATAGTTCTTATCACTGAATATGTCATTAGAGATTACTGTTTTATGGTTAAAAGGCATCTGAAAGTGTGAGAGAAAATATTGTTCTGCAAACACCGCAGACAAATTTAATCTATGCTCAGTCTCAACTTTGGAATGCATAATTCTAGTAATGAGTGCTGGAGTGAACTATTTTGAGCCTGGTTTTAAAATACAGTAAAAAATACAGGTGAAGATGATTTCAATCATTAAATAAGCCTGTTAGTTAACCCATTGGAGTGGAAAGTTTTAGGTTCAGTGCTGTTATTTTCAAACTCTCTGAAGATGAGAATGTGCTCTGGAGACTGAACATTTCTGCTGATTATCATAGTCTGTTGTGAAAACAGTTTCTTTCTTTTTGAATGTGTTCTTTCTTTCCTTTCCTTTCCTTTCTTTTTTCTTCTTTCTTTCTTTTCCTTTATCTTCTTTTCTCTTCTTTTGTTTTCTTTTTGAGTCTTTTCTGTTCCTAAGCTGATCCTGTCATATCAACTTGGACCTGCCCTCTAACGGGAACCTGAATTACCATGTAACTAGGAAATTATTAGAAATTACATTTAAAATTATATGTATCAGGATATTTTTAGGTGTGAAATACTTTATTTTAATGTGGGAACTTATGGAAGTAGATCTATGGACATTATCTGACTGCAGCATAGCTTGACATGAAATATAAGTTTCCATCACATACAAAACTAAAACTTGAACACCACCACTAAGAAACCCTCTCATCTGTAAGAATCCAAAATCAAATTATGGTAGAAAGTTTCTTTAAACTTTGATTATTATTTTTACTCTACATGTTTTTGAGAAAACACCATCTGGAAAATAGGTTTAGAAAGCTTGAAATCATATGGTACTTACACTAATAAACTAATTTTATTCCAAAAAGTTGATAAATTAAAGGCACAGTTACATGAAAACATTTGGTTTAAGGAAATGAGGTTGTTGTTGTTGTTGTTGTTTTCATTACACTCATTTGCCTGAAAATAAGGAGTTCACACTCTTCTGGATATCTATTTGTTTCATAATTAAAGTATAAGAAGTGCCTCCCTTGGAATGTTTGCTTTGGAGACTTGAAGATAAAACCTAAACTCAAGCTTCAAATATTAAAGAATTTAATCTCAGTTTTTTAACTGTGTTTTGAGATTGCTTGTTCCTCTCTTACTCATTTGGAGACACACAATTATTTTATGAAATTAAGCACTGAAGTAATTCTACAAGTGCTGCAGTAATTGCTTATAGAAGAGTGTTTCTTGATATGCACTTAGTATTAATGACTTGAATCATATTTGAAAGCATAGAAATTTATCAAACTATTTCTTCGGAGTAGAATAAGATGAATGTCACCAATATTTTATTTTTCTTTAAAAATCTAGTTTACCCCCCTAATCATGTCTAATGGTTAGAGTGTAAAACTCAAAGACTTCCTGTCATAGGGAAGGAATAATGTGTTTAGCAGTGTTGCTGTGGAAATAAAACAGAATTGCCGTACGTATGTCTGCCTTAATGTAAAATGCTCATAAGACTTCATTCCAATTCAAATTTACAGATACACAATTTTGGCAAACAGGAGCCTCTATGTTTTTCCACTACATGTCTTGCCATGTATTGTCTTGCATGTGGAAAGCAATGTATAAATATTTATCAAATGAGAATTAAGCCCATTATTCTTTTTCTGTCTACTTCATGCCAGGTACTGCATTAAACAGTTTACTTCCATTATCTTGTTTAATCTTATGTATCGTCTCACTTATTTTAACTCAGGAGAAAATTAAGTTTCAATTAAGTATCTTGTCTGAAGCTACAAACCTAAGAAACAGATGAGAGTCAAACTCATGTCAGCCTGGTTCCAAAGCCTGAGATCACTGGAGTAGGCTGCTTTTTTAGATGACCATATGAATGAATAAATGATTCATATTATATCACTCTAATATTTGAAGTTACTTGATTACCATTTCATGGAATTTTTACCCATATATTCAGGTCTCTATCTGAATCAATATTAAGATAAAACCAACTGACAGTATTTTGTCTTCACAAACTATCTTAGCATGCAGTATTTCTGAATGTTTTGCATTTAACTGTAGAGACGACCTTTAGTAGGCTTTTTGAGGAGGTAAAAATGTGAAAGGGTGATGAGAACAGTGGTTTAAAGACACTGTATTGAAAAGCTTTTCCCTCTCCAGCGCTCTTCAGAAACTGGCAAGGTTTGCAGACATTGTTCTCATCTGGTCTCCTGATTTTTTGTATGAAAAGATAATATACTTCAGCTTCTATGAAAGGAAATCATTAGATGGTTGCATTGAATCTCTGCTGCTGTTAAAGTATATTCTGATACTTTTCTGGAAAGCAGCCGTGGACTGAATCTGTTAGTTTACCAAGCTCTGAACCTAGTTCCAAGTTCTTAAGACTTCTGAATGTCAGAGGACATTGACCAGAAGAATATTCACTTTCCCATGATTGTTTTTTAGACATATTGTGCTGTTCTGCATATTCTAAATAAACTACACTGTTAGTCCTTTTCCATTCAATTGATCAGAAATTTAATGGAGTAAATATATTGCTTGTTTAACATCATGAAAATTCAGGGTATAATAAACATATATCCCATGAAAAAATATCCAGGAGACAATTAATAAACCCTCTCATCACCTTCTGCTATATCATAAATGTGTGCTGCTTTCTCTGTTTTAGAATCTGTTAATAGCTACACCATTCTCCCAGACACCATAGTGCTAATCCAGGAGACCACTTTCACTTCTCATACTTAGTTGTCTTCTGGATCAAGTTCCCAAGATCGGATTGATTTCGCATTCAGGACATGATTAGTAATTTTTTTCTTTCCATGTCCGCTGTACTGATCTAGACCACAGTTATTGCTCTTGTTACTACCAAACAGCTTTCTAATGGGCTTCCTTATTTATGTTCTTGCTATTCCTATGGCCCATTATCCACACTGAAGAGTAATCTTTCTAAAATGAAAATGGGATGTTGTCACTGATCCACATCAAGGACATTAAGGGAAAACTCCCTATGATAGTGTTCCAAGTATCTATAGTCTGGTTCAAACACACCTCTTGGGTTATATTTGTTGATTTCTCACATTCCTCTCACACTGTACCTCCTGCCTATGTAAATAAGGTGGCCAAACATAGTGGATGGGGCAAGAATTTTGGAGTCATGAAAAACTACCTGATTTTGAACCCTGGCTTTGCCATTTACCGGTTACGTGCTTTTGGAAATTTAGCTAACATCCCCGAGCTTCTCTATTCCCATCCCATAGCAGTGGAGATATTGTTATGTGGCTCAAAGGTTGTCAGCAAGATTAAATGAGATAAGCTATGCACATAATATATGGCAAGTCTATTTCAGTGTGATGCCATTCTGCCTCGAATTATAAGAATTGCTGACATAGTCATTTTCTTCATGTTTTAAGAGCTGCAGCAGGTTTTGTCTTGTCCATCTATCTCACATAGCATTTAGCACAGTATCTGACACATAATAATTTCTCAAATATGTGTTGAATTTATTTGAAATAAAATGACAGTCTAACAATTCAATAGCTGAGTTTTGTTAACAACTTTCTGAAGAACAAAATGTAAGTCACCCATTAACTGCAGTGTTCATGTGCAGTATATAAAATACCAAATATTTTTTGTCATTAACCAAAATGCAATATAGTAAATGATTTCTAATCTTTCCCTTATATCAAGTACCCCTAATGCTGGTTTTCTGAATTTTAAGAATTATTTGGATTAAAAAACATCCTTGTTTAATTTATAGGGGTGATATTGGTTAATAAAATTATATAGGTTTCAAGTATACAATTCTATACATCATCTGTATATTATATTATATATTCACAGCCAAAAGCCAAGTCTTCTTCTGAAACCATTTATCCCTTTATCTTATTGTACCTCCCCCACCCACTTTCTCTTTGGTAATCTCCATACCATTGTCTGTGTCTATGAGTTGTTTTTCTTCTTTCCTTATTCCCTTCACCTTTTCTACCCAGCCCTCCAACCCACTTCCCTTCTGACAGCTGACAGTCTGTTCTCAGTATCTATGAACCTGTTTCTTTTATGTATCTTTGTTTATTTTCTTCATTAGATTTCACATTTAAGTAGAATAATGTGGTATCTGTCTTTCTCTGATTGGCTTATTTCACTTAGCATAATAATCTCTGGGTCTATCCATGCTATCACAAAAGGTAAAATTTTCTTCCTTTTTATGGCCAAATAGTATTTCATTGTGTAAATATGCCACAGATTTCTGATCCACTCATCTACTGATGGAAACTTGGAATGGTTCTAAACCTTGACTATTGTCAATAGCACTGCAATGAATATAGGAGTTCATATATTCTTTTGAATTAGTGTTTCAGGTTTCTTCAGATATATTCCCAGAAATAGAATTGCTGGGGCATAAGATAGTTTCATTTTTAATTTTTTGAGGAAACTCCACACATTTTCCACAGTGGCTGTACCAATATGCATTCCTATCAACAGTGCACGAGTGTTCTCTTTCCTCCACATTTTCACTGTCAGGATACGGTGGCAGCAGGATGGACTGCTGGGCTTTTTGACATATGCAAATGAACCATATGCAAATTAACCTGGTCCCCGCTTTTCCCACAGGAAATTAAAATGGAGTTTGCTCATTCCCAGAAGAAATGTTGATGGACCTAGCATAACATATGGGGGAAAGCAGGGAGATGTAAATGACCTGCTGAAAGTGTTGATGGGTAAACTCGCCCTAACCGAAATGTAAGTTCAGAAGTGTGGGAGATAGCACCTGCAGACGCATAGGAATGGGACTTCTATGGGTTCTCAAGCTGGAGCAGGAGTTCTTCTTTCCCCTTTCCCTTACTCCTACAGGCCCTCAAGTTGGACCGGGACCTTTTTCTTCCCTCCAACCCCCTTTCTCCTCTTCCCTCAATAAACCTGGTGTAAAATCTCTGGATAATTTCTCAGAGCTAAGGCAGCCTAACACTCACCAACATATATTTGTTGAATTTTTTTAAGTATGTTTTATTGATTATATTTTTACAATAGTTCCAATTTTGTCCCCTTTGCTCCCCTCTACCCAGCACCCCCCTCCCCCAACAATCCCCCCCAAGTCCATTCCCATGGGTCATACATACAAGCTCTCCTGCCTCACCCTTTCATATATTCTTCTTCTTCTTCTATTAAATAAATAATTAATTAATTAATTTAACAATAAAAAAGAACAATCCCTCCCTCTCAAACTTAAGACCCTTTATAATCTTATAACGGACAATGGGTGAAGGTCTCGAGCTCTTCTAGCTGCTTCAAGCTGCACATGGTCATCGTCCTACCTACCCTTGGGTCCAGAAATCCCTAATAAGAGTGGGGGTGTGGAGGGGAGTGTGGCCTTCCCACATGGGAAAGGATTGTCCAGACTCCAGGTCGGTTGGCTGCCCTGGACAATGGCGCGCTTGGTTTAATAGGCTGGCATCCTTGTTGTATTCTGGAGGCAACAGATTTGGCAACAGGTTTAAAAGACATCATTCAATCCATAATCACTAGATGCCAAAAGACAGGTATTAATTTTTCAATGTCCCACATTAGGAAAGGAAGAGCTTCTTTGGAGGAAGGTGTGCCAGGTACATCTCACCTGTCCAAAACCCTTTTGCCCATTTTATTTAGTTTGGGCTGAGGGAAATATTTTAGGGTTCCCCCCTTCTTAGACCTCTGGGCTCTTTCTGTCCAAGCCATTAGGACAGAAAAGAGAAATCAGTTTTAAAGTGAAGCCCACAGTCCACCCCATTCTTCACCAACCCATCCACTTAGTTGAGCCAAACCATTGAGTCTCAGGAGGCAGCGATGCAGACAGGATTAAGTGAGGCCTATGCATACAGACAATCACTCAGGTAATGAGATCATAGGCTTATGCCCTTCAAAAACAAAAAACACGGGGAGAGAGAAGATGGCCGTGGAGTAGGGACAGTGTTCTCAGCTCGCTCCTGTTAAGGAGACAATCCAGGAGGAACAAAGGCGAGGATGAATGACTGAGTGAGTGTGAATATCTGATAACGTGAACGGGGAGGAGATCGTGGGAGCAGCATGGAGGGGGGTGGAGGGGTTTATCAAAAACTGCAGGCTGAGGCATTCTGAGACTCCGTGCATTGGCAGTATCAAGCCGGAGAGCTCACTAGCCGGGAGTGAATTCTTGTAGGGAGTTAGGGAGAGGATTTGGCCGAAAAAGCCAGAGGAGGGAGAGAACAGAGAACAATCAGGACTGGGAGAAACTGTGTGATCTGAGTCTAGAGAGAAACATCCTCAGCTGCAACCTCCGACCGAAAGCTCGGCATCCCGGGCGCACCCAGCACTTGCGCTAGGGCCCTACAGAACAAAGGAGCAGTTTTGGGGCAAGGAGAACGCAGCACAGAAAAACTGCTGCAGAACTCTGGACCGGGGGAGAACTGTGTTCTTGAAATCAGTGTTTGCTCTTTAGTCGCGCTAGAATCACACAGAACAAAGGGCGGGTTTGGGGCTAAGAGAGAAATAGGACGTGCAGGGTGTGTAAGTAGGGAAGAGAGTGGAGGCGGAGGTTCTGGAGGGGAGACAGTTTTAGGGCAAGGAGAAGGGGACGCAGGGAAGGGCTGCTGCGGAGCTCCAGACTGGCAGAGAGCCCCGGGGTAGGAGAGTGCTGTGCTGACTGACCACACTGGAATCCTGCAGAACAAAGGGATGGTGCTGGGGCGCGAAGAAAGATAGAGCGCGCAGGCCGATAGACAGGGAAGCCAGCGGAAGCGGTAGCTCGGAATAGAGAAAGTTTTGGGGCAAGGAGAAGAGCCCACGTGGGAAAGCCGCTGCAGAGCTCCAGACTAGGGGAGAGGCCCTGGGCAGGAAAGGGCTACTGGGCCCGGCACTTTGACCGACTGTGCCAGAGTCCTGCAGAACAAAAGGACGATCTCGAGACAGGGAGAGAGGTAGGGTGTGCAGGCATATAGACAGGGAAGAGAGCAGAAGCTGTAGCCTGGGAATAGAAACAGGACTGGAGGCAGAGCGGGGATTGCTGGCAGGCACAGGTTGGACCAACAGTGGGAAGGAGTAGCTGGACAACCCTGAGGAGGGCTGAGGCTGCCTCAGGAGGGGACAACTAAAGGCAGCTCACAGCAGAGCGGTGGTAGGCCCACGAAAAAAAGACTAGCAACCCCAGAATCAAGCAGAACCCTCCCACAGCCAGCCAACCAACCAGAAAAGATTTGAAACTCATGGAATTTTGAATAGGAGCAGACTCAGGAAGGAAGCAAGGAAAAACCAAAAAACAAACAAACTAAAAATAACCAGAGACTGTGCATAAAAGTTGAATTGAGTTAAAATCCTCATTCTTTTATCTCTCACTCTCTCTCTAACTACCCCTACCGTCAGTCCCTTCTTATTCTCACTCCTTTTCTCCCCTCCCCTTCCCTCCCTTCTCTCCCCTTAGCATTCTTCCCTGCATCCTATTCTCAGTTAATTTTATAATTTTAAGTTCTCTCCCTTTCTCACCCTCTCCTTTCTCTACACTATGCACTTTCAACTTTATTAAATTTCTTTCTTTATTTTGTCCCCCTTCAGTCTACATTCGTTTTTCTTTCACCTCTTGTCCTTATTTTCCTTCTCTCCCTATACATATTCTCTATCTCGCCCTATTAAACTTTATATTCTAATCTCTTAATATTCAAATTATAATTCTAATCTATCCCCCTCTCCCTTTACTCTCCCATTCTTACCCCTTCTCTTTTTCTACCCCATCCCCCCACTTCTTTCCCTACCTCTTGTATTTCTCTCCTTCATCCTATCTTTTGTAAACTCTTCAATTTCAATACTCCCCTCCCTAATATCTCCTCTTCCTCCTGATTTCCTTCCCTCCTCTGAGCTCTTTTCCTCCCAAATCCTCTTGCTTTCTTATCTCCTATTCCTCTCTCTCTATATTCACCCTTTCTCTCTATCTTGCAACTTTATATCATGTTTTAATCTCCTAATCTTTTTTATAATATATAATTTAAAAAAGAATATTAATACAGTCCCCTCTCTTCTACCTCCCCTTTTTCTTTCGTTCTCTCTCCTACCCTTCTCTTCTCTACTTTCTCTCTCTCTTTCCTCTCTCCCTTCCTGTCTTGCTATTTTCTACTCTGTATTTTTATCCTTAAAAAATTCTCTCTCAATCTATTTCCTACCTTCTAACCTCCCCAGCCCTCTCTTTCAATTTCTGGCTGTCTGTCTACCTAGATGTCTGTTGTGTCTACCCTACCTCCCACACTAATCATATAGTATATACCAATTATATAATCCTAATACTATACACTTCCACTTTCTCACTCCACACTGTAACCCTCCCCTCCTTTTCAAACAGACAGTGTAAGTGTTAATTGCTCTCTTACATAACCTTGATCCCAATTGCTAATATTAATACTCTATCAACTTCCAGCTCAAAAATTACCCTTCCTTCATTTAAAACAACTCCTTTCTGTTTCTCCTACGAAATAAGAGTCCCAGTGTCTCCACCAGTATATTAACAGGGGCTCATTTGCAGCCTATAGTGGGATTGTATTTGGGGAAGACATTGGAGGGTGTGGGTTTCTTGCCTGGGTTGTGTAATTATGTTTTAGCAGCACCTTCACAAAAGATCTCAAGACAAGGTGAGCAGAGTGACTCTCAATCAACTAACCAGAGAAAAAGATCCACCAAAAAGTAGCTGAAATACAACCAGACAGATTAAAGAAATGTCATCAAGGACAACACAGACAGAGATCCAGGAGGGCGGCGGAGTAAGTGGAAGCTACACTAACCCCCTCCCAGGACCAGCCAGTGCTGACTCAGCCCCAGTACAGCAGACAGACCATCCCCCTCCAAGTGGTGTCATACTAAGGGGAAATAAAAGTCCTGCCTACAGGAATTAAGTTGCCACACCAACGGTCCTTAAGCCTGAAGGCTGATCACAGATTGAGTATAGTAAGAACTAAAGAAGAGAGGCAAAGGCAGTAGATCCCTGGAAATCTCCAACAGGCTGCCTAGGGCCAGTCTCTTACATGATCTGACGCTATCAGAGGCAGATCCAGGAAGAACTGATCATTCCAAGAAGCACCAACAAACAAAAGGAATCACAAAAATGGGGAGACAGAGAAACAACCCCCCATCAAAAGGAAAGGTAGAATCCCCAGAAAGAGTGCTAAATGAAATAGAAGGGAGCAAAATATCAGATACGGAATTTAAAACATGGATTATGGAGAAGCTAAATGAGCTCAGCAGAAACTACAAAGAACTCCAGAAAAACTACAGTGAACTCCAGAAGAACTATAAGGAACTTACTGAGAATTATACCAGCATCAAAAAGGACATGGAAACTATCAATAAGAGCCAGGAGGAAATGAAGAATACGATCTCTGAATTGAAGAACATAGTAGAAGGAATTAAAAGCAGGCTAGAGGAAGCAGAAGATCGGATCAGCGAGCTGGAGGACAACGTACACAAAAACTCCCAGACAATGCAACAAAATGAAAAAAGACTGAAAAAGACTGAAGAGGTTCTAAGACAGCTGCAGGACAACATGAAACATAACAATATCCGTATCATTGGAATTCCAGAAGGAGAAGAAGAAGAGCAAGGGATAGAAAACCTCTTTGAAAAACTAATGACAGAAAACTTCCCTCACATGAGGAGAGAAAGAGTCACGCAAATCCAGGAGGCACAGAGGGTCCCAATGAAGATGAACCCCAACAGGCCCACCTCAAGACACATCATAATTAAAATGGCAATATTCAAAGACAAAGAGAGAATCCTAAAAGTAGCAAAAGAGAAACAACTAATAATATACAAGGGAGCTCCAATAAGGCTATCCTCAGATTTCTCAGCAGAAACACTACAAGCCAGAAGGGAATGGCAAAAAATATTTCAAGCAATGAAAAACTAAGGCCTACAACCAAGAATACTCTACCCAGCAAGGCTCTCATTCAAAATGGAAGGCGAAATAAGGAGTTTCTCAGACAAAGGAATACTAAAAGAATACATCTCCACCAAACCAGCAATGCAAGAGATGCTAAAGGGTCTGCTCTAAGAAGATAAAGAAACAGAGAGAGACAGAGAAGAACACGAGTACAAAGGGGAAAAATGACAATGAAGAAGTACTTAATAATAACCTTAAATGTAAATGGATTAAACGCTCCAATTAAAAGACATAGGGTAGCTGAATGGATTAGAAAGAATGACCCACATATATGCTGTCTACAAGAGACCCACCTTAGAACAAAAGATCTACACAGACTGAAAGTAAAGGGATGGAAAAATGTATTTCAAGCAAATGGACATGAAAAAAAAGCCGGGGTAGCAATACTTATATCAGACAAAACAGATTTAACAGCAAAGTCCATAAAAAGAGACAAAGAAGGGAATTTCATAATACTTAAGGGAAAAATCCATCAAGAAGATATAACCCTTATAAATATATATGCACCCAACTTAAGAGCACCCAAATATGTAAGGAAAATTTTGAAAGACTCCAAGAAAGATATAGACAGCAACACACTCATGGTAGGGGAATTTAACACCCCATTGTCAACAATGGACAGATCTTCAAAGCAAAGAAACACCAAAGATATTGAGGCACTGAACAACACTTTATATCAAATGGACTTAGTCGATATATATAGAAGTTTGCACCCCAAAGAAGCAAAATATACATATTTCTCAAGTGCACATGGAACATTTTCAAAGATAGACCACATTGTAGAACACAAAACAAGCCTCAATAAATTCAAGAAAATTGAAATTATATCAAGCATCTTCTCAGATCACAATGGCTTAAAATTGGAAATCAACCTCAAGGAAAAAACTCAAAAACATTCAAACTCATGTAGAATGAATAACATGCTATTAAATAATGAATGGGTTAACAATGACATCAAGGAAGAAATCAAAAAGTTCCTGGAAACCAATGATAATGAACACACAACAACCCAAAACCTATGGGATACAGCGAAAGCAGTCTTAAGAGGAAAGTTCATAGCAATACAAGCCTACCTAAAAAAGCTAGAAGAATCTCTAATAAAAAATTTAACCCTACAGCTACAAGAACTAGAGAAAGAACAACAAGCAAAACCTAGATCAAGTAGAAGGAAGGAAATCATCAAGATCAGAGCAGAATTAAATGACATAGAGTCTAAAGTAACAATTCAAAAGATCAACAAAAGTAGGAGCTGTTTCTTTGAAAAGATAAACAAAATTGACAAGCCTTTAGCCAGGCTCATCAAGAAAAAAAGAGAGAGGACCCAAATAAATAAAATCAGAAATGAAAGGGGAGAAATCACAACTGATACCACAGAAATACAAATAATTATAAGAAGTTATTACGAACAACTGTATGGCAAGAAATTTGACAACCTAGAGGAAATGGAGAGATTCCTGGAAAACTACAGTCTGCCCAAAGTGAATCCATAAGAAGCAGAAAGTCTGAATAGACCAATAACAGCTAGCGAAATTAAAGCAGTAATCAAAAAACTCCCAGCACACAAAAGCCCAGGACCGGATGGCTTCACAAGTGAATTCTACAAAACATTTAGGAAAGAACTAACTCCTATCCTCCTCAGACTATTCCAAAAGATACAAGAAGAGGGAAGACTCCCAAACTCGTTCTATGAAGCCAGTATAACCCTAATTCCAAAACCAGGTCAAGACACAACAAAGAAAGAAAACTACAGACCAATATCGTTGATGAACATAGATGCTAAAATCCTCAACAAAATATTGGCAAACCGGATCCAGCAACACATTAGAAAGATCATACACCACGATCAAGTAGGATTCATCCCAGGGATGCAAGGATGGTTTAATATTCGCAAATCAATAAACGTGATACACCACATAAACTAAATGAAAGACAAAACCCACATGATCATACCAATAGATGCGGAAAAAGCATTTGATAAAGTACAACACCCATTTATGAAAAAAACTCTCAGCAAAATGGGAATAGAGGGAGCATACCTCAACATAATAAAGGCCATATATGAGAAACCTGAAGCCAACATCATACTCAATGGGCAAAAACTGAGAGCATTCCCCCTGAGATCAGGAACAAGAGAAGGATGTCCGCTCTCTCCACTCCTATTCAACATAGACTTGGAAGTTCTAGCCACAGCAATCAGACAAGAAAGAGAAATAAAAGGCATCCAAATTGGAAAAGAGGAAGTAAAACTGTCATTATTTGCAGATGACATGATAGTGGACATAGAAAATCCTTTAGACTCCACAGAAAAACTACTCAATCTAATAAGTGAATTCGGCAAAACAGCAGGATACAAAGTCAATATCAAGAAATCGAAGGCATTTCTATACACCAACAATAAAAACTCAGAGATAGAAACTGAAAGAAAAATCCCATTTACCATAGCAACAAGAAAAATAAAATACCTAGGAATAAACTTAACCAAAGAGGTAAAAGACCTGTACACAGAAAACTATATAACACTGAAGAAAGAAATTAAAGAAGATACAAATAAATGGAAGCGTATACCATGCTCATGGATGGGAAGAATCAACATCATTAAAATGTCCATACTACCCAAAGCAATTTATAGATTCAATGCAATCCCTATTAAAATACCAGCAACATATTTCACAGGCCTAGAACAAGTACTTCAAAAATTTATATGGAACCAAAAAAGAGCCCGAATAGCCACAGCAACTTTGAGGCAGAACACAGTAGGAGGAATCACAATACCTGATATCAAACTATACTACAAGGCAACGGTAATCAAAACAGTCTGGTACCTGCATAAAAACAGACATATAGATCAATGGAACAGAATAGAGAGCCCAGAAATAAGCCCAGGTTCATATGGTCAACTCCGTCGTCGTCGGCGGCGGCGGCGGCAGCCGTCCGTCTCGAGAGACGATGGTGTAGCTTCTTAAGCGTCTATCTGCACCGCCGAAAATGACTGTGCAGTCCGACTCAGGAGTGACACGGTATCTGTCTCCTCCCGTGTCGAATCGACATCTTGTGATGACACTGGAGTGTCCTCTCCAGTGAAACTGAAGCTACAGAGCCTGGGCAGGGTGATATGGAGGGTCTGCTGTTGCCCATGCAGCAGACACCCCCTCTCTTCGCAGCTGAAGGGTCCAAGGGAAAGACGGAGTCAATACAGCTTGGCTTCAGGTGCGCCGCAGGAGTTGCCGGTGTTGACTACAACGTCAAACCGCCTTAGGGACTCCGGCTCCAGATTTTCTGTCGGGGTTTACTCCCTTAGCCTTTCCCCTGAAGAGGTATGCCGCAAGGCAGCGGAGGTTTTTTGGAGTCAGAGTTTTCCTTCTAATATTTGACAAAGGGGGAAAGAACATCAAATGGAGTGAAAAGAGCCTCTTCAACAAATGGTGTTGGGAGAACTGGACAGGGACATGCAAAAAAATGAAACTAGACCACCAGCTCACACCATACACCAGAATAAACTCAAAATGGATCAAAGACTTAAATGTAAGCCGTGATACCATAAAAGTCCTAGAGGAAAAAATAGGCAGGAAAATTTCAGATATCTCACGTAGCAACATTTTCACTGATATATCTCCTAAGGCAAGGGAAATAAAGGAAAGAATAAACAAATGGGACTACATCAAACTAAAAAGTTTCTGCTCAGCTAAAGAAAACATCAGCAAGATGCAAAGGAAACCAACCATATGGGAAAATATATTCTCCAATTACATCTCAGACAAGGGATTGATCTCCAAAATATATAAAGAACACATACGACTCAACACCAAGAAGACAGACAACCCAATTAAAAAATGGGCAAAGGACCGGAACAAACACTTCTCCAAAGAAGACATACAGAGGGCCCATAGACATATGAAAGTATGCTCAACATCACTAGCCATCAGAGAGATGCAAATTAAAACCACAATGAGATACCAACTCACACCAGTCAGAATGCCCATCATCAACAAATCAACAAAAAACTTGTGCTGGAGAGGATGCGGAGAAACGGCAACCCTGGTGCATTGCTGGTGGAAATGCAGACTGGTGCACCCACTGTGGAAAACAGTTTGGAATTTCTTTATAAAACTAAAAATGGAACTGCCTTTTGAACCAGCAATTCCATTGCTAGGATTATATCCAAAAAATCCGGAAACACCAATTCAAAAGAACCTATGCACTCCAATGTTCATAGTAACACTATTTACAATAGCCAAGTGCTGGAAACAACGTAAATGCCCATCTGTAGATGAGTGGATCAAAAAACTATAGTACATTTACACAATGTAATTCTATGTAGCAGAAAGAAAGAAGGAACTTCTACCATTTGCGACAACATGGATGGAACTAGAGAAAATTATGCTTAGTGAAATAAGCCAGGCAACAAAAGAAAAATAACTTATGCTGTCACCTATTACAGGAAACTAATGAACAACACAAACAAATGAGCAAAATTGAACCAGAGGTATGTAAACAAGAAGTAGACTAACAGTAACAAGGTGGGCGGGGAGGAGGAAAAGAAAGGTGTAAGGGGAAGGGTCAAGTAAAAAAAAAAAAAAATATATATATATATGAATGACCGACAGACAGGGGCAACTGATTGGGGACTAAATGTGGGGGAAGGGAGGGGCAGGGTGCAGGGAAACAAGAGGGCTAAAAAAGTGAGATAATTGTAATGGAAAAATAAACAAAAATTTTTTTTAGTGGGGGAAAAATGAAAATATGAAGAATGGAAATGCCATTTCAGTGAATATTAGGACAAAGATTTTCCTTCATGTTGTATATTTTTCTCCCTATGTGATCCCTCCAGAGTTTGGCATTCTAAACAAGTAAGTAATGACATAAGTTTCTTTGCATAGAACTAATAAGACCAGTTGTCAACAGAGGTTCCCTTTTTTTTTTTTTTTGACCAAGTCTTTGACTGGAATGTCAAGCCTAAAGGAAACATACTTGGGCTCAGATTGTTACCAAAAAGCCCTGAGGAACTGGGAATGACTTTCAAAGGTAATAAAAGCCCACGACATAAAAGGCCTGGTACCATGGTTGGTTGTGCGGTCCACAGCAATCTTTCCAGGGAAGGAACGAAGGTTGTTTTCCTGAAAGATGGCTAGAAGGGACCTTAAGCCACAAGAAAAACCAGAAAGACTTGGAAAAAACAGGTGTGTACAGGCAAGGATGAATGCCAGATATGTGGCTCAGCTTCTGTGCCCTGAAGAACAGACTGAAGGTCACCCCAAATATTCCTTGGGTAAGTTCCAGCAAAGCAGAACTAAAGATCATAAGTGATCTTTTGCTGCTCTTGTTATGTTTATGCAAACGAACAGGATAAATTAAAAATGGACTTAATGTAGTCCCTTTAAAGAAAAGGAGGGTAACTTTAGGGAGAAAAGTTATTATTCAAGGAAAATCACAATGATTAGTAGTAGAGTATAAAACAGGGCAACTAACTGTCTTAAAAGTTTCTTCTCATTTAAAACATGGTTTCACTTGAAAATTAAACCATGTCTGTGATATCATCAAAGATATTCAAGTTGCAGGCAAATAGAATTTCAAGTGCCTTGCAACTAGATGTCTTCCCAATAAGACAGTCTTACGGATTTAGAGACTTGTTTGTGGGTTATGTTACATAAATTAACACGTGTTTTTTGTTTTCAAAGGACATAAGCCTATGATCGCATTACCTGAGTGATTATCTGTACGCATAAGCCTCACTTAATCCTGTCTGCATCACTGCCTCCTGAGACTCAATGGTTTGGCTGAACTAAGTGGCTCGTTTGGTGAAGTATGGGGTGGTCTGTGGGCTTCACTTTAAAACGGGTTTCTCTTTTCTATCCTAATGGCTTGGACAGAAAAGGCCCAGAGGTCTGAGAGGGGGAAAACCTAAACTATTTACCTCAGCCCAAAATAAGTATAATGGGCAAAAGGGTTTTGGACAGGTGAGATGTGCCTAGCACAGCTTCTTACAAAGAAGCCCTTTTCTTTTTTTTTTTTTTCCTAATATGGAACATTGAAAAATTAATCCCTGCCTTTTGTCCTCTAGTAGTTATGGATTGAATGATGTCTTTTAACCCTTTTTGCCAAATCTGTTGCCCCCAGAACACAACAAGGACACCAACCTGTTAAACCAAGCACGCCGTTGACCGGAGACAGCCAACTGACCTGGAGTCTGGACAATCCTTCCCCATGTGGGAAGGCCACCCTCCCCTCCACACCCCCACTCTTATCAGGGTTTTCTGGACCCAAGGGTAGGTAGGACGACGACCATGTCCAGCTTGAAGCAGCTAGAGGAGCTTGAGACCTTCGCCCATTGTCCTTTACAAGATTACAAATGGTCCTAATATTTGAGGGGGGGGATAGTTAATTTTTACGAACCAGAGGTATGGACTTGGGGGGGATTGCTGGGGGCGGGGGGTGCTGCGTGGAGGGGAGCAAGGGGGAGAAAATTGGAACTGTTGTAACAATATAATCAATAAAAAACATTAAAAAAAACACATGTTAATTTATGTAACATGACCCACATACGAGTCTCTAAATCTGTAGGACTGTCTTATCGGAAAGACATCCAGTTGCAAGGCATTTGACATTCTTCTTGCCTGTAAATTAAACATCTTTGATAATACCACAGACATGGTTTAACTTTCAAATGAAAACAAATTTTAAATGAAAAGAAACTTTAAAGACGGTTAGCTGCACTACTTTATAGTATACCACTGAGCATTCTGATTTTCCTTGAATCACAATTTTTCTCCCTAAGATTACCCTCCTTGTCTTTAAAGGGACTGCATTAAGTCCATTTTAAATTTATCCTGTTCATTTGCATAAGCACAACAAGAGCAGCAAATGATCACTTATGATCTTTAGTTCTGCTTTGCTGGAACTTACGCAAGGAACATTTAGGGTGACCTTTAGTCTCCCCTTCAGGGCATATAAGCAGAACTACATACCTGGCATTCAGCCTTGCCTGTAAACACCTGTCTTTTCCAGGTCCTTCTGGTTTTCCAATGTGCCTTAAGGTTCTTTCTAGCCATCTTTCAAGAGAACAACCTTCATTCCTTCCCTGGAAAGATTGCCATGGACCACAGATTCAATCAAGGTACCAGGCCTTTTATGTCGTGGGCTTTTATTACCTTTGAAAGTCAATCCCAGTTCCTCAGGGCTTTTTGGTAACAACCAAAGCCCAAGCATGTCTCCTTTAGGCATGACATTCCAGTCAAAGTCTTAGTAAAAAAAACCTCTATTAACAACTGGTCTTATTAGTTTTATGCAAAGAAACTTATGTCATTACTTACTTCTTTAGAATGCCAAACTCTGGAGGGAACAGATAAGGAGAAAAATATACAGTGTGAAGAAAAATTCTTGTCCTAATATTCACTGAACTTGCATTTCCATTCTTTATATTTTCATATTTTTCCCCACTAAAAATTTTTTTCTGTTTGTATTTCCATTACAGTTGTCCCACTTTTTTCCCCTCTTGCTTCCTTGCACCCTGCCCCCCCTTCTCCCACATTCAGTCCCCACCCATTTGTCCATGTTCATGGATCATTTATACATTTTCTTTGACTAGAGCCTTCCCCTTCTTACCCCTTTCACTCCCTCCCATCTCCCCCTTTGTTGCTGTTTGTTCATTCCTTGTTTACATACCTCTGGTCAATTTTGCTCATTTGTTTGTGTTGCTCATTAGTTTCCTTTAATAGGTGACAGCATAAGGTATTTTTATTTCGTTGCCTGGCTTATTTCGCTAAGATAATTCTCTCTAGTTCAATCCATGTTGTTGCAAATGGTAGAAGTTCCTTCTTTCTTTCAGTACTTATTCATTGTCATTTTACTCCTTTGTACTCATGTTCCTCTCTGTCTCTCTCTGTTTCTTCATCTTCTTAAAGCAGACTCTTTAGCATCTCTTGCAATGCTGGTTTGGTGAAGATGTATTCTTTTAGCCTTCTTTTGTCTTGGAAACTCCTTAGTTTACCTTCCATTTTGAATGAGAGTCTTCCTGGGTAGAGTATTCTTGGTTGTCGCCCTTTGTTTTTCATTTCTTGGAATATTTTTTTGCCATTCTCTTCTGGCTTGTAGTGTTTCTGTTGAGAAATCTGATGATAGCCTTATTGGAGCTCCCTTGTATGTTATTAGTTGTTTCTCTCTTGCTGCTTTTAGGATTCTCTCTTTGTCTTGGAATGTTGCCATTTTAATTATGATGTGCCTTGAAGTGGGCCTGTTGGGGTTCATCTTCATTGGGACCCTCTGTGCTTCCTGGACATGCGTGACTCTTTCTCTCCTCATGTTAAGGAAGTTTTCTGTCATTAGTTTTTCAAAGAGGTTTTCTATCCCTTGCTCTTCTCCTCCTTCTGGAGTTCCTGTGATACAGATATTATTACATTTCATGTTGTCCTGCAGCTGTCTTAGAGCCTCTTCAGTCCTGTTCAGTCTTTTTTCATTTTTTTGCACTGTTTTGGAATTTATGTCTACATTGTCTTCCAGCTCGCTGATCCGATCTTCTGCTTCCTTTAGCCTGTTTTAATTCCTTCTATTGTTTTTTCAATTCAGAGATTGTATTCTTCATTTCCTCCTGGCTCTTATTGATAGTTTCTATGTCCTTTTTCATGCTGGTGTAATTCTCAGAAGGTTCCTTGTCGTTTTTCTGGAGTTCCTTGTAGTTTCCCTGGAGTTCTTTGTAGTTTCCGCTGAGCTCATTGAGCTTCTCCATAATCCATGTTTTGAATTCCATATCTGATAGTTCGCTCCCCTCTATTTCATTTAGCACTCTTTCTGGGGATTCTACCTTTCCTTTCGATGGGGGGTTGTTTCTCTGTCTTCCTATTTTTGTGACTCCTATTGTTTGTTGGTGCTTCTTAGAATGATCTGCACTTCCTGGTTCTGCCCCTGGTGGCATCAGATCCTGTACCAATCTGGGCCTAGGCAGCCTGTTGGAGACTTCCAGGGATCTACTACCTTTGTCTGTCTTCTTTAGTTGTTAATCTACTCAATCTGTGATTAGCTGTCAGGCTTAAGAACCGAGGGTGTGGCAGCTTAATTCCTGTAGGCAGGGCTTTTGCTTCCCCTCAGGCTGATGCCACTTGGAGAGGAGGGAATCGTCTTCCTGCAGTCCTGGTAATGAGTCAGCACTGGGACCCAGTCGGCTGCCTCCTCAGTTCTCCCCTCAAAGCTGCCACACCATACTCTCCCCAAGTGTCTCTAGTCCTCTCTGCCTTCCCTCTGCTCGAGCCCAGGGTAAGTGGAGGCCAAAATATTTTTGTATGTGATCCGCTTAAGAGCTCTTTTCCTTCCGCTGTTTCTCTCCGGCTGGCAAGAAACCCTGTGGCTTTTTACTTTTCATAGCTGGATGCTATTTTACGTTCCACTCTGTTGCCGTAGGATGGGAAGCTCAGCTGGGGATTTAGACCCTGCCCTTCTCAGGAGAAACCCCCAGCTGCTGAGCTGTTTCTCAATTCCTTCAGCTGCCACTTGTGTGAGCCCAGCGAGCCCTTCAGCATCTCCGCACTCGCTACCGGTCACGTTGTGATGTAGTGGCCTTTTCTGTCTCTCCATGGTTATAATACCTGTCCAGCTAGTGTTTAGTTGGTTATTCCAGATGATTTCTCTAAAATTAAGTAGTAAGTCGAGACTAGTTCTGGGATGAGGTTAGTGTAGTTTTCACTTACTCTTCCACCATCTTGTTTCTCCCTCTTTGTTGAATTTTTGATGATATCATTTTGATAGGTGTGAGGTGATATCTCACAGTGGTTTAAATTTGCATCTCTGTGATGATTAGTAACATTGAGCATCTTTTCATATGTCTGTTGGCCAGACATATGTTCTTTCGAAAGGTGTCTATTAAAGTACTCTACTCGTTTTTTAATTATATTGTTTGTTATTTTGTTACATTGTAAAAGTTCTTTATTAACTTTGTATATTAATCCCTTATCAGATGTATCATTGCTGAATATGTTTTTTTTTCCCTTTCAGAGGCTTGTCTTTTCATTTTGTTGATGATTTCCTTTGCTATGCAAAAACTTTTTAGTTTGATGTAGTCTTATTTGTTTATTTTTCCTTCTGATTCCTTTGCCTGAGTAGATATATCAGAAAAAATATTGCTACAAGAAATGTCTGAGATTTTACTGTCTACATTTTATTCTAGGATTTTTATAGCTTCAAGTCTTACATTCAATTCTTTAGTCCATTTTGAGTTTATTCTTGTGTGTGGTGTAGGAGGTGGTCTAATTCCTTTTTTTTGCATATGTCTGTCTAATTTTCCATCTATTGAATACGCTGTCTTTCCCCCATTGTATGTTTTTGCCTCATTTGTCAAATATTAATATTTTTGGACAAAAGTATTTTATCAGATAGTGGTTTTGCATTTGCAAAGTGGATCTACTCTGAAGATATAACAAGAAGAATGCTTCCATTTCCTCCCTCACTGTAACTGTTTAATTGCTCTCTGCAGGTGTACCTCCTTTTATGCAATAAACTTTTTATTCACAATCCCAAATACTTGTAGAAAGGTTATAATTTAACTTCTGATAGCCTCTTGTGAGTATTTTTGCAAAGTTATTTATTTTTCAAAGAAACTACTTTTAATATTTTAGGTGGGCAATTTAGGTTCCTCTACACTATATTTGTATTGTTAAAGTGGGGCATCATTTAGCTTCATACATTAGATGTTCTCACCCACACTGATCAGATATGTAAAGAAGTTGGTGGTTAAATGAGACCTGAAAAAATAAGTCAAAAACAGGGTGAAAGGCTAATCTTGCTGCTTAGCTGTGTGCAGAGCTCACACAAACCCCCACCTGGTGGATGCTCTGGGATCAGGTGATCTCATTGAAACTGATGACTGAGTCTTAGCATATGTTGAAACATATTTGGAAATCTCCCCATTATGTTCCCTTGTTTAATGGGGCTAAGTTGAAACAATGCAATCTTGTCTCTGGTCATTACTGAACATTTAACATTCACTAAGCTCTCCTTGAGCTATTATTTCTCCTTCTCTCCCCTCTCTTCATTAAGAAGATTTTTTTGTATACTATAGAGGTGATAGAAGTTGAAACTGACTTTTCATATAGTTTTTCTTTATGGTTTGACATATCCTTAGACCTTGACTATTGAAACTCAGAGGCAAAAATGTGATTCTTTGTCTTCCTTGTGTTCTTTTCCCTGAGTCAATAAGTGCTGTATATCTACTGGCCCTAATATTTTTGGTAATGGAATCACAAGAAATACAAAAACAACTGTTAATAATCTCAAAATTTTAGCATCAAACATTTTCCTCCTTCATTAAGTTGATGCATTCAAATAGAACATGTATTACTTTGTTTATTCACTTACTCATTAGCGCAACAAATATTTCTGAGAACATACTATATTCTAGACCCTGGGCTAAGCACTGCATATAAATGAGTAAGTAAGTCAGGCACAACCCCTGGCCTCAAGGAACTTACAGGTAAGTAAATTCCAACAGGTTTAAAGTCACAACATGTTAAAGATAAAAAATATTGGTGGAGTAATTAAAAGTATTTAAAAAATATTTTTAAGCATAAGAGTATTGGAGACACCTTAAGAAAGACTGCAATATCAGAAACCATAAAGAATAATATAAAAGTATTTGAGTGTACATATATTTGAAACTATTCACATTGTTAAATGTACCATAATAAAAGTAAAAAATAAACATTTTAGACTAGAAAAAAACACTTGTGACACATGATAAATGATTAATAATGCCAGTGAGCAAGAATTTCCACAAATTACTAAAATAGAGATAAGGAAACTAGTAAAAAAATATAGGCCTAGGGTATGAACTTTCAATTCATAGAAGATGATATATTGTCAATAAACATATGAGAACATTCTCAAATAACTAGGGAAATGCAAATTAATAAAAAAATGAAATGCCATTTTCCCCTTTAGATGGAAAATTTTAAAAGTGATGTAAATCCTGAGAAGGCAATGAGGCATAAGCACTCTTATACATTGCTGGTGAAAGGATGAATTTCTACCCTCTATGGAAAAATAACCTAACAATATCTATTTAAATGTTCATATCCTTTGGTTTTCTGAGAACATAATTGAAAAAAACTAAAAGTCCTTGCATGTACAAAGATGTTTATAGCAGCAAAAAATTTCCATAAACATCCTGAATATTTAACTATACAAGAATGGCTGAATAAATTGTAGTAGATTTGGCTATAATATAATGGAGCTATTAACACCAATGAATAAAATCCCTATAGAGATCAGGAGATTAAGAAGCTTATTAATTTTTTCTTGTACATCCTTATACTGCTTGATTATAAAGAGCAACTATGTTTTGTAATTAAAAATTCCATAAATTAAAAAAAATAATGTAATTATAGCACATGTTACATGTTACAGTAAGAGTCAATCAGGTGCTCTGGGAACTTACAAGAGAAGGCACCTATAACCCTGTTTTAATACATCTAGAGAGGTTTTTCTGGAGGATATGACATCCATGTTTACCCCTGAAGTTGAGTGGGAGTTAGGTTGTGGGTTGGACTGGAGAGCATTCTAGGGCAAAGGAAACAATATATATGGAGGCTGAGAGGAGAGAGAGAGCTTGACTGGATTGAGTAACTAAGACCAGAGTTATGGCTGAAGCACTAGAGGGGAAAGGTGAGTTAAATTAAGATAGAAAGGTCAGCAGTGGCTAGATTACCACATTACAATGGTCCATTATGTCATGTTAAGCTTGAACTTAATTATTATCAATAGAAGGTGTCCCTTGGAAGTTGCAAACACAGGAGTGACATGATCAGGCTATTCTCACACTGGCTGCTCTGTTGGGAAGGGGCTAGTAGGTGGGAGGCTAGGGGATATATTAGGAGGACACTGAAGTTGTACAACAAGAGAGAAATGTGATTTTGACTAGCACGGTGGCAATGGAGAACAGGGAGAACTGCATAGATTCAAAAGATGTTTACGTGCAGAACTGATGGAACTTGCTGATAGATAAGATTAAAGAAGAGAAGGGATTCAATGAGGATGTCTGACTTTTGGTCTTGAACTGTTGTTTAAAAAAAAAACAGAGAAACTGATATTTAAACTGTGTGTTCCATTTTGGACAAGGCTTGGTGGGAAGGTGGGCACAATTGAACAACACTTGACTTCCAGTGGTTGATCTGTTTGGCCCAAGAACCTGGACTCTGACAATGGTGTCGCCCTCTGGTCTGTCTCTTGGTAACTGCATACCTATGTGGGAAAGCTATGATTATATCTTGCCCTCTACTTTCTAGTCTGGAGTTCAAGACCTCTTGGTTGCCACAAGCCAGGTCTCAGGACCTGATGTAGTTTTCGTAGGGCCTGGAGCTTATACAATTTTGAGGGTCTTCCTTAACAAGATTACAATATTATAATTAGACATAAATGTTGACTTAGAATGAGAAGATAAATCACACCAAATTACTTATTTTAAATAGCAGAGAAAATTCAGAAAAAAAATATTTCAGAGACCTAATTCATTATTTATTAATTTTTGGCACTTTTATTGTTGGTCTCTTACAGTTGCCCACATTTTCTCTCATTTACTCTCCCCTGACCCACACACCACCAACTCCCACAGTAAATAATCACCCTGTTGTCCTTGTCCATGTGTCATGTGTACATGTTCCTTGGCTAGACTCTTCCCCTCTTTCATCCCTTATTCCCATTCATCCTCCATCCTCCCCTCAGGTCAGAGTCACTCTGTTACTTGATTCCATGCCTTTGGTTCTATTTTGTTCATTTGTTTGTTTTGTTCTATGGTCCTCTTATAGGGGAGATCACATGGCATTTGCCTTTCATTATCTGGCTTATTTCACTTGGCATAATACTCTCTAGTTCCATCCGTGGCGTCATAAAGGTAGGAGTTCCTTCTTTCTTTCAGATGCATATTATTCCATCGTGTAAATGTACCACAGTTTTTGATCCACTCATCTGCAGGTGGGTACTCAGGTTGTTTATAGAATTTGGATATTTTAAATAGTGCTGCTATGAACATAGGGGTGCACAGGTTCTTCTGAATTGACATTTCAGGATTCTTCGGGTATAATCCTGGAACTGGAATCACTGGATCAGAAGGCAGTTCCATTCTTAGTTTTTGAGAAAATTCCATGCTGTTTTCCATAGTGGCTGCACCAGTCTGCATTCCCACCAAGAGTGCACTAGGATTCCCTTTTCTTGACATCCTCACCAGCACTTGTTGTTTTTGATTTGTTAATGATGGCCATTCTGACCGGTTTGAGGTTGTGACTCTTGTGATTTTAATTTGAATCTCTCTAATGGCTATTGGTGTTGAGCATCCTTTTATATGTATATAGACTCTTTTATGTCCTCCTTGGAGTAGTGTCTGTTCAGGTCCTTTGTACATTTTTTAATTAAATTGTTTGTCTTCCTGGTGTTGAGTCATATGAGTTCTTTATATATTTTTCAGATCAAATCTTTGTCTGAGGTATCATTGGCAAATAAGTTCTCCCATATAACTTGTTCCCTCTTCACTTTGATGATGTTTTCTTTAGCCAAGCAGAAGCTTTTTAGTAGTCCCATTTGTTCATTCTTTCCTTTACTTCCCTTGCCCTAGGAGATATATCAGTGAGAATATTGCTGCATGGGATATCTAAAATTTTAATACCTATGTTTATGTCTCGGAGATTTATGGTGTCATGCCTTATATTTAAGTCTTTTATCCATCTTGAGTTTATTTTGATGACTGGTGCAAGTTGGCGGTCTAGTTTCTTTTCTTTTCTTTTTTCTTTTTGCATGTACCATTCCAGTTCCTGCAACTCCATTTGTTAAAGAGGCTATTTTTAGTTAATTTTATGCTCCTTCCCTCTTTGTAAAATATTGACCATAGAGACAGGTTTATTTCTGGACTGTCTATCCTGTTCCATTGGCCTGTGTGTCTGTTCTTATGCCAGCCAGACTGTTTTGAATACGGTGGCCTTGTAACATAGTTTGATATACAGTTTTGTGATTCCTCCTACTTCGTTCTTCTTTCTCAAGATCGCTAAGGCTATTTGGGGTCATTTTGTTCCATATAAACTTTTGAAGTATTTGTTCTAAGTCTGTAAAATATATTATTGGTATTTTAAAAGGGATTGCATTCAGTTGATAGATTGCTTTATGTACTATGCACATTTCAATGATGTGAATTCTTCTTATTCACAAATACAGTATATATTTTCATTTATTTGTATCTATCTTAATTTCTTACTTCAGTGTTTTGTAGTTGTTCAAGTCCAGTCTTTTAACTTCTTGGTAAAGTTTATTCCTAGGTACTTTTTTTCTTGTTGTCATAGTAAATGGGATATTTTCCTAGGTTATCTGATATTTCATTGTTGGTGTACAAAAATGCTTCCAATTTCTGAATATTGACTTTGTATCCTGCTATTTTACCACATTCACTTATTAGGTCAAGTAGTTTTTTGGTGAAGCCTAAAGGGTTTTCTATGTACAAGATCATGTCTTCTGCAAATAATGACAGCTTTACTTCCTCCTTTTCAATTTAAATGCCTTTTATTTCCTTTTCTCCTCTGATTGCCATGACTAGAACTTCCAATACAATGTTATGGTGAAAGTTTTCATTTTTTCCATTGAGTATGAGGTTGACTGTAGATTTCTCACATATGGCCTTTATTATATTGAGGTATGCTCCCTCAATTCACACTTTGCTGAGTGTTTTTATTTTTAATGGGTGCTGTACTTTATCAAATGATTTTTAAGCATCTACCCATATGATCATGAGATTTTTGTCTTTCACTTTGTTTATGTGATGTATTATGTTTATTGATTTGTGAATATTGTGCCATCCTTGCATCCCTGGGATGAATCTCACTTGATCATGGTGTATCATTATGTTAATGTGTTGCTGGATCTGTTTTGCCAATACTTTGTTGAGGATTTTAGCATCTAAGTATGTCAGTGATATTGGCCTATAGTTTTCTTTCTTTGTTGTGTTTTTACCTGGTTTTGTAACTAGGAAAATACTGGCCTCAAAGAAAGAGTTTGGAAATCTTTCCTTGTCTTGAGTTTTTAGAATGGTTAGAGAGTGATAAGAGTTAATTCTTTAAATGTTTGCTAAAACTTGCCTGTAAAGCTGTCTGGTCCAAGGCTTTTCTTTGCCAGGAGATTTTTTTTTATTTCTGCTTCAACTTCACTAGTTGTTTTCAGTCTATTCAGGCTTTCTGCTTCTTCTTGATTCGGTTTTGGAAGATTATGTTTCTACAAGTTTGTCCATTTCACCCAGGTTGTCAAATTTATTTGCATATATTTGTTCATGGTAATTTTTATAATCCTTTGTATTTCTGTTGTGTCAGTTTTTATTTCTCCTCTTTTTTTCTTGATGAGTCTAGTTAAAGGCTTTTTGATTTTGTTTATCTTTTCAAAGAACCAACTCTTGGATTTATTGATCTTTGAATTGTTCTTTTATTCTCTATGTCATTTAATTATGCTCTGATTTTGAATGTTTCCTTTTTTTTTTTTTTTTTTTTACTCTGTGCTATGTTTGTTGTTGTTCCTCTAGTTCTTGTAGATGTGGGGTTGGGTTGTTTATTCAAGATTTTTCTATCATTTTAAGGTAAGCCTGTAGTGCTATGAACTTCCCTCTCAGGATTGCCATTGTAATGTTCCATAGGTTTTGGGTTGTTTTGAGTTCATTTTCATTTGTTTCCAGAAATTTTTTGATTTTTTTCTTTGATCTCTTTGTTAACCCAATTCATTATTCAATAGCATCTTTTTCAATCTCCATGAATTTGAGGGCTTTTGAGTTTTTTTCTTTAAGATTGGTTTATACTTCCAAGCCATTCTGATCTGAGAAGATGCTTGATATAATTTCAATTTTCTTGAATTTGTTGAGGCTTGTTTTGTGTCCTACAACTTGGTTTATCTTTGAATATGTTCCACGTGCATTTGAACAGAATGTGTATTTTGCTTTTGTGGGTGAAAGCTTCTGTAATATCAATTAAGCCTATTTGATCTAGAGTGTTTTTCAATGCCACAATACCCTTGTTGATTATTTGCTTGGAAGAACTATCCATTGTTGGCAATGGGTTGTTAAAATCCATTTGTGTTGTTAATTTTTTCTTGAAGTCTCCCACTTTCCTTATATATTTGGGTACTCCTATTTTGGGTGCATATATGTTTATAAGGGTTATATCTCCTTGATGTATTGTTCTCTTAAGAATTATTTAGTGTCCTTCTTTGTCTCTTTTTATGTCTTTTGTTTTGAAATCTATTTTTAAAGTATTGTTACCTCTGCTTTTTAATTTTCATTTCTGTTTACTTGGAATATATTTTCCATCCCTACATTTTCAGTCTCTGCAGGTCTTTTGTTCTGAGGTGGGTCTCTTGTTGATGGAATATATGAGTCATGTTTATTATCCAATCAGCTACTCTATGTCTTTTGACTGGAGCATTTAGTTCATTTACATTTAAGGTTATTATTGATAGGTACTTGCCCTGGCTGGTTTGGCTCAGTGGATTGAGCGTCGGCCTGCGAGCTAAGTGTCGCTGGTTCGATCTTCCAGTCAGGGCACATCAGAGAAGGAAAACTCTGACTCCAAAAAACCTCCGCTGCCTTGCAGCATACCTCTTCAGGGGAAAGGCTAAGGGAGTAAACCCCGACAGAAAAATCCGGAGCCGGAGTCCCTAAGGCGGTTTGACGTTGTAGTCAACACCGGCAACTCCTGCGGCGCACCTGAAGCCAAGCTATATTGACTCCGTCTTTCCCTTGGACCCTTCAGCTGCGAAGAGAGGGGGTGTCTGCTGCATGGGCAACAGCAGACCCTCCATATCACCCTGCCCAGGCTCTGTAGCTTCAGCTTCACTGGAGAGGACACTCCAGCGTCATCGCAAGATGTCGATTCAACACAGGAGGAGACAGATACCGTGTCAGTCCCGAGTCGGACTGCACAGCCATTCTCGGTGGTGCAGATAGACTCTTAAGAAGCTACACCATCGTCTCTCGAGACGGACGGCTGCCGATGCCGATAGGTACTTATTCATTACCATTTTACCTTTGTACCTGTATTCCTCCCTCTTTTTCTTTTTAATTTTAATTATTTATTATTAGAGGGAGGAAAAAGATGAGATAAAGAGAGGGAAAGAAACATAAATGTATAAGAGATGTATCCCTTGGTTGCCTCTTGCATGCCCCCAAATTGGAACCTAACCCACAACCTGGGCATGTGCTTTGACTAGGAATTGAACTGAGAATACTTTGGTCTGCAGAATGGTGCTCAGTCCATTGAGCCACACCAGCTAAGTTTTTCTCTTTTTTCAATTTTCTTAAAGTAGTTCTTTTAGCATCTCTTGCAATACTGGTTTGGTGGAGATGTATTCTTCTAACCTTTTTTTCTCTTCCAATATCCTCATTTCACCTACCATTTAAAATGAGAGCCTTGCTGGGTAGAATATTATTGGTTGTAGGCCTTTGCTTTACATTACTTAGAACATTTCTTGCCATTCCTTTCTGGCTTGTAGTGTTTCTGTTGAGTATTCAGTTGACAGCTTTATTGAGATCCCCTGTATGTTACTAGCTGTTTCTCCCTTGCTGTCTTTAAAATTCTCTCTTTGTCTTTAAATTTTTCCATTTTTGGGATGTGTCTTGGAGTGGGTCTCTGTGTTCATCTTGATTGGGAGCCTTGGTGCTTCCGAGACTTGTGTGAATTTTTTCTTTCATCAAGTTAGAGGAATTTTCTTTCATTATTCTTTCAAGTAGGTTTTCTATCCCTTGCTCATGTTCTTCTACTTCTGGTATCCCTATGATATGGATATTATTCCATTTAATGTGGTCCTTCAGTTCCCTTAAACCATCTTCATTATTTTGAGTCTTCTTTAGTTTTGTGGCTCTGTCTACAAAATTGGTTTCTAACCCGTCCTCCAGCTCACTGGTTTGATACTCTGCTTCATCTAGTCTGCTCTTAAGTGCTCCTACTGTGTTCTTTATTTCAGATATTGTATTTTTCATTTCCTCCTGGCTCTTATTGATAGAGTCTATGTTATTTTAATGTTGGTGTAGTTCACAGTAAATTCCTTGTAGCTCCCCTGTTGTTTTTGTAGTTTTCACTGAGTTCCTTGAGGTTTCTTATAACCATTGTTTTAAACTCAATGTTTGATAGATTGTATGCCTCTATTTCAATTACAGTCTTTTTGGTGATTCCTCCTTTCCTTTAAATTGAGGGTTGTTTTTTTGTCTCCCCACTGCTGTGATTGTTCCTTTTTGTTTCTGTATCTTAGATTGATCTGCTTTGATTCCCTGTCTGTGGGGTGAACTTCTGTGATAGGAGTCCTGTGGGATTCAATGCTGTAGTCTCCTTAATCTCCTTAGCTTGTTGCTCTTGGGCTGCCCTTTATGCTGTTTATGTGGAATCTCTGGTTGTAGTAGGGTTTTGGTTGTTGTTGGGTCATTCTTTGGTGGGTACTACCCTCCAGCTGGATGACTGAGAATCACTCCATGGACCATGCCTTTTTTTTTTTTTTTTTTTTTGTACAGGTGCTTCCATGACAAACCTAAACAGCTCAGGAAACAATGCACACCCACAAAAATAACCCATACTATCAACAGAAAATGAGCCAATATTAATAAAAATGTAAAGCAATTAGGACTATATAAGAAAAGAAAAATGAGTATGAGATAACTCAATGAAAGAAAAATGATTTAGAGATAGTAGAAAGAGGTGCAATAGTAATATTTACTAAGATTAGGGAACAGAGACAAGGCAAAGAGAGAAAGAAAATAAAACTTATATTATAAATAAAAGAGGGTGGGAAGAAGGTGGAATGTAATAAGAGAAGGGATGCATATAGTCTTACATTTAATTTTAAATTATATATATGTATGTCTATATATATAATGAGAGAGAGAAAAGGAAAAGAAAAATATAGGAACCAAATTAAGAAAAAATATTCATGACAGCAATATTAACAACAGAGCAAAGATTAATATAGATGTAATGGCAATAAGAAGAAAAAGAGAAAGAAAATCTTAAGAAATGTGTAGAAGAAAGATAAGCTTTTTTGAACAGATAGAAGGAGAAGAAATACTAAGAGTCAGGAATAAAAACCAGACTAATACAGGGAAAAAATAAAATTAAAAACAAAAAAACAAAAAATTAATAAAAGGCAGCAAGAAGGTAAAATGGAGTAGGAGAGGGGAATGGTAAAATTTGAGATTTGAAGTACAAAAATAGTGAAGATCTAGAAATAAAATTGATGAAATGCAACAACAACCACCATGTCCATAACCAACAATCAAAGATTGATAAATGTGGAGAGAGAAATAGTGTATTTTATGAAAGAGAAATAGAATGTGAGATGACTAATGACAAAGAAAGTGGTTTTGAAAGGCTGGAGGGGAGAGAATTAGTAAGAGTGCAGAATAGAATAAAAGTCTTAGCAAGAGAGTAAATAAAATTTAAAATGAAAATAAAAGAGGAAATAAGAAGGCAAAATGGATTAAGTGAAGGGAGGATAAAAATATTGCTTTGAAATATACTATAATATGAAAACTAGTGACCTAATTGGCACAAACCTAAAAGATAAGAAATGAATGTTAAAAAGCTGTGCAGGACAAGAAATAACACAAATCTTTAAGAAGACCATGATGGAGTTTAATGTAGTAGAATCTAGTTTAGAATATAGTTTTACCACTTTTTTTCTCTTTCTGGATCTGCCCCTGGTGAGGTCAGATGGTGTCTTAATCTGGGCCTAAGCAGCCTATTTGAAACTACTAGCGATTCAAAGCCTTTGGTTGTCTCCTTCACTTGTTAATCCAGTCAATCTGTAATCAGCAGTCAGGCTTAAGCACAATAGGGTATGGCAGAGTAATTCCTGTGGGCAATGTTACTGCTTCCCCTCAGGCTGATGCTACTTGGAGGGGAGTGCTCTGCTTCAGCAAGATGGCGCCTGCAGTATGGGGGATCCTATCAGCTGTTTCTTCAGTTTTTTCCCCAAAGCCACCATCCCCAAACTCTCCACAGGCATCCCTGGTCCACTCTGCCCCCTTTTAATGTAGCCTAGAGTTAGTGGATACAAATGAAATTTTGTGCATTAGCACTTTAAAGACCTCTCCTTGTCTTCATCCATCTTTCCCTGGCAGACAGAAACCCCACTACTTTTCACAGCTGGACATTTTCTGGGTGCCCTTCTGGCTCTGCTACTATAGGCTGTGGAGGCCAACCCAGGGTTTAGACCCCACATTGGGGAAATCTCACAGCCACTGAAATATCACTCTGGCACCTCCACTGCTGCCAGCGGGAGCCCAGCGAGCCCTCTCACATATTCTTCACACTTCATACTGGTCATGCTGTGGTGAAGAGGCTTGTTCCATCTGTCTGTGGTTATAAGGCCTCCCTCCAGCTACTGCTCAGTTGGTCATTCCAGATGACATCTCAAAAATTCAGCTGAAATTCCAGACTACTCTTGGGAGGAGGTCAGCACAGTTCTTACTTTTTCCTCTGCCATCTTGGATTCTTTTCATTTTTTAATTTTAATAAAATTATGTCTATAGAATAGTTTCCTCATTTTCTACATATATCTGTTAAAAGACTGGTATCCAAAATATACCATAAAACCCCCCAAAAAACCTCTTATAACTCAAAAATAAGTAAACAACCCAATTAAAAACTGGCAAAAAGACCTGAACTAACACCTCACCAAGGAAAATATACATATGACACATCAGCATATGAAAAGATGATCCACATCATATGTTACCAGTGAAATGCAAATTAAAACAATGAGATACCTCTGCATACCCATTAGATAGGCCAGAGCACTGACAACATCAAATGCTGATGAGGATGTGGAGCCACAAGAACTCTCATCTATTGCTGGTAGGAATGCAAAATGTTACAGCCACGGTTGAAGACAGTTTAGTGGGTTCTTATAAAACTAAACATACTCCTACTATATGATTCAGCAATTATGCTTCTTGTAATTTACTCAAGTGTGTTAGAAACCTATGTTCACACAAAAACCTGCACTGAAATGTTTATAGGAACTTTACTCATAACGTCAAAAGTTGCAAGCAATGATGATGTCTCTCAGTAGGTGAATGGGTATATAAACTGTGGTATATCCAGACATTGGAATATCATTTGTTGCAAAAAATAAATGAGCTATCAAACTGAAAATACATGGAGAAGCCCTCGATGCATATTTCCAAGTGAAAAAAAGCCAGTCTTAAAAGGCTATAAGATTCCAACTATATGACATTCTGGGAAAGGTAAAAACTATGGAGACAATAAAAATGTCAGTCATTACCAGGAGTTCAGAAAGCTAATGAAGGAGAGCATAGGTGCAGAACAGGAGATTTTTAAGTCTGTGAAACTATTCTGTATGGTACTGTAATGGTGGACACATGAAGATATGCAAGTGGCAAAGATCATAGAACATATGACATAAAAAGTGAACCTGAATAATAATGTGTCAATATTGGTTCATCAATTTTAAGAAATGTACCACACAAGTGCAAGACCTTACTAATAGGGAAAACTGAGCTGAAGTGGGGAAGAGAGTATATGTACTTTCTAGTAAATTTTTATTTAAACCAGAAACTGCTCTAAAAATCTATTAAAATAAGATAATTCAGTCATTTCTTTAACATGGTCCATCAAATATTTATTTTTTTACTATTGATAATTTGGTACTATATCTAACATGAAAGTTCACAGACCGCAGTTTGTATATAGTCCATTTAAGCAGCAATTCTGCTAAATTTTATTTCAAATGATTTCATCAAAATGAGAAAAGTGGAGCTCCTGCCATGGGTGCCCTGTCCAGCGATATCCAGGAAGGACTCAGTAAAAAGGTGTGGTGGCATCCTCCCATCTGGAACTTTGGCTTAATTATTGAGAAAACATGTATGATAAGCTGGACACTGGCTGGAGTTGAGCCTTATGGCCACAGGTGGATATACGATGCTTTTTCATAGCAATCTGTCCGGTGCAGATCTTAGAAAACATGCAGTTGGGAGTCCTGTGAGTACCACCCTGTTGCCCACATGCAGTGGCTCAGTGTGCAGAGAGATTTTACAGCACTCGGAATATCTTCCCTGAGAGGTTTTGTGACTGAAACTCAGATTGGGTCTGCTGGCACAGCTGAGAGTAAAACTAGTGGGGTCTGGCTCTAAGAAGCATAAAGCAGCCTTCTTTTGTTTGTTTGCTTATTTTCACTGACCAGGGAGGAATGGCTGGAGGCACAGTGAGACTCAAGGGGAGCATGGGAGTGGGAGTGCAAGAGTATGGACTTGCCCTGGGCTCTGGTATAGGTAGGGTCAAGTGGACTGGAGACACTTGAGCAGCAAGTAGGGTCAAGGCTATGTGAGACAGTAAATAGTATTTACATTGTATGTTGAAAAAAGGAGGGAGGAAGGCAGAATGAAGTGAGAAAGTGGAAGTGTATAGTATTCAGTTCATATAAGAGTTATATGCTATATATTCAGTGTGAGAGGGAGGATAAACAAAACAGACAAATGAACAAAACAAATTAAAGAAGAATAGGAGGGAGAGAAGGTAGGAAACAGATTAAAGAAAGAATTTTTCTCCAGTACAACCTTTGGGCGCTGTTCTTCTTTTTCTGAATTCATCCCTGGTCAAAATTCCATGGGTTTCAAATCTTTTCTGGCTGGCTGGCTGTGAGGAGATCTAGCTGGATTCTGAGGCTGCTATTCTCTCACTCATGGGCCTGCCGCAGCTCCCTGCTGTGAGCAGCACTAAGTTGGGTCTCTCCCCGCTTGTCCTGTGGTACCCTCCAGCACTTCTCAGGCTTGTCTAGCAACGCTGTTCTGCTGGCAAGCCAGTGTGCAAGCCCCTAGTCCCTGCCCAGCTTCGGGTCCTATCTCTGCCCCTCCTCCAAAAAAGTCTGTGTTGTCTCCCAGCTGCAGCACCAGCCTGTGTTCCTGGCTGGCAGCGCCCTATTGTGCACCTGTGCATACAGCTTGCCTGCCTGGGGTCCCTACTGAGTCTGCATTTCTGCCACAGCTTTCCTGTATGGGCTCCTCTCCATGGCTCAGTTCTGCTTTTTTGTTTGGTGGAGTCATGATGCGAGGACACGGGCAGAGTTGCCAGCCCAGGGACTCCCCACCTAGACTCAGTTCATACAGTTTCTCACAGTCTGGGCTGTTCACTGTCTTCCCATGCCTCTGGATGTTTCAACAAAACCTTCTTGTTGATTCCCTCTGGAACTTTGCTGGTCCGAGAGCTTATGGCAGGGGGGAAAGTTTCTAAGGATATCCTGGCTAATTAGCCAGTCAGCAGTTGCCCCTTTCAGGTGAGGTGAAGCAGAGGTGCTGGGTTTGGATGCCCAGAAACTCCACTTGGAGAGCACTGGGCTGAGCTTTCTGCCCTCTTTCACACCACTCCCACACTCCCATGCATGTGCGCGCTATCTGAAATCAGCATTCACTCAGTCCTCTCCATGTTTGTACTCCAAGTTATTCCACAATGGGAGCAAGCATACAACACTGCTACATACTCTGCCACCATCTTCTTCTTGGCATCTGGACTGGAGACATTTGAGCTGAGATTGGGGCAGAGCTGTCAGCAAAAGAGAGTTGGGGAGATGGTGGAACAGATCCCAATGCAGACTTATCCCCAGTGCTGTGGTAGAAATTGTTTAAGCAGATCACTGCCTTCCAAGTGGCAACAGCTAGAGGGGAAGCAGTAGCCACACCTGAAGAAAGTACTTGGCCCTGCCACATGGTGCTTAACCCTGACTGCAGATTGCAGAGTGACTAGAATAAAAAGTGAAAGAGAGAGACACAGACAAAAGAGCACTGATAGTCCCAAACTTAGACACAAACTGAGGTCAGCAGGGGCAGATCAAGAAAGAGAAGAAAGTGGACAAATCCAGATACTATGGAGACAAATTCTACTGTGATCTTCCACAGTATTTGTCTCCTGAATATCGTTTCAACAGTCATTTTTTTTGTCCTCCTAGTCTAGGCATTATAAGTAACTAGTCTATATATTAGAATTTACTTTAAATCTCATATTTTGCTCCTCCTTTTTCTCAATAAATTTTACCATCTTATTTCCTCCTCTTATTTTTGTTTTAAATTTTAAATTTTCTTTTACTATGACTAGCTTCCAAACTACACTAATTATTTCTCATGTTTCCAACCTCTCCATGACTTTTTCCTTGTCATTAGTCACCTCACATTCTTTTTCCCATCATAAAGTACAGTAGTCCTTCTCTATATCATGGTTCACTTATTGCAGCCTCACTGTATCACAGGATTTTAAAAAACATTATATTTAATTATTTATCACAGATTTTTTCCTATATCGCAGAATTTTGTGGCACTGTGTATGTATGTTGTTAAAGTTACATAGGTTTAAGAGTGTAGAATAAGTGTAAGGTTGCTACTTTGTAGAGGGGTATAGAACGTAATACCCATGATAAGTGAGCGAATACTGTATACTTTTTCTCTCTCCACCTTGATCAATCTGTGACATTCCTGCAACTTTATTCATAGATCTTCACAATTTGGCTATTTCAAATCTCAAATGTTATTGCTTCCATCTCCTAATCCATTCCTACATTCCTGCATCCCTTTCCTTCTTTCATTTTAAATTTGAAATTTTTCCTGTTTTATCCTGATTTTCATTCCTCACTCTAAGTATTTCTTCTCCCTCTATCATCTCGAAATCACTTTCCTTTCCTCCAGGCATCTCTTAAGCTTCTCTTTCTTTTTTACCTCTTACTGCCATTCCACCTATATTAATCTTAACTAATAGGTTATTGTTAGTGTTTTGGTGAAACATTTTTCTCTAATTTGATACCCATTTTTCCTTCTTATTCGTCTTCCTTATTGTGTGTGTGTGTGTGTTGTGTGTTTGTTGTCTCTCTCACGCACACACACACACACTATATATATATATATATATATTTTTTTTTACAACTTCTGTTTAAACCTAATACCGTGAGAAAAGAAGTCAGTGACTCTCAAACCAGTAGAAGATAATTAACAGATAAATCATGGAAAATGAAATGACATTCTGCAGCTTTTAATATCACTGGGATAAAAAGGAGGAAGATTGTCATCACCAAACACAGAAAAATGGGAATATGTAGCTAGATAACTTTGCAAATAAGTTGGATATAGAGATTACCCTTAGTTAATCATAACCTTAGTTAAGTAGTTAATCATGTTAGATTGTGAATCTGGATTAACCAGTAATGGAAAAATGGGGGAGAAGTAGAAGAGGGGGCTAATTGCATTAGGGAGCAGGAGATAATAGTATTAGTATAAAACAAGTTTACTTTGCTACTTCGGGCATGCATGCCCCTGGTTGGGTATGCGCCCAACTCTGAAGACTCATGAATAAACGCGTTGCTTTGCTGCTGAAGTCCTGTGTCCCGGTGTATTATTATGAGCATTTTTCATAATACTACATGTTTCCCCTCTCTCAATTCGTTCTACATTCTTCCCTCTGTTTTTTATATATGATATAAATTTTACTTTCTTTCTCTCATAACCTGGTCTCCAATTGCTGCTATTATTGCTCCTCCGCCCCCCTCAAAAATTATTTTTATTTCAGTTAGTCAACTCTTATTTGTTTTTCCTTTCATAAAATAGTCTTAATCTCTTTACATCCTTACCCTCTTTACTGGCTCAGTTGTAGTTAATGTGGTGACTGAGGGTGGAGGATAACTTTATGGGTGTGAGACTCTTGCCTGGGCAGGTGGCTTTTTTTTTTTTATCAGCAGCTCAAAAATTATTTACAACACAAAGTAGGCGTTGTGACTCTAATCAGCTAGCTGGAGGCAAGGACCCACCAAAGAGCAACACAAAAACAAGCAAAACCAAAATACTACCAGACAGTCCAAATAAATGGCATAAAGGACATCCCAAGAGCATCAAGTTCAGGAGATCAAGGAGTCTGCACACTGAATACCACAGGACTCTGACCACAGAAGGTCAAAACACAAAAACAGGAAGTCAAAACAGATTAATGTAAGAAGCAGAAACAAACAAGAAGAGCCATATAAAATGGGGAGACAAAGAAACAATACCCCATCAAAAGGAAAGGAGGAATTCCAGGAAGGAGGAATAAATGAAATAGAAGCAAGCAAACAATCAGGAATGGAATACAAAACAATGGTAATAATGAAGCTCAATGAAATCAACAAACTCAGAGAAAACTATAATGACCTTGAGGGGAACTACAAAGAACTCTAGGGAAACAAAAAAGAACTCCGGGGAAGCTACAAGGAACTTACTGAGAACTACACCAGCATTTAAAAGGACATAGAAACTATCGGAGACTACTGACCAAGATGAAGGCCTAGATGGACACGCTGTGTCTCCCTCCACAACTAAGAAGGAATACAACTACCTCAAAATGAGAAGTTCCAGAAAATTGACCTGTATGGAAGTCCAACAAACAAAGATATAAAGAAGAAACACTCATCCAGACAAGTAGGAGGGGCGGAGCAGGGGCGGAGAAGACACGGTGCTGTGGCAGCAGCAGTGGCAGTAGTGGCAGTCTGGCAGAAAGCACAACCACACATTTTAAAACTAAGGAGGGACACCTGGGGAGCGCCCCCAGTACCAGACCAGACCAGGCAGCTCACAGTCCCAGCACTGGTGAAAATAAAGCCTCATCGCTTCTAACTGTGAAAAAAAGTGGTGGTTGGAGCAGAGGAAGAAACAGCTGGTCTCTCAGTAGAGTCTGTTTGTTTAAGGCCCCCCATGGTCCTAGAACATCCGCAGGCCCACACACTCTGAGAATCAAAACCAGGGCAACAGCTAGAGAGGCGCCAGTCCCATATGAAAGTGGGAGAAGTGCCTGGAAAAGGACAAGTGCTGAGCAAGCGACATTGTTACCTGTCAGACCCCTCCCCCACATACAGCACCACAACATGGTGAAACAGGTCACCCTATACTGATGAACACCGAAAGCTACTCTCATTACAACATAACAGGTGTGACAGCTCTACCTAAGACATAGAGGCAAACAAACACAGGAGCCTGTCAAGATGAGGAGACAGAGAAGTATGGCCCAAAAGAGGGAACAGATCAAGGTCCCACTGGGAGAATTAAGTGATGAGGAGATAGCCAACCTAACAGATGTAGAGTTCAAAACACTGGTGATAAAGATGCTCACAGGCTTGACAGATATGCTTGAGTAAGGCAGATGCATAAGGGAAGAAGTGAAGGCTATGCTAAGTGAAACGAAGGAAAATCTACACAAAACCAATGGTGAAGGGAAGGAAACTGGGGTTCAAATCAATCATTTGAAACATAAGAAAGGAAAAAACAGTCAACTAGTACAGAATGACGAAAAAATAATTTAAAAAATGAGGAGAGGCATAGAAACCTCTGAAACATCTTTAAATGTACCAACATCCAAATCATAGGGGTGCCAGAAGGAGAAGAGGAAGAGCAAGAAATTGAAAACTTATGTGAGAAAATAATGAAGGAAAACTCTTCAAATATGGTGAAGGAAATAGACATCCAAGTCTATAGAGATTCCCGAACAAGCTAGACCCAAAGAGGACCACACCAAGACACATCAGAATAAAAATGCCAAAGATTCAAGATAAGGAGAGAATCTTAAAAACGGCAAAAGAAAAGCAGACAGTTACCTACAAAGGGATGCCTATAACACTATCAACTGATTTCTCAAAAGAAACTTTATAGGCAAGAAAAGACTGGCAAGAACTATTCAAGGTGATTAAAAGCAAGGACTTGCAATCAAGATTAAACAATCAGCAAAGCTATCATTTAGAATGGAAGGGCAGATAAAGTGTTTCCTGGAAAGGGTAAAGCTAAAGAAATTCATCATCATCAAGCCATTATAAAATGAAATGTCAAAGGGTCTTACTTAAGAAAAAGAAGATTAAAATTATGAACATTAAAATGACAACAAACTCACAACTATCAACAACTGAATCTAAAAATTAAGAACAAAATCCAATTAAGCAAACCAGAATAGGAACAAAGTCTTAGGTATGGGGATCATTTAGAGGGTTATCAGCTGGGAGGGGGGGAAGGGGAGAAATGGGGAAATAATGCAGGGATTAAGAGGCATAGTTTTTTGGTACAAAATAGACAGGTGGAAGTTAAGAATAATACAGGAAAAGGTGGAGCCAAAGAACTTACATGCATGACCCATGGACTTGTACTAAGGGGGGTGGAATTGCTGGAGGGGAGGGGGGGTACTGGACAGAGGGGAGCAAAGGGAAAAAATTGGTACTACTGTATCGACATAATCAATAAAATATACTAATAAAAAAAGGATATAGAAACTATCAATAAGAGCAAGGAAGGTATGAAAAATACAATTCCTGAACTGAAGAACACAGTAGAAGGAATAAAAAGAAAGCTAAATAAGGGAGAGGATCAAATCAGTGAGTTAGAGTACAGCGTTGAAAAAAATTCCCAGATAGTGCAACAAAATAAAAAAAAAAGACTGAAAATGAATAAAGAGGGTTTAAGAGAGCTGCAGGACAACATAAAATGTAACAATATCCATATCATAGGGATCCCAGAAGGAGAGAGGGGGAGCAAGGGATAGAAAACCTGACTGAAAAAGTAATGAGAGAAAAATCCCAAATATGATGATAGTAAAAGTCTCACAAGTCCAGGAAGCACAGAGGTTCCCAAAAAAGATGAACCCAAGGAGGCCCACTGCAAGGCACATCATAATTAAAATGGCAATATTCAAAGCAAAGAGAGAATTCTAAAAACAACAAGAGAAAAACAGCAAATAATATGGCGGAGGTGCCACACATACCCTAGGCTCGGTTGGAAGTTGCTCTGTCCAGCAGAGGCTTCGTGACCATGGTGGAACAAACTTTTACCCAGGACACTTTATTATGTCTGGGGGAAGGAAGGTGACTGCCTCTCTAGTGGAGACCAGCAGGCAAACCTTCATCTCTTATGCCTTCTATTGAGGAGGATACATACAAGAGATACAAGGCTAAAATTCATAAATCATCAATAGCCATTAGGCATTTGACAGTAACAGATTATACATACCAGTATAGGGGACGCAGTGACCAATCTGTGTCAGTGTCTAAAAAAATCTTGACCAGGTGCAAGATTTCATATACTCCTTGCTAGAGATTATTTATGTTACATTACTGATAAGAAAAGCAGAGCAAGTTCTAAAGTATAATGAGCATAATGAGCATCCTTTGATTCAATTCCCATGGCAACCGTCTGAGTGGTTGTCAGTCATGTTCCACACACAGCCTTATGTTGAGACTTAGAGGCAAGCACAGCCATAAAGCTGGCAGCTCGTCATGCTCAGGCCAGGGATACAGTTCCTCAAACCATGAGGAGTGGTTGCCCACAAAATAACATACAAGGGATCTCCAATAAAGCTACCAGCTGATTTATCAACAGAAACACTACAAGCAAGACAGAAATGGCAAAAAAAAAAAAAAAAATTCAAACAATGAAAAACAAAGGCCTACAACCAAGAATACTCTACCCAGTAAAGCTCTCTTTAAAAATGGAAGGTGAAATAAGGAGTTTCCCAAACAAAGGAAGTCTAAAAGAATTCATCTCCACCGAACCAGCATTGCAAGAGATGCTAAAGGGAATGTTCTAAGAAGAAGAAGAAGAAGAAGAAGAAGAGAGAGAGAGAGAGAGAGAGAGAGAGAGAGAGAGAGAGAGAGAGAGAGAGAGAGAGAGAGAGAGAGAGAGAGAGAGAGAGAGAGAGGAGAGAGAGAGAGGAACACAGGTACAAAAGGGGAAAAACCATAATGAATAATTACCTATCAATAAAAACCTTGCCCTGGCTGGTATGGCTCAGTGAATAGAGCACCAGCCTGCAAACAAATGGGTTGCTGGTTCAATTCCCAGACAAGGCACATGCCTGAGTTGGGGATCAGGTCCCCAGTTGGGAACCTGCAAGAGGCAACCACACATTGATGTTTCTCTTCCTCATTTTCTCCCTCATTTCTCCTTTCTAAAAAAAAAATAAAAGTCATCAAAGTTGGAAAACAGGCAGTAAAACACATTATTTGCAGATGCCATATAGCATACACAGAAAACCCTATGGACTCCACTACAAAACTACTTGACCTAATGAGTGAATGTGGCAAAATAGCAGTGTATAAGCCAATATTCAGAAATCAAAGGCATTTCTGTACACCAACAATAAAATATCAGAGATATGAACTAAAAAAATTCTATTTACTTTAGCAGCAAGAAAAATAAACTACTGAGAATTAAACTTAACCTGTACTTGGAAAACTACAGGACGCTGAAGAAAGAAATTAAGGAAAATATAAATAAATGAAAATATATACCATGTTCATGGATGGAAATAATCAACCTCATTAAAATGTCCGTACTACCCAAAACAATTTATACGAAAATACCAATGGCATATTTCACAGACCTAGAACAAATACTTCAGCAATTTATAAGGAACCGATTAAGACCCCAAAGAGCCACAGCAATTTTGAGGACAAGAACACAATAAGAGGAATCACAATACCTGATATCAAACTATACTACAATGCCACTGTAATCAAAAATAGTTTGGTACTGGCTTAAGACCAGACATGTAGATCAATGGAACAGAATAGAAACACCAGAAGTAAATCCAGGTCTCTATAGTCAACTAATATTTTACAAAGGAAGAAGGAACATAAAAAGGAGTGAAAATAGCCTCTCCAACAAACGGTGCTGGGAGAAATGGACAGGGACATGCAAATAAATGAAACTAGAGCACCAACTTACACCACACACAAGAATAAACTCAAGATAGATAAAAGACTTAAATGTAAGCTGTGACATCATAAAAATCATAGAGGAAAACCGATATCCAATGTAGTAATATATTTGCCTATATATTTACTAGGGTAAAGGAAATAAAGAAAAGAATAAACAAATGAGACTACATCAAACTAAAGGGCTTCTGCTCAGCAAAATAAAACATCAGCAAGATGAAAGGCGAACCAACCCTATGGGAAAATGTATTTGCCAATGTTACTTCAGATAAGAGTTTGATCTCCAAAATATATAAATAACTTATATGACTCAACACCAAGAAGACAGGCAATCCAATCAAAAATGGGCAAAGCACCTAACAGACACCTCTCCAAGGACAGAGAGAGGGTCCGTAGGCATATGAAAGAATGCTCTACATCACTAGCCATCAGAGATATGCAAATTAAAACCACAATGAGATACCACCTCGCACTGGTCAGAATTACCATTATAAACAAATCAAATAATAACAAGGATATGGAGAATAGGCAACCCTAGTGCAGTGTTGGTGGGAATGCAGACTGGTTTGCCCATTGTGGACAATTACCTAAAAAATGTAAAAACAGAACTGCCTTTTGATCCAGTGATTCCACTGCTAGGATAATACTTGAAGAACCCTGAAATGCCAATTCAGAAGAACCTATGCACCCCTATGTTCATAGCAGCACTATCTAAAGTAGCCAAATGCTGTAAGCAGCCTAAGTCTCTATCAGTAGATGAGTGGATCAAAAAACTGTGGTACATTTACATGGTGGACTACTATGCAGCAGAAAGAAAGAAGGAACTGCCACCTTTTGTGACAACATGTATGGAACTGGAGAGTATTATGCTTAGTGAAGTAAGCCAGGCAGCAAAAGACAAATACTATATGATATAACTTAATACAGGAAACTAGTGAATATCATAAACAAATGAGCAAAATAGAACCAGAGGCATGTAAACAAGGAACTGACTGACAGTTACCAGGGAGGGAGGGAGTGGGGAGGAGGAAAAGGGGGGAAGGGTTCAGTCAAGGAAATAGTATAATTGACTCATGGACATGGACAGCGAGGTGGGGATAGACTGTCGGAAGGGGGTGGGCAGCGTAGGGGTAAGCAATGGGGAAAAATGTGGGTCAACTGTAATAGAAAAACAATAAATAAATTTTTTAAAAAATATATTAAAATGTTATGGCATATCCCAAGAAAAGACATCTTTACTTTGACTGGACATAAATGAAAATCACAGCCTTCCCTTTCAATATGTAATAGATGCACTATCTACTTACTGCATTCTGAAGATAAGCAATGTCTAAGTGAATATCTGCAGTATAAATCCAACTTTAACCACTTCTTAGCTTCCTCTAGTTTCATCTCCTGGGTAGCATATTTATTGACCAAAAATCTGGGTATTAACTTGGCTGAGCAACTAACCAAAACTGAAGACTACAGACAAAAACAGAAGTGTAGCTTATGAATCTGCTAACTTGGTAATGGAGTGAGTGTGTAACAGAGAAAACTGACTCAAGGTATCAACCTGGCAACCCAGAGTTTCATTCTTGGCCCTGAGCCTCACTAGCAAGGAGAAGACTTGGAGATTCAGACAGGGCTGATGTTGTTGTCTTCTCTCCTAAACTGATTAGCAACACAACCCTTGTACATCAAGCTTCTCTCATTTTCTTGTTGCATTTATGTTCCCTCTGCACCCCCCCACTTTCCAGCTATATCCAACTCTGGCATCTCTAGTTCAATATTTTTTATCCCTTGTTACCTGTCTCATAGACTTGGGATTGGAAGTTTTGCAATTAGGTCAAATTCTCCAGAAAACTTGAAGAGCATCTGCAATATTCTTCATACCTCTCTATACTGGGAAGTCTGGTGATAAAGGCATGAACTACATCACAAAGCACTTCTTAACATGGGGAGCGGTAGAATTTCAGATGGTATATTTCTTTGTTCAATGCCAAATCTGTCTTCCTGAGACTTTTTTTTAAGTATATTTTATTGATTATATTGTTACAATAGTTCCAATTTTTTCCCCTTTGCTCCCCTCCACCCAGCACCCCCCTTCCCCGACAATCCCCTCCCCAAGTCCATGCCCATGGCTCACCCTTTCATATATTCTTCTTCTTTTTTTTTTAATAATGAATTAATTAGTTAAATATTTTAACAATAAAAAATAGCAATCCCTCCCTCTCAGACTTAAGACCCTTTACAATCTTATAAAGGACAATGGACGAAGGTCTCGAGCTCCTCTAGCTGCTTCAAGCTGGACGTGGTCGTCGTCCTACCTACCCTTGGGTCAAGAAATCCCTAATAAGAGTGGGGATGTGGAGGGGAGGGTGGCCTTCCTACAAGGGGAAGGATCGTGCAGACTCCAGGTTGGTTGGCTGTCTCTGGACAACGGCATGCTTGGTTTAACAGGCTGGCATCCTTGTTGTATTCTGGGGGCAATAGGGTTAAAGGACATCGTTTAATCCGTAACCACTAGATGACAAAAGACAGGTATTAATTTTTCAATGTCCCACATTAGGGAAAAGAAGGGCTTCTTTGGAGGAAGGTATGCCAGGTACATCTCACCTGTCCAAAACCCTTCTGCCCATTATACTTAGTTTGGACTGAGGGAAATATTTTAGGTTTCCCCCCTCTCAGGCCTCTGGGCTCTTTCTGTCCAAGACATTAGGATAGAAAAGAGAAACCAGTTTTAAAGTGAAGCCCACAGACCACCCCGTTCTTCACCAACCCAGCCACTTAGTTCAGCCAAACCAGTGAGTCTCAGGAGGCAGCAATGCAGACAGGATTAAGTGAGGCCTATACATACAGACAATCACTCAGGGAATGAGATTGTAGGCTTATGCCCTTTGAAAACAGAAAACACATGTTAATTTATGTAACATAACCCACACACAAGTTTATAGATCTGTAGGACTGTCTTATCGGAAAGACATCCAGTTGCAAGGCATTTGACATTCTTCTTGCCTGTAAATTAAACATCTTTGATAATGCCACAGACGTAGTTTAACTTTCAAATGAAAACAAATTTTAAATGAAAAGAAACTTTAAAGACGGTTAGCTGCACTACTTTATGGTTTACCACTGGGCATTGTGATCTTCCTTGAATCTTGATTTTTCTCCCTAAGATTACCCTCCTTGTCATAAAAGGGACTGCATTAAGTTCATTTTTAATTTATCCTGTTCATTTGCATAAACACAACAAGAGCAGCAAATGATCACTTATGGTCTTTAGTTCTGCTTTGCTGGAACTTACGCAAGGAACGTTTAGGGTGACCTTCAGTCTGCCCTTCAGGGCACAGAAGCTGAGCCACATACCTGGCATTCAGCCTTGCCTGTAAACACCTGTCTTTTCCAGGTCCTCCTGGTTTTCCATTGTGCCTTAAGGTCCCTTCTAGCCATCTTTCAGGAAAACAACCTTCGTTCCTTCCCTGGAAAGATTGCTATGGACTGCTCATCCATCCAAGGTACCAGGCCTTTTATCTCATGGACTTTTATTACCTTTGAAAGTCAGTCCCAGTTGCTCAGGGCTTTTTGGTAACAACCAAAGCCCAAGCATGTCTCCTTTAGGCATGACATTCCAGTCAAAGTCTTAGTCAAAAAAATCGTTATTAACAACTGGTCTTATTAGTTTTATGCAAAGAAACTTAGGTCATTACTTACTTCTTTAGAATGCCAAATTCTGGAGGGATCAGATAGGGAGAAAATATATACAGTGTGAAGGGAAAATCTTGTCCTTCTAATATTCACTGAACTTGCATTTCTATTCTTTATATTTTTATTTTCCCCCCACTAAAAATTTTTCTGTTTGTTTGTTTTTCCATTACAGTTGTCTCACTTTTTTCCTCCTCTTGCTTCTCTGCACCCTGTCACTCCCTTCTCCCACATTCAGTCCCCACCCAGTTGTCCATGTCCATGGGTCATTTATACATGTTCTTTGACTAGACCCTTCCCCTTCTTACCACTTCTCTCCCTCCCATCTCCCCCTTTGTTACTGTTAGTTTATTCCTCGTTTACATACCTCTGGTTCAGTTTTGCTCATTTGTTTGTGTTGTTCATTAGTTTCCTGTAACAGGTGATAGCATAAGGTAATTTTCTTTTGTTGCCTGGCTTATTTTGCTAAGCATAATTCTCTCTAGTTCCAATTATGTTGTTGCAAATGATAGAAGTTCCTTCTTTCTTTCAGTACTTATTCATTGTCATTTTCCCCCTTTGTACTCGTGTTCCTCTCTGTCTCTCTCTATTTCTTCATCTTCTTAAAGCAGACCCTTTAGCATCTCTTGCAATACTGGTTTGGTGGAGATGTATTCTTTTAACCTTCTTTTGTCTTGGAAACTCCTTATTTCACCTTCCATTTTGAATGAGAGCCTTGCTGGGTAGAGTATTCTTGGTTGTAGGCCTTTGTTTTTCATTACCTGGAATATATTTTGCCATTCCCTTCTGGCTTGTAGTGTTTCTGCTGAGAAATCTGATGATAGCCTTATTGGAGCTCCCTTGTATGTTATTAGTTGTTTCTCTCTTGCTGCTTTTAGGATTCTCTCTTTGTCTTTGAATGTTGGCATTTTAATTATGATGTGTCTTGAAGTGGGCCTGTTGGGGTTCATCTTCATTGGGACCCTCTGTGCTTCCTGGTCTTGCATGATTCTTTCTCTCTTCATGTTAGGGAAGTTTTCTGTCATTAGTTTTTCAAAGAGGTTTTCTATCCTTTGCTCTTCTTCTTCTCCTTCTGGAATTCCTATGATACGGATATTATTACGTTTCATGTTGTCCTGCAGCTGTCTTAGAACCTCTTCAGTCTTGTTCAGTCTTTTTTTCATTTTGTTGCACTGTCTGGGAGTTTTTGTCTACATTGTCCTCCAGCTCGCTGATCCGATGTTCTGCTTCCTCTAGCCTGTTTTTAATTCCTTCTACTGTGTTCTTCAATTCAGAGATCGTATTCTTCATTTCCTCCTGGCTCTTATTGATAGCTTCCATGTCCTTTTTGATGCTGGTATAATTCTCAGTAAGTTCCTTATAGTTCTTCTGGAGTTCACTGTAGTTTTTCTGGAGTTCTTTGTAGTTTCCGCTGAGCTCATTGAGCTTCTCCATAATACATGCTTTCAATTCCATATCTGATAGTTGGCTCCCCTCTATTTCATTTAGCACTCTTTCTGGGGACTCTACCTTTCCTTTCGATGGGGTGTTGTTTCTCTGTCTCCCCATTTTTGTGACTCCTATTGTTTGTTGGTGCTTCTTAGAATGATCTGCACTTCCTGGATCTGCCCCTGGTGGCCCTGAGACGTTTTAAAGTCCTCAGTATTTGTTGAGTGAAACCATCCAGAAGAAGCAACATAATAAGTTTGTTCTTCTCATGTGGCAACCCTGAAGGGAGTGCTCTTGGTTCTCCTCACTTTCAGACTAAACATCCCAAGATGTTTAAACAGTTTCTCATATATCTTTCATCCCTTCACCATTTGACTGGCTGCTCTCTAAGCATAGATGAGAATCACATCTTTCCCTTTCAATGTATAACATGTACACTGTCTATTAAGGGGTGCTTCCCAGAAATTATCCAACTGATTCAGTTGTATAGAGGAAGATGGAGCTGGACCGTCTCTTTTTATGAGTGAACACCATATTTTTATTAACACAGTTGGGGTTGGATTAGCCTTACTAGCTGTCATACAGCATTTCTCATTTGTACTGAACTTGCAGACAATTCATATTTGCACATGCTGTTGCTAAGCCACATCTCTCTCTCTTATCCTGATGTCTTTTGAGATTCTGGATTTAACCATTATGTTTATCGCCCCCAGCATTCCTGACTGGTGAGAACTTTGGGAACACTGACTGTACGATTTGTTGTTATTCTTTCATACCATCTCTGATTTTGCTGTTTAGGCCAATTATGTCTTCATTCAGTAAAAGTTTTGGGCATGGGCTTGAGCTGCTTTGGCTAACTTCTTTGAGCAGCACACCTTTAATTTAGTCCTTCAGGCAATTAGAGCACCATCTGACCAAAACATCATCAGCCTGTATTTCTCTATCTTAATAACAGCAACAACAGGGCAATATATATTTATGGAACTTCTATATGCCTGGCCTCTTCTGGGGATAATAATTTTATCAGGCAATTCTTACCACAATCTTCTCAATAGGTTTTATTATCATTCTCATTTTTCAGATGATGAAACAGGATTGGGGAGTTAAATACTTGTACAAAGTCACACAGCTATGGTGTGGAGTGGATCCAAGACTTAATTAAGGTGTGTTTGACACTGATACCTATGTTCTTAACCACTATACTGTACCATTTCCATTTTCTGAAAAGCCAGCTTTCACAAATCCAAATTTATATCACACATAGTAATAATGAATATAAACTGTAATTGAAAAATAAAATTAAAAAGATACATTCCAGGCAGAGGGAAAAGATCAACAAGGTTAAGACAGGAGCATGTCTGAGGTATTTGAGATAGTTGCATGAATACCTGTCTGACTGTAACTCAGTGGGCAAGGGAGAGGCAGTGAGAAATATTTCAGAGGGAGAATTGAGGCCCAGATTTTGTAGGAATTTGTAAAAATTTTGACTTGTACTTTGAGTTAAATGAGAGACTGTAAAATGGTTTTGAGCAGATGAATGACATGATCTAACTTATATATTTTTAAAACTTACTTGTTGCTGTCTATGTTGAGAGGAGGATGTGGGGGGTGTAAGCAAAGAGCTAGTGAGTTCAGTGGACAGGGTCATATTTTAAGGAATGGGGGTTGTAGGAAGAGTCAGCTTTTGTCATAGTTCAGTTCAAAGTTGCTACATTTTAATACACTCACAATTGGGAATGTAAGTTAATTCCTATCTAAGAGAGATTGCAATTAACCGATTTTATTATCATCAGATTAGTTCTATTTTAATTGTTTCAATTAAAGTTTACTTTCAATATTCGTTTCAGGTGTACATAACAGTGGTTAGACAAAGTTGTCCCCCTGATAGTTTCATACCCACCTGACACGAAACATAATTATTGCAGTATTATCAACTTTATTCCCTTTGCTGTAATTTACATCTCCTTGACCATTTTGTAACTACCAATATGTACTTCTAGATCCCTTTGCCTTTCTCACCTCATCCCCAAACCCATCTTTCCATGTGGCAACCATCATTCTGTTCTCTGTATCTGAAAGTCTGTTTCTGTTTTGCTTGTTTGTTTATATTGTTCTTTAGATTCTTTTTTTTATTTTAATTTCCTTTATTTTTTAAATTTATTTATTTTTTGTATTTTATTGATTATATTGTTACAATAGTTCCAATTTTCTCCCCTTTACTCCCCTCTTCCCAGTATCTCCCTTTCCCAACAATCCTCCCCCAAGTCCATACCCATGGTTCGTGAAAAATAACTATCCCTCCCTCTCAGATATTAAGACCCTTTGTAATCTTGTAAAGGACAATGGGCGAAGGTCTCAAGCTCCTCTAGCTGCTTCAAGCTGGACATGGTCATCGTCCTACCTACACTTGGATCCAGAAAACCCTAATAATAGTGGGGGTGTGGAGGGGAGGGTTGCCTTCCCACATGAGGAAGAATCGTGCAGACTCCAGGTCAGTTGGCTGTCCCCGGACAATGGCATGCTTGGTTTAACAGGCTGGCATCCTTGTTGTGAAATCATGTCACTTATATGTGGAATCTAAATTTGTTACTTATCTGTCACCAGATTAGCTTCAGTTCACAAAAGACTTCAGGTGAATTCCCTTGTCCTGGGAGTACCTTTTCCCTTTTTCACTAGAGGACACTTGTGAATACTTCTCATTTCAAGAACATTTACTCCAACAGTATTTACACTAGATGGCACTCAGTCCATTTACCACTGAGGAGGGCTTGCTACTAGTCTGTGTTGACACATTAGTCTAGCTACCTATTGTGTACAGAGATCTCTGGGAAATTTGTCAATACTCGGTTCTTGTAAAACAATCAATTTATATTATTACTGCTTTTCTGTTCAATGTGTAGTGATTTTGAGTCAAATTCATAATCCAGCTTATATTCAAGCAAAGCTCCAGTTTATATTATTTTAGACCAAGGATGTGGATCCCTCCTCAGTCTACCTTTTCTATGAGTTACTTTCTTTCATATGATTAAGAATCTTGATAAAATATCTCCTAAAGCCAGAAAACTGAGCCATGATTCCCTTGCTGACATTCATGTTTTTGGTTTTCAGGGATGGCCATTCCTTAAAGTGGCCCCCTTTTTTTCATGTTTAGTTCTAACTATTATCTTTCCCTAGTTGAGATATACACACATTACCTAAACTGGTTCTTGAGATAAGAATGCATTTCCTTTTCACATTTTGTCTTTCAAAGTTAAACTGACCAAAATATTTTATAGCCAGATTGGAAGGCTAACATTTTCATCCTTTTAGCACTTCAGCCTTATCCAAATTTCCTCTGAAGTTAATTTATTGGAAAGAAGACGAAACTACAAATCATAAGACCTAGATTTAGGCCAAATCTTGACCCTTACTAATGGTGTGTCCTTGGACTTGGAACAATACTTATCTGAGCTTCATTTTTCTCATCTGTAAAATGAGAGAATACTTAGTCATAAAGTACTGGAAGATGCACTCAGCTCTTTCCCATCCAATCAGACATCATGCTGATGAGAGTCCCACTTTTTCCCATTTATTTAGACCTGATTATAAAATATAATTGGCCCCAGAAACATTTCACTTAAGAAAAACCAACATATATAACCACATATTAAGAGTGCAGAAATTCAGACACACATACACACATATAACCTATTTTTGTCAAAGAGGAGAGTAATGAACTTATAATTGCTTACATTTGGAGAGTTTCCAAAATATGTTCACATCTCCTACTTCATATGATCCTCCCACAAATGTCATGTGGAATAAGGCATGCAGCCAGTACAAGTCCTATTTGACAGGTGAAGTATGTGAGGTTAAGAAAACTGAAAGGCGTAGCTCAAGGTCCTAAGTTACTGGGTGATGGAACATGGATGTGAACCCAGGTCTTTGTGAGTCCTACACCATTGGGGACCCACTTGACTTAGGCTGCCTATTAGAGTTAACTGGATAAAGTGTCTCAAAACATTTATCTTTTTTTAAAGGTATTCAACCTAAACCACAGAAAAAGGAAAAACTATAATAGTCACCTGAGGTCATATAAAAAATCACATAAACCAAAAATTGAAGGAAAAATTAAGTCAGTCTAACTTCAGCCCATGTTTACAACAAAACCTCCTTCTGTTTAGTTAAGAGCCAATCTCTTTTTTAAAAAAGCAATCCTGTTATTCTCAAAAGAACCAAATATATTTTCAAATGTGCCCTTTATTAAAATCCCTAAGTGGGAAAAGCAAGAGATGTTTCTGCTTAAAAAAACAGAGCTACTTATTTGTGTTAAGCAAATAGAAATCCTTTGATTCAATTCAACATTTCTATTCTTGGTATGGTCACACATTTTTAAAGAAATAAAAATTGAAATATTCTATGTTTTTCAATACCACCATTCTCTCATTTTGCTTGCTTACTAATATAGTTAAAATGGATTCTTGTTTTGACATGCAAGTTTATTTTTTAAAAATAGTAGATAATATGTTACTACAGCAATAATCTCTTACTCTGAAGCTATTTAATCTTAGATCAACATGGGACTTTAAATATCAAAATGGGCCATATTTAGAATAAATGTTTTGTTTGACTATACTATACCAATAATTAGGGTATTCATGATGAAGAGAAATGGAGTTTTGGGGTTTTGTTGTTGTTTTTCCATTTTTTCTGGTGCTTCTCACTTGTCAGGCATCGTCAGCATGGGGGGAACTATTTGTACATTATGTCAACATAAGATTCCTATGCTACTGGCAACATATGAAAGTGATTAGCTGTGTGTAAGTCACATCTGTTTGTACACTAAGGATCTATGGAAGTGCACAGAGATGCCCATGTTCCACATTCTAATGCAAATATGCACCAGTAAATTTGTGGCAAAATATGCCCCTGGGTAAAACACTTTCCCTTTGTTTAGCAGTCTCTGAATCCAGCATCTGAGAAAGGACTATTTTTCAATGCCAATAGACATTTTACTCTTTGGACATGGCTTTTGAAGAGTAGTCACTATTGTGGAAGGCAGTTCATGTAGTTTGGTATAGCTGCTACCAGGTTGTGTTTAGGTTTAGAGTCAGCTTAGGTGCTTTTACTGATATGATCTGCCTATGACTTGGTCTTCATTTACCAGGATTCAGTTGCTTGTTTAAGTTGTATTCCTGTTGTGGGCCTAATTTCATTATAGAAATAAAAGTTAAATTAAATAAATTATAGAACTGTAGAGCTGGATGAATTTCTTCCTGTTTACTTGGCTGGTCGTGAGAAAGATTCCTAACATTAGCTATAGGGACCTGTGTATATGACCATCTCCTACAACTTACCTACCTTCTCCCTCTTACCCTCTCTGCCATATCTGCACTGAAATCATTTTAATTCCTCAAAGAGTGATGTTCTTTATTGCTTCAGGCATTTATACATGCTGGCCCTTTCCCTGAAATCTTTCCTTTTTTGCTTCCATTTTTAATCAGCTAATTCCTATTTATTACTTAGATCTCAGATCAAGGTAAGTTCCCGAGAGAAACTTTCCCTAAACCTACATTAGTTAGCACCCTGTGTTTCTCATGTCATAAAATTCATCACTGAGATTGCTTACTCAATATATATCTTCTTGGCTAGACAATTAATTCAATGATGTCAGGAATCTATCTTGCTAACCATGTTATTTTCAGTGCCTATCTCAGAGTGGACAGTTAAATGTTTGTTGGATTAATAAATGGATTACAGCTTTGCTGGTAGAAAATCAAGGCTGCTTTGTTTGAATTCAAAAGGCTACATTAAGACTTCCAGCCAAGATGGAGGCTTAGACTCACATGCTCGGTCTCCCTCTACAACTAGAAAGGAATACAACTACCTCAAAACAAAAGATAACTAAAAATTCCAGAAAATAAAATTACATGGAAGCCCAATGTACAAAGTTATAAACCAGTGGCGCTCGTCGGACAGGTAGGAAGAGCGAAAGTGGGCAGTGCTGTTTGCGGTAGCACCAGGGACAGCAGCAGGGAGAGCAATCCTGGTTGCAGTCGAGCCCCAACAGCTCACCACCCCAACGCTGGGAAAAGCAGCCACTGCATTGCCTCGGACGGTGAGGCCCAGAGGGTGGGAGGACGGATCCAGGTCTCCTAGTGGAGAATAACGGCAGGAATCCATCTTGGACCCCCGCCCCAACACAAAGCACCACAGTGCTGCGAAAAAGGTTGTGGATCACCGCTGGTCACCGGGTAGTGACGACGAAAAAGCACCGCAGCACCGCGAAATAGGTTGCAGATCACCACCGGTCACTGGTTAGTAAAGATAAAGTGCCACAGCGCAGCGAAAAAGGTTGCGAATCGCTGCCGGTCGCTGAATTGTGATGAGTACACAGGCTTCGCCCTCTATAGCCGACCCAAGAAGCAAAGCAAAATGCAAATCTGTCAAAATGAGGCAGACAACTATAGAAATCCCGGTGATGCAACTCACCAGGCAACATATGAAGAATCTGACAGATGAACAAATAAGAAACCTGTCAGAGGCTCAGTTCAGAGCTATTGTTATAAGGTCGCTTTCAGAATTAACAAAAGATTTGGAAAAAGACGAGAAAGGATTGAAAACCACTCATACTGAAAAGAACAAAAACACACACGAAGCAACTGGTGAGGAAATAAAATCCAGAGATCAAATCAACAAACTGAAATGTAGGGAAGAAATGAACAGTCAACCAGTGCGGAAAGAGGAAACACAAAGCAAGGAAAGTGAGAAGAGGATCAGAAACCTCTGGGACAGCTATAAGAGATTGAACATATGGATTATAGGATTGCCAGAGGGCAAAGAAGAACTAGAAATTGAAAAATTAAGAGAAAAGATAATAAAGCAGAACTTCCCAAACTTGAGGAAGAAAATAGACTTACAGGTCCAGGAAGCACAGAGAGTTCCAGAAAAACTGGACCCAGGGAGAACCATTCCAAGACACGTTATAATCAAATTGTCAAAAGTTAAAGATAAAGAGAGAATGTTAAAGGCAACAAGAGAGAAGAAAAGAATCATGTACAAAGGGGTCCCAATTAGACTATCAGCTGACTTTTCAAGGGAGACCCTGCAGGCAAGAAGGGACTGGCAAGAAATATTCAAAGTAACGAAAATCCAAAACCTACAGCCATGATTACTCTATCCAACGAAACTGTCATTCAGAATAGAAGGGCAGAGAAAGTGCTTCCAGGACAAAATAAAACTGAAAGAGCTCATTAGATCTAAACCACTATTATATGAGATGTTAAAGCAACTGGTTTTGAAAAAAGAGGATCAAAACTTTGAACATTAAAATGAAAACTGCATCACAAGAACCAACAACAGAAGCTAGGGAATTAAAACAAAGACAAACTAAATAGGCAACGAGAGTGGATAAAGAACAATAGGTATGGGAACATATTGGGGGGAGTTTAGTTGGGATGGGTAAGGGGGTAAGGGAGGGAAATGGTTCAGGAATTAAAAAGCATAGTAGGAGGGAATGGAGTAGAGAGAAAGAGGTTGAGAAGAACTATATGCACAACCAATGGACATGGACTAAAAGGGGGGGACAACTGGAGGGAGGGGGACCATCAGTAGAGGGCATCAGAGTGAAGGGAAATTGAGACAACTGTAACAGTATAATCAATGAAACATTTTTAAAAAGTTTTTTTAAAAGAAAGAAAACAGGAAAAAAATAATAAACATATTCATTGTCTCTTTCAGAAAAAAAAAAAACAACAACAAAACAAAAGGCTACATTAAGATAAGCCACCTCTGTAGCTGGCAGAGTCCATTTTAAATGTGTCACTAAGTTCCTTTTGATGAGCTATGATAAAGAATGCAACTGACTTTTAACACAGAGATCAAAATATACACATATAAATATCTGTAAATTTCTCCAAATTATCTCCATGAGAAGAGACCTTTAGATTCTGTGACACTTTTTTTTTCTTTTGAGTGAAGGTATTTTTTTTTTTTGAAACTGTTGAAAGACTTTTTAGAAATATTAAATTTGTTCATTGGTTTATTCAACAAATTCCTGTTTTTCCCCTGGAAATAAGGTGTGACTAGAAAACAATGGGACCAATTTTCTTGTGAGACTCATATACTGACTCAGAAAGCGATTCAAAGTTACATTTTTTACAAAGGGAATAGAAAATTTATTTTGCTCATTTTTGGAGTCACTGTACTACTCAACTTGTTGACTATTTTAATAAGTCAAGAAAATAATGAAATATTATATACATCACTCAAATATATCATACTTGGGTTATTTTTTGAAAGACACATTAGGATCTAGGACCACACCTGACCGCAGGCAGGTAGAATATAAAAAGCAAACAGGATCTCAGCAATAAAGCTTGTGTGTTCCTTTCCAACCCTGAACTGTGGCTCTGGTTTTCCATTTCTATCCTTCTCAGAGCTCATCCCTTACTTGCAGAGCTTTCTTCCTGGCTTCTGCAGGTGGGTAAGTCATGGTGTATATTTAACCCCTTCTAGACCCCATTAATGTGTTCCATTAATTCAATTAAGTTTAGTTCACACGTGTTGAGCACAATAACAAGTCTTTTGCTAAAAAATGGGATTAAGGAGACTGAGAATATATCGGAAAACTGCAGGGAAGTTAAAGTCTAAGAGAAAAGTTGGATAGATAAATAATTAATGTAAACAATTCTGAGTAGGGCAATAATCCTTGTACATGTAAGACTTAAAGGATGAAGGGCTACAGGAAGGGTTTACTTCCCCTAAGGACTTCACACCACAATGCATGCATTTACATGAATTTATGGTATGTGTAATAAAGGCCTATGCCAAGCATGAGTGTGAGTCAGGGTGCCACATCATCTTGAAATGCGAGAGGGATTTTGTGAAATAGCTATGTCACCTTGGGGTTACAGATTTCTCCTATAGCTGATGATGTTCAGGGACTGTATTAGTTTCCTATTGGCCACTGCAACAAATTACCACAAACTTAGTGGCTTAAAATAACAGAAATTTTACTCTCACTTTTGGGGGATGGAAATTCTAAAATTGAAATATCAGTAGGGCTGCATTTCTTCTGAACACTTCAGAGGAGAATCTGTTCCATTGCCTTTTTAACTTCTGGAGGATGCCTGCATTTTCTGGCTTGTGACCCCTTCCTCATTTTATTCCAATCTCTTGCTCCTGTCATATTTACTACTCTGACATTCCTATCTCCCTCTTTTAAAGACCCTTGTGACTACAATGAGCCTACATGAAAAATCCAGAATAATCTCTCTGTGCCAAGGTCCTTAACTTTATCACAAATACGAAGACCCCATTTTCTTATAAGGTAACATCTAAATTCCAGGGATTACAGCATAGATATCTTTGAGGGCCATTATTCTGCTTACCATAAGGACTAAGGCAACAAAAATAGCAACAACAAAACTAAGAATTTGATGCTATGCCAATCTTGCTTCAAGTCATCAACTGATTGAACCAAAATCAATGGTAGTGACTCTTCCAAATTTTTGCTTCAAACTTCTCTACTTCTTTGAAACATGTCATCGTTACATTACCCATTATACCTCCTTTTGATTTCATCTGTCCACATCCTGATCACCATCAACCCTCCCCTCATTAACTTAAAACTGTAATATCTAGATCACTGTGTTCCTCTATGTTCCTATAATCATTTTTGCTGGCTTGGCCTCTATAACACTCTGACCTCCTGTTAGGGACCCCTGAATTACAGAGAACCCCTGGTGTCGCAGATGAAATGAAGACTTCCCAGGCAGCTTGTGCTAGGGGAGAGAAGGCCAGCAAATATCTGAGAGGCAAATGTCCAGATTGCCTTCCTCCAAGGTCTTTTATTGAGTGCATTAAGCTTAAGGGTATACAGCATGTATGTAAAGCTCATCAATCAATGTTAAACAGTGCTGATTACAGATTACAGAGAACAGACATGGTTCAGGGGTAACAATTGAAGGAAGGTTGATATCTTCCTCAGGTCAGGGTGTGTTGGACATAAAAACTTCAGATAGCTATAAAATAAAGAGGATGAGTTCAATTTGAGTTAAAGTTAAAACCTTTGCTACTGGTATGATAAAGTGATCAAGCGAGATAAAAGAAGAGGGCAAGCTTCAAAGGACATAAAGCATTTTCTCATGGCCCAATTCCCACCAAGGCCCACTGGCTATAGCATCGAGGCACCCAGCTTTTCCAGTTTTCTGGTCAGGTCTTTCAGACTTCGTTTCCTTCACCTGGCCTATGTGGGTCTCCAAGTCTCTATATTTTCCAGGGAGACACCGACATCTCCCCCCACCTTTTTTGTTTGATATCACTATGATGGTGGTTAAACCAGTGAGACTCGCCACCTGTTTCTCATTAATGCAGTCCCGCAGGAACAATTTGCAGATACATCTCAAAACACACAGTATTATAATAATAAGTAGGCATTCAGCAGTTCCAATTACCCACACTCTTAGACTAAGTCCATTAAACCAGGTTTTTTGGGTTCAGCCATTGAAAGTTGTCATTCAAAGTTTGGAAAACACTTTGCTCAGTCAATTTTTTAATGTCCTCAAGTTGCTGATGTAACTCCAACTGCAGTTGATCAACCTCACCTTTCCAGTTGGTGGAAAACACCCCCTGCAAGTGGTGGCATATTTCATCCCAAGAATGTTGGCTGGCATTCCACTTTAGGGGAGTAACACACAGCTTGGAGAAGGCTGTATCACAGGTAAATGGTCAGAAACATAGGCAGTACCTTCAGGGACCCATAGTCAATGGTGTTCTTCTTCTAAGGGTCCATTAGGAGGAAGCCAAGTTCCCCCAGTCCATTTAGTGTCATTGTTCGAAAGTGGGGGTTCCATATTCCACCAGGTATGAAGCTTAAACACAAGTGGATCAAGGATATGGCTCCAATACACGTTGTCATTCTCTGAGTCGGCCATGACAGAATCACCAAGATACAAGATAGTGAGAATCAAAACAATCTTGATAAAATTGGCTGATATCCTAGAAAGATATGCTATAAATCGATTTTCTGGGGTGTCAGTGACCCCATTATCAGCCATAAAATTTTCTGCCCTTGTGTTAAGGGCCTTCAAATCCCCCCATGTTACCCACGGGGTTCAAATGGGGCTTCAGGACCCATTGGCTGGTCTCTCTTCCTCCATCGATGGGTTCTGGTCCTCCAACATCTGTCTGTTAGTGTCACCTCTGCTAGCTGGTCAGTCATATCCTCCAGTTCCCAGATCCTGTCACTTTGTGTTATCCACATGCAACAGTGTGGATACTGTTGGAATATGGTAAGGTTTTACTCATTTGGCTGGAATACACAAAGTTCCTGTGGGAGACAGAACACAAGCATACCCTCTACCCCATGTTATCAATTCAACTGGTCCTTCCCATTTTCCATTTCCAATTGGGTCCTTGTATAGGACTGGAGGACAAGGACCATTCTTCTCCTTTTTGGCAAAATGTCTTTCAATGGGGGTTTTTAAGGAATCATCACAATTTAAAAAATTATAGATATTTACAGCCATCATTAATAAATTTTTTGGTGAGGACTCCTGGCTCCCCATTTTTTGTTTATTAAAGAGTCTTAAGAGTATGGTGAGCTTGCTCGACAATTGCTTGGCCAGTAGGGTTATACGGTATTCCAATTTTGTGTTAAATTTTCTAAGACTGTAAAAAATTGAACAGATCTAGCAATATATCCTGGACCATTATCAGTCTTAATTTGATTGGGGTGCCCTAAAAAACTAAAAGCATCTGGCCAATGAACTTTGATATGCCGTGCTGACTTGCCAGTGAGGGCAGAGACATGAAGAATGCTCAAGTAAGTATCTATGGAAACATGGATATACTTTGATGTGGAGGTGCAACACACACCCTAGGCTCGGCTGGAAGTTACTCTGTCCAGCAGAGGCTTTGTGACCATGGCAGAACAAACTTTTACTCAGGAAACTTTATTATGTTTGGGTGAAGGAAGGTGACTGCTTTATCTAGTGGAGCACAGAAGCTAAACCTTAATCCCTCATGCCTTTTATCAAGGAGGATACATATTAGAGATACAAGGTCAAAATTCATAAATCTTCAATAGCTTTCAGGCTATATGTACATGCACCAATACAGCTGTCACAGTAACTGGTCTTTGTTCGGGTCTATAAAACATCTTGATGTCATACTGGCACCAGGTGCAAGGTTTCATACACTGCTTGCTAGAGATTGTTTATGTTACATTAATGATAAAGAAAGCAGAGCAAGTTCTAAAGCATAATGAGCATAATAAGCATTCTTTTATCCAATTCCCATGGCAACTCTCTGTGTGGTCTTCAGTTATGTTCCATACACAGCCTTATGTTGAGACTTAAAGACAAGCACAGCCGGAATGCCGGTGGCAGTCATGCTCAGGCCGGAGCTACAATTTCCTAAACCACGGGGAGTGGTTGCCCACAATACGTCAGTTTTCCAGAAGGCAAATAGTGAGTTACATCTTTTTTCCAGATGGAACATGATTCAAGGCCACGAGGGTTAATACCCTGGGATGGCAGTCAGGACTTTGACACACAATTTGCTTTGCCTGAGATTTTCTGATATGGAAATGCTTCCTTAGGGTCTGACTGTTCTGATAAAAAAAGTTATGTGAGTCGGCTGCTTGCTGGAAGCTATCAATGGCACTGACTAGAGCATCAGCCTTGGCATTGCCCTCAGCATTGAGAGGTTCTGATGGCCAATGCTAGATTGCTAAAATAACTCCAGAAATTTCCACTCACTGGGTTCAAGAATGTCCCTGTGAGACAACATTTTCCCATTTGCCACCTTCCTGCCAAGTGATGAGAGCCTTACCAGTTTTTGCAGATCCATCAACAAACACAGTGCAAGCTCCCTCAATGGGTGACTGGCTATACTTACTCTTCAACCTGATATTAAGCATGGGGATATTTTGCAAGAGTTTGTCTGGAGGGAGGTGTATCTCAATCCTCACAACATAATCTACTAAGGCAGAATGAAAATCAAAAGATTGATAAATCAATTGATGTAGATATACTTGGGTAAGGGGGAGGTGAATGATTGCTGGATCATGTCCAAAAATTTGGATCAAGTGCTCTCGCCCCTTAATAATAAGAGCACATAGGGAACTGACATAGGTGGTGATAGTTCGCTTGGGTTGATAAGAACAACCATTCAGTCATACCTAAGGAATGAAGCAATTAGTTCATCAAGCAGATCAGCATATATAAGGTTGGAAAACAGAAGAGTCAGACTAGCATGGAGGGATCAATTCTAGACAATTGTTGGTGCTGAAGGTGTTCGCCCATCAGCTAAAGTTCTTTAAGGGCTAGAGGGAATAGAGTCCAGGGGGATTTAAGGTTGAAATCCCCTTTAAGATAATCAAACAGCTGACAGAGCTGGTTGGTGGTAATTCTTAGACTGGGAGGAGTCCAATTAATGCAGCCAAGCAGCTTTTGAAAGGAATTGAGGGTTAAAGGTTTTGGAATCCTCAGTTCTAGGGCTTGTGGCCTGATAGTATGCAAAAACAAAACATAGCCTAAATATATCTATGACTTGCAATGCTGGAACTTGTCAGGAGAAATAACTAGTCCAACCAGGGAAACATTGTGTTGCAACCAAGTATTAGCCTGGGTCAAAGTCTCTTCTGTTGGGGAGGCGAGCAGGATGTCATCCATATTACAATAAAGTAGGATATCACTAAGTTGCTATTGAATAGGTTGCAGTACTTGATGAACATAATGCTGACAGATAATGGGATTATTAAGCATGCCCTGTGGGAGTACTTTCCACTAATAATACTGAATAGGTTGAGAGTTATTAAGAACTAGAACAAAAAAGGCAAAAATTTTCCTATCCTTCTCTGCAAGGGTGATAGTAAAGAAGCAATCCTTCATATCAATGACTATTAGAGGCCAATCCTTAGGGATACAGGCAGGATTAGGGACACCTGGTTGAAGTGCCCCGATCAGCTGCAAAATTCCATTAATCTTTCTAAGATCATGAATTAGTCTCCACTTCCCTGATTTCTTGGGGACCACAAAAACTGGGGCATTCCATGGACTTCTGGAAGGCTCAATTCAAATGGAATTCAGTTGTTCCTGGACCAATTTCTTAAGGTGGTTGATCCTCTCCCCTTTCTGTGGCCACTGATCAACCCAAACCAGCGTGTTGGACAATCAGGTAAGGGGTAGAGGAGAGGCACGAACAGTGGCCACTAGAGAAAAGATGGTATGTTGATCTGCATTCCACATTGGGTTAAAATATTGAGGAGGGCTGGAAGAACATAGGGACATATCCGCCCTTCTTGCTCCTCTGGACCACAGCATCTGAGAGTCCAGAGGCTTCGGAGAGGCTGTGAAGCCCCTCCAATGCCATTGATAGTAATATCATCTTCAGTAAGGGGCCAGTCATGTGGCCAATGCTGGTGGGAAATAACGGTAATACCAGCTCCAGTATCTAGCAATCCATAGAAGTCCTAGCCTCTAATGGAGACCTTCAGGATGGGTTTATTAAGTTTAATGGAGGCTGTCCAAAACACCTACTGATCATTGGTGCTTTCGAAGCCTCTGTTCTCTTTTTTTATCTGTTGAACATTGGGAACAAAATAAGGGAATAGAATTTGATAAATTCTCGTCTGAGATGGTATAACATGGTAGCTTGTAGTAGACAGAATAACTTGAATTTCTCCCTGAAAGTCACCCCAAGTTGGATTATTACAGCCTGATAAGTAAAACTAGATCTTCCAATTATTATAACAATCATCCCTTTGGGTAAAGATCCCCACGCTCCCATGGGGGCCTTAACAATTGTTCCCTGTCCTTTTAGGATGAACTCTCTAGTGGTGACCAGATCCAGTCCTGTGCTCCCCCTTGTGGTGGCACAGAGGTCGATAATAGGATGCTGGCCTGGTTCCATAGCAATTGCTAATCATTCCTGCCTGCTGGGCTCTTGTTTGGGTTTGGGGTGCCAGAGGTTGCACCCCCCTTCCCATTTTCCTGAGGAGGGAGAAGCTTGCCATCCTTGTCATATTTAGATCGGCATTGATTAGACCAGTGCTTCCCTTTGCCACACGAGGGCATACCTTAGGCAGGGGGCCACGGTTATCCCCCTTCCCCTTGCTGCAACATTCCTTCTGCATATGGCCAGGCTTCCCACAATTATAACACTTGATGTTGCCTCGAAGATCAGCAGCGACTGTGGTCATAGTAGTGGCGGCAGCAAGACTAGCTCTATGCTCTTCTGTCCCTATGTCCTGACAAGCCTTAATGAATTGACTCATATCAGTGGCCATCAGCTGGATAGAGTTAAGGGCTAATCTGCAGTCCCAGGTGGAATTGTCATAGGCCAATTGGAGGAATAGAGCTGTGGCTGCTTCTTCACTCTCAGTCTGTTTCTGAATGGCTTCCTGGAGTTGGTCAACAAAATTTAAATAAGGTTCAGTCGTCGTCGTCGGCAGCCGTCCATCTCGAGAGACAATGGTGTAGCTTCTTAAGAGTCTATCTGCACCGCCGAGAATGGCTGTGCAGTCCGACTCGGGAGTGACACGGTATCTGTCTCCTCCCGTGTTGAATCGACATCTTACGATGGCGTTGGAGTGTCCTCTCCAGTGAAGCTGAAGCTACAGAGCCTGGGCAGGGTGATATGGAGGGTCTGCTGTTGCCCATGCAGCAGACACCCCCTCTCTTCGCAGCTGAAGGGTCCAAGGGAAAGACGGAGTCAATACAGCTTGGCTTCAGGTGCGCCGCAGGAGTTGCCGGTGTTGACTACAACGTCAAACCGCCTTAGGGACTCCGGCTCCGGATTTTTCTGTTGGGGTTTACTCCCTTAGCCTTTCCCCTGAAGAGGTATGCCGCAAGGCAGCGGAGGTTTTTTGGAGTCAGAGTTTTCCTTCTCTGATGTGCCCTGACTGGAAGATCGAACAAGCGACACTTAGCTCGCAGGCCGACGCTCAATCCACTGAGCCAAACCAGCCAGGGGTTCAGTAGCTCCTTGATAAATGTTAGTGAAGCCTTAGTCCTGGTTTCTGGAACAAGTTTAAATGCTCTGAGAGTTGTGAGTGAACTTTGAACAAACACCAGTGGATTTATCTTAGCTTGTTCCTCAGGTTCCACATATTACTCTACCCCAGAAGCATTTTAAAGGTGACTGGGCTCCTGCTCGCATTATTCTCCATAACCTGCATGCAGCATTTCTCTTGATATTCAGATTTCCAAACCGGGAATTGAATGGGAGTCAGGACAGTCTACACTAAATTGGTCCAATCACAGGGGGCAATGTGATACATTTCCATAATTGTGGTGAGGAGCCCTGGAGATTGAAGCCTATGCTCTTTAATATTTTTCTTAAGATCCTTATATACCTCAAAAGACATGGGCTTGTGAGTGGGTTTTTCACTGGTCTTCTGATGCTTAAAAACTATAGGAAATGCTTGCATAGCTTCACAACCCCCACTTGCATGGACTATAACAAACATTTCTGCATTATGTGGGAGCCTTTAGAAGGAATGGTAGCAGTTGGTGGCGACTGGGGAAGGAACTCCACCAGTAGAAGGGGCAGAGGTTGACCCAAACTATCTGGTTTGTCATCCCACTCAGGGGCTCTCACTCCCAGAAGCTCCCCCTGAGGAGTAGACTCAGAATCAGTCTCTTCCTCCTCAGTAATGGGAACACAACCCTTGGTTTTTGTACAAGCACTTTCAGGGTAATCATAAATATTTTCTTCAGCTTTATGAGCCCTGGCTGCAAAGGCACCAATGCCACCCTAACCATTCTCCAAGTCACCAAATTTTGAGCTCCAATGTGAGTGCCACTATCTTGAAGCCAAATCAGTTTTTGCCCAACCCTTTCCCAAATATCTAGATCTAGCGTCCCTCTATCAGGGAACCAAGGGCAATGATCCCTGACAACTTTGAAAAGTGCAATTAAAGTTTTTTCCTTTACTTTGCATCCCAAGTGTTTGAGCAATTGTTGAACTACTTAGAAATAAATCTCCTGTTCCTTAGAAAGTCTATTTCCCATGTTTTCTTTGGCACTGAAAGAACAGCAGACATACTAGTTTCAACTTCAAAATTCCCCGATTCCCCTCTCCACCGCTAAACTCAGCTAGGGTTTAAGTGGGGAGAAATAAAATGGTGGAGGACAGGAAGGGATAAATTAAACCAAAATGACTGAAAAACTGGCTTTAGACGTTCCTCTTATCTTTATCTTCAGCTGCGAAGAGAGGGGGGGTCTGCTGCATGGGCAACAGCAGACCCTCCATATCACCCTGCCCAGGCTCTGTAGCTTCAGCTTCACTGGAGAGGACACTCCAGCGTCATCGCAAGATGTTGATTCAACACAGGAGGAGACAGATACCGTGTCACTCCCGAGTCGGACTGCACAGCCATTCTCGGCGGTGCAGATAGACTCTTAAGAAGCTACACCATCGTCTCTCGAGACGGACGGCTGCCGACGATATCTTTGACATACCAGCAGATATACCAAAATTCAGTACTGCCATCCCTTACCATGGGAAGAAGGTGCCAATTCCCATTGATTGGTGTGTGCCATCCACGGCGGTGGCTCATAGCCTCCCAGCATGGGTGAAGCATGAATATTAAACCCCAAGCCCTACATGGATGCCAGGCTGTTGTGGACCCCCTACCCGCAGAGATCGCCTAGTGTTGCATATAAAATGAAAACTTCCCTGGCAGCTTGTGCTAGGGGAGAGAAGGCCAGCAAATGTCTGAGAGACAAATGTCCTGATTGCCTTCCTCCAAGGTCTTTTCCTGAATGCATTAAGCTTAAGGGCATGCAACATGCATGTAAATCTCATCGATCAATGTTAAACAGTGCTGATTATTGAAAACAGATATGGTTCAGGGGTAATGATTAAAGGAAGGTTGATATCTCCCTCAGGTCAGGGTGTGTTGGACACAAAGACTTCAGATTGCTGTAGGGAGGGTCAGTTCATTTTGAGTTAAAGTTAAAATCTTTGCTGGTGGTATGATAAAAGGATCAAGTGAGATAAAAGAAGAGGGCAAGCTTCAAAGGACATAAAGCATTTTCTCATGGCCCAATTCCCACCAGGGCCCACTGGCTTTAGCATTGAGGCACCCAGCTTTCCCAGTTTTCTGGTCAGGTCTTACAGGCTTTGTTTCATTCATCTGGCCCGCATGGGGCTCCAAGTCTCAATACTTTCCCAGGGGGATCCCAACAACCTCCCACTTGGGTTGTTATGGCTACATAGGCGAGATTGAACACTCTGAAGCGGTGTATAAAGTTAAGCAAAGGATTTTTAATAATGGCCAGGAGTTGGGCAGACCCTGAGCAGGTCTCTAACATGCTCCAACCTACAATGGAGTCTAAACGCTGGGTTTTTATACTGGTGCAGTCTCTTCGTTTCTTCTTTGGCGGGAAACAGCCTTAGGAAGAGGGGGCTGGCAGGACTGCAGGAATGTCTTGGCAGTAACAGGAACAGAAATTTGCAAGGCTAAAGGTTATCTTCGATGGCAGCATAGCTCTTCAGCCAGGGACGAACTCCCTGTGAAGCAATTTATTTTCAAAGGGCTAGACATTCTGCAAAGCACAACCTTCACAAATGTTATAAACCAGACACAAGCAAGCAAATGGGAGGTGATAGAGGCTGAAGTCCTTTTAGCTTGTAAATCACCAATTGCTATAACACTCCTTCTTACATTCCTTTTTCCAAGGCCTTTTAGCAAGTCCTTGCTACTTCTTACAAAGAACATTTAAAGCCCTTACATACTTACATATTGAAACTTTTTACAGGGACTATTTGGTGCCCCTACAGGGTGACCTTTTTTTTAATCATCATTGGTCATTTTCACCAAGAGCAAATCAATCACACAGAATTGTTTAAAATTCTGGAATTACAAGTATTCAACTCTCTAATCATTTCCTCTTATCCTTCTTACTATAATAGTTGCAATGATAAAATTTAATTTAAAATTTCTCTTTATTTAACTTTCCATCCTTGTTACAGAATGGGGGTGTTCAAAGCCCCCAGAGCTTGCAGCTGGGGGATGGGGAAAAGGAAGCAGCTTTTAGGATGCCTTTGCATGCCTGGGGCTAGTGACTGGTAACTTTGTTGCACAAATGGCTTTGATGCTTCCAGGGCCAGGGAATATGGGAGGGGTCTTGGACCATGGGATGGTATTGAAAGAGCATACAGAGCCTGCATAAGGTTCTGTGAATGGTCAGTACTGGTTACCAAACCCACTGCGTCAGAGGATGCAGTCGGGGATTTAAAAAGCAGCAGCAGACACTTTTAGTGAGGCTCTCCATGCTACTTGAAGAAGGATGCTCTCTCCATGCGGCTTGGTGAAGGGGTTTTAGCCATGTGGCTTTGAGAAGTTAGGTTCTCCATGTGGATTAAATAAGTTGAGTTCTTCATGCAGTTTTGAGAAGGTTCTTCATGCTGTTTTGAGAGGGAAACAGCATACGGCTTTGAGAAGGCAGTTTACAAGGATGCTGAAAATCCACACAGCTCTGCATTGAAAGCTGGCAGGCACCACAACACAGAAAGACCTCCCCAATCAAAATTGAATAATTGGTAACTACCATAAAGCTGAACTGTGTATAGGAAGTAGGGAAATGTTACCTCTAACTTTTCTAAAACCAGCATGGTTTGGTAGTGGGAGGCAGAACTATGTGTTTGTGGGTGTTTTAAAGAACATAAGACTAAATGGCAGAAATCCACAAATAATCTAAATCTATATAACTGCTAAATAAACAGTTCTTTTTCTTTTCACTAAACTCTGGTATTGAGAGTTATAATTCTGGCGGTGGACAATCAGGCCCCTAACTAAACAGCCAGTGGGTTCTGTTTCAATCGGAGCAGCCCAGGGGTTCTGTTACACCCTGACCTCAAGTATATTCTCCTGTTATCTGCTTGTCCCAGAAACAGTGGTGAGAAAAATAAAGGTCTTGCCCTCATGAAACTTATTTTAGGCAAAACACAATTGCTCCCATGTAATTGACTATAATTCTTTGCACCACTCCTGAAATTTCAATTTCTTTATCCTCATTTTTTATGTTTTATTGTTTATGCTATTACAGTTGTTTCAATTATTTTCTTCTTTGCCTCTCTCCATCCAGCTGTGCCCTTAAGGGGCACATACAAGATCATGGCCACTTAATTTGGAGATTCGTATTCACAGATAATAAAAACCCTAAATCAAATATGAATACCTAAGCACTTTATTAAGCGAGAGCAAAGTGAAAGCAAGAATTAAAATCATACATCATAACTGACCTGGAGTCTGCAAAGTCCTTCCCCATGTGGGAAGGCCACCCTCCCCTCCACACCCCCACTCTTATTAGGGATTTCTGGACCCAAGAGTGGGTAGGACAATACCATGTCCAGCTTGAAACAGTTAGAGGAGCAGGAGATCTTCGCCCATTGTCTTTTATAAGATTATAAAGGGTTTTAAATATGAGAGGGGGGAATTATTACAGAGCAGGGGTCAGCCCAGAAATAATTAATTAGTTAATTAATTTAAAGAAATGGCTCATACATCACAAATGGGAGTTCACCAACGCCCAAGCATAGATGCTGGGGAATCCCAGAGGTAGCATTCAGGGTCCGACTGGGAAAACTCCGAATGAAGCATCCTTTTTTCAGGTGGGATTCCAAAGTCTTACTTTGGGATTTATGCTTAACTATGTTTTAGATAAAATTAGCTTCACGCCAAGGCCCTTGTGTGACTTAACTAACCAACAGGTCCCCCAGGGAGGAGGGCTATTTCTCCTAAAAGGAACAGTTAAATATTAAAAGTATTAATCTCCCAGGGAGAAGGGCCAGTTCTCCCTGGGTGAGAGCATGCCTATATTTCATGCTTACAATAAAGGCCACAGCTTGGGCATAAACATGGAGGATTCTCAATGTCCCTTTAATCCATCACCATCCCACTCCCCACTTCCATAGTCAAGTTCTACTTCATTGCCCATGTCCATGGGTCTTTCATATATGTTCTTTGACTAATCCCTTCATTATCTTTCAGAGTCCCACTCTCCCCTCCTCCCCTCATACTGCTGCCAGTCTATTCCATCAGTCTATGCCTCTGGTTCTATTTTTCTCATTAGTTTGTTTTGTTCATTAGATTCTTCTTATAAGTAAGATCATATGGTATTTGTCTTTCATAGACTGGCTTGTTTCACTTATAATGATAGTCTCCAGTTCCCTTTACAATGTCACAAAAGGTAGAAATGTTTTTTCTGTTGCATAGTATTCCATTGTGTAAACGTATCACAGTTTTTTTATCCACTCATCTATTGATGGGCATGTAGGCTGTTTCCAGTAATGGGCTGTTGTAAATAGTGCTGCTATGAACATAGGGGTGCATAAGTTTTTTGAATTGGTGTTTTGGGATTCTTAGAGTATATTCCCAGCAGTGGAAACACTGGGTCAAAAGATAGTTCCATTGTTAAATTTTTGGGAAATTCTATACTGTTTCCCACAGTGGCTGCACCAGTATGCATTTCCAACAGTGCACTACGGTTCTCTTTTATCCATATCCTCACCAGCATTTGTGGATTGGTGATTTATTAATAGTCATTTTGGCAGGTGTGAAGTGATAACTCATCGTGGTTTTAATTTGCATCTCTCTGATGGCTAGTGATGTTGAACATATTTTTATATGTCTATGGGCTATCAGTATGTCATCCTTGGGGAAGTGTCTGTTCAGGACCTTTGCCCATTTTTTAATTGGTTTGTTTGTCTTCTTGGTGTTGAGCCATATGAGTTCTTTATATATTTTGGAGATTAAATGATTGTCCAATGTATCAATAAATGGTGTTGAGAGAACTGAACTGGTACACGCAAAAAAAAAAAAAGAAAAAAAGTAGATTGTCAATTTACAATATATATCAGAATAAACTAAAAATGATCAAAATCTTACATATAAGTCATAAAATAAAAATCCTAGCAGAAAACATAGGCAGTAAAATTTCAGATATCAGACGTAGCAATATTTTTGCCTATATTTCTCACAGGGCAAGAGAAATTAAAAAAAAAACATAAACAAATGGGACTACATCAAATTAAAAACCTTCTTCACAGGTAAAGAAATCATAATCAAAATAAAAAGGGAACTGACTGTATGGGAGAACATATTTGCCAATGAAATTTCAATTTCAAACATCCTTTTCTGATGGCGATCACGAGTCCATTAAGTTCACCACTTTCTCCCTATCACCATTCTCTTTTTGCTCAAATTTACCTTAGACAAATGCTCAGCTGATGAATGTGATTCATACTTTACTCAAAAGAGAGACCTCTCATCTTTCCATTACTATGTTTTTAAATCACTCCAATTGTTTCCTCTTTCTCTTGTATCGTGTTTCTATCTTTTGACTGCATCATCTCATCAGCATACAAACATGCTCTAGTATTTTTGTCTTCAAACAAACAACAAAAAGAATTTTGTTCATATATCCCCTTCCAGCTGCTGTCGTATTACATTTTAAAAAGTTAATCCTCAAGTGAGGATATGTTTATTGATTTTTAGGGAGAGAGGAATGGAGGAAGGGAAGGAGAGAGGGGGGGAGAGAGAGAGAGAGACATCAATGTAACAGAGAAACATTGATCAGTTGCCTCCCATATGCACCCCAAATGGAGATCAAACTTGCAACATAGGTAGGCACCCTACCGGGGATCACACCTGTAATCATTTGGTGTACAGGGTAGTGCTCCAACCAACTGAGCCACCTGGTAAGGGCTGCTATTGCCTTATTTCTAGGCTCTACTTCACATCAAAATGCCTTGAAAGAATAGTGCAATTTCTGGGACACCACTTCCTCATCTCATATTCACTATTCAAGTCATTATGAACTGACTTTCATGAAAATATGTACTCTTGTCAAGGTCAATATTCATGACACCAATGTGACATTAATATTCTTGTCATTAAGTCTAGTGAATACTGCATATACACTTAATGGAGTGTCCAGTATCTCCACTTAGACACTTTCAGGGGGGTATTTCAGTCTTAATGTCCAAAATGAAACTCCAACCCCTAACCCAAATCTCTCATTTCCCCAGTCTTTAACCTTCAAATATTACTCCATGATCAAATTTATCACGAAATCATATATGAAAATGTATCCAATCTATATATGTCTTTCTATCCCAATCACCTCTAGTATAGTCTCCTGCCTGCTCTCCCTACTACCATTCTTGCCCCACTATTATCCATTCTTCACCCAGATTATAGAGTAGTGTGAAAATTATTCATATCCTTCACTCATTTTAATTATTTATGTAAAGCAGGGGCAGCAAACTCACCTTCCTCACAACAGTCAGAAAGGTAAATGAGAGAAGATCCAATGTGGCAGAGGAGTAACTGGAAGCTACACTAAACTTCTCCAAGGAACAATCTGGAATTACAACTTAAATGTGGATAAATCATCTGGAATAACCAGCTGAACAATAGCAAGAGAGAAGCCTTATAACCACGACAGACAGAAGAAACCAAGCCATCACAATATGACTGGTACAAGGTGCAGAAGAGATATTAGAGGGCTTGCTGGGCTCCCATTGGTGGCTGCTGAAGGTACAGTGAAATATTTTAGTGGCCATAAAGTTACTCCTGAGAAGTATGGGGCCTAAACCCTAAGCTGGGCTCCACAGCCTACCACATTAAAGTCAGAGAAGAACCCAGATAGCATTCAGCTGCAAAAAGCAATGTTTTCTTTTTTTTTTTTGCCAGAAAGGGAGAGGTGGCTAGAGCCATAGAGAGCTTATTAAAGGTCCGACACACAAAATTTTAATGGTACCCAATTAACCTGGGCTCCAGCAGAGGTAGGGAAGAGTGGACTAGAGATATTTGAGGAGAGTTTGAGAGTGGTGGCTTTGGGCAGAGAACTGAGGGAGCAGATGATTTGAACCTTGTACTGACTCATCCCCCGTACTGCAGGAGTCATCTAGCTAAAGCAGAGCACTTCCCTCCAAGTGGCATCAACCTGGGGGGAAACAATAGCCCTGCTCTGAAGAATTACTCTGTCACACCCTGTGCTTCTTAAGCCTCACTGCTGATTACAGGGTGACTAGTTTAACAACTGAAGAAGACAACCAAAAACTGCGGATAACTGGCAGTCTCAAACAGGCTGCCTAGGCCCAGTCTGGGACACCATCTGATACCAGGGGAAGATCCAAAAAGAGAAGACAGTGGCAAGAAACAGATACTACTGAGACAAATTCCACCATGGTATCTTTCATGAATTATTTTCTCTCCTGCATTACTTTAACATTTATTTCTTAGCCTTCAAGTTTGTGCATATTTAAGTCACTAGTTTTTTATTATAGTTTCTTTCAAAGCACACATTTTGTTCCTCTTTTCCACTATTCCATTTTACCATCTTATTTTCTCTTCTTATTTTCATTTTAATTCTTTTTTTATTTTTTATTTTTTTATTTTTATTTTTTGGTTATTCAATTACAGTTGTCTCATTTTCCCCCCATTGCTCCCCTCTCCCAGCCCATCCCTTCTCCCACAATTATATCCTTCCCTGTTGTCCATGTCCATGAGTCATTCATATACGGTCCTTGACTAGACCCTTCCCTTACTTATCCCCTTCTCTCCCTCGCCCCTCCCCCCTACTACTACTATTCTAGTCTTTGCCTATTTAGTTCATTTGTTCGTTTTGCTCTTTAGTTTCCTGTATTGGGTGATATCATATGGTATTTTGTTTTCTTTGCCTGGATTATTTCACTAAGCATAATTCTCTCTAGTTCCATCCATGTTGTCGCAAATGGCAGGAGTTCCTTCTTTCTTTCTGCTACATAGTATTCCATTGTGTAGATGTACCACTGTTTTTTGATCCACTCATCTACAGATGGGCACTTAGGCTTTTTCCAGCTCTTAGCGATTGTAAACAGGGCTACTATGAACATAGGGGTGCATAAGTTTTTTTGAATTAGGGTTTTAGGATTTTTCGGGTATAATCCTAGCAGTGGAATCACTGGTTCAAATGGCAGTTCCATTTTTAGTTTTTTGAGGTAATTCCATACTGTTTTCCTTAGTGGATGCACCAGTCTGCATTCCCACCAACAGTGCAGTAGGGTTCCTGTTTCTCCACATCCTCGCCAGCATTTGTTGTTTGTTGATTTGCTGATGATGGCCATTCTGAGAGGTGTAAGGTGGTATCTCATTGTGGTTTTTACTTGCATCTCTCTGATGGCCAATGATGTTTAGCATTTTTTCATGTGCCAATGGACCGTCTGTATGTCCTCTTCGGAGAAGTGTTTGTTCAGGTCCTTTGCCCATTTTTTCATTGGGTTGTTTGTTTTCTTGATGTTGAGTTCTATAAGCTCTTTATATATTTTGGAGATCAGTCCCCTGTCTGTGATATCATTGGCAAATATGTTTTCCCATATGGTTGGTTTCCTTTTCATCTTGCTGATGTTTTCTTTTGATGAGCAGAAACTTTTTAGTTTGATGTAGTCCCATTTGTTTATTTTTTCCTTTATTTCTCTTGCCTTGGGAGATGTATCCATGAAGATATTGTTACGGGTGATATCTGAAATTTTCCTGCCTATGTTTTCCTCTAGGACTTTTATGATATCACGGCTTACATTTAAGTCTTTAATTCATCTTGAGTTTATTCTCGTGTGTGGTATAAGTTGGTGGTCTGGTTTCATTTTTTTGCACATCCCTGTCCAGTGCTCTGAGCACCATTTGTTAAAGGCTCTTCTCACTCCATTTTATGTTCCTTCCTGCTTTATCAAAGATTAGTTGACCATAGAGGCCTGGGTTTATTTCTGGGCTTTCAATTCTGTTCCACTGATCTATATGTCTGTTCTTATGCCAGTACCAGACTGTTTTGATCACAGTGCCTTTGTAGTATTGTTTGATGTCTGGTATCGTGATTCCTCCAGCTGTGTTCTTCTGTTTCAAGATTGCTTTTGCTATTCGGGGTCTTTTTTGGTTCCATATGAATTTTTGGAGGATTTGTTCTAAGTCAGTGAAATATGTCATGGGTATTTTAATAGGGATTGCATTGGATCTGTAAATAGCTTTTGGTAGTATGGCCATTTTGATGATGTTGATTCTTCCCATCCAAGAACATGGTATTTGCCTCCATTTATTTGTATCTTCCTTAATTTCTTTCTTCAATGTTGTATAATTTTCAGTGTACAGGTCTTTTATCTCTTTGGTTAAGTTTATTCCAAGGTACTTTATTTTTCTTGTTGCTATAGTAAATGGTATTTTCTTTTTTGCTTCTGTCTCTGATATTTTATTGTTGGTGTACAGAAATGTCTTAGATTTCTGCATATTTATTTTGTACCCTGCTATTTTGCCAAATTCACTTATTATATCAAGTAGTCTTTTAGTGGATTTTATAGGGATTTCTAGGTATACTATCATGTCGTCTGCAAATAGTTATAGTTTTACTTCTTCTTTCCCAATTTGGATGCCTTTTATTTCTTTGTCTTGTCTGATTGCTGTGGCTAGGACTTCCAAGACTATGTTGAATAGAAGTGGGGAGAGTTGACAGCCTTGTCTAGTTCCTGATTTCAGGGGGAATGCTTTCAGTTTTTGTCCATTGAGTATGATGTTGGCTTCAGGCTTCTCGTATATAGCCTTAATGATGTTAAGGTATGCTCCCTCTATTCATATTTTGCTGAGTGTTTTCAACATAAATGGGTGTTGTACTTTATCAAATGCTTTTTCTGCATCTATAGATATGATCATGTGATTTTTGTCTTTCATTTTGTTTAGGTGATGTATTATATTTATTGATTTGCAAATATTAAACCATCCTTGCATCCCTGAGATGAATTCCACTTGATCATGGTGTATAATCTTTTAGAAGTATTGCTGGATCCGGATTGCCAAAATTTTACTGAGGATTTTAGCATCTATGTTCATCAGTGATATTGGCCTGTAGTTTTCTTTCTTTGCTGTGTCTTGACCTGGTTTTGGCATTAGGGTAATACTGGCCTCAAAGAAAGAGTTTGGGATTTTTCCCTCTTCTTGGATTTTCTAGAATAGTTTGAGGAGCGTAGGAGTTAGTTCTTCCCTAAGTGTTTTGTAAAATTCACCTGTGAAGCCATCCGGTCCAGGGCTTTTGTGTGCAGGGAGATTTTGGATTACTGTTTCAATTTCCTTCTTTGTTATTGGTCTGTTGAGACTTTCTACTTCTTCTTGACTCAGTTTGGGAAGGTTATATGTTTCTAGAAATCTGTCCATTTCCACTAGGTTTTCAAATTTCTTGCCATATAGTTGTTTGTAGTAATTTCTTATAATTGTTTGTATTGCTGAGGTATCAGTCATGATTTCTCATCTTTCATTTCTGATTTTGTTTATTTGGGTCTCTCTCTTTTTTTCTTAATGAGCCTGCCTAGAGGCTTGTTAATTTTGTTTATTTTTTCAAAGAACCAGCTCCTAGTTTTGTTGATTTTTTGGATTGTTCGTTTAGTTTCTACGTCGTTTTATTCTGCTTTGATCTTGACGATTTCCTTTCTTCTTTTTGCCCTAGGCTTTGTTTGTTGTTGCTGTTCTAGTTCTTGTAGCTTTATGGTTAGGTTTTTTATTTGATATTCTTCTAGCCTTTTCAGATATGCCTGTATTGCTATGAACTTCCCTCTGAGGACTGCTTTTGCTGTGTCCCATAGGTTTTGGGCTGTTGTGTGTTCATTGTCATTAATTTCTAGAAATTTCTTGATTTCCTCTTTGATGTCATTGTTAACCCATTCGTTATTTAAGAGCGTGTTATTCATTCTCCATGAGTTTGGGTGTCTTTGATTTTTTTCCTTAAGGTTGATTTTTAGTTACAAGGCATTGTGGTCTGAAAAGATGCTTGATAGGACTTCAATTTTCTTGAATTTGTTGAGGCTTGTTTTGTGTCCTATTATGTGGTCTATCTTTGAAAATGTCCCATGTGCATTTGAAAAGAATGTATATTTTGCTTTTTTGGGGTGAAAAGTTCTATATATATCAATTAAGTCCATGTGGTTTAGTGTGTTGTTCAATGCCTGTATATCCTTGTTGTTTCTTTGCTTGGATGATCTGTCTATTGTTGATAATGGATTGTTGAAGTCCCCTACTATGAGTGTGTTGTTGTTAATATCCTTCTTGTGGTCTTCTAGTATTTGCTTTATGTATTTGGGTGCTCCTATGTTGGGTGCATATATGTTTATCAGTGTTATATCTTCTTGAGGAATCGTTCCTTTAAGTATTATGAAATGTCTTTCTTTGTCTCTTTTTATTGCCTTTGCTTTGAAATCCGTTTTGTCTGATACAAGGACTGCTACCCCAGCTTTTTTTTCAGGTCCATTTCCATGGAAGATTTTTTTATATCCCTTTACTTTCAGTCTATGTAAATCTTTTGTTTTGAGGTGTGTTTCTTGTAGACAGCAAATATGTGGGTCCTGTTTTCTTATCCATTCCGTTACCCTATGTCTTTTAATGGGAGCATTTAATACATTTACATTTAACGTTATTATTGACATGTATTCATTCAATTCCCTTTTGTATCTATGTTCCTCTACTCTTTTTTTTTGTTGTTGTTTTTCTTCTTCCTTTTTCTTAGAATATTCCCTTTAGCATCTCTTGCAATGCTGGTTTTGTGGAGATGTATTCTTTTAGTCTTCCTTTGTCTGAGAAACTCCTTATTTCACCTTCTATTTTGAATGAGAGCCTTGCTGGGAAGAGTATTCTTGGTTGTAGGCCTTTGTTTTTCATTGCTTGAAATATTTTTGACCATTCCCTTCTGGCTTGTAATGTTTCTGTTGAGAAAACGGTCGATAGCCTTATTGGACCTCCCTTGTAAGTTATTTGCTGTTTTTCTCTTGCTGCTTTTAGGATTCTCTCTTTGTTTTGGAATGTTGCCATTTTAACTATGATGTGCCTTGGAGTGGGTTTTGGGGCGTTCCTCTTTATTGGAACTCTCAGTGCTTCTTGGACTTGCATAACTTTTTCTCTCATCAGGTTCGGAAAATTTTCTGTCACTATTTCTCCTATCAGTTTTTCAATTCCATGCTCCTTTTCTTCTCCCTCTCTTATTCCGATGATCCTGATATTATTTTTTTAATGCTATCCTGTAATTCCCTTACATCTTCTTCATATTTTTTCAATCTTTTTTCATTTTGCTGTATCATTTGAGAATTATTACCTATATTATCCTCTAACACACTAATCCGATCCTCTGCTTCATTCAGTCTGTTTTTGACTGATTCTACTGTGTTTTTCAGTTCAGAGATTGCATTCTTCATTTCTTCCTGGTTCTTGTTGATAGCTTCTATGTCTTTTTTTATGCTGGTGTAGTTCTCTGCAAGTTCCCTGTAATTTTCTTGGAGATGCTGGTAACTTTCTTGGAGGTTGTCATAGTTGTTTTTGAGGTTTTCGAGCATATTGAGCTTCTTCACCACCATAGTCTTGAATTCCATGCCTGACATTTAGGCTATGTCTATCCCATCTACTTCTCTTTCTGGGGATTCCTCTTTTCTTTTCATTGAGAGGTTGTTTCTGTATCTTACCATGTTGGATTCCTCTTGATTGTTTTTGTTATTTGGGTTTGTCTGCTTTGCGTTCCCACCTTTGTGGTATGAGATTTTTTTGTGGTAGATCTGGGGTTTCAGTGGTGCAGTCTCTTTGATCTCCTGAGCCTGATGGTGTTGGGGTAACTTTTATATTGTTTGTTTATGCTGTCTGGTTATATTTCAGATTTTTTGTTAGGATATTCCTTCTGGCTTGTTGATTGAGAGTCACTATCCACTTTATCTCGAATTCTTTTGTGGAGATGTCCATTTTAGCCTTGGTGTGTCGTCTTCTTTTCCTGCATCCACAGCTTGTCTAGTGTGACGGTTCAGAGGTTCTTGTTTCTTGCAGCAATGGTGTGCGCCTGCGGTTGCCGGCACGGCTAGCTTCCTTGCTGCCCGCAGGAGCCAGTTGAGGTGTCCTTGTGCGTGAGCCCCTGCACAGGCGGGGCGGCCGAGAGCTTGCCCCGCAATTGGCACCTATTGTTGCCGGGCCGAGGTGGTTCCGCGTTTGCGCCGAGCTGTCCCTGCGCACCTCCCTACACGCGCGTGAGCGGCCCGAGAACTTGCCCCGCAGTTGGCACCTATTTTCCCCGGGCTGAGGTTTTTTTCGCATATGAGTGCCCGTGCCCTTAGTCCCGCTGAGCCGAGCTCCAGGAGTTGGTCTCTCGCTTCTTAGGGCTGGGCCGCGGACACTTGTGCTCAGTGGAAATGAGCATCTGTGAGTCGCTGCCGCCCGCTGTTCCGGCGCCGCAGGTGACTGCCTTCCCTCACCCGTCTGTGCGGGCACGAACTGAGCCTGCACTAGTGGTCTGCTTTCCGGCCTGGGGCCCGGCGCCCACAGGAGCTGTCTAGGGGTATCTGCACACGGTCCTCTGAGTGTTCAGTGGGCCCTCTCTGTGTCCGTTGGGGCACTGATCTTATGTCCATTGGGGAGTGTCTGAGAAATGCCTGGACTCACGGCCCCTGCGCACCTGGGCCAGTGAGTGAGAGCAGTTCCCTATGCGCAACCCCGCGACCCAAGGGTAGGGTTGGGGAGTGTATGAGCTCACCACTGTGCCTGCACTCCTCAAGAATGGCCTACCATCCCCAAATTTTCCTCCCCTCTCCACCGTCCACTAGAGAAAAATATAAAGGAGAATTATGTTCTCACTTGTCCGGCAGCACGCTGTCTCCTGTCCTTCAGCGCCAATGCCACTTGGTCGAGTCTCGTCTCTGCCAGCGGGCAGAGATCCGCTCTCCTCCCAACTCCTCTCCCTGGTAGCCTGTGGTGCCAAAAAGCCTTTGTGTACTTCCAGCTGCAGCTCAAGCAGCAGCCCCACTCAGGAATCCCCTTTCGTCCACTTTTCCTCTGCTATCCTCCCTAAACAGGTTGTTCCCAGATGGATTTTCTCTAATCTAGCAGTGCCTTGGCTCGACTCCTGCCAGTATCCAGCTGCTCACTGAGATGTTCTGTCTGCAATTTGCCCAAACTGCAGATGGGTATCTGGAGCCTGAAACCGCAGCCTCTCCTCACTCCTCTGCCATCTTCCCTCTGTAGGCCTTATTTTCATTTTAATTCTATCTTTTCTCTTCCCACAACTTGTTTCCATTCTGAACTCTTACTATTTCTCCCCTCTCCAGCCCCTCAGAAACATTTTTTTTATCATTAGTCATTTCACATTCTTTCCCCCTTATTCTCTCTCCACCTTGATCAATCTTTTTTTAATGTATTTTATTGATTATATTGTTACAATAGTTCCAATTTTCTCCCCTTTACTCCACTCCACCCAGCATCTACCTCCCCCAGCAATCCCCCCCAAGTCCGTACCCATGGTTCGTACATATAAGCTTTCCCGCGTCACCCTTTCATATATTCTTCTTCTTCTTCTTCTCTTTTTTTAAGTAAATATGTGATTAATTATTTTAGCAATAAAAAAATAACAATCCCTCCCTCTCAGATATTAAGACCCTTTGTAATCTTATAAAGGACAATGGACGAAAGTCTCAAGCTCCTCTAGCTGCTTCAAGCTGGACATGGTCGTCATCCTATCTACCCTTGGATCCAGAAATCCCTAATAAGACTGGGGGTGTAGGGGGGAGATGGCCTTCCCACATGGGGAAGGATTGTGCAGACTACAGTTCAGTTGGCTGTCTCCAGACCACGGCGTGCTTGGTTCAACTGGTTGGCATCCTTGTTGTGTTGTAGGGGCAACAGATTTGGCAAAAAGCGTTAAAAGACATCATTCAATCCATAACCACTAGATGACAAAAGGCAGGGATTAATTTTTCAACGTTCCACATTAGGGACAAAAAAGAAAAAGAAAAAGAAAAAAAGGGCTTGTTTGGGGGAAGGTGTGCTAGGCACATGTCACCTGTCCAAAACACTTTTACCCATTATACTTAGTTTGGGCTGAGGGAAATAGTTTAGGTTTCCCCCCTCTCAGACCTCTGGGTCCTTTCTGTCCAAGCACTTTGGATAGAAAAGAGAAACCAATTTTAAAGTGAAGCCCACAGACCACCCCATTCTTCACCAACCCAGCCATCTAGTTCAGCCAAACTGTTCAGTCTCAGGAGGCAGTGCTGCAGAGAAGATTAAGTGAGGCTTATACATACAGACAATTACTCAGGTAATGCGGTCATAGGCTTAAGCACTTTGAAAACAGAAAACACATGTTAATTTATGTAACATAGCCCACAAACAAGTCTCTAAATCCATAGGATTGTCTCATGGGAAAGACATCCAGTTGGAAGGAACTTGACATTCTTCTTGCCTGCAACTTAAATATCTTTGATGATACCACAGACATGGTTTAACTTTCAAGTGAAAACATATTTTAAATGAAAAGAAACTTTTAAGACAGTTAGCTGCACTACTTTATAGTCTACCACTGGTCATTGTGATTTTCCTTGAGTAATGATTTTTCTCCCTAAGATTACCCTCCTTGTCATTAAAGGGACTACATTAAGTCCATTTTTAATTTATCCTGTTCATTTGCATAAGCACAACAAGAGCAGCGAATGATCACTTATGATCTTTAGTTCTGCTTTGCTGAAACTTACCCAAGGAACATTTAGGGTGACCTTCAGTCTGCTCTTCAGGTCACAGAAGCTGGGCCATATACCTGGCATTCAGCCTTGCCTGTACCCACCTGTCTTTCCCAAGTCTTTCTGGTTTTTCATTGTGCTTTAAGGTCCCTTCTAGCCATTTTTCAGGAAAACAACATTTGTTCCTTCCCTGGAAAGATTACTGTGGACCGCACAACCAACCATGGTAGCAGACCTTTTATCTCGCGGGTTCTTATTACCTATGAAAGTCATTCCCAGTTCCTCAGGGCTTTTTGGTAACAACCTGAGCCCAAGTACGTCTCTTTTAGGCTTGACATTCCAGTCAAAGACTTGGTCAAGAAAAAACAACCTCTATTAACAACTGGTCTTTTTAGTTTTATGCAAAGAAACTTATACCATTACTTACTGCTTTAAAATGCCAAACTCTGGAGGGATCAGATAGAAAGAAATATATACAACATGAAGGAAAATCCTTGTCTTAATATTCACTGAACTGGCATTTCCATTCTTCATATTTTCATTTTTCCCCCACTAAAAATTTTTTTTGTTTGTTTTTCCATTACAGTTGTCTCACATTTTTCCCCTCCTGGTACCCTGCACCCTGCCCCTCCCTTCCCCCACTATCAGTCCCCACTCAGTTGCCCATGTCCGTGGGTCATTTATACATGTTCCTTGACTAGACCCTTCTCCCTCTCACACCCCTCTCTCCCTATCCCCTCTCCCCCTTGTTGCTGGTAGTCTACTTCTTGTTTACATACCTCTGGTTCAATTTTGCTCATTTGTTTGTGTTGTTCATTAGATTCCTTTAATAGGTGACAGCATAAGGTATTTTTCTATCGTTGCCTGGCTTATTTTGCTAAGCATAATTATCTCTAGTTCCATCTATGTTGTTGCAAATGGTGGAAGTTCCTTCTTTCTTTCTGCTACATAGTACTCCATTGTGTAAACACACCACAGTTTTTTTATCCACTCATCTACAGATGTGCACTTAGGTTGTTTCCAGCACTTGGCTATTGTAAATAGTGCTGCTATGAACATTGGAGTGCATAGGTTCTTTTGAATTGTTGTTTCAGGATTTCTCTGATATAATCCTAGCAATTGAATTGCTGGTTGAGTAGGTTGAGTAGTTTTTGGTGGAGTCTATGGGGTTTTCTAAGTACACTATCAAGTCATCTGTAAATAATGACAGTTTTACTTTCTCTTTTCCAATTTGGATGCCTGTTATTTCTCTTTCTTGTCTGATTGCGGTGGCTAGAGCTTCCAAGACTATGTTGAATAGGAGTGGAGAGAGCGGACAACCTTGTCTTGTTCCTGATCTCAGGGGGAATGCTCCCAGTTTTTGCCCATTGAGTATGATGTTGGCTTCAGGTTTCTCATATATGGCCTTTATTATGTTGAGGTATGCTCCCTCTATTCCCATTTTGATGAGAGTTTTCATCATAAATGGGTGTTGTACTTTATCAAGTGCTTTTTCTCTGTCTCTTGATATGATCATGTGGTTTTTGTCTTTCATTTTGTTTATGTGATGTATTATGTTTATTGATTTGCGAATATTAAACCATCCTTGCATCCCTGTGGTGAATCCCAGTTGATAGTGGTGTATGATCTTTCTAATGTGTTGCTGGATCCAGTTTGCCAATATTTTGTTGAGGATTTTAGTATCTTTGTTCATCAGCGATATTGGCCTGTAGTTTTCTCTCTTTGTTGTGTCTTGACCTGGTTTTGGAATTAGGGTTATACTGGCTTCATAGAATGAGTTTGGGAGTGTTCCCTCTTCTTGGATATTTTTGAATAATCTGAGGCGGATAGGAGTTCTTTCCTAAATGTTTTGTAAAATTCACCTCTGAAGCCATCTGGTCCAGGGCTTTTGTGTGCTCGGAGATTTTTGATTACTGCTTCCATTTAACTAGCTGTTATTGGTCTATTCAGACTTTCTGCTTCTTCTTGATTCAGTTTGGGAAGACTATACGTTTCCAGGAATTTGTCCATTTCCTCTAGGTTGTCAAATTTTTTAACATACCGTTGTTTGTAATAATTTCTTGCAATGTGTTGTATTTCTGCGATATCGGTTGTGATTTCTTCTCTTTCGTTTCTAATTTTGTTTATTTGGGTCCTTCGTCTTATTTTCTTGATGAGCCTGGTTAAGGGCTTGTCAGTTTTGTTTATCTTTTCAAAGAACCAGCTCCTACTTTTGTTTATCTTTTGGATTCTTAGTTTAGTCTCTATGTCATTTATTGTGCTCTGATCTTGATGATTTCCTTCCTTCTACTTGATATGGGCTTTGCTTGTTGTTCTTCCTCGAGTTCTTGTAGCTGTAGGGTTAAATTTTTTATTAGAGATTCTTCTAGCTTTTTTAGGTAGGCCTGTATTGCTATGAACTTTTCTCTCAGGACTGCTTTCGCTCTATTCCATAGGTTTTGGGTTGTTGTGTGTTCATTATCATTAGTTTCCAGAAACTTTTTCATTTCTTCTTTGATGTCATTGTTAACGCATTCATTATTTAATAGCATGTTATTCATTCTCCATGAGTTTGCATTTTTTTGAGTTTTTTCCATAGGTTGATTTCCAATTTTAAGCCATTGTGATCTGAGAAGATGCTTGATATAATTTCAATATTTTTGAATTTGTTGAGGCTTGTTTTGTGTCCTACCAGGTAGTGTATCTTTTAAAATGTTCCAAGTGCACTTGAGAAGAATGTATATTTTGCTTTTTGGGGGTGAAAAGTTCTATATATATTGAGTAAGTCCATTTGATCTAGAGTGTTGTTCAGTACCTGAATATATTCGGTGTTTCTTTGCTTCGAAGATCTGTCCATTGTTGACTATGGGGTTCTAAAGTCCCCTACTATGACTGTGTTGCTGTCTATATCTTTCTGGAGTCTTTCAAAAATATTCTTATATCTTTGGGTCCTCCTAAGTTGGGTTCATATATATTTATAAGGGTTATATCTTCTTGATGTACTTTTCCCTTAAGTATTATGAAATGCACTTCTTTGTCTCTTTTTATGGCCCTTGCTGTGAAATCTGTTTTGACTGATATAAGTATTGCTACCCCAGCTTTATTTTCATGTCCATTTGCTTGAAATACTTTTTTCCATCCCTTCACTTTCAGTTTTTGTAGATCTTTTGTTCTAAGGTGGCTCTCTTGTAGACAGCATATATGTGGGTCATTCTTTCTAATCCATTCAGCTACACTATGTGTTTTAATTGGAGCATTTAATACATTTACATTTAAGGTTATTACCGATAAGTACTTATTCATTGTCATTTTTCCCCTTTGTACTTGTATTCTTCTCTGTCTCTCTCTGTTTCTTTATCTTCTTAAAGCAGACCCTTTAGCATCTCTTGCAATGCTGGTTTGGTGGAGATATATTCTTTTAGCCTTCTTTTCTCTTGCAAGCTCCTTATTTCACCCTCCATTTTCAATGAGAGCTTTGCTGGGTATAGTATTCTAGGTTGTAGGCCTTAGTTTTTCATTGCTTGGAATATTTTTTGCCATTCCCTTCTGGCTTGTAGTGTTTCTGCTGAGAAATCTGATGATAGCCTTATTGGAGCTCCCTTGTATGTTATTAGTTGTTTCTCTCTTGCTGCTTTAAGATTCTCTCTTTGTCTTGGAATGTTGCCATTTTAATTATGATGTGCCTTGAAGTCAGCCTGTTGGGGTTCACCTTCATTCGGACCCTCTGTGCTTCCTGGACGTGCATGACTCTTTCTCTCCTCATGTTTGGGAAGTTTTCTGTCATTAGTTTTTCAAAGAGGTTTTCTATCCCTTTTTCTTCTTTCTCTCCTTCTGAAATTCCTATGATACGGATATTATTACGTTTCATGTTGTCCTGCAGCTGTCTTAGAGCCTCTTCAGTCTTCTTCAGTCTTTTTTCATTTTGTTGTACTGTCTGGATGTTTTTGTCTACATTGTTCTCCAGCTTGCTGATCAGATCCTCTGCTTCCTCTAGCTTGCTTTTAATTCCTTCTACTTTGTTCTTCAATTCAGAGATTGTATTCTTCATTTCCTCCTGGCTCTCATTGATAGCTTCTATATCCTTTATCATGCTTGTGTAATTCTCAGTAAGTTCCTTGTAGTTTTTCTGGAGTTCCTTGTAGTTTTCCTGGAGTTCTCTATAATTTCCACTGAGCTCATTCAGCTTCTCCATAGTCCATGTTTTGAATTCCATATCTGATAGTTTGCTCCCCTTTATTTCATTTAGCACTCTTTCTGGGGATTCTACCTTTCCTTTAGAAGGGGGATTGTTTCTCTGTCTCTCCATTTTTGTTACTCCTATTGTTTTTTTGTGCTTCTTAGAATAATCTGCAATTACTGAATATGCATCTGGTAGCGTCAGATCATGTACCAGGCTGGCCCTAGGCAGCCTGTTGGAGACTTCCAGGGATCTACTGCCTTTGTCTGTTTTCTTTAGTTGTTAATCTACTCAATTTATGAATAGCCCTCAGGCTTAAGGACCGTGGGTGCGGCAGTTTAATTCCTGTAGGCAGGGCTTTTATTTCCCTCAGGCTGATACCAGTTGGTGAGGAATGATCTGCTTGCTGTACTGGGGCTGAGTCAGCACTGGCTGGTCCTGGGAGGAGGTTAGTATAGCTTCCCTTAATCCTCCACAATCTAGGATCTCTGTCTGTATTGTCCTTGATGTTATTTATTTTATCTGCCTGGTTGTTTTTCAGCTACTCTTTGGTGGGTCTTTTCCTCTGTTTAGTTGATTGAGAGTCACTCTGCCCACCTTTGTCTTGAGATCTTTTGTGGAGGTGATGCTAAAACGTAATCACACAACCCACGCAAGAAACCCACAGCCTCCAATATCTCCCCCAACTACAATATCACTATATGTTGTAAAGGAGCTCATATTAATATACTTGTGGAGATATTGGGACTCTTATTTCATAGTAGAAAGAGATAGGAGTTGTTTTAAATGAAGGAAGGGTAATTTTGGAGAAGGAAGTTGATAGAGTAAAAATATTAGCAATTGGGATCAAGGTTATGTGAGACGGCAATTAACATTTACACTGTATGTTAGAAAAGGAGGAGAGGGTTACAGTGTGTAGTTAGAAAGTGGAAGTGTTTAGTATTAGGATTATATAATAGGTATATGCTATATGTTTTGTGTGGAAGGGAGGATAGACACAACAGAAATCCAGGCACAGAGACAGGAAAATATTGAAGCAGAGGGCTGAGGGGGTTAGAATGTAGGAAACATATTGAGAAAGAATTTTTAAAGAATAAAAATACAGAATAGAAAATAGCAAGAAAGGAAGGGAGAGAGGAAAGAGAGAGAGAAAGTAGAGAAGAAAGGGTAGGAAAGAAAATGAAAGAAGAAAGGGAGGGAGAAAATGGGGGACTGGATTAAAATCTTTAAAAATATATATTATTAAAAAAATAGAAGATTAAAACATGATATAAAATAGCAAGGTAGAGGGAAAGAGAGAATATATATAGAGAGGAATAAGAGATGGAAAAGGGAAGCAAGAATAATTGAATGAAGTGGGAGCGGGGGGCAAAATAAAGAAAAATATTAATAAAATTAAAAGTACTTAGAAAGAAAGAAGGGAAGAAAGAAGAGGATGAGGGAGGGAAAGAACATTGGGGAGGGAAGAAAATCGATAGGAAGAGGAGATATTAGGGAGGGAAAAATTGAAATTGAAGAGTTGACAAAAGATAGGATGAAGGAGAGAAATACAAGAGGGAGAGAAAGGAGAGAGGGGATGGGGAGGAAAGAGAGAAGGGGTAAGAAGGGGAGGGTGAAGGGGGAGGGGAATAGATTAGAATTATAATTTAAATATTATAATATTAGAATATACAGTGGAATAGGGAGAAAGAAAGAAAGGGAGAGAAAATATTTATAGGGAGAGAAGGAAAATAAGGGAAGGGGAAGAAAGAAAAACGAATGGGGACTGAAGGGGGACAAAATAAAGATAGAAATTTAATAAAATTGAAAGTGCATAGCGCAGAGAAAGGAAAGAGAGAGAAAGGAAACAGATGGAGGAAGAGGATAAGGGGGAGGGAAGTGGATTAGAAGGAGGGAATAGGAAGGAAAGGGAGGGAACTTAAAATTAAAAAATTAACAAAGAATAGGATGAAGGGGAGACATGCTAAAGGGACAGAAGGGAGGGAAGAAGAGGGGAGAAAAGGAGAGAGAATAAGAAAGGATGGGAGGGACAGTTAGAGAGAGAGTGAGAAATAAAAGAATGAGAGGGTTTTAACTCAATTCAACTTTTAGGCACAGTCTCTGGGTATTTTTGGTTTGTTTGTTTTTATTTTTTCCTTCTTTCCTTCTTGGGTCTGCCCCTATTCAAAATTCTATGGGTTTCAAATCTTTTCTGGTTGGTTGGTTGGCTGTGGGAAGGTCCTGCTTGATTCTGGAGTTGCTAGTCTTTTATTCGTGGGCCTACCACCTCTCTGCTGTGAGCTGCCTTTAGTTGTCTCCTCCTGTGGCACACTCAGCCCTCCTCAGGCTTGTCCAGCTACTTCTTCCCACCATTGGTCCAGCCTGCACCTGCCAGCAATACCCGCTCTGCATGCAGTCATGTCTCTATTCCAGGGCTACAGCTTCTGCTCTCTTCCCTGTCTATATGCCTGCACACCCTACCTGTCTCCCTGTCTCAAGACCTTCGCTCTGTTCTGCAGGAATCTGGCACAGTCGGTCAAAGTGCCAGGTCCAGTGGCGCTCTCCAACCCAGGACCTCTCTGTGGTCTGGAGCTCTGCAGCGGCTTTCCCAATTGAACTCTTCTCTTTGCCCCAAAGCTGTCTCTATTCCCGAGCTATAGCTTCCGCTGGCTTTCCTGTCTATAGGCCTGCGCGCTCTTTCTCCCTCTCTGCCCCAGCACTGTCCCTTTGTTCTGCAGGACTCTAGTGTGGTAGGTCAGCGTGGTGCTCTCCTACCCAGGAATTTCTCCACCAGTCTGAAGTTCCACAGCAGCCTTTCCCTGCGGGCCCTTCTCCCCACCCTAAAACCGTCTCTACTTCAGAACCACAGCCTCCGCTTTCTTCCCTGCTTACACGCCCTGCGCACCCTATCTCTCTCCTAGCCCCAAACCCACCCTTTGTTCTGTGGGATTCTAGCGTGATCACTCAAAGTGCAGGGGGCATGAACTGCTCTCCTGCTCAGCAGCTCTCCCACGGTCCAGAGTTCCGCATCGGCTTTTCCGCACAGCCTGTCTCCTTGTCCCAAAACTGTCCCTTTGTTCTGTAGGACCCTAGCGTAAGTGCTGCGCGGGCCTGTAATGTCGTGCTTTCAGTCAGAGATTGCAGCTGAGGAGGTTTCCCTCTAGACTCAGATCACACTGTTTCTCCCAGTCCTGGTTGTTCACTGTTCTCCCACGCCTCTGGCTTTTTCAGCTGAATCCTCTCCATAACTCCCTATGAGACTTCACTTGTCGGTGTGCCCCTAGCAGGGGGAGCCTCCAAGCAGCTCTCGGTTATTGAGCCCTTGGGCATGGTACTGCAGATGCACCGGGTCCCAGAATGACTCAGCCTGCAGTGCGTGGTAAACCCCCCCCACCGCCCTCCACGCTGTTCTCACGCTCTCCTCCCTGTTCACGCTATCGGAGATCACACTCACTCAGTCACTCCTCTCTGCATTGGTTCCTGGAGTCTCTCCTTAACAGGAGCGAGCAGAGAACACTGCCCCTACTCCGCCGCCATCTTCCGGACTTGATCAATCTTTACTCATTGGTTGTGGATATGGTGGTTGTTTTTGCGTTTATTCAATTTTATTTCTAGATCTTCACTATTTTTGTATTTCAAATCTCAAATTTTACCGTTCTCTTCTTCTACTCCATTGTACCTTCCTCTAGCCTTCTTTTTTTCATCTTAAATTTGAATTTTTCCCTGTCTTAGCCTGGCTTTTATTCCTCACTCTTATTATTCCTTTTCCTTCTATCATATAAAAATTACTTTCTTTTCCTCTAGATATCTCTTAAACTTTTTCTTCTTTCTTTTGTCCCTCTTATTCCCATCCTGCCTATATTAATCTTTCCTGATTGGTTGTTAATAGTGCTGTGGTGAGACTTTTTCTCTAATTTGTTTCCTTTTTTAAAAATTTTCTTCTATATTAAATTCTCTTTCTCACTATATATATTTTTATAACTTCTGATTAAGCCTAATACTCTATATTTTCCTTCTTTTACTTCACTCTGCCTTCTTCTCTCCCATTTTTATTTACAATATAAATTTTACTTTATCTCATTGCTTAATTCCTATTTGCTACTCTAATTATTCCTCCTTTTCCCCTTCAAAAATTATTTTTCTTTCCTCTAGTTATCTCATATTTGTTTTTCTTTTTAATAATAGTCTTAATCTCTTTACACCTATATTAATACTGGCTCATTTGCTGTTTATTGTGTGATTATGAGTGGGGGTTATTTTTGTGGGTGTGGGTTTCTTTCCTGGGCTGTGTTTTTGTTTTGGCAGCACCTGTACAACAGCATACAAGATGTGGTAGACTGAGTGATTCTCAGTCAGCTAGCTGTAGGAAAGGACCCAACAAAAAGCTACCCAACAATAACCAAAAGCCAATTAGAACCACAGTCCACATGAACACATTAAGGGAATACCAAGCATATCAAGTTATGGAGATCAAGGAGACTGGACCACTGAATATCACAGGCCTCTTATCACAGAAGGTCACACCATGAAGACAGGGAATCAAAGCAGACCAGTCTAAGAAGAAAAACAAACAAGAAGTGCAACTTAAATTGGAAAGACAAATAAACAAGATCAAGCAGAAATGAAAAGAGGAATCCCACAAAAGAGTGATAAATGAAATAGAGGCAAGCAAACTATCAGACACTGTGTTCAAAATAATGGTTATGAGGAAGCTCAATGAGCTCATTGAGAACTACCAAAAATTCCAGGGAAGCTACAAGGAACTTACTACGAACTACACCAGCATGAAAAAGGACATAGAAACTATCAATAAGAGCCATTAGGAAATAAATAATGCAATCTCTGAATTGAACACAGTAGAAGTAATTAAAAGTAGGGTAGGTGAAGCAGATGATTGCACCAGCATGATGGAGGACAGGTAGAAAAAAATTCCTAGGCAGAGCAACAAAAGGAAAAAGTACAGTAAAATAATGAAGGGGATTTAAAAGACCTTCAAGACAATGTGATATAGAATAATATTAATGTCACAGAAATACCAGAAGGTAAAGAATATGATCAAGGGATAGGAAACCTGTTTGAAAAAGTACTGACAAAAAATGTCCAGAACTTGATGAAAGGAAAAGTCAGACAATTCCAGGAAGCACAGAGGGTCCCAATCAAGATGAATCTAAACAGGCCTACTGCAAGACACATCTTAAATAATATGTCAAAATTCAAAGACAAAGAGAGAATCTTAAAAGCAACTAGGATGAAAGAATTAGTAACATACAAGGGAGCTCCAATAAGGCCATCATCTCATTACTCAACAAAAACACTACAAGCCAGAAGGGAATGGCAAGAAGCATTCCAATAAACAAAAAGCAAAGGTCTACAACCCAGACTACTTTATTCAGCAAGGTTCTCATTTAAAATGAAAGGCAAAATGAGGAGTTTTTCAAAAAAGAAAAGGATGAAAGAACACATCTCAACCAAACTAGAATTGGACAAGTTGTGAAAAAGACTGCTTTAAAAAAGATGAAGAAAAAAAGTGAGAAAGAGAGAACACAGATACAAAGGGAAAAATGGCAATTAATAAGCACATGTCAATACTAACTTTAAATAAAAATGGGTTAAATGCAACAATCAAGATACATAGTATAACTGAATGAATAAGAAAACATGACCAACACATATAAATCTACAAGAGACTCACATCAGAACAGAAGATCTGCATAGACTGAAAGTGAAGGGATGGGAAAAGATATTTCAGGCAAGCAGACATGAAAAACAACTGGAATAGAAATGCTTTTATCAGAAGAAATAATTTTTTTAAGAAAGGCCAAAAAAAGAGATAAAAAAGGACAATTCAAAATATATAAGAGAACAATCCATCAAGAAGATATAACCACTGTAAACATACATTGACCCAACATAGGACCAACTAAATATATAAGTAAAATCTTGGAGGACTTCATGAAAGCCATTGACAGAAACACACTCATAGTACAGAATTTTAACACCTCATTGTCAACAATGGTCAGATATTCCAAACAAAGATACTCTGGCATTGAACAACAATCTAGATTAAATGGACTTAATAATATATACAGAACATGTCATTCCAAAGAAGCAGAATATATATTCATTTCAAATGCACATGGAACATTTTTAAAGATAAACCACGTGGTAGGAAACAAAACAAGCCTTAAGAAATTCAAGAAAATTGAAATCATATCAAGCATCTTCTAAGGTCACAATGGCTTGAAACTGGAAAATAACATTAAGGAAAAAATTCAAAAGCATTCAAATTCATGGAGAATAAATAACATGCTATTAACTAATGAATGTGTTAACAATGAGATCAGTGAAAAATCAGTTTCTTGAAACAGATGATAATGAACACACAGTAGCCCCAAACATGGGAGACAGGGAAGGCAGTCTTGAGAGGGAAGTTCATAGCAATACAGCCTACATAAAAGAGATAGAAAAATGCCAAATAAACAACCTAACCCTACATCTACAAGAACTAGAAAAACAACAACAAACAGAGCCCAGAGAAAGTAGAAGAAAGAAAATAATCAAGGTCAGAGTAGAACTAAATGCTATAGACACTAAACAAACAATTCAAAAGATCAATAAAACCAGGAGCTGGTTCTTTGAAAAGATTAACAATATCGACAAGCATTTAACCAGACTCATCAAGTAAAAAGGAAAGATGACCCGAATAAATATAATTAGAAACAAAAGAGGAGAAATCACAACCATATCAGAAATACAAAGGATACCAAGAAATCACTACAAACAACTATATGACAATAAATTTGACAACCTTGGAGAACTGGAACAATTTCTGGAAACATTTAATATTCCAAAATTGAATCAAGGAGAAGCAGAAAGCCTTAGAATATTGATAAAAACTAGTGAAACTGAAGCAGTAATAAAAAAACTCCTGGCACACAAAAGCCGCAGCCTGGATGGCTTCACAGATGAGTTTTATCAAATATTTAGGGAAGAACTCATGTCCTTCTCAAACTATTCCAAAAAGTCCACAAAGAGGAAAGACTCCCAAACTTTTTCTATGAGGCCAGTATTGTCTGACTTCCAAAACCAAGTCAACACCCAACAAAGAAAGAAAACTGCAGGCCAATATCGCTGATGAACATAGATACTAAAATCCTCAACAAAATATTGACAAACTGGATCCAGCAATACATTAAAATGATTATAGACCAGAGGAGGACTTCCGGCAAAGATGGAGGTGTAGACTGACATGCTGCATCTCCCTCCACAACTAAGAAGGAACACAACTACCTCAAAACTAGAAACAACCAGAAGTTCCAGAAAATCAAACTGCATGGAAGTCCAGTAAACAAAGATATAAAGAAGAAATACTCATCCAGATAGGTAGGAGGGGTGGAGCCAGGGCGGAGAGAACATGGTGCGGTGGCAGCAGCAGGAGGCCAGCAGAAAGCCCAGTCACACGTTTTAAAAAGTCAGGAGGGACACTTGAGGAGCATTTCCAGCTCCTTACTAGACCTCATAGCTTAAGGTCCCAGCACCAGGGAAAATCAGGCCTCATTGCTCTTGACTGTGCAGACCAGTGGGGGTTGGGGTGGAGGCAGAAACTGCTGGTCTCAGCAGAGTCCACCTGTTTAAAGGGCCCCCACAGTCCTAGAACATCCGCAGACCCACTCACTCTGGGAACAATGACCAGGCCAGCAGCTAGAGAGACGCCAGTCTGGTGCAGAAGTGGGAGAAGTGCCTGGAAAAGAAATGAGTGCTGAGCAGGCAGAATTGTTTTCTCTCGGACACTTCCCTCACATACAGCGCCACAACATGGTGAAACAGGTTGCCCTGTATTGACGAATCCCTAAGACCCTCCCCTTACAACATAAAAGGAGTGGCAGCTCTACCTGGGACGCAGAGGCAAACAAACACAGGAAACTGTCAGAATGAGGAGACAGAGAAGTATGGCCCAAAAGGGGGAACGGATCAAGGTTCCAGTGGGAGAACTAAGCAATGAGGAGATAGACAACCTAACAGATGAGGAGATAGACAACCTAAGAGATGCAGAATTCAAAACACTGGTGATAAAGATGCTCACAGGCTTGACAGATATGCTGGAGTACGGCAAATGCATAAGAGAAGTTAAGGCTATGCTAAGTGAAACGAAGGAAAATCCAAACAAAACCAATGGTGAAGGGAAAGAAACCAGGGTTCAAATCAATATTTGGAATATAAAGAAGAAAAACAGTCAATTAATGCAGAATGAGGAAGCAAGAATTGAAAAAAATGAGAAAAACTTACCAAATATTGCAAAGGAGATGTACATAGAGGTACAGGAAGCACGGGAGGTCCTAGGCGAGCTGGACCCAGACGGGACCACACCAGGATGCATCATGACTGAGCTGCCAAATGTGAAAGATAAAGACAAAGTCTTGGGGGCAGAAAGAGAGAGGTGGAGAGTTGCCTAAAGGGGGGTGCCTATAGATCTATCAGCTGATTTCTCAGAGGACACTTTGTAGGCAGGAAGGCACTGGCAAGCAGTATTCAATGTGATGAGAAGCAACCTACAACCTAGATTACTCTATCCAGCAAAGCTATCATTTAGAATGGAAGGACAGATGAAGTGCTTCCCAGACAAGGTGAAGCTAAAGGAGTTCATCATCACCAAGCCATTATTATATGAAATGTTAAAGGGACTTACTTGAGAAAGAGGAGATCAAAACTATGAACACTAAAATGACAAGAAATTCACAACTATCAACAACTAAATCTAAAAAATAGAAACAAAATCCAATTAAGCAAACCAGAATAGGAAGAGAATCATAGGTATGGGGATCATTTGTAGGGTTATCAGCTGGGAGTGGGGAAGGGGAGAAATGGGGAAATGGTGCAGGGTCTTAAAAGCATAATTGGTTGGTACAAAATATACAGGGGGATGTTAAGGATTATATAGAAAAGGGTGAAGCCAAAAAACTTATATGCAGGACCCATGGACTTGAACTAACGGGGGTGGGTTTGCTGAAAGGAAGGGAGGTACTGGGTAGAAGGAAGCAAAGGAGAAAAAAATAGAACTACTGTAACAACATAAAATACACTTAAAAACAAACAAACAAAAATTATACACCAAGATAAAATAAGTCTCATCCCAGGAATGCAAGGATGATTTAATACTTGCAAATCAGTAAACATACACCACATAAACAAACGAATGACAAAATCACATGATACTGAAAAAGAATTTGATAAAATACAGCACTCACTTTTGATGAAAACACTCAACAAAGTGGGAATACAGGGAGCAATTCTCAACATAATAAAGCCTTAATATGGAAAACCTGCAGCCTATATCATACTCAAGGGGCAAAAACTGAAAGCTTTCCCCCTAAGATCAGGAACAAGACAAGGATGTCCACTCTCTCCACTCCTTTCAAGATAGTTTTGGAAATTCTAGCCATGGTTATCAGACAAGAGAAAGAAATCAAAGGCATCCAACTTATAAAAGAGGACGTAAAACTGTCATTATTTGCAGAAGACATGATGGTGTATACAAAATACCCTATAGATCACAAAAATTTACTCATCCTAATAAATAAATTTCGCAAAATAACTGGGTATAAAGTCAATATTCAGAAAACAAAGGCATTTTTGTACACCAACAATAAAATAACAGAGATAGAAACTAGATAAAAATTACATTTACTATAATAACAAGAAAAATGAAATGCTTAGGCATAAACTTAACCAAGGAGGTAAAAGACTTGTACTTGGAATACTACAGAACAGTGAAGAAAGAAATTGGGGAAGGTAAAAATAAGTGGAAGCATATATTATGTTCATGGATGGGAAGAATTAACATCATTAAAATGTCCATGATACCCAAAGCAACTTGTAGATTCAACACAACCCCTATTAAAATGCCAATGTCATATTACACAGACCTAGAACAAGTACTTCAAAACATTTAATGGGGAGATCCAAGATGGCGGAGGAGTAAGTGGAAGCTACACTAACCTCCTCCCAAGACCAGTCTGGATTTACAACTTAATTTTGGAGAAATCATCTGGAATAACCAACCGAACACTAGCTGGAAAGAAGTTTTATAACCACGGAGAGACAGAAAAGACCGCTACATCACAACTTGACCGGTAGGGAGTGCGGAGACACGGAAGGGCTGGCTGGGCTCACACGGGTCGCTGCTGAAGGGACTGAGAAACAGCTCAGCAGCCAGGGATTCCACCTAAGAAGGGCGGGGTCTAAACCCCCAGCTGAGCTTCCCAGCCTACAGCAACAGAGTGGAAAGTAAAATAGTATCAGCTGTGAAAAGCAAAAAGCCACAGGGTTTCTTGCTAGCTGGAGAGAAACAGCAGGAGAAAAAGAACTGTTAAGTGGATCACATACGAAAATATTTTGGCCACCACTTACTCTGGGCTCAAGCAGAGGGAAGGCAGAGAGGACTGGAGACACTTGGGGAGAGTTTGGCACGGTGGCTTTGAGGGGAGAACTGGAGGAGCAGCCAACTGGGTCCCAGTGCTGACTCATCCCCAGTACTGCGGGTAGACCATTCCCCTCCAAGTGGCGTCAGCCTGAGGGGAAGCAAAAGCCCTGCCTACAGAAATTAACCTGCCTCACCAACGGTCCTTAAGCCTGACAGCTAATCACAGATTGAATAGATTAACAATTAAAGAAGAGAGACAACAGAAGTAGATCCCTGGAAGTCTCCAACAGGCTGCCTAGGCCCAGACTGGTACATGATCTGACGCCACCAGGGGCAGATCCAGGAAGTGCAGATCATTCTAAGAAGCAACAACAAACAATAGGAGTCACAAAAATGGGGAGACAGAGAAACAACCTCCCATCAAAAGTAAAGGTAGAATCCCCAGAAAGAGTGCTAAATGAAATAGAGGGGAGTGAACTATCAGATATGGAATTCAAAACATGGATTATGGAGAAGCTGAATGAGCTCAGCAGAAACTACAAAGAACTCCAGGGAAACTACAAGGAACTCCAGGGAAACTACAAGGAACTCACAGAGAATTACAGGAGCATGAAAAAGGACATAGAAGCTATCAATGAGAGCCAGGAGGAAATGAAGAATACGATCTCTGAATTGAAGAACACAGTAGAAGGAATTAAAAGCAGGCTAGGGGAAGCAGAAGATCGGATCAGCGAGCTGGAGGACAACGTACACAAAAACTCCCAGACAGTGCAACAAAATGAAAAAAGACTGAACAAGACTGAAGAGGTTCTAAGACAGTTTCAGGACAACGTGAAACGTAATAATATCCGTATCATAGGAATTCCAGAAGGAGAAGGAGAAGAGCAAGGGATAGAAAACCTCTTTGAAAAACTAATGACAGAAAACTTCCCTCACATGAGGAGAGAAAGAGTCACGCAAGTCCAGGAAGCACAGAGGGTCCCAATGAAGATGAACCCCAACAGGCCCACCGCAAGACACATCATAATTAAAATGCCAATATTCAAAGACAAAGAGAGAATCCTAAAAGCAGCAAGAGAGAAACAACTAATAACATACAAGGGAGCTCCAATAAGGCTATCATCAAGTTTCTCAGCAGAAACACTACAAGCCAGAAGGGAATGGCAAAAAATATTCCAAGCAATGGAAAAGAAAGACCTACAAGTTAGAATACTATACCCAGCAAAGCTCTCATTCAAAATGGAGGGTGAAATAAGGAGCTTCCAAGACAAAAGAAGGCTAAAAGAATAGATCTCCACCAAACCAGCAATGCAAGAGATGCTAAAGGGTCTGCTCTAAGAAGATAAAGAAACAGAGAGAGACAAAGAAGAACACGAGTACAAAGGGGAAAAATGACAATGAAGAAGTACTTATCGGTAATAACCTTAAATGTAAATGGCTTAAACGCTCCAATTAAAAGACATAGGGTAGCTGAATGGATTAGAAAGAATGACCCACATATATGCTGTCTACAAGAGACCCACCTTAGAACAAAAGATCTACACAGACTGAAAGTGAAGGGATGGAAAAAAGTATTTCAAGCAAATGGACATGAAAAAAAAGCCGGGGTAGCAATACTTATATCAGACAAAAGAGATTTCACAGCAAGGGCCATAAAAAGAGACAAAGAAGGGCATTTCATAATACTTAAGGGAAAAGTACATCAAGAATATATCGTCGGCAGCCGTCCGTCTCGAGAGACGATGGTGTAGCTTCTCAAGAGTCTATCTGCACTGCCGAGAAGGGCTGTGCAGTCCGACTCAGGAGTCACACGGTATCTGTCTCCTCCCGTGTTGCATCGACATCTTACGATGGCGCTGGAGTGTCCTCTCCAGTGAAGCTGAAGCTACAGAGCCTGGGCAGGGTGATATGGAGGGTCTGCTGTTGCCCATGCAGCAGACCCCCCCTCTCTTCGCAGCTGAAGGGTCCAAGGGAAAGACGGAGTCAATACAGCTTGGCTTCAGGTGCGCCGCAGGAGTTGCCGGTGTTGACTACAACGTCAAACCGCCCTAGGGACTCCGGCTCCGGATTTTCTGTTGGGGTTTACTCCCTTAGCCTTTCCCCTGAAGAGGTATGCCGCAAGGCAGCGGAGGTTTTTTGGAGTCAGAGTTTTCCTTCTCTGATGTGCCCTGAGTGGAAGATCGAACCAGCGACACTTAGCTCGCAGGCCGACGCTCAATCCACTGAGCCAAACCAGCCAGGGCTTATCAAGAAGATATAACCTTTATAAATATATATGCACCCAACTTAGGAGCACCCAAATATATAGGGAAAATTCTGAAAGACTCCAAGAAAGATATAGACAGCAACACACTCATAGTAGGGGACTTTAACACCCCATTGTCAACAATGGACAGATCTTCGAAGCAAAGAAACACCAAAGATATTGGGGCACTGAACAACAATCTAGATCAAATGGACTTAGTCGATATATATAGAAGTTTTCATCCGAAAGAAGGAAAATATACATACTTCTCAAGTGCACATGGAACATTTTCAAAGATAGACCACATGGTAGGACACAAAACAAGACTCAATAAATTCAAGAAAATTGAAATTATATCAAGCATCTTCTCAGATCACAATGCCATAAAATTGGAAATCAACCTCAAGGAAAAAACTCAAAAACATTCAAACTCATGGAGAATAAATAACAAAATAACATGCTATTAAATAATGAATGGGTTAACAATGATATCAGGGAAGAAATCAAAAGGTTTCTGGAAACTAATAATGAACACACAACAACCCAAAACCTATGAGATACAGTGAAAGCAGTCCTAAGAGGAAAGTTCATAGCAATACAGGCCTACCTAAGAAAACTAGAAGAATATCAAATAAAAAATTTAACCCTACAGCTACAAGAACTAGAGGAAAAAAAAACAAGAAAAGCCCAGATCAAGTAGAAGAAAGGAAATCATCAAGATCAGGGCAGAATTAAATGACATAGAGTCTAAACTAATAAATCAAAAGATCAACAAAAGTAGTAGCTGGTTCTTTGAAAAGATAAACAAAATTGACAAGCCTTTAACCAGTCTCATCAATAAAAAAAGAGAGAGGACCCAAATAAATAAAATCAGAAACGAAATGGGAGAAATCACAACTCATACCACAGAAACACAAAGGATTATAAGAAATTATTACGAAGAACTGTATGGCAAGAAATTTGACAACCTAGAGAAAATGGACAAATTCCTGGAAACCTATAGTCTTCACAAACTGAATCAAGAAGAAGCAGAAAGTCTCAATAGACCAATAACAGCTAATGAAATTGAAGCAGTAATCAAAAAACTCCCAGCACAGAAAAGCCCTGGACCGGATGGCTTCACAAGTGAATTCTACAAAACATTTAGGAAAGAACTTACTCCTATCCTCCTCAGACTATTCCAAAAGATACAAGAAGAGGGAAGACTGCCAAACTCATTCTATGAAGCCAGTATAACCCTAATTCCAAAACCAGGTCAATACACAACAAAGAAAGAAAACCAGAGGCCAATATCGCTGATGAACATAGATGCTAAAATCCTCAACAAAACATTGGCAAACCGGATCCAGCAACACATTAGAAAGATCATACACCACGATCAAGTAGGATTCATCCCAGGGATGCAAGGATGGCTTAATATTCGCAAATCAATAAACGTAATACACCACATAAACAAAATGAAAGACAAAAACCACATGATAATATCAATAGATGCAGAAAAAGCATTTGATAAAGTACAACACCCATTTATGATAAAAACTCTCAGCAAAATAGGAATAGAGGGAGCATACCTCAACATAATAAAGGCCATATATGGGAAACCTGAAACCAACATCATACTCAATGGGCAAAAACTGAGAGCATTCCCCCTGAGATCAGGAACAAGACAAGGATGTCCGCTCTCTCCACGCCTATTCAACATAGTCTTGGATGTTCTAGCCACAGCAATCAGACAAGAAAGAGAAATAAAAGGCATCCAAATTGGAAAAGAGGAAGTAAAACTGTCATTATTTGCAGATGACATGATAGTGTACATAGAACACCCCATAGACTCCACAAAAAAACTACTCAACCTAATAAGTGAATTCGGGAAAATAGGAGGATAAAAGTCAATATTAAGAAATCAAAGGCATTTTTATACACCAACAATAAAAACTCAGAGATAGAAACTGAAAGAAAAATTCAATTTACCATAGCAACAAGAAAAATAAAATACCTATGAATAAACTTAACCAAGGAAATAAAAGACCTGTACTCAGAAAACTACATAACACTGAAGAAAGAAATTAAAGAAGATACAAATAAATGGAAGCATATACCATGCTCATGGATGGGAAGAATCAACATCATTAAAATGTCCATACTACCCAAAGCAATTTATAGATTCAATGCAATCCCTATTAAAATACCAGCAACATATTTCACAGACCTAGAACAAATACTTCAAAAATTTATATGGAACCAAAAAAGAGCCCGAATAGCCACAGGAATTTTGAGGAAGAACACAGTAGGAGGAATCACAATACCTGATATCAAACTATACTACAAGGCCATGGTAATCAAAACAGTCTGGTACTGGCATAAAAACAGACATATAGATCAATGGAACAGAATAGAGAGGCCAGAAATAAACCCAGGTTTACATGGTCAACTGATATTTGACAAAGAGGGAAAGAACATCAAATGGAGTGAAAAGAGCCTCTTCAACAAATGGTGTTGGGAGAACTGGACAGGAACATGCAAAAAAATGAAACTAGACCACCAACTTACACCATACACCAGAATAAACTCTAAATGGATCAAAGACTTAAACGTAAGCTATGATACCATAAAAGTCCCAGAGGAAAAAATAGAAAGGAAAATTTCAGATATCCCACGTAGCAAGTTTTTCACTGATATATCTCCTAAGGCAATGGAAAGAAAGGAAAGAATAAACAAATGGGACTACTTCAAACTAAAAAGTTCCTGCTCAGCTAAAGAAAACATCAGCAGGATAAAAAGAAAACCAACCATATGGGAAAATATATTCGCCAATGACATCTCAGACCAGGGACTGATCTCCAAAATATATAAAGAACTCATACAACTCAACACCAAGAAGACAGACAACCCAATTAAAAAATGGGCAAAGGACCTGAACAAACACTTCTCCAAAGAAGACATACAGAGGGCCCATAGACATATGAAAGTATGCTCAACATCACTAGCCATCAGTGAGATGCAAATAAAAACCACAACCAGATACCACCTCACACCAGTCAGAATGGCCATCATCAACAAATAAACAAACAACTTGTGCTGGAGAGGATGTGGAGAAACGGGAATCCTGGTGCATTGCTGGTGGGAATGCAGACTGGTGCAGCCACTATGGAAAACAGTTTGGAATTTCCTCAAAAAACTAAAAATGGAACTGCCTTTTGAACCAGCAATTCCACTGCTAGGATTATATCCAAAAAATCCTGAAACACCAATTCAAAAGTACCTATGCACTCCAATGTTCATAGCAGCACTATTTACAATAGCCAAGTGCTGGAAACAACCTAAATGCCCATCTGTAGATGAGTGGATCAAAAAACTGTGGTAAATTTACACAATGGAGTTCTATGTAGCAGAAAAAAAGAAGGAACTTCTACCATTTGCAACAACATGGATGGAACTAGAGAGAATAATGCTTAGTGAAATAAGCCAGGCAATGAAAGAAAAATACCTTATGCTGTCACCTATTAAAGGAAACTAATGAACAACACAAACAAATGAGCAAAATTGAACCAGAGGTATGTAAACAAGAAATAGACTAACAGTAACAATGGGGGAGGTGGGAGGGAGAGAAGGCGCTAAGAAGGGGATGTGTCAAGTCAAAGAACATGTATAAATGACCCACGGACCTGGGCAACTGAGTAGAGACTGAATTTGGTGAAGGGAGGGGCTGGGTACAGGGAAGCAAGAGGGGGAAAAAAGTGAGACAACTGTAATGGAAAAACAAACCAAAATTATTTTTTAATGGTGGAAAAATGAAAATATGAAGAATGGAAATGCCACTTCAGTGAATATTAGGTCAAAGTTTTTCCTTCACGTTGTATATTTTTCTCCCTATTTGATCTCTCCAGAGTTTGGCATTCTAAACAAGTAAGTAATGACTTCAGTTTCTTTGCGTAGACCTAATAAGACCAGTTGTTAATAGAGGTTCCTTTTTTTTGACCAAGCCTTTGACTGGAATGTCAAGCCTAAAGGAGACATACTTGGGCTCAAGTTGTTACCAAAAAGCCCTGAGGAACTGGGAATGACTTTCAAAGGTAATAAAAGCCCGCGAGATAAAAGGCCTGCTACCATGGTTGGTTGTGCGGTCCACAGCAATCTCTACAGGGATGGAACGAACGTTGTTTTCCTGAAAGATGGCTAGAAGGGACCTTAAAGCACAATGGAAACCCAGAAAGACTTGGAAAGGACAGGTGTGTACAGGTAAGGATGAATGCCAGGTATGTGGCCCAGCTTCTGTGCCCTGAAGAGCAAACTGAGGGTCACCCTAAATGTTCCTTGGGTAAGTTCCAGCAAAGCAGAACTAAAGTTCATAAGTGATCATTTGTGGCTGTTGTTATGTTTATGTAAATGAACAGGATAAATTAAAAATGGACTTAATGTAGTCCCTCTAAAGACAAGGAGGGTAATCTTAGGGAGAAAAATCATTATGCAAGGAAAATCACAATGATCAGTAGTAGACTGTAAAATAGGTCAGCTAACCATCTTAAAAGTTTCTTCTCATTTAAAATATGGTTTCACTTGAAAATTAAACCATGTCTGTGATATCACCAAAGAGATTCAAGTTGCAGACAAGTAAAATGTCAAGTGCCTTGCAACTGGATGTCTTCCCAATAAGACAGTCTTACATATTTAGAGACTTGTTTGTTGGTTATGTTACATAAATTAACATGTGTTTTCTGTTTTCAAAGGGCATAAGCCTATGACTGCATTACCTGAGTGATTGTCTGTACGCATAAGCCTCACTTAATCCTCTCTGCAGTGCTGCCTCCTGAGACTGAACGGTTTGGCTGAACTAAATGGCTGGGTTGGTGAAGAATGGGGTGGTCTGTGGGCTTCACTTTAAAACGGGTTTCTCTTTTCTATCCTAATGGCTTGGACAGAAAGAGCCCAGAGGTCTGAGAGGGGGGAAACATAAACTATTTCCCTCAGCCCAAACTAAATATAATGGGCAAAAGGGTTTTGGACAGGCAAGATGTGCCTAGCACACCTTCCTCCAAAGAAGCCCCTTTTTTTTTTTTTTCCCCTAATGTGGAACATTGAAAAATTAATCCCTGCCTTTTGTCAACTAGTGGTTATGGATTAAATGATGTTTTTTAACCCTTTTCACCAAATCTGTTGCCCCCAGAACACAACAAGGATGCCAGCCTGTTAAACGAAGTTTGCCGTTGACCGGAGACAGCCAACTGACCTGGAGTCTGCACGATCCTTCCCCATGTTGGAAGGCCACCCTCCCCTCCACACCCCCACTATTGTTAAGGATTTCTTGACCCAAGGGTAACTAGGAAAACGACCATGTCCAGCTTGAAGCAGCTAGAGGAGCTTGACACCTTCGCCGATTGTCCTTTACAAGATTACAAAGGGTCTTAATATCTGAGAGGGAGGGATAGTTATTTTTTACAAACCATGGGTATGGACTTGGGGTTGGACTGCTGAGGGAGGGAGATGCTGGGTGGAGGGGAGTAAATGGGAAAAAATTGGAACTGTTGTAATAATATAATCAATAAAGAAAAGCTGGGAAAAAAATTAAAAAAATACATTCTTTAAAAAAAAACAACATTTAATGGAACTAAATTAGAATTGGAATAGCCTCAGCAATCCTGAGAAAGAGGTACAAAGTATGAGAAATAAAAATACCTGACATCATACTATACTACACGGCCACTGTAATCAAAAGAATCTGGGACTGGCATAAGAACATACATATAGATCAATGGAACAGAATAAAATCCCAGAAATAAACCCAGGTCTCTATGGTCAACTAATATTTGACAAAGGGGGATGGAACATAAAATGGAGTGAGAATAGCCTCTTCAACAACTGATGTTGGGAGAACTGCAAGGGGACATGCAAAAAAAAAAAAGTAATTAGACCACAAACTTATACCATACACAAGAATAAAGTCAAGACTGAAGTGTAAGCCATGACCCCATAAAATTCATAGAAGAAAACATAGGCAGTAAAATTTCAGATATTCCATGTAGCAATGTTTTTGCCCATAAATTTTCTAGGGCAACGAAAATAAAGGAAAAAATAAACAAATTGGGTTACATCACACTAAAGATTTTCCAGTCAGTGAAAAAAACCCTCAGCAAGATGATAAGGGAACCAACAGTATGGGGAAACATGATTGTCAAAGATACCTCAGACAAGGGTTTAATATCCAAAATATATAAAGAACTATATGACTCAACACCAAGAAGACAGACAATCCAAATAAAAAACTGGCAAAGGATCTGAACAGGCACTTCTCCAAGGAGGACATACAGATGACCCATCGGCATATGAAAGGATGCTCAACATCCTAGCCATTAGAGAGATGCAAATTAAAATCACAATGAGGAGAGGGGAAGATGGCGGAGGAGTGAGTAGAGGCTGCGGTTTCAGGCTCCGGAGACCCGTCTGCAGTTTGGACTAACTGCAGACAGAACATCTCAGTGAGCAGCTGGACACTGGCAGCAGTTGAGCCAAGGCACTGCTGGATTAGAGAAAATCCATCTGGGAACAACCTATTTATGGAGGATAGCTGAGGAAAAGGGGACGAAATGGGATTCCTGACTGGGGCCGCTGCCAGAGCTGTGGCTTGAAGTACACAAAGGCTTGTTGTCGACCACAGGCTTCCTGTGAGAGGAGTCAGGCGGAGAGCGGATCTCTGCCCGCTGGCAGAGACGGGACTCGACCAAGTGGCATTGGCGCTGAAGGACGGGAGACAGCGTGCTGCCGGGCAAGTGAGAACATAATTCTCCTTTATATTTTTCTCTAGTGGATGGTGGAGAGGAGAGGAAAGTTTGGGGGTGGTAGGCCATTCTTGAGGAGCGCAGGCGCAGTGGTGCGCTCATCCACTCCCCAACCCTCCCCTTGGCTCCCAGGGGTGCACATAGGGAAGTACCCTCATTCACTGGCCCAGGTGCACAGGGCTGCGTGTCCAGGTGCCCCTCGGACACACGCCAACAGACATAAAATCAGTGACCCAGCGGGCGCAGGAAGGGCCCACTGGACACGCAGAAGACTGTGCGCAGTCACCCCTGGCCAGCGCAGTGGGCGCCAGGCCAAAATACCAGGCTGGAATCTGGAGTGCAGAGCACTTGCCCAGGCTCTGTGCTTAGCGCTCAGGAGGTGCAGGAACGGTGGGCGGCTGCAGCGTGGGAACAGCGGGCAGCAGTGACTCACAGACACTCACGTCTACTGAGCACAAGTGTCTGCGGCCCTGACCTAAGAGGGGAAATACCAACTCCCGGCGTTACAGGCCTGAGGCTAGCTCCCTAGCCGCTTGGGTGCAAACTGACACTGGAGCCAAAAAACACCTTGAGGGTTTCCTCGGAGCGCGGCGCAGCTGGCTTTCTAGGAGCGCGGCGCAGCAGGCAGGAGTTTAGTTCCCCGTACACCTTGGGCACCTACCAGTCCTGGAGCCAAAAAAACACCTGGAGGGCTTTCCCGGAGCTTGGCGCAGCCTGCTTTCTAGCAGCACGGCGTGGCAGACCTGAGCTTAGTTCCCCAACCACCTTGGGCGCGCACTGATGCTTGAGTGAAAAAAACACCTCGCCAGCTTCCCCAGAGCACGGCGTGGCCTGCTTTCCTGGAGCGCAGCGTGGCAGACCTGAGGTGGGCTCTTGGCTGCCTTGCATTGCACCCTGCCGGCCACCTCACACACACCACTGCTGCAAGGAGTAGGAATCTCTGACCCATCACATTAGACCAGCTGTGGACGCAGAAAAAGAAGACGACACAAGAAGGCTGAACTGAGTAAAAACATTCCCTTTTTTTTTTCTTTTTCACTTTTTCCTTTTTCCTTTCTTCCTGAAAGAGGAGGGGAGGAGGGAGGATGGGGAGGAAGGAGGAAAAAACAAACTATATCTCTAATCTGTTTTATATAATCTTTCCTTCTTATCCCTCTTCTTCAATTGTTGTTTATTTGTTTGTGGGCCTAGTTTAGCCTCCCTTTCACTCTAAATAAATACAATATAACTACTATATTAATCTAATACTATATAACTCCACTTTCCTACTATATTCTGCACGCTTCCCCCCTTTTTTCTTCTATAGTTATTAACATACAATGTAAATATTACCTACTGTCTTGCACAGTCTCAACTATTATTAACCTATTATCCCCTCTCCCCCAAATAATATTTTTCCTTCACTAAAACAACTCTTATCTATTCTTCCTATAGTGTAAAAGCTCTAATCTCTCTACATTTATATTAATACTGGCTCGTTGGCTGACGATAGTAGGATAGAGGGTGGGGGATATTTTTGAGGGTGCGGGTCTCCTGCTGGGGCTGTGTGTTTATGCTTTTAACAGCATCGCCACAAAAGAATTTGAGATAAAGTGGATAGAGTGACTCTCAATCAACAAGCCAGAAGGAATATCCTAACAAAAAAATCTTAAATATAACAAGACAGCATAAGCAAATGATATAAAAGGTACCCCAAGAACATCAGCCTCAGGAGATCAAAGAGACTGCACCACTGAAACCCCCAGATATACCATAAAAAATCTCATACCACAAAGGTGGGAAGGCAAAGCAGACAAATCCAAATAACAAAAAAAAAAAAAAAAAAAAAAAAAAAACAAGAAGAATCCAACATGGTAAGACGCAGAAACAACCTCTCAATGAAAAGAAAAGAGGAATCCCCAGAAAGAGAGGTAGCTGGAGTAGACATAGCCCAAATATCAGATACAGAATTCAAAACTATGGTGGTGAAGAAGCTCAATATGCTCGAAAACCTCAAAAACAACTATGACAACTTCCAAGGAAGTTACCAACAGCTCCAAGAAAATTACAGGGAACTTGCAGAGAACTACACCAGCATAAAAAAAGACATAGAAACTATCAACAAGAACCAGGAAGAAATGAAGAATGCAATCTCTGAACTGAAAAACACAGTAGAATCAGTCAAAAGCAGACTGAACGAAGCAGAAGATCAGATTAGTGAGTTAGAGGATAATGTAGGTAATAATTCTCAAATGATACAGCGAAATGAAAAAAGATTGAAAAAATATGAAGAAGATGTAAGGGAATTGCAGGATAGCATTAAAAAAATCAGGATCATAGGAATAAGAGAAGGAGAAGAAAAGGGGCATGGAATTGAAAAACTGATAGGAGAAATAGTGACAGAAAATTTTCCGAACTTGATGAAAGAAAAAGTTATGCAAGTCCAAGAAGCACTGAGATTTCCAATCAAGAGGAACCCCCAAAAACCCACTCCAAGGCACATCATAGTTAAAATGGCAACATTCAAGACAAAGAGAGAATCCTAAAAGCAGCAAGAGAAAAACAGCAAATAACTTACAAGGGAGCTCCAATAAGGCTATCGACCGATTTCTCAACAGAAACATTACAAGCCAGAAGGGAATGGTCAAAAATATTTCAAGCAATGAAAAACAAAGGCCTACAACCAAGAGTACTCTACCCAGCAAGGCTCATTCAAAATAGAAGGCGAAATAAGGAGTTTCTCAGACAAAGGAAGACTAAAAGAATACATCTCCACAAAACCAGCATTGCAAGCGATGCTAAAGGGAATATTCTAAGAAAAAGGAAGAGAAAAAACAAAAAAAGAGTAGAGGAACAGAGATACAAAAGGGAAATGAATAAATACATGTCAATAATAACATTAAATGTAAATGGATTAAATGCTCCCATTAAAAGACATACGGTAACGGAATGGATAAGAAAACAGGACCCACATATTTGCTGTCTACAAGAAACACACCTCAAAACAAAAGACTTACATAGACTGAAAGTAAAGGGATATAAAAAAATACTCCAAGCAAATGGGCCTGAAAAAGAGGCTGGGGTAGCAATCCTCATATCAGACAAAATGGATTTCAAAGCAAGGGCAGTAAAAAGAGGCAAAGAAAGACATTTCATAATACTTAAAGGAACAATCCATCAAGAAGATATAACATTGATAAACATATATGCACCCAACATAGGAGCACCCAGATACATAAAGCAAATACTAGAAGACCACAAGAAGGATATTAACAACAAAACACTCATAGTAGGGGACTTCAACACACCATTATCAACAATAGACAGATCATCGAAGCAAAGAAACACCAAGGATATACAGGCACTGAACAACACACTAAACCACATGGATTTAACTGATATATATATATATAGAACTTTCCACCCCAAAGAAGCAAAATATACATTCTTTTCAAATGCACATGGGACATTTTCACAGACCACATGATAGAAGAAAAACAAGCCTCAACAAATTCAAGAAAATTGAAATCATATCAAGCATCTTTTCAGACCACAATGCCTTAAAACTAAAAATCAACCTCAGAGAAAAAAATCAAAGACACCCAAACTCATGGAGAATGAATAACACACTATTCAAAATGAATGGGTTAACAATGACATCAAAGAAGAAATCAAGAAATTTCTAGAAACTAATGACAATGACCACACAACAGCCCCAAACCTGTGGCACACAGCAAAAGCAGTCCTAAGAGGGAAGTTCATAGCATTACAGGCATATCTGAAAACGATAGAAGAAGCTCAGATAAAAAAATCTAATCCTAACGCTACAAGAACTAGAACAAGAACAACAAACACAGCGTAGGACAAAAAGAAGGAAGGAAATAATCAAGATCAGAGCAGAATTAAATGACATAGAAACTAAACAAACAACGGAAAAAATCAACAAAACTTGGAGCTGGTTTTTCAAAAAGATAAAGAATATCGATAAGCCTCTAGCCAGGCTCAACAAGAGAAAAAGAGAGAAGACCCAAAAAAACAAAATCAGAAATGAAAGAGGAGAAACCACGACTGATACCACAGAAATACAAACAATTGTAAGAAATTACGACAAACAACTGTATGGCAATAAATTTGACAACTTTGAAGAAATGGACAAATTTCTAGAAACATATAACCTTCCAAAACTGAATCAAGAAGAAGTAGAAAGTCTCAACAGGCCAATAACAAAGAAGGAAATTGAAACAGTAATCAAAAATCTCCCTACACACAAAAGCACTGGACCAGATGGCTTCACAGGCAAATTTTACAAAACATGTAGGGAAGAACTAACTCTTAACCTCCTCAAACTATTGCAAAAAAATTCAAGAAATGGGAAAAATCCCAAACTCTTTCTATGAAGCCAGAATTACCCTAATCCCAAAACCAGGTCAAGACACAACAAAGAAAGAAAACTACAGGCCAATATCATTGATGAACATAGATGCTAAAGTCCTCAATAAAATATTGACAACAGGATCCAGCAATACATCAAAAAGATCATACACCACGATCAAGTGGGATTCATCCTAGGGTTGCAAGGATGGTTTAATATTTGAAAAATCAATAAATATAGTACATCACCTAAAGAAAATGAAAGACAAAAATCACATGATCATATCAATAGATGCAGAAAAAGCATTTGATAAAGTACAATACCCATTTATGATGAAAACACTCAGCAAAATGGGAATAGAGGGAGCATACCTTAACATAATTAAGGCTATATATGAGAAGCCTGAAGCCAACATCATAGTCAAAGGACAAAAACTGAAAGCATTCACCCCGAAATCAGGAACTAGACAAGACTGTCCACTCTCTCCACTCCTATTCAACATAGTGTTGGAAGTCCTAGCCACAGCAATCAGACAAGAAAAAGAAATAAAAGGCATCCAAATTGGAAAGAAGAAATAGAACTATTGCTATCTGCAGATGACATGATAGTATACCTAGAAAACCCTATAAACTCCACTAAAATACTACTCGATATAATAAGTGAATTTGGCAAATAGCAGGGTACAAAATAAATATACAGAAATCTAAGGCATTTCTCTACACCAACAATAAAATATCAGAGACAGAAGCAAAAAAGAAAATACCATTTACTATAGCAACAAGAAAAATAAAGTACCTGGGAATAAACTTAAGCAAAGAGATTAAAGACCTGTACACTGAAAATTATGCAACATTGAGGCAAGAAATTAAGGAAGATACAAATAAATGGAAGCAAATGCCATGTTCTTGGATGGGAAGAATCAACATCATCAAAATGGCCATACTACCCAAAGCAATTTACAGATTCGATGCAATCCTTATTAAAATACCAATGACATATTTCATTGACCTAGAACAAATACTCCAAAAATTCATATGGAACCAAAAAAGACCTCGAATACCAAAAGCAATCTTGAAACAGATGAACACAGCAGGAGAAATCACGATACCAGACATCAAACAATACTACAAAGCCACTGTGATCAAAACAGTCTGGTACTGGCATAAGAACAGACATATAGATCAGTGGAACAGAATAGAGAGTCCAGAAATAAACCCAGGTTTCTATGGTCAACCAATACTTGATAAAGGAAGAAGGAACATAAAATGGAGTGAGAAGAGCCTCTTTAACAAATGGTGCTAGGAGAACTGGACATTGACGTGCAGAAAAATGAAACTAGACCACCAACTTATACCACACACAAGAATAAACTGAAGATGGATCAAAGACTTAAATGTAAGCTGTGATACCATAAAAGTCCTAGAGGAAAACATAGGCTGAAAAATTTCAGATATCCCACGTAACAACATCTTCACCACTACATCTCTTAAGGTAAAAGAAATAAAGGAAAAAATAAACAAATGGGACTACATCAAACTATATAGTTTCTGTTCAGTAAAAGAAAACATCAGCAAGATGAAAAGGAAACGAACCATATGGAAAAACATATTTGCCAATGACATCACACACAGGGGACTGATCTCCAAAATATATAAAGAGCTTATACGACTCAACAACAAGAAAACAGACAGCCCAATTTAAAAATGGGCAAAGGACCTGAACGAACACTTCTCTGAAGAGAACATACAGAAGGTCCATATACATGAAAAAATGCTCAACATCATTGGCCATCAGAGAGATGCAAATAAAAACCACAATGAGATACCACTTACGCCTGTCAGAATGGCCATCATCAACAAACAACAAATGCTGGCTAATATGTGGAGAAATGGGAACCCTACTGCACTGTTGGTGGGAATGCAGACTAGTGCAGCCACTATGGAAAACAGTATGGAATTACCTCAAAAAACTAAAAATGGAACTGCCTTTTGAACCAGCCTTTCCACTGTTAAGATTATACCTGAAAAATTATAAAACCCTAATTCAAAAAAACTTATGCACCCCTATGTTCATAGCAGCCCTGTTTACGATAGCTATGTACTGTAAACGGCCTAAGTGCCCATCTGTAGATGAGTGGATCGAAAAACTGTGGTACATTTACACAATCGAATACTATGTAGCAGAAAGAAAGAAGGAACTCCTGCCATTTGCGACGACATGGATGGAACTAGAGAGAATTATGCTTAGTGAAATAAGCCAGGCAAAGAAAAAAAAAACAACCATATCATATCACCTAATACAGAAAACTAAAGAACAGCACAAAGTAACTAACTAAATAGGACAAAGAGTAGAATAGTAGTCAATATGTGGGAGGGGGCAGGGAGAGAAGGGGTATAAGTAAGGGAATGGTTAAGTTAAGGAACGTGTATAAATCACTCATGGACATGGACAACGGGGAGGTAAATGATTGCGGGAGAAGGGATGGGTTGGGTGGGGGGGAGCAATAGGGGAAAAATGGAACAACTGTAATTGAAAATCAAAAAATAAAAGAAAAAAAATAAAATTTTGAAGTATTTCTTCTAGGTCTGTGAAATATTTCACTGGTCTTTTAAGAGGGATTGTGCTGAATCTATAAATTGCTTTAGGTAGCATGAGTATTTTAATGATGTTGATTCTTCCCATCCATGAACATGGCTTATGCTTATATTTATTTGTATCTTCCTGAATTTATTTCTTCAGTGTTACATAGTTTTCTGAGTACAGGTCTGCTATCTTCTTGGTTGTTTATTCCTAGGTAATTTATTTTTTTGTTGTTGCTATAGTAAATGAGATTTTTTCTAGTTTCTACCTGTGATATTTTATTGTTAGTTTACAGAAATGCCTTCAATTTCTGAATTTTGATTTTGTACTCTGCTGTTTTGCCATATTCACTCATTAGGTTGAATAGTTTTTTAGTGGACTCTATATGGTTTTCTGTATACACTATCATGTCATCTGCTAATAATGATAGTTTTACGTCCTCTTTCTTTATTTGGATTCCTTTTATTTCTTTTTCTTGTCTGATTGCTGTGACAAGAACTTCCAAGGCTATGTTGAATAGGAGTGGAGAGAGAGTACATCCTTGTCTTTTTCCTGATCTCAGGGAGAACGCTTTCAGTTTTTGCCCATTGAGTATGATGTTGGCTTCAGGTTTCTCCTATATGGCGTATATGATATTGAGGTATGCTCCCTCTATTCCCATTTTGATGAGTGTTTTTATCATACATGATAAAAACAGGGCGGGGTGGGAAGGCAGTGGGCGAAAGTGCCTTTCTGTGTACATTCTTCAAGAAAATAACTCATTAAAAAAATTATATATATATATATATATATATATATATATATATATATATATAGAGAGAGAGAGAGAGAGAGAGAGAGAGAGAGAGAGAGAGAGAGAGAGAGAGAGAGACCCCTGGCTGGTTTGGCTCAGTGGATTGAGCGTCGGCCTGCGAGCTAAGTGTCGCTGGTTCGATCTTCCAGTCAGGGCACATCAGAGAAGGAAAACTCTGACTCCAAAAAACCTCCGCTGCCTTGTGGCATACCTCTTCAGGGGAAAGGCTAAGGGACTAAACCCCGACAGAAAATCCGGAGCCGGAGTCCCTAAGGCGGTTCGACATTGTAGTCAACACCGGCAACTCCTGCGGCGCACCTGAAGCCAAGCTGTATTGACTCCGTCTTTCCCTTGGACCCTTCAGCTGTGAAGAGAGGGGGGTCTGCTGCATGGGCAACAGCAGACCCTCCATATCACCCTGCCCAGGCTCTGTAGCTTCAGCTTCACTGGAGAGGACACTCCAGCATCATCGCAAGATGTCGATTCAACACAGGAGGAGACAGATACCGTGTCACTCCCGAGTCGGACTGCACAGCCCTTCTCGGCGGTGCAGATAGACTCTTAAGAAGCTACACCATCGTCTCTCGAGATGGATGGCTGCGGACGATAGAGAGAGAGAGAGAGAGAGAGAGAGAGAGAGAGAGAGAGAGAGAGAGAGAGAGAGAGAGAGACTGCTTCTTGCTTCTTAGAGCCAGATGGCACTGCTCTCCACCCCTGACTCCACTCAGGGGAAACCTAAGGGCACTAAAAAATCTTTACACAATGTCAGCCACAGCCCAGGGTGCCAAACCAGCCAGAACTCACGTCTCGGCCTTTTTTCTTCTGCGAACCTCAGGAGAGAGGTCGTTCTGATATAGTCTCCTCTGCTGCCAGCAGTGCCATGGCTCAACTTCTGCTCGTACCCATATGTTAACTGAAATTCTCTGTTATTAATTATCCTAAGCTACAAACAAGTCTTGGGACCAAGCAAGGGCAGCCTTCCCTCACTCCTCTGCCATCTTTGATATCCTTTCCTTATATTCTTACTATTAATAATATTTATTACAACATAAGATTAATCTGGTGCTAACATGAAAACTCTCTTTCTGAGTATAAAAGCCATTTTCAATGTGATAAGCATAATGAATGATTAAGAATAATATGGAAGAAAATATTTTTATTGGAATGAAAGAAAATATGCCTGTGCATTTTATTTAAAACACTGAGAAAAAAAAATTGTCTCTCTGATTTAATAAAAAAACTTCTAATGAGCAATCTAAACTTGATTAATGAACTAGAATCTAGGTTTTTGTAACAATTTACTTGGTTAACCCCATTTTGTTAGATTATTACTACACTGCATTTAAATTTTGTTGTCTTATCTTCATCATTTTATCACTTGCAGTCTACTTATCACGTTCAAAGTGTAGTATTCTTTTGTTAAAACATTAATTTCCTTTTTAATTAAAGTTTCATATGTTTTGTAGCACTATTGAATATTGCTGTTCTGGAGGTTCTTGGCAAGTCCACTCGGTCACATGTAACCTTTGCTGAAGTGCTTTTCCTGGAATGTGTCATTGTTACTAAACAGCAAGTGTGGTTCTGCTGCCTGCTGCCACCCTGTAGGCAAAATTCCAGAGAGAAAGATTTGGTGGTAAATTAGAAGAGTCTTTATTCAAAAGCAGTTACTTAAGCCTATCAAGTCATAGTTTGAATTACTGAGGTCCATCAATCAAGGCTAAACTCTAACACCTGGGTACTCCTATATTTTTCCTTGTTAGTTTCTACAGGGTTAGTTTACAAACTAAAACAACATAATACACAAAATCTACACAATTCTGGAAGAATGGCAGGCTTCTGACTCAGAGCCTATTACCACTAGAACACCTAAAGAATAAACCTCCACCCGCTGCCAGGCCAGCATGCTATTAGCCTGTGCCTGAGTTCCTATCCATGCAAAATACCATACATTGGGATATGCAGGCAGCTGCGGCTTGATCATCTGTTGAATAGCTTATGACTGACTTGGGAGAAAAGTAACTGGTTATTTTAATTTTGTTTATAAGTTTCTTAATAGAAATGTAATCCATTTCTACCTTTTCAAAAATACCTATCCTTTATAATATTTTTTATATTGTTCTTTTACCATTGTCCCATTTTTTCCACCACTGCTTTTTCCTGCCCTGCGCCCCCCTCAACAGTCAATCCTTGCCATGTTGTTCATTTTCATGGTTCATTTATACATGTTCCTAGACTAGATCCTTCTGCTTCTTTCCCCCCTTCCCCCTCTCCATTCCCTTCTGGTCATTGTCAGTCTGTTCCTTGTTTCCATGCCTCTGGTTCTATTGTTCTCATTTGTTTGTTTTGTCCATTAGGTTCCTGTTATAGGTAAGATCATACAGTATTTGTCTTTCACCATCTGGTTTATTTCACTCAGCATAATACTCTCCAGTTCCATCCATGCTGTCACAAAAAGTAGGAGTTCCTTCTATCTTTCTGCTGCATAAGTTTTCCATTATATAAATATATCACAGCTTTTTGATCCTCTAATAAAAAAACTAAAAGATTTTTAGTGTTTTAATATTTTCTTTTTATGCATTCCAATATATTTCTCCTTAGGTTTGTCCCTATATATTTTAGAATTTAATAAAAATAAAAGAACTGTTCAATTGTTTTTCTAATGCATTGTTGTGCATATAAGAGAAGCTATTGTTTATTTCTAAAAATGTTCTAACCAATTTCTTCCTGAAATGTCCTTGTCTAGCAATTTCTTAGTCAATTCTCTTATTGCTTACAAATTCCTGACCAAGGGCAAAGATTAACTATGGGAGCATGAGAATGGGCACGTAGGGTGGTGGGGAGCAACAAGGGAAAAGTTGGGACAACTGTAATAGAGCATCAGTTAAAAAAAGGACAAAAAATAAAAAAGTAGACTAAATGATTAAATATGAATATGCCCTATAAAAATCATGATAAGTTTGACATTTGTTTTATAGCTATTATAACTCTTTCCTAATAATACTGACTGGAAATTGTTTAATATCAATAGTGATTTTAGCATCCTTATATTAATTCTGTTGTTAGTTGAAATATATGTACAACTAATATTTTACTATCATGCATGATGCATTATAGGGGCACTTTGGTGGATAACTGAATATGATTCATGCAATTTAAGTATTTGTCTAACAAAATTTTATTAAGATTTTTATGATGAGTAAGAATGGAAGTTTACAAGATGTCTTTTCAAAATTTATGAAAATCCTCAAATGGATTATCTCTTTCAGTCATTTAGTGTGATGAATTATATTAATAAATACCCTAATAGAGAACTGTTATTATTTTCACTTGGTTGTCTTGTATTTTTCTTTTAGAATATTGATGAATTCCACTTGATACTACTTTCTTTAGGGGATTTGATTTGAAATTCAAGTGTGATTGGTGTATAGTATTTTTTAAGTATATTTTATAGATCATGCTGTTATAGAAGTCCTACTTTTTTCCCATTTGCTACCCTCTGCCCAGTACCCCCCTTTCCCTCCAGCAATCCCATCCCCCTTAGTTCATGTCCATGTTCATGGGTCGTGCATATAGGTTCTTTGGCTTACCCTTTTCTATATTATTTTTAACTTCCCCCTGTTTATTTTGTACCAACCAATTAAGCTTCTTAATCCCTGCACCATTTACCCATTTCTCTCCCTTCCCCATCCCAGCTAATAACCATCCAAATTATCCCCATACCTTTGATTCTGTTTCTATTCTGGTTTGCTTAGTTGGATTTTGTTTTTATTTTTTAGATTCAGTTGTTGATAGTTCTGACTTTGTTGTCATTTTAGTGTTCATAGTTCTGATTTTCTTTTTCTTAAGGAAGTTCCTTTGATATTTCATTTTATAATGGCTTGGTGATGATGAATTCCTTTAGCTTTACCTTGTCTGGGAAGCACTTTATCTGCTCTTCCATTCTAAATGATAGCTTTGCTAGATAGAGTAATCTTGGTTGTAGGTCCTTGCTTTTCATCACATTGAATACTGCTTGCCAGTCACTTCTTGCCTGCAAAGTGTCTTTGAGAAATCAGCTGATAGTCTTATAGGCACTCCTTTGTAGGCAACCCTCCACTTCTCTCTTGCTGCTTTTAGGATTCTCTCTTTATCTTTCACTCTTGGCGTTTTAATCATGTTGTGTCTTGGTGTGGCCATCTCTGGGTCCAGCTCGCTCGGCACTCTTCATGCTTGCGGGAATTGTATGTCTATTTCCTTTGTCAAATTTGGCACCCCCATGATTCAGATGTTGGCACATTTAAAGTTGTTCCAGAGATTCCCAAGCCTCTCCTCATTTTTTTTTCAATTCTTGTTTCCTCATTTTGTACTGGTTTTTTTTTTTCTTCCTTATGTTTTAAGTCATTGATTTGAACCCCAGCTTTCTTCCCTTCATCATTGGTTTTGTGTGGATTTTCTTTTGTTTCACTTAGCATAGCCTATAAATCTTCTCTTCTGCGCTTGCCATACTCCAGCATATCTGTCAAGCCTGTGAGCATCTTCATCACCAGTGTTTGCGATTTTGCGTCTATTAGGTTGGCTATCTCTGGGTCACTTAGTTCTCCCACTGGAACCTTGATCCATTCCCCCTTTTGGACCATATTTCCCTGTCTCCTCATCTTGACAGGCTCCTGTGTTTGTTTGTCTCTGTGTCTTAGGTAAAGCTGTCGCTCCTGTTATGTTGTAAGGGGTGGAGCCTTAGGGATTCATCATACAGGGCAACCTGTTTCACCATGTTGTAACGCTGTATGAGGGGGAGGGGGTCTGAGAGGGAACAATGTCGCTTTCTTAGCACTCATCCCTTTTCCAGGCACTTCTCCCACTTCCATATGGGACTGGTGCCTCTCTAGCTTTTTCCCTGGCTGCCATTCTCAGAGTGGATGAGTCTGAAGACCTTCTAGAACAGCGGTTCTCAACCTGTCAGTCATGAACCCTTTGGTGGTCGAATGACCCTTTCACAGGGGTCAACTAAGATCATGGGAAAACACATATATAATTACATATTGTTTTTGTGATTAATCACTATGCTTTAATTATGTTCAATTTGTAACAATGAAAATACATCCTGCATATCAGATATTTACATTATGATTCATAACAGTAGGAAAATTACAGTTATGAAATAGCAATGAAAATAATTTTATGGTTGGGGTGATCAACATGAGGAACTGTATTAAAGTGTCGTGGCATTACGATGGATAATAACCACTGTTCTAGAATCATGGGGGCCCTTTAAATAAGCAGACTCTGCTGAGAGACCAGCAGATTCTGCCTCCACCTCAACCCCCACTGGTTTGCACAGTCAGAAGCAATGAGGTTTGATTTTCTCCGGTGCTAGGACTGTCAGCTGCATGGTCTGGTGAGGAGCTGGGAACTTTCCCCACGTATCCCTCCTGACTTTTTAAAACATGTAACTGCGCTTTTTGCTGGCCTTCTGCTGCCATAACCACACCATGTCCTCTCTGCCCTGACTCAAACTCTTCTACCTGCCTGGATATTTCTTCTTTATATCTTTGTTTGTTGGACTTTGTGCAGTTTGATTTTCTGGAACTTCTGGTTGTTTCTAGTTTTGAGGTAGTAGTATTTCTTCTTAGTTGTGGAGGGAGATGTAGAGTGTCTGTCTATGCCTCCATCTTGGCCGGAAGTTGGTATGTAGTGTTTTTAATTGAATTTATTGAGGTGACATTGGTTAGTAAAATTATATATGTGTGTCCTCCTTGGAGAAGTGTCTGTTCAGGTCTTTTGCCCATTAGTAAATTGGATTGTTTGTCTTCCTGGTGTTGAGACATGTGAGTTTTTATATACTTTGTAGATCAAACCCTTGTTCAAGGTATCATTCGCAAATATGTTTTCCCATATGGTTGGTTCCCTTTTCATTTTGCTGATGTTTTCTTTAGTCATGCAGAAATTTTTTAAATTTGATTTAGTCCCAATGTTTATTCTTTTCTTTATATCCCTTGCCCTAAAAGATATATTGGTCAAAATATTGCTGTGTGGGATATCTGAAATTTGACTGCGTATGATTTCCTCTAGGACTTTTATGGTGTCACCGCTTTTGTTTAAGTCTTTCATCCATTTTTTAGTTTATTCTGCTTTATGGTGTAAATTGGCAGTAAAGTTTCATTTTATTGCATGTATCATTTCAGTTCTTCCAACAGCATTTATTGAAAAGGCAATTTTTACTCCATTTTATGCCCCTGCCCCCTCTGTCAAATATTAATTGATCATTGACATGGGTTTATTTCTGGGTTCTCTGTTTTGTTCCATTGATCTATACATCTGTTCTTATGTCAATACCAATCTGTCTTGAATACGGTGACCTTGAAATATAGTTTGATATATGGTATTGTGATCCTTTCTACTTTGTTGTCATTTCTCAACATTGATGAGGCTATTCAGGGTCATTTTTTGGTTTATATAAATTTTTAAAATATTTGTTCTAAATCTGTGAAATATGTCATTGATACTTTAATAGGTATTACATTGAATCTATTATTGCTTTTGGTAGAATGAACATTTTAATGATGTTAATGCTTCTAATTCATGAACACAATATATGTTTCCATAAGTCTGTATCTTCCTTAATTTCTTTCTTCAGTGTTCTTTAGTTTTCTGAGTACAAGACCCAGAGGCAATTAAAAGGATGCTCAACATCACTAGCCAGCAGAGAAATACTACACAGCAGAAAGAAAGAAGGAACTCCTACCTTTTGCAACAGCATGGGTGGAACTGAAGAGTATTATACTAAGTGAAATAAGACAGGCAGTGAAAGACAAATACCTTATGATTTCACCTATAAGAGGAACCTAATGAATTAAAGAAACAAAATGTATGCACCCCTATATTTATAACAGTGCTACTTACATTAACCAAGATTTGGAAACAGCCTAAAGGCCTATCTGTAGACGTAATAGATTTTTGTAGAACACTTCACCCAACAAGTGCAGAATATACATTCTTCTCACATACACATGAGAAATTTTTTTAAAACCTTCAATAAATTTAAGTATGGAAATAATAAAGTGCTTGTTTTCCAATTAGAATGTAATAGAGGTAGAAATTTAAAAAAAGGAAATTTGGGAAATTCATATATATGTGAAAGTTAAACAACACACTACCAAATAACCAATGTTTAAAAGAAGAAATCACAAAGAAACATAGAAAACACTTTGATACAAATGAAACAAAAAAACATATCATAAAAGTTGTGGTATGAGACTTCTAGTCAAGATGGAGGCATCGGTAGACATGCTTCATCTTCTTGTACAATCATAGAAAGAATTACAGCCAGATCTCAAAAAAAAAAAAAAAAAAAGAACAAACAGAAAATTCAGAAAACTGAGTTATATGGAAGTCTGACAACCAAGGATTTAATGAAGCTGCATCATCCAAGTGGGTACGAGGAGTAGAGTTGTGGAGGTGCAGTGGAGCGGTAGTGTGGCTTGGATAAACAGTGGTTACAGTGGCATGGACAGTCCCACACTCACATATGGTGGATAAAAATTGGAAGGGATACCCTGGGAGTAAGTAATCCCAGCTCCAGGTTGACCACACAGCCCAGGGTTCCAGCATCAGGAAGATAACTCCTGATTACCTCTGGCTGTAAAATCTATTGGGGTTTGGTCCAGCAGAAGGAAGTCATGGATTTTCACCACTTAAAGGGCCTTCATTGCCTTAGAACATACTCATGCACCAGGACAGCATCCAGAAAAGAACCAATCACATATGTGAAGTGGGTGAAGTGACTAGAAACAGGGCAAGTTCCAGGAAAATTGCCATAATCCAGGTAGCATCATTGTCCCTTCTTCAAATCCCCCACTACAAACAGAGCCACAGAGCAGCAAATATCATATCAGAGACTTCACCAACCTGGTTCACACAGGTTGCCCCGCCGTTGTATTTACCAAAGAATATGTTCCATCCAATTTATGAGTGCACTTTTCTACAACAGGACACACTACTAAGACAGAGTCAAAAAAGCTCTATCTAACACACAGAAACAAACACAAGGAGGCTGCCAAGTTGAGGAGGCAAGAAACATGACCCAAATGAAATCACAGACCAAAACCCCAGAAAAAAAACTAAACAAAATGGAGATAGCCAATATATCAGATGCAGAGTTCAAAACGCTGGTTGCCTGCTTGCTCCCATTGCAGAAGGACTTGGAATACAAACACAGAGTGGAGTGAGTGAGTGCAGATTTCAAATAAGGTAAACAGGGATGCGAGTGTGGGAGCAGTATGAAAGAGGGCAGAAAGCATGGCCCATACTCGCCAAGTGGAGTCACTGGGCTTTCCAGCCCAGCACCTCTGCTGCACTGCACCCAAGGGGGGAGCTACTGACTGGCTCATTAGCTGGGATCTGCTTGGAAACTTCCTACTGCCATAGGGACCCTGACCAGCAAAGTACCAGAGGGAGTCAGCAGTGTGCAACGAGGCTTTGCCAGGCAGGGACACAGCATGGTGCTGCAGCTTGGAGGCAACACAGAGCCTTTTTTGGAGGAGTAATAATGACTACCCAAGGCAAGGCAGTGACTATGGGCATGTGCACTGACTCGCCAGCAGAGTAGTATTCCTAGACAAGCCTGAGGAGTGCTGGAGGGTGCCAAAGGGACAGTGGGGAGGTGGCTCAACACTGTGCAGCTCAAAGCAGAGAGCTTCAGCAGGCCCAAGAGTGAGAAAATAGAAGCCTCAGAATCCAGTTAGATCTCCTCACACACAGACAGAAAGGAAGATTTGAAACCCATGGAATTTTGACCAGGGGCAGATCCAGAAAAAGAAGACAGCAACCAAAGGTTGTACTGGGGAAAATCTCTTTCTTTCATCTGTTTCCTACCTTCTCTCACTCTTATTCTTCTTCTCTAATTTTTTTGTCTGTTTTGTTTATCCTCCCTCTCACACTAAATATATAGCATATTACTGCTATATGAACCTAATACTATACACTTCCAATTTCTCAGATAATTCTGCATTCTTCTTTCCCTTTTTCAACATAGAATGTAGATAGTTCTTACTGTATCCCATAGCCTTGACCCTACTTACTACTATTATTATTCTACCATCTTCCCTATCAAAAATAATCTTTCATTCAGTTAACAAACTCCTATCTGTATTTCATATAGTATAATAATCTTAATCTCTTTACATCTATATTAAGTCTGGCTTATTTGCTACTGATAGTGTGACTGTGGGTGGGGGATGTTTTTGAGGGTGTAGGTTTCTTGCCTGGGTTGTGTGTTTATGTTTTAACAGCATCTCCACAAAATAACTCAAGACAAGGTGGCCAGAGTGACTCTCAGTCAACTAGCCAGAGGTAAGGTTCTACCAAAGAGTAACTGAAATACAACCAACAGCTTAAACAAATGGCACAAAGGGCATCCCAAGAGCATCAAGCTCAGGAGCTCAAAGAGTCTGCACCACTGAATCCCCCAGGTCTGCCATACAGAATATCATACCATGAAGGTGGGAAATAAAAGCAGACAAATTTAAGAAAGAAAAACAAAAAAGAAGCATCCAATATGGGGAGACATAGGAACAACCTTCCAATGAAAGGAAAAGAGGAATCTCAAGAAAGAGAACTACACTATTCCCTCACATATTGTGAGTATTAGATTCCAGTCCCCCCCCCAGCAAGGTAGGAACCTTATATTTATTCTACACTCTTAAACCTACAAAACTTTAACAACATAGGTATATAGTACTGCAAAATCCCACAGTATAGCGAAAAATCCGTGATAAATAATTAAATATAATATTTTTAGAAATCCCGCGATACAGTGAGGCCACGATAAGTGAACCGCGATATAGTGAGGGACAACTGTAGATGAAAAAGAGGTAAGTAAACAGTAAGACATGGAATTCAAAAGAACGGTTTTAAGGAAGCTCAATGAACTTCACAAACTCAGAGAAAACTACAGCGAAATCCAGGGGAACTATGAAGAACTCCAGGGAAACTACAAAGGATTCCATGGAAGCTACAAGGAACTTACTGAGAAATGCACCAGCTTAAAAAAGGTCATAGACACTATGAATAAGTACCAGAAAAAAATGAATACAATTTCTGAATGGAAGAACACAGCAGAAGTAATCAAAAGCAGGCTAAATGAAGCAGAGGATTGGATCAGTGAGATAGAGGACAATGTAGAAAAAAATTCCCAGACAATACAACAAAATAAAAAAAGATTAAAAAAGAATGAAGAGGGTTTAAGAGAACTGCAGGACAACGTGAAACAAAACAATATCCATATCATAGGGATACAAGAAGGAGAAAAAGAGGAGCAAGGAATGGAAAACCAGATTGAAAAAGTAATGACAGAAAATTTTCCTAAATTGATGACAGAAAAAGTCATGCAAATTCAGTTAGCATATAGGGTCCCAATGAAGATGAAACCAAAAAAGCCCACTCCAAGGCACATCATAATTAAAATGGCAACATTCACATTCATGTCAGGGCCTTGTCGAACAAAGGGGCAGATCTGAGTCATGGAGATGAGTCCATATGGGAAAGCTGCGACAGAACTGCAGACTCGGTGGGGACCCCAAGAAGACAGGTGGCACACGCCCCTGCACTTTGGGCATTCGCACCAAGGCCCTACCAAACAAAGCGCCAGATTTGAGCCACAGAGAGGGGCCTATATGGGAAAGCTGCAGAGAAACTGCAGACAAAATAGAGGCTCCAGGCAGGCAGGTGGTGCTTGAACCAGTGCTTCAGCTCGGGAATGGAGACAGGACTGGAGGCTGAGCAGAGATTATTGGCATGCACATGTTGGCTCACCAGCAGAACAGCATTGCTAGACAAGCCTGAGGAGGGCTGAGGGTGCCGCAGGACCAAGAGGGAGGGGACTCAACTAAGTGCAGCTCACAGCAGAGCTGCGGCAGGCCCACGAGCGAGAGACTAGCAACCCCAGAATCAAGCTGGATCTCCTCACAGCCAGCCAACCAGAAAAGATTTGAAACCCATGGAACATTGACCAGGGCGGATCCAGAAAAGTAAGATTGCACTCAAAGTTTGAACTGAGTAAGAACTCTTTTTTCTTCCTTCTTTTTCCTTCCCTTTTTTCTTTCTTTCTTTTTTTAAAACTCTTTCTTTAATCTCCTTCTTATTTTCCCTTCTATCTTTCTTCTTTAATTTGTGTTTCTTTGTTTGTCTGTTTTGTTTATCCTCCCTCTCACACTAAACATATAGCATATAACTGCTATATAAATCTGATACTATACACTTCCACTTTCTCACCTCATTCTGTATTCTTCTCTCACTTTTTAAACATACAATGTAAATACTAGTTACTGTTTCTCATAGCCTTGATCCTATTTGCTACTATTATTATTCTATCATCTTTCTCTCAAAAACCATCTTTCTTCCATTTGAAGCAACTCTTATCTGTTTCTTCTATAGTATAATAGTCTTAACCTCTCTACACTTATATTAATACTGGATCATTTGCTGCCGATAGTGGGATAGTGGATGGGGAATATTTATGAGGGTGTGGGTTTCTGGCCTGGGTTGTGTGTTTATGTTTTAACAGCATCTCCAAAAAAGAACTCAAGACAAGGTGGGAGAGCGACTCTCAGTCAACTAGCCAGAAGGAAGAATCCACCAAAGATAAACTTAAATACAACCAGACAGCTTAAACAAACAGCATAAAGGGCATCCCCAAGAGCATCAGGCTTAGGAGATCAAAGAGACTGCACCCCTGAATCCCCGAGGTCTCCTATACATAATCCCATATGATCAAAGCGGGATATCAAAACAGACAAATCCAAGACACAAATACAACCAAGAAGCATAAAACATGGGAAGACACAGAAACGATCTCCCAATGAAAGAAAAATAGGAATCCATAGAAAGAGAGATAGATGGAATAGACATAAGCCAACTATCAGACATGGAATTCAAAAGAATGATTGTTAAAGAAGCTCAATGACCTTGACGATCGCAAAGAAAACTACAACACACTCCAGGAAAATTACCAGCAACTCCAAGGTATCTACAAAGAATTTCAGGGAAGCTACAAGAAACTTCTGGAGAACTACTGTAGCATTAAAAAGACATAGAATCTATTAATAAGAACCAGGATTAAATGAAAAATACAAAATCCGAACTGAACAACACAGTGGAATCGATCAAAAGCAGGCTAAACAAAGCAGAGGATCAGACCAGTGAGTTAAAGAACAATGTAGATAAAATTCTCAAACTATACAACAAAATGAAAAAAGAGAAAATGAATGAAGACGGCTTGAGAGAACTGCAGGACAACATGAGACGAAACAAAATTAGAATCATGAAGATACAATAAGGAGAAGAAAGGAGGAAGGGATAGAAAACTTGATAGAAAAAGTAATGACAGCAAATTTTCCTAACCTGATGAGAGAAAAAGTCATGCATGTCCAGAAAGAACAGACGGTCCCAACGAAGCTGAACCCCAAAAGGCCCACTCCAAGGCACATCATAATTAAAATGGCAATATTCAAAGACAAAGCAAGAATTTTAAAAGCAGCAATAAAAAAACAGCAAATAACATACCAGGGAGCTCCGATAAGGCTATCAACTGATTTCTCAACAGAAACACCACAAGCAAGAAATATTTGAAGCAATAAAAAACAAAGGTCTGCAACCAAGACTACTCTACCTAACAAGATTGTCTTTCAAAATGGAAGGTGAAAAGAAGTTTCTCAGACAAAGGAAGACTAAAAGAATACATTTCCACCAAACCCACATTGCAAGAGTTGCTAAAGGGAATGCTTTAAAATAAGATGAAAAATAGAGAGGGAGAGGAACATCGGTACAAAAGGAAATGAATAAATTCCTGTCAATAATAACCTGAAAAGTAAATGGATCAAGTGTTCTAATCAAAAAACATAGGTTAGGAGAATAAAAATGAAAACAGAAACTAAATGTGGGCTCTCTACAAGAGACACACCTCAAAACAAAAGGTTTACACAGAATGAAAGTGAAAGAATGAAAAAAATTATTCCAAGCAAATGAACACAAAAAAACGCTGGGGTAGCAACGTATATCAGACAAAACAGATTTCACAGCAAATGCCATAAAAAGAGTCAAATAAGGGCATCTCATAACACTTAAGGTGAAAATCCATCAAGAAGATATAACGCTGGTAAATACATATGGACCCAATATAAAAGCACCAAAATGTATAAGGAAAATATTGGAAGACTACAAGAAGGATATCAACAGCAAGACACTCATAGTAGGGAATTTTAACACTCCATTATCAATAACGGACATATCTTCAAAGCAAAGAAACACCAAGAATATTGAGGCATTGAACAACACTCAGGATCAAATGGACTTAGCTGATATATATTGAATTTTTTCACCCCAAAGAAGAAAAATTTACTTTCTCTTCAAGTGCACATGGAACATTTTCAAAGATAGACCACATGGTAGGACACAAAATAAGCCACAACGAATTCAAAAAAATTGAAAGTATATCAAGCGTCTTCACATAACACAATGCCTTTTAACTAGAAATCAAACTCAAGGAAAAAAACTCAAAGACATTCTACTCATGGAGAATGAATAACATGATATTAAATAATGGATGGTTAACAATGACATCAAGGAAGAAATCAAGAAGTTTCTGGAAACTAATGATAATGAACACACAATAACCCAAAACCTATGTGACACAGAAAAAGCAATCCTGAGAGGAAAGTTCATAGCAATACAGACCTGCCTGAAAAGGATATAAGAATCTCCAATAAGAAATCTAACCCTACACCTACAAGAACTAGAGGAAGAACAACAAATAAAATCCAGAGCGGGTACAAGGAAGGAAGTCATCAAGATTAGAGCAGACTTAAATGACAGAGAGAGAGACTAAACAAACAATTCAAAAGATCAACAAAGGTAGGTTCTTTGAAAAGATAAAGAAAATTGAAAAGCTTTCAGCCATGCTCATCAAGAAAAAAAGAAGACCCAAATAAACAAAATGTGAAATGAAAGAGGAGAAATCACAACCGATATCACAGAAATACAAAGGATTTTAAGAAATTACTACAAACAACTTTATGGCAAGAAAGTTCACAAACTAGAGGAAATGGACAAAATTTCTAGAAACATATAATCTTCCAACACTGAATCAATAAGCAGTAGAAGTAGAAAGCATGTACAGAACGGTAACAGAGTGAAATTGAAACAATAATAATAAAAAAAAAAACTCCCAGCACACAAAAGCCATGGACCAGCTTGCTTCACAGATGAATTAAAAAAAAAATAGTGAATAACTAACACCTATCATTCTCAAACTATTCCAAAATATCCAAGAAGAGGGAAGACCCCCAAACTCTTGCTATGAAGTATTACCCTAATTCCAAAACTAGGTCAAGACATAACAAAGAAAGAAAACTATAGGCCAATATCACTGAAGAACAGCGATGCTAAAATCCTCAGCAAAATATTGGCAAACTGGATCCAGGAACACATTAAAAAGATCATACATCACAATCAAGTGGGATTCATTCCAGCGATGCAAGGATGGTTTAATATTCACAAATCATTAAATGTAATACACCACACAAACAAAGTGAAAGACAAAAATTACATGATCATATCAATAGATGCAGAAAAAGCATTTGATAAAAGACAACACCCACTTATGATGAAAACACTTAGCAAAATGGGAATAGAGGGAGCATACCTCAACATCATAAAGGCCATATATGAGAAACCTGAAGCCAACATCATACTCAATGCACAAAAACTAAAAGAATTCCCCCTAAGATCAGGAACAAGGCAAGGATACCCACTCTCTCCACTCTTATTCAACACTGTGTTAGAAATTCTAGCCACAGCAATAAGATAAGAAAAAGAAATAAAAGGCATCTAATTTGGAAAAGGAGAGGTAAAAGTGTCGTTATTTGCAGACGACATGATAGTGTACATAGAAAACTCTATAGACTCCACCAAAAAGCGACTCGACATAATAAGTGAATTATTTTGCAAAACAGCATGGTACAAAGTCTATATTCAGAAATCAAAGGCTTTTCTGTACACCAACAATAAAATATCAGAGATAGAAACTAGAAAAAAATCTCATTTACTAAAGCAACAAGAAAAATAAAATACCTTGAAATAAACTTAACGAAAGGAAAAAGACCTGTACTTGGCAAACTACATAACACTGAAGAAAAAAATTAAGAAAGATACAAATAAGTGGAAGCATATACCATGTTCATGGATGGGAAGAATCAACATCATTAAAATGTCAGTACTACTCAAAGAAATTTACAGATTCAATGCAATCCCTATTAAAATACCAATGAAATATTTCACAGACCTAGAACAAGTACTTCAAAAATTTATATGGAACCCAAAAAAGATCCTGAATAGCCAAACAGTCTTGAGACAGAAAAACACTGTAGTGGAAATCACAATACCTGACATCAAAATATACTACAAAGCCACTCTAATTAAAATAGCCTGGTACTGTCATAAGAATAGATGTATAGATCAATGTAACAGAATAAACCCCGGTCTTTATGATCAAATAGTATTCAACAAAGAAGTAAGGAACATAAAATGGAGTGAGAAGTGCCTCTTCAACAAATGGTGTTGGGGGAACTGGACAGGGACGTGCAAAAGAATGAAACTAGATCACAAACTTATACACCCCCCAGAATAAACTGGAATGGATCGACAACTTAAATGCAAGCCTTGACACCATAAAAGTCACAGAGGAAAACATAGGCAGAAAAATTTCAGATATCCCACATAGCAATATTTTCACTGATACATCTCCTCAGGCAAGGGAAATAAAGGAAAGAATAAACAAACAGGACTACATCAATCTAAACAGTTTCTGCTCAGCAAAAGAAAACATCAGCAAGATGAAATGGGAACCAACTATTTGGAAAAACATATTTGCCAATGATAATTCAGACAAGGGGTTGATCTCCATAACATATAAAGAACTTACACATCGCAATGCAAAGAATCCGAAGAACCCAATTAAAAAATGGGCAAAGAACCTGAACAAATAGTTCACCAAGGAGGTTACTTAGAGGATCCATTGTCATATGAAAGAATGCTGAACATCATTAGCCATTAGAGAGATGCAAATAAAAACCACAATGGGATACTACTTTATACCAGTCAGAATGACCATCATCGACAAACCAAAAAACAAGTGCTAGTGAAGATGTGGGGAAATGGGAACTCTAGTGCACAGTTGGTGGGAATGTAGACTGGTGCAGCTACTATGCAAAACAGTATGGAATTTCCTCAAAAACTAAAAATGAAACTGCCTATTAAACCAGTGATTCTACTGCTAGGATTATACCTGAAGAATCCTGAAACCCCAATTCAAAAGAACTTAAGCACCCCTATGTTCTTTGCAGCACTGTTTACAATAGCTAAGTGCTGGAAACAGCTTTAGTGCTTATCTGTAGATAAGTAGATGAAAAAACTATGGTACATTTACAAAATGGAATACTATACAGCAGAGAGAAAGAAGGAACTCCTGCCATTTTCGACATCATACATGGTATGAAAGAGAATTATCCTTAGCAAAATAAGCCAGACAATGAAAGAAAAATACCATATGGTATCACCTGATACAGGAGACTAATGAACAATACAAACAAACAAAATTGAACAGGGAAGAAAATAATAGTTATCAGGAGGGGAGGAGTAAGAGAAGGGGAGTAAGTGTGAGAAGGCTTTAGTAAAGGAACTAGTATAAATAACCCATAGACATGGACAACCAGGTGGGAAATGAGTGTGGGAGAAGGGCTGGGCTCTATGGGGGGAGCATTGGGGGGAAAATGGGACAACTGTAATAGAAAAACAATGAAATGAAATTAAAAAAAAAAACCACTGTTGATAAGGATGCTCAGAGAACTTATATAGTACAGCAAAAGATTAAGGAAGAAATGAAGTTTACAGAAAGAGTCGTCGTCGGCAGCCGTCCATCTCGAGAGACGATGGTGTAGCTTCTTAAGAGTCTATCTGCACCGCCGAGAATGGCTGTGCAGTCCGACTCGGGAGTGACACGATATCTGTCTCCTCCCGTGTTGAATCGACATCTTGCGATGAGGCTGGAGTGTCCTGTCAAGTGAAGCTGAAGCTACAGAGCCTGGGCGGGGTGATATGGAGGGTCTGCTGTTGCCCATGCAGCAGACCCCCCCTCTCTTCGCAGCTGAAGGGTCCAAGGGAAAGACGGAGTCAATACAGCTTGGCTTCAGGTGCGCCGCAGGAGTTGCCAGTGTTGACTATAACGTCAAACCGCCTTAGGGACTCCGGCTCCGGATTTTCTGTCGGGGTTTACTCCCTTAGCCTTTCCCCTGAAGAGGTATGCCACAAGGCAGCGGAGGTTTTTTGGAGTCAGAGTTTTCCTTCTCTGTAACCAAGATTACTTTATCCAAAAAAGCTATCATTTAGAATGGAAGGGCAGATAAAGTGCTTCCCAGACAAGGTAAAGCTAAAAGAATTCATTATCTCCAAGAAATTATCACATTAAATGTTAAAGGAACTTATTTAAGAAAAAGAAGATAAAAACTATTGTAATAAGTGGAAAAACAACAAAGTACCTCTCAAACTTAAAGTAGAAAATTATAAGCTACCCTCATGAACTATCTGTCCCCTGCCCCAGATGGAACTAGAGTTAGGCACCCATGAAACAAACATTGCCTTCAGTCTCGCAGAACCTGAGCCAACACCTGTGCTAAAACAGAGTATTCATCACTGGCCATGTACCTGATCATGAATTTCCCTATTGTCAGAGGCAACTGAGGTATAGCTGCCAGCACCCATCTGAGAACTGGTTTCTCCTCCCTTAAGCATATCCCAGGAGCAAGGGCCATAAATCTCCTGGACTTTCTGTTCCCACAGCAAGCATTCTTAACCAGAGGGCATTGTTATTTCATCTACATTCTGGACTCTGGAACTGACTACCACATTGACTCAGTAGAACCTATCAGTTTTAGACATCTCACACTTAGAATGTAACTCTGTACTACCCAGCCAATGGAGAGACAGGAGAGGGCACCCTGCGTTAGAGCTAAAATACTCCTGTCTGTCTTGACAATGGTGTGCCAGCCTCTGGCTGTGCACCTGTTTCTGCAGAATTGTGAATAAATGCCTCGCTTAGCTGCTGAAGTCCTGTGTCCCAGTGTCATTGTGAGCATTTCTCACGCTATGAACATTGAAATGACAACAAACTTACAACTATCAACAACTTAATCTAAAAAACAAAAATAAAAACAAAGTAAGCAAACAGCCAGAATAGGAACAGAATCATAGGTAGGGGGATCATTTGGAGGGTTACCAGTAGGGAGGGAGAAGGGGGAGAATTAGGGAAATGGTACAGGGATTAAGAAACATTGGGACTTTTGACCAAGATGCAGACCAAGACAGACACACTGCATCTCCCTCCACAACTTCCTCAAAACTAGAGACAACCAGAAGTTCCAGAAAATGAAGCTGCATGGAAGTCCAACAGACAAAGAAATAAAGAAGAAATACACATCCAGATAGGTAGGAGGGGCAGAGCAAGGGCAGAGAAGACACAATGCTGTGGTGGCAGGGCAGCAGTGGCAGCAGCTGCAGGCCAGCAGAATGTGTGGTCTCACCTTTTAAAAACTAGGGAGGGACACCTCGGGAGCATTCCCAGCACCAGAACAGACTGCAAAGCTCACGGTCTCAGCAACAGGGAAAACAAAGCCTCATTGCTTCTGACTGTAAAAACCAGATGAGGTTGGGGTGGAGGAAGAAACTGCTGGTCTCTTAGTAGAGTTTGTTTTTATAAAGGGCCTCCATGGTCCTAGAATGTCCACAGACCCACCCACTCTGGGAACAATTCCCAGGACAACAGTTAGAGAGGTGCCAGTCCCATATGGAGGTGGGAGAAGTGCCTGGAAAAGGGGCAAGTGCTAAGCAAGCAACATTGTTCCCTCTCATATTCCTCCCCCACATACAGTGCCACAACATGGTGAAACAGGTCACCCATTACTGACAAATACCTAAGGCTCTGCCCCTTACAACATAACAAATGTGACAGCTCTACCTAAGACACAGAGGCAAATAAACACAGGAGCCCGTCAAGATGAGGAGACAGAGTTATGGCCCAGAAGACGGAATGGATCAAAGTTCTAGTGGGAGAACTAAGCAAGGAGGAGATAGCCAACATCACAGATGAGAAGACAGCCAACCTAACAGATTTAGAGTTCAAAACACTGGTGATTAAGATGCTCACAGGCTTGACACATATGCTTAAGTACAGCAAATGCATAAGGGAATAATTGAAGGCTATGCTAAATGAAATGAAGGAAAGTCCACACAAAACCAATGGTGAAGGGAAGGAACGGGTACAAATCAGTGATTTGGAACCTAAGGGGGGAAAAAAAACCAAACAGTCAACTAGTACAGAATGAGGAAACAAGAATTGAAAAAACTTAAGAGAGGCTTAGGAACTTCTGGGACAACTTTAAACATGCCAACATCTGAATCATAGGGGTGCCAGAAAGAGAAAAGGAAGAGCAAGAAATTGAAAGCTTATGTGAAAAAATAATGAAGAAAAACTTTTCAAATTTGGTGAAGGAAATAGACATACAAGTCCAGGAAACACAAAGAGTCTCAAACAAGCTAGACCCAAGGAGGACCACACTAAAACACATCATAATTAAAATGCTAAAGGTGAAAGATAAAAAGAGAATCTTAAAAGGTGCAAGAGAATTCAATGTGATGAAAAACAAGGACCCACAACCAAGATTACTCTATCCAACAAAGCTATCATTTAGAATGGAAAGGCAGATGAAGTGCTTCCCAAATGAAATGAAGCTAAAGGAGTTCATCATCACCAAGTCATTATTATCTGAAATGTCAAAGGGACTTACTTAAGAAAAAGAAGATCAAAATTATTAACATTAAAGTGACAACAAACTGACAACTATCAACAACTTAATCTGAAAAATAAAAACAAATTCCAAATAAGCAAACCAGAATAGGAAAAGAGTCATAGGTATGGGGATTATTTAGAGAGTTATCAGCTGGGAAGGGGAAAGGAGAAAAATGGGGAAATGGTGCAGGGATTAAGAAACGTAATTGGTTGGTACAAGATAGACGGGTGGGAGGTAAAAATAATTTAGGAAAGCGTGAACTCAAAGAACTTATATACATGACCCATGGACATGTACTAAGGGGGGTGGGATTGCTGGAGGGAAGGAGGGTACTGGGTGGTTGGGAGCAAAGGGAAAAAAATTGGGACTACTGTAACAACATAATAACTAAAATATACTTTTAAAAAAGAAGCATTGTTAGGAACAAAAGAGACGGGGATGTTAAGCGAGTACAAGAAAGAGAAAAGCCAAAGAACTTACATGCACTACCTGTGGACATGAACTAAAGGGAGGATTGCTGGATCGAACAGGGTTACCAGGGGAGAAAAGGGGGGAAAGTTGGGACAACTATAACCTCATCATTTATAAAATATACTTTACAAAGTATGGTGTGAAGCTAAAACAATGCTTAGAGGAATATTTACATTTGTAAATGCAGGTAGTTAAAGGACTATCTCAGGCCCTGGCTGCTGTGGCTCAGTGGATTGAAGGTCAGTCTGTGAGCCAAGCGTCGCTGATTCGATTCTCAGTCAGGGCACATTATTAGGTTGCACGTCAGGTCCCCAGCTGGGGGCGCAAGTGAGAGACAACCACACAGTGATGTTTCTCTCCCTCACTTTCTCCTTTCCCCTCTCTCTAAAAATAAAACAAACAAACAAATAAATAAATTATTTTTAAAAAGGATTATCTCTAATTAACAACTTAAGCTCTTATCTTTATAAACAAAAAAAGGAGAACAAACTACACCCCAAACAAGCTAAAGTGATGAAATAATAAAGATTAGGAATAAAGAATACAAAAACAATAGTACAATTATATGAAACAAAAACTCAGCTCTTTGAAAAGGTAATTAAAATGCACAAATCTTTAGCAAGACTGACATAGAAATAAAGAGAAGACTAGAATTAGTCACAAAGTACAAGAAAAAGCAATTCGCAGGGTGAGTAGTTTATAAACTTGTGAAATGTTACTAAGCCTTTTGCATAATGAAATACATCTAAATTAAAACAAGAGACCATTTCTACCTGTGAGAATGGACACATAAAAAACCTCAACATTGCATAATGTTTTAGGAGGTATAGGAAAACAAGCATTTTTATTTCTTCATAATGAAAATGTCATTGATGCAACCACTTTGGGAGAGAATTTGTTAATATATATCCAAATTATAGTGCATATAAACTTGCCTCTATGCACAAAGCAGTATTTACAAGGTTATTTAGTAACAGTTGCTACCCATGGAAGGAGTGATAATAAGGGAATACCTTTTTGGTAGGGAATTTAAGAAGAATAAAGCAAATGACTAAATGTTCATCTTCTTTTGATGATCATCATGAAAAGCTTATTCTAAACTGTGTTAGTGTTAAAATCATGTATGCCTCTCAAGGTAGATTATCCCTGTTGTCTCCTATTTCATGCTTGGTGTGCCATAGAACTGTAGCATTGTTTATTTTATAGAAGCAACCTAAATGTTCATGTATAGGGCAGTTGTCGGACAATAGATCCATATAGTAGAATACTATGCAGCCATTAGAAAGAAGATAGGTATTTTTGATTTGGAAGGATTTGTAAGATATATTTTTTTTTTTTCATTTTGACATTGTGAATCTTAGTTTACATTTTTTTTTTTTATTTTGGTTTTTCAATTACAGTTATCCCCTTTTCCCCCAATTTCTCTCCCCCACCCAGCCCACCCCCTCTCCCGCAATCATATCCCTCCCCGTTGTCTATGTCCATGAGTCTTTTATACAGGCTCTTTAATTAAACCCTTCCCTTACTTATCCCCCTTCTCTCCCTCTCCCCTCCCCCCTATTGACTTCTATTCTGCTCTTTGTTCTATTTAGTTCCTTTGTTTGTGTTGTTCTTTAGTTTCCTGTATTAGGTGATATCATATGGTATTTTTCTTTCTTTGCCTGGCTTATTTCACTAAGCATAATTCTCTCTAGTTCCATCCATGTTGTTGCAAATGGTAGGAGTTCCTTCTTTCTTTCTGCTACATAGTATTCCATTGTGTAAATGTACCACAGTTTTTTGATCCACTCATCTACAGATGGGCACTTAGGTTGTTTCCAGCACTTAGCTATTGTAAACAGTGCTGCTATGAACATAGGAGTGCATAAGTTCTTTTGAATTGGTGTTTCAAGATTCTTCGGGTATAATCCTAGTAGTGGAGTCGCTGGTTCAAAAGGCAGTTCCATTTTTAATCTTTTGAGGTAATTCCATACTGTTCTCCATAGTGGCTGCACCAGTCTGCATTCCCACCAACAGTGCAGTAGGGTTCCCGTTTCTCCACATCCTCGCCAGCACTTGTTGCTTGTTGATTTGTTGATGATGGCCATTCTGACTGGTGTAAGGTGGTATCTCATTGTGGTTTTTATTTGCATCTCCCTGATGGCTAATGATGTTGAGCATTTTTTCATGTGTCTATGGACCTTCTGTATGTCCTCTTCAGAGAAGTGTTTGTTCAGGTCCCTTGCCCATTTTTTAATTGGGTTGTTTGTGTAAGATATATTTTTAAGGAAGAAATGTCAAGGTGAAAAATGTGTGTATAGTGTGTTTTAGTGTAGGCTTGCTTTGCATAGGAAATTGCTGGAAGGTGCAGAAGAAACTTGTCAGTTGTCTTGGTGAAGTGGAACAGGGAAGTTGGATTGTCGGGGTGGGGCAAGAAGGAAACTAAGTTTCACTATACATCCTTTTTCTTGTTTTGGTTTCTTACCATGTTCACATATTATTAAGCATGCTTTGAGTGTGTGTTTTTTAATCACATACATGTTATTATATATATATATATTTAATTTAATTTAATTGTTTTTCTATTACAGTTATCTATTACATTTTTCCCCCATTCCCCTCCCCCCACTCAGCTCACCCCTTCTCCCATAGTCATTCCCCACTCCGTTGTCCATGTCCATGGGTTATTTATACTAGTTCCTTTACTAGACCACTGTTGTTGTTTGGTTTCCCAGACTTTCTGGCTGTCCACCAGAGGAGTTGTCAATGAGTGATGTCTTTCCAGTAGCCCAAAATAAGGAGTTGAAAGTCAGTTTTTGTATTTAGTTTAGGCTGTTTGGGGTCATAACATGTTAGCAGTCTGATCTAAGAGAGACAAGGGAATGGAATTTGAGATTGGGACACAGAAGCTGTTTGTTGGTTCTCCTAAAGTACGGATGAGCTGGGGTCCCAGAAGGGTCATCATCTTGACATGAAATTGTTGTATTCTAGAAGTGACAAATTTAACAAGAGGGTTAAAGAGGCATGGTCTAAAGATGAGCAGAAGAATTAAAACTGTTAAGGGTTCAAGGAAAGGTAAAACCCAGGTAATGGAGGGGAAATCAGATTTTACAGTATCCCAGATAGAACTGGCAGTGGGGTTTCCTTTCCCAAAATTATGGAGCCAGGTATCCTAGTCATAGATCTTTTTGATGTCTTCCTCTACTAGGTTTGAAGTGTTGATGTAAGTGCAAGTGTCCATCAGTAGATGAGTTGATGAAACAACTATGGGGCTTTTACACAATGGAATACTACTCAGCCATAAAAAATAAGAAAGCTTCACCCTTTCCAACAGTATGAATGGAGCTGGAGAACATTATGCTAAGTGAAATAAGCCAGTCAGAGAAAGACAAATACCATATGATTTCACCCATATGCGGAATCTAATGAACAAACTGAACTAACAAGAAAAACAGACACAGACCTATAGATAGAGAGCAGGATGACAGCTGAGGGGGAAAAGTCAGGAGGTCGAGGGACTGAGCACAAAGGAAAAAGGACTCATGGACATAGACAACAGTGTGGTGATTGTTCGGGGTGGGGTATAAAGAAACTAAATGGGGAAGAAAAAAAAAGAAACTAAATGGTAATGGTAAAATACAATAAAGATTAAATCAATAAAAAGAAGAAAAAAATAGAACACCAGACTTGTAGGGTTGGACCCCAATAGAGGTCTACCTTGCAGTCAGGGGAGAGGTATGCCCCTTTAAAGAGGGGGTCTCTTGGACCTGTAGGGGATCCATGTGCCTTGGGGCTTGGTAAACAAGTCACCATTTAACATTAGTTTCTCATTACCAATAGCTGCAGGTATTCTGGGGGTCATTTTGTGAATCAATTTCCCAAATACCAGATTAGCTCCTGTGACTTAGTGGACACCAGTGTTTCAGATTAGCGGTGCAAGAGATACCACTAGAAAAAGTCATTGGATATATTGGAAGTGGGATAAAATTACCTAGTGCTGGCTAATTGAAACATTCATTGGATATAAAACAATGAAAACAGGGTTCTTTAAGGGTCCTTCATAAAAGCTTTAATACTGACCCATTATGAGTCTCATTAATGATTTGGGTGAGAATGGTACAAGGAAGCTTCCCAGAGCTAGAGGGATGTTTATTAATAAAGGACTGACATTATCAAAACATTTGGGTGACCCTGATAATAGAGTTAGATTTAAGCTAAGGGTTGTAGGTTGAATCTGAGGTGGGAATGCCATTGCATTTGGCTGTCCATGGCTTTTTCCTTTCCTCTGCCATGTTTTGATAATTAAGAACACTGATGGCTATTTTTAAAATTTGCTTATTGGAGTTCTGAAGTCCTAAGATCTGTTTGTACCTAATATTTAGGGTTGCCTGCTGGATAAAATGCATTCCCAGAAGTGCTCAGCCCTTGGAAGACTTAGGGTTGTTGTTTGTGTACTTTTGTAAAGCTCCAGTTAATTGTTTCTGAAAAAGGGCAGAATTTTCATCCCCCCTTGTCCTTCTTCTATCCGACTTTGATTGAATTAGCTGGGTTCATGATCTGGGATTGTATATACCCCAGTTTATATATACAAATGTTGAGTATGATGACCAGCTAATTTATCAGTATAAGCCCTGATGAATTATTTTTATTCTGTTTATTTTCTTTTAATCTACAGTGAAGCAGTGGGGAGCAATCTGTAAATTACTGTTAGGTCACAAGTCAGTGATCACATTGCAGTTGACAAATAAATTTGATTTTGTAACAATATTTTGAATAACTTAATTTGTTTTCTACTGTCTAATTGTACCTGAAGTTTCTGATGGGCAACAAAAATTAGCTTTGGAAAATCAAAAGGAGATTTTGACTTTCTCATTTGTCACTAAAAGTATTACTTTGCCATTTACCTATGTGCTTTTCCTTTTCTTTCTTGTTTCTAGTTTTCCTCATTCCCATACACATCCTTGAGTTTCCTACTCCAAACCCCTTTCTTCCTATATGTCTCTTTATTTGATTCTTTATCTCCCTTTTTCACTTCCTTAATTCCCTCTCTTTTTGCTCCTTTCCTCTACACAATCCTTTTGCAACTTGCACAGAACCTCTGCAACATATGCAACCCTTTTGCAATTTTCATAGTTCTTTTCTGGAAGATACAACATTCTAAAATAACTATCAGAATTATAAATTAAAGTGTATAAGAACTTTATAGTGTCTCAGAGATTCTTTTATAATTCCTTTATTTGACAAAGCTTCTCATGTATTTTAAATATATTAAACAAGCCTAATTAGTCCAAATTTTCTTTTCATAAGAAGTAAAAATAAATTTTTGATATATTTCAAGGGCCTTTTGAAATACCTCAAACCCATTTCTAGGTTAAGGAAAAGTCTTTTAGCATTTAAACCCTGGAAACCTTCCAAATATACCTGATATAAGGTGTGTATATATATATATACTATTTATTTAAGGTGATATTAAAAGGCATGCAATATTTATATAGAATTACAAAACATCAGTTATTAGGATTGAGAAAGATGAGACTTTTGAAAGTTAATCAAGCATCTGATTAATATAATATGTCAAATAAATATTTAATGAAACAGAACCTTTGATTTTAGGCAGATATAAAAAACTTTTCTCCTGTTTATTATACTGAATAGAACAAACCAAATTTTTAATTAAATTATTTATATAATTTCCTCTCAAGATTTCTCTTTATAAACTTTCTTCAATTTGTACAGCCTTTCTGCAATATACACTGTCCCTCTTAGTGTGTTTCTTTTTATTTCATTCAGGAATAAAACAGTTTTCTTTCACATTGGCAGATACATACAGTGCTCAGAAATGAGCTGTTTTATTATCTGATGACCTTGTCAACTTCAAGGAGGCTGGAGAAGAAAGTTGGGGAGGGGAAGATGTCAGGCTTGGGAGACATTCAGATGCTTCAGTTCTAAAAGTACCAGCTTTTCTCTTGCACACTGAGGAAGGAAGAGTTTTTGCTTCTGGGGAGATTGAAACAAAGGAAAGACTTTGGGTAGAGGAAGTATCAGGAGAGAGCCTAGGCAGCCTGCTTTGGCTCCTTAGAAAAGTTATGGATAGGAATGGAGTGAGCCAAAGCAGGGATGCCTTGGTTCACCTGGAAGTCAGAGAAAAAGGGGGTCCTGGAGGCAGGATCAAAAGGTAAGTTCAGGTTGAGCAGCCACTGCCTACTGATCCCCTGAATGCAAGTCTCCTTAGAACCCTTAGAATTTAGATGTAAACAAGAAGTTTATATCCAAGAAAGGACATGGTTATTTTTTTGAGAGAGAGAGAAAGACACTTGCCTGACAAATACAACACTTCCCCTTGGGGGAGAGATGCAGCCGGCTTGCAATAGGTCATTGATTCAAACTTATTGTTTCCTGGCCATGGATTACAGGCAGAAAATACTAGGTTATTTTGAAAAGTGGGTCAAAGTGTACTGTTCAGTGAGAGGGGATCTCAAAGTCCATTACACCTTTGGTCATCCCCAACTCTCTTACATGCTTTGGTTTCTCCCCTGATCATCTAAAACAGACAGTGGGGTGCTGAGTACTGGGTGACCGACCATTATTTTGCACATTCCTGGCTGAACCAAAGTTACATTACAGTGATGAGAGTTCCCTATGAGGCCCCTGCATGTCTTAGGGATTGACCCCGGACACCTCTACGAGGTCACCACTCATGGAGGGGAGCCTGAGAACTTGAACAGCGGGGAGGAGGTGTCTCTCCAGTCTTTGGAACCCTGGGTCAACCCAATCACTCATTTTAGATCTTATCTTGTTTCTGCCTCCCAACACATATCCCTCCTCCACAACACCACTGTAACTCCTTTAACCCCAAAGGTAAAGCAGACAATAAAATGTTGTTGGTGAGACTGTTACTCACAGCATTATGGGAGGCTGGAAACAAAGAGTGGAATCCGAGTCATGACACCAAAATATCTTATAGGGAGACAGATTCAGGGGGCTCTCTGCCTCAGTTCTTATCTCACTCACAAGAGATGAATTCAAGAGAGAGAAAAACATTTTTAATAGAAATGAGATAGCAAGTTTATTTATGAAACACATAAGCAAAAAAATCTACAAGTGGGTACCTGGCTTATATGAGTCCCCTCACTATTGGTGTTCAAGGGATTATATGAGGTCTGTCTGGAAAAATTTCAGCCCTTGTTTATATAACAAGAATGGTTTATACAACATTGACTTAACTGGGCAGCCAAGGACAATAGACTGGAATGTGCATGCATGAACAATGATGACTTCACTGTGTGAGAAACGCTCACAATAAAAACTGGGACACAGGACTTGAGCAGTAAAACGAGGCCTTTATTCACGAGTCTGCAGAGCCGGGCGCACCCTCACAGCCAGGAGAATGTGCACCCCAAATAGACAAAGGAACCTGGTTTTATAGTCTTAGCTTCCCCACCCTGAAATTGCCACCCTAAAGTGACTATTTTCTCCACCCTAAAATTGCCATTCTAAAGTGAGAGCGATTAGCTTCCCTGCCCTAACGCAACTAGTTTCCCCTCCCCTCTCCTTCTTCCCCGTTTCTCCATGACTGGATACTCCAGAGGTACAATCGAACGTGTTCATCTAAATGCCCCTATTGTGATTTGTGAATATGCTAATGCTGTCTACTCCCTTCTCAGAGATCCTTTAATTACATTTGCCCTTAAGACCCTTTAATTACAGTTGCCCTTTGTTACCAATGACTTTGCTACTGGTTTGGGAGTCACTATGACCTTGTTTCTAACAACTGCACTAGTCAGTGGGGTGGGAGAAGCCATTGACTGAGTATGTGTACTGTGTAACCTTCACTTCAAAATGACTGAGCAAGCAGAGCAACTAATCTGCATCAAATATTGCATTAAGCCTGAACACATTCCTCCATGGAGAGTATTCAGATTTTTTAGAAGGCCAAAGCTATGAGCAACTGGTGATTGGCAGCTTCATCATGACAATGCCCCTGCTCATGCAGAGTCTTTTTGGTAAAACACCAAAACTACCCAGGCGACGGAGTACCTCTAAAGCCCAGATTTAGTACCTTGCTACTTCTGGCTTTTCCCAAAACTATTATGAACTTTGAAAGGGAAAAAAATTAGCCTGTAGATCAGATTCAGGAAAATATGATGGGGCAGCTAATGGCGATTGAGAGAACTGTGTGAGGTCCCAAGGTGCCTACTTTAAAGGGAACTGAGGTGTCATTGTCCTGTATACAATGTTTCTTGTATCTTGTGTCTTCTTCACATTTTTCATATTATATGTCTGGATACCTCCTGGAAAGACCTTGTATAGCTTAGCTAACTTCCAGGTACCCCTCCTTCTTCCCCTTGTAGACCTTGGGACTAATACAAACGCTTTCTTTCTCAGCTAGTAAAGGCTTTATATCTAGTTAGCGAAGTTGCTACAGAGGCTCAAGGACTCCCCTCCCCTGTGCTATCTTTGCTTGTGATGTTCAGAAACCCAGACAATCATATCAAACTTGGCTTAGAACTACTGAAATTGTTGTTGAGGCATGTCCTCATTTTGTTTATAGCCTCCTGTTTTAAGTTCTTTGTTAGATTGTAATGGTGGGGTCCCTGAATTATTTCCCCTCCAGCCACTCATTCCTAGTTGCTACTTAACTGTAGCACAAATGACGGATTATGCAATTATGAAGTCCACTGGTGGGATGGTAATGGGAAAGAATGTTCAAGGAAGATGTCACATAAGAGATGACACATAATTTTATTCTTAAATAATTATTGGGTATTCTCCATGAGGATAAGTATAGAAGTAGGCTGCCCCAAAGAAGAAATAACAAGTGTGAAGGTGTCATAAGTTGGGTTTTCTTACTGAAGAAATAAATTAAGGAAGATACCAAAAAAAAAAAAAAAATGGAAGAACATACCATGTTCATGGATGGGAAGAATCAACATCATTAAAATGTCCATACTACCCAAAGCAATTTACAGATTCAACACAATACATATTAAAATACTAATAACATATTTCACAGACCTAGAACAAATATTTCAAAAATTTATATGGAACCAAAAAAGACCCCAAATAGCCAAAGCAAACTTGAGACAGAAGAACACAGCAGGAGAAATCACAATATCAGACATCAAACTATACTACAAAGTCACTATGATCAAAACAGTCTGGTACTGGCATAATAACAAACATATAGATCAATGGAACAGAATAGAGAGCCCAAAAATAAACCCAGGCCTATATGGTCAACTAATATTTGACAAAGGGGGAAGGAGCATAAAATGGAGTGAGAAGAACCTCTTCAACAAATGGTGCTGGGAGAACTGGACAGGGATGTGCAAAAAATGAAACTAGACCACCAAATTACACCACACACCAGAATAAACTCAAGATGGATAAAACACTTAAATGTAAGCCATGACACCATAAAAGTCCTAGAGGAAAACATAGGTAAGAAAATTTCAGATATGCCACGTAGCAATATTTTCACTGATATATCTCCTAAGGCAAGGTAAATAAAGAAAAAAATAAACAAATGGGATTACATCAAACTAACGAGTTTCTGCTCAGCAAAATAAAACATTAGCAAGATGAAAAGAAAACCAGCCATATGGGAAAACATATTTGCCAATGATACCTCAGACAAGGGATTGATCTCCAAAATGTATAAAGAACTTACACATCTCAACACCAAGAAGATAGACAGCCCAATTAAAAAATGGGCAAAAGACCTGAACAAACACTTCTCCAAGGAGAATACACAGAGGGTCCATAGACACATGAAAGAATGCTCAACATCACTAACCGTCAGAGAGATGCAAGTAAAAACCACAATGAGATACCACTTTCTACCTGTCAGAATAGCCATCATCAACAAATCAACTAACAACAAGTGTCGGTGAGGATGTGGAGAAATGGGAACCCTACTGCACTGTTAGTGGGAATGCAGACTGGTGCAGCCGCTATGGAAAACAGTATGGAATTATCTCAAAAAACTAAAAATGGAACTGCCTTTTGAACCAGCGATTCCACTGCTAGGATTATACCCAAAGAATCCTGAAACCCCATTCAAAACAACTTATGAACCCCTATGTTCATAGCAGCACTGTTTACAATAGTCAAGTGCTGGAAACAGCCTAAGTACCCAAAGGTAGATGAGTGGATTTAAAAACTGTGGTACATTTACGCAATAAAATACCATGCAGCAGAAAGAAAGAAGAAACTCCTACTATTTGCGACAACATGGAGGGAAGTAGAGAGAATTATGCTTAGTGAAATAAGCCAGCCAATGAAAGAAAAATACCATATGATATCACCTAGTACAGGAGACTAATGAACAAAACAAACAAATGAACAAAATAGAACAAGGAACAGAATAACAGTTAACGGGGGGAGGGGGGAGGGAGAGAAGGGGGATAAGTAAGAGAAGGGTCTAGTCAAAGAAAAACTATAAATGACTCAGACATGGACAACTAGGTGGGATATGACTGTGGGAGGAGGAGTGGGCTGGTTGGGGGGAGCAATGGGGGAAAATGTGACAATTAGAATTGGAAAACAATAATAAAAAAATGTTTTTTCTTGGACACAGACTCTGAGTTGGAGTTTGGAATTCAAACTATTAAGGAGTGCCATTGGGTTCAATACTTAGTGAATGAAGGAGAAGAAATAGAAGGAGAATATCAGTTGTGATACAGATCTATGAGGATACCACAAGGATCTTAGAAGCTTAGATGGCCTCACAGGGTGTGAGTTGCCCCTTCTTGGGCCAAAATGTCCATGTGTTTATACCCTACATTGGTCATTAGATTGAGTTTTCCATGGGAATGGGCATAGCCTTGGGCAAGGTAGCTCTCTGCAACTGAGACAATTCACCACATGTTTGCCAGTTGAGAGATGCCCACTGGTGAAATTCCCAACAGCTGGGGAAAGAAGTCCTCCCTTGAAGAGGGGTGTTGTTGGTGCATTACAGATAACAAGGAAGAGTAAAATAACTTTAACAATTTAGAAACCAGTAAGTATTTTTTTAATACTCTAGCTTAAGGTGCCAGTTGTGGGAAACCAGTCTGTATGGTATTAGAAACTGTGACCACTACTTTCAGCTGGGACCAGCATATTGGCCCATACATCTTAAGGACAAGCTGGTTAGCATGCTCCAATTCCTGAATAACCATTTCCACTTTCCAGAGGGTCTTAGGAAAATAAATAATGATGCAATGTGCTTTTTGACACTAGTAAAGCCTGCTCTGCCAGTTTTGCTTTGTATAACTCCAAGTCTATATCAAGAGAATGTCTAACTTCAGGAATGCAGTCTAAACTTTTGCAAGTTACTCTGGCCCTAAATGTCTAAACCACGTGTTACTACATGTTTCAACAAACACAAGTCGACCAGGCATGTTTGCCTGGCTCTCCGCTGTAGAATCTGCGAGAGTTGATTAGGGAAATGGCAGGACGCGTTAGTCACTTGTCGGCAGCTTACATACAACCAAGGGTTTTCCAAGCTCTGTGTCACCCTTTTAAAATGAACTTTTAAATCCCTGGCTGCTGTGGCTCAGTGGATTGAGCATCAGCCTGAGAGCCAAATGTTGCCGGTTTGATTCTCACTGGGAGCGCAAGTGAGAGGCAACCACACAGTTATGTTTCTCTCCCTCTCTTTCTCCTTTCCCCTCCCTCTAAAAATAAACAAACAAGGAAATAAATTATTTTAAATAATAAAATAAACTAAAATGGACCTCTAGCCAACATTCATGGGAAAAGGTTCAATGTCATCTTAAGGGGGCTTTCTCACCAATCTCAAGTGTCAAGTTAATCCATTGTAGCTTAAACTCCACCAGCAACTTCAGGACATTAAAAAAAATAACTAAACAAAAGGTTTTTCGAACCCTGCAGTGCCTCAATCTTAAAAACTAGTTTAATGAACTAAACCTAAAAATTTGGGCAATAGGAGCTGTAGGATGTATTCTAATCATTATTATACTCTGTATACTAAGATGCCTATATAAACTGTTTGCCTGTGACAACATATGGGAAAGACAAATAACAGGCTTTATTGGTCTTACTACCATATCCCACTCTGTTAACAGAAAAAGGGGGAGATGTGGGAAACTGGTCTGTATGGTATTGGAAACTGACCATTACTTTGAGCCAGGACCAGCATATGGGCCCATAACTCTCAAGGACAAGCTGGCTAGCAGGCTCCAATTCCTGCAGAGGGTCTTATGAAAAGAAATAAGAATGCGATATGCTCTTTGACACCAGTGAAGCCTGCTCTTCCTGCTCTGCTTTGTATAACTCTAAATCTGTATCAACGGAATGTCTAACTCCAGGAGTGTAGTCAACTTTTGCAATGTATTTTGGCCCTAAAAGTCTAAACTGCTTATTACTACACGTTGATTCATATTTCTCTTTGTCATTGCTAATGATAGTTAGGATGGGGGCTGCCTCCTCAAGTCATGCATTTCTGCACATAGCCAACCTAATAAACTCTGGCTATTTAAATGTGTTTGTTTTGAGGGGCCTGATAAAAAGAAAGGAGTGATTGAAAATGATGTATGCTTTCTGAGTGGGAACATTAGGCAGTTTGTGGTTTCATTAACCACAGAAGGCAAAAGGGGAAGGAGAATAGATCTGGTAAGGTATTTATGAAATAATGAGCTAAGGAGTGGACAGGTGGACTTGACAGCATCTGTAGGACATCCAGGGGGGGCATTCAGTAGTAAGATGGATATGATGTCTAAAAACATAGGAGAGAAGAGCTGAAGACATAAATTTGGGATCCTTAGCATACACATGATAATAAAAACTGAAAGATTTGATGGTTGAGGACTTTAAGTGATGAATCCCAATTTCACAGAGGATGACAAGGACTAAACCTGTTACAACCCCAGCAGTGCGTAAAGTACATAATGGGGTTTAATGAATTAAAGAAAAACAATTTGTTTCTCATGGAACAACAAACAAGGTAAACATCAGCATAGTTGTACAGTTTTCTAGCTTCCAAGTCCTATTGGACAATGTGATAGTCCCAGATAGATGTTAGGACAGCAATTTTCAACCAGTGTGCTGCAAGAATTTTTAAAACATGCAATACCTGACTATTTAGTCAAGGGCACTAATCTTTTTTATTAAATTGTCAATTTAAAAAATGACAGCACCCAACACAACAATAGCTATCTGGTGGGAATGAATAAAAATTATACATTTTTTTGTCAAGTAAGTGAAAAATGTAATATATTTTTTGGTGTGCTGAAGAATTTTAGTAATTAGTTTGTGTGTACCATGACATGAGAAAGATTGAAAATCACTGTGCTAGGCACATGATGGGTAGCATTGCACCGTTGCTGAGAAAACAAGAGCCAAGGACTCAACAGTATGTTTTGAGCAAGGAGCAAATATTGTAACAAGCAGCAAACAACCCAAGCCAGTCACATTCCTCAAGAGAGTCAGCGTTTGTACAGTAGTCAAGCTGTGGTTGCCTTGACCTACTTAGTTGCCTATGTGACTAGCCATAGAAACAACTTAGTATCAGGAGACCAATAAGCCCTGTAGTTTGACACAGTCAGGAAGGACATGCAGGAATGCTCAGGGTTGGTAGCGAACTGCCTTTCCCTAAAGGATGTGATTTTATCTGACCCTCACAACACAATAAAGTAGGCCAAATATGGATCTATGCCCCATTTACAAAGGAGGAAATTGTTTCTGAGAAATGAAAACTGACATTTCTGTCTCTAGCTTAAGAAAGACAGGATTGAAACCCCATTCTTGTAACTTCTGTATATGTTTTTTCTTGGTATTTAAAATGATAAGTATAAAACGTAATTATGAATACAAGGCTATGCTTTAGTCTGAAGTGTGTCAGATATAAATGAGAATTGCCTCACAAGTTCTATAGTTTTGAATTTACTCCGGTGAAATTTGCCAGCAAATGGTGTTCACAAAGCTGCTTTAGAATCCTGTGTGGGCAATGCTGAAGGTTATCAAGAGGTGAAACCAAAAGGAATTAGTGTGGCATCCTTCTATACACTTGGCCTTCCAATTTTCTCGTGTTTCTTCTGATTTGATTTCCACTAATTGTAAAAAGTAATATCACATAGTTTCTCTCTGAATACAATGAACAATTTAATAAAACTAGGATTCATTAACGTGTGTGTATTTTTATAGAATCACCTTGCTGAAGCTTGCAGAGTGTGCTCTAATGATTCATGAGCAAGCCACACGTATAGTTTGCAGTAATTCCATTGGCTGGGTTGAAATATGTTATTTTGCTCTCTTTTAAAAGTTATTTTTTTCAATCAAAAGTACAATTTAGCTGGCAGTCATCTCTTTGCTGCTGCATTGGAATAAAGTAGATTTAAAAGGATGGAGTAGAGAACATTATATAAAATTTGGTCTTTATGCAGAAATGAATAAAAGAGAAAATGTAAGGAACACAGAGAACTGATTTGCTTCTGAATATTGGTGAAGATTTTTGTTAGTGACTTCTTTCTTTGCTGTAACAGAATACCGATAACAATGGACAGGGAACCAAGCAGGAGAAGTGTTCAGGTAGACTAAAACAGAGGTCATAAAGGGATATATGAAGACCAAATGAAGTTACACAAAGTTCTCTATGTTGGAACTAATGTACTGTTAATATTGGATTGGCCAAAAAGTTTATTTTTTTCCATAAGATGAGTCTAGTAGAACTTAGTTGTCTTTAACTTAATTTGAAACAATTTGTTTAGATTGTATTGTGACAGCTGTCATATCAGCATGCATTAAAAAACCTTATCAGAAGGAAAAATACGGCAGCAGAGTAAGTAGCACTGTTGTCTGCTTGCTCCCATTGTGGAAGGACTTGGAGTACAAACACGAAGTGGAGAGTGAGTGAGAACTGCTTTCAAATAGAGTGAACAGGGACAGGAACATGGGAGCAGTGTGGGAGAGGGCAGAAACCACAACCTTCACTCTCCAAGCAGAGTCATGAGGCTTCCCAGTCAAGTGTCTCTGCTATATCGCAGAGGGTCAGCTGCTGCCTAGTTCATTAGCTGGGACCTGCTTGGAAGCTGAGCTCCTGGAATAGGCACCCTGACCAGTGATGTCTTGGAGTGAGTCAGTGAGAGGGTTTGGTGAAACAATCGGAGTCAAGGAAAGACAGAGTCGAGCCCTGACTGCAAGTAACTGTGTGAATTGAGACTTGGTAGAAAAACCCAGGGTGTCAGCCCTGCACCCACGGGCACATGCACCAAGGCTCTGCCAAACAAAAACACAGAACTGAGCTGCAGAGAAGGGCCCACACAGGGGAAAGCTGCGGTGGAACTCAGGGCTTGGAAGGGACTCCCAGGTAGGCGTGTGTGTGCACCAAAGCATGCCAAACAAACACGCAGACCAGTGCTGCAGTTTGGAAGCCACAAGAGCCTTTTATGGAAGAGGAGTGGAAATAAGACCCAAGACTGGGCAAGAGCTATGGGTAGCACAACAGCTTGCTAACAAAGTAGCATTGCTAAACAAAAATGCAGAGTGATAGATGGTACCACAGGACCTGGGTTGGGGGGACCCAATTCAGTGTGGCTCACAATGGAGAGCTGTGGCAGATCCATGAGTGAAAGAATAGCAGCTCCAAAATTCAGCTAGATCTCTTCACAGACAGACAGCCAGTAAGGAATATATGAAACCCATGAAACTTTGACCAGGATCAGATCCAGACAGAGAAGAAAGTGGTAAAAAAACAGATATTACTGGGACAAATTCCACCGCGATATTCTTCATGAGTCATTTTCTTGTCCTTCCAGTTTATTCAGAAAGTCACTAGTTGTTATATTACAGTTTATTCCAAATATCATGTGTTGTTCCTCCTTTGTATTACCCTACTTTAACATCTGATCTTCTCTTCTTACGTTGGTCTTAATTCTATCTTCTCTCTTACTACTACTAGTTTGCATCCTTTCAGCTTAAATTTGAAAAAAATTTCCTTCTCTCAGCCTGATTTTCACTCCTCATTCTTAGTATACCTACCCCTCTATCATCTCAAATTCATTTCCCTTTCCTTTAGATATCTCTTAAACTTTTATTTTTTTTCTTTTTTCCTCTTATTCCCAGCCCACCTATATCAATCATACCCCAAAGGCTGCTCTGAGAAAAAGATCTTTCTTTACTCTGTTTCATACCTCATTTTTCTCTTATTATTCTTTATTATTTTTCTTTTCTTTATGTTTCTTCTCACACTAAATATATATCATATAACTTTTTTATAAACCTAATACTCTACGTGTCTACTCTCTCACTTCATTCTGCCTTCTTCCTTCTCTTCTTTGCAACATGTAATATAAATTTTACTTACTATCTTGCATTCTCCTGTTCCTACTCACTACTATTACATTTTCACCTTTGCTCTCAAAAATCAATTTTCTTTCAGTTAGCCAACTCTTATCTGTTTTTCCTTTAGTATAATGGTCTTAACCACTTTACATCTATATTAATGCCGGCTCATTTGCTGCTGATAGTGTGATTGTGAGTGACGGATATTTTTGAGGGTGTACATTTCTTGTCTGGGCTGTGTGTTTTTTTTTTTTTAATTAATTAATTTATTTATTTACTTGTTTGTTTATTTAGTTATTTATTTATTTTTAGAGAGAGAGGAAAGAAGAAAGAGAGAAAGAGAAACATCACTGTGTGGTGGCCTCTCACTCGCAACCCCAACTGGGGACCTGATGTGCAACCTAGTCATGTGCCCTTACTGGAAATCAAATCAGTGACACTTGGTTTGCAGGCCGACGCTCAATCCACTGAGCCACAGCAGCCAGGGCTGTGTGTTTATGTTTTAACAGCACCTCCACAAAATAATTCAGGACACGATGGGCAAACTGACTCTCAATCAACTAGCCAGACATCAGGTTTAACCAAAGAGCAACACAACAACAACCAAAACTGAAATACAACCAGAGAGCCTGAATGAATGGCATAAAAGACATCCCAAGAGCATCAATCTCAGGAGATAAAAGAATCCCACAGGTCTTCTATTACAGCAGGTGACACCATGAAGGCTTAAAATGAAAACAGGCAAATCTAAGAAACAAAAACAAACAAGAAGAATCATCCAAAATAGGGAGACAAAAACAACAACAACAACAACACCCTAACAAAAGGAAAAGAGGAATCCCGCAAAAGAGTGCCGATGAAACAGAGTCAAGCAAACTATCAAACATGGAATTCAAAAGAATGGTTATAAGAAAGCTCAGCGAACTCGACAAACTCAGAGAAAACTATAATGAACTCCAGGGGAATTACAGAGAACTCCAGGGAACCTACGAAGAACTCCAGGGAAATTACAAGGAACTTATTTAGAACTACATAAGCATTAAAAAGGACATAGAAACTATTAATAAGAGCCAGGAATAAATGAAGAATACAATTTCTGAACTGAAGAACACAATAGATGGAATAAAAAGTAGACTAGGAGGAGCAGAGTATTGGATCAGCGGGCTGGAGGACAATGAATAAAAAAATTCCTAGACAGTGCAACAAATGAAAAAAGGCTGAAAAAGGGATATCAGAGGGAGAAGAGGAAGAGCAAGGAATAGAAAACCTGTTTGAAAAGGTAATGACAGAAAATTTTCCTGACATGAGAAGGAAAAAAGTGACACAAGTCCAAGAAGCACAGAGGGCCCCAATGAAGATAAACCCAAAGAGGCCCACTCCAAGACACATCATAATTAAAATGACAACATTCAAAGACAAAGAGAGTTTCTTAAAGGCAACAAGAGAGAAACAGCAAATAACATACAAGGGAGCTCTGATAAAGCTATCAGCTGATTTATCAACAGAAACACTACAAGCCAGAAAGGAATGGCAAAAGACATTTCAAACAATGAAAACACAGGGCGATAACCAAGAATAGTCTACCCAGCAAGGTTCTCATTTAAAATGGAAGGTGAAATAAGGAGTTACCCAGACAAAGAAAGACTAAAAGAATACATCTCCACGAAACCAGCATTGCAAGATGGTAAATAAAATGATTTAAGATAAAGAAGAAAGAGAGAGAGAGAGAGAGAGAGAGAGAGAGAGAGAGAGAGAGAGAGAGAGAGAGAGAGATATGCAGGTCCAAAAAAATTAAAAGGAATAGCTACCTATTAATAATAATATGAAATGTAAATGGATTAAATGTTCCAATAAAAAGGCATTGGGTTCATGGATGAAAAGCATGACCTACATATATGCTGTCTATAAGAAACAAACTAACAACAAAAGATCCAGACAGACTGAAAGTGAAGAGATGGAAATAAGTATTTCAAGCAAATGGACATAAAAAAGTGGAAGTAACAATACTTACATTAGACAAAATAGATGTTACAACAAAGGCCATAAAGAGAGACAAAGAATAACATTTCATAATACTTAAGGGAAGACTCCATCAAGAAGACATAACCCAGGTAAACATATGCATCCAACATGGAAACACCCAAATATAAGGGAAATCTTGGAAAACAACAAGAAGGATGTTGACAGCAACACACTCAGAGTAGGGAATTTTAACACCCCATTATCAACAATGCACAGATCTTTGAAGCACAGAAACATCAAGGATAATGAGGTATTGAACAAAACTCTAGATCAAATTGATTCAATTGTTATATATAGAACATTTCACCCTCAAGAAGCAAAATATATGTTCTTTTCAAGTGCACATGGAACATTTTCTTTTTTTTTTTTTTTTTTTTTTTGAAAAGCAAACAGATAGAAATTTAATATTTATCTGGGTTGATTGATTTAGAAAGCCAATCGATATTAAGAGTATTGTTTACTTCTTTTTTTTCAGATTTAATGTGTTTTATTGATTAAAATATTACATTTGTGTTAATTTCCCTTCCCTCTGCTCCCCTCCACCTGGTGGCCCCCCTCCCTCCAGTTGTCCCCCCCTTTTAGATTATGTCCATTAGTTGTGCATACAGTTCCTCCCAACCTCTCTCCGTCTATTCCATTCCCTCCTACCATGATCCCCAATTCCTATATCATCTCCCTCCCTCTCCCCACTCCCCCTCCCTGTTGACCTCCCCCCACTATGCTTCCCTTACCCACAGTTCCTTTTCCACTCTCGTTGCCTGTTTCGTTTGCCTTTGTTTCATCTCCCTAGCTTCTGTTTTTTAAACCAGTCCCTTTAACATCTCATATAACAGTGGTTTGGATCTAATGAACTCTTTCAGTTTTATTTTGTCCTGGAAACACTTTCTCTGTCCTTCTATTCTGAATGACAATTTCGCTGGATAGAGTATTCGTGGTTGTAGGTTTTGGATTTTCATTACTTTGAATATTTCTTGCCAGTCCCTTCTTGCCTGTAGGGTTTCCCTTGAGAAGTCAGCTGATAGTCTAATTGGGACCCCTTTGTACATAATTCTTTTCTTCTCTCTTGCTGCTTTTAAGATTCTCTCTTTATCTTTAATTTTTGACATTTTGATTATAATGTGTCTTGGAGTGGTTCTCCCTGGGTCCAGTCTCTTGGGAACTCTCCTTGCTTCCTGGACCTGCAAGTCTATTCCCTTCCCCAAGTCTGGGAAGTTCTCCTTTATTATATTTTCACTCAATTTTTCAAGTTCTAGTTCATCTTCCTCATTCTCTGGCAAACCAATGATTCTTATGTTGGGCCTTTTATAGCTGTCCCAGAGGTTTCTGATCCTCTCATTGTTGCTTCCTATTTCCTCTCGCTGCATTGGTTGACTGCTTGTTCCTTCTCCATATTCCAGTTTGTTGAAATGAACTCTGGATTCCTCACCTTCTGTCTCGTATGTGGTTTTGTTCCTTTCGTTATGAAAGTTTTTCGCTTCTTTCATCTTTTTCCTGCTCTTTTGTGAATTCTGTAAGCCACTTGATAACAATGGCCCAGAACTGAGCATCTGACAGGTTTCTTATCTGTTCATCTGTCAGGTTCTCTATCTGCTGTCTGGTGAGTTGTGCCACCGGGATCTCTATATTGGTCTGCCACATTTTGACAGATGCGTTTTGTTTTCCTGGGCCGGCTGTCCGGGGCGGTGCCTGTGTACGCGTCACAAATTAGCGACCGGTGTCTGTCTGCGACCTATTTCGCAGCCCTGTGGTGCTTTCTGTGGGGGCGGGGGTCCAAGATGGATTCACACAGTTATTCAGCTAGGAGACCGGGATCCGTCCTCCCGCCCCCCTGGGCCTCACTGTTCAAGGCGATGCTGCGGCTGCTTTCCCCAGCGCCGGAGTCGCGCACGCCAGGGGCTTGATTGGAGTCCCGCACGCCAGGGGCTTGATTGCCTCCGGGATTTTTCGCCGCCCCGCCCGCCGCTCCGCAAACAGCTTTGCCTTCTTTAACTCTTACCTGCCCAAATGGCACCGCTGGTTTATAACTTCATGTGTTGGGCTTCCGTGTAGTTTTATTTTCTGGAATTTCTAGTTATCCTTTGTTTTGAAGTAGTTGTATTCCTCTATAGTTGTAGAGGGAGACCTAGCGTGTCCGTCTAAGCCTCCATCTTGGCCGGAAGTCGGAACATTTTCAAAGATAGATGACATGGTAGGAAACAAAAGAAGCCTGAAGAAAATCAAGAAAATTGAAATTATATAAAGCATCTTCTCAGATCACAATGACCTGAAACCTGAAACAAATCTGAAGGGAAAAACTCAAAAACATTCAAATTCATGGAGAATGAATAATGTGCTATTAAATAATGAATGGCTTAACAATCACATCAAGAAATAAATAAAAATGTTGCTGGAAACTAATGATAATGAACACACAAAAGACCAAAGCCTAGGAGATCCAAGATGGTGGACGAGTAAGTGAAAGCTACACTAACCTCTTCCCAGGACTAGTCTAGATTTACAACTTAATTTTGGAGAAATCATCGGGAATAACCAACTGAACACTAGCTGGAGAGAAGTCTTATAACTACGAAGAGACAGAATAAACCGCTACATCACAACATGACCTGTAGGGAATGCGGAGACGTGGAAGGGCTCGTTGGGCTCACACGGGTGGCAGCTGAAGGAACTGAGAAACAGCTCAGCAGCTGGAGGTTCCCCCGAGAAAGGCAGGGTCTAAACCCCCAGCTGGGCTTCCCAGCCTACAGCAACAGAGTGGAAAGTAAAATAGTATCCAGCTGTGAAAAGTGAAAAGCCACAGGGTTTCTTGCTAGCTATAAAGAAACAGCTGGAGAAAAAGAGCTCTTAATCAAATCACATACAAAAATATTTTGGCCCCCACTTACCCTGGGTGAAAACAGAGGGAAAGCAGAGAGTACTAGAGATGCTTGGGGAGAGTTTGGTGTGGGGGTTTTGAGGGGAGAACTGGGGAAGCAGCCTACCGGGTCCCAGTACTGACTCATCCCCAGTATGGCAGGCAGACCATTCCCCTCTGAGTGGCGTCAGCCTGATGGGAAGCAAAAGCCATGCCTACAGGAATTAAGCTGCCACACCCTCGGCCCTTAAGTCTGATGGCTAATCACAGATTGAATAGATTAACAACTAAAGGAGTCAGACAAAGGGAAGTAGATCCCTGGAAGTCTCCCACAGGCTGCCTAGGCCCAGACTAAGACACAATCTGATGCCACCAGGGGCAGATCCAAGAAGTGCAGATCATTCTAAGAAGCAGCAACAAACAATAAGAGTCACAAAAATGGGAAGACAGAGAAACAACTCCCCATCGAGTAAAAGGTACACTCCCCAGAAAGAGTGCTAAATGAAATACAAGGGAGCAAACTACCAGATATGGAATTCAAAACATGCATTATGGAGAAGCTGAATGAGCTCAGTGGAAACTACAAAGAACTCCAGGGAAACTACAAGGAATTCCAGAAAAACTACAAGGACCTTACTGAAAATTACACCAACATGAAAAAGGACATAGAAACTATCAATAAGAGCCAGGAAGAAATGAAGAATACAATCTCTGCATTGAAGAACAGAGTTGAAGGAATTAAAAGCAGGCTAGAGGAAGCAGAAGGTTGGATCAGGGAGCTAGAGGACAACGTAGACAAAAACTCTCAGACAGTGAAACAAAATAAAAAAAGACTGAACAAGAACGAAGAGGCTCTAAGACAGATGCAGGACAACATGAAACATAATAATATTTCTCATAGGAATTTCAGAAGGAGACAAATAAGAGCAAGGGATAGAAAACCTCTTTGAAAAACTAATGACAGAAAACTTCCCTAACATGAGGAGAGAAAGAGTCATGCCAGACCAGGAAGCACAGAGGGTCCCAATGAACATGAACCCCAACAGGCCCACTTCAAGACATATCATAATTAAAATGGCAACATTCAAAGACAAAGAGAGAATCCTAAAAGCAGCAAGAGAGAAACAACTAATAACATACAAGGGAGCTCCAATAAGGCTATCATCAGATTTCTCAGCAGAAACACTACAAGCCAGAAGGGAATGGCAAAAAATATTCCAAGCAATCAAAAACAATGACCTACAACCAAGAGTACTCTACCCAGCAAGGCTCTCATTCAAAATGGAAAGTGAAATAAGGAGACTCCAAGACAAAAGAAAGATAAAAAAATACATCTCCACCAAACCAGCATTGCAAGAGATGCTAAAGGGTCTGCTTTAAGCAGCACTATTTACAATAGCCAAGTGCTGTAAACAACCTAAGTGCCCATCTGTAGATGAGTGTATCAAAAAAATGTGGTACATTTACACAATGGAGTACTATGTAGCAGAAAGAAAGAAGAGAACTTCTACCATTTGCAACAACATGGATGGAACTAGAGAGAATTATACTTAGTGAAATAAGCCAGGCAATGAAAGAAAAATACCTTATGCTATCACCTATTACAGGAAATTAATGAACAACACAAACAAATGAACAAAACGGAACAAGAAACAGAATAACAGTTATCAGGGGGTAGGGGGGATGGAGAGAAAGGAGGTAAATAGGGGAAACTTTTATTAAAGGAACTTGTATAAATAACACATGGATATTAACAATAGGGTGGGGAATGAGGGTAGGAGAAGGAGTGGACTGGGTGGGAGGGAGCAATGGGGGAAAATGGGACAACTCTAATGAAAAAACAATAAAAATTAGGAGGGGACAAAGATGGCCGCGGAGTAGGGACAGTGTTCTCAGCTCGCTCCTGTTAAGGACAGAATCCAGGAACAAATGCGGAGAGGAGTGAGTGACTGAGTGAGTGTGGATATCTGATAACGTGAACGGGGAGGAGATCGTGGGAGCAGCGTGGAGGGGGTTGGAGGGGTTTATAACAAACTGCAGGATGAGTCATTCCGAGACTCCGTGCATTTGCAGTATCAAGCCGGAGAGCTCACTAGCCGGGAGTGAATTCTTGTAGGGAGTTAGGGAGAGGATTTGGCTGAAAAAGCCAGAGGTGGGAGAGAATAGTGAACAACCAGGACTGGGAGAAACTGTGATCTGAGTCTAGAGAGAAACATCCTCAGCTGCAACCTCCGACCAAAAGCTCGGCACTCCGGGTGAGCCCAGCACTAGCGCTAGGGCCCTACAGAACAAAGGAGCAGTTTTGGGGCAAGGAGAACGGCAGCACAGAAAAGCTGCTGCGGAACTCCGGACCGGGGCAGAACTGCGTTCTTGAAACCAGTGTTTGCTCTTTAGTCGCGCTAGAATCCCACAGAACAAAAGGCCGGTCTGGGGCTAGGAGGGAAACAGGACGGGCAGGGTGTGTAAGTAGAGAAGAGAGCGGAGGTGGAGGTCCTGGAAGGGAGATGGTTTTAGGTCAGGGAGAAGGGGCAGAAGGGAAGGGCTGCTGCGGAGCTCCAGACTGGCAGAGAGCTCCGGGGAAGGAGAGTGCTGCGCTGACTGACCACACTAGAATCCCACAGAACAAAGGGATGGTGCTGTGGCGGGAAGAAAGATAGAGTGCGCAGGCCGATAGACAGGGAAGACAACGGAAGCTGTAGCTCGGAATAGAGAAAGTTTTGGGGCAAGGAGAAGAACACACGCAGGAAAGCCACTGCAAAGCTCCAGACTAGGGGAGAGGCCCTGGGCAGGAAAGGGCCACTGAGCCCGGCACTTTGACCGACTGATCCAGAGTCCTGCAGAAAAAAAGGACCATCTTGAGAAAGGGAGAGAGATAGGGTGCGCAGGCATATAGACAGGGAAGAGAGCAGAAGCTGTAACCTGGGAATAGAGACAGGACTGGAGGCAGGACAGGGATTGCTGGCAGGCACAGGCTGGACCAACAGAGGGAAGGAGTAGCTGGACAAGCCTGAAGAGGGCTGAGGCTGCCTCAGGAGGGGACAACTAAACGCAGCTCACAGCAGAGCAGTGGTAGGCCCACGAAAAAAAGACTAGCAATCCCAGAATCAAGCAGAACCCCCACACAGCCAGCCAACCAACCAGAAAAGATTTTAAACTCATGGAATTTTGAATAGGAACGGACTCAGGAAGGAAGCAAGGAAAAACCAAAATACAAACAAATCAAAAATACCCAGAGACTGTGCATAAAAGTTGAATTGAGTTAAAATCCTCTCATTCTTTTATCTCTCACTCTCTCTAACTGCCCTTCCCGTCCTTTCATATTCTCTCTCCTTTTCTCCCATCCTCTTCCCTCCCTTCTCTCCCCTTAGCATGTCTCCCCTTCATCCTATTCTCAGTTAATTTTATAATTTTAAGTTCTCTCCCTTTCTCACACTCTCCTTTCTCTGCGCTACGTATCTACAACTTTATTAAATTTCTTTCTTTATTTTGTCCCCCTTCAGTCTACATTAGTTTTTCTTTCATCTCTTGTCCTTATTTTCCTTCTCTCCCTATACATAATCTCTCTCTCTCCCTATTACACTTTATATTCTAATCTCTTAATATTCAAATTATAATTCTAATCTATCCTCCTCTCCCTTTACTCTCCCATTCTTACCCCTTCTCTTTTTCTACCCCATCCCCTCACTTCTTTCTCTACCTCTTGTATTTCTCTCCTTCATCCTATCTTTTGTCAACTCTTCAATTTCAATCCTCCCCACCCTAATATCTCCTCTTCCTCTTGATTTCCTTCCCTCTTCTGAGCTCTTTTCCTCCCAAACCCTCTTGCTTTCCTATCTCCCATTCCTCTCTCTCTATATTCACCCTTTCTCTCTATCTTGCAACTTTATATCATGTTTTAATCTCTTAATCTTTTTTATAATACATAATTTAAAAAAAAGAATTTTAATCCAGTCCCCTCTCTTCTACCTCCCCTTCTTCTTTCGTTCTCTCTCCTACCCTTCTCTTCTCTACTTTCTCTCTCTCTTTCTTCTCTCCTTTCCTGTCTTGCTATTTTCTACTCTGTATTTTTATTCTTAAAAAATTCTCTCTCAATCTGTTTCCTACCTTCTAACCTCCCCAGCACTCTCTTTCAATTTCTGGCTGTCTGTCTACCTGGATGTCTGTTGTGTCTACCCTACCTCCCACGCAAATCATATAGTATACACCAATTATATAATACTAATACTATACACTTCCACTTTCTCCACACTCTAACCCTCCCCACCTTTTCAAACATACAGTGTAAATGTTAATTGCTCTCTTACATAATCTTGATCCCAATTGCTAATATCAATACTCTATCAAATTCCAGCTCAAAAATTACCCTTCCTTCATTTAAAACAACTCCTTTCTGTTTCTCCTACAAAATAAGAGTCCCAGTATCTCCACAAGTATATTAACAGGGGCTCATTTGCAGCCTATAGTGGGATTGTATTTGGGGGAGACATTGGAGGGTGTGGGTTTCTTGCCTGGGTTGTGTGATTATGTTTTACCAACACCTTCACAAAAGATCTCAAGACAAGGTGGGCAGAGTGACTCTCAATCAACTAACCAGAGAAAAAGATCCACCAAAAAGTAGCTGAAATACAACCAGACAGATTAAAGAAATATCATCAAGGACAACACAGACGGAGATCCAGGAGGGTGGATGAGTAAGTGGAAGCTACACTAACCCCCTCCCAGGACCAGCCAGTGCTGACTCAGCCCCAGTACAGCAGACAGACTATTCCCCTCCAAGTGGTGTCATACTAAGGAGAAATAAAAGCCCTGCCTACAGGAATTAAGTTGCCACACCCACGGTCTTTAAGCCTGAAGGCTGATCACAGATTGAGTATTATAACAACTAAAGAAGAGAGGCAAAGGCAGTAGATCCCTGGAAATCTCCAACAGGCTGCCTAGGGCCAGTCTGGTACATGATCTGACGCTACCAGAGGCAGATCCAGGAAGAACTGATCATTCTAAGAAGCACCAACAAACAAAAGGAATCACAAAAATGGGGAGACAGAGAAACAACCCCCCATCAAAAGGAAAGGTAGAATCCCCAGAAAGAGTGCAAAATGAAATAGAGGGGAGCAAAATATCAGATACAGAATTTAAAACATGGATTATGGAGAAGCTAAATGAGCTCAGCGGAAACTACAAAGAACTCCAGAAAAACTACAGTGAACACCAGAAGAAATATAAGGAACTTACTGAGAATTATACCAGCATCAAAAAGGACATGGAAGCTATCAATAAGAGACAGGAGGAAATGAAGAATACGATCTCTGAATTGAAGAACACAGTAGAAGGAATTAAAAGCAGGCTAGGGGAAGCAGAAGATCGGATCAGCGAGCTAGAGGATAACGTACACAAAAACTCCCAGACAATGCAACAAAATGAAAAAAGACTGAACAAGACTGAAGAGGCTCTAAGACAGCTGCAGGACAACATGAAACGTAATAATGTCCGTATCATAGGAATTCCAGAAGGAGAAGAAGAAGAGCAAGGGATAGAAAACCTCTTTGAAAAACTAATGACAGAAAACTTCCCTCACAGGAGAAGAGAAAGAGTCACGCAAATCCAGCAAGCACAGAGGGTCCCAATGAAGTTGAACCCCAACAGGCCCACCGCAAGACACATCATAATTAAAATGGCAACATTCAAAGACAAAGAGAGAATCCTAAAAGCAGCAAGAGAGAAACAACTAATAACATACAAGGAAGTTCCAATAAGGCTATCCCCAGATTTCTCAGCAGAAACACTACAAGCCAGAAGGGAAAGGCAAAAAATATTCCAAGCAATGAAAAACAAAGGCCTACAACTAAGAATACTGTACCCAGCAAGGCTCTCATTCAAAATGGAAGGCGAAATAAGGAGTTTCTCAGACAAAGGAAGACTAAAAGAATACGTCTCCACCAAACCAGCAATGCAAGAGATGCTAAAGGGTCTGCGCTAAGAAGATAAAGAAACAGAGAGAGACAGAGAAGAACGCGAGAACAAATGAGAAAAATGACAATGAATAAGTACTTATCAGTAATAACCTTAAATGTAAATGGATTAAACGCTCCAATAAGAAGACATAGGGTAGCTGAATGGATTAGAAAAAATGACCCACATATATGCTGTCTACAAGAGACACACCTTAGAATAAAAGATCTACACAGACTGAAAATAAAGGGATGGAAAAAAGTATTTCAAGCAAATGGACATGAAAAAAAAGCCGGGGTAGAATACTCGTATCAGACAAAACAGATTTCACAGCAAAGTCCATAAAAAGAGACAAAGAAGGGCATTTCATAATACTTAAGGGAAAAATCCATCAAGAAGATATAACCCTTATAAATATATATGCACCCAACTTAGGAGCACCCAAATGTATAAGGAACATTTAGAGAGACTCCAAGAAAGATATAGACAGCAACACACTCATCGTAGGGGACTTTAACACCCCATTGTCAACAATGGACAGATCTTCAAAGCAAAGAAACAACAAAGATATTGAGGCACTGAACAACACTTTAGATCAAATGGACTTAGTCGATATATATAGAAGTTTTCACCCCAAAGAAGAAAATATACATATTTCTCAAGTGCACATGGAACATTTTCAAAGATAGACCACATGGTAGGACACAAAACAAGCCTCAATAAATTCAAGAAAATTGAAATTATATCAAGCATTTTCTCAGATCACCATGGCTTAAAATTGGAAATCAACCTCAAGGAAAAAAACTCAAAAACATTCAAACTCATGGAGAATGAATAACATGCTATTAAATAATGAATGGGTTAACAATGCCATCAAGGAAGAAATCAAAAAGTTCCTGGAAACCAATGATAATGAACATAAAACAACCCAAAACCTATGGGATACAGCGAAAGCAGTCTTAAGAGGAAAGTTCATAGCAATACAAGCCTACCTAAAAAAGCTAGAAGAATCTCTAATAAAAAATTTAACCCTACAGCTACAAGAACTAGAGGAAGAACAACAAGAAAACCCAGATCAAGTAGAAGGAAGGAAATCACCAAGATCAGAGGAGAATTAAATGACATAGAATCTAAAGTAACAATTCAAAAGATCAACAAAAGTAGGAGCTGGTTCTTTGAAAAGGTAAATAAAATTGACAAGCATTTAACCAGGCTCATCAAGAAAAAAAGAGAGAGGACCCAAATAAATAAAATCAGAAACGAAAGGGGAGAAATCACAACTGATACAACAGAAATACAAAGAATTATAAGAAATTATTACGAACAACTGTATGGCAAGAAATTTGACAACCTAGAGAAAATGGACAGATTCCTGGAAAACTACAGTATTCCCAAAGTGAATCAAGAGGAAGCAGAAAGTCTGAATAGACCAATAACAGCTAACGAAATTGAAGCAGTAATCAAAAAACTCCCAGCACACAAAAGCCCAGGACCGGATGGCTTCACAAGTGAATTCTACAAAACATTTAGGAAAGAACTAACTCCTATCCTCCTCAGACTATTCCAAAAGATATAAGAAGAGGGAAGACTCCCAAACTCGTTCTATGAAGCCAGTATAACCCTAATTCCAAAACCAGGTCAAGACACAACAAAGAAAGAAAACTAAAGACCAATATCGCTGATGAACATAGATGCTAAAATCCTCAACAAAATATTGGCAAACCGGATCCAGCAACACATTAGAAAGATCATACACCACGATCAAGTAGGATTCATCCCAGGGATGCAAGGATGGTTTAATATTCGCAAATCAATAAACGTGATACACCACATAAACAAAATGAAAGACAAAAACCACATGATCATATCAATAGATGCGGAAAAAGCATTTGATAAAGTACAACACAAATTTATGATAAAAACTCTCAGCAAAATGGGAATAGAGGGAGCATACCTCAACATAATAAAGGCCATATATGAGAAAACTGAAGCCAACATCATACTCAATGGGCAAAAACTGAGAGCATTCCCTCTGAGATCAGGAACAAGACAAGGATGTCCGCTCTCTCCACTCCTATTCAAAATAGTCTTGGAAGTTCTAGCCACAGCAATCAGACAAGAAAGAGAAATAAAAGGCATCCAAATTGGAAAAGAGGAAGTAAAACTGTCATTATTTGCAGATGACATGATAGTGTACACAGAAAATCCTTTAGACTCCACAAAAAAACTACTCAACCTAATAAGTGAATTCAGCAAAATAGCAGGATACAAAATCAACATTAAGAAATTGAAGGCATTTTTATACACCAACAATAAGAAATCAGAGTTAGAAACTGAAAGGATAATCCCATTTACCATAGCAATAAGAAAAATAAAATACCTAGGAATAAACTTAACCAAAGAGGTAAAAGTCCTGTACACAGAAAACTACATAACACTGAAGAAAGAAATTAAAGAAGATACAAATAAATGGAAGCATATACCATGCTCATGGATGGGAAGAATCAACATCATTAAAATGTCCATACTACCCAAAGCAATTTATAGATTCAATGCAATCCCTATTAAAATACCAGCAACATATTTCAAAGACCTAGAACAAATACTTCAAAAATTTATATGGAACCAAAAAAGAGCCCGAATAGCCACAGGAATTTTGAGGAAGAACACAGTAGGAGGAATCACAATACCTGATATCAAACTATACTACAAGGCCACGGTAATCAAAACAGTCTGGTACTGGCATAAAAACAAACATATAGATGAATGGAACAGAATAGAGAGCCCAGAAATAAACCGAGGTTCATAGGGTCAACTAATATTTGACAAAGTGGGAAAGAACATCAAATGGAGTGAAAAGAGCCTCTTCAACAAATGGTGTTGGGAGAACTGGACATGGACATGGAAAAAAAATGAAACTAGACCACCAGCTCACAGCATACACCAGAATAAACTCAAAATGGATCAAAGACTTAAATGTAAGCCGTCATATCATAAAAGTCCTATAGGAAAAAATAGGCAGGAAAATTTCAGATATCCCACGTAGCAACATTTTTACTGATGTATCTCCTAAGGGAAGGGAAATAAAGGAAAGAATAAACAAATGGGACTACATCAAACTAAAAAGTTCCTGCTCAGCTAAAGAAAACATCAACAAGATGCAAAGGAAACCAATCATATGGGAAAATATATTCGCCAATGACATCTCAGACAAGGGATTGATCTCCAAAATATATAAAGAACTCATACGACTCAACACCAAAAAGACAGACAACCCAATTAAAAAATGGGCAAAAGACCTGAACAAACACTTCTCCAAAGAAGACATACAGAGGGCCCATAGACATATGAAAGTATGCTCAACATCACTAGCCATCAGAGAGATGCAAATAAAAACCACAATGAGATACCACCTCACACCAGTCAGAATGGCCATCATCAGCAAATCAACAAAAACTTGTGCTGGAGAGGATCCCGAGAAACGGGAACACCGGTGCATTGCTGGTGGGAATGAAGACTGGTGCAGCCACTGTGGAAAACAGTTTGGAATTTCCTAAAAAAACTAAAAATGGAACTGCCTTTTGAACCAGCAATTCCATTGCTAAGATTATATCCAAAAAATCCTGAAACACCAATACAAAAGAACCTATGCACTCCAATGTTCATAGCAGCACTATTTACAATAGCCAAGTGCTGGAAACAACCTAAATGCCCATCTGTAGATGAGTGGATAAAAAAAATGTGGTACATTTACATAATGGAATTCTATGTAGCAGAAAGAAAGAACGAACTTCTACCATTTGCAACAACATGGATGGAACTAGAGAAAATTATGCTCAGTGAAATAAGCCAGGGAACAAAAGAAAAATACCTTATGCTGTCACCTATTACAGGAAACTAATGAACAACAGAAACAAATGAGCAAAATTGAACCAGAGGTATGTAAACAAGAAGTAGACTAACAGTAACAAGGGGGGAGGGGGAGGAAGAGAAGGGTGTAAGAAGAGGAAGGATCAAGTAAAAAAAATATGTATATATGTGAATGACCCATGGACATGGGCAACTGAGTGGAGACTAAATGTGGGAGAAGGGAGGGACAGAGTGCAGGGAAGCAAAAGGGGTATAAAAGTGAGTCAATTGTAATGGAAAAACAAACAAAAAAAATTTTTTAGCGGGGGAAAAATGAAAATATGAAGAATGGAAATGCCAGTTCAGTGAATATTAGGACAAAGACTTTCCTTCACGTTGTATATTTTTCTCCCTATTTGATCCCTCCAGAGTTTGGCATTCTAAACAAGTAAGTAATGACATAAGTTCCTTTGCATAGAACTAATAAGACCAGTTGTTAATAGAGGTTCCTTTTTTTTTTTTTTTTTTTTTTTTTTTTTGACCAAGTTTTTGACTGGAATGTCAAGCCTAAAGGAAACATACTTGGGCTCAGAATGTTACCAAAAAGCCCTGAGGAACTGGGAATGACTTTCAAAGGTAATAAAAGCCCGTGAGACAAAAGGCCTGGTACCATGGTTGGTTGTGCGGTCCACAGCAATCTTTCCAGGGAAGGAACGAAGGTTGTTTTCCTGAAAGATGGCTAGAAGGGACCTTAAGACACAATGAAAAACCAGAAAGACTTGGAAAAAACAGGTGTGTACAGGCAAGGATGAATGTCAGATATGTGGCTCAGCTTCTGTGCCCTGAAGAACAGAATGAGGGTCACCCCAAATATTCCTTGGGTAAGTTCCAGCAAAGCAGAACTAAAGATCATAAGTGATCTTTTGCTGCTCTTGTTATGTTTATGCAAACGAACAGGATAAATTAAAAATGGACTTAATGTAGTCCCTTTAAAGAAAAGGAGGATAACCTTAGGGAGAAAAATCATTATTCAAGGAAAATCACAATGACCAGTAGTAGAGTATAAAATAGGGCAACTAACCGTCTTAAAAGTTTCTTCTCATTTAAAATATGGTTTCACTTGAAAATTAAACCATGTCTGTGATAGCATCAAAGATATTGAAGTTGCAGGCAAATAGAATTTGAAGTGCCTTGCAACTGGATGTCTTCCCAATAAGACAGTCTTACAGATTTAAGGACTTGTTTGTGGGTTATGTTACATAAATTAACACGTGTTTTGTTTTCAAAGGACATAAGCCTATGATCGCATTACCTGAGTGATTGTCTGTACGCATAAACCTCACTTAATCCTCTATGCAGCGCTGCCTCCCGAGACTCAATGGTTTGGCTGAACTAAATGGCTGGGTTGGTGAAGAATGGGGTGGTCTGTGGGCTTCACTTTAAAACTGGTTTCTCTTTTCTATCCTAATGGCTTGGACAGAAAAGGCCCAGAAGTCTGAGAGGGGAAAATCCTAAACTATTTACCTCAGCCCAAACTAAGTATAATGGGCAAAAGGATTTTGGACAGGTGAGATGTGCCTATCACACCTTCCCCCAAAGAAGCCCTTTTTTTTTTTTCTTTTTTTTTTTTTTCCTAATATGGAACATTGAAGAATTAATCCCTGCCTTTTGTCATCTAGTAGTTATGGAGTGAACGATGTCTTTTAACCCTTTTCTGCCAAATCTGTTGCCCCCAGAGCACAACAAGGACACCAGCCTGTTAAAGCAAGCACGCCCTTGACTGGAGACAGCCAACTGACCTGGAGTCTGCACGATCCTTTCCAATGTGGGAAGGCCACCCTCCCCTCCACACTCCCACTCTTAGTAGGGTTTTCTGGACCCAAGGGTAGGTAGGACGACGACCATGTCCAGCTCGAAGCAGCTAGAGGAGCTTGAGACCTTCGCCCATTGTCCTTTACAAGATTACAAAGGGTCCTAATATTTCAGAGGGGGGGGATAGTTAATTTTTATGAACCAGGGGTATGGACTTGTGAGGGGATTGCTGGGGAGGGGGGTACTGGGGGGAAGGGAGCAAGGGGGAGAAAATTGTAACTGTTGTAACATTATAATCAATAATAAAAAAATAAAATAAATAAAAAAGAAAAAACAATAAAAATTAAATTTAAAAAAAATTATTTCGAGAATGTTTTGGAAAAAATATTTTGGTGACTGTGTTTACATCTTCCTAAGAAAAGTGCAGAAAAAGAATGGAAATAGAGAAGGTAGTATTGATTTTTTAAAAAGTGTTATTAAATTGAGAATCTCCATTATTTTCTCTGCTTTATTGAGGTACAGTTGACATATACATTGTGTAATTTTAAGGTTTACAATGCGATTAGTTTATACATTTACACAATATAAAATGATTACTACAATAAAGTTAGTTAACACCTCCATCGCTTCACATATTTTCAATTTTTTTTTGTTGTGAGATATTTTTTTTAATTTAAATTTTTGTTTTTCAATTACAGTTGTCCCATTTCCCCCCATTGCTACCCCCTCCCAGCCCATCCCTTCTCCCACAATTATATCCCTCCCCATTGTCCATGTCCATGAGTCATTTATACACAATCCTTGACTAGACCCTTCCCTTACATATCCCCCTTAACTCCTTCCTCCGTCCCCTCTACTGACTACTATTCTAGTCTTTGCCTATTTAGTTCGTTTGTTTGTGTTGCTCTTTGGTTTCCTGTATTAGGTGATATCATATGGTATTTTGCTTTCTTTGCCTGGCTTATTTCACTAAGCATAATTCTCTCTAGTTCCATCCATGTTGTCGCAAATGGCAGGCGTTCCTTCTTCCTTTCTGTTACATAGTATTCCATTGTGTAGATGTACCACAGTTTTTTGATCTACTCATCTACAGATGGGCACCTAGGCTGTTTCCAGCACTTAGCTATTGTAAACAGGGCTGCTATGAACATAGGGGTGCTTAGTTTTTTTTGAATTAGGGTTTTAGAATTTTTCGGGTATAATCCTAGCAGTGGAATCGCTGGTTCAAAAGGCAGTTCCATTTTTAGTTTTTTGAGGTAATTCCATACTGTTTTCCATAGTGGCTGCACCAGTCTGCATTCCCACCAACAGTGCAGTAGGGTTCCTGTTTCCCCCCATCCTCGCCAGCATTTGTTGTATGTTGATTTGTTGATGATGGCCATTCTGACAGGTGTAAGGTGGTATCTCATTGTGGATTTTACTTGCATCTCTCTGATGGCCAATGATGTTGAGCATTTTTTCATGTGCCTATGGACCTTCTGTATGTCCTCTTTAGAGAAGTGTTCATTCAGGTCCTTTGCCCATTTTTTCATTGGGTTGTTTGTTTTCTTGATGTTGAGTTGTATAAGCTCTTTATATATTTTGGAGATCAGTCCCCTGTCTGTGATATCATTGGCAGATGTTTTCCCATATGGTTGGTTTCCTTTTCATCTTGCTGATGTTTCTTTTACTGAACAGAAACTCTATAGTTTGATATAGTCCCATTTGTTTATTTTTTCCTTTATTTCTCTTGCCTTAGGAGATGTATCCGTGAAGATATTATTATCTGGGATATCTGAAATTTTCCTGCCTATGTTTTCCTCTAAGACTTTTATGGTGTCACGACTTACATTTAAGTCTTTAATCCATCTTGAGTTTATTCTCATGAGTGGTGTAAGTTGGTGGTCTAGTTTCATTTTTTTGCATGTCCCTGTCCAGTTCTCCCAGCACCATTTGTTAAAGAGGCTCTTCTCACTTCATTTTATGTTCCTTCCTCCTTTATCAAAGAGTAGTTGACCATAGAGGCCTGGGTTTATTTCTGGGCTTTCAATTCTGTTCCACTGATCTATATGTCTGTTCTCATGCCAGTACCAGACTGTTTTGATCACCGTGGCTTTGTAGTCTTTTTTGATGTCTCGTATCGTGATTCCTCCTGCTGTGCTCTTCTGTTTCAAGATTGCTTTTGCTATTCGGGGTCTTTTTTGGTTCCATATTAATTTTTGGAGTATTTGTTCTAGGTCAGTGAAATATGTCATTGGTATTTTAATAGGGATTGCATTGAATCTATAAATTGATTTGGGTAGTATGGCCATTTTGATGATGTTGATTTTTCCCATCCAAGAACATGGTATTTGCCTCCATTTATTTGTATCTTCCTTAATTTCTTTCTTCAATGTTGCATTATTTTCAGTGTACAGTTCTTTTATCTCTATGGTTAAGTTTATTCCTAGGTACTTAATTTTTCTTGTTGCTATGGTAAATGGTATTTACTTTTTTGCCACTGTCTCTGATAATTTATTGTTGGTGTACAGAAATGCCTTAGATTTCTGTATATTTATTTTGTACCCTGCTATTTTGCCCAATTCACTTATTATATCAAGTAGTCTTTTAGTGGAGTTTATTGGGTTTTCTAGGTATACTATCATGTCGTCTGCAAATAGTGATAGTTTTACTTCTTCTTTCCCAATTTAAATGCCTTTTATTTCTTTGTCTTGTCTGATTGCTGTGGCTAAGCCTTCCAACACTGTGTTGAATAGAAGTGGGGAGAATGGACAGTCTTGTCTAGTTCCTGATTTCAGGGGGAATGCTTTCAGTTTTTGTCCATTGAGTATGATGTTGGCTTCAGGCTTCTCATATATAGCCTTAATTATGTTAAGGTATGCTCCGTCTCTTCCCATTTTGCTGAATGTTTTTATCATAAATTTGTGTTGTACTTTATCAAATGCTTTTTCTGCATCTATAGATATGATCATGTGATTTTTGTCTTTCATTTTGTTTATGTGGTGTATCACGTTTATTGATTTGCAAATATTAAGCCATCGTTGCATATCTGGGATGAATCCCACTTGATCATGGTGTATGATCTTTTTGATGTATTGCTGGATCCTGTTTGCCAAAATTTTATTGAGGATTTTAGCACCTATGTTCATCAGTGATATTGGCCTGTAGTTTTCTTTCTTTGTTGTGTCTTGACCTGGTTTGGGGATTAGGGTAATAGTGGCTTCATAGAAAGAGTTTGGGATTTTTCCCTCTTCTTGGATTTTTTGGAATAGTTTGAGGAGGGTAGGAGTTAGTTCTTCCCAAAATGTTTTGTAAAATTCGCCTGTGAAGCCATTCGGTCCAGGGCTTTTGTGTGCAGGGAGATTTTGGATTACTGTTTCAATTTCCTTCTTTGTTATTGGTCTGTTGAGACTTTCTACTTCTTGATTCAGTTTGGGAAGGATATATGTTTCTAGAAATCTGTCCATTTCTACTAGGTTGTCAAAATTCTTGCCATATAGTTGTTTGTAGTAATTTCTTATACTTGTTTTTATTTCTCAGGTGTCAGTCGTGATTTCTCATCTTTCGTTTGTGATTTTGTTTATTTGGGTCTGCTCTTTTTTTCTTGATGAGCCTCCCTAGAGCCTTGTCGATTTTGTTTATTTTTTCAAAGAATTAGCTCCTAGTTTTGTTGATTTTTTGGATTGTTCGTTTAGTTCTATGTCATTTAGTTCTGCTTTGATCTTGATGATTTCCTTTCTTCTTTTAGCCGTAGGCTTTGTTTGTTGTTGTTCTAGTTCTTGTAGCTTTGGGGTTAGATTTTTTATTTGACCTTCTTCTATCCTTTTCAGATGTTCCTGTATTGCTATGAACTTCCCTCTTAGGACTGCTTTTGCTGTGTCCCACAAGTTTTGGGCTATTTTGTGTTCATTGACATTAGTTTCTAGAAATTTCTGGATTTCTTCTTTGATGTCATTGTTAACCCATTCATTATTTAATAGTTTGTTTTTCATTCTCCATGAGTTTGGGTGTCTCTGATTTTTTTCCCTGAGGTTCGTTTTTAGTTTCAAGACATTGTGGTCTGAAATTATGCTTGATATGATTTCAATTTTCTTGAATTTGTTGAGGCTTGTTTTGTGTCCTATCATGTGGTCTATCTTTGAAAATGTCCCATGTGCCTTTGAAAAGAATGTATATTTTGCTTCTTTGGGGTGAAAAGTTCTATATATATCAGTATATCAGTTAAGTCCATGTTGTTTAGTGTGTTGTTCAGTGCCTGTATGTCGTTGGTGTTTCTTTGCTTTGATGATCTGTTTGTTGTTGATAATGGAGTGTTGAAGTTCCCTACTATGAGTGTGTTGTTGTTAATATCCTTCTTGTGGTCTTCTAGTATTTGCTTTATGTATTTGGGTGCTCTTATGTTGGGTGCACATATGTTTATCAGTGTTATATCTTCTTGATGGATTGTTCCTTTAAGTATTATGAAATGTCGTTCTTTGTCTCTTTTTATTGCCCTTGCTTTTAAATCTGTTTTGTCTGATATGAGGACTGCGACCCCAGCTTATTTTTCAGGTCCATTTGCGTGAGATATTTTTTTATGTCCCTTTACTTTCAGTCTCTGTAAATCTTTTGTTTTGAGGTGTGTTTCTTGTACACAGCAAATATGTGAGTCCTCTTTCCTTATCCGTTCCGTTACCCTATGTCTTTTAATTGGAGCATTTAATCCACTTACATTTAAGGTTATTATTGACATGTATTTATTCATTTCCCTTTATACCTCTGTTCTTCTGCTCTTTTTTTTATCTTCCTTTTTCTTGGAACATTCCCTTTAGCATCTCTTGCAATGTATTATTTTAGTCTTCCTTTTCTTGGAAACTTCTTATTTCACCTTCCATTTTGAAAGAGAGCCTTGCTGGGTAGAGTATTCTTGGTTGTAGGCCTTTGTTTTTAATTACTTGAAATATTTTTGACCATTTCTCTCTGGCTTGTAGTGTTTCTGTTGAGAAATCGGTCGATAGCCTTATCGGAGCTCCCTTGTATGTTGTTTTCTGTTTTTCTCTTGGAATGTTCCCATTTTAACTATGATGTGCCTTGGAGTGCGTTTTTTTGTTTTCCTCATTATTGGAACTCTCTTTTCTTCCTGGACTTGCATAACTTTTTCTCTCATCAGGTTGGGAAAATTTTCTGTCACTATTTCTCCTAGCAATTTATCTATTCCTTGTTCTTCTGATCCCTCTTTAATTCCAATGACTCTGATATTGTTCTTCCTTATGCTATCCTGTAATTCCCTTACCTCTTCTTTATAATTTTTCAATCTTTTTTCATTTTGCTGTATCGTCTGAGAATTTTTTTCTACATTATATTCTAACTCACTAATCTGATCCTCTGCTTCGTTTAATCTGCTTTTGACTGATTCTACTGTGTTTTTCAGTTCAGAGATTGCATTCTTCATTTCGACTTGGTTCTTGTTGATAGTTTCTATGTCTTTTTTTATGCTGGTGTAGTTCTCTGCAAGTTCCCTGTAATTTTCTTGGAGCTGTTGGTAACTTCCTTGGAGGCTGTCATATTTGTTTTTAAGGTTGTCGAGTATATTGAGCTTCTTCACCACCATAGTTTTGAATTCCATGTCTCACATTTGGGCTATGTTTACTCCATCCAGCTCTCTTTCTGGGGATTCCTCTTTTCTTTTTATTGAGAGGTTGTTTCTGCGTCTTACCATGTTGGATTCTTCTTGTTTGTTTTTGTTATTTGGATTTGTCTGCTTTGCCTTCCCACCTTTGTGGTATGAGATTCTTTATAGGAGATCTGGGGGTTTCAGTGGTATAGTCTCTTTGATCTCCTGAGCCTGATCTTCTTGGTGTATCCTTTATGTCGTTTGTTTATGCTGTCTGGTTATATTTCAGATGCTATTTGTTAGGCTCTTCCTTCTGGCCAGTTTATCGAGAGTCACTCTATCCACTTTGTCTTGAGATCTTTTGTGGAGATGTCAGTGCAGCCTTTCTGTGTTTTCTTGTTTTTCTGTGTCCACAGCTGGTCTAATGAGGTGGGTCAGAAGTTCCTGCTGTTTCCAGCAGTGGTGTGCCCTGCACAGCGCATTCCTTTGTTGCCTGTTGGAGCTAGCCGAGGTACCCTTGCACGCATCCCTGTGAGCGTGTAAGGCGGCCAGAGAGCTTGCCTCAGGCCTGCTGCACTTCGTTCTAGGAGTTGGTCTCTTGTCTTTTAGGTTGGGGACCAGACACTTGTGCACAGTGGAAGTGAGCGATTGGCACCTATTGAAGCCGGTGATGTGCTTTTGCGCTTGTGCGCCCGTGGTGCCCAAGGCGGTGGGGAGCTAGCTTCAGGCCTGCTGTGACGCGCTCTGCTTTGGGAGTTTGTCTCTCGCCTCCCATTGCTGGGACCCAGACATTCTTGCAAAGTGGAAGTGAGCGATGGGCACCTGTTGAAGCCAAGCTGAGGTGCTCTTGTGTTCGCGTGCCCAGCCTGAGTTCTAGCCTCAGTCCTGCCAAGTCATGCTCCGGGAATTGGTCTCTCACCTCTTAGGGAAGGCCCCGAACACTTGTGTTCAGTAGAAGTGAGTGTCTGTGAGTCACTGCCCGCTGTTCCCGTGTTGCAGCCACCCACCATTCTCGTACCCTACTGGGTGGGCATGAGCAGAGCCTGAGCAAGTGCTCTGCGCTCCAGCCTGGTGCCCACTGGAGCTGGTCAGGGGGGACTGCGCACAGTCTTCTGCGTGTCCAGTGGACCCTCCCTGCACCCATTGGGGCACTGATCTGATGTCTGTTGGGGTGTATCCGAGGCGCACCTGGATGCGCGGCCCTGCGCACCTGGGCCAATGAATGAGGCCACTTCCCTATCAGTGCCCGTGCGACCCAAGCGGAGGGTTGGGTAATGGGTGAGTACACCCCTGTGCCTACACTCCTCAAGAATGTCCTATCACCCCCAAACTTTACCCCCACTCCGCAGTTCACAAGAGAAAAATCCAAAGAAAAATTACATTTTCACTTGCATAGCAGCATGCTGTCTCCCTTTTTCCAGCACCAATGCCACTTGGTCGCGTCCCGTCTCTGCCAGTGGGCAGAGATCCGCTTTCCTCCTGACTCCCCTCTGGGGAAGCCTGTGGTCGCCAAAATGCCTTTGTGTCCTTCCAGCCACAACTCAGGCAGCCACCCCAGTCAGGAATTCCATTTCATCCCTTTTTCCTCCACTATCCTCACTAAACAGGTTGTTCCCAGATGGTTTTTCTCTAATCCAGCAGTGCCAAGGCTCAACTCCTGCCAGTGTCCAGCTTCTTACTGAGATGTTTTGTCTGCAATTATTCCAACCTACGGATGGGTCTCAGGAGCCTGAGAGCACAGCCTCCCCTCACTCCTCCGCCATCTTCCTCCTCCTGATTTTGTTCTTCAAGCATGCCATGCTCATTCCATCCTTAGAGCAGCCACACTTTCTGTTCCCCCATGGGCTTTGTGTAGTAGGCTCTTTCTGATTTTGGTGGTCTCAGTTCAATATCTTTCAGAGAAGCTTACTCTGAGTATATTCTTACCTAAAGTATTAAGTTCACTGTAGACAGAGATTTTTATCATTCGAATGGAGAGAAAGTCTCAGCTCACTCACCAATACCAAGGACAAAGGAAAGACAGAGCAACAGAGAACTTTTAAGTTCCTCCCAGAAACTGCCTTCAGACCTCATCTAGTGGCAAATATTTATCTGTGTGTTCAAATATGGTCAGTGATAATTCAGTTCAAGTTGAGGGATTAAACTGTTTAACATTGGCACTTTCATTTGTACTCATCTTTATAATGTAATAAAAGCACATAGAAACAAATTATTTAAGTAACTGTATCAAAAGTTATTGCTGTGTAATATATAAAATATTCCCAGCTCTTTAGCCATCACTTTATTTAGCCAAAGAATTCTCTATTTCTTCCTCTTCAAGTTTGTTTAATAAAAATATAACCTGAACCATACACACAAACCATATACTATCGATATAAAACAAGTAAAATGAAACACCTTTAATACTTACCTGGCAGGGGAGATACCATGATCATGAAGGTGGTTTTCCCAGGGAAAGGCTTATCCATTGCACTCCAGATGGGCTGACCCCTGCGATTTCCTGAAATGTGGGAAACCTGACTGCATAATTTGTGGTAGTGAAGGACTGCATTCATGCTCTCCCCTGGGAGGGGGGACACCTTAAGCCCTATTGGATAGAGCAACATCCTGATACACCAAAGGTACAAGTTTGATCCCTGGTTTGGGCACATACAAAAGTCAACAAGTGGATGCCTAAATAAGTGGAACAACAAATAAAAGTTTATCTCTATATCTCCCCCTCTCTAAAATAAATAAATAAAAATTGAAAAAGAGTGGGACTTCTGACCAAGATGGAGGCATACATATACATGCTTCACCTATTCTACAATTATAATATGAATTATATCTACCGCAAAACAAAAAAGAACCCGACTTCCAGGAAATAGAAGCATGAAAGTCAAACAAACAAAGATGTAAAGAGCAGTACTCATTCACATGGGCAGGAGGGGCAGAGATGGGGAGCCAGGGTGGAGAAGACACAGTGCAGCAGTGGTGGCAAGACAGTGGCTGTGGCTGGCTTGTGGAAAGAGCAGTCATACATTATAAAAGCTGGGAGGGACCCCTGGGGAGTGATCCCAGTCACAGACCAGACCACACAGCTCATGGTTCCAGACCCAGGAAAATAAAGCCTCGTTGCTTCTGGCTGTGAAAATCAGTGGGGTTGGGATGGTGAAAGAACCAGCTGGTCTCTCAGGAGAGTCCATTTGGAGAGCACCCATTGTCCTAGAATGTATAAAAACCCACCCACTCTGGAAATCAGCACCAGGACAACAGTTGAGGGGCACCAGTTGCATACAGGAAGCAGGTAAGGTGACTGGAAATGGGGAGAGTGCCAAGCAAGTGGCATTTGTTCCCTCGTTGACAGCCTCCTCCATATACAACACCACAGGGTGGTAAAAGAGGTCTGTCAGCACTGATGATACATAAGACTCTGCCCCTTACAATGTCACAGGTTCAACAGCTCTACCTAAGACACAGAGGCAAACACAGGATGCTATCAATGTGAGGGGACAGAGAAGTATGGCCAAAAAAGGGGAGCATATCAAGGCTCCAGTCAGAGAACTGAGCAATGAGGAGGTAGCCAAGCTAACAGACATAGATCAAAACACTGGTGGTAACGATGCTCACAAAAATGATTGAGTAAAGCAACCACATAAGGAAAGAAGTGTAGCCTATACTAAGTGAAATGAAGAAAAATCCACATGAAACCAGTAGTGATGGGAAGGAAGCCAGGGTTTAAATCAATGATTTGGAATATAAGGAAGAAATACAGTCAAACAGTACATAACAAGGAAACAGAATTGAAAAAAAAATAAGGAGAGGGTGAGGAACAATTGAAACAACTTTATGTGTACTAACATTCAAATCACAGGGGTTTCAGAAGGAGAAGAGGAAAAACAGAAAATTGAAAACTTGGTTGAAAAATAATGAAGGAAACCTTTCTTAATTTGGCAAAAGAAATAGACATACAGGTAGAGGAAGCACAAAGAGTCCCAATTAAGCTAGACCCAGAGAGGACCACACTAAGACACATCATAATTAAAATTCCAAAGATTAAAAATCAAGAGAGAATCTTAAAAGCAGCAAGAGAAAAGAAGAGAATTACCTTCAAATAAGTTCCTATAAGACTGTCAGCTGATTTCTCAAAAGAAACTTTGCAGGCTAGAAGGCAATGGCAAGAAGTATGCAGAGTGATGAAAATCCAGGACCTAGAACCTCAATTACTCTACCCAGCAAAGCTATTGTTTAGAATGTAAGGGCAGATAAAGTGCTTCCCAGACAAGGTAAAGCTAAAGGAGTTCATCATCACCAAACCCTTATTATATGAAATGTTAAAGAGACGCATTTAAGAAAAAGATCAAAACTATGAACAGTAAAATGATAACGAACTCACAACTATCAACAAATGAATCTAAAAAAAACCTAAGGAAACAACTGTAACAGGAACAGAGTCATAGATATGGAGGTCATTAGAGGGTTATCAGCTGGGAGGGGGAAGGGAGAGAATTCAGGAAAAGATTCATGGATTAAGAAGCATAACTGGTAGGTACAAAATAGACAGAGCGTCATTAAGAACAATAAAGTAAATGGAGAATAAAAAAAGCCTATATGCATGACCCATGGATATGAACTAAGGGTGTGGGGTTGCTGGAGGGAAAGGATGTACAGGGCGGAGGGGGGAAAGGGGAAAAATTGGGACAACTATAATAGCATAATCAATAAGATACTTAAAATCTTAAAATAAACACTTTAATTTTCAAATACATTTTATCTACCACAGTAACTTTGAAATATTTTAAGCACTTAATAGCCACATGTGGTTGGTGGTAGCTGTATTGGAAGGCACAGCTCTAATCAGTTACCTAGTAGCTTTCAATAATTTGTCTTCATTCACTAAAAATTGGTCATCAGCTCACTATATCCCTATTGATTCATAGTTTTAACATAGTCCTAGAGGACTTCACTGTCCATAAACTTCTGAATCTGTCTCTTCATCCTCGATAAAACATTGTTCTTCCCCTCCATATCAGTCCTCCAGTCTTATGGTCTCACCTTGATCTTGTTATCACCCATAATTTCTCAAACTTTGATATCAATTGTCATTTCATTTTTGATTGAAGTATCTTTTCCTCCCAAATCTCTCACTTACCTTCTGTCACTATACCTCCCATTTGGAACATATAATAAAATTTTACCTTAATTTTCAATCCCTTGGGTGGCCTGTATTCAAGTTAAATGCTATGTAAGTTCTATGGGTCATAATTTCAACTATTTTTTCACCAGGATCCTCATATTCCTTCCCACAGCTTCATAACTTTTTTCAATCATCTTTTTACCTCCAGCTTTATTGAGGTTTTACAGTGCAGTATGTGTGTGTGTGTGTGTGTGTGTGTGTGTTTGAATAACAACTGGATATTTTGATACATGATACATTGTGAAATGAGTACTGTAGTCAACTTAATTTACAAATCACCACCTCAGCGTTACCATTTTCCTTTTTAATTTTTAAAAAGATTTTATTTACTTATGTATATTTAGAGAGAGAGAAAGAAATGGAGAAAGAGGTGGAGAGAAACACCAATGGGTGATTTCCCCTTGAGCACCTCCAACTAGAGACCTGGACTGCAAACCAGGCATATGCCCAGACTGGGAGTTGAACCAGCACCCCTTTGGTTCACAGGCTGGTGCTCATTCCCCTGAGTCACACCAGCCAGGGAAAATTTTTTATTAACTTTATTGGGGTTAATAAAATTACATAGGTTTCAAATGTACAGCTCTATAATACATCATCTGTTACATTGTGTGTTTACCACCCAAAGTGAAATCTCCTACTGTCACCGTATACTTGACCCCCTTTACCCTTTACTGCCTTGCCCCTGCTCATCAACAATTTAAGCATAGTTTCCATATGACCCAGAAACTACTTTTTTGGGTATCTACCTGAAAATTTAGAACACATTTTTTGTAAAGATATATGTATCCTTATGCTCATTGTATCATTACCCACAGGAGACAAGACATGAAAAAAACCAAAGGGTAATTCACTAGATGATTGGATAAAGAAGATGTGGTACATATGTACAATGGAATACTACTCAGTCATAAGAAAAGATGAAGGGTTCCAGCCAAGATGGAGGCATAGGTAGATGTGCTGCACAACTAAAAAGAAATACGACTACCTCTAAAATATAAAAACAACCAGAAGTACCAGATAACTGAACTTCACATAAGTACAACAAACAAAGAAATAAAGAATAAATACTCATCCAGACAAGTAGAAGGGACAGAGCTGGGGTGGAAAAGACATGGTGCACTGGTGTTGTGGCAGCAGCAGCAGGGCAGTGGCTGTGGCCAGTGGAAGAAAGCACAGGTATACATTATAAAAGTAGGGAGGGAAACCTAGGGAATGATCCCAGCCCCAGACCAAACCACGCAGCTCATGGTTCCAGCGCCATGAAAATAAAACCTTATAGCTTCTGGCTGTGAAAAAAAGTGGGGATTGATGAAACAGACGAAACTACTGGTCTCTGATCAGAGGTCGCTTGTTTAGAGGGCCCCCATGGTTCTAGAACATCCACAAACCCACTAACTCTTGGAACCATCACCAAGCAACAGCTAGAGGGGTGCCAGTCACATATTGGAAGTGGAAAAAGTGCCTCGAAAAGGGGTGAGTGGTGAGAAAGCACCATTTTTCCCTCTCAGAGCCCTTCACCACATACAGTGCCACAAGGTGGTGAAATGGGTCACTCCGTACTGACAAATGCCTAAGGCTCCGTCACATAAAATATAACAGATGTGTAAGCCCTTCCTAAGACACAAAGGCAAACAGAGGAGACTGTCAAGTTGAGGAAACAGAGAAGTAGGGCAGAGGGAGCTGATCAAGGCTCCAGTGGGAGAACTGAGCGATGAGGGGATAGGCAACCTAATAGATGCAGAGTCCAAAAACTGGTGATAACAATACTCACAGACTTGAAAGACAAGATTAAGTAAAACAAATGAATAAGGGAAGAAATGAAGGTTATGCTAAATGAAACGGAAAATCCATATGAAACCAGTGGTGAAGTGAAGGAAACCAGGTTTGAAATCAGGGATTTGGAACATAAGGAAGAAATAAACAGTCAACCACTACAGAGGGAAGAAAGAAGAACTGAAAAAAATGAAGAGAAAGTTAGAAACCTCAGAAACAAATATTTTTTAATTTATTTATTGCTTTTTCTATTGCACTGGCCCCACTTTTTACCCCATTGTTCTCTGCCTGCTCTGCCAAACCATTCTCCATCAGTCCATCCCCACCCACTTGTCCATGGCTATGGGTCATTCATACTAGTTCCTTGATTAGAACACTTCCTTTATCTCCCTCTTGCCCTTCTGCCCTCCCTCCTGATCACTGTCAGCCTGCTCCTTCTTTACTTGCCTCTGGTTCTATTTTGCTCATTTGTTTGCGTTGTTCATTAGTTTCCTGTGTTAGGTGATATCATACGGTAGTTTTCTTCCACTACCTGGCTTATTTTGCTAAGCATAATACTCTCAAGTTCGAGCCATGTTGTCACAAATTGTATGAGTTTTTTATTTCGTTCTGTTGCATAGTGTTCCATTGTGTAAATATACCACATTTGTTGGTCCATTAATCTACAGATGGGCACTTAGGTTGTTTCCAGCACTTGGCTATTGTGAATAGCACTGCTATGAACACAGGCTGCATAGGTTTTTTGAAGTGGAGTTTCAGGATTCTTTGGGTATAATCTTCAAATGGAATTGCTGGATCAAAATGCAGTTTCATTTTTAGTTTTTTGAGGAAATTTCATACAGTTTTTCCATAGTGGATGCACCAGTCTGCATTCCCACCAACAGTGCACTGGGGTTCCCTTTTCTCCAAATCTTCACCAGCACATGTTGTCTGTTGATTTGTTGATGATGGCCATTCTGACTGGTGTGGGGTGGTATGTCATTGTGGTTTTAATTTGCATCTCTCTAATGGCTAGTGATGTTGAGCATTCTTTCCTATGCCTATGAACCTTCTGTATGTCCTCTTTGGAGAAGTATTTGTTAAGATTCTTTGCCCATTTTTAAATTTGGTTGTCTGTCTTTTTGGTGTTGAGATTTATAAGTTCTTTATATATTTTGGAGATCAAACTTTTGCTTGTGGTATCATTGGCAAATATGTTTTCCCATATGGTTGGTTCCCTTTCATCTTGCTGATATGTCTTTTTTTTTTTTTTTTTTTTTTTTTTTGCTGAGCAGAAACGCAGAAACTCTTTAGTTTGATGCAGTTCCATTTGCATTTTCTTTCTTTTATTTCCCTTGCCCTAGGAGATATATTGGTGAAAATATTTGCACGAAAGATATCTGAAAATTTTCTGTTTTACTCTAGGAGTTTTATGGTGTTACAGACTACATTTGAGTACTTTATTCATCTCGAGTTTATTCTGCTGTACGGTGTAAGTTGGTGGTCTAGTTTCATTTTTTTGCATGTCCCTGTCCAGTTCTCCCAGCACCATTTGTTGAAGAGGCTCTTCTCACTCCATTTTATATTCCTTCCCCCTTTGACAAATATTAGTTGCCCATTTAGACCTGAGTTTATTTCTGGGTTCTCTATTCTGTTCCATTGATCTACATGTCTGTTCTTATGCCAGTACCAGACTGTTTTGATCACAGTGGGTTTGTAGTATATTTTGATGTCTGGTATTGTGATTCCTCCTGCTGTGTTCTTCTGTCTCAAGATTGCTTTGGCTATTCGGGGTATGTTTTTGTTCATATAAATTTTTGAAGTATTTATTCTAGGTCTGTGTAATATGTCATTGGTATTTTACTAGGGATTGCATTGAATCTGTAAATTGCTTTGAGTAGTATGGACATTTTTATGATGTTATTCCTTCCCATCCCTGAATGGAGTATATGCTTCCGTTTACTTGTATCTTCCTTAATTTCTTTCTTCAGTGTTATATAGTTTTTAGAGTACAAGTCTGTTACCTCCTTGGTTCAGTTCATTCCTACGTACTTTACTTTTCTTGCTGCTATAGTAAATGGTATTTTTTTCTAGTTTCTATGATATTTTATTGTTGGTGTACAGAAATACCTTCGATTTCTGAATATTGACTTTCTACCCTGCTATTTTGCCAAACTCATTTATTAGGTTGAATAGTGGACTCTACAGGGTTTTCTGTGTATACTATCATGTCATCTGCAAATAATAATAGTTTTACTTTCTCTTTTCCAACCAGGATGCCTTTTGTTTCCTTTTCTTATCTGATTGCTGTGGCCAGAACTTCCAATACTATGTTGAATAGGAGTGGAGAGAGTGGACATCCTTGTCTTGTTACTGATCTTACGGGGAATGCTTTCAGTTTTTGCCCATTGAGTATGACGTTGGCTTCAGGTTTCTCCTATATGGCTTTTATTATTCTGAGGTATGCTTCCTCTATTCCCAGTTTGCTGAGTGTTTTCATCATAAATGGGTGTTGAACTTTATCAAATGTTTTTTCAGCAACTATTGATATGATCATGGGAGTTTTGTCTTTAATTTTGTTAATGAGGTGTATTACATTTAATGATTTGTGAATATTGAACCAAAATTGCATCCCTCAGATAAATCCCACTTGATTATGGGGTATGATCTTTTTCATGTGCTGCTGAATCTGGTTTGCAAATATTTTGTTGAGGATTTTATCATCTATGTTCATCAGTGATACTGGCCTGCAGTTTTCTTTCTTTGTTGTTTCTTGACCTGGTTTTGGGTTTAAAGTGATATTGGCCTCATTGAAAGAGTTCAGGACGCTTCTCACTTCTTGGATTTTTTGGACTAGTTTGAGAAGGATAGGGGTTAGTTCTTTCCTAAATGTTTTGTAAAATTTGGCTGTGAAGCCACTTTGTTCATAGATTCTGCATGCTGGAAGTTTTTTGATTACTGTTTCAACTTCATTCTTTGTTATTGGTCTGTTCAGGCTTTCTGCTTCTTCTTGATTCAGTTTTGGAAGGTTTATGTTTCTAGAAACTTGTCCATTTCATCCAGGTTGTCAAATTTTTTGTCGTACAGTTGTTCATAGTAATTTATTTTAATCCTTCATATTTTTTTGATGTTGGTTGTGGTTTCTCCTTTTCCATATCTGATATGTCTATTCGGGTCCTCTCTCTTTTTTTCTTGATGAGCCTGGCTAAAGGCTTGTCGATTTTGTTTATATTTTGAAAGAACCAGCTCCTGGATTTCTTGATCTTCTGAATTGTTTGTTTTGTCTCTGTCATTTAATTCTGATCTTGATGATTTTCTTCTCCATGCTCTGGGCTTTGTTTTTTGTTGTTCCTCTAGTTCTTGTAGCTGTAGGGTTAGGTTTTTTTTTTTTTATTAGAGATTCTTCTATCCTTATTAGGTTGGAATGTATTTCTACTAACATTTCTCTAAAGGCTGCCTTCACTGACTCCCATAGGTTTTGGGCAGTTGGGTTTTCATTATGTTCTGTTTCCAGAAATGTTTTGACTTCTTCATTTTATCATTGTTAACTCATTCTTTGTTTAATAGCATGTTATTCATTCTCCATGAGTTGAATGCCTTTGAGTTTTTTTATCAAGGTTGATTTCCACTGCCATTGTGATCTGAGAAAATTTTTGGTATAATTTCAATTTTCTTGAATTTGTTGAGGCTTGTTTTGTGTCCTACCATGTGGTCTATCTTTGAAAATGTTTCATGTGTACTGGAAAAGAATATATAATCTGCTTCTTTATGGTGAAAATTCTATATATATCAACTAAGTTCATCTGATATCTAGAGTTTTGTTCAATTTCTCAATATCCTTCATGTTTCTTTGTTTTGAAAATCTGTCCATTGTTGACTATGGGTCTTAAAGTCCTGTTCTATGAGTGTGTTTCTGTTGCTATCGTTCTTCTTCTTCTTTTTTTTTTCCTTTTTTTAATGTATATTTTATTGATTGAGTTGTTACAGTAGTTCCAGTTTTTCTCACTTTGCTCCCCTCTTCCCAGTAACCCCGTTCCCTCCAGTAATCCCACCCCCCTTACTTCATGTCCCTGAGTCCTGCATATAAGTTGTTTGGCTTCACCCTTCCTATATTATTTTTAACTTCCCCCTGTCTACATATTTTGTACCAATCTATTATGCTTCTTAATCTCTGCTTCTCCCTCTCCCCGATCCCAGCTGGTAACCCACCAAATGATCCCCAAACCTATGATTCTGTTCCTATTCTGGTTTGCTTAGTTGGATTTTGTTTTAAATTTTTAGATTCAGTTGTTGATAGTTGTGAGTTTGTTGTCATTTTAGTGTTCATAGTTTTGATCTTCTTTTTCTTAAGTCCCTTTGACATTTCATATGATAATGGCTTGGTGATGATGAACTCCTTTAGCTTTACCTTGTCTGGGAAGCACTTCATCTGCCCTTCCATTCTAAACAATAGCCTTGCTGGATAGAGTAATCCTGGTTGCAGGTTGCCTTTCATCACATTGAATACAGCTAGCCAGTCACTTCAAGCTTGCCAAGTGTTCTCTGAGAAATCAGCTGATAGTCCTATAGACAACCCCCTATAGGCAACTCTCTGCCTCTCTCTTGCTGCCCTCAGGAGTCTCTCTTTATCTTTTACCTATGGCATCTCAATCATGATGCGTCCTGGTGTGATCCCTTCTGGGTCCAGCTCACCTGGGACCCTCTGTGCTTTCTGGACCTGTATATTTATCTCCTTTGCAAAATTTGGGAGGTTTTACTCACTTTTTTCAATTCTTGCTTCCTCATTCTGCACTGGTTAACTTTTTCTTCCTTATGTTCCAAATCATTGATTTGAACCCAGGCTTCCTTCCCTTCACCATTGGTTTTGTTTGGATTTTCCTTCGTTTCACTTAGCATAGCCTTCACTTCTCTTATGCGTTTGCAGTACTCAAGCATATATGTCAAGCCTGTGAGCACCTTTATCACCAGTGTTTTGAATTCTGCATCTTTTAGGTTGTCTATCTCCTCATCTGTGAGGTTGGCTATCTCTTTGTTGCTTAGTTCTTTCACTGGAACCTTGATCCATTTCCCTTTGGGGCCATACTACTCTGTCTCCTCATTCTGACAAGCTCCTGTGTTTGTTTACCTCCGCGTCCCAGGCAGAGCTGTTGCTCCTGTTACGTTGTAAGGGGCAGAACCTTAGGGATTTGTCAGTGCAGGGCAACCTGTTTCACCACATTGTGGCGATGTATGTGGAGAGGGATCCGGGAGGGAACAATGCCGCCTGCCCAGCACTCCCGCATTTTCCAGGCACCTCTGCCATATCCGCACCAGACTGGCACCCCTGTAGCTGCTGACCTTGTCATCGTTCCCAGAGTGGGTGGGTCTGTGGACATTCTAGGACTGTGGGGCCTTTAAACAAGCAGACTGTGCTGAGAGACCAGCAGTTTATACCTCCTCCCCAACCCCTATTGGTCTGCACAGTCAGAAACAATGAGTCTTGATTTTCCCCGGTACTGGAACGATTAGCTGGCACATCCAGTGAGGTGCTGGGAACGCTCCTCTGGTGTGCCTCCTGACGTTTTAAAATGTGTGACTGCTTTTTCTGGCCTGCCACTACCGCCACTGCTGCCACTGCTGCTGTCAACCCCACAATACATCCTCTCTGCCCCGACTCCACCCTTCTGACCCGTCTGGATGAGTATTCTTTATATCTTTGCTGGACTTCCATGCAGTTTGATTTTCTGGAACTTCTGGTTGTTTCTAGTTTTGAGATAGTTTTATTCCTTCTTAGTCACGGAGGAAGACACAGCATGTCTCTCAACGCCTCCATCTTGGCCAGAACTCTCTGTTGCTATCCTTGTTGTAGTCTTCCAATATTTTCCTTATATATTTGGGTGCTCCTATGTTGGGTGCAAACATGTTTACCCGGGTTATATCTTCTTGATAGATTGTTCCCTTACGTATCATGAAATGTCCTACTTTGTCTTTTTTTTATGGCCTTTACTTTGAAATCTGTTTTGTCTGATGTAAGTATTCCTATGCCAGCTCTTTTTCACGTCCATTTGCTTGTAATACTTTTTTTCATCCCTTCACTTTCAGTCTGCATAGATCTTTTCTTTTGAGGTGGGTCTCTTCTAGACAGCATATATGTGGGTCAAGTTTTTGTATCCATTCCGCTACCCTATGTCTTTTTTTCTAAATATGCTTTATTGATTATGCTGTTACAGTTGTCCAAATTTCTTTTCCATTTGTCCCCTCTACCCAGTGACCCCCTTCCCTCTAGTTATCTCACCCCCTTAGTCCATACCCATTGGTTGTGTATACAGTTCTTCTAAACATCTTCCTACCTACTCCACTCCCTCTTACTATGCTTCTTGATTCTTATACCATCTCCCTCCCTTTACCCTTCTCCCACCTGGTTGACCTACCCCCCAAATGTTCCCCATACCTTTAACTCTTTTCCCACTCTCGTTGCCTACTTAGTTTGCCTTTGTTTAGATTCTCTAGCTTCTGTTGTTGGTTGTTGTGATGCAGTTTTCATGTTAATGTTCATAGTTTCGATCCTCTTTCTCCTAAGCAAGCCCCTTTAGCTTTTCATATTATAGTGGTTTGGATCTGATGAACTCCTTCACTTTATCTTTGTCCTGGAAGCACTTTCTCTTCCCTTTTATTCTGAATGAGTTTCGCTGGATGGAGTATTTGTGGCTATAGGTTTTTGTTTGTCATTACTTTGAATATTTCTTGTTAGTCCCATCTTGCCTGCACAGTTTCTTTTGAGAAATCAGCAGAGATTCTTATTGGGACTGCGTTGTACATAATTATCTTCTTCTCTTTTGCTGCTTTTAATGTTCTCTCTTTATCCTTAATTTTTGAAATTTTGATGATAATGTGTCTTGGTGTGGTTCTCCCTGGGTCCAGTTTTTGTTTTTTTTGTAACTTTTTGTGCTTCCTAGACCTGTAAGTCTATTTTCTTCCCCAAGTTAGGGAAGTTCTGCTTCATTATTTCTTCACATAATTTTTTAAAGTATATTTTATTGATTATATTGTTACGATAGTTTCAATTTTTTCCCCTTTTCTCCCTCCATCCAGCACACCCCTCCCCCAGCAACCCCCCCAAGTCCATGCCCATGGGTCGTACAGGACAACGGCATGCTTGGTTTAACAGGCTGGCATCCTTGTTGTATTCTGGGGGAAACAGGATTGCCAAAAGTGTTAAAAGACATCATTCAGTCTATAACCACTAGATGACAAAAGGCAGGTATTAATTTTTCAATGTCCCACATTAGGGAAAAAAAAGGGGCTTCTTTGGAGGAAGGTGTGCCAGACACATCTCACCTGTCCAAAACCTTTTTGCCCATTATACTCAGTTTGGGCTGAGGGATATATTTTTGGTTTCCCCCCTCTCAGACCTCTGGGCTCTTTCTATCTAAGCCATTAGGATAGAAAACAGAAACCATTTTTTTTTCTTTTAGGTGTGCACTTTATTGAACTGGTCTTATGTCAGTGTACAGGTAAAGCCCGGGCTGCCTACACACCTCAACCCACTCCCAGGGGGAACAAAAAGCCTTCATACATCTCAAGTTGGGGACAAAAAGGGGGACAATGATGGCTGGCCATTCAATATAAAACAAAAAACAAGTATTAAGGTGAAGATTTAAAAATTTGGATTACATAATTTACACAAAAGCAATGCTGTTATCACCCTCCCCATGAGGACTGGCCCTTCTTAGGGAGAAATGGGTGGATTTAGGGAAGGCAGGGGACTTCCTGAAACAATGCATCTCACGATATTTAGAATGACTATTAAAAAAATGAACAATGTACAATCAAAGTCCTCGGCCACATTGCAAAACTTTGGGGATGCTCACTCCAACAGACTGCAGTCACCTTCACCGTTCCAGTTTTTAAGTCCTGAGTCAAGCGCCAAAAAAAATTTCAAAAAACAACAACAAAAAATCAACAAAACAACCCCCCCAAAAAACAAAACAAATATAGCCATGCCAATCTTATCTCGTTTTCTGCGCAAGTTAGGTTTTGTCAATAAAAGGTGTAACCAACTAAGTAACAGTCCGCCTAGAAGCATCTGTGGTGGATGATGGAGGGGCTGGACTCGTCGTACTTCTGCTTCCTGATCCACATTTGCTGGAAGGGGGGCAGGGAGGCCACGATGGAGCTGCTGATCCACACAGAGTACTTGCGCTCAGGGGGCGGAATGCTCTTGATCTTCATCGTGCTGGGCGCCAGGTCCATGATCTCCTTCTGCCCACAGACCACCCCATTCTTCACCAACCCAGCCACTTAGTTCAGTCACACCATTCAGTCTCAGGATGCAGCGATGCAGACAGGATTGAGGCCTATGCATACAATCACACAGATAATGAGATCATAGGCTTATGCTCTCTGGTTCAGTTTTGCTCATTTGTTTGTGTTCATTAGTTTCCTGTCTCAGGTGATAGCATAAGGTATTTTTCTTTCATTGCCTGTCTTATTTCACTAGGCATAATTCTCTCTAGTTCCATCCATGTTGTCGCAAATGGTAGAAATTTCTTCTTTCTTTCTGCTACATAATACTCCATTGTGTAAATATACCACTGTTTTTTGATCCACTCATCTACAGATGGGCACTTAGGTTGTTTCCAGCACTTGGCTATTGAAAATAGTGCTGCTATGAACATAGGGATGGATAGGTTCTTTTGAATTGGTGTTTCAGGATTTTTTGGATATAATCCTGGCAATGGAATCCCTGGTTCAAAAGGTAGTTCCATTTTTGTTTTTTGAGGAAATTCCAAACTGTTTTCGATAGTGACTGAACCAGTCTGCATTCCCACCAGCAATGCACCAGAGTTCCCATTTCTCCACATCTTCGCCAGCACAAGTTGTTTGTTGATTTGTTGATGACGGCCATTCTGACTAGTGTGAGGTGATATCACATTGTGGTTTTTATTTGCATCTCTCTGATGGCTAGTGATGATGAGCATTCTTTCATATGTCTATGGACCCTCTGTATGTTCTCTTTTGAGAACTGTTTGTTTAGGTCCTTTACCCATTTTTTAATTGGGTTGTCTGTCTTCTTGGTGTTGAGATGTGTAAGTTCTTAATATATTTTGGAGATCAATCCCTTGTCTGAGATATCATTGGGAAATATATTTTCCCATATGGTTGGTTCCCTTTTCATCTTGCTGATGTTTTCTTCTGCTGAGCAGAAACTCTTTAGTTTGATGTAGTCCTCTTTGTTTGTTTTTCCTTTATTGCCCTTGCCTTAGGAGATTTATTAGTGAAAATGTTGCCAGGTGAAATATCTAAAATTTTCTTGCATATGTATTCCTCTAGGACTTTTATGGTGTCATGGCTTACATTTAAGTCTTTTATCCATTTTGAGTTTATTCTGGTGTATGGTGCAAGTTGGTGGTTTAGTTTCTTTTTTTGCATGTCCCTGTCCAGTTCTCCCAACATCACTTATTGAAGAGGCTCTTTTCACTCCATTTGATGTTCCTTCCCCTTTTGTCAAATATTAGTTGACCATATAGACCTGGGTTTATTTCTGGGCTCTCTATTCTGTTCCATTGATTTATATGTCTGTTCTTATGCCAGTACCAGACTGTTTTGATTACTGTGGCCTTGTAGTATAGTTTGATATCAGATATTGTGATTCCTCCTACTGTGTTCTTCCTCAAAATTGCTGTGGCTATTCGGGCCCTTTTTTGATTCCATATAAATTTTTGAAGTCTTTGTTCTAGGACTGTAAAATATGTCATTGGTATTTTAATAGGGGTTGCATTGAATCTATAAATTGCTTTGTGTAGTATGGACATTTTAATGATGTTGTTTCTTCCCATCCATGAACATGGTATATGCTTTCATTTATTTGTGTATTCATTAATTTCTTTCTTCAGTGTTATGTAGTTTTCTGAGTACAGGTATTTTATCTCCTTGGTTAAGTTTATTTTTAGGTACTTTATTTTACTTGTTGCTATGGTAAATGGGATTTTTCTTTTAGTTTCTATCTCTAAGATTTTATGGTTGGGGCACAGAAATGCCTTTGATTTCTGAATGTTGACTTTGTACCCTGCTATTTTGTCAAATTCACTTATTAGGTCAAGTAGTTTTTTTGTGGAGTCTATTTGGTTTTCTATGTACACTATCATGTCATCTGCAAATAATCACAGTTTTACCTCCTCTTTTTCAATGTGAATGTCTTTTATTTCTCTTTCTTGTCTGATTGCTGTGGCTAGAACTTCCAAGACTATGTTGAATAGGAGTGAAGAGAGTAGACATTGTTGTCTTGTTCTTGACCTCAGGGGGAATGCTCTCAGTTTTTGCTTATTGAGTATGATGTTGGCTTTAGGTTTCTCATATATGGCCTTTATTATGTTGAGGTATGCTCCCTCTATTCTTATTTTGCTGAGAGTTTTCATCATAAATGGGTATTGTACTTTATCAAATGCTTTTTCTGCATCTATGGAGTGAATATGTGGTTTTTGTCTTTCTTTTTGTTTATGTGGTGTATTACATTTATTGATTTGCGAATATTAAACCATCCTTGCAACTCTAGGATGAATCCCACTTGATCATGGTGTATGATCTTTCTAATGTGTTGCTGGATCCTGTTTGCCAATATTTTGTTGAGGATTTTAGCATTTATGTTCATCAGCGATACTGGCCTGTAATTTTCTTTCTTTGTTGTGTCTTCACCTGGTTTTGGAATTAGGGTAATACTGGCTTCATAGAACGAGGTTGGACATCTTTCTTCTTCTTGGATTTTTTGGAACAGTCTGAGGAGGATAGGAGTTATTTCTTTCCCAAATGTTTTGTAGAATTCACATGTGAAGCCATCCAGTCCAGGGTTTTTGTGTGCTGGGTTTTTTTTTTGTTTGTTTTTTTATTTTTTGATTACTGCTTTAATTTCACTAGTTGTTATTGGTCTATTCAGCCTTTCTGCTTTTTCTTGATTCAGTTTTGAAAGATTATATGCTTCAAGGAATTTGTCCATTTTTTCTAGGTTGTCAAATTTCTTGCCATACAGTTGTTCATAATAATTTCTTACAATCCTTTGTATATCTGTGGTATTGGTTGTGAGTTCTCCTCTTTCATTTCTGATTTTATTTATTTGGGTCTTCTCTCTTTTTTTCTTGATGAGCCTGTTTAAAGGCTTATCAATTTTGTTTATCTTTTCAAAGAACCAGCTCCTACTTCTGTCGATCTTTTGAATTGTTAGTTTAGTCTCTATGTCATTTAATTCTGCTCTGATCTTGATGATTTCTTTCCTTCTACTTGCTCTGGGCTTTGCTTGTTGTTCTTCCTCTAGTTCTTGTAGTTGTAGGGTTAATCTTTTTGTTAGAGATTCTGATACCTTTTTTAGGTAGTCCTGTATTGCTAAGAACTTTCCTCTCAGGACTGCTTTTCCTGTATCCCACAGGTTTTGGGATGTTGTGTGTTCATCATCATTTGTTTCCATATAGTTTTTGATGTCTTCCTTGATGTCATTGTTAACCCATTCATTATTTAGTAGCATGTTATTCATTCTCCATGAGTTTGAATGTTTTTGAGTTTTTTCCTTGTGGTTGATTTCCAATTTTAAGCCATTGTGATCTGAGAAGATGCTTGATATTGTTTCAATTTTCTTGAATTTGTTGAGGCTTGTTTTGTGTCCTACCATGTGGTTTATCTTTGAAAATGTTCCATGTGCACTTGAGAAGAATGTATATTTTGCTTCTTTGGGGTGAGAAGTTCTATATATATCGACTAAGTCCATTTTATCTAGAGTGTTGTTCAATGCTTCAGTATCTTTGGTGTTTCTTTGCTTTGAAGATCTTTCTGTTGTTGACAATGGGGTGTTAAAGTCCCCTACTATGAGTGTGTCGCTGTCTATATCTTTTCTGGAGTTTTTAAAAAATTTTCCTTATATATTTGGGTGCTCCTATATTGGGTACGTATATGTTTACAAGGGTTATATCTTCATGATTGATTTTTCCCTTATGTATTATGAAATGCCCTTCTTTGTCTCTTTTTTTGGCCTTTGCTGTGAAATCTGTTTTTTTCTGATATAAATATTGCTACCCCTGCTTTTTTTTCATATCCATTTGCTTGAAATATTTTTTCCATCACTTCACTTTCAGTCTGTGTAGATGTTTTGTTCTAAGGTGGGTCTCTTGTGAGTCATGCTTTCTAATCGATTCAGCTACCCTATGTCTTTTGATTGAAACATTGAATCCATTTACATTTATGGTTATTACTGATAGGTACTTATTCATTTTCATTTTTCTTCTTTGTGCTTGTGTTCCTCTCTGTCTCTCTGTTTCTTCATCTTCTTAAAGCAGACCCTTTAGCATCTCTTGCAATACTGGGTTTCGTGGAGATGTATTTTTTTAGCCTTCTTGGTAACTTCTTATTTCACCTTCCATTTTGAATAAGAGCCTTGCTGGGTAGAGTAGTCTTGATTGTAGGCCTTTGTTTTTCATTGCTTGGAATATTTTTTGCCATTTCCTTCTGGCTTGTAGTGTCTCTGCTGAGAAATCTGATGATAGCCTTATTGGAGCTCCCTTGTGTGTTATTTGCTGTTTTTCTCTTGCTGCTTTTAGGATTCTTTCTTTGTCTTTGCCATTTTAATTATGATGTGTCTTGAAGTGGACCTGCTGGGGTTCCTTTTCTTTGGGACCCTCTGTTCTTCCTGGACTTGCATGACTTTTACTCTCTTCATGGTGGGGAAGTTTTCTGTCACTAGTTTTTCAAAGAAGTTTTCTATCCCTTGATTTTCTTCTTCCCCTTCTGGAATTCCTATGATACGGATATTATTACATTTCATGTTGTCCTGGAGCTGTCTTAGAACCTCTTCATTCTTGTTCAGTCTTCTTTCATATTGTTGCACTGTCTCGGAGTTTTTGTCTATGTTGTCCTCCGGCTTGTTGATCTGATCTTCTGCTTCTTCTAGCCTGCTTTTAATTCCTTCTACTGTGTTCTTCAATTCAGAGATTGTATTCTTCATTTCCTCCTGGCTCTTATTGATAGCTTCTAAGTCCTTTTTCATGCTGGTGTAATTCTCAGTAAGTTCCTTGTAGTTTTTCTGGAGTTCCCTGTAGTTTCCCTGGAGTTCTTTGTAGCTTCTGCTGAGCTCATTGAGATTCTCCATAATCCATGTTTTGAATTCCATATCTGATAGTTTGCTCCCCTCTATTTCATTTAACACTCTTTCTGGGGATTCTGCCTTTTGTTTCGATGGGGTGTTTTTTCTCTGTCTCTCCATTTTTGTGACTCCTATTGTTTGTTGTTGCTTCTTAGAATGATCTTCACTTCCTGGATTTGCCCCTGGTGGCATCAGATCATGTACCAGTCTCGCCCTATGTAGCCTGTTGGAGACTTCCAGGGATCTACTTGCCTTTGTCTGTCGTCTTTAGTTGTTAATCTATTCTATCTGTGATTAACCATCAGGCTTAAAGACTGAGGGTGTGGCAGTTTAATTCCTGTAGGCAGGGCTTTTGCTTCTTCTCAGGCTGACGCCACTAAGAAGGAAATGGTCTGCCTGCAGTACTGGGGATAAGTCAGCACTGGGACCCAGTCGGCTGCTTCCCCAGTTCTCCCCTCAAAGCCACTGTGCCAAACTCTCCCCAAGCATCTCTAGTCCTCTCTGCCTTCCCTCTGTTTTCACCCAGGGTAAGTGGGGGCCAAAGTATTTTTGTATATGATCCACTTGAGAGCTCTTTTTCTCTATCTGTTTCTCTCCGGCTAGCAAGAATCCCTGTGGCTTTTCAATTTTCACAGTTGGGTACTATTTTACTTTCCACTCTGTTGCTGTAAGCTGGGAAACGCAGCTGGAGGTCTTGACCCCGCCCTTCTCAGGGGGAACCCCCAACTGCTGAGCTGTTTCTCAGTCCCTTCAGTTGCCACCCGTGGGAACCCAGCCAGCCCTTCTGCATCTCCACACTCCCTACCGGTTACATTGTGATGTAGTGGTTTTTTCTTTCTCTCCGTAGTTATAAGACTTCTCTCTAGCTAGCATTCAGTTGGTTATTCCAGATGGTTTCTCCAAAATTAAGTTGTAAGTCCAGATTGTTCCTGGGAGGAGCTTAGTGTAGCTTCCACTTACTCCTCCGCCATCTTGGATCTCCCATGTAATTTTTTTTTCTAGTTCTCCTTTACCTTCTGGCAACCCTATGATTTGGATGTTGGCCTGCTTATAGCTGTCCCATAGATTTCTGAGCCTCTCATCATTTTCTTCACTTTTTGTTTCCTTTTATGCACTGGGTAACTGTATTTTTCTTTCCTTATTTTCTGATCTGTGAATTTGATCCTTGATTTCTTTTCCTCACCACTAGTTACTTATGTGTTTTCATTCATATCAGCAGGACTAGCCTTCATTCCTTTCCTGTCTTGTCTAAAATCTGCTGTTAGATCTGTAAGCATTTATATAATCAAAGCTTTGAACTGTGCCTCAGTAAGATTTCCTATCTCCTGAGCCATTAGGTTAGATATTTGCTTACTGGTCAGCTTCGTCACCAGGATCTCTATCATAATCTGTTTCATTATGACAGTTTTTTTGTTTACCTTTGCTTCCTGGGCAAGTCTGTAATGCCTTCTATGCTATAGGGGGCAGAGCCCCATGCACTCATCACTACCAGGTGACACTTCACACCAGGCTGTGGCCTTTTCTGTGGGGGAAGGGGTCCTATATGGATTTTCTGCCATTCACTCTCTGCTGAGAGACTGGGAGCCTCCTCCTCTGTTCCCAGGCTATTCGGTCCTCACAGTCCAAAGCAATGGGGTTCTGCCTTCCCTGGTGTTGGAATCACGAGCTAATGGGTTTGGTCTGTAGCTGGGGGTGCTCCCCAGATTCTTCTCACCTCCCCTTCAATATGGGTGTCTGTGATTACTGCTGTCCCACTGCCGCTGTAGCCACTGTGACCTCCACGAGCACCACTCCTTTATAACTTCCCATGTTGGACTTCCATGTAGCTTTATTTTCTGGAGCTTCTTAATATTTCTGGTTTTGTAGTAGTTCTGTTACTTCTTAGATGTGGAGGCAGACAGAGCGTGTCAGTCTAGGCCTCCATTTTGGCCAGAAGTTCCTGCTACCCTATGTCTTTTGATTGATGCATTTAATCCATTTGTCTTTAAGGTTATTATTGACAGGTATTTATTCATTGTGACTTTTTCCCTCTGTACCTGTGCTCCTCTCCCTCTCTCTTCTTCTTCTTAAAGCATTCCCTTTAGCATCTCTCACAGTGCTGGTTTTATGGAGATGTATTCTTTTAGTCTTACTTTGTCTGGGAAACTCCTTATATCACCTTCCATTTTGGATGAGAGCCTTGCTGGGTAGAGTATTTTTGGTTGTCAGCCTTTGTTTTGCATTGCTTGAAACATTTTTTGCCATTTCCTTCTGTCTTGTAGTGTTTCTGTTTAGAAATCCACTGATGGCCTTATTGGAGATCCCTTGTATGTTATTTGCTGTTTTTCTCTTCTTGCCTTTAGGATTCTCTCTTTGCTTTGAATATTGCCATTTTAATTATGATGTGTCTTGGAATGGGCCTCCATGAGTTTATCTTCATTGGGACACCTGTTCTTCCTGGATTTGCATGACTTTTTCTCTCGTCAAGTTAGGAAAGTTTTCTGCCATTGCTTTTTCATACAACTTTTCTATCTCTCGCTCCTCTTCTTCTCTCTCTGTTTTCGCTATGATAAAGATATCATTATGTCTCATGTTGTCCTTCATTTCTCTTAATACCTCTTCCTTTTTTTTCAGTCTTTTTTTCATTTTGTTGCACTGTTTGGGAATTTTTTTCTACATTGTCCTGTACCTCACTCATCCAGTTCTCTGCTTCATTTAGCCTGCTTTTGATTTTTCTACTGTGTTCTTCAGTTAAGAAACTGTATTCTTCATATCTTCCTGGCACCTATTGATATTTTCTATGTCCTTTTCTTCCTGATGTAGTTCTTAGTAAGTTCCTTGGAGCTTCCGTGGAGTTCTTTGTAGTTTTCCTGTCGTTCTTTATAGTTGTCCTGGATTTCTTTGTAGTTACATGGAGTTAGTTGTAGTTTTCTTTGAGTTTGTTGAGTTCATTGAGCTTTCTCATTACCATTGTTTTGAATTCCATGTCTGATAGTTTGCTTGCCTCTATTTCATCTATGCCTCCTTGTGGGAATTCCTCCTTTCCTTTTGATGGGGTGTTGTTTTTTCATCTCCTTATTTAGGTGACTCTTCTTGTTTGTTTCTGTTTCTTAGATTGATCTGCTTTTATTTCCTACCTTTTTTGTGTAATCTTTTATTTCTGAATCATGTGTGATTCAGTGGTGCAGGCTCCTTGATCTCCTGAACTTGATGGTTTTGCGATGCTTTTTATGCATTTCATTTGGACTCTGGTAGTATTTTGGTTTTGGTTGTTGTTGTGTTGCACTTCTGTGGGTTCTTCCCTCTAATTAGCTGACTGAAAGTCAATCTGACCAGCTCTTCTTTTAGACAGTTTTTGAGCTGATGCCTTCAGCTGATGCCACTTGGAAGGGAGTAGTCTGTCTGTGAGATTTTTTCTGACGCACTGGGGATGAGTTTGCACTGTGTTCTGGTCTGCTGTTCCCTAGGTCTTTCTTCAAAAGCAGCTCCCAAATATTTTCCAAAGCACTTCTAGTTCAGTTCACTCTTCTTTGGCTGCTTCCCAGGTCAAGCAGGGCTTCTTTGTCTATATTTTTTGTCTTCTATACTCTCTAGGCTTCTAAATTCAGTCTGAGAAGTTTCTTCTTCACTCAGGTATAGACACTTTGTTAAAAAACGATGCAGTTTTCTTCCTGTTGAGAATAGTAATGTGATCCCACCCACATTAAGTGTTTTTTTTATTTTTGATATTATTTATGAGTTATGCTACCATTTCTCTAGAGTCTAAACTCATGTTCCATAAACAGATCTTCATACCTGTTTTATAATTCTTTTGGTGTATAATTTTCTCATCTTTTTTTTTTTTTTTTGGCTTTCATCCATAGGATCAAAAAGCATGTAGCACTGGCCTTCATAACTCTCTATCCTCTCTAGATATTCTTCTTCCTATCTTCTTCCTTTATTCATTTTCTTTCTTTCTTTTTCTGTAAACACTTCTTGTTGTCTACTTTATTTCAGGATAGATATTCTTGTATATTTCCCTTCTTTTGTAGTGTCCAGTTTACTTTGTTGCATCCTTAGTCAATGGACATTTGGGTAGAAATGTGTGCAGAGCATAAAGAGTGCCATAATTATAGAGTGTTCAGCCTTCATGTGACATGAATGTATAGACTGCTGTTTCTTTCTGTAAATATTATTGAAAGCATAGCATCAAGATGTAGATATTTATCCCTTCATGGGATCTGAATTGCCAGCCTGAATATCAGTACTACCGGTTGTCACAGTGTCATTCATTTTGCTGATATATGCTACATATATTTTCAATTAGAAAACATTAATGTGAAGATACAGTGAATTAAAAGTCAGGCTGTTCAGTTAATAAAATAATGTCTTCCAATGCTATATTGCTATTGCACATAATAGGCAGTGAATATTTTTAAAATATATATTATTTTATTGTTTCAATACAGTTTTACTAGTTCTTCCCCCATTGCTCTTCCCTACCCCAACCACTCCCCCAGAGTCAGTCCTTACCCTGTTGCCTATGTCCATGGGTCCTTTGTACTTTTTCCCTGACTAGATCTTTCCCTTTCTTTCCCGCATTATCTTCCCCCCTCCCATCTGGTCGCTGTTAGTTTGTTCCTTATTTCCGTGTCTCCGGTTCTACTTTCTCATTTGTCCGTTTTGTTCATTATGTTCCATTTATAGGTGAGATCATATGGTATTTAACTTTGCTGCCTGGTTTATTTTATTTAGCATGATAGTATTCATTACCATCCATTCTGTTGAATAGGATAGGAGGTACTTCTTGCTGCTGATAGTATTTCATTGCATAAATATACCATGCTATTTTGATCCACTCATTTACTGATGGACACTTAGGCTGTTTCCAGCACTTAGCTATTGTAAATAATGCTGTTATTAACATTGGGGAGCAAAAGTTCCTTTGAATTGGAGTTTCAGGAATCTTAGAGTAAGAACCCAGCAGGTGGATCACTGGATCAAAAAACACTTCCACTTTTAGTTTTTTGAGGTAATTCCATACTGTTTTTCACAGTGGCTGCAACAGTCTGCATTCCCAGCAACTGTTCACTAGGGTTCGCTTTTCTCCACGTTCTCACCAGCACTTGTTGTTTTTTGATTTGTTAATGATGGACAGTCTGACCAGTGTGAGGTGGTATTGTTGCAGCTATGTAGGTGAGATTGAACACTCTGAAGCAGTGTATAAAGCAAAGGATTTTAATAATTGCTGGCAGTCAGGCAGAGACCTTCGGTGGTCTCTAACAAAGCTCTGACCAGGAATGGGGTTTAAAGGCTGGGTTTATATATGGGTGGTGTCCCTTTGTTTCTTCCTTGGTGGGAAACAGCCTTTGGAAGTGGGGGTTGGGAAGAACTGTAGAACCATGTTGGCAGTAACAGGAACAGAAATTCACAAGGCTGTAAGGTTATCTTTACCTTCCAGCTGCAGCTTTTTAGTTAGGTCAAATTCTTTGTAAACCAATTAATTTTGCAAAAAAGCTAGACACTTTGTAAGACATAACTTTACAAGAGTTATAAACAAGTTACAAGCAAAGAGAAGGAGATAGGGGCTAAGCTGGTGTCTTTTAGCTTATAAATCACTGAGTGGTTGTAACATTCTTCTTTTAAGGCTTTTTAGCAGGGCTTTGCTACTTCTTACAAAGAACATCTGAAGCCCCTACATATTTACATATTTAGCAGACCTCTGCAACTTTTTACAGGGAATATTTGGTGCCCCTACAGTATCTCATTGTGGTTTTAATTTGCATTTCTAATGGCTAGTGATGTTGAGCATCTTTTCTTATGTCTATAGGCCCACTCTCTGTGATCCATGAAGAAGTGTTTCTTCAGATCTTTTGCCCATTTTTTCATTAGACTGTTTGTCTTCTTGGTGTTGAGTTGTATTAGCTATTTATATAATTTGCAAATAAAACCCTTGTCTGAGGCACCATTGGCAAGTATGATTTTCCATATGGTTGGTTTCCTTTTCATTTCAATGGTGTTTTCTTTAGTTGTACATAAGCTTTTTAATTTGATGTAGTCTCATTTGATTATTCTTTCTTTTATTTCCCATACCTTAGAAGATATATTGGCAAAATATTGTTGCATGAGTTATATGAAATTTTCCTGCCTTTATTTCCTCTAGGACTTTTATGCTGTTAAAGCTTATGTTTAAGCCATTGATTCATTTTGAGTTTATTTTGGTTTACGGTGTATGATGTTTGTCTAGTTTCAATTTTTTGCATGTACCAGTCCAGTTCTTCCAACACCATTTATTGAAGAGGCTATTTTAACTCCATTTTATCCTCCTTGTTCCTTTGTTAAATATTAATTGTGCATAGAGTCTTTGGTTTATTTCTGGGCTCTCTATTCTGTTACATTGACCTATGTGTTTGTTCTTATGCCAGTACCAGAATGTTCTGATTACAGTAGCCTTGTAATATAGTTTGAGATCAGGTATTGTGATCTCTTTTACTTTGTTCTTCTTTCTTAAAATTACTGAGGCTATTTGTGGTCATTTATGGTTCCACATTTTTTTTGAAATATTTGATCTAGCTCTGTGAAATAGGTCATTGATAGGGATTGCATTGAATTTATAGATTGCTTTAGGGAGTATTAATATTTTAATGATGTTAGTTCTTCTATTCCATGAACACAGCATATGCTTCCATTTAGTAGTGTCTTCCTTACTTTCTTTATTCAGTGTTCTGTAGTTTTCTCAGTACAGGACCCTTACCTCCTTGTTTAAGTTCATTTATATGTACTTTTTTTTTCTTTGATATAGTAAATGGAATTTTCTTCCTAGTTTCTGTTTCTGATATTTTATTGTTGGTGTGTAAAAATGCTTTCAATTTTTGATGGTTGACTGTATCCCACTATTTTGCCAAATTCACTTATTAGGTTGAGTAGTTTTTTTTGTGTAGCTTATAGGGTTTTCTATGTACACTATCATGTCATCTGCAAACAATGACAGTTTTTCTTCCCTTTTTCCAATTTGTATGCATTTTATTTCTTTTTATTGTCTGGTCACTATGGAAAGAACTTTTTATACTATGTCAAACACAAGTGGTGAAAGTGGACACACCCTTGTCTTGTTCCTGATCCTAGGGGGAAAGCTTCAGTTTTTGATCATTTAGTATGATGCTGGCTGTAGGTTTCTCACATATGGTCTTTATTATGCTGAGGCATGCTCCATCTACTCCTACTTTGCTAGTGTTTTTATCATAAATAGGTATTGTAATTATCAAATGCTTTTTCAGCATTAATATGATCATGTGATTTTTGTTTTATATATTATGTTTGTGATGTATTACGTTTATTGAATTTTAAATTTTATACCATCCTTGCATCCTTGAGAAGAATCCCACTTGATCCTGGTGTATGATCATTTTAATGTATTGCTGGAACCCGTTTGCCAATATTTTTTTGAGGATTTTAGCATCTATGTTCTTCAGAAATATTAGCCTATAGTTTTCTTTCTTTGTTGTGTCTCTACCTGGTTTCGGATTTGGGGTAATACTGACCTATTAGAGAAAGTTTGGGAGTCTTCTCTCCTCTTGATTTTTTTATTTTTTAGAATAGTTAAAGAAAGATAGAAGTTAATGCTTCTCTATATGTTTGATAAATTTTGCTTGTGAAGTTGTCTGACCATCACTTTTGTGTGCCAGAAGTTTTTAAATTATTACTTCAATTTCACTAGGTATCAGTCTATTTAATATTATTGTTGCTTCTTGATTTAGGTTTTAAAATTTCTTGGCATATAGTTGTTCATAGTAATTTCTGAAAACCCTTTGTAGTTCTGTGTTATCAATTGTAATTCCTCTTATTTCATTTCTGACTTTATTTATTTGGGCCCCCACTCTCCCTATTTTTTTTTTTTTTGATGAGTGTGGTTAAAGGCTTGTCAATTTCATTTATCTTTTCAAAGAAAAAGCTGCAGGATTTATTGATTATTTGAATTGATCTTTTAGTCCTTATGTTATTTAATTGTGCTCTGATCTTGACTAGTTCCTTTCTTCTCTTCATTCTGGGCTTGGTTTACTGTTGTTCCTCTAGTTTTTGTAGATGTAGGGTTAAGTTATTTATTTAAATGTTTTTCTGTATTTTAGAGGTAAGCCTATAATGCTATGAACACCCCTCTCAGGATCTCCTTAACTGTATCCTATCATTTTGGGCTGTTGTGTGTTCATTTAAATTTGTTTTCAGAAACGTTTTGATTTCTTCCTTGATCTCATTGTTAACCCGCTATTTGTTTAGTAGCATGTTATTCAGTATCTATAGGTTTTAATGTTTTTGAGTTTTTTCTTTGATGTTGGTTTCTAGTTCTAAGCCATTGTGATCTAAGAAGTTGCTTGACATGATTTAAATTTCCTTGAATTTTTTAAGTCTTGTTTTGTGTCCTACCACATGGTCTGTTGTTGAAAATGTTCCATGTGCACTTGAAAAGAATGCATATTTGGCTTATTTGGAGTGAAAGTTTCTGTATATATCATTTATGTCTATATGATCTAGAATATCACTTAGTGCCACAATATCCTTGTTGCTTTTTGTTGGGAAGATCTATTATCCATTGTTGATAGTGAGGTGTTACAATCCCCTACTATAAAGGTGCTGCCAGTATCTTTCTTGAAACCCTCCAAGATTTTCCTTATATATCTGGGTGCTCCTATGTAGGGCACATATGTATTCACAATGGTTATATCTTTTTGATGGATTCTTGTCTTAAGTATTATAAAGGGTCTTTCTCTCATTTTATGGCTTGTGTTTATTTTTCTAGTCTACTTTGTTCATGTCCATTTGCTTGTAATATTTTTTTCCATCCCATCATTTTTAGTCTATGTAGATCTTTTGTTTTGTGGTGGGTCTCTTGTAGACAACATATATATATATATATATATATATATATATATATATATATATATATATATATATATATATATATATATATATATATATGGGTCATATTTTCTTACCTATTCAGCTATCCTATATCTTTTCATTGGAGCATTTGATCCATTTATATTTAAAGTTATTATAAACAGGTACTTATTCATTGCCATTTTCCCCTTCATACCTGTGTTCTTTGCTCTCTTTCTTTTTCTTCATCTTCCTAAAGAAGTCATTTTAGCATGTTTTGCAATACTGGTTTGGTGGAGATATATTCTTTTAACCTTCTTTTGTCTGGGAAACTCCTTATTTCACCCTCCATTTTGAATGTGAGCCTTGCTTGGTAAAGTTGTCTTGATTGTATGTCCTTTCCCTTTATTATTTGTAATATTTTTTCCATTTCCTTCTGGCTTGTAGTATTTCTGTTGAGAAATCAGCCGATAACCTTATTGAAGCATCCTTGTATGTTATTTGCTGTTTTTCCCCTGCTGCCTTTAGGATTCTCTCTTTGCCTTTGAGTGTTGCCATCTTAATTATGATGTGCCTTGGAGTGGGCCTCTTTATGTTCATCTTCATTGGGCCCCTCTGTGCTTCTTGGACTTGTGTAACTTTTCCTGTTATCAATTTAGTGAATTTTTCTGTCATTACTTTTTCAAACAGATTTTCTGTCCCTTGATCTTCTTCCTCTTCTTCTGGTATCCTTATTATATGGATATTATTATGTTTCATGTTTTTCTGGAGCTCCCTTAAACCTTCCTTTTTCTTTTTGATTCTTTTTTGTTTTGTTTTTATGGGAATTTTTTCTACCTTGTATTCCAGCTTGCTGTTTCAATCACCTGCTTAATTTAACATGCTTTTAATTCTTTCTACTATGTTCTTCAATTTAGAGATTGTATTATTCACTTCCTCCTGGTTCTTATTGATCATTTCTATGTGTTGTTGTTGTTGTTGTTGTTTTTCATCCTGGTGTAGTTTTAAGTAAGTTCCTTGTAGCTTCCCTGAAGTTCTTTGTAGTTCTCACTGAGCTGATTGAGCATCCTTATAACCATTATTTTGAACTTGATGTCTGATAGTTTGCTTGCCTCAATTTCATTTAGCCATCTTTCTGGGGATTCTTCCTTTCCTTTTGATTCAGGGTTGTTTCTTTCTTTTCCAATTTTAGGTGACTCTTCTTGTTTGTTTCTGCATCTTAGCTTGATCTGTTTTGACCCCCTGTATTTATGGGTGTTGCCTTCTTAGGTAGCAGTCCTATGGGACTCAGTTATACAATCCCCTTGAACTCCTAAGCTTTATGCTCTTGGGATGCCTTTCATGCCATTTATTTGAGCTCTCTGGTTGTAACTGGGTTTTGTTAGTTGTTATGTCATTCTTTGATGGATCTTTCCAATGGCTGGATGACTGAGAGTCACTCTGCCCACCACGTGTTGTAAACTGTTTTACAGGTGCTGCCAGAGCAAAAGTAAGAAGCCCAGAAATCAAACCCACACATGCAAAAATAACCCTCACCAACAATTACACTATCAACAACATTAATAAATGTGTAAAGAGATTAGGACTAGTATAATAACAAAAAATAAATATGAGATGACTAACTGAAGGAAAAGTGATTCTGAGAGGGTAGAAGGAGGAGGAATAATAAGATTAGGGGAGAGAGACAAAGCAAAGAGAAAGAAATTAAAGTTTAGATTGTAAGTAAAAAAGGGTGGAGGGAAGATAGAATGGAATAAGAGAAGGGAAATATGTAGTATTAAGCTTAAACTGAAATTTAAAAAATATATATGTATATTATATAGTAAGAGAAAAAGAAAAATAGCAACCATAAAATTTATCTATATAAAAATTACAGGGACCTAATTGGAGAAAATGATCGACAACAGCACTCTCAACAACAGATAAAAGTAGATTTATATAAGTGGGATGGGAATAAGAGGGAAAAATAAGCAAGGAGAAAAAAGAATAAAGAAAAAGCTTAAAGTGATGTCTAGAGGAAAGAGAAGTTATTTTGAGATGATAGAGGGAGAAAGAATACTAAGAGAGAGGAATGAAAAACAGGCTATGACAGGGAAAGATTCATATTTAAAATGAAAAACAGAAAGGGCAGGAGAAAGGCTAAATGGAGTAAGAGATGGGAGTGGTAAAATTTGAGGTTTCAAATACAAAAATAATGACTATCTAGAAACAAGATTAAATAAATGAACTAAAAAACTCCTTATCCTCAACTATCAAGCAAAGTTTGATAAAAGTGGAAGGAGAATAAGGGTATTTTAAGAATGGGAAAAGAATGTGAGATGACTAATGACAATCAACTATGATTTACAGAAGCTGGAGGAGGGGGAATAGTATGAGTGCGGAATATAAACAAGTTGTATCAACAGAAAAAAATATAATTTAAATCAAAACTAAGAAGAGAAGGGAAGAGGCTAAAAGGCATAAGAGAAGGGAAGAGAAAAATATGAGATTTGAAATAAACTATAACATAAAACCAGGTGACATATTAAGCCCAAACTTGAAGGGCAAGATATAAATGTTAAAAAGCAATGCAGGAGAGAAAGTAGCACCTTTTGCGACCATCTCTAGTCTCTCTGCTCTGCTGGGTTTAGTATATCAGGTCCTGAGTAACTGTGTTGCTCTTGGTGAAGGGCATTTTAAGAGCTTTTCTTTCTCCTGCAGAAATGTTCCAAGCAGGAAACTCCTGAGCCTAGATTTGCTGATCTGTAGAGACTGGAATCCCACAAATGGGGGTTGGGATCACTTGTCTGTGAGGAGATCTGGCTGGCTGTAGCACATCTCAGGCATTCAGTTCCTGCCTATCAGTCCTGATCCTGCCACTTTCTCGCTGATGGTACAGCCAAAATTCTCCACTATACATCCCTCTGCCCACACAGCACAGGGTCCATTGTTCCTTCTATGTACTTTAGCCCTCTGAGTTTTTTGTTAGCAGAGCCACTGTGCTCACTCACACAAGTGTATAAGGCGAGAGTGCCTGCTGAGTCTTGGGTATTGCCTCAGCTCACCTTTTAAAAGATTTTCTGTGTGGCCCCTACACTGTAGGCACCAGTCCCTGGGGTTCTTGTTCTCCATGTATTCCTTCCCAGAGAATCACTCAGTCTTTCATAGCCAGGGCTGGCCACTGCCTTCTCATGCATCCAAAAGTTTTATATAGTTTCTTACTGGATCTTTCCCTGATGACATTGAGAAGAGCCCTGCAGCTATACTATAATTCAGGGTGTTGGCAGAGTGCTGACCCTGCTCTATCCAGAGGTCTTCAGCTTCAGGATGACTAGATGCCATCCTCCTTTTGGGGTCCACAACTTCCAGACCTTCTCTCTCCACCCTGGTAGCTCATGGCTGCTGAGCCAATCCACAGCTGCCCCTACACCATGCAGCCAGATGCACTGGGCTGGTCAGAAGTGGTGGCTCCTCTCAGAAAGCACTGGCCACCAGCTCCCAGGAGCCCAGTGGTTGGATTGGTCCTTGCCCACTCCAACGCATTTCCCATGCTCTTGTCCGCATTTGTTCTCACTCACAGACACTCTCATTTACTCTCTGCTGTGTGTTTTGACTGAAAGTCTTTTCTGAGATGGGAAAAACTAAATGGGGCTTCTAGCTACTCTGCTGCCGTCTTACCTAGAAATAAGGGTCTATGGAGAGGAAGGAGGATGGCGGAGGAGTGAGGGGAGGCTGCACTCTCAGGCTCCTGAGACACGTCTGTAGTTTGGACTAATTGCAGACAGAACATCTCAGTGAGCAGCTGGACACTGGCAGGAGTTGAGCCTTGGCACTGATGGATTAGAGAAAAACCATCTGGGAACAACCTGTTTAGTAAGGATAGTGAAAGAAGAAAAAGGGACGAAATGGGATTCCTGACTGGGGTGGCTGCCCGAGCTGTGGCTGAAAGGACACAAAGACGTTTTGGTGACCACAGGCTTCCCCAGAGGGAAGTCAGGAAGAAAGCGGATCTCTGCCGGCTGGCAGAGACAGGACTCGGTCAGGTGGCATAGGCACTGAAAGACCAGAGACAGCGTGCTGCTGAGCAAGTGAAATCATAGTATTTTTCTTTATATTTTTCTCTTGTGAACTGCGGAGAGGGGGGAAGAGTTTGGGGGTGAAATTACATTCTTGAGGAGCGCAGGTGCAGAAGTGTGTGCACTCACTCCCCAACCCTCCCCTTGGGTTGCGGGTGTGCATAGAGAAGTGCCCTCATTCACTGGCCCAAGTGCTCAGGGCTGAGAGTCCAGGGACCCCTCAGACACACCCCAACAAACATAAGATCAATGCCCAAACGGGAGCAGGGAGGGAACTCTGGATACACAGAAGACTGTGCGCAGTTGCCCCTGGCCAGCTCCAGTGGGAGCCAAGCCCGAGTGCCAGGCCGGAACGCAAAGAATTTGCTCAGGCTCCGCTCGTGCCAACTCGGGCTCGGTTCATGCCCGCCCAGGCCGGTGCAGGAACGGTGGGCCGCTGTGGCGCCGGAACAGCAAGCAGCAGCGACTCACAGACACTCACCCGGAGTACTACACAGAGGCTAGCTCCCCGGTTGCCTTGGGCGAGCAGGGGCTCTTGAGGAACAGCAGGCAGCAGCGACTCACAGACACTCACTCGGAGCGCTGAACGGAGGCTAGCTTTCCGGCTGCCTTGGGCGAGCAGGGGCGCACGAGTGCAAAAATACCTCAACAACATCAATAGGCACCAATCGCTCACTTCCACTGTACACGAGTGTCTGGGGCCCAGCACTGGCAGACGAGAGACCAACTCCTGCAGCACAGTGCAGCAGACCTGAAGATAACTCCCTGGCCACCTTGGGAAACTCCCGGAGCGCTACGCGACAGTCCTGAAGCAAGCTCTCTGGCCACCTTACCTGCTCACAGGCGTGCCTGCAAAAACACCTTGGCTAGCCCCAACAGACACTGAAGGAACGTGCCATGTGGGGGCCCACTGCTGCAAGGAACAGTAACCTCTGACCAAACTCATTAGACCAGCTGTGGATACAGAAAAATAAGACAACACACAAAGGCTGAACTGATATCTCCACAAAAGAATTCAAGATAAATTGGATAGAGTGACTCTAAGTCAACTAGCCAGAAGGAAGAGCCTAACAAAAAACATCTAAAATATAACCAGATAGCATAAACAAACGATATAAAAGGTACCCCAAGAACAGCAGGCTCAGGAGATCAAAGAGACTGCACCACTGAAACCCACAGATCTACCATAAAGAATCTCATACCACAAAGGTGGGAAGGCAAAACAGACAAATCCAAATAACAAAAACAAACAAGAAGAATCCAACATGGTAAGACGCAGAAACAACCTCTCAATGAAATAAAAAGAGGAATCCCCAGAAAGAGACGTAGATGGAAAAGACATAGCCCAAAGGTCAGACATGGAATTCAGAACAATGGTGTTGAAGAAGCTCAATATGCTAGAAAACCTCAAAAACAACTATAAAAACCTCCAAGGAAGTTACCAACAGCTCCAATAAAATTACAGGGAACTTGCAGAGAACTACACCAGCATAAAAAAAGACATAGAAACTATCAACAAGAACCAGGAAGAAATTAAGAATGCAATCCCTGAACTGAAAAACACAGTAGAATCAGTCAAAAGCAGACTAAATGAAGCAGAGGATCGGATTAGTGAGTTAGAGGATAATATAGGAAATAATTCTCAAACGATATAGCAAAATGAAAAAAGATTGAAAAAATATGAACAAGATGTAAGGGAATTACAGGATAGAATGAGAAGAAATAATATCAGGATCATCGGAATAAGAGAGGGAGAAGAAAAGGAGCATGGAATTGAAAAACTGATAGGAGAAATAGTGACAGAAAATTTTCCCAACCTGATGAGAGAAAAAGTTATGCAAATCCAGGAAGCACAGAGAGTTCCAATGAAGAGGAACCCCTCAAAAAACCACTCCAAGGCACATCATAGTTAAAATGGCAACATTCCAAGACAAAGAGAGAATCCTAAAAGCAGCAAGAGAAAAACAGCAAATACCTTACAAGGGAGCTCCAATAAGGCTATCGACCGATTTCTCAACAGAAACATTACAAGCCAGAAGGGAATGGTCAAAAATATTTCAAGCAATGAAAAACAAAGGCCTACAACCAAGAATACTCTAGCCAGCAAGGCTCTCATTCAAAATAGAAGGTGAAATAAGGAGTTTCTCAGAAAATGGGAGACTAAAAGAATACATCTCCACCGAACCAACATTGCAAGAGATGCTAAAGAAAATATTCTAAGAAAAAAGAAGAGAAAAAACAAAAAGAGAGTAGAGGAACAGAGGTACAAAGGAAATGAATAAATACATGTCAATAATAACCTTAAATGTAAGTGGATTAAATGCTCCAATTAAAAGACATAGGGTAACTGAATGGATAAGGAACGAGGACCCACATATTTCCTGTCTACAAGAAACACACCTCAAAACAAAAGATTTACAGAGACTGAAAGTAAAGGGAAATAAAAAAATATTCCAAGCAAATAGACCTGAAAAAAAAGCTGGGGTCGCAGTCCTCATATCAGACAAAACGGATTTCAAAGCAAGGGCAATAAAAAGAGACAAAGAAGGACACTTCATAATACTTAAAGGAACAATCCATCAAGAAGATATAACACTGATAAACATACGTGCACCCAACATAGGAGCACCCAAACACATAAAGCAAATACTAGAAGAACACGAGAAGGATATTAACAACAACACACTCATACTAGGGGACTTCAACACTCCATTATCAACAACAGACAGATCATCCAAGCAAAGAAACACCAAGGATATACAGGCATTGAACAACACGCTAAACCACATGGATTTAACTAATATATATAGAACTTTTCACCCCAAAGAAGCAAAATATACATTCTTTTCAAATGCACATGGGACATTTTCAAAGATAGACCACATGATAGGACACAAAACAAACCTCAACAAATTCAAGAAAATTGAAATCATAACAAGCATCTTTTCAGACCACAATGCCTTGCAACTAAACATCAACCTCAGAGAAAAAAATCAAAGACACTCAAACTCATGGAGAATGAATAACACGCTATTAAATAATGAATGGGTTAACAATGACATCAAAGAGAAAATCAAGAGATTTCTAGAAACTAATGACAATGAACACACATCAGCCCAAAACATATTGGACACAGCAAAAGCAGTCCTAAGAAGGAAGTTCATAGCAATACAGGAATATCTGAAAAGGATAGAACAAGCTCAAATAAAAAATCTAATCCTAAAGCTACAAGAACTAGAACAACAACAACAAACAAAACCTAGGGCAAAAAGAAGAAAGGAAATCATCAAGATCAAAGCAGAATTAAACGACGTAGAAACTAAACAAACAACCCAAAAAATTAACAAAACTAGGAGCTGGTTCTTTGAAAAAATAAAATTGACAAGCCTCTAGCCAGGCTCATCAAGAAAAAAAGAGATAAAATCCAAATAAACAAAATCAGAAACGAAAGAGGAGAAATCACGATTGATACCTCAGAAATACAAACAATTATAAGAAATTACTACAAACAACTATATGGCAAGAAATTTGACAACCTAGAAGAAATGGGCAGATTTCTAGAAACATATAACCTTCCAAAACTGAATCAAGAAGAAGTAGAAAGTCTCAACAGACCAATAACAAAGAAGGAAATTGAAACAGTAATCAAAAATCTCCCTGCTCACAAAAGCCCTAGACCGGATGGCTTCACAGGCGAATTTTACAAAACATTTGGGGAATAACTAACTCCTACCCTCCTCCTGGTTTGGCTCAGTGGATTGAGCGTCGGCCTGCAAGCTAAGTGTCGCTGGTTCGATCTTCCAGTCAGGGCACATCAGAGAAGGAAAACTCTGACTCCAAAAAACCTCCGCTGCCTTGCGGCATACCTCTTCAGGGGAAAGGCTAAGGGAGTAAACCCCGACAGAAAATCCGGAGCCGGAGTCCCTAAGGCGGTTTGACGTTGTAGTCAACACCGGCAACTCCTGCGGCGCACCTGAAGCCAAGCTGTATTGACTCCGTCTTTCCCTTGGACACTTCAGCTGCGAAGAGGGGGGGGGTCTGCTGCATGGGCAACAGCAGACCCTCCATATCACCCTGCCCAGGCTCTGTAGCTTCAGCTTCACTGGAGAGGACACTCCAGCGTCATCACAAGATGTCGATTCAACACGGGAGGAGACAGATACCGTGTCACTCCCGAGTCGGACTGCACAGCCATTCTCGGCGGTGCAGATAGACTCTTAAGAAGCTACACCATCGTCTCTCGAGACGGACGGCTGCCGACGACGACGACCCTCCTCAAACTATTCCATAAAATCCAAGGAGAGGGAAAAATCCCAAACTCTTTCTATGAAGCCAGTATTACCCTAATCCCCAAACCAGGTCAAGACACAGCAAATAAAACTACAGGCCAATATCACTGATGTACATAGATGCTAATGTCCTCTACAAAATATTGGCAAACATGATTCAGCAATACATCAAAAAGATCATAAACCGGAGGAAAACAAGATGGCGGAGGAGTAAGTGGAAGCTACACTAACTTCCTCCCAGAACTAGTATGGATTTACAATGTAATTTTGGAGAAATCATCTGGAATAACCAACCGAACTCCAGCTGTAGAGAAGTCTTATAACCACGGAGAGACAGAAAAGACCGCCACATCACAACATGACCGGTAGGGAGTGCGGAGACGCAGAAGGGGCTGGCTGGCGTCACACGGGTAGCAGCTGAAGGGACTGAGAAACAGCTCAGCAGCCGGGGATTCCCCCTGAGAAGGGCAGTGTCTAAACCCCCAGCTGAGCTTCCCAGCCTACAGCAAGAGAGTGGAAAGTAAAATAGTATCCAGCTGAGAAAAGCAAAAAGCCACAGGGTTTCTTGCTAGCTGGAGAGAAACAGCTGGAGAAAAAGAGCTCTTAAGCGGATCACATATGAAAATATTCTTCCCCCACTTACCCTGGGCACAAGCAGAGGGAAGACAGAGAGAGGACAGGAAATGCTTGGGGAGAGTTTGGTGTGGTGGCTTTGAGGGGAGAGCTGGGGAAGCGGCCGGCCGGGTCCCAGTGCTGACTCATCCCCAGTGCTGCAGGCAGACCATTCCCCTCCAAGTGGCATCAGCCTGAGGGGAAGCAAAAGCCCTGCCTACAGGAATTAAGCTGCCTCACCCACGGTCCTTAAGCCTGACGGCTAATCACAGATTGAATAGATTAACAACTAAAGGAGTCAGAGAAAGGCAGTAGATCCCTGGAAGTCTCCAACAGGCTACCTAGGCCCAGACTGGTACAGGATCTGACGCCACCAGGGGCAGATCCAGGAAGTGCAGATCATTCTAAGAAGCACCAACAAACAATAGGAGTCACAAAAATGGGGAGACAGAGAAACAACCCCCCATCGAAAGGAAAGGTAGAGTCCCCAGAAAGAGTGCTAAATGAAATAGAGTGGAGCAAACTATCAGATATGGAATTGAAAGCATGGATTATGGAGAAGCTCAATGAGCTCAGCGGAAACTACAAAGAACTCCAGAAAAACTACAGTGAACTCCAGAAGAACTATAAGGAACTTACTGAGAATTATACCGGCATCAAAAAAGACATGGAAGCTATCAATAAAAGCCAGGAGGAAATGAAGAATACGATCTCTGAATTGAAGAACACAGTAGAAGGAATTAAAAACAGGCTAGAGGAAGCAGAAGATCGGATCAGCGAGCTGGAGGACAATGTAGACAAAAAGTCACAGACAGTGCAACGAAACGAAAAAAGACTGAACAAGACTGAAGAGGCTCTAAGACAGCTGCAGAACAACATGAAATGTAATAATATCCATATCATAGGAATTCCAGAAGGAGAAGAAGAAGAGCAAGGGATAGAAAACCTCTTTGAAAAACTAATGACAGAAAACTTCCCTAACATGAAGAGAGAAAGAATCATGCAAGTCCAGGAAGCACAGAGGGTCCCAATGAAGATGAACCCCAACAGGCCCACTTCAAGACACATCATAATTAAAATGCCAACATTCAAAGACAAAGAGAGAATCCTAAAAGCAGCAAGAGAGAAACAACTAATAACATACAAGGGAGCTCCAATAAGGCTATCATCATATTTCTCAGCAGAAACACTACAAGCCAGAAGGGAATGGCAAAATATATTCCAAGTAATGAAAAACAAAGGCCTACAACCAAGAATACTCTACCCAGGAAGGCTCTCATTCAAAATGGAAGGTGAAATAAGGAGTTTCCAAGACAAAAGAAGGCTAAAAGAATACATCTCCACCAAACCAGCATTGCAAGAGATGCTAAAGGGTCTGCTTTAAGAAGATGAAGAAACAGAGAGAGACAGAGAGGAACACGAATAAAAAGGGGGGAAATGACAATTAATAAGTACTGAAAGAAAGGAGGAACTTCTACAATTTGCAACAACATGATTGGAACCAGAGAGAATTATGCTTAGCGAAATAAGCCAGGCAACAAGAGAAAATTACCTTGTGCTATCACCTGTTACAGGAAACTAATGAGCAACACAAACAAATGAGCAAAATTTAACCAGAGGTATGTAAACAAGGAATAAACTAACAGTAACAAAGGGGGAGATGGGAGGGAGAGAAGTGGTAAGAAGGGGAAGGGTCTAGTCAAAGAACATGTGTAAATGACCCATGGACATGGACAATTGGGTGGAGACTGAATGTGGAAGAAGGGGGGGCAGAGTGCAGGCAAGCAAGAGTGGGAAAAAAGTGAGACAACTGTAATGGAAAAACAAACAGAAAAAAATTTATGGGGGGAGGAATAAAAATATAAAGAATAGAAATGCAAATTCAGTGAATATTACAAGGACAAGGATTTTCTTTCACACTGTATATATTTAATCTCTATCTGATCCCTCCATAATTTGGCATTCTAAAGAAGTAAGTAATGACCTCATGTTCTTTGCATAAAACTAATGAGACCAGTTGTTAATAATGATTTTTTTGACTAAGACTTTGACTGGAATGTCATGCCTAAAGGAGACATGCTTGGGCTTTGGTTGTTACCAAAAAGCCCTGAGCAACTGGGAATGACTTTCAAAGGTAATAAAAGTCCATGAGATAAAAGGCCTGGTACATTGGATGGATGAGCGGTCCATAGCAATCTTTCCAGGGAAGGAATGAAGGTTGTTTTCCTGAAAGATGGCTAGAAGAAGGGACCTTAAGGCACAATGGAAAACCAGGAGGACCTGGAAAATACAGGTGTTTACAGGCAAGGCTGAATGCCAGGTATGTGGCTCAGCTTCTGTGCCCTGAAGGGCAGACTGAAGGTCACCCTAAACGTTCCTTGCGTAAGTTCCAGCAAAGCAGAACTAAAGATCATAAGTGATCATTTGCTGCTCTTGTTGTGTTTATGCAAATGAACAGGATAAATTTAAAATGAACTTAATGCAGTCTCTTTAATGACAAGGAGGGTAATCTTAGGGAGAAAAATCACGATTCAAGGAAGATCACAATTCCCAGTGGTAGAGTGTAAAGTAGTGCAGCTAAGCGTCTTTAAAGTTTCTTTTCATTTAAATTTTGTTTTCATTTGAAAGTTAAACTATGTCTGTGGCATTATCAAAGATGTTTAATTTACAGGCAAGAAGAATGTCAAATGCCTTGAAACTGGATGTCTTTTCGATAAGACAGTCCTACAGATTTAGAGACTTGTATGTGGGTTATGTTACATAAATTAAGATGTGTTTTCTGTTTTCAAAGGGCATAAGCCTACGATCTCATTACCTGAGTGATTGTCTGTACGTATAGGCCTCACTTAATCCTGTCTGCATTGCTGCCTCCTGAGACTCAATGGTTTGGCTGAACTAAGTGGCTGGGTTGGTGAAGAACAGGGTGGTCTGTGGGCTTCACTTTAAAACTGGTTTCTCTTTTCTATCCTAATGGCTTGGACAGAAAGAGCCCAGAGGCCTGAGAGGGGGGGAAACCTAAAATATTTCCCTCAGTCCAAACTAAGTATAATGTGCAAAAGTGTTTTGGACAGGTGAGATGTACCTGGCATACCTTCCTCCAAAGAAGCCCTTCTTGTCCCTAATGTGGGACATTGAAAAATAATTACCTGTGTTTTGTCATCTAGTGGTTACGGATTGAATGATGTCCTTTAACCCTTTTTCCCCCAGAATACAACAAGGATGCCAGCCTGTTAAACCAAGCATGCCATTGTTCAGAGACAGCCAACCAACCTGGAGTCTGCGCGATCCTCCCCCTTGTGGGAAGGTCACCCTTCCCTCCACACTCTCACTCTTATTAGGGATTTCTTGACCCAAGAGTAGGTAGGACGATGACCATGTCCAGCTTGAAGCAGCTAGAGGAGCTCGAGACCTTCGTCCATTGTCCTTTATAAGATTGTAAAGGGTCTTAAGTCTGAGAGGGAAGGATTGTTATTTTTTATTGTTAAAATATTTAACTAATTAATTAATTATTTTTTTAAAAAAAGAAGAAGAACATATGAAAGGGTGAGGCAGGAGAGCTTGTATATACGACCCATGGGCATGGACTTGGGGAGGGGATTGTCGGGGAAGGGGGGTGCTGAGTGGAGGGGAGCAAAGGGGAAATATTGGAAATATTGTAACAATATAATCAATAAAATATACTTAAAAAAAAAAGATCATAAACCGCGATGAAGAGGGATTCATCCAAGGGATGGAAGGATGGTTTAATATTCACAAATCAATAAATATAATACATCACCTAAACAAAATGAAAGACAAAAATCACATGATCATATCTATAGATGCGGAAAAAGCATTCGATGAAGTACGACACCCATTTATGATGAATACACTCAGCAAAATGGGAATAAAGGGAGCGTACCTTAACATAATTAAGGCTTACATATGAGAAGCCTGAAGCCAACATCATACTCAATGGACATAAACTGAAAGCATTTCCCCTGAAATCAGGAACGAGACAAGTCTGTCCACTCTCCCCACTTCTATTCAACATAGTGTTGGAAGTCCTAGCCACAGCAATCAGACAAGACAAAGAAATAAGAGGCATCCAGATTGGGAAAGAAGAAGTAAAACTATCACTCTTTGCAGACAACATGATTGTATACCTAGAAAACACTATAAACTCCACTGAAAGACTACTCCTTATCATAAGTGAATATGGCAAAGTAGCAGGGTACAAAATAAATATACAGAAATCTAAGGCATTTCTGTATACCAAAAATAAAATATCAGAGACAGAGACAAAAAAGAAAATACCATTTACTATAGCAACAAGAAAAATAAAGTACCTAGGAATAAACTTAACCAAAGAGATAAAAGACCTGTACACTGAAAATTATGCAACATTGAAGAAAGAAATTAAGGAAGATACAAATAAATGGAAGTAAATTCCATGTTCTTGGATGGGAAGAGTCAACATCACCAAAATGGCCATACTACCCAAAGCAATTTACAGATTCAAGGCAATCCCTATTAAAATACCAATGACATATTTCACTGACCTAGAACAAAGACTCCAAAAGTTCATATGGAATCAAAAAAGACCCCGAATAACAAAAGCAGTCTTGAAACAGAAGAACACAGCAGGAGGAATCAGGATACCAGACATTAAACAATACTACAAAGCCACTGTGATCAAAAAAGTCTGGTACTGGTATAAGAACAGACATATAGATCAGTGGAACAGAAAAGAGAGCCCAGGAATAAACCCAGGCCTCTATGGTCAACTAATCTTTGATAAAGTAGGAAGGAACATAAAATGGAGTGAGAAGAACCTCTTTAACAAATGGTGCTGGGAGAACTGGACAGGGACATGTAAAAAAATGAAACTAGACCACCAACTTACACCACACACAAGATCAAACTCAAGATGGATTAATGACTTAAATGTATGCCATGACACCATAAAAGTCCTATAGGAAAACATAGGTAGGAAAATTTTAGATATCCCACGTAACATTATCTTCACGGATACATCTCCTAAGGCAAGAGAAATAAAGGAGAAAATAAACAAATGGGACTACATCAAACTAAAGGGTTTCTGCTCAGCCAAAGAAAACATCAGCAAGATGAAAAGGAAACAAACCATATGAGAAAACATATTTCCCAATGATATCACAGACAGGGGACTGATACCCAAAATATATAAAGAGCTTATACAACTCAACATCAAGAAAACAAACAACCCAATTAAAAAATGGGCAAAGGACCTGAACGAACACTTCTCCGAAGAGGACGTACAGAAGGTCCATAGGCACATGAAAAAATGCTCAACATCATTGGCCATCAGAGAGATGCAAGTAAAAACCATGATGAGATACCACTTTACACCTGTCAGAATGGCCATCATCAAGAAATCAACAAACAACAAATGCTGGTGAGGATGCGGAGAAATGGGAACCCTACTTCACTGTTGGTGGGAATGCAGACTAGTGCAGCCACTATGGAAAACAGTATGGAATTACCTCAAAAAACTAAAAATGGAACTGCCTTTTGAACCAGCGATTCCTTTTTTAGGGTTATACCCGAAAAATCCTAAAACCCTAATTCAAAAGAACCTATACACCCCTATGTTCATAGCAGCCCTGTTTACAATAGCTAACTGCGGGAAACAGCCTAAGTGCCCATCTGTAGATGAGTGGATCAAAAAACTGTGGTACATTTACACAATGGAATACTATGTAGCAGAAAGAAAGAAGGAATTCCTGCCATTTGAGACAACATGGATGGAACTAGAGAGAATTAGGCTTAGTGAAATAAGCCAGGCAAAGAAAGCAAAATACCATATGATATCACCTAATACAGGAAACTAAAGAGCAACACAAACAAACGAATTAAATAGGCAAAAACTAGAATAGTAGTCAGTAGGGGGTAGGGGGGAGGGAGAGAAGGGGGATAAGTAAGGGAAGGGTGTAGTCAAGGAATGTGTATGAATGACTCATGGACATGGACAATGGGGAGGGATATGATTGTGGGAGAAGGGATGGGCTGGGTGGGGGTAGCAATGGGGGAAAAATGGGACAACTGTAATTGAAAAACCAAAAAATAAAAAAATAAAAAAATAAAAAGAAATAAGGGTCTTTTTTTGGAGCTAATGAGCTCTCCATCCTTGAGATATTCAAACTTAGATTTGGTTGGTTACCTGATAAAGCCTTCAGAACATCAAAAGATGATTTTCCTAGACCATGGGTCAGTAAACTATGATGCACAGATCAAGTCTGGCTTGCCACTGTTATTGTTAATACAATTCTACTAGAATACAGCCACATTCAATTGTTTAGGTATTATCTGTGACTGCTTTCATCCTACAGTGGTGCAATTTGAGTACTAGTCACAGAGAAAGCCTAAAATATATTATTTGGCCCTTTACAGGAATTGTTTACTGACTCTTTTTTAGACTACTACTGAGATACTAATAATTAATATGAAACAGTGCCTTGACAAAGTAAGCCTCTTAACATATACTTTACATTGACCATAGAAAATGTATGTGTCATAAAGTGTTCTTGTATATGGTATTATATATACCAGAAGAGTGTCCTAGTCTCTTGACATTTTATTCACAGTTTTTTCTTTGTATGTGTATATATGTATTTCTTTCAAGAGGGCCCACAGATATTATCAAATTTTCCATGCAATCTCTATGTGACAAAATATATATATATATATCACTGCTCTAAATGCTCTTTTTATGATTACAATGAGAACTCATATTAAGAATTTGATAAGGTCTGTGATGATTTTTTCCCATTTTTGGTACCTTTAACTTCTGCCTTTTTTTAACATAAATGATGCAATTATACCAGGCTATTAAACTGCCACGTGAAAATTTAGACACAGCATGGCATTGTCAGATTCTAACTGTGAAATTTATGTTGTTGTTACATTTTCTTCTTGAATGAGAATACATGTAAATACCAAAGAGAGCTCAGTGAAAATTTTACTTTTTAGAAAACAGTGTTATTGAAGTATGAATGACTTGTAAAAAACTGTACATATTTAATGTATGCAATATGAGGTGTTGGGGATAAGTATACATTCCTTAAAACATCAGCACCAGGGCCATAGACATATCCATTACTTCTCTAAATTTCTTCCTGCCCACTTTATTATTATTATTGTTGTTGTTGTTGTGAATATGTATGTGTGTTAGGAGCATATAACATAAGATCTATTTGCTTAACAAAATTCAAGTACTGTGTATAATACAGTATTGTTAGTTATAAGCACTATAGTATTTAGTAGATTTCCAGAACATATTAACATCTAATAATCTTCCCCCAAAGGAAAACAATCAGTGAGAAGTCTCTGAAAAGGGACTTTATAAAGTAAAATATTATTTGTTTATCAAATTTTGAGGTTTCCTGTTTTTATGGACCCACAGAGAGACATTTCCCATCCTCTACGTAATCAGTTGCAGGCACTTGACTGAATTCTGGAAAATGGGACGTGGACTCAAATGATGGACCTCACATTCAAGGATGGCTCCGAAAAACACCCATGTGATCTGTACATGCTTTCATTTTGAAACTGGATAAAGTGTATTTGTCTTAGACTTTAAGGGACAGTGGAATTACTCAATGGAAGAAGCCTCAATTCTTTATTGACTATGTGGAGCATACCGTAATAGTTTATTATTTTGAAATTGTTTATTACAACAGTCTAATGAACTAATATGCTGCTTCGATTGTAAAGAACTATGTAAATGTAAAAAATGTAGGTCTATCGTCTCTTGAGAAGTCCAGGAAGCCACTCAGCTGTCACAAGGGCCAAATCACTTATTTTCTAATCATGTGATTCTGGTGTTAACAGATTTTAAAGTACCCTTTACTAATAATTATTACCATGTTATTTTTCTAAGTAAGAGGCCACCCTTTATTTAGGGTATGTTTAACTTGTTTTATTTACTCTGGCTAACATCCAGGTCATAAACAAGTATAAAATTTTATTTGTAAACAGCTAAGGATAAATCCATAAAATAAGGCCTACTTATGAACATTTATAGGTGAATTTAAATAAAATATAAATCAAGTTAAATTAGAAAAAGTTAAATGAAAACCAAGCAAAGAAAAATATTCAGCACATGAACCCAATGTCAAACCTGAGTTCATTTTCTGAGGAAAATTTTTTACTGAGCATATATAATTATATGAGAATAGATTTTAAAAATGTCTTCCCTCTCATATAACCATGGAAACTCTTTCACTAGACTAAAAAGAAAGTATCCAAAGTCAAATTAGAGAACCCTTATGAGGCGGCAAACTTTTAACTTTTTAAATAGAAACAATAAACTAGTTTGGTGTCAGTTTCAGTGCACCCTTCTTTTATGAAGAAAATGTGCATTCTGTATATGTCCACATGTGCATGATGGAGTACATGCATGTGCACATGTGTGTTTTATTTCTAAATATTACCAGAGAAGGGTAAAAACAATTTTGAATACATTGGTGCTAATAGTTGTAGGATTTAACATGCTATTCTGAATGGATGGATTATTATATAAACTATGAATATAGCAAGTGTCCTTTTAGCCTATAAAACAATGACATACTTCAAATGCCATAAAGACTTTCCTTACCTTTCTCCCTTTAACTATTCTCTCCTGTGCAGTGAAGGCTGCTAATGATTTTTTGCTCATATAAATACTAAATGCTGAGCTGTTACCTTAGAGTTGGCACTGTGATTAGTCACAGCTTCACCTCGTAGTGGGTCTTCCCCAACTTGGTGGCAGAACCCATATTTGAATGTATAATGTTTCAAAAATCTTAAAGACTGACCTCTAGAGTATCATAAACATGCTAATGGCAGTTTATTTTACTTCCTTTCCCCCAAATAATACAAACAAAGTTTGCAAAGCAATAACATTCTTAACACTCAGTTTTGAAGAGGGAAAACCATGACTAATTCTGTAATCAAGTGAAAAATAGCTGAATTTCTCTCTCTCTCTCAAGGGAATGTTTTATTACACTCTGTACTCTTTCTAACTTAGCAGCTTTACCTCCACTGCTAAACTTGTAGATCCATTGCACTAAATAGTTTTGGAATACTGAAACAAAAATCTTTTCACAGGTTGTATATATTCTACCTAAGTGTATGCACCCTGCCACTCCTCCTCCAAATTTTTCTTATCCTGTAGTTGATGACCAGTTACTCTCCAAGTCAATGTTCAAATGTAATTCTCTACTGTGAAGTCTTTCACAGTTAATGTTTCTCCAGTTTGTATTTCCACAGGTTGCAGTACTTACCCTTATCTCACTTCATACTATTAGTTAATATATTAATTTCCTGTATTCCTCAAGAGTGTAAAACATATCCTATTCATTTTCATGGCATGTAGTCCAGTGCTGCTCTGTACATAACAGTGATCAACAAATAGGTACTGAGTTCATTTTAAACTATCCCATTTCTGCATTTAATTACCAGCATAGCAGTTTAGAGAAGCAGCTTGGAGATAGACTGTCCTAGATTCAAGTACTACCCTTTCAACATATCAAGCTTGTAGGACCTTGGGCAAGTTACTTATCATTTGTTTACTTAGTGTAAACAGGGATGCCAATAGTAACTGCCTGATGGAATTGTTGAAAGGATGCAATTAAAATGGAAGTAAGGTGCAGCATGAAGTGCCTGAAACACTAAATGTTCAACAAATGGCTCTTTCCTTCATACCTGCCTCTCCATCTCTCTTAACAAACCATTACTGCTAGGTAATGGCATTCATAGAGAGCGACTAGGGACGGATTTCCTTTCCTGCCCAGGCCTAAGTCCCAATCTAAATAGGAGACTATAATGATTGAATATTCACAAATATATGTCTTTCTTGAGAGATGAAAGTATGTTGTATTCCTTTTATGTTTGAGTACAAGTAAAAGTATAGATCATCAAAATTGGTCTTTCTCTGTAATTACAAAGGAAAGAGAGGTGTGTGTTATATTTAAAGATCCCACACAAAACTTTTAACCCCATTTCTTGGTCAATTTCCATATAAATTGCTACATATTTCATTTTAGGATATCAATTCGTAGTATTTTTTCTTTAGATATGCATATACCCATAGACAATTACAGATTAATGGCTTGCATTGGAGGACGTTATGAATCAAAAAGGCAAGTGGAATCCTGTTGTTACTTTCAAAAATTATTTGAAGAATATAGGTCTTGCTGATAAAACTGTAAATACACTCCATATTCTTCATAATATTACTCAGCAAATGTATGTTTTTGTACAAACTCTTTGTCCTTGAAAGTGGGTTATGTCGTCGTCGTCGGCAGCCGTCCGTCTCGAGAGACGATGGTGTAGCTTCTCAAGCGTCCATCTGCACCACCGAGAATGGCTGTGCAGTCCAACTCGGGAGTGACATGGTAGTATCTGTCTCCTCCCGTGTTGAATCGACATCTTGCGATGACGCTGGAGTGTCCTCTCCAGTGGAGCTGAAGCTACAGAGCCTGGGCAGGGTAACATGGAGGGCCTGCTGTTGCCCATGCAGCAGACCCCCCCTCTCTTCGCAGCTGAAGTGTCCAAGGGAAAGACGGAGTCAATACAGCTTGGCTTCAGGTGCGCCGCAGGAGTTGCCGGTGTTGACTACAACGTCAAACCGCCTTAGGGACTCCGGCTCCGGATTTTCTGTCGGGGTTTACTCCCTTAGCCTTTCCCCTGAAGAGGTATGCCGCAAGGCAGCGGAGGTTTTTTGGAGTCAGAGTTTTCCTTCTCTGATGTACCCTGACTGGAAGATCGAACCAGCGACACTTAGCTCGCAGGCCGACGCTCAATGCACTGAGCTAAACCAGCCAGGGCTGAAAGTGGGTTATGACACCAAAGCAAACTCCTACTTTCCAAGGAAGATAATTTTTCTGAGATATATTTTTATTTTTTTAATATGCTTTATTGATTATGCTGTTACAGTTGTCCCAATTTCTTTTCCCTCTGCTCTCCTCCACCCAGTGACCCCCCACCCCCAATTGTCCCCCACCCCTTTTAGTCCATGTCCATTGGTTATGCATATAGTTCTTCTTAACCTCTTCCTGTCTACTACATTTCCTCCTACTATGCTTCTAAATTCCTGCATCATCTCCCTCCCTTTTCCCCCTTTCCCCTCCCTGCTGACCTCCCCTCATATGTTTCCCATACCTATAATTCTTTTTCCAATCTCGTTGCCTACTTAATTTGCCTTTGTTTCAATTCCCTAGATTCTGTTTTTGTTGTGATACAGTTTTCATTTTAATGTTCATAGTTTTGATCCTCCTTCTACTAAACAAGTCCCTTTAACATATCATATAACAGTGGTTTGGATCTAATGAACTCCTTCAGTTTTACTTTGTCCTGTGAGCACTTTCTCTACCCTTCTATTCTGAATGACAGCTTCACTGGATAGATTTATTTGTAGCCATAGGTGTTTGATTTTCATTACTTTGAATATTTCTTGCCAGTCCCTTCTTGCCTGTAGAATCTCTTTTGAGAAATCAGCTGATAGTCTTATTGGGACCGCTTTGTACGTGATTATTTTCTTTTCTCTTGCCGCTTTTAAGATTCTCTCTTTTTCTTTAATTTTTGACATTTAGATTTAATGTGTCTTGGAGTGGTTCTCCTTGGGTCCAGTTTTTCTGGAACTCTCTGTGCTTCCTGGACCTGTAAGTCTCTTTCTTTCCCCAAGTTAAGGAAGTTCTGCTTCATTATTTTTTCACATAATTTTTCAATTTCTAGCTCTTCTTCTCCACCTTCTGGCAACTCTATAATTTGAATGTTCATTTGCTTATAGCTGTCCCAGAGGTTTCTGAGCCTCTCCTTATATTCCTCACTTTTTCACCCCACTTTCTGCACTGGTTGACTGTTTGTTCCTTTCCTATGTTCTGATTTGTTGATTTGATCCCTGGTTTTCTTTTCCTCACCACTTGTCTCGTATGTGTTTTTGTTAATTTCAGCAGGACTAGCCTTCATTCCTTCCCTGTCTTGTTTAATATCTTTTGTTAATTCTGTAAGCTGCCTTATGACTATAGCTCTGAACTGAGCCACAGAAAGATTTCTTATTTGTTCATTACTTAAGTCCCGTATTTGCTGTCTGGTGAGCTGTGTCACTGAAATCTCAATCATGATCTGTGTCAGCCTGACAGTTTTGTGTTTACCTTTGCTTCCTGGGCAGGGCTGTCATACCTTCTATGCTATAGGGGATGGAGCCCCGTGCACTCATCACTACCGGGCGACCCTTCTCACCACACTGTTGCGATCTGTGTGGGGGCGGGAGTCCAAGATGGATTTCTGTCGTTACTCTTCGCTGAGAGACCGTGAGCCTCTTCCTCCGTCCCCACGCCCTCTGGGCCTCACAGTCCGAGGCAATGTGTGTCTGCCTTCCTTAGCATTGGAACAGCAAGCTGATGGGTCTCAACTCCCATGGCAGTTTCACCGCCTGTCGCTCCAGCTGCTGCTGGCAGCACAGTTTGATCTTTCTGCCCCTGTTTTGCCCCTCCTACCTGTCCAGATGAACACCACTGGGTTATAACTTCGTACGTTGGACTTCCCTGTAGTTTTATTTTCTGGAACCTCTGGTTATTTCTGGCTTTGCAGTAGTTGTAGTCCTTCTTAGTTGTGGAGGGAGATAGAGTGTGTCAGTCTAAGCCTCCATCTTGGCCAGACGTCTTGTTTTCAGATCTTAACAGGCTTTCTTTGTTCTATTCTTGTCTACACTTTTCAAATAATTAAAAATATTTGCAATGTATTTGACACAATTACAGCCGCCTTTAAAAATATTGCCTGTTTAGTTACTGTGATACAATATTACACAATATTACAAAAATATTGGGTGAGGGGTATGGGTAGGAAGCATACCGTATGTATACAAATCCCCAGAATATTCTGTTTAGTACAGGAAATATATATATATATATATATATATATATATATATATATATATATATATATATATATACTTATCAGAAGGCAAAATATACAAGATGGTGCAAAAGTAGGTTACAGTTGTTTCTATGGAAAATAATGCAATAATTAATAAATAATAATATAATAATAAACTGTTTCACATACACACTATAAGCTTACTTTTGTACCACCCTGTATATTTTAATCAATAAGAATTCAATTCAAATAACCAGGGATCAAATAAAACTTGAGTGAACTTGATAAGGCTTCTGAAAGAAAGTTTATGGTTTTATTTTTATGTATGTTTTTATTTACTACCCTTTGTTTAACAAATAGTTTATAATATTTTAGGAGAAATTTTAGTTTTCAGCTGTCAATCTTACTAACAATTCCATGTTAAGAAACATGCACACATAAACCTCTTCTAGGTAAGCAAAACCAAAAAAGTAATTTGAACCCTTTTAGCTTCTCTAGGAAATTTTGCAACTCAACTTTGAGGCAGAAGAATGTGGTAAATCATGAACTCTAATATGAGCTATGGATAGCAGGACCTTTTAAAGTTTTTATTTCACCATTATATATTTAGAACCCAGGGCAAGGCCTGACACAAAGCAGACATTCGATAAATATTTGTTAAATAAATGAATAAACATTTATTTAAGTATAAAAGCCATAGAGAATAATTGCATAAAAATTAGAAAATCGCCCTTGCTGATGTGGCTTAGTGGATTGAGTGCCAGCCTGCAAACCAAAGGGATCATGGATTTGATTTCCATGCCTGAGTTGCAGAAAAGGACCCCAGTTGGGGGCATTGGAGAGGCAACCACAAGTTGATGTTTTCCTCCCTCTCTTTCTCCTTCCATTCCCTTCTCTCTATAAAGATAAATAAATATTTTTTTTAAATTAGAAAATGTAGAAATGGCATTCAAGAAGATAAAAATCACCCATTATGTCTTCCACAATTCAACCACTCTAGAGTGCTAACATATTTCTTACATTTATTTTAGCTACATTCTTTTAGCTTCAAGAAAAACATACTCATTCAGTGTAAAGCAAATAACATAGTCCCATTTGTTTATTCTTTCCTTTATTTCCCTTGTCCTAGGAGGTATATTGGCAAAAATATTGCCACATTAGATATCTGAAATGTTACTGCTTATGTTTTCCTCTATGATCTTTATGGTGTCACAGCTTACATTTAAGTCTTTTATCCATTTTGAGTTTATTCTGGTGTATGGTGTAATTTGGTGGTCTATTTTTATTTTTTTTGCATATCCCTGAAAAAAAGTAAAGTAGGGTCTTAAAAGGATTCTCCTATGATGTCTGTCTCATGGGGCTTGTGGCCTTTCATTTCTGCTTTTCTCTCTTCCATTCTCTTGCTTCTTTCTTCAGACTTGTTATTTCCCCCTTGCTTCTTCATTAGCATATTAATTGCCAGATGCCTCCCTCTAACCTGCCCAGGACAACCTGCCTATTTCACTAGTTCAGTTTAAGTCACCACCATTATTTGACTCCTGTTTTCCATATCTAAAGCCTCAGGTGAAAAACTGCAGTTTTGATCAATCAGTAGATTACCTCTCTCTTAGTTAACTGAACACATAATACTCCTGTTCTATTCTAATCAAGTGGAGAATTCAGGGTATATTGTGTGGTTGTAGGGTGTCTAATATTACCTCTTCAGCATGCATTTTAGGGCAATATTTAGGGACAGTTCTGAAAGAAGGAGACATCTAATAGGCATTCAATGAATGTAAGATGTGTAAAATCAGGGACCATGCCTTTTAAGTTTTTGATTCATGGTAAGAATTTAAATGAGCGAGGAATGGGCAAGTTAAATAAAGAGAATATAAATGAGAATCCCTGATAGCCACTTTTTAAGTTCATGCATCATTGAAATATAAGATAGAGTAAGTTTAAATCGTACAGTGGGTTGGTTTGATACATTTATATATTGCAATATGATTTACTACCATAATGTTACTAGCTAACACTTCTATCATGTTGCATATTTATTATTTCTTTCTTTTTGTGATGAGAACAGTTAAAATCTAGTCTCTTAGTAACTTTGAAGTTTATAATACTGTGTTCTTTACTATAATCACACATGCATTAGAGCTCTAGAACTTAACTAGTTGAAGTTTGTATCCTTAAACAATATCTCCTCAGTTCTCTAACCTCCAGCCCCCGGTAACCACCATTCTACTCTCCATTTGTTTTTTATCATTAAAAAAATTTTCTTCTATTGCAGTTGTCTCAAATCTCCCCCTTTGCCCTTCACTGCCCATCCCAACCTCCATTCCCACAGTCAATTCCCACACTGTTGTCCATGTCCATGGGTCATTTATACATGTTCTTTGCCTAGTGCCTTCCCATCTTTTCCACCATTATCACCCTCTCCCCACCCCTCTGGTTACTTTCAGTCTGTTCCATGTTCCCATGCTTGTGGTTCTATTTTGTTCATTAGTTTATTTTGTTAATTAGATTCCTCTTATAGGTAACATCATATGGCATCTGCCTCTCATCAACTGTCTTATTTTACTTAGCATAATATTCTCTAGTTCCATCCATGCTGTTGCAAAAGGTAGGAGTTCCTTCTTTCTTTCTGCTGTATAGTATTCCATTGGGTAAATATACCACACTTTTTTGATCCACTCATTTACTAATGGACACTTAGGCTGCTTCCAGCACTTGGCTATTGTAAATAGTGCATCTATGAACATCGCAGTGCATAAGTTCTTTTGAATTGGTGTTTTGGGATTCTTAGGGTGTATTACCAACAGTGGAATCATTGGGTCAAAAGTCAGTTTCATTTTTATAAAGTCAGTTGTTTTAACTTTTACATATATGTAATATGATACAGTATTTGTCTTTGTCTGACTTATCTCACTAAATATAATGCTCCTGAAAACCAATTTTACCACACAAAAAATTTTGATGCATTTCTCTGTGTATATGTGTGTGTGGGGGGGTGTACAGAATTGTGTATTTGTGAATGTATGTAAAATATTATTGCTTTTTCTTCATTGCTAATTCTGCCTGAAGGGTGATAGATCAGCACCTAATGCAGTAGATGGTACAAGGGGCATAGCATTGATAATGCACTGGTTAAATTAAGTGCTATGTCTTAAGGCTGAAAAAAAAATCATAGTTCATTCTAAGACATGCAGGTGTCATTTACATAGACTGTTAGATTTTGAAAGTAGGAAAAGATAGCAGAATAATTTTTTCTTTAGTGAAATAACTTTGTTTTTAATTAAAAATGAAGGGCCCACAAATAAACCAGAGGTACAGAATGGGTTTTCAATACAATAGTTTAACTTTTATTATTAGTAAAGATTGGGTTTTGTGACAGATTTTATTCTACTTATTTATGAGGTTTGAAAAAAATGGACCTAGTGATCACTAGGGCCTTGTCTAATTCTGACATTTCATGATTCAATAAAATTCATAATTATTAGTATAATCATCAACACTAGCTATGCCATAATTATCAGCCATGTGCAATACATATACACAGAAAATTAAAACTGAATTTTTTATGTTCATATACTACTTCTACATTACCATGGAAATGTGGAAATTGTTATTGTGGTACAAATAAAAAACAATATTTTAGATAGTACTTTTTGAGAACACAGTAGAGAGTAAAGATTAATCAAGACTCCCAAAATTATATTTACCATTTAGAGTATCTTAGGCCAAGAATGATTTGTACACAATATTTTACTTGTTCCACCCAAACATTTTTAAAATATATTTTATTGATTATGTTATTACAGTAGTCCCAATTTTTTCCCTTTGTTCCCCTCTGCCCAGTACCCCTCTTCCCTCCAGAAATAGCACCCATTTTTGTTCAAGCCCATGGGTTATGCCTATAAGTTCTTTAGCTTCACCCTTCCCTATGTTATTCTTAACTTCCCCCTGTCTATTTTGTGCCAACCAATTATGCTTCTTAATCCCTGCACTATATCCCCACTTCTCCCTCTTCCCCTTACCAGCTGAAAACCCTCCAAATGATCCTCTTACTCATGATTCTGATTCTATTCTGGTTTGTTTAGTTGGATTTTGTTTTTATTTTTTAGATTCAGTTGTTGATAGTTGCGTTTGTTGTCATTTTAATGTTAATAATTTTGATCTTCTTTTCCTTAAGTAAGTCCCGTTGACTTTTCATATAATAATGGCTTTGTGATGATGAACTCCTTTAGCTTTACCTTGTCTGGGAAGCAGACATCTGCCCTTCCATTCTAAATGACAATTTTTTTTGGATAGAGTAATCTTGGTTTTAAGTCCTTGCTTTTCATTGCCTTGAAAACTTCTTGCCAGTCCCTTCTTGCCTGCAAAATTTCTTTTGAGAAATCAGCTGATAGTCTTATAGGCACCCCTTTGTAGATAACTCACTGCTTTTCTCTAATTGCTTTTAAGATTCTCTCTTGGTCTTTAACCTTTGGCATTTTAAGTACGATGTGTCCTGGTGTGGTCCTTTTTGGGTCTACCTGGTTTGGGACTCTGTGCTTCCTGGACTTGTATGTATATTTGCTTTGCCAAATTTGGGGAGTTTTCCATTATTATTTTTTCACACAAACTTTCAATTTCATTTTTTTTCTAACTTTTTTTTTCTTTTTTGTAGATTCAGGACTTTATTTTTATTTTCCTTTTATTTTTTTGGTTTTTCAATTACACTTGTTCCATTTTTCCCCCATTGCTCCCCCCTCCCAGCCAATCCCTTTTCCCACAATCATATCCCTCCCCGTTGTCAATGTCCATGAGTCATTCATACACATTCCTTGACTAGACTCTTCCCTTACTTATACCCCTTCTCTCCCTCCCCCCTCTCCCCTACTGACTACTATTCTAGTCTTTGCCTATTTAGTTCGTTTGTTTGTGTTGCTCCTTAGTTTCCTGTATTAGGTGATATCATATGGTATTTTGCTTTCTTTGCCTGGCTTATTTCACTAAGCATAATTCTCTCTAGTTCCATCCATGTTGTTGCAAATGGCAGGAGTTCCTTCTTTCTTTCTGATACATAGTATTTATTCCATTGTGTAAATGTACCACAGTTTTTTGATCCACTCATCTACAGATGGGCACTTATGGTATTTACAGCACTTAGCTATTGTAAACAGGGCTGCTATGAACATAGGGTTGTGTAGGTTCTTTTGAATTAGGGCTTTAGGATTTTTAGGGTATAGTCCTAGCAGTGGAATAACTGGTTCAAAAGGTAGTTCCATTTTTAATTTTTTGAGGTAATTCCATACTGTTTTCCATAGTGGCTGCACTAGTCTGCATTCCCACCAAAAGTGCAGTAGGGTTCCCGTTTCTCCACATCCTCGCCAGCATTTGTTGTTTCTTGATTTGTTGATGATGGCCATTCTGACTAGTGTAAAGTGGTATCTCATTGTGATTTTTACTTGCATCTCTCTGATGGCCAATGATGTTGAGCATTTTTTCATATGCCTGTGGACCTTCTGTATGTCCTCTTCGGAGAAGTGTTCGTTCAGTCCTTTGCCCATTTTTTAATTGGGTTGTTCTCTTGAAGTTGAGTCGTATAAGCTCTTTATATATTTTTGGGATCAGTCCCTTGTCTGTAATATCATTGGCAAATATGTGTTGCCATATGGTTGGTTTCCTTTTCATTTTGATGATGTTTTATTTTGCTGAGCAGAAACTCTATAGTTTGATGTAGTCCCATTTGTTTATTTTCTCCTTTATTTCTCTTGCCTTAGGAGATGTATCCATGAAGATATTGTTACGTGGGATATCTGAAATTTTCCTGCCTATGTTTTCCTCTAGGACTTTTATGGTGTCATGGCTCACATTTAAATCTTTGATCCATCTTGAGGTTATTCTCGTGTGTGGTGTAAGTTGGTGGTCTAGTTTCATTTTTTTGCATGTCCCTGTCTAGTTCTCCCAGCACAATTTGTTAAAGCGGCTTTTCTCACTCCATTTTATGTGCCTTCCCCCTTTATCAAATATTAGTTGACCACAGAGGCCTGGGTTTATTTCTGGGCTCCCTATTCTGTTCCACTGAACTATATGTCTGTTCTTATGCCAGTACCAGACTGTTTTGATCACAGTGGCTTTGTAGTATTGTTTGATGTCTGGTATCATGATTCCTCCTGCTGTGTTCTATTTCAAGATTGCTTTTGCTATTCAGGTTTTTTTTGTTGTTGTTCCAAGTGAATTTTTGGACTATTTGTTCTAGGTCAGTGAAATATGTCATTGGTGTTTTAATAAGGATTGCCTTGAATCTGTAAATTGCTTTGGATAGTATGGCCATTTTGATGATGTTGATTCTTCCCATCCAAGAACATGGTATTTGCTTCCATTTATTTGTATCTTTCTTAATTTCTTTCTTCAAAGTTGCATAATTTTCAGTGTACAGATCTTTTATCTTTTTGGTTAAGTTTATTCATAGGTACTTTATTTTTCTTCTTGTTATAGTAAATGGTATTTTTTTTTTGCCTCTGTCTCTGATATTTTATTGTTGATGTACAGAAATGCTTTAGATTTCTGTATGTTTTTTACCCTGCTATTTTGCCAAATTCAATTATTATATCGAGCCGTCTTTTATTGGAGTTTATAGTGTTTTCTAGGTATACTATCATGTCATCTGCATATAATGATAGTTTTACTTCTTCTTTCCCAATTTGGATGCCTTTTATTTCTTTGTCTTGTCTGATTGCTGTGGCTAGGACTTCCAACACTATGCTGAATAGAAGTGGGGAGAGTACACAGCCTTGTCTTGTTCCTGATCTCAGGGGGAATGCTCTCAGTTTTTGCCCTTTCAGTATGATGTTGGCTTCAGGTTTCTCATATATGGCCTTTATTATGTTGAGGTGTGCTCCCTCTATTCCCATTTTGCTGAGAGTTTTTATCATAAATGGGTGTTGTACCTTATCAAATGCTTTCTCCGCATCTGTTGATATGATCATGTGGTTTTTGTCTTTCATTTTGTTTATGTGGTGTATTACGTTTATTGATTTGCGAATATTAAACCATCCTTGCATCCCTGGGATGAATCCTACTTGATCGTGGTGTATGATCTTTCTAATGTGTTGCTGGATCCGGTTTGCCAATATTTTGTTGAGGATTTTAGCATCTAAGTTCATCAGCGATATTGGCCTGTAGTTTTTTTTCTTTGTTGTGTCTTGACCTGGTTTTGGAATTAGGGTTATACTGGCTTCATGGAACGAGTTTGGGAGTCTTCCCTCTTCTTGTATCTTTTGGAATAGTCTGAGGAGGATAGGAGTTAGTTCTTTTCAAAATGTTTTGTAGAATTCACCTGTGAAGCCATCCGGTCCTGGGGTTTTGTGTGTTGGGAGTTTTTTGATTACTGCTTCAATTTCACTAGCTGTTATTGGTCTATTCAGACTTTCTGCTTCTTCTTGACTCAGTTTGGGAAGACTATAGTTTTCCAGGAATCTGTCCATTTCCTCTAGGTTGTCAAATTTCTTGCCATACAGTTGTTCGTAATAATTTCTTCTAATCCTTTGTATTTCTGTTGTATCAGTTGTGATTTCTCCTCTTTCGTTTCTAATGTTATTTATTTGGGTCCTCTCTCTTTTTTTCTTGATGAGCCTGGTTAAAGACTTGTCAATTTTGTTTATCTTTTCAAAGAACCAGCTCCTACTTTTGTTGATCTTTTGAATTGTTCCTTTAGACTCTATGTCATTTAATTCTGCTCTGATCTTGATGATTTCCTTCCTTCTACTTTATCTGGGTTTTGCTTGTTGTTCTTCCTCTAGTTATTGTAGTTGTAGGGTTAAATTTTTTATTAGAGATTCTTCTATCTTTTTTAGGTAGGCCTGTATTGCTATGAACTTTCCTCTTAAGACTGCTTTCACTGTACCCCATAGGTTTTTGGTTGTTGTGTGTTCATTATCATTGGTTTCCAGAAACATTTTGATTTCTTCCTTGATGTCATTGTTAACCCATTCATTATTTAATAGCATGTTATTCATTCTCCATGACTTTGAATGTTTTTGAGTTTTTTCCTTGAGATTGATTTCCAATTTTAAGCCATTGTGATCTGAGAAGATGCTTGATATAATTTCAATTTTCTTGAATTTATTGAGGCTTGTTTTGTGTCCTACCATGTGGTCTATCTTTGAAAATGTTCCATGAGCACTTGAGAAATATGTATATTTTGCTTCTTTGGGGTGAAAACTTCTATATATATCGACTAAGTCCATTTGATCTAAAGTGTTGTTCAGTGCCTCAATATCTTTGGTGTTTCTTTGCTTTGAAGATCTGTCCATTGTTGACAATGGGGTGTTAAAGTCCCCTACGATGAGTGTGTTGCTGTCTATATCTTTCTTGGAGTCTTTCAAAATGTTCCTTATATATTTGGGTGCTCCTAAGTTAGGTGCATATATATTTATAAGGGTTATATCTTCTTGATGGATTTTTCCCTTAAGTATTATGAAATTCCCTTCTTTGTCTCTTTTTATGTACTCTGCTGTGAAATCTGTTTTGTCTGATATAAGTATTGCTACCCCGGCTTTTTTTTCATGTCCATTTGCTTGAAATACTTTTTTCCATTCCTTAACTTTCAGTCTGTGCAGATCTTTTGTTCTAAGGTGTGTCTCTTGTAGACAGCATATATGTGGGTCATTCTTTCTAATCCATTCAGCTACCCTATGTCTTTTAATTGGAGCGTTTAATCCATTTATATTTAAGGTTATTACTGATAAATAGTCATTCATTGTCATTTTTCCCCTTTGTATTTTTGTTCTTCTCTATCTCTCTCTGTTTCTTTATCTTCTTAGAGCAGACCCTTTAGCATCTCTTGCATTGCTGGTTTGGTGGAGATGTATTCTTTTAGCCTTCTTTTGTCTTGGAAACTCCTTATTTCACCCTCCATTTTGAATGAGAGCCTTGCTGGGTAGAGTATTCTTGGTTGTAGGCCTTTGTTTTTCATTGCTTGGAATATTTTTTGCCATTCCCTTCTGGCTTGTAGTGTTTCTGCTGAGAAATCTGGGGATAGCCTTATTGGAGCTCCCTTGTATGTTATTAGTTGTTTCTCTCTTGCTGCTTTTAGGATTCTCTCTTTGTCTTTGAATGTTGCCATTTTAATTATGATGTGTCTTGAAGTGGGCCTGTTGGGGTTCATCTTCATTGGGACTCTCTGTGCTTCCTGGATTTGCGTGACTCCTCATGTGTGGGAAGTTTTCTGTCATTAATTTTTCAAAGAGGTTTTCTATCCTTTCTCTTCTTCTTCTCCTTCTGGAATTCCTATGATATGGATATTATTACGTTTCATGTTGTCCTGCAGCTGTCTTAGAACCTCTTCAGTCTTGTTCAGTCTTTTTTCATTTTGTTGCATTGTCTGGGAGTTTTTGTGTACGTTGTCCTCCAGCTTGCTGATCCGATCTTCTGCTTCCTCTAGCCTGCTTTTAATTCCTTCTACTGTGTTTTTCAATTCAGAGATCGTATTCTTCATTTCCTCCTTGCTCTCTTTGATAGCTTCTATGTCCTTTTTCATGCTCGTGTAATTCTCTGTGAGTTCCTTGTAGTTTTTCTGTAGTTCCTTGTAGTTTCCCTGGAGTTCCTTGTAGTTTCCCTGGAGTTCTTTGTAGTTTCCACTGAGCTCATTTAGCTTCTCCATAATCCATGTTTTAAATTCCGTATCTGATATTTTGCTCCCCTCTATTTCATTTAGCACTCTTTCTGGGGATTCTACCTTTCTTTTTGATGGGGGGTTGTTTCTCTGTCTCCCCATTTTTGTGATTCCTATTGTTTGTTGGTGCTCTTGGAATGATCTGCTCTTCCTGGATCTGCCCCTGGTAGCGTCAGGTCATGTACCAGACTGGCCCTAGGCAGCCTATTGGGGACTTCCAGTGATCTACTGCCTTTTTCTCTCTTCTTTATTTGTTTATATATTCTATCTGTGATTGGCCGTCAGGCTTAAGGACCGTGGGTGTGGCAGCTTAATTCCTGTAGGCAGGGCTTTCATTTCCCCTTAGTATGACACCACTTGGAGGGGAATGGTCTGTCTGCTGTACTGGGGCTGAGTCAGCACTGGCTGGTCCTTGGAGGAGGTTAGTGTACCTTCCACTTACTCCTCCGCCGTCCTGGATCTCCGTCTGTGTTGTCATTGATGATATTTCTTTTATCTGTCTGGTTGTATTTCAGCTACTCTTTGGTGGGTCTTTTTCTCTGGTTAGTTGATTGAGAGTCACTCTGCCCACCTTGTCTAGAGATCTTTTGTGGAGGTGTCAGTCACTCCTCTCTGCATTCATACCTGGATTCTCTCCTTAACAGGAGCGAGCTGAGAACACTGTCCCTACTCCGCGGCCATCTTCCCCCACCTCCCTGGAGGTGATTTCAGTAAATGGTATTTTCTTTTTTGCTTCTGTCTCTGATATTTTAGTGTTGGTGTACAGAAATGCCTTAGATTTCTGTATATTTATTTTGTACCCTGCTAGTTTGCCAAATCCACTTATTATATCGAGTAGTCTTTTAGTGGATTTTATAGGGTTTTCCAGGTATTCTATCATGTCGTCTGCAAATAGTGATAGTTTTACTTCTTCTTTCCCAGTTTGGATGCCTTTTATTTCTTTGTCTTGTCTGATTTTTGTGGCTAGGACTTCCAACACTATGTTGAATAGAAGTGGGGAGAGTAGACAGCCTTGTCTAGTTCCTGATTTCAGGGGGAATGCTTTCAGTTTTTGTCCATTGAGTATGATGTTGGCTTCAGGCTTCTCATATATAGCCTTAATGATGTTAAGGTATGCTCCCTCTATTCCCATTTTGCTGAGTGTTTTCAACATAAATGGATGTTGTACTTTATCAAATGTTTTTTCTGCATCTATAGATATGATCATGTGATTTTTGTCTTTCATTTTGTTTAGGTTATGTATTATATTTATTGATTTGCGAATATTAAACCATCCTTGCATCCCTGGGATGAATCCCACTTGATCATGGTGTATGATCTTTTTGATGGATTGTTGGATCCTGTTTGCCAAAATTTTATTGAGGATTTTAGCATCTATGTTCATCAGTGATACTGGCCTGTAGTTTTGTTTCTTTGCTGTGTCTTGACCTGGTTTTGGGATTAGGGTAATAGTGGCTTCATAGAAAGAGTTTGGGATTTTTCCCTCTTCTTGGATTTTATGGAATAGTTTTAGGAGGGTATGAGTTAGTTCTTCCCAAAATGTTTTGTATAATTCGCTTGTGAAGCCATCCGGTCCACGGCTTTTGTGTGCAGGGAGATTTTGGATTACTGTTTCAATTTCCTTCTTTGTTATTGGTCTGTTGAGACTTTCTACTTCTTCTTGATTCAGTTTTGGAAGGTTATATGTTTCTAGAAATCTGTCCATTTCTACTAGGTTGTCAAATTTCTTGCCATATAGTTGTTTGTAGTAATTTCTTATAATTGTATTTCTGAGGTATCAGTCGTGATTTCTCCTCTTTCATTTCTGATTTTGTTTATTTCGGTCTTCTCTCTTTTTTTCTTAATGAGCCTGGCTAGAGGCTTGTCAATTTTGTTTATTTTTTCAAAGAACCAGCTCCTAGTTTTGTTGATTTTTTGGATTGTTCGTTTAGTTTCTACGTCGTTTAATTCTGCTTTGATCTTGATGATTTCCTTTCTTCTTTTTGCCCTAGGCTTTGTTTGTTGTTGTTGTTCTAGTTCTTGTAGCTTTATGGTTAGGTTTTTTATTTGAGATTCTTCTAGCCTTTTCAGATATGCCTGTATTGCTATGAACTTCCCTCTTAGGACTGCTTTTGCTGTGTCCCATAGGTTTTGGGCTATTTTGTGTTCATTGTTATTAGTTTCTAGAAATTTGTTGATTTCCTCTTTGATGTCATTGTTAACCCATTCGTTATTTAAGAGCGTGTTATTCATTCTCCATGAGTTTGGGTGTCTTTGATTTTTTTCCTTGAGGTTGATTTTTAGTTATAAGGCATTGTGGTCTGAAAAGATACTTGATAGGATTTCAATTTTCTTGAATTTGTTGAGGCTTGTTTTGTGTCCAGCATGTGGTCTATCTTTGAAAATGTCCCATGTGCCTTTGAAAAGAATGTATATTTTGCTTCTTTGGGGTGAAATGTTCTATATATATCAATTAAGTCCATGTGGTTTAGTGCGTTGTTCAATGCCTGTATATCCTTGCTGTTTCTTTGCTTAGATGATCTGTCTATTGTTGATAATGGAGTGTTGAAGTCCCCTACTATGAGTGTGTTGTTGTTAATATCCTTCTTGTGGTCTTCTAGTATTTGCTTTATGTATATGGGTGCTCCTATGTTGGCTGCATATATGTTTATCAGTGTTATATGTTCTTGATGAATCGTTTTTTAAGTATTATGAAATGTCCTTCTTTGTCTCTTTTTATTGCCCTTGCTTTGCAATCCGTTTTTTCTGATATGAGGACTGCTACCCCAGCTTTTTTTTCAAGTCCATTTGCTTGGAATATTTTTTTATATCCCTTTACTTTCAGTCTCTGTAAATCTTTTGTTTTGAGGTGTGTTTCTTGTAGACAGCAAATATGTGGGTCCTGTTTTCTTATCTATTCCGTTACCTTATGTCTTTTAATGGGAGCATTTAATCCATGTATATTTAAGGTTATTATTGACATGTATTTATTCATTTCCCTTTTGTATCTCTGTTCCTCTGGTCTTTTTTTGTTTTTTCTTTTCCTTTTTCTTAGAATATTCCCTTTAGCATCTCTTGCAATGCTGGTTTTGTGGAGATGTATTCTTTTAGTCTTCCTTTGTCTGAGAAACTCCTTATTTCACCTTCTATTTTGAATGAGAGCCTTGCTGGGTAGAGTATTCTTGGTTGTAGGCCTTTGTTTTTCATTGCTTGAAATATTTTTGACCAATCCCTTCTGGTTTGTAGTTTTTCTGTTGAGAAATTGGTCGATAGCCTTATCGGAGCTTCCTTGTATGTTATTTTCTTTTTTCTCTTGCTGCTTTCAGAATTCTCTTTTTGTCTTGAAATGTTACCATTTTAACTATGATATGCCTTGGAATGCGTTTTTTGGCGTCCCTCTTTATTGGAACTCTCTGTGCTTCCTGAACTTGCATAAAATTTTCTCTCATCAGGTTTGGAAAATTTTCTGTCTCTATTTCTCATATCAGTTTATCTATTCCTTGTTCTTCTGATCCTTCTTTAATTCCAATGACTCTGATATTGTTCTTCCTTATGCTATCCTGTAATTCCCTTACCTCTTCTTCATACTTTTTCAATTTTTTTTTCATTTTTCTGTATCGTTTGAGAATTTTTTTCTACATTATCTTCTAACTCCCTAATCTGATCCTCTTCTTTGTTTTGTCTGTTTTTGACTGATTCTACTGTGTTTTTCAGTTCAGATATTGCATTCTTCATTTCGTCTTGGTTCTTGTTGATAGTTTCTCTGTCTTTTTTTATGCTGGTGTAGTTCTCTGAAAGTTCCCTGTTATTTTCTTGGAGCTGTTGGTAACTTCTTTGGAGTTTGTCATAGTTGTTTTTAAGGTTGTCGAGTATATTGAGCTTCTTCAACACCATTGTTCTGAATTCTGTGTCTGACATTTGGGCTATGTGTTTTCCATCTACGTCTCTTTCTGGGGATTCTTCTTTTCTTTTCACTGAGACATTGTTTCTGCGTCTTACCATGTTAGATTCTTCTTGTTTATGTTTGTTTTTTGGGTTTGTCTGCTTTGACTTCCCACCTTTGTGGTAAGAGATTCTTTATAGGAGATCTGTGGGTTTCAGTGGTGCAGTCTCTTTGATCTCCTGAGCCTGATGTTCTTGGTGTACCCTTTATGTCGTTTGTTTATGCTGTCTGGTTACATTTCAGATGCTATTTGTTAGGACCTTCCTTCTGGCTAGTTGATTGAAAGTCACTCTATCCACTTTTTCTTAAGTTCTTTTGTGGAGATGTCAGTTCAGCCTTTGTTTGTTGTCTTGTTTTTCTGTGTCCACAGCTGGTCTAATGAGTTGGGTCAGAGGTTCCTGTTTCTTGCAACAGTGGTGTTCCCCCGCACAGCGCATTCCTTTGGCGCCTGTTCGAGCTAGCCGAGGTGCCCTTGCACGCGTGCCTGTGAGTGTGTCAGGAGGCCCCAGAGCTTGCCTCAGGCCCGCTGCTCTGTGTTCCAAGAGTTGGTCTCTTGCCTCTTAGGGCAGGGCCCCAGAATCTTGCTCAGAGTGGAAGCGAGCGATTGGCACCTATTAAAACCAGCGAGGTGCTTTGCACTCACGCGCTCATGCCCATCCATGGCTGTGGGGAGCTAGCCTCAGACCTGCCAAGCCATGATCGGAGAGTTGGTCTCTCACCTCTTAGGGCAGGCCCCAGACACTTGTGCTCAGTAGAAGTGAGTGTCTGTGAGTTGCTGTTGCCCGCTGTTCCCGCGCAGCAGCTGCCCACCATTTCTGCACCCGCCTGGGCGGGCATGAGCAGAGCCTGAGCAAGTGCTCTGCGCTCTGGCCTGGCGCCCACTGGTGCTGGGCAGGGGGGACTGCGCACAGTCTTCTGTGTTTCCAGTGGACTCTTTCTGCACCCGTTGGGGCACTGATCTTATGTCTGTTGGGATGTGTCCGAGGGGCACCTGGACATGTGGCCCTGTGCACCTGGGCCAGTGAATCAGGGCACTTCCCTCTGCGCGCCCGCGAGACCCAAGGGGAGGGTTGGGGAGTGGGCGAGTGTACTTCTGTGCCTGTACTCCTCAAGAATGTCCTATAACCCCCAAACTTTCCCCTCCTCTCCACAGTTCACAAGAGAAAAATACAAAGGAAAAATTACATTTTCACTTGCACAGCAGCATGCTGTCTCCGGTCTTCCAGCGCCAATACCACCTGGTTGAGTCCCGTTTCTGCCAGGGGACAGAGATCCACTTTCCTCCTGACACTCTTCTGGGGAAGCCTGTGGTTGCCAAAAAGCCTTTGTGTCCTTTCAGCCGCAGTTCGGGTAGCCAACCCAGTCAGAAATCGCATCTCGTCCCTTTTTCCTCCACTATCCTCACTAAACAGATTGTTTTTCTCTAATTCATCAGTGCCAAGGCTCGACTCCTGCCAGTGTGCAGCTGCTCACTGAAATGTTCTATCTGTAATTAGTCCAAACTACAGACGGGTCTCGGGAGCCTGAGAGCGCAGCCTCCCCTTACTCCTCCGCCATCTTCCTCTCCTCCTGTGAGCATCTTTATCAGCAGTGTTTTGAACTCTACATCTGTTAAGTTAACTATCTCCTCATTTGTTAGGTTGGCTATTTCCTCATTGGTTAGTTTTTCCACTGGAACCTTCATCCATTCCCTCTTTTGGGCCATACTTCTATGTCTCCTCATTTTGAAAGGCCCCTGTGTTTGTTTGCCCTGAGTCTTAGGTAGAGCTTTCACGCCTGTTATGTTGTAAGGGGCAGAGCCTTAGGTATTTGTCAGTATAGGGCGACCCATTTCACCAAGTTGTGGTGCTGTATGTGGGGGAGGGGTCTGAGAGGGAACAATGCTGCTTGCTGAACACTTGCCCTTTTTCCAGGCATTTCTCCCACTTCCATATGGGACTAGTGCCTCTCTAGCTGTTGCCTTGGCTGTTGTTCCCAGAGTGGATGGGTCTCTGGACATTCTAGGACTGTCAAGGCCTTTTAAACAAGTGGAATTTGTTTAGATATCAGCAGTTTCTTCTTCCACCACAACCCCCACTGGTTGTACAGTCAGAAACAATGAGGCCCTATTTTCCCTGGTGCTTGGACCATGAGCTGTGCAGTCTGGTTTGGTGCTGGGAGCATTCCCCAGGTGTCCCTCCTGACTTTTTAAAATGTGTGATTGAGTTTTCCAGTGGCCTGCCACTGCCTTCACTTCTGCCACCACCACACCATATTCCGTCTGCCCCAGCTCCGCCCCTCCTACCTGTGTGGATGAGTATTTCTTCTTTATATCTTTGTTTGCTGAACTTTCATGCAGTGTGCTTTTCTGGAACTTCTGGTTGTTTCTAGTTTTGAGGTAGTTGTATTCCTTCTTAGTTGTGGAGGGAGATGCAGCGTGTCTGTCTAGGCCTCCATCTTTCCATCCAAACAGATTTAAAATAAAATATCTTTTTAATAGTTTAGACATTTAAAAATAAGTATTTCTCTCAGATTTTGAAGAAGATAATTTTATTTTACTTTTCCCATAAAATTAATCAGTTCAAGCAAAGGCTGTTCATCACTTGGATATTATAATTGTTATCAATTTTGACATAATAATTAACTGCCCCGTATGTTGATACTCATTAACTATACATGGTTTGTAAATTGTCTATTAAGCATTAAATCTCCATTTATTACTCATGGTTCAAATCTTAAACCCTATTTTAAGTGATTCATTATATAAACAAAACTATCTGATTCCATGGATAAAATCTGTCATTTATAGATATTCATTTAAATGTTATTTCCACCATTTTAAACTCTGTATACCTATTTTTTAAATTAAAAAATATATTTTTATGAATGACTGACTATAAGGTTTTAATAGTTCACTGATAAAGTTCTGGGAATGATGGTAGTGATGTTTACAAAATAATTTAAATATATTTAATTACCATGGAACTCTATACTTAAAAATGGCAAAGATAGTAAGTTTTATGTCATATTTATCTTACCACAATGAAATAAACCTGCATGTTTATTATGTGAATAAAAATCTTTTTGATTATGAAATAACTGCACTGTGGTTATTCCAGTGGTGTTTCCCCTTTATAGTAAAGCTTTAAAAATAGAATTTACTATTTTTTAAAGTTCATACTAGTAGAGCTTTCAAATCCCATTAAACATTTGAGCTGGATTTGTATACAAACATTATAATCGCAGTTTTGAATCAAGTATATTTGTATGTCACAGGAGGTATGACACTAGTCTGTCCATGCAGACAAAATTTATGCTTTAAATGAAACAGTTTATGTAGTTTTCAAATAAATAAAAATACGCACTTAAACATTGTTAAATAGTTAACAAACACTTTTATAATTCAAACACATCCTCACACACAGAGTGCAAATATTTGAGTAAACAGTTTTATCTCTTTGGAAACACATCCTTTCTATAAATGATTTTGCGGTAGTAAAAGTTGACTGTTACTATCTGGAAAACAGTAAATACAAATGTTATATATTTTTTCTATAGTGTTAGACATTGTATTGGGTCTAGAAATATGTGGATGATGAATGACATTTAAAAAATTTCATTCATATGTGGTCATCATGTCAGCAACATTTCAGTGAATGCTCTCCTTTCCAGAGAAGTAATGTTTCCACTTTAAAAATGTTAGGTTTTAAAATATTTTTAAATATTTTTTCCTTTTTTAAAAATATGTTTTGCTTTTTTTATTGTTGTTCTTATATAGTTGTCCCAATTTTTCCTGTTGCTCTCTCCTGCTCATCCTCTGCTCCCAGTGTCAAACCCCACTTTGTTGTCCTTGTCCACGGATCGTTTGTACATATTACTTGACGAAATCTTTCCCCTTCTTTTCCACATTAGGCCCCTCCACCTCCCCTCTTATTACTGTCAACATTTTCCTTGTTTCTATGCCTCCAGTTCTATTTTTCTCATTTTGGTCATTAAGATCCTTTTATAAGTGAGATCATATGGTATATGTCTTTTGCCACCTGGTTTATTTCACTTAGCATAATACTATCCAGTTTCATCCATGCTGTCACAAAAAGTAAGATTTCCTTTTCTTTCTTTCAACAAACTCAGAGAAAACTATAACGAACACCAGGGGAATGACAAAGAACTCTAGGGAAGCTACAAGGAATTTACTGGGAACTACACCATCATGAAAAAGGACATAGAAACTATCAATAAGAGCCAAGAAAAATGAAAAATACAATTTCTGAACTTAAAAACACAGTAGAAGCAATCAAAAGCAGGCTAAATGAAGCAGAGGACTGGATCAGTGAACTAGAGGACAATGTCAAAAAATATTCCCAGACAGTGCAATAAGATGAAAAAAAAGGCTTAAAATGATGAAGAAGGTTTAAGAGAGCTGCAGGACAATATGAAATACAACAGTATCCATATCATAGGGATACCAAAAAGAGAAGAAGAGGAGCAAGGGATAGAAAACCTGATTAAAAAAGTAATGACAGAAAATGTCCTGAACATGAAGAGAGAAATAATCTCACAAGTATAGGTAGCACAGAGGGTCCCAATGAAGATGAACCTAAAAAGGCCCACCCTAAGGCACATCATATTTAAAATGGCAACATTCAAAGACAAAGAGAGAATCCTAAAGGTGAGAAGATAGAAACAACAAATAAACAATGCTCAGCGTCACTAGCCATCAGAGAGATGCAAATTTAAACCATCATGAGATACCATTTCACACTGGTCAGAATGGCCATCATAAACAAATCAACAAACAATAAGTGCTGGCAAGGATACAGAGAAAAGGGAACCCTAGTGCACTGCTGGTGGGAATGCAGACGGGTGCAGCCACTATGGAAAACAGTATGGGATTTTTTCAAAAAACTAAAAATGGAACTGCCTTAGAACCAGAAATTCCATTGCTAACATCATACCCAAAGAATCTTGAAACACTAATTCAAAAAACAAACAAACAAAAACTATGCAATAATATGTTTATAGCAGCACTATTCAGAATAGCCAAGTGCTAGAAACAGCCTAAGTGCCCATGTGTATATGAGTATATAAAAAAAAAAACAAAACTGTGGTACATTTACACAATGGAATACTATGCAGCAGAAAGAAAGAAGGAACTCTTACCATTTGTGACAACACAGATGGAATTAGAGAGACTTATGCTTAGTGAAATAAGCCAGGCAACAAAATAGAAATACCATGTGACATCACCTAATACAGGAAACTAATGAAAAACACAAGCAAAAGAACAAAAGTGAACCGGAGGCATGTAAACAAAGAACAGACTAACAGTTACCTGGGGAGAGGAGAGGAGGAAGAGAAGGGGGGTAAGGAAAGGAAGGGTCTAGTCAAGGAACTAGTATAAATGACCCATGGATGTGGACAACGGGGTGGGGATTGACTGTGGGAGAAGCAGTAGGCTGAGTGGAGGAGGGGCAATGGGGGGGAATGGGACAACTGTAATAGAAAAACAAATAAATAAAATAAAAAATTCTAGAGTTATCTAAAGTTGGCTTTTTCAGTTTTGTTGCCAGTGTACTTATTGATTTTATGGAGAACTGACCATATAGAGTGTCACCCATTATTGTTGAGTAACTGTTCTTAGGAATACTGCAAGCCTTTTATTAGTTTCCAGAATTCTGACATTGTTGATTTTAGCTTTTTCTCCCATTCTCTTATTGGTTTTATGGAGAAGTTTTGTAAGTTCTTATTCTACTACTTTTGCTCACAACTTAGCATCTATTTCTTTAAATATTTTTTCTGCCCCTGACCTTTTTCCATTTGTAGACACACATATACTAGACTGTAAACATATTTCCATATATATCTCCAAGGCACTGTTCATATTTTTACATTATCGTTTTTCTCTGGTTTAATTTCAATAGTTTCCTATTGCCATGTCTTCAGGTTCCATTACTGTTTTTTTTGGCAGTGTCTTATCCGTCTTAAACATGCAGACCAAAATTAAATTTAGATTGTAATAAAGAATAATTCAAAAGAATATAAGCACCTCTATGTTCATTGTAGTGTTATTTAGAATCACCAGTATATGGAAGCATCCCAAGTGTCCATCAGTAGATGAGTGGATAAAATAATTATGGGACACTTAAACAATGAAATACTGCTCAGCCCTTAAAAGTAAGTAAATTTTACTATTTCAGATAGTATAGACGGACCTGTAGAAAATTATGCCAAGTTAAATAATTCAGCCAGAGAAAGACAAATACCAAATGATTTAACTCATATGTGGAATCTATGAACAAACTGAACTATCAAGGAAAACAAGGACAGACTCATGGATGGAGAACAGGATGTCAGCTATGGGTGGGGAAGGTTAGGGCGTGGAGGGATTGAGCATAAAGCAAAGAGGACTCGTACATGGACATCAGTGTGGTGATTGTGGGGGGGGGAGAGAATGAGGGGACTAAATGGTAGTGGAAAAATACAATAAAAAGAATAAAAGGCATTTATTTGAGCAATAGAAGGTGCAGCCTGGAAGACACAGATTAAGGTATCAACCCAAATTGTGATCTGGTGAAAAGAAAGAAAAGTAGGATTTATACAGGCAAAATCAGAAAATATAATTCTTTCATGCAAATGAAAGTTTGAAGATTAGGTTAATAGGTCTTGGTTAGTTCCAATATGCAAATGAGGGAGGCAAAAACTTCAAGGAGGAAGTCAAGTCCATATGTGTCTCTGTAAAAGTTGTTGTTCCAGGATGTTTGTGGCTCAGCCCTGACAAGAGTTTAGCATCAGGTTCAGTAACTTAATAGCAGCTTTGAGAACTGAGGCTCAAAATGTGCATTGGACCCACTTCCCTGATAATTTCCTGATTCTAATTTTTATTCTATTTAAATCTTTCTCTTAACAATTCTATGCAGTGAATTTTTTGTTTTAAATATTGTATTTGGAAGCTCTGGAAATTCATTTTTATTTATTTTAATATCTTCTATTTCTTATTATGTTTGTGCTTTCCTTTAAGTACTCATACATTATTGTAATAGCTACTTTAATCAATTTTTCTGCCATTTTCATCATCTGTCTCATATTTGGGTTTGTTTCTATTGACTTACTTTTTTCCTAGTCATGAATATATCTTTCTGTTTCTTAGCATGCCTAGGAACTTTTAAGTTGTATACTAGACATTGCAATTTTACATTTCTTCAGACCTGCGTGATTCTTCAGAAGCTGGTGTTTAGGATTTCTCCCATCATATTTATAAGTAAACTTTACTCTAGAACAAGTCTATACGTACTCTTAAAGCTTAATATTTCTGGGGTCTCTACTTAATGCTCTGGGTTTTCAAAAATCTTCCATTCTTCCTGGTTGGAACTTACAAGATTCCGTGTCCTGTATTAACTTTAAGAATTTTAAAGCTTGTCAGTCTCTTAAGATTTTTTTTTACCTTTAAGTTTTATGCTATACCTGCATAACAATATTCAGCTGAAAACTCAAGGGACCTATATGAAGAAATCTGCAATTCTTGTTCTGTATAGCTCCTTCCTCTCTAGTTACTGCTTTTTTATAGATGTTTCATTCTTTCCAAATTCTGATTTTTACTTCCTGAAGCAGGAATAATCAAGACCACTTTTTTGCTTCATTTCTCCATCCCTGTTCTGTGGTCCAGACATGCCTCTGGGCCTATAACTGTAGTGGTCTTAGTGTTCAGTTCATCTTCCTTATTTTAGGTATCAGTTCTAAACTGATTGTTGTCCACTGTCTGGAAACAGTTGGGACATAGATTTTGTTCAGTTTTCTAGTTTCCCACAAGGAGAGAAAGTCTAATATCAGTCAATCTGTCACAGCCAGTAGAGAGTAGAACCTTCTTTATAATTGAATTGTTATTTCTTCCTGAACATACCTCTATTTATCTTTGAGATTTAGTAACTTCTTTCAGATAGGTTCTCACTTTAAATGTTCTGTACCATTTTCCCCCAAGACACAATATATCCTTTCATCTGCATACTCAGGCCTTTCTTAACCTTTTTGTTTCTTGCTTTATTCTTCAGAAACACCAATTTTGTGTGAGTTGGAAATCTTTTGTCTGGTTTTCAGGTATTGCTTTTAATATTTTAAAATATCTTTTGCCTTTTGCTTTTATTAAGTGTAATTTATCCATGTATTTCCATTAAGACCCTCTATATTTTCAATAGTTTATGTATAATTATTTTGTTTGTAATAAGATTTTTTAAAAGGCTGTTCTGATAAGACCATGATTTAATTGCCTATGATACAGACATATTACATAATGGCTCCAATGATTAAAGAAAAACAGATGAAAATGAATTTATGAATCCTTAATTTTAAGTAGGTTTCTGGCAAATGTAATATGATCTTATATGTATGCCCTATAATCTTTCTTTTCCATTTATTTTCTGGGCTCTACTAACTTTTCATCTCCATCACATAAGTTTTGAACCTTTGTATTATTATTGGAGTTTTATTTTTGTTATACAATTTATGCTATTTGTAATTTTTGACACTGCAAGGAAGTAATTATCTAACCTGTCTTCTGATTCCTTGGATGTTTTTTCCTGTGATGTGTGTGGTGTTTTCTGGTCTTTTGTTTTGGTCTAATTCTTTCTTTTATTTAAAAATAAACTTTTTCTATATCTTTGGATAATTTAATGTTTATTTACTTAATATTATTAATTATTTTTAATGTAGTTAGCTATATTTTGGGGATGGGGCAGAAATAATGATTTGAGAATGCTAGTATCTTTGATATATTTCATAGGCCAACTTCTGACCACAAATGTTTGTCCTTTTCCCCAAGTAGCATGATTTCTCTCAGTTACTGGCATTCAAGAGAAGCTGTAGGCTGTGTGTTATGTGCTGTAGTAATTATTGTTTCCTTTCTGTCATTTATTCTATTTTACCTCTGGCAGTCCCAGTTGGATATAAGGTTATATCATAGATAAAACTGTTTTATCTGTATGGTTTCTTCAAGTTCATATTCCATGTCATTCTGTAGTTACAATCTGAGTTTCTGCAGAGGTATTCTCTATTTCCCTGCCCATCCTTCTAAATCTAATTACTCAAAAGGATTGTTGAATATAACATTAAGGATAGCAATAATTATTTTGGAGGAACTCTGCGTCCTTCTCAAGGTATAAAGAGGTACATTATGTCTGAACCTTCTTCCTTGTTTTGCTTTATATTTCTAATGTATTGTAGACATATTTCAAAATTTCTGGATTGAAGTTGTGGTAATTTCCTCATGGGTTTGAGTATATATTCTTGCCCCTAATTCCCATTCATTCATTTTCTTTCTCTTTCCGCCTGTCTGTCTATCTTCCTTATACCTACCCTTCCTCCCACACCTTTGTCGTTTCCAAGAACCAAAAGTGTTTCCTGTTTCCAAATGTTGGAAAAACGTTTTGTGAAATATCTCAGAGCCAGTAGGGATCTGTGACTACAGCCTCCACATTTCTTCCTTTTTTAACCATAATGTAAGTAACTGTAGCCAAGAAGCTGTGGTATTCTTGTGGCTTTGGGGGAGAGGGGAAAGGTCCTAATTCACATAGTTTACCAATTTCCTTGGTGTGAATACTTGCACAACGGCTGATTTCAAGGTAAAAACATGATGCCACTGAATGTGGAGTTGGAGACAGGTGTGCAAAGTCTGTTCCGGCATCTCTGTGCAAGCTGGCTCCAGCACACCACTTCTAAGTAACCATGTATTGCTGTTGTTATTGTACAAACACAAGTTCTCTTACCAAGTTCCATGACATTTGGAGGGGTTTTTGATTTTTTTTGATTTTTTTTTTTTGCTAATGTGTAGCCTGGTAAAATGCAATAATATTAAGATAAAAATAAAACATAAAGTACTATTCTTTATATCCCTTTATCCTTCTAACATACCCTGGTTATAATATGTTAAAATTTTGTACTGTAAACCAAGTCTTCATCTGTTTATGTTTTTTCATTAAGTACATAATTTAAAATATTTTCATCTTAGAAATAGATGCTTTTTTTCCAATGCGTTTTAACCTTTTATTACTTTATATACTTATTTGTATACTCTCTGGGACAATGTGGACATTTTACAAAGAAAATGGCTGACTTAGACAGCGTGACAAAACAAATACAGAAATAAAACAAATGAGAAATCACAACGTCAGTTTTTCTGCATCACAGTAATGTATTATATGTAGAGAATGACAGAAAGGGTTTCTTGGAAAGTGCAATTGACCCACTTATGCCTATAAAATTCTTACACATTTTGAGGGGCATTAAATAGCAAGTAACTTTATGCATTTTTGGACTTGATTGAGACAGATTTAGGTGACCAAGCTTACACCAAATTCTCTGACTTCCTGTTAGATTAAGATGATCCATGAAAATCACTTTGGTATTTTTCTGTTTCACAGCCATCAGTAACTTTATCCATGATGCATATGATGAAACAGACATTCAGATAGATCAAATAATTTGTTCAATATATACAGAGCCAGGTTAAGTCTAGTTTCATCTGAATCCCAAATCTTGATTTTCCTTTATTGCATTATACATTATATATTTTTTGTCTTTTGTTTCATGCAATATATTATGAATTTCTTACTCTAGAAATTTGAAAGTGTCACTGTTCATACTCAGACTTGAGTGCTGATCAAATAAGAACTGTGTGTAACCACTATTTAGAGAAATATCAGTAAGACTGTTCATGACTTCTGGCCAAGATGGAGGCCTAGACAGACATGCTGTGTCTCCCCCCACAACTAAGAAGGAATAAAACTACTTAAAACTAGAGACAACCAGAATTTCCTGAAAACTGAGCTGCATGGAAGTCCAACAAACAAAGATATAAAAAAGAAATACTCATCCAGACAGATAGGAGGGGCGGAGCCAGAGAAGAGAGGACATGCTGTGGTGGCTGCAGCAGTGGCGGCAGTGGTAGGCCAGTGGAAAGTGCAGTCACATGTTTTAAAAAGTCAGGAGGGACACCTGGGGAGTGCTCCCAGCACCAGACCAGACCACGCAGCTTATGGAAAAGAAAGCCTCATTGCTTCCGATCGTGGAAACCAGTGGGCATTAGGGCAGAGAAAGAAACTGCTGGTCTCTCAGCAGAGTCTGTTTGTTTAAAGGGCCCTCATAGTCCTAGAATATTCACAGACCTACCCACTCTGGGAACGATGGCCAGGGCAACAGCTGGAGAGGCACCAATCCCATACGGAAGTGGGAGAAATGCCTGGAAAAGGGGCGGGAGCTGAGCAAGTGAAATTTTTCCCTCTCAAACCCCTCCCCCACATACAGTGCCACAACGTGGTTAAACAGTTTTCCCTATACTGGCAAATACCTAAGGCTCTGCCCCTTACAACAGAACAATGTAAGAGCTCTACCTAAGAAGAGGGGCAAACAAACACAGGAGCCTATCAAGATGAGGAGACAGAGATGTACGGCCCAAAAGGGGGAACGGATTAAGGTTCCAGTGGGAGAACTAAGCAACAAGGAAATAGCCAACCTCACAGATGAGGACAGAGCTAACCTAACAAACCCAAAGTTCAAAACACTGGTGATAAAGATGCTCACAGGTTTAACAGATATGTCTGAGTATGGCAAACGCATAAGGGAAGAATTGAACTCTATGCTAAATGAAACAAAGGAAAACCCACACAAAACCAATGGTGAAGGGAAGAAAACCAGGGTTCAAATAAACGATTTGGAACATAAGGAAGAAAAAAAGTACATAATAAGGAAACAAGAATTGAAAAAAAATAATGAGGAGAGATTTAGGAACATCTGGGACAACTTTAAATGTATCAACACCCAAACCATAGGGGTGACAGAAGGACAAAAGGAAGAGCAAGAAATTGAAAGCTTATGTGAGAAAATAATAAAGGAAAACTCACTAAATTTGGTGAAGGAAATAGAAATACAAGTTCAGGAAGCATAGAGAATCCCCAAAAAGCTAGACTCAGTGAGGACCACACCAAGACATATCATAATTAAAATGCCAAAGGTCCAAGATAAAGAGAGAGTCTTAAAAGTGTCAAAAAAAAAAAAAAAAAGCAGAGAGCTACCTACAAAGGGGTGCCTATAAGACTATCAGCTGATTTCTCAAAAGAAACTTTGCAGGCAAGAAGGGACTGGCAAGAAGTATTCAAGGGGATGAAAAACAAGGACTTACAACCAAGATTACTCTATCCAGCAAAGCTATCCTTGAGAATAGAAGAGCAGATAAAGTGCTTCCCAAACAAGGTAAAGCTAAATGACTTCATCATCACCAAACCATTATTGTATGAAATGTCAAAGGGACTTACTTAAGAAAAAGAAGATCAAAATTATTAACATTAAAATGACAAGAAGCTCACAATGATCAACTGTATATAAAACATAAAAACAAAATCCAACTAAGGAAACCAGATTAAGAACATAATCATGGGTATGAGGATCATTTTGAGGGTTATTAGCTTGGAGGGGGAAGGGAGAGAAATGGGAAAATGGTGCAGGGATTAATAAGCATAATTGGTTGGTACAAAATAGACAGGGGGAAATTAAGAATACTATAGGGAAGGGTGAAGCCAAAGAACTTATATGCATAACTCATGGGCTTGAACAAAACTGGGTGTTATTTCTGGAGGGAAGAGGGGTACTGGGCAGAGGGGAGCAAAGGTAAAATAAATTGGGACTACTGTAACAACATAATCAATATAATATACTTTTAAAAACCTGGCTGGTTTGGCTCAGTGGATTGAGTGTCGGCCTGCGAGCTAAGTGTCGCTGGTTCGATCTTCCAGTCAGGGCACATCAGAGAAGGAAAACTCTGATTCCAAAAAACCTCCGCTGCCTTGCGGCATACCTCTTCAGGGGAAAGGCTAAGGGAGTAAACCCCGACAGAAAATCCGGAGCCGGAGTCCCTAAGGCAGTTTGACGTTGTAGTCAACACCGGCAACTCCTGCGGCGCACCTGAAGCCAAGCTGTATTGACTCCGTCTTTCCCTTGGACCCTTCAGCTGCGAAGAGAGGGGGGGTCTGCTGCATGGGCAACAGCAGACCTTCCATATCACCCTGCCCAGGCTCTGTAGCTTCAGCTTCACTGGAGAGGACACTCCAGCGTCATCGCAAGATGTCGATTCAACACGGGAGGAGACAGACACCGTGTCACTCCCGAGTCGGACTGCACAGCCATTCTCGGGGGTGCAGATAGACTCTTAAGAAGCTACACCATCGTCTCTCGAGACGGACGGCTGCCGACGATACTTTTAAAAAAGACTCTTCCAATCATTTTATTTGTAAAATATTTCAGCTACCTACAACTGAAAATGAAACATTTTCCATTGAAAGTAGACAAAAGTCATAGAAACATAAGTATATTAGAAATTATCAAGAGTTGTATGAAGGTGGAAATGGGGAATGATTGCTTAATAATTATAGAGTTTCTGTTTAGGGTAATAAAAATTTAGAAGTTAATATGATGGCTGCATAATCTTATATAATTAATACCAATGTATGGTACACTTTAAATGGCTCAAATTGCAATTTTTTTTGTTATACATATTTTACAACAATTAAAAATAAAACCTATAAAAAACAGACATAAGGCTTTAATTCACATGGTCTCCATGGTGCCTGCATTCATAGAGTAATCTTTGGAAATGATCCAAAGTACTTTTTGTAGCCTAGAGATTATAAGGAAAAATATTTTACAAACACAGCATATTCTGATAAACACTTGTATATTTGAATGGGATTTTTATAGTTAAAGAAAAATTATATTAATTACACTGAGAATATCATCTATACAAGGGGTCTTTTGACTAATATCAACTAGTGTGTTCATTTTTTACCAAAGTAAATTATTGACAGAATTTTGGTATTCATAAGATGATCATAATGAGAAGAGTACTAACGATTAGTCATAGCTTAAACTTTCAGTCACTTTTTAGTTTTTCCTGACATCTTATACTATACTTACATTGACATTTTTACAATTCCCTATACATAATTCATCTTTTCTATTATGTGTGGAATTTTTAAATTTCATTCCAAATGATCAGATTTAAACATTTTATCTCAAAGAAGTCTTTCATAATTCCTACAGTTAGCTTTGGCACTCTCTGCTTTTTTTGACCCAAAGTTCCCCATAACTCTCCATTACAGTACCTGGCCAATTTATTTATCACTATTGGTAATTATCTGTTTAGTATCTGTTATCCTTGCAGGACTGTGATGGAATTTTGTTCATTGCTGTTTTTCTTTAGTTTTCATTAATCTCTTCCTTCAGAAAGACATCTTGTTTTTTCTCTCGGGGCTGCTCCATACCTAACCTTCTGCTTTCACTTTATCATTCATATTCAGCTCAATAGTATCCACAGAGTTCTTTCCTGATCATTTCAAATAGATTCTTGTCCAGTAATTACTCCTGCATTCTCCGTTTGCTTCAATTAACTTATTGTTACTTTTATTTCTAGATTAATCTACTTGTGTGCCTTTTATTGTCTCTTTCAGGTTATTTTAAGCTCAGTGATAGGAGACACTATATAGGCTTTAGCAGCCATTATATTTATAACACCTATCCTAGACTGTTGACACTCAACAGTCATGTATTGTCTGCCTGACTATCTACTTAAGGGTTTTTTTAGAAGAAGGCATGGGCATAAATAATAAGTAGAAGTGAATAATATTGTATAGAAAATCTATATGGATAACTTTTTTTTCTTTTTCTGACAAGGCTGAATGGTTTTATGTAGACAGACTAATAATAACTCATATTTCTGTTTAAACAGAACTACAGTACATGGCCAAACAACGGTCCTCTAATGAGAAGTTTTACTATGGACAGTTTCTTAAAATCGTACTTTAAAATGGTGGAACTGTAGAGCTGAAACATCTTTCTTCATTTTCTAAAGACTGAGAACTCCCTGTAGTTATTAGAGCAGTAAATGGATTCTCCTCTTCTACTAAATGGGTATTCTGAAAAGGTGACTATACATTCATTAATGCTTCTGAATTATCATAGCTTTGCATATTCAAAGTCAATAAGTTTTGCTTGAAATATTGATTTTTGATTATGAATCTCTTATAAAATTTTTACCTCTGACCTTGAGATTTTCTTGCTTAAAGCAGTCATCCAAAGACTAAAATCTAAAGCATATTTTACTTAGGCTGTTTACTATAAGTGGCGATATGCCTACAAAATAGTATCCTGTCTCAATAGAGTGGAGATAGGTTTCAGGAAGCAGAGACACATCTGCAGTGGACTAAGCTCAGAGCTCATTTTTCTAAGTCTTTATCTTATAAATTTGGTTAGATAAAATTTTTGGTATGAATATATTAAAAAAGAATTTGAAGGGTAAATGCTTTTAGAGATTCATTTCTCTTTAACAATTCCCTAGACTCTGTAAGAGTGTTACAAAATTTTTCCTATGTTCAGCCAAGTTGGAGAACCACTACTGTACAGAATTTGTATGCATTTTACACATCTCTCTATTAAGTTATGAACTAGATTTTAAGTATTTGCCATATTAGTACTTAAGGGAAGTTAAAAACAAGACAATATAATTTTGCTTTCTTCCAAAGGATAGCTTTACAGGATAGAATAATATAGGTTGTAGGTCCTTGCTTTTTATCACTTTGAATACTTCCTGTCAGTCCCTTCAAGGTTGAAAAGTTTCTTTTGGGAAATCAGTTGACAGTCTTATGGGAACTCCTTTGTAGGTAATTCTCAACTTTTCTCTGACTGCTTTTAAGATTCTCTCTTTATCTTTAACCTTTGGCTCTTGTTTCTTTGTGTGGTCCATCTCGTCTGGGACTCTCTGTGCTTCCTGGACTTCTATGTCTATTTCCATCATCAAATTAAGGAAGTTTTCCTTTGTTATTTCTTTAAAAATGTTTCACTTTCTTGCTCTTCCTCTTCTCCTTCTGAAATCCTTATAATTTGGATGTTGGTACATTTGGAGATGTCCCAGAGACTCCTTAGTCTATCCTCATTTTTAAATTATTTTTTCTTCTTGTGGTTCTGGTTGAAAGCTTTTTTCTTCCTTATATTCCAAATAATTGATTTGAGTTTTGGTTTCATCCCCTCCACTGTTGCTTCTCTGTAGATTTTTATTTCACTTAATGTAACCTTCATTTATGCCTAGTTTTTTTTTTATGCTTTTGTCATATTCAATGTGTTCTTTGAGCATTCTGATAACAAGATTTTGAACTCTGCATCTGATAGGTTGGTTATATCTATCTAGCAAAGCTATCAAATAGAATTGAAAAGCAGATAGAGACAGGAAGATGGTGGAGGAGTGAGGGGAGACTGCGCTTTCTGGTTCCTGAGACCTATCTGTAGTTTAGACTAATTGCAGACACAACATCTCAGTGAGCAGCTGGACACTGGTAGGAGTGAAGCCTTGGAACTGCTAGATTAGAGAAAACCATCTGGGAATGACCCGTTTGGTGGGGATAGTGGAGGAAAAAGGGACATGACGGGATTTCTGACTGCGGTGGCTACCCGAACTGCAGCTGGAGGTACACAAAGGCTTTTTGGTGACCACAGGCTTCCCCAGAGAGGAATCAGGAGGAGAGTGGATCTCTGCCTGCTGGCAGAGACAGGACTCGACCAGGTGGCATTGGCACTGAAAGACAAGAAACAGGGTACTGCTGTACATGTGAGTGCGATTTTCCTTTATATTTTTCTCTTGTAAACGGTGGAGAGGGGAGGAAAGGTTGGGGGTGATAGGACATTCTCAAGAAGCAAAGGCGCAGAAGTGTGCTCGCCCACTCCCCAACCCTTCACTTGGGTCGTGCGGGCCTGCACAGGGAAGTGCCTTCATTCACTGGCCCAGGTGCACAGGGCTGGGTGTCCAGGTGCCCATCGAACACACACCAACAGACATAAGATCAGTGCCCCAACAAGCTCAGAGAGGACCCGCTGGGCATGCAGAAGACCGTGTGCAGACACCCCTGGCCAGCTCCAGTGGGCACCAGGCCAGAGCACAGACCACTTGCTCAGGCTCTGCTCGTGCCTGCCCAGGAGGGTGCAGGAACAGTGAGCAGCTATGGCACAGGGACAGCAAACAGAGGCAACTCAAAAACACTCACTTCCATGGTGCACAAGTGTCTGAGGCCCCTCCACAAGAGGACAGAAACCAACGCCCGGAGCACAGCTCGGCAGGCCTGAGGCTAGCAATCAGGCCACCTTGCTCGTGCACCAGTGCACCCTCAAAAGCAACTCAGCTGGCTCCAACAGGCGCCAAAGGAATGCGCCATGCCAGCCACCTTGCTCGTGCACCAGTGCACCCTCAAAAGCAACTCAGCTGGCTCCAACAGGCGCCAAAGGAATGCGCCATGCCAGCCACCTTGGGTGCACACCGCTGCTGCAAAGAACAGGAACCTCTGGCCCACCTCATTAGACCAGCTGTGGATGCAGAAAAAGAAGATGACACACAAAGGCTGAACTGAGTAAAAACAATCCTTTTATATATTTTTTAAATTTTTATTTCTTTTTTTTTTTTTAATTTTTTTTATTTTGGTTTTTCAATTACAGTTGTCCCCTTTTCCCCTAATTTCTCTCCCCCACCCAACCCACCCCCTCTCCCGCAATCATATCCCTCCCCGTTGTCCATGTCCATGAGTCTTTTATACGGGTTCTTTGACTAATCCCTTCCCTTACTTATCCCCCTTCTCTCCCTCTCCCCTCCCCCCTATTGACTGCTATTCTGCTCTTTGTTCTATTTAGTTCCTTTGTTTGTGTTGTTCTTTAGTTTCCTGTATTAGGTGATATCATATGGTATTTTTCTTTCTTTGCCTGGCTTATTTCACTAAGCATAATTCTCTCTAGTTCCATCCATGTTGTTGCAAATGGCAGGAGTTCCTTCTTTCTTTCTGCTGCATAGTATTCCATTGTGTAAATGTACCACAGTTTTTTGATCCACTCATCTACAGATGGGCACTTAGGTTGTTTCCAGCACTTAGCTATTGTAAACAGTGCTGCAATGAACATAAGAGTGCATAAGTTCTTTTGAACTGGTGTTTCAAGATTCTTCGGGTATAATCCTAGTAGTGGAGTCGCTGGTTCAAAAGGCAGTTCCATTTTTAATCCTTTGAGGTAATTCCATACTGTTCTCCATAGTGGCTGCACCAGTCTGCATTCCCACCAACAGTGCAGTAGGGTTCCCATTTCTCCACATCCTCGCCAGCACTTGTTGCTTGTTGATTTGTTGATGATGGCCATTCTGACTGGTGTAAAATGGTATCTCATTGTGGTTTTTATTTGCATCTCCCTGATGGCTAATGATGTTGAGCATTTTTTCATGTGTCTATGGACCTTCTGTATGTCCTCTTCGGAGAAGTGTTTGTTCAGGTCCCTTGCCCATTTTTTAATTGGGTTGTTTGTTTTCTTGATGTTGAGTCGTATCAGCTCTTTATATATTTTGGAAATCAGTCCCCTGTCTGTGATGTCATTGGCAAATATGTTTTCCCATATGGTCGGTTTCCTTTTCATCTTGCTGATGTTTTCTTTTGCTGAGCAGAAACTCTTCAGTTTGATGTAATCCCATTTATTTATTTTTTCCTTTATTTCTCTTGCTTTAGGAGATGTATCCGTGAAGAGATTGTTACGTGAGATATCTGATATTTTCTTGCCTATGTTTTCCTCTAGGACTTTTATGGTGTCACGGCTTACATTTAAGTCTTTGATCCATCTTGAGTTTATTCTTGTGTGTGGTGTAAGTTGGTGGTCTAGTTTCATTTTTTTGCAGGTCCCTATCCAGTTCTCCCAGCACCATTTGTTAAAGAGGCTCTTCTCACTCCATTTTATGTTCCTTCCTCCTTTATCAAAGATTAGTTGACCATAGAGGCCTGGGTTTATTTCTGGACTCTCTATTCTGTTCCACTGATCTATATGTCTGTTCTTATGCCAGTACCATACTGTTTTGATTACAGTGGCTTTGTAGTACTGTTTGATATCTGGTGTTGTGATTCCTCCTGCTGTGTTCTTCTGTTTCAAGATTGCTTTTGCTATTCGGGGTCTTTTTTGGTTCCATATGAGTTTATGGAGTATTTGTTCTAGGTCTGTGAAATATGTCATTGGTATTTTAATAGGGATTGCATTGAATCTGTAAATTGCTTTGGGTAGTATGGCCATTTTGATGATGTTGATTCTTCCCATCCAAGAACATGGTATTTGCTTCCATTTATTTGTTTCTTCCTTAATTTCTTTCTTGAATGTTATGTAATTTTCAGAGTACAGGTCTTTTATATCTTTGGTTAAGTTTATTCCTAGGTACTTTATTTTTCTTGTTGGTATAGTAAATGGGATTTTCTTTTTTGTCTCTGTCTCTGCTATTTTATTGTTGGTGTACAGAAATGCCTTAGATTTCTGTATATTTATTTTGTACCCTGCGATTTTGCCGAATTCACTTATTATATCGAGTAGTCTTTTAGTGGAGTTTATAGGATTTTCTAGGTATACTATCATGTCATCTGCATATAATGAAAGTTTTACTTCCTTTTTCCCAATTTCGATGCCTTTTATTTCTTTTTCTTGTCTGATTGCTGTGGCTAGGACTTCCAACACTATGTTGAAAAGGAGTGGAGAGAGTGGACAACCTTGTCTAGTTCCTGAGTTCAGAGGGAATGCTTTCAGTTTTTGTCCATTGAGTATGATGTTGGCCTCAGGCTTCTCATATATAGCCTTAAATATGTTAAGATATGCTCCCTTTATTCCCATTTTGTTGAGTGTTTTCATCATAAATGGGTGTTGTACTTTATCAAATGCTTTTTCTGCATCTATTGAAATGATCATGTGATTTTTGTCTTTCATTCTGTTTAGGTGATGTATTATATTTATTGATTTGCGAATATTAAACGATCCTTGCATCCCTGGAATTAAGCCCACTTGATCATGATGTATGATCTTTTGGATGTATTGCTGGATCCTGTTTGCCAATATTTTATTGAGGATTTTGGCATCGATGTTCATCAGTGATATTGGCCTGTAGTTTTCTTTCTTTGTTGTGTCTTGACCTGGTTTGGGGATTAGGATAATACTGGCTTCATAGAAAGAGTTTGGGATTTTCCCCTCTTCTTGGATTTTTTGGAACAGTTTGAGGAGGATAGGAGTTAGTTCTTCCCTGAATGTTTTGTAGAATTCGCCTGTGAAGCCATCTGGTCCAGGGCTTTTGTGTGCCGGGAGATTTTGGATTACTGTTTCAATTTCCTTTTTTGTTATTGGTTTGTTGAGACTTTCTACTTCTTCTTGATTCAGTTTTGGAAGGTTATATGTTTCTAGAAATTTGTCCATTTCTTCTAGATTGTCAAATTTCTTGTCATACAGTTGTCTGAAGTAATTTCTAACTATCATTTGTATTTCTGAGGTATCAGTCGTGATTTCTCATCTTTCATTTCTGATTTTGTTTATTTGTGTCTTCTCTCTTTTTTTCTTGATTAAACTGGCTAGAGGCTTGTCGATTTTGTTGATTTTTTCGAAGAAGCAGCTCCTAGTTTTGTTGATCTTTTGGATTGTTTGTTTAGTCTCTATGTCATTTAGTTCTGCCCTGATCTTGATGATTTCATTCCTTCTTCTTGCCCTAGGCTTTCTTTGTTGTTGCTGTTCTAGTTCTTTAGCATTGTGGTTAGGTTTTTTATTTGAGATTCTTCTAGCCTTTTCAGATATGCCTGTATTGCTATAAACTTCCCTCTCAGGACTGCTTGTGCTGTGTCCCACAGGTTTTGGGTTGTTGTGTGCTCATTATCATTAGTTTCTAGAAATTTCTTGATTTCTTCTTTGATGTCATTGTTAACCCATTCATTATTTAATAGCATGTTATTCAATATCCATGAGTTTGGGTGTCTTTGATTTTTTTTTCTGAGGTTGATTTCTAGTTTCAAGGCATTGTGATCTGAAAAGATGCTTGATATGATTTCAATTTTCTTGAATTTGTTGAGGCTTGTTTTGTGACCTATCATGTGGTCTATCTTTGAAAATGTCCCATGTGCACTTGAAAAGAATGTATATTTTGCTTCTTTGGGGTGAAAAGTTCTATATATATCAGTTAGATCCATGTGGTTTAGTGTGTTGTTCAATGCCTGTATATCCTTGGTGTTTCTTTGCTTTGATGATCTGTCTATTGTTGATAATGGAGTGTTGAAGTCCCCTACTATGAGTGTGTTGTTGTTGATATCCTTTTTGTGGTCTTCTAGTATTTGCTCTATGTATTTGGGTGCTCCTATGTTGGGTGCATATATGTTTATCAAAGTCATATCTTCTTGATGGATTGTTCCTTTAAGTATTATGAAATGTCCTTCTTTGTCTCTTTTTATTGTCCTTGCTTTGAAATCCATTTTGTCTGATATGAGAACTGCTACCCCGGCTTTTTTCTCTGGTCCGTTTGCTTGGAATATTTTTTTATATCCCTTTACTTTCAGTCTGTGTAAATCTTTTGTTTTCAGGTGTGTTTCTTGTAGACAGCAAATATGTGGATCCTGTTTTCTTATCCATTCCATTACCCTATGTCTTTTAATTGGAGCATTTAATCCATTTACATTTAAGGTTATTATTGACGTGTATTTATTCATTTCCTTTTGTATCTCTGTTCCTCTCCTCTCTTGTTTTTTCCTTCTTTTTCCTTAGAACACTCCCTTTAGCATCTCTTGCAATGCTGGTTTGGTGAAGATGTATTCTTTCAGTCTTCCTTTGTCTGAGAAACTCCTTATTTCACCTTCTATTTTGAATGAGAGTCTTGCTGGGTAGAGTATTCTTGGTTGTAGGCCTTTGTTTTTCATTGCTTGAAATATTTTTGACCATTCCCTTCTGGCTTGTAATGTTTCTGTTGAGAAATCAGTTGATAGCCTTATCGGAGCTCCCTTGTATGTTATTTGCTGCTTTTCTCTTGCTGCTTTTAGGATTCTCTCTTTGTCTTGGAATGTTGCCATTTTAACTATGATGTGCCTTGGAGTGGGTTTTTGGGGGTTCCTCTTGATTGGAACTCTCATTGCTTCTTGGACTTGCATAGCTTTTTCTCTCATCAGGTTCGGAAAATTTTCTGTCACTATTTCTCCTATCAGATTTTCAATTCCATGTTCCTTTTCTTCTTCCTCTCGTATTCCGATGATCCTTAAATTATTTTTCTTAATGCTATCCTGTAATTCCCTTACATCTTGTTCATATTTTTTCAATCGTTTTTCATTTTGCTGTATTGTCTGGGAGTTTTTCTCTACATTATCTTCTAACTCACTAATCCGATCCTCTGCTTCATTTAGTCTGCTTTTGACTGATTCTACTGTGTTTTTCAGTTCAGAGATTGTATTCTTAAGTTCTTCCTGGTTCTTGTTAACAATTTCTATGTCTTTTTTGATGCTGGTGTAGTTCTCTGCAAGTTCCCTGTAATTTTCTTGGAGCTGTTGGTAACTTCCTTGAAGATTGTCATAGTTGATTTTAAGGATGTCGAGTATATTGAGCTTCTTTACGACCATTGTTTTGAATTCCATGTCTGACATTTGGATTATGTCTATTTCCTCTATCTCTCTTTCTGAGGATTCCTCTTTTCTTTTCATTGAGGGGTTATTTTTGTGTCTTACCATGTTGGATTCTTTTTGTTTTTATTTATTTGTTTGTTTGTTTTGGGGGGGTAGTCTTCTTTGACTTCCCTCCTTTGTGGTGTAATATTCTTTATCGAAGGTCTGGGAGTTTCAGTGGTGCAGTCTCTTTGATATCCTGAGCCTGATGATCTTGAGTTACCCTTTATGTTGTTTGTTTATGCTGTTCTGTTATATTTCAGACGTTCTTTGATAGGATCTTCCTTCTGGCTAGTTGGTTGAGAATCACTCTATCTGCTTTGTCTTGAGTTCTTTTGTGGATATGCTGTTAAAGACATAAACACACAGCCCAGGCAGGAGACCCACACCCTCAAAAAGTATCCCGCACTCTATCCTGCTATCGTTAGCCAACTAGCCCGTATTAATATAAATGTAAAGAGAATTGAGCTTTTATACTATAAGAAGAATAGATAAGAGTTGTTATTGGGGAGGAAAAATATAATTTTTGATAGAGGGGGTGATTAATAATATTTGAGACTGTCCAAGCCAGTTAGTAATATTTAGATTGTATGTTAATAAAAATAGAAGAAAAGGATAGAAAAATACATAATATAGTAAGAAAGTGGGATTGTATTGTATTTGGGTTTATATAGTAATTATATTATATTATTTAGAGTGATAGGGGGGCTAAGCTAGACACACAAACGAATAAACAACAATTAAAGAGAAAGGATGAGAAGGAGAGGTTATATGCAACACTTTAGAGATAAAGTTTGTTATTATTGGAAGAGGTGGAGGAAAAACACCCCCCAAAAAATCCCCAAGAAAATAGAAGAAAGAAAAGAAGAAAGAGAGAAAGAGAAGAAAATAAAAGATTTACCACAACCCCCCCAAAAAACCCCAAAAGTTAAGCAAGAAAGGAACAAAGAAAGATAGAAAAGAAAGAATACAGAAGAAAGAAAAAAGAGAGAAAAAAATTGAACCCCCCCAAAAAAAATATATATATACCCCCCCAACCCCCCCCCAAAAAAAACCCAGGAAAAGAATAAAGAAAGAAGGAAAGAAAAGAAATTATTAAGAAGAAAGAAAGAACAAGGGAGAAAAAATTTGGGAGAAAAAATTTGGAAAAAAAACAACGATGTTTTTACTCCGTTTTAGCCTTGCTGTGTTGCCTTCTTTTTCTGGGTCCGCAGCTGGTCTAGTGTGGCAGGTCAGAGGTTCTTGTTTTTTTGCCGGACTGGTGTGAGCACCCGGTTGCCGCTATGGTGCACTCCCGCGGTTGCCGGCACGGCGCGCTACCTTGCTGCCCGCTGGAGCCAGTTGAGGTGCCCTTGCGCACGAGCCCCTGCGCGCTCGGGTGGCCCAAGAGTTTGCCCCGCGGTTGGAGCCCACTGCTGCCGGGCCGCGGTGGTTCCCCGTTTGCGCCGAGGTGCCCCTGCGCGTGTCCCTGCACTCGCGGGGAGCCCGAGAGCTTTCACCAGGGTTGGCTCCTGCTGTCGCTGGGCTGTGGCAGTTCCGCGTTCGCGCCGAGGAGTCCCTGCGCCCGTCCCTGCACTCGAGGGCGGCCCGAGAGCTTTCCCCGGGATTGGCGCCCACTGACCCCTGGCTGAGGTGCTTTCGCGCTCGCGCCCTGCCCCGTGCCCTCAGTCCCGCTGAGCCGAGCTCCGGGAGTTGGTCTCTCGCCTCTTAGGGCAGGGCCGGGGACACTTGTGCTCAGTGGAAGCGAGCGTTAGTGGGTCGCCACCTCCCGCTGTTCCCTTGCTGCAGCCGCCCGCCTTCCCTCACCCGTCTGGGCGGGCACAAACAGAGCCTGCGCTAGTGGTCTCCTTTCCGGCCTGGGGCCCTGCGCCCACGGGAGCTGTCTAGGGGTGTCTGTGCATGGTTCTCTGCCTGTTCAGTGGGCCCTCCCTGTGCCTGTAGGGGCACTGATCTTATGTCCATTGGGGAGTGTCCGAGGGACGCCTGGACTCACGGCACTGCGCACCTGGGCCAGTGAGTGAGAGCACTTCCCTCTGTGCGCCCCCGCGACCCAAGGGTAGGGTTGGGGAGTAGATGTGCGCGCCTCTGCGCCTGGGCTCCTCCAGAACGGCCTACCACCCCCAAACTTTCCTCCCCTCTCCACCGTCCACTAGAGAAAAATATAAAGGAGAATTATGTTCTCACTTGCCCGGCAGCACGCTGTCTCCTGTCCTTCAGCGCCAATGCCACTTGGTCGAGTCCCGTCTCTGCCAGCGGGCAAAGATCTGCTCTCCGCCTGACTCCTCTCCGGGGCAGCCTGTGGTCGCCAAAAATCCTTTGTGTGCTTCCCGCCACAGCTCGGGCAGGCGCCCCAGTCAGGAATCCCGTTTCATCCCCTTTTTCTCCGCTATCCTCACTAAACAGGTTGTTCCCAGATGGATTTTCTCTAATCCAGCAGTGCCTGGGCTCAACTCCCACCAATGTCCAGCTGCTCACTGAGATGTTCTGTCTGCAATTAGCCCAAACTGCAGACGGGTCTCCGGAGCCTAAAACCGCAACCTCTCCTCACTCCTCCGCCATCTTACCTCTCTCTAAATTTTTATTTCTATTTTAGTATTTTTATTTGTATTTATTTTATTTTTTTAATTTCTTATTTTTAATTTTTAATTTAATTTTTCCTTTTTCTTTTCCTAAAAAAAACTATATCTTCAATTTGTTTCAGGCAATCTCTCCTTCTGATCCCTCCTCATTATTTTTTGTTTATTTGTTTGTGTGTATAGTTTAGCCTCCCTTTCACACTACATAAATAAAATATAACTACTATATAAATCTAATACTATGCAATCCCACTTTCTTACTATATTATGCATTATTCCCTCCTTTTCTTCTATAGTTATTAACATAAAATGTAAATATTACCTACTGTTTGCATAGTCTCAACTATTATTAATCTATCATCCCCTCTCTCAAAAATTACATCTTTTCTCCTTAAAAACAACTCTTATCTATTCTTCCTATAGTATAAAAGCTCTAATCTCTCTATATTTATATTAATACTGGCTAATTGGCTGACGATAGTGGGATAGACGGTGGGAAACATTTTTGAGGGTGTGGGTCTCCTGCCTGGGCAGTGTGTTTATGTTTTTGACAGCATCTCCACAAAAGAACTCAAGACAAAGTGGATAGAGTGACTCTCAATCAACTAGACAAAGGGAAGATCCTACCAAAGAGCATCTGAAATATAACCAGACAGCATAAACAAATGACATAAAAGGTACACCAAGAACATCAGGCTCAGGAGATCAAAGAGACTGTACCACTGAAACCCCCTGACCGCCTATAAAGAATCTCATACCACAAAGGTGAGAAGGCAAAGCAGACAAATCCAAAAAAACAAAAACAAAGAAGAAGAATCCAACATGGTAAGACACAGAAACAACCTCTCAATGAAAAAAAAAGAGGAATCGCCAGAAAGAGAGGTAGATGGAACAGACATAGCCCAAATGTCAGACATGGAATTCAAAACAATGAAGAAGCTCAATATACTCGACAACCTCAAAAGCAACTATGACAACCTCCAAGGAAGTTGCCAACAGCTCCAAGAAAATTACAGGGAATTTGCAGTGAACTACACCAGCATAAACAAACAAACAAAAAAACATAGAAACTATTAACAAGAATCAGGAAGAAATGAAGAACACATTCTCTGAACTGAAAATCACAGTAGAATCAATCAAAAGCAGACTAAATGAAGCAGAGGATCGGATAAGTGAGCTAGCAGATAATGTAGGAAAAGATTCCCAGATAATACAACAAATTGAAAAAAGATTAAAGAGGTACAAAGAAGAAGTAAGGGAATTGCAGGATAGCATGAGGAAAGACAACATCAGAGTCATTGAAATTAAAGAGGGAGGAGAGGAATGAGGAACAGAAAAGCAAATAGGAAAAATAATGACATAAAATTTTCCCAACCTGATGAGAGAAAAAGTTATGCAAGTTCAGGAAGCACAGAGTTCTAATAAAGAGGAACCAAAAAAAACCCTACTCCAAGGCACATCATAATTAAAATGGCAACATTCAAAGACAAAGAGAGAATCCTGAAAGCAGAAAAAAAAAAAAAAAAAAAAACAGCAAATAACATACAAGGGAGCTCCGATAAGGCTATCGACCGATTTCTCAACAGAAACACTACAAGCCAGAAGGAAATGGTCAAAAATATTTCAAGCAATGAAAAACAAAGGCCTACAAACAAGAATACTTTACCCAGCAAGGCTCTCATTCAAAATGGAAGGTGAAATAAGGAGTTTCCAAGCAAAGGAAGACTCAAAGAATACATCTCCACCAAACCAGCATTGCAAGAGACGCTAAACGGAATGTTTTAAGAAAAAGAAAATAAAGGAGAGAAACAGAGGTACAAAGGTAAGTGAATAAATACATGTCAATAATAACCTTAAATGTAAATGGATTAAATGCTCTAATTAAAAGACATAGAGTAACGGAATGAATAAGAAAAGAGGACCCACATATTTGCTGTCTACAAGAAACACACCTCAAAACAAAGGATTTACACAGACTGAAAGTAAAGGGATATAAAAGTTTTCCAAGCAAACGGACATGAAAAAAAAAGCTGGGGTAGCACTCCTCATATCAGACAAAAGGAATTTCAAAGCAAGGACAATGAAAAGAGACAAAGAAGGACGTTTCATAATATTTAAAGGAACAATCCATCAAGAAGATATAACACTGATAAATATATATGTACCTAACATAGGAGCACCCAAATACATAAAGCAAATACTAGAAGAACACAAGAAGGATATTAACAACAACACACTCACAGTAGGGGACTTCAACTTTCCAATATTAACAATAGACAGACATTTGAAGCAAAGAAACACCAAGAATATATAGGTATTGAAGAAGACACTAAACTACATGGACTTAACTGATATACATAGAGCTTTTCAACCCAAATAAGGAAAATATACATTCTTTTTAAATGCACATGGGATATTTTCAAAGATAGACCACATGATAGGACTCAAAACAAGCCTCAACAAATTCTAAAAAATTAAAATCATATCAAGCATATTTTTAGACCACAATGTCTTGAAACTAAAAATCAACCTCAGAGAAAAAAATCAAAGACACCCCAACTCATGGACAATAAATAACATGCTATTAAATAAGGAATGGGTTAACAATGACATCAAAGAAGAAATCAAGAAATTTTTAGACACTAATGAAGATGAACACGCAACAGCCCAAAACCTATGGGACACAGCAAAAGCAGTCCTAAAAAAGAAGTTCATGGCAATACAGGCATACCTGAAAAGGATAGAAGAATCTCAAATAAAAAATCTAATCCTAAAGCTACAAGAATTAGAACAACAACAACAAACAAAGCCTAGGGGAAGAAGAAGGAAGAAAATAATCAAGATCAGAGCAGAATTAAATGACATAGAGACCAAACAAACAATTTAAAAGATAAACAAAACTAGGAGCTGGTTCTTTGACAAAAATAAACAAAATCGACAAGCCTCTAGCTTGTCGAAATAAAGAGGACCCAAATAAACAAAATCAGAAACGAAAGAGGAGAAATCACGACTCATACCATAGAAATAAAACGATAGTAAGAAATTACTACAAACAACTGTATGGGAACAAATTTGACATCCTATATGAAATGGACAAATTTCTAGAAAGATATAACTGTCCAAAACTGAATCAAGAAGTAGAAAGTCTCAACACACCAATAACAAAGAAAGAAATTGAAACAGTAATCAAAAATCTCCTTGCACACAAAAGCCCTGGACCGGATGGCTTCACAGGTGAATTTTAGAAAGCATTTAGGGAAAAACTCACTCCTACCCTCCTCAAACTATTCCAAAAAATCCAAGAAGGAAAAATCCCAAACTCTTTCAATGAAGCCAGTATTACCCTAATCCCAAAACCAGGTCAAGACACAACAAAGAAAGAAAACTACAGGCCAATATAACTGATGAACATAGATGCTAAAATCCTCAATAAAATTTTGGCAAACAGGATCCAGCTATACATCAAAAGATCATACACCACGACCAAGTGGGATTCATCCCAAGGGATGCAAGGACGGTTTAATATTTGCAAATCAATAAATATAATATATCACCTAAACAAAATGAAAGACAAAAATCACATGATCATATCAATAGATGCAGAAAAACCATTTGATAAAGTACAACACCCATTTATGATGAAAACACTCAGCAAAATGGGAATAGAAGGAGCATACTTTAACATAATTAAGGCTATATATGAGAAGCCTGAAGCCAACATCATACTCAATGGACAAAAACTAAAAGCATTCCCCCTGAGATCAGGAACTAGACAAGGCTGTCCACTCTCTCCACTCCTATTCAGCATAGTTTTGGAAGTCCTAGCCACAGCAATCAGACAAGACAAAGAAATAAAAAGCATCCAAATTGGGAAAGAAGAAGTAAAACTATCATTATATGCAGATAACATAATAGTATACCTAGAAAACCCTATTAACTCCACTGAAAGATTACTCGATATAATAAGTGAATTTGGCAAAATAGCAGTGTACAAAACAAATATACAGAAATCTAAGAAATTTCTGTACACCAACAATAAAATATCAGAGACAGAGACAAAAAAGAAAATACCATTTACTACAGTAGCAAGAAAAATAAAGTACCTAGGAATAAACTTAACCAAAGAGATAAAAGACCTGTACTCGGAAAATTACATAACATTGAAGAAGGATCTTAAGGAAGATACAAATAAATGGAAGCAAATACCATGTTCTTGGATGGGAAGAATCAACATCCTCAAAACAGCTATAATACCCAAAGCAATCTACAGATTCAATGCAATCCCTATTAAAATACCGATGACATATTTCACAGACATACAACAAATACTCTAAAAATTCATATGGAATTAAAAGAGACCCCAATTAGCAAAAGCAATCTTGAGACAGAAGAACACAGCAGGAGAAATCACAATATCAGACATCAAATAATAGTACAAAGCCACTGTGATCAAAACAGTCTGGTACTGGCATAAGAACAGAAATATAGATCAATGGAACAGAATCGAGTCCATAAATAAATCTAGGACTATAGGGTCAACTAGTATTTGATAAAGAAGGAAGGAACATAAAATGGATTGAGAAGAACCTCTTTAACAAATGGTGCTGGGAGAACTGTACAGGGATGTGCAAAAAAATGAAACTAGACCACCAACTTACACCACACACGAGAATAAACTCAAGATGGATAAAAGACTTAAATGTAAGCCGTGACACCATAAAAGTCCTAGAGGAAAACATAGGCAGGAAAATTTCATATATCCCACATAACAATATTTTCATGGATACATCTCCTAAGGCAAGAGAAATAAAGGAAAAAATAAACAAAGGGGACTACATCAATCTAAAGAGTTTCTGCTCAGCAAAAGAAAACATCAGCAAGATGAAAAGGAAACAAATCATATGGGAAAACATATTTGCCAATGATATCATAGACAGGAGACTGATCTCCAAAATATATAAAGAGCTTATACGACTCAACATCAAGAAAACAAACAACCCAATTAAAAAATGGGCAAAGGACCTGAACAAACACTTCTCCAAAGAGGACATACAGAAGGTCCATAGGCACATGAAAAAATCCTCAACATCATTGGCCATCAGAGAGATGCAAGTAAAAACCACAATGAGATACCACTTTACACCAGTCAGAATGGCCATCATCAACAAATCAACAAACAACAAGTGCTGGCAAGGATGTGGAGAAACAGGAACCCTACTGCACTGTTGGTGGGAATGCAGACTGGTACAGCCACTATGGAAAACAGTATGGAATTACCTCAAAAAACTAATAATGGAACTGCCTTTTGACCCAGTGATTCCACTGCTAGGATTATACTCAAAAAGTCCTAAAACCCTAATTCAAAAGAACCTATGCATCCCTATGTTCATAACAGCACTGTTTACAATAGCTAAGAGCTGGAAACAGCCTAAGTGCCCATCTGTAGATGAGTGGATCAAAAAACTGTGGTACATTTACACAATGGAATACTATGCAGCAGAGAGAAAGAAGGAACTCCTGCCATTTGCGACAACATGGATGGAACTAGACAGAATTATGCTTAGTGGAATAAGCCAGGCAAAGAAAGCAAAATACTATGGTATCACCTAATACAGGAAACTAAAGAGCAACATAAACAAACAAACTAAATAGGACAAGGAGCATAATGAGAGTCAATGGGTGGGGGCGGGGGAGAGAAGTGGGATAAGAAAGGGAAGGGTTTAGTCAAGGAATATGTATAAATGGCTCATGGACCTGGACAACAGGAAGGGATATGATTGTGGGAGAAGGGGTGGGCTGGGAGGGGGTAACAATGGGGGAAAAATGGTACAACTGTAATTGAAAAACCTAAAAATAAAATTTTTTATAAAGTATTAAATATTTAATTACTATATCCTCATCAGGTCCTTGTATTGGCAGGTATTCTTTTGTCTTATATGTTATGTCTTTGTATTAGACATTTAATTATTGTGTAGATTTCGGTCATTGTGATTTTAAATTACATCTTTATAATGACTGCAAATGTTGACTGTCTCTTAATGAACTTGTTTGGCGTTCATATTCCAAGTTTTAGTACATTGTTTGATTTATAATTAATGACATTTAGAAGTTTTTATGTATTTGTAACAATGCCTTTGACAAAAATGTGATTTGCATATAACTTAGTATGTTTCGTTTTCTTACTCTCTTAATTGTGTATTGTATAGAGTAAATTATTTTAGTTTTGTTAAAGTGAAATTTATCATTTTTAAGTTTATGACTGCACTTTTAATGCCATATCTAACAGGTTTTTGCCATAGATATATGATTTGATATGTCTGTTTTAACACTTTAGATATTCTTCTACTACCTTTGGGCCTACATAATTTAATTTAATTTAACTCTATTTATCAATTACAGTTTACATTTAATATTATTTTGTATTAGTTTCAGGTGTAAACTATAGTTTTTTTTTCTCTTTTATTTTTTGGTTTTTCAATTACAGTTGTCCTATTTTTCCCCCATTGCTCCCCTCACCCCACCCATCCCTTCTCCCACAATCATATCCCTCCCCGTTGTCCATGTCCATGAGTCATTCATACATGTTCCTTGACTAGACCCTTCCCTTACTTATCCCCTTCTCTCCCTCCCCGCTACCCCCTACTGACTACTATTCTAGTCTTTGTCTATTTAGTTTGTTTGTTTGTGTTGCTTTTTAGTTTCCTGTATTAGGTGATATCATATGGTATTTTGCTTTCTTTGCCTGGCTTATTTCACTAAGCATAATTCTTTTTAGTTCCATCCATGTTGTCGCAAAAGGCAGGAGTTCCTTCTTTCTTTCTGCTACATAGTATTCCATTGTGTAAATGTACCACAGTTTTTTGATCCACTCATCTACAGATGGGCACTTAGGTTGTTTCCAGCACTTAGCTATTGTAAACAGGGCTGCTATGAACATAGGGATGCATAGGTTCTTCTGAATTGGTGTTTCAGGACTTTTTGGATATAATACTAGCAATGGAATTGCTGGTTCAAAAGGCAGTTCCATTTTTAGTTTTTTGAGGAAATTACAAACTGTTTTTCATAGTGGCTGCACCAGTCTGCATTCCCACCAGCAATGCACCAGGGTTCCCATTTATCCGCATCCTCTCCAGCACAAGTTGTTTGTAAATTTGTTGATGATGGCGATTCCGACAGGTATAAAGTGGTATCTCATTGTGATTTTTATTTGCATCTCTCTGATGGCTAGTGATGTTGAGCATTCTTTCATATGTCTATGGACCCTCTGTATATCCTCTTTGGAGAAATGTTTGTTCAGGTCCTTTGCCCATTTCTTAATTGGGTTGTCTGTCTTCTTGGTGTTGAGACATGCTATTTTTATATCTACACTAATGGGCAGGTTGTAGAAGATTTAAAAGTTTTAAAAGAAAGCATTGACATCATAAAACTTGCAGAAATAAATGCTGCCAGTGACCCCTCCTGGCTCAAGACCTACTCCTCCTATTTCTGCTCTTTCCTCCAAGCCATGCTAATATCCTTAATAACCCCAATAATAGCAATTTTTTTTCCGTAAGTCCCTATCTCCTCTTCCTCCTAATAAGTTCTGTCTGCAGGACAGTGCAGGCTACCACAAATCAAGCTTTTGGTGACATGCTCTTACTCCATACCCTTATGTATTAACCAATATCTCAAGAACAAATATAGAGACAGCTCTACATCTTAATCTCAGCCTTGAAGACATTTCAGAAGATGGATCTTTGACCCAACTTCCCCAAATCAATAAAACAAAGGCAGGAATTTTAGACATAAGACCTGGGTTCCTGGAATCTGGTCTAATTTCAACAAGCCCCAATAAATCTGCAGCCTCCACAGGAATTGCTGATGCCAGTGACTGCCTGTTCTTCAAAGATATCTTGGTCTACTGGCAAGAATTTAATAACTTTTCTACTTTAGTAAATTCTCTGTTCTCAAAGCCAGTTCCCCAGAGCCATCTGCAGAAGGTCCCTTCAACTCTCTCTCCCCCTTATCCCTTTAAAGCCCTTGTCTTACTATTGTTCATGGTTGACATCTTCCTTGTCTCATCCACTTGCTTGAAGCTGGCCAAATAAACCTTTTAAAATTATGACCTGCCCTCCTGCCATTTCTCCTCTCACTCTGCTGAACCTGATGGTTACCAGTCTGTTCTATGTTTCCATGCCTCTGCTTCTATTTTGCTCATTAGTTTATTTTTGTTCATTAGGCTTCTCTTACAGGTGAAATCATATGGTCTTTGTCTTTTACTAACTGACTGGTTCATTTAGCAAAATGTTCTCTAGGTCCATCCATGATGTTGTAAAAGGCAGGAGTACCTTCTTTCTTTCTGTTGTGTAGTATTCCATTATGTAAATATACCACAATCTTTTTTTATCCACTCACTACTGATGGGCACTTAGGCTGTTTCCAGCACTTGGCTATTGTAAATAATACTTCTATGAATTTAGGAGTGCATAAGTTCTTTTGAATTGGTATTTCAGTATTCCCAGCAGTGGAATCACTGTGTCAAAATACAGCTTCATTTTTAGTTTTTTGAGGAAATTCTATACTGTCTTTCACAGTAGTGACAACACTGCATTTCCACCAACAGTGCACTAGGGTTCCCTTTTCTTTTCATCCTCACCAGCACTTGTTGTCTGTTGATTTATTAATGAAGGACCATCTGACCCATTTGAAGTGATATCTAATTATGGTTTTAATTTGTATCTCTCTGATGACTAGTGATGTTGAGCATTTTTCCATATGTCTATCAGCCATTTGTATATCTTCTTTGGAGAAGTGTCTATTCAGGTTTTTTTGTCTATTTTTATTGGATTGTTTGTATTCCTGGTTTTGAGTTATATGAGTTCTTTATATATTTTGGAGATCTAAACCTGTCTGAGGCATCATTGGCAATTATGTTCTCCCATACCATAAGTTCTCTTTTCACTTTGCTGATGTTTTCTTTAGCTGAGCAGAAACTTGTTATTTTGATGTAGTCCCATGTGTTTATTTATTTTTTATTTCCCTTTCCCTAGGAGATATATCAGTGAAAATATTGCTGCATGGGATATTAGAAATTTTTCTGTCTATGTTTTCTTATAAGACTTTTATGGTGTCATGACTTATATTTAAATCTTTTATCCATTTTGAGTTTATTCTGGTGTGTGGTATAAGGTGGTGGTCTAGTCTCCTTTTCTCTTTCTTTCTTTCTTTTCTTTTCTTTGTTTTTTTGCTTGTAGCTGTCTAGTTCACTCAACATCATTTATTGAAGAGGCTATTTTACTCCATCATATGTTCATGTTCCCATTGTCAAATATTAATTGAACATAGACACACAGGTTAATTTCTGTGTTCTATAGTCTGTTCCATTGAACTATGTTCCTGTTCTTATGCCAGAAGCAGACTGTTTTAATTACATTGGCCTTGTAATATAGTTTGATATTAGGTATTGTGATTTCTCCTACTTTTTTCTTCTTTATCAAGATTGCTGAGACTATTTGGGGTCTTTTTCAGTTCCATATAAAATTTTGAAATGTTTGTTGTATATCTGTGAAATATGCAATTGGTATTTTAACAGAAATTGCCTTGAATCTATAGATTGCTTTGGGTAGTGTGCACATCTTCATAATGTTAATTTTTTTAATCCGTGGACACAGTATATGCTTCCATTTATTTATTCCTTATTTTCTTTCTTTAGTGTTCTCTAGTTTTCGAGCAAATGTCTTTTATATCCTTGATTAAATTTATTCTTAGGTACTTTGTTTTTCCTGTCACTATAGTTTCTCCTTCTGATATTTCATTATTGGTGTACTAAATGCCCTTGATTTCTGAATATTGACTTTGTATCTCAGTAGTTTGCCCAATTCACTTATTAGGTACACTAATTTTGTGGTGGAGGCTGTAGGGTTTCCTATGTACACTAACATGTTATCTGCAAGTAATGACAATTTTACTTTCTCCTTTCTAATTTAGATGTTTTTTAGTTCTTTTTCTTGTCTGATCACAGTGGCTAGATATTTCAGTATTATGTTGAATAAGAGTGGTGAAAGCAGAACCCTTGTCTTGTTTTTCATGTTAAGAGTAAAACTTTTAGTTTTTCCCTGTTGAATATGATGTTGGCTGTAATTTCTCACATATGACCTATATTGGGTTGAGGCATACTCCCTCTCTTCCCACTTGGCTGAGAGTTTTTATCATAAATGGGTTCTGTATTTTATCAAATGATTTTTCAACATCTATTAACATAACCATGCAATTTTTGTCCCTCAGTCTGTTTATGTGGTGTATTGCATTCATTGATTTGTGAATATTATACCATGCTTGCATTCCTGAGATGAATCCCACTTGCTCATGGTGTATGTTCTTTTTAATGAATTGCTAGATCCATATTGCCAACATTTTCTTGTGGATTTTGGTATTTATGTTCATTAGAGATGTTTGCCTGTAGTTTTCTTTCTTTGTTGTGTCTTTACCTGGTTTTGAAATCAGGATAATACCGGCCACTTTAAATGTTTGAGAGTCTTCACTCTTCTTGAGTTTTTTGGATTTGTTTGAGATGGATAAGAATTAGTCCTACTTTATTTTTTTTAATGTTTTTTATTGATTATATTGTTACAACAGTTCCAATTTTCTCCCCTTTGCTCCCCTCCACCCAGCATCTCCCTCCCCCAGCAATCCCCCTCTAAGTCCATACCCCTGGTTCGTAAAAAATAACTATTCCCCCCGCCTCAAATATTAGGACCCTTTGTAATCTTGTAAAGGACAATGGGCGAAGGTCTCAAGCTCCTCTAGCTGCTTCAAGCTGGACATGGTCGTCGTACTACCTACCCTTGGGTCCAGAAAACCCTAATAAGAGTGGGGGTGTGGAGCGGAGGGTGGCCTTCCCACATGGGGAAGGATTGTGCAGACTCCAGGTCAGTTGGCTGTCTCCGGTCGACGGCATTCTTGGTTTAACAGGCTGCCATCCTTGTTGTGTTCTGGGGGCAACAGATTTGGCAAAAAGGGTTAAAAGACATCATTCAATCCATAACTACTAGATGACAAAAGGCAGGGATTAATTTTTCAATGTTCCATATTAGGAGAAAGAGAAAAAAAAAAGGGCTTCTTTGGAAGAAGGTGTGCTAGGCACATCTCACCTGTCCAAAACCCTTTTGCCCATTATACTTAGTTTGGGCTGATGTAAATAGTTTAGGTTTCCCCCTCTCAGACCTCTGGGCCTTTTCTGTCCATGCCATTAGGATAGAAAAGAGAAACCAGTTTTAAAGTGAAGCCCACAGACCACCCCGTTCTTCACCAACCCAGCCATTTAATTCAGCCAAACCGTTGAGTCTCAGGAGGCAGCGCTGCAGAGAGGATTAAGTGAGGCTTATGTGTACAGACAACCACTCAGGTAATGTGATCATAGGCTTATGTCCTTTGAAAACAGAAAACACGTGTTAATTTATGTAACATAACCCACAAACAAGTCTCTAAATCTGTAAGACTGTCTTATTGGGAAGACATGCAGTTGCAAGGCACTTGAAATTCTATTTGCCTGCAACTTGAATATCTTTGATGATATCATAGACATGGTTTAATTTTCAAGTGAAACCATATTTTAAATGAGAAGAAACTTTTAAGATGGTTAGTTGCCCTATTTTATACTCTACTACTGATCATTGTCATTTTCCTTGAATAATGATTTTTCTCCCTAAGGTTACCCTCCTTGTATTTAAAGGGACTACATTAAGTCCATTTTTAATTTATCCTGTTCATTTGCATAAACATAACAAGAGCAGCAAATGCTCACTTATGATCTTTAGTTCTGCTTTGCTGGAACTTACCCAAGGAATATTTGGGGTGACCCTCAGTCTGTTCTTCAGGGCACAGAAGCTGAGCCACATATCTGGCATTCGTCCTTGCCTGTACACACCTGTTTTTTCCAAGTCCTTCGAATTAGTCCTACTTTAAGTGTTTGGTTAAATTTGTCTCTGAAGCCATCCAATCCAGGCTTTTGTGTGCCAGGAATCTTTTGATTACTACTTCAATTTCACTAGCTGTTAGTCTATTCAGGCTTTCTGCTTCTTCTTGATTCCTTTTTGGAATATGTGTTTCTAGAAATTTCTGCATTTTTCCCAGGTTGTTCAATTTCTTGGGATATTGTTGTTCATAATAAATTCTTACAATGGTTTGTATTTCTATGGTAACAGTTGTAACTTCTCTTTGGTTTCTAATTTAATTTGTTGGGGTCTTCTCATCTTTTTTCTTGCTGAGTCTGGTTAAAGGTTTGTCAATTTTGTTTATCTTTTCTAAGAACCAGTGTCCAAATTCACTGATACTTTAAACTGTTTTTTAGTCTCTATGTAATTTAGTTCTGTTCTGGTCTTGATTATTTCCTTCTTTCTACTCCCTCTAGACATTGTTGTTGTTTCTCTAGTTGTTGTAGATGTATGGTTAGGTTGTTTATTTGATATACTTCTTCCTTATGTAGGTAGTCCTGTATTGCTATGAACTTCTCTCTCAGGACTGCCTTAGCTGTGTCCCATAAATTATGGACTATTGTGCTTTCATTTTCATTTGTTTACAGATACTTTCTGATTTCTTCCTTTATCTCATTGTTTACCCATTCATTAATTAATAACATGTCATTCAGTCTCCATGTATTTGAATATTTTTGAGTTTTTTCCTTGTGGTTAATTTATAATTTCAAACCATTGTGTTCTGATAATATGCTTGATAAGATTCCAACTTTCTTAAATTTCTCCAGGCTTGTATTGTGTCCTGCCATGTAGTCTATTTTTGTGAATGTTCCTTATGCATTTCAAAAGAATGTATATTTTTCTTCTTTGGGGTGAAAGTCTCTGTATATAAGTCCATTTGATCTAGGGTGTCATTCAATGCCACAATATCCTTGCTGAATCTTCATTTGGATGATCTATTTATTGTAGTCAGTTTGTTCTTAAAATCCCCTATGATGACTGTGTTTGTGTTGATTTTTTTTAAGCCCTCCAAGATTTTCCTCATATATTTATGTGCTCATATGTTGGATGCATATATACTTACAAGGCTTATATCCTCTTCTTGGATGACTTCCTTAAATATTATATAGTGGCCTTTATTTTCTCTTTTATGGCCTTTGTATTGAAGTCTATTTTGTCTGACATAAGTATTTCTACTCCAGCTTTCTTTTCATGTCCTTTTGCTGGAAATTATTTTTCCATCCTTCAGTTCCAGACTGTGTAGATCTTTTGTTCTGAGAGGGGTCTTCAAGGAAGATAATGGGACTGTTTCCCTATGTACTGGCCACATGTCTTGGTTTGTCCCAGCTTTTCAGTAATGTATGGTTTTTGGTGAATTAGGTGTCTATTTCCTGTGAGGGGCAAATCTGTGTAAGAGGGGCAGCTCTTTCCTGCTTGGTGCTGATGGAAGCTCTCTCGAAGAGCCAAGCAAGGCCTGGGCTCTGAACACCCCTTTTTGCACCTGTCTCCAATCTCTCTGCTCTGCTGCTTTCAGTGGATCAGGGCCTGAGGAACGAGTGTAGCTCGTTGTGCCTGATAGAAGTTCAGAAAGGGACCTTTCAGAGCTTCTCCTTCTTTCCCCTGTGAATATGCACTGAGCATGGGGCTTCTGAGCCTGGCCTCACTGATCTGCATAGCCTGCAATGCCACAGGTGGAGGTTGGGCACACCTGCCTATGAGGGGACTCACCTGGCTGCAGTGAATCTCAGGTGTTCAGCTCCTGGCCATCTAGTCTGCAGCCTGCTGTCCTAGCAGGAGACTCAGGCCAAAACTCTCCACTCAGCACACAATACCTTGCTCACTGTCAGGGCAGCCCTGCTTTGAGAAATCACCCAGAGACCACTGTGGGAGCAAATAACTGGTTTATTGAGAGACCAAAGGAAGGAGGAAGGGGGTTAAGGGGAAAAGCAATTTCCATACTGACTCAATGGCCTATAGGAGCAAGGGAAGGGGGGGCGGGTGTCTCCTGGTCCTCCTCATATCAGCTCGTAGGAGCAAGGGAATCAGAGGAAAGGTGGCTTTAGGTGCTCCTGGTGGGCCCATAGGAGCAAGGTATTAGGGGAGGGATGATTCCCAGTCCACCAGCACTTCTGCAGGCATCCTTTTTTATACACCTTTCAGTAAGTGTGAGTTTGCTTATCAACATATTCAGTAGGTAATTTACATCTTATTTCTTCCTCTCTCCCACACCAGGTTAGTTAACATATTGGGCTAGGTCCATTACCATTTTCTCTGGAAATGGGCTCAGTCCATCAGCATATCCTTTGGGAACAGCTAAGTCCAGGGTCAGGTTGATTAGCATATACCAAAAGTCCAGGTGTGCATTCTAGCTGCCTCCATGTTCTGATATTCCTAGTCTTTTGTTTGTAATAAAAAGAATCATGCTGAAGTCCTGGGTCACAGATGGAGCATTTAAGGAAAAAGAGTGTCACTGTCCTTCTGACTACTTCCTGCTGACATACGGGTGTAGTTAGAGTGTACATTATCCTCTGTGTCTATATTTCCGATGTTTCTTGTGCTGGCAGGGGTTGGTACTGCGGAGTATACAGGAACATAAGGGTGTGAGTTGTCTGTGCCATAGCTGTATTGATGGTTTTTTTTGATGAAGCTGACAAGGAGCCGTAGGAGACAGGGTCTTAGAATGAGAGCAAAAAGTAATGTTAGCAAAGGTGTAAGGAGGGGTAGAAGGATGAACTTTAGAGGGACAGTGAAGTCAAACCATGAGTCTGATGAGCTGCTTCCCTTATCCATCAGCCTCTTAACTATGTCCTGTACTATTCCAGACTGGTTAACATAAAAACAGCAGTTTTCCTCAAAAAAAAAAGGCACAGGTACCCCCTTTGTGGGCAGTAAGGAGGTCTCAAGACCTTCTGTTCTGAAGAACAGCTCCAGCTAGGGAGTTGACCTGATTTTCAAGTTTATAAATAGCAAGCACTGTATACTCTAGGCTTTGTTCAAGCTCTAGGGATAGCTCCTGATGATGTTTGAGGTAAGTTTCCAGCCCTGCCACTCCCATTGTGACTCCAGTCGTTAGTAATGCCAAGGGCTGCCAGGATGGGGATTAGTAATGGAGTTTGCTTTGCTCTTATTGCTGTAGAAAGGGGAATAGGAATCTCCAAGTTGGGTGACATCACCTCTAAGGTAGGGGCTAGGAAGGCTATTGTGCAGGTCCCTCTCTAACTGGTAGGTAAATAGAGGTAGGCTTGTGATCCACACAGAAAGAAAACACCAGAATGTCAAAGGCATATCTGAAGGTGAAGATGGTAGGTGAGTCAGAGACTTGTTGGAGATGTGACTGTATTGAGTGCTCTGTATACATTCCAGGTACCTCCTAAAGGTGTTGTCTGGGTTTCTTTTTCCCAGACTGAGATATCCTCTGCCTAAGTCATTCCATGGATGGGGTCAGGTACTGTGGAATTTGCTATAAAAGGACCTTGTAGGTTGAGAGTAAGCTTTGGCCACTGGTGACAGCTTGCACTCACAGTGAAGCTGGGATTGGAGGTGCCAAGGGGGAATAACAGGGGACAGGGGCTCCCAGAACAGGAGGTATGCTTGGAAGTTCCAGCAGATCTTAGTAGGGGAGGGGTGGTGAACCAGAGAGGATATGTAAATTTCAACGCTAGTTTTAGACTAGAGGCCAGGTGATTCTCGTGTTGCTCCTGGTGTGTTATATTGATGATGAAGTTGCACGGAAGAGCTGGCAGGTGACCTATTGAGCTAGAAGATCCTGAATGTTGACTACAAGAAACACAAATGGGTACTTGCTGGCCTTGGGGGATGGAGAACCCAGTGAAGACTCGTCCTGCAATAAATAAGGACTTAGAAGTATAAGTTGAAAGGTTTTTCAAATATTGATTGGCTAAGGCTTCTGATCTTTGAAGAGCAGGGGACCAGATGGTGTCAGATTTCCATGAGTTGTTGGAAAACATAGAGATATTAATAGATCCCCACACTGTGGCTGGTATAGGAACAGCTGAGTGTGCCTGTGGATTTAGAGTCATGCAAATCCAACAGTGAGAGTTAGAATAATTGTTAGCCTATATATTTCAATAAACTGAGAGTAGGGTGGAGCATAGTCTTGAGGGATCAGGAGTGGGGGTTATGTAGGTAGATGAAAGAACAGTAATAAGGGGGAGGAATAAAAGAAGGGTATACATTACGACTCAAAAAAATAAGAGAGAATACCAATCAAATTTCCTATAGTACATAATCAGCAAACATTCAAATGCAGATTTTACAAGGAGTCAGGCTCCTTATGTCTTTGGGAGATGGTCGGATGAAGTGGTCCCAAGGGAGTACACTTGTAGTCAGGGGTTCCAGTGTCCTCAGTGGTGTCTTCAGGGGCGTTGGTACCAAGATGAGCCTGTTTAAGGTGAGAAAGATATATCCAGGCTTCCTGACCCATGTGTTTGGCTGCCATGGGTGTAGTTAGTTAGTAGGGCTAAGTCAGGACCTTCCCAGTGGGGTGTGAGTAGTTTGCGAGTGAGCCACCTGACATAAACCCAGACCCCAGGATTTACTGGTCCCAGAAAGCGACCTTCTTGGGGTTTGTGTAGGGCACAGTCAGCATGTTTCCATAGGACCTCTTGTGTGGCTGTGAGAGCAGGGAGGTAACCTCCTAGGGAAATGAGATTATCTGGTAAATTTCCTAGAATATAAGGTCTCCCACACACGAGTTTAAATAAGTGGGGTTCATGAGGGGTGGCTCGAATGTGGAGGAGAGCCACAGGCAGCAGGTGGGGCCAGGGTTCTCAGACCTCTAAAGCAAGTCGAGTTAAGTGGCTTTTAAGAAGCCCATTCATGCGTTCTACCTTCCTTGAGGACTGGGGACAGTAGGGATCATGCAGTTTCCAGGTAATGCCCAAAGATGTACTGACCTGTGAAATAATTTTAGAAACAAAGGCTGGGCCATTATCAGATTGTAGGGATTGAGGCAGTCCAAACCTAGGAATAATTTCTGTTAGTAAAATGTGAACAACCTCATTTGCACCGCCTTTCAATATAGTGGGAAAAGCTTCCACCCAACCAGAAAAGGTATCCACTAACACTAGTAGATACTTGACCTTCTTAACTAGTGGCATGTTGGTGAAGTCAATTTGCCAATCTTTCCCTGAAATTTGCTTCCTGGTCTGGTGAATAGGGAACAGTGGAGATCTAGCTCACCCTTGAGCTGTCTCCTTGGGGAAAACTGAGCATTGACGAGTGATTTTGGTGAGGGTGCTAAGAAGTCAGGTGTTATGTAGGGTGGGTGCCAATCAAAGTGAGAGTCTTAGGTCCCAGGTAGGTCTGTTGGTGTAAAGTATGTAGGATGTCTTATTCGTGGCCCTGGGGCAGGATGATATGGCCATTGCGGGTAAACCATTCATTGCAAAAGGTGGCTCCCAGCTTGGCATAGTCCTGATGCGCCTGGTTCGTATATGAGGGTGGGTTGTCTGGCAAAAGAAAAGAGTTTAGCAGCTGCTTGTCAAGTCTGTATCCGGGCTTCATAGTCACCTTTAGCATTGTCTTGAGTTACATGGGTGTTGGCATGTTGATGTCCTGGGCAGTGGGTGATAGTGGCCTCATTTGGTAGTTAGGCTGCTTGTAAAAGTTTTAGGATCAGCTTTTTGTTGACTACAGAAGATTGCTTAGCTGGGAGATATTCCCATTTTCTCCAAATTGGAGCATGGGAATTCAAGATATAGAAAGCAAATTTAGAGTCAGTATAAATGTTTATTTCCATTCCTGCAGCTCTATGGAGAGCCCTGGTTAGGGCAATGAGCTCAACTTATTAGGAGGTAGTCCAAGGAGGTAAAGGCCCTGATTCTATTACCTTATTAAGACTTACAATAGCATATCTAGCCCCATCTTCTGGGGTCTTTAGGGAGGTGCCATCAATGTACCAGGTAGGTACAGGCCCAGACAAAGGAAAGTCTTGGAGGTTGAGGAAGGGGATGGGAAAAGAGTCTACAATTTCTATGCAGTTATGCAAGGATGTGGCTGTCAAACAGGTCTGTGCCAGGTGGAAGAACTTGGCTGGGTTGATAGCACTACCATGTTCTAAATGAATGTTGGGGTTTTCTAAAAGAGTGGCATGTGGGAGGGTGATGCTGCCACTACCGCTTGATGTGTGAGCAGATTCTTGAGAGAGTGAGAGGCCAAAACGTGGATTACTGTAAAAAGAATTAACTTAATGGCATCCCAAATCAGCAAAGTGGCTGCTGCAAGGACTCACAAGCAGGTCAGCCATTCAAGCGAAGAGGAGTCTAGTGGCTTGGAGAAATAAGCAATGGCCTTTTCTTGGAACCCCATGTGCTGAGTGAGGACACCTAGGGCAAAACCATGATTAGAGTCAACATAAAGATAGAGTGGTTTTTCAGGATGCAGAAGAGCCAATGCAGGTGCTGAGATTAAGGCCTGTTGTAATCTGTTAAAGAAATTTTTAAGGTTAGAAGAAGGATATAAGGGGTCCATAAGGTTGCCTGTTGCTTCCTGATAGAGGTGCTTGGCTATAGCCCCAAAAGCAGGGATCCAAGTTCAGAAAAAAATGGCCAATCCTAGGAAGGAGAAGAGGTAAAAACTGTTGACTGGGAACTGAAGGGTTTCTATAAATGTCCTTCTTTCATTCGTCAGACCTTTTGAATGAGGTGTTAAGATTAGTCCTAAGTGACTTGTTGGTTAAATTGCCCTTGTGGAGAGAGACCCAGTATCCCTTGTCAGCCAAAAGGTTGAGAAGGAGGGCTGTGTGCAAATGAGAGTCTTTTTCTGAAGGGCTACACAGCAACAGATCATCTACATATTGGATGAGATGATTGGAAGCCAGGTAATTTGTGCTAATGCCTGTCTAAACAAGTGGGGGCTATCCCAAAAGCCTTGTGGCAGGACATTCTAGGTAAGTTGTTGAAATTTTCAGGTATTTGAATCCATCCAAGTAAAAGCAAAGAGGTCCTGGGAGTCAGAGCTGAGCGGGATAGTGAAAAGGCATCTTTAAGGTCCAGGATGGTGAAGAATATTGTGCTGGTGGGATAGAATTGAGTAAGTTGTATAGGTTGGGGATGATGGGAGTGATTGGGTTAGTAACTTCATTGATTGCCCAAATATCCTGGACTAGGTGAAAGAACCCATTGGGTTTTTTAACAGCTAGGATGGGAGTGTTGGTGGGAGAGTTTACTTGCTGTAGGAGTCTGGCTTTGAGCAGGTGGCGAATGACCTGCTGTAGACCCTGCATAGCTTATGCACTGAGAGGTTACTGACACTAACTGGGGAATGAAGCCCAGGCTTGAGGGTGACACATACTGGCTAGTGGTTTCTGGCTACTGCTGGGTTCTCAGTATCCCAAATAAAGAGGTTAACATTCACACTACGATGCCACAGCTGATGAGGGCCATCTCCCTGAGAAGCTTCTTGCACTAAAGCCAAAAGGAAAATGGAGTCAGCCTTAGCCCCTCCATCTAGATTAAGAGACAAGAATGCCCCTAGTTTGGCCAGGATGTCTCTTCCCAAGAGGGAGACTGAGCATTCAGGCATAACCAGGAAAGAATATATGAAGGGTAAGGACCCAAATGTACATGTGAGATTTGGTAGTTAGGGTTTTAGTATGAACTCCATTAACTCCAATAACAGTGATGGGGGATAAGTGTAAAACACCTGCATATTGAATAAGGGTGGGATAGGTTTCCCCTGTGTCTACAAGAAAGGAAACCAATGTAGCTGCCACTGCCATGATCACCCTGGGTTCAGCAGTCGAGATGGTCAGAGACGGGGGCTCTGAGCCCAGGCACCATCAGTCGTGCAAGCCCCAAAAGATTGGGGATGTTGAAGTCTTTGTTCCTTTCAGGTTGAGCTGGACTGGACTGAACTGAAGTAGTCTATTGGCCCCCTGGTTAGAAGCCAGGGGACAGTCGATCCTCCAATGTCCCTTCTGTCTGCAGGATGGGCAAGGACCAAGCAGGGGCCGCGGTTGGGAGCTTTGTCATGCCCAATGATCTGTTTGCTTACACTTGAAGCACAGTTCTAGAGGTGTCTTAGGCAAGCCTTTGTTTTCCTGACTTTGCATGGGCTGACACCTAATGGAGGTAGCTAACATAAGGTATTTTTGCTGGTCCCTTTTTAATTTTTGTTGTTTTTTTCTCCTGTCTGTTATTAAAGACTCAGAAGGCAATCCAAATTAGGTTCCCTTGGGGAGTTTTGGGTCCATGTCCCAGCATCCATAACTTTCTTCTAATACTGGGAGTAGAGTGTGTAATAAAATGTGTATTAAGATAAAGTTTGACCTTTTCCGAGTTGAGATTCAGGTTGGTGTACTTGAGAACAGCCTCTGTAAGGCAGTTCGTGAATGAGGCTGGGTTATCAGAGGCCTTCTGCACAATTTCTAGGGTTTTGTTACAATTTAAGGCCTTAAGGGCAGCCCTATTCATGCCTTCAATTAGACATGTGAGAAAATGAGATATCTTAGCCAAATCAGGGGACCCTGATTGATAGCTCCAGTGAGGATCCACTGCTGGAACTGCAGCAGGTCTGGCTGGATTTCTCTCAGGATCCTGAACATATAGGGTGTCCACAAATATAGAGGCAGTGGACAGAATGTGGTCTTTTTCCTCTGGGATGGTGGAGGAGGTTAAGATGACATAGACATCTTGATATGTTAATGAAAATGCCTGAGTCATATATTGTAACTCCTTGCAAAAGTGGGTAAGACCTGCAGTATAAGACCCTAGAGAGTGTTCAATTTGGGTTAAATCCATGAGAGAAAAGGGGACATATACCTAGACAGTGCCCTCGGCTCCTACCACTTCACAAAGAGGGTACAGGCCCAAGGATGGCGGGGAGAATGACTACAAGAGGGCAGCCTGTGAATGGGTGTGGGAGGGCAAAATGAAAGGGGTAGAGTCCTGGAGCAGCAATCGTTTGTCTTCCACTGGTGAATCAGGAGGGGAGATGGAGGAGAGAGAAGGGTTTGCAGGGGGAGAAGTAGCGGAGTGGGCATATGGGGAGAGGTGAGTGTGTCCAAGGTCCAAGGGGTCTGCTTCTGTAAAAGACAAGGATAAGTAGGGGGTGGTCAAGGGAGTTTGTTGATGCAGAGGAGATGCGGGCGTAGGTCAGTTGAAAGAGAATAAGTTTGAGCGGGGAGCAAGAGGAGAAAAGGGATGGTCTGCTGCGAAGAATAATAAAAGCCTCTGTGCATGAAACTTCAGACCATTTGCCATTATGCCTGAGGTATTTGTGGATATCAGTAAAAATTTGGAGGTCAGATAACAGTGGAGGGAGAAATGAGCTTTTGTAGCTTTACCTGGGACCCTATTTGAAGGGTCTGGAGGTTCCGACAGAGACAACCTAAAAGGGAGTTCTTCTGAGGTAGGGATTGATGTGCTCCCATGGTGCTGAGAGTAATGACCCAGGGGATAAGCCTGAGATGAAATACATAAAGAGGGTTAAAGGGTGTCTTCACTTAAGCCACTGATTCTATGAGGCGCCAGGGCCCCGAGTGAACTGTCCAGGGGGAGGGTATCCCCAGCCACCTCTGGAAGTCCAACTGAGTGCAAAGGCTACAAGGCACAAAGGCCCCAAACAAACTTGCCAACAGTGGGTGTCCCCAATTGCCAGTGGAAATCCAATGAGGCACAAGGCCCCAAAGAAGACCAACCTAGGCCTAGGATTTTCAAGCAGAGCCACAGTAGGCTCAGAAACAAGATGGTCAACCTGACGTGAGACTCACCCAATGAGACAAAACTCGACTAGTTGGTGTTCAGTGTGGATGGAGGGCAGGCCATGACAAAAGGTCTGGAGGCAGAGGCAATCAGATGGGCAGATCTCTGAGCAAGGTGCGGGAGGAGGGGGTGAGAGGGTTCCAACAGATGAGTCAAGGGGGTAAGCCTGGGATGTGCTGCCGCAGCCTACTGCTTCCCTGTCCACAAGCTGTCACTGACCACTCTCAGAGCCCTTCCTGGGATTCAGCACCAAAATATCAGGGCAGCCCTGCTATAAGAAATCACTCAGATACCACTGTGGGAGCAAATAACTGGTTTATCGAGGGATAAAAGGAAGGGGGAAGGGGGTTAAGGGGAGAGGCAATTCCCAGACTGACTGAATGGCCCACAGGAGCAAAGGAATAGGGGAGGGGTGATTCCCAATCCTCCTTGTGGGCCTGTAGGAACTGCCACCGGCACTTCTGCAGGCACTATTTTTTATATACCTTTAACTAAGGGTGAGTTTGTTTATCAACATATTCAGTAGGTAACTTACATCTCATTGCTTTCCCCCTCCCACACCAAGTTAGTTAATATATCTGGCTTGGACCATTACCATTTATCTGGGAATGAACTTAGTCCATCAGCATATCCTTTGGGAATGGCTAAGTACTGGGCCAGGTTGATTAGCATATACCAAAAGTCCCAGTGTGCATTCTAGCTGCCTCCATGTTCTGACACTCACTAGCCATGCTGGGGCAGGTCCCCCCATAGTCCCTTCAGCATGACACTTTATGCTCTTCCTGTACAGATGAATTCAGTGGGACTGAACTGTGCTTTTGCTCTTGTTATTTTATTGGCAGAACAGCTGTGTACATGCCTGTGAGCACAGGATCCCTGCCGAGTCTCACCTCAGCTCCTCTTTTAAAAGTGTCTATGTGGTTCCATCACTGTAGTACTGAGCCCTGGGCAAGTTCTCTGCATGCTCCACCTCCCCAAAGCACAAAGTCTCTCTTGGTTAGGGCTGACCCACAGCCTGCCAGTGCCTCTGATAGTTTTAGTTAGTTTCTCTCTGAAACTGTCCCAGATGGTGCTACAGCTATGGACATGCTTCTCACTGTGTGTGTGTGTGGCCTTAGTCTCCCAGACTTTGTATAGCCTTCCAAGTGTCTCCTGATTAAGGCTGGTGGTTTCCCTGTGTAGGACCAGGGCCCTGTTCCAGGAGGGGAGGGAGCCACTAAGCTACTGAGATGCATTTTCTGACTAATCTCTTCCCTGCTGCTTGTGCCTGGCATAAGACACTTCCATTTCAGCTTATAAAATCTCTTACCAGACAGTGTAAAGCATCCTCTGTACTTTTTAGCTTCAAAAATTCATTTCATCTAAGGTTCTGTTGATTGTTCAGGCCATTTGTCAGAAGGCCAGCTTAAAATCCATTCTGAGGGCACAGGTGAGTGGGCTCAGCTTCCTTTTACTTGGCCACCATCTTCAGCTTCTCCCCTGATATTTCAAGTATCTACCTAGCTCCACACATGGCTATTACAATATTGACTATATTTCTGATACTATATTTTACATCCCAGTGACTATATGTAACTACCAAAATGTACTTAGTCCATGCACCTTTTTTACCCAGACCCACAATTCCCATCCTCTCTGGCAACCATTAGTTGTATCTGTCTAACTCTGAGTTTCTTTCTATTTTGTTTGTTTTGTTTCGTTTTCTGTTTATATTCACAATAAGGGAAATAATATGGTATTTGTGTTTTGTTGTCTAATTTAACTTAGCATAATACCTCCTAGGTCTATCCATGCTGTCACAAATGGTAACATTGCATTCTATTTATTGGCCTTTTTTATTTCTGGGGAAAAGTTAGCTGTTGATCTTATATGGATTCCTTGTACACAATGTGTTATTTTTCTCTTGCAACTATTAAAATTTTCTGTTATTCCTTTGGTATCAATAGCCCGAATATAATGTCTGATGGTCTGAATTTCCTCATGTTTATCTTATTTGGATATTTTTGCACTTATTGAGTGTTTAAGATTTTTCATCAAAACTAAGAAATTTTTATTCCAAAAACTTATAGGGTTTTTAAAAATATTCTCTCCCTTTATTTTGCTGGTAATATTATAATGCATATTTTGTGCACTTACTTTCTGGTATTTTACTTTATTTGAGGCTATGCTCATTTTTACTCATTCATTTTACTTTCTTTTCTTCGTATGCATTGTCACTATCAATCTATGCACAAGTTCATGGATTTTTTTTCTCTGCTAGTTGAAATTGACTGTTGAGAACCTCTACTGAATTTACTTATTTCAATTATTGTATTTGCAAAATTCAAATTTTCCTGTTCTTCTCTTTCCTCTTTATCACTATACACTTCAGATTAGACACTATCAACATAGCTTTCTTTACCTCTCAAACATGGCTTTTACTCCTTTGAAAAATGTTATAACAGTTGCATTAAAGTGTTCCTATGTTCCAGATATAATTTTGGAGCAATCTTACAGGCAGTTTCTGTCATCTGTTTTTGTCCTGTGTAAGTATTACATTATGTTTTCTTTGTACATCTCATAACTTCCTTTAAAACAACACATCCTGTACTCTGGAAACTTATTTTCACCTCCCAGGAATATATTGGTGCTGTCTGCTTTATTATTTATTTATTGAATTGGCTGGGATATATTCGTTAATTTTATTTTGTTTGGTATAAGTTTTCTTAGGTTATTACTTAGAGAACACAATGTTGTGCAGGCACACAGTCACTCTGAGATGATAGTAGTTTTAGAAGGGTTCTCTTTGTTTCTTTTCCTGAGCTCTCTAACAAACTGTTTGCCTCTGTGTGTATCATGCCCAGCTGTCAGTTTTCCTCATTGAAGGCTGATTTTCCCAAAGTTTTCAGAAATGTCATAGGGAAAATGATCTCCCATAGTTCAATTAAAAACAACAATGACAACTTGCACCACATTGAACAATCCATTTTAAATAGGTTCAGATATATTCTGATATTAAGAGAAGTCTTATTGTGGCTATTTCTCTACCTAATACTCTCTGGTAGACAAGCTAGCCTATGGTTTAGCTTGTTTCTCTCTTATATCTACCTGTTTCCTCTTACTTAAGCCTAAAATCTGCATTGTTTTGTGGAGTTCTATTAGTCTTTATTTTATTTGTAAAAAGAGTTTTAATGCTATGAATTATTTAGACTAAACTCTCACATTGGGCAAAAATTTGATTCACTGCTCTGAAGTTTGGGATAGAAACAGTGTCCTATTTCTCTGACAATGACACTCATGCCATATATACAGGGTACTGATTGAGGATGTTAGACTCTAGTCTGTTCAACCTGCTTGTTCTGGTATTGAAACATACCTCATAATCATTCTCCAGGAATGATGATTTGATATACAATATTCTTTGTTTTCTGTAGTCACATAGTGTCTCCACACTATGATATTGTGCTTAGGGTAGAAAAGTGCCCCTGGCCTGTCATCACATGCACCTGTCATTTAGCCTCATCAACACAAACTAGAAGTGGGTCACATGAGAGATGCTGGTGAGTTGTTCCTTCCATGAAGATGCCATAATATTGACCAACAGCTCAAGTGAGATAACCACATATTATATACCACATTCACATTATTCCTTTAATACCTAGCCTCTCGCATCCAGTTACCATATTTGTGTCCATATATTTTGGTGTCTGAGACTAATATGTCCAGAAAAATGAGGTCAACTAGTTGCATGTTTACAAAATGCAAAATGCAAAAACATAGTCTAAAATAACATGTCAAGGGACTTCCGGCCAAGATGGAGGCTTAGACGGACACGCTAGGTCTCCCTCTACAACCAGAAAGGAATACAACTACTTCAAAACAAAGGATAACTAGAAATTCCAGAAAATAAAGCTACACGGAAGCCCAACATATGAAGTTATAAACCAGCGGTGCCATTTGGGCAGGTAAGAGTTAAAGAAGGCAAAGCTGTTTGTGGAGCGGCGGGGCGGGGCGGCGAATCAAGCCCCTGGCGTGCACGACTCCAATCAAGCCCCTGGCGTGCCCGACTCCGGCGCTGGGGAGCAGCCGCAGCATCGCCTTGAACAGTGAGGTCCAGGGGGGCGGGAGGACGGATCCCGGTCTCCTAGCTGAATAACTGTGTGAATCCATCTTAGACCCCCGCCCCCACAGAAAGCACCACAGGGCTGCGAAATAGGTCGCGCGCCGGCCGGTCGCTGATTTGTGACGCGTACGCAGGCACTGCCCCCTGCCCCCGACAGCCAGCCCAGGAAAACAAAACGCATCTGTCAAAATGAGGCAGGCAACTTTAGAAATACCGGTAACACAACTCACCAGACAGCAGATAGAGAACCTGACAGATGAACAGATAAGAAACCTGTCAGAGGCTCAGTTCTGGGCCATTGTTATCAGGTGGCTTACAGAATTCACAAAAGAGCAGGAAAAAGATATGAAAGAAGCGAAAAACTTTCATAACGAAAGGAACAAAACCACATACGAGACAGATGGTGAGGAATCCAGAGTCCATTTCAACAAACTGAAATATGGAGAAGGAACAAGCAGTCAACCAATGCAGCGAGAGGAAATGGCAAGCAACAATGAGAGGATCAGAAACCTCTGGGACAGCTATAAAAGGCCCAACATAAGAATCATTGGTTTGCCAGAGAATGAGGAAGATGAACTAGAACTTGAAAAATTGAGTGAAAATATAATAAAGGAGAACTTCCCAGACTTGGGGAAGGGAATAGACTTGCAGGTCCAAGAAGCAAGGAGAGTTCCCAAGAGACTGGACCCAGGGAGAACCACTCCAAGACACATTATAATCAAAATGTCAAAAATTAAAGATAAAGAGAGAATCTTAAAAGCAGCAAGAGAGAAGAAAAGAATTATGTACAAAGGGGTCCCAATTAGACTATCAGCTGACTTCTCAAGGGAAACCCTACAGGCAAGAAGGAACTGGCAAGAAATATTCAAAGTAATGAAAATCCAAAACCTACAACCACGAATACTCTATCCAGCGAAATTGTCATTCAGAATAGAAGGACAGAGAAAGTGTTTCCAGGACAAAATAAAACTGAAAGAGTTCATTAGATCCAAACCACTGTTATATGAGAAGTTAAAGGGACTGGTTTAAAAAACAGAAGCTAGTGAGATGAAACAAAGGCAAACGAAACAGGCAACGAGAGTGGAAAAGGAACTGTGGGTAAGGGAAACATAGTGGGGGGAGGTCAACAGGGAGGGGGAGTGGGGAGAGGGAGGGAGATGATATAGGAATTGGGGATCATGGTAGGAGGGAATGGAATAGACGGAGAGAGGTTGGGAGGAACTGTAAGCACAACTAATGGACATAATCTAAAAGGGGGGGACAACTGGAGGGAGGGGGCCACCGGGTGGAGGGGAGCAGAGGGAAGGGAAAGTGGCACAAATGTAATATTTTAATCAATAAAACACATTAAATCTGAAAAAAAAATAAAATAAAATAAAATAACATGTCAATAAAAAAGGTCCAGAAATCTCAACAACGGAAAGCAATATAAAGACATTCATAGGTGCCTGCAACATTTTCGGTGTTTCTGTTTATTTCTGTTAAGTAAAATGGGATATTTTTACTCTTGGATCTTAGAAGAAAGAGGGATGTCTACTCTCTTCATCACATCAAGCACTAATTATTTTTTGCTTTTATATCCGTTGTATTTTTTTTTTATTCTCTAATTCAAGAGTTGAGACATATACTTAAAAAGATTCAAATCTTTGGGTAACAAGCATGATTGGTGACATGGAATGTATTCTCTGATTAAGGGTTGTATATGGGGAATGCAAATGGCCTTATATATACATACAGAGTGTGGTAAAAGTATGTTTATGGTTGTTCCTATGGAAAATAATAAAAACACTAATAAAAATTTCAATAATAAATTCTGTTTTATGTACTCACAATTGGAAACCTAGTTTTGCCCCACCCTGTTTCCTGTGTGTGTGTATACACACAAAATACATATACGCATATATGTATATACAAAATATATATTTATGTATTTATGTATTACAGTGAGAAAAGAAACACGATAAGGCATGCAAAAAATTTCTTCCAGGAGCAGATAACCTAAAAGGAGGGCTTAATGATTTTTAGTTCTAAAAACTGCTTGAGAAAACTACAAATGTAAGCAGATAACACTCAAAGAAGGATGAGTCTGGAATGACAGAGTTATGGGTGATGCATAGGTCTTTTGTACAAGTGCCAGTGACTACTAACAGCCTGAAAACATTGAGGGGTTTTTGAAAGGAGCATAAATGGGTAAATATACTGGGTTTCTATCATTAGACATTTTTTGTGTGGTACCTCACGGCAGAGAGTGACAATCATGTGCAGTTAGATATGATTATCATCCCTGCCAGTAGAGTAATGCATGACATGTTCAACATAAGTAATGGCAATGTAGGTATATTAAAAGTGTTTAGTTGCTTACAGAAGGATGTTTTCCCTAGAGTGCAGACATTTCCCCTGACAGCTTCCCCTGCATGGGACTAGCTCAGGGAGCTCTAGATGAATTATCAGAAAGATTAAACTTCAGCAGGGTATGTATCTGAGAAGCATGAGGGGACTTGTCATGGCCTTAAAAAAGTATTTGAAAAATGGGAAAGTGTACTAATAGGTGAGAACATTTTATCACATTTGTAGGTTGGGGTAGGTTTTAGATTGTGAAAAACAATACAGGTAAAGAGGAACACTATGAAAGGACTTGAGTCTTGTTCTCATTTCAGTTAATCAGCTTTAATAAAAGATATGAGTCCCAGAAACAACTCTATGGGGAACACTTTTGAAATCTTCAGGTCCTTGTATCTACCACCAGGGTCATGACACAGAAGAGTGTAATCACCCCTCAAAATCCCTCATGTCCCTGTAGCTAACCCCAATTCCATCCTAACCCCTGGCAATCATGCTTTATTTTCCATCCTTATATTTTGTATTTTTCAGAATGTGACATAAATCCAATCATATCACATGTAGCTGTTGGGTCTGGCTCTAGTAACTTAAAATGCATTTTATATTTATCTATATTTTGCAGGAATTAGTAATCACTTTTTTAATTGGTTGGTAACATTCCAGTCATAGCTAAAGGGAATCTTAGGTGTTTCCAGTTGTTGACTGTTATGAACATAGCTGGTTTAAACCTTCGTATGTAGATATATGTGTACATATGTTTCATTTTATTTATATAAAGTGCTAAGGATAGGATTGCTGAGTCCCATGAAATCATGTGTTTAAATATATGAGAAACTGAATAAAAACTGTTTTTTAAAATGACTTTACCATTTTGTGTTTCCATAAACAAAATATCAGAAATTAAGTTTCCCAAATCCTCATAAGCATTTGGTATTGATAGTCTTTTGGGTTTGTTGTTGTTGTTCTTGTTGTTGTTTCTGATTAATTTTTAAGCCACTTCTTTGAGTCTTAATTGACATACAAAAAGCAGTATGTACTTAATGCATACAACTTGATGTATTTGAAGATAAGTATACACCCATAAAACCATCATTATATTCAATTCCATAAACATATATTATTATTTTTATTCAGTTTATTTACATAGTTATGTCACATTTTGGTTTTAATTTGCATTACCTTATTAACTGAACATGATAATAGTCTCTATGTGTACTTATTATCAATATGTCTATTTTGATGGCATGTTTGTTGTCTTTTTCTCATTTTAGTTTAATTTTTTTTTGTTTTACTGCTGAGTTTTCAGAGTTTTTTAGTTATTCTTATGACAAGTCCTTTGACAGAAATGTGATTTGCAAATATTTTCTCTCAGCCTAAGGTTTGATATTTTTATTGTTTAAATAGTCTTTTGCAGAGCAAGTTTTTAGCGATGGTAAGTGTAATTTATAGTTATTTAAAATTTAATGAGTTGTGATTTTCATGCTACATCTAAGAAAAATTTGCCTCACCCAATCACAAATATTTTCTTTTCTTTCCTTTTATAAATTTTAATTTCACTTTTCACATAGAGTTCTTTGGTCCATTTTGATTTGTGTTTTGTAGATAACACAAAATAATTCCAGCCACTGTTAATATAATGAGAATGATATGCATGACATCAATGTAATTTGGCAGCCAAGGAGAATCGACGGGAATGTGCATGCGTGAACAGTGATGATTTCATTGTATTAGTCAGTGGGGGTGAGCCATTGAGTGAGCATGTGTACTGTGTGGCTGTCTCATTCAAAATGACTGAATGAGTATAACAACAAATCTGCATCAAATTTTGTGTTACAGTTGAACATTGCTCTGTGGAAACTGTTCAGATGATTCAGAAGGCTGCAGCTATGGGCAACTGGTGATTGGCAGCCTCATAACGACAACACACCTGCTCATGCATCACGTCTCATAGAAGCTTTTGGTAACATAAAATCACCCAGGTGACTCAGCCCCCTACAGCCCAGACTTGGTGCCCTGTGACTTCAGGATTTTTCCAAAACTAAAACATCTTTGAAAGGGGGAGATTAGGGAGGAGATTTCAGACCATCCATGAAATTCAGGAAAATATGGCAGGGTGGCTGATGGTGCCTGGGAGAAGTATGTCAGGTCCCAAGCTGCCTTCTTTGAAGGAGACTGAAGCTTCATTGTCCTGTGTATAATGTTTCTTGTATTTTCTTCAATAAATGTCTCTATTTTTTATATTACATGGCTGGATACTTTGTGGCCAGACTATATATATATAAATATGACCATCCATCTCTTCCAGCATAGACAGTTTGCTATATATATGGATAAAGACATATCCACAGCTTTTTCTCTCCCCCCTCCCTTTTTTTTTTTTTTGGTAAGTGTCCTGGTCTGTTTTTGGTGAATTAGATGACTAAGCCAGGCCTGTGTGTGAATATAAAAGATTGAATAGGGGTAAGTAGGAGAGATTGATGTGATTGATGTCAAAACCTTTGCATACCAGTTCTCTCAGACCTTCAGAGTCCATAGATGTTGGGGAACTTTCTTCTCTACTCAATTTCATCTAATAATATTTCCACTGAGAATGAAAATGAAGGGTCTATGACCACAAATAGAAACTAACTTGGGGGCCTAAGATGATTGGATGAATAAATATAAATCTTTTGAGTCTTCTATATTTATGGACGATGCGGGACTTCCTAAAGTTCTGATAGCTGTAGACTTGACTTATTTTTAAGCTGTAAATGGCAAGATGGGCCCCTGAATTCTGGGGTCCTTAGGGAAATCCAGGTTATATTTCCCTTACCTCTTGACTTACTGTCTCTCCTCTTAGCAATTAATAGGCATATAGTTTTCCAAATTTTCTCACTTGTTCATCCGTAAGCTTTTCCATAACTTGGTTTCCATGCTCATAAACAATAAATTTTTTGGTCTTGAAATTTATTTACCTTCCTTCTTAAATGTTATCGTAGGGTGTTTGTCTAGACCAGAAAATATATATTCATGGATGCCTGTGGCTGAGAATAAAAAATTTGGAAATTTTTTTTCTACAATCAGGCCTTTAATAAAAGCTGAGAACTTCAGGTATGAGGGGAAATGTGGCATTTCTATCCTCTAAGCTCATTTTTTTTCTTGGAAATCAATCAAGGTAAATTTTTTCTTATTAAATTTATTGGGGTGTCACTAGGTAATAAAAATATATAGGTTTCAATTGTAGAATAGATCACCTGTGTATAGCAGTTGGTGTTTACCACCCAAAGTCAAATCCCTTTCCATCAACATATATTTAAACACTTTTATCCTTTATTACTTACCCCCGACCCCATTTTTCTTCTGGCAACTGCTTTTCCATTGTGTGTATGAGTTTTTTGTTTGTTTTCTTGGATCATTTGTTACTTTCAGTCTTATGCCCCACATATGAATGAAACCATATGGTTCTTGACTTTTCCTGTCTGATTTATTTCATTAGCATGATAGTCTCAAGATGCATTCAGGTAAAATTTATATTGTATTTCTTCTCTGGGGAAGAAGGAGGAAAAGGGATTTATGCTTTTTACTTGTTAGGAAATACCAGCTATTCTCTCCTTGTCTCCCTTTAGATTTATGCATATTTTCTCTGCTACTTTTGTGCTTTTGATATTAAGAATTGGAACTCCAAACAATGGTGCATTAATTTTTAATTACTTCATGACAAATTATTCCAATATAAACAGCTTAAAGCAATATACATTTGTTGTCCCAGTTTTTGTGTGTCAGGAGTCTGTACACACCTTAACTGGGTCTTTGGCTCAAGGTCTACAAGCCTGAAATCAGGGTCTTGACTGGAGTTGTGAGCTCATCTGAAGCTCAAGGTCTTCTTCCAAAATTGAAATAATTCCTTTTTTTCAGGTATAGGACTGGAGTTCTCACTTTCTAGAGACCCCCTGCTATTCCTTGTCATCTGACTGTCAGCAGCATGGCAGTTTGTTGCATCAAGACTGCCCTCTTGTCTCTGATGTCTATATTCTCTTATCTAATTAGGTCAAGTCCACTCAGAATAATCTGCCTTTGATTAAATCAAATTCAAAATATTAATGACCTTAATTACATCTGTAACATTCCTTTGGCTATAAAGCATAATGTAATCATAGAAATGATATCCCATAAAATTAAAAAAATTCATCTCACTTTAAAGAGGAAAGATGATGCATATCATGTGCATGGGGAACTCATCTTCAAGACTATCTTAGAATTCTGTCTTTCACTAAGGAACTTGGAAGTCTGAGATTGAAATTTGGGATAGAGAAGGATGTGGTGGATGTGTTCATAATGAGAACTTCAATTTTGGAGGAAAACAAATTATATATGGCATCTCTTTTAAAGACCTGAAAGTCAATGGACTAACACAGATGAAGATTATCTGAGTGAGAAAAGAAAGAAGAAAGAATCACTCTCAATTTGAAAACCTACAAGTCAAACACGCAACAGGTGAGGGGATATTAATGCAGGGAGAGATAGAAGTGGAAGGTCATTGGGGTGTATGGTAGTAGATTTTTTGTATAAATTCTGGGGACTACACGTGGGCTGGAAGCATTGGTTTATTATGACAGTAACATGACTGGGGAATGTTTGGGCAGAATAACCACATTTAACCATGCTTTGTGCAGTGCCCTACTCCAAAGGGTGCCATTCATGTACACTAATATATGACTGGCACTTTTTTGAGTATGGTAATTCACAATATTTACAACAACATGTGGCAGCCCTATGGAGAAGGTGGTGTGGTTTTCTGGTCACAGCTGCAGATAAAATGCCTTTAGCTTTATCTTGTCTCAAAAGCTCCTTATTTCTCCTTCAATTTTAAATGATAGACTTCCTGGGGGGGGGGGGGCGGTGAAATAGCCTTGGTTGTAGTCCTTGCTTTTCATCACCTTGAATACTTCACAGCACTCCCTTCTGGCCTGAAATATTTCTTTGAGAAATCAGATGACAGTCTAATTGGTGCTCCATTGTCATTTTAATTATGATGTGTTTCAGTGTAGGCTTCTTTGGGTCCATTTTGTTTGCCACTGTTTTAGCTTCCTGGGCTTGTGTATCTGTTTCTTTCACCAGCTAAGAAAGTTTTCTTTCATCTTTTCTTCAAATAGGTTATCAATGCCTTGCCCATTTTCTTCTCATTCTTCTATTCCAGCATGCGGATGCTGTTATGCTTTATGTTGTTCAAAATGCTTTTTAAGCTCTCCTCATTTTTAAAAATGCTTTCTTCTTTTTGCTGCTCTGCCTGTGATTTTCTTATCTACATTGTCTTCCAAATCACTGATTATATTCTCTGCTTCATCTAACCAACTATTTATTCCTTCTAGTGTATTATTAATTTCAGATATTGCATTATTTATTTCTGACTAGTCCTTTTTATGGTTTCTATATCTTTTTTCATGCTGTTGAGTATCCTTATAATCATTACCGTAAACTCTCTATTTGATAAATTGCTTGCCTGCCTTTCATCTAGCTCTTCTTCTTGAGAATTATCTTGTTCTTTCATTTGGTGTCTGTTTTATTGTCTTCTCATTTTGGCTGCTTCTGTTTCTATGTATTAGGTAGATCTGCAGAGTCTAGTGTAGGCCTTTTTCAGATGCTGCTTGTGACTGGTCCTGGTCAACCTGTTAGGAACTCTCAGTGATTCACTGTGTGTGACTCCCTATGCTGGGCCTGTTTGTGTGCAGAAAGAACCAGGCGGTGCACCAAGGCCAGCTTTTATCAGCACGGGCTCTGGAGAGGGTCAACTGAAGTCTCGTAGATCTCCTTGGTATACTCCTTAGTTGTTAAACTAATCTATGATATAGCCTCAAGCTGTAATCAGCAGCTTAAGATCCACAGGGTAGTGCAGAGTAGTTCAAGTGGGTGGGGCTATTGCTTCTACTCAGGCTGATGCCACTTGGAGAGGACTGCTCTCCCTAAGAAAGGTGGCTTCTGTAGTATGAGGAACAACTCAGCACAGGTATCCTGGTGGCTGTTCCTTCAGTTTTATCCCGAGTCATCAACCCTAGACTTTCCTCAAGCATCTCTAATCCACTCTGCCCTTCCTCTGCTGGAGCCCAAGGTAATTGGCTCTATGAATCACCAGATGTCTCTCCCTGGAAGACAGAAACTGTGCTGCTTTTCACAGCTGAATGTTACCTGGGTTCCTTTCTTGATATGGTGCTGTACGCTGGGGAGCCCAACTTAGGATTTAGACCCCACACAATTCAGGAGGAATCCCCCAGCCACTGAAATATTCCTCTAGAACTTCAGCTGCCACCCATGGGAGCCCAGCCAGCCTTTTCACACCTCCTCCATACTCCTTACCAGTTTTGTTATGGTGAAGTGGTTTCTTCCATCTGTCATGGTTTTAAGGCTCCTCGCCACCTAACATTCAGTTGGTTATTCAGGACGATTTCTCTACAATTTAGTTGTTTTTCAAGATTGGTCCCAAAAGGATGTTTGTGTAGCTTCCACTTACTTCTCCACCATCTTGGATCTTCTAGTCTCTGCTTTAAATTATTTTGTGTATATGCCCAGAAGTGGAATTGCTGGAACAAATGGTAATTCTATTCATTCATTTAATTAAAAATTTAATTTATTATTAATTTTATAGAGAAAGAGGTCTCAATTTGTTGCTCTACTTATTTATGCATTCTGTATATGCTCTCTCTGTGTGCCCTGACCAGAAATCAAACCTGCAACCTTGATGTATTGGAATGACATTCTAACCAACTGAGCTACTCAGCCAGGGTGATATTTATTTTTTTAATAACGATCATACTGGTTTTTCATAGCGAGTCCACCATTTTACCATCCCACCAGCAGTGCACAAAGGTTCCAATTTTTCTACATCCTCATCAATACTTGTTATTTTTTGTTTGGATTTTGTTTTTTATAATAGCCATCTAAATAGATATTAACTGGTATTTCATTGTAGTTTTGATTGCATTTTCTTAATGATTAGTTTTGTTGAAAAATAGTTTCATGTGCTTATGATTGGAAATGTTGATTGAAAATTAAAAAATATGTTTTGTTTGTTTTAATTTTTTGTATGTAGGTGTGGATTTGAGACTTATATTTGAAACATTTAAATCTACAGGCAATGATGGAGGTATCTGAATGCTGGGAAACTTGGACCATCTAGATTAAGTGCCTTTCATCTCATTTCCCTCCATTTCTCCATAGCGAGAAATTTAGATAATCATGTATTTTACTAAGTATACATATCTACACACCCTTGTTTAATTCATTTACCCAGGTCTTAACATAGAGCTGGGTTTGTGTGTGTGGATTTCTTTTACCTACTTGCATCTATTGTGTGTCAGCCTCAGTTTTCAAAAGAAAAATAGACCCCTAGAAGTCCGTGCCTCCAAATGAAAGATTGGAAGAGATCCTCTCAACAATGGGGACTCTAAGAAAAGTTGAGAAAATCTAGGGCTGGAAGGGAAAGATCATGTACTCCTAGGCTCTAAGCCTATCTTTCCTCTTGACTCCTGGCAAAGTAAATGGTCTATATCCTTCACAAGAAGGGTAGAAAAATTTGTATTTCTTCCCTGTGAATCCCGGCACCACCTAAAATTGTCTTCCTTTTTTTCTCTTGAATTTTGGACATGTTTACCTTTCTTCTTCTGGGTTTTTGCAATTAAGGTACAGAACTCTGAACAAAGGACTGGCAAAACTGGGACACAAAGGGGTATGATGGGTGTGATGGGGAAAACTTTAGCTTTGGTGGAAACAAGGCCATTTTAATATGCCATTCTAACAACTAGAAAGTCAAAAGTAAAATGTTGATGAGGATATTTGTTACCTGAGGGAGAGAAAAAATGGAGGAAGCCTTGCTTATCCCTCAGGTATAAAAACCAGAACATTAAATATGCAGCAAGTAAGTGGATACTCATTCAGGGACAATAAGAGAAGAACTATTGTGTACTCATTTACATGCTGGAAATTCTGCATTGAATGAAAACTGAATATGTGCATTTGGCCAGGGCCACCACCTTCAGCTGAATGTAATGCCCTACTCCAGAGGGTGCCATTCAGATAACATAAAACATGATTGTTACCTTCTTGAGTAGAGCAATGCACATCTTGTAAGATATATGTGGTGGTTGTGGTGGTGTCAGCGTCTATAGTTGCGTACACCAAGTTGCCACCCCTTGAGTCCACACACTGTCTTCCCAATACTGGAATAACTCAGTTGACTCATAAGCAAGACTTGCAGAGCAAGTCCTAGGGAATTAGAGCGGCTGGAAAAAGTCACCTGTGGAAGTTTTCCAGGGATTTATAAATCCTCGAGAAAAAGAGGTATGCCCATACAGGTATAAAATTTGTGATGAGGATGTGGCTCTCCCTCTTTGTGCACTCAGAGCCTCTACAGTTTGCAGAACCCAAGTATTTCGTGTGCTCCACTATTCTTTCCTAGCAACATTTCTCATAGTTCCCAAGCTTTTCCTTTTTCCTTTGGGGTTTTTCAAGTTTCCTCCTGCCTCAGAAGATTCCTTTGATACTTAAAAGGTTCTTGCTCTCTCAGGATTGAGGACAAGTCTTTCCTCAAGGGTTTGGATTCACTTCCTTTCTTGGAAAAAGATATACATTTATTTCCAAAGTGCATATATATGTAAATATTACATATGCATATTTAAAATATCTGTAAAAGTATATATTCATGTATATCTATATCAGTTTTTTTGAAATCACCATAAACATAATGTGGTTATTCCTTTTACTGTGTTTAGCATTTTTTTTTTTTTAATTTTGTGAGGGGATGAAGGGAGAAGTTCCTCATCTCAGACTTCTTGAGAATGATGATATAACTTTGTCTTTCCCTTCCTGATTTCTGTGAGTTGCTCCTTCTTAATGCAAGGTCTTCTCAAAGAAAAAACAAGAGTCACAAGGAGAAGATAGATGACACTATTTTCCTGGAGATCATCTGTAGGATGGGAGCAGTAGCAAGGAAGCAGGTTGTACAAACTGCAATGCTGGGAAATGGGAATGGGAAACCTTCATCCTGATGCCGTCCTCCCAGGTGAGTTCCCATAAATCACATAATTTCAATGCATTGAATGAGCAAGTGAAAGTTTGTGGAATTTTGCTGTCATCTCAAATCAGTTACATATCATACCCCACTCCAATCTTGGTGGAAATTTAAATTATGACTAGGCGGAAGGAGATTTATCTATCTTATCTTCCATATTACATTACTACCTATATACAATCAATGAGTGTATACTGTTAAAGAGGTTTGCTCCCCTCTCATAAGCTCTATGGGTTTACCTGGGTAGAAAGTTTCACAGTCCTAGATTTGTGCCAGGCAGAGACAAAGAAGCCACTGCAAATTGTTCTCAGATTTGATTATATACTTATTTTGAAAAAAGTATGAAAGTTTATGTGAGTGTGTGTGTGTATATGTGTGTTGGTGTTCACAATTTAGTTGAATTATTTATATACATAATGTATTGTTTGAATTGGGTTTGAACTTTCAGATTGGTTTTGCTTGTAATATGCCATTTGAAGTTTGGTACATGGTTTTTATTATTTGATTATTATTTGCTTCTTGTATTTATTTGCCTTATAATTGTGCATTCATTTGCAGAGTCTGTGTGTATTTGTGTTTAAAATCTGGCCATTGATTTTTAATTAGTATTTTTTGTTTCTTTTTCAGTGTACTTGGTATTTTGGGTTGTTATTGTGTGCTTGTATGCTTAAGGTGTTTTGTTTTTAAGATTGAATTTTAGCTTGTTTAGTGATTTTTTTTCTCTTTTATTCTAATACAGTTGTCCTAATTTTTCCCTCTCTTTTTGAATTTTTGGAATAGTTTGAGAAGGATATGTGTTATTTCTTTTTTGAATGTTTGGTAAAATTCTCCCGTGAAGACATCCAGTCCAGGGATTTTTGTGCTAGGTTTTTTAAAAAAACATTTATTACTGCTTCAATTCCCTTTGTTGCTATCAGTCTGTTCAGGCTTTCTGCTTCTTCTTGATTCAGTTTTGAGATGTTGCATATTTCCAGAAATTTGTCCATTTTGCCTGAATTGTCCATTTTCTTGGCACATAGTTGTTCATAGTAATTTCATACAACCCTTTTTATTTCTGTGGTATTGGCTGTTACTTACCCTCTTTAGAACTAGCTTCTGGACTCATTGATTCTTTGGATCATTATTTTTTTAGTCTCTATATAACTTAATTTTGCTCTGACCTTGATTATTTCCTCTCTTCTACTGGCTCTGGGCTTCATTTGTTATTGTTCCTCTAGTTCTTTCAGATGTCAGGTGGGGTTGTTTATATTTTTCTATCTTTTTTAAGTATACCTGTATTGCTATGAACTTGTCTCTTAGGATTGCTTTCATACTGTCCCATAGGTATTGGATTGTTGTGTGTTCATTTTCATTTATTTCCAGATACTTTTTTATTTCTTTCTTAATCTCATTGACAACCCATTCCTTATTTAATAACATGTTTTTCAGTTTCCACGAATTTGAATATTGTTCAGGTTTTCTCTTGAGATTAGTTTCTAGTTTCAAGCTACTGTGATCTTAGAAGATGCTTGATATAATTTCAATTTTCTAGAATTTGTTAAGGCTTGTTTTTTTGTATTACCATGTCTTTGAAAATGATTCCTGTGCATTTGAAAAGAATGTATACTTTGCTTCTTTGGGGTGAAGTGTTCTATAAATATCAGCTAAGACTATTTGATGTAGAGTGTTGCTCAATTCCTCATTATCCTTGTTGATTCTTTCTTTGGAAGATATATCCATTGTTGACAGTGGGATGTTAAAGTGCCCTACTATGACTGTATTTAGGTGTTCCTATGTTGGATGCACATATGTTTACAATGGTTATACCTTATTGTACAACCACTCCCATAAGTATTATGTAGTGGCCTTGTTTGTCTCTTATCATGGCCTTCGCTTTGAAGTTTATTTTATCTGATAAGTTTTGCTACCCAGCTTTTTTATGTTTGTTTGTTTGAAATGTTTTTTCATCCCATGATTTTTAGCATGCATAGAACTTTTTATCTGAGGTGGGTCTCTTGTAGAAAACATATATGCAGATCATGTTTTCTTATCCACTCAGTTACCCTATGCCTTTTGATTGGAGCAATTAATCCATTTATGTTTAAGGTTATTATTGAAAGGTTCATTGAGGTAAGATGGCAGAGGAGTGAGGAGAGGTAGCGGTTTTAGGCTCTGGAGACCCGTCTGCAGTTTGGACTAATTGCAGACAGAACATCTCAGTGAGCAGCTGGACATTGGCGGGACTTGAGCCAAGGCACTACTGGATTAGAGAAAATCCATCTGGGAACAATCTGTTTAGTGAGGATAGCAGAGAAAAAGGGGACGAAACGGGATTCCTGACTGGGGCGGCTGCCCGAGCTGTGGCGGGAAGCACACAAAGGATTTTTGGCGACCACAGGCTGCCCCGGAGAGGAGTCAGGCGGAGTGCGGACCTCTGCCCGCTGGCAGAGACGGGACTCGACCAAGTGGCATTGACGCTGAAGGACAGGAGACAGCGTGCTGCCGGGCAAGTGAGAACATAACTCTCCTTTATATTTTTCTCTAGTGGACGGTGGAGAGGGGAGGAAAGTTTGGGGGTGGTAGGCCGTTCTAGAGGAGCCCAGGCGCAGAGGCGCGCGCATCCACTCCCCAACCCTACCCTTGGGTCGCGGGGGCGCACAGAGGGAAGTGCTCTCACTCACTGGCCCAGGTGTGCGGGCCATGAGTCCAGGCATCCCTCGGACACTCCCCAAGGGACATAAGATCAGTGCCCCAACAGGCACAGGGAGGGCCCACTGAACACGCAGAGGACTGTGCACAGACACCCCTAGACAGCTCCCGTGGGCGCAGGGCCCCAGGCCGGAAAGGAGACCACTAGCGCAGGCTCTGTTCGTGCCCGCCAAGACGGGTGAGGAAAGGCGGGCGGCTGCAGCACGGGAACAGCGGGAGCCGGCGACCCACGGACGCTCGCTTCCACTGAGCACAAGTGTCCCCGGCCCAGCCCTAAGAGGCGAGAGACCAACACCCGGAGCTTGGCTCAGCAGGACTGAGGGCACGGGGCAGCGCAGCGTGCGAGCGCGAAAGCACCTCAGCCCAGGGTCAGTGGGCGCCAATCCCGGGGAAAGCTCTCGGGCGCCCGCGAGTCCAGGGACGTGCGCAGGGACACATCGGTGCCTACGCGGAACCACTGCAGCCCAGCAACAACAGGAGCCGGTCCCGGGGAAAGCTCTCGGGCCGCCCACGCAGGCAGGGACGCGCGCAAGGACACCTCGGCACTAACGGGGAACCACCGCGGCCCGGCAGCAGTGGGCTCCAACCACTGGGCAAACTCTCGGGCCGCCCGAGCGCACAGGGGCTCGAGCGCAAGCCACCTCAACTGGCTCCAGCGGGCAGCAAGGGAGCGCGCTGTGCCGGCAACCGCGGGCGCGCACCATAGCGGCAACCGGGGGCGCACACCAGTCCTGCAAAAAAACAAGAACCTCTAACCTGCCACACTAGAACAGCTGCAGACCCAGAAAAAGAAGGCAACACACCAAGGCTAAAACAGAGTAAAAACATCGCTTTTTTTTTTTTTTTTTCCAAATTTTTTCTCCCTTGTTCTTTCTTTCTTCTTATTTCTTTTCTTTCCTTCTTTCTTTATTCTTTTCCTGGGTTTTTTTGGGGGGGTTTTGGGAGGTATATTTTTTTTTCAATTTTTTTCTCTCTTTTTTCTTTCTTTCTTCTTTCTTCTTTCTTTTCTATCTTTCTTTGGTCCGTTCTTTCTTACCTTTTGGGGTTTTTTTGGGGGGGGTTGTGGTAAATTTTTTATTTTCTTCTCTTTCTCTCTTTCTTCTTTTCTTTCTTCTATTTTCTTTGGGATTTATTGGGGGGGTGTTTTTCCTTCTCCTCTTCCAATAATAACAAACTTTATTTCTAACGTGTTGCATATAACCTCTCCTTCTCATCCTTTCTCTTTAATCGTTGTTTATTCGTTTGTGTGTCTAGTTTAGACCCCCTATCACTCTAAATAATATAATATAATTACTATATAAACCCAAATACAATACAATCCCACTTTCTTACTATATTATGTATTTTTCTATCCTTTTCTTCTATTTTTATTAACATACAATCTAAATATTACTAACTGGCTTGGACAGTCTCAAATATTATTAATCACCCCCTCTATCAAAAATTATATTTTTCCTCCCCCAAAACAGCTCTTATCTATTCTTCTTATAGTATAGAAGCTCAAATCTATTTACATTTATATTAATACGGGCTAGTTGGCTAACGATAGCAGGATAGAGTGCGGGATACTTTTTGAGGGTGTGGGTCTCCTGCCTGGGCTGTGTGTTTATGTCTTTAACAGCATATCCACAAAAGAACTCAAGACAAAGCGGATAGAGCGACTCTCAACCAACTAGCCAGAAGGAAGATCCTATCAAAGAACATCTGAAATATAACCGAACAGCATAAACAAACGACATAAAGGGTAACTCAAGAACATCAGGCTCAGGATATCAAAGAGACTACACCACTGAAACTCCCAGACCTTCGATAAAGAATATTACACCACAAAGGAGGGAAGTCAAAGCAGACTACCCCCAACAAAAAAATAAATAAATAAATAAATAAATAAATAAATAAAAACAAAAAGAATCCAACATGGTAAGACACAAAAATAACCCCTCAATGAAAAGAAAAGAGGAATCCTCAGAAAGAGAGATAGATGAAATAGACATAGCCCAAATGTCAGACATGGAATTCAAAACAATGGTGGTAAAGAAGCTCAATATACTCGACATCCTTAAAATCAACTATGACAACCTTCAAGGAAGTTACCAGCAGCTCCAAGAAAATTACAGGGAACTTGCAGAGAACTACACCAGCATAAAAAAAGATATAGAAATTGTTAACAAGAACCAGGAAGAACTTAAGAATACAATCTCTGAACTGAAAAACACAGTAGAATCAGTCAAAAGCAGACTAAACGAAGCAGAGGATCGGATTAGTGAGTTAGAAGATAATGTAGAGAAAAACTCCCAGACAATACAGCAAAATGAAAAACGATTGAAAAAATATGAACAAGATGTAAGGGAATTACAGGATAGCATTAAAAAAAATAATTTAAGGATCATCGGAATACGAGAGGAAGAAGAAAAGGAGCATGGAATTGAAAAACTGCTAGGAGAAATAGTGACAGAAAATTTTCCGAACCTGATGAGAGAAAAAACTATGCAAGTCCAAGAAGCACTTAGAGTTCCAATGAAGAGGAACCCCCAAAAACCCACTCCAAGGCACATCATAGTTGAAATGGCAACATTCCAAGACAAAGAGAGAATCCTAAAAGCAGCAAGAGAAAAACAGCAAATAACATACAAGGGAGCTCCGATAAGGCTATCAACCAATTTTTCAACAGAAACATCCCAAGCCAGAAGGGAATGGTCAAAAATATTTCAAGCAATGAAAAACAAAGGCCTACAACCAAGAATACTCTACCCAGCAAGGCTCTCATTCAAAACAGAAGGTGAAATAAGGAGTTTCTCAGACAAAGGAAGACTGAAAGAATACATCTCCACCAAACCAGCATTGCAAGAGATGCTAAAGGGACTGTTCTAAGAAAAAAAGAAGAAAAAAACAAGAGAGGAGAGGAACAGAGGTACAAAGGGAAATGAATAAATACACGTCAATAATAACCTTAAATGTAAATGGATTAAATGCTCCCATTAAAAGACATAGGGTAACGGAATGGATAAGAAAACAGGACCCACATATTTGCTGTCTACAAGAAACACACCTCAAAACAAAAGATTTACACAGACTGAAAGTAAAGGGATATAAAAAAATATTCCAAGCAAACGGATCAGAAAAAAAAGCCGGGGTAGCAGTTCTCATATCAGACAAAACGGATTTCAAAGCAAGGGCAATAAAAAGAGACAAAGAAGGACATTTCATAATACTTAAAGGAACAATCCATCAAGAAGATATGACTTTGATAAACATATATGCACCCAACATAGGAGCACCCAAATACATAAAGCAAATACTAGAAGACCACAAAAAGGATATCAACAACAACACACTCATAGTAGGGGACTTCAACACTCCATTATCAACAATAGACAGATTATCAAAGCAAAGAAACACCAAGGATATACAGGCATTGAACAACACACTATACCACATGAATCTAACTGATATATATAGAACTTTTCACCCCAAAGAAGCAAAATATACATTCTTTTCAAGTGCACATGGGACATTTTCAAAGATAGACCACATGATAGGTCACAAAACAAGCCTCAACAAATTCAAGAAAATTGAAATCATATCAAGCATCTTTTCAGATCACAATGCCTTGAAACTAGAAATCAACCTCAGAGAAAAAAATCAAAGACACCCAAACTCATGGAGGTTGAATAACATACTATTAAATAATGAATGGGTTAACAATGACATCAAAGAAGAAATCAAGAAATTTCTAGAAACTAATGATAATGAGCACACAACAACCCATAACCTGTGGGACACAGCAAAAGCAGTCCTGAGAGGGAAGTTTATAGCAATACAGGCATATCTGAAAAGGCTAGAAGAATCTCAAATAAAAAACCTAACCACAATGCTACAAGAACTAGAACAAAAACAACAAACAAAGCCCAGGGCAAGAAGAAGGAATGAGATCATCAAGATCAGAGCAGAACTAAATGACATAGAGACTAAACAAACAATCCAAAAGATCAACAAAACTAGGAGCTGCTTCTTCGAAAAAATCAACAAAATCGACAAGCCTCTAGCCAGTCTAATCAAGAAAAAAAGAGAGAAGACACAAATAAACAAAATCAGAAATGAAAGAGGAGAAATCACGACTGATACCTCAGATATACAAATGATAGTAAGAAATTACTTCAGACAACTGTATGACAAGAAATTTGACAATCTAGAAGAAATGGACAAATTTCTAGAAACATACAACCTTCCAAAACTGAATCAAGAAGAAGTGGAAAGTCTCAACAAACCAATAACAAAAAAGGAAATTGAAACAGTAATCCAAAATCTCCCGGCACACAAAAGCCCTGGACCGGATGGCTTCACAGGCGAATTCTACAAAACATTCAGGGAAGAACTAACTCCTATCCTCCTCAAACTATTCCAAAAAATCCAAGAAGAGGGGAAAATCCCAAACTCTTTCTATGAAGCCAGTATTATCCTAAGCCCCAAACCAGGTCAAGACACAACAAAGAAAGAAAACTACAGGCCAATATCACTGATGAACATCGATGCTAAAATCCTCAATAAAATATTGGCAAACAGGATCCAGCAATACATCAAAAAGATCATACACCATGATCAAGTGGGCTTCATTCCAGGGATGCAAGGATGGTTTAATATTCGCAAATCAATAAATATAATACATCACCTAAACAGAATGAAAGACAAAAATCTCATGATCATTTCAATAGATGCAGAAAAAGCATTTGATAAAGTACAACACCCATTTATGATGAAAACACTCAACAAAATGGGAATAAAGGGAGCATATCTTAACATAATTAAGGCTATATATGAGAAGCCTGAGGCCAACATCATACTCAATGGACAAAAACTGAAAGCATTCCCCCTGAACTCAGGAACTAGACAAGGTTGTCCACTCTCTCCACTCCTTTTCAACATAGTGTTGGAAGTCCTAGCCACAGCAATCAGATGAGAAAAAAGAAATAAAAGGCATCCAAATTGGGAAAGAGGAAGTAAAACTTTCATTATATGCAGATGACATGATAGTATACCTAGAAAATCTTATAAACTCCACTAAAAGACTACTCGATATAATAAGTGAATTTGACAAAATCGCAGGGTACAAAATAAATATACAGAAATCTAAGGCATTTCTGTACACCAACAATAAAATACCAGAGACAGAGACAAAAAAGAACATACCATTTACTATAGCAACAAGAAAAAAAAGTACCTAGGAGTAAACTTAACCAAAGAGATAAAAGACCTGTACTCTGAAAATTACATAACATTGAAGAAAGAAATTAAGGAAGAAACAAATAAATGGAAGCAAATACCATGTTCTTGGATGGGAAGAATCAACATCATCAAAATGGCCATACTACCCAAAGCAATTTACAGATTCAATGCAATCCCTATTAAAATACCAATGACATATTTCACAGACCTATAACAAATCCTCCATAAATTCATATGGAACCAAAAAAGATCCCGAATAGCAAAAGCAATCTTGAGACAGAAGAACACAGCAGGAGGAATCACAATACCAGACATCAAACAATACTACAAAGCCACTGTAATCAAAACAGTATGGTACTGGCATAAGAACAGACATATAGATCAATGGAACAGAATAGAGAGTCCAGAAATAAACCCAGGCCTCTATGGTCAACTAATCTTTGATAAAGGAGGAAGGAACATAAAATAGAGTGAGAAGAGCCTCTTTAACAAATGGTGCTGGGACAACTGGAAAGGGACCTGCAAAAAAATGAAACTAGACCACCAACTTACACCACACACAAGAATAAACTCAAGATGGATCAAAGACTTAAATGTAAGCCGTGACACCATAAAAGTCCTAGAGGAAAACATAGGCAAGAAAATATCAGATATCTCACGTAACAATCTCTTCACGGATACATCTCCTAAAGCAAGAGAAATAAAGGAAAAAATAAATAAATGGGATTACATCAAACTGAAGAGTTTCTGCTCAGCAAAAGAAAACATCAGCAAGATGAAAAGGAAACCAACCATATGGGAAAACATATTTGCCAATGACATCACAGACAGGGGACTGATTTCCAAAATATATAAAGAGCTGATACGACTCAACATCAAGAAAACAAACAACCCAATTAAAAAATGGGCAAAGGATCTGAACAAACACTTCTCCGAAGAGGACATACAGAAGGTCCATAGACACATGAAAAAATGCTCAACATCATTAGCCATCAGGGAGATGCAAATAAAAACCACAATGAGATACCATTTTACACCAGTCAGAATGGTCATCATCAACAAATCAACAAGCGACAAGTGCTGGCGAGGATGTGGAGAAACGGGAACCCTACTGCACTGTTGGTGGGAATGCAGACTGGTGCAGGCACTTGGAGAACAGTATGGAATTACCTCAAAAGATTAAAAATGGAACTGCCTTTTGAACCAGCGACTCCACTACTAGGATTATACCCGAAGAATCTTGAAACACCAATTCAAAAGAACTTATGCACTCTTATGTTCATTGCAGCACTGTTTACAATAGCTAAGTGCTGGAAACAACCTAAGTGCCCATCTGTAGATGAGTGGATCAAAAAACTGTGGTACATTTACACAATGGAATACTATGTAGCAGAAAGAAAGAAGGAACTCCTGCCATTTGCGACAACATGGATGGAACTAGAGAGAATTATGCTTAGTGAAATAGGCCAGGCAAAGAAAGAAAAATACAATATGATATCACCTAATACAGGAAACTAAAGAACAACACAGACAAAGGAACTAAATAGAACAAAGAGCAGAATAGCAGTCAATAGGGGGGAGGGGAGAGGGAGAGAAGAGGGATAAGAAAGGGAAGGGTTTAAATAAAGAGCCTGTATAAAAGACTCATGGACATGGACAACGGGGAGGGATATGATTGCGGGAGAGGGGGTGGGTTGGGTGGGGGAGAGAAATTAGGGGAAAAGGGGACAACTGTAATTGAAAAACCAAAAAAAAAAAAAAAAAGAAAAAAAAAAGACTAAATAAATCTCATAAACAATACTAAAAAAAAAAAAAAAAAAAAAAGAAAGGTTCATTGCTACTTTTCCCTTTGTACCTGTGCTCCTCTCTCTCTCTCTCTCTCTCTCTCTCTCTCTCTCTCTCTCTCTCTCTCTCTCACTCTCTCTCTCTCTCTCCCACTTTCTCTCTCTCTCTCTCTCCTATTTCTTCTTCTTCTTTAAACAGTACCTTCAGCCTCCCTTGCAGTGCTACCATGTTAGAAATGTATTCTTTTAGACTTCCTTTGTCTGGGAAGCTCTTTATTTCACCTTCCATTTTAAATAAGAACTTTGCTGTATGGAGTCGTCTTGATTACAAGTCTGCACTTTTCATTACTTACCTCTTCTGGCTTGTAGTATTTCTGTTGACAAATCAGTTGATAGCTTATTGGAGCTCCCTTATATCTTACTAGCTGTTTCTCCCTTGCTGCCTTTAAGATTCTTTCTTTGCATTTAAATTTTGTCACTTTAATTATTTTGTGTCTTGGATTGGGCTTCTTTGGATTCTTGATTGAAACCCTCTGTGCTTCCTAAACTTGTATGACTTTTTCCCTCACCAAGTTAAGAAAGTTTTCTGTCATTTTTTCAAATAGGTATTTTCTATCCCTTGCTTCTTTTCTTCTCCTTCTGGTGTTCCTATGATGTGAATGTTGTTATATCCCATGTTGTCCTGAAGCTCCTTTCAACCATCCTCACTCATTTTGAATCTATTTTTCATTGTATTGTTCTGTTTGTTTGTTTTTTTCTTTGTTTTTGTTTTTTAATCTTGGCTTTCAGCTAACTGATTCAGTCCTGTGCTTTGGCTTCATCTAATCTGCTTTTAATACCTGCTAGTGTATTCTTCGTTTAAGATATTATATTCTTCATTTACTCTTGGCTTTTATTCACAGTTTCTATGTCCTTTTTCATGCTGCTATAGTTCTTCCTAAGTTCCTTGTAGCTCCCATAGAATTCCTTGGAGTTCTCACTGAGTTCTTTGAGCATCCTTATAACCATTATTTTGAACTCTATGTCTGATATATTGCTTGCCTCAATTTAATTTAGCTCTCTTTTTGGGGATTCTTACTTCCTTTTGGTCAGGAGCTGTTCCCTTGTTTCCCCATTTTAGGTGATGCTTTTTGTTTCCTTCTGCATCTCAGGTTGCTCTGCTTTGAGTGCCTGTTTTCATGGGATGGCCTTCCATGTTAGTTGTTTTGCAGAACTCAATGGTGCAGTCTTTTTGATCTGTTGATCTGAATGCTCTTGGGATGCCCTTTATTCAGTTAATGTGGGCTCAGCTCCCTTGTTCTATTAGGGCTTTAATTATTAATGTCTCAGTCATTGGTGGGTTCTCCCCTCTAGCTAGATGAGTGAAACTCACAAACCCCACCATGTTTTGTATGCTGTTGTACAGGTACTGGTAGAACAAAGGGAAACTTCTCTGAAAACCAAACCTACACCAGAAAAAATACCCCCTTATTACTGACAGCCTTGCTTTCCATGCCCTTCCCCTCCCCCCGCCCACCTGCAGCTGTCTGGGAGTTTCCCGTGGTCGCAGAATCTGCCAAACTGAACCGCGTTCAGCCTTGATCACCCAGCTGCAAGATAAACGACTAAATTCAATATTGACTTTTTTCTTTCTCCTATAAAATAACCCCCTCCTTCCCTAGGAGCCTGGAGTTGGAGCCATTAATGGCACAGCTTCCTCCCCGGTTGCTCATTCCCTCAATAAACTTCTTTTTTTCTCCTCACTGTATATTGATTGTTCTCTGAGCGATTCCATTCTTACAATTACATCAGCAATATCAACAGCTAATGAACAAAGCTTAACAAATGTGGAAAGAGATTAAGAATATTATAAAATAGAAAAAAAGGATATGAGATGCCTAAATGAGAGAAAAGTGAAATTGAGAAAGAAGAAGGAGAAGTAATAAGAGTAGGGAATAGAATCAAGGCAAAGAAAGGGAGAAACTAAAAGTTAAAAGCTAAGTTAAAAAATTAAAGGAGTAATAAAAGAGAAAATAATACAAGTTTTAAAATAAAATATAAAAATTGTGAAACAATAGGAAAACAATTTATCAAAAAACACAACAAGGTCAATAACAATGACAGATGAGCAAAGATTTGTAAAGGTGGAAAGAAATAAGAAAGAGGAAAAAATATGATATGCTTACAGTAAATAAAAATGATTTTGAGAGGATAGAGTGAGGAGATATAAGAGTAAGGAATAGAATCCAGGCTAACAATAGGAAAAAATAAAATTCCAAACTCAAATAAGCAAGGGCAGGAGGAAGACAAAGTGGATTGAGACAGGGGGCGAGTAACCAATGAGACTTGAAATTAAAAAAAATTAAACAAAGAGGTACAAAACTGAATAAAAATAACAATAACCACAATATATATTCCAAACAAGCAATGATTGATAAAGGTGAAAGGAAAATAAGACTATTATAAGAAAAGTAAAACTAGCGTGAGCTGACTAAAGGAAAAGAAATATTTTGAAAGGATAGAGAAGAAATACTAAGACTAAGGAAGAGGAACAAGATGTCAAAAGGAGGAATGTAAAATTTAAAATTCAAATAAGAATGGGTAAGGCAAAATAGAGTAAGATAAGGAGAAAGTAAAATGTGAGATTTGAAATAAAAATAATATAGACAATATAAAAATATAAATTGAAAAATAAATAATAAAGGACAAAAAGTCGTGAATTAGTTGGAATACAACTGAGGAAAAAGAAGGAATGTCAAATGGCAATGAGAGAGAAAAAAATAACATAAATTTTGAAGAAAAATGAAATGGAATTTATCTCAGAAGAATTTGTTGTTTGCCTTCTGTCTTATCCTTCTGGATCCACCTCTGTTTTTTTATCAGCTCAAGGTCCATGGGTCGGTCATCCAACTTCTGGCAGCACCACGTGTACCAACTTCACCTGCCTCTAGAGGTGGCTTCTATTGTGATCAAGAGGATGGGACCCCTGGGTCTCCCCTGGGAGGCACTGTTCAGTCTTCTGGGAAAATTATTGGTGCGCTTCTTTGCTTCTCTTCCACCCATCCCCAACTTAGTCTGTCCTAGCTTATTTTCAATAATGTATAGTTTCTGATGAACTAGCTCTCTGTTTCAAGGTGTGGTCAATCAGTGTAAGAAAGCCAGCTTTCCTGCTTGGTGCTGATGGCAGCTCTGTGTGCATACTGAGTCTAGGTGAGACATTGATTCTCCCTTGTTGTGCCAATTTCTGTTCTCCCTGTCTTTCTGGCCTTAGTGGAATAGGGCCTTAAAAACCAGCGTATATTTTCTCCCTCGGAGAGGTACAAAATCAGCCCTTTAAGTATTTCTCTTTCTGTATTTCTCTTAGAGATATGCACCCTGCAGGGTTTCTTGAGCCTGTCCTGCATATTTTACAATTTCCGCTCTAGATGAGGTGCTTGAAATCCTGCAGGGGGTGGGGGTTGGCTACATCTGTCTTTTCCCAGAGATTTGAACTCTGCTAGGGAAGCAGATTCTTCCTGGCTGTAAATAATCTCAGACTTTCAACTTTTGCCGATCTAATTCCCAGCCCACTGCCCTTGCATTAGACACAGTCTGAACTTTCTGTATTGCATAGCCACTGGCTTACTAGCTGCGCTGAGCTGGGGCCCAGAAATCCCTTTGTTCTGCAACTTTCAGATCTCTCTGCACAGCTCCATTAAGTGGGAGAAAACTGCAATTTTAATCTTGTCCCTTTGCTGGCAGGGCAGCTGCGCATGGAAACCTTGCCCAGTATGCTTCAGCTCCCCTTTTAAAAAGTCTCTCTGTGGCACTCCCACTGCAGTATTGAGTTAATGTCCTGTTTCTTGTGCATACCACCTCTATAAAAAGCCAAGTTTGTCAAGGTCAGAGCTGGTTGAAGCCTGCCTCTGCAGGACCCAGTTGTGACCCCTGATCCTTTTGAGAGAGAGTGTTCCTCTCTCGGGCATGTTCCCCGTTGGGGTGTGGCACTGTAGCTATGGATGTGCTGCTCACTCTGTGTGAAGCCTGGATCTCCCTGACTTTGTATATATTCCCAAATCACTGCCAACCTGGGTCTTGGGTTCCCTGCCCCTGGAGGGGAGGGAGCTGAAAAGCTGTGATTTCTTATTAGTTAGTCTCTCCATGACTGAAGATGCCATATAAGAAGTATTCTTTCTACCAGTTATAAAATATCCTTACTGCCCACTGTGAAGTGTCTTCTGTACTCCTTGGCTTCCAAATGTCTTTCAGCTAAGATTCCATTGACTGTTTAGATTTGTTGGAAGATCAGCCAAGAATACGAGTTGGGAGTAAAAGCAACTGTATCAGCTTTCACCTACTTGGCTGCCATTTTCTCTGGTGGTGTATTATTTTTAATTATTTGTGTTTTGTTTAAATCTGTTTTATTTGCTTGATTCTGATTTGGTTTTGATGTATGAGTTTTGTTTGATTTGTTCTGAGAGGTATTTTAGAGTTTTAGTTTTTGGTTGTGTGTCTCTGTGTGTGCTTATATGTGCATTTTTTCTGCTTTTTAAATTTGTATGATTTGTAAATGGTGAGATTTCAGTTTTTTGCCTTTAATATTTATATTGGTCTTTTAAAGATGTGTTTTGTAGATATTTATGTGTGTTTACTGTACTTGAGTTTGGGTTTATGCAAATTGTGATAGTTCATTTAGGTTTTGTATGATTTGCCTCAGTGTCTGTGTATGATTATATGGTTTGGTATTTGCAGTATATTTTCTCATTAATATATTCATGTATCACGTTTGTTTGAACTTCGTTGTAGCTTTATTTATTTATTTATTTCAATCCTGTTTATTGAGATTGGTTTATGTGGAAAATTATTGGTAGGGTTTTTTAAAAAATCTTATCAGCTTTGTCTTATAATTGATTTATTTGTATCTTCTTGATCTAATTTATTCTTTATTGTTCATAAAGTTTTTGGTACATTGTGGTATATGTTGTTGAGTTAGAGATGGATTATTTGTGTTGTTGATTTTTTTAATCTTATATAGTATTATTTTTTATTTGTGTGTATAAGTGTGTGTTATTTGGAGATTTTTGTATTAAAGAATGATTTTATTTTGGCCAGTGGCTTTGTTTAATTTTTAACTATACCAGTTCTTTATACTTACATGTACAAAGCATCATTAAATTATAATTTAAGGTCTCCAATTTGTTAATGAAAAGACAGTCACTGAATGAGAGAAGATGTTAATATCAAAAATGTATAAAGAACTCATACAACTCAAAACCAAAAAATAAAAATAAAAAACCCAAACAATTCAATTAAGAAGTGGAAAGAAGGCTTGAATAGATATTTCCTCAAAGAGGTCATACAGATGGCCAATAGACATATCAAAAGATACTCAATGTCATTAATCATCAAAGAAATGAAAATTAAAACCACAAGGTTATATCACTTCACAACTTCCAGGATGACTAGCATCAATAAATCCACATATGGCAAGCATTGACAAGGATGTAGAGGAAAGGGAACCTTCATGCGCCGTGGTGGGAAGACAGGCTCATGAAACAACTATGGAGAACAGTATGGAATTTCTTCAAAAATTAAAAATGGAACTACCTTATGACCCAGAGATTCCTCTTCTGGATATGTATCTGAAGAAACCCAGAACACCAATTTGAAAGAGTATACATACCCCTCTGTTCATTGCAACATTATTTGCAATAGCCAAGATATGGAAGCTACTCAAGTGCTCCTCAGTAGATAAGTGGATTTAACAAAAGTGGTCCTAATATACAATGGAATGCTATTTGGCTGTAAAAAAGAATGCAATTTTAGCATTTGTGACAACATGAATTGACCTACAAGGTATTATGCTAAGTGAAATAAGTCAGTAAAAGACAAATATCATGTGATTTCACTTACATTTGTATTTCTATAGAAGAAAATAAATTAACAGACAGAATAGAAACAGACTCATAGATACAGAGAACAGAAAACAGAGTGATGGTTGACAGAGGTGTGGGGGTGGGATGAAAAAGGGGAAGGGATTGAGAAGTATGCATTGATAGTTACAAAATAGTCACAGGGGTGTAAGTAAAACATAGTAAATGTAGCCAATAATATAGTAATAAATGCATAGGGTGCCAGTTGGTACTGGAATTATCAGAGGGACGACTTTGTAAAGTATATGATTGTCCAAACCTATACTTTTACACTTGAAACTAAAACAAAATAATATTGAATATAAACTATAATTGAAAAATAAATTTTAACATTAAACAAATAAAGATTAAAATTTATTATATTCTGGCATATTTATATATCGATGATATAAATACCACAATCAAAATCAGTACCATTAGAGATCCAAGATGACGGAAGAGTAAGTGGAAGCTACACTAACCTCCTCTCAGGACCAATCTGGAATTAAAACTTAATTGTGGAGAAATCATCTGGAATAACCAACTGAACACCAGCTGGAGAGAAGCTTTATAACCACGGAGAGACAGAAAAGGCCCCTTCATCAAAAGGTGACCAGTAGGAAGTATGGAGATGTGAAAGGGCTGGGTGGGATCCCACGGGTAGCAGCTGAAGGGACTGAGAAACAGCTCAGCAGCCAGGGGTTCACCCTCAGAAGGGCAGGGTCTAAACCCCCAGCTGGGCTTCCCAACCTACAGCAACAGAGTGGAAAGTAAAATAGCATCCAGCTGTGAAACGTGAAAAGCCACAGAGTTTTTGCTTGCCTGAAAGAAACAGCTGGAGACAAAGAGCTCTTAAATGGATCATGTACAAAAACATTTTGGCACTTACTTATCCTGGGCCTCAAGCAGAAGGAGGGCAGAGAGGACTAGAGAAGCTTGGGGAGAATTTGGTGCAGTGGCTTTAAGGAGAGAACTGAGGGAGTGGATGACTGGGTCCCAGTGCTGACTCATTCCCCATACTGCAGGCAGGCCATTCCCTTCAAAGTAGCATCAGCCTGAGGGGAAGCAAAAGTCCTGCCTGCAAGAAATAATCTGCCCCACCCTTGGAGCATAGCCTGATGACTGATCACAGACTGAATAGAATAACAACTAAAGGAGAGAGACAAAGGGAGTAGATCTCTGGAAGTCTCCAACGGGCTTCCTAGGCCCAGACTCGTACCTAATCTGATGTCACCAGGGACAGATCCAGGAAGTACAGACAATCTAAGAAGGAGCAACAAACAAGAAGAGTCACAAAAAAATGGGGAGACAGAGAAACAACACCCCATCAAAAGGAAAGAAGGAATCACCGGAAAGAGTGCTAAATGAAATAGAAGAAAGCAAACTAGCAGATATGGAATTCAAAATATAAATTATACGGACACTCAATGAGTTCAGCGAGCTCAAAAAAAAAAAAAAAACAAAACAAAACAAAAAACTACAAAGAACTCCAGAGAAACTACAAGGAATTTACTGAGAATTAAACCAGCATGAAAAAGGACATAGACACTAAAAATAAGAGCCAGGAAGAAATGAAGAATACAATTTCTGAATTGAGAACACAGTAGAAGGAATTAAAAGCAGGTTACAGGAAGCAGAATATTGGATCAGTGGACTGGAGGAAAATGTAGAAAAAAATTCCTAGACAGGGCAAAAAAATGACAAAAGACTTAAAAAGAATGAAGAGATCCTAAGAAAGCTACAGGGTATAAAACATAATAATATCTGTATTATAGGAGTACCAGAAGGAGAAGGAGAAGAGAAAGGGATAGAAAACTTATCTGTAAAATTAATGACAGAAAACTCCCCTAACTTGATGAGAGAAAGAGTCATGCAGTCCAGGAAGCAGAGAGGGTCCCAAGGAAGATAAACCCCAACAGGCCCACTTCAAGACACTTCATAATTAAAATGACAACACTGAAAGACAAAAAGAGAATCCTAAAATCAGCAACAGAGAAACAGCTAATAACATAAAATGGATCTCCCATAAAACTATCAATTGACTTCTCAATTGAAACACTATAAGCTAAAAGGGAATGGCAAACAATATTCCAAGCAATAAAAAACAAAAGCCTATAACCAAGACTACTCCACGCAGCTAGGATCTCATTCAAAGTCGAAAGTGAAATAAGGAGTTTCCCAGACAAAAAAGGCTAAAAAAATACATTTCCAGCAAACAAGCATTGCAAGAAATGCTAAAGGGTCTGCATTAAGAAGATAAAGAAACAGAGAGAGAGAAAGAGGAACACAAGTATGAAGGTGGGAAATAAAAATGAATAAGTACCTATTAATAATAAACTTAAATGTAAATGGATTAAATGCACCAATCAAAGGATATAGGGTAGCTGAATGGTTTAGAAAGCATGACCCAGGTATATACTGTCTAAAAGAAACCCACCTTAGAACAAAAGATCTACACATACTGAAAGTGAAGGGATGGAAAAAAATTTCAAGTAAATAGACCTAAAAAAAAAGTTTGGGTAGAAATACTTATATTAGACAAAACAGATTTCACAGCAAAGGCCATTAAAAGAGACAAAGAGGGACATTTCATAAGACTTAAGGGAACAATTAATTCAGAAAATATAACCCTGGTAAACATATATTCATCCAACATTGGAGCACTCAAACATGTAAGAAAAATTTTTAAAGACTTCAAAAAGAATATAGACAGCAACACACTAATAGTAGGGGACATTAACACCTCATTGTCAACAATGAACAGATATTCAAAGCAAAGAAACACCAAGGATATTGGGGCATTGAACAACACTGTAGATCAAATGGACTTAATTGATATATAAATAACATTTCACCCAGAGAATCAAAATATACATTCTTTTCAAGTGCACATGGAACACTCTCAAAGATAAACCACATGGTAGGGCACAAAATGAGCCTCAACAAATTCAAGAAAATTAAAATTATATCAAGTATCTTCTCAGATCTCAATGGCTTGAAACTGGAAATCAGCCTCAAGGAAAAAAACTCAAAAACATTCAAACTCATGGATAATGAATAACATGATATTAAATAATGAATGGGTTGACAATGACATCAAAGGAGAAATCAAAAAGATTCTGGAAACTAATGAAAATGAACACACAACAACCCCAAACCTGTGGGATACAGCAAAAGCAGTCCTGAGTGGGAAGTTCATAGCAATACAGGCATACATAAGAAGGATAGAAGGATCTCCAGTAAGTAATTTAACCCTACAGCTACAAGAACTAGAACAACAACAAAGCCCAGAGCGAGTAGAAGGAAGGAAATCATCAAGATCAGAGGAGAATTAAATGACATAGAGACTAAACAAACAATTCAAAAGATCAACAAAAGTAGGAGATGGTTCTCTGAAAAGATAAATAAAATTGACAAGCCTTTAACCAGACTCATCAAGAAAAATAGAGGACCCCCCCCCCAAAAAAAATAAAATGAGAAACGAAAGAGGAGAAATCACAATAAATACCGCAGAACCACAAAGGATTGTAAGAAATAACTATGAACAAATGTATGACAAGAAATTTGACAACCTAAATGAAATCGACAAATTTAAGGAAACATATAATCTTCCAAAACTGAATCAAGAAGAAGCAGAAAGCCTGAACAGACCAATAACAACGAGTAAAATTTAAGCAGTAATCAAAAAACTTCTGGCACAAAAAGCCCTGGAAAGGATGGCTTCACAGGTGAAATTTACAAAACATTTAGGGAAGAACTAAATCTTATTCTTCTCAGATTATTCCAAAAAATCTGAGATGAGGAAAGGCTCCCAAACTCTTTCTATGAAGCCAGTATTACCCTAATTCCAAAACCAGGTCAACACACAACAAAGAAAGAAAACTACAAGCCAATATCACTGACGAATATAGATGCTAAAACCCTCAACATAATATTGGCAACCCGGATCCAGCAACACATTAGAAAGATCATACATCATGATCAAGTAGCATTCATCCCAGGGATGCAAGGATGGTTTAATATTTGCATATCAATAAACATAATACACCACATAAACAGAATGAAAGACAAAAACCACATAATTATATCAATAGACGCATAAAAAGCCTTTGATAAAGTACAACACCATTGATGATGAAAAGTAACAGCGAAATGGGAATAGAGGGATCATACCACAACATAATAAAGGCCATATAAAAGAAAACTGAAGCCAGCATCATACTCAATGGACAAAAACTGACAGCATTCCCTCTGAGGTAAGGAACAAGACAAGGATATACAGTCTCTCCACCCCTATTCAACATAGTCTTGCAAGCTCTAGCCACAGCAATCAGACAAGAAAGAGAAATAAAAGGCATTCAAATTGAAAAAGAAGAAGTAAAATTGTCATTATTTGCAGATGACATGATAGTGTACATTGTACACCCTATAGACTCCACAAAAAAACTTCTTGACCTAATTAGTAATTTTGGCAAAATAGCAGGATACAAAGTCAATATGCAGAAGTCAAAGGCATACTTTTACACCAACAATAAAATATCAGAGATAGAAACTAGAAAAAAAATTTCACTTACCGTAGCAACAAGAAAAATAAAGTTCCTAGGAATAAACTTAACCAAGGAGATAAAAGACTTGTATTCAGAAAACTACATAACACTGAAGAAAGAAATTAATGAAGATACAAATAAATGAAAGCATAGACCATGTTCATGAATGGGAAGAATCAACATCATTAAAATGTCCGTACTACCCAAAGCAATTTATAGATTCAGTGCAATCCATATTAAAATACCAATGACATATTCCACAGAACTAGAACCAGTACTTCAAAAATTTATATGGAACCCAAAAAGAGCCTTTTTTTTTTCTAGAATATACTACCTTTATTGAATTGTTTTAATATCACAATACATTTTTCTCATATCCACAAGCAATTCTTTTTTTTAATGTTCTTTATTGATTATATTGTTACAACAGTTCCAATTTTCTCCCCCTTGCTCTCCTCCACCCAGCACCACCGTCCCCCAGCAATCCCCCCAAGTCCATACCCCTGGTTCGTAAAAATTAACTATCCCCCCCCTCAAATATTAGGACACTTTGTAATCTTGTAAAGGACAATGGGCGAAGGTCTCAAGCTCCTCTAGCTGCTTCAAGCTGGACATGGTCGTCGTCCTACCTACCCTTGGGTCCAGAAAACCCTAATAAGAGTTGGGGTGTGGAGGGGAGGGTGGCCTTCCCACATGGGGAAGGATCGTGCAGACTCCAGGTCAGTTGGCTGTCTCTGGTCAACGGCGTGCTTGGTTTAACAGGCTGGTGTCCTTGTTGTGTTCTGGGGGCAACAGATTTGGCAGAAAAGGGTTAAAAGACATCATTCACTCCATAACTACTAGATGACAAAAGGCAGGGATTAATTCTTCAATGTTCCATATTAGGAAAAAAAAAGGGGGGGTTCTTTGTAAGAAGGTGTGCTAGGCACATCTCACCTGTCCAAAATCCTTTTGCCCATTATACTTAGTTTGGGCTGATGTAAATAGTTTAGGTTTCCCCCTCTCAGACCTCTGGGCCTTTTCTGTCCAAGCCATTAGGATAGAAAAGAGAAACCCGTTTTAAAGTGAAGCCCACAGACCACCCCATTCTTCCCCAACCCAGCCATTTAGTTCAACCAAATCGTTGAGTCTCAGGAGGCAGCGCTGCAGAGAGGATTAAGTGAGGCTTATGCGTACAGACAGTCACTCAGGTAATGCGATCATAGGCTTATGTCCTTTGAAAACAGAAAACACGTGTTAATTTATGTAACATAACCCACAAACAAGTCTCTAAATCTGTAAGACTGTCTTATTGGGAAGACATCCAGTTGCAAGGCACTTGAAATTCTATTTGCCTGCAACTTGAATATCTTTGATTATATCACAGACATGGTTTAATTTTCAAGTGAAACCATATTTTAAATGAGAAGAAACTTTTAAGACGGTTAGTTGCCCTATTTTATACTCTACTACTGGTCATTGTGATTTTCCTTGAATAATGATTTTTCTCCCTAAGGTTACCCTCCTTTTCTTTAAAGGGACTACATTAAGTCCATTGTCAATTTATCCTGTTTGTTTGCATAAACATAACAAGAGCAGCAAATGATCACTTATGATCTTTAGTACTGCTTTGCTGGAACTTACCCAAGGAATATTTGGGGTGACCCTCAGTCTGTTCTTCAGGGCACAGAAGCTGAGCCACATATTTGGCATTCATCCTTGTCGGTACACACCTGTTTTTTCCAAGTCTTTCTGGTTTTTCATTGTGTCTTAAGGTCCCTTCTAGCCATCTTTCAGGAAAACAACCTTCGTTCCTTCCCTGGAAAGATTGCTGTGGACCGCACAACCAACCATGGTACCTGGCCTTTTATCTCATGGGCTTTTTTTACCTTTGAAAGTCATTCCCAGTTCCTCAGAGCTTTTTGGTAACAATCTGAGCCCAAGTACGTTTCCTTTAGGCTTGACATTCCAGTCAAAGACTTGGTCAAAAAAAAAAAAAAAAAGGAACCTCTATTAATAACTGGTCTTATTAGTTCTATGCAAAGAAACCTATGTCATTACTTACTTGTTTAGATTGCCAAACTCTGGAGGGATCAAATAGGGAGAAAAATATACAACGTGAAGGAAAATCTTTGTCCTAATATTCACTGAACTGGCATTTCCATTCTTCATATTTTCATTTTTTCCCCATTAAAAAAATTTTTTGTTTGTTTTTCCATTACAGTTGTCTCACTTTTTATCCCTCTTGCTTCCCTGCACCCTGTCCCTCCCTTCCCGCACATTTAGTCTCCACTCAGTTGCCCCTGTCCATGGGTCATTCATATATATAATTTTTTTATTTGACCCTTCCCCTTCTTACACCCTTCTTTTGCTCCCCCCCACCCTTGTTACTGTTAGTCTACTTCTTGTTTACATACCTCTGGTTCAATTTTGCTCATTAGTTTGTGTTGTTCATTAGTTTCATGTAATAGGTGACAGCATAAGGTATTTTTCTTTTGTTGCCTGGCTTATTTCACTAAGCATAATTTTATCTAGGTCCATCCATGTTGTTGCAAATGGTAGAAGTTCCTTCTTTCTTTCTGCTACATAGCATTCCATTGTGTAAATGTACCACAGTTTTTTGATCCACTCATCTACAGATGGGCATTTAGGTTGTTTCCAGCACTTGGCTATTGTAAATAGTGATGCTATGAACATTGAAGTGCTTAGGTTCTTTTGAATTGGTGTTTCAGGATTTTTTGGATATAATCCTAGCAATGGAATTGCTGGTTCAAAAGGCAGTTCCATTTTTAGTTTTTTTAGGAAATTCCAAACTGTTTTCCACAGTGGTTGCACCAGTCTGCATTCGCACCAGCAATGCACCAGGGTTCCTGTTTCTCCACATCCTCTCCAGCACAAGTTGTCTGTTGATTTGTTGATGATGGCCATTCTAACTGGTGTGAGGTGGTATCTCATTGTGGTTTTTATTTGCATCTCTGATGGCTAGTGATGTTGAGCATACTTTCATATGTCTATGGGCTCTCTGTATGTCTTCTTTGGAGAAGTGTTTCTTCAGGTCCTTTGCCCATTTTTTAATTGGGTTGTCTGTCTTCTTGGTGTTGAGTCGTATGAGTTCTTTATATATTTTGGAGATCAATCCCTTGTCTGAGATGTCATTGGCGAATATATTTTCCCATATGGTTGGTTTCCTTTTCATCTTGTTGATGTTTTCTTTAGCTTAGCAGAAACTTTTTAGTTTGATGTAGTCCCATTTGTTTATTCTTTTCTTTATATCCCTTGCCTTAGGAGATATATCAGTGAAAATGTTGCTACGTGGGATATCTGAAATTTTCCTGCCTATTTTTTCCTCTAGGACTTTTATGGTATCACGGCTTACATTTAAGTCTTTGATCCATTTTGAGTTTATTCTGGTGTATGGTGTGAGTTGGTGGTCTAGTTTCGTTTTTTTGCATGTCCCTGTCCAGTTCTCCCAACACCATTTGTTGAAGAGGCTCTTTTCACTCCATTTGATGTTCTTTCCCCCTTTGTCAAATATTAGTTGACCATATGAACCTGGGTTTATTTCTGGGCTCTCTATTCTGTTCCATTGATCTATATGTCTGTTTTTATGCCAGTACCAGACTGTTTTGATTACTGTGGCCTTGTAGTATAGTTTGATATCAGGTATTGTGATTCCTCCTACTGTGTTCTTCCTCAAAATTGCTGTGGCTTTTCGGGCTCTTTTTTGGTTCCATATAAATTTTTGAAGTATTTGTTCTAGGTCTGTGAAATATGTTGCTGGTATATAAATTGCTTTGGGTAGTATGTACATTTTAATGATGTTGATTCTTCCCATTCATGAGCATGGTATATGCTTCCATTTATATGTATCTTCTTTAATTTCTTTCTTCAGTGTTATGCAGTTTTCTGTGTACAGGTCTTTTACTTCTTTGGTTAAGTTTATTCATAGGTATTTTATTTTTCTTATTGCTATGGTAAATGGGATTTTTCTTTCAGTTTCTATCTCTGAGTTTTTATTGTTGGTGTATAAAAATGCTTTCGATTTCTTAATATTGACTTTGTATCCTGCTATTTTGCAGAATTCACTTATTAGGTTGAGTAGTTTTTTTGTGGAGTCTAAAGGATTTTCTATGTACACTATCATGCCATCTGCAAATAATGACAGTTTTACTTACTCTTTTCCAATTTGGATGCCTTTTATTTCTCTTTCTTGTCTGATTGCTGTGGCTAGAACTTCCAAGACTATGTTGAATAGGAGTGGAGAGAGCGGACATCCTTGTCTTGTTCCTGATCTCAGGGGGAATGCTCTCAGTTTTTGCCCATTGAGTATGATGTTGGCTTCAGGTTTCTCATATATGGCCTTTATTATGTTGAGGTATGCTCCCTCTATTCCCATTTTGCTGAGAGTTTTTATCATAAATGGGTGTTGTACTTTATCAAATGCTTTTTCCGCATCTATTGATATGATCATGTGGTTTTTGTCTTTCATTTGGTTTATGTGATGTATCACGTTTATTGATTTGCGAATATTAAACCATCCTTGCATGCCTGGGATGAATCCTACTTGATCGTGGTGTATGATCTTTCTAATGTGTTGCTGGATCCGGTTTGCCAATATTTTGTTGAGGATTTTAGCATCTATGTTCATCAGCGATATTGGCCTGTAGTTTTCTTTCTTTGTTGTGTCTTGACCTGGTTTTGGAATTAGGGTTATACTGGCTTCATAGAACGAGTTTGGGAGTCTTCCCTCTTCTTGTATCTTTTGGAATAGTCTGAGGAGGATAGGAGTTAGTTCTTTCCTAAATGTTTTGTAGAATTCACTTGTGAAGCCATTCGGTCCTGGGCTTTAGTGTGCTGGGAGTTTTTTGATTACTGCTTCAATTTCACTAGCTGTTATTGGTCTATTCAGACTTTCTGCTTCCTCCTGATTCGCTTTGGGAAGACTATAGTTTTCCAGGAATCTGTCCATTTCCTCTAGGTTGTCAAATTTCTTGCCATACAGTTTTTCGTAATAATTTCTTATAATTCTTTGTATTTCTGTTGTATCAGTTGTGATTTCTCCTCTTTCGTTTCTGATTTTATTTATTTGGGTCCCCTCTCTTTTTTTCTTGATGAGCCTGGCTAAAGGCTTGTCAATTTTGTTAATCTTTTCAAAGAACCAGCTCCTACTTTTGTTGATCTTTTGAATTGTTACTTTAGACTCTATGTCATTTAATTCTGCTCTGATCTTGATGATTTCCTTCCTTCTACTTGATCTGGGTTTTGATTGTTGTTCTTCCTCTAGTTCTTATGGCTGTAGGGTTAAATTTTTTATTAGAGATTCTTCTAGCTTTTTTAGATAAGCCTGTATTGCTATGAACTTTCCTCTCAGGACTGCTTTCGCTGTATCCCATAGGTTTTGGGTTGTTGTTTGTTCATTATCATTGGTTTCCAGGAACTTTTTGATTTCTTCCTTGATGTCATTGTTAACCCATTCATTATTTAATAGCATGTTATTCATTCTCCATGAGTTTGAATGTTTTTGAGTTTTTTCCTTGAGGTTGATTTCCAATTTTAAGCCATTGTGATCTGAGAAGATGCTTGATATAATTTCAATTTTCTTGAATTTCTTGAGGCTTGTTTTGTGTCCTACCATGTGGTCTATCTTTGAAAACGTTCCATGTGCACTTGAGAAATATGTATACTTTGCTTCTTTGGCGTGAAAACTTCTATATATATCGACTAAGTTCATTTGATCTAAAGTGTTGTTCAGTACCTCAATATCTTTGGTGTTTCTTTGCTTTGAAGATCTGTCCATTGTTGTCAATGGGGTGCTAAAATCCCCTACGATGAGTGTGTTGCTGTCTATATCTTTCTTGGAGTCTTTCAAAATTTTCCTTATATATTTGGGTGCTCCTAAGTTAGGTGCATATATATTTATAAGGGTTATAACTTCTTGATGGATTCTTCCCTTAAGTATTATGAAATGCCATTCTTTGTCTCTTTTTATGGACTTTGCTGTGAAATCTGTTTTGTCTGATATAAGTATTGCTACGCCGGCTTTTTTTTCATGTCCATTTGTTTGAAATACTTTTTTCCATCCCTTTACTTTCAGTCTGTGTAGATCTTTTGTTCTAAGGTGGGTCTTTTGTAGACAGCATATATGTGGGTCATTCTTTCTAATCCATTCAGCTACCCTATGTCTTTTAATTGGAGCATTTAATCCATTTATGTTTAAGGTTATTACTGATAAGTACTTACTTATTCATTGTCATTTTTCCCCTTTGTACTCGTGTTCTTCTCTGTCTCTCTCTGTTTCTTTATCTTCTTAGAGCAGACCCTTTAGCATCTCTTGCATTGCTGGTTTGGTGGAGATGTATTCTTTTAGTCTTCCTTTGTCTGAGAAACTCCTTATTTCGCCTTCCATTTTGAATGAGAGCCTTGCTGGGTAGAGTATTCTTGGTTGTAGGCCTTTGTTTTTCATTGCTTGGAATATTTTTTGCCATTCCCTTCTGGCTTGTAGTGTTTCTGCTGAGAAATCTGAGGATAGCCTTATTGGAGCTCCCTTGTATGTTATTAGTTGTTTCTCTCTTGCTGCTTTTAGGATTCTATTTTTGTATTTGAATGTTGCCATTTTAATTATGATGTGTCTTACGGTGGGCCTGTTGGGGTTCATCTTCATTGGGACCCTCTGTGCCTCCTGGATTTGTGTGACTCTTTCTCTCCTCATGTGAGGGAAGTTTTCTGTCATTAGTTTTTCAAAGAGGTTTTCTATCCCTTGCTCTTCTTCCTCTCCTTCTGGAATTCCAATGATACGGATATTGTTACGTTTCATGTTGTCCTGCAGCTGTCTTAGAACCTCTTCAGTCTTGTTCAGTCTTTTTTCATTTTGTTGCATTGTCTGGGAGTTTTTGTGTACGTTGTCCTCCAGCTCGCTGATCCGATCTTCTGCTTCCCCTAGCCTGCTTTTAATTCCTTCTACTTTGTTCTTCAATTCAGAGATCATATTCTTCATTTCCTCCCGGCTCTTATTGATAGTTTCCATGTCCTTTTTGATGCTGGTATAATTCTCAGTAAGCACCTTATTGTTCTTCTGGAGTTCACTGTAGTTTTTCTGGAGTTCTTTGTAGGTTCCGCTGAGCTCATTTAGCTTCTCCATAATCCATGTTTTAAATTCCGTATCTCATATTTTGCTCCCCTCTATTTCATTTAGCATTCTTTCTGGGGATTCTACCTTTCCTTTTGATGGGGGGTTGTTTCTCTGTCGCCCCATTTTTGTGATTCCTTTTGTTTGTTGGTTCTTTTTAGAATGATCTGTTCTTCCTGGATCTGCCTCTGGTAGAGTCAGATCATGTACCAGAGTGGCCCTATGCAGCCTGTTGGAGACTTCCAGTGATCTACTGCCTTTGTCTCTCTACTTTAGTTGTTGCTATACTCAATCTGTGGTTGGCCGTCAGTCTTAAGGACTGTGGGTGTGGCAACTTAATTCCTGTATGCAGGGCTTTTATTTCCCCTTAGTATGATGCCATTTGGAGGGGAATGGTCTGTCTGCTGTACTGGTGCTGGGTCAGCACTGGCTGGTCCTGGGAGGGGGTTAGTGTAGCTTCCATTTACTCCTCTGCCCTCCTGGATCTCCATCTGTGTTGTCCTTGATGATATTTCTTTAATCTGTCTGGTTGTATTTCAGCTACTTTTTGGTGGATCTTTTCCTCTGGTGAGTTGATTGAGAGTCGCTCTGTCCACCTTGTCTTGAGTTCTTTTGTGAAGGTGCTGCTAAAACATAATTACACAACCCAGGCAAGAAACCCACACCCTCCAAAGTCTCCCCCAAATACAATCCCACTCTAGGCTGCAAATTAGCCCGTGTTAATATACTTGTGGAGATACTGGGACTCTTATTTCGTAGGAGAAACAGAAAGGAGTTGTTTTAATTGAAGGAAGGGTAATTTTTGAGCTGAAAGTTGATAGAGTATTAATATTAGCAATTGGGATCAAGGTTATGTAAGAGAGCAATTAACACTTACACTGTATGTTTGAAAAGGAGGGGAGGGTTACAGTGTGGAGTGAGAAAGTGGAAGTGTATAGTATTAGGATTATATAATCGGTATATACTATATGATTAGCGTGGCAGGTAGGGTAGACACAACAGACATCCAGGTAGACAGACAGCCAGAAATTGAAAGAGAGGGCTGGGGAGGTTAGAAGGTAGGAAATAGATTGAGAGAGAATTTTTTAAGAATAAAAATACAGAGTAGAAAATAGCAAGACAGGAAGGGAGAGAGGAAAGAGAGAGAGAAAGTAGAGAAGAGAAGAATAGGAGAGAGAACGAAAGAAGAAGGGGAGGTAGAAGAGAGGGGACTGGATTAAAATTCTTTTTTAAATTATATATTATAAAAAAGATTAGGAGTTTAAAACGTGATATAAAGTTGCAAGATAGAGAGAAAGGGTGAATATATAGAGAGAGGAATAGGAGATAGGAAAGCAAGAGGATTTGGAAGGAAAAGAGCTCGGAGGAGAGAAGGAAATCAGGAGGAAGAGGAGATATTAGGGAAGGGAGGATTGAAGTTGAAGAGTTGACAAAAAATAGGATGAAGGAGAGAAATACAAGAGGTAGGGAAAGAAGTGAGGGGATGGGGTAGAAAAAGAGAAGGAGTAAGAATGGGTGAGTAAAGGGAGAGGGGGATAGATTAGAATTATAATTTGAATATTAAGAGATTAGAATATAAAGTGGAATAGGGAGAGAGAGAGAATATGTATAGGGAGAGAAGGAAAATAAGGACAAGAGATGAAAGAAAAACAAATGTAGACTGAAGGAGGACACAATAAAGAAATTTAATAAAGTTGAAGGTGCGTAGCGCAGAGAAAGGAGTGGGTGAGAAAGAGAGAGAACTTAAAATTATAAAATTAACTGAGAATAGGATGAAGGGGAGACATGCTAAGGGGAGAGAAGGGAGGGAAGAGAAGGGGAGAAAAAGAGAGAGAATAAGAAGGGACTGACGGTAGGGGTAGTTAGAGAGAGAGTGAAAGATAAAAGAATGAGGATTTTAACTCAATTCAACTTTTATGCAGTCTCTGGGTATTTTTCGTTTGTTTGTTTTTTGGTTTTTCCTTGCTTTCTTCCTGAGTCCGCTCCTATTCAAAATTGTATGAGTTTCAAATTTTTTTCTGGTTGCTCGGCTGGCTGTGGGAGGGTTCTGCTTGATTCTGGGATTGCTAGTCTTTTTTTCGTGGGCCTACCACTGCTCTGCTGTGAGCTGCGTTTAGTTGTCCCCTCCTAAGGCAGCCTCAGCCCTCCTCAGGCTTGTCCAGCTACTCCTTCCCTCTGTTGGTCCAGCCTGTGCCTGCCAGCAATCCCCACCCTGCCTCCAGTCCTGTCTCTATTCCCAGGCTACAGCTTCTGCTCTCTTCCCTGTCTATATGCCTGCGCACCCTATCTCTCTCCCTGTGTCAAGATCGTCCTTTTGTTCTGCAGGACTCTGGCACAGTCGGTCAAAGTGGCGGGCCCAGTGGCCCTTTCCTGCCCAGGGCCTCTCCCCTAGTCTGGAGCTTTGCAGTGGCTTTCCTGTGTGTGCTCTTCTCCTTGCCCCAAAACTTTCTCTATTCTGAGCTACAGCTTCCACTGGCTTCCCTGTCTATCGGCCTGCATGCTCTATCTTTCTTCCTGCCACAGCACCGTCCCTTTGTTCTGTGCGATTCTAGTGTGGTCGGTCAGCGCAGCACTCTCTTACCCCGGGGCTCTCTGCCAGTCTGGAGCTCCGCAGCAGCCCTTCCCTGCGGCCCCTTCTCCCTGCCCTAAAACCATCTCCCCTCCAGAACCTCCGCCTCCGCTCTCTTCCCTACTTACACACCCTGCCCGTCCTATTTCCCTCCTAGCCCCAGACCGGCCTTTTGTTCTGTGGGATTCTAGCGCGACTAAAGAGCAAACACTGTTTTCAAGAACGCAGTTCTCCCCCGGTCCGGGGTTCCGCAGCAGCTTTTCTGTGCTGCCCTTCTCCTTGCCCCAAAACTGCTCCTTTGTTCTGTAGGACCCTAGCGCTAGTGCTGGGCTCACCCGGAGTGCCGAGCTTTTGGTCGGAGGTTGCATCTGAGGATGTTTCCCTCTAGACCCAGATCACACAGTTTCTCCCAGCCCTGATTGTTCACTGTTCTCTCCCTCCTCTGGCTTTTTTCGCCAAATCCTCTCCCTAACTCCCTACAAGAATTCACTCCCGGCTAGTGAGCTCTCCGACTTGATACTGCAAACGCACGGAGTCTCGGAATGGCTCAGCCTGCAGTTTGTGATAAAACCCTCTACCCCGCTCCACGCTGCTCCCACGATCTCCTCCCCATTCACGTTATCAGACTTCCACACTCACCCAGTCACTCCTCTCCGCATTTGTTCCTGGATTGTCTCCTTAACAGGAGCGAGCTGAGAACACTGTCCCTACTCCGCGGCCATCTTGGTCCCCCCCAAAAAAGAGCCTTAATAGCCACAGCAATCTTGAGGAAGAACACAGTATGAGGAATCACAGTACCTGATATAAAACTATACTACAAGGTCACGGTAATCAAAACAGTATGGTACTAGCATAAGAACAGACATATAGATCAATGGAACAGAATCGAGAGCCCAGAAATAAACCCCAATATGTATGGTCAACTCGTCGTCGGCAGCTGTCCGTCTCGAGAGACGATGGCGTAGCTTCTTGAGAGTCTATCTGCAGCGCCGAGAATGGCTGTGCAGTCCGACTCGGGAGTGACAATCCCTGCCGCACTTGTTACAGGTGAAGGCAGATGGCTGTTGTTGCTGCTGTTGATGCTGCTTCCGCCTCGATCTTTTCTGGGCCGCCTCCTCGTTGCGCGCAGCCTCTGCGCGTGACGTGCCTTGCCTGACCGCGAGCCTCCAGGCTAGGCGGTCGTCTACTTGAACTTCCCATGTGTTGAGATTGATGGAGCATTGTGTCATGTCCTTTTTGCAGATGTCTTGAACCGCAGTTTTGGGCGCCCTGTCATCCTCTTGCCTTCTGCTAGCTCGCCGTAGAGGAGGTCTTTGGGGATACGGCCTGCATCCATTCTTTTGACATGGCCGAGCCACCTGAGGCGTCTCTCGCTAAGAACTGCATGCAAACTGCTCATATTGGCTCGCTTCAGCACCTCGGTGTTGGGGACCTTATCCTGCCAGGCGACATGCAGGACGTGTCGCAGGCACCTCATGTGGAAGCTGTTGAGTTTCCTTTCGTGCCTTGCGTAGGTGGTCCACATCTCGCTGCTATAGAGGAGAGTGCTGAGTACGCAGGCTTGGTAGATGCGCAGTCTGGTTTTCTCAGTGAGGCTGGAATTGTTCCACGCTCGCCGGTTCAGTCTGGCCATAACTGTGGCTGCCCTGGCGATTCTCCGGTTGACCTCCAAGTCGACTGACAGAGAGCTCGAGATGGTGGACCCGAGGTAAGTGAAGTCGTTGACAACCTCCAGGGTGTACCCGTCGATGGTGATGCATGGGGGAGTCCCCGTGCCTTGAGCCATAACATTCGTCTTCGTCAGGCTGATGGCTAGTCCGAACTCCTTGCATGCGTGGGAAAGGCAAGTGTCTAGCTGCTGGAGTCCCTCTTCGGAGTGTGATGTCAAAGCTGCGTCGTCGGCGAAGAGCATCTCACGGATGAGCACCTCTTTGACTTTGTTCTTGGCTCGTAGACGGGCCAGGTTGTAGAGCTTGCCATCGGATCTGGTGTGAATGAAGACACCCTCGCTGCAGTCCTTAAAGGCGTATTGGAGGAGCATGGAGAAGAAGATTCCGAACAGCGTAGGCGCGAGGACGCAGCCCTGCTTTACTCCGCTGCTGACTGGGAAGGCCTCAGAGGTTGCGCCGTTGTAGGACACCGTGCTGTGCATGTTGTCGTGAAAGGACATGACCACAGCAAGCAGATGTGGTGGACAGCCAATCTTCCGTAGCAAGCTGAAGAGACCGCTTCGACTGACCAGATCAAACGCCTTCGTAAGGTTGATAAAGGCGAGGTAGAGTGGTTTATGCTGCTCGTGACACTTCTCCTGCAGCTGGCGTAGGGAGAAGATCATGTCCACTGTTGATCGGCCAGCTCTGAAGCCACACTGGGACTCTGGGTAGACGCGGGAAGCAAGGGTCTGCAGGTGGGCAAGAGTGACCCGGGCGAATACTTTGCCGACAACGCTGAGGAGAGAGATGCCCCGGTAGTTGTTGCAGTCGCTGTGGTCTCCTTTGTTCTTGTACATGGTGATAATGTTGGCATCTCTCATATCCTGGGGGATGTAACCCTCCTTCCAGCAGCGACAGAGTAGATGGTGGAGCGGCTGTAGCAGGACTGGTTTCCCTCTCTTTAGGATTTCTGGAGGGATTCCATCGCTTCCTGGTGCTTTCCCGCAAGCGAGGCGGTCGATGGCTTTGCTGAGCTCTGCCGCAGTAGGTGGGGTGTCTAGCTCCTCCATGACTGGTAGGTCTGGGATGGCGTTAAGAGCAGTGTCTGTTACGGTGTTCTTCGTTGCGTACAGCTCGAGGTAGTGCTCGGTCCACCGCCGCATTTGCTGTTCCTGGTCAGTGATGACCTCACCTGTCTTGGACTTAAGGGGGGCGATCTTGGAGGGGATTGGGCCTGTTGCCTTCTTGATACCCTCATACATTCCTCGTGCGTTGCCTATATCGGCGGCTTCCTGAATGCTTCTGCACAGGTTTAGCCAATAGGTGTTGGCACAGTGGCGGGCGGTCTTCTGGACTTTGTTCCTGGCAGCCCGTAGAGCTTGAAGTGTACTGAGAGTGGGCGTGACCTTGTAAGCCAGTAGGGCCTTCCTCTTAGCCTCGATCACGGGTTCCATTTCTTCCCAGTGAGCCTCGTACCAGTCAGCGTTCTTCCGCTCTTTCTTCCCGTAAGCAATAATGGCGGAGTTGTATATGGCGTCGCGGAGACGTGGCCAATTGGATTCGATAATGTCATCTGCCGCCACTCCCTCGCCGAGTGCATCTTCCATCTTGTTGATGAATTGCTGGGTCTTAACTGGGTTGCTGGCACAACTGGTGTTGATGCGTGGGCAACCCTTCATCTTGGAGTGGTGCAACCTCTTCGGCATTATGCGCACCTTGCTTACCACGAGGGCATGGTCCGTGTCGCAGTCTGCACTGTGGTAGCTGCGGGTGAGGAGGGTGCTGCCAATATCCGTTCTTCTGGTGATGACGAGGTCAAGCTGGTGCCAGTGGCGGGAGCGGGGGTGCCTCCATGACACCTGGTGGATCTCTTTGCACTTGAAGAATGTGTTTGTCACGCACAGGCCGTGGTGACACGAAAGCTCAAGCAGTCGCTGACCATTCTCATTGATCTTTCCTCTCCCAAAGTTTCCAAGGCAGGTGGGCCAGGCCATGTGGTCGGCTCCTACTCTTGCGTTGAAGTCTCCAAGGAGATAAAGAGCGTTACTTCTGGGGATCTTGGATAACGCTTCGTCCAGTGCATGGTAGAACTGTTCTTTCTCTTCGATGGTGGCGCAGAGAGTTGGGGCGTACGCGCTAAGAATGCTGACTGGGCCGAAAGTTGTTGACAATTGGAGGGTAATCTCTCTGTGCCTCCTGTGGGTGGCTCTATGGAGTTAACAAGCGTGTTCTTCACAGCGAACCCAACACCGTGCTGTCTTGGTTGGTCCGGAGACTTCCCTTGCCAGTAGAAGGTGTAGTTGGTTTCTCTGATAGTTCCGTTGTCGGCCAACCGGGTCTCCTGTAGAGCCGCAATGTCGATGTTTAGTCGTGCCAGTTCCCTATCGATGACAGCGGTTTTCCTGGCACCCTTGATCCACGGAAGGTCTGCAGTAAGTCCGGGGCGCATGGTCCTGATGTTCCAGCTAGCGAGGCGAAGAGCCGGAGGCTTCTTTCTTGTTGTTTGCTTGGAAATAACTGGTGCGGGTGTTTTGTGGCCCACTTTTCGAGAGGCGCCTCTCTGATCCCCACGCACCCAGTGGGGCAGGCGAGCCATGGCGAGACGGCACCTAATTGGCTGGGGCTGCCCAGCTTGAGGCGGGCGGTAGCTGTCCAGTGAGGTGCGATGACCTCTCCCACCGTCAGAGGAGACCCCTGGGGCTCGTTTCCTTCGCCAATCGGATGAGCTTATAACCGGTATCTGTCTCCTCCCGTGTTGAGTCGACATCTTGCGATGACGCTGAAGTGTCCTCTCCAGTGAAACTGAAGCTACAGAGCCTGGGCAGGGTGATATGGAGGGTCTGCTGTTGCCCATGCAGCAGACCCTCCCTCTCTTCGCAGCTGAAGGGTCCAAGGGAAAGACAAAGTCAATACAGCTTGGCTTCAGGTGCGCCGCAGGAGTTGCCGGTGTTGACTACAATGTCAAACCGCCTTAGGGACTCCGGCTCCGGATTTTCTGTCGGGGTTTACTCCCTTAGCCTTTCCCCTGAAGAGGTATGCCGCAAGGTAGCGGAGGTTTTTTGGAGTCAGAGTTTTCCTTCTCTGATTTTAGAGATGTCCTTCCTCTTTCTTCCTTTAGAAAGCCAGATATTCACTAGTAATGTGGAGATTACTCAGGAACAACAAGGAACTGCAATCTGCAACCATGGCGAGCCCAGGGCAGTCCACTAAAACAAAAGAGAGAAAGCTAATATTTCAGAAAAAGGGAAGGAACATAAAATGGAGTGAGAAGAGCCTCTTTAACAAATGGTGCTGGGAGAACTGGACAGGGACTTGCAAAAAAAAAAAAAAAAAAAGAAACTAAACCACCAACTTACACCACACACAAGAATAAACTCAAGATGGATTAAAGACTTAAATGTAAGCGGTGACACCATAAATGTCCTAGAGGAAAACATAGGCAAGAAAATTTTAGATATCCCACGTAACAATATTTTCATGGATACATCTCTTAAGGCAAGAGAAATAAAGGAAAAAAGTAAACAAATGGTACTACATCAAACTAAAGAGTTTCTGCTCAGCAAAAGAAAACATCAGCAAGATGAAAAGGAAACAAACCATATTGAAAAACATATTTGCCAATGATATCTCAGACAGAGGACAGATCTCCAAAATATATGAAGAGATTTTATGACTCTACATCAAGAAAACAGACAGCCCAATTAAAAAAATGGGCAAAGGACCTGAACAAACACTTCTCTGAAGAGGACATACAGAAGGTCCATAAACACGTGGAAAAATGCTCAACACCACTAGCCATCAGAGAGATGCAAATAAAAACCACAATGAAATACCACTTTACACCAGTCAGAATGGTCATCATCAACAAACCAACAAACAACTCGTGCTGGTGAGGATGTGGAGAAATGGGAACCCTACTGTACTGTTCGTGGGAATGCAGACTGGTGCAGTCACTATGAAAAACAGTATGGAATTACCTCAAAAATCTGAAAATGGAAATGCCTTTTGAACCAGAGATTCCACTGCTAGGATTATAACCGAAAAATTCTAAAACCCTAATTCAAAAGAACTTATGCATCCCTATATTCATAACAGCGTTGTTTACAATAGCTAAGTGCTGGAAACAGCCTAAGTGCCCATCTGTAGATGACTGGATTAAAAAACAGTGGTATATTTACAAAATGGAATACTATGCAGCAGAGAGAAAGAAGGAACTCCTGCCATTTCCGACAACATGGATGGAACTAGAACAAATTATGCTTAGTGAAATAAGCCAGGCAAAGAAAGAAAAATACCATATTATATCACCTAATACAGGAACCTAAAGAACAATATAAACAAATGAACTAATAGGATAAGGAGCAGAATAACAGTCAATAGGGGGGAGGGGGAGAAGGAGGATAAGTAAGGGAAGAATTTAGTCAAGGAACATGTATAAATGACTCATGGACATGGACAATGGGAAGGGATTTGATTGTGGGAGAAGGGGTGGACTGGACAGGGAGCAATGGGGAAAAAATGGGACAACTGTAATTGAAAAACCAAAAAATAAAATTAAAAAAAAAAAACTTTACCTAACCAAAATTGGCAAAATTTGGGAGGACCTGTTTGATTTAATTAACTATCATCATGCTCTAAAGTCCATACATGTTGTTGCAAATGACAAAATGTCCTTATCTATTGGCTCAGTAATTTTATATGGTTTATATACCACAGTTTCTATACCCATTTATTCATTTATGAACACTTAGGTGGCTTCCATTTCTTAGCTATTGTAAATAATATTGCAATGAACATAGGTGTGCAGAGATCTTTTTGGGTTAATGTTTTCACTTCCTGTGGAAAAAAACTGAGAAGTGGAATTGGTAAATCATATGGTAATACTATGTTTAATTTTTTGAGGAAACTCCATACTGTTTTTCATAGTGTCTGCCCCAATTTACATTTCAACTAACAGCACACAAGTATTTCCTTTTCTTCGCATCCTTGACACACTTATGTAATATCTTTTTTTCAATATTTTATTTATTTCTAGAGAGAGGGGAATGAAGGGAGAAAGAGAAGGAGAGAAACATCGATGTATGAGAAAAATATGGATTGGTTGCCTCTTGCATGCCCCTATTTTGGGACCTGGCCTGCAGCCCAGGCATAACCCCTGACCAGGAATTGAACCACTGATCTATTGGTTTATAGGCCGACGCCCAATCCACGAAGCCACAGCAGCCAGGGCTATAATGTCTTTTTGATAGGAGCCATTCTAACATGTTTGAGGTGAAAACTCACTGATATAGTAATTTGCATTTCCCTGATGATGTCCATATTGACCATTAGTATGTCTTCTTTGGGAAAATGTCTATTCTGATCTTTTACCCATTTTTAATTAGATTATTTACTCTTTTCTTTTTTTGCTATTGGATTATTTGAATTCCTTGTACCATGTTATTAATCCCTTACAGACATGTGGTTTTGCATATATTCTATTTCATTCCATAGGTTGCTTTTTCAATTTATTTTTTCCTACGCTGTGTAGAAGATTTTTAGTTTGATGTTACCTTACTTATTTGAACTTTTAGTTGCCTGCTCTTTTTATATATTTTCCAAAACTCATTGCCAAGACCAATACCAAGGAGATTGTCCCTATGTTTTTTTTTTCTCCTGTGAGTTTTATGGTTTCAAGTCTTACATTTAAGTTTTTATCATTTCAATTTTTGAGACTGGTGTAAGGTATGTATCCAATTTCATGATTTTTTTGTGTGAGTTTCCAGTGTTCCCAGAACTATTTTTTGAAGAAACTATCACTTCTCCATTGTGGATTTGGAGTACTGTCAATGATTAGTTAACTGTGCATATGGGTTTATTTATGAGCTCTCTGTTCTGTTATTTTGATGTATGTGCCTGTTTTAATACTAGTTATCTTGCTTATTTTTGAGGTGTAAATTTTAATCCATAGCCCTCACAGGAGAGTGAGCTGTACCAATCCCTGGACTGCAGCACAAGCAATGAGTGTCATCTATCCATAATATAAATGAGCTATGTTGCAACAGGAACTCCTTTGAAGTTTGTTGTCAGGTTTTATTTGTGTTTATTGAGGAGTTAAATGATGCTTAGTGTGCATGGTTTAGGGATTTTTTATTTTTGTGTGTGAGAGTATAGTCAAAAGTTTTTTAAGGTTTGTTTCTATTGCTAGAATTCATCCCTGTTTTGTTTATGGTCTTTTCATTAAAATTTAGTTCCTGCATTATTTTATTTATTGTTTTCTTTGTTTGCTTTTTCAGGTTTGTTTTCTGTGAGGGTTTTGTGTAAAGAAATTGTTGTATTTTTCCTTTTTTTGCATTCTTTTACTGCTCTCTTGATTGGTGTTTTTTTTAATGTGTGTTATTTAGGATTTCAGAAGTATTTAAAATTTTTTATTGTTTGCACTGAGATTTTGGTGTGTATTCTCTTTTAGTTTGTTTTATTATCTGCATTTTTATTTGTATGTGTTGATTTGTCTGCATGTTTGCTTTCAAGTATGCAATGTTGCTGCTTCTTCTCTTACTACAGATCTTTGTCTCTGACCAGATAATGCCAAGCTGAAGCTCACTTGGTGGTATAAGGAAGGATCAAGGTGTGAAGAAAAAGATAACTCTATCCAACACTGTTCCAACCAAGCTCTATCAGGTCTGCAATGTCTCAATATGATAAGTGAGTTGTGTGTTCCTTTCTACCACTATAAATGGACCTGGAGAACATTTTTCTAAGTGAAATGTGCCAGTCAGAGAAAGACAAATACCATATGATTTCACTCATATGTGGAAACTAATGAAAAAATCTGAACTATTATAACAAACAAAATAGAGACAGATTCATAGGTAGAGAGCAGGATGATAGCTAAGGTGGGGGGGAAGTTAGGGGATGCAAGGGTTGAGCAAAAAGAGAAAAAGACTCATGCACATGGACAACAATATGGGGGCAGAAGGGGACTAAATGGTAATTGGAAAAATAAATGAAGAAAAAAACTGATTTGGGAGAAATGTAAACTTAGTTTGTCATGTTCCAACTGTATTTAAATGAAAACAAGTAGAAAGATATAGGCAAATATTCTAAGTTCCATAACAAGGGAAAAAGGAAAGGAGAAAGGCTTATTTTCTCTAAGTTCTCAAATCTGTCCTATTAGATGTGCAGTGGTTGAGAGAAATAAAAAGGAAAAAAGAGAGAAGGAGCATAATTATAGTTTTCCAGGCCTTTTGGGTATATTCTGATGATCCCTCATTGACTGAGAGTGTTGACTGAATTAGTAGTGATGGAGGGTTGTTGGGGTTTCTACAGGGTCAACATCTACAGCTACACTGTGTGCAGTGCTCCATTTCAGGATGTTGCATCCATGTGTCTAACATTATGATTGGCATATCTTAGGGTGAGGTAATGCACAACAGGTTTCTGGCTCTGGGATAGGATATATTGGTTATTTGCACACAAGTGTCATTTCCTGAAACTTGGAACCACCCACTTAATCCTGGTTCAACTCATTGGACTTTTTAAAGAACCTCCTAAAACCTGATGAAAAAGGGTCTCAGGAAAAATCTCATCTTTAGGTTCTCCAGGGCTTTATACCACATTTATAGAAGATCAGGGTAACCACCTTCAGCTATGCTGTGTCCAGTGCCCTACTCAGGAAGGCATCATTCACATAGATTGATATATGAATGGCACCTTTCTGAGTAGAACAATGTGCCGTATGGACAACATTAATGGTAGCATTGGAAATGGTTGTGGAGCTTTAGTCAGAGAGCTGCATTCCACTGAGCCCTGGTACACAACCTTTAGTAATGGGCCACCTCTCAATATTCTCTGAAACATCTATTCAGAGACCTGATTCAGAATTTGAGGGTCCCTGGGAAAAATATTTCATTTAGGTTCTCTGGGTATTTATAGATAGCTTTTTGTCCAAAAAGGTCTGACCACTTTGGTTAAGAAAATGAACCTCCTACTCCTGTCCTTCTTAGTCTTTTCCTTATTTTTATTTTATATTTAAAAAAAAATTTTTCTATTATTTTTTGGTTTTTCAATTACACTTGTCCCATTTTTCCCCATTGCTCCCCCCAACCCAGCCCATCCCTTCTCCCGCAATCATATCCCTCCCCGTTGCCCATGTCCATGAGTCTTTTATACACATTCTTTGACTAAGCCCTTCCCTTACTTATCGTCCCTCTCTCCCTCCCCCCTCCCCCTTATCAACTGCTATTCTGCTCTTTGTTCTATTTAGTTCTTTTGTTTGTGTTCTTTAGTTTCCTGTATTAGGTGATATCATACGGCATTTTTATTTCTTTGCCTGGCTTATTTCACTAAGCATAATTCTCTCTAGTTCCATCCATGTTGTCGCAAATGGCCAGGAGTTCCTTCTTTCTTTCTGCTACATAGTATTCCATTGTGTAAATGTACCACAGTTTTTTTAATCCACTCACCTACAGATGGGCATTTAGGCTGTTTCCAGTACTTAGCTATTGTAAACAGATCTGCTATGAACATACGGGTGCATAAATTCTTTTGAATTACGGTTTTAGAATTTTTCGGGTATAAACCTAGCAGTGGAATGGCTGATTCAAAAGGCAGTGCCATTTTTAGTTTTTCGAGGTAATTCCATACTTTTCTCCATAGCAGCTGCACCAGTCTGCATTCCCACCAACAGTGCAGTAGGGTTCCCGTTTGTCCACATCCTCGCCAGCAATTGTTGTTTGTTGATTTGTTGATGATGCCCATTCTGACTGGTGTAAAATGGTATCTCATTGTGGTTTTTATTTGCATCTCCCTGATGGCTAATGATGTTGAGCATTTTTTCATGTGTCTATGGACCTTCTGTACGTCCTCTTCGGAGAAGTGTTTGTTCAGGTCCTTTGCCCATTTTTTAATTGGGTTGTTTGTTTTCTTGATGTTGAGTCATATAAGCTCTTTATGTATTTTGGAAATCAGTCCCCTGTCTGTGATGTCATTGGCAAATATGTTTTCGCATATGGTTGGTTCCCTTTTCATCTTACTGATGTTTTCTTTTGCTGAGCGGAAACTCTTTAGTTTGGTGTAATCCCATTTATTTATTTTTTCCTTTATTTCTCTTGCCTTAGGGGATGTATCCGTTAAGAAATTGTTACGTGAGATATCTGATATTTTCTTGCCTATGTTTTCCTCTAGGACTTTTACGGTGTCACGGCTTACATTTAAGTCTTTAATCCATCTTGAGTTTATTCTTGTGTGTGGTGTAAGTTGGTGGTCTAGTTTCATTTTTTTGCAGGTCCCTATCCAGTCCTCCCAGCACCATTTGTTAAAGAGGCTCTTCTCACTCCATTTTATGTTCCTTCCTCCTTTATCAATTATTAGTTGACCATAGAGGCCTGGGTTTATTTCTGGACTCTCTATTCTGTTCCACTGATCTATATGTCAGTTCTTATGCCAGTACCAGACTGTTTTGATTACAGTGGCTTTGTAGTATTGTTTGATATCTGGTGTTGTGATTCCTCCTGCTGTGTTCTTCTGTCTCAAGATTGCTTTTGCTATTCGGGGTCTTTTTTGGTTCCATATGAATTTATGGAGTATTTGTTCTAGGTCTGTGAAATATGTCATTGGTATTTTTATAGGAATTGCATTGAATCTGTTAATTACTTTGGATAGTATGGCCATTTTGATGATGTTTATTCTTCCCATCCAATAAATGCTTCCATTTATTTGTATCTTCCTTAATTACTTTCTTCAATGTTATGTAATTTTCAGAGTACAGGTCTTTTATCTCTTGGGTTAAGTTTATTCCTAGGTACTTTATTTTCCTTGTTGCTATAGTAAATGGTATTTTCTTTTTTGTCTCTGTTTCTGATATTTTATTGTTGATGTAGAGAAGTGCCTTAGATTTCTGTATATTTATTTCGTACCCTGCGATTTTGCCAAATTCACTTATTATATCGAGTAGTCTTTTAGTGGAGTTTATAGGATTTTCTAGGTATACTATCATGTCATCTGCATATAATAAAAGTTTTACTTCCTCTTTCCCAGTTTGGATGCCTTTTATTTCTTTGTCTTGTCTGATTGCTGTGGCTAGGACTTCCAACACTATGTTGAAAAGGAGTGGAGAGAGTGGACAACCTTGTCTAGTTCCTGAGTTCAGGTGGAATGCTTTCAGTTTTTGTCCATTGAGTATGATGTTGGCCTCAGACTTCTCATATATAGACTTAATGATGTTAAGGTATGCTCCCTCTGTTCCCATTTTGCTGAGTGTTTTCATCATAAATGGGTGTTGTACTATATCAAATGCCTTTTCAGCATCTATTGATATGATCATGTGATTTTTGTCTTTCATTTTGTTTAGGTGATGTATTATATTTATTGATTTGCGAATATTAAACCATCCTTGCATCCCTGGAATGAAGCCCACTTGATCATGATGTGTGATCTATTTTATGTATTGCTGGATCCTGTTTGCCAATATTTTATTGAGAATTTTAGCATCTATGTTCATCAGTGATATTGGCCTGTAATTTTCTTTCTTTGTTGTGTCTTGACCTGGTTTGGGGATTAGGATAATACTGGCTTCATAGAAAGAGTTTGGGATTTTCCCCTCTTCTTGGATTTTTTGGAACAGTTTGAGGAGGATAGGAGTGAGTTCTTCCCTGAATGTTTTGTAGAATTCGCCTGTGAAGCCATCCGGTCCTGGGCTTTTGTGTGCAGGGAGATTTTGGATTACAGTTTCAATTTCCTTCTTTGTTATTGGTCTGTTGAGACTTTCCACTTCTTCTTGATTCAGTTTTGGAAGGTAGAATGTTTCTAGAAATTTGTCCATTTTTTCTAGATTGTCAAATTTCTTGCCGTACAGTTGTCTATAGTAATATCTAACTATCATTTGTATTTCTGTGGTATCAGTCGTGATTTCTCCTCTTTCGTTTCTGATTTTGTTTATTAGGTTCTTCTATCTTTTTTTCTTCATGAGTCTGGCTAGATTCCTGTCGATTTTGTTTATTTTTTAGAAGAACCAGCTCCTAGTTTTGTTGATCTTTTGGATTGTTTGTTTAGTCTCTATTTCATTCAGTTCTGTTCTGATCTTGATGATTTCATTCCTTCTTCTTGCCCTCGGCTTTGTTTGTTGTTTTTGTTCTAGTTCTTGTAGCATTGTGGTTAGGTTTTTTATTTGAGATTCTTCTAGCCTTTTCAGATATGCCTGTATTGCTATAAACTTCCCTCTCAGGTCTGCTTTTGCTGTGTCCCACAGATTTTGGGTTGTTGTGTGTTCATTATCATTAGTTTCTAGAAATTTCTTGATTTCTTCTTTGATGTCATTGTTAACCCATTCATTATTTAATAGCATGTTATTCAACCTCCATGAGTTTGGGTGTCTTTGATTTTTTTCTCTGAGGTTGATTTCTAGTTTCAAGGCATTGTGATCTGAAAAGATGCTTGATATGATTTCAATTTTCTTGAATTTGTTGAGGCTTGTTTTGTGACCTATCATGTGGTCTATCTTTGAAAATGTCCCATGTGCACTTGAAAAGAATGTATATTTTGCTTCTTTGGGGTGAAAAGTTCTATATATATCAGTTAGATCCATGTGGTTTAGTGTGTTGTTCAATGCCTGTATATCCTTGGTGTTTCTTTGCTTGGATGATCTGTCTATTGTTGATGATGGAGTGTTGAAGTCCCCTACTATGAGTGTGTTGTTGTTGATATCCTTTTTGTGGTCTTCTAGTATTTGCTTTATGTATTTGGGTGCTCCTATGTTGGGTGCATATATGTTTATCAAAGTCATATCTTCTTGATGGATTGTTCCTTTAAGTATGATGAAATGTCCTTCTTTGTCTCTTTTTATTGCCCTTGCTTTGAAATCCGTTTTGTCTGATATGAGGACTGCTACCCCGGCTTTTTTTTTCTATTCCTTTTGCTTGGAATATTTTTTTATATCCCTTTACTTTCAGTCTGTGTAAATCTTTTGTTTTGAGGTGTGTTTCTTGTAGAGAGCAAATATGTGGGTCCTGTTTTCTTATCCATTCCATTACCCTATGTGTTTTAATTGGAGCATTTAATCCATTTACATTTAAGGTTATTATTGACGTGTATTTATTCATTGCCCTTTGTACCTCTGTTCCTCTCCTCTCTTGTTCTTTTCTTCTATTTTCTTTCTTTCTTTTTTTTTTTTTTTTTTTTTTTTTTTTTTAGCATCTCTTGCGATGCTAGTTTTGTGGAGATGTATTCTTTCAGTCTTCCTTTCTCTGAGAAACTCCTTATTTCACCTTCTATTTTGAATGAGAGCCTTGCTGGGTAGAATATTCTTGGTTGTAGGCCTTTGTTTTTCATTGCTTGAAATATTTTTGACCATTCCCTTCTGGCTTGAAATGTTTCTGTTGAGAAATTGGTTGATAGCCTTATCGGAGCTCCCTTGCATGTTATTTTCTTTTTTCTCTTGTTGCTTTTAGGATTCTCTCTTTGTCTTGAAATGTTGCCATTTTAATTATGATGTGCCTTGGAGTTATTTGGAGGGTTCCTCTTCATTGGAACTCTCTGTGCTTCCTGAAGTTGTATAATTTTTTCTCTCATCAGGTTCGGAAAATTTTCTGTCACTATTTCTCCTAGCAGTTTTTCAATTCCATGCTCCTTTTCTTCTCCCTCTCGTATTCCGATGATCCTGATATTATTTCTTCCCATGCTCTCCTGTAATTCCCTTACATCTTGTTCATATTTTTTCAATCTTTTTTCATTTTGCTGTATTGTCTGGGAGTTTTTCTCTACATTATCTTCTAACTCACTAATGCGATCCTCTGCTTTGTTTAGTCTGCTTTTGATGGATTCTACTGTGTTTTTCAGTTCAGAGATTGCATTCTGAAGTTCTTCCTGGTTCTTGTTAACAGTTTCTATGTCTTTTTTTATGCTGGTGTAGTTCTCTGCAAGTTCCCTGTAATTTTATCGGAGCTGCTGGTAACTTCCTTGGAGGTTGTCATAGTTGATTTTAAGGATGTCGAGTGTATTGAGCTTCTTTAAGACCATTGTTTTCAATTCCATGTCTGACATTTGGGCTATGTCTATTTCATCTATCTCTCTTTCTGAGGATTCCTCTTTTCTCTTCATTGAGGGGTTATTTTTACGTCTTACCATGTTGGATTCTTTTTGTTTTTATTTATTTATTTATTTATTTGGTTTTGGGGGGGGTGGTCTGCTTTGACTTCCCTCCTTTGTGGTGTGAGATTCTTTATCAGAGATCTGGGGGTTTCAGTGGTTTAGTCTCTTTGATATCCTGAGCCTGATGTTCTTGAGTTACCCTTTATGTCGTTTGTTTATGCTGTTTGGTTATATTTCAGATGTTCTTTGGTAGGATCTTCCTTCTGGCTAGTTGGTTGAGAGTCACTCTATCCACTTTGTCTTGAGTTCTTTTGTGGATATGCTGTTAAAAACATAAACACACAGCCCAGGCAGGAGATCCACACCCTCAAAAAGTATCCCCCACTCTCTATCCCGCTATCGTCAGCCAACGAGCCTGTATTAATATAAATGTAAAGAGATTAGAGCTTTTATACTATAAGAAGAATAGATAAGAGTTGTTTTGGGGGTGGAAAAATTTAATTTTTGATAGAGGGGGTGATAGATTAATAATAGTTGAGACTGTGCAAACCAGTAGGTAATATTTACATTGTATGTTAATAAAAATAGAAGAAAAGGATGGAAAAATGCATAATATACTAAGAAAGTGGGATTGTATTGTATTGGGTTTATATAGTAATTGTATTCTATTATTTAGAGTGATAGGGGAGCTAAACTAGACACACAAACAAATAAACAATGATTAAAGAGAAAGGATGAGAAGGAGAGGTTATATGCAACACGTTAGAGATAAAGTTTGTTTTTCTTTTTGGAAGGGGAGGAAACCCCCCCCCCAAAAAAAAAAACCAAGAAAAGAGAAGAAAGAAAAGAAGAAATAAAGAAAGAAAGAAAAGAGAGAATAAAGATGAAAGAAAGAAAGAAGAAAGAGAGAGAGAAAAAAAAAGGATGTTTTTACTCTGTTTAGCCTTTGGTGTGTCGCCTTCTTTTTCTGCGTCCACAGCTGGTCTAGTGTGGTGCTTCAGAAGTTCTTGTTTCTTGCAGCACTGGTGTGCGCCCGCGATTGCCGCAATGGTGCGCGCCCACGGTTGCCGGCACGGCGCGCTCCCTTGCTGCCCGCTGGAGCCAGTTGAGGTGTCCTTGCGCGCGAGCCCCTGCACGGGCAGGGCGGCCCGATAGTTTGCCCCGCGGTTGGCACCTATTGTTGCCGGGCTGAGGTGTTTCAGCGTTCGCCTAGTCCATTTTTTAATCTGTATTGCATGTTCCCACTATACTCCTCTTCCCCCAAGCAATCCCCACACTGTTGTCCATGACTATGAGTCTTTTTTTCTTTTTGTTCAATTCCTCCACACACCCCCTCACTAGCTGTCATCCTCCTTTTTTTTTTTTTAATCGGAAAAACTCAATTTAATGGACGTTCTAGGAAATCCCTGACCAGTACTCTTCAAAAATGTAAAAGTCATGAAAAACAACAACAAAAAGACTGGGAAATTTTACTGATCAGAGGAACAGGAAAAGGAAGTTAGTGGGAAAAGTAATGAAATTCAAATAACATCTATAGTTTTTCTAATGTTACTGTGTCACTGTTAATTTCTTATTTTTTACTAATCGTCGTCGGCAGCCGTCCGTCTCGAGAGACGATGGTGTAGCTTCTTAAGAGTCTATCTGCACCGCCGAGAATGGCTGTGCAGTCCGACTCGGGAGTGACACGGTATCTGTCTCCTCCCGTGTTGAATCGACATCTTGCGATGACGCTGGAGTGTCCTCTCCAGTGAAGCTGAAGCTACAGATCCTGGGCAGGGTGATATGGAGGGTCTGCTGTTGCCCATGCAGCAGACCCCCCCCTCTCTTCGCAGCTGAAGGGTCCAAGGGAAAGACGGAGTCAATACAGCTTGGCTTCAGGTGCGCCGCAGGAGTTGCCGGTGTTGACTACAACGTCAAACCGCCTTAGGGATTCCGGCTCCTGATTTTCTGTCGGGGTTTACTCCCTTAGCCTTTCCCCTGAAGAGGTATGCCGCAAGGCAGCAGAGGTTTTTTGGAGTCAGAGTTTTCCTTCTCTGATGTGCCCTGACTGGAAGATCGAACCAGCGACACTTAGCTCGCAGGCCGACGCTCAATCCACTGAGCCAAACCAGCCAGGGAAATTTTTTACTAATATACCATGGTTATTTAAGATAGTAATCTTATTTGAAGTTGGGTAATGGGTATATGAGAATTCTATGCACTAGATTTACAACTTTCCATAAATCTAAAATTATTCCAAAATCAATGTAAGAAAAACAAAGAAATAAAAACTAAAACGTATGCATCCAAGTTTGCGTCTGTCTGGTATGTAAAACAACGAAGTTGTACTTTTCAACTTAACAACATCAGAAAGTTATGTGAACACCGAACTTAATTTTTTCAACACCTTAGACATCTAAGGTTAAAGAACTATTAAGTAGTCTTATTTTAAGAAAGATGGTCTTCTCCAATGAGAATTGGGGTGTAGAGATTGGCTTTCCAGTGACAGAGTGAAGTATTTGTACTGGCCAAGGAACACACAAAAGCAGTCTCCTGCTCGAAAATGGGCAGGGACCTGGAGAGAGATCCCTATGTGGCTTAGGTGTGATGGATGTCAGAGATAAATGAGTAAAGCAGGACCACTGAGAAAAATCCTCTGAACCCTAGACTTTGCCTTAAGAACAAAACATGCTAGAGTAACTTAAAGCCTAATTGTAATTTAAGCTAACCATCACCACAATAAAACCTAATCCCATGTTAATAACTGACAAGATTGACTAAAGTACTCCCATTACATAAGAGAAAGTGGAGTGTTTCATTCTATAGTGTTCTACACATAATATTTAGAATCAAATACAAATTTTAAAACACACACACAAAAGAAGTCCAGGAAACGTAGTACTAAAAGATTAAATTAATAAAGCCACATTCAGAGATGATTCAGATACTAAAACTATCAGACTTGGACTTTACCATAACTATGATTAACGTACTTAAGCATTTAATGGAAAAGTTAGACATATTGCATGAGGAGATGGAGAATTTTGACATAAAGATAGACACTATAAGAAAGGTTAAATGAAACGCTACTAAAAATAAGGAAAGAATAACGAACTACTTTGAGAAATATTTTCTTTGATGGGTCCACAATGACCTCAAAGCCATGAAAAAGCAGAAACCTGTGTGTCAGGCTGCCTTTGCTCTGAGAAACCTCCCAGAAAACAGTCTAGAATTTTACACCATGTTTATTGAAAGCAGGAAGGGAGGGAAAAGAATTAGAGGTAAGAATAAAACTTCCAGTCCAACTCAAGAGCTTGTAGGAACAAGGAGCGAGAAAAAAAAAAAAAGAAGAGAAGAGAAGAGAGAAGAAAGGAAAAGAGAAGAATCTCAGTTCATCTCAAGAGCCTGTGGGAGTCCCCTGCCTATGGGCCTGCAGGCGCCAGCTCCACACCTTTCTGAGCATACATTTTGGTTAGGGTAAGTTTACCCATCAACACATTCAATGGATTATTTACATCTCCCCGCTTTTCCCCAGTCAATATGTCATGCTAGGCCCATCAACATTTCTTTTGGGAATGAGCAAAGTCCATTTTTATTTCTTACGGGAGAAGCTGGGACCAGGTTAATTTGCATATGTCAAAAGTCCAGGTAGGCGGTCCAGCCACCTCCATATTTTGACAATGAAAGAACAGAGAGTGTAGGCAGCACAGATGCCCCAAAGGAACTGGGCTGGAGGGAGGAGCCTTTGAGATGAGATGAGCCACTGTGCACGAAGCTCGCACAGCCACAGTAGAAGCAGTGGTGGAAGCAGCACTTTCTCCTGCTGGTCAGGCAGACTGGACTGCTATATTCTGACACTGCGAAGGCTTGAATGAGAGCTGAATGGATGGGGAGCAATTGGATTGGGCTGCCACCTTGCCCTGGTCAGTGTGCACTGCCTTTCACAAGAAGGTGTCATTCATGTAGACTAAAATATGAACGGCGCCTTTTTGTGAAGAGTAACGTACAACATGTAGGGCATAAGTGGTGACACTGGAGATGGGTTTGTGGCTACAAGCACAAAAATGCTTTCTGTTTTGATTTTTTGAGCCCAAGCACCCACTCTTCAATGCTGGGATACCTTCCTCAAGGAACATCTCTTGCTTCCTAATAGAATATACACAGGAATGGTGCTGGGAGAACTGGACAGGGACATGCAAAAAAATGAAACTAGACCACCAACTTACACCACACATGAGAATAAACTCAAGATGGATTAAAGACTTAAATGTAAGCCATGATACCATAAAAGTCGTAGAGGAAAACATAGGCAGGAAAATTTCAGATATCACATGTAACAATATCTTCACAGATACATCTCCTGAGGCAAGAGAAATAAAGGAAAAATAAACAAATGGGACTACATCAAACTAAAATGTTTCTGCTCATCAAAAGAAAACATCAGCAAGATGAAAAGGAAACCAACCATATGGGAAAACATATTTGCCAATGATATCACAGACAGGGGACTGATCACCAAAATATATAAAGAGCTTATACAACTCAACATCAAGAAGACAAACAACCCAATTAAAAAATGGGCAAAGGACCTGAACAAACACTTCTCCGAAGAGGACATACAGAAGGTCCATAGACACATGAAAAAATGCTCAACATCATTGGCCATCAGAGAGATGCAAGTAAAAACCACAATGAGATACCACCTTACACCTGTCAGAATGGCCATCATCAACAAATCAACAAACAACAAATGCTGGCGAGGATGTGGAGAAACAGGAACCCTACTGCACTCCTGGTGGGAATGCAGACTGGTGCAGCCGCTATGGAAAACAATATGGAATTACCTCAAAAAACTAAAGATGGAACTGCCATTTGAACCAGTGATTCCACTGCTAGGATTATACCCGAAAAATCCTAAAACCCTAATTCAAATAAACCTATGCACCCCTATGTTTATAGCAGCCCTGTTTATAATAGCTAAGTGCTGGAAACAGCCTAAGTGCCCATCTCTAGATGAGTGGATCAAAAAACAGTGGTACATTTACACAATGGAATAGTATGTAGCAGAAAGAAAGAAGGAACTCCTGCCATTTGCGACAACATGGATGGAACTAGAGAGAATTATGCTTAGTGAAATAAGCCAGGCAAAGAAAGCAAAATACCGTATGATATCACCTAATACAGGAAACTAAAGAGCAATGCGGACAAATGAACTAAATAGGCAAAGACTAGAATAGTAGTCAGTAGGGGGGAGGGGCGAGGGAGAGAAGGGGTATAAGTAAGGGAAGGGTCTAGTCAAGGAACGTGTATGAATGACTCATGGATATGGACAATGCGGAGGGATATAATTGTGGGAGAAGGGATGGGCTGGGAGGGGGGAGCAATGGGGGAAAAATGGGACAACTGTAATTGAATAACCAAAAAATAAAATAAAAATAAATAAAAAAGAATATACACAGGAACTTTTGGGCTCCTGGGAAAACACTTCTACTTACATTCTTCAAGAATTCATATACTTTTGCACATGACGTGAGAAAAAACATTGTATTGAGAGCACAGCCATTTTCCTTTGTCAGCTTAGACTTCTTCCTCTATATTGCCAAATCCCCTAAACTTTTTTTCACTTACCAACTTATCTTCACTTGCAAGACTTTCATTTTAGAGTTCCCCAAATATTCTCCTGCCTCTCAGATTCCTCTACTGCTTAAAGCCTAAAGTTTATTTTCCTCAGAGACTGAAACATTTTACTTTTTCCAGTTTTATTGAAGTATGATTGAAAAGTTAAAAATCTCTATATTTAAGTTGGGTATGATTTAATATACATTGTGAAGTGATTACTACAACCAAATTAATTAATGCACCTATCAACTCATAGTTAACCATTTTTCTTTATCCTCATCAGAGTACTTTTATTCCATTGCTTTTAGAGAGGAAGGGAGAGAGAGAAGCATCAATTGGTTGCCTCCCATATGCACCTGGACCAGGCATGTAGCTTCCTGGAAACGGGATTGAACCTGCAACCTAGGTAGGTGCCCTGACTAGGAATCACAACTGCAACTTTTCAGTTGCAGGGCAACCCTCCAATCAACTGAGCTACACTGATCAGTGATTACCCTGTTTGTGATGACAACACTTAATAGTTACTCTCTTAGCAACTTTTAAGTGTATAATACAGTATTGTTAACTATAATCACCATTCTGTATACTATTTATCTAGTTATTCCTCTTATAATTGGAAGTTTGTACACTTTGACCAGCATCTCCCTAATTTGCCCCACTTCCAGCTTTCCAAACTACCATTCTATTCTGTTTCTGAGTTCAACTTTTTAGATTACATTCTAAGTTAAACCATAGAGTTTTTTTTTTTTTTTCTCTGTCTGTCTTATTTCACTACTATGTGTGTTTGGGAAGTAGGTTGCAAATTTTATATCCCTGTTTTGGAAAATGGCAGATATCTTTATGTGCCCTCATAGGTGTTCTCCCTTTAATAATATCAGGGTGTTATGGATTACATATTTTTGCAGTTTTGTGGCTGAAGTTCCAGCAATATATGCCTAAGAGTACCCCAGCACTTGGGGGAATTTAGGTTTTTAAACAAGAGGATAGAACTTCTTTGTTTTTCCTTCTTAACATAGTTGATAGTGTACAACCTAAGTCTCCCACTTACAGTGTTCACATGCTTTCTTTCTTCACGGTGAGGGTTTCCTGGGGCATTGTATCCTAAATATCTTTAATATATGCTACATTTTGTGATCAGACTCATTTGGAGTTTGTCCTGATAATTTTTTTTTTTTGTTAAAGAATTAATTTCTTTAGAGGAAATTCAGTTGACCTGAGTTTAACATTCCTTTTTATTGTTTTTATTAATTCAAGTATAATTTTTGCCATCTCCAGAGGTGTTCCCATTTGTTATTTGGCCTTAAACAACAGAAATTTATTTTTTCATGTTTTAGAGGCCAAAAGTTAGAAGTTCAAGATCAAGCTGCCAGTATAATTAGTTTCTGGAAAAACATTTCTGTCTTGCCGACTCTCACTGTGTAAGTGACATGGTCTTTCTGTAGTGTGTGCACTTGGATAGAGTGGTGAGCAACCTCTCTAGTGTCATTTCTTACAAGGAGATTTAGCAAAAATCCCATTATTAAAGCCAAGCCCCACCCTCCTGAGCTCCTCTAAATCTAATTATCTCCCAAAATCCCCATCTCCAAATACCATCACATTGAGTGTTAAGTTTCAACATATGAATTTTGGGAGGCACACTTCAGTCATGCATTTCTGTGTTTTATTTTCTGTGGTGTATTTAAAATAATTTCGCATGTTTCTCAGTGATTAGTATGCCCCTGTGCTTGTACTTAATTTGAAGTTTGTTTTATCTTATGTGAGAAATTTAATTGGCACTGATTGTTTTGTTTTCCCTACATTTGTGACTACATGTATATCTATCTGTGTGAGGTTTTAAGTGCATGTATGCAAGTGTGTTTTGTGTTTTTCGTACACCTTGTGTGATATTTGTTTTTTATGCTCTTCTTGTAGTTTATTGGGTCATATTTTCTTCTAAAAATCTTCTGAACAGCAAACAAACAAAATGAAAATGCAACCTATGGAATGGGGGAAATATTTGCAAAACATACTTTTTCCAAAGAAGACATACAAATGATCAACAGGTACATGGAAAACCTGCTCACTCTCACAAATAGTTAGATAAATGAAAATCAAAACCTCACTCCTGTTAAAATGACTATTCTCATGACAACAAGAAGAACAAGTGCTGACCAGGATGCGGAGAAAAAAGAACCATTCTGCAATGTTGGTGAGAATGCAGATTGATGGGGCCACTATGGAAAAGAGTATGAAGGGTTCTCAGAAAACTAAAAAAAGTTTACAAGGGTTATATACTCTTGGTGGACTACTCCCTTAAGTATTATGTAGTTCCTTTATTTGCCTCTTTTAATGGCTTTGGTTTTGATGTCTATATTTTTCTAAGTATTTTTACCTCAGCTTTTTGTCATATCCCTTTGCTTGCAATATTTTGTCCATCCCTTCAGTTATGGCCTGTGTATGTCTTTTGTTCTGAGGTGGGTCTCTTATAGACAGCATATATGTAGGTCATGTTTCCTTATCCATTCAGCTACCCTGTATCTTTTGATTGGAGCATTTAATTCATTTATTTTAAGGTTATTATTGATAGGTACTTATTGATTGGCATTTATTCTGTACCTGGGTTACTATGGGCAACCACTCCTCATGGTTTAAGGAATTGTAGCCTCAGCCTGAGCAAGACGAGCTGCCAGCTTTCTGGCCGCGCCTGCCTCTAAGTCTCAACATAAGGCTGTGTGTGGAACATGACTGACAACCACTCAGAGGGTTGCCATGGGAATTGGATCAAAGGATGCTCATTATGCTCATTATGCTTTAGAACTTGCTCTGCTTTCCTTATCAGCAATGTAGTGTAAGCTATTTCTAGCAAGGAGTGTATGAAACCTTGCACCTGGTCAAGATGTTTTATAGATCCTGACACAGACTAGTCACTGCAACCCCTATACTGGTATGTGTAATCTGTTACTGTCAAACGCCTAATGACTATTGACTATTTATGAATTTTAGCCTTGTATCTCTCATATGTATCCTCCTCAATAAAAGGTATAGGGATGAAGGTTTGGCTGCTGGTCTCCATTAGAGAGGCAGTCACCTTCTTTCCCCCAGACATAATAAAGTGTCCTGGGTAAAAGTTTGTTCCGCCGTGGTCACGAAACCTCTGCTGGACAGAGCAACTTCCAACCGAGACTAGGGTGTGTGTGGCACCTCCGCCATAGGTTACCCTCTCTCTTTCTCTCTTCTCTCTCTCTCCCTCTCTTTCACTTTCTCTCTCTTTTTTCTATCTTCTGGCAGTTCCTTTAGCATTTCTTGCAGAGGATATAACCCTTGTAAACATATATGCACACAAAATAAGAACACTTAGATCTATAAGGAAAATCTTAGAGGACTTTAAGAAAGGTATCAACAGCAACACACTCATTGTAGAAGATTTTAACAACCCACTGTCAACAATAGATAGAACTGCCAAATGAAGACTCAACAAAGATATTGTGGCATTGAATGGCACTCTAGATCAAATGGACTTAGTTGATATATACAGAATGTTTCACCTCAAAGAAGCAAAATATACATCCTTTTCAAACACATGTGGAACATTTCCAAAGGTAAATCACATGGTAAGACACAAAACAAGCCTCAGCAAATTCAAGGAAACTGAAATCATATCAAGCATGTGTTGAGATCACAATGGCTTGAAACTAGATACCAAACTCAAAGAAAAAAAGTCATAACATCCAAATACATGGAGATTGACTAGCACGTTATTAAATAATGAATGGGTAACAATGAGATTAAAGAAGAAATCAATAAGAACATGGAAACAAATTAAAGTGAACACAACCGCAAAACAGATGGAACACGGTGAAGGCAGTTTTGAGAGAGAAGTTAATAGCAATACAGGATTACCTAAATAAGATAGAAAAATCTCAAATCAACAACCTAACCTTGCATCTTAAAGAGTTAGAGGAACAAAACCAAAGTAAGCCCAGATTGGGTAGAAGGAAGGGAACAATCAAGCTCAGAGCAGAATTCAATGACATAGTTAAAAAAAAAAAAAAAAAAAAACCTCAGAGGATTAATATCTAGGAGCTCTTTCTTTGAAAAGATAAATAAAATTGATAAACCTTTAACCAGACTCTTCAAGAAAAGAAATGAGAGAAGACCAAAATAAATATTATCAGAAATGAAAGAGAAGTTACAACCAATACCATAGAAATACAAAGGATTGTAAGAAATTACTATGAACGACTAAATGCCAAGAAATTGGACAACCTAGGCAAAATGAAAAGATTTCTAGAAACATGCAATCATCCAAAACTAAATCAAGAAGAAGCATAAAGCCTGAATAGACTGATAACAATGGGTGAAATTGAAACAGTAATCAAATATCTCCTGGCACATGAAGGACCTGGACTGGATGTCTTCACAGGTAAATTTTACCAAACATTATAAAATAACTAACTCCTATCTTTCTCAAACAACTTAAAAATTCAAGAAGAGGGAGACTTCCAAACACTTTTTACAAGGTCATTATCATCCTATTTCCAAAACCAGGTAAAGACCTAACAAAGAAAGAAAAGTACAGGACAATATCTCTGATGAACACAGATGCTAAAATCCTCAACAAAATATTGGCAAAGTGGATCCAGCAATAGATTTAAAAGATCATACACCATGATCAAGTGATATTGATCCCACGGATGCAAGGATGGTTTAATATTAACAAATCAATAAATGTAATACACTATATAAACAAAATGAAAGACAAAAATCACATGATCATATCAATAGATGCTGAAAAAGCATTTGATAAAGTTCAGCGCCCATTTATGATGAAAACACTCAGTAAAGTGGGAATAAAGGGAGAATACCACAATAAGAAAGACCGTATACCAGAAACCTACAACTAACATACTCAACAAGCAAATGCTAAAACCTTTCCCCTTAAGATCAGGAACAAGACAAAGGTGTCTGCTTTCTCTACTCTTACTCAACATATACTGTAACTTCTAGCTACAATGATCAGAAAATAAATAAATAAATAAAAAGCAACCAAATTGTAAAGGAGGAACTAAAACTGTCATTATTTGTAGATGACATAGTAGTGTACATAGAAAACACTGTGGTCTCCACCAAAAAACTACTCGACCTAATAAGTTAAATGGGAAAACTAGTGAGATGCAAATTAATATTTAGAAATGTATGGCATTTTTGTACACTAACAATGAACTACAAGAAAACAAAACTAGGGAAAAAATCCCATTTACTATAGCAACAAGAAAAATAAAGTACCTAGGAATAAACTTAACCAAGAAGTAAAAGACCTGTACTCAGAAAACTACAGAGTATGAAAGAAAGAAATTAACAAGATACAAATAAATGGAAACATATACCATGCTCATGGATTGGAAGAACACACATCATTATATGTCCGTTCTACCCAAAGCAATCTGTGGAGTCAATGAAATCCCTATTAAAATACCAATGACCTATTTCACAGATTTAGAACAAATATTTCAAAAAAATTATATGGAACCCAAACTGATCCTGAATAGCCTCACCAATCCTTTTTTTTTTTTAAATGTTTTTTATTGATTATATTGTTACAACAGTTCCAATTTTCTCCCCCTTTTTCCCCTCCCCCAAGCACCCCCCTCCCCCAGCAATCCCCCCCAAGTCCATACCCCTGGTTCGTAAAAATTAACTATCCCCCCCCTCTCAAATATTAGGACCCTTTGTAATCTTGTAAAGGACAATGGGCGAAGGTCTCAAGCTCCTCTAGCTGCTTCAAGCTGGACATGGTCGTCGTCCTACCTACCCTTGGGTCCAGAAAACCCTAATAAGAGTGGGGGTGTGGAGGGGAGGGTGGCCTTCCCACATGGGGAAGGATCGTGCAGACTCCAGGTCAGTTGGCTGCCTCCGGTCAACGGCGTGCTTGGTTCAACAGGCTGGTGTCCTTGTTGTGTTCTGAGGGCAACAGATTTGGCGAAAAGGGTTAAAAGACATCATTCAATCCATAACTACTAGATGACAAAAGGCAGGGATTAATTTTTCAATGTTCCATATTAGGGAAAAAAAAAAGTTTCTTTGTAAGAAGGTGTGCTAGGCACATCTCGCCTGTCCAAAACCCTTTTGCCCATTATACTTAGTTTGGGCTGAGGTAAATAGTTTAGGTTTTTCCCCCTCTCAGACCTCTGGGCCTTTTCTGTCCAAGCCATTAGGATAGAAAAGAGAAACCCGTTTTAAAGTGAAGCCCACAGACCACCCCATTCTTCCCCAACCCAGCCATTTAGTTCAGCCAAACCGTTGAGTCTCAGGAGGCAGCGCTGCAGAGAGGATTAAGTGATAGCCTCACCAATCTTGAGAAAGAAAATCAAAGTAGGAGGGATCACAATACCTGATATCAAACTTTATTAAAAGGCCACTGTAATCAAAACAGTCAGGTACCGGCATAAGAACAGACACATAGATTAATGGAACAGAATAGAGAGTCCAGCAATAAACCCAGGTCTCTATGGTCAACTAATATTTGACAAAGGAGGTAAAAAGCATAAAATGGAGTAAAGATAGCCTCTTCAACAAATGGTGTTGAGAGAACTAGAATGGTACATGCAAAAAAATTAAACTAGACCATCAATTTACACCATAACCCAGAATAACCTCAAGATGAATAAAAGACTTAACTATATGTTGTGACTCCATAAAAGTCCTAGAGGGAAACAGGCAGTAAAATTTCAAATATCCCAAGCAGCCATATTTTTTCTGATGCATCCTCTAGGACAAAGGAAATAAAGGAGAAAATAAACAAGTATAAAGCTAATGATTTTACTTCTCGCATTACAGGCCTTAATAAAGAATGAAATCTTACCATTTGTGACATAATGGATGGACCTAGAGGATATTGTGCTAATTGAAATAATTCAGTGAGAACAAAACAAATACAACCATATGATTTCGGTTACAGATGGAATCTAGACAACAATATAAATGAACAAACAAAACAGAAACAGATTCATAAATACAGAGAACAGGCTGATGATTGCAAGAAAGGAGGAAGGTTGAAGGACTGGGTGAAAAGGTGAATGGATTGAGAAGTACAGATTAGTAGTTAAAAATAGTCATGTTAATGTAAAGTACAGCATAGAAAATATAGTCAATAATATTGTGATAACTATTATGATGGCAGGTAGCTACTGGAAATATTAGAGGATGCACTTAATAAAGTATATGATTATCTAACCACTATCTGTACCCCTGAAACTAACAGAAAAAATAATGTTGAATGTAAATCATAATTGAATAATAAAATTTTTAAAAAGTTTGTGTATATAATTGACAAAAAACACAACACTCTGTAGTTGATAATAAGAGTTGATAAAGCACCCCTGGTTGGTGTGGTTCAGTGGGTTGAGAGCTGGCCTGTGAACCAAAAGGTCACAGGTTCAATTCCCAGTCAAAGAACATGCTTGGGTTGCTGGCCAGGTCCCCAGTTGGGGGTGTGTGAGAGGTAACCAGTGTATCTCTCACATACTGATGTTTCGACCCCTTCGTTTCTTCCTCTCTTCCTATCTCTTAAGAAAAAAGTAAATAAATAAAATCTTTCAAATAAATAATTGATAAAATGGTAAATATTTCTTCCAGGTTAAACTCCCAACAAAATTAACTAGCTTAGTAAATATTATTGAAACATGATCTTATTCCCAATGTTTGATACCATAATTTATTTTTCTGATTGATTTTGAGGTGAGTTTATATGTTCATACCTATATTTTAAATAATTTCAAAGTGTTTTCAAAGTTTTATAATAAATCAAATCAGACAGTACAATTTTCAATTATACATAGTCATTTCTAGCACTGCTTTTTCTTTAGACTTTGTTCCATAGTGACAGTACAGTGAGATTGTTAGGAACACATGTATTATCTCATTTAATCAACTAAAAACCCCGAAAAAGTAGTATGTATCTTTATCACACATTTGTAGATGAAGAATAAAGCTTAATGTAGTTAATTAATTTGATTAAAACCATGAACTAAATAAGTAGTCTTGTCTCATTTGGCTAAAGGATACCAAGGCTACCACTCAACCTATGGCTGCATTAAAAGCCATCCTGAATTTCAGTGCTAAAATTACCATCTTTTGTTATTTCTCATGACTCCATAAGTTCATTGGGAATTATTTCTACTTGATTTTCCTAAGCTCAGTTAATCAGATTAACTATGGTGCTTCTAAGGTTCCCTCTCAGTTGGTCCTAGCTAGAATGGCAGAGCTAGGTAAGCTTGTTGGGCCTTTTCCACCACTTGGTCATTTATTCCTGAATTTTTCAGAACATGGTGAGCTCAAGGTTCCAAAAGTGCAAAGGTATAAACTGAAAATTATCCTCAGGTTTAGCCTAGGAAAGTGAGCATTTTCACTTATCAAACATCCTCTTAATTGAAACAAATTATTACAATATAGCTCTGGATCACTCCACAGGGAAATAAATTCAAACACTAAAGGGAAGAAAAGAAAATGTCCCATTGCAAAGGATATATTCACAGGGACACATGATTCAGTGGGCATTGTTATTATAGCAATCTACCAAACAATTATGCAGTATTTCAATGTTTCTCTTCTATACCTTTGTTGTTGAAGTGAAACCTCACAGGTGACAGTGTTAAAAGGTGGGCGCTCTCTAAACAACATCAAAGGTCATTAAGATGTTGTTTTTACCTGGAAAGGAGCATCTTTAATGAATTCATGATTACTGGCATAAGTCATATGTTTCACTTCAGAATTATACTTTTTGCTTGGAGTTGGAAGGAATCTAGGTACAGTAGTTTGGTGACTAAATATTTCAGGATTCTTGATATTTTATTTCCAGTTGACTACTCAAAAATATTGAATTGTTATTTCATGTGTATCCATTTTGGCCCAGATATGAAGTTATTTGTTCTATGAATCATCTAGTCCAACACCTCCCCACCTTCAATGACCATTACTGGTAGAGAAGCCAAAACAACTAGAGCTCACACAATTGACCACAAATTATAGGTTTCCCTGCATTGACAAGATTTGCAGTTGGGATGCTTTGAGGACAGGAGCTTGAAATGGCTGGCTTGAACCCTACAACAACTTCTTGGAAGTTTTTATTTTTATTTTTGATTTTTGATTTTTTTAGAGAGACAGAAAGGGAGGGGAGAGAAGGGAAGAGAAACATTGATCAGTTGCCTCTTGTACATGCCACAACCCAGAACTGAACCTGCAACCTAGGCATGTGCCCTAACCAAGAATTTAACCTGCAACCTTCTGATCTATAGGATGGCGTTCCAGCCACTGAGCCACACCAGCCAGGGACTACTTGGCCATTTTTAGAGATCTTATCTCAGCAGCCTGCATCAGAGGGGCATGTTTGAGAGAAGAGATTGAAGGGACTAGAAGGAAGAAATTAAAAAGACAATCACTTAGCATAACATTGTCCACTTGCATCCATACTGCTGCAGAAAAAGACAAATGCCATATGATTTCACTCACATGTAAAATATAATAAACAAACTGAAATAAAGAAAATGGGGACAGACTCATATATTAAGAGCAGGATAACAGCTAATAGAGAAGGTTAGGGGGTTGAGGGATTGAGCAAAAGGGAAAAAAGACTCATGGACATGGACAACAGTGTGATGATTGCTGAAGGAAGGGGGTGTAAGGGGATTAATGGTAATAGAAAATATACAATAAACATTAAACAAGTCTATCAATCAATACAACAAAATACAATCAGAACTGAGAAATCAAAATAAGTTGTCATGCTGTTCATGTGAAATGAGAACACAGGACACCTGGGGTACCATATGTGCCTTTATCACCCACCTCAACCCACATAACTACCATTCTTTCCACTGACCTGTTCCTCTCAGGGGGGCATAAGAAGACAGAGGGAGATGGCGATCCAGAATTACTGCTATGACATGGAAATGCCCTGTTATTACTCATGGAAGTTTGTGAGGTTGTATTGGGAAACAGGAGAACATATGATAGGCATCAGATGAAAACTGGTCAATCAGAACCCATCACCAACCATCATTTCCTTTGGGAAAAGCCTTTTTTACTCCCATCTCTCTTTCTCAGCTGTTTTTATTTTTCCAGTAGTGCTCTTCCCATGACTGGATGGCATAGGGTATGTCCTTTCCACAGCTTCCCTGGGATATTCATTTCTCAAACACCTGGTCTACAAGACACACCATCTTTACTAATGAGAAGGAGGCAACATTATATTAATGATTCATGCCCTGTATCTACTATGTCATGAGAGGAAGGACACAAAAAAGACCTGATTATGTTTTCCAAGTGAACTGCGCAATTAAAAACAGAGGATGTGTTCCCTTTGCTTTACCAAAACAAGTATCTTGAAGCCCAGGGTCTTCAATCTCATGTTCCATCATGACTAGGAAAGGAGAGGTTTCTTACCTTCAGCTCTGTCATGACCTTCTTTTATTTCACATGTTTATGTACCAGCCTCTTCCCTATCTGACTGTAAGTGCCTTGAACGAAGGGTTCAGCTGTAAACCAGCTTTCCATTGGCATCATGGCCACAATTCCTACAAGATATAGGCATGGACTCAATTGCTGTGAATGAGTAAACACACCCAAGGAACATAGATGCCTCTCGCCTCTTGATCATAGCTAGACACTAGGCCCTGATGATCCTTATAAATAAGAAACAACCTGATTCCTTGGTTTTAGAATGTATAAGGACACTGGCATAAGATCCACACTCCCCCCAAGTAAGACCTTCCATATTCACACCAAAAGTGTAAATAAAGTCCTAGAGATTATCAGGACATCCAACTACTTATAAAGACTCTGGGAAAATTAGTCTTAAATACACAAAGGGAAGGACTTCAAAAATTCCAGGAGCATAGCTTGCCCCATAATACAAAAAGTTCCTAAATAATATCTCTCATGGAGAAATGAAATATTTCTAATAGCAGAAAATACCATGAAATACTATTTAAACCCAAGGATTTTGGTGCAGAGATACTATGTCCGTGTTACTTGTTAAGACCACAAAATATCTGCAGGTGTGATAAGGGAAGCCATTTATACAACTCTGACATGCTTACACTTCTACTCTTTAACTCTTAAACGTAACTGCCCTTTACCTGCTCTCAGAGCCAATTTCATGCCAACATCTCTGCTTTCTGATCATCACATGGTGCTTTCAGTTGAGAACTATGCCTGCAGTGAGTAGGGAATCCAAAACCAAAAAAATTCAGATATGTGCCACATCCATGTTAACCCAGTATAGATGCATAGCGGTCAGACTAATTTTTCGAAGTCTTTTTGGCTGTGAGACTTACAAATATTTTAGGAAACCTGATTACCCGCATAGGTGTTTTATGACACCAAAGTGTATCCATTAAGGCTGTACTGACACCTCCAACTGTCCCAGGCCACCAGGCTGTCGACCTATATCATTTTGGAAATTTGAAGTTTTAAACCTCCTACATGTCCTGATTGATGTCTCAAGAAGAAAGCTTAGTAGCAAGAAAGTATGAAACCTGTGCATCTCCTTTTCCATCTGCTGGGCCTCAGCTCTCCAGGGCCAATAAAACATAGTGGATAAAAATACAGGTCCTATAGAGAGTTGGCTTTGATCAGAGTCCCTGTATTGCCTCTTTCAAGCTATGTAACCTGAGCAGGTGTTTAACACTGGGAAAGGCTTAGCCAGGTGTGTGAGAAGCTGTTTTGAAATTGGAAAAAACAAAAAAAAAAAAAAAAAAAAAAAAAAAACACAACCCTGCACAAACACCACTGCCTATGAAAAGTCCCTGAGTGTGGTATAAGGAAACTTACCTAGGTTGAAGAATAAGGTATCCCCATTCCTAACACAGGGATGTAAAACGTAGCGCCTACTCTTCAGACACAAAGGGCTGCTTTGTGACACATGAACTCCAGGATCCTGTGCTGGCATGTTCTCCTTCCTTCCTTCTGTTTTCTCCCTTCTCTCTTTTTTCTCCCTTCCTCCTCCCTCCTCTCATCTCCTCTCCTCCCCTCTCCTCTCTCTATCTATCTCCCTCCATCCTTCACTCCCTCCCTCCCCTCTTCCCATCCACACACACACACACAACTGAAAAAGGAAAGACAAAATGGCCTTTTTTCCATTCTCTGGAGATCTGCTCTGCTCCCTATCCCTTCATCTTTTCACACAGTATATGAAGAAAGACAGTGTGATGACTGTGGAAGTGGGAAGGGGTGGGTGGAGGTGGAAGAGGGTATGGGGTATAAATAGTAGTGGAAAATACAATAAAAATAATGTAAAAGTAAAAGTATAAAGACAATTAAAGAAAACAGATAACTTACTAAGTGTGTGTCCTGGGCACTAAGTTCAGCTCTTTTACATGGTGATGGCAGAACTGTATAAGCTGCTTTCAGTATGTGAGTGGCCATCAGGATTCCTTAAAAAACCTGGCCAAGCCAGCGCATCACACTCCCCCTTCCACCCTATCCAAAGGGATGCCCCTCACCTGCCCTGAGCACAATTGGAAAGAATAACACTTCTTTCTTGTCCTCAGGATAGGAATACCCTGATGACTTTTTACAGTAGGATTAGATCTTCATTTAAATGGAGTTTCCCTATATCTTAATTCAGTTGGAATTAGGTCTTCTCAAAAGAGAAAATATCCCAAACAGTGTCTTGTTCCAGAATCACCAACCTTAACTGCAAACCACAGAATAGCAATATAAGCTCCCCCTAGGAACCAAGAGGCAGAGAACACAGGGGTATCAGAGTTTGCTATAATGGAAAAGTCAAGAATATGGCTCCTGCTCAGTCCCCTGGAGGGATAAAAGCCTTTTCCACCCAACCCCAGGCAACTTTTATCTCACTTACTGGAATAATCAGCCTCGCGGTGACCACTAGGTGTCACTCTTTCAAGGACCTGGTCTTCACCTTCCCCACTATCCCTCTTCTATCCCTGCCTGTGTGAGCATCCCCTGCCTCTGTTTCAGGTTTACACATTGATTTTCAGGCCTAAGAGGGAATATGGATCTTCAGACTTCCACACCACATCACCACATCCCTCTGTGCCCCAGATTTCCTAGCCCCTCTCTAAGACATATCAGCTTCACCTCCAGATCTAGAGAATAATCTGTAAATATGTATAAGAACTAGGACACAAAATGGGAAACTTCAGGAGATGTTAGATTATCTCCTAGATACTGAGAAAACAGCCCATCTAATCATAAATTGTTAATCAAAGAGATATGTCTACAGTGGATAGTTTTCCCAGGGACTTTGATACCAAACTTCTTAATACCCAGAAGGAATGTAATTGCTATCTTAGGTAGTGCAGCTCTGAGGGTGTTCTGAAGCTAAGGATTCCCCCTTCTTTCCCTTTTATGCTGATTTTTTCAGTGGTCTGTTCTTTGGAGGTTCAGATTTTGAGAAGACCTTTTTATTTCAATGTACCCATCTCCTTTCCTAGATTACAGAACAAGATATCTAGTTAATAACTAAGAGAAGGGGAAGAGGTGCTAAAGAGATACAGTAGTCACTCTCATATCGCAGTTCACTTATCATGGCCTCACTGTATCGTGGGATTTTTTAAAATATTATATTTAATTATAACAGCTTTCTCTCTATATCGGGATTTTGTGATACTGTATACATATGTTGTTTAAGTTATGTAGGTTTTAGAGTGTGAAATATGTGGATTTCCAGCCAAGATGGAGGTGTAGACAGACACGCTGTGTCTCCCTCCACAACTAAGGAATACAACTACCTCAAAACTAGAAAAAACCAGAAGTTCCAGAAAATCAAACTACATGGAAGTCCAGCAAACAAAGGTATAAAAAAGCAATACTCATCCAGACAGGTAAGAGGGGCAGAGCCGGGGTGGAGAGGACATGGTGTGGTGGTGGCAGCGGTGGTGGCAGCAGTGGCGGCAGCGGCAGGCTAACAGAAAGCGCAGTCACACATTTTAAAAAGTCAGGAGGGACACCTGGAGAACTTTTCTAGCTCCTCACCAAACCTCGCATCTCATTGTCCCAGCACCGGTGAAAATCAAGCCTCACTGCTTCTGACAGTGCAGACCAGTGGGGGTTGGGGTGAAAACAGAAATTGCCAGTCTCTTAGCAGAGTCCACTTCTTTAAAGGGCTCCAATAGTCCTAGAACATCTTCAGACGCACCCACTCTGGTAACAATGGCCAGGGCAGCAGCTAGATGAGTGCCAGTCCAGTGCGGAAGTGGGAGAGGTACCTGGAAAAGGGATGAGTGCTGGGCAGGCAGCATTGTTCCCTCCTGGACCCTTCCCCCAAATACACCGCCACAACGTGGTGAAACAGGTCGCCCTGTACTGATGAATCCCTAAGGCTCTGCCCCTTACAATGTAACATGAGTGACAGCTCTACCTGGAACATGGAGGCAAAGAAACACAGGAGCTTCTCTGAACGAGGAGACAGAGAAGTGTGGCCCAAAAGGGGGAATGGATCAAGGTTCCAGTGGGATAAATAAGCGATGATGAGATAGCCAACCTCACAGATGAGGAGATAGACAACTTAACAGATGCAGAATTCAAAACACTGGAGATAAAGATGCTCACAGGCTTGACAGATATGCTTGAGTATGGCAAATGCATAAGAGAAGTGAAGGCTATGCTAAGTGAAACAAAGGAAAATCCACACAAAACCAATGGTGAAGGGAATGAAATTGGGGTTCAAATAAATTATTTGGAACATAAGGAAGTAAAAAACAGTCAACCAGTGCAGAAGGAGGAAGAAGAATTGAAAAAAATGATGAAAACTTCCCAAATTTTGTGAAGGAGATGGACATACAGGTACGGGAAGCACGGAGTGTCCCAGGCCAGCTGGACCCAGAGGGGACCACACCAGGATGCATCATGATTGAGATGCCACAGGTGAAAGATAAAGACAGAGTCCTGGGGGGCTGCAAGAGAGGCAGAGAGTTGTCTACAGGAGAGTGCCTATAGAACTATCAAGTGATTTCTCAGAGGACACTTTGCAGGCAGGAAGGGACTGGCAAGTGGTATTCAAGATGATGAAAGACAACCTGCAACCAGGATTATTCTATCCAGCAAAACTATCATTTGGAATGGAAATGCAGATGAAGTGCTTCCCAGACAAGGTGAAGCTAGAGGAGTTCACCATCACCAAACCATTATTATATGAAATGTCAAAGGGACTTACTTAAGGAAAAGAAGATCAAAACTGAACACTAAAATGACAACAAACTCACAACTATCAACAACTGAATCTAAAAAATAAAAACAAAATCCAACTAAGCAAACCAGAATGAAAACAGAATCATAGGCATGGGGATCATTTGGAGGGTTATCAGCTGGGAGGGGAGAGGGGGAGAAATGGGGATATGGTACAGGGACTAAGAAGCATAATTGGTTGGTACAAAATAGACAGGTGGAAGTTAAGAATAATATAGGAATGGGTGAAGCCAAAGAACTTACATGCACAACCCATGGACATGAACTAAGGGGGGTGGGGTTGGTGGAGGGAAGGGGGCTACTGGGCGGAGGGGAGCAAAGGGTAAAGAATTGGAACTTGTAACAACATAATCAATAAAATATACTTTAAAAAGAAGTGTAGAATATGTTTAAGAACATAAGTAGTGTTTATAAAAGTGTGGAAAGGGTTAATAAGGGAGTGGGAATGGGTAATAAGGGTCTGGGAACCATTTATAAGTGTGTGGTAAGGGTTTACAAAGCCTTAAAAGATATACAAATACTAAAATAAATGTAAAGTTTCTACTTCGCGGAATTTCACCTATCGTGGGGGCGTCTAGAATGTAATACCCGCAATAAGTGAGGAAATATTGTAGTTCCCAAGACCTAGAGGAGGCTTGCTGTAGAAGCCTATGAAATAGAGCTTATGTTCCCCTAAGGGGCTGTATGGAGAGAGATAGTGAAGTTCACAACTAGCAGGTGCCACTGCGGTACCAACCCTGAGAGAGCATGTCAAGGTACGGCCATTTTCCCCACATGGTAAGTATTTTCTTATTCCCTTATCTCTGTGTCCTCCCTTTTTACTCTCCCTCTTTAACCCCAGGCATCTCAACCTTTCTTGGAGATTGCATCACAAAAGGTAGAGGATTTATGTAAGTTTGGGGATGGGAATGGGGAGCTGAAGGGCCCAAAAGGCAAAACTGGAATACTCAGGTCATTTAATAATAGATATTGTTTGAGCACCCATACCTCTAGGACAGGGCTGTATTGGGTGCTGGACATATGCACACATTAACTCTCATGCATCCTTTATTGTTCTTAGTGGTAGGCATAAAATAAGCAAGTAAAGGAAGAACAAGAATATTTGTTCAGGTCATCCATATTAAGAAACATAATTAGTTAATCTGGAATTAATGCCTGGTTGGGGATGGATGGATCCTAAAAGCCCTCTTTTTTTTTTTTTTTTTTTTTTTTTTTTTTTAAGAGAAGTGGAAATGGAAGACCTGTGTGTAAATATAAATGAAAATTGGCTGTTCAAAACAGCTAAAACAGTCTCTGGGAAAGTGGCTCATCTAGCTGTAGTATCACCCGATACACCAAGGTTGCAGGTTTGATCCCTGGTCAGGGCACATACATCAATCAATGAATGCATAAATAGGTGGAACAATGAACAATGTTTCTCTCTCTCTAAAGTCAATAAATATTATTAAAATAACTATAAAAATAAAAGATATATGTTATATTCCTGGCTGGTGTTGCTCAGAGGTTTGAGCCCCAGCCTGCGAAACAAAGGGTCACCCATTCTATTCCGAGTCAGGGCATATTTCTGGGTTGTGGGCCAGGACCCCAGTTGGGGGCACATGAGGGGCAACTACACATTGATGTTTCTCTCGCTCTCTTTCTCCCTCCCTTCTCCTCTCTAAAAATAAATACAAAATCTTTTTAAAAATTGAAGTAAATTATAGGACCAAAATAGAACAAAGAACAGGAAGAAATAAATGAGGATATACCCTTTAAGGCTGTTTCCACAAGTGGTAAAAATATTAGCTTAAGTAAGACTATAGTAAGTTACTGTTACATATAGTAACCACTAGGGAAACCATAAAGGATTAACATAAGATTGTAAAAATTTAAAGCAAGTGAGACATTGAATAATGGGAAGAAAAAAAAAACCCTTATTAGTCCAAAAATAAAGTAGAATAAGAGGAATCAATTGGCAAATGACAGTTGAGACAAATAAAAACATAAAAGGTTGATAGGCTTAAACTTAATTATCCTAGACTCACATTAAATGGAATTAGAATAAACAGTCCAATTAAAAGTAAAGTATTTTATTCCCAGCAGTGGAATCACTGGGTCATAAGGCAGTTCCATTTTTTTTTGAGGTATCTTCATACTGCTTTCCACAGTGGCTACACCAATCTGAATTACCAGCAACACTGCAACAGGGTTACCCTTTCTCTCTATTCTTGCCAACACTTGTTGTTTGCTGATTAAAATAAGAAAAGTCTGTATACTGAATAGAAGGTGCTTAATTTAAATAGGATGACACAGAGGAACAAGATGGCGGAGGAGTAAGTGGAAGCTACACTAACTTCCTCCCAGAACAAGTCTGGATTTACAACGTAATTTTGGAGAAATCATCTGGAATAACCAAAAGAACACCAGCTGGAGAGAAGTCTTATAACCACAGAGAGACAAAAAAGGCCGCTACATCACAACGTGACCGGTAGGGAGTGCGGAGACACGGAAGGGCTGGCTGGGCTCACACGGGTGGCAGATGAAGGGACTGAGAAACAGCTCAGCAGCCGGGGATTCCCCCTGAGAAGGGCAGGGTCTAAACCCCCAGCTGAGCTTCCCAGCCTACAGCAACGGAGTGGAAAGTAAAATAGTATCCAGCTGAGAAAAGTGAAAAGCCACAGGGTTTCTTGCTAGCCGGAGAGAAACAGCTGGAGAAAAAGAGCTCTTAAGTGAATCACATACAAAAATATTTTGGCCCCCACTCACCCTGGGCTCAAGCGGAGGAAAGGCAGAGAGGACTGGAGATGCTTGGGGAGAGTTTGGTGTGGTGGCTTTGAGGGGAGAGCTGGGGAAGCGGCTGGCTGGGTCCCAGTGCTGACTCATCCCCACACTGCAGGCAGACCATTCCCGGCCAAGTGGCGTCAGCCTGAGGGGAAGCAAAGGCCCTGCCTACAGGAATTAAGCTGCCACACCCACGGTCCTTAAGCCTGACGGCTAATCACAGATTGAATAGATTATCAACTAAAGGAGACAGACAAAGGCAGTAGATCCCTGGAAGTCTCCAACAGGCTGCCTAGGCCCAGACTGGTACAGGATCTGACGCCACCAGGGGCAGATCCAGGAAGTGCAGATCATTCTAAGAAGCACCAACAAACAATAGGAGTCACAAAAATGGGGAGACAGAGAAACAACCCCCCATCGAAAGGAAAGGTAGAGTCCCCAGAAAGAGTGCTAAATGAAATAGAGGGGAGCCAACTATCAGATATGGAATTGAAAGCATGTATTATGGAGAAGCTCAATGAGCTCAGCGGAAACTACAAAGAACTCCAGAAAAACTACAGTGAACTCCAGAAGAACTATAAGGAACTTACTGAGAATTATACCAGCGTCAAAAAGGACATGGAAGCTATCAATAAAAGCCAGGAGGAAATGAAGAATATGATCTCTGAATTGAAGAACACAGTAGAAGGAATTAAAAACAGGCTAGAGGAAGCAGAAAATCGGATCAGCGAGCTGAAGGACAACGTAGACAAAAACTCACAGACAGTGCAACAAAATGAAAAAAGGCTGAACAAGACTGAAGAGGCTCTAAGACAGCTGCAGGACAACATGAAACGTAATAATATCCGTATCATAGGAATTCCAGAAGGAGAAGAAGAGGAGCAAGGGATAGAAAACCTCTTTGAAAAACTAATGACAGAAAACTTCCCTAACATGAAGAGAGAAAGAATCATACAAGTCCAGGAAGCACAGAGGGTCCCAATGAAGATGAACACCAACAGGCCCACTTCACGACACATCATAATTAAAATGCCAACATTCAAAGACAAAGAGAGAATCCTAAAAGCAGCAAGAGAGAAACAACTAATAACATACAACGGAGCTCCAATAAGGCTATCATCAGATTTCTCAGCAGAAACACTACAAGCCAGGAGAGAATGGCAAAATATATTCCAAGTAATGAAAAACAAAGGCCTAAAACCAAGAATACTCTACCCAGCAAGGCTCTCATTCAAAATGGAAGGTGAAATAAGGAGTTTCCAAGACAAAAGAAGGTTAAAAGAATACATCTCCAACAAACCAGTGTTACAAGAGATGCTAAAGGGTCTGCTTTAAGAAGATGAAGAAACAGAGACAGACAGAGAGGAACACGAGTACAAAGGAGAAAATGACAATGAATAAGTACTGAGAGAAAGAAGGAACTTCTACCATTTGCAACAACATGATTGGAACGAGAGAGAATTATGCTTAGCGAAATAAGCCAGGCAACAAAAGAAAATTACCTTATGCTATCACCTGTTACAGGAAACTAATGAACAACACAAACAAATGAGCAAAATTGAACCAGAGGTATGTAAACGAGGAATAAACTAACAATACCAAAGGGGGAGATGGGAGGGAGAGAAGTGGTAAGAAGGGGAAGGGTCTAGTCAAAGAACATGTATAAATGACCCATGGACATGGACAACTGGGTGGGGACTGAATGTGGGAGAAGGGAGGGACAGGGTGCAGAGAAGCAAGAGGGGGAAAAAAGTGAGACAACTGTAATGGAAAAACAAACAGAAAAATTTTTAGTGGGGGGAAAAATAAAAAAATAAAGAATAGAAATGCAAGTTCAGTGAATATTAGAAGGACAAGGTTTTTCCTTCACACTGTATATATTTTCTCCCTATCTGATCCCTCCAGAATTTGGCATTCTAAAGAAGTAAGTAATGACCTAAGTTTCTTTGCATAAAACTAATAAGACCAGTTGTTAATAACAATTTTTTTGACTAAGACTTTGACTGGAATGTCATGCCTAAAGGAGACATGCTTGGGCTTTGGTTGTTACCAAAAAGCCCTGAGCAACTGGGATTGACTTTCAAAGGTAATAAAAATCCACGAGATAAAAGGCCTGGTACCTTGGATGGATGAGCGGTCCAAAGCAATCTTTCCAGGGAAGGAACGAAGGTTGTTTTCCTGAAAGATGGCTAGAAGGGACCATAAGGCACAATGGAAAACCAGGAGGACCTGGAAGACAGGTGTTTACAGACAAGGCTGAATGCCAGGTATGTGGCTCAGCTTCTGTACCCTGAAGGGCAGACTGAAGGTCACCCTAAATGTTCCTTGCGTAAGTTCCAGCAAAGCAGAACTAAAGATCATAAGTGATCATTTGCTGCTCTTGTTGTGTTTATGCAAATGAACAGGATAAATTAAAAATGGACTTAATGCAGTCCCTTGAATGACAAGGAGGGTAATCTTAGGGAGAAAAATCAAGATTCAAGGAAGATCACAATGCCCAGTGGTAGACTATAAAGTAGTGCAGCTAACCATTTTTAAAGTTTCTTTTCATTTAAAATTTGTTTTCATTTGAAAGTTAAACTATGTCTGTGGCATTATCAAAGATGTTTAATTTACAGGCAAGAAGAATGTCAAATGCCTTGAAACTGGATGTCTTTCCGATAAGACAGTCCTACAGATCTATAAACTTGTGTGTGGGTTATGTTACATAAATTAACACGTGTTTTCTGTTTTCAAAGGGCATAAGCCTACGATCTCATTACCTGAGTGATTGTCTGTACATATAGGCCTCACTTAATCCTGTCTGCATTGCTGCCTCCTGAGACTCACTGGTTTGGCTGAACTAAGTGGCTGGGTTGGTGAAGAACGGGGTGGTCTGTGGGCTTCACTTTAAAACTGGTTTCTCTTTTCTATCCTAATGGCTTGGACAGAAAGAGCCCAGAGGCCTGAGAGGGGGGAAACCTAAAATATTTCCCTCAGTCCAAACTAAGTATAATGGGAAAAAGGGTTTTGGACAGGTGAGATGTACCTGGCATACCTTCCTCCAAAGAAGCCCTTCTTTTCCCTAATGTGGGACATTGAAAAATTAATACCTGTCTTTTGTCATCTAGTGGTTATGGAATGAATGATGTCCTTTAACCCTGTTGCCCCCAGAATACAACAAGGATGCCAGCCTGTTAAACCAAGCATGCCGTTGTCCAGAGACAGCCAACCAACCTGGAGTCTGCACGATCCTTCCCCTTGTAGGAAGGCCACCCTCCCCTCCACATCCCCACTCTTATTAGGGATTTCTTGACCCAAGGGTAGGTAGGACGACGACCATATCCAGCTTGAAGCAGCTAGAGGAGCTCAAGACCTTCGTCCATTGTCCTTTATAAGATTGTAAAGGGTCTTAAGTCTGAGAGGGAGGGATTGTTATTTTTTATTGTTATTATATTTAACTAATTAATTAATTATTTAAAAAAAAAGAAGAAGAATATATGAAAGGGTGAGCCATGGGCATGGACTTGGGGAGGGGATTGTCGGGGAAGAGGGATGCTGGGCGGAGGGGAGCAAAGGGGAAAAAATTGGAACTATTGTAACAATATAATCAATAAAATATACTTAAAAAAAATAAATAGGATGACACATAGGTTGAATGAAATATGATAGAAGACATTTATATTCAATGTTTTCTTTTACTAAGGTATTATTTACAAATATTAAATGTAGAGTTTTATAAGTTTTTAAAAACATATAAACTTAAATCATAATTCAAATCAAGACAGAAAACATTTTCATCATCTTAGAGTTGTTTTGTCAATGCACTACAAAAAGGAAAAAAATGCTCTGATTTCTTTTTTCCCCTCTACTTTCATTTTTAAAATTTATTCTTTCTTTTTTCCCCCATTGTTTTCTTGTTGTTCTTTTAGAGTTATACCATTTTTCTCTTTCCACAGTCTATTCCCACCCTGTTGTCCATGTCCTTGGGTCATTTATACTAGTTCCTTGACTAGTCCCTTTCTCTTCTTTCGCCCCTTTTCTCCCTCCCGCCTCCCTTCTGGTCACTGTTAGTCAATTCCATGTTTCAAAGCCTCTGGTTCTATTTTGCTCATTTGTTTGTTGTGTGAATTATGTTCCTGTATTAGGTGAGATCATATGGTATTTGTCTTTTGCTGCTTTGCTGATTTCATTAAGGATAATACTCTCTAGTTCCATCCATGTTGTTACAAAAGGTAGGAGGTTCTTTCTCTTTTGCTGTGTAATATTCCAATGTGTAATTGTACCAGTGTTTTGATCCACTCATCCACTGATGGGCACTTAGGAAGTTTGTAGCATTTGGCTATTGTAAATAGCGCTGCTATAAACATAGGGGCATAGAGTTTCTTCTGAATTGGTTATTCAGGATTCTTCAAGTATAATCTTAGCAGTGGAATTGCTGGACTGAAAGGCAGTTCCATTTTTTAGTTTTTTGCGGAAATTTCATAATGTTTTCAACAGTAGCTTCACCATCCTGCATTCTCACCAACAGTGCACTAAGGTTCCCTTTTCTCCACATCCTTGCCAGCACTTGTTTTTACTGATTTGTTAATGATAGCCATTCTGATCAGTGTGAGGTGGTATCTCATTGTAGTTGAAATTTAGCTCTCTGATGGCTAGTGATCTTGAACATCCTTTCATATGCCTATGAGACCTCTGTATATCCTCCTTGGAAAAGTGTGTTTAGGTCATTTGCCCATTTTTAAAATGTATTGTCTGTCTTCTTGGTGTTGAGACATATAAATTCTTTATATAGTTTGGAAATCAAACCCTTGTCTGATGTATCGTTGACAAGTATGTTTTCCCATATGGTTGGTTCCCATTTTATCTTGCTGTTCTTTTCTTTCACTAAGCACCACTTTTTACTTTGATGTAGTCCCATTTGTTTATTCTTTCCTTTATTTCCCTTGCCTTAGGAGATATGTCGGTGAAAATATTACTATGTGGTATATCTGAAATTTTACTGACTATGTTTTCCTCTAGGACTTTTATGTTGTAATACCTTGCATTTAAGTCCTTTATCCATCTTGTATTTGTTCTGGTGTATGGTGAAAGCTGGTGGTCTAGTTTCATGTTTTTGCATATCCTTGTCCAGTTCTCCCAACACCATTTGTGGAAGAGGCAGTTTTCACTCTATTTTATGTTTCTTCCCCTTTGTCAAGTATTAATTGACCATATAGTCTTGGATTTATTTCTGGATTCTTGATTGTGTCATATTGATCCCTATGTCTGTTCTTATGCTAGTATGACTGTTTTGATTACCGTGGCCTTTTAATATAGTTTGATATCAGGTATTGTGACTCCTCCAACTCTTTTTATTTCTCAAGATTGCTAAAGCTATTCGGGGTTGTTTTTGGTTAATATAAATTTTTGAAGTATTTGTTCTAGTTCTGTGAAATATATCATTGGTACTTTAATAAGGATTGCCTTGAATCCATAAGTTGCTTTGGGTAGTATGGACATTTTAATGATAATTCTTCCCACCCATGAATACTGTATATGCTTCCATTTATTTGTATCTTATTTAATATATTTCTTCAGTGTACTGTAGTTTTTTGGTGGAATCTGTAGGGTTTTCTATGTATGCTATCATGTCATCTACAAATAATGACAGTTTTACTTCATCCTTTCTTATTTGGATGCAATTTATTTCTCTTCCATGTCTGATTGCTGTCGTTAGAACTTAAAAATCTATGTTGAATAGAAGTAATGAGAGTGGATATCCTTGTCTTGTTCCTGATCTGAGGGAGAAAGCTTTCAGTGTTTGCCCATTGAGTGTGATGTTGGCTGCAGGTTTATTGTATATGGCCTTTATTATGTTGAGGTATACTCCCTCTATTTCCAGTTTGCTGAGCATCTTAAACATAAATCGGTGCTTTACTTCATCAAATGCTTTTTTAGCATCTATTGATATGATCATGTGATTTTTGTCTTTCATTTTGCTTATGTGGTGTATTACAGTTATTGATTTGCGTGTATCAAACCATCCTTGAATCTCTGGGATTAATCCCACTTGATCATAGTGTATGATCTTTTTAATGTGGTGCTGGATCCCCTTTGCTAAAATTTTGTTAAGGATTCTAGCTTCTATGTTCATCAGCGATATTGGCCTATAGTTTTCTTTGTTTTGCCTTGATCTGGTTTTCTCATTATGATAATACTGGCCTCATAGAAAGAGTTTGGGAGTCTTCCCTATTCTTGGATTTCTTGGAATAGTTTGAGAATGATAAAAGTTAGTTCTTTCCTAAAAGTTTGGTGAAATTCACTTGTGAAGCCATCTGGCATGGGACTTTAGTTTGCTGGGAGTTTTTTGATTACAGCTTTAATTTCACTGCTTGTTATATGTTTATTCAGGTTTTCTGCTTCTTGATTCACTTTTGGAAGATTATATGTTTCCAGAAATTTTTTCATTTCACCCAGGTTGTCAAATCTCTTGTCGTATAGTTGTTCATAGTAATTTCTTACAATTCTTTGTATTTTTGTGGTATCGGTTTTAATTTCTCCTCTTTTATTTCTGGTTTTATTTTGGGGGGTCCTGTATTTTTTTCTTGATGAATCTCATTAAATGCTTGTTTATTTTCTATATCTTTTCAAAGAACAAGAACCTGGTTTTATTGATCCTTTGAATTATTCTTTTAGTCTCTATGTCACTTAATTCTTCTCTGATCTTGATGATTTCCCTTCTTCTATTCATTCTGGGCTTTATTGGTTGTTGTTCCTCTATTTCTTGTAGCTGTAGGGTTAGGTTGTTTATCTGAGAATCATCTTTCCTTTTTTGATAGGCTTATATTGCTATGAACTTTCCTCTCAAGCCTGCCTTCACTGTGTCCCATAGGTTTTGGGCTGTTATGTGTTCATTTTCATTTGTTTCCAAAAACTTTTTTATTTCTTCCTTGATCTCATTGTTAACCCATTCATTATTTAATAGCATGCTATTTAGTCTCCATGAATTTTAGTGTTTTTGAGTTTTTCCGTGAGGTTGGATTCTAGTTTCAAGCCATTGTGATCTGAGAATATGCTTGATATAATTTCAATTTTTTTGAATTTGTTTAGGATTGTTTTCTGTCCTACCGTGTGGCCTACCTTTAAAAATGTCCCCTGTGCACTTGAAAAGAATATATATTTTCTTTCTTTGGGGTGAAAAATTCTATATGTATCAACTAAGTTGATTTGCTCCAGAGTGCTGTTCAATGCCTCAATATCCTTGATGTTTTTCTGCTTCAAAGATCAGTCCATTGTTAACAATGGGGTGTTAAAGTCCCCTACTATGAGTGTGTTGCTGCCTATATCCTTTCTGAAGTCTTTCAAAATTTTCCTTACATATTTGGGTGCTCCTATGTTGGGTGCATATCTTCTTGCTGGAATTTTCCCTTAAGTATTATAAAATGTCTTTCTTTGTCTCTTTTTATGGCCTTTGCTGTAAAATCTGTTTTGTCTGATATAAGTATTGCTACCCCAGCTTTTTTTTATGTCCATTTGCTAGAAATATTTTTTCCATGCCTTCACTTTCAGTCTGTGTAGATCTTTTGTTCTGAGGTCCATTCAACTACCCTATATCTTATGATTGGAGCCCTACACTTGTTTAAGATTATTATTGATAGGTACTTATTCATTGACATTTTTCCCTTTATACCTGTGTTACTTTTCTCTCTCCCATTTTTTTTCCATCTTCTTAAAGCCATCCCTTTAGCAGTTCTTGCAATACTGGTTTGGTTGAAATATATCCCTTTAGCCTTCTTTTGTCTGGGAAACTCCTTATTTCACCTTTCATTATAAGTGAGAGCCTTCCTACATAGAGTAGTCTTGTCAGTAGGCCATTTCTTTTCTTTTCTTTTGTTTTTTTAAATTTAATTTTATTGTTTTTCTATTATAGTTGTCCCATTTCCCCCCGTTACTCCTCCCTTGACTCAGCCCACCCCTTCTCCCACAGTCATTTCCCACTGCATTGTCCATGTCTATGGGTTATACATACTAGTTCCTTTACTAAACACTTCATTAGTTACCCGCCTTCTTCCCCTCACCTTCTGCCACCTAATAACTGTTATTCTGTTACTGTTCAATTTTGTTAACTTATTTGTACTGCTGTTTAGTCTCCTGTATCAGATGATATGATATGGAATTCTTTCATTGCCTGGCTTATTTCACTAAGCGTCATTCTCTCTAGTTCCATCCATGTTGTCGCAAATGGCAGGGGTTCCTTCTATCTTTCTGCTGCATAGTATTCCATTGTGTAAATGTACCATAGTTTTTAAATCCACTCATCTAAAGATGGGCACCTAGGCTGTTTCCAACACTTGGTTATTGTAAACAGCGCAGCTATGAACATAGAGGTACATAACTTCTTTTGAATTTAGGTTTCAGTATTCTTTGTGTATAATCCTAGCAGTGAAATCACTGGTTCAAAAGGCTGTTCCATTTTTATTTTTTTGAGGAAATTCCATACTGTTTTCCATAGTGGCTGCACCAGTCTGCATTCCCACCAACAGTGCACTAGGGTTTCCGTTTCTCCACATCCTCGCCAGCACTTGTTGTTTGTTGCTTTGTTGATGATGGCCATTCTCACTGGTTTAAAGCAGTATCTCATTGTGGTTTTTATTTACATCTCTCTGATGGCTAGTGATGTTGAGCATTCTTTCATATACCTATGGACCCTCTGTATATCCTCCTTAAGAGAAGTGTTTGTTCAGAAACTTTTCCCATTTTTTAATTGAGCCCTCTCTCTTCTTGGTGTTGAGACATGTAAGTTCTTTATATATTTTGGAGATCAGTCCCTTGTCTGAGGTATCATTGGCAAATATGTTTCCCCATATGGTTGGTTCCCTTTTCATCTTGCTGATGATTTCTTTTGCTGAGCAGAAACACCTTAGTTTTATGTACTCCCATATGTTTATTCTTTCTTTAATTTCCCTTGCCCTAGAAGATGTATTGGTGAAGATATTGATACAAGGGACATTTGAAAATTTCCTACGTATGATTTCCTCTAAGAGTTTTATGGTGTCACTGCTTATATTTAAGTCTTTGATCCATCTTGAGTTTATTCTTGTGTGTGGTGTAAGTTGGTGGTCTAGCTTCATTGTTTCCAATATCCCTGTCTAGTTCTCCCAGCACCATTTGTTGAAGAGGCCCTTCTCACTTCATTTTATGTTCCTTCCTCCTTTGTCAAATATTAGTTGACCCTATAGTCATGGATGTATTTCTGGACTCTCTGTTCTGTTCCATTGATCTATATGTCTGTTCTTATGCCAGTACTAGACTGTTTTGATCACAGTGGTTTTGTAGAAATGTTTGATGTCTGGTATTGTGATTCTTCCTGCTGTGTTCTTCTGTCTCAAGATTGCTTTGGCTATTCAGGATCTTTTTTGGTTCCATAAGAACTTTTGGAGTATTTGTTCTAGGTCTGTGAAATATGTCATTGGTATTTTCATAAGGATTGCATTGAATCTATAAATTGCTTTGGGTAGTATGGCCATTTTGATGATGTTGATTCTTCCCATCCAAGAACATGGTATTTGCTTTCATTTATTTGTATCTTTCTTAATTTCTTTCTTCAATGTTATGCAATTTTCAGAGTACAGGTCTTTTATCTCTGGTTAAGTTTATTCCCAGGTACTTTATTTTTCTTGTTGCTATAGTAAATGGTGCTTTCTTTTTCGTTACTGTCTCTAATATTTTATTGTTGGTGTACAGAAATGCCTTAGATTTCTTTATATTTATTTAGTACACTGCAATTTTGCCAAATTCGCTTATTATATCAAGTAGTTTTTTTAGTGGAGTTTATAGAGTTTTCTATGTATACTATCATGTCATCTGCATATAATGAGAGTTTTACTTCTTCTTTCCCAATTTGGATGCCTTTTATTTCTTTTTCTTGTCTGATTGCTGTGGCTAGAACTTCCAACACTATGTTGAATAGGAATGGAGAGAGTGGACATCATTGTCTTGTTTCTGATTTCAGGGAGAATGCTTTCAGTTTTTGTCCATTAAGTATGATGTTGGCTTCAGGCTTCTCATATATAGCCTTAATGATGTTAAGGTATGCTCCCTCTATTCCATTTTGCTGAGTGTTTTCACCATAAACGGGTGTTATACTTTATCAAATGCCTTTTCTGCAACTATTGATATGATCTTGTGAATTTTGTCTTTCATTTTGTTAAGGTGATGTATTACATTTATTGATTTGTGAATATTAAACTATCTTTGCATCCCTAAGATGAATTTCACTTGATTGTGGTGTATGATCTTTTGAATGTGTTGCTGGATCCTGTTTGCCAATATTTTGTTGAGGATTTTAACATCTATGTTCATCAGTGATATTGGCCTGTAGTTTTCTTTCTTTGTTGTGTCCTGACCTGGTTTTGGCATTAGGGTAATACTGTCTTTATAGAATGAGTTAGGGATTTTTCCCTCTTTTGGAATTTTTTGGAATAATTTAATGAGGGTAAGAGTTAGTTCTTCCCTAAATACTTTGTAAAATTCACCTGTGAAGCCATCCGGTCCAGGGATTTTTTGTGCCGGGAGATTATTGATTGCTGTTTAAATTTCATTCTTTGCTATTGGTCTGTTGAGACTTTCTACTTCTTCTTGATTCAGTTTTGGAAGATTATATATTTCTATAAATTTGTCCATTTCATCTGAGTTTTTGAATTTCTTACCATACAGTAGTTTGTCGTAATTTCTTACAATTTTTGTATTTCTGTGGTATTAGTCGTGATTTTTCCTCTTTCATTTCTAATTTTGTTTATTTGGGTCTTCTCTCTTTTTTTCTTGATCATCCTGGCTAATGGTTTGTCGATTTTATTTATTTTTCAAAGAAACATCTCCTACTTTGTTGATCTTTTGAATTGTTTGTTTAGTCTCTATGTTATTTAACTATGCTCTAATCTTGATGATTTCCTTCCTTCTACTTGCCCTAGGCTTTGTTTGTTGTTGTGGTTCCAGTTATTGTAACTTTAGGGTTAGATATTTTATTTGAGATTCTTCTATTCTTTTCAGATATGCCTGTATTGCTATGAAATTTTCTCTTAGGACTGCTTTTGTTGTATCCCATAGGTTTTGGGCTGTTGTGTGTTCCTTATCATTAGTTTCCAGTAACTTCTTGAGTTCTTATTTGATGTCATTTTTAATCCATTCATTATTTAATAGCATGTTATTCATTCTCCATGAGTTTGGGTGTCTTTGATTTTTTTCTCTGAGGTTGATTTCTAGTTTCAAGGCATTGTGGTCTGAAAAGATGCTTGATATGATTTCAATTTTCTTTAATTTGTTGAGACTTGTTTTGTGTCCTACCATGTGGTCTATCTTTGAAAATGTCCCATGTGCATTTGAAAAGAATATATTCTTTGTTTCTTGGGGTGAAAAGTTATATATATATATATATCAGTTAAGTACATTTGTTTTAGTGTCATTTAATGCCTTTATATCCTTGGTGTTTCTTGGCTTTGAAGATCTGTCTATTGTTGATAATGGAGTGTTAATGTCCCCTACTATGAATCTGTTACTGTTAATATCCTTCCTGTGATTTTCTAGTATTTTCTTTATATATTTGGGTGCTCCTATGTTGGGTACATGATGCATTGTTCCCTTAAGTATTATGAAATGTCCTTCTTTTTCTTTTTTTATTGCCCTTTCTTTGAAATCCTTTTTGTCTGATAGGAATACTGTTACCCCAGGTTTTTTTTTTTTTTCATGTCCATTTCCTTGGAATACTTTTTTGTATCCCTTTACTTTCAGTTTGTGTAAATCTTTTGTTTTGAAGTGTGTTTCTTGTAGACAGCAAATATGTGGGTCCTGTTTTTGTATCCATTCCATTACCTATGTCTTTTTTATATTTCAAGTATATTTCATTAATTGTAACAATAGTTTCAATTTCTTTCCCTTTGCTCCCCTCCGCCCAGCACCCCCCCCAGCAACTCCCCTTCATGTCCATGCCCATGGGTTGTACATACAAACTCTCCCACTTCCCCATTCCATATATTCTTCAAAAATTAATTAATTAATTAATTATTTTAACAATAAAAATAACAATCCCTCCATCTCAGACTTAAGATCCTTTATAATATTATAAAGGACAATGGGTCAATGTCTCATACTCTTCTAGGTGCTTCAAGCTGGGCATAATCATCACCCTACCTACCCTGGGGTCCAGAAATAATATAAGTAGGGATTTGGAGAGGAGGATGGCCTTCCCACATGGGGAAGGACCATGCAAACTCCAGGTCAGTTGGCTGTCCCCAGACAATGATGTGCTTGATTCAACAGGCTGGCATTCTTGTGGTATTCTGGGGCAACAGATTTAGCAACAGGGTTAGAAGCCATCATTCAATCCATGACCACTAGATGACAAGAGGCAGGGGTTAATTTTTCAGTGTTCAACATTAGGGGAAATAAGGGCTTCTTTGGAGGAAAGTGTGCCAGGTACATCACACCTGTCCAAAATCCTTTTGCACATTACACTTAGTTTGAGCTGAGAGAAATATTTTAGGTTTTCCCGCTCTCAGACCTCTGGACTCTTTCTGTCCAAACCGTTAGGATAGAAATAAGAAACCAGTTTTAAAGTGAAGCCCACAGACCACCCCATTCTTCACCAACCCAGCCACTTAGTTGAGCCAAACTGTTCAGTCTCAGGAGGCAGCGATGCAGACAGGATTAAGTGAGGCCTATACGTAAGACAATCACTCAGGTAATGAGATCAGAGGCTTATGCCCTTTGAAAACAGAAAACACATGTAAATTTATGTTACATAACCCACAAACAAGTCTCTAAATCCATAGGACTGTCTCATTGGAAAGACATCCAGTTGCAAGGCATTTGACATTCTTTTTTCCTGTAAATTAAACATCTTTGATGATACCAGAGACCTAATTTAACTTTTAAATGAAAACAATCTTTAAATGAAAAGAAATTTTAAAGACAGTTATAGTGTACCACTGATCACTGTGATTTTACTTGAATAATGATTTTTCTCCCTATGATTATCCTTCTTGTCATTAAAGGGACTGCATTAAGTCCATTTTTAATTTATTATGTTCATTTGCATAAACACAACAGAAACAGCAAATGGTCTCTTATGATCTATAGTTCTGCTTTGCTGGAACTTACCCAAGGAACATTTAGGGTGACCTTCAGTCTGCCCTTCAGAGCACATAAGCTGAGCCACATACCTGGCATCCAGCCTTGCCTGTACACACCTGTCTTTTTCAAATCCTTCTGGTTTTCCATTGTGCCTTAAGGTCTTTTCTAGCCATCCTTAAGGAAAACAACCTTCATTCCTTCCCTGGAATGATTGCTGTGGCCCACACAACCAACGAAAGTACAAGGACTTTTATCTCGTGTGGTTTTATTACCTTCAAAAGTCAATTCCAGTTCTTGAGGGCTTTTTGGTAACAACCAGAGCCCAAGCATGTCTCCTTTAGGCTTGACATTCCAGTCAAAGTCTTAGTAAAAAAAAAACAAAAAAAAAACCTCTATTAACAACTGATCTTATTAGTTTTATGCAAAGAAACTTATGTTATTACTTACTTCTTTAGAATGCCAAACTCTGGAGGGATCAGGTAGGGAGAAAAAAATACAGTGTGAAGAAAAATTCTTGTCCTTATAATATTCACTGAACTTGCATTTTCATTCTTTATATTTTCATTTTTCCGCCACAAAAAATTTGTTTGTTTTTCCATTACAGTTGTCTCACTTTTTCCCCCCTTTTGCATCCTTGTGCCCTGCCCTCTTCTTCTCCCACACTCAGTACCCACCCAGTTGTCCATGTCTGTGGGTCATTTATACACATTCTTTGACTAGACCCTTCCCCTTTTTACCCCCTTCTCTCCCTCCTACCTCCCCACTTGTTCCTGTTAGTCTACTTCTTGTTTACATACCCCTGGTTCAATTTTGCTCATTTGTTTGTGTTATTCATTAGTTTCCTGTATTTGGAGATAGCATAAGGTATTTTTCTATCGTTGCCTGGTTTATTTTGCTAAGCATAATTCTCTCTAGTTCCATCCATGCTGTTGCAAATGGTAGAAGTTGCTTCTTTCTTTCTCCTACATAGTACTCCATTGTGTAAATGTACCACAGTTTTTTGATCCACTCATCTACAGATAGGCACTTAGGTTGTTTCAAGCACTTGACTTTTGTAAGTAGTGCTGCTATGAACATAGAAATGTATAGGTTCTTTTGAATTGGTATTTCAGTATTTTTTGGATATAATCCTAGCAATGGAATTACTGGTTAAAAAGGCAGTTCCATTTTTAGTTTTTTGAAGAAATTCCAAACTGTTTTCCATAATGGCTGCACCAGTCTGCATTCCCACCAACAATGCACCAGGGTCCTATTTCTCCACATCCTCGCCAGCACAAGTTGTTTGTTGATTTGTTGATAATGGTCATTCTTACTGGTGTAAGGTGATACCTCATTGTGGTTTTTATTTGCAGCTCTCGGATGGCTAGTGATATTTAGCATTCATCCATATGTCTATGGATCCTCTGTATGTCCACTTTGGAGAAGTGTTTGTTCAGGTCCACTGCCCATTTTTTAATTGGGTTATCTGACTTCTTGGTTTTGAGTCATATAAGTTCTTTATATATTTTAGAGATCAATCCTTTGTCTGAGATATCATTGGCAAATATATTTTCCCTTACGGTTGGTTCCCTTTTCATCTTTCTGATGTTTTCTTTTGCTGAGCAGAAACTCTTTAGTTTAATGTAGTCCCATTTGTTTATTCTTTCCTATATTTCCCTTGCCTTAGGAGATATATCAGTGAAAATATTGCTACGTGGGATATCTGAAATTTTCCTGTCTATGTTTTCCTCTCGATCTTTTATAGTGCCATGGCTTACATTTAAGTTTTTGATACATATAGTTTGTTCTGGTGTACGGTGTAAGTTGGTGGTCTAGTTTCATTTTTTTTTTTTTTTTGCAAATCCCTGTCCAGTCCTCCCAACACCATCTGTTGAATAAGCTCCTTTCACTCCATTTGATATTCCTTACCCCTCTGTCAAATATTGGTTGCCCATATATTCTTAGATTTATTTCTGGGCTCTCTATTCTGTTCCACTGATCTATATGTCTGTTCTAATGCCAGTAATAGACTTTTTTGATCACCGAGGCATTGTAGTATAGTTTGATATCAGGTATTGTGATTCTTCCTACTGTGTTTCTCTTCCTCAAAATGCTGTGGCTTTTCGCGCTCTTTTTTGCTTCCATATAAATTTTTGAAATATTTCTTCTAGGTCTGTGAAAAATGTCATTGATATTTTAATAGAGATTGCATTGAATCTATAAATTACTTTGGGTAGTATGGACATTTTAATGATGTTGATTCTTCCCATCCATTAACATAGTATATGCTTCCATTTATTTGTACCTTCCTTAATTTATTTCTTCAGTGTTATGTAGTTTTCTGAGTGCAGGTCTTTTACCTCCTCGGTTAAATTTATTCGCAGGTATTTTATTTTTCTTCTTGCGATGGTAAATCAGATATTTTTTAGTTTTTATCTCTAAGATTTTATTGTTGCTGTACAGAAATGCCTTTGATTTCTGAATATTGACTTTGTACCCTGCTATTTTGCAGAAGTCACCTATTAGATACACTACTTTTTTTTTGGTGTCTATAGGGTTTTCTATGTAAACTATCATGTCATCTGTAAATAATGACAGTTTTACATACTCTTTTCCAAAAAGGATGCCTTTTATTTATATTTCTTGTCTGATTGCTTTGGGTAAAACTTCCAAAACTATGTTGAATATAAGTGGAGAAAGTGGACATCCTTATCTTGTTCCTGACCTCAGGGAGAATGCTTTCAGTTTTTGCCTATTCGTATGATGTTGGCTTCATGTTTCTCGTATAGAGCCTTAATTATTTGAGGTATGCTCTCTCTATTCCCATTTTGCTGAGTGTTTTCATCATAAATGGGTGTTGTACTTTATCAAATACCTTTTCAGCATCTATTGACATGATTGTGTGGTTTTTATCTTTCATTTTGTTTATGTGGTGTACTACGTTAATTGATTTGTGAATATTGAACCATCCTTGCATCCCTGGAATGAATCCCACTTGATTCTGGTGTATGATCCTCCTAATGTGTTGCTTGATCTGGTTTGCCAATATTTTGTTGAGGATTTTTGCATCTATGTTCATCAGTAATATTGGCCTGTAGTTTTCTTTCTTTGTTTTGTCCTGACCTGGTTTTGGAATTAGGGTAATACTGGTTTCTTAGAATGAGTTTGGGAGTCTTCCCTCTTCTTGGATTTTTTGGAATAGACTGAGGAGGATAGGAGTTAGTTCTTTCCTAAATACTTTGTAGAATTCACCTTGACGCCATTTGGTCCAGAGTTTTTGTGTGCCTGAATTTTTTTGATTATTGCTTCAATTTCACTAGTTGTTATTGGTCTATTCAGGCTTTCTGCTTCTTCTTGATTCAGTTTTGGAAGATTTTATTTCCAGGATTAGTCCGTTTCCTCTAAGTTATCAAATTTCTTTCCATACAGTTGTTGGTAATAATTTCTTGCAATCCTTTGTATTACTGTGGTATCGGTTGTGATTTCTCCTCTTTCATTTCTGATTTTATTTATTTGGATTCTCTCTCTTTTTTTCTTGATGAGCCTGGTTAAAAGCTTGTCAATTTTGTTTATCTTTTCAAAGACCATCTCCTACTTTTGTTGATATTTTGAATTGTTAGTTTAGTCTCTATGTCATTTAATTCTGCTCTAAACTTGATGATTTCCTTCCTTCTACTCACTCTGGGCTTTACTTGTTGTTCATCCTCTTTTTCTTGAGGCTGTAGGGTTAAATTTTTTATTAGAGATCCTTCTAGCTTTTTTAGGTAGGCCTGTATTGCTATGAACTTTTCTTTCAGGACTACTTTTGCTGTATCTCACAGGTTTTGGGTTGTTGTGTGTTCATTATCATTATTTTCCAGAAACTTTTTGATTTCTTCCTTGATGTCATTGTTAACTTATTCATTATTTAATAGCATATTATTCATTCTCCATGAGTTTTAATGTTTTTGAGTTTTTTCCTTGAGGTTGATTTCCAATTTTAAGCCATTGTGATCTGAAAAGACGCTTGATATAATTTCTGTTTTCTTGAATTTGTGGAGGCTTGTTTTGTGTCCTACCATGGGTCTATCTTTGAAAATGTTCCATGTGCACTTGAGAAGAATGTATATTTTGCTTCTTTTGGGTGAAAAGTTTTATTTATTTCCACTAAGTCCATTTGATCTAGAGTTTTGTTCAATCCCTAAATATCTTTGGTGTTTCTTTACTTCGAAGACCTGTCCATTGTTGTCAATGGGGTGTTATAGTTCCTTACTATGAGTGTGTTGCTGTCCCTATCTTTCCTGGAGTTTTTCAAAAATTTCTTTACATATTTGGGTTCTCCTGTGTTGGGTGCATATATGTTTACAAGGATTATATCTTCTTGATAAATTTTTTTTCTTAAGTATTATGGAATGCCCTTCCTTGTCTCTTTTTATGACCTTTGCTGTGAAATATGTTTGTCTGATACAAGTATTGGTACCCCAGCTTTTTTTTATGCCCATTTTCTTGAAATATTTTTTCCATCCCTTCACTTTCAGTCTGTGTAGATCTTTTGTTCTAAGGTAGGTCTCTTGTAGACACCATATATGTGGGTCATGCTTTCTAATCCATTCACCTACCCTATGTCTTTTACTTGGTGTATTTAATCCATTTACATTTAAGATTATTATCGATAGGTACTTATTCATTGTCATTTTCTTCCTTTGTACTTGTTATCCTCTCTGTCTCTCTGTTTCTTCATCTTCTTAAAACAGACCCTTTAAGATCTCTTGAAATGCTGGTTTGGTGGATATTTATTTTTTTAGTCTTCCTTTGTCAGAGAAACTCCTTATTTCACCTTCCATTTTGATTGAGAGCCTTGCTGAGTAGTGTATTCTTAGTTGTAGGCTTTTGTTTTTCATTGCTTGAAATATTTTTGACCATTTCCGTCTGGCTTGTAGAGTTTCTGTTGAGAAATTTGTTGATAGCATTATTGGAACTCCCTTGTATGTTATTTGCTGTGTTTCTCTTTCTGCTTTTAGAATTCTCTCTTTGTCTTTGAATATTGCCATTTTAGTTATGATGTGCCTTGCAGGGGGCCTTTCTGGGTTCCTCTTCATTGGGACACTCTGTGCTTCTTGAACTTCCATGACTTCTTCTCTCATCAGGTTACAAAAATTTTCTGTCATTACTTCTCCTATGAGCTTCTCTATTCTTCGTTGTTCTCCTTCTACCTCTTTTGTTCCAATGATCTGGATATAATTTTGTGTCATGTTGTCCTGTAATTCCCTTAGATCTTCTTCATACTTTTTCAACCTTTTTTAACTTTGTTGTATTGTCTGGGAATTGTTTTCTACATTGTCCTCTAAAACACTGATCTAACTCTGCTTCGGTTAACCTGTTTTGATTGATTCTACTGTGTTTTTCAGTTTAGAGATTGTATTCTTCATTTCTTCTATGTTCTTATTAATAGTTTCTATGTCCTTTTTTTATGCTGGTGTAGTTGTCTGTAAATTCCCTGTAATTTTCTTGGAGTTGTTGGTAACTTCCTTGGAGGTTGTCATAGTTGTTTTTGAGGTTGTCGAATATATTGAGCTTCTTCACCAGCATTGTTTTGAATTCCGTGTCTGACATTTGGGCTATGTCTATTACATCTACCTCTTTTTCTGGAGATTCCTCTTTTCCTTTCATTGGGAGGTTTTTTCTGCTTCTTACCATTTTGGATTCTTCTTGTTTCTTTTTGTTTTTTGGGTTTGTCTGCTTTGAGTTCGCACCTTTGTGGTATCAGGTTCTTTATAGGAGATCTGTGGGTTTCAGTGGTGCAGTCTCTTGGATCTCCTGAGCCTCATGTTCTTGGGATACCCTTTATTTCATTTGTTTATGCTATCTGGTTATATTTCAGATGCTCTTTTGTGGGATCTTCCATCTGACTAGTTGATTAAGAGTCACTCTATCAACTTTGTCTTGAGTTCTTTTCTGGAGATGCTATTAAAAACATAAGCATACTGCCCATGCAGGAAACCCACAGCCTCAAAAATATCCCCCACACTCTATCCCACTATTGTCAGCAAATGAAACAGTATTAATATCAATGTAGAGAGGTTAGAGATTTTTTACTATAGGAATAATAGATAAGAGGTGTTTTTAATGAAGAAAAATATCATTTTTGAGAGAGGGGATGATAGATTAATAATAGTAGCAAGTAGTGTCAAAACTATGCAAGACAGTAAGTAATATTTACATTGTATGCTAATAATAGTAAAAGAAAAAGAGGAAAGAATGCATTATATAGTTTGAAAGTAGAATTGTATAGTATTAGATTTATATAGTAATTATATACTATATATTTAGTGTGAAAGGGAGGCTAAAAAAACAGACAAACAAATAAACAAAAATTAAAGTGGAAGGACGAGAAGTAGAGATGGTGTGAAACAAATTAAAAAGATAGATTATTAAATATGTTTTTAAAAGTAAAAATTAAAAGTAAATATAAGAAGTTAACAAAATAAAAATAAAATAAAATACAAGTAAAAAATCTAAAATAGAAATAAAAATTAAGTAAAGAAAGTTTTTACTCAGTTCAGCCTTTTGTGCTGTCTTCTTTTTCTGGATCCACAGCTGGTCTATTGAGGCGGGCCAGTAGTTCCTGATCCTGGCGACAGCAGTGTGTACCTGCGTGTGGTGTTGGTTGCATGCCCGGGTAACATTCATGCACCCGCGGTGTCTGGCTTGTTCATTTGGCACCTGTTGGAGCCATCAAGGGTTCATGGGCATGGTGACTTGCGTGCTAGCCTCATGCCTGTTAGGCCCCGCCCCGGGACACATGTGAGTCGCCTTTGCCCACTGTTCCTGTGCCACAGTCACTCGCTGTTCCTGCACCTGCCTGGGCGGGCACAAATAGAGCTTGCACAAGTGGTCTGTGCAGCAGCCTGGTGCCTATTGGGGCAAGCCAGGGGTGTCTGCGCATGGTCTCATGTGTGCCCAGTGGGCCAACCCTGCACCCATTGGCACACTGATATTATGCCTGTTGGGGCGGGTCTAAGGGGCACCAGGACATGCGGCCAGCGACCTGGCTGTGCGCCTGTACCAGTGGATGAGGGCACCTCCCTCTGCATACCCACGTGACCCAAAGGGAAGGTTGGGGAGTGGGTGAGCACACTTCTGCACCTGCACTCCTCAAGAATGTCCTATCACCCCAAACCTCTCCTTCCCTCTCCACAGAATACAAGAGAAAAATATAAAGGAAAAATACGTTCTTATATATACAGCAGTATGCTGTTTCTTGTTTCTCAGTGCCAGATGCTACCTGGCCCACTCCTGGCTCTGCCAGTGAGCAGAGACACTCTCTCCTCCTGATTCCTTTCTGGGGAAGCCAGTGGTCATTGAAAATTCTTTGTGTATTTCCAGCCGCAGCTTGGGAAGCCAACCCAGTCAGAAATTCTGTCTCTTCCCTTTTTCCTCCACTATCCTCACCAAAGAGATCATTCCCAGATGTTCTTCTCTGATGTAGCAGTGCCAAGGCTCAACTCTTGCCAGTGTCCAGATGCTGACTTAGATGTTCTGTCTGCAATCATTCCAGACTGCAGATGGGTCTTGGGAGCCAGAAAGTGCAGCCTCCCCTCACTCCTCTGCCATTTTTGAACCTTGACAAAAATGATTTTTAACCAAGTTATTAAAAATTATGTTCATGAGTGTATATTATGTATTATTGATGTATATGGGAAGAATTTTTGGAGGATGAAATGTTTAAACTGTGACTTCCTGGTAAATAGGACTATAACTGTCAATGGAAGGGTGTGAGCATATAGAATTCCAGGTTGTGGGAAGAGACAGAGCTAAGTCGCAAATTAAAGAACTGAGGCTTTTTCTCCTCAGGCATGGCAAATATGTCAATATATGACCAGAAGAAAAACAATCTGAAAAACACATTGGGATTATATTAAATAAGGTTTAACATTAAAGTATGTGCACTAAGGAACAATTTTTTAAGGAACAAAACTGTAGTCTGATCAAATCTGTGTTTTAAGAAGGTAAATACAAAGATCCAAGATGACAGAGGAGTAAGTGGAAGCTGCACTAACCTCCTCCTAAGACCAATCTGGAATTACAACTTAATTCTGGAGAATAATCTGAAATAACCAATTTAACACTAGCTGGAGAAGAGCCTTATAACCATGGACAGACAGTAAAGGCCACTTCATCAATTTTCTTGAATTTCTGGTTGTCTCTTGTTTGGGGATAGTTGTATTTCTTCTTAGTTGTGGAGGGAGATAGTGTTTCTTTCTAGGCCTCCAGCTTGACCAGAAGTGGGTCATGATTTCTTATCCATTCAGCTACCTTATGTCTTTTGCTTGGTGAATTTATTTCATTTACATTATTATTGATATGTACTTTTGATTGTCATTTTTCCCTTTGAACCTGTGTTCCTCTCCTGCTCTCTCTTTCTTCTTTTTCTTAAAGCATTCCCTTTAGCATCTCTTGCAATGCTGGTTTGGTGGAGATGTATTCTTTTAGTCTTCCTTTGTCTAGGAAACTCTTTATTTCACCTTCCATTTTGAAAGAGAGCCTTGCTGGGTAGAGCAGTGTTGGTTGTAGTTCTTTGTTTTTCATTGCTTTGAGTATTTTTGGCCATTCCCTTATAGCTTGTTGTGTTTCTGTTGATAATCTGATGCTAGTCTTATCTGAGCTCCCTTGTATGTTATTAGCTCTCTCTCTCTTGTTGCCTTTTGTATTCTGTTTGTCTTTGAATTTTTGCATTTTAATTATAATGTGTCTTGGAGTGGGCCTGTTTAGACCCATCTTCCTTGGGGCCCTCTGTGCTTCCTGGACCTGCATGACTATTTCTCTCATCAAGTTAGGGAAGTTTACTGTGATTATTTTTCAAACATGTTTTCTATCCCTTGCCCCTCTTCTTCTTTTTCTGGTATTCCTATGATACAAATATTATTATGTTTCGTTTTGTCCTGCAGCTCTCTTAAACCGTCTTTATTCTTTTTCAGTCATATTTTATTTTGTTGCACTGTCTATGCATTTATCGAGCTGCATGGAAGTAAAAAAAAAACAACAAAGATATAGAGAACAAATACACATTCAGACAGGTAGGAAGGGCAGAATGAAGGTGAGAGTACTCGGTGTGGAGGTGGTGAAAGTGGTGATGGCAACAGTGGCTGTAGCCAACTGGTGGAAAGCACAGTCACACATTGAAAAAAGTAGCGAGGGATACCTGGGGTGCACTCCCAATTCCATATCAGGCCACACAGCTCACAGTCCCAGCACTCAGTAAAACAAAGCTTCATTTCTTATGAATATGAAAACCAGTGGGGGTTGGGGCAGAGCAAAAAACTGCCAGTCTATCAGCAGAGTCCTCTTGTTTAAAGGGCTCCACAGTCCTAGAATGTCTCAAGATCTACCCACTCTGGGAACGATGGCCAGAGCAATAGCAAGAGAGGCACCAGTCTCATACAGAAGTGCAAGAAGGGCCTGTGAAAGGGGTGAGTGCTGAACAAGCAACATTGTTCCCACTCAGACCCCTCCCCCATATATAGCACCACAACTTGGTGAAAGGGATCACCATGTATTGATGAATACCTAAGGCTCCACCCCTTACAACATAACAGGTGCGGCATTTCTATACAAGACAGAGAGGCAAACAAACACAGGAGTATATTAAGATGAGGAGACAGAAAAGTATGGCCCAAAAGAAGTAACAGATCAAGGTTCCAGTGAGATCATTTGGAGGGTTATCAGCTGGGATGGGTAGGGGGAGAAATGGGGAAATATTTTAGGAAATAAGAAACATAATTGTTTGGTACAAAATAAACCAGGTGAAATTGAGAATAATATAGGAAAGAATGAAGCCAAATAATTTATATGCATCACCTGTGCACATGAACTAAGGGGGGTGGGGTTGCTGGAGGAAAGGCGGTGCTATGTGCAGGGGAGAAAAGGGGAAAAATTGGGACTACTGTAACAACATAATCAATAAAATATACTTTAAAAAAAGAAAACATGACCCACATACATGCTCTCTACAAGAGATCCACCAAAGAACAAAAGATCTGCACAGACTAAAAGCAGAGGGATGGAAAAAGAAATTCAAGCAAATGCACATGAAAAAAAAGCTGGAGTAGTAATACATGTATCAAACAAAACAGATTTCACAACAAAGGCCATAAAAAGAGACAAAGGGCATTTCATAATACTTAAAGTAACAATCCATCAAGAAGATATAACTCTTGTATAAATATATACACCCAACATCAGAGCACCCAAATATATAAGAAAAACCTTGGAAGACTACCAGAAAGATATCAACAGCAGCACACTTATAGTAGGGAATTTTAACACCCTATTGTCAACAATGGACGTATCTTACTAGCAACAAAAACACCAAGGATATGGTGGCACTGAACAACACTCTAGATCAAATGGACTTAAATTATATATGATATAAAACCTTTCACCACAAAGAAGTAAAATCTACAGTCTTTTCAAGTGCACATGGAACATTTTCAAAGACAGACCACATGGTAGGACACAAAACAAGCCTTAAAATTAAAAAAAAAAAAAAAGAAGTCATATCAAGCATCTTCTCAGATCACAATTGCTTGAAAGTCAAAACAGACCTTAAGGAAACTACTCAAAAACATTCAAATTCATGGACTGAATAACATGTAATTAAATAATGAATGGGTTAGCAATGACATCAAAGAAGATATCAAAACGTTTTTGGAAACAAAGAAAAATGAACATATGACAGTCCGAAACCTATGGACACAGTGAAGACAGTGCTGAGAGGCAAGTTTATAGCAATACAGGCCTACCTAAAAAGGTTAAAAGAGCTTCAAATAAACAAGCTAATCTTAAATCCACAATAGCTTGTGGAACAAGAATCAAAGCCCAGAGAATGTCTAATACATTGAAGGAGATAATCTAGATCAGAGCTAAATTAAATGACATAAACTAAACAGACAATTCAAAGGAATGATAAAACCAGTTGATTCTTGGAAAAGAAAAACAAAATTGACAAACTTTTAACCAGACTCATCAAGCAAAAAGAGAGGAAACAAATAATAAAAATCATAAATGAAAGTGGAGAAATCACAAGTGATACCACATAAATACAAAGGATTGTAAGAAATTACTATGAACAAACATATGACAAGAAATTTGACCACCTAGATGAAATAAACAAATATCTGGAAACATATAATCCTTCAAAACTGAATCAAGAAAAAACAAAAATCCTGAATAAACTGATAACAACTGGTGAAATTGAAGCAATAATAAATACTGTCAGCACACAAAATCCCTGGGCCAAATAGCTTGACAGGCAATATTTACAAAACATTTAGGGAAGAACTAACTCCTATCCTTCTCAAACTATTGTAAAAAATTCAAGAAGAGAGCAGACTACCAAATTCTTTCTATGAGGCAAGTATTATCCTCATTCCAAAATCACGTGAAGACTAAAAAAAAAAAAAAAAAAAAAGAATGAAACCACAGGACAATATCGCTAATGAAAATAGATGCTAAATTCCTCAACAAAATATTGGCAAACCAGATCCAGCTATACATTAAAAAATCATTCATCACGATTAAGTGGGATTCATCCCAGAGATGAAAGTATGGTATAATATTTGCAAATCAATAAACATAATACACCACATAAACAAAATGAAATACAAGTCACACAATCATATCAATAGATTATGAAAAAGCAGTTGATAAGTTCAGCACCCATTTATTATAAAAACACTAAGCAAAGTCGAAATACATGGAGAATACCTTAACATAATAAACCACGTACAAGAAACCTGCCGCCAACATCATGCTCAATGGGCAATAATTAAAAGCTGTCCTTTTAAGATCAGTAACAAGTATGTCCACACTCTCAGCTTCTTTTCAACACAGTTTTGGAAATTCTATCCACAGCCACCACACAAGAAAAATAAATAAAAGGCATGCAAATTGTAAAAGAGGAAGTAAAACTGTCATTTTTTGCAGATGACATGATAGTGTACATAGAAATCCCTATAGATTCCACCAAAAACTATTAAACCTAATAATATTGGCAAAATAGCAGCGTACAAAGTCAATATTCAGAAATTGAAGGCATTTCTGTAAACCAACAATGAAATATCAGAGATAGAAACTAGAAAAAATCCTATTTACTAGAAAGAAGAAAAATAAAGCCCTTAGGAATAAACTTAACCAAGGAGATAAAATACCTGTACTCAGAATACTACAAAACACTGAAGAAAGAAATTGAGGAAGATACAAATAAATGGAAGCATATACCATGTTCATGGATGGGAAGAATCAACATCATGAAAATGTCCATACTATCCAAAGCAATTTATAGGTTCAATGCAATCTCTCCCAAAATGCCAATGACATATTTCACAGACCTATAAGAAATACTTTAAAAATTTATATGGAACCAAAAAATACCCTGAATACCCTCAGCAATCTTGAGAAAGAAGAACAAAGTAAGAGGAATCACAATACCTAATGTCAAACTATATTACAAGGCCACCATAATCAAAACAGTCTGTTACTGGCATAAGAAGATTATAGGTCAATGGAACAGAATAGAGAATCCAGAAATAAACCCAGGTATCTATGTTCAAATAATATTTGGCAAAAGCAGACAGAATAAAATGGAGTGAAAATAGCCTCCTCAACAAATGGTGTTTGGAGCACTGGACAGGAACATGCAAAAAGAATGAAACTAGAGCACCAACTTACACCATACAGCAGAATAAACTCAAGATGGATAAAAAACTTAATTGTAAGCCATGGCGCTATGAAAATCATAAAGGAAAACATAGGCAGTAAAGTCTCAGATATCACATGCAGCAATATTTTTTGCAGAAATATCTTCCAAGGCAAAAAAAAAAATAAAGGAAAAAATAAACAACTGGGACTACATCAAACTAAAATTTTTCTGCTCAGGGAAAGAAAGCATCAGCAAGATGGAAAAAAAAACCCAGCCATGTGGGAAAACTTATTTGCCTTGGCCAAAGATTTGATATCTAAAATATAAAAAGAACTTATATGACTCAACACAAAGAAGACAGACAATCCAATTAAAGAATGGGCAAAGAACCTGAACAAATACTTCTCCAAGGAGGATATACAGAGGGCCCTTAGGCATATGAAAGAATGCTCAACATCACCAGCCATCAGAGAGACGCAAATCAAAACAACAGTGAGATACCACCTCACACGTTTCAAAATGGCCATCATTAATAAATCAACAAACAACAAGTGCTGGTGAGGATGTTGAGAAAGGGTAATTCTAATGCACCCTTAGTGGGAATGCAGACTGGTGCAGCCACCATGGAAAAGAGTATGGAATTTCCTCAACAAACTAAAATGAAAATGTCTTCTGATCCACTGATTCCACTGCTAGGATTATACCCAAAGAATCCTGAAACACCAATTCAGAAGAACCTATGCACCACCATGTTCATAACAGTCTTATTTACAATAGCCAAATGCTGGAAACAGATTAAGTGCCCATCAGAGGATGAGTGGATCAAAAAACTGCAGTGCATTTACATGATGGAATACTATGCTGCAGAAAGAAAGAAAGTACTCCTGCATTTGTGACAACATGGATGCAACTGGAGAGAATTATGCTTAGTGAAATTAGCCAGGAAGAGAAAGAAAAATATCATTTGATCTCACCTGTTACAGGAACCTAATGAACAAAACAAACAAATGAGCAAAATAGAACCAGAAGCATGGAAACAAGGAACAGACTGACAGTGACCAAAGTGCAGGGGGGAGGGGAAAGAAGGTGGAAAGAAGGGGAAAGTTCTATTCCATGAATGAATGTAAGTGACCCATGGAGATGGAAATCAGGGTGGGGATTAACTGTGTGAAAGGGGGGAGGTTGGCAGGACAGGGGAGAACAATGAGGTAAAAATGGGACAATTTTAATAAAACAACAATAGATAAAATAGGAAGATAAATAGAAAACAGTGTAAATAATGATGATATAGAGACTGTAATAGAAAGTTAGGGGCTATTGCAAGATGCTAGGGGAGAAGTAGACTCTGAACTTGAGAAGTGGCTTTTAAAAAAGTAAAAATTGCCTATTAAAATTACTCAGAAGGATTTGTTTGCTAACTGCATGTATATGTAGAGTAAACAATAACAAGTTTATAATTTGCCTTGATAGTCACATTATTCATGGCACTAAGGAGATTAGTAAGTGGACAAAGTTGCAGTGGTTAGAGAAATTATGGTTTGGAGACAAATTTTTATTATTGCCTTATATGAATAGAAAGTAAAGCTCATAGTTGAGTGTTTGGGTCTAGAATTTAAGGTAACAAATAGGGATAGAAATAAATGTTTGTGAATCATCACCACATATATGATACTTAAAGCAACAATGGATGAAACTGCCTAAAGATTAGAATAAAATAAATGATATAGCTAATAACTGAATATTTGTAAAAATTTATGTAAAAGTGAACTAGAAAATAAAAAGCTGTCAGAATATACCCACAAAGAAAAAGCAAAATTTAGCTGAAATATATGACTTGAGTTTCAATGAAAGCTTCTCACTATTCTTAGAAAGAAAATTATAAAAGGCTGTCATACGGTATAGAAAAATTTAAGTAATCAAATAATTTATATTCAATTGTGAGATCTTATAAATTTTTAATGTTAGATATAAAGGTTGTTAATTCTCCTTAAAAAGTGGTAAAACATTGGACCTCTCCATTGGAACTGTGATGACAGCACTGTTGATGTTTTGTGTGCAAATCCTTATTTAATGCACCCTTTTAAATGACAAGTAGACATCTCACCAAAACATAAAATATGAATACATTACCTCATAATGTTTAATGTAGAACATAAAATGTTCAGAGCATTGATTTTGTTAAACAGTCTTTAAAATGAAAAAAATTGCTTATATGCATTTTGCATATGTCTTAAAATTAAAAGTGAGTGTGTGTGTGCCCTTGAATTTTACTTTAGGAAAAATCAAGGATACTCGATACAATTTTTAAAAGGCTGACACTGTACATAAGTTGACTACTTTGGTAATATTCAAACCTAGAGGAGCAGACTACACAGATTGAGATGTATTTTATTGTGATGATTTATTCAGTTGTGAATTCTCCCACTTGGAATTCATACTACACTGTGCCCATGCTTGAGGTCATTCTCAGCTTTTAACCTTCTGATAAATCTGTTTACACAAAATGGTAGCTGGTGTACTGGTAATTGAGTTGCTTTTGGTGACATAATTTCATGATATTTTCTAGATTCTCTGAATGAAAACAGATGCCAAGAGCTTCAGAAGCACTATACATGGGAAACTTAGCTTTCATTTTCTCTAGGAACAAAGGTTAGGTAGTGTGACAATTTGTGAGAATTGTCAGGTTAAGAGCTATCTCATGGAAAATGTTTCTTTACTGATTTTAGTCCCCATGCTTAGTAGAATTACAAGCATTATTCATGAGAACAGATGATCAGTATAGATACAAAATAAAAATAAAAATAAAAATCAGGTTTATCTTGTCTTTCTGATTGAGACTAAATCCCCAAATGAGACTGTGTTGGAATAGGCAGAAAATAAAAAAGATGAAAAAATTCAGGTGGTCTGAAGGCAGAATCTTGTACTCCAAATTGAATTGAGTTTCTTAATATATGTTCAGGTTAGATTTTACAAAAAATCTGTTGGTTTTTAGCACAGGAGAAACAATTTGAATCTGGCCTTACAGTAGAGAAAGACTGCTGATTTTAGGATAGCAAGAATTGAATGCGAACCATAGAATTATTACTCTAACCCATTCTATTTTGAACATCTTGTAGATTTTTTTTGGCCAGTTTGTCTGACCCTAGGGGATAACTTGGTTTCAAGGTTCCCTGGAAAATCCTGCCTTATTGGAAGTAGTTAAACAAGGGATGGATGGATGGATACATTCTCTACAAATAGGCTTTTACAAGACAGAAACAATTTTTTAAATTATTTCTCTCCAAATCACCACAACACATAACTGTAGGAAATAAAAGTGACTGAAGCAAATACAAAGAGAGATCTTTTGTAATAATAAAGTAATTCTGTATTTTGAATGTCCTGTGGTAAAATAGCCTGGGACTGTAACAGGGGGGCATGGCCAGATCACTGGGGGAGGGGAGAAATCCTGATCTGGCCTGAGAGGCTGCCACCTCAGAGAAGAGAGGGTTCAGAGAAAACACTAGGGTAATGAATAGAAAGCATCCCAGATTCAGACAGAGGAGCTAGGGCATGATTTCATACTCCCATGGCAACAGTAAACAAATAACACAGCTTGTGACACTGCTTGGACAAAGCCTGTGTGGGCTTTGGGAGTTGAAAAGGTCACAATACACAGGTAACAAGGTGATTCCCTGCCCTAGGCCAAGATGCATGTGCCCATGCATGTGGCTAGAAACTTCCCCTCTTCCAGATCATGGTGTCCTGGGGAGGGGCAGAGGTGCCATAACAAGCATGATGGACTCTAACCTGGATGAACAGTGCATGCACCAGTCTAGGAAAATGTTGGGGCAGAGGAAAAAATTCCTCCTACTGGCTTATGAACTGCATGGGATTTTGGCCTGGGACTTTAGAAATGGAGCACACATGGAAGCTTGGGCTCTTTTGTTTCTTCACAGACTGTTTCAAGGGCCACAGTATCTCCAGGCTGGTAAGTCATTGAGACTGCATGGTCGGTTGCCAAGCCCTGCACCCCTCAGAAAGCAGTGGTTATGCACTGTGCTGCATGGCCCTGAGCAGCAAGGCACACAAATGCATAAGCAAGTCAGTAGCCTGAGGGATGCAACACAAGCACTGGGACAGTGGACAGCAGCCAGATGAAAAGAAGCATGCCACGAGAAGGATACCAGCATGCACAGACTCCAAAAGTCACCTGGAGCCAGACTGTAATGGGACCTGCCAAGCCACCTAGATAATCATGCTGCAGGCACCCGCTTATCACAAAACATGGTATATTTATTTATTTTATTATTATTATTATTTTTGATTTTTCGTTTTTCCATTGCTCTCCCCCACCCAGCCCACCCCTTCTCCCGCAATCATACCCCTCCCCGTTGTCCATGTCCATGAGTCATTTATACATGTTCCTTGACTAGACCCTTCCCTTACTTATCCCCTTTCTCTCCCTCCCCCCTCCCCCTTATTGACCGCTATTCTGCTCTTTGTCCTATTTAGTTCGTTTTTTTATGTTGTTCTTTAGTTTCCTGTGTTAGGCGATATCAAATGGTATTTTTCTTTCCTTGTCTGGCTTATTTCACTAAGCATAATTCTCTCTAGTTCCATCCATGTTGTTGAAAAAAACAAACAAACTGTGGTACATTTACACAATGGAATACTATGTAGCAGAAAGAAAGAAGGAACTCCTGCCATTTGCAAAAACATGGTATATTTTTAAATGGGAAAGAGATTCCAGGCACATCCTTGAACTGAGCTGGCTAGGGGTGGAGAAGTTATTTGACTTTTGGTGTTTTAAAGTGAGTGAGCTTTGAGGTAGAAGCCTGTTATTCTTTCAAAAATTGTACCACCTTTGAACAAACAACCTTTTTCTTTTTTCACCAAACCTCTGCCTCCAGAGTTCATTGGTAGTGAGCAGAATAATTCTATGTGGCTGTATGGTAATAATAACAATGCCCAATATGGGGAACTAGCTGGTCATGGCGGGCCAACCACCTCAGGAGTGGGAGAATGGGGTTGTGAGGTTTATCAGTCTCTGGGCATTTGTCTGCACACCCACTCGAGACATCAACCACTTAAATATACCTGTCATGTGAAAAAGAAACAGGTATAAAAAGGAGAAAGATTCTAAGAAGGGGTATCATCTAAGTTTTGGGGTCATGAACTGGGGTCCAGGTGAGTACTAACCAAGCTTTGGGGAGGCCATCGATTGGGAGTACTGTTTTTGAGGTTGGTTTGCAGAAAACTTGCTTGTGAGAACTTATTTGGAATAACAGAGTCCTGGGTTCCAATTTTAGTTTCCAGCATGCCTGGATTTTGCTGTTCATAGCATTGGGCCTGCTGTATGTTTGGGACAATAGGGGTAGTTCTGCATTGGCTCTTGGTAGGAAGCGACTGGATAGAATTTTACTGGACTAGGGTATGTACAGCATTAGCCAATGTCTAAGGCAGTATTGATTTAGTATTTCAACATGGTGTGGCTTATTTATATTTTAGACTGTGGGAGAAATGACCCCTAAATGGTTTTCTGAGTTACTGTACCATCATGCAATTGGAACAGTATTGCCAATGATTAGACGAATGGGATGAAATCCATTACTAAAATGCATTTATATTGTTGCATAATTGTGTTTCACCAGAAACAGAGAACTGCTTCATGGTGCAGAGAAGGGAGGAGGCCTCAAAATCTCATCCCAATAGTAAGACTCAGGAATAAAAGGAGAATGAGTAGGTAAACCTCATCAATTTTCTGAATTGAGGGGACCCATAGTTGGTGGCAGGAGGAGCTACCTCACTACCACCCCCTTCATGAGCTGCCCCTGAAGTAGAGACCACAAAGCCAACAGCTCCACCCCTGTATGATGATCGATGGGCCTCCCCTTAAAGACCCATCAGGACACTTAATTTGGCCAAGGATCCCAGTGCATATGTAAGAGATATGCTTACATTGTACATTGGTCTATTAAGTGTACAATAGCATTATGCCTAAAAATTTACATACCTTAGTTTTAAAATACTTTATTGCTAAAAAAGAAAAAACTATTATCTGAGCCTGTAGGAAAAATCGCACTGATACATTTGCTCAACATAGGGTTGCCACAAATCTTCACTTTGTAAAACAAAAAAAACCAACAACAGCAACAACAACAACAAAAATATTTTGGCCAAGGAGCATCCCTATCTGGAGCAAGGCAGTTTCCTTTCAGGCAATATTCTATAGGTGGAGTAAATCAGGAAGCCCAGCCCACTGGCTTTTATTAAGCTCATACTTTATTTTCCACTTCATACTTACTGAATTGGAAAAATTCCAACCCTGCATATAGAACAGATCCTCAGAAGATGACAGATCTCATCACCTCTCTTTTAGCCACTCATCATCCAAACTGGGTACATGTACAGTCTCTTCTTAACATTGTCCTAATAACATATCAAAGACAAATGGTTATAAATAAAGCTAATGAAGAGGCTCATCACATACACCAAGAGAATCCCAATGGGATGCCCAACCCAACTGGGGCAATTCCCTTGAGAGAGACTGGGATCTAAATAGCAGGGACCCAGCCTTCCTGCAAGATTACAGAAATTGTATACTAGAAGGGCTTAAGAAAGGGGTTCCCAAGCAAAAGAGTCTTAATATACGATCCTTCAACAAAAACAAAAGGCCCTTCTGAATTGTTAGAAAGTATCTAATAGGTCTATAGAAAGCACACTGATGCTGCCTTCACAGAGACCAGAAAATGTGTGGATTGTTAACATGAGCTTTATTGGGTGAAGTGCCCCAGATATCAGAAAGAAATTTCAGCATTTAGATGGGACATTGGGAATAAATCCTTCTCAGTTGAGGGGCATAGCTTTTAAAGTTTATAACACATGGAAGCAAGAAAGTTAAAACAGGCCATGGTGTTGTTAGAAACAGGGTGGGAAAATGAGAAGAAGAGATAGGACCCTAAAGGAAAGAGGAATGACCTATAGGTGCAAATCAATGTGCTGTTGTCAAGAGGAGGTCCATTGGAGAAGAGAATGTCTGAAACTCATGGTGAAAATGAAGATAATAAAAACCCTCACCGAGAAATACTGAAAAAGTGAGAGGACTCTGATGATAAATGTGGAGACCCAGGGGCTCCCTTGGACGTCTTCCAACATATTACTATTTCCCTACAGGGGATCTGGGTATAGTTGACAGTGGGAAACAAGTTAACTAATACCCTTGTAGATATGTGAGCTACATACTCAGTGCTAAATACAAAACCGATAAAAGTTCAGATGCAATAATAGTTACTGGAGTGACTAGACAATTACATGCAAAGGTGCTCCTTCAACCCCTAGAAATCCAGCTCGGGGATCAAAAGCTTCTACTGATGGAGAAGGGAGGTGTTGGAGGAAACCACAAGGTGGCAGATTGAAGCAGCAGCCAGAGAAATAGACTTCCTTCCTGGAGAAGGACAGGACCCCTTAGAGGGGTTGGGAACTGCTGAAGGCAGCCCGGGATCAAGACAGGAACTGGAGTATGAGTCATACCCCAAAGGAAATAGTAAACAACTAATGTAACTCATGACACTGCTTGCACAGAGCGTGAATTGGCTATGGGGGATGAAAAGGTCACAACACACGTGTAACAAGGTGACACCCCACCCCAAGCTGAGACACTTGTGCCCATGTGTGCAAGTATAAATTCTCCCCTTCCAGATCATGGCAGCTGGAGGAGGGGCAGAGATGCTGTGATGAGCATGATGGACACTGGCCTGGATAAACAGTGCATGCAAGTCTAGTTAAATGTTGAGACAGAGGAAATATACCCTCCTACTGGCTTCCTATGTTCATGAGATTTTAGACTGGGACTTTAAAAATGGAGCACACATGGAACCTTGGGCTCATTCCTTCCCCTCACGAACATGGTCAGCAGTTAAGGGCCAGAGCATTCCCAGGCCAAACCCCATGCACAACCCTCACAGAAAGTGGTGGCAGTGCTTTGTACTGCATGGCCCTGCTCTGCCAGCATGCAAATGGACCGCTGAGATGATGTTTTGGAAGACAGCACACAAGCCCTGGGCTGGCCAGCAGCCACCAGAGGAAAAGGGACCATGTGTGAGAAGGATACCAGCATGCACAGACTCCAAAAGACACCTGAACCTGGACTGTGACTGGGAACCTGCCAAGCCACCTAGATAATCATGCTGCAGCCACCTGTGTATCACAAAGGATGGTATATTTTTAAGTGGGAGAAGGGTTCCAGGCACATCCTTGAACTGAGCTGGCTAGGGGAGGAGGGTTTATTTGCCTTTGGTTGTTTTAAAGAAAGTGGACTTTGAGGCAGAAGCCTGTTACTCTTGCAAAAAAAAATATATATATATAGTGTTTGAATAAACAAGCTGTTTTCTGTTTCAGCAAACCTCTGCCTCCAGAATTTATTGACAGTGAGCAGCAGAACCCCACATGGCTGAACGGTAATACAGCTATACATAAACATTATGTCATTGTCAATTTTATGGTTAGTTATAATTTCCCCATATAACATTTGGAGAAAACAAGATGAAGGTACAGCATATCTCTGTACTACCTTAGCAAATTTCTGTGACTCTATAATTCATAAAACAAAAAGTTAAAAATAGCCCTGGCTGCTGTGGCTCAGTGTATTGAGCGTCGACCTGTGAGCCAAGTGTCGCTGGTTCGATTCCCAGTCAAGGCACATGAGTAGGTTGCACATCAGTTCCCCAGTTGGGGGCGCAAGTGAGAGGCAACCACACAGTGATGTTTCTTTCCCTCTCTTTCTCCTTTCCCTTCTCTCTAAAAATAAAAATAAATAAACAAATAAATTATTTCTAAAATTTTAAAAATAAATATAGAAAAATAAATGGAAAAAGTTAAAACTCTTTCCATCATATTTCACATGGCTGACTCCTTCTCATCTATTAGTTCTCAACTTACTACATCCTTAGAGAGCACTTGAATAATTTCTCTATCTAATATAGCTTGCTTTCATTCTCCATCTTTCTTTTCAGTATATTTCTTTATCTCAACCCCCTGCATTTCTTCTTCATAGCACTTCTCAGCACATTTTAAATTATGTATTCATTCCTTATTATTTATAAATGTCTTTTCATTCTCCATTTAACAAATACATATTCAGAACCTACTAGTTACCAAGCCCTATTTTAGATATCGAGGATACATCAGAAAACAAGTCAGAATGGATCCCTGGCAACCAGACAATAGGGTTCCAGACAGTCCACCCCAAAATGTGTCACTTCAGCTTATTGATTATTTTGAATTAAAGATATTTAAGAAATAGCTGGTTCAAGAAGGATGCTCTGATATTCCTTTGTTCCCCTGAAAGCAGGAAATAAATCTTCCATGTACCAACACCAGGAGAGAAGAAACATCTGTATCTCTAGTGACAGGAAATTCAAGGCCCAGAAGTCTGTATAAACAAACATTTTTAGTTTTTTATTAATTTTCTATCTCAAACCCAAACTCCTTTTCTTTGTCAAGTTTTCACTAAAAAATTTTCATTTGTATAAGTATGAAAGCTGCCTTCTTGGGTCACTTCATTGAGTCCGATATTTTTATGAACTTCCCTATGCACAATATTAAATCTGCTTTTTTTCTCTTATTAATAAACATTATGTCAACTTAATTATCAGGCCAATCAAAGAGCCTAGAAAGGAAAATAAATACTTTCTCTCTCTACACAAAGTCCCTTCTATCATAGAGCTCACATTCAAGTAGGGAAATATGACAAGTAAATAATCAAGTAACAACACATTTTGCAGAGAAATAAAACGTGGTAACTTAATAGAAAATTATTAGTTACTTAACATTGAGTTACTAAATTGTACCATTTAACAGTGAGGTAACATTTTAACAGAGACTTGAATTATGGGGGAGTCAGCCATTTAAAGTCTGAGTCTTGTAGGGTAAGTGGGAGGGGAGTACTTTCTAAGAGGGGGATAAAACAAGAAGAAATTTCTTAGGTTGGGGAAAACCATGGTTTTGTCAAAGATTAAAAAGAATGCCTATGTGTATAGAGCACAGTGAGTGAGGAGAGATTCTAGGAGATCATGTCAGAGAGGTAGGAAGGAGCCAGTTCATGTAGAGTTTTTTTTTTTATTATTGTTTTTATTGGGATGGCATTGGTTAATGAGATTTATAAGTTTCGGCTGTACACTTCTATAACAAAATAACACATCATCTGTTTATTGTATTGTGTGTTCACCACTCCAAGTCAAGTCTTCTTTCATCACCATTTATCCCCCCTGTACCCTTTTCTACCTCCTCCTACCCCCCTTTTTCTCTGGTAATCACCATGCTGTTGTCTGTGTCTATTAGCTTGTTGTTTTTTTTTTTGCTTAATTTATTTACCTTTTTTCCCAGTCCTATAAACCCCCTATTCTCTGACAGCTCTCAATCTGTTCTCAATCTATGAATCAATTTGTAATTTGTTTGTTGATTTATCTTGTTAATTATTTTCCATATATGAGTGAAATCATATGGTACTTCTCTTTCTCCGATTAGCTTATATCAGTTATAATGCTTTCCAAGTCCATCCATACTGTCTCAAAGGATAAGATTTTCTTACTTTTTACATCTAAGTAGTATTCCATTATGTAAATGTCTCATAGTTCTTTTATACACTCATCTACTGTTAGACACTTGGCACTGCGTCCGAATCTTGGCAATTGTAAATAATATTGCAATGGACACTCTGGTGCATATATCCTTTTACATTAGTTTTCTGATTTCTTTGGATATATTTTCAGAAGTGGAATTACTGGGTCATAAGGCAGTTCCATTTTTAATTTTTTTGAGTTATCCCATACTGCTTTCCACAGTGGCTGCACCAATCTGCATTCCCACCAACAATGTGCTAGTGTTCCCTTTTCTCCACATCCCTGCCAGAACTTGTTTGTTGATTTATTTATGATAGCCATTCTGACAGGTGTGAGGTGGTATCTCATTGTGGTTCTAATTTGCATTTCTCTGATGATCTGTGATGATGAGTATATTTTCATATGTTTATTAACCTTTTGTATGTCCTCTTTGAAGAAGGGTCTATTGAAGTCCTTTGCTCATATTATTATTTTTTAAATATGTTTTATTGATTACACTGTTACAGTTGTCCCAATCTCCCTTCCCTCTGCTCTCCTCCACAGGTGGCCCCCCTCCCTCCAGTTGTCCCCCTCTTTTAGTTTATGTCCATTGGTTGTGCATATAGTTCTTCTCAACCTCTTCCTGTCTATTCCATTCTCTTCCACTATGCTTCTTAATTCATGTACTATCTCCTTTCTTCTCCCCCACCCCATGACCTCCTCCCAGTATGTTCCCCATACCTATAGTTATTTTACCACTCTTGTTGCCTAGTTTGTCTTTGTTTCAATTCCTTGGCTTCTGTTGTTGGTTCTTGTGATGCAGTTTTCATTTTAATGTTCATAGTTTTGATCCTCTTTTTTCTAAACCAGTCCCTTTAACATCTCATGTAACAGTTGTTTGGATCTAATGAACTTCTTCAGTTTTACTTTGTCCTGGAAGCACTTTCTCTGCCCTTCTATTCTGAATGACAGCTTCGCTGGATAGAGTATTCGTGGCTGTAGGTTTTGGATTTACATTACTTTGAATATTCCTTGCCAGTCCCTTCTTGCCTGCAGGGTCTCCCTTGAGAAGCCAGCTGATAGTCTTATTGGGACCCCTTTGTACATGATTCTTCTCTTCTCTCTTGCTGCTTTTAAAATGCTCTCTTTATCTTTAATTTTTGATAATTTGATTATAATGTGTCTTGGAGTGGTTCTTCCTGGGTCCAATTTTTCTGGAACTCTCTGTGCTTCCTGGACCTGTAAGCCTATTTCCTTACCCAATTCAGGAAGTGCTGTTTTATTATATTTTCACTTAATTTTTCAATTTCTAGTTCTTCTTCTTCACCCTCTGGCAATTCTATAATTCATATGTTCGATCTTTTATAGCTGTCCCAGAGGTTTCTGATCCTCTCCTCACTCTCCTTACTTTCTGTTTCTTCTTTCCGCACTGGTTGACTGTTCTTTCCCTATGTTCCGGTTTGTTGATTTTATCTCTGGATTTTATTTCCTCACCACTTGTCTTGTATGCGTTTTTGTTCATTTCAGTATGAGTGGCTTTCAGTCCTTCCCATTCTTGTTCCAAATCTTTTGTTAATTCTGTAAGCCACCTAATAACTATAGCTCTGAATTGAGCCTCTCAAAGGTTTCTTATTTGTTTGTCAGATTCTTCATCTGCTCCCTGGTGAGCTGTGTCACTGGGATTTCTATAGTTGTCTGCCTCATTTTGACAGATTTGTGTTTTGCTTTGCTTTTGAGAAGGCTATAGGGGGCGGAGCCCCATGTACTTGTCACTGCCCGGTGACCGGCTATCAGCGGCAATCAGAAACCTTTTTCACCACGTTGTGGCGCTTTGGGTGGGGGCGGAGGTCCAAAATGGTTCCTGCCATTATTCTCTGCTGGAAAACCAGGATCCACCCTCCCGCCCTCTGGGCCTCACCGTCGGAGGCAATGGGGGGGCTGCCTTTCCCAACGTTGGAGTCGTGAGCTGCCTGAGCTCAACTGCAGCCAGGATTGCTCTCCCTGCAGCTGTCCCCGCTGCTATGACAAACAGCACTGCCTGATTTTGCCCCTCCTACCCATCCAACAAGCCCTGCTGGTTTATAACTTTGTACATTGGGTTTCTGTGTAGTTTTATTTTCTGGAATTTCTAATTATTTTTTGTTTTGAGGTATTTATAGTCCTTTCTAGTTGTAGAGGGAGATGGAGTGTGTCAGTCTAAGCCTTCATCTTGGCCCGAGATCCATTTGCTCATTATTTTTAAGTTTAATAGTATGCTTTATTGTAAAATATAAATAATAAAGCAAAATAATTTTCTATAAAATTTCTCTTATCTACTTAATATCTTCCAAAGTAATGGTAGCATCAAACATTTCCTTTAATTAGTGGCTTTTCCTAGACAAGTTTTAATTAAATTGTACTGTAAAAATCAATATTCATTGTATATTCATTGCAATTTACAACAAGCATATATACTGTGCAGAACAATTTAATTACTGTAATTGTTGCAAAAAAGATACTTAGTGACTGTTACTGTGATAGAGGTCCAAATCCATTAATGACTTCTAAAATATATTTGTGATTCTCCATCTGTATCTCCTCTTTGGAAAAGTGTATTTTTCAGGTCCTTTAATAATTTTTTAATTGCATTATTTTGGTGTTGAGTAATGAGTTCTTTATAAAATTTGGATATTAACACTATCAGATATGTGATTAGTGAATATGTTCTCTCAGTGAGCGAGTTTTCATTCTGTTGATTTTTTAATTTTTTTATTTTTTTGCTGTGGAAAAACTGTTTAGTTTGATACAGTTCCATTTGTTTAATTTTTTGTTTCCCTTTCCCAAGATTATATATTATCACTACCAGAAATGTCTGAGATTTTACTGTCTATGTTTTATTCTATTTGAATGCTAGGTTAAGAGGAATCCTGGAGAGCCATTGGAGAGCTTTTAGCTTTCAGTTCTGTCTATTTTTGCACACCACAGACATAAGCCCATGTTTGAGATATGACAAACACTTTTATTATGATATTAATTTGGTTAATTTATTATGCATCTTGACAAATACAGAATCATATCCCCTTTGGTTAACAGTTTTTTTAAACCTTCTGCAAGCCTTTTGTGTGTGTTCTAAAAGTGAGAATATAATTTCTAGTATTTCTTCTTCAACAACTTTGGTGGACACAGAGAACTTTCTATACTTAGTGGCCATAGATAAGCATTAAATGTGTCTGATGCATCTAGAGGATACACTTCTGCTATTTTTGCTGAAATCAGGTCTTTCTTGAAAGAAGACTTTGGGAACTCTTCAACCTAGGAATGCCATACCAGTTTTTCTACTCTCTTCCTTATATCACACATTCTATCACTTTTGCACGCATCTGTTTCATGAACAGTTATTCACGAGAACCTATTGTGTTCCAGGCAACTCTGTAAGAACTAGAAAGGCATTGAATAAGCATAAACTTAATGTATTGTTCTGAGGGACCTAGTGTTCTATTAGGGAGAACCAAACAACAAAAAGTAAAATTAAAATAAACAGAAAAGCCCAAAATTTTCTGATAACTGTAGTTATTTTATAAAAATGACACCAGTTGATATGATAGTGACTGGTAGAAGAAAGGACTGAATGTCTTCTCTGAGTGAGTGGCATTAAAGCTGAGAATAGCTGGGATAAAGTATCTAGTCCCAGGATCCTTCTCCAAAAATCAACTCTCCTTGTTAAAACAAAATATTCTTTCCTTTATTTCCTTTTCTCTAGGAGATGTATCAGCAAAAATATTGCTAGGTGAGATATCTGAGATTTTCCTGCCTATGATTTCCTCTATGACTTTTATGGTGCCATGGTTTACATTTAAGCCTTTGATCCATCTTGAGTTTATTCTGGTATATGGTGTAAGTTGGTGGTCTCATTTCATTTTTTGCATGTCCCTGTCCAGTTTTCCCGGCACCATTTGTTGAAGAGACTATTTTCACTCCATTTTATGTTCCTTCCCCCTTTATCAAATATTATTTGTCCATATAGACCTAAGTTTATTCCTGAGCTCTCTATTCTGTTCCATTAATCTATATGGTTGTTCTTATGCCAGTACCATTTGAAGCGACATGGATGGAACTGGAGAGTGTTATGCTTAGTGAAATAAGCCAGGCAGCGAAAGACAAATTCCATATATCACTTAACACAGGACAGTAATAAACAACACAAACAAATGAGCAAAATAGAACCAGAGGCAAGTAAACAAGGAGCAGACTGATAGTGACCGGGGGAAAGGAGGAAGGGAGAAAGATAACAAGGAGAAGGATCTAGTTAAGGAACTAGTATAAATGACCCATGGACATGGGCAACTAAATGGGGATTGACTGTGGGAGAAGGAGTGGGCATGTTGAACAGGAGCAATGGAGAAAAAAGTGAGAAAACTGTAATAGGAAAAAAACAATAAATAAATTAAAAAAAAAACAAAATAGTAAGAGCAATCAGAGCACAAGCTTATGAAATATTTGTTTGGATTTTAAGTTGTCACCTAAGTCTCCTTTATAATATTTGAAACAGTTATTGAGATGCCACTTGAGTAACAAGATTGCAAGACTTTTTGCCATTGATATGCAGAGATTAAAAGCCTGGCAGAGTCCCCTTTGTCAGACTCACCCTTAGTCATATACACCATCCTTTCAACCTGATAATTTGCTTTAGGGGATTGAGATGCAATGATGACAAGTTAGACAAGGTACCTGTTAAAAAATTCTTGGAAAAAAAATGCCCTGACTGGTGTGGCTCATGGATTGAGGGCTGGCCTGTGAACCAAAGGGTCTCCAGTTCAGTTTCTAGTTGGGGCACATGCCTGGGTTGTGAGCCAGGTCCCTAGTTGGGAACATGAAGGAGACAATTGATGGATGTATCTCTTGCACATCCATGTTTCTCTCCCTTTCTTCCTCCCTTCCCCTCTCTCTAAAATAAAAATAAATAAAATATTTTTTAAAAATTCTTTGAAAACAATTCCTCTTTTTCCTTAGACAAAAAGAGCCCTGGATTTTTTAAACCAAAATCTGTAGAGGAATTGGGATAAATTTAAGTGTGGGTTGTGTGTCTGATCCCCCTTCACACCTCAACTTGCCTAATTTTAAGTTGAATGGAGTGAGAAAACAATTTTTTTAACGCTAACATTCTTCACAGGACTAAGACCCCACAATCCTCCGATTACATGTCCTCACTCCGCATATTTCTTAGAGAAATGCAACCTTCAATATGGCGTACAGAGTTCTTTCAAGAATCTCCAGAATTGTTACAAATCAAATCAAGCCACTAAAAACCTTATGCTCAACCATTGTTCTGAGATCAAATCTTAAAGTGGACAAATATTTGTTGCACCAATAATAATCTAACTAGTTTTGACCTTTGGCAAAGTTACCTCAAATCTTTGATCCTCAGTTAGCTTTTTTGTGAAATAAGAATAATAATACTATATACTCTAAGGGAAAGTTATGAGGTTTAAATGAGATTATTACTTAAGACTAAAATTGAGCACTTAGAATAGTCTTGGTGTACAGTAAAGGATCAATAAAAGTAATTGGATGTGTGCAGGGTGTGGGGAGTAATTGGCATATTGATTTCTTGGCTCCTGGTGACATACTAAGACTATTAGTGACATACTAGGAAAAATATAGCACTTTCTTCTGCCAGTCCAAGAGGAACAAGATCACTGCATCGCTATCCATACTAGAGTCACACCTTTGGGGGAAAGTAAGAAGACTATGTGTAAAGCCCTTGAACAGAGATCATGATGAAGGTTTTTGGAATAGGAAAATGTGGTGGGTAGGTCTTTCAGTAAAAGAGTAGGGAAAAAGTAAATGGTCTTAATCTCATGGGGAGATGGTTACTTTTCTTAGAGACATTGGAAAAAAAACAGAGACTAGGGTTTATATAAATGCTGAACGACTGATGTTTCACTCTAATGTAGCATTCCTGAGAGAGGATGTAACCTCTGTATAAAGAATATATGGTATGAAGTGGGGGAGGCACAGCATGGGGTCAGAAAAGATCACCAAATCCCTTAGTTTTGAGAGCGAAGATGAAGATCCTTTTGCCCATTCTTCTATAGTAATATTGGTGATTTCCATGTAAAATGGATCATATAAATTTTGATAATGAGCATTTCTAGGATCACCACCATAACTAAGAACAAACCCCCTCTCATTGTTTTTTAGCACAAAGTAAACCTAGGATTATTTTAAACCCAATGTACTCAGGAAAGGGGTTCAAATTATGGCTAAAGTTGAATTTTGCAGTAGCTATGATTGATGTTTAAACCAGAGTTAATTTGAATTAGAAAAATAAAAGAATGGATTTATTTTTGCTCAAAAATGTTGGTATAATTCATCATACTTCATATATATTACAAGACCTAGATGCAAGGGAAAATGGCATATGTTGTAAACTGAAGGTAACTTAGAATCCTATGGGTCTAAGGTCATCTAAGATAAAAGTGGACAGACCATTAGGTAGCCAATTAAAAGAGAGAAAAGTTGGAAAGTTATCTGGGTAAACATATCTCAGGTCAAAAATGATCATTGAAAAATTAATAAAAGAGAGTATATGGCATGTTTGAGTTGCTGAAAGTAGCATTTGGACAACAATGCCTGAATTACAGAAGAAAGAATTAGATAAGAGATTTTATATATTTTAGTATATACATTATAATAGAAACCATAAGGCTATTTGGTAAGAGAAAAAAGACCTAAGACAAAAGTATCAACATTTAAATATGGGCAGAGAAGGAAACCTCCAATACCAATAGAAACACTAGAATAAGAAACAATCAGGAGAATGTAGAGCTATGTATAACAAGAAACACGTGTTTTCAAGAGAGAATTGTTGTTAATCCACTTAATTCCTGTAAAGGATTCAAATAAGGCAAAAATGAAGCATGTTTGTTAGGTTAGCAATTAGAATGACTGGTGACACTGGCAAGCACACTTTTGGTGTTGTAGTTAAGATACATGCCAAATTCCAGTGGGATTTGGAATAGCTAGGATTTGAGGACATAGAGAAGAAAATGTAGATCAACTTTTAAGAGCTTTGACTAGAAAGCAAAGTAAAGAGATGGCGAATGAGTGAGGAGAGGCTACCCTGACTTGCTCCCAAGACTGGTCTATAGTTTCAGCTGAATGTGCATAGAGCATCTGTTAACATCTGGATACTACGGGAGTTGAGCCTTGGCACTACAGGCAGTGGAGGAGGCCACCTTTAAGTGAACTATCTGGTGAGGTACACGGAGGAGACACGGGAGAGGTGAAAGTTCTGGATGGCTTGGCTTCCTGGCAAGCAGCTGGAGTAGCACAAACTTTTCTCAATGCCCCTGGTTCTTCCCTGAGAGCAGTCAGAAATGGAGATCCAGGCTGTGCCCGCCAGCAGACCCTGGAGTTGGCTGAGTGATGTCTGGCTCTGGGAGGCTGGGAGGAGCAGATATTTTTGTGTGTATGTGTGGTTTCTTTTTTTTTTTTTCTTTTTCTATTATTTTTTATTAAAATTTTTTTATTGATTGTTTTTGTGTGTGTGTGTGTGTGGATGGGGAGAAAAGTCTAGAGGTGGGGAGAGATCCTTGAGGAGAGCACACACAGGAGCCCGCTTTCAGGGACACCCTCAGCCCCCACACCCACTGACACCCAGCACAGGGGAAGGCCCTGGCTCACCCACAAGCTAGAGCAGGGGATTACTACCGGCCCGTGCACAGGCCAGGCAGAGCGGCTTAACGCCCCTGGCCCACACACATGCCAGAGCAGGCGACCGCTACCGGCCCACAGGCACACCAGTCAGCGTGGCATAACGCACCCAGCCTGCCCACCTACCAGAACAGGGAATAGCTACCGGCCTACTTGTAGGCCAACCAGTGCGAGGGAACACGCCTGCAAACTAGCATGGGAGGACGCTCCTCACACGCCCCCCCAGCTTTCAAAGGAACACCGCTGGCCTGTGCACAAGCACAGGGGAACAACCCCTTAGCACCCACCTGCAGCCATGGCCCACCTGTTGGCTGGCAGAAAAAAGCACACTTCCCATGCTCAACATGGGCTGCAGCTGAAAGAAGGTGAAATGAACTAGAGTAGATTGGCAAAACTTTGGATGAAGGTTCTGGGGGAAAAAACTAGAGGAGCAACAGACCATATCCCAGAGCAGACTCAGCCATAGTGCTACGAGAGAAATCTCATAAGGACACTACTCCCCTTCAACAGGCATAACCCAGAGAAGCTCAAAAACTGTCATAAGTGGGCAGAGTGATCCTAAGTCAGCTAATTTAAAGGAAGGACCCACCAATGAGCAATGCAACAAACAAAATGAAAATACTACTAAAGATTCCAAATGAAAGGCATAAAGGGCATCCCAAGAGCATCGAGTTATGGAGATCAAGGAGTCTGCGCCACTGAATGACACAAATTCCTACCACAGAAGGTCACACCACAAAATCAGAAAATAAAAGCAGGTCAATCTAAGAAACAGAAACAAAGAAGACCAGCACCCAAAATGGAGAGGTAGAATAACACTCCACCAAACAGTAACAACACCCCACAAAAAGGAAAGAAGGAACTCTCAGAATAAGGGATAGATGAAATAGAGGCAAACAAATTATCAGACATGGAATTCAAAACCATAGTAATGAGGAAGCTCAATGAACTCAACAAACTCAAAGAAAACCACAACAAACTCCAGGGGAACTACAAAGAACTCTTGGGAACCTACAAGAAACTTACTGAGAACTACACCAGCATAAAAAAAAATAAATAAATAAAAACTATCAATAAGAACCACGAAGAAATGAAGAATACAAATTCTGAACTGAAGGACACAGTAGAATCAAAGACAGACAAAACAAAGCAGAGGATCAGATCAGTAGCTTAGAGGACAACGTAGAAAAAAATTCTGAGACAATGTAACAAAATGAAAAAAGAAAAAAAAAGAATGAAGAGTGTTCAAGAGAACTGCAGGAACAAATTGAAACAAAACAATACCCGTATCATAGGGATCAAATAAAAAGAGGAAGAGGAGCATGGGATAGAAAACCTGATCAAAAAAATAATGACATTATATTTTCCTGATTTGATGATAGAAAAAATCATGCAAGTCCAGGAAGTACAGAGGGTTCCAATGAACATGAACCCAAGAAGGTCCACTCCAAGGCACATCATAATTAAAATGACAACATTAAAAGACAAAGAGAGAAGCCTAAAGTCAGCAAGAGAAAAACATCAAATAACATACAAGGGAGCTCTGATAAGACTATCAACTGATTTCTCATCCAAAACATTAAAATCCAGAAGGTAATGGCAAAAATTATTTCAAGCAATGATGAACAAAGCTGACAACCAAGACTACACTACTCAGAAAGGCTCTTTTTCCAAATGGAAGGTGAAATAAGGAATTTCCCAGACAAAGAAAGACTAAAAGAATATGTCTCCACCAAACAAGCATTGCAAGAGATGCCAAAGAGAGTGCTTTCAGAAAAATTAGAAAAAGACAGAGGGAGAGGAACACAGGTACAAAAGGAAATGAATAAATACCTGTCAATAATAACCTTAAATGTAAATGAAGTAGATGCTCAAAACAAAAGACATAAGTTAACAAAATGCATATGAAAACATGACCCACAGCTATGCTGTCTACAGGAGACAAACTTTAAAAGAAAAGATTTAAACACACGGAAAGTGAATGGGTGGAAAAAAGTATTACAAGCAAATTGACATGAATAAAAAGCTGGGGAGGCAATAATTATATCAGACAAAACATATTTCACAGCAAAGGCCACAAAAAGAGACAAAGTAGGACATTTCATAATGCTTAAATGAACAATCCATCAAGAAGATATAACCCAGGTAAACATATATGCACCCAATATAGGAATACTGAAATGAAAAAAAAAGAAAAATATTGCAAAACTGTAAGAAGGATATCAAGAGCAACACACTCATAGTAGGGTACTTTATCACCCCATTTTGAACAATGGATAGATCTTCAAAGCAAAGCAACACAAATGATATTGAAGCATTGAATAACAATCTAGTCAAATAGACTTAGTTGATCTATATAGAAATTTTTACCCCAAAGTAGCAAAATATACATTCATTTCAAGTGCAAATGGAACATTTTCAAAGATAGACCACATGATAGAACACAAAACAGACCTCAACAAATTCAAGAAAATTGAAATTATATCAAGCATCTCCTCAGATGACAATGCCTTGAAACTAGAAAGCAACCTCAAGGAAAAAACTCAAAGACATTCAAACTCATGGAGAATGAATAACATGCTATTAAATAATGAATGGGTTAAAAATTATATCAAGGAACTAATAAAGAAGTTTCTGGAAACAAATGATAATGAGCACACAACAGCCCAAAACCTATGAGACACAGCAAAAGCTGTCCTAAGAGAAAAGTTAATAGAAATACAGGCATAGCTAAAAAGGAAAAAACCTCAAATAAAAAATATAATCCTAAAGCTACAAGAACTAGAAGAAGAACAACAAACAAAGCCCAGAGCAAGGAGAAGGAAGAAAATCATCAAGATTAGAGAAGAATTAAATGATATAAAGACTAAACAAACAATTCAAAAGATCAATAAATCAGAAGCTGGTTCTTTGAAAAAATAAACAAAATTGACAAGCCTTTAGCCAGGCCCATCAACAAAAAAAGATAAGAAGGATGCAATAAATAAAATCAGAAATGAAAGAGGAGAAATCACAACTGATGTCCCAGAAATACAAAGGATTGTAAGAAATTACTATGAAAAGATGTATGACAAGAAACGTGACAACCTAGATGAAATGAACAAATTTTATAAACATATAATATTCCAAAACTGATTCAAGAAGAAGCAGAAATCCTGAACAGACTAATAACAAAGAGTAAAATTGAAGTAGTATTAAAAAAAAAAAAAAAAAAAAAAAAAAACTCCCAGCACACAAAAGTCCTGGATCAGATGGCTTCATGGGTGAATTTTACGAAAAATTTAGGGAAAAACTAACGCCTACCATTCTCAAACTATTTGAAAAAAATCAATAAGAAGGAAGACTCCCAAACTATTTCTATGAAAACAGTATTACCCTAATCCCAAAACCACTTCAAGACACAACAAAGAAAGAAAACTACAGGCCATTATCACTGATGAATAAAGATGTTAAAAACCTCAACAAAACATTGGCAAGCTGGATCCATCAACACATTATAAAGATCACACACCACGACCAAGTGGACTTCACCCCAGGGATGCAAGAATGGTTTACTATTCACAAATCAGTGAATGTAATACACCACATAAACAAAATGAAAAACAAAATCACATTATCATATCAATAGATGCAGAAAAAGCATTTGATAAAGTACAACATGCATTTATGATGAAAACAATCAGCAAAATGGGAACAGAGGGAACATACCTCAACATCATATAGGCCATATAGGGGAAACCTGAAGTCAACATCATACTCAGTGGGCAAAAACTGAAAGCATTCTCTCTGAGATCAGGAAAAAAACAAGGATGTACTTTCTCTCCACTCCTATTCAACACAGTATTGGAAGTTATAGCCACAGAAATCAGGCAAGAAAAAGAAATAAGAGGCATCCAAATTTGAAAAGAAGTAAAACTGTCATTATTTTCAGAAGACACGATAGTATACATAGAAAATTCTATAGACTCCACTAGAAAATTACATGATATAATAAGTATATTTGGCCAAATAGCAGGGTACAAAGTCAATATTAAAAAATTGAAGGCCTTTCTGTACACCAACAATAAAATATCAGATAGAACTATAAAATGAATCCTATTTACTATAACAACAATAAAAATAGAGAGGGAGAAAGATGGCAGCAGAATAAGTAGCAGTGTTGTCTGCTTGCTCCTATCATGAAAAGCTTGGGATACGGACAGAGAGACGAGTTAATGAGTACATACTATGGACAGCTTAAGTGGTGAAGGGAGAGCAAGAGCTGAGTGAAAAAGGGCAGAAGGCTCACCAGTGCTCTCAGGAGGCGTCGCTGGACCCACCAAGCTCCGCATTCCTACTGGACCACACAGAGGGACAGCTGCAGACCGGCTCACTGCCGGGAATCTGTTTGGAGACTGCTGCCTACTATGGATGTGGGGACCAGCGGAGTCCCATATGGGAACAATAGAAAGGTTTCCGTGAAGTGGCTGGAGGTGTGGGAAGACTGCGGGTGGCCCAGTCTGTGGGATGCTGTGTGATCTGAATCTAGGAGGAGATCCCCTGGTTGGCTGGCAACCCCACGCTCCAGGTGTATGCATCACTGCACCACTTACAAGAGAGGAGTGGAACAGGATCAGGAGAGCTGTATTTGAAACATTGTCTTGGTAAGAGCTACAGACCAGCAGGCAGGGCACGCAGGCAAATGGGAAGAAGGTGAACGATCCAGATGTGGGAAGCTGTGTCAACTGAGTCTGGGACAGCAGCACCACATACCCGTCACAGGAATCCACTGTGGCACCACTGATTAGAAAAAAATAAAATTGATCCAGAAAAGCTGCGTTAGAAACACAGTCTCAGTCAGGGACCAAAGAGGGCAGACAGTGTGTGCAGGTGAATGGTGAGGCACTGCCACCCAGGGACGGTCACAGCCCAGTGCTGCAGCTTGGAACATAGAGAATTCTTGCGAGGAGGAGCGAAGGCAGGATCCAAAGCAGGGCAGGGACTAGGAACATGCGCACTGGCTTTCCAACAGAACAGCTTTATTAAAGAAGTCTGAGTACTGCTGGAGGGTGCTGAAAGACAAGTGGGGAGAGACCCAACACTGGGGCTCACAGCAGATAGTTACAACATGCCCCTGAGGGAGAGAAAAGCAGCAATAGAAACTGCCAGAGCTCCTCACAGCCAGCCAGCCAGGAAAAAAATTTGAAACACATGGAATTTTGACCAGGTATGGATACAGAAAAAGAAGACTGCACACAAAGGCTGAACTGAGTAAAACTTTCTTTTTAATATTAATTTTAATTTTCTTTAATAAATTTTTAAATTCTTTTTCCCTTTGACCTATCTCTTTAATCTGTTTCATACCATCTCGCCCTCACATCCTTCACCTATAATTTTTGTTTATTTGTCTGTTTTGTTTAGCCTCCCTTTCACATTAAATATAAAGCATATAACTCCTATGTAAATCTAATACTATACACTACCGCTTTCTTACTGCATCCTGCATCCTTCTCTCTCTCTTTTTTTATTAAGCATACAATGTAAATATTACTTACTGTCTTGCACAGTCTTAACACTAATTGCTACTATTATTACTCTATCATCCCCCGCCTCAAAAATTACCTTTTTCTTCATTTAAATAAGTCTTATCAATTTCTCCTGTAATATAATAGCCCTAATCTCTCTACATTTATATTAATACTGGCTCATCTGATGCTGATAGTGGGATAGAGGGTGGGGGATATCTTTGAGGGTGTAGGTTTCCCGCCTGGGCTGTGTGTTTATGTTTTTAACAGTATCTACACAAAAGAACTCAAGACAAGGTAGGCAGAGTGACTCTCAATTCACTAGTCAGATGAAAGGTCCCACAAAAGAGCATCAGAAATATAACCAGACAGCATTAACAAATGACATAAAGGGTATCCCTAGAAGATCAGGCTCAGGAGATCAAAGAGACTGCACCACTGAAACCCACAGATCTCCTATAAAGCATCTCATACCACAAAGGTGGGAATTCAAAGCAGACAAACCAAAACAAACAAACAAACAAACAATAAGATTCCAACATGGTAAGATGCAGAAACAACCTCCCAATGAAAGGAAAAGAGGAATCCCCAGAAAGAGAGGTAGATGGAATTGACATAGCCCAAATGTCAGACACGGAATTCAAAACAATGCTGTTGAAGAAGCTCGATATACTCGACAATCTCAAAAACAACTACGACAACCTCCAAGGAAGTTACTATCAGCTCCAAGAAAATTACAGGGAACTTATGGACAACTACACCAGCATAGAAAAGGACATAGAAACTATTAATATGAACCAGAAAGAAATGAAGAATACAATCTCTGAACTAAAAAACACAGTAGAATCAATGAAAAGCAGGCTAAACGAAGCAGAGGATCAAATCAGTGAGTTAGAGGACAATGTAGAAAAAAATTCCCAAACACTACAACAAAATGAAAAAGGATTGAAAAAATATGAACATTATATAAGAGAATTACAGGATAGCAGGAGAAAAAATAATGTCAGGATGATGGGAATAAAAGAGGGAGAAGAAGCGAAGCAAGGAATAGAGAAGTTGATAGGAGAAGGAATGACAAAAAATAATTCTAATCTGATGATAGAAAAAGTCATGGAAATCCAAGAAGCACTGAGAGTCGCAATGAAGAGGAACCCCAAGGGGCCCACTCCAAGGCACATCATAATTAAAATGGCAACATTCAAAGACATAGAGAGAATCCTAAAAGCAGCAAGAGAAAAATAGCAAATAATATACAAGAAAGCTCTGATAAGGCTATCGACCGATTTCTCTACAGAAACACTACAAGGCAGAAGTGAATGGTCAAAAATGTTTCAAACAATGAAAAACAAAGGCCTACAACCAAGAATATTATACTCAGCAAGGCACTCATTCAAAAGAGAAGGTGAAATAAGGAGTTTCTCAGACAAAGGAACACTAAAGGAATACATCTCCACCAAACAAGCATTGCAAGAGATGTTAAAGGGAATGCTTTAATTAGAAGAAGACAAAACGAGGAGAGAAAAACAGGTACAAAGGGAAATAAATAAATAAATGTCAATAATAACCTTAAATGCAAATAGATTCAATGATCAAATTAAAAGACATAAGGGGGTGGAATGGATATGAAAACAGGACCCACATATTTGCTGTTTACAAGAAATACACCTCAAAACAAAAGACTTACACAGACAGAAAGTAAAGGGATCGAAAAAAATATTCTAAGTAAACAGACATGGAAAAAAAAGCTAAGGTAGCAGTACTCATATCAGACAAAATATATTTCAAAGAAAGGTCAATATAAACAGATAAAGAAGGACATTTCATAATACTTAAGGGAGCAATCCATCGAGAAGACATAACACTGATAAACATATATGAACCTAACATAGGAGGACCCAAATACATAAAGAAAATAATAGAAGACCACAAGAAGGATATTAACAGCAACACACTCATAGTAGAAAAATTTAACAATCCATTATCAACAATAGACAGATCTTCAAAGAAAAGAAACACCAAAAATATACAGGCATTGAACAACACACAAAAGCACATGGACTTAACTGATATATATAGAACTTTTCACCCCAAAGAAGCAAAATACACATTCTTTTCAAGTGCACATGAGACATTTTCAAAGATAGACAACATGATACGACAAAAATAAAATTCAAGAAAATTGAAAATATATCAAGCATCTTTTCTGACAACAATGCCTTGAGGCTAATAATGAACCCCAAACAAACAAAAAAAAAATCAAAAATATTCAAATTCATGGAGAATGAATAACATGCTATTAAAAAATAAATGGGTTAACAATGACATCAAAGAGGAAATCAGGAATTCTCTGGAAACTAATGATAATGAACACACAACAGCCCCAAACCTATGGGACACAGCAAAAGCAGGCCTGAAAGGGAAGTTCATAGCAATATAGGCATATCTGAAAAAAATAGAAGTATCTCAAATAAAAAATTTAACCCTAAAGCTACAAAAACTAGAATAACAACAATAAACAAAGCCTAGGGCAAGAAGAAGGAAGGAAATCATCAAGATCAGAACAGAATTAAATGACATAGAGACTAAAGAAATGATTCAAAAGATCAACGAAACTAGGAGCTGGTTCTTCCAAAAAATGAACAACATCGACAAGCCTCTAGCCAGGTTCATCAAGAAAAAAAAGAGAAGACCCAAATAAACAAAATCAGAAATGAAAGAGGAGAAATCACGACTGATACCACCGAAATACAAATGATTGTAAGAAATTATAACAAAAAACTGTATAGCAAGAAATTTGGCAACCCAGAAGAAATGCACAAAATTCTAGAAACATATAACCTTCCAAAACTAAATCAAGAAGAAGTAGAAAGTCTCAACAGACAAATAAAGAATGAAATTGAAACCGTAATCAAAAATCTCCAAGCACACAAAAGTCCTGGACCTGATGGCTTCACAGGCGAATTTTACGAAACATTTAGGGAAGAACTAACTCCTACCCTCCTGAAACTATTCCAAAAAATCCAAGAGAGAGAAAAATCCCACACTCTTTCTATGAAGACATTATTACCCTAATCCCAAAACCAGGTCAAGACACAACAAAGAAAGAAAACTACAGGCCAATATCACTGATGAACATAGATGCTAAAATCCTCAACAAAATATTGGCAAACAGGATCCAGCAACACATTAGAAAGATCATACACCCCGATCAAGTGGGATTCATCCCAGGGATGCAAGGACGCTTCAATAATTCCAAATCAATAAATATAACACATCACCTTAAAAAAATGAAAGACAAAAATCACATGATCATATCAATAGATGCTGAAAAATAATTTGATAAAGTACAACACCCTTTTATGATGAAAACTCTCAGCAAAATGGGAATAGAGGGAACATACCTTAACATAATTAAGGCTATATATGACAAGTCTGAAGCCAACATCATACTCAATGGACAAAAACTGAAACCATTCCCCCTGAAATCAGGAACTAGACAAGGCTGTCCACTCTCTCCACTCCTATTCAAAATAGGGTTGGAAGTCCTAGCCACCACAATTAGTCAAGAAAAAGAAATAAAAGGCATCCAAATTGGGAAAGATGAAGTTAAACTATCCTTATATGCAGATGACATGATATTATACATTAAAACCCTATAGAATCCACTAAAAATCTACTCGACATAATAAGGGAATTTGGAAAATAGCTGGCTACAAAGTAAATGTTCAGGAATCTAAGGCATTTCTGTACACCAACAATAAAATATTAGAGACAGAAACAAAAAAGAAAATACCATTTGCTATACCGACCTCAAGAATAAAGTACCTAGGAATAAACTCAACCAAAGAAATAAAAGACCTGTACTCTGAAAATTGTATAACATTGAAGAAACAAATTAAGGAAGACAAAAATAAATGGAAGCATATACCATGTTCTTGGATGGGAAGAATCAACATTATTTAAATATCCCTACTACCCTAAGCAATTTACAGATTCAATGCAATTCTAATTAAAATACCAATGACATATTCCACAGACCCTGAACAATTACTTCAAAAATTTATACGGAACCAAAAAAGACCCTGAATAGCCAAAGCAATCTTGAGAGAGAAGAACACAGCAGGAAGAATCACAATACCAGAAATAAATCATTACTACAAAGCCACTGTGATCAAAATAGTCTGGTACTGGTAAAAAAACAGACATATAGATCAACAGAACAGAATAGAGAGTTTAGAAATAAGCCCAAGACTATATAGTCAACTAATACTTGGTAAAGGGGGAAGAAACATAAAATGGAGTGAGAAGAGCCTCTTCAACAATTGGTACTGGGAGAACTGGACAGGGACATGCAAAAAAATGAAACTAGACCACCAAGTTACACCACACATGAAACAAAAACTCAAGATGGATCTAAGACTTAAATATAAGCTGTGAAACCATAAAAGATCTAGAGAAAAACATAGGCAGGAAAATTTCAGATATACCATGTAACAATATTTTCACGGATACATCTCCTAAGGCAAAAGAAATAAAGAAAAATACACAAATGGGACTACATCAAACTAAAGAGTTTCTTCTCAGCAAAAGAAAACATCAGCAAGTTGAAAAGAAAACCAATGACATAGGAAAACATATTTGTCAATGATACCTCAGACAAGGTACTGATCTCCAAAATATATTAAGATCTTATATGACTGAACATCAAGACAAGAGACAATTCAATTAAAAAATGTGCAAAGAAACTGAACAAACACTTCTCTGAAGAGGACATACAGAAGGTCCATAGACATGTGAAAAACTGCTCAACATCACTGGTCATCAAAGAGATGCAAATAAAAATCACAATGAGATACCACTTTACACCTGTTAGAATGGCCATCATCAACAAATCAACAAACAACAAGTGCTGGCGAGGATGTGGAGAAACGGGAACCCTACTGCACTGTGGGTGAGAATGCAGACTGGTGCAGCCACAATGGAAAACAGTGTGGAGTTATCTCAAAAAACTAAAAACAGAACTCCCTTTTGAACCAGCAATCCCACTGCTAGGATTATACCTGAAATATCCTAAAACCCTAATTCAAAAGAACTTATGCACCCATATGTTCATAGCAGTGCTGTTTACAATAGCTAAGTGCTGGAAACAGCCTAAGTGCCCATCTGTAGATGAGTGGATCAAAAAAATGTGGTATATTTAAGCAATGGAATACTATACAACAGAAAGAAAGAAAGAACTCCTGCCATTTGTCACAACATGTATGGTACTAGAGAGAATTATGTTTAGTGAAACAAGCCAGGCAAGGAAAGAAAAATACCATATGATATCATCTATTACAGGAAACTAAAGAAAAACATAAACAGATGAACTAAATAGAACAAGGAGCAGAATAACAGTTACTAGGGGGTAGGGGGGAGGGAGAGAAGGGGGATAAATAAGAGAAGGGTTTATTCAAGGAACGTGTATAAATGACTCATGAACATGGACAACGAGGTGGGATATGATTGTGGGAGAAGGGGTGGGCTGGGTGGGGGAGAACAATTGGAAAAAAAATGGGACAACTGTAATTGAAAAACCAAAAAATAAAAATAAAAAAAGGAAGACGGAAGAGGAGTGAGGGGAGGCTACGCTTTCTTGCTCTCAAGACCCGTCTGTAGTTTGGACTAATTGTAGACAGAACATCTTAGCGAGCAGCTGGACACTGGCAGGAGTTGAACCTTGGCACTGCTGGATTAGAGAAAAAACATCGGGGAATGACCTGTTTGGTGAGGATAGTGGCTGGAAAAGGGACGAGACATGATTTCTGACGGGGTGGCTACCTGAGTTGCAGCTGGAAGTATACAAAGGCGTTTTGGGGACCACAGGCTTCCCCAGAGAGGAGTCGGGAGGAGAGCGGATCTCTGCCCACTGGCAGAGACAGGACTCAACCACGTGGCATTTGCGCTGAAAGACAAGAAACAGGGTACTGCTGTACATGTGAGAACTTGATATTTCTTTATATTTTTCTCTTGTAAACTGTGGAGAGGGGAGGAAAGATGAGGGTGATACGACATTCTTGAGGAGTTCAGGCACAGAAGTGAACTCGCCTACTCCCCAACCCTCCTTTTAGGTCTCGCGGGCATGCATAGAAAAGTGCCCTCATTCACTGGCCCAGGTGCATGGTACCATGCATCCAGGTGCCCCTTGGACACACCCCAACAGACATAAGATCAATGCCCCAACAGGTGCAGGGATGGCCCACTGGACACGCAGAAGACCGTGCGCAGACACCCATGTCCATCTCCAGTGGGCACCAGGCTGTAGCACAAACCACTTGCTCAGTCTCAGCTCTTGCCTGCCCAGGTGGGTACAGAATGGCAGGGAGCTGTGTTGCTGGAACTTTGGGCAGCTGTGTTGGGGAACAGCAGGCCGTAGTGACTCACAGACACTCACTTCCACTGTGCACAAGTGTCCGGGTCCCTGCCCTAAGAGGTGAGAGACCAAATCCAGGAGTGTGGCTTGGCAGGTCTGCGTCTAGTGCTCAGGCCACCTTGCACGCGCATTGGCACGCGAGCAAAAGCACCTCGCCGGCTCCAACAGTCGCCAAAGGAACGTGCTGCACTGGCCACCGTGAGCACACACCACTACTGCAAGGAACAGGAGCCTCTGGCGCACCTCATTAGGCCAGCTGTGGACACAGAAAAAGAAGACGACACACAAAGTCTAAACTGAGTAAAAACTTTTTTTTTCTTAAAAAAAACTATACCTCTAATTTGTTTCATACAATCTCTCCTTCTCGTCCTTCCTCTTTAATTTTTGTTTATTTGTTTTTGTGTATATTTTAGCCTCCCTTTCACACTAAATAAATAGAATATAACTACTATATAAATCTAATACTATACAATCCCACTTTCTTACTATATTCTGCATCCTTCCCTCCTTTTCTTTTATCGTTATTAACATACAGTGTAAATATTACCTACTGTCTTGCATAGTCTCAACTAATATTAATCTATCATACCCTTTCTCAAATATCATATTTCTCCACCCTAAAAACAACTCTTATCTATTCTTCCTATAGCATAAAAGCTCTAATCTCTCCACATTTATATTAATACTGGCTCGTTGTCTGATGATAGCGGGATGGGGGAATTTTTAAGGTGCGGGTCTCCTGCCTGGGCTGTGTGTTTATGTTTTTAACAGTATCTCCACAAGAGAACTCAAGACAAAGTGGATAGAGTGACTCTCAATCAACTATCCAGAAGGAAGATTCTACCAAAGAGCATCTGACATATAACCAGACAGCATAAAAAAATGACATAAAGGGTACGCCAATGTCATCAGGCTCAAGAGATCAAAGAGACTGTACCACTGAAACCCCCAAAGGTGGGATGTCAAAGCAGATAAACAAACAAACAAACAAACAACAAACAATAAGACTCCAACATGGTAAGTTGCAAAAACAACCTCCCAATTAAATGAAAAGAGGGATCCCCAGAAAGAGAGGTAGATGGAATAGACATAGACCAAATGTCAGACAGGAAATTAAAAACAATGATGGTGAAGAAGCTCAATATACTCGACATCCTAAAAAAGCAACGATGACAACCTCAAAGGAAGTTACCAACAGCTCAAAGAAAATTACAGGGAACTTGCAGAAAACTACACCAGCATAAAAAAGGGCATAGAAACTATTAACCAGAACCAGGAATAAATGAAGAATTAAATCACTGAACTAAAAAACACAGTGGAATCAGTCCAAATCAGACTAAATGAAGCAGAGGATTGGATTAGTGAGCTAGAAGATAATGTAGAAAAAAATTCGCAGACAATAAAACAAAATGAAGACATTGAAAAAGTATGAAGAAGATGTCAGGGAATTACAGGATAGCATACAGAAAAGCAACATCAGAGTCATTGGAATTAAAGAGGGAGAAGAGGAACAAGAAATAGAAAAGCAGATAGGAGAAATAATGAGAGAAAATTTTCCCAACCTGATGAGAGAAAAAGTTATGCAAGTTCAAGAAGCACAGCGAGTTTCAATGAAAAGAAACAAACCAACAAAAAAAAAAAAAAACCCACTCCAAGGCACATCATAATTAAAATGGAAACATTCGAAGACAAAGAGAGAATCCTAGAAGCAGCAAAAGAAAAACAGCAAATAACATACAAGGGAGCTCCGATATAGCTATCGACTGATTTCTCAACAGAAACACTACAAGCCAGAAGGGAATGGTTAAAAAATATTTTAAGCAATGAAAAGCAAAGGACTACAACCAAGAATACTCTACCCAGCAAGGCTCTCATTCAAAATAAAAGGTGAAATAAGGAGTTTTCCAGAAAAAGGAAGACTAAAAGAATAAATCTCTACCAAACCAGCATTGCAAGATATGATAAAGAAAATGTTTTAAGAAAAAAAAAAGGAAAAAAGTGGAGAGGAACACAGGTACAAAGAGAAATAAATAAATACATGTGAATAATAACCTTAAATGTAAATGGAATAAATGCTCTAATTAAAAGACATAGGGTAACAAAATTGATAAGAAAACCGGACCCACATATTTGCTGTCTACAAGAAATACACCTCAAAACAAATAATTTACATAGACTGAAAGTAAAGGGATATAAAAACGTATTCTAAGCAAACGGACCTGAAAGAAAAGCTGGGGTAGCAGTCCTCGTATCAGACAAAACAGATTTCAAAACCAGGGCCATAAAAAGAGACAAAGAAGGACATTATATAATACTTAGAGGAACAATCCATCAAGAAGATATAACACTAATAAACATGTATGCACCCAACATAGGAGCACCCAAATACATAAAGCTAATACTAGAAGACCACAAGAAGGGTATTAACAACAACACACTCATAGTATTGGGCTTTAACACTCCATTATCTATAACAATAGAAAGATCTTTGAAGCAAATAAAGACCAAGTATATACAGGCATTGAACTACACACTAAACCACATGGATTGAACTGATATATATAAAACTTTTCACCCTAGAGAAGCAAAATATACGTTCTTTTCAAATGCACATGGGACATTTTTCAAAGATAGACCACATGATAGGACACAAAACAGGCCTCAACAAATTCAAGAAAATTGAAATCATATTAAGCATCTTTTCAGACCACAATGCTTTGAAACTAAAATCAACCTCAGAGAAAAAAATCAAAGACGCCCAAACTCATGGAGATTGAATAACATGCTATTAAATAATAAATGGGTTAACAATGACATCAAAGAAGAAATCAGGAAATTTCTAGAAACCAATGATAATGAACATACAACAGCCCAAAACCTATGGGACACAGCAAATACAGTCCTAAGAGGGAAGTTCATAGCAATACAGGCATATCTGAAAAGGATAGAAGAAGCTCAAATAAAAAATCTAATCCTAAAGATACAAGAACTAGAACAACAACAACAAACAAAGCCTAGGGCAAGAAGAAGGAAGGAAATCATCTAGATCAAAGCAGAATTAAATGGCATAGATAATAAACAAACAATCCAAAAGATCAATGAATCTAGGTTCTGGTTCTTTAAAAAATAAACATCGAAAAGCCTCTATCCAGGCTCATCAGGAAAAAAAAAAAAGAGAAGACCCAAATAAACAAAATCAGAAATGAAAGAGGAGAAATCACGACTGATACCACAAAAATACAAACGATAGTAAGAAATTACTACAAACAACTGTATGGCAATAAATTTGACAACCTAGAAGAAATGCACAAATTTCTAGAAACATATAACCTTCCAAAACTGAATCAAGAAGAAGTAGAAAGTCTCAACAGACCAATAACAAAGAAGGAAATTGAAACAGTAATCAAAAATCTCTGGGCACACTAAAGCCCAGGACCGGATGGCTTCACAGGCAAATTTTATGAAACATTTAGAGAAGAACTAACACCTACCCCCCTCAAACTATTCCAAAAAATTCAAGAGAGGGAAAAATCCCAAACTCTTTCTATGAAGGCAGTATTACCTTTATACCCAAACCAGGTCAAGACATAACAAAGAAAGAAAACTACAGGCAGATATCACTGATGATCATAGATGCTAAAATCCTTAACAAAATAATGGCAAACGGGATACAGCAATACATCCAAAAGATCATACACCCTGATCAAGTGGGATTCATCCCAGAGATGCAAGGATGGTTTAATATTCACAAATCAATAAATATAATACATCACCTTAACAAAATGAAAGACAAAAATCACATGATCATATCAATAAATGCAGAAAAAGCATTTGATAAAGTACACCTATTTATGATGAAAACACTCAGCAAAATGGGAGTAGAGGGAGCATACCTTAACATAAATAAGGCTATATATGAGAAACCGGAAGCCAACATCATACTCAACAGACAGAAACTGAAAGCAGTCCCCCTGAAATCAGAAACAAGACAATGATATCCACTTTCTCCATTCATATTCAACATAGGGTTGGAAGTCCTAGCCACAGCAATCAGACAAGAAAAAGAAATAAAAGGCATCCAAATTGGGAAAGAAGTAATAAAACTATCATTATATACAGATGACGTGATAGTGTAGATAGAAAACCCTATATACTCCACTAAAAAGTGCCCATCTGTAGATGAGTGGATCAAAAAACTGTGGTACATTTACGCAATGGAATACTATGTAACAGAAAGAAAGGAGGAACTCCTGCCATTTGCAACAAGAAGGATGGAACGAAAGAGAATTATGCTTAGTGAAATAAGCCAGATAAAGAAATAAAAATACCATATGATATCACCTAATATAGGAAACTAAAGAACAACATAAACAAACCAACTAAATAGGACAAGGAGCAGAATAGCAGTCAATGTAGGGGAGGAAGGAGGGAGAGAAGGGGGATAAGTAAGGGAAGGGTTTAGTCAAGGAATGTGTATAAATGACTCATGGACATGGACAATGGGGAGGGATATGATTGTGGGAGAAGGGGTGGGCTAGGTGGGGGATAGCAATGGGGGAAAATGGGACATCTGTAATTGAAAAATCAAACAATAAAAGGGAAAAAATAACATATCATATATCCCTGACTTGTGTAGATCAGTAGGTTGGGTATAATCTCTCAAACTGAAAATTCACCAGTTCAATTCCTGGTCAGGTAACATGCCTGAGTTGTGTACCAAATCCCTGGTTGGGGGCATGCAAGAGGCAACCAATAGATGTTTCTCTTGCACATTGATGCTTCTCTCCCTCTCGTCCTCCCTTCCCCTCTCTCTAAATATAAAGAAATAAATAAGTAATTTTAAAATGTCATTTATATTAATTATTTAATACAAAAATATAAAAAATGGACTTCCGGCCAAGATGGAGGCATAGACCAACATGCCTTTTCTCCCTCTACAACTAAGAAGTTTTACAGCTAATGCAGAACTAAAAACAATAAGAAGTTTCTGAAAATAAACCTACATGGAAGTCCAAAGTATGAAGTCATAAACAAGTGGTGCTAGATGGGTAGGAAGTGTGAGCTTGCAGCTGAGAAAGATCGAACTTGCTGGAGGCGGCAGCCATAGCGGTGAATGGCAGGACCTGGTGAGCAGATGCCTGTGTGTGTGGGGGGACAACAGAGTCGCCTGGGGGCCTGCCCCAGCTACAGACTGAATCAGTTGGCTCTCGATTTCAACAGCGGAGAGGGCGGACCCCATTGGGAGGCAGCCCTGTTCGCCAGTGGAGAGTAACAGTGCCAATCCATCATGGACCCCTGCCCCCATGCAAAGCGCCACAAGGGGCTCCGCCTAATACAGTGTAGGAGGTGTGACAGTGCCCTACCCAAACAGAAAGATAAAACAGTCAGAATGGCAGAATTAATGATTGAAATACCAGTCACACAGGTAACAAAAAAACAAATAAAAGCCTTGACCAAGGAACAAATAGCAAATCTTTTGGAAGCTCACTTTAGAGCCATAGTCATAAGACAGCTTACAGACCTAACAGTGGTGCTGAATCAAGACCAGGAAGGAACGAAAGCTAGCCCTGCTGAAATGAACAAAAATATATACAAGACAAGTGGTGAGGAAGGGAAAGCCATGGATCAAATCAACAAATCGGAACATAGGGAAGGAACAAACAGTCAACCGGTACGGAAAGAGGAAACGAGGAGTGAGGAATATGACAAGAGGCTCAGAAACCTCTGGGACAGCTATAAGAGATCGAACATTCGGGTTATGGGATTGCCAGAGGTTGAAGAAGAAGAATTAGAAATTGAAAATTATGTGAAAAAATAATGAAGCAGAACTTCCGTAACTTGGGAAAGGAGGTGAATTTACAGGTCCAAGAAGCACAGAGAGTTTCAGATAGGCTGGACCCAGGGAGGACCACACCAAGACACATTATCATCGAAATGTCAAAAATTAAAAATAAAGAGAGAATCTTAAAAGCAGCAGAAGAGAAGAGAAGAATCATGTACAAAGGGGTCCCAATTAGACTATCAGTGGATTTCTCAAAGGAGACTTTACAGGCAAGAAGGGACTGGCAAGAAATATTCAAAGTAATGAAAATCAAAAACCTACAACCACGATTACTCTATCCAGTGAAGCTCTCATTCAGGATAGAAGGGCAGAGAACGCGTTTCCAGGACAAAGTAAGACTGAAGGAGTTTGTTAGGTCCAAACCACTGTTATATGAGATGTTAAAGGGACTTGTTTACAAGAAGGAGGATCAGGACAATGAACATTAAAATGACAACGGTATTACAACAACCAACAGCAGAAGCTAGGGAACTGAGGCAAGCACAAACTAAGTAGGCAATGAGAAGGGAAAAAGAATTATAGGTCAGGGGAGCATATTGGGGGGAGGTCAGCGGGGAGGGGGAGAGGGGTGAGGGAGGGAGATCGTGCAGCAATTGGGAAGCATAGTGGGAGGGAGTGGAATGGACAGGAAGATGTTGAAAAGAACTATATTCAGGACCAATGGTCACGGACTAAGGGGGGAGAAAACTGAAGGGAGGGAGGAGCAGGAGGGAAAGAAAAGTAGGACAATTGTAACAGATAATCAATAAAAAATAAATAAAAATAAAAAATGTATTGTGAATTTCATAGTACATGTAGAACGAAAATATAAAACAGAAGCACAAAAGGTAAGAGGAAAGGTAAATTGAATTACACTATATAAAACTTACTGTTTTGTTTCTGAAGTGACATATATTTTTTGAATATCAAGTAGAACTTAAAAATACACATTGAATTTTTTTAACAATCAATAGAAAAACAGAAATATTAATGCTTAAAAAGTTCTCAGAGTACTCCTACCATTTGTGGCAGCATGGATGGAAATGAAGAGAACTATGTTTAGTGAAATAAGCCAGACAACAAAAGACAAATACCATACGATAACACCAAATACAGGAAATTAATGAACAACAAAAACAAACAACCAAAATTGAACCAGAGGCATGTAAACAAGGAATAGACTGACATTTTTCCAGCAGACTGGGAAAAAAAACCAATAAAATAGATGAATAGTTCTTTTGCCAGGCTCATCATTGACTTGAAGCTAAGGAAAGATTCAATGAACTTGAAGAGAGGTCAATAGGAATAAACACATAGTAAACACAAAGAGGAAATACACATTGAGGGGTTTCTAAAACAGAAAAAAAATTCCAAAAACTGTGGGACAATATCAAATGCTCTGAGATATGTATAGTTGGAACCACAGAAGGAAAAAAAAAAGTATAGTATGGAGCAGAATAAATATATGAAAAGAAGTGGATAATAATTTTCCAAAATTAGTGAAAGAAATCAAACCATCTATCCAAGAAGAGCAGAGAACACTGAGCAAGATAAATACCAAACTCAACCACATCAAAACACATAAAACTGCTAAAAAGGAAAGAAAAGAAGAGAAAATAAAATAAAATAACGGCAAAAATTATGAAGGCATTCATTGTACATAAAACAAACATTAACAGATTAGAAGAACTAAGGGAAAATTTAAAGTACAAAGAAATTACAGAATGATATATAGAAAATACGCAAATACTTGAACAAGGAATTCTAAAACAAGATAATTTACTTTTAATAATAATATGAGTACATTTGTTTGCCAAGGATTATACTTTTGTGCTTTTAGCCCTAAAGGAAACAAATCTCTTCACTGACTTCACCAATCTCTTCACTGACTTCACTAATGGAAGAACAAGAAGAGGATGAAGAGATGGTTTGGGTCAAGAGACATTTACAGTTTTTTACCCAGATGGCAACACCAAATGCTACTATGCTCCTGACAAATTAATAACTATTTTCTTTTTTTTCCATCTTGAATCTGGGCCTGGCTTCCCAGTCACTCTCTGCTTTAGTTGGCACAGGAAATAAACCTATTCGCCACCTCTCTTTTGGAACATAGATATTGGAAATCCAGATGATAAAGTCAATGAGCATTTAGACACATGAGTCTGATTTTCAGTAGTGTGACCAAAGATAGAAATACATATTTTCCAATGTTCCAATTTTCAGTGCAAAAAAGCTAGTTGGCTATGGGTGGAAATGAGATCATTTAGGGAGAGTCTGCATAGATGTCAAAAGACACTGCTCATTCTTTGAAGAAAGGGGGTGTGTCTTCTATTTCTTTGTTTTTTAAGTATATTTTATTGATTATATTGTTACAAAAGTTCCAATTCTTTCCCCTTTACTCCCCTCCACCCAGCATCACCCTTCCCCCAGCAACCCCCCCACCAAGTCCGTGCCCATGGTTCATACATACAAGCTCTCCCGCTTCACCCTTTCATATATTCTTCTTTTTTTTTCTATACATAAATGATTAATTAATTATTTTAACAATAAAAATAACAATCCTTCCCTCTCAGATATCAAGACCGTTTATCTTATAAAGGACAAGGCGAAGGTCTCAGGCTCCTCTAGCCACTTCAAGCTGGACATGGTCATCATCCTACCTACCCTTGGGTCCAGACATCCCTAATAAGAGTGGGGGTGTGGAGGGGAGGGTGGGCTTCCCACATGGAGAAGGATCGTGCAGACTCCAGGTCAGTTGGCTGTCCCCGGACAATGGCATGCTTGGTTTAATAGGCTGGATTCCTTGTTGTATTCTGGGGGTAACAGGTTTGGCAAAAGGGTTAAAAGACATTATTCAATCCATAACAACTAGATGACAAAAGGTAGGGATTAATTTTTCAATGTTCCACATTACGGGGAAAAAAAAAGAGGGGCTTCTTTGGAGGAAGGTGTGCCAGGCACATTTCGCCTGTCCAAAACCTTTTTGTCCATTATACTTAGTTTGGGCTGAGGAAAATATTTTAGGTTTCCTTCCTCTTAGACCTCTGGGCCTTTTTGGTCCAAGCCATTAGGATAGAAAAGAGAAACCAGTTTTAAAGTGAAGCCCACAGACCACCCCATTCTTCACCAACCCAGCCACTTAGTTCAGCCAAACCATTGAGTCTCAGGAGGCAGCGATGCAGACAGGATTAAGTGAGGCCTATACGTACAGACAATCACTCAGGTAATGAGATCATAGGCTTATGCCCTTTGAAAACAGAAAACACATATCAATTTATGTAGCAAAACCCACAAACAAGTCTCTAAAGCTGTAAGACTATCCTATTAAAAAGACATCCAGTTTCAAGGATTTGACATTCTTTTTGCCTGTAATTTAAATATCTTTGATAATACCACAGACATAGTTTAACTTTCAAGTGAAAACATATTTTAAATGAAAAGAGACTTTAAAAACGGTTAGCTGCACTACTTTATAGTCTACCACTGATCATTGTGATTTTACTTGAATAATGATTTTTCTCCCTATGATTATCCTTCTTGTCATTAAAGGGACTGCATTAAGTCCATTTTTAATTTATTATGTTCATTTGCATAAACACAACAGGAGCAGCAAATGGTCACTTATGATCTTTAGTTCTGCTTTGCTGGAACTTACCCAAGGAACATTTAGGGTGATCTTCAGTCTGCCCTTCAGGGAACAGAAGTTGAGCCACATACCTGGCATTCAGCCTTGTCTGTACACACCTGTCTTTTCCAAGTCCTTCTGGTTTTACAATGTGCCTTAAGGTTCCTTCCAGTCATCTTTCAGGAAAACAACCTTCTTTCCTTCCCTGGAAAGATTGCTGTGGACCGCACAACCAACCATGGTACCAGGCCTTTTATTTTGTGGGCTTTTTTTACCTTCGAAAGTCATTCCCAGTTCCTCAGGGCGTTTTGGTAACAACTAGAGCCCAAGCATGTCTCCTTTAGGCATGACATTCCGGTCAAAGTCTTGGTAAAAAAAGAGAAACAAACCTCTATTAACAACTGGTCTTATTAGTTTTATGCAAATAAACTTATGTCATTACTTACTTCTTTAGAATTCCAAATTCTGGAGGGATCAGATAGAAAGAAAAATATACTGTGTGAAGGAAAATCCTTGTCCTTCTAATATTCATTGAACTGGCATTTCCATTCTTCATATTTTCATTTTTCTCCCAATAAAAAATTTTTTCCATTACAATAGTCTTGCTTTTTTCCCCCTCTTGCTTCCTCTCACCCTGTTCCTTCCTTCTCCAACATTTAGTCCCCACTCAGTTGTCCATGTCCTTGGGTCATTTATACATGTTCTTTGAGTAGACCCTTCCCTTTCTTACACCCTACTCTCCCTCCAGCCTCCCCACTTGTTACTGATAGTCTACTCCTTGTTTACATACCTCTGGTTCAATTTTGCTCATTTGTTTGTGTTGTTCATTAGTTTCCTGTAATAGGTGACAGCATAAAGTATTTTTATTCCGTTGCCTGGCTTATTTCACTAAGCATAATTCTCTCTAGTTCCATCCATGTTGTTGCAAATGGTAGAAGTTCCTTCTTTCTTTCTGCTACATAGTACTCCATTACGTTAATGTAGCACTGTTTTTTGTTCCACTCATCTACAAATGGGCACTTAGGTTGTTTCCAGCAGTTGGATATTGTAAATAGTGCGGCTATGAACATAGGTGTGCATAGGTTCTTTTGAATTGGTGTTTCAGGATTTTTTAGATATAATCCTAGCAATGGAATTGCTGGTTCAAAAGGCAGTTTCATTTTTAGTTTTTTGAGGAAATTCCAAACTGTTTTCCATAGTGGCTGTACCAGTCAGCATTCCCACCAGCAATGCACCAGGGTTTCCATTTCTCCACATCCTCTCCATCACAAGTTGTTTGTAGATTTGTTGAAGATGGTCATTCTGATTGGTGTGAAGTGTTATATAATTGTGGGTTTTATTTGCAGCTCTCTGCTGGCTAGTGATGTTGAGCATTCTTTCATATGTCTATAGACCCTCAGTATGTCCTCTTTTGAGAAGTGTTTATCAGGTCCTTTGACCATTTTCTAACTGGGTTGTCTGTCTTCTTGGTGTTGAGTCATATGAGTTCTTTATATATTTTGAATATCAATCCCCTGTCTGAGATTTCATTGGCAAGTATATTTTCCCATATGGTTGGTTCCCTTTTCATCTTGCTGATGTTTTCTTTAGCTGAGCAGAAACTTTTTAGTTTGATGTAGTCCCATTTATTTATTCTTTCCTTTATTTCCCTTGCCTTAGGAGATATATCAGTAAAATGTTGCTATGTAGGATATCAGAAATCTATCTGCCTATTTTTTCCTCTAGGACTTTTATGGTATCACGGCTTACATTTAAGTCTTTGATCCATTTTGAGTTTATTCTGGTGTATGGTGTAAGTTGGTGGTCTAGTTTCATTTTTTTGCATGTCCCTGTCCAGTTCTTTCAACACCATTTATTAAAGAGGCTCTTTTCACTCCATTCCCTTTTGTCAAATATTAGTTGACCGTATGGACCGGGGTTTATTTCTGGGCTCTCTATTCTGTTCCGTTGATCTATATTTCTGTTCTTTTGCAAGTACCAGACTGTTTTTATTGCCATGGCCTTGTAGTATAGTTTGATATCAGGTATTATGATTTCTCCTACTGTGTTATTCTTCTTCAAAATTGCTTTGGCTATTCGGACTCCTTTTTAGTTCCATATAAATTTTTGAAGTATTTGTTCTAGGTCTGTCAAAAATGTCATTGGTATTTTAATAAGGATTGCATTGAATCTATAAATTGCTTTGGGTAGTATGGACTTTTTAATGATGTTTATTCTTTCCATCGATGAGCACAATGTATGCTTCCATTTATTTGTATCTTATTTAATTCCTTTCTTCAGTGTTATGTAGTTTTCTGAGTACAGGTGTTTTACCTCCTTGGTTAAGTTTATTCCTAGTTACTTTATTTTTCTTGTTGCTATGGTAAATGGGATTTTTCTTTCAGTTTCTAGTTCTGAGATTTTATTGTTCGTGTACAGAAATGCCTTTGATTTCTGAATATTGACTTTGTACCCTGCTATTTTGCCGAATTCACTTATTAGGTTGAGTAGTTTTTTTGTGGAGTCTATAGGGTTTTCTATGTACACTATCATGTCACCTGCAAATAATGACAGTTTTACTTCCTCTTTTCCAATTTGGATGCCTTTTATTTCTCTTTCTTGTCTGATTGTTGTGACTAGAACTTCCAAGACTACGTTGAATAGAAGTGAAGAGAGTGGACATCCTTGTCTTGTTCCTGACTTCAGGGGAATGCTCTCAGTTTTTTCCCTTTGAGTATGATGCTGGCTTCAGGTTTCCTGTATATAACCTTTATTATGTTGAGATATGCTCCCTCTATTCCCATTTTGCTGAGAGTTTTCATCATAAATGGGTGTTGTACTTTATCAAATGCTTTTTCTGCATCTATTGATATGATCGTGTGGTTTTTGTCTTTCATTTTGTTTATGTGGTTATTACGTTTCTTGATTTGCGAATATTAAACCACCCTTCCATCCCTGGGATGAATCCCACTCGATCGTGGTATATGATCTTCCTAATGTGTTGCTGGATCTGGTTTGCCAATATTTTGTTGAGGATTTTAGCATCTATGTTCATCAGCAATATTGGCCTGTAGTTTTCTTTCTCTGTTGTGTTTTGACCTGGTGTTGGAACTAGGGTTAAAGTGGCTTCATAGAACGAGTTTGGGAGTCTTCCTTCTTCTGGGATCCTTTGGAATAGTCTGAGGAGAATAGAAGGTAGTTCTTTCCTAAACGTTTTGTAGAATTCACCTGTGAAGCCATCCAGTCCAGGGCTTTTATGTGCTGGGAGTTTTTTGATTTCTGCTTCAATTTCACTGGTTGTTATTGTCTATTCAGGCTTTCTGCTTCTTCCTGATTCAGTTTTGGAAGAATGTAAGTTTCCAGGAATTTGTCCATTTCCTCCAGGTTGTCAAATTTCTTGCCATACAGTTGTTCGTAATAATTTCTTACAATTCTTGTATTTCTGTGGTATCGGTTGTTATTTCTCCTCTTTCGTTTCTTACTTTATTTGTGTTCTCTCTCTGTTTTTATTGATGAGCCTGGTTAAAGGCTTGTCAATTTTGTTTATCTTTCCAAAGTACCAGCTCCTACTTATGTTGATCTTTTGAATTGTTAGTTTAGTCTCTATGTCTTTTAGTAGTGCTCTGATCTTGATGATTTCCTTCCTTCTACTTGATCTGAACTTTACTTGTTGTTCTTCCTCTAGTCCTTGTAGCTGTTGGTTAAATTTTTTATTAGAGAAACTTCTAGCTTTTTTAGGTAGGCCTGTATTGCTATGAACTTTTTTCTCAGGTCTGCTTTCGCTGTATTCTGTAGGTTTTGGGTTGTGTGTTCATTATCATTCATTTCCAGAAACTTTTTGATGTCTGCTTTGATGTCATTGTAAATCCATTTATTATTTAATAGCATGTTATTCATTCTCCATGAGTTTGAATGTTTTTGAGTGTTTTCTTTTTTTTTTTTTTTGAGGTTGATTTCCAGTTTTAAGTCATTGTGGTCTGAGAAGATGATTGATATAATTTTAATCTCCTTGAATTTGTTGAGGCTTGTTTTGTGTTCTACCATGTGGTCTATCTTTGAAAGTGTTCCATGTGCACTTGAGAAGAATGTATATTTTACTTCTTTGGGGTGAAAAGTTCTATATATATCGACTAAGTCCATTTGATCTAGAGTGTTGTTCAGTGCCTCAATACCTTTGTTCTTTCTTTACTTCGAAGATCTGTCCATTGTTGACAGTGGTATTTTAAAGTCCTCTACTATGAGTATGTTGCTTTCTATATCTTTCTTTGATTCTTTCAAAATTTTCTTTACATATTTGGGTGCTCCTAAGTTGGGTGCATATATATTTATAAGGGTTATATCTTCTTGATGGACTTTTCTCTTAAGTATTATGAAATGTTCTCCTTTGTCTTTTTTTATGGCCTTAGCTATGAAATCTGTTTTGTCTGATATAAGTATTGCTACCCCAGCTTTTTTTCTTTTTATGTCCATTTTCATGAAATACTTTTTTCCATCCCTTCACTTTCAGTTTGTATAGATCCTTTGTTCTAAGGTGGGTCTCTTGTAGACAGCATATATGTGGGTCATCCTCTCTAATCCAATCAGGTACCTTATGTCTCTTGATTGGAGAGTTCACTCCATTTACATTTAAGGTTATTACCGATAAGTACTTATTCATTGTCATTTTCCCCCTTTGTACTCGTGTTCCTCTCTGTCTCTCTCTGTTTTTTTATCTTCTTAAAGCAGACCCTTTAGCATCCCTTGCAATGCTGGTTTGGTTGAGATGTATTCCTTTAGCCTTCTTTTGTCTTGGAAACTCCTTATTTCACATTCTGTTTTGAATGAGAGCTTTGCTGGGTAGAGTATTCTTGGTTGAAGGCCTTTGTTTTTCATTTCTTGGAATATATTTTGCCATTCCCTTCTGGTTTGTAGTGTTTCTGCTGAGAAATCTGATGATAGCTTTATTGGAGCTCCCTTGTATGTTATTAGTTGTTTCTCTCTTGCTGCTTTTAGGATTCTCTCTTTGTCTTTGAATGTTGGCATTTTAATTATGATGTGTCTTGAAGTGGGCCTGTTGGGGTTCATCTTCATTGGGACCCTCTGTGTTTCCTGGACTTGCGTGATTCTTTCTCTCCTCATGTTATGGAAGTTTTCTGTCATTAGTTTTCAAAGTGGTTTGCTATCCCTTTCTCTTCTTCTTCTCCTTCTGCAATTCCTATGATACGAATATTATTACATTTCATGTTGTCCTACTCTAGTCTTAGAACCTCTTCAGTCTTGTTCAGTCTTTTTTGCATTTTGTTGCACTGTCTGGAAGTTTTTATCTACGTTGTCCTTCAGCTCGCTGATTTGATCTTCTGCTTCCTCTAGCCTGCTTTTAATTCCTTCACCTGTGTACTTCAACTCAGAGATTGTATTCTTCATTTCTTCCTAGCTCTTATTGATAGCTTCTATGTCCTTTTTCATGCTGGTGTAATTCTCAGTAAGTTCCTTGTAGTTTTTCTGGAGTTCCTTATAGTTTCCCTGGAGTTCTTTGTAGTTTCTTCTGAGCTCATTGAGCTTCTCCATAATAAATGTTTTGAATTCCATATCTGATAGTTTGCTCCCCTCTATTTCAGTTAGCAGTCTTTCTGGGGATTCTACTTTTTCTTTCTATGCGGTGTTGTTTCTGTGTCTCCCCATTTTTGTGACTCTTATTGTTTGTTGTTGCTTCTTAGAATGATCTGCACTTCCTGAATCTACCTCTGGTAGTGTCAGGTCATGTACCAGTCTGGCCCTAGGCAGCCTGTTGGAGACTTCCTGGGATCTACTGCCTTTGTCTGTCTCCTTTTGTTGTAAATCTATTCAATCTGTGAGCAGCCATCAGGCTTAAGGACCATGGGTGTGGCAGCTTAATTCCTGTAGGCAGGGTCTTTGTTTCCCTTCAGGCTGATGCCACTTGGAGGGGAATGGTCTGCCTGCCGTACTGAAGATGAGTCAGCACTGGGACCCTGTTGGATGCTTCCCCAGTCCTCCCTTCAAAGCCACCGCACCAAACACCCCCCAAGTGTGTTCAGTCCTCTCTGCCTTCCCTCTGATTGAGCCAGGGTAAGTGGGGGCCAAAATATTTTTGTATGTGATCCACTTAAGAGCTCTTTTTCCCCCGCTTTTTCTCTCTGGCTGGCAAGAAACCCTGTGGCTTTTCACTTTTCACAGCTGGGTATTATTTTACTTTCCACTCTGTTGCTGTAGGCTGGGAAGCCCAGCTTGGGGTTTGGAACCCTTGGCTGCTGAGCTGTTACCCAGTCCCTTCAGCTGCTTCCCATGGGAGCCCAGCCAGCCCTTCCACGTCTCAGCACTCCCTACCAGTCACGTTGTGATATAGGGGCCTTTTCTGTCTCTTCGTGTCTATAAGACATCTTCCCAGCTAGTGTTCATTTGGTTATTCCAGATGATTTCTCCACAATTTAGTTGTAGACCCAGACTGGTCCTGGGAGGAGGTTAGTGTAGCTTCCACTTACTCCTCCGCCATCTTGGATCTCCGTCTGTGTTGCCCTTTATGTTGTTTGTTTAATCTGTCTGGTTGTATTTCAGCTACTCTTTGGTGGGTCTTTTCCTCTGGTTAGTTGGTTGAGAGTCACTCTGACCACCTTGTCTTGAGATCTTTTGTGGAGGTGCTATTCAAACTTAATCACACAACCCAGGCAAGAAACCCACACCCTCCAATACCTCCCCCAACTACAATCTCACTATATGTTGCAAAGGAGCCTGTATTAATATTCTTATGGAGATATTGAGACTCTTATTTCATAAGAGAGAAAGATAGGAGTTGTTTTAAATTAAGGAAGGGCAATTTTTGAGCTGGAAGTTGATAGAGTAATAATACTAGCAATTGGGATCAAGGCTATGCAAGACAGCAATTAACATTTACACTGTATGTTTGAAAAGAAGGAGAGGGTTGCAGTATGAGGTGAGAAATTGGAAGTGTATAGTATTAGGATTGTATAATAGGTATATGGTATATGATTAGTGTGGAAGGGAGTACAGACATAACAGACATCTAAGGAGACAGACAGCCAAAAATCTAAGTAGAGGGCTGAGGGGGTTAGAAGGCAGGAAACAGATTAGAGAAATAATTTTTCAAGAATAAAAATACAGAGTAGAATATAGCAAGACAGGAAGGAAGAGAGGAAAGAGAGAGAGAAAGTAAAGAAGAGGAATGTAGGAAAGAGAAAGAAAGAAAAAAGGCAAGGAGAAGAGGGGGGAATGAATTAAATTATTTTTAAAAAATGAAAAGATTAAAACATGATATAAAATAGTGAAATAGAAAGAAAAAGAGAATATATAGAGAGAGGAATGAGATGGGATATAGAAGAAAAAAATAATTGAATGGAGAGGGAGAGGGGGAAAAATAAAGAAAAGTGTTAATAAAATTAAAAGTACTTAGAAAGAAAGAAGAGAAGAAAGAGGAAGATGAGGTAGGGAAAGAATAAAGGGGAGGGAAGGAAATAGAAAGGAGGAGGAGGGATTAGGGAGGGAAAAAATTGAAACTGAAGAGTTGACAAAGGATAGGATGAAGGAGAGAAGTACAAGAGAGAGAGAAAGGAGAGAAGAGACGGGGAGGAAAGAGAAAAAAGGTAAGAGGGGGAGGGAGAAGAGGGAGGGAAATAGGTTAAAATTAAAATTTAAAAATTAGAAGATTAGAAAATAAAGTGGAATAGAAAGAAAGTAAGAAAGAAAGAAAGAAAGAAAGAATATATATAGGGAGAGAAGGAAAATAAGGGTAAGGGAAGAAAAAAAACAAATGGAGAGGGAAGGGGGATTAAATAAAAAAGAAATTTAATAAAATTGAAAGTAGTTAGCATGGAAGAAGGAAAGAGAGAGAAAGGAAATGGAGGGAGGACGACGTTAAGGGGGAGGGAAGGAAATAAGAAGAAGGAGATATGAAGGAAAGGGAAAGAAGTTAAAATTAACAAAGAATAGGATGAAGGAGAGACATGCTAAAGAGAGAGAAAGGAGGGAGGAGGAGGGGAGAAAAGAAGAGGGAATAAGAAAGGACGGGAGGGGCAGTAAGAGAGAGAGTGAGAAATAAAAGAATAAGAGGATTTTAAGTCAATTCAACTTATAGGCTTAGACTCTGTTTTTTGTTTGTTTGGTTTTTTTTTTCTTTTTTTCCTTCCTTCCTTCCTGGGTCCACCCCTATTCAAAATTCCATGGGTTTCAAATCTTTTTTGGCTGGCTGGCTGGCTGGCTGTGGGAAGGTCCTGCTTGATTCTGGGGTTGCTAATCTTTTATTCGTGGGCCTACCGCTGCTCTGCTGTGAGCTGTGTTTAGTTGTCTCCTTCTGTGGCACCCTCAGCCCTCCTCAGACTTGTCCAGCTACGCATTCCCACTGTTGGACCAGCCTGCACCTGCCAGCAATCCCCACCCTTCGCTCTGTTGTGTCTCTATTCCCTGGCTACAGCTTATGCTTGCTTCCCCTGCCTGTGTGGATACCTCTCTCCCTGTCCCAGGACCGTCCCTTTGTTCTGGAGGGCTCTGGCACAGTCAGTCAAAGCACCAGGCCCAGTGTCACTCTCCTGTCCAGGACCTCTCCCCTAGTCTGGAGCTTTCCTGCGTGGGTTCTTCTCCTTGTCCCCAAACTGTCTCTATTCCGAACTACAGCTTCTGCTCACTTCCCTGTCTATAGGCCTGTGTGCATTACCTTCCTCTCTGCCCCTGTACCATCCCTTTGTTCTGCAGGACTCTAGGGTGGTCGGTCAACGCGGCGCTCTCCTACCCAGGAGCTCTCCAGTAGCCTGGAGCTCCGCAGTGGCCTTTTCCCACCCCCAAACCATCTCTACTCCCGAGCCACAGCCTCCGCTCGCTTCTCTGCTTACACGCCCTGCACGCCCTACCTCTCTCCTTGCCCTAAACCCGACCCTTGTTCTGTGGGATTCTAGCATGATCGCTCAAAGCACCAGAGGCATGCAGTGCTCTTCTGCTCAGGAGCTCTCACCCGGTCCGGAGTTCCGCAGCAGCTTTTCCACGCGGGCCCATCTCCTTGTCCCAAAACTGTCCCTTTGTTCTGTAGGGCCCTAGCGTGAGTGCTGCGTGCACCCCAAATGCCGAGCTTTTGGTCGGAGGTTGCAGCTGAGGAGGTTTCCCTCTAGACTCAGATCACATAGTTTCTCCCAGTCCTGGTTGTTCACTGTTCTCCCACGCCTCTGGCTTGTTCAGCCGAATCCTTTCCCTAACTCCCTATGAGACTTCACTTGTCAGTGCGCCCCTAGCAGGGGGAGCCTCCAAGCAGCTTTCAGCTAATGAGCCCTCGGGAGTGATACCTCAGACACACTGGGTCCTAGAATGTCTCAGCCTGTAGGGCGTGGTAAACCCCTCCACCCCCCTCCACGCTGCTCCCATGCTCCCCTCTCTGTTTGCGCTATTGGAGATCCACACTCACTCAGTCACTCCTCTCCGCATTCGCTCCTGAAGTCTCTCCGTAACAGGAGCGAGCAGAGAATACTGTCCTTACTCCGCTGCCATCTTCCCTCCCTCCTTCTTCTATTTCTTTACATTATCCCTAGATATATCACAGAGTTTATACCCAAGAGATATTCATTTATTTTTGAAGTCTCCTAAACCTTTTCCAACTATGGGCAGGAATCATTTTAATTCAATGATTTTCAAAGTATGTTCCCTGTAGAAACGAGTTCATCAATCACTGGGAAATTTTTAGAAATGAAAATTTTTAGATTCCAGCAACTGGATCCAAAACTCTAGGGATGTAACAGCAATCTGTGGTTTAATGATTCTTCCCAGTGGTTATGACCAACACTCAAGTTTGAAAATAGGTGCCTCTAGCTGACACAGGTAAGTCAGTTTATTATATCTCTCAGGAACAATCTGTGGTCTATCCTCTCTCATTACAGTTCATTCTCACACTCTTCAATGTACCAAAATATAGATATACCATTTATATCTACAGTTTAATAATTATCTTGATTCTCAAACACCTTAATTCCTTATTTGTTCCAGATGTAACAAAAAACTTTTACTCTACAAACCGAATACAATTATTAATGTCTAATTGAAGATTCATATTAGAAAAGATTCTGCAGACTTCTCGCCAAGATGGAGGCATAGACAGACATGCTGCATCTCCCTCCACAACTAAGAAGAAATACAAATACCTCAACACTAGAAACAACCAGAAGTTCCAGAAAACCAAACTGCATGGAAGTCCAGAAAACAAAGATATAAAGAAGAAATACTCATCCAGACAGGTAGGAGGGCCAGAGCTAGGGCGGAGAGAACATGGTGTGGTGGTGGCAATGGCAGCAGCAGCACCAGGCCCGCAGAAAAGCAGTCACACGTTTTAAAAAGTCAGGAATGACACCTGGGGAGATATCCCAGCTCCTCACTGGACATCGAAGCTCATGGTCCCAGCACCCGGGAAAATCAAGCCTCATTGTTTCTGACTGTGCAAACTAGTGGGGGTTGGGGGAGGCAGAAACCGCCAGTCTCAGCAGAGTCCACTTATTTAAAGGACGCTCACAGTCCTAGAACGCCCGCAGACCCACCACTCAGGGAACGACAGCCAGGGCAGCAACTAGAGGGGCGCCAGTCTGGTGCGGAAGTGGGAGAGGTGCCTGGAAAAGGAGTGAGTGCTAGGCAGGCGGCAGTTTCCCTCTCAGACCCTTCCCCCACATATAGCGCTATAGCGAAGGTGCCACACACACCCTAGGCTCGGTTGGAAGTTGCTCTGTCCAGCAGAGGCTTCGTGACCACGGCAGAACAAACTTTTATCCAGGATACTTTATTATGCCTGGGGGAATGAAGGTGAATGCCTCTCTAGTGGAGACCAGCAGCCAAACCTTCATCCCTTATGCCTTTTATTGAGGAGGATACATACAATAAATATAAGGCTAAAATTCAGAAATTGTCTATTGTATTCAGTTGTTTGACAGTAACAGATAACATACACTAATTCAGGAATCACACTGACTGATTAGAGCCAAGGTCTATAAAACATTCGGACCAGGTGCAGGGTTCCATATACTTCCTGCTAAAGATTGTTTATGTTACATTACTGATAAGGAAAGCAGAGCAAGTTCTAAAGCATAATGAGCATAATGAGCATCATTTGATCCAATTCCCATGGCAACCCTCTGAGTGGTTGTCAGTCATGTTCCACATGCAGCCTTATGTTGAGACTTAGAGGCAGGCACGGCCAGGAAGCTGGTGGTTCGTCTTGCTCAGGCCAGGTCTACAATTCCTTAAACCATGAGGAGTGGTTGCCCACACAGTGCCATAGCATGGTGAAACAGGTCACTCTGATGAATTCCTAAGACTTCGTCCCTTAGCTGTCACAGGAGTGACAGCTCTACCTGGGATGCAGAGCCAAACAAATACAGGAGCCTGTCAGAATGAGGAGACAGAGAAGTATGGCCCAAAAGGGGAAATGCATCAAGGTTCCAGTGGGAGAACTAAGCGAAGAGGAGATAGACAACCTAACAGATGAGGAGATAGCCAACCTAACAGACGCAGAATTTAAAACCCTGCTGATAAAGATGCTCACAGGCTTGACAGATATGCTTGAGTATGGTAGATGCATAGGGGAAGAAGTAAAGGCTATCCTAAGTGGAGTGAAGGAAAATCCACACAAAACTAATTGTGAAGGTAAGGAAACCGGGGCTTAAATCAATGATTTGGAATATAAGGAAGAAAAAAAATACAATCAACCAATGCGGAATGAGGAAGCACGAATTGAAAAAAATGAAGAAAACTTCCCAAATTTTGCGAAGCAGATGGACATACAGGTCCGGGAAGCCCAGATGGTCCTGGGCGAGCTGGACCCAGAGAGGCCCACACCAGGACACATCATGATATAATGCCAAAGGTGAAAGCTAAAGACAGAGTCCTGGGGGCAGCAAGAGAGAGGCAGAGAGTTGTCTACAGGGCGTTACCTATAGGACTATCAGCTGATTTCTCAGAGGACACTTTGCAGGCAGGAAGGGACTGACAAGCAGTATTCAATGTGATGAAAGGCAACCTGCAACCAGGATTACTCTATCCAGCAAAGCTATCATTTGGAATGGAAGCTCAGATGAAGTGCTTCCTAGACAAGGTAAAGCTAAAGAATTCATCATCACCAAGCTATTATTATGTGAAATGTCAAAGGGTCTTACTTAAGAAAAAGAAGATCAAAACTATGAACACTAAAATGACAATAAACTCACAGCTATCAACAACTGAATCTAAAAAATAAAAACAAGATCCAGCTAAGCAAACCAGAATAGGAACAGAATCATAGGTATGGGGATCATTTGCAGGTTTATCAGCTGGGAGGCTGGAGGGGCAGAAATGGGAATATGGTGCAGGGATTAAGAAGCATAATCGGTTGGTACAAAGTAGACAGGGGGATGTTAAGAATTATATAGAAAAGGGTGAAGCCAAAAAACTTATATGCATGACCCATGGACATGAACTAAAGCGGGTGGAATTACTGGAGGGAAGGGGGTTACTGGGCGGAGGAGAGCAAAGGGGAAAAAAAATTGAAGCTACACTAATAACATAATTAATAAAACTTGCTTAAAAAATAAAAGAAAAGGTTCTGGGGAAACATGTAGGGTCTTTTGAAAGACTGTTGTGATCACTTAGTTAAGTGCACCATGGGCGCCGCTGGGCTAAATGTCAGAAACTCCGCCATCGCTCCAGGGTGCTACACAAGATCTGCAAATTTCCTGTAAGACAACCAACCTCCTCAATGCACTATAACTGAATAAATATATGTATGTTCGACCTTATAACTATGGCATCTTTCTCCAATTCTTAATCATAAATTAGTTCACACACAGAAACCCTTTGACTTGAAATACAGAAACACACATAAAAAATAAAGAGGGGAAATTAATAAACCATCAGAATAATTTATCATACATATTAAATTGTTGAAGTTTTACATCGAGTTATTTCTCTCTGTAGGTTCAACTTGAAATTGCTTAGTTAACTCACTATTATGGTGAAGGTTGGTTAGTTCCTGGCTTTATGCAGCAAATTTCCCTAAGGATATATTTTACTTAACATCAATGCTAGAGAAGCATTACTAATATAGTAAAATTCTAAAAAAAAAAATTAAATAACTTATGGCACCCATTCATTCAACAAATATTGATAGAGTACTAAGTACTATGTATTGTGTTAAGGCTTAGGAGTAAAAAATGGATAATATATAGTTGGTGCTCCCAACAACTCTAGAAGGATTAGCTGACATGACAGTTCACTGTGCTAAGGCATGTGATAGTAATAAGCCCAGGGATCAAATGGAGGTAGGATGTGAAGGATAGAAACAAGACTTTCAGAAAGAAGCCAAATAAGAGCTGAGTACTGAAGGACAAATATGGATTATATGGAAGAGTGGACAAGGAGGTAAATAGAAGACAAGTAGAGAAACTAGTATATGCGAAAAGTTAAGGGTGAGATAGAGCATGATGTATTACTTATAGGTGGCTAAAGACAAAGTTTTGTAAGATAGGGAAGAAATAAGAGGTTAAGATAAAATTTAGACTGCAGAGATGAGTAGGAGCAAAAACCAGCCCATGTCAGTAGGAAAGGTCATTTGAGGACTAACTAGCTTTGAGTTCACTTTGATTTCTCCTTTTCTATCTTTTAATTGTGCTACTGTTCAGAGTAGTCATGGAACAGTTCACTCCACATCAATTTCATCTATTTGGAAACTAGTCTAGTAAATATAGGTTGAAATAAGTTACGTTGTTCTGGGAATACATGCCAGGTTGCTGGCATGTATACATGGACATTTTATCTGGGAAGTCTTGATGTTGGATATGGCTATTGTTAACTTTCTCCTGGTGTGCATGGAGAATTTCCTGCCACCTTGAATTCTTATAGGTGTTACTTAATGATTTTTAGTGGAAGTAGAGGGACAATTTGAGAGGTTTACATTCTCAGAATTAGAAGAGCCCTCAAAGTGCAAACCTTACCTGATTCAAAGAGCACCTTTGTAGAGCCCACCCACATAAAGCCCCCTCAAACCAGTTGGGGATTGAAGTCAGTTGATAATAACAGAAAACTGAAAAAAACAAAACAAAACAGTGAATTAAACCAACAAGACGTTACTTTTCTTTCTGCCAGAGTCTGCAGGTAGACAGTCTGCAGCCTGTGCAGTAGCTCTGTGAGTTCATCAATGTTCTAGGCTGCTTCCTCCTTTCTGTTGTGCTTCCCATATTCAGTCTCCCATTCTGACTCATGATCTCAATTATAGTCACCACAGCTTTAGCTATCTTGTTTCCTATTTCAGGAAGAAAGAGAGTGGGGAAGGGCAAAAACCTATGTGCCAGCAGACTGAGACACTTTTGACAATTTTGTTCAGAAACCCTACCGAATAACTTTTATTTATCTCATTGGCCAGAACTGTCACACAACCACCTCTACTTTCAAAGGAGAATGGGAAATAAAAATTTTTATTTGGTCATGTTGATAACCAGCATAATAAGGAATAAAAATAGAATGTTTATTGGGTAGACAATTAAGAATCTCTTGCCATATCTGAGGTCTGTCTCATAGCTAGTATGTGGATCTCTTAACTTTCACTGCTAGTTTCACTCTTCCTCTCTCTGCCTTTCAAAATTCAAGTGCTCTGCCACAGTCCTTTAACTCTGCAGTTCCCGATTTGCGTTTGGTATGTTATCAGCACTATATTACTGAGCCACTTCCCTCTCTTTAGCACAGTTCTCCTTTTTCCATCCTCTCTTCTATTCATTACTGGTGTTAACATATGTGCTTATGTGGATGCATGCATATGTACATGTATGCATGTGTTTCTGACTGTCTGAGCTCATGCATAATCATGACATTATTTCCTGAGGAAGGAATCAGGAAAACAAATTTTTAAAAATTTGTTTTATGCTCTCCTGTCATGAAAGAGATCAATTGCTTTCTAACCCTCCTTTGCCTTTATAAAATTACCTTTGAACAAAATAATGTGGGTTGTCCCATCTGCCATCACATAAAATATAAAGAAAAAAGAAGAAGACTATATCTTTCAGCATTAGAATTTAAGCTTACATCTGTGTCCTGGAAATTGAGACTTTAAAAAGTAACTTTTTAAGGGTTAATTAGAAAAAAATTAGTGGCTGTGTTTTGGCAAGAGTTTATTTTCAATAAGATATTTAGAAAAGATGGAAGGATGATGACTTCACAATATGGTATTGAGTTCAGGGAAAAGAAAACTTCAGCTACTGGTTTGTTGAATATTTTTATTATACATAAACTTTTGAATTTAACCCATTTCTTGCATGTTGTGTTTCTTAAAGAGTTGGAGATAGATAAAAATAAAATAAAACAACACAATTTCACATTTAATGTACTGAATCATTCAGAACAAATACAGGTTCTGCTGTCTTTAAAAGGGATGATGGTTTTAAGGTTCTCTACAGATGTATAGCTGCCTGGTTATGAGGAAGGGCACATGGGAAGTACTCACTTTCAGAACTAAGCAAGAAGATGGAAAATTTCTTTATGAATCGGAGAAAATGTCTGGTAAAGAAGAGGGTGATCCCAAGGTACTGCTTTTGGCCGTTTCCTGCCTTTTCCTTTAAAGCCTGTTTTCTCTAGCCCATCCCAGTCTTGTATCCTCTTCCATCCCCCTTTACCAGAACCCAGGTGAAGTGTTGCACAGGCATTATTTCTTTGGGTCCTCTGAACCAGTTCTGTTTCCCTGAATAAATAGACTAACATAAACATAATAAAATATAACCTTACTTTGCTTTAAAAATTCTTAGATAATAACAATTCCTGAGTTTCTAATGCAAAAATAAAGAATGTGTTTTAGACTCTATATAAAGCATCACCTAAGGGCAAGAAATTGTTATTACCATATAAAGGTTGAACACATATATTTATGCACAACCCTCTAATATACATGTTAATATTTCAATTGAAGTCTTATAATTGTATTTGCTAGACTTAAATAGTTCATGCATTTTTAATTTTGATAGATAATGCCAAATTGTTCACTCAGAAAGGATATATAAATGTACTTTCTTACTGACAGTCTGTGAGGTTACTTAATTCCCTGTATTTTAATTAATAGTGATTATTTGCAAAAAAATTTTTGCTACTCTCAAGATTAAAAATTACGTTCAATTTTAATATGCACTTTTGTATTACTGAGGTTGAACATTTTTTTAACTATATTTTATTGATTATATTGTTACTATAGTTCCAATTTTTCCCCTTTGCTCCCCTCCACCCAGCATCCCCCTTCCCCGACAATCCCCTCCCCAAGTCCATGCCCATGGCTCACCCTTTCATATATTCTTCTTCTTTTTTTAAAAAATAATTAATTAATTAGTTAAATATTTTAACAATAAAAAATAACAATCCCTCCCTCTCAGACTTAAGACCATTTACAATTTTATAAAGGACAATGGACGAAGGTCTCGAGCTCCTCTAGCTGCTTCAAGCTGGACATGGTCGTCGTCCTACCTACCCTTGGGTCAAGAAATCCCTAATAAGAGTGGGGATGTGGAGGGGAGGGAGGCCTTCCCACAAGGGGAAGGATCGTGCAGACTCCAGGTTGGTTGGCTGTCTCTGGACAACGGCATGCTTGGTTTAACAGGCTGGCATCCTTGTTGACAAGGAGGGTAATCTTAGGGAGAAAAATCAAGATTCAAGGAAGATCACAATGCCCAGTGGTAGACTACAAAGTAGTGCAACTAACCGTCTTTAAAGTTTCTTTTCATTTAAAATTTGTTTTGTTTTGAAAGTTAAACTATGTCTGTGGCATTATCAAAGATGTTTAACTTACAGGCGAGAAGAATGAACATTTTTATATGTTTATTGAGAAGTTTCATCTCCTCTTATATAAATGAATTGTTTGTATTCTCTGTACATTTTGTTGCAGGGCTGCTTGTGTTGTTTTTCATTATTTTCATAAAAATTTTAGAAGACAGAAAAGTAATTGCAGAGAAGACATTCCAGGCTTGAAAACTGCTGGAGCAATGGCAAAACGGAATAAAATCCATGGCAAGCCCAATAACTGTCAGGTAAACTAGCATCTCTGGAGTGTAAGACAAATGAAGGCTGGGGAAATGGCTTGATGTATGTTGAACCAAACTGTACAAGTTAACACTTTGCGTCATCATGGGGAAATTATTTCTTGATGCCAAGATGAGACTCTGCACAGCAATATTCTGGATTCATATTCAGGCTGTAGACCACTGTTTGCTGATTGCATGGTGAGAAATTTTAGGCACCTTATCAAGGTAAATGTTCAAATATGAATAGAAAGCAAAGAGCATTGTAGCAAGCTGCTGGGAAATGTTGGCTACAAAAACATCACCTGAAGCAGCACAAATGTTCTTGGCTAGATCCCAGGTTGGGAAGTCAGTAAAACTAGATTAGTCTCAGATTTGACACTAACTTACTGTGTAACCTTGAACAGACTATCTTCAGACTTCTGGATAGTTTCCTCATGTTCAAAATGAAATAGATCAAGAGTATTTTATATTATTTTATAATTCTAAATCCTTCCATTTATATATGTTTCAATCATTAGATAGTTCCGCTGTGTGATATAGACCATGACATTTATTTGTTTAGCTTAGAATATGAAAGAAGGCGGAGGACATTGTGGTCATATTGAGTGCTCATTGAAACCCCATTCAGTATCTGTTAATTAACCATGGAAACACACTAGTAATTTTTCAGGTACATTTCCAGGGACACAAGTGAAGTGGAAAAATTTGACACTTTCAGGGTCATTTTTTTTCTTCTATTTTTAAAAATATGAGAACCATTTTCAACTCTTTAGAAAACTCGCATACACACTCTGATTTTTCTTGATCAATATGTTGTGGAACCAGAGTGATTATTTGTTATACATGTTGAGTTGTGTGACACCTTCTTAGAAGCATAATATTACTGAAAAAAGTTAGTATGTCTCCATCTCATTCTTCTTCTTGTTATAAAATTTATGTATGATTTTATTATTCTCTAATGGAATGCTTCTTGCATCACTAAATGTTGTACGAGATGAGAACAAATTTTGTTTGCTCTTTAATACATAACTGGTAAAAATAGTTTCTGGATAGCTATGAATTCATAAATACATTCATTTTATTTTTAGTTAATAAAAATAAATTAATTAAAATGTAACAACTGGTAAAATAAGTGGTCTGATATTGCCAAAATCAAACCTGTGATATTTTATTATAGAAATTTCATATTCTCCAGTATGGGTATAACTGTGTATTATTTATTAAAATACACAAACCCCTTTCTTTCAAAACTTTTTTGTTAAATGAAATATTTTTGTAACAAAGATAAACTAAAAATTTTTACTAATATTTTCAATTGTACATCAAAATATTTTAGTTATTAAAATCAATGCAAATATTGCAATTACAGTGCTCTATTTTCTGTAAGAAAACATTTCTTCTCTTTGGAAATGTTTTATAAGCTCTGTATCTATAAACTGGCTAATGCCATATTTTGATATGTGCTCAGGAATTAAACAAAATCTGTCAGAGAATTTTCTTCAGGATCCCTAACCTCAAATTAATGCTAGAAATAGAAAAATAAATAAATAAAAACCTTCTCATAGATGAATTAACTAAAAGGCTTTCCTTCATAAAGTACTTCAATTTAACAATGCTATGATTTTTACACATTAAAGAAGACATTGCCCTCCAATTTAGATTTTAAGTGTTACAAAAACAAATTGATTTTTGTTTTGTAAAAGGAACTTGAAAGCAAAAGAAAACAATCTGTTATTCTCTAATATCCAGACTGAAAAAAAAGTATTTTTCCTTGTCAAATTAACAATGCCACAACTTTCTATTTAGTAGACACCAGTATACAGGTATAACCCATATAACACGATACTTCTATAACAGTTTCACTCTAACACAATATGACTGTAGAAGATATCCAAGAATTGCTGGTAGAAGAAGAAAATGATGAAGAAATTTTGGTGGAAATGACATCTGAAATGTGCCAAGATAACTTATGGGATGGTAGCACTGATGAAAATGAAGAAGTTAAACAGTTTACTCTAAAAAGCATAAAGAAAGGCCAAGATTTAGCTGAACAGTTAGATTCATATTTCTTAAATAAAGATCCTTGCACTAAAAGGAGCACAGAGTTTGAGAGAACTTCAAAAGTGCTTAGCACTGTATAATGAAACTTATAAAGCTCTCTCAGCTAAAAGCAAGCAATCTAAAATAACAGATTATTTTTTGCAAAAATTAGAGTATAGAAATCAAGATGGTTCTGAAAAAAAGTTCATAGAATAAGGATATCTTGTCAAAAAGAAAGCACATTTGGTTAATGGAGCTTAGTAGTGTTGATGAAGAAAATATTACTTAATTCATATTAATATGAATACTTTTGATGAACATTGCTTTAACAAAGATATTTATCTTAATTATAAGAATATAATAGTGTTTTTAAAAATTTTTTGAAACTTAACACCCCCTTTTTGTACTAGTTTTTTGTTTCATATAACATGGATTTGCATAACACGGCATTATTAGGAACATAACAACCGTGTTATATGGGGGTTACTTGTATCATAAAGTCAACCAAAAAGTAATTTGGAAGGTGTTAAAATCCTTTCCCCTCCCCCCATGAATCTGTCATAGTCAATATTACAAAGACGGAAGGCCTGGGAACTGCAGGAGAAGCAAACATGTTATTAGGACGACAGAACAGGAAAAGACTAACCAGTTTCCCAGGACTCATCTGGGTCAAAACCCAATCAGAGCAATGGTTTTGAAGACTCATGGAGATAGATCCTGTTTTCCAGAATAGGGAAGCTGCACTACATCAGTGAAGACAGCAGTTCTAGTTAAACACATAAACATCAATGTTTTCTGTTTGCAGATTTTTTGTCTCTATCAACTGGAGCATTTATTGACACAGGACTCTTCCCACAAAAAAAGATCTGGCTACTGTCTCTAGAGTGAGATTTTTCCAGGTACAAACTATGAGACTGAAATTGGCTTGCAGTATAATTCAAATATGCTGCAAATTTCAAAGATGGCACTCTTATTAATAGCTTCCAGAAAAATAAAGTAAGGTGATAGGTATCTACTCTACTTGGATTAATTTCTAGTATCAATCTCACTAATTCATAGGCGATATATTTCAATTTTCCTAAGTCCATCCACAGTACAACTGTAAGCACTTTTAAACTCAATCACTAGAAAGTAAATGTGAGAAACTATTAATAAGGTGCAAGAACAACAACAACAAAAAAGGCAAATGTTACCAACTCTCCACCCCTATATTTCCTACTGTGTTCCAAAAAATAAGTTTTTTTATGGTTGTACTTTTTTAAGTTGTCTCAATTTTCCCCTGTTGCTCTCTCCTGCCCTGACCCACCACCCCCGCTTCCAGAATAGAAGATTTTTATAAGACGGGTAAACATCATAGGGGCTCACATGTCAGGGAATGGATATTACATTTTTGACCTTTCCTAGGCCAACATTTCACTGTTGGAGAACCTAAGCCCCCAAATTTGTTTACATGCTTGTTTATATAGGATAGCCCAAGATGGGGTCAAATAAAAACTCAAAACCTCATCTGAAGAAATAAAATTTGTGCTACAACAATTTCATCTCCTTTAGGGCCCTCTGAAAATGGTCCTCCACATTGTTCTATCTCATAGGGTATGGCTATCTTTTCATTAGTATATCTCCTCAAGTGTTAATTGCAGAAGAAATGGGAAATTCATATTTTATTGTCTAATTAATTTAGTTCAGTTAGTAAAACAAAATATATATAGAAAAATAAGATGTCAAATATTTATCTGTTCGGTTAGTGCTTACTCAAGCAAAATTATATCTAATCCATTTTTAAATAAAATGTCTTCAATCTCCAAGTTTGCAAAACTTTTTCTTTACTTTAGTTACTTGACTAGACCCTTCTCCTTCTTTCCCCCATTATCCTCCTTACTCCTTCCCTCTGCTCACTGTTAATCTGTTCCTTGTTTCCATGCCTCTGGTCTTATTTTGCTCCTTTGTTTTGTTCATTAGGTTTCTGTAATAGGAGAGATCATATGGTATTTTTCTTTCACTGTATGGCTTATTTCACTAAGGATAATACTCTTCAGTTTCATCCATGTTTTCGCAAAAGGCAGGAGTTCCTTCCCTCTTTCTGCTGCATAGAATTACATCATGTAAATGTACCAGTTTTTTGATCCCCTCATCCACTGATGGACACTTAGGTTGTTTCCAGCATTTGACGATTGTGAATAAGGTTTCTGTGAACATATGGGTGAATAGATTTTTCTGAATTGGTGTTTCAGGATTCTTCATGTATAATCTTAGCAGTGGAATTGCAGGATCAAAAGGCAGTTCCATTTTTAGATTTTTGAGGAACTTCCATACTGTTTTCCACAGTGGCTGCACCAGTCTGCATTTACACCAACAGTGCACTAGGGTTTTTCCTCGACATCCTCACAAACACTTGTTGGTTGTTGATTTGTTAATGATGGCCATTCTAACTGATCTGAGGTGGTATCTAATTGTCGCTTTAATTTGCATCTCTGATGGCTAGCGATGTTGAGCATTCTTTCATAAGCCTATGGACCCTCTGTGCATCCTCCTTGGAGAAGCATCTGTTCAGGACCTCTCCCCATTTTTAATTGGATTGTGTTCTTGGTGTTAAGTTGTAGAAGTTCTTTATATACTTTGGAGATCAAACCCTTGTCTAAGGTATTATTGACAAATATGTTTTCCCATATGGTTGGTTCCCTTTACATCTTGTTGATGTTTTCTTTATTTGTTAAATAAACGAATGGGGTAAACGGCCTCATCATGCTCCAGCATAATTGTGAAAAATTTGGGAAAAAAGTACATATATTCAGTACTTTCTATTTAGATACATTTGAGGAAGAAATCTGCAAGTGGGTCCCAATATGGTTTAATATATCTGGGGAATTTTTCATTTAATTAGAGTACCAAATTATGGAAAACTTTATCCAAAAAATAATTATGTACAGATGGAAAGAGGTACAGCTAATCCTTAGTCTGAAATATTGCCCTTCCCCAACTCTCAGCACATTATGACAGGGAAATGTTTAGATGAGAAGCACACCTTGAAAATAAGGTTTTCATTCTTAATAGCACTGAGGTCAAAGTCTGAGACAAAACTCTTCTTATTGGAAAGAAATTTATTCAATTACTCAATTGGCTAGTGTTGATTGGCAACTCTGAAAAACAGTGTTAAGTGTAAGGATGCTCTTCAAAGCTGCACCCTGAAGACCTATCCCCCTGGGTCCCAATTAATGCATTTTAGTCAGATCTTGCAGCACCAATGAAAATGACAACAAAGGACTACCTCTCTGTGAAAGTACCTACCACTTATTAATATATCCATATATGTTGGTCTTTACAACCAGAATTTTACAACCACTCATTCAGCACTTTTAAAAGCATATATTATGTTACTGCTGTGGTAATAGACATTAGAAATATAAAGTTTAGTAATACATGTCCCATATCTTTAAGGTTATTACAACAAAAGAAAAGGTTTAAGGAACAACTTTGTGCACAATATTGTGAGAGCCCAGAGGAAGCATAGTTTCATTGTCCTGAGTGGTAGAGGAGCTTTTGTAGAAGAAATGATATTTGACCAGCATATTAAAAGTAAGAAGAGATATTCAGTAGGCAAGCAAGAATAAAAAACTTCTAGGTAGAGAGAATAATATGTTCCGAGAGTGTGTAAGACTTGCATGTTTAGGGAAGAGAGAGAGCCACATGTTGTTAGTGAGATGGATATTTAGGTGGATTAGGTGGTTAGATTGAATGGTGAGTGACAAAAAAAAGCATGGATATTTGAGAAGGAGTTAATAAAGTTTTGTGTTTTATTTTTATCTTTAAAATCTATTTTAATCTTTTTTATTAATATTATTGGATGATAGTCTTTCAGGTAGCTGAAATGTATCCATCAAAACTATATAACAAGAGATGATGGTAGTTTGTACTAGAAGGGAAGGACAATAAAGCTCTAAATTTAAAGTATATATTTTGCATGTGAAATCACCCCATTTTGGTATGTAGGTATGAGAATAGATCTGAGAAAGGGCTCAAAACTGGTTGTGTAGTTATGAATCTGGATGGTTAGACACATCATATATTTAATTTTGGAAATAAAGGGGAACAAAATAAACACTCCTCTTCACAGAGGTTCAGCTCATTCCACAATAACTAGTTTAAGTATTGAACAAGTTGTCTAATATATTCTGCCTAACTCTAAAAGGTATATAGAGAATATAACTACTATATAAATCTAATAATATACAATCCCACTTTCTTACTGTATTCTGCATTCTTCCTTTTTTTTATTAATATTAACATACAATGTAAATATTACCTACTGCCTTGCATAGTCTCAGAAATACTTGCTACTATTATTATTCTATCATCCCATCTCAAAAATCATACTTTTCCTCTTTAAAAACAACGCTTATCTATTCTTCCTGTAGTATAAAAGCCCTAATCTCTCTACAGTTATATTAATACTGGCTATTTTCTGAAGATAGCGGGATAGAGAGTGGGGGATATTTTTGAGGGTGTGGGTTTCCTGCCTGGGCTGTGCGTTTATGTTTTTATCAGCATCTCCACAAAATAACTCAAGACAAAGTACACAGAGTGACTCTCAATCAACTAGTCAGAAGAAAGATCCTACCAAAAGAGAATCTGAAATATAACCAGAGAGCATAAACAAATGACATAAAGGGTATCCCAAGAACATCAGGATCAAGAGATCAAAGAGACTGCACCACAGAAACCCCCATATCTCCTATAGAGGATCTCATACCTCAAAGGTGGGAAGTCAAAGCAGACAAATACAAAAAAAAAAAAAAAGCAAACAAGGAGAATCCAACATGGTAAGATGCAGAAACAACCTCTCAATGAAAAGAAAAAAGGAATCCACAGAAAGACAGGTAGATGGAACAGACACAGCCCAATGTCAGACATGGAATTCAAAACAATGGTGGTGAAGAAGCTCAATATACTCGACAACCTCAAAAACAACTATGACAACCTACAAGGAAGTTACTAACAGCTACAGGAAAATTACAGGGAACTTACAGAGAACTACAGAAGCATAAAAAAGGACATAGAAACTATTAATAATAAATAGGAAGAAATGAAGAACACAATCTCTGAACAAAAAAACATAGTGGAATCAATCAAAAGCAGGCTAAACAAAGCAGAGGATTGGGACATTGAGTTAGAGGAAAATGTAGAAAAAAAAATTCCAGACAATACAATAAAATGAAAAAAGACTGAAAAAATATGAAGATGTAAGGGAATTCAAGGACAGCATGAAAAAATAATAATCTAAGGATAATTTTAAAAAAGAGGGAGAAGAAGAGTGAAAAATAGAAAAGCTGATAGGAGAAGTAATGACAGAAAATTTTCTCAACTTGTTGAGAGAAAAAGTTATGAAAGCTCCAGAAGCACAGAGAGTCCCAATGAAAAGAAACACCAAAAAACCCAATACAAGGCACATTACAATTAAAATGGCAATATCCAAAGACAAAGAGAGAATCCTAAAAGCAGCAAGAGAAAAACAGCAAATAATATACAAGTGAGCTCTGATAAGGTTATCGACTGATTTCTCAACAGAAACTCTTCAAGCCAGAAGGGAATGGTCAAAAATATTTCAAGCAATGAAAAACAAAGGCCTACAACCAAGAATACTCTACCCAGCAAGGCTCTCATTCAAAATAGAAGGTGAAATAAGGAGTTTCTCAGACAAAGGAAGACTAAAAGAATACATCTCCACAAAACCAGCATTGCAAGAGATGCTAAAGGGAATGTTCTAAGAAAAAGGAAGAGAAAAAAAAAAGAGTAGAGGAACAGAGGTACAAAGGGAAATGAATAAACACGTGTCAATAATAACTTTAAATGTAAATGGATTAAGTGCTCCCATTAAAAGACATGGGGCAACGGAATGGATAAGAAAACAGGACCCACATATTTGCTGTCTACAAGAAACACACCTCAAAACAAAAGATTTACATATACCGAAAGTAAAGGGATATAAAAAAGTATTTCAAATAAACAGAACTGGAAAAAAAGCTGGGGTAGCAGTCCTCATATCAGACAAAACGGATTTCAAAGCAAGGGCAAAAAAAAGAGACAAAGAAGGACATTTTATAATACTTAAAGGAACGATCCATCAAGAAGATATAACAATGATAAACATATATGCACCCAACATAGGAGCACCCAAATACATAAAGCAAATACTAGAAGACCACAACTAGGATATTAACAACAACACACTCCTAGTAGGGGACTTCAACACTCCATTGTCAACAATAGACAGATCATCCAAGCAAAGAAACACAAAAGATATACAGGCATTGAAAAACACACTAAACCACATGGACTTAACTGATATATATAGAACTTTACACCCCAAAGAAGCAAAATATACATTCCTTTCAAAGGCACATGGGACATTTTCAAAGATAGATCACACGATAGGACACAAAACAAGCCTCAACAAATTCAAGAAAATTGAAATTATATCAAGCATCTTTTCAGACCACAATGCCTTGAAACTAAAAATCAACCTCAGGGAAAAGAGTCAAAGACACACAAACTCATGGAGGATGAATAACATGCTCTTAAATAACGAATGGGTTAACAATGACATCAAAGAGGAAATCAAGAAATTTCTAGAAACTAATGACAATGAACACACAACAGCCCAAAACCTATGGGACACAGTAAAAGCAGTCCTAAGAGGGAAGTTCATAGCAATACAGGCATATCTGAAAAGACTAGAAGAATCTCAAATAAAAAACCTAACCATAAAGCTGCAAGAACTAGAACAGCAACAACAAACAGAGCCTAGGGCAAAAAGAAGAAAGGAAATCATCAAGATCAAAGCAGAATTAAACGACATAGAAACTAAACGAACAATCCAAAAAATCAACAAAACTAGGAGCTGGTTCTTTGAAAAAACACACAAAATTGACAAGCCTCTAGCCAGGCTCATTAAGAAAAAAAGAGAGAAGACCCAAATAAACAAAATCAGAAATGAAAGAGGAGAAATCACGACTGATACCTCAGAAATACAAACAATTATAAGAAATTACTACAAACAACTATATGGCAAGAAATTTGACAACCTAGTAGAAATGGACAGATTTCTAGAAACATATAACCTTCCAAAACTGAATCAAGAAGTGGAAAGTCTCAACAGACCAATAACAAAGAAGGAAATTGAAACAGTAATAAAAAATCTCCCTCCACACAAAAGCCCTGGACCGGATGGCTTCACAGGCGAATTTTACAAAACATTTAGGGAAGAACTAACTCCTACGCTCCTCAAACTATTTCAAAAAATCCAAGAAGAGGGAAAAATCCCAAACTCTTTCCATGAAGCCAGTATTACCCTAATCCCAAAACCAGGTCATGACACACCAAAGAAAGAAAACTACAGGCCAATATCACTGATGAACATAGATGCTAAAATCCTCAGTAAAATTTTGGCAAACAGATTCCAACAATATATCAAAAAGGTCATACACCATGATCAAGTGGGATTCATCCCAGGGATGCAAGGATGGTTTAATATTCGCAAATCAATCAATATAATACATCACCTAAACAAAATGAAAGACAAAAATCACATGATCATATCTATAGATGCAGAGAAAGCATTTGATAAAGTACAACACCCATTTATGTTGAAAACGCTCAGCAAAATGGGAATAGAGGGAGCATACCTTAACATCATTAAGGCTATATATGAGAAGTCTGAAGCCAACATCATACTCAATGGACAAAAACTGAAAACATTCCCCCTGAAATCAGGAATTACACAAGGCTGTCCACTCTCCCCACGTCTATTCAACATAGTGTTGGAAGTCCTAGCCACAGCAATTAGACAAGACAAAGAAATAAAAGGCATCCAAACTGGGAAAGAAGAAATAAAACTAACATTATTTGCAGATGACATGATAGTATACCTAGAAAACCCTATAAATTCCACTAAAAGACTACTTGATATAATAAGTGAATTTGGCAAAATAGCAGGGTACAAAATAAATATACAGAAATCTAAGGCATTTCTGTACACCAACAATAAAATCTCAGATACAGAAACAAAAAAGAAAATACCATTTACTATAGCAACAAGAAAAATAAAGTACCTAGGAATAAACTTAACCAAAGAGATAAAAGACCTGTACACTGAAAATTATGCAACATTGAAGAAAGAAATTAAGGAAGATACAAATAAATGGAGGCAAATACCATGTTCTTGGATAGGAAGAATCAACATCATCAAAATGGCCATACTACCCAAAGCAATTTACACATTCAATGCAACCCCTATTAAAATACCAATGACATATTTCACTGACCTAGAACAAATCCTCCAAAAATTCATATGGAACCAAAAAAGACCCCGAATAGCAAAAGCAATCTTGAAACAGAAGAACACAGCAGGAGGAATCACGATACCCGACATCAAGCAATACTACAAAGCCACTGTGATCAAAACAGTCTGGTACTGGCATAAGAACAGACATATAGATCAGTGGAACAGAATTGAAAGCCCAGAAATAAACCCAGGCCTCTATGGTCAACTAATCTTTGATAAAGGAAGAAGGAACATAAAATGGAGTGAGAAGAGCCTCTTTAACAAATGGTGCTGGGAGAACTGGACAGGGACGTGCAAAAAAATGAAACTAGAACACCAACTTACACCACACACGTGAATAAACTCAAGATGGATTAAAGACTTAAATGTAAGCCGTGATACCATAAAAGTCCTAGAGGAAAACATAGGCAGGAATGTTTCAGATATCACACGTAACAATATCTTCACGGATAGATCTCCCAAGACAAGAGAAATAAAGGAAAAAATAAACAAATGGGACTACATCAAACTAAAAAGTTTCTGCTCAGCAAAAGAAAACATCAGCAAGATGAAAAGGAAACCAACCATATGGGAAAACATATTTGCCAATGATATCACAGACAGGGGACTGATCTCCAAAATATATAAAGAGCTTATACGACTCAACATCAAGAAAACAAACAACCCAATTAAAAAATGGGCAAAGGACCTGAACAAACACTTCTCCGAAGAGGACATACAGAAGGTCCATAGGCACATGAAAAAATGCTCAACATCATTGGCCATCAGAGAGATGCAAGCAAAAACCACAATGAGATACCACTTTACACCTGTCAGAATGGCCATCATCAACAAATCAACAAACAACAAATGCTGGCGAGGATGTGGAGAAACGGGAACACTACTGCACTGTTTGGTGAGAATGCAGATTGGTGCAGCCACTCTGGAAAACAGTATGGAATTACCTCAAAAAACTAAAAATGGAACTGCCATTTGAGCCAGTGATTCCACTGCTAGGATTATACCCGAAAAATCCTAAAACCCTAATTCAAAAAAACTTATGCACCCCTATGTTCACAGTAGCCCTGTTTATAATAGTTAAGTGCTGGAAACAGCCTAAGTGCCCATCTGTGGATGAGTGGATCAGAAAACTGTGGTACATCTACACAATGGAATACTATGTAGCAGAAAGAAAGAAGGAACTCCTGCCATTTGCGACAACATGGATGGAACTAGAGAGAATTATGCTTAGTGAAATAAGCCAGGCAAAGAAAGCAAAATACCATATGATATCACCCAATACAGGAAACTAAAGAGCAACACAAACAAACGAACTAAATAGGCAAAGACTAGAATAGTAGTCAGTAGGGGGGAGGGGGGAGGGAGAGAAGGGGGATAAGTAAGGGAAGGGTCTAGTCAAGGAATGTATATGAATGACTTATGGACATGGACAACAGGGAGGTATATGATTGTGGGAGAGGGGATGGGCTGGGAGGGGAGAGCAATGCGGGAAAAATGGGACAACTGTAATTGAATAGCCAAAAAAATAACATTTAAACAGAGAAGAAAAAAAATTTATGGATGGAACTAGAGAGAATTATGCTTAGTGAAATAAGCCAGACAAAGAAAGAAAAATACCTTATGATATCACCTAATACAGGAAACTAAAAAACAACATAAAAAGCAAACTAAATAGGACAAGGAGCAGAATAGCAATCAATAAAGGGGGTGGGGAATAAGTAAAGTTAGGGTTTAGTCAAGGAACATGTATAAATGACTCGTGGACGTGGACAACGTGGTGGAATATGATTGTGGGAGAAGGGCTGGGGGGAGGGCAAGGGGGAAAAATGGAACAACTGTAATTGGAAAACCGAAAAATAAAATTAAAAAAAAGAAAAAAGAGCATATTAATAGTCTGCCTACCACAAATCCTGTTGCAGCAGAATATACATTCATTAGAGATTAGTTATTATTGTTACTATTTTCATATATATATTCCATAGGCACCAAACACAGAATCTGGAATGAACAAGTACTCATTCAAATGTTGGTTAAATGAATGGATGGCATTGCAAAAAATAAGGTTAATTTAGATTTCACTCGTATCCAAATTGATCTATTATCATTTCCCTTATGTTAATTTTCTTATACTCTCATGTTTCCTCTCACATTAAAAGATACACACACACACACACACACACACACACACAGACTAAAATAAGAAACAGCATAAAAACTATTGGAAAGTATTTTCTAGATCCCTTTATGCAATCTATGTCCCTAGGAAACTGTCTGTCTCTCACTGCAGCAGATATTTGAATGCTTATTCTCTGGAAATACCAGGCACAGTTGAGAGCATGTGTACTAAACAACAGGCAAGTTACATGACCATGTGTATATCTCATGATAAGAATTCCTGGCTCTCCATCAGTTCTCATGGAGTATTGTTCCCAAATCTTTTGCAGCCAGATAGATTTTTACTATCCAGAGAGGTTAGAAAACTTTTCTCACAAAAATTTGATTAGACAGAGAAGAAAGAATGATATAACAATACAAAAATTTTGTAGTCATTAATAAGAAAAATAGCATCCAGATAAGCTCACAGTAAAATTCAATAACACATACTTAAAGTTTTCAAACATAATTTTACGCCATTATTCTTAATCATGAGCAGACAATCAAGAGTGATCAGATATCTGAGAAAAACTTCAAGCAAGGAAAATGAAGACTAACAGGCACAATGTAAAAAAAGATATTGGAAGAAACAGAGACTACAGTGGGGAAAGAAAACTTCAGAACAGTCTAGCATTTCTGTAATCAGTGATAAGACTAAGTTCTACTTACATTTCCATGGTGGGGAATTTTCAGATTTTTAGAGGCTGAAAGACTTTCTAATATCTCATAGAAAGTGATTTAGCCAAATGTAATTTTTATTTTTTATTTAAAAGTAGAGACTTCAGGCCAAGATGGAGGCTTAGACGGACACGCTCGGTCTCCTTCTACAACTAGAGAGGAATACAACTACTTCAAAACAAAAGATAACTAGAAATTCCAGAAAATAAAACTACATGGAAGCCCAACGTATAAAGTTATAAACCAGCGGCGCCCTTTGGGCAGGTAGGAAGAGCGAAAGTGGGTGGTGCTGTTTGTGGTCGCACCAGGGACAGTGGCAAGGAGAACAATCCCAGCTGCAGTCGAACCCCCGGCAGCTTGCAACCCCAACGCTGGGGAAAGCAGCCACCACATCGCCTTGAACAGTGAGACCCAGAGGGCGGGAGGATGGATCCCGGTCTCCTAGCGGAATAACTGTGTGAATCCATCTTGGACCCCCGACCCCACACAAAGCGCCACTGGGCTGCGAAATAGGTTGTGGAACGGCGCCGGTCGCTGGGTTGTGACGACAAAGCACCACAGCACAGCGAGAAAGGTTGTGGATTGCCGCCGGTCTCTGGGTCGTGACGAGTACACAGGCACTGCCCCCTATAGCTGGCCCAAGAAAACAAAACGCATCTGTCAAAATGAGGCAGACAACCATATAAATCCCAGTGACACAGCTCTCCAGGAAGGAGATGAAGAATCTGACAGACGAACAAATAAGAAACATTTCAGAGGCTCAATTCAAAGCTATAGTCATTAGGTGGCTTACAGAATTAACAAAAGATTTGGTACAAGACGAGAAAGGATTGAAAGCCACTCATACTGAAAAGAACGAAAACACATATAAGACAAGTGGTGAGGAAATAAAATCCAGAAATCAAATAAACAAACTGGAACATAGGGAAGGAACAGTCAACCAGTGTGGAAAGAGGAAAAAGAAAGCAAGGAAAGTGAGGAGAGGACCGGAAACCTCTGGGCCAGCTATAAGAGATCGAACATATGGATTATAGGATTGCCAGAGGGCGAATAAGAAGAACTAGAAATTGAAAAATTATGTGAAAAAGTAATGAAGCAGAACTTCCTGAACTTGGGGAAGGAAATAGGCTTACAGGTCCAGGAAGCACAGAGAATTCCAGAAAAACTGGACCCATGGAGAACCACTCCAAGACACATTATAATCAAATCGTAAAAAATTAAGGATCAAGAGATAATCTGAAAAGCAACAAGAGAGAAGTAAAGAATTATGCACAAAGAGGCCTCAATTAGACTATCAGCTGATTTCTCAAGGGAGACCCTGCAGGCAAGAGGGGGTTGGCAAGAAATATTCAAGGTAATAAAAATCAACAACGTACAGCCACTAATACTCTATCCAGCGAAGCTGTCATTCAGAATAGAAGGGCAGAGAAAGTGCTTCCAGGACAAAATAAAACTGAAGGAGTTCATTAGATGCAAACCACTATTATATGAGATGGTAAAGGGATTGGTTTAGAAAAAGGAGGATCAAAACTATGAGCATTAAAATGAAAACTGCATCACAAGGACCAACAACAGAAGCTAGGGAATTGAAACAAAGGCAAACTAATAGGCAACGAGAGTGGAAAAAGAACTATAGGTATGGGGAACATACTGGGAAGAAGTCAGCAGGGAGGGGGAAGGGGGAGAGGGAGGGAAATAGTACAGGAATAAAGAAGCATAGTAGGAAAGAATGGAATAGACAGGAAGAGGTTGAGAAGAACTATATGCACAAACAATGGACATGGACTAAAAGTGGGGGACAACTGGAGGGAGGGGGCCACGGGGTGGAGGGGAGCAGAGAGAAGGGAAATTGGGACAACTGTAACAGTATAATCAATAAAACATTTTTTTTAAAAACATGCATATAAGGCAAAAAGAACATAAAAAATAGTAGAAATATTAGAAAGAATTGGTAAAGATTTTACAAGTGAGAACAATAAGCCTCGGCATCCCCATATTTCCAATACTCACATCCAACGATAATATGATACTTTAAAGACAGTATAAATCATAAGTCATAAAGAAAAAGACAGATAAAATTAATTAGATAAAAATTAAAGATTTGTATATGTCAGAAAAATGATGGACACATTTATCAAAGACAAATGGAATGTTGGATAAAATATTAGAGATACATGTGATAGACAAAAGGCAATTTTATATATGTAATATAATATAAACTTTATACAATTAAAGAGTAATTTATACAACTAGAGAAATTGGGTAAAATTACAATAATGGGAAGTGAAATGAATAGCAACAACATTAAAGAAAAGAAATACCAATGGCTTATTGAAATGTGTGAATATTACTGTTAATAAAAAATATTTCAACAAAATGAGAGGATTATTCACAATAATCATGGGTGACAACTTGACAGTTTACATTTAGTACCTCAGAGTAACAGTAATCTCACTGCTGCCTATATGCTTATTCATGCATTTATGTGGCCAATCACCCAGTCATACAAACATTTACTGAACTCTTGTTATGTGTCCACTGCTGGATTAGAGAGAAAACCTTGAAACAGAGTACATGCAAAAGAAACCAGAAGGGAGAGAATAGCCATAAAGACAGAAATAAATGAAGAAATACTAACTAAAAATATATAACAATTTGAAAATTGAATACCAATGGCATATTTCACAGACCTAAAACATATATTTAAAAACTTATATGGAACCAAGAGACCCTGAATAGTGGCAGAAATCTTGAGGAAGTAGACCACAGTAGGAGGAATCACAACATCTGATATCAAACTATACTACAAAGACACTGTAATAAAAAACAGTCTGGTACTGGCATAAGAAAAGACATATAGATCAATGGAACAGATTAGAGAGCCCAGGAATAAACCCAGATCTATACGGTCAACTAATACTTCACAAATGGAGAAGAAACATAAAATGGAGTGAAAAAGCCCCTTCAACAAATGATGCTGGGAGAATTGCACAGGAACATGCAAGAAAATGAAACTAGACCACCAACTTACACCCTACACCAGAATAAACTCAGGATAGATAAAAGTTTTAAATGTAAGCCCTGATACATAAAAGTCCTAGAAGAAAACATAGGCAGGAAAATTTCAGATATCACACACAGCAATATTTTCCTTGATACATCTCCTAAGCCATGGGAATTAAAGGAAAGAATAAACAAATGGGACTACATCAAACCAAACAGTTACTTCTCTGCAAATAAAACATCAACAAGATGGAAAGGGAAATAAACATATGGGAAAACACATTTGTCAATGGTACCTCAAACAAGGGACTGATCTCCAAAATATATAAAGGACGTATATGATTGAACAGCAAGAAGACAGACAACCAAATTAACAAATGGGCAAAGGACCTGTACAAACACAACTTCAAAGAGGATATACAGAGGGCCCATAGCATATGAAAGAATTTCAACATCACTAGCCACCAGAGAGATACAAATTAAAACCACAATAAGACAGCACTTCACACCAGTCAGAATGGTCATTATCAACAAATTAACAAACAAGTGCTGGCGAGAATGTGGAGAAAAGGGAACCCTAGTGCACTGTTGGTGGGGATGCAGACTGGTGCAGCCACTGTGGAAAACAGTATGAAATTACTTCAAAAAACTAAAAGTGGAACTGCCTTTTGATCCAGCAAGTCCACTGCTAGGATTCTACCCATATAATTCTGAAACACCAATTCAAAATAAACTGTGCACAGTTATGTTCATAGCAGCGCTATTTACAATAGCCAAGTGCTGGAAACAGCCTAAGTGCCCATCTATAGAGGAGTGGATCAAAACACTGTGGTACATTTACACAATGAAATACTATGCAGCAGAAAGAAAGAAGAAACTCCTACCTTTTGTGACAACATGGATGGAAGTGGAGAGAATTATGCTTAGCGAAACAAGCCAGGCAATAAAAGACAAATACAATATAGTATCAGCTAATATAGGAAACTAATGAAAAACACAAACAAATGAGGAAAATTGAACCAGAGGCATGTAAACAAGGAGCAGACAGAGAGTGACTAGGTAGGAGGTAGAGAAGGGGCTATGAAGAGGAAGAGTCTAGTCAAGGAACTAGTATAAAGAACTCATGGACAAGGATAATGGGGTGCAAATTGACTGTGAGAGAAGGGTTCGGTGGATCGGACGGAGCAATGTGAGAAAAAGTGAGACAACTGTAATAGAAAAACAATAAATAAATTTAAAAAGCAACTCAAAAAAAGAAAATTGTGATGAATCTTTAAAAGACTGATAAACCATAAGCACATTAAAAATGAGCTAAGCTACAAAAAATACATAAATGAGAGAAGTAAAACTGCTATAGCAATTTTAACAGAAATAAAATAAACTTGAAGGCCAAGAAGAAATGAGCAGTGGAAAGCATTATAAATGGCTACAATTTGTCTTTCTCTGATTGACTTAGTTTACTTTGCATAATACCCTCTAGATGCATCCTGATTGGTAGTTACAAAATAGTCATTGGGATGTAAAGTACAGCATAGAAATATAGTCAGTAATGTTGTAACAACTATGTATGGTACCAGGTGGATACTGAAAATATCAGGGGGAACACTTTGTACAGTATATGACTATATAACTACTATGCTGTACACCTGAAACTAACACAAAATAATATTGAATGTACAGTGTAATTAAAATACAAAAAGAAAAGAATGTCTAAGTTCTGCAGAAGAAATTTGAAAAGGCCGATTTTGGGAGAAGAAGTTTGCGGCAGAGTGGGTAGTAGTGTTGTCTGCTTGCTTTCATCGTGGAAGGACGTGGAGTACAAACACGGAGTGGAGTGAGTGAGTGCATATTTCAGATAGGGCGAACGGGAACTGGAGTCTGGCATTGGCATGAAAGAGGGCAAAAAGCTTGGCCCACACTCTCCAAGTGGAGTCTCTGAGCTTCCCAGCCCGGCACCACTGCTGCACCACACCCGAAAGGGGAAGCTGCTGACTGGCTCTGCTTCGGTCTGCTTGGACACTTCCCCTTGGCATAGGTGCCCCGACCAGCAAAGTCCCAGAAGGAGTCATCGAGAAGGTTTGGTTGAAGCAGCCAGAGACAGAGAACAGCCCAGACTATGAGAAACTGTATGAAATGAGTCTTGATGGGGACCCTCTGGGTTGGTAACCTTGGATCTGGGGGCGCTGGCATCAAGGCTCCACCAAACAACTTCTGGCCAAGATAGAAGCCTAGACTGAAAAGTTCCATCTCACTCCACAACTAAGAAGGAATATATCTACTGCAAAACCAGAAATAACCAGAAGTTCCAGAAAATAAAGCTACATGGAAGTCCAACATATGAAGTTATAAAGAAGTGATGCTCATCTGGGTGGGTAGGAGGGACAAAGCTTGGGCGGAGAGGTCAAGCTGTGCTGGTGGCAGCAGCTGCGATTATGGAATTGGGACGGAGGTAAGCACAGACACCATATTTAAAAAGAAGCAAGAAACACTTGGAGAGCACCCTGGCTGCAGAGCAGACCCATCAGCTCGGGATTCCAAAACCAGGGAAGGCAGACCCCCATTGCCTCAGACTGTGAAGGCCAGAAGAGGTGGGGACACAGGAAGAAGCTCCCAGTCTCTCAGCAGAGAGTAAAGAGCAAGAATCCATCTTGGACCCCTGCCCCCACAGGAAACACCACAGCATGATAATAAAGGTCACCTGGTAGTGATAAGTGCATGGGGCTCTGCTCCTATAGCATAGGAGGTGTGACAGCCCTGCACAGGAAACAAAGGTAAACACAAAATTGTCAGGATGGCAGAAATAATGATAGAGATCCCAGTGACACAACTGACCAGCCAGGATATATCTGATCTAATGGATCAGCAGATAGGAAATCTTTCTGAGGCACAGTTCAGAGCTTTGGTTATACAAATGTTTACAGACCTGACAGCACATCTTGAACAAGACAGGGAAGGAATGAAGGCTAGTCCTGCTGAAATGAATGAAAACACAGATGAAACAAGTGGTGAGGGAAAGAAAACCAGGGATCAAATCAACAAATTGAAACACAGGGAGGGAACAGTCAACCAGTGCAGAAAGAGGAAATGAAAAGTGAGGAAAATGAGGAGAGGCTCAGAAACCTATAGGACAACTATAAGCTGGCCAATGTCCAAATAATAGGGTTGCCAGAAAATTAAGAAGAAAAAGAAATTGAAAATTTATGTGAAAAAATAATGAAGAACTTCCCTAAGTTGGGGAAGGAAATAGACTTACAGGTCCAGGAAGCACAGAGTTAAAAAAAACAAAAAACAAAAAAAAAAAAAACTGAACCCAGGGAAAACCACATCAAGATACATTATAATCAAAATGTCAAAAATTAAGGATAAAGAGAGAATCTTAAAAGCAACAATAGAGAAAAGAATTACGTACAAAGTGGTCACAATAAGACTATCAGCTGATATATCAAAAGAAACCCTGCAGGCAAGAAGGGACTCTCAATAAATATTCAAAGTAATGAAAAGCAGAAACCTACAACCATAATTACTCTATCCAGCAAAGCTGTCATTCAGAATAGAAAGGCAGAGAAAATGTTTCCAGGACAAAGTAAAACTGAAGGAGTTCACCGTATCCAAACCACTGTTTTATGAAATGTTAAAGGGCTTGTTTAGAAGAAAGAGGATCAAAACTATGAACATTAAAATGAAAACTGTATCACAAGAACCAACAGCAGAAGCTAGGGAATCAAAACAAAGGCAAACTAAGTAGGCAATGAGAGTGGGAAAAAGAATTATAGGTATGGGGAATATATTGCGGGGAAGTCAGCTGGGAGGGGAAAAGAGGGAAGGGAGGGAAATGGTACAGGGATTAAGAAGCATAGTAGGAGGAAGTGGAATAGATAGGAAGATATTAAGAAGAACTATATTCACAACCAATGGGCATGGACTAATGAGGGGGGCAACTGGAGGGAGGGGGGTCACTGGGTGGATATCTGTGGGAAGCCAGGGTGCTTGGTGGTAGCAAATGTAGCTCATCCTCAGAGTGGAAAACCACTGGGAATGTGGCGGCATGCAGGACCCACTCCACACACTGGTTTTCCAGTGGGGAATGAGGCCTGCATTTCTCTAATAGTTAAAAACTTGCTTTCTGCTAAAGGACTCCCTCATCCTGGGATGAGAACAACAGATGTTCAGTGTGTAACCTTGAAGCAGTTTCTTAGCGCCTATTTTGGACCAATTTCTAAGAACACGATGTGCCTAGACGAGTTATCCTTATCACTCATGCATGTGTAACATTCTTTTCTCTGTTATATAAATGTAATAATTATATAAGGCAATGAGTGGCACAATGATTCACAATTTTCTTGGATGAAATCCACCTAAGAAATCAATAAAAGCCTGTTAATGCAGGGGCAAACTGTGCTTTCTTTTCTAGAAAGTGGCCAGTTCTTTCCCCTCTTCTCCACAGGATTTTTGCTGTCGCTGTGCGTTTATTCTCCTCATTCACTACGCCGTGGGCTCTGCGGTCAGAGGTCCTTGACATCTGGCACCCAAAGACCGGGACAATCAAAGGTCACGAACCTGCGCATTGAGGACCACGAGTCAACCACGGATTGGAGGGCACACATCAGCCCCAAGGTAAGGGTCGATGACACCGAGTGCTTGCCGGTAAGGTCATAGGATGCGTGAAGATAAGAGGGAGGAAATCATTTCCCAGACTGCCTCTTGTGGCCCTTTCAATTTATGTCTCTTTTCTCTGTTCATCCATGTAAAGAAAGTACATAGTGAATGAGTGTTCCGGTCTTGATCAGACTCTGAAGATCGCATTCAGGAAGCAATTAGTGTCAGTCATATGGTTTATATGAAAGCACTTGGCCCTTGCCAAGCTCCGAAGATAAAAAGGCACTTCCTCCCCTCAGCTCGAGATATCTGGTGCTCCCACATGAGTCGGAGTCCGGGATCAATTCCTGAGATGGGCAGAGCCCTTATAGGGATCGCCAAAACGTTTTAATATGATTTTTGGCTCAGCCAGTAATGCACAATATAAAGATTTGTCATCTGGCACATTCAAGCCCCCCCCCCTTGCAGTTTTAGACACTTGGGGGAGACACCGAGACCCATAAGCAGGGTCAAGGTACCCAAAATCTCCGGCAGCCCTCCTTGACTGTTTCACATCAACAGTACATTCTTGACTCACTACATTAAAATCCCTCAGTAGCTAGTTAGCTAGGGCTCAGTGAAAGCAGAAGAAATCAAAGAGTCTTAAATTGAAAGCAAAACAAAATAGACTCGTTTAAAATGGGCTCAGGTTTATCAAAGGAACAAGAAGTTTACCTATGCCTGTTGCAGCAGCTTCTGCATGCAGTAGGATGTAATGTAAAACAGCTGCATCTAATTCAGCTTTTACAGATTATTAAATAATATTACCCTGCTATTCCTGATAAGGGACCTTGATATTAACATTTGGGAAAAGGCAGGTCACAAGCTAAAATCTCTACAGGATAGTCGTGTTTCTATAAAGTTCATCTGATAATTTATTGCATACTGCTGTAGCTCAAAGCACTGTGGTCTCAGAAAAACAAAGGGAAAGTAAGGAAAATAACTCAGGTTTGAAAGATGCTGCAGCTGTGATAGAAGTAGGAGAGGGGGACAGAGAAGGGGACATGTAAAAATTTGCAATCACTGTCAAATGATCAGCTCTGCCAGCCCCTTCCCCCTGGGATCCTGAAAAGTCTCAATAGCTCTTGTCACCTCCAATGACTAACACAGGTCTGCCTACTCCTGCTAACCCAAACCTTGGCAATTGCTTAAAAACTAAGGTTTTGTATAATAAAATAATTATATATTGTGATATATTACTCAAATACTCAACTAATGTTAAAAAATGCATGTCTCTCAATGCTAAGAACTGAATTTTTGTCAGCCTATATTAATAGTATATACTTTTTAATACCACTTTAAATAAAGTCAAATATCATTTCATAATATATATTCCTTGGTTGACAAAATTTCCAAGATTTAAAATTTATACGCCTTCCTTATAGCCTTGGGGTATTTCAAAGGGCCCCCAAAATATCTCAAGGATTTATTATTTTCTTCTTACCAAAAAGAAGAAAACTCTAGACCAATCAGGCTTAATGCATTTTAAAATACTTGGAAAGCTTTATCAAATAAGGAAATTTTACAAAAATCTCCAAAACTCTATGAAGTTCTAATTATTTATAATTCTAATAATTATTTTAGAATGTTATATTGCAAAATTACATATGTTATAAAACATCTAATCACATAAGTCTTTAAAACAATAACTAAAGTCTAAACCTAAAAACAGTTGGCTAATACCTTTGCTCATTTACAGCAATCTATAGCCCAGGCAGTCTTACAAGTAACTCCTAAGAAAGTACAACAATCAAGAGTCTTGACAACCTCAAGTGCTCCAAATTAATTCTCTGAAGCCTTTAACTCTCAATAATCTCCAACAATTGCCAGGCGTTATCAATTAGCTAAGGCCTAGCCTTGGTGCAATTACCCAGCAGCTTACTCATCTTTCAACACCCTTAAGAGAGGTCCAGACTTAAATTTGTCTAATTATTTATTTCCCATCAACCTCAAAAAACTATAACTACTTATGTCTGTACCCTTTACCAGCTAATAATTAGAGGAGGAGATAGAGTTCAGCAATTATTTGGCTATGATCCAGGGGTATTCACTTACCCCTCACTCAAGTTTATTTACAACAGCTTATTTCCCAGTCCCTAGATTTTCAAGGCACAATAGCTAATTATGTTGAAAAATCTTCCTTCAGATAAACGTCTACAAAATATTCCTTAATTAAATATACATATTAAAAATAAAATTAGTCCTACCCCAATATCTGAAGCAAAAAGTATGTTTATAAATAAATCAGAAAAAAAAACTAAAAAAGAAATGAGGAAAAAATAAATGTACGTTTTTAAAACACTGTAAATTTTAGAACTAAAAACTGCAGTCCCAAATATGAGCTGTGCCAAACTTACTATCTCCCCATCTTCTCTAGCCTCTGTGAAGCTGTCAAAATCACTAAATAATAAAAACACCCCACTTTTAAACACACTAAAGGAAAGCAGTAATCACCAAAAATAAAAAAAGTTTCTATTTTTCTAGCATAAACGGGAGAACACTCTACACTTCCAACACCCTCCCAGGGAATAGCTGTCACTGTTTAACCCTATAATTCTCCCTTGATATCTTACAGAAATAGGTTTGTCTCTACTTTACACACAAAAAGTCCTAGGTTTATAACATCATCAAAGATGAAGTATTATTCCAGCAAACTCCCTGTAACTGGGTGTCTCCACAATCTTACAGATTCAAAATACAGTTTGTGAGTTGTTATGTAAATTAACTGTTTTGCACAAGTTTGTTTATTGCAGGTTTATCTATCCACCTAAGAAGCGTCTGCACCTGCTCCAAGCAGGGGACCAAATCTTACTAAAGGCCTAGAATACTCAAGCCCCTGAATAGCCGCTGGCTAAACAACAGACTGGTTCCTGTGACATCCTATTGAAGACCTGTATTGATCAGGAAACCCTGGCCCAACTCTCAGCCACAGAACCAGCCATACTGTAGCTGGGGAAAAGACAGAATTTTTTTGGTGACTAGACAACAACTCACCCATGACCCTAGATTCTCGAGACTATGTATCACCCCAGAAAATAGAACTCTAATCAGCATTCTTAGGCTGACATGTAACATCACTTACAGGGTACCTTTTCTACCAACATGAAAGGTGAAAGGCCAAATTGATTGGCTACAATTTGAACTTCATCAACTTATGGACATTAAAAAGCTCAGTAAGCAAAAGGTTTTTCAAACCCTCCATGATAATCTCAGCTCGCTAAACCCAAAAAAATGTTTTGATGGGTCTAACCTAAGAATTTAGCTGCATGGAGCTGCCAGTTGTTTATTGGTTTTAACAACAGTCTGCATGCTTCACTGCATTTGCAAATTATTTTCCCAGAGTCGTAAGAGGGACTAGAAAGTAGCAAGCCTTGTAGGTCTCACTACTAAGACCAATTTAACTAAAAACAAAAAGGGAGGTATAGAAAGCCGGGGTGCTTGGTGGCAGCAAATGTAGCTCATCCTCAGAGTGGAAAACCACTAGGAGCATGGTGACACTCAGGACCCACTCCACAAACCGGTTTTCCCATGGAGAACTAGGCCTGCATTTCTCTAATAGTTAAAAGCTTGCTTTCTGCTAAAGGACTCCCTCATCCTGGGATGAGAACAACAGATGTTCAGTGTGTAACCTGGAAGCAGTTTCTTAGTGCCTATTCTGGGCCAATTTCTAAGAACACGATGTGGCTAGACGAATTATTCTTATCACCCATGCATGTGTAACATTTTTTCTCTATTATATAAAAGTAATAATCATATAAGGCAATGAGTGGCACAATGATTCACAATTTTCTTGGATGAAATCCACCTAAGAAATCAATAAAAGCCTGTTAAGGCAGGGGCAAACTATGATATATCCTCTAGAAAGTGGCCAGTTCTTTCCCCTCTTCTCCACAGGATTTTTGCAGTTGCTGTGCATTTATTCCCTTCATCCACAATGCCGTGGACTCTGCTGGTCAGAGGTCCGCGACGGAGGGGAACAAAGGAAAAAGAAATTGGGACAACTGTAACAGCATAATCAATAAAGCATATTAAAAAAAAAAAAAAAGACTCCACAAAAAAAAAAAAAAAAGCAAAACTGAGCCATGAAGAGGGGCCCCTATGGGAAAGCTGCGGTGGAACCCCAGACTCGGTAGGGACCCCAGACAAGCAAGTGGTACACACAGGAGCACTATAAGGCTCTGCCAGGCAGGGACACCAGCTAGTGCTACAGCGTGGAGGTAACACAGAGACTTTTTTGGAGGAGGACCGGAGACAGGACCCGAGGCTGGGCAGGGCCTATGGGCATGCACACTGACTCACCAGCAGAACAGCATTACTAGACAAGTTGAGGAGTGCTGGCAGGTGTCGCAGGACCAGGGGGGACCCAACTAAGTGTGACTCACAGCAGAGATCTGAGGCAGGCCCACGAATGAGAGAACAGAAGCCTTAGAATCCAGCTAGGTCTCCTCACATCCAGCCAGCCAGAAAATGAGATTTGAAACCCATGAAATTTTGACCAGGGGGAGATCCAGAAAAATAAGACAGAGCCAGCCCAAAGGGTGTACTAGGAAAAAACTCTTTCTTTAATCTGTTTCCTACCTTCTCTCTCTCCTATTCTTCTTTAATTTTGTTAGTTTGTTTTGTTTATCCTCCCTCTCGCACTAAATATAGAATATAACTGCAATATAAACTTAATACTATACACTTCCACTTTCTCATTTCATTCTGTATTCTTCCCTCCATTTTTTAACATATAATGTAAATAATGCTTACTGTCTCACATAGCTTTGACCTTACTTGCTACTATTATCATTCTGTCATCTTTCCTCTCAAAAGTTATCTTTCTTTCAGTTAAAACAACTCTTATTTGTTTTTCATACAGTATAATAGTCTTAACCTCTTTACATCTATATTAATACTGGCTTATTTGCTGCCGATAGTGTGATTGTGGTTGGGGGATATTTTGGAGGGTGTGGATTTCTTGCTTGGGTTATGTTTTTATGTTTTAACAGCACCTTCACAAAAGAACTAAAAACAAGGTTGGCTGAGTGACCCTCAATCAACTAGCCACAGGGAAGGCTCAAGAAAGAGTAACGAAAAATAACCAGACAGGTTAAATGGCATAAATGGCATCCCAAGAGCATTAAGCTCAGGAGATCAAACAGACAGGACCACTGAATCCCCCAGGTCTCCTATACAAAACCTCTTACCACGAGCTGGGAAATCAAATCAGACAAATCTAAACAACAAAACAAACAAGAAGCATCCAACATGGGGAGACACAGAAACGAGCTCCTAATGAAAGGAAAAGAGGAATCCCCAGAAAGAGTGCTGGATGAAACAGAGGTAAGCCAGCTATCAGACATGCAATTCAAAAGAACGGTTATAAGGAAGCTCAATGAACTTGACAAACTCAGAGAAAATTACAATGAACTCCAGGGGAATTACAAAGAATTCCAGGGAAACTACAAAGAACTCCAGGGAAACTACAAGGAACTTACGGAGACCTACACCAGCATAAAAAAAGACTAAAACCTATCAACAAGAACCAAGAAGAAATGAAAAAATACAAGTTCTGAAATGAAGAACACAGTTTAATCAATAAAATGCAGACTAAATGAAGGAGAGGATAGGATCAGTGAGATGGAGGACAATGTAGAAAAAAATTCCCAGACAATAAAAAATAATAATAAAGATACAAAAAGAGTGAAGAGGGTTTAAGAGATCTGCAGGGCAATATGAAACAAAACAATATCCATAACATAGGATACAAGGAGAACAAGAGGAGCTGTTGCAGGAACTCAGATCTCTGGGTAGGGGCATGGGAACATGCCCCTACGTCCAGGTGTCCTGTGGCTCAGGAGATGAGCTGGTCTTGTCTCCACCTGCGGCTTTAGGCTGTTCAGGCCACTGGGTCATGGAATCCTGAGAACAAAGAGGTCTGTTAAGTACTCCACGTGCCTCCTTGTAGATAAAGTCTTAATTGGAGCTGGCCTTGAGGATTAGTGGGTCTGCTTTGTATACTTGAGAGGTGCTATCTAAACCATAAGTTACCCTGACTGTATTTTACATGTTATTGATACATTGTAACAATTCTTTCACTGCTGGCTGTAGAGCTCACCACCATCCCCTGTTTTATTTTTTGTAACTTTTGAAATCCTAATAAAAGGACGGTGAGGCTGCTTGCTCTTTGCCGACTGCCAGAGCATGCTGCAGCCCCCCAATCGTCTTTTTCATTCTGCTTGCTAGAAATATCTCCGCATCCGGGATCACAATCAACACTTCAGGAGCATGAGATACAAAACCTAATTGAAAAAGTAAAGACAGAAAATTTTCCTAACTTGATGAGAGAAAAATTCATGCAAGTCCAGAAAGCACAGAGGGTCTCAATGAACATGAACCCAAAAAGGTCCACTCAAAGGCACATCATAATTTAAATGGAAACATTCCGAGACAAAGAGAGAACCCTAAAGGCAACAGAGTCGTCGGCAGCCGTCCGTCTCGAGAGACGATGGTGTAGCTTCTTAAGAGTCCATCTGCACCGCCGAGAATGGCTGTGCAGTCCGACTCGGGAGTGACACGGTATCTGTCTCCTCCCGTGTTGTATCGACATCTTGCGATGACGCTGGAGTGTCCTCTCCAGTGACGCTGAAGCTACAGAGCCTGGGCAGGGTGATATGGAGGATCTGCTGTTGCCCATGCAGCAGACCCCCCCTCTCTTCGCAGCTGAAGGATCCAAGGGAAAGACGGAGTCAATACAGCTTGGCTTCAGGTGCGCCGCAGGAGTTGCCGGTGTTGACTACAACGTCAAACTGCCTTAGGGACTCCGGCTCCGGATTTTCTGTCGGGATTTACTCCCTTAGCCTTTCCCCTGAAGAGGTATGCCGCAAGGCAGCGGAGGTTTTTTGGAGTCAGAGTTTTCCTTCTCTGAAAAGGCAACAGAGTAAAACAGCAAATAACATACAAGGGAGCTCTGATAAGGCTATCAACTGATTTCTCAACAGAAACACTGCCAGCCACAAGGGAATGGCAAAAATTATTTTAAACACTGAAAAACAAAGGCCTACAACCAAGACTACTCCACCCAGCAAGGCTATATTTCAAAATCAAAGGTGAAATAAGAAATTTCCCAGACAAAGGAAGACTAAAAAGATACATGTCCACCAAATCAGAATTGCAAGAGTTGCTAAAGGGGATGCTTTAAGAAAAAGAAGAAAAAGAGAGAGGCAAAGGAACTCTGGTACAAAGGAAAATAAATAAATACCTGTCAATAATAGCCTTAAAAGTAAACGGATTAAATGCTCCAATCAAAGGACATAGAATAGCAGAATGGATAGAAAAACATAACCCACATATATGCTCTCTACAGGAGACACACCTCAAAACAAAAGATATATACACAGATTGACAGTAAAGGGATGGAAAAACTATTCCAATCAAATAGACATAAAAAAAAAAAAACTGGGGTAGGAATACTTATATCAGACAAAACAGATTTCACAGCAAAGGCCATTAAAAAGGACAAAGAAGGACATTTCATAATACTTAAGGGAACAATCCATCAAGAAGATATAACCCTGGTCAACCTATATGCTCCCAACCTAGGAGCACCCAAATATATAAGGAAAATATTGGAAGACTACAAAAAAGATATCAGCAGCAACACACTCATAGTAGGGGATTTTAACACCCCACTGTCAACAATGGACAGATCTTCAAAGAAAAGAAACAACAAGGATATACAGGCATTGAACAACACTCTAGATCAAATGAACATAACTGATATATATATATATATAGAAATTTTATCCCCAGAGAAGGAAAATATACACTCTTTTCAAATGTACATGAAACATTTTCAAAGCTAGACCACATGGTAGGACATGAAACAAGCCACAACTAATTACTAATTCAAGAAAATTGGAATTATATCAAACGTCCTTTCAGATCACAGTGCCTTGATACTAGAAATCAACCTCAAGAAAAAAACTCAAAGACATTCAAACTCATGGATGAAGAATAACATGATATTAAATAATGAATGGGTTAACAATGACATCAAGGAAGAAATCAAGAAATATCTGGCAATAATGATAATGAACACAAAGGAGCCCTAAACATATGGGACACAGCAAAAGAAGTCCTGAGAGAAAAGTTAATAGCAATACAGGCCAACCTGAAAAGGATAGAGGAATCTCAAACAAAAAATCTAACGCTACAGCTACAGGAACTAGAAGAACAACAAACAAAGCCCAGAGTGAATACAAGGAAGGAAATCATCAATATCACAGCAGAATTAAATGATAGAAACTAAACAAGCAATTCAAAAGATCAAAATAAGTAGGAGCTTATTCTTTCAAAAAATAAACAAAATCGACAAGCCTTTAGCCAGGCTTATCAAGAAAAAAAGAGAGGGGACCCAAATAAACAAAATCAGAAATGAAAGAGAAGAAATCATGACTGATATCACAGAAATATAAAGGATTGTAAGAAATTACTACAGATAACTATATAGCAAGAAACTCGACAACCTAGATGAAATGGACAAATTTCTAGAAACATATAATCTTCCAAAACTGAATTAAAAATAAGCAGGACTTGGAAAGCTGGCGGCGGAGTAGGGGCAGTGTTCTCTGCTCGCTCCTGTTAAGGAGAGACTCCAGGAAGGAATGCGGAGAGGAGTGACTGAGTGAGTGTGGATCTCCGATAGCGTGAACAGGGAGGAGAGCATGGAAGCAGCGTGGAGGGGGGTGGAGGGGTTTACCACGCACTGCAGGCTGAGTCATTCCGGGACCCGGTGCGTCTGCAGTACCACACTCGAGGGCTCAATAACTGAGAGCTGCTTGGAGGTTCCCCCTGCTAGGGACACACCAATAAGTGAATTCTTGTAGGGAGTTAGGGAGACGATTTGGCTGAAAAAGCCAGAGGAGTGAGAGAACAGTAAACAACCAGGACTGGGAGAAACTGTGTGAACTGAGTCTAGAAGGAAACCTCCTCAGCTGCAACCTTCAACCAAAAGTTCAGCATTTCGGGTGCACACAGCACTTGCTATAGGGCACTACAGAACAAAGGGACAGTTTTGGGGCAAGGAGACAGGCCACACAGAAAAGCTGCTGCAGAACTCCGGACCGGGGGAGAGCTCCTGAGCAAGAGAGCAGTGCATACCCCCAGCGCTTTGAATGATCGCGCTAGAATCCTACAGAACAAAGGGTGGGTTTGGGGCTAGGAGAGAGACAGGGCACGCAGGACGTGCAAGAAGGGAAGAGAGCAGAGGCTGTGGTTCCGAAGTAGAGACGGTTTTAGGGCGGAGAGAAGGGCCCGCAGGGGAAGGCTGCTTCGGAGCTCCAGACTGGTGGAGAGCTCCTGGGTAGGAGAGCACCATGCTGACTGACCACACTAGAGTCCTATAGAACAAAGGAACGGTGCTGGGGCAGAGAGGGAGATAGAGCACGCAGGCCAATAGACAAGGAAGCCAGCGGAAGCTATAGCTTGGGAATAGAAACAGCTTTGGGGCAAAAAGAAGAGCCCAAGTGGGAAAGCCGCTGCAGAGCTCCAGACCACGGAGAGGTCCTGGGTAGGACAGTGCCACTGGACCTGGCGCTTTGACCAACTGTGCCAGATTCCTGCAGAACAAAGAGACGGTCTTGAGACAGGGAGACAGGTAGGGTGTGCAGGCATATAGACAGGGAAGAGAGCAGAAGCTGTAGCCCTGGAATAGAGACATGACTGGAGGCAGAGCGGGTATTGCTGGCAGGCGCAGGCTGGACCAATGGAGGGAAGGAGTAGCTGGACAAGCCTGAGGAGGGCTGAGGGTGCCACAGGAGGAGACAACTAAATGCAGCTCACAGCAGAGCGATGGTAGGCCCATGAATAATAGACTAGCAACCCCAGAATCAAGCAGGACCTTCCCACAGGCAGCCAACCAACCAGAAAACATTTGAAACCCATAGAATTTTGAATAGGGGCGGACCCAGGAAGGCAAGGAGGAAAAACAAAAAACAAACAAACCAAAAATACCCAGAGACTGTGCCTAAAAGTTGAATTGAGTTAAAATCCTCTCATTCTTTTATTTCTTACTCTCTCTCTAACTGTCCCTCCCATCCTTTCTTATTCTCTCTCCTTTTCTCCCCTCCTGTTCCCTCCCTTCTCTCCCTTTAGCATGTCTTCCCTTCATTCTATTCTTAGTTAATTTTTTAATTTTAAGTTCTCTCCCTTTCCTTCCTATTCCCTCCTTCTAATCCACTTCCCTCCCCCTTATCCTCATCCTCCCTCCGTTTCCTTTCTCTCTTTCCTTTCTCTGCACTATGCATTTTCAATTTTATTAAATTTCTTTCTTCATTTTGTCCCCCTTCAGTCTCCATTCGTTTTTCTTTCTTCCCTTTCCCTTATTTTCCTTCTCTCCCTATAAATATTTTCTCTCTCTTTCTTTCCCCTATTCCACTTTATATTCTAATCTTTTAATATTTAAATTTTAATTCTAATCTATTCGCCTCCTCCTTAACCCTCCCCTTCTTACCCGTTCTCTCTTTCCTCCCCACCCCCTCTCTTTTTCTCTCCCTCTTGTATTTCTCTCCTTCATCCTATATTTTGTCAACTCTTCAATTTCAATTTTTCCCTCCCTAATATCTCCTCTTCCTCTCGATTTTCTTCCCTCCCCCGTGTTCTTTCCCTCCCTCATACTCTTCTTTCTTCCCTTCTTTCTTTTTAAGTACGTTTAATTTTATTAATATTTTTCTTTATTTTGCCCCCTGCTCCCTCTCCATTCAATTATTCTTGCTTCCCTTTTCCATCTCTTATTCCTCTCTCTCTACATTCTCTCTTTCCCTCTACCTTGCTATTTCATATCATGTTTTAATCTTCTATTTTTTTAATAATATATATTTTTTAAAATTTTAATCCAGTCCCCCATTTTCTCCCTCCCTTTGTTCTTTCATTCTCTTTCTTACCCTATTCTTCTCTACTTTCTCTCTCTCTTTCCTCTCTCCCTTCCTGTCTTGCTATTTTCTACTCGGTATTTTTATTCTTGAAAAATTCTTTCTCAATATGTTTCCTACATTCTAACCCCCTCAGCACTCTGCTTCAATTTTTTGCTGTCTGTGTGCCTAGATGTCTGTTGTGTCTATCCTCCCTACCACACTAAACATATAGCATGTACCTATTATATAATCCTAATACTAAACACTTCCACTTTCTGACTACACACTGTAACCCTCTCCTCCTTTTCAAACATACAGTGTAAATGTTTCTTTCTTTTTTAATTTTTTTTTAATTTATTTTTTGTTATTCAATTACAGTTCTCCCATTTTCCTCCATTGCTCCCCCCTCCCAGCCCATCCCTTCTCCCACAATTATATCCCTCCCCGTTGTCCATGTCCATGAGTCATTCATATACGTTCCTTGACCTGACCCTTCCCTTACTTATCCCCCTTCTCTCCCTCCCCCCTCCCCCCTACTGACTACTATTCTAGTCTTTGTCTATTTAGTTCGTTTGCTTGTGTTGCTCTTTAGTTTCCTGTATTGGGTGATATCATATGGTATTTTGCTTTCTTTGCCTGGCTTATTTCACTAAGCATAATTCTCTCTACTTACATCCATGTTGTCGCAAATGGCAGGAGTTCCTTCTTTCTTTCTGCTACATACTATTCCATTGTGTAGATGTACCAGGGTTTTTTGATCCACTCATCCACAGACGGGCACCTAGGCTGTTTCCAGCACTTAACTATTGTAAACAGGGCTGCTATGAACATAGGGGTGCATAAGTTCTCTTGAGTTAGGGTTTCAGGATTTTTCAGGTATAATCCTAGCAGTGGAATCACTGGTTCAAATGGCAGTTCCATTTTTAGTTTTTTGAGGTAATTCCATACTGTTTTCCATAGTGGCTGCACCAGTCTGCATGCCCACCAACAGTGCAATAGGGTTCTTGTTTCTCCACATCCTCGCCAGCATTTGTCGTTTGTTGATTTGTTGATGATGGCCATTCTGACAGGTGTAAGGTGGTATCTCACTGTGGTTTTTACTTGCATCTCTCTGATGGCCAATGATGTTGAGCATTTTTTCATGTGTCTATGGACCTTCTGTATGTCCTCTTCGGAGAAGTGTTTGTTCAGGTCCTTTGCCCATTTTTGGATTGGGTTGTTTGTTTTCTTGATGTTGAGTCGTATCAGCACTTTATATATTTTGGAGATCACTCCCCTGTCTGTCATATCATTGGCAAATATGTTTTCCGATATGGTTGGTTTCCTTTTCATCTTGCTGATGTTTTCTTTTGCTGAGCAGAAACTTTTTAGTTTGATGTAGTCCCATTTGTTTATTTTTTCCTTTATTTCCCTTGCCTTGGGAGATGTATCCGTGAAGATATTGTTACGTGTGATATCTGAAATTTTCCGGCCTATGTTTTCCTCTAGGACTTTTATGGTATCACGGCTTACATTTAAGTCTTTAATCCATCTTGAGTTTATTCTCGTGTGTGGTATAAGTTGGTGGTCTAGTTTCATTTTTTTGCACGTCCCTGTCCAGTTCTCCCAGTACCATTTATTAAAGAGGCTCTTCTCACTCCATTTTATGTTCTTTCCTCCTTTATCAAAGATTAGTTGACCATAGAGGCCTGGGTTTATTTCTGGGCTTTCAATTCTGTTCCACTGATCTATATGTCCGTTCTTATGAGAGTACCAGACTATTTTGATCACAGTAGCTTTGTAGTATTGTTTGATGTCTGGTATCGTGATTCCCCTTGCTCTGTTCTTCTGTTTCAAGATTGCTTTTGCTATTCGGAGTCTTTTTTGGTTCCATATAAATTTTTGGAGGATTTGTTCTAGGTCAGTGAAATATGTCATTGGTATTTTAATAGGGGTTGCATTGAATGTGTAAATTGCTTTGGGTAGTATGGCCATTTTGATGATGTTGATTCTTCCCATCCAAGAACATGGTATTTGCCTCCATTTATTTGTATCTTCCTTAATTTCTTTCTTCAATGTTGCATAATTTTCAGTGTACAGGTCTTTTATCTCTTGGGTTAAGTTTATTCCTAAGTACTTTATTTTTCATGTTGCTTTGGTAAATGGTATTTTCTTTTTTGTTTCTCTCTCTGAGATTTTATTCTTGGTGTACAGAAATGCCTTAGATTTTTGTATATTTATTTTGTACCCTGATATTTTACCAAATTCACTTATTATATCAAGTAGTTTTTTAGTGGAATTTATAGTGTTTTCTAGGTATACTATCATGTCGTCTGCAAATAGTGATAGTTTTACTTCTTCTTTTCCATTTGGATGCCTTTTATTTCTTTGTCTTGTCTGATTGCTGTGGCTAGGACTTCCAACACTATGTTGAATAGAAGTGGGGAGAGTGGACAGCCTTGTCTAGTTCCTGATTATAGGAGGAATGCTTTTAGTTTTTGTCCATTGAGTATGATGTTGGCTTCAGGCTTCTCATATATAGCCTTAATGATGTTAAGGTATGCTCCCTCTATTCCCATTTTGCTGAGTATTTTCATCATAAATAGGTGTTGTACTTTATCAAATGCTTTTTCTGCGTCTATAGATATGATCATGTGATTTTTGTTTTTCATTTTGTTTAGGTGATGTATTTTATTGATTGATTTGCGAATATTAAACCATCCTTGCATCCCTGCGATGAATCCCACTTGATCATGGTGTATGATTTTTTGATGTATTGTTGGATCCTGTTTGCCAAAATTTTATTGAGTATTTTACCATCTATATTCAGTGATATCGGCCTGTAGTTTTCTTTCTTTGCTGTGTCTTGACCTCGTTTTGGGATTAGGGTAATACTGGCTTCATAGAAAGAGTTTGGGAATGTTCCCTCTTCTTGTATTTTCTGGAATAGTTTGAGGAGGGTAGGAGTTAGTTCTTCCCTAAATGTTTTGTAAAATTCGCCTGTGAAGCCATCCGGTCCAGGACTTTTGTGTGCAGGGAGATTTTGGATTACTGTTTCAATTTCCTTCTTTGTTATTGGTCTGTTGAGACTTTCTACTTCTTCTTGATTCAGTTTTGGAAGGTTATATGTTTCTAGAAATCTGTCCATTTCTACTAGGTTGTCAAATTTCTTGCCATATAGTTGTTTGTAGTAATTTCTTATAATTGTTTGTATTTCTGAGGTATCAGTCGTGATTTCTCCTCTTTCATTTCTGATGTGTATTTGGGTCTTCTCCCTTTTTTTCTTAATGAGCCTGGCTAGAGGCTTGTCAATTTTGTTTATTTTTTCAGAAAACCAGCTCCTAGTTTTGTTGATTTTTTGGATTGTTCGCTTCGTTTCTATATCATTTAATTCTTCTTTGATCTTGATGATTTCCTTTCTTCTTTTTGCCCTAGGCTTTGTTTGCTGTTGCTGTTCTAGTTCTTGTAGCTTTATGGTTAGGTTTTTTATTTGAGATTCTTCTAGCCTTTTCAGATATGCCTGTATTGCTATGGATTTCCCTCTTAGGACTGCTTTTGCTGTGTCCCATAGATTTTGGGCTGTTGCGTGTTCATTGTCATTAGTTTCTAGAAATTTCTTGATTTCCTCTTTGATGTCATTGTTAATCCATTCGTTATTTAAGAGCGTGTTATTCATTCTCCATGAGTTTGGGTGTCTTTGATTTTTTCCCTGAGGTTGATTTTTGGTTTCAAGGCATTGTGGTCTGAAAAGATTCTTGATATGATTTCAATTTTCTTGAATTTGTTGAGGCTTGTTTTGTGTCCTATTATGTGGTCTATCTTTGAAAATGTCACATGTGCCTTTCAAAAGAATGTATATTTTGCTTCTTTGGGGTGAAAAGTTCTATATATATCAGTTAAGTCCATGTGGTTTAGTGTGTTGTTCAATGCCTGTATATCCTCGGTGTTTCTTTGCTTGGATGATCTGTCTATTGTTGATAATGGAGTGTTGAAGTCCCCTACTATGAGTGTGTTTTTGTTAATATCCTTCTTGTGGTCTTCTAGTATTTGCTTTATGTATTTGGGTGCTCCTATGTTGGGTGCATATATGTTTATCAGTGTTATATCTTCTTGATGAATTGTCCCTTTAAGTATTATGAAATGTCCTTTTTTGTCTCTTTTTTTTGCCCTTGCTTTGAAATCCGTTTTCTCTGATATGACGACTGCTACCCTATCTTTTTTTTCAGGTCCATTTGCTTGGAATATTTTTTTGTATCCCTTTACTTTCAGTCTATGTAAATCTTTTATTTTGAGGTGTGTTTCTTGTAGACAGCAAATATGTGGGTCCGGTTTTCTTTTCCATTCTGTTACCCTATGTATTTTAATTGTAGCATTTAAACCATTTACATTTAAGGTTATTATTGACATGTATTTATTCATTTCCCTTTTGTATCTCTGTTCCTCTACTCTTTTTTTGTTTTTTCTCTTCCTTTTTCTTAGAATATTGCCTTTAGCATCTCTTGCAATGCTGGTTTGGTGGAGATGTATTCTTTTAGTCTTCCTTGGTCTGAGAAACTCCTTATTTCACCTTCTATTTTGAATGAGAGCCTTGTTGGGTAGAGTGTTCTTGGTTGTAGGCCTTTGTTTTTCATTGCTTGAAATATTTTTGACCATTCCCTTCTGGCTTGTAATGTTTCTGTTGAGAAATCGGTCGATAGCCTTATTGGAGCTCCCTTGTAAGTTATTTGCTGTTTTTCTCTTGCTGCTTTTAGGATTCTCTCTTTGTCTTGGAATGTTGCCATTTTAACTATGATGTGCCTTGGAGTGGGTTTTTGGGGGTTCCTCTTGATTGGAACTCTCAGTGCTTCTTCGACTTGCATAACTTTTTCTCTCATCAGGTTCGGAAAATTTTCTGTCACTATTTCTCCTATCAGATTTTCAATTCCACGCTCCTTTTCTTCTCCGTCTCGTATTCCGATCATCCTTAAATTATTTTTTCAATCGCTATCCTGTAATTCCGTTACCTCTTGTTCATATTTTTTCAGTCTTTTTTAATTTTGCTGTATCATTTGAGAATTATTACCTACATTATCCTCTAACTCACTAATCCGATCCTCTGCTTCGTTTAGTCTGCTTTTGACTGATTCTGCTGTTTTTCAATTCAGAGATTGCATTCTTCATTTCTTCCTAGTTCTTGTTGATAGTTGCTATGTCTTATTTTATGCTGGTGTAGTTCTCTGCAAGTTCCCTGTAATTTTCTTGGAGCTGTTGGTAACTTCCTTGGAGGTTGTCATAGTTGTTTTTGAGGTTTTCGAGCATATTGAGGTTCTTCACCACCATAGTTTTGAATTCCATGTCTGACATTTGGGCTATGTCTATTCCATCTACCTCTCTCTCTGGGGATTCCTCTTTTCTTTTCATTGAGAGGTTGTTTCTGCGTCTTACCATGTTGGATTCTTCTTGTTTGTTTTTGTTATTTGGATTTGTCTGCTTTGTCTTCCCACCTTTGTGTTATGAGATTTTTTATGATAGATCTGGGGGATTCAGTGGTGCAGTCTCTTTGATATCCTGAGCCTGATGTTCTTGGGGTACCTTTTATATAGTTTGTTTATGCTGTCTGGTTATATTTCAGATTTTTGTTGTTGTTGTTGTGATATTCCTTCTGGCTTGTTGATTGGGAGTCACTCTATCCACTTTATCTCAAATTCTTTTGTGGAGATGTCAGTTCAGCCTTCTTGTGTCGTCTTCTTTTTCTGAGTCCACAGCTGGTCTAATGTGATGGGTCAGAGATTCCTATTCTTTGCAGCAGTGGTGTGCGCGAGGTGGCCCGCAAGGCGCAATGCAAAGCAACCAAGAGCCCACCTCAGGTTTGCCACGCTGTGCTCCAGGAAAGCAGTCCATGCCGCACTTCGGGGAAGCTGGGAAGGTGTATTTTTTTTTTTTTTTTTTTTTTTTTTTACTCAAGCATCACTGCGTGCCCAAGGCAGCTGGGGAACTAAGCTCAGGTCTGCCGTGCCGAGCTCCAGAAAGCAGGCCCTGCTGCGCTCTGGGAAAGCCCTTGAGGTGTTCTTTGGCTGGAGTGCAGGTGTGCACCCAAGCGGCTGGGGAGCTAGCCTCAGGCCTGCAGCGCCGTGTTCTGGGCGTTGGTCTTTCGCCTTAGGGCAGGGCTGTAGACACTTGTGTTCAGTAGAAGTGAGTGTCTGTGAGTCCTGCTGCCCACCGTTCCCGCACCTCCTGAGCGGGCACGCGAAGAGCCTGGGCAAGTGCTCTGCACTCCGGATTCTGGCCTGGTACTTCAGCCTGGTGCCCACTGTGCTGGCCAGGGGTGATTGCGCACAGGCTTCTGCGTGTCCAATGGGCCCTCCCTGTGCCCGTTGGGTCACTGATTTTATGTCTGTTGGCGTGTGTCCGAGGGGCACCTGGACGCACAGCCCTGCGCACCTGGGCCAGTGAATGAAGTCACTTCCCTATGCGCGCCCCCGTGACCCAAGGGGAGGGTTGGGGGGTGGATGAGCGCACCACTGCGCCTGCGCTCCTCAAGAATGGCCTACCACCCTCAAACTTTCCTCCCCTCTCCACCATCCACTAGAGAAAAATATAAAGGAGAATTATGTTCTCACTTGCCCAGAAGCACGCTGTATCCTGTCTTTCAGCGCCAATGTCACTTGGTCGAGTCCGGTCTCTGGCAGCGGGCAGAGATCCGCTCTCCTTCCAACTCCTCTCCTGGGGCAGCCTGTGGTCCCTAAAAATCCTTTGTGTCCTTCCAGCCACAGCTCCGGCAGCCGCCCCAGTCAGGAATCCCATTTCGTCCCCTTTTTCTCGGCTATCCTCCCTAAACAGGTTGTTCCCAGATGGATTTTCTCTAATCCAGCAGTGCCATGGCTCGACCCCTGCCAGTGTCCAGCTGCTCACTGAGATGTTCTGTCTGTAGTTAGTCCAAACTGCAGAAGGGTCTCGGGAGCCTGAAACCTCAGCCTCTCCTCACTCCTCCGCCATCTTCCCTCCTCATACAGTGTAAATGTTAATTGCTGTCTTACATAACCTTGATCCCAATTGTTAATATTATTACTCTATCAACTTCCTTCCCCAAAATTACCCTTCCTTCATTTTAAACAACTCCTATCTCTTTCTTCTATGAAATAAGAGTCCCAATATCTCCACAAGTATATTAATATGGGCTCCTTTGCAACATATAGTGAGATTGTAGTTGGGGGAGATATTGGAGGGTGTGGGTTTCTTGCCTAGGTTGTGTTATTACGTTTTAGCAGCACGTCCACAAAAGATCTCAAGACAAAGTTGGGCAGAGTTACTCTAAATCAACTAAACAGAGGAAAAGACCCACCAAAGAGTAGCTGAAATACAACCAGACAGATTAAACAAATAACATCAAGGACAACACAGGCGGGGATCGAAGATGGTGGAGGAGTAAGTGTAAGCTACATTAACCTCCTCCCAGGACCAGCCAGTGTTGACTCAACCACAGTAGAGCAGGCAGACCATTCCTCTCCAACTGGTGTAAGCCTGAGGGGAAATAAAAACCCTGCCTACAGGAATTAAACGGCCACACCCACGGTCCTTAAGCCTGATGGCTAATCATAGATTGAGTACATTAACAACTAAAGAAGAAAGACAAAGTCAGTAGATCCCTGGAAGTCTCCAACAGGCTGCCTAGGACCAGACTGGTACATGATCTGACAGTACAAGATGCAGATCCGGGAAGTGCAGATCATTCTAAGAAGCACCAACAAACAAGAGGAGTCACAAAAATGGGGAGACAGAGAAACAACCCTCCATTGAAAGGAAAGGTAGAATCCTCAAAAAGAGTGCTAAATGAAATAGAGAGGAGAAATCTATTAGACATGGAATTCAAAACATGAATTATGGAGAAGCTCAATGAGCTCAGAGGAAACTACAAAGAACTCCAGGGAAACTATAAGGAACTCCAGAAAAAGTACAAGGAACTTACTGAGAACGACACCAGCATGAAAAGGCACATAGAAGCTATCAATAAGAGCCAGCAGGAAATGAAGAATACGATCTCTGAATAGAAGAACACAGTAGAAAAAATTAAAAGCAGGCTAGACGAAGCAGAAGGTCAGATCAGCGAGCTAGAGGACAATGTAGACAAAAACTCCCAGACAATGCAACAAAATGAAAAGACTGAACAAGACTGAAGAGGCTCTAAGACAGCTGCAGGACAACATCAAACATAATAATATCTGTATCATAGAGATTCCAGAAGGAGAAGAAGTGCAAGGGATAGAAAATCTCTTCGAAAAACGAATGACAGAAAACTTCCCTAACATGAAGAGAGAAAGATTCAACAACTCAAGGAAGCACAGAGGGTCCCAATGAAGTTGAACCCCAACAGGCCCACTACAAGACACATCATAATTAAAATGGCAACATTCAAAGAGAAAGATAGAATCCTAAAAGCAGCAAGAAAGAAACAACTAATAACATACAAGGGAGATCCAATAAGGCTATCATCAACTTTCTCAGCAGAAACAATAGAAGCCAGAAGTGAATGGCAAAAAATATTCCAAGCAATGAAAAACAGAGGCCTACAACCTAGAATTCTTTACCCAGCGAAGCTCTCATTCAAAATGGAGGGTGAAATAAGGAGCTTCCAAGACAAAAGAAGGCTAAAAGAATACATCTCCACCAAACCAGCATTGCAAGAGATGCTAAAAGGTCTGCTTTAAGAAGATAAAGAAACAGACAGAGACAGAAAGGAACACGAGTACAAAGGGGGAAAATGAAAATGAATAAGTACTTATCGGTAATAACCTTAAATGTAAATGGATTGAACACTCCTATTAAAAGACATAGGATAGCTGAATAAATTAGAAGGAATAACCCACATATATGCTGTCTACAAGAGACCCACCTTAGAACAAATGATATACACAGACTTAAAGTGAAGGGATGGAAAAAAATTATTTCAAGTAAATGGACATGGAAAAAAACTGAGGTAGCAATACTTATATCAGACAAAACAGATTTCACAGCAAGGACCATAAAAATAGACAAAGAAGGGAATTTCATAATATTTAAGGAAAAAGTACATCAAGATGATATAACCCTTATAAATTATATATATATACATCGAATTTAGGAGCACCCAAGTATATAAGGAAACTTTTGAAAGACTGCAAGAAATATATAGAGAGCATCACACTCATAGTACAGGACTTTAACACCCTATTGTCAACAATGAACAGATCTTTGAAGCTAAGAAACACCAAAGATACTGAGGCATTGAACAACACACTAGATCAAATGGACTTAGTATAAATATATATATATAAGTTTTCAAGCCATAGAAGCAAAATATACATTCTTCTCAAGTGCACATGGAACATTTTCAAAGATAGACCACATGGTAGAACACAAAACAAGCCTAAACAAATTCAAGAAAATTGAAATTATATCAAGCATCTTCTCAGATCACAATTACTTAAAATAGGAAATCAACCTCCAGGAAAAAAGTCAAAAACATTCAAACTTATGGAGAATGAATAACATGCTATGAAATAATGAGTGCGTTAACAATGATATCAAGGAAGAAATCAAAAAGTTTCTGGAAACTAATGATAATGAACACACAACAACCCAAAACCTATGGGATACAACGAAAGCAGTCCTGAGACGAAAGTTCATAGCAATACAGGCTTACCTAAAAAAGCTAAAAGAATCTCTAATAAAAAATTTAACCCTACGGCTACAAGAACTAGAGGAATAACAACAAGCAAAGCCAAGATCAAGCAGAAAGAAGGAAATCATCAAGATCACAGCACAATTAAATGACAAAGAGACTAAACTAACTATTCAAAAGCTCAACAAAAGTACGAGCTGGTTCTTTGAAAAGATAAACAAAATTTACAAGCCTTTAACCAGGCTCATCAAGAAAAAAAAAGAGAGGACCCAAATAAATAAAATTTGAAACGAAAGAGGAGAAATCACAACCGATACCACAGAAATACAAAGGATTGTAAGAAATTATTACGAACTACTGTATGGCAAGAAGTTTGAAACCCTAGAGGAAATGGACATATTCCTGGAAACCTATAGTCTTCCCAACCTGAATCAAGAAGAAACAGAAAGTCTGAATAGACCAATAACAGCTAGTGCAATTGAAGCAGTAATCAAAAAACTCCCAGCACATAAAAGCCCTGGACCGGCTGGCTTCACAAGTGAATTCTACAAAACATATAAGAAAAAACTAACTCCTATCCTCCTCAGACTGTTTCAAAAGATCCAAGAAGAGGGAAGACTCCCAAACTCGTTCTATGAAGCCAGTATTACCCAGGTCCAAAACCAAGTCAAGGCACAACAAAGAGAAAAGTACAGGCCAATATCGCTGATGAACATAGATGATAAAATCCTTAACAAAATATTGGCAAACAAGATCCAGCAACACATTAGAAAGATAATACACCACGATCAAGTGGGATTCATCCCAGGGATGCAAGGATTGTTTAATATTTACAAATCAATAAACATAATACACCACATAAAAACAATGAAAGACAAAAACCACATGACCATATCAATAGATGCAGAAAAATCATTTAATAAAGTACAACACCCATTTATGATGAAAACTCTCAGCAAAATGGCAATAGAGGGATCATACCTCAACATAATAAAGGCCATATATGAGCAACCTGAAGCCAACATCATACTGAATGGGCAAAAACTGAGAGCATTCCCCCTGAGATCAGGAACAAGACAAGGATGTCCACTTTCTGCACTCCTATTCACATAGTCATGGAAGTTCTAGCCACAACAATAAGAGAAGAAAGAGAAATAAAAGGCATCCAAATTGCAAAAGAGGAAGTAAACTGTCATTATTTGCAGATGATATGATAGTGTACATAAAAAACCCTATAGACTCCACAAAAAAACTACTCAACCTAATAAGTGAATTTGGCAAAATAGCAGGATACAAAGTCAATATTAAGAAATCGAAGGCATTTTTGTACAGCAACAATAAAAACTCAGAGATAGAAACTGAAAGAAAAATCCCATTTACCATAGCAACAAGAAAAATAAAGTACCTAGGAATAAACTTAACCAAGGAGGTAAAAGACCTGTACTCAGAAAACTACATAACACTGAAGAAAGAAATTAAAGAAGATACAAATAAATGGATGCATATACCATGCTCAATTGATGGGAAGAATCAACATCATTAAAATGTCCATACTACCCAAAGCAATTTATAGATTCAATGCAATCCCTATTAAAATACCAATGACATTTTTCACAGACCTAGAATAAATACTTCAAAAATTTATATGGAACCAAAAAAGAGCCCGAATAGCCATAGAATTTTGAGGAAGAAGAACACAATAGGAGGAATCACAATACCTGATACCAAACTATACTACAAGGGAAAATAATCTGTTACTGGCAAAGAACAGACATATAGATCAATGGAACAGAATAGAGAGCCCAGAAATAAGCTCAGGTTCATATGGTCAACTAATATTTGACAAAGGGAAAGGAACATCAAATGGAGTGGAAAGAGCCTCTTCAACAAATGGTGTTAGGTGAACTGGACAGGACATTCAAAAAAATGAAACTAGACCAACAACTTACACCATACATCAGAATAAACCCAAAATGGACCAAGGACTTAAATGTAAGCCGTGATACCATAAAAGTCCTAGAGGAAAAAATAGGCAAGAAAATTTCAGATATCCCACGTAGCAACATTTTCACTGATATATCTCCTAAGGCAAGAAAAATAAAGGAAAGAATAAACAAATGGGAGTACGTCAAACTACAAAAGTTTCTGCTCAGCTAAAGAAAACATCAGCAAGATGAAAAGGAAACCAACCATATGGGAAAATATATTCGCCAATAACATGTCAGACAAGGGATTGATCTCCAAAATATATAAAGAACTCATAAAACTCAACATCAAGAAGACAGACAACCCAATTAAAAAATGGGCAAAGGACCTGAACAAACACTTCTCCAAAGAGGACATTCAGAGGGCCCATAGACATATGAAAGACTGCTCAACATCACTAGCCATCTGAGAGATGCAAATAAAAACCACAATGAGATACCACCTCACACCAGTCAGAATGGCTGTCAAAACAAATCAACAAACAACTTGTGGTGGAGAGAATGCGGAGAAATGGGAACCCTGGTACATTGCTGGTGGGAATGCAGACTGGTGCAGCCACTATGGAAAACAGTTTGGAATTTCGTCAAAAAACTAAAAATAGGACTGCCTTTCGAACCATTGATTCTACTACTAGGATTACAACAGAAATATCCTGAAACACCAATTCAAAAGAACCTATGCACTCCAATGTTCATAGCAGCACTATTTACAATAGCCAAGTGCTGGAAACAACCTAAGTGCCCATCTGTAGATGAGTGAATCAAAAAACTGTGGTACATTTACACAATGGAGTACTATGTAGCAGAAAGAAAGAAGGAACTTTTACCATTTGCAGCAACATGGCATGAACTAGAGAGAATTGTGCTTAACGAAATAAGCCAGGCAACGAAAGAAAAATACCTTATGCTGTCACCTATTACAGGAAACTAATGAACAACAGAAACAAATGAACAAAATTGAACCCTAGGTATGTAAACAAGAAGGAGACTAACAGTAACAAGGTGGGGTAAGAGGGAGAGAAGGGGGTAAGAAGGGGAAGGGTCTAGGCAAAGAACATATATAAATGACACACGGACATGGTCAACTGAGTGGAGACTGAATGTGGGGGAAGGGAAGGGCAGGGTGCAGGGAAGCAAGAAGGAGAAAAAGTGGGACAACTGTAATGGAAAAACAAAAAAATTTTGTTTGGTGGGGGAAAAATGAAAATATAAAGAATGGAAATGCCAGTTCAGTGAATATTAAGACAAGGATTTTCCTTCACATTGTATATTTTTCTCCCTATCTGATCCCTCCAGAGTTTGGCATTCTAAAGAAGTAAGTAATGACATAAGTTTCTTTGCATAAAACTAATAAGACCAGTTGTTAATAGAGGTTCTTTTTTTTTTGACCAAGTCTTTGACTGGAATGTGAAGCTTAAAGGAGACATGGTTGGGCTCAGATTGTTACCAAAAAGCCCTGAGGAACTGGGAATGACTTTCAAAGGTAATAAAAGGCACGAGATAAAAGGCCTGGTACCATGGTTGGTTGTGTGGTCCACAGCAATTTTTCCAGGGAAGGAACGAAGGTTGTTTTCCTGAAAGATGGCTCGATGGAACCTTAAGGAACAATGAAAAACCAGAAAGACTTTGAAAATACAGGTGTTTACAAACAAGGCTGAATGCCAGGTATGTGGCCCAGCTTCTGTGCCCTGAAGAGCAAGCTGAAGGTCACCCTAAATATTCCCTGGGTATGTTCCAGCAAAGCAGAACTAAAGATCATAAGTGATCATTTGCTTCTCTTGTGTTTATACAAATGAACAGGATACATTAAAAATGGACTTAATGTAGTCCCTTTAACGACAAGGAGGGTAAACTTAGGGAGAAAAATCATTATTCAAGGAAAATCACAATGATCAGTGGTAGACTATAAAGTAGTGCAGTTAACCATCTTAAAAGTTTCTTTTCATTTAAAATACAGTTTCACTTGAAAATTAAACCATGTCTGTGACATCATCAAAGATATTCAAGTTGCAGGCAAGTAGAATGTCAAGTGCCTTGCAACTGGATGTCTTCCCAATAAGACAGTCTTACATATTTAGAGATATGTTTGTGGGTTATGTTACATAAATTAACATGTGTTTTCTGTTTTCAAAGGGCATAAGCCTATGACCGCATTACCTGAGTGATTGTGTGTACGTATAAGCCTCACTTAATCCTCTCTGCAGCACTGCCTCCTGAGACTGAACGGTTTGTCTGAACTAAATGGCTGGGTTGGTGAAGAATGGGGTGATCTGTGGGCTTCACTTTAAAACTGGCTTCTCTCTACTATCGTAATGGCTTGGACAGAAACTACCCAGAGGTCTGAGACTGGGGAAACCTAAATTATTTCGCTCAGCGCAAACTAAGTGTAATGGGCAAAACGGTTTTGGACAGGTGAGATGTGCCTAGCACACCTTCCTCCAAAGAAGCACTTTTTTTCTTTTTTTCCCCTAATGTGTAACATTGAAAAATTAATCCCTGCCTTTTGTCATCTAGTGTTTATGGATTGAATGATGTCTTTTAACCCTTTTTGACAAATCTGTTGCCCCCAGAACACAACAAGGATGCCAGCCTGTTAAACCAAGCATGTTGTTGTCCAGAGACAGCCTACTGACCTGGAGTCTGCAAGATACTTCCTCATGTGGGAAGGCAACCCTCCCCTCCACACCCCCCTCTTATTAGGGATTTCTGGACACAAGGGTAGGTAGGACGACGACCATGTCCAGCTTGAAATAGCCAGAGGAGCTTGGGACCTTCGCCCATTGTTTTCTATAAGATTACAAAGGGTCTTAATATCTCAGAGGGAGGGATTGTTATTTTTTATTGTTAAAATAATTAATTAATCACATATTTACTAAAAAATAATAATAAGAAGAAGAATATATGAAAAGGTGAAGCGGGAAAGCTTGTATGTACAAACCATGGGTATGGACTTGGGGGGGGGATGCTGGGGGAGTGAGATGCTGGGTGGAGGGGAGTAAAGGGGAGAAAATTGGAGATATTGTAAAAATATAATCAATAAAATACAGTTAAAAGAAAGAACTTGTTCAGGGTCATAGGTCACAATCCTTTTGAGCATTATCATGAATTTATGGATTTCTAACAAAAATGTATTTCAATTGATAGCAAAAAAAAAAAAAGCAGAAAGCCTGAACAAATCAATGACAAAAAGTGAAATTGAAAGACTAAACAAAAATACCCAACACAAAAAGGTCAGGACAGGATGGCTTCACAGGCAAATTTTACAAAACATTTAGGGAAGAAGTAACACCTAAACTTCTCAAACTATTCCAAAAATTCCAAGAAGTTGGAAGACTCCCAAACATTCTCTTTGAAGCCAGGATTACACTAGTTCCAAAATCAGGTCAAGACAAAACAAAGAAAGAAAACTACAGGTCAATATCTCTTGGGAAAATAGATGCTAAAACCCTCAACAAAATATTGGTAAACCAGATCCAGCAACACATTAAAAATATTATACATCATGATCACGTGAGATTCATCCCAGGGATGCAAGGATGGTTTAATATGCACAAATCAATAAATGTAATACACGACATAAAGAAAATGAAATACAAATGCCATATAATCATGTCAATAGATGCTGAAAAATCAGTTGAAAAAGTACAACACCATTTTATGATGAAAACACTCAGCAAACTGGGAATAGAGGAAGCATACCTCAACATAATATAGGCCATATATGAGAAACCTGAAGCCAATATCATAATCAATGGACAAAAACTGAAAGCATTCCCTCTGAGACCAGGAACAAGACAAGAATGTTCACTCTCTCCACTCCTAATCTACATAGTATTGGAAGTTCTAGCTACAGCAATCAGACAAGAGAAAGTAAGAAAAGGCATCCAAATTGGAAAAGATGAAGTAAACTGTCATTATTTGCAGATGAAATGATAGTATACATAAAAAACCCTGTGGACTCCACTAAAAAACTGCTTCACCTAATAAGTGAATTTAGCAAAATAACAGGGTACAAAGTTAATATTCAGAAATTAAAGGCATTTCTGTACACCAACAATAAAATATCACATAGAAACTAGAAAACATTTCCATTTACTATAACAACAACAAAAAATTAAGTACCTAGGAATATATTTAACCAAAGAGGTAAAAGATCTGTACTCAGAAAACTACATGATCCTGAAGAAAGAAATTAAGAAAGATACAAATAAATGGAAGCATATACCCTGTTCATGGATGTGAAGAATCAACATCATTAAAATGTTTATACTACTCAATGGGAAGGGATATGATCGTGGGAGAATGGGTGGGATGGGTGGGGGGGGAGCAAAGGGGGAAAAATGGGACAACTGTAATTAAAAAACCAAAATAAATTAATTAATTTTAAAAAATGTCCGTACTACCAAAAGAAATTTATAAATTCAATGCAATCCCTATTAAGATACTAGGGACGTATTGCACAGACCTAGAACACATACTTCGAAAATTTATATGGAACTAAAAAAGACCTCGAATAGCCACAGCAATCTTGAGACAGAAGAAAACAATAGGAGGAATCACAATACCTGATATCAAACTATACTACAAGGCCACTGTAATCAAAAGAGTCTGGTACTGGCATAAGAACAGACATATAGATCAATGGAACAAAACAGAGAGCCCAGAAATAAACCCAGGCCTCTATGGTCAACAAATATTTGACAAAGGGAGAAAGAACATAAAACGGAACGAGAAGAGCCTCTTCAACTAATGATGCTGGCAGAACTGGATAAGGAAGTGCAAAAGAATAAAACTAGACCATCAACTTACACCACACACCAGAATAAACTCAAGATGAATCAAAGATTTAAATGTAAGACGTGACACCATCAAAATCCTAGAGGAAAATATAGGCAGAAAAATTTCAGATGTCCCACGTAACAATATTATCACTGATACATCTCATAAGACAAGGTAAATAAAAGAAAAAATTAACAAATGGGACTACATCAAACTATAGAGTTTCTGCTCAACAAAAGAAATCATCTGCAAGATGAAAAGGGAACCAACCATATGGGAAAATATATTTGCCCATGATACATCAGATAACGGATTGATCTTCAAAATATATAAAGAACTTACATATCTCAACACAAAGAAGACAGACATCCCAATGGGCAAAGGACCTGAACAAACACTTCTCCGAAGAGGACATACAGAAGGTCCATAGGCACATGAAAAAATGCTCAACATCATTGGCCATCAGAGAGATGAAAGTAAAAACCACAATGAGATACCACCTTACACCTGTCAGAATGGCCATCATCAACAAATCAACAAACAACAAGTGCTGGCAAGCATGTGGAGAAACAGGAACCCTACTGCACTGTTGGTGGGACTGCAAACTGGTGCAGCCACTATGAAAAACAGTATGGATTTCCTAAAAAACTAAAAATGGAACTGATTTTCTAACCAGCAATTTCTATGCTAAGATTAAACCTGAAGAATCCTAAAATACCAATTCAAAGAATCTATGCACCCCTATGTTCATAGCAGCGCCGTTTACAATAGCCAAGTGCTGGAAACAACATAAGTGCCCATCTGTAGATGAGTGGATTAAGAACCTGTGGTACATTTACACAATGGAACAGAAAGAAAGAAGAAACTCCTGCCTTTTGTCACAACATGGATGGAATTAGAGAGAATTATGCTTAGCGAAATAAGCCAGGCAATGAAAGAAAAATACCATATTATATCACCTGATACAGGAGACTAATGAAAAATGCAAACAAATGAACAAAATTGAACAAGAAACAGAGTAACTGTTGTCAGGGGGGAGAGGGGAGAGAGGGAAGGGAGTAAGCAGGGGAAGGGTTTAGTAAAGGAGCTAATATAAATAACCCATGAACCCGGACTACGGGGTGGTCATTGACTGTGGGAGAAGGAGTGGGCTTGGTGGGGGTAGCAATGAGGGAAAAAATTGGACAATTGTTATAGGAAAACAATAAAACTAAATTTTTTTAAAAAATAAAGTTTAAGTGTTATGAAAATTTGTGTATGTTCTTGTGGGTACTACTTTTCACTCATAATAAGTGTGGGAGAGGAATAAAAGACAAGGGCAGGGACATGGGATTCTATATGGTTGGGGGCCAGACTGGCTGAATCACAATCACAGAGGGAATAAGGATTGAGTCAGAACTGAGCACTGAAGACAAACTTTCTCAACATTTGAAACCACAAAATGACTTGGCATTTCTGCTAGTAGGAGAGTGGGATGAGGAGCTCAGGGTGTAGGTTGCCAGAACTGGTATGGAGTGAAGAGTTTGGGTGGCAGTACTATCACAAAAAAATAGACAAAGAAATTACTTCTGGGGCCCCTACCTCATCATAGTGTCTGTTTCACATGATCACATGATGTCAGCAAGTAAAGGTCTTCAGAAAGGCTAAAAATTACTGAAAGTACAAATGGTGATTGGAAGCCATAAGTCTAGTACTGATGAGCACATTTAAATTTAGGGTGGAGCAGTGGGCTCCCAAGGGAAGTGCAGTGAAAGCAATCTGCCTTCAGTGCAGGCAATAAAGTGGAATTTTGTCTACAGAGAATTCGAAAACCACAGTCTCCCCTCCAATTATCTTTTATCTTTAGTTTTTCCAAAGTTACTCTTTTTTCTCTGAAGAGAACATTATTTAAAATGGTGTTATTGAAGTATAATTTGCATTTTACACTCATTCAGTTTCATGAGTTTGGTCACAGGTACACACTTGTTAAACCATCACCAGTGGCCCAAAGTTTCATTTTACCACTTGGCAATTGATGTCACCTGCTCTCCCTGTACCTTTATCCTTGTATAACCAGTGTTTTCTTGCTGTTTCTACAGATTAGTTTATATTTTCTAGCATTTTATATAAATGAAATCAGTATGTACTCATTTTATCCAGCTTCTTGCACTCAGCATGATTATTTAGAGTCAAAGTTTTGTGTACATCAATATTATATTTTGATTGTTATTTTGAGTTTAGTAACATTTAAATTATACCCCAAAGATGTAACTACAATTTTAAAAGTTTTAAGATTACTGTAAATTCATATGTAGTTTCAAGAAATATAATAGAAAGCTACATCATACCTTAACCTAGTTTTCCCCAGTGGTAACATTTTGCATATACATGAGTCTGTCCGGAAAGTATCCATCCATGTACTATGAAAAATAGAGACATTTATTGAAGAAGATACAAGATACAAGAAATGTTGTACATAGGACAATGATGCCTCAGCCCCTGTCAAAATAGGCACCTTGGGACCTCACACAGTTTTCCCAATCACCTCAGCTGCCCTGTAGTGTTTTCCCGAATCTCATCAATGATCTGATATATCTTCTCTTCCAAAGGTGGTTTTAGTTTTTGGGAAAACCAGACATCACAGAGCGCCAAATATGGCCTGTAGCATGGCTGAGTCACCTGGGTGATTTGATGTTTCACTAAAAAAACTCTACATGAAGCATGATGCATGAGTCGGTATGTTGTCATGATGAAGCTGCCAATCACCAGTTGCCCACAGCTGTGGCCTTCTTAATCATCTGAATAGTTTCTGCGGAGAAATGTTCAAGCTTAATACAAAATTTGATCCAGATTCATCATTCCACTCAGTCATTTTGAATACTATAGCCACACAGTACACATATTTACTGCCTCCCCTAACTAGTATAGTCAAGTCGTCATTATTCACACATGGGCATTCCAGACCATTTTCCTTGGTTGCCAGGTTACATTGATGTCATGCAAACCATTCTCATCATACTAACAATGGCTGGGCTTTTTCCAGACAGATCCAATAGCTCAATCAGAAAAGTGCAATTTATATCATTCATTTACCTCACTCACATTCACAAGTTTGTGTATTTGTATGTGCTAAGTTTTAGGCAATTTTATTACCTCTGTAGTTTCCTGTGACTATCACTGCAATGAAAGTACTGAGAAAAGTTCCATCACAAGGATCCCTCATGCTCCTTTTATAACAACAGCCACTCCCATCCCTCCCCAACCACTAGAATATAGTAATTGATTATCTCTATAATATCGTCATTAAAGTAATGTTATGTAAATGGAATCATTCAATGTATAACCTTTTGCTATTGACTTTTTACATTCAGCATAAATCCCTTGAGATTTATTCAAGCTCAATATTTTTTTTTCTTTATTGTTGAGTAATATTCCATGGAATGGATATACCATGGTTTGTTTATCCATTACTTTATTGGAGGTCATTTTTTTTTTTGTTTTGTTTCGATTTTTTGGGACTATTTTGGCTGGGAGGATCATCCCTGTATATGTTTTTCTATGAACCGAAAGATTTCATTTCTCTGGGATAAATATCCAAGAGTACAGCTGCTGGATCACATGATAATAGCACAGTAGGTTTTATAATGAACTGTCATCCTTTTTTTAAGAGTGGCTGTACCATTTTACATTCCAAACAGCAACCTAAAGTGTTACACTTTCTCTATATTCTCAACAGCATTTTAGTTATTTTTTAAAGTTAAAGTCATCCTGGTGCATGTGCAGTGATCTTTTCATTTGTGTTTCCCTGATGGTTAACATTATTAAACACATTTTTATGTGCTCATTTGCCATCTGTGTATCCTCTGTATTGAAAATTCTATTCACACCTGTAATCCCTCTCCCCTTTTGACACTAGTAGAATCAGGCTTTAAGAAATTTGAACACAGGCACATGTTTCCAGGTGTACATAAATACATCTCCACTTTCCAATTTTTTTTTCTTGTTCTACTACTTAATGTTTTTAGACAGGGAAAAGCAACAAGAACTTCTTTAATATGACATAATGAACTTTTAAAAAATTATTTGATTACTTGAATTTCTAGCACTTCTTGCAGTAATATGTTTGTGTATCCCCTGTCTTCCCACCTACCATTAGCTGATCATTGCCTCCTAGATCCTGATGAGTTGTCTATGGTTAAATGGTGCTTTTAATCTTTGTATCAACAAAGAGCTTCTTCGTTGGTTTCTCCAAAATTATACTTTATTCCTCTCTAGTGTGTCATTACAGCCCCTTTGGCTTTTGTTTCTTCGTCATGGTATAAATGTGGGTACTCAATGCACCCCTACTTATAAAATGCTGGATGAGGATTCTTATCCTTGACATTTAGGATGATCTCTATATGTGTCCATTTTCATTCCTACTACAAAGTCATTAGTAAGCTTTATGACAGAGGGACTAATATTTCTATGTTCTATCATTCCATCCATTTTTGGTCCTGTCCCTCAGAGTACTGCAATGGAGTTCAGTCCTTGTAGCATAATATACACCATGTGAATTTTAACAGTATATTCAGCCTATAGCTGTTGTAGATGGACAACACTGCACTCCTGAACATTCCAGTCATAGATTCAATTGATATTTTCAAACAAAGTCATACAAAACTAGAGAAAATTCTACAGCCACACTATATTAAGGTTTCAGCGAATTTTTCTCCATGTCTAGCAGCTCATCAATAATCTCTAGGTTCTCCATTCTTTGGCCAATCAGAAATAAGATAGCCATCATACAGTGACTTAAAAATAAAGAAATCCCTAGCCAATTAGTTCAAACTGGCATAACTGGAAAGGTTCTTGTCATCTCTCCCTAACCAGACTCTGGTCTATTAGCTGTACTTGAGCAGACGAACTAGTCCACTAAATTACTCATTCCATTGTCTGCATTCATTTAACGAGGTCCTGTGTTGTAGTACTTTGTGGTTGAGGGCGCGGAGGCAATTCCAGCAGACAGAATGGGACGGATGGAGAGCTGCCGCACGCTCAGGCAGGTCAGCACTGAGCAGAGCAAGCACCTTCCTTGTATTGAAATCTGGGAGTGGCAATTACAGGATACACATCCTATCGCTTAAGGAGAAAACAGAATACCCGGGTTCAAACATTAACTACTTAGGTACAAAACAGAACTGTAAGTCCTTAAGGCTAAGTTCCAAACAAGATGATAGGACGAGGGAGTAATGGAGTACTCAGCAAAGTCTCTTTGTCCTCAGGATACCATAGCTCAGTGGCCTGAAACAGCTTGCAGCTAGCTTGCAGCTGCCGGTGTTAGCAAGTCCAACTTGCTTAACTGAGTCACAGGACACCTGGACAGGGGGGCGTGAAATGCCCCTACCCAGAGACTTGATTTCCACCAACAGTCCTGCTTGTTATTCTATTGTGAATACACCAGGATTGCTTGTTTATATAGTAATTTTATGTTTAATTTTTTGAGGACTCTTAATACTATTTTCCTTAGCTGCTGCACTAATTTATATCCCCACCAACACTACACTTTACTTTGTGCTGAGATTGAGTGGTTAGGGGTGCTGAAGAGATTTTCTCAATATTTTTCTTGTGTCCTCAGCTTTTGATTGTCCTTATGTATTCTCCATATAGGGACTGTTTCACCATACTTTTTTTAGTCACCTAGTGGTGAATGCTGTTGCTTATTATTCATTGATAGGTAAGCAGTATGGAGAAAGTGTTCTCTATTCTCTTAGTCCAACTTCAGTCTTAGGTTTCCTTTGTGAGCCCTATCTTCAGGGGTCAGTTCTTCAGTGTTCTTACACTTTTCCCCTATGATAGCTAGACTTGTTATGGGTGTTATATGGGTGACATATTCTAACTAATCTTCTGGCAGTAGATGTGAGAACTCACATATTTGTATCACCAGCAAATGCATATTTTTTGGCAGGAAGTCATGCCCAGTAATCTTGGGGGTAAGCAAGGTTATAGAGCTGAATGCACATGTTACTGTGTGCTATTAGTGAAAATATAAGTAGTTTCCAAGATGGTTTCAGAGTAGATATAAGCTACACTCCAGCAAACTGGATTTACAGCTACACAATAGAACAATCAGCCTGATTAACCAAATGAAGCCTAGCTGAACAGAAGTACTATAACCAAGGATTTATAGAATAAGACACATAGAGATTGGTAAGAAGGGCAGAGACACTTAAAGCGCTGGTACCCACACCCACGTGCAGTGGTTGAGAATCTGGAGGCTTATCTTGGCTTCAAAAGTCCACCATGAGGATATGGTGTCTCAACCCTATGTTGGGATCCCCATCCCAGAACACCAGAGCCAGGAAGAGGAGTCCATGTAATATCTGGCAGTGCAAATCAGCAGGAACTTTGTAAGCCTGGGAAAGAAGAGAATCTTCTAGAAACCAAGGTGCTCTCAGTAGAGGGAAGCTTACTGAGAGCATACATGTGAGGAATGACTCCCTGTGGTTTCAGGAATTGTAACCCAGGCCATGAGCCAGACTTGCCCCACGGCTTGTCTTTAAGTCTCAACAGCACACTGAAAGGCTGGGCAGGAGACAGGACTGAGGGCCATTCAGAGGGTTTCCATGGGAATTGGATTAAAAAATTTTTTACTATGCTTTGGAGCTTGCTCTGCTTTTCTTATCTCTTAGTTAACTATAAACAATCTCTAGCAAGAAATACATGAAACCATGCACCTGATGCCAATGTGGCGTCAAGATATTTAATAGACCCTGACACAGACTGGTCACTGTGCCCTCTATATTGATACTTGTAATCTGCAATTATTAACTGTAATCCAAGCGCCTAAAAGATATGGATGATTTATGAATTTTGACATTTTATCTCCCACCCACACCCTTCTCAATAAAAGGCATGAAGGATGGAGGTCTTGCGCTTTCTCCACTAGAGGGAACAGCCACTTCCCTTACTCCCTAGACAAAATACAAAGTTCTGGATAGATTTGTTCCACCGTGATCATGAAACCTCTGCTGAACAGAGTAGTTTCCAACCAAGCTGGGGCATTGGAAGCAGCTCAGCCTCATCTGGTGCACGGACGTGGGGCAGTGAAGAGAAGTGATGCCTGGAAGGGCTACGGGGCCAAGAGCCCTTCCATGGATGGGAATTTTGGCTTCTCTGTCCACGGTAAGGGTTTGCAGTCCCCAGGCTCTTTCTGGAAAAGGCTGCCTGTGTGGTTAAGCTAGGGGAGGGAGGATTTTTGTTCTTTCCACTGCTCTCTCTGGCGGGGGTTTTGGTTTCGCCTTTGTGATCTCTCAATCACTAAAGGACCATTTTTTACTTCTCTTGTTCAATAAATTGTCACAATCTTATGGGCATGGGACAAGCCCATATATGCTTATAGGGCGCTTGCCATTTGTAAAAACCCCCGTGAAAGGATAAGCTGGTACACAGACTGGATTAGAGCACTAGGCTCCCACCAGATGCAAGTCAAAGTGTGTGCAACATCAGGAACAGAGTCACAAGCACTCACTGCCTAACTTTCTGGCGTCTCCCCCCAATAGGATTTTATAAGAGCAAGAGAAGGTTTAGGTCAGAAATAGGATTTATATGGGGGCTCCGGCGGTGACCAAGCTTTGAAGATAAGAGGCACTTCCTCCTTCTGCCCCAAATTCTCAGTGTGTCTACATGAGTTGGGACCTAGCTGAGGTGTTTGGGGGCAATCCGTGAAACATGTAGGGGCCTCGCAGGGAATTCCACTCACAGTAATATAATTCTTGGCTCACCTGGGGACATGCAAAATAAGAACTGGCATTCAGCACTCTGAGCCCTTCCAGTTGTTTTATTTTATTTTTTTTCCCGTATCTCAAGGAAACTTTCCTATTTATTTATTTATTTTTTTTCAGTATTAATATTTTTTAAGTATATTTTATTGATTATATTGTTACAATAGTTCCAATTTTTTCCCCTTTGCTCCCCTCCGCCCAGCACCCCCCTTCCCCGACAATCCCCTCCCTAAGTCCATGCCCATGGCTCACCCTTTCATATATTCTTCTTTTTTTTAAAATAATTAATTAATTAGTTAAATATTTTAACAATAAAATCAGACTTAAGACCCTTTACAATCTTATAAAGGACAATGGACGAAGGTCTCGAGCTCCTCTAGCTGCTTCAAGCTGGACATGGTCGTCGTCCTACCTATCCTTGGGTCGAGAAATCCCTAATAAGAGTGGGGATGTGGAGGGGAGGGTGGCCTTCCTACAAGGGGAAGGATCGTGCAGACTCCAGGTTGGTTGGCTGTCTCTGGACAACGGCATGCTTGGTTTAACAGGCTGGCATCTTTGTTGTATTCTGGGGGCAACAGGGTTAAAGGACATCATTCAATCCGTAACCACTAGATGACAAAAGACAGGTATTAATTTTTCAATGTCCCACATTAGGGAAAAGAAGGGCTTCTTTGGAGGAAGGTATGCCAGGTACATCTCACCTGTCCAAAACCCTTTTGCCCATTATACTTAGTTTGGACTGAGGGAAATATTTTAGGTTTCCCCCCTCTCAGGCCTCTGTGCTCTTTCTGTCCAAGCCATTAGGATAGAAAAGAGAAACCAGTTTTAAAGTGAAGCCCACAGACCACCCCGTTCTTCACCAACACAACCACTCAGTTCAGCCAATCCAGTGAGTCTCAGGAGGCAGCAATGCAGACAGGATTAAGTGAGGTCTATACGTACAGACAATCACTCAGGTAATGAGATCGTAGGCTTATGCCCCTTGAAAACAGAAAACACATGTTAATTTATGTAACATAACCCACACAGAAGTTTATAGATCTGTAGGACTGTCTTATCGGAAAGACATCCAGTTTCAAGGCATTTGACATTCTTCTTGCCTGTAAATTACACATCTTTGATAATGCCACAGACATAGTTTAACTTTCAAATGAAAACAAATTTTAAATGAAAAGAAACTTTAAAGACGGTTAGCTGCATTACTTTATAGTTTACCACTGGGCATTGTGATCTTCCTTGAATCTTGATTTTTCTCCCTAAGATTACCCTCCTTGTCATTAAAGGGACTGCATTAAGTTCATTTTTAATTTATCCTGTTCATTTGCATAAACACAACAAGAGCAGCAAATGATCACTTATGATCTTTAGTTCTGCTTTACTGGAACTTACGCAAGGAACATTTAGGGTGACCTTCAGTCTGCCCTTCAGGGCACAGAAGCAGATCCACATACCTGGCATTCAGCCTTGCCTGTAAACCCCTGTCTTTTCCAGGTCCTCCTGGTTTTCCATTGTGCCTTATGGTCCCTTCTAGCCATCTTTCAGGAAAACAACCTTCGCTCCTTCCCTGGAAAGATTGCTATGGACCGCTCATCCATCCAAGGTACCAGGCATTTTATCTCGTGGACTTTTATTACCTTTGAAAGTCAGTCCCAGTTGCTCAGGGTTTTTTGGTAACAACCAAAGCCCAAGCATGTCTCCTTTAGGCATGACATTCCAGTCAAAGTCTTAGTCAAAAAAATCGTTATTAACAACTGGTCTTATTAGTTTTATGCAAAGAAACTTAGGTCATTACTTACTTCTTTAGAATGCCAAATTCTGGGGGGATCAGATAGGGAGAAAATATATACAGTGTGAAGGAAAAACCTTGTCCTTCTAATATTCACTGAACTTGCATTTCTATTCTTTATATTTTTATTTTTCCCCCCACTAAAAATTTTTCTGTTTGTTTGTTTTTCCATTACAGTTGTCTCACTTTTTTCCCCCTCTTGCTTCTCTGCACCCTGTCCCTCCCTTCTCCCACATTCAGTCCCCACCCAGTTGTCCATGTCCATGGGTCATTTATACATGCTCTTTGACTAGACCTTTCCCCTTCTTACCACTTCTCTCCCTCCCATCTCCCCCTTTGTTACTGTTAGTTTATTCCTCGTTTACATACCTCTGGTTCAATTTTGCTCATTTGTTTGTGTTGTTCATTAGTTTCCTGTAACAGGTGATAGCATAAGGTAATTTTCTTTTGTTGCCTGGCTTATTTCGCTAAGCATAATTCTCTCTAGTTCCAGTCATGTTGTTGCAAATGGTAGAAGTTCCTTCTTTCTTTCAGTACTTATTCATTGTCATTTTCCCTCTTTGTACTCGTGTTCCTCTCTGTCTCTCTCTATTTCTTCATCTTCTTAAAGCAGACCCTTTAGCATCTCTTTCAATACTGGTTTGGTGGAGATGTATTCTTTTAACCTTCTTTTGTCTTGGAAACTCCTTATTTCACCTTCCATTTTGAATGAGAGCCTTGCTGGGTAGAATATTCTTGGTTGTAGGCCTTTGTTTTTCATTTCTTGGAATATATTTTGCCATTCCCTTCTGGCTTGTAGTGTTTCTGCTGAGAAATCTGATGATAGCCTTATTGGAGCTCCCTTGTATGTTATTAGTTGTTTCTCTCTTGCTGCTTTTAGGATTCTCTCTTTGTCTTTGAATGTTGGCATTTTAATTATGATGTGTCTTGAAGTGGGCCTGTTGGGGTTCATCTTCATTGGGACCCTCTGTGCTTCCTGGTCTTGCATGATTCTTTCTCTCTTCATGTTAGGGAAGTTTTCTGTCATTAGTTTTTCAAAGAGGTTTTCTATCCCTTGCTCTTCTTCTTCTCCTTCTGGAATTCCTATGATACGGATATTATTACGTTTCATGTTGTCCTGCAGCTGTCTTAGAGCCTCTTCAGTCTTGTTCAGCCTTTTTTCATTTTGTTGCACTGTCTGTGAGTTTTTGTCTACGTTGTCCTTCAGCTCGCTGATCCGATTTTCTGCTTCCTCTAACCTGTATTTAATTCCTTCTACTGTCTTCTTCAATTCAGAGATCATATTCTTCATTTCCTCCTGGCTCTTATTGATAGCTTCCATGTCCTTTTTGATGCTTGTATAATTCTCAGTAAGTTCCTTATAGTTCTTCTGGAGTTCACTGTAGTTTTTCTGGAGTTCTTTGTAGTTTCCGCTGAGCTCATTGAGCTTCTCCATAATCCGTGCTTTCAATTCCATATCTGATAGTTGGCTCCCCTCTATTTCATTTAGCACTCTTTCTGGGGCCTCTACCTTTCCTTTCGTTGGGGGGTTGTTTCTCTGTCTCCCCATTTTTGTGACTTCTATTGTTTGTTGGTGCTTCTTAGAATGATCTGCACTTCCTGGATCTGCCCCTGGTGGCGTCAGATCCTGTACCAGTCTGGACCTAGGCAGCCTGTTGGAGACTTCCAGGGATCTACTGCCTTTGTCTGGCTTCTTAGTTGTTAATCTATTCAATCTGTGATTAGCTGTCAGGCTTAAGGACTGTGGGTGTGGCAGCTTAATTCCTGTAGGCAGGGCCTTTGCTTCCCCTCAGGCTGATGCCACTTGGCTGGGAATGGTCTGCCTGCAGTACTGGGGATGAGTCAGCACTGGGACCTGGTAGGCTGCTCCCTCAGTTCTCCCCTCAAAGCCACCAGGCCAAACTCTCCCCAAGCATCTCCAGTCCTCTCTGCCTTTTCCTCCGCTTGAGCCCAGGGTAAGTGGTGGCCAAAATATTTTTGTATGTGATCCACTTAAGAGCTCTTTTTCTCCAGCTGTTTCTCTCCGGCTAGCAAGAAACCCTGTGGCTTTTCGCTTTTCTCAGCTGGATACTATTTTACTTTCCACTCTGTTGCTGTAGGCTGGGAAGCCCAGCTGGGGGTTTAGACCCTGCCCTTCTCAGGGGGAATCCCCGGCTGCTGAGCTGTTTCTCAGCCCCTTCAGCTGCCACCCGTGTGAGCCCAGCCAGCCCTTCCGCGTCTCCACACTCCCTACCGGTCACATTGTGATGTAGTGGCCTTTTCTGTCTCTCCGTGGTTATAAGACTTCTCTCCAGCTGGTGTTCGGTTGGTTATTCCAGATGATTTCTCCAAAATTACGTTGTAAATCCAGACTAGTTCTGGGAGGAAGTTAGTATAGCTTCCACTTACTCCTCCGCCATCTTGTTTCTTTCCTCCCTTCCAGTTGTTTTAAATGACTGGGAAAGAATGCGAGGCATGTAAGAGAGGTAGAGATAACCAAAGGGTGACACCCTTGGGAGCCCTCCTCACAGGAAGCACACACCAACCCACTACACCAATTAATCCCTAGTTTAGAATTAAGGAAATTACTGGTCTACTTTATTATTTTTTTAAGTATATTTTATTGATAATGTTGTTACGGTAGTTCCAATTTTTTTCCCCTTTGCTCTCCTCTGCCCAGTAACCCCCTTCCCTCCAGTAATTCCACCCACCTTAGTTCATATCCATGGGCCCTGCATATACGTTCTTTGGCTTCACCCTTTCCTATACTATTCTTAACATACCCCTGTCTATTTTGTACTAACCGATTATGCTTCTTAGTCCCTGCACCATTTCCCCAATTTTTCCCCTCCCCCCTCCCAGCTGATAACCCTCTAAATGATCCCCATACCTATGATTCTGTTCCTATTCTGGTTTGCTTAGTTGTATTTTCTTTTTCTTTTTTAGATTCAGTTGTTTATAGTTGTGAGTTTGTTGTGATTTTAGTGTTCATAGTTTTGATCTTCTTTTTTTTAAGTAACTCCATTTGACATTTCATAATAATAAGAAGTTGGTGATAATGAACTTCTTTATCTTCACCTTGTCTGGGAAGTTCTTCATCTACCCTTCCATCCCAAATAATAGCTTTTCTGGATAGAGTAATCTTGGTTGTAGGTTGCTTTTTATCACATTGAATACTGCTTGCCAGATCCTTCTTGCCTGCAAAGTGTCCTCTGAGAAACCAGCTGATAGTCCAAAAGGCACCTCGCTGTAGGGAACACTCCACCTCTCTCTTGCTGCCCCCAGGACTCTGTATTTATCTTTCAACTTTGGTACCTCAATTATCATACATCCTAGTGTGGTCCCCTCTGGGTCCAGCTCGCTTGGGACTCTCCGTGCTTCCCAGACCTGTCCATCTCCTTCGCCAAATTTGAGAAGCTTTCCTCATTTTTTTCAATTATTGCTTCCTCATTCTGTACTAGTTGACTACTTTTTCTTCCTATGTTCCAAATCATTGATTTGAACCCTGGTTTCCTTCACTCCACAATTGGTTTTGTGTGGATTTTTTTTCATTTGACTTAGCATAGCCTTCACTTCTTCTCTTATGCATTTGCTGTACTCAAGCATATCAATCAAGCCTGTGAGCATCTTTTTCGAATTCTGCGTCTGTTAGGTTCTCTATCTCTTCATCTGTTAGGTTGGCTATCTCCTCATCCCTTAGTTCTCCCACTGGAACCTTGATACATTTCCCCTTTTGGGCCATACTTCTCTGTCTCCTCATTCTGACAGGCTCCTGTGTTTGTTTGCCTCCATGTCCCAGGTAGAGCTGACGCTCCTGTTATGTTGTAAGGGCCAGAGCCTTAGGGATTCATCAGTACAGGGTGACCTGTTTCACCACGTTGTGGTGCTGTATGTGGGGGAGGGGTCCAAGAGAAAACAATGCTGCCTTCCCAGTACTCACACCTTTTCCAGGCACTTCTCACACTTCCGCACTGGACAGGAACCCCCCTAGTTGCTGCTCTGGCCATCATTTCCAGAGTGGGTTGGTGTGCTGACATTCTAGGACTGTGCGGGCCCTTTAAATAAGCAGACTCTGCTGAGACCAGCAGTTTCTGCCTCTACCCCAACCCCCATTGGTTTGCACAGTCAGAGACAATGAGGCTTCATTTTCCCCGGTCCTGAAACCATGGGCTGCAAGGTCTGGTGAGGAGCTTAAACGCTCCCCAGGTGTCCCTCCTGACTTTTTAAAACATGTGACTGTGCTTTATGCCAGCCTGCTGCTGCTGCCACTGCTGCCATAGCAGTTGCCACCACCACAATGCATCCTCTCCACCCCAGCTCCGCCCCTCCTGCCTATCTGGATAAGTATTTCTTCTTTATATCTTTGTTTGCTCGACTTCCATGCAGTTTTATTTTCTGGAACTTCTGGTTGTTTCTAGTGGTGAGGTAGTTGTATTCCTTTTTAGTTGTGGACAGAGATGCAGCATGTCCGTCTATGCCTCCATCTTGGCTGGAAGTCTCTTGCCTTTACTGGTCCACTTTAAATGGGAGGCAGGGGAAAGGGGCGAAATGAAAACTGACAAAAAACGACCCACTACCCATGAAAGAATTAGATCAGAGTTATCCAAAGAACAAAAACTTTACTTAAAGTTACTGCAACAACTAATAAAAGGAACTGGACGCCAGATAAAGGAACGGCATCTGATTAATTTACTGCAGTCTCAAAAAACAAAGGGAAAGTAAAGATAATAACTCAGGCTTAAAATGTGCTGGAGCTGTGATAGGAATAGGAAAGGGGAAAGAAGAGGGAAATATGTGGAATTCTGACAAACAATCGACTCTGCAGACACCTTCCCTCTGGGATCCTGGAAAGCCACAATGTCTCTTGCTGCCTCAGCCGGCTGACACAGGCCCACTGGCTGACACAGGTTTACCTACTCTTGCCTGACCCAAACCTTGACAGAAAAACTGTAAAAATGTTTTTCCTATAGTTGACTAAAAGCTAAGGTTCTGTTTGGTAAAATAATTATATATCATGGTATATTACTCAAATATTCAACTGATATTCAAAAATTCATGACTAAATGCTAAGAACTGAATTTTTGTCAGCCTATATTAATATTATATCTTTTATTATCACTTTAAGTAAATTGTTAAATATCACTGCATAATATATATTCCTTAGTTGAAAAAACTTACAAGAGTTAAAACTTAAAAGACTTCCTTGGGGTATTTCAAAGGGCCCTTAAAATATCTCAAGAATTTATCATTTTTTTTCTTACCAAAAAGAAAAAAACTCTAGACAAATCAGGCTTAATACATTTTGAAATACTTGGAAAACTTTGTCAAGTAAGATAATTTTACAGAAAAACTAAAAAACAATTGGTTAATTCCTTTGCTCATTTACAGTAATCTATAGCCCAGGAAGTCGTACAAGAAACTGCTAAGAAGATACAACAATATGAGACTTGGCAACCTCAAGTGCTCCAAATTAATCCTCCAAAGCCTTTAACTCTCAATCATCTCCAACAATTGTTAGGCATTATCAACTGCCTAATGCCTAGCCTCAATATAAATACCTACCAACTTATTAATCTTTTCAACACTCTTAACTCAAGTTTATTTACAACTTTTTAGTCAATCCTTGAATTTCCAATATGCTATTGCTGATTATGTTGAAAAACTGAAGATTAATCTTCCTTCAGATAAACATTTATAGAATATTCCTCAATTAAATTTACATGTTAAAAAAAATTAGTCCTACCCCAATATCTGAGGCAAAAGCTATTTTTATAAATAAATCAGAAAAAAAAACTATAAAAGCAACCATTATATAAAGGAAAGGACAAAGTTAAAAAGATTGTGTAACTCACAACCACACATCCACCCAGACAGCTGAAATCTCTGGAGCTTTTATAGCCCTCCAACAATAGCCACATAAACCCTTAAATCTAGTCTTTGATTCTGGCTGTACGGTGTATACTATACTCCACACAGATGAGGCTTTACTTAAAGTGTCTATAGACCCCCTGTTGCTTAGTTTATTCCTAACTTTACAAAGTTTGATTAATAGGAGGACATATTCCATATTTGTCACTCATATTCACTCTCATTTATGTCTCCTAGCCCTATGGCAAGACAACGAATGTGCTGACGGCATAGTCAGTGTATTAACTACCTCCCAAAAGGCACTTGCCTCTCATTAATTTTACCATCAAAATTTTCAAACACTTCTGAAAGACATTGGCATTCCCTGTTCTCAAGTTAAGCAAGTTATCTGGGAATGCACAAATTGCCAGGTGCTAAGTGCAGTGCCTCCCAGTAGTAAAACCAAACCTCAAGGATTGGTCCCCCAAGTAATTTAGAAAACAAATGTCACTCATTAACTCCCTTTAAAAAATTTAAATACCTCCATATATCAATATATACTTACTTTGAGGTATTGCATGCCTCCTCTTTTGCAACAAAATCAGCCAAGCATATTCAAGCATATTGGCTCAAGGCATTTAATTTTTGGGGCTGACCACAGCAAATAAAAACTGATAATAAGCCAGGCTACATAGCCCATCACACCTTTAAAAATCTTCTTAAAAAACAAAAAAGGAGGAGTATGGAGTCCTCCCAAAAGGGTATAACTAATTTAGAAACCTAATTAGACTTCATTTTTTTAAAAAGTTATTATGTTTCATATAGAATGTTGGGTCAAAAGAATTATATATGTTGCAGAAAATCTGAATAAGTCTTAGATAGTCTATGCAAGTTGAAGAAGGATTCTGTAGGGAAAAGAAAGGAAAAAAATAAAGTGAGGGAAAAGGAAAGAAAAAGAAGAAATTAAGAAGGTGATAAAAGGGACTTCCATCAGAGATGGAGGTCTAGAAAGACACGCTGTGTCTCCCCCCACAACAAAGAAGAAATACAACTACCTCAAAACTAGAGACAACAAGAAGTTCCAGAAAATTGAGATAAATGGAAGTTGAACAAAGATATAAAGAAGAAATACTCATTCAGACAGGTAGGAGGGGTGGAGCCAGGGTGGAGAGGATGTGGTGTGGTGGTGGCAGCAGTGGTAGTGGCGGGAGCGAGCTAGCAGAAAGAGAAGTAAAACATTTAAAAAGTCAAGAGGGACACCTGAGGAGTGCTCCCAGCACCAGACCAGACCGCACAGCTCATGGTCCCAGCACAGCAGAAAATCAAGCCTCATTGCTTCTGACTGTGCAAACCAGTGAGGATTGGGGTGGAGGAAGATACTGCCACTGTCTCAGCAGAGTCCATATGTTTAAAGGGTTGCACAGTCCTAGAACTTCTACAGACCCACCCATCCTGGGAACAACAGCCAGGGCAACATCAAGAGAGGCACCAGCCCCATATGAAAGTGAAAGAGGTGCCTGGAAAAGAAGCGAGTGCTGAGAAAGCAGCATTGTGCCCTCTCAGACACCTCCACAACATACAGTGCCACAACGTGGTGAAACGGGTTGCCCTGTACTGATGAATACCTAAGGATCCGCCCCTATAACAGGTACAAGAGCTCTACCTAAGACACAGGAGCCTGTCAAGTTGAAGAGACAGAAAAGTATAGCCCAAAAGAGGGGAAGAATCAAGGTTCCAGTGGGAGAACAAAGCAACGAGGAGATAGCCAACCTAACAAATGCAGAGTTCAAAACACTGGTGATGAAGATGCTCACAGACCTGACAGATATCATTAAGTATGACAAATGCATAAGGGAAGAAGTGAAAGCTATGGTGAATGAAACAAAAGAAAATCCACACAAAACAGGTGGTGAAGGGAAGGAAACCGGTGTTCAAATCAATGATGAGGAACATGAGGAAGAATAAAACAGTCAACCAATACAGAATGAGGAAAAAAGAATTGAAAAAAAAATGAGGAAGGACCTAGGAACCTCTAGCACAAGTTAAAACATGCAAACATCTGAAGCATAGGGGTGACAGAAGGAGAAGAGGAAGAGAAAGAAATTGAAAGCTTAAATGAAAAAATAATGAAGAAAAACTCCCCAAATTTGGTGAAGGAAATATACGTACAAGTCCAGGAAGCACAGAGAGTCCCAAACAAGCTAGACCCAAAGAGGACCACACCAAGACACATCATAATTAATATGACAAAAGTAAAAGATAAAGAGAATCTTAAAAGCAGCAAGAGAAAAGCAGAGAGCTACTACAAATGGGTGCCTAGAAGACTTCCAGCTGATTTATCAAAAGAGACTTTGCAGGCAGGAAGGGACTGGCAAGAATTATTCAAGGTGATGAAAAGCAAGGACTTACAACCAAGATTACTCTATGCAGCATAACTTTTATTTAGAGTGGAAGGGCAGATGAAGTGCTTTCTAGACAAGGTAAAGCTTAAGGAACTCACAATCACCAAACTATTATTTTATGAAATGTCAAAGGGATTTACTTTAAAAAAAGAAGATAAAAATTATGAACATTAAAATGACAACAAGCTCACAACTATCAACAACTGAATCTGAAAAATAGAAACAAATTCCAGAGGAGAAGAAGATGGCAGAAGAGCGAGGGGACACTGCGCTTTCTCCTTCCTGAGATCTGTCTGTAGTTTGGACTAATTGCAGACAAAACATCTCAGTTAAAATCTGGATACTGGCAGGAGTTGAAGCTTGGCACTGCTGGATCAGAGAAGACCGTCTGGGAGCAACCTGTTTGGTGAGGAGAGCAGAAGAGAAAGGGATGAGATGGGATTTCTGATTGGGCTGGCTTCCTGAGCTGCAGCTGGCAGTACACAAAGACTTTTCAGTGACCCAAGGTTTTCTCAGAGAGGAATCGGGAGCAGAGCAGAACTCTGCCCACTGGCAGAGCCAGGAGTGGGCCCGGTGGCATCTGGCACTGAGAGGCAAGAAACAGTGTACTACTGTGTGTTTATGAATGTGTTTTTTCTTTTCCTTTTTCTCTTTTGTTTTTTGTGGAGAGGGGAGGAGAGGCTAGGGGTGGGACAATATTCTTCAGGATCACAGGCTCAGAAGTACACTCACCCACTCCCCAATCCTCCTACTGGGTCACACGAGTGCACACACGGAGGTGCCCGTCTGCCCACCCACAAGCGCAACCAACTCGCAGGCCATGGCGCCCAGGCACCCCTCGGGTCCACCCCAATGGGTGCAAAGTCAACTAGCCAGGTGTGCCCCAGTGGGAGTGAGGCTAGTGCACTGGCCACTACACACAGGCACCCCTGACCTGCCCGAATAAGCGCCAAAGAAACGCGCCAGCCGCCGCACACGGGAACCACCCAGGCATGCCCAAGCAGGCACAGAACCAGTGGGCTGTCCACCGCGCATAGGTGCCCACCACTGCCTCACACAGGGGCCCGTGGCCCTGACCCAACTGGCACAAAACCAACTTGCCAGCCAGCACACATGAGCACCGAACCAGCGCCTGGCTTTCAGGAGGGAATGCACTCACCTTTGACTGAGGCCAAAGGACAGTGAAATGAACAAGAGGCACTTTGTAATAAGTTTTCGGTGCTGGCTCTTGAGAAAGAGCTGAGAGAGCAGTGAACTAGGTCCCAGTACAGAGGCATCCAAAGTGCTACAGGAGAAATCACTTAAGCAGACTGATCCCCTCCAACTGGTGTGAAATGGAGATAGCAGCTCAACAACTGTATACAAGAAGAATAAACAATAAAGGCAGAAAATAAGAACAGATCAATCTAAGAAGTAGAAACAAAAGCAGTGCCCAAAATGGGGAGGTGGAATAAAACCCCACCAAACAGAAACAACACTCCGCCAAAAAGAAAGGAGGAATTTCCAGGAGGAGGTATAGATAACATACAAGTAAGCAGGCTATAAGACATGGGATTCAAAACAATAGAAATGAGGAAACTCAATGAACTCGAAAAACTCAAAGAAAACTATAACAAACTCCAGGGGAACTATAAAGAATTCCAGGGAAGATACAAGGAACTTACTGAGAACTATACTGTCATAAAAAATGACATAGAAAATATCAATAAAAACCAGGACGAAATGAAGAATACAATTTCTTGATGGAAGAACACAGTAAAAATCAATTAAAAGCAGGCTAAATGAAGCAGAAGATCAGACCAGTGAGTTAGAGGACAACGTAGAAAAAAATTCCTAAACAATGCAACAAAATGTAAAAACACTGTAAAAGAGTGAAGAGGGTTTAAGAGAACTGCAGGACAATATGAGACAAAACAACATTAGGATCATAGGGATAAAGGAAATAGAAGGAAAGGAGTAAAGGATAGAAAACCTGATCTAAAAAATAATGACAGAAAATGTCCTGAACCTGAGGAGAGAAAAAGTCTCACAATTGAAGGAAGCACAGAGGGTCTCAAGAAGATGAACCCCAAAAGGCCTACTCCAATGCAAACAATAGTTGAAATGGCAACATTCATAGACAAAGAGAGAATCCTAAAAGCAGCAAAAGAAAAACAACAAATAACATACAAGGGAGCTCCAATAAGGCTATCAACTAATTTCTCAACAGAAACCCTATAAGCCAGAAGGGAATGACAAAAAATAGTTGAAACAATGAAAAACAAAGGCCTACAACAAAGACTACTCTACCCAGCAAGGCTTTCTTTCAAAATGGAAGGTGAAATAAGGAGTGTCCCAGACAAAGCAAGACTAAAAGAATACATTTCCATCAAACCAGCATTGCAAGAGATGCTAATGGAAATACTGTTAGAAAAAGAAGAAAAAGAGAGAGGGAAAGGAACACTTGAACAAAGGGAAATGAATAAATACATGTCAATAATAACCTTAAATGTAAATGGATTAAATGCTCCAACCAAAAGACATAGGGTAGCAAAATGGATACAAAAACATGACCCATATATATGCTGTCTACAAGAGAACATGAAAACAAAATATTTACACAGACTGAAAGTGAAAGGATGGAAAAAATATTCCAAGCAAATGGACATGAAAAAAAAAAAAAAAGCAGGTGTAAGCATACTTATATAAGACAGAACAGATTCCACAGCAAAACCATAAAAAGAGACAGAGAAGTACATTTTATAATACTTAAGAGAACAATCCATCAAGAAGATATAACCCTGGTAAACGTATATTCACCCAACATAGGTGCACCAAAATATTTAAGGAAAATATTGGAAGACTACAAAAAATATATCAACAGAAACACACTCATAGTAGGGGACATTAATACCCCATTGTCAAAAAAAGACAGATCTTTGAAGAAAAGAAACACCAAGGATATTGAGACATTGAACAACACTCCAGACAAAATGAGCTTAGTTTAAATGTATAGAACTTTTAACCCCAAAGAAGCAAGATATACATTCTTTTCGAATGCACATGGTACATTTTTAAGGATACACCACATGAGAGGACACAAAACAAACCTCAACTAATTCAAGAAAATTAAAATTATATCAAGCATTTCCTCATATCACAATGCCTCGAAACTAGAAATCAACCTCAAGGATAAAACTCATAAACATTCAAACTCATGGAGAATGAATAATATAATATTAATTAATGAATAGATCAATAATGATATCAAGGAAGAAATTATTAACTTTCTCGACACAAAAGATAATGAGCACACGCCAGTCCAAAACTTATGGGGCACAGCAAAAGCAGTCTTGAGAGGAAAGTTCATAGAAATGCAGGCCTACATGAAAAGGATAAAATAATCTCAAATAAAAAATCTAACACTGCAGCTACAAGAACTAGAAAAACAACAACAAACAAAACCAAGAACGAGTCCAAGGAAGTAAATCATCAAGATCAGAGCAGAATTAAATAAAACATAATAATAAAAACAAACAAAATCGACAAGTCTTTAGCCTGGCCCATCAAGAAAAAAAGAGAGAGGACCCAAATAAACAGAATCAGAAATGAGAGAGGAGAAATCACAACCAATATAACAGAAATACAAAGGATTGTAAGAAATTACTAAAAACAACTATGTGCCAAGAGACTTGACAATCTAGATGAAATTGACAAATTTCTAGAAGCATATAATCTTCCAAAACAAAATCTAAAAGAAACAGAAAGCCTGAACAGACCGAAAACAAAGAGTGAAATTGAAACAGTAATAAAAAACTCCCAGCACACAAAAGCCTTGGATGAGATGGCTTCACAGGTGAATTTTACAAAATATTTAAGGAAGAACTAACACCTACGCTTCTAAAACTATTCCAAAAAATTCAAGAAGATGGAAGACTTGCAAACTCTCTCTATGTAGCCAGTATTACCCTAATATCAAAACCAGGTCAAGACACAACAAAGAAAGAAAACTACAGGTCACTGTCACTGATCAACATAAATGCTAAAATATTCAACACAATATTGACAAACAGGATCCAGCAATACATCGAAAAGATCATACACCACGATCAAGTGTGATTCATCCCAGGGATGCAAGGGTGGTTTAATATTCGCAAATCAATAAATGTAATACACCACATTAAGAAAATGAAACACAAAAACCACATGATCATGTCAATAGATGCTGGAAAGGCATTTGATAAAGTACAACACCCATTTATGATAAAAACACTCAGCAAACTAGGAGTAGAAGGAGCATACCTAAACATAATAAATTCAATATATGAGAAACCTGAAGCCAACATCATACTCAATTAACAAAAACTGAAAGCATTCTCCCTGAGATCATGAACCATACAAAATGTCCACTCTTTCCACTCCTATTGAATATAGTATTGCAAGTTCTAGCCACAGCAATCAGACAACAAAAAGAAATTAAAGGAAAAGAAGAAGTAAAACTGTCACTGTTTGCATATGACTTGATAGTATACATAGAAAACCCTTAGACTCACGAAAAAAAACTTCTCAACCTAATAAGTGAATTTGCCAAAATAGTAGGGTACAAAGTCAATATTCAGAAATTAAAGGCATTTCTCTACACCAACAATGAAATACCAGAGATAGAGAAAAAATCCCATTTACTATAGCAACAAGAAAAATAAAGTACTTAGGAATAAATTTAACCAAAGATGTAAAAGACCTATACGCAGAAAACTACATAATTCTGAAGAAATAAATTAAGAAAAATAAAAATAAATGGAAGCAAATACCGTGTTCAATAATGGGAAGAATCAACATCGTTAAAATGTCCATAGTACCCAAAGCAATTTAGAGATTCAATGGAATCCCTATTAAAATATCAACGATGTATTTCACAGACCTAGAAAAAAACTACTTCAAAAATTTATATGGAACCTAAAAAGACCCTGAATAGCCACACCAGTCTTAAGACAGAATAATACAATAGGAGGAATCACAACACCTGACATCGCTATACTAAAAAGCTACTGTAATCAAAACACCCTGGTACTGATATAAGAACAGACATATAGATCAATGGAACAGAATAGTGAGCTCAGAAATAAACCCAGGCCTCTATGGCCAACTAATATTTGATAAAGGGGGAAGGAACTTAAACTGGAATGAGGAGAGTCTCATCAACCAATAACTCTGGGAGAACTTGACAGGGACATGCAAAAAAAATGAAATGAGACTACTAGCTTATGCCACACACCAGAATAAACGCAAGATGGATCAAAGACTTAATTGTAAGACGTGACACCATAAAAATACTAGAAGAAAAAAAAAGCAGGAGAATTTCAGATATCTCACATGACAATATTTTCACTGATACATTTCCTAAGGCAAGGGAAATAAAGGAAAAAAAATAAACAAATGGAACTACATCAAACTATACAGTTTCTGTTCAACAAGAGAAAACATCTGTAAGATGAAAAGGGAACTAACTATATGGGAAAACATATTTGCCAATGATACATTAGATAAGGGATTGATCTTCAAAATATATAAAGAACCTACATATCTCAATACAAAGAAGACAGACAGCCCAATTAAAAAATGGGCAAAGGACCTGAAGAAGCACTTCTCCAAGGAGGATGTACAGAAGGTCCATAGGCATATGAAAGAATGCTCCACATTACTAACGATCAGAGACAGGCAAATAAAAAACACACTGAGATACCAATTTACACCAGTCAGAATGGCCATCATCAACAAATCTATAAACAAGTGCTGGAGAGGATATGGAGAAACAGGAACCCTAGTGTGATGTTTTTAGGAATGCAGACTGGTGCAGCCACTATGGAAAACAATATAGAATTTTCTCAGAAAAACTAAAAATGGAACTGCCTTTTGTTTGTTTTTTATTTATTTGTTTATTTATTATTTATTTTTTATTTTATTTTTTGGTTTTTCACTTACAGTTGTCCCATTTTTCCCCCATTGCTACCCCCCACCTAGCCAATACCTTTTCCCGCAATCATATTCCTCCCCATTGTCCATGTCCATGAGTCATTTATACACGTTCTTTGACTAAACCCTTCCCTTACTTATCCCCCTTCTCTCCCTCCCCCCTCCCTCCTATTGACTGCTATTCTGCTCTTTGTTCTACTTAGTTCTTTTGTTTCTGTTGTTCTTTAGTTTCCTGTATGAGGTGATAACATATGGTATTTTTCTTTTTTTGCCTGGCTTATTACACTAAGCATAATTGTCTCTAGTTCCATCCATGTTGTCGCAAATGGCAGGAGTTCCTTCTTTCTTTCTGCTACATAGTATTCCATTGTGTAAATGTACCACAGTTTTTTGATCCACTCATCTACAGATGGCCACTTAAGCTGTTTCCAGTATGTAGCTATTATAAACAGTGCTGCTATGAACATACAGGTGCATAAGTTCTTTTGAATTAGGGTTTTAGAATTTTTCGGGTATAATCCTAGCAGTGGAATCCCTGGTACAAAAGGCAGTTCCATTTTTAGTTTTTTGAGATAATTCAATACTGTTTTCCATAGTGGCTGCACCAGTCTGCATTCCCACCAACAGTGCAGTAGGGTTCCTGTTTCTCCACATCCTCGCCAGCATTTGTTGTTTGTTGATTTGTTGATGAAAGTGGTATCTCATTGTGGTTTTTATTTGCACCTCTCTGATGTCTAGTGATGTTGAGCATTTTTTCATGTGTCTATGGACCTTCTGTATGTCCTCTTCGGAGAAGTGTTTGTTCAGGTCCTTTGCCCATTTTTTAATTAGGCTGTTTGTTTTCTTGATGTTGAGTCGTATAAGCTCTTTATATATTTTGGAGATCAGTGTCCTGACTGTGATACTACTGGCAAATATGTTTTCCCATATGGTTGGTTTTCTTTTCATCTTACTGATGTTTTCTTTTGCTGAGTACAAACATTTCAGTTTGGTGCAATCCCATTTGTTTATTTTTTCATTTATTTCTCTTGCCTTAGGAAATGTATCCGTGAAGATATTGTTACATGAGATATCTGATATTTTTCTGCTTATGTTTTCCTCTAGGACTTTTATGGTGTCACGGCTTACATTTAAGTCTTTAATCCATCTTGAGGTTATTATCATGTGTGGTTTAAATTGGTGGTCTAGTTTCATTTTTTTGTACGTCCCTGTCCAGTTCTCCCAGCACCATTTGTTAGAGGGTCTTCTCACTCCATTTTATGTTCCTTCCTCTTTTATCAAAAATTAGTTGACCATAGAGGCCTGGGTTTATTTCTGGGCTCTCTATTCTGTTCCACTGATCTATATTTCTGTTCTTATGCCAGTACCAGATGTTTTGATCACAGTGGCTTTGTAGTATTGTTCGATGTCTGGTATCGTGATTCCTCCTGCTATGTTCTTCTGTTTCAAGATTGCTTTTGCTATTCGGGGTCTATTTTGGTTCCATATGAATTTTTGGAGTATTTGTTCTAGGTCAGTGAAATATGTCATTGGTATTTTAATAGAGATTGCATTGAATCTGTAAATTGCTTTGGGTAGTATGGCCATTTTGATGATGTTGATTCTTCTCATCCAAGAACATGGTATTTGCTTCCATTTATTTGTATCTTCCTTAATTTCTTTCTTCAATGTTGCATAATTTTCTGTGTACAGATCTTTTATCTCTTTGGTAAAGTTTATTCCTAGGTATTTTATTTTTCTGGTTGCTATAGTAAATGGTATTTTCTTTTTTTGTCTCTGTCTCTGAGATTTTATTGTTGGTGTACAGAAATGGTTTAGATTTCTGTATATTTATTTTGTACCCTACTATTTCGCCAAATTCACTTATTATATCGAGTGGTCTTTTAGTGGAGTTTATAGGGTTTTCTAGGTATATGATCATGTCATCTGCAAATAGTGATAGTTTTACTATTTTTTTCCCAATTTGGATGCCATTTATTTTTTTGTCTTGTCTGATTGCTGTGGCTTAGGACTTCCAACGCTATGCTGAATAGAAGTGGGGAGAGTGGATAGCCTTGTCTAGTTCCTGATTTCAGGGGGAATGCTTTCAGTTTTTGTCCATTGAGTGTGATGTTGGCTTCAGGCTTCTCATATATAGCCCTAATGATGTTAAGGTATGCTCCCTCTATTCCCATTTTGCTGAGTATTTTCATCATAAATAGGTGTTGTACTTTATCAAATGCTTTTTCTGCGTCTATAGATATGATCATGTTATTTTTGTCTTTCATTTTGTTTAGGTGATGTATTTTATTGATTGATTTGGCAATATTAAACCATCCTTGCATCCCTGGGATGAATCCCACTTGATCGTCGTGTATGATTTTTTTTAATGTATTGCTGAATCCTGTTTGCCAAAATTTTATTGAGTATTTTAGCATCTATGTTCTTCAGTGATATTGGCCTGTAGTTTTCTTTCTTTGTTGTGTCTTGACCTGGTTTGGGGATTAGAATAATACTGGCTTCATAGAAAGAGTTTGGGATTTTCCCCTCTTGTTCGATTTTTTGGAACAGTTTGAGGATGATAGGAGTTAGTTCTTCCCTGAATGTTTTGTAGAATTCGCCTGTGAAGCCATCCGGTCCAAGGCTTTTGTGTGCAGGGAGATTTTTGATTACTGTTTCAATTTCCTTCTTTGTTATTGGTCTGTTGAGATTATGTACTTCTTCTTGATTCAGTTTCAGAAAGTTATGTGTTTCTAAAAATCTGTCCATTTCTTCTAGGTTATCAAATTTTTTGCCATATAGTTGTTTGTAGTAATTTCTTATAATTGTTTGTATTTCTGAGGTATCAGACGTGATTTCTCCTCTTTCATTTCTGATGTTGTGTATTTGGGTCTCTCTCTTTTTTTCTTATGAGCCTGGCTAGAGGCTTGTCAATTTTGTTTATTTTTTCAAAGAATCAGCTCCTAGTTTTGTTGATTTTTTGGATTATTTGTTTAGTTTCTATGTCGTTTAATTCTGCTTTGATCTTGATTATTTCCTTCTTTATGACCTAGGCTTTTTTTGATGTTGTTGTTCTAGTTCTTGTAGTTTTAGGATTAGATTTTTTACTTGAGATTCTTCTAGTCTTTTCAGATATGCCTCTATTGCTATTAACTTTCCTCTTAGGACTGCTTTTGCTGTGTCCCATAGGTTTTAGAGTGTTTTGTGTTCATTGTCATTAGTTTCTAGAAATTTCTTGATTTCCTCTTTGATGTCATTGTTAACGCATTCATTATTTAAGAGCGTGTTATTCATTCTCCATGAGTTTGGGTGTCTTTGATTTTTTACCCTGAGGTTGATTTTTAGTTTCAAGGCATTGTGGTCTGAAAAAATGATTGATATGATTTCAATTTTTTTGAATTTGTTGAGGCTTGTTTTGTGTCCTACCATGTGGTCTATCTTTGAAAATGTTCCATGTGCCTTTCAAAAGAATGTATATTTTGCTTCTTTGGCGTGAAAAGTTCTATATATATCATTTAAGTCCATGTGGTTTAGTGTGTTGTTCAATGGCTTTATATCCGTGGTGTTCCTTTGTTTTCATGACCTGTCTATTGCTGATAATGGAGTGTTGAAGTCTCCTACTATGAGTGTGTTGTTGTTAATATCCTTCTTGTGGTCTTCTAGTATTTGCTTTATGTATTTGGGTGCTCCTACGTTGGGTGCATATATGTTTAGCAGTGTTATATCTTCTTGATAAATTGTTCCTTTAAGTATTATAAAATGTCCCTCTTTGTCTCTTTTTATTGCCCTTGCTTAGAAATCCATTTTGTCTGATATGAGGACTGCTACCTCAACTTTTTTTTCAGGTCCATTTGCTTGGAATATATTTTTATATCTCTTTACTTTCACTCTATGTAAATCTTTTGTTTTGAGGTGTGTTACTTGTAGACAGCAAATATGTGGGTCATGTTTTATTATTCATTCCCTTACCCTATGTCTTTTAATTGGAGCATTTAATCCATTTACATTTAAGCTTATTATTGACATGTATTTATTCATTTCCCTTTGTATCTCTGTTCCTCTACTCTTTTTTTGTTTTTTCTCTTCCTTTTTCTTAGAATATTCCCTTTAGCATCTCTTGCAATGCTGGTTTTGCGGAGATGTATTCTTTTAGTCTTCTTTTGTCTGAGGAACTCCTTATTTCACCTTCCATTTTGAATGGGATCCTTGCTGGATAGAGTATTCTTGGTTGTAGGCCTTTGTTTTTCATTGCTTGAAATATTTTTGACCATTCCCTTCTGGCTTGTAATGTTTCTGTTGAGAAATCGGTCGATAGCCTTATTGGAGCTCCCTTGTAAGTTATTTGTTGTTTTTCTCTTGCTGCTTTGAGGATTCTCTCTTTGTCTTGGAATGTTGCCATTTTAACTATGATGTGCCTTGGAGTGGGTTTTTGGGGGTTCCTCTTTATTAGAACTCTCTGTGCTTCTTGGACTTGCAGAACTTTTTCTCTCATTAGTTTGGGAAAATATTCTGTCACTGTTTCTCCTATCAGTTTTTCAATTCCATGCTACTTTTCTTTTCGCTCTCTTATTCCTATGATCCTGATATTGTTTTTTTTAATGCTATCCTGTAATTCCCTTACATCTTGTTCATATCTTTTCATCTTTTTTCATTTTGCTGTATCTTTTGAGAATTATTTCCTACATTATCCTCTAACTCACTAATGCAATCCTCTGTTTCATTTAGTCTGCTTTTGGCTGATTCTACTGTGTTTTTCAATTCAGCGATTGCATTCTTCATTTCTTCCTGGTTCTTGTTGATAGTTTCTATGTCTTTCTTATGCTGGTGCAGTTCTCTGCAAGTTCCCTGTAATTTTCTTGGAGATGCTGGTAACTTTATTGGAGGTTGTCATAGTTGTTTTTGAGATTTTCGAGCATATTCAGCTTCTTTCCACCATTGTTTTGAATTCCATGTCTGACATTTGGTCTATGTGTATTCCATCTACCTCTCTTTCTGGGGATTCCTCTTTTCTTTTCATTGAGAGGTTGTTTCTGCATCTTACCATGTTGGATTCTTCTTGTTTGTTTTTGTTATTTGGATTTGTCTGCTTTGCCTTCCCACCTTTGTGGTATGAGATTCTTTTTCGTAGATTTGGGGGTTTCAGTGGTGCAGTCTCTTTGATCTCCTGAGCCTGATGTTCTTGGGGTACCTTTTATATCATTTGTTTACGCTGTCTGGTTATATTTCAGAATTTTTTGTTAAGATCTTCCTTCTGGCTAGTTGATTGAGAGTCACTATCCACTTTATCTTGAATTCTTTTGTGGAGATGTCAGTTCAGCCTTTGTGTGTTGTCTTGTTTTTCTGTGTCCATAGCTGGTCTAATGAGGTGGATCAGAGGTTCCTGTTCCTTGTAGCTTTGGGCCCGTGCAAGGCGCCTTTTTTCTGCGTCTGTTAGAGCCAGCCTAGGTGTCTTTGCAGGCATGCCTGTGAGTGGGTATGGTGGCCCGAGAGCTTGCCTCAGGACTGTCGCACAGCGCTCCGGGAGTTTCTCAAAATGGCTAGGGAGTTAACCTCAGGTCTGCCACACTGTGCTTCAAGAGTTGGTCACTTGCCTGCCAGTGCTGGGCCCCAGACACTCATGTACAGTGTAAGTGAGCGATTGGTGCCTATTGATGTTGGTGAAGTATTTTTGTACTCGTGCGCCCCTGCTCGCCCAAGGCAGCCGGGGAGCTAGCCTCCTCGCAGCACTCTGGGTGAGTGTCTGTGAGTCGCTGCTGCCTGCTGTTCCGGTTCCACAGCCGCCCACCCTTCCCACACCCGCCTCGGCGGGCACCAGCCGAGCCTGAGGGAATGCTTTGCGCTCCGGCCGGGCACTCGGGCCGGGCTCCCACTGGAGCTGGTCAGGGGCGGCTGCGCACAATCTTCTGTAAATCCAGAAGTCTCTCCCTGCACTCGTTTGGGCACTGATCTTATGTGTGTTGGGGTGTGTCTGAAGTGCCCCTGAACTCTCGGCCCTGCGCACCTGGGCCAGTGAATGAGGGCACTTCCCTATTCATGCACACGACCCAAGGGGAGGGTTGGGGAGTGAGCACGTGCACTTCTGCGCCTGCGATCCTCAAGAATCTACTTTCACCCCCAAACTTTCCCCCCCTCTCCGAAGTTAACAAGAGAAAAATATAAAGAAAAAAATTACGATTTCACTTGCTCAGCAGCACGCTGTGTCCTGTCTTTCAGCGCCTATACTGCCTCGTTGAGTCCTGTCTATGCCAGCCGGCAGAGATCTGCTTTCCTCCTGACCTTCCTCTAGGGAAGCCTGTGGTCACCAAAAAGCCTTTGTGTCCTTTCAGCTGCAGCTCGGGCAGCCACCCCAGTCAGGAATCCCATTTCGTCCCTTTTTCTTCTTTCACTTTCCTCACTAAACAGGTTGTTCCCAGATGGTTTTTCTCTAATACAGCAGTGCCAAGGCTCGACTCCTGTCAGTGTCCAGCTGCTCACTGAGATATTATTCTGTCTTCAATTAGTCCAAAATACAGACGGGTCTCGGGAGCCTGAAAGTGCAGCCTCCCTTCACTCTCCCACCATCTTCCTTCTCCCTCCCAAACTTTCTATAAAGCCAGGATTAACCTAATTCCAAAATTAAGTCAAGACACAACAAAGAAAAAAAACTACATCTTATATCACTGATGAACACAGATGCTAAAATCCTCAGCAAAATATTGGCAAACAGGATCCAGCAATACGTTAAAACATCATACACCACGATCAGGTGGGACTCATCCCAGGGATGCAAGAATGGTTTAATATTTGCACATCAATAAATGTAATACACCAGATAAACAAAATGAAAAACAAAAATCACATGATCATATCAATAGATGCTCAAAAAGCATTTGATAAAGTACAACACCCATTTATGATGAAAACACTCAGCAAAATGGGAATAAAGGGAGCATATTTCAACATAATGAAGGCTATATACAAGAAACCTGAAGCCAATATCATACTCAATGGACAAAAACTGAATGCATTCCCCCTGAGATCAGGAACAAGACAAAAATGTCAACTCACTTCGTTCTTTTTGATCATAGTGTTGAAAGTTCTAGCCAAAGCGATCAGACAAAAAAACATAAAAAAAGGCATAAAAATTGGAAAAGAGGAAGTAAAACTGTCAATATTTGCAGATGATATGATAGTATACATAGAAAAATCTATAGACTCCACTAAAAAAATGATTCAACATAATAAGTGAATTTGGCAAAATAGCAGGGTACAAAGACAATATTAAGAAATCAAAGGCATTTCTGTACACCAAAAATAAAATATCGGAAATAGAAAATGGAAAAAAAAATACCATTACGATAGTAGCAAGAAAAATAAAGTACCTAGTAATAAACTTTACCAAAGTAATAAAAGACCTGTATTTTGAAATCTATGTAACACTGAAGAACGTAATTAAGGAAGATACAAATAAATGGAAAGCATATACCATGTTAACTGATGGGAAGAATCAACATTATTAAAATGTCTATACTACTCGAGGCAATTTATAGATTCATCTCAATCTCTATGAAAATACCAATGACATATTTTACAGACCTAGAACAAATACTTCAAAAACTTATATGGAACCAAAAGACCCCGAATAGCCACAGAAAACTTGAGACAGAAGAACGCAGCAGGAGGAATCACAATACCTGATGTCAAACTATACTACAAAGGCACTGTAATCAAAAAAGTCTGTTACTGGCATAAGAACCGACATATACATCAATGAAACAGATATAGAGCACAGAAATAAACCCCCATCTATATGGTCAACTAATATTTGACCAAGGGGAAAGGAACATAAAATGGAGTGAGAAGAGTTTCTTTAACAAATGGTTCTGGGGGAACTGGACAGGGACGTGAAAAAAAATGAAACTAGACAACCACCTTACACCACATACCAGAATAAACTCAAGATGGATCAAAGACTTAAATATAAGATGTTGCACCATGAAGTCCTAGAGGAAAACATAGGCAGGAAAATTTCAGATATCCCACGTGGCAGTATTTTTATTGATACATCTCCTAAGGCAAGGGAAATAAAGGAAAGAATACACAAATGGGACTACATCAAACTAAAGAGTTTCTGTTCAGCAAAAGAAAACATCAGCAAGATGAAAAGGGAACAAACCATATGGAAAATATATTTGTCAATGATACCTCAGACAAGAGATTGATCTCCAAAATATATAAAGAATTTACACATCTCAACACCAAGAAGAGAAGCAGCCCCATTAAAAAATGGGCAAAGGATATGAACAAACACTTCTCCATGGAGAATATACCGACGGTCCATAGACATACATATGAAAGAATGCTCAACATCACTAGCTATCAGAGAGATGCAAATGAAAACCACAATGAGATACAACTTTACACCAATCAGAATGGCCATCATCAACAAATCGACAAACAACAGGTGCTGGTGAGGATGTAGAGAAACAAGAACCCTAGCACACTGTTCATGGGAATGCATATTAGTGCAGTCGCCATGGAAAACAGTATGGATTTCCCTCAAAAAACAAAAATTCAACTGCCTTTTGAACCAGCGATTCCACTGCTGGTGTTATACCCAAAGAATCCTGAAGCCCCAATTTGAAAGAAATTATACACCCCTATGTTCATATAAGCACTGTTTATAATAGCCAAGTGCTAGAAACAGCCTAAGTGCCCATTTGTAGATGAGTGGATTAAAAATCAGTAATACTGTATAGCAGAAATAGAGAACTACCATTTGCGACAACACGGATAGAACTAGAGAGAATTATGCTTAGTGTAATAAGCCAGGCAATGAAATAGAAATACCATATGATATCACCAAATACAGGAAACTAAGGAACAACACACACAAATTAACAAAATTGAACAAGGAACAGAATAGCAGTTTTCAGGGGGGCGGGGGGAGGGAGAGAAAGGGGTATTAGGGGGAAAGTTTTAGTAAAGGAACTAGTATAAATAACCCATGGACATGGATGACCAGTTGGGGAATGTTTGTGGGAGAAGGGGTGGGTTGGGTGAGGGGTAGCAATGGGGTAAAACGGGACAACTGTAATAGAAAAACAATAACATTAAATTTTTAAAAAATCACAAGGGATCCCTTTTTCCCACATGATTGCCAATACTTGTTAATTTATTGATGATAGCCATTGTTCCAAGTGGTAGGTGATATTTCACTGTGTTTTAATTTGCATTTATCTGATGATTGGTGACATTGAGCATATTTTCATATGTCTATTTGAAGGAAACCTATATGCAGTATTGTTGAAAATGCAGATTGGTGCAGCCACTGTAGCCTAAGTGCCCATCAGTAGATGAGTAGATAAAAATACGGTACATTCACAAAATTGAATATTAATCCATTGGAAAAAAATAAAGGAAATCTTACTTTTTACAACAGCATGGATGCACATAGAGAGTATTATGCTAAGTGAAATAAGCCAGAGGAAGTCAAATATCATATGTTTCACTTATATATGAAATCTAATGAACAAAATAAACTAACAAACAAAATAGAAACAGACTCATAGACGCAGAGAACAGACTGGCAGCTGTCAAAGTCAAGAGTGGTTAGGAGGCTGGGTGAGAGTGATTAAGAGATTAAACAAAAGAAAGCAAACTCAGGCTCAGACAACTGTATGGTGATTACCACGAAAAGAGTCGGGGGTGGGGAGAAGAAGATAATGATGGGATACATAATGAGACTTGATTTGGGATGGTGAACACCCAATATAATATATAGATGGTGTATTATAGAATTCTACACATGAAACCCATATAATTTTATTAACTAATATCACCTCAGTAAATTAAATTAAAAAATTTAAAAACTCACAGACTGAAAATGAAATTGTAAAATGAAATGCAAAGCAAGACAACATTTTAAATCGATTCCATGTATTTGTTATATAAGTATGGTACTTTATTCAGTCCCATTTACCATTGTTCTTCTTCTACTTTGTGCAATAGAAATAATGAATCAAGATCCCTAAGGCATACAATGCTATTTCAAGCCTATATTCTCTTTACTGAGCTCAAATCCTTCCTTGTCCCACTTTTCTTTCCTTCAAACTCATGAGTCACCTTTTTAATTTGAGGTCAGCTATAACCTCTTCTAAGAAGCCATATATGTTTCTCCTTCCTCAAAGATAGTCTATCACACCTTCTTCTGTATGAGATATGCACATAGAAAATGATGTACTTTTTGTGCTCTGACACTATTCTGATTTGTTTCCATGGCTCTTTCCTATAAGAAGCTGTAAAGATCTCAACGACAGGAACTTTTTGTCACATCCATCTATCTACAACGTGACACAGTGACTAACTCATAGTAGGTTTTCAATAATGATTTGTTGGATTAATGAGTGAATAAATAAATATTTTTATCATGGTGGGGAGAGAGAGAGACCTGAGTCAAGAGGTTCTCTCTCCTGCCTTGGTTATTGTCTCTCCTGCAAGACATGAATTCAAGCAAGAGACAAACACGTAGAATGGAAATAAGAGACAGTGGCCCCAACATTTTTGGCACCAGGGACCGGTTTTGTGAAAAACAATTTTTCCATGGACCATGGTGTGGCAGTGTGAGACAGGAGGCAGAGGTCAACAGTAATGCAAGTGGCATCCATAGACAGGGAGGAGGTCAGGTTGGGGACCCCTGAGATAGGAAGTTTATTTTTGAAACACATGAGCACAAAGCTGCAAGCTGTCTCCCAGAAAGTTGTTAGTAAGTTTGTTAATGACTTTGGTCTATACACTTGATCTGAGGCTACAAGTGGGTACTTAGCTAATCTAAGTATGCTTACTATTGGGGTTCAGGGGTTATGTACCTTAGCTGGCTCCTAGCTTCCCCTCTTTTTCCCCCTTCTAAGATTTGGGAATAAAGTACTGCTACAGAGGCTTTCTTTTTCAGTTAACAAAGACAATTTGTCTTAGTGAAATTGTTACAGAGGTTCCCTTTACCAGCATAGGCCCCCCTCTTGCTACTGTGTAATTTCCACTTGTGATGTTCAGAACACCCAGCAATCTTAGTAGTATTTTTACAGAAGCCCTTTTTCTCAGCACAGTCTCAAAGACTCTACCCTCCTACTGTGCTATTTTTGCTTGTGATGCTCAGGACACCATAAATCTTATCAAACTTAGCTCAGGACTGCTGAGACAATTGGTGAGATATGTCTTCCTTTTGCTTCTTGCCTCCTTTGTTAAGTTCTTTGTTAGATTGTAATGGAAAGAACCCTGCCTTTTTTTCCCTTCTGGCTGCTCATTCCTAGTTGCTACCTAAAATTTTCATTGGCATATTTCATAGTTATTTTTGTTAAGTTTCAGTACGTATGCAGATCAATAGGATTTTAAAAAATTAATATTGTAAAGAGAAAAGCAGGCAATCTGCCTATGAGAAACAGTAGTAGCTAATTGATGGCTAGCTCTTTGTACTTATCATATTTAATATGCTTAATAATCCTATTAGATAATTACAATTATAATATATGTTTTAGAAGTAGAAAGTGAGGATTAAAATAATTAAGCTTCTTGCTCCAGGTCATAGGCTAATCAATGGTAAAGTCAAAATCTCTGCAAAGTAATTTCTTGCTTTGTTATTCATACTACTGGAGCTTTTGCTACCTAATGTATCATGGTTTGAGAATCATGATACTTGAAATATTATATGGTTAAGAATATTTTTATCACATTTAAGAATTATGATTAAATACATTTGAGAATGCTACATCTCCTCTTGAAGATGCACAATATGCTTTAGCACATTAAAACTGTAAAAAATACTGTAAAAAAGGGTTTAATTGCTTTTCTTAACACAGCTTAGCTTAACTGATGACAGAAATGTTTCCTCATTAGCACATCAAAAATGAGCTCTATTCAGCGATTCCATTGTGGGGTGTGTGGTGCCCCATATGTCTAACAAGCAATCCTGACTCCAGCTGGGTGTTCTATAATTTCACTCAATTCCGACCCTCTCTACCAGAGATAACATCATACCGCACAGGTTAATAGCTGTGTCTTAAAAGACTCTCCATTCAAATGCCAGTCTAAAATCCACATTATCACCTGTTCTTCTCACCAGCCAACTATAAATCAGAGGTTTCCACACACACTCTTTCCTTCCTTAGTCTTGATTAATTTGTTAGAGCAGCTCACAGAACTCAGAAATATTTTACTTAGTAGACCACTTGTTCATTTTAGAAGGATACAACTCAAGAGATTCACAGGGCAAGATAAATGAGAAGCGGAGTCCTCTCCCTGAATGTGCACATGTTAACCACTTGGAAGTTCTCCAATACCCTGTCTATTTGGATTTTTATGGAGACTTCATTACATAGGCATGCTTGGTTAAATAATCAGCCATTGATGATTGAATCAGCCTCTAGCCCTCTTTTCCTCCATGGAAATCATGGGGAGAGACTGAATATTACACTTCTCTATTCAATGTTGTTTCCCTGGCAACCAGATCCCATCCTGAGGTGCTTTCCAAAAGTCATTCTAATCATTAACATAACTTCAGTTCTTTTTTTTTTAATTTTATTTTTTTGGTTATTCAGTTACAGTTGTCCCATTTTTCACCCATTGATCCCCCCGCCCAGCCCATCCATTCTCCCACAATCATATCCCTCCCCGTAGTCCATGTCCATGAATCATTTATATATGTTCTTTGACTAAACCCTTCCCTTACTTATCCCCCTTCTCTCCCTCCCCCTTCCCCCCTATTGACTGCTATTCTGCTCTTTGTTCTATTTAGTTCTTTTGTTTGTGTTGTTATTTACTTTCCTGTGTTAGGTGATATCATATGATATTTTTCTTTCTTTGTCTGGCTTATTTCACTAAGCAAAATTCTTTCTAGTTCCATCCATGTTGTGGCAAATGGCAGGAGTTCCTTCTTTCTTTCTGCTACATAGTATTCCATTGTGTAAATGTACCACAGTTTTCTGATCCACTCATCTACAGATGGGAACTAAGGTTGTTTCCAGCATTTAGCTATTGTAAACAGGGCTGCAATGAACATAGGGGTGCATAAGTTCTTTTGAATTGGTGTTTTAAGATTCTTCAGGTATAATCCCAGTAGTGGAGTTGCTGGTTCAAAAGGCAGTTCGATTTTTAATCTTTTGAGGTAATTCCATACAGTTCTCCATAGTGGCTGTACTAGTCTGCATTCCCACCAACAGTGCAGTAAGGTTCCCGTTTCTCCACATCCTCCCCAGCACTTCTTGTTTGTTGATTTGTTGATGATAGACATTCTCTGACTGGTGTAAAATGGTTTCTCATTGTGGTTTTTATTTGAATCTTCCTGATGGCTAATGATTTTGACCATTTTTACATGTGTCTATGGACCTTCTGTATGTCCTCTTTGGAGAAGTGTTTGTTCAGGTCCTTTGCCCATTTTTTTTAATTGGGTTGTTTGTTTTCTTGATGATGAGTCGTATCAGCTCTTTTTATATTTTGGAAATCAGTCCCCTGTCTGTGATGTCATTGGCAAATATGTTTTCCGATATGGTAAGTTTCCTTTTCATCTTGCTGATGTTTTCTTTTGCTGAGCAGAAACTCTTTAGTTTGATGTAATCCCATTTATTTATTTTTTCCTTTATTTCTCTTGCTTTAGGAGATGTATCCGTGAAGAAATTGTTACATGAGATATCTGATATTTTCTTGCCTATGTTTTCATCTAGGACTTTTATGGTGTCACAGCTTACATTTAAGTCTTTTATCCATCTTGATTTTATTCTCGTGTGTGGTGTAAGTTGGTGGTCTAGTTTCATTTTTTTGCACGTCCCTATCCAGTTCTCCTAGCACCATTTGTTAAAGAGGCTCTTCTCACTCCATTTTATGTTCCGACCTCCTTTATCAAAGATTAGTTGACCATAGAGCCCTGGGTTTATTTCTGGACTCTCTATTCTGTTTCATTGATCTATATGTCAGTTTTTATGCCAGTACCAGACTCTTTTGATTACAGTGGCTTTGTAGTATTGTTTGATATCTGGTGTTGTGATTCCTCCTGCTGTGTTCTTCTGTCTCAAGATTGCTTTTGCTATTCGGGATCCTTTTTGGTTCCATATGAATTTATGGAGTATTTGTTCTAGGTCGGTTGAATATGTCATTGGTATTTTAATAGGGATTGCATTGAATCTGTAAATTGCTTTGGGTAGTATGGCCATTTTGATGATGTTGATTCTTCCCATCCAAGGACATAGTATTTGCTTCCATTTATTTGTATCTTCCTTAATTTCTTTCTTCAATGTTATGTAATTTTCAGAGTACAGGTCTTTAATCTCTTTGGTTAAATTTACTCCTAGGTACTTTATTTTTCTTGTTGCTATAGTAAATGGTATTTTCTTTTTTGTTTTTGTCTCTGATATTTTATTGCTGGTGTACAGAAATGCGTTAGATTTATGTACATTTATTTTTTACCCTGCTGTTTTGCTAAATTCACTTATTATATCGAGTAGTCTTTTAGTGGAGTTTATAGGATTTTCTATGTATACTATCATGTCATCTGCATATAATGAAAGTTTTATTTCCTCTTTCCCAATTTTGATGCCTTTTATTTCTTTTTCTTGTCTGATTGCTGTGGTGAGGACTTCGGACACTATGTTGAATAGGAGTGGAGAGAGTGGACAACCTTGTCTAGTTCCTAAATTAGGGGAAATGCTTTTAGTTTTTGTCCATTGAGTATGATGTTGGCTTCAGGCTTCTCATATATAGCGTTAATGATGTTAAGGTATGCTCCATCTAATCCCATTTTGTTGAGTGTTTTCATCATAAATAGGTGTTGTACTTTATCAAATGCTTTTTCTGCATCTATAGATATGATCATGTGATTTTTGTCTTTCATTTTGTTTAGGTGATGTATTATATTTATTGATTTGTGAATATTAAACCAGCCTTCCATCCCTGGGATGAAGCCCACTTGATCGTGGTGTATGATCTTTTTGATGTATTGCTGGATCCTGTTTTCCAATATTTTATTGAGGATTTTACCATCTATGTTCTTCAGTGTTCTTGGCCTGTAGTTGTCTTTCTTTCCTCGGCACTCCGGGTAAGCCCAGCACTAGAGCTAGAGCCCTACAGAACAAAGGAGCAGTTTTGGGGCAAGGAGAACGGCAGCACAGAAAAGCTGCTGTGGAACTCCAGACCGGGAGAGAACTGCGTTGTTGAAACCAGTGTTTGCTCTTTAGTCGCACTAGAATCCCACAGAACAAAAGGCCGGTCTGGGGCTAGGAGGGAAATAGGACACGCAGGGTGTGTAAGTAGGGAAGAGAGCGGAGGTGGAGGTTCTGGAAGAGAGATGGTTTTAGGGCAGGGAGAAGGGTCCGCAGGAAGGGCTGCTGTGGAACTCCAGACTGGCAGAGAGCTCCGGGGTAGGAGAGTGCTGTGCTGACTGACCACACTAGAATCCTACAGAACAAAGGGACGGTGCTGTGGCGGGAAGAAAGATAGAGCGCGCAGCCGATAGACAGGGAAGCCAGCGGAAGCTGTAGCTCGGAATAGAGGAAGTTTTGGGGCAAGGAGAAGAGCACACGCAGGAAAGCCACTGCAAAGCTCCAGACTAGGGGAGAGGCCCTGGGCAGGAAAAGGCCACTGGGCCCGGCACTTTGACTGACTGTGCCAGAGCCCTGCAGAACAAAAGGACGATCTTGACACAGGGAGAGAGATAGGGTTCGCAGGCATATAGACAGGGAAGAGAGCAGAAGCTGTAGCCTGGGAATAGAGACAGGACTGGAGGCAGGGTGGGGATTGCTGGCAGGCACAGGCTGGACCAACAGAGGGAAGGAGTAGCTGGACAAGCCTGAGGAGGGCTGAGGCTGCCTCAGGAGGGGACCACTAAACGCAGCTCACAGCAGAGCAGTGGTAGGACCACGAAAAAAAAGACTAGCAATCCCAGAATCAAGAAGAACCCTCCCACAGCCAGCCAACCAACCAGAAAAGATTGGAAACTCATGCAATTTTGAATAGGAGTGGACTCAGGAAGGAAGCAAGGAAAAACCAAAAAACAAACAAACCAAAAATACTCAGAGACTGTGCATAAAAGTTGAATTGAGTTAAAATCCTCATTCTTTTATCTCTCTCTAACTACCCCTACCGTCAGTCCCTTCTTATTCTCTCTCTTTATCTCCCCTCCTCTTCCCTCCCTTCTCTCCCCTTAGTATGTCTCTCCTGCATCCTATTCTCAGTTAATTTTATAATTTTAAGTTCTCTCTCTTTCTCACCCTCTCCTTTCTCTGCGCTACGCACCTTCAACTTTATTAAATTTCTTTATTGTGTCCCCCTTCAGTCTACATACGTTTTTCTTTCATCTCTTGTCCTTATTTTCCTTCTCTCCTTATACATATTCTCTCTCTCTCCCTATTCCACTTTATATTCTAATCTCTTAATATTCAAATTATAATTCTAATCTATCCCCCTCTCCCTTTACTCTCCCATTCTTACCCTTTCTATTTTTCTACCCCATCCCCTCACTTCTTTCTCTACCTCTTGTATTTCTCTCCTTCATCCTATCTTTTGTCAACTCTTCAATTTCAATCCTCCCCTCCCTAATATCTCCTTTTCCTCCTGATTTCCTTCCCTCCTCTGAGCTCTTTTCCTCCCAAATACCCTTGCTTTCCTATCTCCTATTCCTCTCTCTCTAAATTCACCCTTTCTCTCTACTTGCAACGTTACCTCCTGCTTTAATCTCCTAATCTTTTTTATAATATATAATTTAAAAAAGAATTTTAATTCAGTCCCCTCTCTTCTACCTCCCCTTCTTCTTTCGTTCTCTCTCCTACTCTTCTCTTCTCTACTTTCTCTCTCTCCCTTCCTGTCTTGCTATTTTCTACTCTGTATTTTTATTCTTAAAAAATTCTCTCTCAATGTGTTTCCTACCTTCTAACCTCCCCAGCCCTCTCTTTCAATTTCTGGCTGTCTGTCTACCTGGATGTCTGTTTTGTCTACCCTACCTCCCACGCTAATCATATAGTATATACCGATTATATAATCCTAATACTATACACTTCCACTTTCTCACTCCACACTGTAACCCTCCCCTCCTTTTCAAACATACAGTGTAAGTGTTAATTGCTCTCTTACATAACCTTGATCCCAATTGCTAATATTAATAATCAACTTCCAGCTTAAAAATTACCCTTCCTTCATTTAAAACAACTCCTTTCTGTTTCTCCTACGAAATAAGAGTCCCAGTATCTTCACAAGTATATTAACACAGGCTCATTTGCAGCCTATAGTGGGGTTGTATTTGGAGGATACATTGGAGGGTGTGGGTTTCTTGCCTGGGTTGTGTAATTATGTTTTAGCAGCACCTTCACAAAAGATCGCAAGACAAGGTGGGCAGAGTGACTCTCAATCAACTAACCAGAGAAAAAGATCCACCAAAAAGTGGCTGAAATACAACCAGACAGATTAAAGAAATATCAAGGACAACACAGACGGAGACCCAGGAGGGCAGAGGAGTAAGTGGAAGCTACACTAACCCCTTCCCAGGACCAGCCAGTGCTGACTCAGCCCCAGTACAGCAGACAGACCATTCCCCTCCAAGTGGCATCATACTAAGGGGAAATAAAAGCCCTGCATACAGTTGCCACACCCACGGTCCTTAAGACTGACGACCAACCACAGATTGAGTATAGTAACAATTAAAGAAGAGAGACAAAGGCAGTATATCACTGGAAGTCTCCCATAGGCTGCCTAGGGCCAGTCTGATACATGATCTGACGCTACCAGAGGCAGATCAAGGAAGAACAGATCATTCTAAGAAGCACAAACAAACAAAAGGAATCACAAAAATGGGGAGTCAGAGAAACAACCCCCCATCAAAAGGAAAGGTAGAATCCCCAGAAAGAGTGCTAAATGAAATAGAGGGGAGCAAAATATCAGATACGGAATTTAAAACATGGATTATGGAAAAGCTAAATGAGCTCAGCGTAAACTACAAAGAACTCCAGAAAAACTACAGTGAACTCCAGAAGAACTATAAGGAACTTACTGAGAATTATAACAGCATCAAAAAGGACATGGAAGCTATCAATAAGAGCCAGGAGGAAATGAAGAATACGATCTCTGAATTGAAGAACACAATAGAAGGAATTAAAAGCAGGCTAGAGGAAGCAGAAGATCGGATCAGCGAGCTGGAGGACAACGTACACAAAAACACCCAAACAATGCAACAAAATGAAAAAAGACTGAACATGACTGAAGAGGTTCTAAGACAGCTGCAGGACAACTTGAAACGTAATAAAATCCGTATCATAGGAATTCCAGAAGGAGAAGAAGATGAGCAAGGGATAGAAAACTTCTTTGAAAAACTAATGACAGAAAACTTCCCTCACATGAGGAGAGAAAGAGTCACTCAAATCCAGGAAGCACAGAGGGTCCCAATGAAGATGAACCCCAAGAGGCCCACCTCAAGACACATCATAATTAAAATGGCAACATTCAACGACAAAGAGAGAATCCTAAAGCAGCAAGAGAGAAAGAATTAATAACATACAAGGGAGCTCCAATATGGCTATCCTCAGATTTCTCAGCAGAAACACTACAAACCAGAAGGGAATGGCAAAAAATATTCCAAGGAATGAAAAACAAAGGCCTACAACCTAGAATACTCTACCCAGCAAGGCTCTCATTCAAAATGGAAGGCGAAATAAGGAGTTTCTCAGACAAAGGAAGACTAAAAGAATACATCTCCACCAAATCAGCAATGCAAGGCATGCTAAAGGGTCTGCTCTAAGAAGATAAAGAAACAGAGAGAGACAGAGAAGAACACGAGTACAAAGGGGAAAAATGACAATGAATAAGTACTTATCAGTAATAACTTTAAATGTAAATGGATTAAACGCCCCAATTAAAAGACATAGGGTAGCTGAATGGATTAGAAAGGATGACGCACATATATGGTGTCTACAAGAGACCCACCTTAGAACAAAAAATCTACACAGACTGAAAACAAAGGGATGGAAAAAAGTATTTCAAGCAAATGGACATGAAAAAAAAAGCCAGGGTAGCAATACTAATATCAGACAAAACAGATTTCACAGCAAAGTCCATAAAAAGAAACAAAGAAGGGCATTTCATAATACTTAAGGGGAAAATCCATTAAGAAGATATAACACTTATAAATATATATGCACCCAACTTAGGAGCACCCAAATATATAAGGAAATTTTTGAAAGACTCCAAGAAAGATATAGACAGTAACACACTGATCGTAGGGGACTTTAACACCCCATTGTCAACAATGGACAGATCTTCAAAGCAAAGAAACACGAAAGATATTGAGGACCTCAACAACACTTTAGATCAAATGGACTTAGTTGATATATATAGAAGTTTTCACCCCAAAGAAGCAAAATATACATATTTCTCAAGTGCACATGGAACATTTTCAAAGATAGACCACATGGTAGGACACAAAACAAACCTCAATAAATTCAAGAAAATTGAAATTATATCAAGCATCTTCTCAGATCACAATGCCTTAAAATTGGAAATCAACCTCAAGGAACAAACTCAAAAACATTCAAACTCATGGAGAATGAATAACATGCTATTAAATAATGAATGGGTTAACAATGATATCAAGGAAGAAATCAAAAAGTTCCTGGAAACCAATGATAATGAACACACAACAACCCAAAACCTATGGGATACAGCAAAAGCAGTCTTAAGAGGAAAGATCATAGCAATACAAGCCTACCTAAAAAAGCTAGAAGAATCTCTAATAAAAAATTTAACCCTACAGCTACAAGAACTAGAGGAAGAACAAAAAGTAAAACCCAGATCAAGTAGAAGGAATGAAATCATCAAGATCAGAGCAGAATTAAATGACATAGAGTCTAAAGTAACAATTCAAAAGATCAACAAAAGTAGGAGCTGGTTCTTTGAGAAGATGAACAAAATTGACAAGCCTTTAGCCAGGCTCATCAAGAAAAAAAGAGAGAGAACCCAAATAAATAAAATCAGAAATGAAAAAGGAGAAATCACAACTGATACAACAGAAATACAAAGAATTATAAGAAATTATTACGAAAAACGGTATGGCAACAAATTTGACAACCTAGAGGAAATGGACAGATTCCTAGAAACATATAGTCTTCACAAACTGAATCAAGAAGGAACAGAAAGTCTGAATAGACCAATAACAGCTAGTGAAATTGATGCAGTAATAAAAAACTCCCAGCACACAAAAGCCCAGGACCGGATTTCTTCACAAGTGAATTCTACAAAACATTTAGGAAAGAACTAACTCCTATGCTCCTCAAACTATTCCAAAAGATACAAGAAGAGGGAAGACTCCCAACCTCGTTCTATGAAGCCAGTATAACCCTAATTCCAAAACCAGGTCAAGACACAACGAAGAAAGAAAACTACAGACCAATATCGCTGATGAACATAGATGCTAAAATCCTCAACAAAATATTGGCAAACCGGATCCAGCAACACATCAGAAAGATCATACACCACGATCAAGTAGGATTCATCCCAGGGATCGAAGGATGTTTTAATATTCGCAAATCAATAAACATGATACACCACATAAACAAAATGAAAGACAAAAACCACATGATCATATCAATAGATGCTGAAAAAGCATTTGATAAAGTACAACACAAATTTATGATAAAAACTCTCAGCAAAATGGGAATAGAGGAAGCATACCTCAACATAATAAAGGCCATATATGAGAAACCTGAAGCCAACATCATACTCAATGGGCAAAAACTGAGAGCATTTCCCCTGAGATCAGGAACAAGACAAGGATGTCCGTTCTCTCCACTCCTTTTCAACATAGTCTTGGAAGTTCTAGCCACAGCAATCAGACAAGACAAAGAAATAAAAGGCATCCAAATTGGTAAAGAGAAAACAAAACTGTCATTATTTGCAGATGACATGATAGTGTACATAGAAAATCCTTTAGACTCCACAAAAAAAACTACTCAACCTAATAAGTGAATTCAGCAAAATAGCAGCATACAAAGTCAATATTAAGAAATCGAAGGCATTTTTATACACCAACAATAAAAACTCAGAGATAGAAACTGAAAAAAAAATCCCATTTACCATAGCAACAAGAAAAGTAAAATAGCTAGGAATAAACTTAACCAAAGAGCTAAAAGACTTGTACACAGAAAACTACATAACACTGAAGAAAGAAATTAAAGAAGATACAAATAAATGGAAGCATATACCATGCTCATGGATGGGAAGAATCAACATCATTAAAATGTCCATACTACCCAAAGCAATTTACACATTCAATGCAATCCCTATTAAAATACCAGCAACATATTTCACAGACCTAGAACAAATAATTCAAAAATTCATATGGAACCAAAAAAGAGCCCGCATAGCCACAGCAATTTTGAGGAAGAACACAGTAGGAGGAATCACAATACCTGATATCAAACTATACTACAAGGCTATGGTAATCAAAACAGTCTGGTACTGGCATAAAAACAGACATATAAATCAATGGAACAGAATAGAGAGCCCAGAAATAAACCCAGGTTCATATCGTCGTCGTCGTCGGCAGCCGTCCGTCTCGAGAGACGATGGTGTAGCTTCTTAAGAGTCTATCTGCACCGCCGAGAATGGCTGTGCAGTCCGACTCGGGAGTGACATCGTATCTGTCTCCTCCCGTGTTGAATCGACATCTTGCGATGACGCTGAAGCTACAGAGCCTGGGCAGGGTGATATGGAGGGTCTGCTGTTGCCCAGGTTCATATGGTCAACTAATATTTGACAAAGGGGGAAAGAACATCAAATGGAGTTAAAAGAGCCTCTTCAACAAATGGTGTTTTCATAACTGGACAGGGACATGCAAAAAAATGAAACTAGACCACCAGCTAACACCATACACCAGAATAAAGTCAAAATGGATCAAAGATTAAATGTAAGCCGTGATACCATAAAAGTCCTAGAGGAAAAAATAGGCAGGAAAATTTCAGATATCCCACGTAGCAACATTTTCACTGATATATCTCCTAAGGCAAGGGAAATAAAGGAAAGAATAAACAAATGGGACTACATCAAACTAAAAAGTTTCTGCTCAGCTAAAGAAAACATCAGCAAGATGCAAAGGAAACCAACCATATGGGAAAATATATTCCCCAATGACATCTCAGACAAGGGATTGATCTCCAAAATATATAAAGAACTCATACGACACAACACCAAGAAGACAGACAATCCAATTAAAAAATAGGCAAAGGACCTGAACAAACACTTCTCCAAAGAAGACATACAGAGGGCCCATAGACATATGAAAGTATGCTCAACATCACTAGCCATCAGAGAGATGCAAATAAAAACCACAATGAGATACCACCTCACACCAGTCAGAATAGCCATCATCAACAAATCAACAAACAACTTGTGCTGGAGAGGATGTGGAGAAACGGGAACCCTGGTGCATTGCTGGTGGGAATGCAGACTGGTGCAGCCACTCTGGAAAACAGTTTGGAATTTCCTAAAAAAACTAAAAATTGAACTGCCTTTTGAACCAGCAATTCCATTGCTAAGATTATATCTAAAAAATCCTGAAACACCAATTCAAAAGAATCTATGCACTCCAATGTTCTTAGCAGCACTGTTTACAATAGCCAAGTGCTGAAAACAACCTAAATGCCCATCTGTAGATGAGTGGATCAAAAAACTGTGGTACATTTATAGAATGGAATTCTATGTAGCAGAAAGAAAGAAGGAACTTCTACCATTTGGAACAACATGGATGGAACTAGAGAAAATTATGCTTAGTGAAATAAGCCAGGCAACAGAAGAAAAATACCTTATGCTTTCACATATTACAGGAAACTAATGAACAACACAAACAAATGAGCAAAATTGAACCAGAGGAATGTAAACAAGAAGTAGACTAGCAGTAACAATGGGAGAGGGGGGGAGGAACAGAAGGGTGTAAGAAGGGGAAGGGTCAAGTAAAAAAAAAATATGAATGACCCACGGACATGGGCAACTGAGTGGAGACAAAATGTAGGGGAAGGGAGGGACAGGGTGCACGGAAGCAAGAGGGGTAAAAAAATGAGACAACTGTAATAGAAAAACAAACAAAATATTTTTTTTAGTGGGGGAAAAATGAAAATATGAAGAATGGAAATGCCAGTTCAGTGAATATTAGGATAAAGATTTTCCTTCACGTTGCATATTTTTCTCCCTATTTGATCCCTCCAGAATTTGGCATTTTAAACAAGTAAGTAATGACATAAGTTTCTTTGCATAGAACTAATAAGACCAGTTGTCAATAGAGGTTCCTTTTTTTTTTTTTCTTTTTTTTTTTGACCTAGTCTTTGACTGGAATGTAAAGCCTAAAAGAAACATACTTGGTCTCAGATTGTTACCAAAAAACCCTGAGGAACTGGGAATGACTTTCAAAGGTAATAAAAGTCCGTGAGATAAAGGGCCTGCTACCATGGTTGGTTGTGCGGTCCACAACAATCTTTCCAGGGAAGGAACGAAGGTTGTTTTCCTGAAAGATGGCTAGAAGGGACCTTAAGGCACAATGAAAAACCAGAAAGAGTTGGAAAAAACATGTGTGTACAGGCAAGGATGAATGCCAGATATGTGGCTCAGCTTCTGTGCCCTGAAGAACAGACTGAGGGTCACTCCAAATATTCCTTGGGTAAGTTCCAGCAAAGCAGAACTAAAGATCATAAGTGATCATTTGCTGTTCTTGTTATTTTTATGCAAACGAACAGGATAAATTAAAAATGGACTTAATGTAGTCCCTTTAAAGACAAGGAGGGTAACCTTAGGGAGAAAAATCATTATTCAAGGAAAATCACAATGATCAGTAGTAGAGTATAAAATAGGGCAACTAACTGTCTTAAAAGTTTCTTCTCATTTAAAATATGGTTTCACTTGAAAATTAAACCATGTCTGTGATATCATCAAAGATATTCAAGTTGCAGGCAAATAGAATTTCAAGTGCCTTGCAACTGGATGTCTTCCCAATAAGACAGTCCTACAGATTTAGAGACTTGTTTGTGGGTTATGTTACATAAATTAACACGTGTTTTCTGTTTTCAAAGGACATAAGCCTATGATAGCATTACCTGAGTGATTGTCTGTACACATAAGCCTCACTTAATCCTCTCTGCAGCGCTGCCTCCTCGGACTCAACTGTTTGGCTACACTAAATGGCTGGAACACAACAAGGACACCAGCCTGTTAAACCAAGCACGCCATTGACTGGAGACAGCCAACTGACCTGGAGTCTGCACAATCCTTCCCCATGTGGGAAGGCCACCCTCCCCTCCACACCCCAACTCTTATTAGGGTTTTCTGGACCCAAGGGTAGGTAGGACGACGACCATGTCCAGCTTGAAGCAGCTAGAGGAGCTTGAGACCTTCGCCCATTGTCCTTTACAAGATTACAAAGGTTCCTAATATTTGAGAGGGGGGGATAGTTAATTTTTACGAACCAGTGGTATGGACTTGGGGGGGATTGCTGGCGGAGGTGGGTGGTGGGTGGAGGGGAGCAAGGGCGAGAAAATTGGAACTGTTGTAACAATATAATCAATAAAAAACATTAAAAAGATAAGAAAAGAAAAAAGAAAGAAAGAGGGAAAAGGAAGAAGAAAGATGGAAGGAAGAAAGAAAAAAAAAGAAAAAATATTTTTAAAAATCCCACAAAAAAAGAAGAAAGAAAAGAAGAAAGAAAGAAAAGAAAGAATAAAGAAGAAAGAAAGAAAGAAAGAAAGAAAGAAGAAAGAGAGAAAAAAAGTGAAAAAAAAAGGGATTTTTTAGCCTTGGTTTGTCGCCTTCTTTTTCTGCGTCCACAGCTGGTCTAGTGTGGCGGTTAAGAGGTTCTTGTTACTTGCAGCACTGGTGTGCGCCCGCTTTTGCCGGCACGGCGCACTCCCATGCTGCCCACTGGTGCCAGCTGAGGTGTCCTTGAACGCGCGCCCCTGCACGTGTGGGGCGGCCCGAGAGTTTGCCCTGCAATTGGCGCCTATTGTTGCTGGACCGACGTGTTTTCGTGTTCGCTCTGAGGTGTCCCCGCGCACGCGTCCCTGCACGCGCAGGCGGCCGATAGCCTGCCCCGCGATTGGCAACTATTGTCCCCCGGCTGAGGTGTTTTCGCACTTGCGTGCTCGTGCCCTTAGTCCCGCTGAGCAAAGCTCAGGGAATTGGTCTTTCGCCTCTTAGGGTGGGGCCCCAGACACTTGTGCACAGTGGAAGTGAGCGTCTGTGAGTCGCTGCCGCCCGCTGTTCCCGGCTCCCTCACCCATCTGGGTGGGCACGAACAGAGCCTGCGCTAGTGGTCTGCTTTCCGGCCTGGGGCCCGGCGCCCACTGGAGCTGTCTAGGGGTATCTGCGCATGGTCCTCTGCGTGTTCAGTGGGCCCTCCTTGTGCCCGTTGGGGCACTGATCTTATGTCTATTGGGGAGTGTCTGAGGGATGTCTGGACTCACTGCCCCATGCACCTGGGCCAGTGAATGAGAGCACTTCCCTATGCGTGCCCCCGGGACCCAAGGGTAGGGTTGGGGAGTGGATGAGCGCGCCTCTGTGCCTGCGCTCCTCAAGAACGGCCTACCAACCTAAAACTTTCCTCCCCTCTCCACCATCCACTATAGAAAAATATAAAAGAAAGTTATGTTCTCACTTGCCCGGGAACACGCTGTCTCCTGTCCTTCAGCACCAATGCTACTTGGTTGAGTCCCGTCTCTGCCAGCGGGAAGAGATCCGCTCTCCTCCCGACTCCTCTCTGGGGTTGCCTGTGGTCACCAAAAAGCCTTTTAAAATGTATTCAAAAATACATAGTTGAGATGAGAGAAGATGGCGGAGGAGTGAGCAGAGACTGCGCTTGGTTGATCCCGAGACATGTCTGTAGTTTAGGTTAATTGTGGACAGAACATCTCAGTTAACATCTGCATACTGTCAGGAGTTGAGCCTTGGCACTGCTAGATCAGAGAAAACTTCCTGGGAGCAACATGTCTGGAGACGATAGCTGAGAAGAAAGGGACGAGATGGGATTTCTGACTGGTTGGCTTCCCAAGCTGCTACTGGCAGTGCGCAAAGATTTTTTTAGGGACCCTGGCTTCCCCAGAGAGGAGTTGGGAGGAGAGTGGAGCTCCATCCACTGGCATAGCCAAGATTGGGCCAGGTGGCATCTGGCTCTGAGGGGCAAGGAACAGTGTACAGTTGTGTGTGTATGAAAGTTTTTCTTTTCTCTTTTTCTGTTTTGATTTTTTTTTTTGGAGTGGGTAGGAGATGCTAGGAGTGGGGTGAGACTCTTGAGGAATGAAGGCACAGAAGCATACTTGCCTCCTCCCCAACCCTCCCCTTGGACCACGTAAGTATGCACACAGAAATGCCCTAATCCACCCACACAGGGGCACAACCAATCTGCCTTCTGGTGTGCCCAGGCACCTCTGGCTCACCACAACAGGCACACAATAAACCCACCTGCCAGTGCGCAGAAGCCTCCCCACCCACCAGTGCAGTCGAGCAACCAATCCGCCCACTGCCAACGCAGTGCCAGTGTGCAGAAGAGGCTTAGATCCAACTGCTCTGGTGCGCAACTGGTCAACCTGCCCCTGATCTTCATGAGAGAGAGTACTCACCCCTGGCTGAGGCTAAAGGAGGGAAAAGAGAACCAAAGGCACTTTGTAATAAGTTTTCGGTGCTGGCTCTTGAGTAAGAGCTAGGAGACCAGCAGACTAGGTCCCAGTACAGAATCAGCCGAAGTGCTACAGGAGAAATCACTTAAGCAGACTGCTCGCCTCCAAGTGGCTTCAGCTAGAGGCAGCAACTCAATAACTGTATATAAGAGGTCACACCACAAAAGCAGAAAATAAAAGCAGATCAATCTAAGAAGCAGAAACAAGACAAGCACACAAAATGAGGAGGCAGAATAACAACCCACTAAACAGAAAACACCCCACCAGAAAGAAAAGAGGGATTCCCAGAAGAAGGGATAGATGAAATAGAAGCAAATAAACTTTCAGACATGAAATTCAAAACAATAGTAATGAGGAAGCTCAATAAACTGAACAAATTAAAGAAAAACAACAAAAACTCCAGGGGAACTACAAAGAACTCCAGGGAAGCTACAAGGAACTTATGGAGAACTACACCAGCATAAAAAAGGACATAGGAACTATCAATAAGAATTAGGAAGAAATAAATAATACAATTTTTGAATGGAAGAACACAGTAGAATCAATCAAAAGCAAGCTAAAGAAAGCAGAGGCTTGGACCAGTGATTTAAAGGACAACGAAGGAAAAAATGCCTAGATAAAAGAACAAAATGAAAATATACAGAAAAAGAATGAAGAGGGTGTAAGAGAACTGCTTGACAACGTGAAACAAAAAAATATTCGAATTATAAGGATACAAGAAGGTGAAGAAGAAGAACACGGGATAGAAAACCTGATTGAAAAAGTAATGACAGAAAATTTTCCTAACTTGATAAGAGAAAAAGTCATGCAAGTCCAGGAAGCACAGAGGGTCCCAATGAAGAGGAACTCAAAAAGGTCCACTCTAAAGCACATCATAATTAAAATGGTAACATTTAACGACAAAGAGAGAATCCTAAAAACAGCAAGAGAAAAACAGGAAATAACACACAAGAGAGCTCCGATAAGACTATGAACTTATTTCTCAACAGGAACACTATAAACCAGAAGGGAATGGCAAAAAATATTTTAAGCATTGAAAAACAAAATCATATTGTAGAGGCACCAAAAATTCCCTGTAAAAAGTTTCAGATGTCTGCTAAATATGTAAATATGTAGGGGCTTCAGATGTCCTTTGTAAGAATCAGCAAAAGCCTGCTAAAAAGCCTTTAAAAAAGAATGTTACAACCACTCAGTGATTTACAAGTTAAAAGACCCCAGCTTAGCCCCTATCTCCTTCCATTTGCTTATAACTTGTTTGTAACTCTTGTAAAGTTATCTTACAAAGTGTTTAGCCTTTTTGTAAAATTAATTGGTTTACAAATAATTTGACCTAATTAAAAGGCTGCAGCTTCAAGCTAAAGATAACCTTATAGCCTTGCGAATTTCTGTTGTGTTACTGCCAAGAAATTCCTGCAGTCCTGCCCAGCCCCCTCTTCCTAAGGCTGTTTCCCACCAAGAAGAAACAAAGGGGCATCACCAGTATATAACCCAGCTTTTAAGCCCCATTACATGTCAGAGCTTGTTAGAGAACAGCTCAGGGTCTGCCCAACTGCCGGCCATTATTAAAATCCTTTGCTTACTTTATACACTGCTTCAGAGTGTTCAATCTAGCCTATGTAGCTATAACACTACAACCAAGAATACTCTACCCAGCAAGGCTCTCTTTCAAAATGGAAGGTGAAATGAGGAGTTTCCTAGACAAAGGAAGACTAAAAGAATGCATCTCCACCAACCCAACTTTGTATAAATGCAAAAAGGAATGCTTTAAGAAAAAGAAGAAAAAAGAAAAAAAAGAGTGAGAGAAGCACAAGTACAAGGGGAAATGAAAATGAATAAATACCTGTCAACAATAACCTTAAATGTAAATGGTAGCGGAATGGATATGAAAACATGACCCATGTAAATGCTGTCTACAAGAGACATCCCTCAAAACCAAAGATTTACACAGATTAAAAGTGATGGGATGGGGGAAAAAGTATTTTAAGGAAATTGACATGAAAAAAAAATAGGGTAGCAATACCTTTATCAGACAAAACATATTTCTCAGAAAGGCCAGAAAAAGAGACAAAAATGGGTATTGCATAATACGTAAGGGAATAATCCGTCAATAAGATATAACTCTTGTAAACATATACACACCCAACATAGCAGCACCCAAATATATAAGGAAAATGCTGGAAGACTACAAGAAGGATATCAACAGCAACAAACTCATATTAGGGGACTTTCACTCCCCACTGTCAAAAATGGACAGATCTTCAAAGTAAAGAAACACCAAGGCTATTGAGGCATTGAAAAACACTCTAGATCAAATGAACTTAGTTGATATTTATAGAACTTTTTACCACAAAAAAGCAAAATATGTATTCTTTTCAAATGCAAATGGGACATTTTGAAAGATAGTCCATATGGTAGGGCATAAAACAAGCCTCAACAAATACAAGAAAATTGAAATTTTATCAAGCATCTTCTCAAACTACAATGTCTTAAAACTTGAAATCAATGTCAAAGAAAAAATCAAAGACATTCAAATTCATAAAGAATGAATAAGATAATATTAAATAATTAATGGGATAACAATTACATCAAGGAAGAAATCAAGAAGTTTCTAGAAACACAACAAATAATTGGCACACAATAGCCCAAAACCTATGCGACACAGCAAAAGCAGTCCTGAGAGGAAAGTTCATAGTAATACAGGACTACATAAAAAGGATAGAAGAATCTCAAATAATAAATCTAACCATATAATTACAGGAACTGAAACAACAACAACAATCAAAGCCCAGAGCGAGTAAAAGGATGGAAATCATCAAGATCAGAGCAGAATTAAATGGCATAGAGACTAAACAAACAATTGAAAAAATTAACAAAATTAGTAGCTGTATATTTCAAAAGATAAACAAAATCAGTAAATCTTTAGCCAGGCACATCAAGAAAGAGAGAGGACCCAAATAAACAAAATCAGCAGTGAAAGAGGAGAAGTCTCAATCGATATCAAATAAATACAATGCATTGTAAGAAATTACTACGAACAAACGTAGGGCAAGAAACTTGTCAGCCTAGATGAAAGGGACATATTTCTAGAAACATATAATTTTCAGAAACTGAATCAAGGAGAATCAGAAAGCCTAAACAGACCAATAACAAAGAGAGAAATTGAAGCAGTAATCAAAAAAATCCTGGCACAGATAAACCCTGGACTGGATGGCTTCATGGGTGAATTTTAGAAAACATTTAGAAAGAACTAATGCCTACCTTTCTGAAACTATTACAAAAAATCCAAGAATAGAAAAAACTCCCAAGTACTTTCTATGAGGGACAGTATTACACTAATTCTAAAACCAGGTCAAGACACAACAAAGAAAGAAAACTACAGGCCAATATCCCTGATGAATATAGATGCTAAAATCCTCAACAAAATATTGGCAAACCTGATCCAGCAACACGTTAAAAAGATCATACACCACAATCAAGGGGGATTCATCCCAGGGATACAAGGATGGTTTAATATTCACAAATCAATAAATATTATACCGCACCAAAACAAAATAAAAGAAAAAAAACACATGATCATATCAATAGATGCTGAAAATGCATTTGATGAAGTATAACACACAGTAAAATGGGTATAGAGGGATCATACCTCACAATAATAAAGGCCATATACAAGAAAACCGAAGCCAACATCATACTCAATGGACAAAAACTGTAAGCATTCCTCCTGAGATCAGAACCAGGACAAAGATGTCCACTCTCTCCACTCCTATTCAACAGTATTGGACGTTCTAGCCACAGCAACCAGACAAGAATAAAAAATAAAAGGCATCCAAATTGGGAAAGAGGAAGTAAAACGAACATTATTAGAAGATGGCATGATAGTGTACATAGAAAAACCTATAGTCTCCACGAAAAACCTACTCTACATAATAAGTGAAATTGGCAAAATAGCAGGGTACAAAGTCAATATTCAGAAATCAAAGGTATTTCTGTACACTAACAATAAAATATCAGAGATAAAAACTAGAAAAAAAATATTTGCTATAGCAATAAGAAAAATAAAGTACCTGGGAATAAATTTAACCAAAGTGATAAAAGACCTATACACGCTAAACTACATAACATTGAAGAAAGGATTTAAGAATGATAGAAATAAATGGAAGCATATACCATGTTCATGGATGGGAAGAATCTACATCATTTAAATGTCCAAACTACCCAATGCAATATATAGACTCAGTGAAAATCCTATTAATATATCAGTGACATATTTTCCATATGTAGAACAAATACTTCAAAAATTGATATGGGACCACAAAAGACCTTGAATAGCCATAGCAATCTTGAGACAGAAGAATGCAAAAGGGGTAATCATAATACCTGATGTCAAACTACAGTATACTACAAATTCACTGTAATCAAAACAGCCTGGTACTGGCATGAGAACAGAGATATAGATCAATGGAATAGAATAGAGAGCCCAGAAATAAACCCCAGTCGATATGGTCAACTACTATTCGGCAAAGATGGAAGGAACATAAAATGGAGTGAGAAGAGCCTCGTCCACAAATGGTGCTAAGAGAACTAGACAGGGACATTAAAAATATGAAACTATACCACTAACTGACACCACACACCAGGATAAACTCTAGATGGATAAAGACTTAAATGTATGCCATCACACCATAAATGTCCTTGAGTAAAACATAGGCAGGATAATTTCAGATATCTCATGTAACAATATTTTCATCGATACATCTATAGTAATGGAAATGAAAGAAAGAATAAACAAATGGGAATACACTAAACTAAAGAGTTTCTGCTCAGCAAAAAAAAAAAAATCAGCAAGACGAGCAGGAAACCAACCATACAGTAAAACAAATTTGCCAATGATACCTCAGAAAAGGGTTTGGTCTCCAAAATATATAAAGAACTTACATGTCTAAGCACCAAGAAGACAGATAAACCAAATAAAAAATGGGCAAAGAAACTGAATAAACATTTCTCCAAGGAGGATATACAGAGGGTCCATTGGCATATGAAAGAAGGCTCAACATCACTAGCCATCAGAGAGCTGCAAATAAAAACCATGAGATACCACTTTACACAAGTCAGAATGGCCACCATTAACAAATCAACAACAAATTTTGACGAGGTTGTCGAGAAAAGAAAACCCTAGTGCACTGTTGGTGGGAATGCAGACTGGCACAGCCACTATGGAAAACAGTATGGAATTTCCTAAAAAAAACTAAAAATGGAACTACTTTTTGAACCAGTGATTCCACTGCTAGGATTATACCCAAAGAATTCTGAAACACTAATTCAAAGAACTTATGCACCCCTATGTTCATAGCAACACTATTTACAATGGCCAAGTGCTGGAAACAGCCTCAGTGCCCATCTGTAGATGAGCGGATCAAAAAAGAGTGGTACATTTACACAATAGAATACTATGCAGCAGAGAGAAAGAAGGAACTCCTGCCATTTGCAACAACAAGGATAGAACTAGAGAGAATTATGCTTAGTGAAATAAGCCAGGCAATGAAAGAAAAGTACCATATGATATCACCTGATACAGGAGACTAATGAACAACACAAACAAATGAACAAAATTGAACAAGGAACAGAGTAAGAGTTATCACGGGGGAGCTGGGAGGGAGAGAAGGGGGTAAGTAGGTAAAGGGTTTAGTAGAAGAACTAGTATTAATAACCCATGTATATGGAGAACTGGGTTGAGATCGACTGTGGGAGGTGTAAGATGGGTTGGGATGAGCAATGAGGGAAAAAGTGGGACAACTGCAATAGAAAAACAATACAAATAAAATTTAAAAAATACAGTTAATATAATTAGAAATTGAAAAATATCTCCTGCAAAATTATATAAATAATAATATCATATTCAATGGGTATACATTATTCCATCCTATGAAGGAAGAGGTGAAGGTAAGTTGTGAAAAGAGAGGCAACAAATTACTATGTGAAAGACCTTGTGGGAAGAATAAGGAGTAATGAAATGAGTCCAAACCTCATTTCAAATTTTGACTAATTCAGTTGCCTTCTCCTGAAAACATACATCATATTTGTCTTATCAAAGTATGGTGATGAAAAACAAAAGTAAAAATAATTTAAAATAAACAACCTCTGAAAATTATAAGTTGTTATATAATATTTTTATTAAGTAATGCTTTTGAGAGAAATACATTAAAATCTCAATGAATGTAGGATATGCTTCACTTAACATAATAGTCTCCAGGTCCATTCACGCTGTCACAAAAGGGAAGTGGTTTTTTTTATATTTTTTACTGCTGCCTAATATTCCATCGTTTAAATGTACAACACCATTTTTGTCTACTCATCTACTGACATGCACTTTGGCTGTTTGCAGATATTGACTATTGTAAATAATGCTGTTATGAACATAGGAATACATATATTCTTTTGACTAGGTTTTGATGTTATCAGGATATATTCCCATAAGCAAAAACACATCACTGGGTCAAAAGGCAGTTTCATTTTTATTTTTTTGAGGACTCCCCATAATGGCTTCACCAGTCAGCACTCCCACCAACAGTGTACTAGGATTCCCTTTTTTCCACATCCTCACTAGCATTTGGTATTTGTTGATTTATTGATGGAAGCCATTCTGGCAGGTATGATGTAATATCTCACTGTGGTTTTAATTTGTATCTCTTTGATGATTTGTGATGTTGATCATTTTTTTAATACCATATAATCTGTTATATGTGGATTCTAATGAAAAAATAAATTAATGAGCAAAGTAGAATCAGATGCATAGAAACATGGAACAATCTGACAGCTGTCAGGGTGGAAGTGGAAAGGGGGACTGGATGAAAGAAGGTAAAGGGATTTGCCAAAGAACTTATATGCATGACCCATGGACAGGGACAATCGTGTGGGATTGCCTGAGGGTGTGGGTGGCTGGTTGGATAGGACCAAAGGGAGAAATTTGGGACAACTGTATTGCATAAACAATAAAGTATAATTTAAAATAGTGTTTATATTAATATTTTGCTGTCAGGAGTAGGAATTTTAAGAAAGGGTAATGAAATAGGCCTTCTTTCTTGATTGCCTTTAATATATCATTTCTCTATGAGCCAGTTACAGCTTATAGTTTTCTGCTAGGTAAATTAAGAAAATATATCAACCCTCTACAATAGAAAGTAAATGTTCTGCTCAATGTAAACAGGAGAATCTAAGGTCTACTTGGAGTAGAAAATAACTTGCTTCTGTGATGAAGCCACGTCCACTGTGTGTCATCCAATCCTCTATTTTTAGAATTTTTGAAACGATAAAAAACTGAATTTTACAAACCAAATTTTATAATGTTAGAAATTGAGTTTACACTAAAAAATAGAATCTTTAGACAAACCAGGAATTCACCTTGAGATGATCTGCAAACTGCTTTAGCAACATACCTAATATATTGTTTTTTTGTGAGCAGATATTTTATCTGAATAATGGGGAATAAAAGTATAATTTAACTAATGGCTACAAGATGTAAAATACTTATAGATGTATATCAATAAAAAAAGGAGACATGACAATCCAGAACTGGCACCACCTGTTGTTGGTCTTGGATGGGACCAGATGAAACTTGTGTCTTCTTCTTTCAAGTTCCACAAAAATTTCTGTAGAGATCTTTGATCATAGATAAGACTATAGCAGTAAATTTTTTTCTTCTGCTTCTGGTCTAGGAAACATTTTATAACAATGATGATATTTGCAATGATTTTATTCATTGCATGTTGACTTGTAAAATAATTTTCATAAACTCTCATATAAAGATGACAGATAGGCCCCCAATTCTCATCTGAATTATTTATAGAAACATATAAAGACATCTATAATTGCATTAGAAATGCAAATCAAGAATATTAATTCAAGTTTAGAAGATGGTGGTGGAGTGAGGGGAGGCTGTGCTCCCGAAACCCGTCTGTAGTTTGGACTAATTGAAGACAGAACATCTCAGTGAGCAGTTGGACACTGGCAGGAGTTGAGCCTTGGCATTGCTGGAAAAAACCATCTGGGAACAACCTGTTTAGTGAGGATATCGGAGGAAAAAGGGACGAAATGGGATTCCTGATAGGGGTGGCTACCTGAGCTTCAGCTGAAAGGACATGAAGGCTTTTTGGTGACCACAGGCTTCCCCAAAGGGGAGTCAGGAGGAAAGCGGATCTCTGCCCGCTGGCAGAGACGGGACTAGACTAGGGTGCATTGTCACTGGAAGACAGGAGACAGCGTGCTGCTGTGCAAATGAAATCGTAATTTTTACTTTGTATTTTTCCCATGTGGACTGCGGAGAGGGGGGTAAGTTTGGGGGTTATAGGAAATTCTTGAGAAGCGCAGGCACAGGAGTGCGCATGCCCACTCCCCAACCCTCCCCTTGGGTCACGGGGGCGCGCATAGGGAAGTGCTCTCACTCACTGGCCCAGGTGCGCGGGGCTGTAAGTCCAGGCGTCCCTCGGACATTCCCCAGTGGACATAAGATCAGTGCCCCAATGGGAAAAGGGACGGCCCACTGAACACGCAGAGGACCCTGCGCAGATACCCCTAGACAGCTCCCGTGGGCGCCGGGCCCCAGGCCGGAAAGCAGACCACTACCTCAGGCTCTGTTTGTGCCGGCCCAGACAGGTGAGGGAAGGCAGTCGGCTGCCGCGCCAGAACAGCAGGCAGCAGTGACTCACAGATGCTCACTACCACTGAGCACAAGTGTCCGCGGCCCCGCCCTAAAAGGCGAGAGACCAACTCCTGGATCTCGGCTCAGCTGGACTAAGGGCACAGGCCCGCGAGTGCGAAAACACCTCAGCCCGGGGACAATAGGCGCCAATCGCGGGGCAAGCTCTCGGCCACCATGCCCGTGTAGGGGCTAGCACGCAAGGACAGCTCAACTGGCTCCGGCGGCAGCAAGGGAGCCTGCCTTGCCGGCAACCACGGGCGCGCAACATTGCGGCAACCGCGGGCGCACACCATTGCTGCAAGAAACAAGAACCTCTGAACCTCCACACTAGACCAGCTGTGGACGCAGAAAAAGAAGGCGACACACCAAGGCTAAAACGGACATCTCCACAAAAGAATTTGAGATAAAGTGGATAGAGTGACTCTCAATCAACAAGCCAGAAGGAAGATCCTAACAAAAAAATCTGAAATATAACCAGACAGCATAAACAAACTATATAAAAGGTACCCGAAGAACATCAGGCTCAGGAGATCAAAGAGACTGCACCACTGAAACCCCCAGATCTACCATAAAAAATCTCATACCACAAAGGTGGGAAGACAAAGCAGACAAATCCAAATAACAAAAACAAACAAGAAGAATCCAACATGGTAAGACGTAGAAACAACCTCTCAATGAAAAGAAAAGAGGAATCCCCAGAGAGAGAGGTAGATGGAATAGACATAGCCCAAATGTCAGACATGGAATTCAAAACTATGGTGGTGAAGAACCTCAATATGCTCGAAAACCTCAAAATCAACTATGACAACCTCCAAGGAAGTTACCAAAATCTCCAAGAAAATTACAGGGAACTTGCAGAGAACTACACCAGCATAAAAAAAGACATAGAAACTATCAACAAGAACCAGGAAGAAATGAAGAATGCAATCTCTGAACTGAAAAACACAGTAGAATAGGTCAAAAGCAGACTAAATGAAGCAGAGGATCGGATTAGTGAGTTAGAGGATAATGTAGGTAATAATTCTCAAATGATACAGCAAAGTGAAAAAAAGATTGAAAAAATATGAACAAGAGGTAAGGGAATTACAGGATAGCATTAAAAAAAATCATATCAGGATCATAGGAATAAGAGAGGGAGAAGAAAAGGAGCATGGAATTGAAAAACTGATAGGAGAAATAGTGACAGAAAATTTTCCGAACCTGAGGAGAGAAAAGGTTATGCAAGTCGAAGAAGCACTGAGAGTTCCAATAAAGAGAAACCCCCAAAAACGCACTCCAAGGCACATCATAGTTAAAATGGCAACATTCCAAGGCAAAGAGAGAATCCTAAAAGCAGCAAAGAGAAAAACAGCAAATAACTTACAAGGCAGCTCCAATAAGGCTATTGACCGATTTCTCAACAGAAACATTATAAGCCAGAAGGGATTGGTCAAAAATATTTCAAGCAATGAAAAACAAAGGACTCCAACCAAGAATACTCTACCCAGCAAGGGTCTCATTCAAAATAGAAGGTGAAATAAGGAGTTTCTCAGACAAAGGAAGAGTAAAAGAATACATCTCCACAAAACCAGCATTGCAAGAGATGCTAAAGGGAATATTCTAAGAAAAAGGAAGAGAAAAAAAAACAAAAAAAGAGTAGAGGAACAGAGATACAAAAGGGAAATGAATGAATACATGTCAATAACAACGTTAAATGTAAATGGATTAAATGCTCCCATTAAAAGACATAGGGTAACGGAATGGATAAGAAAACAAGATCCACATATTTGCTGTCTACAAGAAACACACCTCAAAACAAAAAATTTACATAGACTGAAAGTAAAGGGATATAAAAAAATATTTTAAGGAAATGGACTTGAAAAAAAAGCTGGGGCAGCAGTCCTCATATCAGACAAAACGGATTTCAAAGCAAGGGCAATAAAAAGGGACAAAGAAGGACATTTCATAATACTTAAATGAAGGATTCATCAAGAAGATATAACACTGATAAACATATATGCACCCAACATAGGAGCACCCAAATACATAAAGCAAATACTAGAAGACCACAAGAAGGATATTAACAACAACACACTCATAGTAGGGGACTTCAACACTCCATTGTCAACAATAGACAGATCATCTAAGCAAAGAAACACCAAGGATATACAGACATTGAACAACACACTAAACCACATGGACTTAACTGATATATATAGAACTTTTCACCCCAAAGAAGAAAATATACATTCTTTTCAAAGGCACATGGGACATTTTCAAAGATAGACCACATAATAGGACATAAAACAAGCCTCAACAAATTCAAGGAAATTGAAATCATATCAAGCATCTTTTCAGACCACAATGCCTTGAAACTAAAAATCAACCTCAGGGAAAAAAATCAAAGACACCCAAACTCATGGAGAATGAATAACACGCTCTTAAATAACGAATGGGTTAACAATGACATCAAAGAGGAAATCAAGAAATTTCTAGAAACTAATGACAATGAACACACAACAGCCCAAAACCTATGGGACACAGCAAAAGTAGTCCTAAGAGGGAAGTTCATAGCAATACAGGCATATCTGAAAAGGCTAGAAGAATCTCAAATAAAAAACCTAACCATAAAGCTAAAAGAACAAGAACAGCAACAACAAACAAAGCCTAGGGCAAAAAGAAGAAAGGAAATCATCAAGATCAAAGCACAATTAAACGACATAGAAACTAAACGAACAATCAAAAAAAATCAACAAAACCAGGAGCTGGTTCTTTGAAAAAATAAACAAAATTGACAAGCCTCTAGCCAGGCTCATTAAGAAAAAGAGAGAGAAGACCCAAATAAACAAAATCAGAAATGAAAGAGGAGAAATCACGACTGATACCTCAGAAATACAAACAATTATAAGAAATTACTACAAACAATTATATGGCAAGAAATTTGACAACCTAGTAGAAATGGACAGATTTCTGGAAACATATAACCTTCCAAAACTGAATCAAGAAGAAGTAGAAAGTCTCAACAGACCAATAACAAAGAAGGAAATTGAAACAGTAATCCAAAATCTCCCTGCACACAAAAGCCCTGGACCGGATGGCTTCACAGGCGAATTTTACAAAACATTTAGGGAACAACTAACTCCTACCCTCCTCAAACTATTCCAAAAAATCCAAGAAGAGGGAAAAATCCCAAACTCTTTCTATGAAGCCACTATTACCCTAACCCAAAAACCAGGTCAAGACACAGCAAAGAAAGAAAACTACAGGCCAATATCACTGATGAACATAGATGCTAAAATCCTCAATAAAATTTTGACAAACAGGATCCAACAATACATCAAAAAGATCATACACCATGATCAAGTGAGATTCATCCCAGGGATGCAAGGGTGGTTTAATATTTGCAAATCAATAAATATAATACATCACCTAAACAAAATGAAAGACAAAAATCTCATGATCATATCTATAGATGCAGAAAAAGCATTTGATAAAGTACAACACCCATTTATGTTGAAAACACTCAGCAAAATGGGAATAGAGGGAGCATACCTTAACATCATTAGGGCTATATATGAGAAGCCTGAAGCCAACATCATACTCAATGGACAAAAACTGAAAGCATTCCCCCTGAAATCAGGAACTAGAAAAGGCTGTCCACTCTCCCCACGTCTATTCAACATAGTGTTGGAAGTCCTAGCCACAGCAATCAGACTAGAGAAAGAAATAAAAGGCATCCAAATTGGGAAAGAAGAAGCAAAACTTTCATTATATGCAGATGACATGATAGTATACCTAGAAAACCCTATAAACTCCACTAAAAGACTACTCGATATAATAAATGAATTTGGCAAAATAGCAGGGTACAATATAAATATACAGAAATCTAAGGCATTTCTGTACACCAGAATGAAATATCAGAGACAGAGGCAAAAAAGAAAATACCATTTACTATAGCAACAAGAAAAATAAAGTACCTAGGAATAAACTTAACCAAAGAGATAAAAGACCTGTACACTGAAAATTATGCAACATTGAAGAAAAAAATTAAGGAAGATACAAATAAATGGAGGCAAATACCATGTTCTTGGATGGGAAGAATCAACATAATCAAAATGGCCATACTACCCAAAGCAATTTACAAATTCAATGCAATCCCTATTAAAATACCAATGACATATTTCACTGACCTAGAACAAATCCTCCAAAAATTCAGATGGAACCAAAAAAGACCCCGAATAACAAAAGCAATCTTGAGACAGAAGAACACAGCAGGAGGAATCACGATACCAGACATCAAACAATACTACAAAGCCACTGTGATCAAAACAGTCTGGTACTGGCATAAGAACAGACATATAGATCAGTGGAACAGAATTGAAAGCCCAGAAATAAACCCAGGCCTCTATGGTCAACTAATCTTTGATAAAGGAGGAAGGAACATAAAATGGAGTGAGAAGAGCCTCTTTAACAAATGGTGCTGGGAGAACTGGACAGGGTCGTGCAAAAAAATGAAACTAGACCACCACCTTACACCACACACGAGAATAAACTCAAGATGGATTAAAGACTTAAATGTAAGCCGTGATACCATAAAAGTCCTAGAGAAAAACATAGGCAGGAAAATTTCAGATATCACACGTAAGAATATCTTCATGGATACATCTCCTAAGGCAAGAGAAATAAAAGAAAAAATAAACAAAAGGGACTACATCAAACTAAAAAGTTTCTGCTCATCAGAAGAAAAGATCAGCAAGATGAAAAGGAAACCAACCATATGGGAAAACATATTTGCCAATGATATCACAGACAGAGGACTGATCTCGAAAATATATAAAGAGCTTATACAACTCAACATCAAGAAAACAAACAACCCAATTAAAAAATGGGCAAAGGACCTGAACAAACACTTCTCCAAAGAGGACATACAGAAGGTCCATAGGCACATGAAAAAATGCTCAACATCATTGGCCATCAGAGAGATGCAAGCAAAAACCACAATGAGATACCACCTTACACCTGTCAGAATAGCCATCATCAACAAATCAACAAACAGCAAATGCTGGCGAGGATGTGGAGAAATGGGAACCCTACTGCACTGTTGGTGGGAATGCAGACTGGTGCAGCCACTCTGGAAAACAGTATGGAATTACCTCAAAAAACTAAAAATGGAACTGCCATTTGAACCAGTGGTTCCACTGCTAGGATTATACCCAAAAAATCCTAAAACCCTAATTCAAAAAAACCTATGCACCCCTAGTTTCATAGCAGCTCTGTTTACAGTAGCTAAGTGCTGGAAACAGCCTAAGTGCCCATCTGTAGATGAGTGGATCAAAAAACTGTGGTACATTTACACAATGGAATACTATGTAGCAGAAAGAAAGAAGGAACTCCTGCCATTTGCGACAACATGCATGGAACTAGAGAGAATTATGCTTAGTGAAATAAGCCAGGCAAAGAAAGCAAAATACCATATGATATCACCCAATACAGGAACTAAAGAGCAACACAAACAAATGAACTAAATAGGCAAAGACTAGAATAGTAGTCAGTAAGGGGGAGGGGGGAGAGAGAGAAGGGGGATAAGTAAGGGAATGGTCTAGTCAAGGAATGTATATGAATGACTCATGGACATGGACAACGGGGAGGGATATAATGTGGGAGAAGTGATGGGCTGGGAGGGGGGAGCAATGGGGGAATAATGGGACAACTGTAACTGAATAACCAAAAAATAAAATGTACAAAAAAAAAAAAAATTTCCCAGACAGTGCAACAAAACAAAGCAAAAAGACAGTAAAAGAATGAAGATGGTTTAAGAGAGCTGGAGAACAATATGAAATGTAGTAATATCTATATCCTAAAAAATGCCATAAGGAAAAGAGGAGCAAGGGATAAAAACCTGTTTAAAAAAGTAATGACAGAAAACATACTTTACTTAATGAGAAAAAAGTCACACAAGTCCAGGAAGCAGACAAGGTCCCAATGAAGATGAACCCAAAGAGGCTTACCCCAAGACACATCATTATTAAAATGGCAACATTCAAAGGCAAAGAGCGAATCTTAAAGGCAGCAAGAAAGAAACAGCTAATAACACTCAAGGGAGGTCTGAAAGGACTATCAGCTAGTTTCTCAAAATAAATACTACAGGCCAGAATGGAATGGCAAAACATATTCCAAGCAGTGAAGAGCAAAGACCTACAAGCAAGACTACTGTATCAAGTGAGGCTCTTTTTCAAAATGAAATACAAAATAAGAAGTTTCCCAGACAAAAGAAGGGTAAAAGAATACATCTGCACTAAACCAGCACTGCAAGAGATGCTAAACAGGTTGCATTAAGAAGATGAACAGAGAGAGAGAAACACAGCTAAAAAGGGTAAAAATTACAATAAGTACATACCTATCAGTAATACACTTTAATGTAAATGTATTAAATGCTCCAATCAGAAGACATAAGGTAGCTGAATGTATAGGAAAATATGACCCACATATAAGCTGTATACAACAGACCCACTTCAGAACAAAAGTTCTAAACAAACTGATATTGAAAGGATGGAACAAATTTTCAAGCAAATGTATGTGAACAAAAAGCTGGAGTAGCAATACGTACATAACAAAAAATAGATTTCACAGCAAAAACCATAAAAAAGACAAAGAAGTACATTTCATAATACTTAAGGGAACAATCCATAAAGATATAGCCCTGGTAAAAATGTAAGCACCCAACCTAGGAACACCCAAATATATAAGGAAAATCTTGGAGGACTTCAAGAAGGATATCAGCAGCAACACACTCATAGTTAGGGACTTTAACACCCCATTGTCAACAATGGACTGATTTTTGAGGCAAAGAAATACAAAGTATATTGAGGCACTGAACAACACCTTAGATTAAATGGACTTAATAAATATATACAGAACCATTCATCCCAACGAAACACAATATACATTCGTTTCAAATGCACATGGAACATTTTCAAAGATAGACCGATGGTAGAACAACAACAACAAAAAAAGTCTACAAATTCAAGAAAATTGAAATTATATCAGGCATCTTCTCAGATCACAATGGCTTGAAACTGGAAACCAACCTCAAGGAAAGAACTCAGAAACATTCAAATTCATGAAGTCTGAACAACATTCTCTTAAATAATGAATGTGTTAACAATGATATCAAAGAAGAAATGAAAAAGTTTCTGAAAACAAAAGATAAATAACACATAAAGAGCCAAACCCATTGAAACACAGTGAAAGCAGTTCTGAGACGAAAGCTCATAGCAATACAGGCCTACCTAAAATGGAGAGAAAAAACTCAAATAAAAAATATCCTACAGCTACAAGAACCGGAAGAAAAACAACAAACAAAGTTCAGAGTGAGGAGAATGAAGTAAATCAGCAAGATCAGAGCAGAATTAAATGACACAGAGACTAAACAAGCAATACAAAAGATTAATAAAATTAAGAGCTGGTTCTTTGAAAAGATAATCAAATTGACAAGCCTTTAGCCAGACTCATCAAGAAAGTAAAAAGGACCCAAATAAACAAAATCAGAAATGAGGGAGGAGAAATCACAACCAATATCACAGAAATTCAAAGGACTGTAAGAAATTACTACAAATAACTGTATGGCAAGAAACTTGACAACCTAGATGAAATGGACAAATTTCGAGAAACATACAGTGATCCAAAACTGAACCAAGAAGAAGAAGAAAGCCTTAACAGAGTGATATCAAAGAGCGAAATTGAAGCGGTAATCAAAAAACTCCTGGCACAGAAAAGCCATGGACCAGATGGCTTCACAGGTGGATTTTACGAAACACTTAGGAAAGAACTAACGCATACCCCTCTCAAACTATTCCAAAAAATCCAAGAAGAGGGAAAAATCTTTCTATGAAATCAGCATTACTCTAATTCCAAAACTAGGTCAAGACACAACAATGAAAGAAAAATACAGACCAATATCACTAATGAACATAGATGCTAAAATCCTCAACAAATTATTGGCAAAGTGGATCCAGCAATACATTACAAATATCATACACCACAATCAAGGGGGATTCATCCCAGGGATGCAAGGATAGTTTAATATTCGCAAATCAATAAACAATACACCAAATAAACAAAATAAAAGAAAAAAATCACATGATCATATCAATAGATGCTGAAAAAGCATTTGAAAAAGTACAGCATTAATTCACGATGAAAACACTAAGCAAACTGGGAATAGAGGGAGCATACCTCAACATAATAAAGGCCATATACGAAAAACCTGAAGCCAATATTATACACCATGGACAAAAACTGAAAGCATTTCCCCTGAGATCAGAAACAAGACAATGATGTCCACTCTCTCCATTCCTATTCAACAGAGTCTTGGAAATTTTAGCTACAGCAATCAGACAAGAATAAGAAATAAAAAGCATTCAAATTGCAAAATAAGAAGTAAAACTGTCATTATTTACAGACAACATGATAGTGTACATAGAAAACCCTATAGGATCCACAAAAAACTATTCAACCTAATAAATGCATTTAGAAAAATAGCACATTACAAAATCAAAATTCAGAAATTGAAGGCATTTTTGTATACCACCAATAAAATATCAGAGGTAGAAACTAGAAGAAAAATTCCATTTACTATAGCAACAAGAAAAATAAAATATCTAGGAATAAACTTAACCAAAGAGGTCAAAGACCTGTACTTGGAAAAATGCACAACACTGAAGAAAGAAATTAAGGAAGATACAAATAAAGGGAAGCATATACCATGTTCACGGATGGAAGAATCAACATCATTAGCATGCCCATACTACCCAAAGCAATTTATAAATTCAAGCAATCCCTATTAAAATACCAACGATGTGTTTCAGAGACCTAGAACAAATACTTCAAAAGTTTATATGGAACCAAAAAAACAAACAAACAAAACAAACAAAAAACAAAACAAAACCCTGAATAGCCACTGCAATCTTGAGAAAAAAGAACAAAGTAGGAGGTATCACAATACCTGATATCAAACTATATTACAAGGCCACTGTAATCAAAGCCTTCTAGTACTGGCATAAGGACAGAATAGAGAGCGCAGAAATAAACCCAGATCTCTATTTGCAATTAATATTTGACAAGGTGGGCAGGAGCATAAAATGAAGTAAATATATCATCTTCAGCAATCTCTTCTGGGAGAACTGAAAAGGAACACGCAAAAAAAAAAAAAAGTTAAACTAGACTACCAACTTACACCACACACTAGAATGAAAGCAAGATGTATCACAGACTTAAATGTAAGCCGTGCCACCATAAAAGTCCTAGATGAAGACAGACAGTAAAAATTCTGATATCTCACTCAACAATATTTTTACTTATATTTCTTCTAGGACAAGGGAAACAGAGGAAAGTATACCCAAATAAGACTACATCAAACTAAAGAGTTTCTGCTCAGCTAAAGAGAATGTCAGTGAAATGAAAAGGGAACCAATCCCATGGGAAAAAATATTTGCCAGTGATATCTCAGACAAGGGTTTTATCTCCAAAATATATAAAGGACTCATGTGATTCAACACCAGAAAGACAGACAATTCAGTTAAAATTTTTGGAAAGAACCTTAACAGACACCTCTCCAATGAGGAAATACATAGATCCCATAAGCATATGAGAGGATGCTCAACAGCACCTGCCATCAGAAAGATGCAAATTAAAACCACAGTGAGATACCACCTCACACTGTCTGAATGGCCATCATTAACAAATCAACAAACAACAAGTCCTGAAGAGGATGTGGAGAAAAGGAAACCCTAGTGTATTGTTGGTGGGAATCCAGACTGCCCCTGTGGAAAACAGTGAGGAATTTCCTCAAAAAAAAAAAAAAAGGAACTTCTGTTTTATCCAGTGATTCCACTGCTAGGATTATACCCAAAAAATCTTGAAACATCAATTTAGAAGAACCAATGCAACCCTATGTTCATAGCAGCACTATTTACAATAACTATGCCCTGGAAACAGACTAAGTGCGCATCAGTGGATTAATGGATCAAAAAACTGTGGTATATTTACACAATGGAATACTATACAGGAGAAAAAAAGAAGCAACTCCTACCTTTCATGACATTATGGATGCAAGTATAAGGTATTCTTCTTCGTTAAATAAGCCAGCAGTGAAAGACAAATACTATGTGATATCACCTAATACAGGAACGTAATGAACAAAAGAAACAAATGAGCAACGTAGAACTAGTGGTATGGAAACAAGGTGCAGACTGACAGTGACCAGAGGGGAGGGGAGAGGAGTAGAAGATGGGTGAGAAGGGGAAGGATTTAGTTAAGGAACTGGTATAAATGACCCATGGACATGGACAACAGGGTGGGGGTATTGACTAGAAAAGAGTTTGGCAGTTTCTTCCTTTACCCCAACCCCGCACTGGTTTTCATAGTCAGAAGCAATGTGGCTCAATTTTCCCTGGTGCTGGAACCATGAGCCAAATGGTCTGGTTTGGGACTGGGAATGCTTCCCAGGTTTAAAATGCATGACTTCGCCTTTTGCTGTGGTTACAGTCCCTGTGCTGTTGCCACTGCTGCTGCTGAACTGCCTGCTGCCACCAGTTGCTGTTGGTGTCAACGCTGCCTGCTGCCACTGCCAACCAGGACCCCCACAGTACTGCACCTCATTCTCTCCATTCTGGCTCTGCCCTTCCTACCTGTCTGGCTAAATATCTCTTCTTTAATTATCTGTTTGTTGAACTGTCATGTAGTTCAATTTTCTGGATCATCTGGATTGTTTTTAGTTTTGAAGTGGTTGAAAATTCCTTCTGAGTTGTGAGGAAGATGCAGGGTGTCTACCTACGCCTCCATCTTGGCTGGAAGTTCCTAACCTATTTTTAACTACATGTTCGATATCTTCATTTGAATATATGATAATCACCTAAAATTCGTCGGCAGCCGTCCGTCTCGAGAGACGATGGTGTAGCTTCTTAAGAGTCTATCTGCACCGCCGAGAATGGCTGTGCAGTCCGACTCGGGAGTGACACGGTATCTGTCTCCTCCCGTGTTGAATCGACATCTTGCGATGACGCTGGAGTGTCCTCTCCAGTGAAGCTGAAGCTACAGAGCCTGGGCAGGGTGATATGGAGGGTCTGCTGTTGCCCATGCAGCAGACCCCCCCTCTCTTCGCAGCTGAAGGGTCCAAGGGAAAGACGGAGTCAATACAGCTTGGCTTCAGGTGCGCCGCAGGAGTTGCCGGTGTTGACTACAACGTCAAACCGCCTTAGGGACTCCGGCTCCGGATTTTCTGTCGGGGTTTACTCCCTTAGCCTTTCCCCTGAAGAGGTATGCCGCAAGGCAGCGGAGGTTTTTTGGAGTCAGAGTTTTCCTTCTCTGATGTGCCCTGACTGGAAGATCGAACCAGCGACACTTAGCTCGCAGGCCGACGCTCAATCCACTGAAATTAACATGTACTAAACCACACCTTTTATTTTACACTCCATGTCAATTCCTTCTCTAAGCTTTTCCATATATTTGACTTTATTGAAGTATAATTGACAAGAGCTTTTTTCATTTAATATTATTTTGAATTAATCTCAGGTGTACAGTATAGTATCTAGATAATCATATACTTTAAAAAGTGTTTCCACCTTATTTCCAGAATCCACCTGACACACTACAGAGTCATTATAACAGTGTTGACTACATTCCATATGCTGTACTTTACATATGCATGAATATTATGTTACTACCAATCTGTACTTCTCAATCCCTTGACCTTTTCCATCCAGTCCCTCAACCCCCTCCCATCTGGAAAACCTCAACTGTTATCTATATCTCTGAGTCTGTTTCTGTTTATTATTCTTTCCTATTGTAATTAATAATAACTTCAGTCATCAGGTCAAAATATATTGCTGTCATTCTTTTTTTTTTTTTTACAGGGCAAATTTTGCTTTAATCATCATCTCCTACTTTTAGAAACCATTATAGATCTAGCCCAGTACAATTAGTTACCCAGGCCTCTCAGCCCTCCCCCAAAGTAGACCTAGAGCCAACCAATCTCAAAATGAGCTAGACCTCACTAGTCCACACAGAGGTCAATGCCCTAAGGAAATCTGAAGGATGGTGAAGAATCTGGAGATATAATCTCCCTTACCTATTTGCCCCTATCTCAGCCCTTTCTAGAAACTGTCTAGAGAATTCTATACTGTCTCCAAAGATATTAATTCTCTGCTCAAGAAGAATGAGCAAGCTATTGGTGTTTACGTAAAGGAAAGGCAGTGGGTGATCATGTCCCACCAGATATTTCTAGGAATTTGGTGGGAAACGTCCTCCCTGCTTCATCCCATTGTCCAACAAATAAATTAATTCCTGGTACTACCTCTCAAATTCAAAGCCCTTTCTCCTCATTAGAATTCAGGTTCTCTTTGTCTCTGTTTATAACTCCAAGACATCTCCTTTTTATTTGTTCAATACTAGCTCCCCAGTTCTATATTTTTACTGTTCCTCTTGCCTTCCCCATCAATTACTCCATCTGCCTTAGTCATTTACCAATTTGAAATGCTCCTTCCCCCTCTGTCTGCATCTTTACTCGTTCATCTGCATTTCACTCCTCCCACATTCTGTAGTTGACGTTCCCTAATTTTTCCCATACAGTCCATATCCTGTGTAATGTTCAATTTCTTGGTCATAATCTCATTTGTTTTCATCTAGAAACCATCTATTCCAAACACTATTTTGTCCAACTCGCTGCTCTTGGTCTCCTGAAGGTACAGCCCACTGCTCTTGTCTGTCTCTGTTCTCCTTAGTCAACATCCTTTGATCTCTCTCTGAGTTTCTCAAGGCCTCCAAGCCCCTCTACATTTATCCTCAGTAACAATATTTTGTCACTGGCTTCAGAGTCCTTTTTAAGTACATTTTATTAATTATGCTATTACAATTGTCCCAATTTTTTCCCCTTTGGCTCCCTCTACCACTCTTCTTTCCAGGAATCTCCTCTGTTTCTCAGTTCATGTCCATGGGTCATGCATATAAGTTCTTTGGCTTCTCCATTTCCTTTACTATTCTTTTTAATTTTATTTTATTTTGTTAATTTGTAATTTGTTACAATTGTCCCACTTTTTCCCTCATTGCTACCCCCCACCAGGTCCACCCCTTCTCCCACGGTCCATCCAGATCCCGTTGTCCATGTTCATGGGTTATTTATAATAGTTCCTTTGCTAAACCCTTCCTTTACTTAGCCCTTTCTCTACCTTCCTCCTCCCCCCTGATAACTGTTACTCTGTTTCTTGTTCAATTTGGTTCATTTATATGTGTTGTTCACTGGTCTCCTGTATTGGGTGATAGCATATGGTATTTTTCTTTCATTGCCTGGCTTATTTCGCTAAGCATAATTATCTATACTTCCATTCATGTTGTCCCGAATGGCAGGAGTTCCTTCTTTCTTTCTGCTGCATAGTATTCCATTGTGTAAATGTACCACTGTTTTTTGATCTACTCATCTACAGATGGGCACTTGGGTTCTTTCCAGCACTTGGCTAATGTAAACAGCTCTCCTATGAACATAGGGGTGCATAAATTCTTTTGATTTAGGGTTTCAGGATTCTTTGGGTATAATCCTAGCAGTGGATTCGCTGGTTCAAAAGGAAGTTCCATTTTTAGTTTTTTGAGGAAATTCCATACTGTTTTCCACAGTGACTGCATCATTCTGCATTCCCACCAAACAGTGCACTAGGGCTCCTATTTCTCCACGTCCCCGTCAGCACTTGCTGTTTGTTGATTTGTTGATGATGGCCATTCTGACTGGTGGAAAGTGGTATCTCATTGTACTTTATATTTGCATCTCTATGATGTCTAGTGAAGTTGAGCATTTTTTATATGCCTCTGGAACCTCTGTATATTCACCTTGGAGAAGGGTTTGTTCAGGTCATTTGCCCATTTTTTAATTGGGCTGTCTGACTTCTTTGTATTGAGATGTGTAAGTTCTTTATATATTTTGGATATCAATCCCTTATCTGAGATATCATGGACAAATAGGTTTTCCCATATGGTTGGTTCCCTTTTCATCTTGCTGATGTTTTTTTTTTTGTTGTTGTTGTTGTTGTTGTTGAGCAGAACCTCTTTAGTTTGATGTAGTTCCATTTGTTTATTTTTTGCTTTATTTCCCTTATCTTAGGAGATGTATTAGTGAAGATATTGTTACGTGGGTTATCTGAAATTTTCCTGCCTATGTTTTCGTCTCAGATTTTTATGGTGTCACGTCTCACATTTAAGTCTTTGATCCATCTTGAGTTTATTCTGGTGTGTGGCATAAGTTGGTGGTCTAGTTTCATTTTTTTGCACATCCTTGTCCAGTTCTACCAGCACCATTTGTTGAAGACTCTCTTCTCATTCCATTTTATGTTGCTTCCCTTTTTGTCAAATATTAGTTGACCATATAGACCTGGATTTATTTCTGGGCTCTCTATTCTGTCCCATTGATCTATATGTTTGTTCTTATGCCAGTATCAGGCTGTTTTGATTACTGTGGCCTTGTAGTATAGTTTGCTATTAGGTATTGTGAGTCTTCCTATTGCCTTCTTCTGTTTCAAGATTGCAGTGGCTATTTAGGCTCTTTTTTGGTTCCATATAAATTTTTGAAGTATTTGTTCTAGGTATGTGAAATACATTGTTGGTATTTTAATAGAAATTGCATTGAATCTATAAGTTGTGTTGGGTAGTATGGACATTTTAATGATGTTGATTCTTCACATCCATGAACATGGTATATGCTTCCATTTATTTGTATATTCCTTAATTTTTTTCTTTAGGATTATGTAGTTTTCTGAGTACAGGTCTTTTACCTCTTTGGTGAAATTTATTCCAAGGTACTTTGTTTTTCTTGTTGCTATAGTAAATGGAAATTTTTTTCTAGATTCTATCTCTGATATTTTATTGTTGGAGTATAGAAATGCCTTTGATTTCTGTATATTGACTTTTTACCCTGCTATTTTGCCAAATTCACTTACTTGGTCAAGTAGTTTTTTGGTGGAGTCTATAGGGTTTTCTATGTATACTATATCATCTGCAAAAAGTGACAGTTTTACTTCTTCTTTTCCATTTTGGATACCTTTTATTTATTTTTTTCTTGTATGATTGCTGTGGCTAGAACTTCCAAGACTATGTTGAATAGGAGTGGAGAGAGATGACGTCCTTGTCTTCTTCCTGATCTCAAGGGGAATGCTTTCAGATTTTGTGCATTGAGTATGATATTCACTTCGGGTTTCTTGTATATGGCCTTTATTATGTTAAGGTATGCTCCCTCTATTCCCTTTTTGCTGAGTGTTTTCATCACAAATGGGTGTTGTACTTTATCAAATGCCTTTTAAGCATCTATTGATATGACCATGTAATTTTTGTCTTTCATTTTGTTTTTGTGGTGTATCACATTTATTGATTTGTGAATATTAAACCATCCTTGCATCCCTGGGATGAATCCCACTTGATTATAATGTATGATCTTTTTAATGTGCTTTTTGGACCGGTATGCCAATATTCTGTTGAGGATTTGAACATCTATGTTCATCAGTGATATTGGCTGGTAGTTTTCTTTCTTTGTTGTGTCTTGACCTGGTTTTTGAATTAGGGTAATACTGGTTTCATAGAAAGAGTTTGGGAGTCTTCCCTTTTCTTGGACTTTTTGGAATAGTTTTAGAAGAGTGGGTGTTAGTTCTTCCCTAAATGTTTTGTAAAATTCGCCTGTGAAGCCATGTAGTCCAAGGCTTTTGTATGCTGGGAGTTTTTTTATTACTGTTTCAATTTCACTCTTTGTTATCAGTCTGTTCAGGTCTTCTGCTTCATCACCATTTAGTTTTGGAAATTGTATGTTTCTAGAAATTTTCCATTTTATCTAGGTTATCAAGTTTTTTGCCATATTATTGTTTGTAGTAATTTCTTACAATCTTTTGTATCTCTGTGATATTGGTTGAGCTACCTCCTTTTTCGTTTCTGATTTTTTTTATTTGGGTTCTCTCTTTTTTTTTTCTTGATGAGCCCAGCTAAAGGCTTGTTGATTTTTTTTATCTTTTCAAAAAACCAGCTCCTACTTTTGTTGATATTTTGAATTGTTTGTTTAGTCTCCATGGCATTTAATTCTGTTCTGATCTTGATGATTTCCTTCCTTTTACTTGATCTGGGCTTTGTTTGTTGTAATACTTCTAGTTCTTGTAGCTGTAGGGTTAGATTTTTTATTTGTGATTCTCTATCCTTTTTAGGTAGTCTTGTATTGCTATGAACTTTCCTCTCTGGACTCCTTTTGCTGTATCCGATAGGTTTTAAGCTGTTGTGTGTTCATTATCATTTGTTTCTGGAAACTTTTTTATTTCTTTCATGATGTCATTGTTAACCCATTCAATATTTAATAGCATGTTATTCATTCTCCATGAGTTTGAATTTTTTTTGAGTTATTTCCTTGTGGTTGATTTCTAGTTTCAGGGCATTGTGATCTGAGAAGATGCTTGATGTAATTTCAATTTCACTGAATTTGTTGATGCTCGTTTTCTGTTCTAACATGTGGTCTATCTTTGAAAATGCTCCATGTGCATTTGAAAACAATGTATATTTTGCTTCTCTGGGCTGAAAAGTTCTATATATATCAATTAAGTCCATTTTGTCTAGAGTGTTGTTCAATTCCTTCATATCCTTGGTGTTTTTTTGCTTACGCAGTCGCCTGTGTGTCCAGCAGGTTGATTTTGAGACCGTTTGGGTGGGACTGCAGGCACCTGAGCACGGAGAAGGTGGGTGTCTCTGTCCGTCCACTGGCGCGTTGATTTTATGCCTGTTGGGGCGGGCCTGAGCGGCACCTGGACACGGCGGCCAGTGTTTTGGTTGTGCGCCTATGCCAGTTGATGGGGGCACCTCCCTGTGCATGCTTGTGCGACCCAGGCAGAGTGTTGGGGAGTGGGTGGGTGCACTTCTGTGCCTGGACTCCTCAAGAATCTTGTCTCATCCCTAACCTCTCCTCCTCTCTCTGCAGTATACAAGAGGAAGGGAAAAAAGAAAAACACGTTCTTACATACACAGCAGTATGCTGTTTCTTGCCTCTCAGCACCAGATGCCACCTGGCCCACTCCTGGCTCTGCCAGTGGGCAGAGCCCCGCTCTCCTCCTGATTCCTCCCTGGGGAAGCCTGTTGCCACTAAAAAGTCTTTGTGTACTTCCAGACACAGCTTGGGAAGCCAACCCAGTCAGAAATCCCGTCTTGTCCCTTTCTCCTCTGCTATCCTCACCAAACAGGTCGCTCCCAAACAGTCTTCTCTGATCCAGCAGTGCCAAGGCTCAACTCCTACCAGTGTCTAGATGTTAACTGAGATGTTCTGTCTGCAATTAGTCCCAACTACAGACATGTCTCAGGAGCTAGAAAGCGCAGCCTCCTCTCACTCCTCCACTGTCTTCCATTCTCTATTGCTGTTATTCTTGATCTCACTCTCACACTCCATATTCTGTCCATAAATAAATTTTGTCAGTTCTATCTCCAAAATATATTCCATATTTGACTATTTCTATTTTCCTTGCCATTAACTTGATCCAAACCACCACTATCTTGCCCCAAGTTATTTAGTTACCTTTAACAGGTCTCTCTGATTATGTCCTTGCCCCCCTTTAGACTAGTTTCAACATATGATTTCAATCAGATTACGTCACTACTGTGTTTCAAACCCTTCCATGACTTTCAACCTCATTTAGAGTAAAAGTCACAGTCTTCACTCTAGCTTGATAGGCTCTGAATCATCTGGTTTCTTCCTTTCGTTACCTCTCTGATTTGACTTCATCTTCTATGACATGCTCTCTTCACTATTTCAGATATTTGTTTTTGTATGTTATTTTCTTTATTTTGCTTTATTTAATTTGTTTCTAATTTTTAAGCTTATTTACACTCACTTTTTATTTTCAATAAAAGGTCCACTTTAGCTGCATCTAACAAGTTTTGTTATTTTGCATTTTGTCTTTTTAGTATTATTTAATTTTATATATTTTGTAATTTTTCTCATAATTTGTTCTTGACATGAAGGTGTTTTTAAATTTCCAAATGTATATTTTAATGTCATCTTTTTATAACATCTTTAATTGGAGTGCATTATGGTTATAATGGCACTGTGTCTAGATGACACTGAATATTTTGAAAATTGTTGATGAAGTTGATAATCTAATAAGAGGATAAGTTTTATAAATGTTTCACAGATGCTTGAAAATGAATTTTCTAATTTGGGAGTTTAGGGGAAAGCTTGTAAATTGTGTCAAAATTGTTTTTATCAAATCACTATCAGTACCTTTATACTTAGTGTAATTACTAATAAATATACTTAGATTTTTTCTATTTTATTTGCTATCTTATTTTCATTTCTATCTTATCATCATACAATTTTCCTTGATTGTTTTCTTTTTTTTTCTTTATCAGGATTGGTGTTTTATTTCTATCATTTTGCTTTTCTTCCCTATCTGATTAAGAAAATCTACAATCTACTTCTATAAAGTTTTACACTTGTAATTTTAACATGACTTACTTGAATTCTAAAGTCAGTCATATTTACCATTTTTCTAAGAAATGCAAAATAAGAAACATAAATGCTTTAACTGTTTTTGTCACCATCTTGGCCTGCTGAGATAAAAGAATAATAGACTAAGACATAGTGAGTTATAAGTTGAGTTGACTGCTTGGCAAAGCATAGAAAATATGATTCAACGTGTAGGGATCAGGCTACAACATGAAGTCTTAAGATTAACTGTCCAAAGAGTAACTCCAAGACACTGCAAGCACTGATTTATACCCAGACATAAATAAAGGGGAGAAGCCTATGTGAAGACTCTCTCCCAGAACAAAGGCAACGGTAGGGCTTAGAAAGGTAAAGAGAAATAAATTCCAATGGCCCTGGAAACTCATGGATCTAGAACTTGGCACTTGGTTGATGTTAGCAATCCTGGTTGGAAGCCTGTTCCCAGAGTCCACAGAACACTGATTGTGGCCTTTGATATTATCTTGCATTGTTCCCAGGACTTCAGATCTCCTGATGTATTTCTTATTCTTAGAGAAATCAGGTGCTCCATAGCCTTTCTTTGGCCAACCCACAACAATGTAACACTGTGAGGATTGGGTTCTCTCTCTAGAACTGCACTCAGTTGCTTAGCCAGCCTGCTATACAAAGTAGAACCCTCTCTATAGGAACAAACAGAACACCTATGAACCACTTAGGTATGGACTAATGAGTTTGGCATACTGCATACTGTCTCCTATTTATCTACTGATAAGTATTTTTTCCCCTTTCTGTTATTTCTGCACCAAGTGGTTCTGGGGTATATGTTTATGAACTCCTTGTATGACAAAAGGCAAAGACATAATTTCACAAGAGAAAGCCATTGTTCAATTGAAACAATTCTTTGTCTTGCCAGTTAAATATTTGCTAGATTTAGTGAAGCTCAAGTGCCAGCCTATTGATGAGTCCTGAATATTTCACTATGTAGTATAGTTATAACTTTTCTGTTGACTGTGAATTTATAACTACAAAGTCTGACTGTTTTTCTAGTGATTCTGAATAGAGAAACACCTGCACTGTCTGTTTACCATCATACATTCTCCAGGTTCAGGGAAACCAAGGCCATGTGCATATGTTGAAATTTCCTTTTTGGCGATTAAAAATTGTTTTAAAAATATTGTAGGTCTACCATTTTTACACCCTCCCAAATAGGACATTTTGTATTGGGTTGGCCTAAAAGTTTATTTTTACCCCATAAGATGACTCTAGTAATGCTTAGTTGTCTTTAACTTTATTAGAAACAGTTTTGTTAAGAGTGTATTGTGACAGCTGTCATATCAGTGCACATTTTAAAAAGCTCATCAAAATTATTGAGTTTTTTGTAGCCATTTCAATATTGAAGATGGGTAAAATAAGCAACACTTTTGACATATTATGCTTTATTATTTCAAGAAAGGTAAAACACAACTGAAACACATAAAAAATATGTGTACAGTGTATGGAGAAGGAACTATGATGGATAGAATGTGTCGAAAGTGGTTTGTAAAGTTTCCTGCTGGAGATTTCTCACTTGATGATGCTCCACAGTCGGGTAGACAAGTTGAAGTTGATAATGATCAAATTGAGGCACTAATTTAGAACAATCGATGTTACACCATGTGGGAGATAGGTGTAACACACAAAATATTCAAATCAACAAAGTGAAAATGAAAAATGTCTCTTGTGGTACAGAAAAAAAAAAAGTACAGACCTTTTGATCAACCCAATGTATTGAAAATATCTGTTTAGATCAATCCACATGGTATTTTCATTGTTCACCGTTCATCTTGTTTCTTAGCCTTAAATTTTGAGAGCATATTTTTGCTTTCTTCTAGTACATCTTTTAGGTGTTTCTCAAATGAGACTTTTGATGACAACTCAATTGATCCAAAATTCTTCCAAAATTGTAATTGGGATAGTATCATAGCTATGGATGAAGAGGGTCTGAAGCAGTATCTTTCTAATATTGCCTCTCACACTAGGGCATTCTGGCTTCATCTCTAACATTTATTTATATCTTTTCTTTCTTGACAGGTATTTTCAGGAGATGGTCATTTTAGTAATATCGAAGTATATTTTGGGACCATAAAAATGCAGCAATAGAGAGGGAAGGGGAGGCAGTGGGGTCTCTAGTAGCAGAATGAAGTGAGATTCCTCCACATTTGTGAAAATCAGAGATCTTAATTTATAATGAAGTGCTTCTATGGTTTAAGTGTCAGGCTGAAAAGTTCACTATATTAGCTCAGACTAAGAGAGAAACCTCACTGATACAACAGGGCTTTTGCGAGGGGAAGATAGGAGCTCTATAAAGGAATTGCTGATGACAAGGAAGTGAAGAGGCAAGAGAAAAAAACAGAACTTCCTGAGTGGATTGGGAAAAAAAGGTTTTTCCACTCACAAACCTACGGACTGCCCTCCTCCCCCCGCCCCCCCCCCCCGACCTGTGAGGAACAGTGCTGCTCCTTTGTCTGAAGGAAAGGAACCTTAGCAGAAAGGGAGAATTATTTTTTGATCCATTCTGGATTTCTCTTACCTATGCCAAGCCACCCTGGATCTACAGGTCCTTTCCCACTGAGACCAGCAGGACAGAGAGTTCAGAAATTTGTACAACATAGGGGTTAGAGCAAAACAGAAAACTTTCTGAGTTGGATGAGAAAAGAACTTTCTGAGTGGATTAAAGCTTTTCCATTCTCAAGTCTGTTAATGGGATCTCCCACCCCTGTGAGTTTTCTCTTGCTGATGGAGCTGGGGCAGAAAAGTGAAAGTTAGAATGGGAAAATTGAGTTTTGAACTGTTCTGATGTTTTCTCAGACACACAAAGCCACGGCTGCCTCACTCCTGCATTGTTACAGACACGATTTCCATCAGGGAAACTGCAAAATAGCACTGTCAGGTACTGTGTGCATTTACAGAGGGGGACAAAAGAGAAACTCCAAACAGAGACTTTCAACGTGTGGGAATTTTGTAGGATAGTTCCTAAACACAAAGCAGAGAATTTAACCTCCTACTGAGGCCTGTGAATAAGAAAAAGAGTTTATCTCACATCTGTGGTCTGGAATTGCCCCAAAACCAATGGAAGGTCCCCTTGATCTGTTCCCTGATGTCCAGAAATGCAGAGCTCTCTCCTGCAAAGAAGGAAGTATTCTGAACCATCAGTGAGCCCTCCCGAGGAAGCAAATGCCAACATCTCTGGCTAACACTGAAGTGCTTGGCTCTGAGTAGGACTTTCTGTCTTCTCACTGAGTACACTCCAGGCTGCAGAACTGACAAAAGAGGAAACCTGCTCGCCCTATCTCAACAGACCAAGTCTCAGCTTAGAGACCCTCATCAAAAAGTTATAGTAGGGACCAGGAAACCCAAGGGAAGGGCAGAGAGGCTGAAAGGAGGGGGTCAACCATAGAGAGCCTTGGCTCTTATACAAAGCTACTATCAGCTTCAAGCATGAAAGCACTGGCCCTTTGACACAGATTGGCCCCTCACATGAAACAAACGGCTAACTCTTCTGAAAATATTCACTACTGGAAGTAATCTGGGAAAGACTAAAATGTGTAGTGCAAGGATGGGAGAAAACACCCTTAATCTTACCTGAAGTCTGAATAGCTCCTCCCAAGGGAGATCCAGGGGTCCCAAGTTCCCAAGTGCACAAGAATCCCTCTCAGAAACAGGTGAGTCAACAGCTAGGCTAGGACTAATGGCAAGACTTCAGACAGAGGCAGGGGGAGGCCATACCCCCAGTGCTCACAGTCCTTAGCTGATCCAACCCTAGGTCTTGTGGTAATAAAAAGCCAGCAGTACAAAGCAGCATGGACCATCCTAGATACAGCCAAACCTGAAGGAGAGAGCTACAGACTGTGGATCACTTGTACCTTTGAGCACTCTGCTTAGAGTTAGATAGGGGCAGCATCTGACATGGGCTTACAGCAGCTTCAGACATCAGACTCATATGCAGGAGAAGAACCCAGCAGGCAAGCACAAAACTCTTCTAAGGTAAATTTCTCCTCATTCTTTCTCATTATTTACATTGTTTTTCTTTCATATAGCTTTCTATAATTCTTCCTTTAATTTTGTTCCTATTGCTTCACTATTTTTATTACAATTTCATTTTCAATCATCCTTTTCTTACTCCATTTACCTCCTTCCTTCCTTTTCTTAATTTTCTTTAAAGTTTCATTTTTCCCATTCCTCTCCCTTTTAAAGCAATTCCTTGTTTAAAATCCCTACTCTTATTATTTATCCTCCATTTATCTCCTTAAAATCATCTTTATTTCTCTAAATCATTTCATATTCTTTTTTCATTTTTATAATACTTACTATTTTTAAAGTACATTTTATTGATTATATTGTTACAATAGCTCCAATTTTTCCCCTTTGCTCCCCTCTACCCAGCACCCCCTTCCCCAGCAATCCCCCACTCAGGTCCATGCCCATGGGTCGTACATACAAGCTCTCCTCCTTCACCATTTCATATATTCTTCTTACTATTAAAAAAAAATAAACAAATGATAAATTAATTATTTTAACAATAAAAAATAACAATCCCTCCTTCTCACACTTAAGACCTTTTATAATATAAAGGACAATGGGTGAAGGTCTCGAGCTCCTCTAGTTGCTTCAAGTTGGACATGGTTGTTGTCCTACCTACCCTTGGATCCAAAAATCCTTAATAAGACTGGAGGTGTGGAGGGGAGGGTGGCCTTCCCACATGGGGAAAATCCTGCAGACTCCAGTGCAGTTGGCTGTCCCTGGACAACAACATGCTCGGTTTAACGGCTGGCATCCTTGTTGTATTCTGGGGACAACAGATTTGGCAACAGGGTTAAAAGTCATCATTCAATCCATAACCACTAGATAACAGAGGGCAGGGATTAATTTTTCAATGTCCTCCATTAGGGAAAAGAAAGGGCTTCTTTGGAGGAAGGTGTGCCAGGCACATCTCACCTGTCCAAAATCTTTTTGCCCACTATACTTAGTTTGCTCTGAGGAAAATATTTTAGGTTTTACACCTCTCATACCTCTGGGCCCTTTCTGTCCAAGCCATTAGGATAGAAAAGAGAAACCAGTTTTAAAGTGAAGCCCACAGACCACCTAATACTTCACCAACCCAGCCAGTTAGTTCAGCCAAACCTTTGAGTCTCAGAAGGTGGCGCTGCAGACGGTTAAGTGAGGCCTATACGTACAGACAATCACTCAGGTAATGAGATCATAGGTTTATGCCCTTTGAAAACATAAAACACATGTTAATTTCTGTAACATAACCCACAAACAAGTCTCTAAATCTATAGGACTGTCTTATTGGAAAGATATACAGTTGCAGGACATCTGACATTCTTCTTGCCTGTAAATTAAACATCTTTGGTGATACCACAGACATAGTTTAACTTTCAAGTGAAAACAAATTTTAAATGAAAAGAAACTTTAAAGACGGTTAGCTGCTCTACTTTATAGTCTGCCACTGATCATTGTGATTTTCCTTGAATCACAACTTTTCTCCCTAAGATTACCCTCCTTGTCATTAAAGGGACTGCATTAAGTCCATTTTTAATTTATCCTGTTCATTTGCATAAACACAAAAAGACTAACGAAAGATCACTTATGATCTTTAGTTCTGCTTTGCTGGAACTTACACAAAGAACATTTAGGGTGACTTTCTTAATTTTCTGTCCCTTTCTTAATTTTGTGTCCCTTCAGGACACAGAAGCTGAAACACATACTTGGCATTCAGCCTTGCCTGTACACACCTGTTTTTTCTAAGTTCTTCTGGTTTTCCATTGTGCCTTAAGGTCCATTCTAGCCATCTTTCAGGAAAACAACCTTCATTCCTTCCTTGGAAAGATTGCTGTGGACTGCACAACCAACCAAAGTACCAGGCCTTTTATCTCGTGGGTTTCTATTACCTTTGAAAGTCAATCCCAGTTCCTCGAGGCTTTTTGGAAACAACCAGAGCACAAGCATGTCTCCTTTAGGCATGACATTCCAGTCAACATCTTGATAAAAAAAAAAAAAAAAACTCTGTTAACAACTGGTCTTATTAGTTTTATGCAAAGAAACTTATGTCATTACTTACTTCTTTAGAATTCCAAACTCTGCAGGGATCAGATAGGGAGAAAAATACACAGTGTGAAGGAAAACTCTTGTCCTTCTAATATTCACTGAACTGGCATTTCCATTCTTCATATTTTCATTTTTCCCCAACTAAAAATTTTTGCTTGTTTTTCCATTACAGTTGTCCCACTTTTTCCTCCCTTTTGCTTCCCTGCACCCTGTCCCTCTCTTCTCCCACATTCAGTCCCCACTCAGTTGTCCATGTCCAGGTCATTTATACATGCTGTTTGACCAGTCCTTTCCCCTTCTTACCCCTATCTCTCCCTTCCGCCTCCTTCTTGTTACTGTCAGTCTACTCTTTGTTACATACCTCTGGTTCAATTTTCCTCCTTTGTTTGTGTTGTTCATTAGTTTCCAGTAATAGGTGACAGCGTAAGGTGTTTTTCTTTTGTTTCCTGGCTTATTTCACTGAGCATAATTCTCTCTAGTTCCATCCATGTTGTTGCAAATGGTAGAAGTTCCTTTTTTCTTGGTGCTACATAGTACTCCATCGTGTAGATGTACCACTGTTTTTGATCCACTCATCTACAGATAGGCACTTAGGTTGTTTCCAGCACTGGGCTATTGTAAATAGTGCTGCTATGAACAGCGGGGTGCATAGGTTCTTGTGAACTGATGTTTTAGGATTTTTCTGATATAATCCTAGCAATGGAATTATTGGTTCAAAAGGCAGTTTCATTTTTAGTTTTTTGAGGAAATTCCAAACTGTTTGCTATAGTGACAGCACCAGTGTGCATCCCCACCAGCAATGCACCAGGGTTCCCATTTCTCCGCTTCCTCTCCAGCACAAGTTGTTCGTTGATTTGTTGGTGATGGCCATTCTGACTGGTGTGAGGTGGTATCTCATTGTGGTTTTATTTGCATCTCTCTGATGGCTAGTGATGTTGAGCATGCTTTCATATGTCTATGGGCCCTCTGTATGTCTTCTTTGGAGAAGTGTTTGTTCAGGTCCTTTGCCCATTTTTTAATTGGGTTGTCTGTCTTCTTGGTGTTGAGTCGTATGAGTTCTTTATATATTTTGGAGATCAATCCCTTGTCTGAGATGTCATTGGCGAATATATTTTCCCATATGGTTGGTTTCCTTTTCATCTTGCTGATGTTTTCTTTAACTGAGCAGAAACTTTTTAGTTTGATGTAGTCCTATTTGTTTATTCTTTCCTTTATTTCCCTTGCCTTAGGAGATATATCAGTGAAAATGTTGCTACGTGGGATATCTGAAATTTTCCTGCCTATTTTTTCCTCTAGGACTTTTATGCTGTCACGGCTTACATTTAAGTCTTTGATCCATTTTGAGTTTATTCTTGAATATGGTGTAAATTGTTGGTCTAGTTTCATTTTTTTGTATGCCCCTGTCCAGTTCTCCCAACACCATTTGTTGAAGAGGCTCTTTTCACTCCATTTGATGTTCTTTCCCCCTTTGTCAAATATTAGTTGACCATATCGACCTGGGTTTATTTCTAGACTCTATTGTGTTCCATTAATCTATGTGTCAGTTCTTATGCCAGTACCAGACTGTTTTTATTACTGTGGCCATGTAGTATAGTTTGATATCAGATATTGTGATTTCTCCTACTGTGTTCTTCTTCCTCAAAATTGCTGTGGCTATTTGGGCTCTTTTTTTTTTGTTCCATATAAATTTTTGAAGTATTTGTTCTAAGTCTGTGGAAAATGTCATTGGTATTTTAATAGTAATGTCACTGAATCTATAAATTGCTTTGGGTAGTATGGACATTTTAATGATGTTGCTTCTTCCCATCTATGAGCATGGTACATGCTTCCATTTATTTGTATCTTCCTTAATTTTTTTTATTCAATGTTATGTAGTTTTCTGAGTACAGGTCTTTTACCTCCATGGTTAAATTTATCCTTAGGTACTTTATTTTTCTTGTTGCTATGGTAAGTGGGATTTTTCTTTTAGTTTCTATCTCTGAGATTTTATTTTTGGTGTACAGAAATCCTTCGATTTCTGAATATTGACTTTATACCCTGCTATTTTGCTGAATTCACTTATTAGGTCAAGTAGATTTTTTGTGGAGTCTATAGGGTTTTCTATGTACACTATCATGTCATCTGCAAATAATGACAGTTTTACTTCCTTTTTTCCAATTTGGATGCCTTTTATTTTTCTGTCTTGTCTGATTGCTGTGGCTAGAACTTTCAAGGCTATGTTGAATAGGAGTGGAGAGAGTGGATATCCTTGTCTTGTTCCTGACCTCAGGGCGCATGCTCTCAGTTTTTGCCCATTGAGTATGATGTTGGCTTCAGGTTTCTCATATATGGCCTTTATTATGTTGAGGTATGATCCCTCCATTCCCATTTTGCTGAGAGTTTTCATCATAAATGGGTGTTGTACTTTATCAAATGCTTTTTCTTCATCTGTTGATATGATCATATGGTTTTTGTCTTTCATTATGTTTATGTGGTGTATTACATTTTTTGATTTGTGAATATTAAAATATCCTTGCATCCCTGGGATGAATCCCACTTGATCGTGGTGTATGATCTTTCTAATGTGTTGCTGTATCCAGTTTGCCAATATTTTGTTGAGGATTTTAGCATCTATGTTCATCAGCGATATTGGCCTGTAGTTTTCTTTATTTGTTGTGTCTTGACCTGGTTTTGGAATTAGGGTTATACTGGCTTCATAGAAAGAGTTTAGGAGTCTTCTCCCTTCTTGGATATTTTGGAATAGTCTGAGGGGGATAGGAGTAAGTTATTTCCTAAATGTTTTGTAGAATTCACCTGTGAAGCCAACCGATCCAGGGCTTTTGTTTGCCGGGAGTTTTTTGATTACTGCTTCAATTTCACTAGTTGTTATTGGTCTATTCAGGCTTTATGCTTCTTCTTGATTCAGTTTTGAAAGACTATATGTTTCCAGGAATTTGTCCATTTCCTCTCGGTTGACAAATTCTTGCCATACAGTTGTTCATAATAATCTTACAATCCTTGGTATTTCTGTGGTATTGGTGGTGATTTCTCCTCTTTCGTTTATAATTTTATTTATTTGGGTCTTCTCTCTGTTTTTCTTAATGAGCCTGGTAAAAGGCCTGTAAATTTTGTTTATCTTTTCAAAGAACCAGGTCCTACTTAAGTTGACCTTTTGAATTGTTAGTTTAGTCTCTATGTCATTTAATGCTGCTCTGATCTTGATGATTTCTTTCTTTCTACTTGATCTGGGCTTTTATTGTTGTTCCTCCTCTAGATCTTGTAGCTATAGGGTTAAATATTTTATTAGAGATTCTTCTAGTTTTTTTAGGTAGGCCTGTATTGCTATGAACTTTCCTCTCAGGACTGCTTTCCCTGTATCACATATGTTTTGGGCTGTTGTGTGTTCATTATCATTAGTTTCCAGAAACTTTTTCACTTCTTCCTTGATGTCATTGTTAACCCATTCATTATTTATTTATTTATTTATTTATTTATTTATTTTTTTAAAAGACACATTTATTCAGCGTCATGATCAGACTATTACATTTAGCAATCAACAGCATGGGTGCAAAAAGAAAAAAGAAAAAAAACTACATTAAAAACCCTTTTTTGGAATGCTTTACACTTTCCACAGAACAGAAACTAAAATAACCTGTTATACAATTAGTCACAAATACAGTCCTCGAGTTTTTTGCCCATTCACATGAGTATTGTCTAAAACATGTCTTCTTTGTAGCAGCTAGGCCCTGCCACCACTGTGCTTGGCTGAGTTCACAAATCTGTTGTAACCTGTAGCCTCCCTGTCACTTCTCTGGCTCTCCTCTCCTGCTAAGCTTTGTTTCCTGGTAGTAATTAAAACCTTCTGCCACTGCCATAGCTACTGCTGCTGCTGGAACCGCCATAGCCACCTTGGTTTCGTGGTTTGGCAAAGTATTGGCCTCCACCACCATAAGGGCCAGAGCTTCTACCTCCAAAGTTTCCTCCTTTCATGGGTTGAAAATTTGAAGATTGATTGTTGTAATTGCCAAAATCATTGTAGCTTCCGCCACCTCCAAAATTACTTCCATCATTACCAAATCCATTATAGCCATCCCCACTGCCACCATATCCATCACCACCATGGCTACCACCAAAGCCACCTCGACCACTGAAGTTTCCTCCATGACCAAAGTTGTCATTCCCACCAAAACCACATCCGCGACCACCTCAGAAGTTTCCAGAACCACTTCGACCTCTTTGGCTGGATGAAGCACTAGCCATCTCTTGCTTAGATCGGGCTTTTCTCACTTCACAATTGTGGCCATTTACAGTATGGTATTTCTGAATGACAATCTTGTCTACAGAGTCATGGTCATCACAGGTAACAAAAGCGAAGCCTCTCTTTTTGCCACTGCCTCGGTCAGTCTTGATTTCAATCAGTTCAATTTTCCCATATTGTTCAAAATAATCTTTTAGGTGATGTTCCTCAGTGTCTTCTTTAATACCACCAACAAAAATCTTTTTCACAGTTAAGTGTGTACGAGGTCTTTGAGAATCTTCTCTTGAGACATCCCTCTTTGTTTCCACAACTCTTCCGTCCACCTTGTGTGGCCTAACATTCATGGCTGCATCCACCTCCTCCACAGTGGCGTATGTGACAAACCCAAAGCCTCTGGAGCGCTTGGTATTTGGATCTCTCATCACCACACAGTCTGTGAGCGTTCCCCATTGCTCAAAATGGCTCCTCAGACTCTCATCTGTTGTTTAAAAGCTCAAACCTCTAATAAAGAGCTTTCGTAGCTGTTCTGGCTCTTTGGGAGACTCTGACTTACACATGACGACTTCAGGGCAGGAGACTTGAACGATGCTTACTCAGCGGCGTCCACTGGCAGAAAGGAGTAATCTAACCCCATTCATTATTTAATAGCATGTTATTCATTCTCCATGAGTTTGAATGTTTTTGAGTTTTTTCCTTGAGGTTGATTTCCAATTTTAAGTCATTGTGATCTGAGAAGATGCTTGATATAATTTCAATTTTCTTGAATTTGTTGAGGCTTGTTTTGTGTCCTACCATGTGGTGTATCTTTTAAAATGTTTCATGTGCACTTGAGAAGAATGTATATTTTGCTTCTTTGGGGTGAAAAGTTCTATACATATCGACTAAGTCCATTTGATCTAGAGTGTTGTTCAGTGCCTCAGTATCTTTGGTGTTTCTTTGCTTCCAAGATCTGTCCATTGTTTACAATGAGGTATTAAAGTCCCCTACTATGAGTGTGTTGCTCTATGTATTTTTCTTGGAGTCTTTCAAAATTTTTTCTTACATATTTGGGTGTTCCTAAATTGGGTGCATATATATTTATAAGGGTTATATCTTCTTGATGGATTTTTCCCTTAAGTATTATGAAATGTCCTCCTTTGTCTTTTTTTATGGCCTTTGCTGTGAAATCTGTTTTGTCTGATATAAGCATTACTACCCCAGCGTTTGTTTATTTGTTTTTATATCCATTTGCTTGAAATACTTTTTCCCGTCCCTTCACTTTCAGTCTGTGTAGATCTTTTGTTCTAAGGTGGGTCTCTTGTAGACAACATATATATGGGTCATGCTTTCTAATCCATTCAGCTACCCTATGTCTTTTTATTGGAGCATTTAATCCATTTACATTTAAGATTATTGCTGATAAGTATTTATTCATTGTCATTTTCCCCCTTTGTACTTGTGTTCCTCTCTGTCTCACTGTGTTTCTTCATCTTCTTAAAGCAGAACTTTTAGCTTCTCTTGTAATGCTGGTTTGGTGGAGATGTATTCTTTTAGCCTTCTTTTGTCTTGGAAACTCCTTATTTCACCTTCCATTTTGAATGAGAGCCTTGATGGGTAGAGTATTCTTGGTTGTAAGCCTTTGTTTTTCATGGCTTGGAATATTTTTTGCTGTTCCCTTCTGGCTTGTAGTGTTTCTGCTGAGAAATCTGATGATAGCCTTATTGGAGCACCCTTGTATGCTATTAGTTGTTTCTCTCTTGCTGCTTATACGATTCTCTCTTTGTCTTTGAATGTTGCCATTTTAATTATGTGTCTTGAAGTGGACCTGTTGGGATTCATCTTCATTGGGACCCTCTGTGCTTCCTGGACTTGCGTGACTGTTTCTCTCCTCATGTTAAGGAAGATTTCTGTCATTAGTTTTTCAAAGAGGTTTTCTATCCCTTGCTTTTCTTCTCCTTCTGGAATTTATATGATATGGATACTATTATGTTTTATGTTGTCTTGCAGCTGTTCTAGAACCTCTTCAGTCGTGTTAAGTCTTTTTTCATTTTGTTACACTGTTTGGGAGTTTTTGTCTACATTGTTCTCCAGGTCGCTGATCCGATCTTCTGCTTCCTCTAGCCTGCTTTTTAATTTCTTCTACTGTGTTCTTCAATTCAGAGATCATATTCTTCATTTCCTCCTGACTCTTATTGATAACTTCTGTGTCCTTTTTGATGCTGGTGTAATTATCAGTAAGTTCCTTGTAGTTTTTCTGGAGTTCCCTGTAGTTTCCATGGAGTTCTTTGTAGTTTCCATTGAGCTCATTCAGCTTCTCAATAAACCATGTTTTGAATTCCATATCTGATAGTTTGCTCCCCTCTATTTCATTTAGCACTCTTTCTGGGGATTCTACCTTTCTTTTTGATGGGGAGGTTGTTTCTCTGTCTCTCCATTTTTGTGACACCTTCGTTTGTTGCTACTTCTTAGAATGATCTTCACTTCCTGGATCTGCCCCTGGTGGCGTCAGATCATGTACCAGTCTCTCCCGAGGCAGCCTATTGGTGACTTCCAAGGATCTACTGCCTTTGTCTGTCTTCTTTAGTTCTTAATCTATTAAATTTGTGATTATCTGTCAGGCTTAAGGACTGTGGGTGTAGAAGCTTAATTCCTGTAGGCAGGACTTTTGCTTCCTCTCAGGCTGATGCCACTCGGAGGGGAATGGTTTACCTGTAGTACTGGGGATGAGTTAGAACTAGGACCCGGTCGGCTGCTCCCCCAGTTCTTTCCTCAATGCCACTGTACCAAATTCTCCCCAAGTGTCTCTAGTCCTTTCTGCCTTCCCTCTGCTTGAGCCTAGGGTAAGTAGGGGCCAAACTCTTTTCATATGTGATCCACTTAAGAGCTCCTTTTCTCCTGCTATTTCTCTCCGGCTAGCAAGAAATGCTGCAACTTCTCGCTTTTCACAGCTGGATACTATTTTACTTTCCACTCTGTTGCTGTAGGCTGGGAAGCTCAGCTGCAGGTTGAGACTCTGCTTTTATTAGGGGGAACCCCCATTTTTGAGCTGTTTCTCAGTCCCTTCATCTGCCACCCGTGGGAGCCCAGTCAGCCCTTCTGCATCTCTGCACTCCCTACCGGTCACGTTGTGATGTAGCAGCCTTTTCTGTCTCTCCGTGGTCATAAGACTTCTCTCCAGCTGGTGTTCAGTTGGTTATTCCAGATGATTTCTCCAAAATGAAGTTGTAAGTCCAGACTGGTCCTGGAAGGAGGTTAGTGTAGCTTCCACTTACTCCTCCGCCATATGAGTTACAGTCTTCAATTCCTTTCAGAAGGCATGTTGGATTTTCTGGTTTAGTGTCAAGTGTGGTGTACCTTCTGGCTGAGTCCCCCAAGGGCTGTCTCTTTGCAAGCGCAGCCCTGATGTCTGTTTTTCTTATTATATCTTGGGAATGACTTGTAACATCCCCTCAGAGCTCTAGAATAAAATGCTCCTTAAAGCACTCAACTGGATCATAACTGAAAGCTCAAAGAGAATAGAACGAAGACCAGCAAAGATTCTAGAGAAAGCACTTTGTCCTGTGCATGACCCCGTGGTCTCTGATGCCAAACAACCGGGTCAGAACTGCTTTCCTGAAGACTTCATCATATGTATTAATCATATATTATTTTCTCTACTTCTCTACACTTACTACCTTTTTGACTTTATTACTCTTTGCTCATTTGCTGTTGATAATGCTGGTTTTTTTGAGGGGGTGATTTTTGCTTGCGTGGATTTTGTTTTCTGTGTTGTTTTGTATTGTTTTGTTCTGTAAGCACCTGTACAACAGCATACAAGATGTGGTGGAGGTTGAGACTCTCAGTAAACTAACCAGAGGTGAGAACCCACCAACAAATGGGGAAACAATCATCAAAACTCAAATACATCAGATGAGTTCACAGAAACTGAATATCAGGCATAACTAGAGAATCCAGCCCAAGAGATCGAGGAGATCACACCACTGAGTCAGTCCCACAGGTCTCCTACCACAGAAGATCATCTCACAAAGACAGGGAATCAAAGCAGAGCAATTGAATATGTAGGAAAAAAAAAACAAAAAGTGTCAGCTAAAATTGAGGGAAAAGAAACAACTCTAAATCAAAAAGAAAGGAGGAACATCAAAAAAAAAAAAAAAACAACCTAAATGAAACTGAGGCAAACCATTTTTCAGACATAAAATACAAAGCAATGGTTATAAGGATTCTAAAGTAACTTAGTGAAAACTACAAAGAACTTTATGAGAGCTACAGGGAACTTACTGGGAACTACATGTTCATGAAAAAGGACATAGAAACTATTAACAAGAACCAGGCGGAGGCCATCATCAACAAATCAAAAAACAGCTTGTGCTGAAGAGGATGCGGAGAAATGGGAACCCTGGTGCATTGCTCGTGGGAATGCACACTGGTGCAGCCACTATGAAAAGCAGTTTTGAATTGCCTATAGAACGAAAAATGGAACTGCCTTTTGAACCAGTAATTCCATTGCTATTATATTTGAAAAATCCTGAAACACCAATTGAAAAAAACCTATACACCCATCTGTTCATAGCAGCACTATTTACAATAGCCCAGTGCTGGAAACAACCTAAGTGCCCATCTGTAGATGAGTGGATCAAAAAACTGAGGTACATTTACACAATGGAGTACTATGTAGCACAAATAAAAGTTTAACGTCTACCATTTGCAACAACATGGATGGAACTAGAGAGAATTATGATTAGAAAATAAGCCAGGCAACGAAAGAAAAATATCTTATGCTGTCACCTATTACAGGAAACTAATGAACAACACAAACAAATGAGGAAAATTGAACCAGAGGTATGTAAAGAAGGAGTAGACTGAGAGTAACAAGGGGGAGGTGGGAGGGAGAGATGAAAATAAGAAGGGGAAGGGTCTGGTCAAAGAACATGTATAAATGACCCATGGACATGGACAACTGAGTGGGGACTGAATGTGGGAGAAGGGAGGGACAGGGTACAGGGAAGCAAAAGGGAGGAAAAAGTGGGACAACTGTAATGGAAAAACAAGCAAAAATTTTTAGTTGGGGAAAAATGAAAATATGAAGAATGGAAATGCCAGTTCAGTGAATATTAGAAGGACAAGAGTTTTCCTTCACACTGTGTATTTTTCTCCCTATCTGATCCCTGCAGAGTTTGGCATTCTAAAGAAGTAAGTAATGACATAAGTTTCTTTGCATAAAACTAATAAGACCAGTTTTTAATAGAGGTTTCTTTGATCAAGAGATTGACTGGAATGTCATGCCTAAAGGAGACATGCTTGGGCTCTGGTTGCTTCCGAAAAGCCCTGAGGAACTGGAGTTGACTTTCGAAAGTAATAAAACCCACAAGATAAAAGGCCTGGTACCTTGGTTGGTTGTGCAGTCCACAGCAGTCTTTCCAGTGCAGGAATGAAGGTTGTTTTCATGAAAGATGGCTATAACGGACCTTGAGGCACAATGGAAAACCAGAAGGACTTGGAAAAGACAGGTGTGTACAGACAAGGCTGAATGCCAGGTATGTGGCTCAGCTTCTTTGCCCTTAAGGGCAGACTGAAGGTCACCCTAAATGTTCTTTGTGTAAGTTCCAGCAAAGCAGAACTAAAGATCATAAGTGATCTTTCGTTAGTCTTTTTGTGTTTATGCAAATGAACAGGATAAATTAAAAATGGACTTAATGCAGTCCCTTTAATGACAAAGAGGGTAATCTTAGGGAGAAAAATCGTGAATCAAGTAAAATCACAATGATCAGTGGCAGACTATAAAGTAGTGCAGCTAATCGTCTTTAAAATTTCTTTCATTTAAAATATGTTTTCACTTGAAAGCTAAACTATGTCTGTGGTATCACCAAAGATGTTTAATTTACAGGCAAGAAGAATGTCAGATGTCCTGCAACTGTATGTCTTTCCAATAAGACAGTCCTATAGATTTAGAGACTTGTTTGTGGGTTATGTTACAGAAATTAACATGTGTTTTATGTTTTCAAAGGGCATAAACCTATGATCTCATTACCTGAGTGATTGTCTGTACTTATAGGCCTCACTCAACCCTGTCTGCAGCGCCACCTTCTGAGACTCAAAGGTGTGGCTGAACTAAGTGGCTGGGTTAGTGAAGTATTGGGTGGTCTGTGGGCTTCATTTTAAAACTGGTTTCTCTTTTTTATCATAATGGCTTGGACAGAAAGGGCCCAGAGGTCTGAGAGGTGTAAAATCTAAAATATTTTCCTCAGAGCAAACTAAGTATAGTGGGCAAAAGGGTTTTGGACAGGTGAGATGTGCCTGGCACACCTTCCTCCAAAGAAGCCCTTTTTTCTTTTTCAACAATGTGGGACATTGAAAAATTAATATCTGCATTTTGTCATCTAGTGGTTATGAATTGAATGATGTCTTTTAACCCTGTTGCCAAATCTGTTGTCCTCAGAATACAACAAGGATGCCTGCCTGTTAAACTAAGCATGCCATGGTCCAGGGACAGACAACTGCACTGGAGTCTGCACGATCTTTCCCCATGTGGGGAGGCCCTCCTACCCTCTATACTCCTACTCTTATTAGGGATTTCCTGACCCAAGGGTGGTAGGACGATGACTTTGTCCAGCTTGAAGCAGCTAGAGGAGCACAAGACCTTCACCAATTGTGATTTATAAGATTGTAAAGGGTCTTAAGTCTGAGAGAGAGAGATTGTTATTTTTTATTGTTAAAATGATTAATTAATTAATTAATTAATTATTTGAAATAAAAGAATATATGAAAGGGTGAAGTGGGAGAGCTTGTATGTACCACCAATGGGCATGGACTTGAGGGGGGAAATGCTAGAGGGGAGGGGGTGCTGGGAAAAGTGGATCAAAGTGGATAAAGTTGAAACTATTGTAGCAATATAATCAATAAAATATACTTAAAAAAAAAGAACCAGGTGGAAGTGAAAAGCACACTAGAAGAAAATAAAACCAAGCTGGATGAAACAGAGGACCAAATAAGTCAGTTGGAAGACAGGGTATAATAAGAAAAAAAACACAGCAACAATATAAAAAAAGACTTAAAAGAATGAGGCAAGTTTAAAGGCACTTTTGGACAACATGAAAAGTAACAATATTCATATCATAGAGATACCAGAAGGAGTAGAAAAAGAGAAAGTTATAGAAAATTAAAAAAAAAATAATGACGGAAAACTTACCTAACTTGGTGAAGGAAAGTGTCACACAAGATCTGGAAGCACGGAATGTTCCAATCAAGATGGACACAAAAAGACCCACTCCAAGACATCATAATTAAATTGGGAAAAGTTAGAGGAGGAATATGGTGGAGGAGTGAGGGGAGGCTGCGCGTTCTTGCTTCCGAGACCCGTCTATAGTTTGGACTAATTGCAGACAGAACATCTCAGTTAACATCTGGATCCTGGCAGGAGTTGAGCCTTGGCACTGCTAGATCAGAGAAGACCATCTGGGAGTGACCTGTTTGCTGAGGATAGTGGAAGAGAAAGGGAAAACATAGGATTTCTGACTGAGTTGGCTTCCTGAGCTGTGGCTGGAAGTACACAAAGACTTTTTAGTGATCCCAGGTTTCCCCACAGAGGAAACCTGCCAACTGGCAGAGCCAGAAGTGGGTTAGGTGTCATTTGGCTATGAGAGGCATAAAACTGCATATTGCTGTGTATGTATGAACATGTTTTTCCTTTTTCTTTTTCTCTTTTGTTTTGTGCATGGGTGGGGAGAGGTTAGGGGTGGGAATAAATTCTTGAGGAGCACAGGCACAGAAGCACACTCACCTGCTCCCAAACTCTCCCTCTGGGCCACGCGAGCATGCACGGGGAGGTGCCCCCATCTGCCCACCCAGGCACACAACCAATTCACAGGCTGCTGCCCTGGTTCCTGCCCCAACAGGCACAAAATTAACACACAAGCCACCAGCCACGGACACCCACCTCCTCTGTGCTCAGGTGCCTGCGGCTCCGCCCTAAGGGGTACAAAATCAACTTGCGAGGTGCACTGGCTGCCATGCATAGGCACTTCTGGCTCACTGCAACTGGCGCCAAACCAATGCACAGCCACTTGCCTAGGTGCTACTTGGGCACACCCCAGCAGGCACAAGAACAGCTGGCCGGCCGCTGCTCAAAGATGCCCACCTTCACTGCACACAGGTGCCCAGGGCCCCGCCCCAAAGTGCGAAAAACCAACTTCCTGGGTGCGGCTCATCAGGCTCGAGGCTAGCATGCTAGCCATCGTGGGCAAGCACTTCTGGCCCACCCCAATAGGCTAAAAAAAAAAAAAAAAAAAAACCCGCCCGCCACACTGCCAGGTGTCACCTGGGCGCGACCCAGCAGGCACGAGGCTAGTGGGCCCAATGCCGCACACATGTGCACACCAATGGCCCTTCCCCAAAGAACACAAAACCAACACATCAGCCACACACGGCCACAGGTGCCACCTGGACTCACCCAACGTGCATGAAACCAATATGCCACACACCCCAATAGGGCCACAACAAACCAATCCACCGGCAAATAGAGGCCTCCCCCTCCACCAGAACAAGAGAACAACAAGTCTGCCTTGGATACCCCCACCTCTGTGCGCAACGGGTCAACCGCCCCTGGCCTTCACAAGGGAAAACACTCACCTGTGGTTGACGACAAAGGACAGTGAAATGAACTAGAGGCACTTTCTAATAAGTTCTGGGTGCTGGCTCTCAAGAAATAGCTGGTAAAGCGGCGGACTAGGTCCCAATATAGAAGCATTCCAAGTGCTATGGGAGAAATCAATTAATCAGGCTGGTCCCCTTCAAGTGACATCAACTGGAGATAGTAGCTCAACAACCGTATACAAGAAGTTTACAATATAAAGGCAGAAAATAAAAACAGATCAATCTAAGAAGCATAAACAAGACCAGTACCGAAAATGTGGAGGCAGAATAACACACCACCAAACAGAAACAACACTCCACCAAAAAGAAAGGAGAAATTCCCAGAAGGAGGGTGAGATGACATAGAAGCAAGCAAGCTATCAGACATGAAATTCAAAACAATAGTAATGAGGAAGCTAAATGAACTCGACAAACTCAAAGAAAACTGTAAACAACTCCAGGGGAACTATAAAGAGCTCCGGGGAAACTATAAGGAACTTACTGATAACTACCCCAGCATAAAAAGGGACATAGAAACTATCAACAAGAACAAGAAAGAAATGAAGAATACAATTTATGAACTGAAGAACAAAGTAGAATCAATCAAAAGCAGGCTAAATGAAGCAGAACTGGATCAGAAAGTTAGAGGACAACATAGAAAAAATTACCAAACAATGCAAGAAAATAAAAGAAGACTTAAAAAGAGTGAAGACGGTTTAGGAGAACTGCAGAACGATATGAGACAAAACAACATTCGAATCATAGGGATACTAGAAGGAGAAGAAGAAGAGCAAGGGATACAAAACCTGATTGAAAAAGTAATGACACAAAATTTTCCTAACTTGATGAGAGAAAAAGTCATGCAAGTCCAGGAATCACAAAGGGTTCCAATGAAGATGAACTCAAAAAGGCCTAGTCCAAGGCACATCATAATTAAAATTGCAACATTCAAAGACAAAGAGAGAATCCTAAAAGCACCAAGAGAAAAACAACAAATAGCAAACAAGGGAGCTCCAATAAGGCTATCAATTGATTTCTCAACAGAAACACTACAAGCCAGAAGGGATGGCAAAAAATATTTCAAGCAATGAAAAAGAAAAGTATACAACCAAGACTGCTTTACTCAGCAAGGCTCTCCTTCAAAATGGAAGGTGAAATAAGGAGTTTCTCTGACAAAGGAAGACTAAAAGAACACATCTCCACCAAACCAGCATTTCAAGAGATGCTAAAGAGAATGCTGTAAGAAAAAGAAGAAAGAGAGAGAGGGAGAGGAATACAGGAACAAAGGGAAATGAATAAATGCCTGTCAATAATAACCTTAAATGTATATGGATTAAATCCTTCAATCAAAACATATAGGGTAGTGGAATGGATATGAAACATGACGCACATATATGCTGTCTACAAGAGACACACCTCAAACAAAAGACTTACACAGACTAAAAGTGAGGAAATGGATAAAAGTTTTCCAAGCAAATGGACATGAAAAAGATCTGGGGTAGCAATACTTATATCAGACAAAACAGATTTCATAGCAAAGGCCATAAAAAGAAACAAAAAAAAATTCATAATACTTAAGGGAACAATACATGAAGAAGATGTAACCCTTGTAAATATATGCACCCAACATAGGTGCACCGAAATGTATAAGGAAAATATTGGAAGGCTACAAAAAATATATCAACAGCAAAACACTCATAGTAGGGAACTTTAATACCTCATTGTAAACAATGGTCATATCTTCAAAGCAAAGAAACACCAAGGATATCGAAGTATTAAACAACACTCTAGACAAAATAGGCTTAATTGTTATATATAGAACTTTTCAGCCCAAAGAAGCAAAATATACATTCTTTTAAAATGCACAGGGAAATTTTCAAAGATAGACCACATGTTAGAACACAAAACAAGCCTCAACAAATTCAGGAAAGTTGAAATTATATCAAGCATCTTCTCAGATCGCAATGCCTTGAACCTAGAAATCAACCTGAAGAAAAAACTCAAAAACATTCAAACTCATGGAGAATGAATAACATGTTATTAAATATTGAATGGGTTAACAATGACATCAAAGAAGAAATAAAAAAAGTTTCTGTGAACAAATGATTATCAACACACAACAGCTTAAAACCTATGGGATACGGCAAAAGCAGTCCTGAGAGGATAGTTCATAGCAATACAGGTCTACATAAATAGGATTGAAGAATCCCAAATAAAAAATATAACCCTACAGAACTAGAACAACAACAACAAACAAAGCCCAGAGTGAGTAGAAGGAAGAAAATCATCAATATTAGAGCAGAATTAAGTGACATAGAGACTAAACAAACAATTCAAAAGATCAACAAAAGTAGGAGCAGGTTCTCTGAAAATATAAACAAAACCGACAAGCCTTTTACTAGGCTCGTCAAGAAAAAAAGAGAGAGAACCCAAATAAACAAAATCAGAAACAAAAGGGAAGGTATCACAACCAATATCACAGAAATACAAAAGATTGTAAGAAATTACTACAAACAATAATATGGCAAAAAGCTTGACAACCTAGATGAAATGGACAAATTTATAGAAACATACAATCTTCCAAAAATAAATCATGATGAAGCAGAAAGTCTGAACAGACCGATAACAAAGAGTGAAATTGGAACAGTAATCAAAGACTGCCGGCACACAAAAGCCCTGGACCAGGTGACTCCACAGGCGAATTTTACAAAACATTTAGGTAAGAACTAACACTTACCCTTGCCAAACTAGTCCACAAGATCCAAGAAGAGGGAAGACTCCCGAACTCTTTCTATGAAACCAGTATTACCCTAATTCCAAAACCAGGTCAAGATACAACATAAAAAGAAAACTACAGGTCAATATCACTGATGAACATAGATGCTAAAATTCTCAACAGAATATTGGCAAACTGGTTCCAGGAACACAATAAAAAGATCATACATAATGATCAAGTGGGATTCATCCCAGGGATGCAAGATTGGTTTAATATTTGCAAATAAATACATGTAATACATCACAGAAACAAAATGAAAGACAAAAATCACATGATCATATCAATACATGCAGAAAAAGCATTTGATAAGGTACAAGACCCACTTATGATGAAAACACTCAGCAAACTGAGAATAGAGAGAGCATACCTTAACATAATGAAGGCCATATACAAGAAACCCGAAGTAAACATCATACTCAATGCACAAAAACTGAAAAGATTCCCCCTGATATCAGGAACAAGACAAAAATGTCCACTCTTTCCACTCCTATTCAACATAGTGTTGAAAATTTTTGCCACAACCATCAGACAGGAAAAATAAATGAACAGCATGCAAATTAGAAAAGAAATAAAACTGTCACTATCTGCAGATGACATGATAGTATACATAGAAAACCCTATAGAATCCATAAAAAAACCACTCATCCTAACAAGTGCATTTGGTAAAATAGCAAGGTACAAAATCAGAGGCATTTCTATACACCGACAATAAAATATGAGAGATAGAAACTAGAAAAAAAAATTCCCATTTACTAAAGAAAGAAAAATGAGGTACCTAGGGATAAATTTAACCAAAGAGGTAAAGGCCTGTACTCAAGAAATGACATAACCCTGAAGAAAGAAATTAAGGAAGATACAAATAAGTGGAACCATATACCATGTTCATGGATGGAAAGAATCAACATCATTAAAATGTCCATACTACCCAAAGCAATTTATAGATTCAATGCAATACCTATTAAAACATCAGCAACATATTTTACAGACCTAAAACAAATACTTCAAAAATTTATATGGAACCAAAAAAGACCCCAAATAGCCAGAGCAATCTTTAGAGAGAAGAACACAGCAGGAAGAATCACAATATCTGACATCCAACTATACTATAAGGCTACTGTAACCAAAACAGCCTGGTACTGGCTTAAGATTTTTAGTTTTATTTGATTAATTAATTAATTAAGAACAAAAACACATTTTCACTGATAAAATTTAGTGTACTTTTGGGCCACACATGCAGTCTATGTTTTACTAGTGACCTACAGGATCCATTATTCAGAGCACTAAACTAACTGACATCAATGACTTATGAACCAAGAAATGCTCTCGTCCAAGTGTGCGAAAACACGAGTAAAATTCATATCGAGCTGGATTTCTGCAAAACGTTTTTTAAAATGTTGGGATAATAAAACTTAAAATGCTTCTCATTTAATGATGTTCAAATGTGAAATGAGAGATATGAAAATAATTATCTTTAGAAATACTTAAGAAAGCTCTTGCAAAACTGGGAGAAAAACACATTTTATCTAAGAAAGTACTGTCGAGTTGGTAAAGCATATTTGCCAATGATAAATCAGATAAGGGATTGATCTCCAAACTATATAAAGAACTTACATATCTCAACACATAGAAGTCAGACAGCCCAATTAAAAAATTGACAAATGACCTGAACAAACACTTCTAGGAGGATATACAGAGGGTCCATAGGCTTATGAAAAATGCTCAACATCACAAGCCATCAGAGAGATGCAAATAAAAACCACAATGAGATACCACTTTATACCTGTCAGAATGGCCATCATCAACAAATCAACAAACAACAAATGCTGGAGAGGATGTGGAGAAACAGGAACCCTACTGCACTGTTGGTGGGAATGTAGACTGGTTCAGCCACCATCGAAAACAATATGGAGTCTGCACGATCCTTCCCCATGTGGGAAGGCCACCCTCCCCTCCACACTTCCACTCTTATTAGGGTTTTCTGGACCCAAGGGTAGGTAGGACGATGACCATGTCCAGCTTGAAGCAGCTAGAGGAGCTTGAGACCTTCGTCCATTGTCCTTTACAAGATTGCAAAGGGTCCTAATATTTGAGAGGGGGGGGATAGTTAATTTTTACGAACCAGGGGTATGGACTTGGGGGGGATTGCTGGGGGAAGGGGGTGCTGGGTGGAGGGGAGCAAGGGGGAGAAAATTGGAACTGTTGTAACAATATAATCAATAATAAAAAAATAAAAAAGAAAAAGAAAAATTGTAAACCATTATGTAAACATAAGGAACTATTTAACTCATTGTAGGTGATGACAGCAGTACCCTATCTGGCTCTTGTTGCTTGAAACTTTAATATTCAGGATGACAACTATTGGGGTGCAGGGGGAAGTCAGGGGGTGAAAAGATTGACTAAAAAAGGAAAAAGCACTCATGGACATGAACAACAGTGCAGTAATAATTGCAGGGGGGAGGCGGGTATGAGGGGGTTAAATGGTAATGAAAAATGCAATTAAAATTTTTTTAATAAATAAAATTCAGATGATTGAAAAGAAAAAAAGAAAACAATATGGAAATCCTGAAAATACTGAAACTGGAACTGCTTTTTGAACCAGTGATTCCACTGCTAGGATTATACCCAAAGAATCTGAAACCCTAATTCAAAAGAACTTATGCACCCTTACATCATAGAAGCGCTGCTTTCAATAGCCAAATGCTTGAAACAACCCAAGTGCCCATCTGTAGATGAGTGGATTAAAAAAACTGGTACATTTACACAATGCAATACTATGCAGCAGAAATAAAGAAGGAACTCCTGGTGGAGGAGGTAAGATGGCGGAGGAGTGAGGAGAGGTTGCGGTTTTAGGCTCCGGAGACCCGTCTACAGTTTGGTCTAATTGCAGACAGAACATCTCAGTGAGCAGCTGGACATTGGCGGGAGTTGAGCCAAGGCACTGCTGGATTAGAGAAAATCCACCTGGGAACAACCTGTTTAGTGAGGATAGCGGAGAAAAAGGGGACGAAACGGGATTCCTGACTGGGGCGGCTGCCCGAGCTGTGGCGGGAAGCACACAAAGGATTTTTGGCGACCACAGGCTACCCCAGAGAGGAGTCAGGCGGAGAGCGGATCTCTGCCCGCTGGCAGAGACGGGACTCGACCAAGTGGCATTGGCGCTGAAGGACAGGAGACAGCGTGCTGCCGGGCAAGTGAGAACATAATTCTCCTTTATATTTTTCTCTAGTGGATGGTGGAGACGGGAGGAAAGTTTGGGTGTGGTAGGCCGTTCTGGAGGAGCCCAGGCGCAGGGGCGCGCTAATCCACTCCTCAACCCTACCATTGGGTCGCGGGGGCGCACATAGGGAAGTGCTCTCATTCACTGGCCCAGGTGCGCGGGGCCGTGAGTCCAGGCGTCCCTCGGACATTCCCCAACGGACATAAGATCAGTGCCCCAACGGGCACAGGGAGGGCCCACTGAACACGCAGAGGACTGTGCACAGACACCCCTAGACAGCTCCCGTGGGCGCAGGGCCCCAGGCCGGAAAGCAGACCACTAGCGCAGGCTCTGTTTGTGCCCGCCCAGACGGGTGAGGGAAGGCGGGCGGCTGCAGCACGGGAACAGCGAGAGGCGGCGACCCACGGACGCTCGATTCCACTGAGCGCAAGTGTCCCTGGCCCTGCCCTAAGAGGCGAGAGACCAACTCCCGGAGCTCGGCTCAGCGGGACTGAGGGCACGGGGCAGCGTGCGAGCGTGAAAGCACCTCAGCCCGGGGTCAGTGGGAGCTCTCTGGCCGCCTGTGCGGGCAGGGTCACCTTGGCGCAAACGGGGAACCGCCGCGGCCCAGCGAAAGAAGGAGCCAATCCCGGGGAAAGCGCTCGGGCCGTCCGCGCGGGCAGGGTCACCTCGGCGCGAACGGGGAACTGCCGCGCCCCAGCGAAAGAAGGAGCCAATCCCGGGGAAAGCGCTCGGGCCGTCCGCGCGGGCAGGGTCACCTCGGCGCGAACGGGGAACTGCCGCGCCCCAGCGAAAGAAGGAGCCAATCCCGGGGAAAGCGCTCGGGCCGTCCGCGCGGGCAGGGTCACCTCGGCGCGAACGGGGAACTGCCGCGCCCCAGCGAAAGAAGGAGCCAATCCCGGGGAAAGCGCTCGGGCCGTCCGAGCGGGCAGGGTCACCTCGGCGCGAACGGGGAACTGCCGCGCCCCAGCGAAAGAAGGAGCCAATCCCGGGGAAAGCGCTCGGGCTGCCCGCGCGGACAGAGACACCTTGGCACAAACGGGGAACCACCGCGGCCCGGCAGCAGTGGGCTCCAACCGCGGGGCAAACTCTCGGGCCGTCAGAGCGCGCAGGGGCTTACGCGCAAGGGCACCTCAACTGGCTACAGCGGGCAGCAAGGTAGCGCGCCGCGCCGGCAATCGCGGGCGCGCACCATAGCGGCAACCGGGTGCGCACACCAGTCCGGCAAAAGAACAAGAACCTCTGACCTGCCACACTAGACCAGCTGCGGACCCAGAAAAAGAAGGCAACACACCAAGGCTAAAACGGAGTAAAAACATCGTTTTTTTTTTCTCCAAATTTTTTCTCCCAAATTTTTTCTCCCTTGTTCTTTCTTTCTTCTTAATAATTTCTTTTCTTTCCTTCTTTCTTTATTCTTTTCCTGGGGTTTTTTTGGGGGGGTTTTTGGGGGGTATATATATATATATATTTTTTTTTTTTGGTTCAATTTTTTTTTCTCTCTCTTTTTTCTTTCTTCTGTATTCTTTCTTTTCTATCTTTCTTTGTTCCTTTCTTGCTAACCTTTTGGGGTTTTTTGGGGGGGGTTGTGGTAAATTTTTTATTTTCTTCTCTTTCTCTCTTTCTTCTTTTCTTTCTCCTATTTTCTTGGGGATTTTTTGGGGGAGTGTTTTTCCTCCACCTCTTCCAATAATAACAAACTTTATCTCTAACGTGTTGCATATAACCTCTCCTTCTCAGCCTTTCTCTTTAATAGTGGTTTATTCGTTTGTGTGTCTAGCTTAGCCCCCCTATTACTTTAAATAATACAATATAATTACTATATAAACCCAAATACAATACAATCCCACTTTCTTACTATACTAAGTATTTTTCTATCCTTTTCTTCTATTTTTCTTAACATACAATGTAAATATTACTAACTGGCTTGCACAGTCTCAACTATTATTAATCTATCAACCCCTCTATCAAAAATTATATATTTCCTCCCCAAAAACAACTCGTATCTATTCTTCTTATAGTATAAAAGCTCAAATCTCTTTACATTTATATTAATACGGGCTAGTTGGCTAACGATAGCAGGATAGAGTGGGGGATACTTTCTGAGGGTGTGGGTCTCCTGCCTGGGCTGTGTGTTTATGTCTTTAACAGCATATCCACAAAAGAACTCAAGACAAAGCAGATAGAGTGACTCTCAACCAAGTAGCCAGAAGGAAGATCCTATCAAAGAACATCTGAAATATAACCGAACAGCATAAACAAACGACATAAAGGGTAACTTAAGACCATCAGGCTCAGGATATCAAAGAGACTGCACCACTGAAACTCCCAGACCTTCGATAAAGAATATTACACCACAAAGGAGGGAAGTCAAAGCAGACTACCCCCCCAATAAATAAATAGATAAATAAATAAATAAATAAATAAAAACAAAAAGAATCCAACATGGTAAGACGCAAAAATAACCCCTCAATGAAAAGAAAAGAGGAATCCTCAGAAAGAGAGATAGACGAAATAGACATAGCCCAAATGTCAGACATGGAATTCAAAACAATGGTGGTAAAGAAGCTCAATATACTCGACATCCTTAAAATCAACTATGACAACCTTCAAGGAAGTTACCAGCAGCTCCAAGAAAATTACAGGGAACTGGCAGAGAACTACACCAGCATAAAAAAAGACATAGAAATCGTTAACAAGAACCAGGAAGAACTTAAGAATACAATCTCTGAACTGAAAAACACAGTAGAATCAGTCAAAAGCAGACTAAACGAAGCAGAAGATCGGATTAGTGAGTTAGAAGATAATGTAGAGAAAAACTCCCAGACAATACAGCAAAATGAAAAACGATTGAAAAAATATGAACAAGATGTAAGGGAATTACAGGATAGCATTAGGAAAAATAATTTCAGGATCATCGGAATACGAGAGGAAGAAGAAAAGGAACATGGAATTGAAAATCTGATAGGAGAAATAGTGACAGAAAATTTTCCGAACCTGATGAGAGGAAAAGCTATGCAAGTCCAAGAAGCACTGAGAGTTCCAATCAAGAGGAACCCCCAAAAACCCACTCCAAGGCACATCATAGTTAAAATGGCAACATTCCAAGACAAAGAGAGAATCCTAAAAGCAGCAAGAGAAAAGCAGCAAATAACATACAAGGGAGCTCCGATAAGGCTATCAACTGATTTCTCAACAGAAACATTACAAGCCAGAAGGGAATGGTCAAAAATATTTCAAGCAATGAAAAACAAAGGCCTACAACCAAGAATACTCTACCCAGCAAGGCTCTCATTCAAAATAGAAGGTGAAATAAGGAGTTTCTCAGACAAAGGAAGACTGAAAGAATACATCTCCACCAAACCAGCATTGCAAGAGATGCTAAAGGGACTGTTCTAGGAAAAAACAAGAGAGGAGAGGAACAGAGGTACAAAGGGAAATGAATAAATACACGTCAATAATAACCTTAAATGTAAATGGATTAAATGCTCCAATTAAAAGACATAGGGTAACGGAATGGATAAGAAAACAGGACCCACATATTTGCTGTCTACAAGAAACACACCTCAAAACAAAAGATTTACACAGACTGAAAGTAAAGGGATATAAAAAAATATTCCAAGCAAACGGACCGGAAAAAAAAGCCGGGGTAGCAGTTCTCATATCAGACAAAATGGATTTCAAAGCAAGGACAATAAAAAGAGACAAAGAAGGACATTTCATAATACTTAAAGGAACAATCCATCAAGAAGATATGACTTTGATAAACATATATGCACCCAACATAGGAGCACCCAAATACATAAAGCAAATACTAGAAGACCACAAAAAGGATATCAACAACAACACACTCATAGTAGGGGACTTCAACACTCCATTATCAACAATAGACAGATCATCAAAGCAAAGAAACACCAAGGATATACAGGCATTGAACAACACACTAAACCACATGGATCTAACTGATATATATAGAACTTTTCACCCCAAAGAAGCAAAATATACATTCTTTTCAAGTGCACATGGGACATTTTCAAAGATAGACCACATGATAGGTCACAAAACAAGCCTCAACAAATTCAAGAAAATTGAAATCATATCAAGCATCTTTTCAGATCACAATGCCTTGAAACTAGAAATCAACCTCAGAGGAAAAAATCAAAGACACCCAAACTCATGGAGATTGAATAACATGCTATTAAATAATGAATGGGTTAACAATGACATCAAAGAAGCAATCAAGAAATTTCTAGAAACTAATGATAATGAGCACACAACAACCCAAAACCTGTGGGACACAGCAAAACAGTCCTGAGAGGGAAGTTTATAGCAATACAGGCATATCTGAAAAGGCTAGAAGAATCTCAAATAAAAAACCTAACCACAATGCTACAAGAACTAGAACAACAACAACAAACAAAGCCTAGGGCAAGAAGAAGGAATGAAATCATCAAGATCAGAGCAGAACTAAATGACATAGAGACTAAACAAACAATCCAAAAGATCAACGAAACTAGGAGCTGGTTCTTCGAAAAAATCAACAAATTCGACAAGCCTCTAGCCAGTCTAATCAAGAAAAAAAGAGAGAAGACACAAATAAACAAAATCAGAAATGAAAGAGGAGAAATCACGACTGATACCTCAGAAATGCAAATGATAGTTAGAAATTACTTCAGACAACTGTATGACAAGAAATTTGACAATCTAGAAGAAATGGACAAATTTCTAGAAACATACAACCTTCCAAAACTGAATCAAGAAGAAGTGGAAAGTCTCAACAGACCAATAACAAAGAAGGAAATTGAAACAGTAATCCAAAATCTCCCTGCACACAAAAGCCCTGGACCGGATGGCTTCACAGGCGAATTCTACAAAACATTCAGGGAAGAACTAACTCCTATCCTCCTCAAACTGTTCCAAAAAATCCAAGAAGAAGGGAAAATCCCAAACTCTTTCTATGAAGCCAGTATTATCCTAATCCCCAAACCAGGTCAAGACACAACAAAGAAAGAAAACTACAGGCCAATATCACTGATGAACATCGATGCTAAAATCCTCAATAAAATATTGGCAAACAGGATCCAGCAACACATCAAAAAGATCATACATCATGATCAAGTGGGCTTCATTCCAGGGATGCAAGGATGGTTTAATATTCGCAAATCAATAAATATAATACATCACCTAAACAGAATGAAAGACAAAAATCACATGATCATATCAATAGATGCAGAAAAAGCATTTGATAAAGTTCAACACCCATTTATGATGAAAACACTCAGCAAAATGGGAATAAAGGGAGCATATCTTAACATAATTAAGGCTATATATGAGAAGCCTGAGGCCAACATCATACTCAATGGACAAAAACTGAAAGCATTCCCCCTGAACTCAGGAACGAGACAAGGTTGTCCACTCTCTCCACTCCTTTTCAACATAGTGTTGGAAGTCCTAGCCACAGCAATCAGACAAGAAAAAGAAATAAAAGGAATCCAAATTGGGAAAGAGGAAGTGAAACTTTCATTATATGCAGATGATATGATAGTATACCTAGAAAATCCTATAAACTCCACTAAAAGACTACTCAATATAATAAGTGAATTTGGCAAAATCGCAGGGTACAAAATAAATATACAGAAATCCAAGGCATTTCTGTACACCAACAATAAAATAGCAGAGACAGAGACAAAAAAGAAAATACCATTTACTATAGCAACAAGAAAAATAAAGTACCTAGGAGTAAACTTAACCAAAGAGATAAAAGACCTGTACTCTGAAAATTACATAACATTGAAGAAAGAAATTAAGGAAGAAACAAATAAATGGAAGCAAATACCATGTTCTTGGATGGGAAGAATCAACATCATCAAAATGGCCATACTACCCAAAGCAATTTACAAATTCAATGCAATCCCTATTAAAATACCAATGACATATTTCACAGACCTAGAACAAATACTCCATAAATTCATATGGAACCAAAAAAGACCCCGAATAGCAAAAGCAATCTTGAGACAGAAGAACACAGCAGGAGGAATCACAACACCAGATATCAAACAATACTACAAAGCCACTGTAATCAAAACAGCATGGTACTGGCATAAGAACAGACATATAGATCAGTGGAACAGAATAGAGAGTCCAGAAATAAACCCAGGCCTCTATGGTCAACTAATCTTTGATAAAGGAGGAAGGAACATAAAATGGAGTGAGAAGAGCCTCTTTAACAAATGGTGCTGGGAGAACTGGATAGGGACCTGCAAAAAAATGAAACTAGACCACCAACTTACACCACACACGAGAATAAACTCAAGATGGATCAAAGACTTAAATGTAAGCCGTGACACCATAAAAGTCCTAGAGGAAAACATAGGCAAGAAAATATCAGATATCTCACGTAACAATCTCTTCACGGACACATCTCCTAAAGCAAGAGAAATAAAAGAAAAAATAAATAAATGGGATTACATCAAACTGAAGAGTTTCTGCTCAGCAAAAGAAAACAACAGCAAATTGAAAAGGAAACCAACCATATGGGAAAACATATTTGCCAATGACATCACAGACAGGGGACTGATATCCAAAATATATAAAGAGCTGATACGACTCAACATCAAGAAAACAAACAACCCAATTAAAAAATGGGCAAGGGACCTGAACAAACACTTCTCCGAAGAGGACATACAGAAGGTCCATAGACACATGAAAAAATGCTCAACATCATTAGCCATCAGGGAGATGCAAATAAAAACCACAATGAGATACCACCTTACACCAGTCAGAATGGCCATCATCAACAAATCAACAAGCAACAAGTGCTGGCGAGGATGTGGAGAAACGGGAACCCTACTGCGCTGTTGGTGGGAATGCAGACTGGTGCAACCACTATGGAGAACAGTATGGAATTACCTCAAAAGATTAAAAATGGAACTGCCTTTTGAACCAGCGACTCCACTACTAGGATTATACCCAAAGAATCTTGAAACACCAATTCAAAAGAACTTATGCACCCCTATGTTCATAGCAGCACTGTTTACAATAGCTAAGTGCTGGAAACAACCTAAGTGCCCATCTGTAGATGAGTGGATCAAAAAACTGTGGTACATTTACACAATGGAATACTATGTAGCAGAAAGAAAGAAGGAACTCCTACCATTTGCAACAACATGGATGGAACTAGAGAGAATTATGCTTAGTGAAATAAGCCAGGCAAAGAAAGAAAAATACCATATGATATCACCTAATACAGGAAACTAAAGAACAACACAGACAAAGGAACTAAATAGAACAAAAAGCAGAGTAGCAGTCAATAGGGGGAGGGGAGAGGGAGAGAAGGGGGATAAGTAAGGGAAGGGTTTAATTAAAGAGCCTGTATGAAGGACTCATGGACATGGACAGCGGGGAGGGATATGATTGCGGGAGAGGGGGTGGGCTGGGTGGGGGAGAGAAATTGGGGGAAAAGGGGACAACTGTAATTGAAAAACCAAAATAAAAAAAAAAAAAAAAAAAAAAAAAAAAGAAGGAACTCCTGCCATTTGTGACAACATGGATGAAACTAGTGAGATTATGCTTAGCGAAATAAGCCAGGCAATGAAAGAAAAATACCATATGCTATCACCCAATATAGGAAACTAATGAACAACACCAACAAATAAACTAAAGTGAACAAGCAAGAGTAACAGTTATCATGGGGAAGGGGGAGTGGGGAAGAAACGGGGTAAGTAGGGAAAGTGTTTAACAAAGGAACTAATATGAATAACCCATGAACATGGACAACGGGGTAGGGATGAATTGTGGGAGAAGTGGTGGGCTTGGTGGGGAGTAGCAATGAGGGAATAAGTGGGAAAATTTTAATAGAAAACAATAAAAATAAAAAATAAAATAAAATAAAATGGCAAAGATTAGAGACAAAGAGAGGTTTTAAAGGTAGCAAAAGAGAAAAAAATTAGTTACATACCAGGTAGCTCTGATAAGGCTGTCAGCTGATTTCTCAACAGAAAAATACAAACAGGAAGGGATAGGCACCAAATATACCAAGTAATGAAAAGGAAAACCTATAAGCAAGATTACTGTATCCAGTAAGGCTCTCAGTTAAAATGAAAGACAAAGTAAAGTGTTTCTTAGTAAAAAGAAAAAGCAACTAAACAAGTACATTTTTACCAAATCAGCATCGCAAGGTATGATAAAGTGACTGCTTTAAGAAGAAGAAATAGAGACAGGAGTACATGTGCAAAAGGGAAAAATGGCAATGAATAAATAGCTATCAATGCTCCAATCAAAAGACATAGGGTAGCTGAATGGATAAGAAAACATGACCCACATATATGATGTCTACAATAGACGCACTTCAAAACAAAACACTTAAACAATCTGAAAGTGAATGGATGGGAAAACAGTCCATGAAAATAGACATGAAAGAAAAGCTGAGGTAGAAATACATATATCATACAAAATAGACTTCAGGACTTCCGGCCAAGATGGAGACTTAGACGGATGCGCTAGGTCTCCCTCTACAACTAGAGAGGAATACAACTACTTCAAAACAAAGGATAACTAGAAATTCCAGAAAATAAAACTACACGGAAGCCCAACATATGAAGTTATAAACCAGCAGCGCTCTTTGGGCAGGTAGGACGAGTGAAAGGGGGCGGAGCTGTTTGCGGTCGCACCTGGGACAGCGGCGGGGAGAACAACCCCGGCTGCAGTCGAACCCCCGGCAGCTCGCGACCCCAACGCTGGGGAAAGCAGCCACCACATCGCCTTGAACGGTGAGGCCCAGGGGGGCGGGAGGACGGATCCTGGTCTCCTAGCGGAATAACTGTGTGAATCCATCTTGGACCCCCGCCCCCAAAGAAAGCACCACAGGGCTGCGAAATAGGTCGCGGACAGGCGCCAGTCGCTGGTTTGTTACGAGTACACAGGCACTGCCCCCTACAGCCGGCCCAAGAAAACAAAACGCATCTGTCAAAATGAGGCAGACAACTATAGAAATCCCGGTGGCACAGCTCACCAGGCAACAGATGGAGAACGTGACAGATGAACAGATAAGAAACCTGTCAGATGCTCAGTTCTGGGCCATTGTTATCAGGTGGCTTACAGAATTCACAAAAGATCTGGAAAAAGATGAGAAAGAAGCGAAAAACACTCATAACGAAAGGAAAAAAAACACATACGAGACAGATGGTGAGGAAATAAAATCCAGAGTTCATTTCAACAAACCGGAATATGGAGAAGGAACAAGCAGTCAACCAATGCAGTGAGAGGAAATGGGAAGCAACGATGAGAGGATCAGAAACCTCTGGGACAGCTATAAAAGGCCCAACATAAGAATCATTGGTTTGCCAGAGAGCGAGGAAGGTGAACTAGAACTTGAAAAATTGAGTGAAAATATAATAAAGGAGAACTTCCCAGATTTGGGGAAGGAAATAGACTTACAGGTCCAGGAAGCACAGAGAGTTCCAAAAAAATTGGACCCAGGGAGAACCACTCCAAGACATATTATAATCAAAATGTCAAAAATTAAAGATAAAGAGAGAATCTTAAAAGCAGCAAGAGAGAAGAAAAGAATTATGTACAAAGGGGTCCCAATTAGACTATCAGCTGACTTCTCAAGGGAGACCCTGCAGGCAAGAAGGGACTGGCAAGAAATATTCAAAGTAATGAAAATCCAAAACCTACAACCAGGAATACTCTATCCAGCGAAATTGTCATTCAGAATAGAAGGACAGAGAAAGTGTTTCAAGGACAAAATAAAACTGAAAGAGTTCATTAGATCCAAACCACTGTTATATGAGATGTTAAAGGGACTGGTTTAGAAAAAGGAGGATCAAGACAATGAAATCTAAAATGAAAACTGCATCACAAGAAACAACAGAAGCTAGGGAATTGAAACAAAGGCAAACTAAACAGGCAACGAGAGTGGAAAAAGAACTTTAGGTACGGGGAACATATTGGGGGGAGGTCAACAGGGAGGGGGAATGGGGAGAGGGAGGGAGATGATATAGGAATTAAGGATCATGGTAGGAGGGAATGGAATAGACAGAGAGAGGTTGAGAAGAACTGTATGCACAACTAATGGACATGATCTAAAAGGGGGGGACAACTGGAGGGAGGGGGGCCACCGGGTGGAGGGGAGCAGAGGGAAGGGAAATTGGCACAAATGTAATATTATAATCAATAAAACACATTAAAAAAATAGACTTCAAATTAAAGGCCATAACAAGAGATAAAAAAGATAACTACATAAAACTTAAAGCATATTCCAACAAGAAAATACAACCCTTGTAAACATATATTATCGAAATATAGGAGCACCTAAATATATAAAGAAAATCTTGGAGGACTTTAATAAGGAGATCAACAGCAATAGAGTCATTGAAGAGTATTTTAATATCCCACTGTCAACAATGGACAGGTCTTCCAGACAAAGGATCAATAAAGATATAGAGGCATTAAACAACAGTCTAGAACAAATGGAGTTAATTGATATTTACCGAACATTTCACTCGAAAGAAGCAAAATATACATTCTTCTCAAATGCACATGGATCATTTTCTAAGATAGATCACATAGTAGGACACAACGTTCCTTAACAAAATCATGAAAATTGAAAGCATATCAAGCATCTTCTCAGATCACAGTGGCTTAAAAATGGAAACTAACCTCAGGAAAAAACTGAAAACATTCAAATACACAGAGGCTGAAAAACATGTTATTAAATAATGGATGGGTTATTGAAGAAATCAAGAACTATCTGGAAAATAATGAAAATGAATACACAACAACCCAAAATCTGTGGTACACAGCAAAAGCAGTCATGAAATGGAAATTCATAGCATTACAAGCCTACCTAAAAAAGAAAAAAACTCAACTAAAAAAACTAACCTTACTTTTGAAAGAACTAGAGGAACCACAAAAAAACAAAGCCAACAGTGAGTAAAATGAAAGAATTAATTAAGATCAGAGCAGATTAAATGACAAAAAGACAAAAACAATTCATAGGATCAATGAATCCAGAATTTATTTCTTTGAAAAGGTAAAAAAAATTGACAAACCTTTAACCAGACTCATTATGAATAAAAGAGAGGACCCAAATAAATAAAATTAGAATAAAAATAAAAATAACAACTGATAGCACAGAAATACAAAGGATGTTAAGAAATTACTATGAACAACTATATGCCAAGAAATTGGACAACATGGGTGAAATGGATAAATGTCCAGAATCATAAAACCTTTCAACACTGAACCAGGAAGAAGCAGAAAATCTTAATAAGTAATAACCACCAGTAAAATTGAAGCCATATATATATATATATTTATAAACTTCTGGCACACCAAAGCCATGGACCAGATGGCTTCATAGTGAAATTTGTCAAATATTCAAAGAAGAACTAACATCTATCTTTCTCAAACTATTCTTAAAATTTCAGAAGAGAAATGACTCCCAGATTCTTTTAATGTGGCCAGTATTATTCTAATTCCAAAACTAGGTAAAGACATAACAAAGAAAAAAAATTACAGGTCAATATGTCTGATGAATATAGATGTTAAAAACCCTCAACAAAACATTAGCAAACCAGATCTAGCAATGTATTTAAAAAATCATACATCAAAATCAAGTGGAATTTATCCAGAGATGCAAGGATGGAACAATATTTGTAAATCAATAAGTGTGATACATCACATAAACAAAATGAAGGACTAAAATCATGATCATATCAATAGATGCATGACAAGCATCTGATAAAATCCAGCACCCAGTTATGATATAAAGACTCAACAAAGTTGGAATGAGGGAGCATACATAAACATAATAAAAACCATATACAAAAGTCTACTGCCAAAATTATACCCAATGGGCAAAAACTAAAAGTGTTTTTCTTATGATCTGGAACAAGACAATGGTGTCTGCTTTCACCACTCTTATTCAACATAGTAGAGAATTCATAACCATAGTGATCAGACAATATAAAGAAAAAAATTCCAAATTGAAAAAGAGGAAGTGAAACTGTCATTATTCTCAGATGACATGATAGTGTACATGGAAAACACTATAGGACCAAAAAACAAAAAACACAAAACACTACTCGACATAATAAATGAATTCTGCCAAATTAGTAAAATACAAATTCAATATTCAGAAATTGATTACATTTTTGTATACCAATGACAAATTATCAGACAGAAACCTAAGGAAAAATCCCTTTTATAAAACACCAAAAACAAATGAAGTACCTAAGAATAAATTTAACAAAAGAGGTAAAAACTTGCACTCAGAAAACTATAAGACACTGAAGGAAAAAAAAACTGAGGTATATACAAATAAATGGAAACATATATATTGTTCATGGAGTGGAAGAATTAACATGATTAAATGTCCATATTGTGGGAAGGCAGCAGCACCAGATCCAAGATGGTGGCCAGCAGGAGTCTAATGAAAGAATTTGAAGAAATCCGCAAATGTGGAAAGAAAAACTTCAATAACATCCAAGTTGATGAAGCTAATTTATTGACTTGGCAAGGTCTTACTGTTCCTGATAACCCTCCATATGATAAAGGGGCCTTCAAAATCAAAATCAACTTTCCAGCAGAGTACCCATTCAAACCAGCGAAGATCACATTTAAAACAAAGAACTAAGTTTTGAAAATGGCGGAGGAGTGAGGGGAAGCTGAGCTTTCTGGATCCCGAGATTCATCTGTACTTTGGACTAATTGCAGACAGAACATCTCAGTGAGCAGTTGGACACTGGCAGGAGTCGAGCCTTGGCACTGCTGGATTAGAGAAAACCATCTGGGAACGACCTGTTTGGTGAGGATAGCGGAGGAAAAAGGGACGACACGGGATTTCTGATGGGTGGCTACCTGAGCTGCGGCTGGAAATACACAAAGACTTTTTGGCAACCACAGGCTTCCCAGAGAGGAATCGGGGGAGAGCGGATCTCTGCTCACTGTCAGAGACAGGAGAGGACCAGGTGGCATCTGGCGCTGAAAGACAAGAAACCGCATACTGCTGTGCATGTGAGAATGTGATTTTCTTTATATTTTTCTCTTGTGAACTGCGGAGAGGGGAGGAAAGATTAGAGGTGATAGGACATTCTTGAGGCGTGCCGGCGCAGAAGTGTGCTCGCCCACTCCCCAACCTTCTCCTTGGGTCGCGCGGGCACGCACAAGAAAGTGCCCTCATTCACTGGTCCAAGTGCGCAGGGCCGCACGTCCTGGTGCCCCTCAGACACACCCCAACATACATAAGATCAGTGCCCCAACAGGCGAAGGGAGGGCCCGCTGGGAACGCAAAAGACCATGTGCAGACACCCCTGGCCAGCCCCAGTGGGCACCAGGCCAGAGCGAAGACCACTCGTGTGGACTCTGCTTGCGCCCGCACAGGCAGGTGTGGGAACTGTGGGCAGCTGCAGCACAGAAACAGTGGGCGGTGGTGACTCACAGGCTCACTTCCACCATGCACAAGTGTCTGGGGTCCTGCCCCAAGGGACGAGAGACCAACTCCCAGATCGCAGCTTGTCAGGCCTGAGGCTAACGTGAAGGCCACCTTGTGCAAGCAAGTCCACATGTGGACAATCACCCAGGCTGGCTCCAACAGGCGCCAAAGAAACGCGGGCGACCCTGGGTGCACACAGCTGCTGCAAGGAACAGGAACCTCTGGCCTGCCTCATTAGAACAGCTGTGGATCCAGAATAAGAAGATGACACACAAAGGCTGAACTGAGTAAAAGCTTTCATTTTATATATTTTTAAATTTTTATTTCTATTTTAGTTTTTTATCTGTATTTTATTTTATTATTATTTTTTAATATCTCATTTTTTATTTTAATCTTAATTTTAATTTTTCCTATTTAAAAATTTTTTTTTCCTTAAAAAACTACCTCTTTAACTTCTTTCATACCATCTCTCCTTCTCATCCTTCCACTTTAATTTTTGTTTATTTGTTTGTCTGTATAGTTTAGCCTCCCTTTCATACATAATAAAAAGAATATAACTACAATATAAATCTAATACTATGCAATTCCACTTTCTTACTATATTCTGCATTCTTCACTCGTTTTCTTTTATCGTTATTAACATACAATGTAAATATTACCTACTGTCTTGCATAGTCTCGATACTACTTACTACTATTATTAATCTATCATTCCCCTCTCTCAAAAACCATATTTTTCCTCCTTAAAAATAAGTCTTATCTATTCTTCCTATAGTATAAAAGCTCTAATCTCTCTACATTTATATTAATACTGGCTCAATGACTGACGATAGCGGGATTGAGGGTGGGGGATATTTTTGAGGGTGTGGGTTTCCGGCTCGGGCTGTGTGTTGATGTTTTTAACAGCATCTCCACAAAAGAACTCAAGACCAAGTGGACAGAGTGACTCTCAATCAACTAGCAAGAGCGAAGTTCCCAACAAAAAGGATCTGAAATTTAACCAGACAGCATAAACAAATGACATAAAGGGTATCCCAAGAACATCAGGCTCAGGAGATCAAAGAGATTGCACCACTGAAACCCCCAGATCTCCGATAAAGAATCTCATACCACAAAGGTGGGAAAGCAAAGCAGACAAATCCAAATAACAAAAACAAATAAGAAGAATCCCACTTGGTAAGACGAAGAAACAACCTTTCAATGAAAAGAAAAGAGGAATTCACAGAAAGAGAGGTAGATGGAATAGACATAGCTCAAATGTCAGACATGGAATTCAAAACAATGGTGGTGAAGAAGCTCAGTATACTCGACAACCTCAAAAACAATTACGACAACCTCCAAGGAAGTTACCAACAGCTCCAAGAAAATTACAGGGAACTTACGGTCAACTACACGAGCATAAAAAATGACATAGAAACTATTAACAAGAACCAGGAAAAAATGAAGAATACAATCTCTGAACTGAAAAACACAGTAGAATCAATCAAAAGGAGGCTAATCGAAGCAGAGAATTGGATCAGTGAATTAAAGGACAATATAGAAAAAATTCCCAGACACCACAACAAAATGAAAAAAGATTGAAAAAATATGAACAAGATGTAAGGGAATTACAGAATAGCATAAGAATAAATAATATCAGGATCATTGGAATAAGAGAGGGAGAAGAGGAGCGAGGAATAGAAAACCTGATAGGAGAAATATTGACAGAAAATTTTCCCAACCCGATGTGAGAAAAAGTTATGCAATTTCAAGAAGCATAGAAAGTCCCAATGAAGAGGAACCGCAAAAGGTCACTCCAAGACACATCACAATTAAAATGGAACATTCCAAGACAAAGAGAGAATCCTAAAAGAAGCAAGAAAAAAAACAGCAAATAACATACAAGGGGGCTCCGATAAGGCTATCGATCTATTTCTGAACAGAAACACTACAAGCCAGAAGGGAATGGTAAAAAATATTTCATGGAATGAAAAACAAAGGCCTACAACCAAGAATACTCTACCCAGCAAGACTCTCATTCAAAATGGAAGGTGAAATAAGAAGTTCACGAGACAAAGGAAGACTATAAGAATACATCTAGACCAAATGAGCATTGCAGGAGATGCTAAGAGGAATGTTTTAAGAAAAAAAAAAAAAAAAGAAGAAAAGACAAGAGGAACACAGGTACAAAGGTAAATGAACAAATACATGTCAATAATAAACTTAAATGTAAATGAATTAAATGCTCCAATTAAAAGACATAAGGTAACAAAATAGATAAGAAAACAGGACCCACATATTAGCTGTCTACAAGAAACACAACTCAAAACAAAGATTTACATAGACTGAAAGTAAAGGGATATAAAAAAGTATTCCAGCCAAAGGACATGAAAAAAAAAAAAAAAAGCTAGAGTAGCAGTCCTCATTCAGACAAAACGGATTTCAAAGCAAGAGCAATAAAAAGAGACAAAGAAGGACACTTCATAATACTTAAGGGAAGAATCCATCAAGAATATATAACACTAATAAACATAAATGCACCTAACACAGGAGCACCCAAATACATAAAGAAAATATTAGAAGACCAAAAGAAAAATATTAATAACAACACACATATACAAGGGGACTTTAACCATCCATTATCAACAACAGACTGAACATTAAAGGAAAGAAACACCAAGGATATACAGACATTGAACAACACACTAAACCACATGGACTTAACTGATATATATATATATATATATATATATATATATATATATATATATATATATATATATATATATATATATATATTTATATAGAACTTTTCACCTTGAAGGAGCAAAATATACATTTTTTTCAAATGGACATGAGATTTTCAAAGATAAACCACATAATAGGACACAAAACAAGCCTCAACAGAATCAAGAAAATTGAAATTATATTAAGCATCTTTTCAGACCACAATGCCTTTCAACTAAAAATCAACCTTAGAGAAAAAAATCAAAGACACCCAAACTCATGAAGAATGAATAACATGCTATTAAATAACGAATGGGTGAACAATGACATCAAAGAAGAAATCAAGAAATTTCTGGAAACTAATGATAACGAAAACACAACAGGCCAAAACCTATGGGACACAGCAAAAGGTGTCCTAAGAGGGAAGTTCATAGCAATATAGGCATATGTAAAAAGGATATAAGAATCTCAAATAAAAAATCTAACCCAAAAGCACAAGAACTAGAATTACAACAAGAAACGAACCCTAAGACAAGTAGAAGAAAGAAAATCATCAAGATCAGAGCAGAATTAAATGACATAAAGATCAAACAAACAATTCAAAAGATTAACGATACTAGGAGTTGGTTCTTTCAAAGATAAACAAAATTGACAAACCTCTAGCCAGGCTCATCAAGAAAAAAAGAGAGAACAACCAAATAAACAAAATCAGAAATGAAAGAGAAGAAATCACGACTGATACAACAGAAATACAAACAATTGTAAGAAATTACTACAAATAACTGTATGGCAAGCAATCTGACAACCTAGAAGAAATGGACAAATTTATAGAAACATATAACCTTCCAAAACTGAATCAAGAAGAAGTAGAAAGTCTCAACAGACCAATAACAAAGAAGGAAATTGAAACAGTAGTCCAAAATCTCCCTGCACACAAAAGCCCTGGACCGGATGGCTTCACAGGCAAATTTTATAAAACATTTAGGAAAGAACTAACTCCTACCCTCCTCAAACTATACCAAAAAATCCAAGGAGAAGGAAAAATTTCAAACTCTTTCTATGAAGCCACTGTTACCCTAATCCCAAAACCAGGTCAAGACACAGCAAAGAAAGAAAACTACAGGCCAATATCACTGATGAACATAGATGCTAAAATCCTCAAGAAAATATTGGCAAACAGGATCCAGCAATACATCAAAAAGATCATACACCAGGATCAAGTGGGATTCATTCCAGGGATGCAAGGATGGTTTAATATTCACAAATCAATAAATATAATACATCACCTAAACAAAATGAAAGACAAAAATCACATGATCATATCTAGATGCAGAAAAAGCATTTGATGAAGTACAACACCCATTTATGTTGAAAACACTCAACAAAATGGGAATAGAGGGAGCATACCTTAACATCATTAAAGCTATATATGAGAAGCCTGAAGCCAACATCATACTCAATGGACAAAAACTGAAAGCATTCCCCCTGAAATCAGGAACTAGACAAGGCTATCCACTCTCCCCACTTCTATTCAACATAGTATTGGAAGTCCTAGCCACAGCAATCAGACAAGACAAAGAAATAAAAGGCATCCAAATTGGGAAAGAAGAAGCAAAACTTTCATTATATGCAGATGACATGATAGTATACCTAGAAAACCCTATAAACTCCACTAAAAGACTACTCGATATAATAAATGAATTTGGCAAAATAGCAGGGTACAATATAAATATACAGAAATCTAAGGCATTTCTGTACACCAGAATGAAATATCAGAGACAGAGGCAAAAAAGAAAATACCATTTACTATAGCAACAAGAAAAATAAAGTACCTAGGAATAAACTTAACCAAAGAGATAAAAGACCTGTACACTGAAAATTACATAACATTGAAGAAAGAAATTAAGGAAGATACAAATAAATGGAGGCAAATACCATGTTCTTGGTTGGGAAGAATCAACATCATCAAAATGGTCATACTACCCAAAGCAATTTACAGATTCAATGCAGTCCCTATTAAAATACCAATGACATATTTCACTAACCTAGAACAAATCCTCCAAAAATTCATATGGAACCAAAAAAGACCCTGAATAGCAAAAGCAATCTTGAAACAGAAGAACACAGCAGGAGGAATCACGATACCAGACATCAAACAATACTACAAAGCCACTGTGATCAAAACAGTCTGGTACTGGCATAAGAACAGACATATAGATAAGTGGAACAGAATTGAAAGCCCGGAAATAAACCCAGGCGTCTATGGTCAACTAATCTTTGATAAAGGAGGAAGGAACCTAAAATGGAATAAGAAGAGCCTCTTTAATAAATGGTGCTGGGGGAACTGGACAGGGACGTGCAAAAAAATGAAAATAGACCACCAACTTACACCACACACAAGAATAAACTCAACATGGGTCAAAGACTTAAATGTAAGCCATGATATCATAGAAGTCCTAGAGGAAAACATAGGCAGGAAAATTTCAGATATCACACGTAACAATATCTTCACGGATACATCTCCTAAGGCAAGAGAAATAAAGGAAAACATAAACAAATGTGACTACATCAAACTAAAACGTTTCTGCTCATCAAAAGAAAACATCAGCAAGATGAAAAGGAAACCAACCATATGGGAAAACATATTTTCCAATGACATGACAGACAGGGGACTGATCTCCAAAATATATAAAGAGCTTATACGACTCAACATCCAGAAAACAAACAACCCAATTAAAAATGGGCAAAAGACCTGAACAAACACTTCTCTAAAGAGGACATACAGAAGGTCCATAGATACATGAAAAAATGCTCAACATCATTAGCCATCTATATAAAAACCAGAATGAGATACCATTTTACACCAGCCAGAATGGCCATTATCAACAAATCAACAAACAACAAGTGCTGGCAAAGATGTGGAGAAATAGGAACCCTATTGCACTGTTGGTGGGACTGCAGACTGGTGCAGCCACTGTGGAAAACAGTATGGAATTACCTCAAGAAACTAAAAATGGAACTTCCTTTTGAACCAGCGATTTCACTGCTAGGACTAGTCCTGAAAAATCCTAAAACCCTAGTTCAGAAGAACTTATGTATCCCTATGTTCATAGCAGCACTTTTTACAATAGCTAAGTACTGGAAACAGCCTAAGTCCCTATCTGTAGATGAGTGGATCAAAAAACAGTGGTATATTTACACAATGGAATACTATGTAGCAGAGAGAAAGAAGGAACTCCTGCTATTTTTACCAACATGGATGGAACTAGAGAGAATTACACTTAGTGAAATAAGCCAGGCAAAGAAAGAAAAATACCATATGACATCACCTAACACAGGAAACTAAAGAACAACACAAAGAAACAAACTAAATAGGACAAAGGGCAGAATAGCAGTCAATAGGGGGAAGGGGGAGGGAGAGAAGGGGATAAGTAAGGAAGGGGTTTAGTCAAAAAACATGTATAAATGACTCATGGACATGGACTACGGGGAGGGATATGATTGTGGGAGAAGGTGTTGGCTGTGTGGGGGAGAGAAATGTGGGAAAAATGGGACAACTGTAATAAAAAATCTAAAAAATAAAATAAATAAATAAATAAATAAAATTTAAAAATAAATAAATAAGTAAATTACCAATGACATAGTTCACAGATCTAGAAAAAAAATTTCCTAAAATTTATATGGAACAAAAGAAGACCCCAAAATAGCCTCAGTAATCTTGAGAGTGAAGAACAAGTAGGAGGGATCATACCTGATATTAAACTATACTACAAGGCCAGTGTAGTCAAAACAGTCTGCTAGTTCCATAAGAACAATCACATAGATCAATGGAACAGAATAGAGAGCCAAGAAATAAACTCATGTTCAATTATATTGCATATAATGGAGTAAAGACAGTCTCTTCAATAAATGGTGTTGGGAGACCTGGATTGGCACATTAAAAAAATGAAACTAGGCCTCAAACTTACACCATACACCAGAATAAACTCAAAATGGATAAAAAACTTAAATATGTCATAATACCAAGAAAATTTAGTAAAATTTCCAAGAACTCACCTAACAATATTTTTTCCCATATCTTAGGGCAATATTTTTGGCCATATCTTAGGGCAACGGAAATAAAGGAAGATATAAACAAGTAGGACTTGTGTCAGGGTCATCATAGCCAGGATCCTTGCCTCCATACAATGTAATTTTATTTCTCTAGGTCACTTTTATGTAAGAGAATTCTTTCTGTGTAAGCATTACACAGATCAGATAGGCTGGGTCTCACCTCTGTTAACTTCATCTAAATATACAAGCCCCTCTTGTTTGGACGGCATGGATGGTTTTGGCTACATGGTTCTTTATGTCCTCACCCACCTCTGCAGGATGAGACTAAGGTGTATGATCCTTTGGCCCCTGTTCTTGCTCATTGCTATGAGAATTGAAAGGCAGATTTGGTTGTTCTCACCCACTGCCATGAGAAGGGACTTGGTATGAACTCCCTCTCCAACGCTCTACTGTCGTTTTTTGGTCTTGCTGAATCCAAAGCAAACCTGGCTGAAGTTGAACTCCTGCCCTACAATTCGTGTTCCAAACAGGATTTGCTGCAGCCTGAAACCATGCAGCAGAAGTGAGCTACAGCCATAAACGTGTGGCTCATAGTGGCGACTCTGATGGAGGCTTGGGCATCCACACAAGGCTGGGACAGTGTAGAAGTGATCTCTGACACAGTAACAGAGGCTCTGTTGAAGATAAGGAGCTCTCTAGAGAAGAGAAGTGCCAGGGAGGGAGCAGGCACTGTGCTCTAGCTATTTCTTGTTGTTTTGCATAAAGCAGTTAGAGACTCTCTTACATTAAAGGCACAGGTTAGAAAGTTGAAAGAGGACCTGAGCCAGGGTCCCACGTTGAGAGCTGCAGTTATTAGAGGCAGAATAAGCTTCCCTGAGGGCCCAGATCTGCATGGGAAGTTCCACAAAGGAGCCGGAGATATAAGTTGTAAACTTCATGGAGGAGGAGGAGGATTGGGAAGGCCAGACCCTGCATCTGTTTCAGGCAAGATTCGTGGTAATGCATATTAACTCTAGACATTCCTGAATGACTTCACACCAATCCCAGCCCTCTCAAGTGAATTTGAGAAGCTGATTCCAGCAAAAGGCTCCAGAGTCCTTAGAAGCTTGGTTGCTAAGATTATGGGATTTAGGGGTGGATGTCATTTTGCTTTCCAACCAGGGAATGAGTAAGCTTGCATCTGTCACCATGCACCCGGCACTGAGACCCCAGATATGAAATGCACTCATGGCTTTAGGTAAACATCCCTTGATAGATTGAATTATGGCAGCCATTTGCATTATGTGTCTGAACCCAGGAGACTTGCCATCTATGACAGGTAGGTGGCAGTTGTATACTGAGCAGATGTGAGAGCTGGGAACTTATATGGATGATATCATGCTGGCTTTTGACTTTCTTACAGGTTTAGAAACTGCTACACCTGTTTTGCTGAAGCCTTTGCAGCTGTGAGGATGGACAGTAAACATGAACAAGATACAAGGATTTGGTTTATATGTAAAGTTTTGGGGGATTGTATGGTGTCAGGGGCAGTAATTGATAAAGTACAGGCATTTCCAAACCCCACAACAGTCAAGCAGTTACAGAAATTCTTGGGTGTGTCAGGCTATTGGAGGGTGTCTATGTAACATTCAGCACAAATTCTGAAACCTTTTTACCACTTGGTACAGGAAGGAGTCAGGTGGGACTGAGAACATGAACATGAGATGGCTTTTATTACAGCTAAATGGACCATAAAAACAGTACAGGCCTTGAGTGTTTTAGGTCCAACATGACCCTGTGAGTTGGATGTCCATACCACCCCTGAAGAGTATAGTTGGCGTCTATGGCAATGTTTGACTTCCTGATTATGCATGTGGCTATAATCTGCATGGATGCTGATTCATAGGCCCCTGTGGCACCAAATCATGTGGCAAGACCTATGAACAATAGAGATGCAGAAACAGGTAACCATGTACCATGTACCATGTTATTGGACATGCCCAATTGGCCTCACCTGGAAATGATGAGGCAGATATCTTGCTTGGATATGGTGGTTAGAAGAAGCTCTGGACTCAGATGTGGCTGCCTGGTTCCATAAATGACTCCTTCATGCAGGTCAGTGCACATATGGATGGCAGTGAAACAATGGGGATTGCCTCTGACCTTCAATGCAGTGGTACAGGCATGCCAAAAGTGTGTGGTCTGCTCCAAGTGCCAGGGATGGTGGGTTCCCCGAGAAGGAGGTCACATAGCCTGGGGTGCATTACCACTGGTAAGATGGCAAGTGGATTACATTTGTCCCTTACCAATTTTGGAAGGATTCTGATATGTTTTGACCTGTGTGGGTACTGCAACACGTTTGTTGGTGGCATTCCCCACCAGGCGCACTGATCAACAGACCACCAAAAAGCACTTAGAAAATCTGCTTGCCACTTACAACTGCCCCTAATTATAGAGAGCAACCAAGAGACTCATTTTACTGGAAAAAAGTTACAAGCCTGGACAAAGGATCTGGGCATCCAATGGAAGTTTCACATCCTGTATAATCCACAGGGGACTGGCATTATTGAAAGGTAAAATGATCTGTTAAAAAAGGGATTTATGGTGAAGGGGTGGGCTTTACACTTATGGACTGTGTTATGCATCCTCAATAAGCAACAAATGAAGGGAGTCTTCTCCCCTTTTGACTCCTTGCTCCAAATGGCCACAGCCTCCATAGCGCTGCAAGTATGCACCAAAGGTTGAAGTATGGTTTTGGAAGACAGAGTGATGTTCTCTTGCCCATGCTGCAGCCTTAAACCTGGGTAACATGGTGCAATAGACATAGCCTTACGGTGCAATGGGCCTGTACTTGGGACTTTTGCCACATGGACCAAAGGTGGTTAATGTTAGTGGCCCCATGGAGACAATGTATTCAAGCCAACTTGGTGTGTATTCCTTGGGTAAGAGCAACATGGCCTCCTCAGGTCATGGAGATATACCTGAAGGGTGCAGAGGCCATGAGCATCCCATGGGACAGTTTTATTCTTTCATTATGGCCAAAGCATGCCCCTCCAATAGTCTTACATATTGACCCAACAGTGACACCCTTGGGTAGGGGAGTAAAAGTGTAATGTAAAAAAAATGTGCAGGGACCCTATACCTGCAACTGTGTTATCTCAAGATTTCTCTTTAGCATGCATCCTACTGGATAGGCACAACTTACCCTTGTTAGTACCACTAAAACATGTTTACTTATTGTCCTTAAGGTTGGTCTATAGAAATGTATATGTGGACTGGGCAACACTTTCGCTGATGTGGAAAATGCCTCAGCATGCTGGGTCTGCTCAGAGATGCCAAGCAGCACTGCCACTCGCTTACTGCATGGCAGTGTCTGTGCCATTGGACTTATACTGATTCACTGGGGGCCAGGTGGGCCTCCCTAGCCTCTGGATAGCATAGTTTTAATTACAGTTCCTTGCATTGTAGTTAGTATTTTCTTCTGTTGTTGCAGCTTGTGTTGCTGCTGTGGGTTTGGATGCAGTACTCCATTTTTATTGCACAGGGCACCATGAGGAAGAATACTATCATATAGATTGTGAGGCAAGAATCCTGGAAGGGTGGAGTTTCATGTCAGGGTGACTGTAACCAGTATCCTTGCCTCTACATGCATGTATTTTTATTTCCCTAGCTCACTCTTATGTAAGAGAATTTCTTCTGCATAAGCTCAGATCGGCTGGGTGACACATTTGTTAACTTCATCTATATATACCAGCCCCTGCTGTTGGGCAGCATGGATGGTTTTAGCTCCCATGGCTTCCTACATCCTCACCTGCTGCCACAGGATGAGACTGAACGTGGATGATCCTTTGGCCCTTGTTCTTGCTCACTTCAATGAGAATTGAAAGACAGCTTTGGTTTCTGTTCTCGCCCACTGCTGTGAGAAGGAACTTGGTAATAATTCCCTCTCCAATGCTCCACTGTCATTTTTTGGCCTCACCGAATCCAAAGTAAACTGGCTGGAGTTGAACTCCTGACCTATAGGAGTACATAGAACTAAAAAGCTTCTGCACAGCTAAGGAAACCATCAACCAAATGAAAAGGGAACTGACTGTATGGGAGAACATATTTGCCAACAATACATCAGACAAGGGTTTGATCTCCAAATTATATAAAGAACTCATATGAATCAACACCAGGAACAGGAACAATCCAATTAAAGTATGGGCAAAGGACTTGAATAGACAATTCTCCACGGAGGACATACAGAGGGCCTATTGTCGGCAGCCGTCCGTCTCGAGAGACGATGGTGTAGCTTCTTAAGAGTCTATCTGCACCGCCGAGAATGGCTGTGCAGTCCGACTCGGGAGTGACATGGTATCTGTCTCCTCCCGTGTTGAATCGACATCTTGTGATGATGCTGAAGTTACAGAGCCTGGGCAGGGTAATAAGGAGGGTCTGCTGTTGCCCATGCAGCAGACCCCCCCTCTCTTCGCAGCTGAAGGGTCCAAGGGAAAGACGGAGTCGATACAGCTTGGGTTCAGGTGCGCCGCAGGAGTTGCCGGTGTTGACTACAACGTCAAACCGCCTTAGGGACTCCGGCTCCGGATTTTCTGTCGGGGTTTACTCCCTTAGCCTTTCCCCTGAAGAAGTATGCCGCAAGGCAGCGGAGGCTTTTTGGAGTCAGAATTTTCCTTCTCAGATGTACCCTGACTGGAAGATCGAACCAGCGACACTTAGCTCGCAGGCCGACGCTCAATCCACTGAGCTAAACCAGCCAGGGCAAATAAACATATGAAAAGGGCCTATAAACATATGAAAAGATGCTGAACATCTCTAGGCATCAGAGAGATGCAAATTAAAACCACAGTGAGCTGTCACCTCACACCTGTCAGAATGGCCATCATCAATAAATCAATAAACTAGTACTAGGGGGGGATATGGAGAAAAGGGATCCCCAATACACTGTTGGTGAGATAGCAGACCATTGCAGTCACTATGGAAAACAGTATGGCATTTCCTCAAAAAATTAAATATTGAACTGCCTTTTGACCCAGTGATTCCACTACTGGGATTAGACCCTAATAATCCCAAAACTCCAATTCAAAAGAACTTATTCACCCCTATATATATAGCAGCATTACTTAAAATAGTCAAATTTGTTAACATACTAAGGGTCCATCAGTAGATGAGTGGATTAAAAAACTGATACATTTACACAATGAAATATTATGCAACATAAAGAAAGAAGGAAGTCCTAATAGGGAAAGAAGTGGGACAACTGTAATAGAAAAACAAACAAACCAACATTTTTAGTTGGGGGGAAATGAAAGCAAAATAAATAAATAAATGAGCCAGCAAATGCCCCCAAAAAAAGAAAAAAAAGAAAAAAGGAAGGAAGTCCTAACTTTTATTATAGCATGGATGGAACTGGAGACTATTATGCTAAGTAAAATAAGCCAGTTAGCAAAAGACAAATATCATATGATCTCACTTGTAACTAGAATCTAATGAACACAATAAACTAACGAACAAGATAGTTAACAGAAACTTAGATACACAGAAAGACTGACATGGGCTGGAATGGAGAACGAATGGGATGAAAGATGGTGAAGGGAGTAACCAAAGAACATTTATACATAATCTCATTGTGAGGACTGGCTTGGGGAAGGGAGAGAGGGTTTGAGGAAGGGAGGGGAAAAGGAGAAAAGTGGGAACAACTGTAACAGCTTAAACAGTAGTAAAAAATAAAATAAAATACAGTTTAAGTAAATTGTACAAGTAGCTTTGAATGCCTATATATTTTCAATAATTTATCTTATTTTTTTCAAGCTTACATGTGTGTTTTGCCATGAAATGCTGTCAATGCCATGTGTACATTATTTTAATCCTGGATAGAACTGACTTAGTAAATATTAATATTTTAGAGGTGGCAACAGAGAGAACCCAAGAGCTCTGTGAACCACATTTGGGAAACAACGGATTATCAAAGCTACTACATATACACTGATCTCAGCTATCAGAACAGAAATGTGTGCATTGATTAATATCTTTCCATCTTTGTTTATATCAAAAGTTAAGTGCTTTCTCATGGCATTCCAGAAGTTAAGAAATTTGTTCTCATCATACCTCCTTATACTTCTATAGCATTGTTTTGTTCTCTCCACCTATATGTCTTCCCTTCCAACAACCAGTTCTTGCCAACTTAAATAGTATGTACGATTAAAGACACAGCCTTTTCTACTATTATTTCACACATATGAAATAGTTATAAATATTTCTTCCTCTACACTGACACAGGACTTTCCCAACCATTTATTTATTGCATGTTGGCTATATAGTTGCCACCAGAAGTGGTTGTGGTCCTGGGGAAACAGCCAGATAAGGCTTCCCAATAAAATCATTTGTTGAAGGATGTCACTCTATAAGGATTTTTTAGGATCCCTGGGATAGACAGACAAGACAGCATTTATGTTATCACTCCAAATGAGTGGGACATAGTGCAGCCACCCATGTTGCTCTGCCCTCAAAATAGACCTTCCTATTTCAGTTATTACAAATTATTTGAAGACAGAAACTATTATGTATTTTTATATCTCAAATTTTCTGCATATTATATGGTAAAAATGAGGCTTTCATACATACTGTTGAAGAGAGTCCTGAGACATTGCATATCATTTGTTCAAATGTTTTTCATAATATCACTGCTCATTTTTTATAAAGAAAACAAAAGTTTTTAAACAGGTGTCAAAAATTCTCATAAATAAACTGAAATGTATTTTTATAAAGCAATACAGTATGCAGGCAAAAAACAATAGTACTATAAAATAATAGAATATCAGTTATTGGAGAAGCATTAAAACCGTTCTGTAAAGACCATATTGGAGCTGGGGTAGATCTATATTAAGGTACTAGCTTCAGCACTTATAGGCTATGTCACCTGGATGAAGACTCCGACTTCCTTAGATGTATAATAAACATAGTAATATATCTTCCCATGAATATTTAACCAAGATAATGCATATAAAATACTAAGCATTGTAAGATTTAGCAGTAATTGTTCATTTGTAGCATTTAAAAGAAAATTATGTATTGAGTAAAACATTAGATTAGAAAATGTATTGAGAGAGAATGAAGATGGCAGATGAGTGAGGAGAAGTTGCCTTTGCTTGCTCCCAAGACTGGTCTATAGTTTCAGCTGAATGTGGACAGAGCATCTGTTAACATATGGATACTGGTAGGAATTGAGCCTTGGCGCTCCTGGTAGTGCAGGATGCTGCCTTTGAGTGACCTGTCTGGTGAGGTACACAGAAAAGAAATGGGAGAGGCACAAATTCTGGCTGGCTTGGTTCCCTGGGCAGCAGTTGGAGGAGCACAAAGTTTTCTCAATGCCAGAGGGGTCTCCCCTGAGAGCAGTCAGAGGTGGAGATCCAGGCTGTACCAGCCGGCAGAGCCAGGAGTTGACTGGGTGACGTCTGGCTCTGGGACACTAGGAGCAGCATTCATTTTTGTGTTTTTTTTTTTACTCTATTTTTTATTTTTTAAATTTTATTTGTGGTTTTTTGCAGATGAGGAGGAAATGCTAGGGGTGTGGGGAGATTCTTGAGTGCGCACACCGGATCTCACTTGCAGGAATGCGCTCAGCATCCACACCCACTGCCAGCCAGCACGGTGGAGTGCCCCCGGCCTGCCTACAGGCTGGAACAGGAGATTGCTACTGGCCAGAATACATGCCAGCCAGTGAGGCAGAATGCCCCTGGCCCGCCCACCATCAGCGCAGGGGAACATCTCTGGCTTGCGCAGCCCCAGCCAGTGTGGGGTAGCACCCCTGTCTGCCCGTCAGCATGCAGAAGAATGCCCCTGGCTTTTGCGCCAGCATAGGGGAACACCCGCCCCGTCACCCTCATACCTGCCCATCGCCCCGGCCTGCCTGCTAGCTGGCAGAAAAAAGCTCACTTGCCACGTTCAACCTGGGCTGCAGCTGAAAGAAGGTGAAGAGAACTAGAAGAGCTTTGCAAAATTTTGGAGGATGGTTCTGGAGAAAAAATGGAGGAGCAGAAGAACAGATTCCATGGCAGACTCAACCTCAGTGCTATGGGAGAAATCTCATAAACAGACTACTCCCCTACAGGAGGCATCAACCACAGCAGCTCAACAACTGTCAGAAGTGGGCAGTGTGATGCTCAGTCAGCTATATTAAAGGAAGGACCCACCAAAGAGCAATACAACAAACAAAAAACAAAACACTACTAGATAGTCTAAAAAAAAAGGCATCCCAAGAGTATCAAGTTAAGCAGATCAAGAAGTCTGCACCACTGAATCACACAGATTCCTACCACTTAAGGTCATACCACAAAGACAGAAAATAAAAGCAGATCAATCTAAGAAGCAGAAACAAACAAGACCAGCCACCCAAAATGGGGAGGCAGAATAACACCCCACTAAACAGAAAAAACATCGCACCAAAAGGAAAGGAGGAATTCCCAGAAGGAGGGATAAATGAAATTGAGGCAAGCAAACAGCCAGACATGGAATTCAAAACAATAGTAATGAGTAAGCTCAATAAACTCAACAAACTAAAAAAAAAAAAACAAAAAAAAACAAACTACAACAAACTCCAGGGGAACTATAAAGAATTCCAGGGAAACTACAAAGAACTCCAGGGAAGCTACAAGAAAATTACCGAGAACTACAGCAGCATTAAAAAATGACATAGAATCAATAAGAACCAAGAAGAAATAAAGAATAAAATTTCTGAAATGAAGAACATATAGAACCAATCAAAAGCAGACTAAAAAAAACAGAGGATTGGATCAGTGAGTTAGAGAACAATGTAGAAAAAAATTCCCAGACGATGCAACAAAATGAAAAAAGACTGAAAAAGAATGAAGAGGGTATAAGGGAGCTTCCAGACAACATGAAACAAAAATATATTCATATCATAGGGATACAAGAAGGAGAAGAAGAGAAGCATGGGATAGAACACCTGATGGAAAAAACAATGACAGAAAATTTTCCTAAGTTGATGAGAGAAAAAGTCATGCAAGTCCAGGAAGCACAGAGAATCCAAAATGAAGATGAACCCCAAAATGCACCCACACCAAGGCACATCATAATTAAATGGCAACATTCAAAGACAAAGAGAGAATCCTAAAAGCAGCAGGGGGAAAAACAGCAAATAACATACAAGGGAGCTTCAATAAGGCTATCAGCTGATTTCTCAACAGAAACACTACAAGCCAGAAGGGAAGGGCAAAAAATATGTCAAGCAATGAAAACCAAAGGCCTACAACCAAGACTATTATAACAAGCAAGACATTCTTTCAAAATATAAGCTGAAATAAGGAGTTTCACAGACACAGGAACACTGAAAAGTACATCTGCACCAAACCAGCATTGCAAGAGATGGCAAAGAGAATGCTTGAAGAAAAAGAAGAAAAAAAGAGAGGGAGGGGAACACAGGTAAAAAGGGAAATGAATAAATATCTGTCAATAATAAATTTAAATGTAAATGTTTTAAAGGCTTCAATCAAAATGGATATGAAAACATGATTGACATATGCTGTCTACAGGCGACAAACTGGAAAACAAAAGATCTACACAGACTGAAAGTGAAGGGATGGAAGAAAGGATTCGAAACAAATGGACAAGAAAAAAAAAAGCTGCGGTAGCAATACTTATATCAGACAAAACAGCTTTCACAGCAAAGGCCATTAAAAAAAGACAAAGTAGGACATTTCATAATACTTAAATGAAAAATCCGCCTAAAAGATTTAAGCCTCTAAAAATATATGCACCCAACATAGGAGAACCCAAATATATAAGAAAAATCTTGGAGACTAAATGAAGGATATCAACAGCAACACTCTCATAGTAGGAAACTTTAACACCCTATTGTCAACAATGGACAGATCTTTGAAGCAAAGAAACACCAAGAATATTGAAGCCTTGTACAACACTCTTGATCAAAGGAACTTAGTTGATATGTATAGAACATTTCACCCCAGAGAAGCAAAATATACATTCTTTTCAAATGCAACTGGGACATTTTCAAAGATAGACCACATGGTAGGACACAAAATAAGTCTCGACAAATTCAAGAAAATTGAAATTATATCAAGCATCTTCCCAGATCACAATGCCTTGAAACTAGAAATCAACCTCAAAGAAAAAACTCAAAGATATTAAAATTCATGGAGAATGAATAACACAATATTAAAGAATTAATAGGTTAACAATGACACCAAGGAAGAAATCAAATATTTTCTGGAAACAAATAATCGTCGTTGGCAGCCGTCCATCTCGAGAGATGATGGTGTAGCTTCTTAAGAGTCTATCTGCACCGCCAAGAATGGCTGTGCAGTCCAACTCGGGAGTGACACGGTATCTGTCTCCTCCCGTGTTGAATCGACATCTTGTGATGACGCTGGAGTGTCCTCTCCAGTGAAGCTGAAGCTACAGAGCCTGGGCAGGGTAATATGGAGGGTCTGCTGTTGCCCATGCAGCAGACCCCCCCTCTCTTCGCAGCTGAAGGATCCAAGGGAAAGACGAAGTCAATACAGCTTGGCTTCAGGTGCGCCGCAGGAGTTGCCGGTGTTGACTACAACGTCAAACCGCCTTAGGGACTCCGGCTCCGGATTTTCTGTCGGGGTTTACTCCCTTAGCCTTTCCCCTGAAGAGGTATGCCGCAAGGCAGCGGAGGTTTTTTGGAGTCAGAGTTTTCCTTCTCTGAGAAACAAATAATAATGAACACACAATAGCCCAAAACCTATGGGACACAGTAAAAGCAGTCCTGAGAAGAAAGTTCATAGCAATACAGGCACCTGAAAAAGATAGAAAAATCTCAAATAAAAAATCTAACCCTACAGCTATAAGAACTAGAAGTACTACAACAAACAGAGTGTAGAGACAGTAGAAGGAAGGAAATCATCCCGATCAGAGCAGAATTAAATGACATAGAGATTAAACAAACAATTCAAAAGATCAATAAAAGTAGGAGCTGATTCTTTGAAAAGATAAACAAAATTGACAGGCCTTTAGCCAGGCTCATCAAGACAAAAAAAAAAAAAAGAGAAGTGAGAGGGGGAAGATGGTGGAGGAGGGAGGAGAGGTTGCGGTTTCAGGCTCCCAAGACCGGTCTTCAGTTTGGGCTAATTGCAGACAGAACATCTCAGTGAGCAGCTGGACACTGGCAGGAGTCGAGCCATGGCACTGCTGGATTAGAGAAAATCCATCTGGGAACAACCTGTTTAGTGAGGATAGCGGAGGAAAAAGGGACGAAATGGGATTCCTGACTGGGGCGGCTGCCCGAGCTGCGGCTGGAAAGACACAAAGGCTTTTTGGCGACCACAGGCTACCCGGGAGAGGAGTTGGGAGGAGAGCGGATCTCTGCCCGCTGGCAGAGACGGGACTCCACCAAGTGGCATTGGCGCTGAAGGACAGGAGACAGCGTGCTGCCGGGCAAGTGAGAACATAATTCTCCTTTATATTTTTCTCTAGTGGACGGTGGAGAAGGGAGGAAAGTTTGGGGGTGGTAGGCCATTCTTGAGGAGCGCAGGTGCAGTGGTGCGCTCATTCACTCCCCAACACTACCCTTGGGTCCCAGGGGTGCACATAGGAAAGTGCTCTCATTCACTGGCCCAGGTGCGCAGGGCCGTGAGTCCAGGAGTCCCTCGGACACTCCCTAAGGGACATAAGATCAGTGCCCCAACGGGCACAGGGAGGGCCCACTGAACACGCAGAGGACCGTGCGCAGATACCCCTAGACAGCTCCCGTGGGCGCCGGGCCCCAGGCCAGAAAGCAGACCACTAGCTCAGGCTCTGTTCATGCCGGCACAGAGGGGTGAGGGAAGGCAGTTGGCTGCGGCGCCAGAACAGCGGGCAGCAGCGACTCACAGACACTCACTTCCACTGAGCACAAGTGTACGCGGACCCACCCTAAGACGCGAGAGACCAAATCCTATAGCTCGGCTCAGCGGGACTAAGGGCACGGGCACGCGAATGCGAAAACCCCTCAGCCCAGGGACAATAGGCGCCAAACGCAGGGCAAGTTCTTGGGCCGCTCGCGAGCGTGAAGGGACGAGCGCAGCAACACTTCGGGCGGAACCACCTCTGCCCGGCAACAATAGGGCCCAATGACGGGGCAAGCTCTCGGCCAACCCGCCCGTGCAGGGTCCCGCATGCAAGGACACCTCAACTGGCTCCAGCAGGCAGCAAGGGAACGCGCCTTGCCGGCAACAGCGGACGCGCACCATTGCGGCAACCGCGGGCGCACACCATTGCTGCAAGAAACAAGAACCTCTGAACCACCACACTAGACCAGCTGTGGACGCAGAAAAAGAAGGCAACGCACCAAGGCTTAAACGGACATCTCCACAAAAGAATTCGAGATAAACTGGATAGAGTGCCTCTCAATCAACAAGCCAGAAGGAATATCCTAACAAAAAAATCTGAAATATAACCAGACAGCATAAACAAACGATATAAAAGGTACCCCAAGAACATCAGGCTCAGGAGATCAAAGAGACTGCACCACTGAATCCCCCAGATCTACCATAAAAAATCTCATACCACAAAGGTGGGAAGGCAAAGCAGACAAATCCAAATAACAAAAACAAACAAGAAGAATCCAACATGGTAAGACGCAGAAACAACCTCTCAATGAAAAGAAAAGAGGAATCCCCAGAAAGAGAGGTACATGGAATAGACATAGCCCAAATGTCAGACATGGAATTCAAAACTATGGTGGTGAAGAAGCTCAATATGCTCGAAAACCTCAAAAACAACTATGACAACCTCCAAGGAAATTACCAACAGCTCCAAGAAAACTACAGGGAACTTGCAGAGAACTACACCAGCATAAAAAAAGACATAGAAACTATCAACAAGAACAAGGAAGAAATGAAGAATGCAATCTCTGAACTGAAAAACACAGTAGAATCAGTCAAAAGCAGACTAAACGAAGCAGAGGATCGGATTAGTGAGTTAGAGGATAATGTAGGTAATAATTCTCAAATGATACAGCAAAATGAAAAAAGATTGAAAAAATATGGACAAGAGGTAAGGGAATTACAGGATAGCATTAAAAAAAACAATATCAGGATCATAGGAATAAGAGAGGGAGAAGAAAAGGAACATGGAATTGAAAAACTCATAGGAGAAATAGTGACAGAAAATTTTCCTAACCTGAGGAGAGAAAAAGTTATGCAAGTCCAAGAAGCACTGAGAGTTCCAATAAAGAGGAACCCCCAAAAACCCACTCCAAGGCACATCATAGTGAAAATGGCAACATTCCAAGACAAAGAGAGAATCCTCAAAGCAGCAAGAGAAAAAGAGCAAAAAACTTACAAGGGAGCTCCAATAAGGCTATCGACCGATTTCTCAACAGAAACATTACAAGCCAGAAGGGTATGGTGAAAAATATTTCAAGCAATGAAAAACAAAGGCCTACAACCAAGAATGCTCTACCCAGAGGGCTCTCATTCAAAATAGAAGGTGAAATAAGGAGTTTCTCAGACAAAGGAAGACTAAAAGAATACATCTCCACAAAACCAGCATTGCAAGAGATGCTAAAGGGAATATTCTAAGAAAAAGGAAGAGAAAAAACAAACAAACAAAAAAGAGTAGAGGAACAGAGATACAAAAGGGAAATGAATAAATACATGTCAACAATAACGTTAAATGTAAATGGATTAAATGCTCCCTTTAAAAGACATAGGGTAACGGAATGGATAAGAAAACAGGACTCACATATTTGCTGTCTACAAGAAACACACCTCAAAACAAAAGGTTTACATAGACTGAAAGTGAAGGGATATAAAAAAATATTTCAAGCAAATGGACCTGGAAAAAAAGCTGGGGTAGCAGTCCTCGCATCAGACAAAACGGATTTCAAAGCAAGGGCAATAAAAAGAGACAAAGAAGGACCTTTCATAATATTTAAAGGAACGATTCATCAAGAAGATATAACACTGATAAACATATATGCACCCAACATAGAGGCACCCAAATACATAAAGCAAATACTAGAAGACCACAAGAAGTATATCAACAACAACACACTCATAGTAGGGGACTTCAACACTCCATTATCAACAATAGACAGATCATCCAAGCAAAGAAACACCAAGGATATACAGGCATTGAACAACACACTAAACCACATGGACTTAACTGATATATATAGAACTTTTCACCCCAAAGAAGCAAAATATACATTCCTTTCAGAGGCACATGGGACATTTTCAAAGATAGACCACTTGATAGGACACAAAACAAGCCTCAACAAATTCAAGAAAATTGAAACTATATCAAGCATCTTTTGAGACCACAATGCCTTGAAACTAAAAATCAACCTCAGGGAAAAAAATCAAAGACACACAAACTCATGGAGAATGAATAACACGCTCTTAAATAACGAATGGGTTAACAATGACATCAAAGAGTAAATCAAGAGATCCAAGATGGCGGAGGAGTAAGTGGAAGCTACACGAACCTCCTCCCAGGACCAGTCTGGATTTACAACTTAATTTTGGAGAAATCATCTGGAATAACCAACGGAACACTAGCTGGAAAGAAGTCTTATAACCACGGAGAGACAGAAAAGGCCGATACATCACAACGTGACTGGAATTCCAGAAGGAGAAGAAGAAGAGCAAGGGATAGAAAACCTCTTTGAAAAACTAATGACAGAAAACTTTCCTAACATGACGAGAGAAAGAGTCACGCAAGTCCAGGAAGCACAGAGGGTCCCAATGAAGATGAACCCCAACAGACCCACCTCAAGACACATCATAATTAAAATGGCATCATTCAAAGACAAAGAGAGGATCCTAAAAGCAGCAAGAGAAAAACAACTAATAACATACAAGGGTACTCCAATAAGGCTATCATCAGATTTCTCAGCAGAAACACTACAAGCCAGAAGGGAATGGCAAAAAGTATTCCAAGCAATGAAAAACAAAGGCCTACAACCTAGAATACCATACCCAGCAAAGCTCTCATTCAAAATGGAGGGTGAAATAAGGAGCTTCCAAGACAAAAGAAGGCTAAGAGAATACATCTCCACCAAACCAGCAATGCAAGAGATGCTAAAAGGTCTGCTCTAAGAAGATAAAGAAACAGAGAGAGACAGAGAAGAACACGAGTACAAAGAGGAAAAATGACAATGAATAAGTACTTATCGGTAATCACCTTAAATGTAAATGGATTAAACGCTCCAATTAAAAGACATAGGGTAGCTGAATGGATTAGAAAGAATGACCCACATATATGCTGTCTAGAAGAGACCCACCTTAGAACAAAAGATCTACACAGACTGAAAGTAAAGGGATGGAAAAATGTATTCCAAGCAAATGGACATGAAAAAAAAGCTGGGGTAGCAATACTTATATCAGACAAAACAGATTTCACAGCAAAGTCCATAAAAAGAGACAAAGAAGGGCATTTCATAATACTTAAGGGAAAAATCCATCAAGAAGATATAACCCTTATAAATATATATGCACCAAACTTAGGAGCACCCAAATATGTAAGGAAACTTTTGAAAGACTCCAAGAAAGATATAGACAACAACACACTCATAGTAGGGGACTTTAACACCCCATTGTCAATAATGGACAGATCTTCGAAGCAAAGAAACACCAAAGATATGGAGGCACTGAACAACACTCTAGATCAAATGGACTTAGTCGATATATATAGAAGTTTTCACCCCAAAGAAGCAAAATATACATACTTCTCAAGTGCACATGGAACATTTTCAAAGATAGACCACATGGTAGGACACAAAACAAGCCTCAACAAATTCAAGAAAATTGAAATTATATCAAGCATCTTCTCAGATCACAATGGCTTAAAATTGGAAATCAACCTCAAGGAAAAAACTCAAAAACATTCAAACTCATGGAGAATGAATAACATGCTATTAAATAATGAATGGGTTAACAATGACATCAAGGAAGAAATCAAAAAGTTTCTGGAAACTAATGATAATGAACACACAACAACCCAAAACCTATGGGATACAGCGAAAGCAGTCCTAAGAGGAAAGTTCATAGCAATACAGGCCTACCTAAAAAAGCTAGAGGAATATCTAATAAAAAATTTAACCCTACAGCTACAAGATCTAGAGGAAGAACAACAAGCAAAGCCCAGATCAAGTAGAAGGAAGGAAATCATCAAGATCAGAGCAGAATTAAATGACATAGAGTCTAAACTAACAATTCAAAAGATCAACAAAAGTAGGTGCTGGTTCTTTGAAAAAATAAACAAAATTGACAAGCTTTTAAGCAGGCTCATCAAGAAAAAAAGAGAGAGGACCCAAATAAATAAAATCAGAAATGAAAGAGGAGAAATCACAACTGATACCACAGAAATACAAAGGATTATAAGAAATTATTATGAACAACTGTATGGCAAGAAATTTGACAACCTAGAGGAAATGGACAGATTCCTGGAAACCTATAGTCTTCCCAAACTGAATCAAGAAGAAGCAGAAAGTCTGAATAGACCAATAACAGCTAGTGAAATTGAAGCAGTAATCAAAAAACTCCCAGCACACAAAAGCCCTGGACCGGATGGCTTCACAAGTGAATTCTACAAAACATTTAGGAAAGAACTAACTCCTATCCTTCTCAGACTATTCCAAAAGATACAAGAAGAGGGAAGACTGCCAAACTCATTCTATGAAGCCAGTATAACCCTAATTCCAAAACCAGGTCAAGACACAACAAAGAAAGAAAACTACAGGCCAATATCATTGATGAACATAGATGCTAAAATCCTCAACAAAATATTGGCAAACCGGATCCAGCAACACATTAGAAAGATCATACACCACGATCAAGTAGGATTCATCCCAGGGATGCAAGGATGGTTTAACATTCGTAAATCAATAAACGTAATACACCACATAAACAAAATGAAAGACAAAAACCACATGATCATATCAATAGATGCAGAAAAAGCATTTGATAAAGTACAACACCCATTTATGATAAAAACTCTCAGCAAAATGGGAATAGAGGGAGCATACCTCAACATAATAAAGGCCATATATGAGAAACCTGAAGCCAACATCATACTCAATGGGCAAAAACTGAGAGCATTCCCCCTGAGATCAGGAACAAGACAAGGATGTCCACTCTCCCCACTCCTATTCAACATAGTCTTGGAAGTTCTAGCCACCGCAATCAGACAAGAAAGAGAAATAAAAGGCATCCAAATTGGAAAAGAGGAAGTAAAACTGTCATTATTTGCAGATGACATGATAGTGTACATAGAAAACCCTATAGACTCCACAAAAAAACTACTCGACCTAATAAGTGAATTCGGCAAAATAGCAGGATACAAAGTCAATATTAAGAAATCAAAGGCATTTTTATACACCAACAATAAAAACTCAGAGATAGAAACTGAAAGAAAAATTCAATTTACCATAGCAATAAGAAAAATAAAATACATAGGAATAAACTTAACCAAGGAGGTAAAAGACCTGTACTCAGAAAACTACATAACATTGAAGAAAGAAATTAAAGAAGATACAAATAAATGGAAGCATATACCATGCTCATGGATGGGAAGAATCAACATCATTAAAATGTCCATACTACCCAAAGCAATTTATAGATTCAATGCAATCCCTATTAAAATACCAGCAACATATTTCACAGACCTAGAACAAATACTTCAAAAATTTATATGGAACCAAAAAAGAGCCCGAATAGCCACAGCAATTATGAGGAAGAAGAACACAGTAGGAGGAATCACAATACCTGATATCAAACTATACTACAAGGCCACGGTAATCAAAACAGTCTGGTACTGGCATAAAAACAGACATATAGATCAATGGAACAGAATAGAGAGCCCAGAAATAAACCCAGGTTCATATGGTCAACTAATATTTGACAAAGGGGGAAAGAACATCAAATGGAGTGAAAAGAGCCTCTTCAACAAATGGTGTTGGGAGAACTGGACAGGGACATGCAAAAAAATGAAACTAGACCACCAACTTACACCATACACCAGAATAAACTCAAAATGGATCAAAGACTTAAATGTAAGCCGTGATACCATAAAAGTCCTAGAGGAAAAAATAGGCAGGAAAATTTCAGATATCCCACGTAGCAACATTTTCACTGATATATCTCCTAAGGCAAGGGAAATAAAGGAAAGAATAAACAAATGGGACTACATCAAACTAAAAAGTTTCTGCTCAGCTAAAGAAAACATCAGCAAGATGAAAAGGAAACCAACCATATGGGAAAATATATTCGCCAATGACATCTCAGACAAGGGATTGATCTTCAAAATATATAAAGAACTCATACGACTCAACACCAAGAAGACAGACAACCCAATTAAAAAATGGGCAAAGGACCTGAACAAACACTTCTCCAAAGAAGACATACGGAGGGCCCATAGACATATGAAAATATGCTCAACATCACTAGCCATCAGAGAGATGCAAATAAAAACCACAATGAGATACCACCTCACACCAGTCAGAATGGCCATAATCAACAAATCAACAAACAACTTGTGCTGGAGAGGATGCGGAGAAACGGGAACCCTGGTGCATTGCTGGTGGGAATGCAGACTGGTGCAGCCACTATGGAAAACAGTTTGGAATTTCCTCAAAAAACTAAAAATGGAACTGCCTTTTGAACCAGCAATTCCATTACTGGGATTATATCCAAAAAATCCTGAAACACCAATTTACAATAGCCAAGTGCTGGAAACAACCTAAATGCCCATCTGTAGATGAGTGGATCAAAAAACTGTGGTACATTTACACAATGGAGTTCTATGTAGCAGAAAGAAAGAAGGAACTTCTACCATTTGCAACAACATGGATGGAACTAGAGAGAATTATGCTTAGCGAAATAAGCCAGGCAACGAAAGAAAAATACGCTATGCTGTCACCTATTACAGGAAACTAATGAACAACACAAACAAATGAGCAAAATTGAACCAGAGGTATGTAAACAAGGAGTAGACTAACAGTAACAAGGGGGGAGGGGGGAGGGAGAAAAGGGGGTAAGAAGGGGAAGTGTCAAATCAAAGAACATGTATAAATGACCCACAGACATGGGCAACTGAGTGGGGACTGAATGTGGGGGAATGGAGGGGCAGGATACAGGGAAGCAAGAGGGGAAAAAAAAAAAGTGAGACAACTGTAATGGAAAAACAAACAAAAAAATTTTTTTTAGTGGGGGAAAATGAAAATATGAAGAATGGAAATGCCAGTTCAGTGAATATTAGGACAAAGATTTTCCTTCACGTTGTATATTTTTCTCCCTATTTGATCTCTCCAGAGTTTGGCATTCTAAACAAGTAAGTAATGACTTAAGTTTCTTTGCATAGACCTAATAAGACCAGTTGTTAATAGAGGTTCCTTTTTCTGAACAAGCCTTTGACTGGAATGTCAAGCCTAAAGGAGACATGCTTGGGCTCATGTTGTTACCAAAAAGCCCTAAGGAACTGGGAATGACTTTCAAAGGTAATAAAAGCCCGCGAAATAAAAGGCCTGCTGCCATGGTTGGTTGTGCGGTCCACAGCAATCTCTCCAGGGAAGGAACGAAGGTTGTTTTCCTGAAAGATGGCTAGAAGGGACCTTAAGGCACAATGGAAAACCAGAAAGACTTGGAAAGGACAGGTGTGTACAGGCAAGGATGAATGCCAGGTATGTGGCCCAGCTTCTGTGCACTGAAGAGCAGACTGAGGGCCACCCTAAATGTTCCTTGGGTAAGTTCCAGCAAAACAGAACTAAAGATCATAAGTGATCATTTGCTGCTCTTGTTATGCTTATGCAAATGAACAGGATAAATTAAAAATGGACTTAATGTAGTCCCTTTAAAGACAAGGAGAGTAATCTTAGGGAGAAAAATCAGTATTCAAGGAAAATCACAATGATCAGTGGCAGACTGTAAAGTAGGGCAGCTAACCGTCTTAAAAGTTTCTTCTCATTTAAAAAATGGTTTCACTTGAAAATTAAACCATATCTGTGATATCACCAAAGAGATTCAATTTGCAGGCAAGTAGAATGTCAAGTGCCTTGCAACTGTATGTCTTCCCAATAAGACAGTCTTACAGATTTAGAGACTTTTTTGTTGGTTATGTTACATAAATTAACATGTGTTTTCTGTTTTCAAAGGGCATAAGCCTATGACCGCATTACCTGAGTGATTGTCTGTACGCATAAGCCTCACTTAATCCTCTCTGCAGCACTGCCTCCGGAGACTCAACAGTTTGGCTGAACTAAATGGCTGAGTTGGTGAAGAATGGGGTGGTCTGTGGGCTTCACTTTAAAACTGAATTCTCTTTTCTATCCTAATGGCTTGGACAGAAAGGGCCCAGAGGTCTGAGAGGGGGGAAACATAAACTATTTCCCTCAGCCCAAACTAAATAAAATGGGCAAAAGGGTTTTGGTCAGGAGATATGTGCCTAGCACACCTTCCTCCAAAGAAGCCCTTTTTTTTTTTTTTTTTTTTTTTTTTTTTTTTTTCTCCTAATGTGGAACATTGAAAAATTAATCCCTGCCTTTTGCCACCTAGTAGTTATGGATTGAATGATGCTTTTTAACCCTTTTTGCCAAATCTGTTGCCCCCAGAACACAACAAGGATGCCAGCCTGCTAAACCAAGCACGCCGTTGTCTGGAGACAGCCAACTGACCTGGAGTCTGCACAATCCTTCCCCATGTGGGCAGGCCACCCTCCCCTCCACACCCCCACTGTTATTAGGGATTTCTGGACCCAAGGGTAGGTAGGACGACGACCATGTCCAGCTTGAAGCAGCTAGAGGAGCTTGAGACCTTCGCCCATTGTCCTTTACAAGATTACAAAGGGTCTTAATATCTGAGAGGGAGGGATAGTTATTTTTTACGAACCATGGGTATGGACTTGGGGGGGGATGCTGGGGGAGGGAGATACTGGGTGGAAGGGAGTAAAGGGGAAAAAATTGGAACTACTGTAACAACATAATCAATAAAATATACTTTAAAAAAAAAAAGAATACTCTAAAAAAAAAAAAAAAAAGAGTAAATCAAAAAATTTCTAGAAACTAATAACAATGAACACACAACAGCCCAAAACCTATGGGACACAGCAAAAGCAGTCCTAAGAGGGAAGTTCATAGCAATACAGGCATATCTGAAAAGGCTAGAAGAATCTCAAATAAAAAACCTAACCATAAAGCTACAAGAAATAGAACAGCAACAACAAACAAAGCCTAGGGCAAAAAGAAGAAAGAAAATCATCAAGATCAAAGCAGAATTAAACGACATAGAAACTAAACGAACAATAAAAAAAAATCAACAAAACTAGGAGCTGGTTCTTTGAAAAAATAAACAAAATTGACAAGCCTCTAGCCAGGCTCATTAAGAAAAAAATAGAGAAGACCCAAATAAACAAAATCAGAAATGAAAGAGGAGAAATCACGTCTGATACCTCAGAAATACAAACAATTATAAGAAATTACTACAAACAACTATATGGCAAGAAATTTGACAACCTAGTACAAATGGACAGATTTCTAGAAACATATAACCTTCCAAAACTGAATCAAGAAGAAGTAGAAAGTCTCAACAGACCAATAATAAAGAAGGAAATTGAAACAGTAATCCAAAATCTCCCTGCAAACAAAAGCCCTGGACCGGATGGCTTCACAGGCGAATTTAGAAAACATTTAGGGAAGAAATAACTCCTACCGTCCTCAAACTATTCCAAAAAATCCAAGAGGGAAAAATTCCAAACTCTTTCTATGAAGCAACTATTACCCTAATCCTAAAAGCAGGTCAAGACACAGCAAAGAAAGAAAACTACAGACCAATATCACTGATGAACATAGATGCTAAAATCCTCAATAAAATTTTGGCAAACAGGATCCAACAATACATCAAAAAGATCATACACCACGATCAAGTGGGATTCATCCCAGGGATGCAAGGATGGTTTAATATTCGCAAATCAATCAATATAATACATCACTTAAACAAAATAAAAGACAAAAATCACGTGACCATATCTATAGATGCAGAGAAAGCATTTGATAAAGTACAACACCCATCTATGTTGAAAATACTCAGCAAAATGGAAATAGAGGGAGCATACCTTAACATAGTTAAAGCTATATATGAGAAGCCTGATGCCAACATCATACTCAATGGACAAAAACTGAAAGCATTCCTCCTGAAATCAGGAACTAGACAAGGCTGTCCACTCTCCCCACTTCTATTCAACATAGTGTTGAAAGTCCTAGCCACAGCAATCAGACTAGAGAAAGAAATAAAAGGCATCCAAATTGGGAAAGAGGGAGTAAAACTTTCATTATATGCAGATGACATGATAGTATACCTACAAAATCCGATAAACTCCACTAAAAGACTACTCGATATAATAAGTGAATTTCGCAAAATCGCAGGGTACAAAATAAATATACAGAAATCTAAGGCATTTCTGTACACCAACAATAAAATATCAGAGACAGAAGCAAAAAAGAAAATACCATTTACTATAGCAACAAGAAAAATAAAGTACCTAGGAATAAACTTAAGCAAAGAGATAAAAGACCTGTACACTGAAAATTATGCAACATTGAAGAAAGAAATTAAGGAAGATACAAATTAATGGGAGCAAATACCATGTTCTTGGATGGGAACAATCAACATCATCAAAATGGCCATACTACCCAAAGCAATTTACACATTCAATGCAATCCCTATTAAAATACCAATGACATATTTCACTGACCTAGAACAAATCCTCCAAAAATTCATATGGAACCAAAAAAGACCCTGAATAGCAAAAGCAATCTTGAAACAGAAGAACACAGCAGGAGGAATCACGATACCAGACATCAAACAATACTACAAAGCCACTGTGATCAAAACAGTCTGGTACTGGCATAAGAACAGACATATAAATCAGTGGAACAGAATTGAAAGCCCAGAAATAAACCCAGGCCTCTATGGTCAACTAATCTTTGATAAAGGAGGAAGGAACATAAAATGGAGTGAGAAGAGCCTCTTTAAAAAATGGTGCTGGGAGAACTGGACAGGGTCGTGCAAAAAAATGAAACTAGACCACCAACTTACACCACACACAAGAATAAACTCAAGATGGATTAAAGACTTAAATGTAAGTCATGATACCATGAAAGTCCTAGAGGAAAACATAGGCAGGAAAGTTTCAGATATCACACGTAACAATATCTTCATGGATACATCTCCCAAGGCAAGAGAAATAAAGGAAAAAATAAACAAATGGGACTACATCAAACTAAAAAGTTTCTGCTCATCAAAAGAAAACATCAGCAAGAAGAAAAGGAAACCAACCATATGGGAAAACATATTTGCCAATGATATCACAGACAGGGGACTGATCTCCAAAATTTATAAAGAGCTTAATCAACTCAACATCAAGAAAACAAACAACCCAATTAAAAAATGGGCAAAGGACCTGAACAAACACTTCTCCGAAGAGGACATACAGAAGGTCCATAGGCACATGAAAAAATGCTCAACATCATTGGCCATCAGAGAGATGCAAGTAAAAACCACAATGAGATACCACCTTACACCTGTCAGAATGGCCATCATCAACAAATCAACAAACAACAAATGCTGACGAAGATGTGGAGAAACAGGAACCCTACTGCACTGTTGGTGGGAATGCAGACTGGTGCAGCTACTCTGGAAAATAGTATGGAATTACCTCAAAAAACTAAAAATGGAGCTGCCATTTGAACCAGTGATTCCACTGCTAGGATTATACCCGAAATATCCTGAAACCCTAATTCAAGAGAAGTTATGCACCCCTATGTTCATAGCAGCCCTGTTTACAATAGCTAAGTGCTGGAAACAGCCTAGGTGCCCGTCTGTGGATGAGTGGATCAAAAAACAGTGGTATATCTACACAATGGAATACCATGTAGCAGAAAAGAAAAAGGAACTCCTGCCATTTGCGACAACATGGATGGAACTATAGAGAATTATGCTTAGTGAAATAAGCCGGGCACAGAAAGCAAAATACCATATGATATCACGCAATACAGGAATCTAAAGAGCAACACAAACAAATGAACTAAATATGCAAAGACTAGAATAGTAGTCAGTAGGGGGGAGGGGGGAGGGAGAGAATGGGAATAAGTAAGGGAAGTGTCTAGTCAAGGAACGTATATGAATGACTCATGGACATGGACAACGGGGAGGGATATAATTGTGGGAGAAGGGATGGGATGGGAGGGGGAAGCAATGGGGGAAAAATGGGACAAGTGTAATTGAATAACCAAAAAATAAAAAAATATATAAAAAAACAGACAAACAAACAAACAAAAATTAAAGATGAAGGATGGGAGGGAGAGATTTTGTAAAACAGATTAAAGAGATAGCTTAAAGAGAAAAAGAAAGAAAAATTTATATTAAAAAATTAAAATTTAAATTTAAAAGAAAGTTTTTACTTAGTTCACCCTTTGTGTGCAGGCTTCTTTTTCTGGATCCACACCTTGTCAAACTTCCATGTGTTTCAAAATTTTTGCCGGTTGGCTGGCTGTGAGGAGCTCTGGCTGGTTTCTGTGGCTGCTTTTCTCTCCCTAAGGGGCCCGTTGTAATTATCTGCTGTGAGTTGCAGGGTTAGTTCTCTCCCCACTTGTCCTGTGGTGCCCTCCAGCAGTCCTCAGGCTTCTCTAGCAATGCTGTTCTGTTGCCAAGCCAGTGTGCATCTTCCTAGTTCCCGCCCAGCCTTTGGTCCTGTCTTTGCTCCTCCTCCCAAGAAGTCTCCAAGCCACAGCACAGGGCTGTGTCTTTCCCTGGCTGGTAGTGTCTCACCATTCCTCTATGCACACTGCCAGCCCACCTAGGGGCGCCACCGAGCAGCGTTGCGTTTCTGTTCCAGCTCTCCCAGCCCAGCTCCACTACTATCTGTTCAGTGGCGCCGTCATGTGCACTCCTGGAGTGTGGGACTCCCCGGCTCAGACCTGCCAGTCCAGGGGTTCCCCACCCATACTCAGTTCACACAGCTTCTCACAGTCTGGGCCACTCACCATCCTCCAGCACTTCCGGCTGTTTCAAAGAAACCTTCCTATTGTCTCCCTCTGGGATTCCGCTGGTCCCAGCGAGCCTATGGCAAGCAGCAGTTTCCAGGCAGATCCAGGCCAGTGAGTTAGCCTGCAGCTGCCCCTCTGGGGTGCGGTGTGGCAGCAACGCTGGACTCCGCGGGCCCAGTGACTGGGCTGGTGGGCCCAGCGACTCCCCTTTCCACTCTGCTCCTGCACTCCTTTCCCTGCTCTCGTTGTCCGAAACTCTCACTCACTCACTCGTCTCTGTATCCGTACTCTAAGCCTTTCCAAAATAGGAGCAAGCAAACAACACTGCTACCTACTTCGCCACCATCTTCTCTCTCCAAATAAGTGTGCCGAGAGTTTTTTGATTACTGTTTCAATTCACTCTTTGTTAGCAGTCTATTCAAGCTTTCTACTTCTTCTTGATACAGTTTTGGAAGATTATATGTTTCTAGAAATGTGTCCATTTCATCTAGGTTGTCAAGTTTCTTGCCATACAGTTGTTTGTAGTAATTTCTTACAATCTTTTGTATTTCTGTGATATCAGTCTTAATTTCTCCTCTTTCATTTCTGATTTTATTTGGGTCCTCTCTCTTTTTTTTTATGATGAGCCTGGTTAAAGGTTTGTCAATTTTGTTTATCTTTTCAAAGAACCAGCTCCTACTTTTGTTGATATTTTGAATTTTTTTTTTTTTACTCTTTTATTGTTTAATTCTGCTCTGATCTTGATGATTTCCTTCCTTCTACTCTCTCTGGGCTTTCTTTGTTGTTGTTGTTTTAGATTTTGTAGATGTAGGGTTAGGTTGTTTATTTGAGATTCTTATATCCTTTTCAGTTAGGCCTCTATTTCTATGAACTTTCTTCTCAGGAATGGTTTTGCTATGTCCCATAAGTTTTGTACTGTTGTGTGTTCATTATGATTAGTTTCCAGAAACTTTTTGATTTCTTCCTTGATATCATTGTTATCCCATTCATTATTTAATAGTATGTTATTCATTCTCCATGAGTTTGAATGTCTTTGAGTCTTCCCCTTAAGGTTGATTTCTAGTTTCAAGGCATTGTGGTCTGAGAAGATGCTTGATATAATTTTCATTTTCTTGATTTTGTTGAGGTTTGTTTTGTGTTATACCATGTATTCTATCTTTGAAAATGTTTCATGTGCATTTGAAAAGAGTGCATATTTTGCCTCTTTGAGGTGAAAATTTCTATATATATATCAGTTAAGTCCATTTGATCTAGTGTGTTGTTTAATGCCTCAATATCATTGATTTTTCTTTGCTTCGAGAATCTGTCTATAGTTAAAGTCCCTTACTATGAGTGTTTTGCTGTTAATATCCTTCTTGTAGTCTTCTAGCATTTTCCTTATATAATTGTGTATGCCTATATTGGGTGTATATATGTTTATCAGGGTTATATCTTCTTTTTTTTAATGTATTTTATTGATTATATTGTTACAATAGTTCCAATTTTCTCCCCTTAGGGTTGTATCTTCTTGATAGATTGTTTCCTTAAGTATTTTCAAAAGGCCCTTCTTTGTCTCTTTTTATGGCCTTTGTTGTGAAATCTGTTTTGTCTGATATAAGTATTGCTACCCCAGCTTTTTCTTTTCATGTCCATTTGCTTGGAATACCTTTTTCCATCCCTTCACTTTCAGTCTGTGTATATCTTTTGTTTTGAGGTGTGTCTCTTGTAGACAGCATATATGTGGGTAATGTTTTCATTTCCATTCAGCTACTCTATGTCTTTTGATTAGAGGATTTAATCCATTTACATCTAAGGTTATTATTGACAGGTATTTATTCCTTTTTTTTTTTTTTGTATCTGTGTTCTTCTCCCTCTCTCTTTTTCTTCTTTTTCTTAAAGCATTCCCTTTAGCAACTCTTGCAATGCTGGTTTGGTGGCGATGTGTTCTTTTTGTCTTTCTTTGTCTGGGAAACTCCTTATTTCATCTTCCATTTTGAAAGACAGCCTTGCTGGGTAGAGTATTCTTGGTTGTAGGCCTTTGTTTTTCATTGCTTGAAATATTTTTGTCATATCCTCCTGGCTTGTAGTGTTTCTGTTAAGAAATCAGTTGATAGTCTTATCGCAGCTCCCTTGTATGTTATTTGCTGTTTTTCTCTTGCTACTTTTAGGATTCTCTCTTTGTCTTTGAATGTCACCATTTTAATTATAATGTGCCTTGGAGTGGGCCTTTTTGGGTTCATTTTCATTGCTACCCTTTGTGCTCCTTGACTTGCATGACTTTTTCTCTCATAAAGTTAGGAACATTTTCTGTCATTACTTTTTCATCAGGTTCTCTATTCCTTGCTCCTCTTCTTCTCATTTTGTATCCCTATGATTCAAATATTTTTTTCATTTCATGTTGTCCAGCAGTTCTCTTACAGTGCCTTCATGTTTTTAAAGTCTTTTTTCCTTTTTTTTTATTGTCTGAGAATTTATTTTTACATTGTCCTCTAACTCACTGATCTGATCCTCTGCTTCATTTATCCTGCTTTTGATTGATTCTACTGTGTTCTTCAGTTCAGAAATTGTATTCTTCATTTCTTCCTGGTTCTTATTGATAGTTTGTATGTCCTTTTTTTATGCTGGTGTAATTCTCCGTAAGTTTCTTGTAGCTTCCCTGGAATTCTTGTAGTTTCTTTGGAGTTCTATGTAATTCCCCTGGAGTTTGTTGTAGTTTACTTTGAGTTTGTCGAGTTCATTGAGCTTCCTTATAAGCATTCTGTTGAATTCCATGTTGTGGGGAACTAAAAAGTTCCTCAGTTGAAGTCTTACTAACTGACATCCTAAAGTTCTGCTTGGCATGGCCTCACCATCCCATAATAGTTGTTTACTCCTTACTAGGGCAACGACCCTCTTTCTGTTTTTGGGATTGTTGTCCTGCAGTTTAACTCATATCTACCAGATAATGCCCAAGCTGGAGCTGCGTTCCCACTGAATGAAAAATTCCTCTTCTCCTGAGCTATAAGAATGCTGTTTTGACTAAGAATAAATGAGACTTGATCAGAGCACTGTCTTGTCTCCTCTCCTTGTGTCTCTTGCCCCTTCTTCATCCTCACTCCCCCTCTAGGGTCCTCGTTGCTCGACCTGCGGGATGGGTCACCATGTCTCATAGCTTTCTTCTGTTTCCTCTAGCTCTCTGTCTGGGGATTCCTCTTTTCCTTTCATTGGGATGTTGTTTCTGTGTCTTTCTATGGGGATGCTTCTTTTTTGTTTTCGTTTCTTGGATTTGTCTGCTTTAATTTCCCACCTTCGTGGTAAGGGATTTTGTATATGAGACCTGAGTGATTCAGTGGTGCAGTCTCTTTGATTTCTTGATCTAGATGTTCTTGGGATGTTCTTTATGCCATTTGTTCAAGCTGTCTTTTTGTAGTTAAGTTACTCTTTGGTGGATCATTCCCTCTGGCTTGTTGATTGAGATTCCCTCTGCCCACCTTGGCTTGAGTTTTTTTTTGTGAATATGCTGTTAAAATATTAACACACAACCGAGGCAAGAAACTCACACCCTCCAAAATATCCCCCACCCACAATCAGCAGCTAATGAGCCAGTATTAATATAAATGTAAAGAGGTTAATACTATTATGCTATAGGAAAAACAGATAAGGGTTGTTTTAAATGAAAAAAAGATTATTTTTGAGAGGGAAGTTTGTATAACAGTAATAACAAGTAAATAATATTTACATTGCATGATGAAAAATGGAGAGAAGAATGCTGAATTAAGTATGAAAGTGGAAGTGTATAGTATTAGGTTTATATAGAAGTTATGTGCTATATGTTTAGTGCAAGAGGGAGGATAAACAAAACAGACAAACAAAAAATATTAAATAAGAATAGGAGGCAGATAAAGTAGAAAACAGATTAGAGAAAGAGTTTTGGGCGCTGTCTTTTTTTTCCGGATCTGCTCTGGGTCAAAATTCCATGGGTTTCAAGTCTTTTCTGGCTGGCTGGATGTGAGGAGATCTAGCTGGATTCTGCGGCTGCTGTTCTCTCACTTGTGGGCCTGCTGCAGCTCTCTGCTGTGTGCCACACTTAGGTGAACCCTCTACACCCTGCTCCTGCAACACCCTCCAGCCCTCCTCAGGCTTGTCTAGCAGTGCTGTTCTGTCGGTGATCCAGTGAGCATGCCAATAGTCCTTGCCTGGCCTCGTGTCCTGTCTCTGCTCCTCCTCCAAAAAAGTCTCGGTGTTGCCTCCAAGCTAAAGCCCCGGCCTGCATCCCTGCCTGTATGCCTGTGTGTACCACTTACCTGCCTAGGGTCCCTACCGAGTCTGCAGTACTGCTACAGCTTTCCCATATGGGCTCATCTCTCCAGCTCAGTTATGCTTTTTTGTTTGGTGGAGCCTTGGTGCAAGTGCCCGGAGTGCAGAGTTGCCATCCCCCGCTTTCTAGCCTAGGGAGTCTCCACCTAGACTCGGTTCATACACTTTCTCACAGTCTGAGCTGTTCATTATCTTCCCATGGCTCTGGATGTTTCAAGCAAACCTTCTCATTGACTCCCTCTGGGACTTTGCTGATTGGGGCGCCTATGACACAGGGAAGCTTCCAAGCAGATCCCGGTTAATGAGCCGGTCAGCAGCTATCCCTTTCGGGTATGGTGCGGCAGAGGCGCCAGGCTGGGAAGCCCAGCGACTCTGCTTGGAGAGCTCAGGCCAAGGTTTCTGCCCTCTTTCACACTGCTTCCACGCTGCCTTCCCTGTTCACCCTATCTGAAATCCACACTCATTCACTCCACTCCGTGTCTGTATTCCAAGTCCTTCCGTGATGAGAGCAAGCAGACAACACTGTACCTACTCTGCTGCCATCTTCCTGCCTCCCATGCTGAGCTTTTAAAAGAAAAATTGTTCTTTAACCAGGATTGTAAAAAGAAAGTGTAAATATTATTTCAGAGTTGAAAATTAATGGAGCAAATATGCATATAATGTACTGTTTTTTAATAATGATCTTTACATGCCTTTATTCCACTTCCCTTATGTACTCTCCATCTGTCTTCCAGACATGTCACCAGCCCTTTCTCCTGTGGTATCTTAATCCCATAATTGTATTACTGCTATTAAAGGATGCAACTATTTTTAAAAAATGAAAGCTAATCTATAGTGACAGGAAGCAGAGTATTAGCTGCTCAGGGGTGGAAAAAAAGAGGAGGAAGAGGGCTAACTATATCAATTATGGATCAATAGAGTTGTTAATATATCAACATGCAAACAAAAAACAACAACAAAGCACTAGAAGGGATAATGGGATAAATGTCAAACTTACTGCCACTAGCTTTCATTTTTTTATATGCAGAGGCTTATAGAAATGTTGCTGCCCAGTGAAGGGATCTGCAATAAATTACTTCCAACTTCATAGATATTCTTCAAACTCAAAGCAGATTAAATGGCTTGGAAATGCAGAGGCTGAATAAGAACAACAACAATAACACATATGTATTTGGTAATATGCTTGTCACAGAAGAAAAAGCAAAATCGTCGGCGGCGGCGGCAGCCGTCCGTCTCGAGAGACGATGGTGTAGCTTCTTAAGAGTCTATCTGCACCGCCGAGAATGGCTGTGCAGTCCGACTCGGGAGTGACACGGTATCTGTCTCCTCCCGTGTTGAATCGACATCTTGCGATGTCGCTGGAGTGTCCTCTCCAGTGAAGCTGAAGCTACAGAGCCTGGGCAGGGTGATATGGAGGGTCTGCTGTTGCCCATGCAGCAGACCCCCCTCTCTTCGCAGCTGAAGGATCCAAGGGAAAGACGGAGTCAATACAGCTTGGCTTCAGGTGCGCCGCAGGAGTTGCCGGTGTTGACTACAACGTCAAACCGCCTTAGGGACTCCGGCTCCGGATTTTCTGTCGAGGTTTACTCCCTTAGCCTTTCCCCTGAAGAGGTATGCCGCAAAGCAGCGGAGGTTTTTTGGAATCAGAGTTTCCTTCTCTGATGTGCCCTGACTGGAAAATCGAACCAGCGACACTTAGCTCGCAGGCCGACGATCAATCCACTGAGCCAAACCAGCCAGGGTTGATGATATATAGTATATTACATTAAATGCAATAAAATCTTTTCTTCTAGGGATTTAAAATACTGCCATCATTTCCATTTATAACTTCCCTATAGACCAATCTATTAATCTACAGGTATTAATGAGTAATTTATTTGTGCCTAGTGCTGTTGTAGGTGCAGCCAACTTGTTTGCAAAAAAGCATTGTCACTTCCAATTTTAATGAGAACTAGATGAACTAAGAAATTAAATCATTAGCATGAGTACTAATAATGACACACTGGTAGTCTGAGCAGAGAAAGCCAAATGTTTTTTTTTTTTTTTTATCCTGGATTAGTTATCTTTCATAAATAACTCTCTTATTTAATTTTTTCTCTCTCTCCCTCTATCTCTCCCCAATCCACACACAGACATACACAGACAAACCACAAACACACACGACTTTGTAACCTTATTTTCTAAAGTATTTAAAACCACAGCCGTTGATTTTTTTCTGACCATCTTGTATCTACTTAAGGATGTTCAGAGAGGGGTATGGTAAAGTAAGATTTGGCAAGAGAGGATAAAACCATACATGAGTTATTCAAGATACTTTCAAGAAAGTTAAAAAAAGACAAAATCCACAAGTAACCCCATTGGGCTCACCCATGAGAAAGCACAAGGAGAAAAGTTGTCTCTCTTATCCAATTTGGGGAAGAGAGATAGAGAGCTGTACACAGAAAGAAGCTACTGTGATCAGGAGGAAAAATGGAAAAGGCCAGATTCTAAGAATGTAAGTTTGTTTGTGTTTTTGTTACCATGGCGACCAGGCACCCTGACATATCTGACACTCTGAATTCCTGCATGAGTGAAGTATCTGGCTGGCTACCCATCATTGAGGAAAGGTAGGGTGAAGGGTTGAGGTAAGAGAAGCAGTTTCATAGTGTCATCTGAGTGAAAAAGCCCAAAGAAGCCTGCACACAGAAGTAGTAGAATTACAAAATTTCCTGACAAGATTAAAGCAAAATATGTTGTGCTTCTTATCTGCCTTTCAAACTTACACCATGGAATCTATGGCTGTATGTACCTCAGCTGGCAAGGCAATCTGGTGCATGTGGTCCTAAATTTTCATACTCTCAGGTAGAGGGAAAGATATAGAGAGTAATGTAAAAGGGTACTGAATATAAACAGAGAATACCAGGCCCAGCAAAATATTGGGAGTCTTAGGGAAATTTATAGGGTTCTATACTAGAAGCAAATTTTGAACTTCTGCTTAGGTAAAGCAAGGTAATGCAATGTTTCTTCTGTACTTGCTGTTTAATTTTGGATAGCCAAAGTCATCTGCTTATAGATAATTGTATAAGTTATAGTGGGACACTTTTTAAGTAAAAATGGGGGTACTAATACTCACAACCCTAGCTGGTTTGGCTCAGTGGATTGAGCGTCGGCCTGCGAGCTAAGTGTCGCTGGTTCGATCTTCCAGTCAGGGCACATCAGAGAAGGAAAACTCTTAATCCAAAAAACCTCCGCTGCCTTGCGGCATACCTCTTCAGGGGAAAGGCTAAGGGAGTAAACCCCGACAGAAAATCTGGAGCCGGAGTCCCTAAGGCGGTTTGACGTTGTAGTCAACACCGGCAACTCCTGCGGCGCACCTGAAGCCAAGCTGTATTGACTCCGTCTTTCCCTTGGACCCTTCAGCTGCGAAGAGAGGGGGGGTCTGCTGTATGGGCAACAGCAGACCCTCCATATCACCCTGCCTAGGCTCTGTAGCTTCAGCTTCACTGGAGAGGACACTCCAGCGTCATCGCAAGATGTCGATTCAACACGGGAGGAGACAGATACCGTGTCACTCCCGAGTCGGACTGCACAGCCATTCTCGGCGGTGCAGATAGACTCTTAAGAAGCTACACCATCGTCTCTCGAGACGGACGGCTGCCGACAAAAATACTCACACCTGGATAAAGGAAAGTAAATTAGGATTGTGCTGGGCAGAAAAAGGACATAGTCAATGTATTTTAATGAGGAAATTCCTCTAGACCAATTATATTATATCATATATAGAGATTAGCATTCTCCAAGCCATGTGAGAGATGGTCATAAAATATCTTGGATTCTCCAGGAATTCTCTAATTGCAGTGAGGTTTTATACAATTGTTTCACTTAAATTATTGTGTTTAAAGAACCAGTGTTTTAAAATCATATACCTCTCATTTTCTCTTTACTCCATGTCATTATGTGGGCTAAATCTTGTCAGAGTGAGTAGTGATGACTTTGTGATGAGACCTAAGAGGCTAGTAGTGCTTTGAGAAAATGTGAGCCTTAAATGGAAAAACCTCAGTGAAATGAAATTGTCTAATTCCTTTAAAGCAATAAATTATGGAGTTAACCAGAGAAGAAAAATCAATATTGAGGTTCTGGGGGAATTTTAGAGATGGTCCTCACGTAACAGATCAGACATTTATTTAAGTATGATACTCTGTTTATATCATCTCTGTGCATTCCCTTAAAAACACTGACACAGGTAGTGTTAACCCAATTTTGTAAGTGAAAGAAATGACAACTAGAAAGATAAAACATCCTGTTGAAGTTCACACAGCTAGTAGTAAGTTAGAAATTAAACACAACTCTCTTTGACTCTAAACTCAGTGTTCATTTCTCTAAGACCATGTTGTTATTAGTATAGGCATTTACCAATAATTTCTTTCATGCCTCATAACATAGACAAATATTAGTATGAACCTGTTGAAGTATTCTTTAAACTGGCTCTATAGCTAAATCTTTAGTGATTTAAATGTACTCCTACAAAGATCATAATGAAATTAGACACTGGAATCTCATGGTCTATTGTGTTTTAAGCAGTGCTTCTCAAACTTTAATGTGCTTACACATCACATTGGGACCTTGATGAAAAGTAGATTCCAATTCAGTAGGTCTGGGGTGAGGCCTGAGATTTGTCATTTCTAACAGCTCTCAAGTAATACTGATACTAGTCCATATACTACTTTTTTTTTTTTTTTTTTTAGCCTTGATGAGTCTTTTTTCTTTTTTTTTTTTTAATTTCACTTATTTATTTATTTTTAGAGAGAGGGAAAAGGAGAAAGAGAGGGAGAGAAACATCAATGTGTGGTTGCCTCTTGCACACCCCCAACGGGGAACCTGACCCACAACTCAGGAGTGTGCTCTGATTGGGAATTGAACCAGCAACTCTTGGGTTTATAGGCCAGCACTCATCCATCGAGCCATACCAGCCAGGGCCCGTGGATTACTCTTTGAGTAACACGGTTATAGAATTTTAATTTATCTGGGTCATTCTTGAACTCTATTTTAAGAGAAGACTAATTCTGCCAGTGACAAGAAAACTTGTTTGTAATCCATTTTGTTTTGCTTCTAATGTGAACCCATTGATATGAAACTTGGTTGTTTATTATTCTTGGATTGTATTAGTTGTAGTTGAGGGTAGGCAACATATGATATTGGATGTACTGCTTCTCATAAGATTCACCTTACCATTTTTTGTATGTTAGTTCTTATATGCTCTCCTATTTCCTGAACACATGTGGTTGATAGGACTGACCACTAGGTTCTCTAAATAACCACCATCAGCATAAATATTAAAGAAGAATATCTTTTTATTTGATCTGTAGAAAATCTATACAATCAGTTCACTGCAGTTATCCAAGATAGATTGACATTAGATCTACTCAATTTTTTTTTATTTTTGTTGAATTTATTGGGGTGGCATTGGTGAATCATTTCTTGAGTATCTCTCAAATATAAGGCACTTGTTGTGGTGCTTTCTTCCTCATTGAGATGGCACTATGTAAAGCTGAATACTGAAAGAACTAGAACACTGAACTGGAGAGTATACTATCCTTTAATTTATTTAGGGCTCTTGTAGGGAGCTTGTTACCTAAAGGCAATTCAACAAGAATGTTTTGCTAGGAATGACTGAGTCTTAAGCAAAAAGTAAAAATGACTCATGGACATGAATGACAGTGTGGTGATGGTGGGGTAAGGAGGAGAGTGTAAGGGGAATAAATGATAGTGGAAAGTACTATAAAACTATTAAACATACTTATACAATTTAATTCTTTTGAATTTATATAATTTTTAAATTAAAGTTGAAATGCAATGTTATTTTGCATTAGTTCCAGGTGTACAGCATTGTTGTTAGACAATCATATACTCTACATAGTGGTATCACTTGATATTTTAAGCATTCACCTGGCAGTGTTCATAGTTATTACAATATTATTGACTACACTCCTTATGCTTTACTTTATATCCCTGAGACTACCTTGTGACTGCCAATTTGTACTTCTTAATTCTTTCATATTTTTCACCTAGAACCCCCTCTGGCAACTATCAGCCTAGTCTTTGTATCTATGAATCTGTTTCTCTTTTGTTTGTTCATTTATTTTGTACTTTGGTTTCCACATATAACTGAAATCATGTGATATTTGTCTTTCTGTGTCTGACTTATTTCACTTAGCATAATACCTTCTAGGAATGTCCATTTGTCACAAATGGTAATATTTTATTATTTTTATGAATGAGTAGTATTCTATTGTATGAGTATATATGTACCACCACTTTTTATCCACTCATACTGATGGGCACTTGGGTTGCTTCCATATCTTGGCTATTGTAAATAATGCTGCAAAGAATATAGAGGTGAAGAATTTAATCATTTAAGGAAAATGACAAGGAAAGATAACCAAGAAAAGTATAACAATAAAATTAAGAATATAAACATGATATTCTGGTGAGTGTGGAAAAGACTGAAAGACTTGTAAAAATGAGGGTATTTTTTAGAAAAAGAAAATGGACAGAATGAATATATGGCAACCGGAAAGCCTCTTCCTTCTCTTCTTTTAATGATTAAAAAGAGCAGTATCACCAAAATTTAATTTTAGACCAAGCAGTAACAAAACATGCCCTGACTTCACACAATACCAGCTTCTCCCTCTTGCTCATTTGTTTCTACTCCACCACGAATTACTTCACTACTTTGAAAGGATCTTATAAAAGTATTGAGTCATTCTTCATATATTTCCAATTGTATCTAAACAACTAATATTTGGAATTACTTTTTAAAATCTTTAATCTCTTGGAAACAAATAACATTCTAATAAATTGACATTGCTTGTGTCATTTCTTTAATACAAATTCCCTTATAAACACTGCAGTACTCAAAAGCAGTGCTCAGAAATACAGCTGCACTTGTCTGCAATGACTTTCCCATGGTTCCAATAAATATAATTGATGTTTTAATTAAGAAAACATTACCTTCACACCCCTGGATTTTTAAATATTTACTCACTGATAACATGAACACTGTGTTTCACTTGAAGAAATGAATGTGTTGGTTCCTCAAAGGCTTTGCCAAAATCAATAGTGTATAAATTGATCCATGAGACAATAGGGAAATTCTGTTACTTTGAAATTTCAAAGTTTTCATCTATATTTCTGATAGATTCTCAATTGTCAGAAGGCTCTTCAGTGGTCCCCTTTTAGCTATGTGTAGTAAAGAACATTTAAAAAGCTACAATGGTGAGGATAAGAGAAAACTTAAAGGAAGTCTTTTATTAAGTCAATAATTGATGTTTGTTTGTTCAAATTTTACAATATCATCTTGGGTTTTTCAAGCCCTGGCTGGTTTGGCTCAGTGGGTTGAGCGTCGGCCTGCGAGCTAAGTGTCGCTGGTTCGATCTTCCAGTCAGGGCACATCAGAGAAGGAAAACTCTGACTCCAAAAAACCTCCGCTGCCTTGCGGCATACCTCTTCAGGGGAAAGGCTAAGGGAGTAAACCCCGACAGAAAATCCGGAGCCGGAGTCCCTAAGGCGGTTTGACGTTGTAGTCAACACCGGTAACTCCTGCGGCGCACCTGAAGCCAAGCTGTATTGACTCCGTCTTTCCCTTGGACCCTTCAGCTGCGAAGAGAGGGGGGGTCTGCTGCACGGGCAACAGCAGACCCTCCATATCACCCTGCCCAGGCTCTGTAGCTTCAGCTTCACTGGAGAGGACACTCCAGCGTCATCACAAGATGTCGATTCAACACGGGAGGAGACAGATACCGTGTCACTCCCGAGTCGGACTGCACAGCCATTCTCGGCGGTGCAGATAGACTCTTAAGAAGCTACACCATCGTCTCTCGAGACGGACGGCTGCCGACGACGACAACATCTTGGGTTTTGGTAACACTTCTCTGTATTTAGGTTTGAAAAAAGTCAGTAATGTCAGCCCACTAAATCTTTCAAAAATCCTCAGGGAAACAGTCTCAATAGAGAAAGGCCTTTAGAGTTCTTCCTCCCCCTCTTCTACTATTCACATTTCATCTACTTTTCTAAAAGCGTCTTTGAAATCACATATCCTTTTGGTCAGTGCTAGAAGAGGGCTTTCTGACTGCGAAGCCTGCTCCTGCTTAGCAACAGATGACACAAATGCACCTGGCTGGAATAGTTACAAGCTCTGTGCTGTCTGTGTGTCTCTTGTATGATAAATGACAATTTGCTTGGTTTCCTCTCACCTGCTTCCTAACTACTAATTACCCAGAGACAGAATTTTTGCGTAACCCCTGACTTACAGCTGTTAGAATATGGTATAGTTGTACCCAGTGTAATTGGCTTCAGTAGCAAAGCCCCATTAACCTGGCGTAGCCATTCCTAAAGCAGCTTGTGATCTAGCTCACTGAATTTTAGCTTCATAAATAAGGACAGTTATGATCTTTGCTGTTACTGTCTTAATATATTTATGGGAACATATCACCCAGTATATCAAAACATAGTGTCATTGAAATGCAGAGGCAAGCCAACTTTGTATACTTAGACTGGCTAAAAATTGAGTTCTAATTGTGATGCAAATGAAGGACATTACCCATACCTAGAGGATCCTGAGAGGTCCAGTTCATAAAAAGCATTCTGTTGTGAGAGTTACCTTCATGCTCAGGCATCCTATCTCCACAATGACAGCGAAAACCCTTAGCTTCAGAGCTCTGTGCCCTACTGGAGGGACATGGGAAGATTCCTCAGTATAATGACTGAAACAACAAAGCCAGGGAGTTTATTTATTTTCTCAATATAATCTAGTTGTCTGATAGGCACTATGGAAAGAGAACTTGACTGGGTTCTTACCTCAGTTTAGGTGTAGAGCTGCCAGGTAAATATGAGCAAGGTACTTTTCCACTCTGGACTCAGTTCACCTATTGGTAAAGTAAGAACTTTAACTTAGGTGCTATTCAAGATCTTTTTGAAGTAAAGATTTCAAAACAGTCAAATAGAGGTCATTAAAAAAAATCTGAACAGAAATAAATTGTATCACATCAATTCTCCCCTTCATCCAGAGACTAGACTAATAATGGCTACCTCTCCAGACCTGTGTCTAATAAAGGCAACCCAAGAAAATTTTGTTAAGATAAAAGCTTTTGTATGCTAAGACCTTTAAATGGGCTAGAATACAACAAAGTTCTTGAACTGACAATATAATTTTGTTTGTGATGGTTAGTTCTTTGTGTTAACTTGGCTAAGCCATACTTCCCAGTTATTCAATCAAACAGTAACTAGATATTACTGTGAAGTCGTTTTGGTTAACATCTACAATCAATTGACTTTAAATAAAGGAGATGACCTTCAATAGTATGGGCCTTACCCAACCAGTTGAAAGGCCTTAAAAGCAAACTGAAGTTTCTCTGAAAAAGAAGCAGCTCTGCTTGTGGATGGCACTCTCAGTTCCTGAGCAAGAGTTTCCAACCTGTGGCCTGCTCTCTATATTTCTGACTTGCCTAACCAGATGCTGAAAAAGATATTTCGAGACAATAACCTCTAATCTCAGGCACTGTGGATGTGACTTTATTTGGAAATAGGGTCTTTGCAGATGTAATCAAATTAAGATGAGGTCATATTGGGTTAGGATGGGTCATGAGGAACATAGGGAAGAAAGTCGAGGAATCTCAAAGATAGTCAGAAGTCACTAGAAGCTAGAAGAACCAAGGAGAGATTATTTCCCAGAGCTCTTAGAGAGAGCATGGTCCTGATGACACCTTGATTTTAAAATTCCAGCCTCCAGAACCATGAGAGAGTTTTTTGTTTTTTGTTTAGGCTCATCCAATTGGTGGTAATTTGTTACAGCTAACCTAGAAAATTAATACTCTTTCTTAACCTACTGGTTAAGTTTCATTAGTAGAATCATGATTAATTCAATATTCTTTTGATAAAAATATGTTTGTAAATAAAATTATAAGATTTTTTTTCAGGCTATCTATTTAACTACTTTTCCACAGGAACTACTTCTGAAAAACATTTGCAGGAGAAAAAGGTAAGGTCAGATAAATGTGGGAAACACTTGGTACAAATTAACTTCGATTTCTTTATTGCAGATATGCTCAGAACCTTCAATATTGTAACAATGTTAAGCATTTTCAAGAGGAATCTATTGAATATAGCATTTTCCAAAATTTTAGTTTGGAAGTTCTCACATTGATATCTCCCAGAAGTAATGATTCTTGAAAAATGCTTTGGGAAATACTACATTAGAACCAAATTAAATTATTTTCTATGCCACTACACTTCTTTATATTTATGACCAATATAAAGAAATTCAGAGCTCAACGTATAGAAAAATAAGTTTACATACAACACAGCAGAGCCAAGTATGTAATATAACAGTTCTTGAAACTATGAAATCACCAAGAAACTGACAAAACTAGTTACCATCTATATTAGTTGGGATAAACCAGAATGGTGAAGCCTGTGCTGTGGAAATAAACCTGAATTTTCAGTAGCCTTATTCAACAAAAGCTTGTCACTCATGTCACAGTAAGAAGCCATGAATGAAGATCTGTACTTGCAACTTGTAATGATGCCATCTACAAGGTCATCACTTCCAGTCATAGAGGCTGAAGGAGAGAATGTATATGGAGAATGTACACAGACTATTCCTTGGCCCACAGCCTATTGGACACATTCTAATGGCCAAAATACAACATGTAGTCCTAATTCATTGCGGAGTCACTTCTTCCATTTTAGTGGGAAGTAGGAGAAAAAATATACAAGTATGCATACAAGAGAGTGGTAGAGTTGGTGGTGGGAAAACAAAGTACTTGTCTGGTTGCTTTTATGCCCATCTTTGTTTTTTGACTATGGGCTTATATTTATTTCACGTTCCCAACTTAGCATGGTGTCAGCATAGTATTCATTCATTTGGGGTTGCAAAGGACAGGCTTTATTGATAATGCTGTATTTTTTGGCTTCCATTAGGTGATGGCAGCTGACAATTAAATTGAAATTATTTAAAACCATTGAAGTTAAATAATATAAGCACCGAGAACAACAAACTAGTTCCTTAATTTATTCTCATACTGTTTTAGCAACTATGTTATTTAGAAAAAAATAGTATAAAACCATCTGTCTCAAAAACAAGCTTTGGATGTATATACCATCTCTTTTCTATTATAAAACTCAGCTTCAATAGTTATATCAAGACAGCAATTTAAAAGATCTACTCATTTTCCCAATAAAACAAATAACAAAAAATCCAATATTTTTTTCTATAAAATAAAATATTAAACAAAATAGACTGAAAGGGCCTAAGCAATTATTATGGCCAAGTAACTTAGAAATTCAATGTATAGAATTTACAATTAATGAGAGGTTTTAAAACAAGGAATTCCTGGGTATAAATTAAGTACCTTCTCTTTCTAAACTTCATTTGGAAGCTATTTAATAATTCAGTTTCTTTCTGAGAGCTGACTATAAAATTTCCTCAGCTGTGGTTATACTCTGGGCTATGTCACTCCAGTGTTATTTGAATAGTAGTTATAGAACCAAGTTTGCATGCCAAACTCTGTAGAACCACAAAAGTTTCAGGGTAGGGGGTGGAGTTGAGTGGAAGAAGAGGGTCAGAATATTATAGCACTACCCCTTCTAACAACAACCACATGAATTCTTTTTTTATCTTTTTAATATATTACAATCCTAAGTAAGACTCCAGTGGAAATATAGGTATTAGTGCTTAAAAAAGAAAGTGATAAACTTCTCAGCTCTAATTTTTCATTACCTGCTTATACCTTATAAGACTGGTGGCACTTCACAAGGATGTAAAGTACAGCATAGGAAATGTAGTCAATAATATTGTAATAACTATGTATGGTGCCAGGTGGGTACTAGATATATCAGGGTAATCACTTTATGTTATATAAATGTGTAATTATGAGGTTGTGTATCTGAAGCATAATATTGCACATCAACTGTAATTAAAAAATAAAAATAATTTTGAAAAACATGCATTCATACAAAATGAAGGCAGAAATATGTCACAGCTGGAAATTAAAGCAACTTTCTCAAAAGTCCTACTGCTTCAAGTACAATAAAAAATGGAAGTTTATAAAGATAAATACATAAATAAAAGGGGGGAAAAGAGTGATGGCATGTTTATCTTTGCAGCACTTACCTTTCTCTTTCTTTCCTATAGCTTCTCTTATACTCCACTGAGCCTTCTAAATTTGAATCTTTATACCTTTGGCATGTTTTCTTCATGGTTAGTTGAGAATAAATACAAACAAAGGTAGGAAATGTACTCTTTCCCTAGAAGATGTCCCTCCAGCTGTGTGACTATTTTTGTAATCAGTGTTTGCCTGACAACTTTAGTATTTACATAAATAGAGAGAAAAGAGAACGAATACAAAGTGTCTACCATGTGATTTTACATAGTATTTACTTTTTTCCATGCTGGGCACTTTTTATACATTCTCTCATTTACATGCACCACTTTACTACCCATTACAATAAGTGTACAAAAGGAGCCATGTTTTTTTATTTGCTTTTCTTAGAATGTGGAAAATGTGTCATTGACTAAATTAATTCAACAAAATTCTAAGGTATTTTCCTCACATATATTCCCTGTTGCCTGTGTGGCAACAAGGCTTAACTCATGTGTCCCTAAACATAGCTAAGCCAATTACAAAAATATTCTGCAATTCATAACTTCATAGACCACATCAACACTGTAGTTTATAATTATTTCTTGAGAATGGTCTCTTAGGAAGCATACAGCACTTCTGATCACATAAGAATTTCCCTCTCTAAATGAACATTTACTCTGAAATTTTTATCTATTTATTTATTTTTATTTTTAAATATACTCTATTGATTATGCTGTTAAGCTGTCCCAATTTCTTTCCCTTTGTTTTCATTCACCCAGTGACCCCCCTCCCTCAAGTTGTGCCTCTCCCTTAGTCCATGCCCATTGATGGTGCATATAGTTCTTCTCAATATCTTCCTGTCTACTTGACTCCCTCCTAATTCCTGTACCATCTCCCTCCCTTTCCCCCCTTCCCCATCCCCGCTGTCCTCCCCCCATAATATTCCTCATACCTAGCATTCTTTACCTACTCCTGTTGCCCAGTTAGTTTGCCTTTGTTTTAGTTCCCTAGCTTCTGTTGTTGGTTGTTGTGATATAGTTTTTATTTTAATGTTCATAGTTTTTATCCTCTTTCTCCTAAACAAGTCTCTTTAACATTTCATATAACAGTGGTTTGGATCTGATGAACTTCTTGAGTTTTACTTTTCCTGGAAGCACTTTCTCTGCTCTTCTATTCTGAATGACAGCTTCGCTGGATAGAGTAATCGTGGTTGTAGGTTTTTGCTTTTCATTACTTTGAATATTTATTGACAGTCCCTTCTTGATTGAAGAGTTTCTTTTGAGAAATCAGCTGATAGTCTTATTGGGACCCATTTGTACATAATTCTCTTCTCTCTTGATGCTTTTAAGATTCTCTCTTTATCCTTAATTTTTGACGTTTTGATTATAATGTGTCTTGGTATGGTTCTCCCTGGATCCAGTTTTTTTGGAACTCTCTGTGCTTCCTGGACCTGTAAGTCTATTTCCTTCCCCAAGTTAGGGAAGTTCTGCTTCATTACTTGTTAACATAATTTTTCAATTTCCAGTTGTTCTTCTTCACCTTCTGGCAACCGTATGACTTGGATGTTGGCCTGCTTATAGCTGTCCCATAGGTTTCTGAGCCTCTCCTCATTTTCCTCACTTTTTGTTTCCACTTTCTGCCATGGTTGACTGTTTGCTCCTTCCCTATATTCCAATTTGTTGACTTAATCCCTGGTTTTCTTGGCCTCACCACTAGTTTCATATGTGCTTTTATTAATTTCAGCAGGACTAGCCTTCATTCCTTCCCCGTCTTGTTTAAATTTTATTTTTTTGGTTATTCAATTACAGTTGTCCTATTTTTCCCCCATTGCTCCCCCCTCCCAGCCCATCCATTCCCCCAAAATTATATCCCTCCCCGTTGTCCATGTCCATGAGTCATTCATATACGTTCCTTGACTAGACACTTCCCTTACTTATTCTCCTTCTCTCCCTCCCCCATCCACCCTACTGACTACAATTCTAGTCTTAGCATATTTAGTTCATTTGTTTGTGTTGCTCTTTAGTTTCCTGTATTGGGTGATATCATATGGTATTTTGCTTTCTTTGCCTGGCTTATTTCACTAAGCATAATTCTCTCTAGTTCCATCCATGTTGTCGCAAATGGCAGGAGTTCCTTTTTCCTTTCTGCTACATAGTATTCCATTGTGTAGATATACCACAGTTTTTTGATCCACTCATCCACAGACAGGCGCCTAGGCTGTTTCCAGCACTTAGCTATTGTAAACAGGGCTGCTATGAACATAGGGGTGCATAAGTTCTCTTGAATTAGGGTTTCAGGACTTTTCGGGTATAATCCTAGCAGTGGAATCACTGGTTCAAATGACAGTTCCATTTTTAGTTTTTTGAGGTAATTCCATACTGTTTTCCATAGTGGCTGCACCAGTCTGCATTCCCACCAGGAGTGCAGTAGGGTTCCTGTTTCTCCACATCCTCGCCAGCATTTGTTGTTTGTTGATTTGTTGATGATGGCCATTCTGACAGGTGTAAGGTGGTATCTCATTGTGGTTTTTACTTGCATCTCTCTGATGGCCAATGATGTTGAGCATTTTTTCATGTGCCTATGGACCTTCTGTATGTCCTCTTCGGAGAAGTGTTTGTTCAGGTCCTTTGCCCATTTTTTAATTGGGTTGTTTGTTTTCTTGATGTTGAGTTGATTAAGCTCTTTATAAATTTTGGAGATCAGTCCCCTGTCTGTGATATCATTGGCAAATATGTTTTCCCATATGGTTGGTTGCCTTTTCATCTTGCTGATGTTTTCTTTTGCTGAGCAGAGATGTTTTAGTTTGATGTAGTTCCATTTGTTTATTTTTCCCTTTATTTCTCTTGCCTTGGGAGATGTATCCGTGAAGATATTGTTATGTGTGATATCTGAGATTTTCCTGCCTATGTTTCCCTCTAGGACTTTTATGGTATCACAGCTTACATTTAAGTCTTTAATCCATCTTGAGTTTATTCCCGTGTGTGGTGTAAGTTGGTGGTCTAGTTTCATTTTTTTGCACATCCCTCTCCAGTTCTCCCAGCACCATTTGTTAAAGAGGCTCTTCTCACTCCATTTTATGTTCCTTCCCCCTTTATCAAAGATTAGTTGACCATAGAGGCCTGGGTTTATTTCTGGGCTTTCAATTCTGTTCCACTGATCTATATGTCTGTTCTTATGCCAGTACCAGACTGTTTTGATCACAGTGGCTTTGTAGTATTGTTTGATGCCTGGTATCGTGATTCCTCCTGCTGTGTTCTTCTGTTTCAAGATTGCTTTTGCTATTCAGGGTCTTTTTTGGTTCCATATGAATTTTTGGAGGATTTGCTCTAGGTCAGTGAAATATGTCATTGGTATTTTAATAGGGATTGCATTGAATTTGTAAATTGCTTTGGGTAGTATGGCCATTTTGATGATGTTGATTCTTCCTATCCAAGAACATGGTATTTGCCTCCATTTATTTGTATCTTCCTTAATTTCTTTCTTCAATGTTGCATAATTTTCAGTGTACAGGTCTTTTATCTCTTTGCTTAAGTTTATTCCTAGGTACTTTATTTTTCTTGTTGATATAGTAAATGGTATTTTCTTTTTTTGCTTTTGTCTCTGATATTTTATTGTTGGTGTACAGAAATGCCTTAGATTTCTGTATATTTATTTTGTACCGTGCTATTTTGCCAAATCCACTTATTATATCAAGTAGTCTTTTAGTGGAGTTTATAGGGTTTTCTAGGTATACTATCATGTCGTCTGCAAATAGTGATAGTTTTACTTCTTCTTTCCCAATTTGGATGCCTTTTATTTCTTTGTCTTGTCTGATTGTTGTGGCTAGGACTTCGAACAATATTTTGAATAGAAGTGGGGAGAGTGGACAGCCTTGTCTAGTTCCTGATTTCAGGGGGAATGCTTTCAGTTTTTGTCCATTGAGTATGATGTTGGCTTCAGGCTTCTCATATATAGCCTTAATGATGTTGAGGTATGCTCCCTCTATTCTCATTTTGCTGAGTGTTTTCAACATAAATGGGTGTTGTACTTTATCAAATGCTTTTTCTGCATCTATAGATATGATCATGTGATTTTTGTCTTTCATTTTGTTTAGGTGATGTATTATATTGATAGATTTGCGAATATGAAACCATCTTTGCATCCCTGGGATGGATCCCACTTGATTATGGTGTATGCTCTTTTTGATGGATTGTTGGATCCTGTTTGCCAAAATTTTATTGAGGATTTTAGCATCTATGTTCATCAGTGATATTGGCCTGTAGTTTTCTTTCTTTGCTGTGTCTTGACCTGGTTTTGGGATTAGAGTAATAGTGGCTTCATAGAAAGAGTTTGGGATTTTTCCCTCTTCTTGAATTTTTTGGAATAGTTTCAGGAGGGTAGGAGTTAGTTCTTCCCTAAATGTTTTGTAAAATTTGCCTGTAAAGCCGTCCGGTCCAGGGCTTTTGTGTGCATGGAGAGTTTTGATTACTGTTTCAATTTCCTTCTTTGTTATTGGTCTGTTGAGACTTTCTACTTCTTCTTGATTCAGTTTTGGAAGGTTATATGTTTCTAGAAATCTGTCCATTTCTACTAGGTTGTCAAATTTCTTGCCATATAGTTGTTTGTAGTAATTTCTTATAATTGTTTGTATTTCTGAGGTATCAGTCGTGATTTCTCCTCTTTCATTTCTGATTTTGTTTATTTGGATCTTCTATCTTTTTTTTCTTAATGAGCCTGGCTAGAGGCTTCTCAATTTTGTTTATTTTTTCAAAGAACCAGCTCCTAGTTCTGTTGATATTTGGATTGTTCGTTTCGTTCCTATGTCGTTTAATTCTGCTTTGATCTTGATGATTTTCTTTCTTCTTTTTGCCCTAGGCTTTATTTGTTGTTGCTGTTCTAGTTCTTGTAGCTTTATGGTTAGGTTTTTTATTTGAGATTCTTCTAGCCTTTTCAGATATACCTGTATTGCTATGAACTTGCCTCTTAAGACTGCTTTTGCTCTGTCCCTTAGGTTTTGGGCTGTTGTGTGTTCATTGTCATTAGTTTCTAGAAATTTCTTGATTTCCTCTTTGATGTCATTGTTAACCCATTCGTTATTTAAGAGCGTGTTATTCATTCTCCATGAGTTTGTGTGTCTTTGATTTTTTTTCCCTGAGGTTGATTTTTAGTTTCAAGGCATTGTGGTCTGAAAAGATGCTTGATATGATTTCAATTTTCTTGAATTTGTTGAGGCTTGTTTTGTGTCCTATTATGTGGTCTATCTTTGAAAATGTCCCATTGAGACTCACTTCCGGCCAAGATGGAGGCTTAGACGGACACGCTAGGTCTCCCTCTACAACTAGAGAGGAATACAACTACTTCAAAACAAAGGATAACTAGAAATTCTAGAAAATAAAACTACACGGAAGTCCAACATATGAAGTTATAAACCAGCGGTGCCACTTGGGCAGGTAAGAGTTAAAGAGGGCAGTGCTGTTTGCGGTCGCACCCGGAGCGGTGGGTGGCGAGGAATCCCGGCTGCGCAAGCCCCTGGCGGTGCGCGACCCCGGCGAGGAGTCCTGGCTACGCAAGCCGCTGGCGGTGCGCGACCCCGGCGAGGAGTCCCGGCTGCGCAAGCCCCTGGCGGTGCCCGACTCTGGCGCTGGGGAGAGCGGCCGCCGCATCGCCTTGAACAGTGAGGCCCAGGGGGACGGGAGGACGGATCCCGGTCTCCTAGCTGAATAACTGTGTGAATCCATCTTGGACCCCCGCCCCCAAAGAAAGCACCACAGGGCTGCGAAATAGGTCGCGGACAGGCAGGCGCCGGTCGCTGATTTGTGACGCCAAACGGCGCCCGCCGGTCGCTGGGTCATTACGAGTACACAGGCACTGCCCCCGACAGCCGGCCCAAGAAAACAAAACGCATCTGTCAAAATGAGGCAGACAACTATAGAAATACCGGTGACACAACTCACCAGACAGCAGATAGAGAACCTGACAGATGAACAGATAAGAAACCTGTCAGAGGCTCAGTTCTGGGCCATTGTTAACAGATGGCTTACAGAATTCACAAAAGAGCAGGAAAAAGATATGAAAGAAGCGAAAAACTTTCATAACGAAAGGAACAAAACCACATACGAGACAGAAGGAAAGGAAATAAAATCCAGAGTTCATTTCAACAAACTGGAATATGGAGAAGGAACAAGCAGTCAACCAATGCAGTGAGAGGAAATGGGAAGCAGCAATGAGAGGATCAGAAACCTCTGGGACAGCTATAAAAGGCCCAACATAAGAATCATTGGTTTGCCAGAGAATGAGGAAGATGAACTAGAACTTGAAAAATTGAGTGAAAATATAATAAAGGAGAACTTCCCAGACTTGGGGAAGGGAATAGACTTGCAGGTCCAGGAAGCAAGGAGAGTTCCCAAGAGACTGGACCCAGGGAGAACCACTCCAAGACACATTATAATCAAAATGTCAAAAATTAAAGATAAAGAGAGAATCTTAAAAGCAGCAAGAGAGAAGAAAAGAATTATGTACAAAGGGGTCCCAATTAGACTATCAGCTGACTTCTCAAGGGAGACCCTACAGGCAAGAAGGGACTGGCAAGAAATATTCAAAGTAATGAAAATCCAAAACCTACAACCACGAATACTCTATCCAGCGAAATTGTCATTCAGAATAGAAGGACAGATAAAGTGTTTCCGGGACAAAATAAAACTGAAAGAGTTCATTAGATCCAAACCACTGTTATATGAGATGTTAAAGGGACTGGCTTAAAAAAACAGAAGCTAGGGAGATGAAACAAAGGCAAACTAAATAGGCAACGAGAGTGGAAAAGGAACTGTGGGTGCGGGAAACATATTGGGGGGAGGTCAACAGGGAGGGGAAATGGGGAAAGGGAGGGAGATGATATAGAAATTGGGGATCAAGGTAGGAGGGAATGGAATAGACGGATAGAGGTTGGGAGGAACTGTATGCACAACTAATGGACATAATCTAAAAGGGCGGGACAACTGGAGGGAGGGGGACCACCAGGTGGAGGGGAGCAGAGGGAAGGGAAATTGGCACAAATGTAATATTTTAATCAATAAAACACATTAAATCTGAAAAAAAAAAAAAGAGAATGTCCCATTGAAAAGAATGTATATTTTGCTTCTTTGGGGTGAAAAGTTCTATATATATCAGTTAAGTCCATGTGGTTTAGTGTGTTGTTCAATGTCTGTATATCCTTGGTGTTTCTTTGCTTGGATGATCTGTCTATTGTTGATAATGGAGTGTTGAAATCCCATACTATGAGTGTGTTGTTGTTGATGTACTTCTTGTGGTCTTCTAGTATTTGCTTTATGTATTTGGATGCTCCTATGTTGAGTGCATATATGTTTATCAGTGTTATATCTTCTTGATGAATCGTTCCTTTAAGTATTGTGAAATGTCCTTCTTTGTCTCTTTTTATTGCCCTTGCTTTGAAATCCGTTTTGTCTGATATGAGGACTGCTACCCCAGCTTTTTTTTCAGGTCCATTTGCTTGAAATATTTTTTTATATCCCTTTACTTTCAGTCTATGTAAACCTTTTGTTTTGAGGTGTGTTTCTTGTAGACAGCAAATATGTGGGTCCTGTTTTCTTATCCATTCCATTACCCTATGTCTTTTAAAGGGAGCATTTAATCCATTTACATTTAACGTTATTATTGACATGTATTTATTCATTTCCCTTTTGTATCTCTGTTCCTCTACTCTTTTTTTTTTTTGTTTGTTTTTTCTCTTCCTTTTTCTTAGAATATTCCCTTTAGCATCTCTTGCAATGCTGGTTTGATGGAGATGTATTCTTTTAGTCTTCCTTTGTCTGAGAAACTCCTTATTTCACCTTCTATTTTGAATGAGAGTCCTCTGGATAGAGCATTCTTGGTTGTAGGCCTTTGTTTTTCATTGCTTGAAATATTTTTGACCATTCCCTTCTGGCTTGTAATGTTTCTGTTGAGAAAGGGTCGATAGCCCTATTGGAGCTCCTTTGTAAGTTATTTGCTGTTTTTCTCTTGGTGCTTTGAGGATTCTCTCTTTGTCTTGTAATGTTGCCATTTTCACTATGATGTGCCTTGGAGTGGGTTTTTGGGGGTTCCTCTTTATTGGAACTCTCAGTGCTTCTTGGACTTGCCTAATTTTTTCTCTCATCAGGTTCGGAAAATTTTCTGTCACTATTTCTCCTATCAGTTTTTCAATTCCATGTTCCTTTTCTTCTCCCTCTCTTATTCCTATGATCCTGATATTATTTTTTTTAATGCTATCCTGTAATTCCCTTACATCTTGTTCATATTTTTTCAATCTTTTTTCATTTTGCTGTATCATTTGAGAATTATTACTTACATTATCCTCTAACTCACTAATCTGATCCTCTGCTTCGTTTAGTCTGCTTTTGACTGATTCTACTGTGTTTTTCAGTTCAGAGATTGCATTCTTCATTTCTTCCTGGTTCTTGTTGATAGTTTCTATGTCATTTTTTATGCTGGTGTAGTTCTCTGCAATTTCCCTGTAGTTTTCTTGGAGCTGTTGGTAACTTCCTTGGAGGTTGTCATAGTTGTTTTTGCGGTTTTCGAGCATATTGAGCTTCTTCACCACCATAGTTTTGAATTCCATGTCTGACATTTGGGCTATGTCTATTCCATGTACCTCTCTTTCTGGGGATTCCTCTTTTCTTTTCATTGAGAGGTTGTTTCTGCGTCTTACCATGTTGGATTCTTCTTGTTTGTTTTTGTTATTTGGATTTGTCTGCTTTGCCTTCCCACCTTTGTGGTATGAGATTTTTTATGGTAGATCTGGGGGTTTCAGTGGTGCAGTCTCTTTGATCTCCTGAGCCTGATGTTCTTCGGGTACCTTTTACATCGTTTGTTTATGCTGTCTGGTTATATTTCAGATTTTTTTGTTAGGATATTCCTTCTGGCTTGTTGATTGAGAGGCACTCTATCCAGTTCATCTCGAATTCTTTTGTGGAGATGTCCATTTTAGCCTTGGTGTGTTGCCTTCTTTTTCTGTGTCCACAGCTGGTCTGGTGTGGTGGTTCAGAGGTTCTTGTTTCTTGCAGTAATGGTGCGCGCCTGCTGTTGCCGGCAAGGCGCGTTCCCTTGCTGCCCGCTGGAGCCAGTTGAGGTGTCCTTGCGCGCCAGCCCCTGCACGGGCGGGGCGGCCGAGAGCTTGCCCCGCCATTGGGGCCTATTGTTGCTGGGCAGAGGTGGTTCCGCCCGAAGTGTCACTGCGCTCGTCCCTTCACGCGCCTGAGCGGCCCGAGAACTTGTCCTCCAATTGGCGCTTATTGTCCCTGGGCTGAGGGGTTTTCGCACTTGCGTGCCCGTGCCCTTAGTCCCGCTGAGCCGAGCTACAGGAGTTGGTCTCTCGCCTCTTAGGGCGGGGCCGCGGACACTTGTGCTCAGTGGAAATGAGTGTCTGTGAGTCGCTGCTGCCTGCTGTTCCAGCGCTGCAGCCGACTGCCTTCTCTCACCCGTCTGGGCCGGCACAAACAGAGCCTGAGCTAGTGGTCTGCTTTTCGGCCTGGGGCCCGGTGCCCACGGGAGCTGTCTAGGGGTATCTGCACATGGTCCTCTGCGTGTTCAGTGGGCCTCCCTGTTCCCGTTGGGGCACTGATCTTATGTCCCTTGGGGAGTGTCCTAGGGACTCCTGTACTCACGGCCCCGCGCACCTGCACCAGTGAGTGAGAGCACTTCACTATGCTTGCCCCCAGGACCCAAGGGTAGGGTTGGGGAGTGGATGAGCACACCACTGTGCCTGCGCTCCTCCAGAATGGCCTACCACCCCCAAACTTTCCTCCCTTCTCCACCGTCCACTAGAGAAAAATATAAAGGAGAATTATGTTCTCACTTGCCCGGCAGCACGCTGTCTCCTGTCCTTCAGCGCCAATGCCACTTGGTGGAGTCCCGTCTCTGCCAGCGGGCAGATTCCGCTCTCCTCCCAACTCCTCTCCCGGGTAGCCTGTGGTCTCCAAAAAGCCTTTGTGTACTTCCAGCTGCAGCTCGGACAGCCGCCCCAGTCAGGAATCCAGTTTCCTCCCCTTTTCCTCCGCTATCCTCACTAAACAGGTTGTTCCCATATGGATTTTCTCTAATCCAGCAGTGCCTTGGCTCGACTCCTGCCAGTGTCCAGCTGCTCACTGAGATGTTCTGTCTGCAATTAGCCCAAACTGCAGACGGGTCTAGGGAGCCTGAAACCGCAGCCTCTCCTCACTCTTCCACCATCTTCCAGAAAACTCCTGTCTTGTTTAATATCTGCTGTTAGGTCTGTAAGCATTCTTATAACTAAAACTCTTAACTGTGCCTCAGAAAGATTTCTTATATTCTGCTTTATTAGATTAACTATTTGGTGTCTGGTCAGCAGCATCACCAGGATCTCTATCATGATCTGTGCCATTCTGACAGTTTTGTGTTTACCTTTGCTTCCTCGGTGGGATTGTCATACCTCTTAACTATAGGGGGTGGAGTCCCATGCACTCATCACAACTGGGCAACCCTTCTCACCACACTGTGGCATTTTCTGCGGGGGTGGGGATCCAAGATGGATTCCTGCCATTCACTGGTCACTGAGAGACTGGCAGTCTCCTCCTCCATCCCCACCCACTCCCAGCCTCACAGTCCAAGGTAATGGAGTTCTGGCTTCCCTGGCATTGGAATTGCAAGCTGACAGGTCTGGTCTGCAGCTGGAGTGCTCCCCAGGTGCTTCTTGCCTCCCCTTAAATATAGGTATCTTTGCTTACTTTCGTCCTACCACCATCGCTGCTGCTGCCGAAGCCAGCACAGCTTGACCTCTCCACCCCAGTTTTACCCCTCCTACCTGTCTGGATGAGCACTTCTTTATAACTTTATACGTTGGACATCCATTTATTTTCTGAAACTTCTGGTTATTTCTGGTTTTGCAGTAGTTGTATTCCTTCTTAGTTGTGGAGGGAGACAGAGCGTGTCAGTCTAGGCCTTCATCTTGCCCAGAAGTCTCCTGTGTGCATTTCCCTCTGTGTCTTAGAGCTGTCACTCCTGTTATTTTGTAAAGGCGGAGCCTTAGGGATTTGTCAGTACAGGGTGTCCTATTTCACCACATTGTGGCGCTGTATGTGGGGTGGGGTCTGAGAAGGAGCAACGCTACTTGCCCAGCACTCGCCTCTTTTCCAGGCACTTCTCCCACTTCTGTATGTGACTGGTGCCTCTCTACCTGTCTCCCCAGCTGTTGTTCCCAGAGTCGATGTGTCTGCCGATACTCCAGGACCATGGGGGCCCTTTAAACAAGTGGACTCTCCTGAGAAACTGGCATTTTCTGCCTCCGCCCCAAGCTCCACTGGTTTGCACAGTCAAAGCAATGAGGCTTGATTTTCCCAGCTACGGGGTCTTATGAGCAGCTGGGAATGCTCCCCAGGTGTCCCTCCTGACTTTATAAAATGTGTAACTGTGTTTTCTGCTGGCCTGCTGCTGCCGCTGCTGCCGCCACCACTATACCGCGTCCTCTCTGCCCCGGCTCCACCCCTCCTACCTGTCTGGTTGAGTATTTCTTCTTTATATCTTTGTTTGCTGAACTTCCATGCAGTTTGATTTTCTGGAACTTCTGGTTGTTTCTAGCTTTGAGCTAGTTGTATTCCTTCTTTGTTGTGGGGGCATAGGCAGCATCTCTGTCTATGCTGCCAGCTTGGCCAGAAGTTTTAATTTTTAAAATATTATACATTTATGTTCACAACTTTTTCCTGGCAACTGTATTTTTTTTTTCATGAAAATGTGAGTTTTATAGAAAGAAAAATGCAAGATAATAAAAAGTTGTTGTTGTTGTTGTTGTTGTTTTTTTTGAGGTGAAAAGTATTTTTTTTATTGATTATATTGTTACAACAGTTCCAATTTTCCCCCCCTTGCCCCCCTCCACCCAGCACCCCCCTCCCCCAGGAATCCCCCCCAAGCCCATACACCTGTTTCGTAAAAATTAACTATCCCCCCCCTCTCAAATATTAGGACCCTTTGTAATCTTGTAAAGGACAATGGACGAAGGTCTCAAGCTCCTCTAGCTGCTTCAAGCTGGACATGGTCGTCGTCCTACCTACCCTTGGGTCCAGAAAACCCTACTAAGAGTGGGAGTGTGGAGGGGAGGGTGGCCTTCCCACATGGGGAAGGATCGTGCAGACTCCAGGTCAGTTGGCTGTCTCCAGTCAACGGCGTGCTTGGTTTAACAGGCTGGTGTCCTTGTTGTGTTCTGGGGGCAACAGATTTGGCGAAAAGGGTTAAAAGACATCATTCACTCCATGACTACTAGATGACAAAAGGCAGGGATTAATTTTTCAATGTTCCATATTAGGAAAAAAAAAAAAAAGAGCTTCTTTGTAAGAAGGTGTTTTTTAAACACAATTTTTAGAGGAACTTATTTTTAATTTCTTAGACAGAAACACAATTTTTATCATGCAAAATTAATGCTACCAATATTTTTTAGCTAAGACATTTCAAGGACATAACTTGAAAATACAATTCTGAACAAACTTTTTTACCTATAAAATACATGAAAATACAATATAAATAAGGGGTATATTGTTATGTTTGTCTGCATAGAAAATGAATAATAAATTCATAACTGATCAAATATCAGACATACATGCATGTCCCTTATCTCATATTAACATATTTAATTATAGCTAAGATATATAATATATCTTTCAAAATTTTTCATAATTGTTAAAAGCTTACCATATTGGGATACTGAGTTAGGGCCTACAGATACAACCATGAACAAAACCAGATAAATTTCTCCCTTAATTTTACTTTTTATCTAGTAGAGGAGATGGAAATAAAACTTATCATCAAACAGATACGTATAGAATTTTAAACTAAGAAGATTCAGTGAAGAAAATGTACACAGTATAAGAAAAAAATTATAAAAATTGGTAGCTGATCTGATATAAGAATTATGTGAAAGCTTCCACAAGGTTGTGACTGTTGATATGAAATATTAAGGATAAAGGAGCATTAACCATGAAGGAGGGGAAAGCAGGAATTAACATTTCAGGAAGAAGAAACAGCATTTGAAAGGTTCTGAATCAGGCAGAAAACAAAACAGCCAGTAATGCTGGGAGTAACTGAACAAAGGAGAAAATAGAGCAAGAATTAAAGAATTAAGTTGGAACCAGACCAATTAGAACACTTCAGGCCCCAGTAAGGATTTTAATTTCATTCTTAAAAGCAATGGAATCCTCTGAAGGATTAAGTACTAAGGAGAGAGGTTAGCATAGGGCAGGTGTGATAATCAATTTGTTCAGGAGTCATTTCTCAGGCTTCGGTGGTATTCTAATGGGATGGAGACAAATATGGATGTGGAGAGACTAGTTAGGATACAGTTGTAGTTGTCCAATCTAAAAATTGTGGTGACGTGGAATAGGCTCAAGTGCTTAGATTCCTACCTCATCTTTCTATGCAACAGCAGTAACCTCTAAATATATGCTTATTAGTTCTCTGTTCCCCTACTCTACCTTACCCAGATCCATTTTACACCTTTCTCTATTCATTCTGTATACTGGAACCCTGGCTGGTTTGGCTCAGTGGATTGAGTGTCGGCCTGCGAGCTAAGTGTCGCTGGTTCGATCTTCCAGTCAGGGCACATCAGAGAAGGAAAACTCTGATTCCAAAAAACCTCCGCTGCCTTGTGGCATACCTCTTCAGGGGAAAGGCTAAGGGAGTAAACCCCGACAGAAAATCCGGAGCCGGAGTCCCTAAGGCGGTTTGACGTTGTAGTCAACACCGGCAACTCCTGCGGTGCACCTGAAGCCAAGCTGTATTGACTCCGTCTTTCCCTTGGACCCTTCAGCTGCGAAGAGAGGAGGGGTCTTCTGCATGGGCAACAGCAGACCCTCCATATCACCCTGCCCAGGCTCTGTAGCTTCAGCTTCACTGGAGAGGACACTCCAGCGTCATCGCAAGATGTCGATTCAACACGGGAGGAGACAGATACCGTGTCACTCCCGAGTCGGACTGCACAACCATTCTTGGCGGTGCAGATAGACTCTTAAGAAGCCACACCATCGTCTCTCGAGACGGACGGCTGCCGACGACGACTGTATACTGGAGATGGAACCTTACTTCCTTGATTGTCTTCTGGATGGGTTTTAGCCCTTTGGAGGCACTAACAGGACACTGTAGGATGGGAGGAGAGAAAAGTAAAGAAAATATTTCTCCCCAACACCTTTTCTGCTTCTGAACTAATTTTCTGACAGTGCATTCCTTCACAATTACAGCTCCTACTGAGTGGCCTCTCTTCCATGGGCCCAACTCTCAATCAGCTCTGGAACTACCCTTAGCCCCCTTAACTCCTTTATCCTTTGAGATACTGTTGCTAGTCTCTTGGGGGCTCAACATCCATAGTTAATTCCCTTAATCCTGCCTCGCATCTGTAAAAAGTCTCTTTATTCAAATGTTTTCATTTGAACCACCTGAGGTGAAGGTTCCCTGCTAGAACCATGATTATCAAAAATACAATTGAAATAATTGTTTTATAAAGACAGAAATCTAAAAGTACTGAGTGTTAGGGTAGACTATAACCATAGAATTCTATATGTTCATATAAAAAGTGAAAGTCATGGAGTGAACTCCTACACTTTGAAGATGGAATTAGGTAGAAACATAGCTTTATAAAACACATACCAGGGACAGAATACTAGGCTGTCTGTGTTCCATAAGGATATATAGATATTTGAGATAATCTAGAGGCAGCAAATATAGATAAATTCCCAAATGCCTACCACGTTCTGTACATATTTTGGCCATGTAAATTGCCTCAGTTCATTCGATCAATTATTTCCTCTGACTGACATATCCCCAGGCTGCTGAATGAGAAGAGTCTTTTTCTTCAGTTAATGCAGGGTGATGGCGGGTGAATGGAATACTAGCTCCTATTATAGGCAATGGTATAAAATTAAAAACAAAATGACCCTAGGTCAGCCTTATAGACAAAGAATAATAAATGAGCCAATTGTAGGAGTATAATGGGAACACATGTGAATGGTCTCAGAGCTCAATTTCTATCTATATGCCATTCATATTGCACAGCCCCTTCATAAATGAGTACATTTCTTTTCTAACTCAATGTATGTATATTCTTTTGGCACACACATTCCCAAATACTATATTAATTCCTTCTAAGGCCTCATTAATTATCCAGAGAAAGACATAAACTGTTGATAAGGAAATTTACTGCTTTAATAATATATGCTCTATATTTAGCAGTTCCTTTTGCTTATCAATAATTATATTACACCTCAACGTTAAACTTAAAATACTAGACTGAAGTACTGACAAGTCAATACATGTTGTTCTTAGCATTGATTATAAAGCAGTATATAATATTTGCTGAATATCTTATTCTCCATTTCACTACCAGTTGCCTCTGTCTTTTCAGAAGACTTGATTTCATGCAAAGAAAGCTTTATAGGGTCTTCAAATTCACTGCTGCATACTCCAAGACAATACAAAGATGAAAAAAATCTGTGAGAATTGTGAGCCTCAGAAATAGATTAGGCTAAAATGGCTTACTGTCAGGTCTGAGACCCCCGAATAGCAATGTGGGCTCTGGTCCAGTGGCAAAGAAAAACTTCCGCAGAGCCTTGGGGTTACATGCTTTACTGTTGTGATGTGGCTAAGAGTGCTGGTGGTACACTCTCATGCCTACTCTACAGTGCCATGGGTTTATATACAATTAAAAACAAAGGTAGCTTTTAGCCCAGAATTACATCAGTCACTAGAAGTGGTTATATCAGTGATTATACAATAACTGCTGTGTCAGCTACTGGAACTCAGCTGCTGAATCAGCTATCTGGAAGTCACACTCCAGAAGTTGGTCCACCTCCTTATTGAAGTCTGAAACCTTGGCCACATATAGCCAGGGTCTTTCCTTGACACTCCATCCCTATGTGGCTATGGCTTTCAGACAACGGATCCTCATGAGACCTGCTCCTTGGGCCTATAAACCACAGCAACAATATAAGGCACAATATCCTACTACTAATACACAAGCTAAGATGGCAAGGCTACCTAGGACCCAGTGTCAGGTGGTCCTTAAAGATTGCCACTACTTCAGTAAGGAGTCCTCTGTGGAAGCCTGAACACCTTGTACTTCTTTGTCTATTTTGTGCAGGGCACCTTGAATATCATCCTGATGATTATGGATGTACATACAGCATTCTGTATGCAGTAAGGCACAGGTTTCTCCCTGACCTGCTGTGAGTACATCCAAAGCCATGTGGTTCTGCAAAACTACTTTCCACATTTAGGCAGTCTCATCTAGAGTCAAAGCTAAGGTATGATGAGTTTGGTTGAGAGCTTCAGCAACATGCTTAACTCTAATTCTACCTTAATTGTCCCTCTATCAGGAATAAACAGAGCTAATAGATAAAACTGTCAGTGGTCTCCCTTCTCACGATGCCACCTGTGGTAGACAGTATTCCAACTGGAAACAGTTGGGGGCAAGGTAGTCACTACTCTCCCCTGTATATATGGGCATTCCCAAGTACATCACTCTACCTACTGGGCTGGTAGATATGGCCATCTATGGCAGCCACAGATCTACAGATACCCAGCGTGGAGGAGATCAGTGGGCTTCATTTCCTTATATGAGCATCCGTCCCAAGTATTAGCGGCTGTGGGTGTTATGGTGGAATTGTATGGAGCTCTTGGTATCTACCCTACATGCCACTTAGCATTCCCCACAGGTTGCTCTATACAGCGGGGAGCTTGAACATGAAGGTCAACATGTTCAGCCAAAAGCCATCCCCAACCATTGTCAATAGCATAGTCTACCCAAGGTCTGGGATTCCTATGGTCCATTCACAGAAAGGCTTCAACAGCGAATTGATGGGTGGTCCAGGCCATCGAAGTGTGATTGTCCTGCAGCTGCTGCCACTCCATCAGGGAGGTAGGAGTGATTTGCCAGAGCAATCCTCCTGCAGAATGCACAGGAAGTTCAGTGCAGACCCAGCAATGGTACACATTGTGCACCTGGGCATACATATGAGCCCAGGAGGCTATTGAGTTTCCCAGGCTCAACCTTGTCAGAAAGATATGCTTTATAAACCATGAGGAGAAGATCCAACCCCTCTGGTAAGATGCAGGCATTGCATTCATCCTGGGCCAAGACTACAGCTGGCAAAGGGTTCTGCCCAGGATGAGCATACCAGACCTGCAAACTGCTATCTTTAACTTCAGGTGGGGTTAACAATCCAATGGGAAGCAAAGGAACTAGCCAAATAGCTAAGCATAGTTCCCTTTTCCATACCACCTCTTTGTCCTTAGGAAATGTTACCCGAATAGACTTGGGCCATATGCACATCCAGATGTGCACCTGCAAGTGTCAGGTGCATCCAACACATCAACGTTGGACTATGACAAGCCAACTAGGCTGCTCTGTCTCAAAGGACCATGGCCAGGTCCAGGCTGTTGAAGCATTTGGGTATAAATTCTATGGTGTAGGTAATAGGAGACAAGCTTCTCCCACTTGTGGGCACACCGCAGGATCAGTCTGCTTCCTACTGATGTGCAAAGGGAATGCTTTTCCCTTTACTACTAATTCTAGGGAGGAATAGCCTGTTTGATGAGGCTGCTCATTAAGGACTCAAAGGACTAAATACAGCTGATGAGCCCCCCCTGGACAGAAGGTTCATGAGGTGCTAGATCTTTCAGCTTCTCTTTCAGCAGGCTATTACACCATTCTATAATACCTGTGGCTAGCAGGTGGCACAGTACATGCAGAATCCATCTGATATCTTCCTGCTCAGCCCATCGCTGGACTTCAGACCCTGTGAAATGTGACTCTTTGGTCACTGACAACACTCAAAAGTCCTCCATAACGGGCACATAGATACTCTAAGGCCTTAATCATATGTTGCTGATCTGCTTGGGTCACCAGGAAAGCAAACAGGAGGACCGTATTAATATCTGTGGCTCTCAGGGCATACTGATAGCCCTGATCATTGGGAAGCAAATTGATGTAGTCTACTTGCCAGTGTTGCAGGGGCTGGTCTCTTGTTTCACTATACTTTCCTGGTAGGGGAGGTGGCACGAATACAAGTGCAAATGGGAACACCATTCACATTCAAGGGTGATTGTTACCACTTCAGCCTCTGTTAATGGCGAGCTATACCTTTGTGCTATTAATAATAGTATTTTTGGGCCAACGTGGCCATAGTGCTGATGAAGCCATCAGGCCACAGGTAGAGACTGAAGAATATGTACCTTTTCTAAGGTGTCAGCCTCATCATTTCCCAGCACTTGTAGGGGACGGTGACCTGAGACATGGTAAATTGTAGCCCCTGCCTGGGAACCTCTTTCCAGAGGTCCTTCTATATTTCCCTGCCTCACAAGGGCTGTTGCCTAATCGCCTAGTCTTGCAAGTGCCATTGTGGGAGCCATAGGTTTGGGCTGCGATATACAGCCCAACTGTATGTGCAAACTGCTATGGATATGGCTTCCCTGGTAAGGATATCCATACTGCACAGAGCTCAGTTCACTGGATTCTCTGACTAAGACCCGTCTCAAACCAGATAGTGTCTGTATCTGGCTGGAAGACCATGGATGTCCAGGTAGGGGAATTTCCCCAACTGGAAGCATCTGTACACCAAGCATTCTTGGGTATCGTACCTTGGCCTTCCCAATATGGGCTTGGGTCTGTGGGGTCAGGCATGAAAGGTGACCCCTCTATCTGCTGAAATGTTACAGGGCCTAAGAGAGAATGCAGTTGTTTAGCAAGAAGACTAGTAAGATCTCTGAGCACTGCTTGAGGTATGCCCCCCCCCACTTAGCTAGGGTGGAAGCTTGCGCCACCCCTGATTTTGGGGTTTTCAACCATGATTTCACCTATCTAGCAATTGAAAGAGCAGTGCGTACAACTACACACTGTTCCCCATCAAGGCTTCAAGGCCTGCAGGGCAGCATACATAGCTGCAAGTTGCTTCTCTATGGGTGAATAATGTACCTCAGCTCCCTTCCAGAGTTGAGAGCAAAACCCTAGGGGCATCCTCCATTTCCTCTAGGCTTGCTATAGGCCCTATCTATATCCCTCATTATCAATTGTGACATCCAACTGAAATGCCATGGAGGGATCTATCACTTGTAGAGCCTGTGCCTGGGCTACTGCCTGCTTAGCCTCTAGAAATGTCTGCTCTTGGGCACATTCCTAATCATAGGCAGAACACTTCTTCACAAGAGCATACAAAGGATGACACATCTGGACTAAGTGGGGTAAGAACACTCTCCAGTACCTTAACAAACCAAGGAAAGTCTGCAATTCCTTTACTATGATAGGTCGGGGTTAGGCCTGGATCTTTTCAATTATGGCTTCAAGCATCACCTTAGTCTTACCCAACTAAATACCTCCCAAGAATTTGACAGATAAGTCAAGCCATTGGGCCTTGTCCTCATTGACTGTCCATCTCCATGTTTGCAGAGTGTGACACAGGGATTTGGCCATGTCCTTTAGATCTTAAAGAGAAGCAGAGGTTAGCATAATATCATCAATATAATGTGACAGATGGACAGAAGGCTCATGTATCCAAGGTGCCAAATCCTGTGCCACTAAACTATGACATATGGTGGGATTATGTATGTACCATTGCAGTAACACTAGAAAAGTCTATTGTTTGCTTTCCTATGTGAAAGCAAACTGTTCTTGACTCTCTGGAGCAATGTCAATGGAGAAGAAGGCATTGGCCAAGCCTACAACATAGTGGTAGCACTCAAAACGATGTGTCAATGAATCCATGAGTTCTAGTACCAAGGGTACTGCTGCATGCATGGGGGAAACTACTTTATTGAGCTCCCGGTAATTCACAGTCATTCTCCAAGTGCTATTAGCTTTCTTCACTGGCCAAATAGGGGAATTATAGGAATTGTGTGTGAGTTGCATTATTCCCACCTTCTCTGACTGGAGAATAGTCTCCCCTATTTCCTGTCGCCCTCCAGGAAGTCAATATTAGCAAACAGTCACTATCCTCCAGGGACTCAGCAGAGCCACTGGTGGGCGATGCGGGGTGTCCATGCAGTACTGTCTTCATGATGCAGATGCGCAGATGAAATTCTTCTTGAGTAGTCTTGAGGGCAAGACCTTGCAAAACATCAATACTGAGAATATGCTCGGCAATGCCTGAAATCTGGACTTTGTATTGGTGGGGAAGCAACCATCCAATACCTAGAGTCAGAGTCACTTGTTGAACGTGAATAGCTTGCCTTCCATACCCATCAAAATAGGAAACAGGACCCCCAAAATGATCGGGGTTGCCATAGACCAAGGAATATTCAGCTTCAATATCTACTAAAGCAAGTACATGTTGTACATTGCGGGGGGGGACCAGTAAATGGATAGCTCTACATGCGACCTCCAGTCCTTCGGGTTCTCCTGGTCCCAGATTCCTTGGCTAGAGCATCAGTCATATAGTACGTTGGTGCCAGCAGACAGCTGCTTGATTAGATCCCACAGATGCAGGTGGGTTTCCTTGCTCTTATTCTTACCTGGTCCTTTCCCAGGCATCTGGGTATACCGTTGTTCCAGAGTCAACTCCTGTCATAGTAATAGGACATTATTCGGCTAGTGGTCTATTTTCCCAGGTGGCACCCCTGAAGCAATGAGATCTGCCCACATCTACAAATGAGATACTTTTGTAGGTCCTCCCCCCATCTTCTTTGGGGGTTTCCGAGGTCCTGCTGGTTTATTCTGCTGTACTGTGTGGATCCCCTTCTCTCACTTGTGTACCTCTATGTCACCCAATGCCGTGGAGGAAGAAGTGACATCATACACTTGTTGCCCTGCATAGATAGAGTATAAGGAAGGTGGCTAGTGAAGCAAAACTACCTTGAGGTGTTCTGGTAAGCACGAAGTCCTTCATATGAGCGGTAAAGACCTCATTATCTGGGAAGCGATACTGGGCATTATAGATCATTTGTTTCATGCCCAGCTTCTCGATTACCTGGACCAATTCAGTATACGTAGTCCACTTAGTCAGGGCCCCTGGAAGTTCGATATTCTCCCAGACCATCTTAACAATCGCCATCAGCCAGTTAATGATTGGCTCTTCCCGCACTCCGGCTCTCAGACTTCGTGCATTCTGGATGTGCTGTCAGATAGAGGAATGTGTCGTAATGTCAATCAACTGAGCCATCTCCTCAGGCATTACCTGGAGATTAACTATGCCATCATCCACAACTGAAGAAGTTAAGCAGGAATGGATTCTCCCAGTTTCTGATGCAAATGCTTTGCTAAATCTTGAGGCTGCTCAGGAGTATATGAGAGATAAGTAACCTGCTGCTTTGCCTGGGTTGGACTGGCAGCCCCATCCCTGGGGGCATGGGGGTTTCATGCTCTATCTGCTGCTTAATTACTGGGCAAGCATGGAACAGGAGTAGGGTACTTGCACAAGACATTATGGATGTCTTGGTTCCGTCCTCCTGCATCAATGGATGCTCATATATCTCTGGAAAAGCCCCCTCCAGAGCTCACAGGTGGACATCCAGGTTCTCCTCAGTCTGTCTCAGCTGCTGCACCTGTGACTGGGCTTCCAGGGTCTCCCATAACATCGTAACAAACAGCCATGTCACCCGGGAGTCTGCTTCCTGTGGCTGGTGGGTATCTGCTCCTCCAGAGCTTGCAGCACCTTGGCGATAGCCTCTGGAGTCAGGGAAACCTGCGACCGGTCCTCAGGCAGCCCCCCAGCCATGAGAACCATAGCCACTGGGAACCATATTCCCATCCATGGCCACATTTCCACCATATCTACTAGGGCAGAGGGTCCCACTCACCTCGCTATCCTGTCAACTATGCCAGATGTCGTGTCCGAGACCCCCAAATAGCAAGGTGGGCTCTTGTACCCTGGTGAAGAAAAACTTCCACAGAGCCTTTGTGGAGTTTTGCATGTTTTATTGCAGCAGCGTGGCTAAGAGCGCTGGCGCTACACTCTCACACCTACTCTACGGTGCCATGTGTTTATATACAATTAGAAACAAAGGTGGCTTCTAGCCCAGAATTACATCAGTCACTGGAAGTGGTTACATCAGTGATTATACAATAGCTGCTGTGTCAGCTACCAGAAATCAGCTGCTGAATCAGCTATCTGGAAGTCACAATCCAGAAGTTGGCCCAACTCCATTTTGAAGTCTGAAACCTCGGCCACATACACCCAGGGCCTTCCCTCACACTCAGAAATCAAAAAGCCACTGTTAAAGGCCATTATTCTTCCATGTAACAAAAACTATGAAAGGGCAGATATTAAAATGAGTCTTCAATTGTTATATATAAATACCATCAAATATATAGGTAATTTAATAAGTCTCTGCCTACTCACAGGTTCTCTCTCTAGAAAAGAGTTCTCTTCTTGGGATATTTAATCATTTGATTTGGTGCTTGGTTTACTAAGTGGAGTCTGTGCTTTGTTTTTATCTATTTGTGGTTACAATGCCAGCCCTTTATCTCCAAATATTTCATGCAAATACAACATCATCTTCCAGGAGCAGAGGTTCCTCAAAATATCTGTTATCCCCTGGGACAATTTATATACAGTCAAAAATACACTCCTAACACATTCTGGGTCTGAGTTGATGAAAATGAACATAATGCAGAAAGGGCTATTTAGTTTAGTCAGTTTTTTTTACCACAGCTTGAGATCACTGGCCAAGGCAAACAACTTACCATAGCATGTTGGTCAGAACAAGATCCAAGCAGGTTTAATCCATCCTTGCTAATAAGAGGCTCTCAGGATGGAGGGGGAAGATGGCTGCGGAGTACAGACAGTGTTCTCAGCTCGCTCCTGTTAAGGAGAGACTCCAGGAACGAATGCGGAGAGGAGTGACTGACAGCACCTCCACAAAAGATCTCAAGACAAGGTGGGCAGAGTGACTCTCAATCAACTAAACAGAGAAAAAGATTCACCAAAAAGTAGCTGAAATACAACAAGACAGATTAAAGAAATATCATCAAGGACAGCACAGACAGAGATCCCGGAGGGCGGAGGAATAAGTAGAAGCTACACTAACCTCCTCCCAGGACCAGCCAGTGCTGACTCAGTCCCAGTACAGCAGACAGACCATTCCCCTCCAAGTGGCATCATATTAAGGGGAAATAAAAGCCCTGCCTACAGGAATTAAGCTGCCACACCCACGGTCCTTAAGCCTGACGGCCAATCACAAATTCAGTATATAAACAACAACTAAAGAAGAGAGACAAAGGCAATAGATCCCTGGAAGTCTCCAATAGGCTGCTTAGGGCCAGTCTGGTACATGATCTGACGCTACCACAGGCAGATCCAGGAAGAGAAGATGATTCTAAAAAGCACCAACAAACAATAGGAATCACAAAAATGGGGAGACAGAGAAACAACCCACCATCAAAAGGAAAGGTAGAATCCCCAGCGAGAGTACTAAATGAAATAGAGGGGAGCAAAATATCAGATACGGAATTTAAAACATGGATTATGGAGAAGCTGAATGAGCTCAGCGGAAACTACAAAGAACTCCAGGGAAACTACAAGGAACTCCAGAAAAACTACAAGGAACTCACAGAGAATTACACGAGCATGAAAAAGGACATAGAAGCTATCAATAAGAGCCAGGAGGAAATGAAGAATATGATCTCTGAATTGAAGAACACAGTAGAAGGAATTAAAAGCAGGCTAGAGGAAGCAGAAGATCAAATCAGCGAGCTGGAGGACAACGTACACAAAAACTCCCAGACAGGGCAACAAAATGAAAAAAGACTGAACAAGACGGAAGAGGTTCTAAGACAACTGCAGGACAACATGAAACGTAATAATATCTGTTTTATATGAATTCCAGAAGGAGAAGAAGAAGAGCAAGAGATAGAAAACCTCTTTGAAAAACTAATGACAGAAAACTTCCCTCACATGAGGAGAGAAAGAGTCACGCAAATCCAGGAAGCACAGAGAGTCTCAATGAAGATGAACCCCAACAGACCAACCTCAAGACATATCATAATCAAAATGGCAACATTCAAAGACAAAGAGAGAATCGTAAAAGCAGCAAGATAGAAACAACTAATAACATACAAGGGTGCTCCAATAAGGCTATCCTCAGATTTCTCAGCAGAAACACTACAAGCCAGAAGGGAATGGCAAAAAATATTCCAAGCAATGAAAAACAAAGGCCTACAACCTAGAATACTATACCCAGCAAAGCTCTCATTCAAAATGGAGGGTGAAAGAACGAGCTTCCAAGACAAAAGAAGGCTAAAAGAATACATCTCCACCAAACCAGAAATGCAAGAGATGCTAAAGGGTCTCATCTAAGAAGATAAAGAAACAGAAAGAGACAGAGAGGAACACGAGCACAAAGGGGGAAAATAACAATGAATAAGTCCTTATCAGTAATAACCTTAAACGTAAATGGATTAAATGCTCCAATTAAAAGACATAGGGTAGCTGAATGGATTACAAAGAATGACCCACATATATGCTGTCTACAAGAGACACACCTTAGAACAAAAGATCTACACAGATTGAAAGTAAAGAGATGGAAAAAAGTATTTCAAGCAAATGGACATGAAAAAAAAGCCAGGGTAGCAATACTTATATCAGACAAAACAGATTTCACAGCAAAGTCCATAAAAAGAGACAAAGAAGGGCATTTCATAATACTTAAGGGAAAAATCCATCAAGAAGATATAACCCTTATAAATATATATGCACTCAACTTAGAAGCACCCAAATATATAAGGAAAATTTTGAAAGACTCCAAGAAAGATATAGACAGCAACACACTCATCGTAGGGGACTTTAACACCCCATTGTCAACAATGGACAGATCTTCAAAGCAAAGAAACACCAAAGATATTGAGGCACTGAACAACACTGTAGATCAAATGCACTTAGTCGATATATATAGAAGTTTTCACTCCAAAGAAGCAAAATATACATACTTCTCAAGTGCACATGGAACATTTTCAAAGATAAACCACATGGTAGGACACAAAACAAACCTCAATAAATTCAAGAAAATTGAAATTATATCAAGCATCTTCTCAGATCACAATGGCTTAAAATTGGAAATCAACCTCAAGGAAAAAAATCAAAAACATTCAAACTCATGGAGAATGAATAACATGCTATTAAATAATGAATGGGTTAACAATGACATCAAGGAAGAAATCAAAAAGTTCCTGGAAACCAATGATAATGAACACAAAACAACCCAAAATTTATGGGATACCGAGAAAGCAGTCCTAAGAGGAAAGTTCATAGCAATACAAGCCTACGTAAAAAAGCTAGAAGAATCTCTAATAAAAAATTTAACGCTACAGCTACAAGAACTAGAGGAAGAACAACAAGCAAAACCCAGATCAAGCAGAAGGAAGGAAATCATCAAGATCGGAGCAGAATTAAATGACATAGAGTCTAAAGTAACAAATCAAAAGATCAACAAAAGTAGGAGCTGGTTCTTTGAAAAGATAAACAAAATTGACAAGTCTTTAACCAGGCTCCTCAAGAAAAAAAGAGAGAGGACCCAAATAAATAAAATCAAAAACAAAAGAGGAGAAATCACGACTGCTACCACAGAAATACAAACAAATGTTAGAAATTATTATGAACAACTGTATGGCAAGAAATTTGACAACCTAGAGGAAATGGACGAATTCCTGGAAAACTATAGTCTTCCCAAACTGAATCAAAATGAAGCAGAAAGTCTCAATAGACCAATAACAGATAGTGAAATTGAAGCAGTAATCAAAACACTCCCAGCACACAAAAGCCCTGGACCGGATGGCTTCACAAGTGAATTCTACAAAACATTTAAGAAAGAAATAACTTCTATCCTCCTCAGACTATTCAAAAAGATACAAGAAGAAGGAAGACTCCCAAACTCGTTCTATGAAGCCAGTATAACCCTAATTCAAAAACCAGGTCAAGACACAACAAAGAAAGAAAACTACAGGCCAATATCGCTGATGAACATAGATGCTAAAATCCTCAACAAAATATTGGCAAACAGGATCCAGCAACACATTAGAAAGATCATACACCACGATCAAGTAGGATTCATCCCAGGGATGCAAGAATGGTTTAATATTCGCAAATCAATAAACGTAATACACCACATAAACAAAATGAAAGACAAAAACCACATGATCATATCAATAGATGTGGAAAAAGCATTTGATAAAGTACGACATCCATTTTTGATGAAAACTCTCAGCAAAATGGGAATAGAGGGAGCATACCTCAACATAATAAAGGCCATATATGAGAAACCTGAAGCCAACATCATACTGAATGGGTAAAAACTGAGAACATTCCCCCTGAGATCAGGAACAAGACAGGGATGTACTCTCTCTCCACTCCTATTCAACATAATCTTGGAAGTTCTAGCCACAGCAATCAGACAAGAAAGAGAAATAAAAGGCATCCAAGTTGGAAAATAGGAAGCAAAACTGTCATTATTTGCAGATGACATGATAGTGTACATAAAAAATCCTTTAGACTCCACAGAAAAACTACTCAACCTAATAAGTGAATTCGGCAAAATAGCAGGATACAAAGTCAATATTAAGAAATCGAAGGCATTTTTATACATTAACAATAAAAACTCAGAGATAGAAACTGAAAGAAAAATCCCATTTACCATAGCAACAAGAAAAATGAAATACCTAGGTATAAACTTAACCAAGGAGGTAAAAGACCTGTACACAGAAAACTACATAACACTGAAGAAAGAAATTAAAGAAGATACAAATAAATGGAAGCGTATACCATGCTCATGGATGGGAAGAATCAACATCATTAAAATGTCCATACTACCCAAAGCAATTTATAGATTCAATGCAATCCCTATTAAAATACCGGCAACATATTTCACAGACCTAGAAAAAATACTTCAAAAATTTATATGGAACCAAAAAAGAGCCCAAATAGCCACAGCAATTTTTAGGAAGAACACAGTAGGAGGAATCACAAAACTTGATATCGAACTATACTACAAGGCCACGGTAATAAAAACAGTCTGGTACTGGCATAAAAACAGACATATAGATCAATGGAACAGAATTGAGAGCCCAGAAATAAACCCAGGTTCATATAGTCAACTAATATTAGACAAAAGGGGAAGGAACATCAAATGGAGTGAAAAGAGCCTTTTCAACAAATGGTGTTGGGAGAACTGGGCAGGGAAGTGCAAAAAATGATACTAGGCCACCAACTCACACCATACACCAGAATAAACTCAAAATGGATCAAAGACTTAAATGTAAGCCGTGATACCATAAAAGTCCTAGAGGAAAAAATAGGCAGGAAAATTTCAGATATCCCACGTAGCAACATTTTCACTGATATATCACCTAAGGCAAGGGAAATAAAGGAAAGAATAAACAAATGGGACTACATCAAACAAAAAGTTTCTGCTCAGCTAAAGAAAACATCGGCAAGATGCAAAGGAAACCAACCATATGGGAAAATATATTCGCCAATGACATCTCAGACAAGGGATTGATCTCCAAAATATATAAAGAACTCATACGACTCAACACCAAGAAGACAGACAATCCAATTAAAAAATGGGCAAAGGAACTGAACAAACACTTCTCCATAAAAGACATACAGAGGGCCCATAGACATATGAAAGTATGCTCAACATCACTAGCCATCAGAGAGATGCAAATAAAAACCACAATGAGATACCAACTCACACCAGTCAGAATGACCATCATCAACAAATCAACAAACAACTTGTGCTGGAGAGGATGCGGAGAAACGGGAACCCTGGTGCATTGCTGGTGGGAATGCAGACTGGTGCAGCCACTATGGAAAACAGTTTGGAATTTCCTCAAAAAACCAAAAACGGAACTGCCTTTTGAACCAGCAATTCCATTGCTAGGATTATATCCGAAAAATCCTGAAACACCAATTCAAAAGAACCTATGAACTCCAATGTTCATAGCAGCACTATTTACAATAGCCAAGTGCTGGAAACTAACTAAATGACCATCTGTAGATGAGTGTATCAAAAAACTGTGGTACATTTACACAATGGAGTTCTATGTAGCAGAAAGAAAGAAGGAACTTCTACCACTTGCAACAACATGGATGGAAATATAGAAAATTATGTTTAGTGAAATAAGCCAGGCAACGAAAGAAAAATACCTTATGCTGTCACCTATTACAGGAAACTAATGAACAACACAAACAAATGAGCAAAATTGAACCAGAGGTATGTAAATAAGAAGTAGACTAACATTAACAAGGGGGGAAGAGAGAGGAAGAGAAGGCGGTAAGAAGGGGAAGGGTCAAGTAAAAAAAAAAAACATGTATGAATGACCCACGGACATGGGCAACTGAGTGGAGACTGAATGTGGGGGAAGTGAGGGGCAGGGTGCAGGGAAGCAAGAGGGGGAAAAAAGTGAGACAACTGTAATGGAAAAAAAAACAAAAAAAAATTTTAGTGAGGGAAAAATGAAAATATCAAGAATGGAAATGCCAGTTCAGTGAATATTAGGACAAAGATTTTCTTTCACGTTGTATATTTTTCTCCCTATTTGATGCCTCCAGAGTTTGGCATTCTAAACAAGTAAGTAATGACATAAGTTTCTTTGCATAGAACTAATAAGACCAGTTGTTAATAGAGGTTCCTTTTTTTTTTTTTTTTGACTAAGTCTTTGACTGGAATGTCAAGCCTAAAGGAGACATACTTGGGCTCAGTGTGTTACCAAAAAGCCCTGAGGAACTGGGAATGACTTTCAAAGGTAATAAAAGCCCGTGAGATAAAAGGCCAGGTACCATGGTTGGTTGTGCGGTCCACAGCACTCTTTCAAGGGAAGGAACGAAGGTTGTTTTCCTGAAAGATGGCTAGAAGGGACCTTAAAGCACAATGGAAAACCAGAAAGACTTGGAAAAGACAGATGTGTACAGGCAAGGATGAATGCCAGATATGTGGCTCAGCTTCTGTGCCCTGAAGAACAGACTGAGGGTCACCCAAATATTCCTTGGGTAAGTTCCAGCAAAGCAGAACTAAAGATCATAAGTGATCATTTGCTGCTCTTTTTATGTTTATGCAAATGAACAGGATAATTTAAAAATGGACTTAATGTAGTCCCTTTAAAGACAAGGAGGGTAACCTTAGGGAGAAAAATCACTATTCAAGGACAATCATAATGATCAGTAGTAGAGTATAAAATAGGGCAACTAACCTTCTGAAAAGTTTCTTCTCAATTGAAATATGGTTTCACTTGAAAATTAAACCATGTCTGTGATATCATCAAAGATATTCAAGTTGCAGGCAAGTAGAATGTCAAGTGCCTTGCAACTGGATGTCTTCCCAATAAGACAGTCTTACAGATTTAGAGACTTGTTTGTGGGTGATGTTACATAAATTAACATGTGTTTTCTGTTTTCAAAGGACATAAGCCTATGATCTCATTACCTGAGTGATTGTCTCTATGCATAAGCCTCACTTAATCCTCTCTGCAGTGCTGCCTCCTGAGACTCAACGGTTTGGCTGAACTAAATGGCTGGGTTGGTGAGGAATGGGGTTGTCTGTGGGCTTCACTTTAAAACTGGTTTATCTTTTCTATCCTAATGGCTTGGACAGAAAAGGCCCAGAGGTCTGAGAGGGGGCAAACCTAAACTATTTCCCTCAGCCCAAACTAAGTATAATGGGCAAAAGGGTTTTGGATAGGTGAGATGTGCCTAGCACACCTTCCTCCAAAGAATCCCTTTTCTTCTTTTTTTTTTTTTCTATCTCTTAATAGGAACATTGAAAAATTAATCCCTGCCTTTTGTCATCTAGTGGTTATGGATCGAATGATATTTTTTAACCCTTTTCGGCAAATCTGTAGCCCCCAGAACACAAAAAGGATGCCAGCCTGTTAAACCAAGCACGCCATTGACCGGAGACAGCCAACTGACCTGGAGCCTGCATGATCCTTTCCCATGTGGGAAGGCCACCTCCCCTCCACAGCCCCTCTATTATTAGGGTTTTCTGGACCCAAGGGAAGGTAGGACGATGACCATGTCCAGCTTGAAGTAGCTAGAGGAGCTTGAGACCTTCGCCCATTGTCCTTTACAAGATTACAAAGGGTCTTAATATTTGAAAGGTGGGGGAAAGTTATTTTTTACGAACCATGGGTATGGACTTGGGGGGGGTTGCTGGGGAAGGGGGAAGCTGGGTGGAGGGGAGCAAAGGGGAGAAAATTGGAACTGTTGTAACAATATAATCAATAAAAAACATTAAAAAAATTAAAAAAAGAGGCTCTCAGTTGTGTCATTTAAAAATATATTGTAGGAGTTTATTTTTAGATATAGGGAAGGGAGAGAGAAAGAGAGGGGGGAAACAGCAATGTGTTTTTGCCTCTTGCACAACCCCAACTGGGGACCTGACCTATATCCCAGACATGTTTCCTGACTGGGATTCAAACCAGTGACTCTTGGGTTCATAAGCCAGCACTCAATCCACTGAGCAACACCAGCCAGGGCAGTTATGTCATTTTAAAGTAACATAAAACTGCTTGTACTAAAGAAGGAAATATTAATTTTTTAAATTTTATTTTTCAGTTTTTCAATTACAGTTGTCCCATTTTTCCCCCATTGCTTCCCCCGACCCAGACCACCGCTTCTCCCGAAACCACGTCCCTCCCCGTTGTCCATGTCCATGAGTCATTTTTACATGTTCCTTGACTAAACCCTTCCCTAATTTATCCCCTTCTCTCCCTCCTCCCGCCACCATTGACTGCCATTCTGCTCCTTGTCCTATTTACTTCGTTTGTTTATGTTGTTCTTTAGTTTCCTGTATTAGGTGATATCATATAGTATTTTTCTTTCTTTGCCTGGTGTTGTAGTACTTTGTGGTCGAGGGCACGCAAGTCATTCCAGCAGAAAGAATGGGATGGACAGAGGGCTGCGGCATGCTCAGGCAGGTCAGCACTGAGTAGAGCAAGCACCTTCTTTTATTGAAATCTGAGGGTGACAATACACATCCTATCGCTTAAGGAGAAAACAGTATACCTGGGTTCAAACATTAACTACTTAGGTACAAAACAGAAATGTAAGTCCTTAAGGCTAAGTTCCAAACAAGATGATAGGACAAGGGAATAATGGAGTACTCAGCAAAGTTTCTTTGTCCTCAAGATACCATAGCTCAGTGGCCTGAAACAGCTTGTAGCTACCATGCAGCTGCTGTCATTAGCAAGTCCAGCTTGCTTAACTGAGTCACAGGACACCTGGACAGAAGGACATAAAGCCCCTACCCAGAGACTTGATTTCCACCAACAGCCTGGTTTATTTCACTACGCATAATTCTCTCTAGTTCCATCCATGTTGTCACAAATGGCAGGAGTTCCTTCTTTCTATCTGCTGCATAGTATTCAATTGTGTAAATGTACCACTGTTTTTTGATCCACTCATTTACAAATGGGCACTTAGGCTGTGTGCAGTACTTAGCTATTATAAACCCTGCTTCTATGAACATAGGGGTCCATAAGTTCTTTTAAATTAGTGTTTTAGGATTTTTCAGGTATAATCCTAGAAGTGGAATCCCTGGTTCAAAAGACAATTCCATTTTGAGTTTTTTGAGGTAATTCCGTACTGTTTTCCATAGTGGCTGCACCAGTCTGCATTCCCACCAACAGTGCAGTAGGGTTCCCGTTATTCCACATCCTCACAAGCACTTGTTGTTTGTGGATTTGTTCAGGAAGGCCATTCTGACAGGTGCAAAATGGCATCTCATTGTGGTCTTTATTGGCATCTCTCTAATGGCTAGTGATGTTGAGCATTTTTTCGTTTGTCTATGGACATTCTCTATGTCCTCTTCAGAGAAGTGTTTGTTCAGGTGCTATGCCCATTTTTTAACTGGAGTGTCTGATTTTTGGATGTTGAGTTGTATAAGTTCTTTGTATATATTGGAGATCAGTCCCCTGTCTGAGATAACATTGGCAAATATGTTTCCCATATGGTTGTTTCCCTTTTCATCTTGCTGATGTTTTCTTTTGCTCAGCAGAAACTCTTTAGTTTAAGGTAGTCCCATTTATTTATTTTTTTCTTTATTTCTCTTGCCTGAGGACATGTATCCATGAAAATATTGTTACGTGGAATATCTGAAATTTTCCTGCTCATGTTTTCCTCTAGGACTTTTATGGTGTCACGGCTTACATTTAAGTCTTTGACCCATCTTGAGTTTATTCTCTTGTGTGGTGTAAGTTGGTGGTCTAGTTTGATTTTTTTGCATGACCCTGTCCAGTTCTCACAGCACTATTTGTTAAAGAGGCTTTTCTCACTCCAATTTATGTTCCTTCCTCCTTTATCAAATATTACTTGACCGTATGTTCCTGGATTTATTTATGGGCTCTCTATTCTGTTCCACTGATCTATATGTCTGTTCTTATGCAAGTACCAGACTGTTTTGATCACAGTGGATTTGTAGTATTGTTTGATGCCTGGTATTGTGCTTCCTCCTGCTGTGTTCTTCCATCTCAAGATTGCTTTGGCTATTCAGGGTGTTTTTTGGTTCCACATGAATTTTTGGAGTATTTGCTCTAGGGCTGTGAAATATGTCATTGGTATTTTAACAGGGATTGCATTGAATCTGTAATTTGGTTTGGGTAGTATGGCCATTTTGATGATGTTGATTTTTTCCATACAAGAACATGATATTTGCTTCCATTTATTTGTATATTCCTTAATTTCTTTCTTCAATGTTATGTAATTTTCAGAGCATAGGTCTTTTATCTATTTGGTTAAGTTTATTCTTAGGTACTTTATTTTTCTTGTTGCTATAGTAAATGGTATTTTCTTTTTCCTCTCTGTCTCTGATATTTTATTGTTGGTGTACAGAAATGCCTTAGATTTCTGTATATTTATTTTGTACCCTGCTATTTTGCCAAATCCACTTATTATATCAATTAGTCTTTTAGTGGAGTTCATAGGGTTTTCTAGGTATACTATCATGTCATCTGCATATAATGATAGTTTTATTTCTTTCTCTATTTGGGTGACATATTTTTTTCTCTGACTCCTGTGGATAGAACTTCCAACACTATGTTGAATAGGAGTGGAGAGAGTGGGCAGCCTTGTCTTGTTCCTGATTTCAGGGGGAATGCTTTCAGTTTTTCTCCATTGAGTATGGTGTTGGCTTCAGATTTCTCATATATGGCCTTAATTATGTTAAGGTATGCTCCCTCTATTCCCATTTTGCTGAGTATTTACATCATAAATGAGTATTGTACTTTATCAAATGCTTTTTCTGCATCTATTGATATAAACATGTGATTTTTTTCTTTCGTTTTGTTTAGGTGATGGATTATATTTATTAATTTGCAAATATTTAACCATCCTTGCATCCCTGGGATGAATCTCAATTGATCGTGATGTATGATCTTTTTGATGTATTGCTGGATACTGTCTGCCAATATTTTATTGAGAATATTAGCATCTATGTTCGTCATTCATATTGGCCTGTAGTTTTCTTTCTTTGCTGTGTCCAGACCTGGTTTTGTAATTAGGATAATACTGGTTTCATAGAAAGAGCTTGAAATTTTTCCCTCTTCTTGGATTTTTTGGAATAGTTTGAGGAGGGAAGGAGTTAGTTCTTCCCTAAATGTTTTGTAAAATTTGCCTGTGAAGTCATCCGGTCCAGGGTTTTTGTGTGCCAGGAGATTTTTGATTACTGTTTCAATTTCCTTCTTTATTATTGGTCTGTTGAGACTTTCTCCTTCTTCTTGATTAACATTTAGAGGGTTACATGTTTCTAGATATTTGTACATTTCTTCTACGTTGTCAAATTTCTTGCCATACAGTTGTTTCTAGTAATTTCTTACAATCGCTTGTATTTCTGAGGTATCAGTCGTGATTTCTCCTCTTTCATTTCTGAAATTGTTTATTTGGGTCTACGCTCTTTTTTTCTTGATGAGTCTGGCTAAAGGCTTGTTGATTTTGTTTATTTTTTTCAAAGAACCAGCTTCTAGTTTTGTTGATCTTTTGAATTGTTTGTTTGATCTCTATGTCATTTAATTTTGCTCTGATTTTTATGATTTCCTTCGTTTTTGTTGCCCTAGGATGTGTTTATTGTTGTTGTTCTAGTTCTTGTAACTTAGGGTTAGATTTTTTATTTGAGATTCTTCTATCCTTTTCATATATGCCTGTATTGCTATGAACTTCCCTCTTAGGACTGCTTCTGCAGTGTCACATAGGTTTTTGGCTGTGTGTGTTCATTATCATAAGTTTTCAGAAATTTCTTGATTTCTTCTTTAATGTCGTTGTTAACCCATTCATTATTTAATAGCATGTTATTGATTCTCCATGAGTTTTGGTGTCTTTGATTTTTTTCTCTGAGGTTCATTTTTAGTTTCAAGGCATTGTGGTTTGAAAAGGTGCTTGATATAATTTCAATTTTCTTGAATTTGTTGAGGCTTGTTTTGTGTCCTATCATGTGGTCTGTTTTTGTTACTGTCCCATGTGCATTTGAAAAGAATGTGAATTTTGCTTGTTTGGGGTGATAAGTTCTACATATATCATTTAAGTCCATGTGGTTTATTGTGTTGTTCATTGCCTGTATATCTTCGGTGTTTCTTTGACTCGAAGGTCTGTCTATTGTTGATAATGGAGAGTTAAAGTCTCCTACTATGAGTGTATTGCTGTTAATATCCTTTTTTGTGGTCTTCTAGTATTTTCTATATGTTTTTGGGTGCTCCTATGTTGGGTGCATATACCTTTATCAGTGTTATATTTTCTTGATGGATTGCTTCCTTAAGTATTATGAAATGTCTTTCTTTATCTCTTTTTATCGCCCTTGCTTTGAAATTCGTTTTGTTTGGTATAAGTACTGCTACCGCAGGTTTTTTTTTCATGTCTGTTTGCTTGGTATATTTTTTATAATCCTTTACTTTCAGTCTGTGTTAATCCTTTGTTTTGAGATGTGTTTCTTGTAGAGAGCAAATGTGTGGGTCCTGTGTTTTTTTTTTTTTTTTTTCTTTTAAAATGTATTTTATTTTATTTTATTTTTTTTTATTTTGGTTTTTCAATTACAGTTGTCCCCTTTTCCCCTAATTTCTCTCCCCCACCCAACCCACTCTCTCTCCCGCAATCATATCCCTCCCCGTTGTCCATGTCCATGAGTCTTCTATACTGGTTCTTTGACTAATCCCTTCCCTTACTTATCCCCCTTCTCTCCCTCTCCCCTCCCCCCTATTGACTGCTATTCTGCTCTTTGTTCTATTTAGTTCCTTTGTTTGTGTTGTTCTTTAGTTTCCTGTATTAGCTGATATCATATGGTATTTTTCTTTCTTTGCCTGGCTTATTTCACTAAGCATAATTCTCTCTAGTTCCATCCATGTTGTTGCAAATGGCAGGAGTTCCTTCTTTCCTTCTGCTGCATAGTATTCCATTGGGTAAATGTAGCACAGTTTTTTGATCCACTCATCTACAGATGGGCACTTAGGTTGTTTCCAGCACTTAGCTATTGTAAACAGTGCTGCAATGAACATAAGAGTGCATAAGTTCTTTTGAATTGGTGTTTCAAGATTCTTCGGGTATAATCCTAGTAGTGGAGTCGCTGGTTCAAAAGGCAGTTCCATTTTTAATCTTTTGAGGTAATTCCATACTGTTCTCCAAGTGCCTGCACCAGTCTGCATTCCCACCAAGAGTGCAGTAGGGTTCCCGTTTCTCCACATCCTCGCCAGCACTTGTTGCTTGTTGATTTGTTGATGATGGCCATTCTGACTGGTGTAAAATGGTATCTCATTGTGGTTTTTATTTGTATCTCCCTGATGGCTAATGATGTTGAGCATTTTTTCATGTGTCTATGGACCTTCTGTATGTCCTCTTCGGAGAAGTGTTTGTTCAGGTCCCTTGCCCATTTTTTAATTGGGTTGTTTGTTTTCTTGATGTTTAGTCGTATCAGCTCTTCATATATTTTGGAAATCAGTCCCCTGTCTGTGATGTCATTGGTAAATATGTTTTCCCATATGGTTGGTTTCCTCTTCATCTTGCTGATTATTTTCTTTTGCTGAGCAGAAACTCTTCAGTTTGATGTAATCCCATTTATTTATTTTTTCCTTTATTTCTCTTGCTTTAGGAGATGTATCCGTGAAGAGATTGTTACGTGAGATATCTGATATTTTCTTGCCTATGTTTTCCTCTAGGACTTTTATGGTGTCACGGCTTACATTTAAGTCTTTGATCCATCTTGAGTTTATTCTTGTGTGTGGTGTAAGTTGGTGGTCTAGTTTCATTTTTTTGCAGGTCCCTATCCAGTTCTCCCAGCACCATTTGTTAAAGAGGCTCTTCTCACTCCATTTTATGTTCCTTCCTCCTTTATCAAAGATTAGTTGACCATGGAGGCCTGCGTGTATTTCTGGACTCTCTATTCTGTTCCACTGATCTATATGTCTGTTCTTATGCCAGTACCATACTGTTTTGATTACAGTGGCTTTGTAGTATTGTTTGATATCTGGTGTTGTGATTCCTCCTGCTGTGTTCTTCTGTCTCAAGATTGCTTTTGCTATTCGGGGTCTTTTTTGGTTCCATATGAATTTATGGAGTATTTGTTCTAGGTCTGTGAAATATGTCATTGGTATTTTAATAGGAATTGCATTGAATCTGTAAATTGCTTTGGGTAGTATGGCCATTTTGATGATGTTGATTCTTCCCATCCAAGAACATGGTATTTGCTTCCATTTATTTGTTTCTTCCTTAATTTCTTTCTTCAATGTTATGTAATTTTCAGAATACAGGTCTTTTATCTCTTTGGTTAAGTTTACTCCTAGGTACTTTATTTTTCTTGTTGCTATAGTAAATGGTATTTTCTTTTTTGTCTCTGTCTCTGCTATTTTATTGTTGGTGTACAGAAATGCCTTAGATTTCTGTATATTTATTTTGTACCCTGCGATTTTGCCAAATTCACTTATTATATTGAGTAGTCTTTTAGTGGAGTTTATAGGATTTTCTAGGTATACTATCATGTCATCTGCATATAATGAAAGTTTTACTTCCTCTTTCCCAATTTTGATGCCTTTTATTTCTTTTTCTTCTCTGATTGCTGTGGCTAGGACTTCCAACACCATGTTGAAAAGGAGGGTCCTGTGTTCTTATCCATTCCGTTACCCTATGTCTTTTAATTGGAACATTTAATCCATTTATATTTACAGTTATTATTGATATGTTTTTATTCATTTCCCTTTGTAACCATGTTCCTCTCCCTATCTCTTTTTTTTTTTTCTTTTTTTCTTAAATTATTCCCTTTAGCATCTCTTGCAATGTTGGTTTGGTGGAGATGTATTCTTTTAGTCTTTCTTTGTCTGGGAAACTCCTTATTTAACCTTTCCTTTTGAAAGAGAGCCTTTCTGCGTAGAGTATTCTTGGTGTAGGCCTTTGTTTTTCATTGCTTGAAATATTTTTGCCATATCCTTCTGGCTTGTAGTGTTTCTGTTGAGAAATCAGCTGATAGCCTTATCGGAGCTCCCTTGTATGTCATTTTCTGTTTTTCTCTTCCTGCTTTTTGGATTCTCGCTTTGACTTTCAATGTTGCCATTTTAACTATGATGTGCCTTCGAGTGGGTATTTGGGGTTTCTGTTTCTTTCGGACTCTTTGTAGTTTTTGAACTTGCATAACTTTCTCTCATCAGACTGGGAAAACTTTCTGTCAATACTTCTCCTATCAGCTTTTTTTTTTTTAATTTTATTTTTTGGTTATTCAATTACAGTTGTCCCATTTTTCCCCATTGCTCCCCACTCCAAGACCATCCCTTCTCCCACAATTATATCCCTCCCCGTTGTCCATGTCCATGATTCATTCATTTACATTCCTTGACAAGGCCTTTCCCTTACTTATCCCCCTTCTCTCCCTCCCCCTCCCCCCTACTGACTACTATTATAGTCTTTGCCTATTTAGTTCATTTGTTTGTGTTGCTCTTTAGTTTCCTGTATTGGGTGATATCATATGGTATTTTGCTTTCTTTGCCTGGCTTATTTCACTAAGCATAATTCTCCCTATTTCCATCCATGTTGTCGCAAATGGCAGGAGTTCCTTCTTTCTTTCTGCTACATAGTATTCCATTGTGTAGATGTACCACAGTTTTTTGATCCACTCATCTACAGATGGGCACTTAGGCTGTTTCCAGCACTTAGCTATTGTAAACAGGGCTGCTATGAACATAGGGCTTCTTAAGTGTTTTTGAATTAGGGTTTTAGGATTTTTCGGGTATAATCCTAGCAGTGGAATCACTGGTTAAAATGGCAGTTCCACTTTTAGTTTTTTGAGGTAATTCCATACTGTTTTCCATAGTGGCTGCACCAGTCTGCATTCCCATCAACAGTGCAGTAGGGTTCCTGTTTCTCCACATCCTCGCCAGCATTTGTTGTTTGTTGATTTGTTGATGATGGCCATTCTGACAGGTGTAAGGTGGTATCTCATTGTGGTTTTTACTTGCATCTCTCTGATGGCCAATGATGTTGAGCGTTTTTTCATATACCTATGGACCTTCTGTATGTCCTCTTCGGAGAAGTGTTTGTTCAGGTCCTTTGCCCATTTTTTAATTGGGTTGTTTGTTTTCTTGATATTGAGTCGTATAAGCTCTTTATAAATTTTGGAGATCAGTCCCCTGTCTGTGATATCATTGGCAAATATGTTTTCCCAAAATGTTGGTTTCCTTTTAATCTTGCTGATATTTTCTTTTGATGAACAGAAATGCTTTAGTTTGATGTAGTCACGTTTGTTTATTTTTCCCTTTATTTCTCTTGCCTTGGGAGATGTATCCATGAAGATATTGTTACGTGTGATATCTGAAATTTTCCTGCCTTTGTTTTCCTCTACTATTTTTATGGTATCACGGCTTATATTAAAGCCTTTAATCCAATCTAGTTTATTCTCGTGTGTGGTGTAGGTTGGTGGTCTAGTTTAACTTTTCTTGCACGTCCCTGTCGAGTTCTCCCAGCACCATTCGTTAAAGAGGCTCTTCTCATTCCATTTTATGTTCCTTGCTCCTTTATCAAAGATTAGTTGACCATAGAGGCCTGGGTTTATTTCTGGGCTTTCAATTCTGTTCCACTGATCTATATGTCTGTTCTTATGCCAGTACCAGACTGTTTTGAACACAGTGGCTTTGTAGTATTGTTTGATGTCTAGCATCGTGATTCCTCCTGCTGTGTTCTTCTGTTTCAAGATTGCTTTTGCTATTCAGGGTCTTTTTTGGTTCCAAATGAATTTTTGGAGGATTTGTTCTAGGTAAGTGAAATATGTCATTGGTGTTTTAATAGGGATTGCATTGAATTTGTAAATTGCTTTGGGTAGTATGGCCATTTTGATGATGTTGTTTCTTCCCATTCAAGAACATGGTATTTGCCTCCATTTATTTGTATCTTCCTTAATTTCTTTCTTCAATGTTGCATAATTTTCAGTGTACAGGTCTTTTATCTCTTTGCTTAAGTTTATTCCTAGGTACTTTATTTTTTCTTGTTGCTATAGTAAATGGTATTTTCTGTTTTGCTTCTGTCTCTGATATTTTATTGTTGGTGTACAGAAATGCCTTAGATTTCTGTATATTTGTTTTGTACCCTGCTATTTTGCCAGATTCACTTATTATATCAAGTAGTCTTTTAGTGGAGTTAATACGGTTTTCTAGGTATACTGTCATGTCATCTGCAAATAGTGATAGTTTTACTTCTTCTTTCTCAATTTGGATGCCTTTTAATTCTTTGTCTTGTCTGATTGCTGTGGCTAGGACTTCCAACACTACGTTGAATAGATGTGGGGAGAGTGGACAGCCTTGTCTAGTTCCTGATTTCAGGGGGAATGCTTTCAGTTTTTGTCCATTGAGTATGATGTTGGCTTCAGGCTTCTCATATATAGCCTTAATGATATAAAGGTATGCTCCCTCTATTCCCATTTTGCTGAGTGTTTATATCATAAATGGTGTTGTACTTTATCAAATGCTTTTTCTGCTTCTATAGATATGATATGTGATTTTTGTCTTTCATTTTGTTTAGGTGATGTATTATATTGATTGATTTGCGAATATTAAACCATCCTTGCATCCCTGGGATGAATCCCACTTGATCATGGTGTATGATCTTTTTAATGTATTGTTGGATCCTGTTTGCCAAAACTTTATTGAGGACTTTAGCATCTATATTCATCAGTGATATTTGCCTGTAGTTTTCTTTCTTTTGTGTGTCTTCACGTGGTTTTGGGATTAGGGTAATAGTTGCTTCATAGAAAGAGTTTGGAATTTTCCCCTCTTCTTGGATTTTTTGGAAAAGTTTCAGGAGGGTAGGAGTTACTTCTTCCCTAAATGTTTTGTAAAATTCGCCTGTGAAGCCATTCGGTCCAGGGCTTTTGTGTGCAGGGAGATTTTGGATTACTGTTTCAATTTCCTTCTTTGTTATTGGTCTGTTGAGACTTTCTACTTCTTCTTGATTCAGTTTGGGAAGGTTATATGTTTCTAGAAATCTGTCCATTTCTACTAGGTTGTCAAATTTCTTGCCATATAGTTGTTTGTGGTAATTTCTTTTAATTGTTTGTATTTCTGAGGTATCAGTCGTGATTTCTCCTCTTTCGTTTCTGATTTTGTTTATTTGGGTCTACGCTCTTTTTTTCTTGATTGGACTCACAAGAAGCTTGTCGATTTTGTTTATCTTTTCAAGGAACCAGCTCCTACTTTTGTTGATTTTTGGATTGTTCGTTTAGTTTCTATGTCGTTTAATTCTGCTTTGATCTTGATGATTTTCTTTCTTGTTTTTGCCCTAGGCTTTGTTCGTTGTTGCTGTTCTTGTTCTTGTAGCTTTATGGTTAGGTTTTTTATTTGAGATTCTTCTAGCCTTTTCAGATATGCCTGTATTGCTATGAACTTCCCTCTGAGTACTGCTTTTGTTGTGTCCCATAGGTTTTGGGCTGTTGTGTGTTCATTGTCATAAATTTCTAGAAATTTCTTGATTTCCTCTTTGATGTCATTGTTAACACGTTCATTATTTAAAAGCGTGTTATTCATTCTCCATGAATTTGGGTGTCTTTAATTTTTTTCCCTGAGGTTGATTTTTAGTTTCAAGGCATTGTGGTCTGAAAAGATGCTTGATATGATTTTAATTTTCTTGAACTTGTTGAGGCTTGTTTTGTATCCTATTATGTGGTCTATCTTTGAAAATTTCCCATGTGCCTTTGAAAAGAATGTATATTTTGCTTCTTTGGGGTGAAAAGTTCTATATATATCAGTTAAGTCCATGTGGTTTAGTGTGTTGTTCAATGCCTGTATATCCTTGGTGTTTCTTTGCTTGGATGATCTGTCTATTGTTGATAATGGAGTGTTGAAGTCCCTCACCATGAGTGTTTTGTTTTTAATATCCTTCTTGCGGTCTTCTAGTATTTGCTTTATGTATTTGGGTGCTCCTATGTTGGGTGCATATATGTTTATCAGTGTTATATCTTCTTGATGGATTGTTCCTTTAAGTATTATGAAATGTCCTTCTTTGTCTCTTCTTATTGCCGTTGTTTTGAATTCCATTTTGTCTGATATGAGGACTGCTACCCCAGCTTTTTTTTCAGGTCCATTTGCTTGAAATATTTTTTTATATCCCTTTACTTTCAGTCTGTGTAAATCTTTTGTTTTGATGTGTGTTTCTTGTAGACAGCAAATATGTGGGTCCTGTTTTCTTATCCATTCCGTTACCCTATGTCTTTTAATGGGAGCATTTAATCCATTTACATTTAACGTTATTATTGACATGTATTCATTCATTTCCTTTTTGTATCTCTGTTCTTCTACTCTTTTTTTGTTTTTTTCTCTTCCTTTTTCTTAGAATATTCCCTTTAGCATCTCTTGCAATGCTGGTTTGGTGGAGATGTATTCTTTTAGTCTTCCTTTGTCTGAGAAACTCCTTATTTCACCTTCTATTTTGAATGAGAGCCTTGCTGGGTAGAGTATTCTTGGTTTTGGGCCTTTGTTTTTCATTGCTTGAAATATTTTTCACCATACCCTTCTGGCTTGTAATGTTTCTGTTGAGAAATCGGTCGATAGCCTTATTGGAGCTGCCTTGTAAGTTATTTGCTGCATTTCTCTTCCTGATTTTTGGATTCTCTCTTTGTCTTGGAATGTTGCCATTTTAACTATGATGTGCCTTGGAGTGCGTTTTTGGGGGTTCCTCTTTATTGGAACTCTCAGTGCTTCTTGGACTTGCATAACTTTTTCTCTCATCAGGTTTGGAAAATTTTCTCACTATTTTTCCTATCAGTTTTTCAATTCCATGCTCCTTTTCTTCTCCCTCTCTTATTCCTGTGATACTGATATTATTTTTTTAAAGCTATCCTGTAATTTCCTTACATCTTGTTCATATTTTTTCAATCTTTTTTCATTTTGCTGTATCATTTGAGAATTATTACCTACATTATCCTCTAACTCACTAATCCGATCCTCTGCTTCGTTTAGTCTGCTTTTGACTGATTCTACTGTGTTTTTCAGTTCAGAGATTGCATTCTTCATTTTTTCCCTGTTCATGTTGATAGTTTCTATGTCTTTTTTTACACTGGTATAGTTCTCTGAAAGTTCCCTGTAATTTCCGTGGAGCTGCTGGTAACTTCCTTGGAAGTTGTCATAGTTGTTTTTGAGGTTTTTGAGCATATTGAGCTTCTTCACCACCATAGTTTTGAATTCCATGTCTGACATTTGGGCTATGTGTATTCCATCTACCTCTCTTTCTGGGGATTCCTCTTTTCTTTTCATTGAGAGGTTGTTTCTGCGTCTTACAATGTTAGATTCTTCTTGCTTAGTTTTGTTACTTGGATTTGTCTGCTTTGTCTTCCCACCTTTGTGGTATGAGATTTTTTATGGTATATCTGGGGGTTTCAGTGGCACAGTCTCTTTGATCTCCTGAGCCTGATGTTCTTGGGGTGCCTTTTAGAACGTTTGTTTATGCTGTCTGGTTATATTTCAGATTTTTTTGTTAGGATATCCCTTCTGGCTTGTTGATTGAGAGGCACTCTATCCACTTTATCTCGAATTCTTTTGTGGAGATGTGCATTTTAGCCTTGGTGTGTCGCCTTCTTTTTCTGCGTCCACAGCTTGTCTAGTGTGGTGGTTCAGAGGTTCTTGTTTCTTGCAGGAATGGTGTGCGCCCGCGGTTGCCGCAATGGTTCGCACCCGCGGTTGCTGGCCCGGCACGCTCCCTTGCTGCCCGCTGGAGCCAGTTGAGGTGTCCTTGCGCAAGGGCCCCTGCACGGGCGGGGCGGCCGAGAGCTTGCCCCGCGATTGGCATCTATTGTTGCTGGACAGAAGTGGTTCCGCGTTCGCGTGGATGTTTTCCTGCGCGCGTCCCTGCACGCACGTGAGCGGGCCCGAGAACTTGCCCTGCGATTGGTTCCTATTGTCCCCGGGCTGAGGGGTTTTCACGCTCGAGTGCCCGTGCCCTTAGTCCTGCTGAGCTGACCTCCAGGAGTTGGTCTCTCGCCTCTTAGGGCGGGGCCGCGGACATTTGCGCTCAGTGGTAGTGAGCGTCTGTGAGTTGCTGCTGCCAACTGTTTTGGTGCCGTAGGCGACTGCCTTCCCTCAGCCGTCTGGGGCAGCAAGAACAGAGCCTTAGCTAGTGGTCTGTTTTCCAGCCTGGGGCCCGGCACCCACGGGAGCTTTCTAGTGGTATCTGCGCAGGGTCATCTGCGTGTTCAGTGGGCCCTCCTTGTGCCCATTGGCACACTGATCTTATGTCCATTGGGGAGTGTCTGAGGGACGCGTGGACTCACGACCCCTTGAACCTGGGCCAGTGAGTAAGAACACTTCCCTAAACAAGCCCCTGCAACCCAAGGGTAGGGTTGGGGAGTGGATGAGCGTACCAGTGCACCTGCACTCCTCAAGAATGGCTTACCACCCCCAAACTTTCCTCCCCTCTCCACCGTCCATAGGAGAAAAATATAACGGAGAATTATGTTCTCACTTTTCTGGCAACACGCTGTCTCCTGTCCTTAAGTGCCAATGTCACTTGGTTGAGTCCCGTCTCTGCCAGCGAGCAGAGATCCGCTCTCCTCCTGACTCCTCTCTCGGGTAGTCTGTGGTTGCCAAAAAGCCTTTGTGTCCTTCCAGCCGCAGCTCGGGCAGCCCCCCCCAGTCAGGAATCCCGTTTTGTCCCCTTTTCCTCCGCTATCCTCACTAAACAGGTTGTTCCCAGATGGATTTTCTCTAATCCAGCAGTGCCTTGGCTTGACTCCTGCCAGTTTCCAGCTGCTCACTGAAATGTTCTGTCTGCAATTATCCCAAACTTCAGACGGGTCTCGGGAGCCTGAAACCGCAGCCTCTCCTGACTCCTCCGCCATCTTCCCCTCTCTCCTCCTATCAGCTTTTTTATTCCGTGTTTTTTTTCTTCTCCCTCTCTTATTCCGATGAAGCTGATATTATTTCTTCTCATGCTGTCCTCTGATTCCCTTACATCTTGTTCATATTTTTTCAGCCTTTTTTCATTTTGTTGTATTGTCTGGGAATTTTTTTCTACATTGTCCTCTAACTAACTGATCCTATCCTCTACTCTGTTTAGCCTGCTTTTAATTGATTCTACTATGTTTTTCAGTTCACAGATTGTATTCTTCACTTTTTCTTGGTTCTTGTTAATAGTTTCTATGTCCTTTTTTATGCTTGTGTAGTTCTCTGCAAGTTCCCTGTAATTTTTTTGGAGCTGTTGGTAACTTTCTTGGAGGTTGTCGAGTACAGTGAGCTTTTTCCCCGCCATTGTTTTGAATTCCATGTCTGACATTTGGGCTATGTCTATTCCATCTACCTCTCTTTCTGGAGGTTCCTCTTTTCTTTTCATTGAGAGGTTATTTCTGCATCTTCCCATGTTGAGTTCTTCTTGTCGGTTTTCGTTTTTTGGATTTGTCTGCTTTGACTTCCCACCTTTGTGGTATGAGATTTTTTTATAGGAGATCTGGGGGTTTCAGTGGTCTAATCTCTTTGATCTCCTAAGCCTGATGTTCTTGGGATACCCTTTATGTCATTTGTTTATGCTGTCGACTTATATTTCAGATGCTTTTTGGAGGGATCTTCCCTCTGGCCAGTTGATTGAGAGTCACTGTCCACTTTGTCTTGAGTTATTTTGTGGAGATGTTGTTAAAAACATAAACACACATCCCAGGCAGGAAACCCACACCCTCAAAAATATCCCCCACCCTCTATTCCCATATCATCAGCCAATGAGCAAGTATTAATATAAATGTAAACAGATTAGGGCATTTATACTATAGGAAAAATAGATAAGAGTTGTTTTTAAAGAGAAAAAATATGATTTTTGAGAGAGGGGATGATAGATTAATAATAGTAGCAAGTAGTGTTGAGACTATGCAAGAGAGTAACTAATATTTACATTGTACGTTAATAAAAGAAAAAGAGGGAAGAATGCAGAGTATAATAAGAAAGTGGAATTTGTGTAGTATTAGATTTATATAGTAGTTATATTCTATTTATTTAGTGTGAAAGGGAGGCTAAACTAGACAGAGAAACCAATAAACCAAAATTAAGGAAGAATGATGAGAAGTAGAGATGGTATGAAACAAATTAAAGAGATGTATTTAGGAAAGTAAAATAATTAAAAATAAACAAATAAAAATAAAAATTAAGAAATTTAAAAAGTTAATATCATATAACATACAAAGAAAAAACTAAAACAGAAATTAAAATTAAAAAATATATTAAAGGAAAATTTTTACACAGTTCAGTCTTTGTGTGTCATCTTCTTCTTCTGGATCCACAGCTGGTCTATTGAGGCAGGCCAAAGGTTCCTGTTCCTTCCAGCAGTGGAGTGTGCCCACAGTGGCTGGCATTTCTTTGGCGCCTTTTGGAGCCAGTTGGGGTGCTTGTGGCCTTCACGCTAGCCTCAGGCCTGCCGAGCTGCGCCCTGGGAGTTGGTCTCTTGCCCCTTGGGGCAGGGCGCCAAACACTTGTGCACAGTGGAAGTGAGCATCTATGAGTCGTCTCTGCCTGCTGTTTCCAAGCCGAAGCTGCCCGCAGTTCCTGCACCCACCTGGGCGGGCAGGAGCAGAGCCTGAGCAAGTGGTCTGTGCTCCAGCCTTGCGCCCACTGGAGCTGGCCAGGGATGTCTGCGCATGGTATTCTGCGTGCCCAGCGGGTCCTCACTGTGCCCGTTGGTCCATTGATCTTATGTCTGTTTGGGTGTGTTCGAGGGGCACCTGGACGCGCTGCCCCCTGCACCAGGGCCAGTGAATGAGGGCACTTCCCTATGAGCGCCTGCGCAACCCAAGGGGAGGGTTGGGGAGTGAGAAAGAGCACTTTTTCCCCTGCTCTCCTCAAGAATGTCCTATCACCCCCAAAATTTCCTTCCCTCTCCGCAGTTTACAAGAGAAAAATATAAAGGAAAATTATGGTCTCAAATGTACAGCAGTACACTGTTTCTTGTCTTTTAGCACCAATGCCACCTGGTTGAGTCCTGTCTCTACCAGCAGGTAGAGATCTGCTATCCTCCCGATTTCTCGCTGGGGAAGCTTGTGGTCACCAAAAAGCCTTTGTGTACTTCCCGTTGCAGCTCGGGTAGCCACCCCAGTCAGTAATCCCTTTTTATCCCTTTTTTCTCCGTTATCCTCACCAAACAGGTTGTTCCCAGATAGTTTTTCTCTATTCGAGCAGTGCCAAGGCTCATTTCCTGCCAGTGTCCAGCTGCTCACTGAGATGTTCTGTCTGCAATTAGTCCGAACTAATGATGGGTCTCGAGAGCCAGAAAGCGCGGCATCCCCTCACTCCTCCGCCATCTTCCTCTCAGTAAATATTAATTTTTGAAGTTCACTGAAGTCCTTATGTTATAGCATGGGTAAAAAAAGTATGGAACATGCTATATCAGAGAGGAAGAAAAGGAACCTTAACCTCATTAAGCCTTACATTTATGAGAAACACTGTGCCGTAGAAACAGAGTCAGAGGGAATGAGTTGGAGATTGGCATAGTTGAGAGTCTAATATGGTTTGTAAAAAATATATGATTCATAATACAGGAAACAAACTGATAGTTGCAAGAGGGGAGGGAGGTGTGGAATGGTGAAAAAGCTGAAGGGGAATAGAGGTATAAAAATTGTTATAAAATAAGTAAGTTACGGGGATATAATGTAAGAATAGGGAATATAGTCTATAATATCATAATAACAGTGCGGTGACAGATGGTTATTATATTTATCATGGTGATTGTATCCTAAGGTACATACATGCTGAATCATTATATGGTACACCTGAAACTAATATAATATTATATGTCAACTATAATAAAAGATTATCCCATGTTAAAAAAAGTTGTGGTAAAGAAAGAAGCAAATTCATAAGCACAGTTGATATTTAAATATTCCATTGCAACTTATCATACATGAAGACAAAAAAAAATATTGTAGTGAGAAAGAAGATGGTGGAGGAGTGAGGGGAGGCTGTGTTTTCAGGCTCCCGAGACCCGTCTGAAGTTTGGGATAATTGCAGACAGAACATCTCAGTGAGCAGCTGGACACTGGCAGGAGTCGAGCCATGGCACTGCTGGATTAGAGAAAATCCATCTGGGAACAACCTGTTTAGTGAGAATAATGGAGGAAAAGGGGACAAAACGGGATTCCTGACTGGGGCGGCCACCCGTGCTGTGGCTGGAAAGACACAAAGGCTTTTTGGCGACCACAGGCTACCCCAGAGAGGAGTCGGGAGGAGAGCGGATATCTGCCCGCTGGCAGAGACGGGGCTCAACCAAGTGGCATTGGCACTGAAGGACAAGGGAGAGCGTGCTCCCGGTCAAGTGAGAACATAATTCTATTTATATTTTTCTCTAGTGGACTGTGGAGAGGGGAGGAAAGTTTGGGGGTGGTAGGCCATTCTTGAGGAGCGCAGGCACAGAGGCGCGCTCATCCACTCCCCAACTCTACCCTTGGGTCCCGGGGGCGTGCATAGGTAAGTGTTCTCATTCACTGGCCCAGGTGTGTCGGGCAGTGAGTCCAGACGTCCGTCGGACACTCCCCAATGGACATAAGATCAGTGTCCCAACGGGAACAAGGAGGGCCCACTGAACACGCAGAGGACTGTGCGCAGATACCCCTAGACAGCTCCTGTGGACGCCAGGCCCCAGGCCAGAAAACAGACCTCTAGCACAGGCTCTGTTCATGCCCACCCAGACAGGTAAGGGCAGGCAGGTGGCTGCAGCACGAGAACAGCAGGCAGCAGCGACTCACAGACGCTCACTTCCACTGTGAACAAGTGTCCTCGGCCCCGCCCTAAGAGGGGAAAAACCAACTCCTGGAGCTCGGCTCAGTGGGACTAAGGGCACAGGCACGTGAGTGCAAAAACACCTCAGCCCGGGGTTAATAGGCGCCAATCGCAGGGCAAGATATCAGGCTGCCTGTGCGTGCAGGAACGCGCATGCGGGGACATCTCGGAGCAAACGCGAAAACACCCCAGCCTGGCAACAATAGGGGCCAATCACAGGGCAATCTCTCAGCTGCCCTGTCCATGCAGGGGCGCTCGCGCAAGGACACCTCAGCTGGCTCCAGCGGGCAGCAAGGGAACGTTCGTTGCCTGCAGCCGCAGGCGCACACCATTGCAGTAACCTCGGGTGCACACTAGTGCTGCAAGAAACAAGAACCTCTGAACCACCACACTGCACCAGGTTTGGACACAGGAAAAGAAGGCGACACACCAAGGCTAAAACGGAGTAAAAACATCCCTTTTTTTTTTCACTTTTTTTCTCTCTTTATTCTTTCTTTCTTTCTTCTTCTTTCTTTTCTTTCTTTCTTTCTTTCTTCTTTTTTCTTGAGATTTTTTTTAATATTTTTTATTTTTTTTAATTTTTTTCCTTCTCTTTTCTTTCTTTCTTCTTTCTTTTTTCTTCTTTCTTTTTTTCTTTCTTTTTGTTGGTTTTTTCACTTCCAAAAGAAAAACAAACTTTATCTCAAACGTGTTGCATATAACCTCTCCTCATCATTTCTCTTCAATCGTTGTTTATTTGTTTGTGTGTCTAGTTTAGCCCTCCTACCACTCTAAATAATATAATTATTATATAAACCCAATACAATACAATCTCCCTTGCTTACTATATTATGCATTATTCCATCCTTTTCTTCTATTTTTATTAACATACAATGTAAATATTACCTACTGGCTTGCATAGTCTCAACTATTATTTATCTATCGCCCCCTCTATCAAAAATTATATTTTTCCTCCCTAAAAACAACTCTTATCTATTCTTCTTATAGTATAAAAGCTCTAATCACTTTACATTTATATTAATACGGGCTCGTTGGCAGACGATAGCGGGATAGATGATGGAGGATATTTTTTGAGGATGTGGGACTCCAGTCTGGGCTGTGTGTTTATGTTTTTAACAGCATCTCCACAAAATGACTCAAGAAAAAGTTGATAGAGTGACTCCCAACCAACTAGCCAGAAGGAAGATACTACCAAAGAACATGTGAAATATAAGCAGACAGCATAAACAAACAACATAAAGGGTAACTCAAGAACATCAGGCTCAGGATATCAAAGAGACTGCACCACTGAAACCCCCAGATCTCCCATAAAGAATCTCATACCACAAAGGAGGGAAGTGAAAGCAGACCATCCATCCCCCCAAAAAACAAATAAATAAATAAATAAAAACAAGAAGAATTCAACATGGTAAGACGCAAAAATAACCCCTCAATGAAAAGAAAAGAGGAATCCCCAGACAGAGAGATAGATGAAATAGACATAGCCCAAATGTCAGACATGGAATTCAAAACAATAGTGCTAAAGAAGCTCAATATACACGACATCTCTAAAAACAACTATGACAACCTCCAAGTAAGTTACCAGCCGCTCCAAAAAAAGTACAGGGAACTTGCAGAGAACTACACCAGCATAAAAAAAGACATAGAAACTCTTAACAAGAACCAGGAAGAATTAAAGATTTCAATCTCGGAACTGAAAAACAGTAGAATCAGTCAAAAGCAGACTAAAAGAGGCAGAGGATCGGATTAGTGAGTTAGAAGATAATGTAGAGAAAAACTCTCAGACAATACAGCAAATGAAAAAAGAGTAAAAAAATATGAACAATATATAAGGGAATTACAGGATAGCATGAGAAGCAATAATATCAGGATCATCGGAATTAGAGAGGGAGAAAAAAAGGAGCATGGAATTGAAAAACTGATAGGAAAAATAGTGACAGAAAATTTTCCGAACCTGACGAGAGAAAAAGTTATACAAGTTCAGGAAGCACAGAGAGTTCCAATGTAGAGGAACCCAAAAAAACTCACTCCAAGGCATATCATAATTAAAATGTCAACATCTCAAAATAAAGAGAGAATCCTAAAAGCAGCAAGAGAAAAACAGAAAATAACACACAAGGGAGCTCCGATATGGCTATCAGCTGATTTCTCAACAGAAACATTACAAGCCAGAAGGGAATGGTCAAAAATATTTCAAGCAATGAAAAACAAAGGCCTACAACCAAGACTACTCTACCCAGCAAGGCTCTCATTCAAAATAGAAGGTGAAATAAGGAGTTTCTCAAACAAATGAAGACTAAAATATACATCTTCACCAAACCAGCATTGCAAGAGATGCAAAAGGATGTGTTCTAAGAAAAAAAGAAAAAAAGCACAAGAGAGGAGAGGAATAGAGGTACAAAGGGAAATAAATAAATACACATCAATAATAACCTTAAATGTAAATGGATTAAATGCTCCAATTAAAAGACATAGGGTAACGGTATGGATAAGAAAACAGGACCCACATATTTGCTGTCTACAAGAAACACACCTCAAAACAAAAGATTTACACGGACTGAAAGTAAAGTGATATAAAAAAATATTCCAAGCAAACGGATCTGAAAGAAAAGGCGGGGTAGCAGTCCTCATATCAGATAAAACGGATTTCAAAGCAAGGGCAATAAAAAGAGAAAAGGACGGACATTTCATAATACTTAAAAGAACAATCCTTCAAGAAGATATGACACTGATAAATATATATGCACCCATCATAGGAGCACCCAAATACATAAAGCAAGTACGAGAAGACCACAAGAAGGATATCAACAACAACACTCTCATAGTAGGAAACTTCAACACTCCATTATCAACAATAGACAGATCATCCAAGGAAAGAAACACCAAGGATATACAGGCATTGAACAACACACTAAAACACATGGATCTAACTGATATATATAGAACTTTTGACCCCAAAAAAACAAAATATACATTCTTTTCAAAGGCACATGGGACATTTTCAAAGATAGACCACATGATAGGACACAAAACCAGCCTCAACAAATTTAAAAAATTGAAATCATATCAAGCATCTTTTCAGATCACAATGCCTTGAAACTAGAAATCAACCTCAGAGAAAAAAATCAAAGACACCCAAACTCATGGAGATTAAATAACATGCTACTTAATGAATGGATTAACAATGACATCAAAAAAGAAATCAAGAAATTTCTAGAAAATAATGATAATTAGCACACAACAGCCCAAAACCTGTGGGAAACAGCAAAAGCAGTCCTCAGAGGGAAGTTCATAGCAATACAGGCATATCTGAAAGAGAGAGAAGAATCTCAAGTAAAAAAACCTAACCATAAAGCTACAAGAACTAGAACAAAAACAACAAACAAAGCCTAGGGCGGGAAGAAGGAAAGAAATCATCAATATCAGGGCAGAACTAAATGACATAGAGAATAAACAAGCAATCCAAAAGATCAACCAAACTAGGAGCTAGTTCTTCGAAAAAATAAACAAAATCGACAAGCTCTTGCGAGTCTAATCAAGAAAAAAAGAGAGAAGACCCAAATAAACAAAATCAGAAACGAAAGAGGAGAAATCACAACTGATACCACAGAAATACAAATGATAGTTTGAAATTACTACAGACAACTGTATGGAAAGAAATTTGACAATCTAGAACAAATGGAGAAATTTATAGAAACATACAACCTTCCAAAACTGAATCAAGAAAAAGTGGAAAGTGTCAACAGGCCAATAACTAAGAAAGAAATTGAGACAGTAATCCAGTATCTCCCTGCACACAAAAGCCCTGGACCGGATGGCTTCACAGGCGAATTCTACAAAACATTCAGGGAAGAACTAACTCCTATCCTCCTCAAACTGTTTCGAAAAATTCAAGAAGGGGGTATAATTCCAAACTCTTTCTATGAAGACAGTATTATTCTAATCCCCAAACCAGGTCAAGACACAACAAAGAAAGAAACCTACAGACCAATATCACTGATGAACATAGATGCTAAAATCCTCAAGAAAATATTGGCAAACAGGATCCAGCAATACATCAAAAAGATCATAAATCACGATCAAGTAGGCTTCATTCCAGGGATGCAAAGATGGTTTAATATTTGCAAATCAATCAATATAATACATCACCTAAACAAAATGAAAGACAAAAATCACATGATCATATCAATAGATGCAGAAAAAGCATATGATAAAGTACAACAACCAATTAAGATGAAAACAGAAAAATGGGAATAGAGGGAGCATATCTTAACATAATTAAGGCTATATATGAGAAGCCTGAGGCCAACATCATACTCAATGGACAAAAACTAAAAGCACTCCCCCTGTATTCAGGAACTAGACAAGTTTGTCTACTCTCTCCATTCCTATCCAACATAGTGTTGGAAGTCCTAGCCACAGCAATCGGACAAGAAAAAGAAATAAAAAGGCATCCAAATCGGGAAAGAGGAAATAAAACTTTCATTATATGCAGATGACATGATAGTATACCTAGAAAGTCCTATAAACTCCACTAAAAGACTACTTGATATAATAAGTGAATTTGGCAAAATAGCAGGGTACAAAATAAATATACAGAAATCTAAGGCACTTCTGTACAACAACAATAAAATATCAGAGACAGAAGCAAAACAGAAAATACCATTTACTATAGCAACAAGAAAAATAAAGTACCTAGGAATAAACTTAAGCAAAGAGATAAAAGACTTGTACACTGAAAATTATGCAACATTGAAGAAAGAAATTAAGGAAGATACAAATAAATGGAGGCAAATACCATGTTCTTGGATGGGAAGAAACAACATCATCAAAATAGCCATACTACCCAAAGCAATTTACAGATTCAATGCAATCCCTATTAAAATACCAATGACATATTTCACAGACCTAGAACAAATACTCCATAAATTCATATGGAACCAAAAAGGACCCTGAATAGCAAAAACAATCTTGAGCCGGCAGAACACAGCAGGAGGAATCAAAACACCAGATATGAAGTAATACTTCAAAGCCACTGTAATCAAAACAGTCTGGTACTGGCATAAGAACAGACATATAGATCAGTGGAACAGAATAGAGAGTCCAGAAATAAACCCAGGCCTCTATGGTCAACTAATATTTGATAAAGCAGGAAGGAACATAAAATGGAATGAGAAGAGCCTCCTTAACAAATGGTGCTGGGAGAACTGGATAGGGACCTACAAAAAAAAAATTAAACTAGACCACCAACTTACACCACACACGAGAATAAACTCAAGATGGATCAAAGACTTAATTGTAAGCCGTGACACCATAAAAGTCCTAGAGGAAAACATAGGCAAGAAAATATCAGATATCTAACGTAACAATTTCTTCACGGATACATCTCCTAAAGCAAGAGAAATAAAGGAATAAATAAATAAATGGGATTACATCAAACTAAAGAGTTTCTGCTCAGCAAAAGAAAACATCAGCAAGATGAAAAGGAACCCAACAATATGGGAAAACATATTTGTCAATGAGATCACAGACAGGGGACTGATCTCCAAAATATATAAAGAGCTTATACGACTCAACATCAAGAAAACAAACAACCCAATTAAAAAATGGGCAAAGGACCTGAACAAACACTTCCCCGAAGAGGACATACAGAAGGTCCATAGGCACATGAAAAAATGCTCAACATCATTGGCCATCAGAGAGATGCAAGTAAAAACAATAACGAGATACCACTTTACACCAGTCAGAATGGACATCATCAACAAATCAACAAACAACAAATGCTGGCGAGGATGTGGAGAAACAGGAACCCTACTGCACTGTTGGTGGGAATGCAGACTGGTGCAGCCACTATGGAAAACAGTATGGAATTACCTCAAAGAACTAAAAATGCAACTACCATTTGAACCAGTGATTCCACTGCTAGGATTATACCCGAAAAATCCTGAAACCCTAATTCAAGAGAACTTATGCACCCCTATGTTCATAGCAGCCCTGTTTACAATAGCTAAGTGCTGGAAACAGCCTAGGTGCCCGTCTGTGGATGAGTGGATCAAAAAACAGTGGTACATCTACAGAATGGAATACTATGTAGCGGAAAGAAGGAAGGAACTCCTGCCATTTGCGACAACATGGATCGAATTAGAGAGAATTATGCTTAGTGAAAGAAGCCAGGCAAAGAAAGCAAAATACCATATGATATCACCCAATACAGGAAACTAAAGAGCAACACAAACAAATGAGCTAAATATGCAAAGAGTAGAATAGTAGTCAGTATGGGAGAGGGGGAGGGAGAGAAGGGGGATAAGTAAGGGAAGGGTCAGGTCAAGGAACGTATATGAATGGCTCATGGACATGGACAACGGGGAGAGATATAATTGTGGGAGTAGGGATGGGCTGGGAGAGGGGGAGCAATGGGGAAAAATGGGACAACTGTAATTGAATAACAAAAAATAAAATTAAAAAAAAGATATTAAAAAAGCTAAATGTTTAAGTTTTTAAAAATAAAATAATGTTCACAAAAGAGTATAATAAAAATAAAATAAAATTTTATTTTTCCCTTTCTACACCTTGTTTCTATTCTTCATTCTTACTATTTCTTCTCTCTCCATTCTATCAAAACCATTTTTCCATTAGTTATCTCGTATTCTTTTTATCTTTTTTATAATATTCTTATTCTCTCTCCACTTTTATTAATCTTTGCTCATTGACTGTTGATTTGGTGGTGGTTGTAGCATTTATTCAAGTTAATCCTAGATGTTCACTATTATTTTATTTCAAATCTTGAACTTTACTGTTCCCCTCTCCTATTCCATTTTGCCTTCCTTGTGACCTTTGTTATTTTTGTTTTAAATTTTATTTGTTCTATCTCTTAGCTTAGTTTCTAACCCTTATTCCTATTATTTCTCCTCCATCTACTCAAGATCATTTTTCTTTCCTTTAGACATCTCATAATATTTCTTCCCTTCTTTTTTTTCTCTCTTATGATATTCTTATTCGCTTTCCAACTTTATTAATTGTTGCTCATTTGCCATGGACATTGCTGCAGTGGTTGTTTTTTTAATTCTGTTCCTATTTTTCACTATTTATTTCATTTTATTTTAAACCTCATATTATAATTTTCCACTCTCTTACTCCATTTTATCTATTCCCTCCTTTTTTTAATTCACATTGTAAATTGTATTTTCTCCCTTTCTGTGCATTATTTCTATTTCTTACTCTTATTATTTCTCCTCCCTCTATCCTCTCACAATTATTCTTTCCTTTAGTCATCTTATATTCCTCTTTCTTTTCATATAATCTTCTTATTCTCTTTCCACTTTTATTAATACTTTATCATTTGTTGTTGATATTACTGTTTTGATTGGGGGTATTTTTACTGGTGTGGGTTTTGTTTGCTGGGTTGTTTTGTTTTGTACTGATGGCACCTGTAGAACAGAATAAAAGATGCGGTAGGGATTGTGACTCCCATTCAGCCAACCAGAGGGTAGAACTCACCAATGAATGAGTCAAAAACAACCAAACGCCAATTAGAACAAGACAGCACACATAAACTGCATAAAGGGCATCTCTAGAGCATCCAGCCTAGGAGGTCAAGGAGACTGTACCACTGAATCCCACAGGATTCCTACCACAGAATACCAACTTTCATAAGGACTCAGAGCAGATCAATATAATACACAGAAACAAACAGAAAGGATCACCTAAAATGGAGAGACAAATAAACAACCCCCAATTGAAGGGAAAGAAGGAAATCCTAGAAAAAGTGCTCAATAAAATTGAGGTAAGCAATTGGTCAGACACAGAGTTGAAAGTAATGTTTATAAGGATGCCGAAGGAACTCTGTATGTACTACAAGGAACTTTATGGGAGCTACAGGGAGCTTAGTGGGAACTACATCAGCATGAAAAAGTACATAGAAACTACGAATAAGAACAAGGAGGAAATGAAGCATACAATATCTGAAATGAAGAATACACTAGAAGGAATTAAAAGCAGGCTAGATGATTCAGAGGATTGAATCAGCCATTTGGAAGACAAGGTAGAAAAAAAAAATAAGTCAGGGCAAGAAAAAAAACAAGATAGTTCAAGGGACCTGCAGGACATGAAACATAACAATATGCACATCATAGCAATACCAGAAGGAGAAGAAAAGGTGAAAGGGATAGAAATCTTGTTTTAAAAAAGTGATGACAGAAAAACGCCCTAACTTGCTGATGGAAAAAGTCGCATGAGTTCAGGAAACACAGAGGGTCCGATTCAAGATGAATGCAAAAAGGTCTACTCCAAGACACATCACAATTAAAATGGCAAAATTTAAATACAAAGAGAGAATTTTAAAAGCAGCAAGAGAGAAACAGCTAGTAACATACAAGGGAGCTCCAATAAACTTATCAGCAGATTTCTCTACAGAAACACTACAAGCCAAAAGGGAATGTCAAGAAATACCCCAAGTAATGAAAAGCAAAGACCTGCAACCAAGATTATTCTACCTAGCAAGGCTCTCACTTAAGATCGAAGGCAAAATAAGGAGCTTCCCACATACACACACAAAGAAAAAGGCTAAAAGACTACATCTCCACCATACAAGCTTTGCAAGAAATTGTAAAGAGACTGCTTTAAGAACATGAAGAAAAAGAGAGATAAAGGAACACAGTTACAAATGAAAAAATGGCTATGAAAAAACAACCACCAATAAGAACCTTAAATGTAAATGGATTAAATGCTTTAATAAAAAGACATAAGGTAACTGAATGGATAAGAAAATATGACCCACATATATGCTGTCTACAAGAGACAAGCTTCAGAAAAAAATTATCTACACAAGTTAAAAGTGAAGTAATGAAAAATAATATTCCAAGTAAATGGACATGAACAAAATGCAAGAGTAGTAATATTTATATCATACAAAATTGACTTCAAAAAGACCATAACAAAAGACAAAAAGGTCACTACATTATACTTAAGAGAGCAGTCCAACATTGCATTTCATGAAGATCAGTTCTCTCCTGTGTCTTTTCATGTTAGTCATTGTATGTCTTTGGAGAAATGTCTATTTAGGTCCTCTGCCCATTTTTGTTCTTTTTTTATCCTCACCTGAGGATGTGTTTATTTATTTACTTTTTTATTTTGTTTTTCAATTACAGTTGTCCCATTTTTCCCCCATTGCTCACCCTCCAGTCCACCCCTTCTCCCAGAGTCATACCCCACGCCATCTTCCATGTCCATGTGTCATTTATACATGTTCCTTGACTAGACCCTTCCCCTACTTATTCCCCTTTTCTCCCTTCCCCCTACCCCCTGATAACTGTTATTCTGTTCCTTGTTCAATTTTGTTCATTTGTTTGTGTTGTTCATTAGTCTCCTGTATTAGATGATATTGTACTGTATTTTTGAATTCAATGAGTCTTTATATATTTTGGATACTAATCCCTTATCAGATATATGTATGGTTTGCAACTATTTTCTCCTGTTCTGTAGTCTCCATTTTTATTTTATTATTTTTTCACCATGCAGAAGCTTTTTAGTTTGCTGCCGTCTCACTTGTTTTTCCTCTTTTGTTGCCTGTTTTTGGTCATAGCCAAAAAAGCCATTACCAAGACCAATGTCAAGGAGATATTCCCCTATGTTTTCTTGTAAGAGTTTTGAAATTTTAGGTCTTATATTTAATTATTTAATCCATTTTTAATTAAAAATTTTGAGTGATGTAGTGTAAGAGTCCAACTTCATTTTTCTGAACATAGTTATCCAGTTTTCTCAGCACCATCCATTAAAGGGACTATCCTTTCCCCATTGTGTGTTCTTGGCTTTCCTGTCAAGGGTTTGTTTCTGGGTTTTCTATTCTGTTCCATTGGTCTATTTGTCTGTTTCTATGACAGCATCATACTCTTGCAATATAGTTTGAAATCAGAAAATACGATGCTTCTAGCTTTGTTTGTTATCAGAATTTATTAGGCTTCACAAATTTTAGGATTGCTTTTCCTATGTCTATGAAAAATGTCATCTATATTTTGATAGAGATGGTATTGAATATATAGATGATTTGGGGTAGTATGGACTTTTGAACAATAGTAAGTATTCCAAATCATGAATATGGGATATCTTTCTATATCATTTGTGTCTTCTTCAAGTTCCCACATTGTACAGAAATTTCACTTCCTTAGTTAAGTGTATTCTTAAATATTTTATTAATTTTGATACTGTTGTGAATAAAATTGTTTTATTTATTTCTTTTTCATATATTTTGTTGTTAGTGTATATAAATGCAACTTATTTCTGTATGTTGATTTTATATTTTGCAATCTTACTGAATTTGATGATGATAATTTTAGTTATAATTATTCTTGTGCTCAATGATTATACTTAGCCTGAGTTGGATTTTGATTTTTTTGTTTAAGGTAAGCTACTTTAAATAATTCTTAAGTGACATGCATTACGTATTAATTATATTAAATATGAAAATTAGATTTAGTGATTAGTAGGGCACATAGTCTGAATATATTGAGCATACGCAAATTCATAGCAAGAAGACATTATATACCTTAAGACAAAGGGTACCCAAGGTTCGATTTATTTTTACTCTAAACTTTGAGAGGAAATTCTCATGTGTGCCTTCTGTATAAAATTTAAACACCGTAATGGATAATGTTGTCAGCAGTAGTTTTGTAAAAATAAAGATATTAGAGGTGTTCTTTATGTCTATTTCTTATATCAGCCTGAGAAGTTATTTATGTATTTATTTCTTGTATCAGCCTTTACTAAAAGCCAAGGACATCATGCTAAATTGTACTCTGTGAAGTACATATGTGGCATCTTCAACACAGACAACAACATCAAAAAACTTTCCCTGGTTGTAGAAGGTTGTTCATGATACTGAGTTGTGCTTATATAGGCTTTACACAATGATTAAACACATTTTTTTGGAGTGTTCCTTCTGCATATCTCATTTGGAACATATAGAAGCATTATGCTGTTGGATGAGTATTCAGATAATCCAATTCTGTCCACATTCATCCAATATGTCCCTCTTGCCTGATAACAAGTCATATGTCCACCTAGGGAATACAGAACAATTTGTAGGGAAAACCACAGTAACACCAGTAAGCACTGTAAACTTAGGTGTCAGACTATCACAATTAAAATCCTACCTTAGTTATTTTTTATCCTTGAGACTTTGGGAAAGTTACAATTTTAAGTCTCAATTTCCTAATTTGTAAAATAGGAAAATATTGGTCTCTATATTATAAGATGGTAGTGAGGGATAAATAAAATAATTTATATAAAGCACTTAGTACAATGCCTGGAACACAACATGAGTGCAATAAATTGCAATCATTACTAATATTGTTCCCTCCAGGAGGCATTTCAATAAGCAAATAGTCACATTATATGAGTCTTTATGGCCCTCACTGCTCTTCTAGCCCATGATTGTTCACGTGGAGGCTCAACTTTGACAGAGAAGCCCAATTTAACTCCACAATTTGGCCTTCCCCAGTGTTAGCGCAATGACAATAGTGGCATTTTATGCCTAAAGAATAAAAATGTGTAGCAATGATTGTTTTTGTGATAGATTCTAACTGCTGGTTGGAGCATATGTAGCTGTGGATATTACAATAAAAACCACTAAGATCTATTTTGAAACAAAGGTTAGGGAGCAGTGTGACTTTTTATTTTATAGTATAATAACTTTTTAATTTCTTTTGTTGCCTTAATGTGGGAACAGTTCCATATAGATGTAATGGTATAGAACGGTAATTGTATTACTAGCTCTAAATAAAATTAAAAAAAAATTTATGAGACATTTACTATACTAGATGCCTTTGAGAATATGTACATATATAAGATATCCATTAGGGAGCTAATGATCTGGTTGGAGAGATAAGAGATATGAGAATGTATATAAAGTTGGGTAACAAATATCGAAGTAACAGTGTCAGCAAAAAGATAAGCATTTCCAGTATAAAGAGCAAACTGGTATTAGCTCTTAAAAAGAACTATGGGGCTATAGGAGGGAAGGAGAAATCTTCATGTATAGAAACACATGGGAATACAATATCACCATTAAGAAGTGCAAAAGTTTAACTGGGTCTGGGTTTTTCTTTAGGAAATATTTAGATCTAAGAGTAAGATTGTGAAGGATATTTCACTTCAGGGTAAGAAGTGTGAGCTTTGTCCCTATAATTGGGTGCCACCAAAGGCTTTATAGAAAAGGTGCAATAAGAAATCAGTAAACAGGATTAGGGAAGATGGCAGAGGAGTGAGGGGAGGCTGCACTCTCAGGCTCCCGAGACCCGTCTGTAGTTTGGACTAATTGCAGACAGAACATCTCAGTGAGCAGCTGGACACTGGCAGGAGTCGAGCCTTGGCACTGCTGGGTTAGAGAAAAACCATTTGGGAAAAATCTGTTTTGTGAGGAAGTGGAAGAAAAAGGGACGAAACAGGATTCCTGACTGGGGTGGCTGCCCGAGCTGCGGCTGAAAGGACACAAAGGCTTTTTGGCGACCACAGGCTTCCCCAGAGGGGAGTCAGGAGGAAAGCGGATCTCTGTCCACTGGCAGAGATGGGATTCGACCAGGCGGCATTGGCGCTGGAAGACGGGAGACAGCGTGCTGCTGAGCAAGTGAAATCGTAATTTTTGCTTTGTATTTTTCTCTTGTGAACTTCGGAGAGGAGGGGACAGTTTGGGGGTGAAAGTATATTCTTGAGGAGCACAGGCGCAGAAGTGTGGTCTCCCACTCCCCTACCCTCTCCTTGGGTCGCAGGAGCGCATAGGGAGGTGCCCTCATTCACTGGCCCAGGGAGGCAGGGCCGCGAGTCCAGGTGCTCCTCGGACACACCCCAAACAGACATAAGATCAGTGCCCCAATGGGCGCAGGGAGGGCCCACTGGATAGCAGAAGACTGTGCCCAGATGCCCCTGGCCAGCTCCAGTGGGCGCCAGTCCCGTGTACCAGGCCGGAGCGCAAAGCATTTGCTCCGGCTCTGCTCATGTCCGCCCAGGCGGGTGCCGGAACGGTGGGTGGCTGCAAGAACGGTGGGTGGCTGCGGCGCCAGAACAGCAGGCAGCAGCGACTCACAGACACTCACTTCTACTGAAAACAGGTGTTCGGGGTCCCATCCTAAGAGGCAAGAGACCAACTCTATCAGTGCTGCACAGCAGGCCTGAGGCTAGCCCCCAGCCGCCTTGGGCTAGCACGGGTGCAGGAGCACAAAAACACCTCGCCGACATCAATAGGCACCAATCGCTCACTTCCACTGTGCATGAGTGTCTGGGGCCCAGCACTGGCAGGCAAGAGACCAAGTCCCGGAGCAGTGCAGCAGGCCTGAGGCTAGTTCTCGGGCTGCCTTTCTGGCTCACAGGCATGCCTTCAAGGACACCTTGGCTAGCTCCAACAGGCACCTAAGGAACGCGCCATGCGGGGGCCGATTGCTGCAAGGAACAGGAACCTCTGACCCACCTCATTAGACCAGCTGTGGATACAGAAAAACAAGACAACACACAAAGGCTGAACTGACATCTCCACAAAAGAATTCAAGATAAAGTGGATAGAGTAACTCTCAATCAACTAGCCAGAAGGAAGATCCTAACAAAAAGCATCTGATATATAACCAGACAGCATAAACAAACGACATAAAAGGTACCCCAAGAACATCAGGCTCAGGAGATCAAAGAGACTGCACCACCGAAACCCCCAGATCTACCATAAAAATCTCATACCACAAAGGTGGGAAGGCAAAACAGACAAATCCAAACAACAAAAACAAAAAAGAAGAATCCAACATGGTAAGATGGAGAAACAATCTCTCAATGAAAAAAAAAAAAAAAGGAATCCCCAGAAAGAGAGGCAGATGGAATAGACATAGCCCAAATGTCAGACATGGAATTCAAAACAATGGTGGTTAAGAAGCTCAATATGCTCGACAACCTTAAAAACAACTATGACAGTCTCCACGGAAGTTACCAACAGCTCCAAGAAAATTACAGGGAACTTGCAGAGAACTACAAGTATGTTGCTTGACCTACATAGTTTATCTTTTAATAAATAACATCTAAAAATCCAGATTTATAGCATCCTTTGAAAAATAAGAATATTTGTAAGTTCTGGAATAATATTCCCATGTGGCATTTATCAGGGGAAGCCAAGCTATTGCTGACTTCTCTTTAAATAATATCATGTATTATCTCTTTCTTGCTTCTTTGTTTCCTGCTCCACACATTTGAATTACCTGCCTGAACCCATAAGCATTTAAGTTTAAGAGATCTTTGTATGGTAATTGCCAGAGTGGAGTAGGGTGGTGAGAGGTAGAAGAAAGTAAAGGTGGGATAAATAGTGATGCAAAGAGACTTTACTTGGGGTTGTAAACACACAATACTATGTACAGACGATTTAGTGTAGAATTGTACACCTGAAACCTGTATAATTTCAGTAACAAATGTCACCCCAATAAATTCAATAAAAAATAAAAAGAATAAAATTAAAATATATATACAATAAAAATAAGTTTGAGGAATGCATATCTAAGTAACCTACAGGTTAATATACAAGTATACGCATTTTCATACTTTCGGGAAATAAAAGTTATAATCCACCTGTTAACTCCCCACACCCAGCCTATAAATTTAACCTCTGTCCCTTAAGGGAGGAGTGGTTCCCTCACTGGGGTAATGACCTTTCATAAATCAATCTCCCTTGTCTTTCCAGACTATTTTTCACTCAGCACTTTCAGCTTATTGTTGAACTAGAATTGACATCAAGATCCACTCTCATTTCCAAGGACAGTTCACAAAGAATCTTCAGACATATCGTAGGGGACTAAGCCTTATTCCAGTGCACAGTTTTTGCTATATTCATAGTTCATGCTACTATCTAAAATTAATACAGCAATTGTCACTACCTGAAATCAATGTGTTGATTTACATACATGCTTGTCTCTTCCTCCACTGCAATGTAAGCTCTATGATAGCAGTTATTGTTTTTCTCATCACTGTACCCCCAGCAACTAATATTAACCTAAAGCAGCATGTAATAAACACTAGTTATGTGGGACTTGCTACATGTGGTTGTACAGATTGCACCCTGTGCAACACCAGCATGTAACATAAAACCCATGGAGTAATTCAATGGACAAACTACATAACTGTGGGGAAGCTCTGCTAGTTTGGAAACAATTTTATTATTCCAGGCAGGAGATCTGTGGCTTATATTAGAGTAAGAATTACAGGATAGAAGTAAGTCATTATATCCAACATATGTATTGCAATTAGAACCAGTTACACTTGCTAATAGACAAATAATGATAATGGTGTTAGTGGGATCACTTATTTTTCATTCCCTCTGCTTCCATTAGGGTAGCACTCTTGGCATCTTTTTTACCTCCTCGCTCTTTCTTCTGTTTCACTTGCTGGCCCTTGGTGAAAAAGAGGAGACCTATTTTATTAATTTAAGGAGAAAAAAAAGCTGGGCACAAAAGGCTCAGTCTTATAATCTGACATATTTTTCATTAGGATGTACCTATCTACAGAGAGTATGAATTTTGGTCTTCACCCCTGGCCATTGTTGTGAGATTCTACTGTACATCCATTAGCTTTCCCAGAATGCCTATAATTTGAGAAGCATGCATCCACTTCAGAAAATTAGAATAATCCCAATTGGCTTTACATCTAAGACACATCCCCTAATACATATTTAATCAATAATCAATCTGACACTTTTATCCTCTCTCTCTCTCCCCGACTCTCAAGAAGAGAGGCATTATTTATGAAATTTCTAAACCATGAGAGTTAGAATATTTTGAAAATTAATTTATTAATATAATGTTGGCTGTTAGCTTCAGATTTGTGGAAATAGCCTTGTAAAACAAATTTCCTTTTAAAGTTTTTTCTTATGAAACAATTAATTACTAATTTAACAAATATTTACAGAGTATATATACCCTGTGCCAGGCATTGTAATAGGTGTTGAATGTTACAACTTCATACATCTGTTAGCCTAATGACATGGCCTTTCTTATTGAAACTATTAATGTTAGGTCTTGTGTTACTGCCATTATACCTAAATTCAAATTTTAAGTTAGCACAACAGCTTAAAAATGATCTCTATGTTGTTTTTCCTAAGTTTTGCGTAGAAGCAAATTTAAATTCCATGTCAATAACTTCATTAATATTTTTAATTTTATATGACTGGCATTTTAACATTGAAGAATGTATTTTCTCAGTGAAGTCCATAATGGCACTTATTAAAGGTAAAGAAAACCAGTAAACCCTTTTGTTTTCTTGATCTTGATCTTGTGCAAAAGCTGCTCGGTATCACATTGCAAACGTCTCAATACTGTATTATCCCTGTATCCTTGAGGGAAATCCTACTCAGTTGTGGTGAATGACTTCTGTCATATATAGATTAATTTAACTTGTTTTTAAAACTGATGTTTCTCTAAGGTCACACTAGATAATACTTGAAACAGGATCTGTTTTTACTGATATTTTGTTGATTCTCACCTGAACCTGAAACTGCAGTACTTCCAGCTTACTGTAACTTTCCTTTGTAATAATTTGAGAATTTCAAAATGGTGGCACATTTTAATAGCGTCTATCATTTTGTCTAAGACTGATGGCTGTAGACCTTGCTCAACTCCTTGAAACCCCAGAGTCTATTTTCAATACTTGTGTAAATATCTTTCTATAAGGTAAACTTTTTATAGCTAGAAACTTTAGGATTCTCTCAAAGTATAAGGCCTCTATAATTGACTCATACCTCCCCAAGGCAAAATCTCTGGACTACCAAATATGCTAAAGAACCAATATTTCTCCATACTATGATGCATTACAATATACTACCAATATATAATGCCTTGCTATAAATTAACTACCAAATTAGATACCATATCAGTAATAGAAATGACAACCAACATTTGCTGACTGTTTGGTACATGCTAGATAAAAAATGTGGGGCATAGAAAGATTAGGTAATATCTGAGGTTGGGTTTCCTGGAAACAGCACTTGAGACTGGGATTCAGGGAGAGGTGATTTTTTCTTGTGAGTGTGCTCTTCCATCAAAACCTGTACGGTAAGAATGGAAACAAAGCAGGAAATAAAAAGAAATTGAAGAAATGTGGTCCCAGGTAAGGTCTAGTTTTGGCTTAATCCATGGGGCTAGTGTGCATGTGGGCACTGGGAAGCATCATAGACTCCAAAGCATAAGTCACACCAAAAGGTTATCCCACATTGTAACGAGAGGGCCAGAGATCTTTTGGAGCCCCCACCCCAAAACTCAGGCATTTGCTATTTCCAGTTGTGGGAGGTTAACCTCCCAAGCAGCTCTTTACCAGACAGCTCTCATTTGCCAAGAGAAATTCTTAAGAGCAGGCCACAAGTGAGCCCTGGATAGGTAGCTCAGTTGGATAGAACAATGTCCCAATAAGCCAAGGTTGTGGGCTCAATTCTCAGTTAGGGCATATATAAGAATCAATTAATGAATGCATAAATAAGCAGAACAACTCAATCTCTCTGTCTCTGTCTCTGTCTCTCTCTTCCTGTGTGTCCCATTACCATTTATTTCCCTTCAATCCCCTCTCCATCCTGCAATCACCACACTGTTGTCCATGTCCATTAGTCCCCTTTATTTTTTGCTCAACACCTCTGCCCCCTAACTTCCCCCTCCTTAGCAGTCATCCTGCCCTCCACCTATGAATATATCTTTATTTTCCTGTTAGTTCAATTTGTTCATTAGATTTCACATGTGAGTGAAATCATAGAGTCTTTTTCTCTGACTGGCTTATCTCCCTTAGCATAATGTTCTCCAGGTTCATCCACACTATTACAAAAGGTAAATTTTTCTTCTTTTTTTATAGCTGAGTAAGTATTCCACTGTGCAAATGTCCCATAGTTGTTTTATCCACTCACTTACTGATGAACACTTGGGCTGTATCCAAATCTTGGCAATTATAAATAATGCTTCAATGAACATAGGGATGTTTATGTTCTTTGAATTAGTGTCTTGTGTTCCCCTTTCTCCACATCCTTGCAGCATTTACTTGTTGATTTATTTTTTCCACTTAAAAAAAATGTTTCTTATTACAGTTGTCCCATTTTCCCCATTGCTCCCCTTCTACCCCGCTACCCCTTTCCCAATTTAGTCCCCACCCTGTTATCCATGTCCATGTCCATAGGTCATTCATACTAGTTCCTTGACTAGAATCTTTCCCTCTATCTGCCTTTTCCCCTTCCCCCCTCCTCCCCTGTCACTGTCAATCTGTTCCTTGTTTATGTGACTGTTTATATTTTGCTCATTTGTTTGCGTTGTTTATTAGTGTCTTGTATTAGGTGAGATCATATGTGATCTGTCTTTTGATGCATGGTTTATTTCACTAAGCATAGTACTCTCCAGTTCCATCCATGTTGTCGCAAAATGTAGGAGTTCCTGTTTTCTTTCTGCTGCACAGTATTCCATCATGTAGATGTACCACAGCTCTTTGCTCCACTTATATACTTATGGGCATTTGGCTGTTTCCAGCACTTGGTTATTGTAAATACTACTACTATGAACATAGGGGTGCATAGTTTCTTTATTTTTTAGTATATTTTATTGATTATGTTGTTACAGTACTTCCAATTTTTTCCCTTTTGCTCTCTTCTGTGCAGTACCCTACTTCCCTCCAGCAATACCACCCCACTTAGTTCATGTTCATGGGTCATGCATATAAGTTCTTTGACTTCACCCTTTCCTATATTATTCTTAACATCCCCCTGTCTATTTTGTACCAACCAATTACGCTTTAGTCCCTGCACCATTTCACCATTTCTTCCCCTCCCCCTCTGAGCTGATAACCCTCCAGATGATCCCCATACCTATGATTCTGTTCCTAGTCTAGTTTGCTTAGTTAGATTTTGTTTTTATTTTTTAGATTCAGTTGTTGATAGTTGTGAGTTTGTTGTCATTTTAGTGTTCATGGTTTTGATCGTTTTCTTAAGTAAGTCCCTTTGACATTTCTTTTTTTTTTAAATGTTTTTTATTGATTATATGGTTACAACAGTTCCAATTTTCTCCCCCTTGCTCCCCTCCACCCAGCACCCCCCTCCCCCATCAATCCGCCCCAAGTCCATACCCCTGGTTCGTAAAAATTAACTATCCCCCCCCTCTCAAATATTAGGACCCTTTGTAATCTTGTAAAGGACAATGGGCGAAGGTCTCAAGCTCCTCTAGCTGCTTCAAGCTGGACATGGTCGTCGTCCTACCTACCCTTGGGTCCAGAAAACCCTAATAAGAGTTGGGGTGTGGAGGGGAGGGTGGCCTTCCCACATGGGGAAGGATCGTGCAGATTCCAGGTCAGTTGGCTGTCTCCAGACAACGGCGTGCTTGGTTTAACAGGCTGGCATCCTTGTTGTATTCTGGGGGCAACAGATTTGGCAAAAGGGTTAAAAGATATCATTCAATCCATAACTACTAGATGACAAAAGGCAGGGATTAATTTTTCAATGTTCCATATTAGGAAAAAAAAAAAAGGGCTTCTTTGTAAGAAGGTGTGTTAGGATCATCTCACCTGTCCAAAACGCTTTTGCCCATTATACTTAGTTTGGGCTGAGGTAAATAGTTTAGGTTTTCTCCCTCTCAGACCTCTGGGCCTTTTCTGTCCATGCCATTAGGATAGAAAAGAGAAACCCGTTTTAAAGTGAAGCCCACAGACCACCCCATTTTCCCCCAACCCAGCCATTTAGTTCAGCCAAACCGTTGAGTCTCAGGAGGCAGCGTTGCAGAGAGGATTAAGTGAGGCTTATGCGTACAGACAATCACTCAGGTAATGCGATCATAGGCTTATGTCCTTTGAAAACAGAAAACACGTGTTAATTTATGTAACATAACCCACAAACAAATCTCTAAATCTGTAAGACTGTCTTATTGGGAAGACATCCAGTTGCAAGGTACTTGAAATTCTATTTGCCTGCAACTTGAATATCTTTGATGATATCACAGACATAGTTTAATTTTCAAGTGAAACCATATTTTAAATGAGAAGAAACTTTTAAGACGGTTAGTTGCCCTATTTTATACTCTACTACTGATCATTGTGATTTTCCTTGAATAATAATTTTTCTCCCTAAGGTTACCCTCCTTGTCTTTAAAGGGACTACATTAAGTCCATTTTTAATTTATCCTGTTTGTTTGCATAAACATAACAAGAGCAGTACATGATCACTTATGATCTTTAGTTCTGCTTTGCTGGAACTTACCCAAGGAATATTTGAGGTGACCCTCAGTCTGTTCTTCAGGGCACAGAAGCTGAGCCACATATCTGGCATTCATCCTTGCCTGTGCACACCTGCTTTCTGGTAACAATCTGAGCCCAAGTATGTTTCCTTTAGACTTGACATTCCAGTCAAAGACTTGGTCAAACAAAAAAAAAAAAAAAAAAAAAAAAAAAAAGGAACCTCTATTGACAACTGGTCTTATTAGTTCTATGCAAAGAAACCTATGTCATTACTTACTTGTTTAGAATGCCAAACTCTGGAGGGATCAAATAGGGAGAAAAATATACAACGTGAAGGAAAATCTTTGTCCTAATATTCACTGAACTGGTATTTCCATTCCTCATATTTTCATTTTTCCCCCACTAAAAAATTTTTTTGTTTGTTTTTCCATTAGAGTTGTCTCACTTTTTTAGCCCTCTTGCTTCCCTGCACCCTGTCCCTACCTTCCCCCACATTTAGTCTCCACTCAGTCGCCCCTGTCTGTGGGTCATTCATATATATATATAATTTTTTACTTGACCTTTCCCCTTACACCCTTTTTATCCACCCCCTCCCCCCTTGTTACTGTTAGTCTACTTCTTGTTTACATACCTCTGGTTCAATTTTGCTCATTTTTTTGTTTTGTTCATTAGTTTCCTGTAATAGGTGACAGCATAAGGTATTTTTCTTTTGTTGCCTGGCTTATTTCACTAACCATAATTTTCTCTAGTTCCATCCATGTTGTTGCAAATGGTAGAAGTTCCTTCTTTCTCTCTGCCACATAGAATTCCATTGTGTAAATGTACCACAGTTTTTTGATCCACTCATCTACAGATGGGCACTTAGGTTGTTTCTAGCACTTGGCTATTGTAAATAGTGCTGCTATGAACATTGGAGTGCATAGGTTCTTTTGAATTGGTGTTTCGGGATTTTTTGGATATAATCCTAGCAATGGAATTGCTGGTTCAAAAGGCAGTTCCATATTTAGTTTTTTGAGAAAATTCCAAACTGTTTTCCACAGTGGCTGCACCAGTCTGCATTCCCACCAGCAATGCACCAGGGTTCCCGTTTCTCCGCATCCTCTCCAGCACAAGTTGTTTGTTGATTTGTTGATGATGGCCATTCTGACTGGTGTGAGGTGGTATCACATTGTGGTTTTAATTTGCATCTCTCTGATGGCTAGTGATGTTGAGCATACTTTCATATGTCTATGAGCCCTCTGTATGTCTTCTTTGGAGAAGTGTTTGTTCAGGTCCTTTGCCCATTTTTTAATTGGGTTGTCTGTCTTCTTGGTGTTGAGTCGTATGCGTTCTTTATATATTTTGGAGATCAATCCCTTGTCTGAGATGTCATTGGGGAATATATTTTCCCATATGGTTGGTTTCCTTTGCATCTTGCTGATGTTTTCTTTAGCTGAGCAGAAACTTTTTAGTTTGATGTAGTCCCATTTGTTTATTCTTTCCTTTATTTCCCTTGCCTTAGGAGATATATCAGTGAAAATGTTGCTACGTGGGATATCTGAAATTTTCCTGCCTATTTTTTCCTCTAGGACTTTTATGGTATCACGCCTTACATTTAAGTCTTTGATCCATTTTGAGTTTATTCTGGTGTATGGTGTGAGCTGGTGGTCTAGTTTCATTCTTTTGTATGTCCCTGTCCAGTTATGCCAACACCATTTGTTGAAGAGGCCCTTTTCACTCCATTTGATGTTCTTTCCCCCTTTGTCAAATATTAGTTGACCATATGAACCTGGGCTTCTTTCTGGGCTTTCTATTCTGTTCCATTGATCTATATGTCTGTTTTTATGCCAGTACCAGACTGTTTTGATTACCGTGGCCTTTTAGTATAGTTTGATATCAGGTATTGTGATTCCTCCTACTGTGTTCTTCCTAAAAATTGCTGTGGCTATTTGGGCTCTTTTTTGGTTCCATATAAACTTTTGAAGTATTTGTTCTAGGTCTGTGAAATATGTTGCTGGTATTTTAATAGGGATTGCATTGAATCTATAAATTGCTTTGGGTAGTATGGACATTTTAATGATGTTGATTCTTCCCATCCATGAGCATGGTATCTGCTTCCATTTACTTGTATCTTCTTTAATTTCTTTCTTCAGTGTTATGTAGTTTTCTGAGTACAGGTCTTTTACCTCCTTGGTTAAGTTTATTCCTAGGTATTTTATTTTTCTTGTTGCTATGGTAAATGGGATTTTTTCTTTCAATTTCTATCTCTGAGTTTTTATTGTTGGTGTATAAAAATGCCTTCGATTTCTTAATGTTGACTTTGTATCCTGCTATTTTGCCGAATTCACTTATTAGGTTGAGTAGTTTTTTGGTGGAGTCTAAAGGATTTTCTATGTACACTATCATGTCATCTGCAAATAATGACAGTTTTGCTTCCTCTTTTCCAATTTGGATGCCTTTTATTTCTCTTTCTTGTTGGATTGCTGTGGCTAGAACTTCCAAGACTATGTTGAATAGGAGTGGAGAGAGCGGACATCCTTGTCTTGTTCCTGATCTCAGGGGGAATGCTCTCAGTTTTTGCCCATTGACTATGATGTTGACTTCAGGTTTCTCATATATGGCCTTTATTATGTTGAGGTATGCCCCCTCTATTCCCATTTTGCTGAGAGTTTTTATCATAAATGGGTGTTGTACTTTATCAAATGCTTTTTCTGCATCTATTGATATGATCATGTGGTTTTTGTCTTTCATTTTGTTTATGTGGTGTATCACGTTTATTGATTTGCGAATATTAAACCATCCTTGCATCCCTGGGATGAATCCTACTTGATCGTGGTGTATGATCTTTCTAATGTGTTGCTGGATCCGGTTTGCCAATATTTTGTTGAGGATTTTAGCATCTATGTTCATCAGCGATATTGGTCTGTAGTTTTCTTTCTTTGTTGTGTCTTGACCTGGTTTTGGAATTAGAGTTATACTGGCTTCATAGAACGAGTTTGGGAGTCTTCCCTCTTTTTGTATCTTTTGGAATAGTCTGAGGAGGATAGGAGTTAGTTTTTTCCTTAATGTTTTGTAGAATTCACTTGTGAAGCCATCTGGTCCAGGGCTTTTGTGTGCTGGGAGGTTTTTGATTACTGCTTCAATTTCACTAGCTGTTATTGTTCTAATCAGACTTTCTGCTTCTTCTTGATTCAGTTTGGGAAGACTATAGTTTTCCAGGAATTTCTCTATTTCCTCTAGGTTGTCAAATTTCTTGCCATACAGTTGTTCGTAATAATTTCTTATAACTCTTTGTATTTCTGTTGTATCAGTTGTGATTTCTCCTCTTTCGTTTCTGATTTTATTTATTTGGGTCCTCTCTCTTTTTTTCTTGATGAGCCTGGCTAAAGGCTTGTCAACTTTGTTCATCTTTTCAAAGAACCAGCTCCTACTTTTGTTGATCTTTTGAATTGTTAGTTTAGACTCTATGTCGTTTAATTCTGCTCTGATCTTGGTGATTTCCTTCCTTCTACTTGATCTGGGTTTTGCTTGTTGTTCTTCCTCTAGTTCTTGTAGCTGTAGGGTTAAATTTTTTATTAGAGATTCTTCTAGCTTTTATAGGTAGGCTTGTTTTGCTATGAACTTTCCTCTTAAGACTGCTTTCGCTGTATCCCAAAGGTTTTTGGTTGTTGTGTGTTCATTATCATTGGTTTCCAGGAACTTTTTGATTTCTCCCTTGATGTCATTGTTGACCCATTCATTATTTAATAGCATGTTATTCATTCTCCATGAGTTTGAATGTTTTTGAGTTTTTTCCTTGAGGTTGATTTCCAATTTTAAGCCATTGTGATCTGAGAAGATGTTTGATATAATTTCAATTTTCTTGAATTTATTGAGGCTTGTTTTGTGTCCTACCATGTGTCTATCTTTGAAAATGTTCCATGTGCACTTGAGAAATATGTATATTTTGCTTCTTTGGGGTCAAAACTTCTATATATATCGACTAAGTGCATTTGATCTAGAGTGTTGTTCAGTGCCTCAATATCTTTGGTGTTTCTTTGCTTCGAAGATCTGTCCATTGTTGACAATGGGGTGTTAAAGTCCCCTACGAGGAGTGTGTTGCTGTCTATATCTTTCTTGGAGTCTTTCAAAATTTTCCTTATATATTTGTGTGCTCCTAAGTTGGGTGCATATATATTTATAAGGGTTATATCTTCTTGATGGATTTTTCCCTTAAGTATTATGAAATGCCCTTCTTTGTCTCTTTTTATGGACTTTGCTGTGAAATCTGTTTTGTCTGATATAAGTATTGCTACCCTGGATTTTTTTTCATGTCCATTTGCTTGAAATACTTTTTTCCATCCCTTTACTTTCAGTGTGTGTAGATCTTTTGTTCTAAGGTGTGTCTCTTGTAGACAGCATATATATGGGTCATTCTTTCTAATCCATTCAGCTACACTCTGTCTTTTAATTGGAGCGTTTAATCCATTTACGTTTAAGGTTATTACTGATAAGTACTTATTCATTGTCATTTTTCCCCTTTGTACTCGTGTTCTTCTCTGTCTCTCTCTCTGTTTTTTATCTTCTTAGAGCAGACCCTTTAGCATCTCTTGCATTGCTGGTTTGGTGGAGATGTATTCTTTTAGTCTTCCTTTGTCTGAGAAACTCCTTATTTCGCCTTCCATTTTGAATGAGAGCCTTGCTGGGTAGAGTATTCTTGGTTGTAGGCCTTTGCTTTTCATTGCTTGGAATATTTTTTGCCATTCCCTTCTGGCTTGTAGTGTTTCTGCTGAGAAATCTGAGGATAGCCTTATTGGAGCTCCCTTGTATGTTATTAGTTGTTTCTCTCTTGCTGCTTTTAGGATTCTCTCTTTGTCTTTGAATGTTGCCATTTTAATTATGATGTGTCTTGAGGTGGGCCTGTTAGGGTTCATCTTCATTGGGACCCTCTGTGCTTCCTGGATTTGCATGACTCTTTCTCTCCTCATGTGAGGGAAGTTTTCTGTCATTAGTTTTTCAAAGAGGTTTTCTATCCCTTGCTCTTCTTCTTCTCCTTCTGGAATTCCAATGATACGGATATTGTTACGTTTCATGTTGTCCTGCAGCTGTCTTAGAACCTCCTCAGTCTTGTTCAGTCTTTTTTCATTTTGTTGCATTGTCTGGGAGTTTTTGTGTACCTTGTCCTCCAGCTCGCTGATCCGATCTTCTGCTTCCTCTAGCCTGCTTTTAATTCCTTCTTCTGTGTTCTTCAATTCCGAGATCGTATTCTTCATTTCCTCCTGGCTCTTATTGATAGCTTCCATGTCCTTTTTGATGCTGGTATAATTCTCAGTAAGTTCCTTATAGTTCTTCTGGAGTTCACTGTAGTTTTTCTGGAGTTCTTTGTAGTTTCCGCTGATCTCATTTAACTTCTCCATAATCCATGTTTTAAATTCCGTATCTGATATTTTGCTCACCTCTATTTCATTTAGTACTCTCGCTGGGGATTCTACCTTTCCTTTTGATGGTGGGTTGTTTCTCTGTCTCCCCATTTTTGTGATTCCTTTTGTTTGTTGGTGCTTCTTAGAATGATCAGTTCTTCCTGGATCTGTCTCTGGTAGCGTCAGATCATGCACCAGACTTGCCCTAGGCAGCCTATTGGAGACTTCCAGTGATCTACTACCTTTGTCTCTCTTCTTTAGTTGTTACTATACTCAATCTGTGGTTTGCCGTCAGTCTTAAGGACCGTGGGTGTGGCAACTTAATTCCTGTATGCAGGGCTTTTATTTCCCCTTAGTATGATGCCACTTGGAGGGGAATGGTCTGTCTGCTGTACTGGGGCTGAGTCAGCACTGGCTGGTCCTGGGAGAGGGTTAGTGTAGCTTCCACGTACTCCTCCGCCCTCTTGGATCTCCGTCTGTGTTGTCCTTGATGATATTTCTTTAATCTGTCTGGTTTTATTTCAGCTACTTTTTGGTGGGTCTTTTTCTCTGGTTAGTTGATTTGAGAGTCACTCTGCCCACCTTGTCTTGAGTTCTTTTGTGAAGGTGCTGCTAAAACATAATTATACAACCCAGGCAAGAAACCCACACCCTCCAATGACTCCCACAAATACAATCCCACTATAGGCTGTAAATGAGCCCGTGTTAATATACTTGTGGAGATACTGGCACTCTTATTTCATAGGAGAAACAGAAAGTAGTTGTTTTAAATGAAGGAAGGGTAATTTTTGAGCTGGAGGTTGATAGAGTATTAATATTAGCAATTGGGATCAAGGTTATGTAAGAGAGCAATTAACACTTACACTGTATGTTTGAAAAGGAGGGGAGGGTTACAGTGTGGAGTGAGAAAGTGGAAGTGTATAGTATTAGGATTATATAATCGGTATATACTATATGATTAGCGTGGGAGGTAGGGAGACACAACAGACATCCAGGTAGAGAGACAGCCAGAAATTGAAAGAGAGAGCTGGGGAGGTTAGAAGGTAGGAAACAGATTGAGAGATAATTTTTTAAGAATAAAAATACAGAGTAGAAAATATCAAGACAGTAAGGGAGAGAGGAAAGAGAGAGAGAAAGTAGAGAAGAGAAGGGCAGGAGAGAGAACGAAAGAAGAAGGGGAAGTAGAAGATAGGGGACTGGATAAAAATTATTTTTTGAATTATATATTATAAAAAAGATTAGGAGATTAAAACATGATATAAAGTTGCAAGATAGAGAGAAAGGGTGAATATAGAGTAAGAGGAATAGGAGATAGGAAGGCAAGAGGATTTGGGAGGAAAACAGCTCAGAGAAGGGAAGGAAATCAGGAGGAAGAGGAGATATTAGGGAGGGGAGAATTGAAATTGAAGAGTTGACAAAAGATAGGATGAAGGAGAGAAATACAAGAGGTAGAGAAAGAAGTGAGGGGATGGGGTAGAAAAAGAGAAGGGGTAAGAATGGGAGAGTAAAGGGAGAGGGGGGTAGATTAGAATTATAATTTGAATATTAAGAGATTAGAATATAAAGTGGAATAGGGAGAGAGAGAGAATATGTATAGGGAAAGAAGGAAAACAAGGACAAGAGATGAAAGAAAAACGAATGTAGACTGAAGGGGGACAAAATTAAGAAAGAGATTTAATAAAGTTGAAGGTGCGTATCGCAGAGAAAGGAGAGGGTGAGAAAGGGAGAGAACTTAAAATTATAAAATTAACTGAGAATAGGATGAAGGGGAAACATGCTAAGGGGAGAGAAGGGAGGGAAGAGGAGGGGAGAAAAGGAGAGAGAATAAGAAGGGACTGGCAGTAGGGGTAGTTAGAGAGAGAGTGAGAGATAAAAGAATGAGGATTTTAACTCAATTCAACTTTTATGCACAGTCTCTGGGTATTTTTGGTTTGTTTGTTTTTTGGTTTTTCTTTGCTTCCTTCCTGAGTGCGCTCCTATTCAAAATTCCATGAGTTTCCAATCTTTTCTGGTTGGTTGGCTGGCTGTGGGAGGGTTCTTCTTGATTCTGGGATTGCTAGTCTTTTTTTCATGGGCCTACCACCTCTCTGCTGTGAGCTGCGTTTAGTTGTCCCCTCCTGAAGCGCCCTCTGCCCTCCTCAGGCTTGTCCAGCTACTCCTTCCCTCTGTTGGTCCAGCCTGTGCCTGCCAGCAATCCCCGCCCTGCCTCCAGTCCTGTCTCTATTCCCAGGCTACAGCTTCCGCTCTCTTCCCTGTCTATATGCCTGCGTACCCTATCTCTCTCCCTGTCTCAAGATCGTCCTTTTGTTCTGCAGGACTCTGGCACAGTCGGTCTAAGTGCCGGGCCCAGTGGCCCTTTCCTGCCCAGGGCCTCTCCCCTAGTCTGGAGCTTTGCAGTGGCTTTCCCGCGTGGGCTCTTCTCCTTGCCCCAAAACTTTCTCTATTCCGAGCTACAGCTTCCGCTGGCTTCCCTGTCTATCGTCCTGCGCACTCTATCTTTCTTCCCGCCAGAGCACTGTCCCTTTGTTCTGTAGGATTCTAGTGTGGTCGGTCAGCGCAGCGCTTTCCTATCCCGGGGTTCTCTGCCAGTCTGGAGCTCCGCAGCAGCCCTTCCCTGCGGCCCTTTCTCCCTGCCCTAAAACCGTCTCCCCTCCAGAACCTCCGCCTCTGCTCTCTTCCCTACTTTCACACCCTGCGTGTCCTATTTCCCTCCTAGCCCCAGACCGGCCTTTTGTTCTGTGGGATTCTAGCGCGACTAAAGAGCAAACACTGATTTCAAGAACGCAGTTCTCCCCGGTCCGGAGTTCCGCAGCAGCTTTTCTGTGCTGCCCTTCTCCTTGCCCCAAAACTGCTCCTTTGTTCTGTAGGGCCCTAGCGCTAGTGCTGGGCGTGCCCGGGATGCCGAGCTTTTGGTCGGAGGTTGCAGCTGAGGATGTTTCTCTCTAGACTCAGATCACACAGTTTCTCCCAGTCCTGATTGTTCACTGTTCTCTCCCTCCTCTGGCTTTTTCGGTCAAATCCTCTCCCTAACTCCCTACAAGAATTCACTCCCGGCTAGTGAGCTCTCCGGCTTGATACTACAAACACACGGAGTCTCGGGATGACTCAGCCTGCAGTTTGTGATAAACTCCTCCACCCCCCTCCACGCTGCTCCCAGGATCTCCTCCCCCTCCCCATTCACGTTATCAGATATCCACACTCACTCCTCTCCACATTTGTTCCTGGATTCTGTCCTTAACAGGAGTGAGCTGAGAACACTGTCCCTACTCCGCGGCCATCTTCCCTCCTCCCCTTTGACATTTCATATAATAATGGCTTGGTGATGATGAATTCCTTTAGCTTCAGCTTGTCTGGGAAGCACTTCATTTGCCTTTTCATTCTAAATGATAACTTTGCTGGATAGATTAAACGTGGTTGTAGGTTGCTTTTCATCACATTGAATACTGCTTGCAAGTCCCTTTCTGCCTGCAAAGTGCCCTCTGAGAAATCAGCTGATAGTCCAATAGACACCTCCTTGTAGGCAACTCTCCGTCTCTCTCTTGCTGTCTGCAGGACTCTGTCTTTATCTTTCACCATTGGCATCTCAGTCATGATGCATCCTGGTGTGGTCCCCTCTGGGTCCAGCTTCCCTGGGGCGCTCCGTGCTTCCTGGACCTGTATGTCCATCTCCTTCGGAAACGTCGGGAAGTTTTTCTCATTTTTTTTCAATTTTTGCTTCCTCATTCTGCACTGGTTGACCTTTTTTTTTTTTTTTCTTATGTTCCAAATCATTGATTTGAAACCTGGTTTCCTTTCCTTCACCATTGGTTTTGTGTGGATTTTCCTTTATTTCACTTAGCATAGCCTTCACTTTTTTTAAAGTATATTTTATTGATTATATTGTTACAATACTTCCAATTTTTCCCCTTTGCTACCCTGCAGCCAGCACCCCCTCCCCCAGCAATCCCCTCCAAAATCCATGCCAATGGTTTGTACATATAAGCTCTCCCGCTTCATCCTTTCATATATTCTTCTTCTTTTTTTTTAATAATTAATTAATTAATTAATTATTTTAATAATAAAAAAAATCCCTCCCTCTCAGATATTAAGACACTTTATAATCTTATAAAGGACAATGGGCGAAGGTCTCAAGCTCCTCTAGCTGCTTCAAGCTGGACATGGTCATCATCCTACCTACCCTTGGGTCCAGAAATCCCTAATAAGAGTGGGGGTGTAAAGGGGAGGGTGGTCTTCCCACATGGGGAAGGATCGTGCAGACTCTAGGTCAGTTGGCTGTCCCCGGACAACGGCGTGATTGGTTTAACAGGCTGGCATCCTTGTTGTATTCTGGGGGTAACAGATTTGGCAACAGGGTTAAAAGACATCATTCATTCCATAACTACTAGATGGCAAAATGCAGGGATTAATTTTTCAATGTTCCACATTAGGGGAAAAAAGAAAGGGCTTCTTTGGAGGAAGGTGTCCCAGGCATATCTCACCTGTCCAAAACCCTTTTCCCCATTATACTTAGTTTAGGCTGAAGGAAATATTTTAAGTTTGCCCCTCTCAGACCTCTGGGCCCTTTCTCTGCAAGCCATTAGGATAGAAAAGAGAAACCAGTTTTAATGTGAAGCCCACAGACCACCCCATTCTTCACCAACCCAGCCACTTAGTTCAGCCAAATGATTCAGTCTCAGGAAGCAGCGCTGCAGAGAAGATTAAGTGAGGCCTATACATACAGACAATCACTCAGGTAATGAGATCATAGGCTTATGCCCTTTGAAAACAGAAAACACATGTTAATTTATGTAACATAACCCACAAACAGGTCTCTAAATCTGTAAGACTGTCTTATTGGAAAGACATCTAGTTGCAAGGCATTTGACATTCTTCTTGTCTGTAAATTAAATATCTTGGATGATAACACACAGTTTAACTTTCAAGTGAAAACATATTTTAAATGAAAAAAAAACCTTAAAGACGATTAGCAGCACTACTTTATAGTCTACCACTGATCATTGTAGTTTTCCTTGAATAACGATTTTTCTCCCTAAGATTACCCTCCTTGTCATTAAAGGGACTGCATTAAGTCCATTTTTAATTTATCCTGTTCATTTGCATAAACACAACAAGAGCAGCAAATGATCACTTATAATCTTTAGTTGTGTTCTGCTGGAACTTACACAAGGAACATTTAGGGTGACCTTCAGTCTGCCATTCAGGGCACAGAAGCTGAGCCACATACCTGGCATTCAGCCTTGCCTGTAAACACCTGTCTTTTCCAAGTCATTGTGGTTTTCCATTGTGCCTTAAGGTTCCTTCTAGCCATCTTTCATGAAAACAACCTTCATTCCTTTCCTGGAAAGATTTCTGTGGACCTCACAACCAACCACGTTACCAGGTCTTTTATCTCGTAGGTTTTTATTACCTTCGAAAGTCATTCCCAGTTCCTCAGGGCTTTTTGGTAACAACCAGAGCCCAAGCATGTCTCCTTTGGGCATGACATTCCAGTCTTGGTAAAAAAAAAAAAAAAAAACCCTCTATTAACAACTAATCTTATTAGTTCTATGCAAAGAAACTTATGTCACTACTTACTTCTTTAGAATGCCAAAATCTGGAGGGATCAGATAGGGAGAAAAATATACAATGTGAAGGAAAATCCTTGTCCTTCTAATATTCACTGAACTGGTATTTCCATTCTTCATATTTTGATTTTTCCCCCACTAAAATTTTTTTTTCCATTACAGTTGTCCAACTTTTTTCCCCCTCTTGCTTCCCTGCACCCTGATTCTCCCTTCCCCCACATTCAGTCCCCACTCAGTTGCCAATGTCCATGGGTCATTTATACATGTTATTTGACTAGACCCTTCCCTTTCTAACCCTCTTCTCTCCCTACCGCCTCCCCCCTTGTTACTGTTAGTCTACTCCTTGTTTACATACTTCTTTTTCAATTTCGCTCATTTCTTTGTGTTGTTCATTAGTTTCCTGTAATAGGTGACAGCATAAGATATTTTTCTTTCATTGCCTGGCTTATTTCGCTAAGCATAATTCTCTCTAGTTCCATCCATGTTGTTGCAAGTGGTAGAAGTTCCTTCTTTCTTTCTGTTACATAGTACTCCATTGTGTAAATGTACCACAGTTTTTTGATACACTCATCTACAGATGGGCACTTAGGTTGTTTCCAGCACTTGGCTATTGTAAATAGTTCTGCTATGAACATTGGAGTGCATAGGTTCTTTTGAATTGGTGTTTCAGAATTTTTCGGATATAATCCTAGCAATGGAATTGCTGGTTCAAAAGGCAGTTCCATTTTTAGTTTTTTGAGGAAATTCCAAACTCTTTTTCATAGTGGCTGCACCAGTCTGCATTCCCACCAGCAATGCACCAGGGTTCCCATTTCTCTGCATTCTCTCCAACACAAGTTGTTTGTTGATTTGTTGATGATGGTCATTCTGACCTGTGTGAGGTGGTATCTCATCGTCGTTTTTATTTGCATCTCTCTGATGGCTAGTGATGTTGAGCATTCTTTCATATGTCTATGGACCCTCTGTATGTCCTCTTTGGAGAAGTGTTTGTTCAGATCCTTTGACCATTTTCTAATTGGGTTGTCTGACTTCTTGGTGTTGAGTCGTATGAGTTCTTTATATATTTTGGAGATAAATCTCTTGTCTGAGATATCATTGGCAAATATATTTTCCCATCTGGTTGGTTTCCTTTTCATCTTGCTGATGTTTTCTTTTCTTGAGCAGAACCTTTTTAGTTTGATGTAGTCCCATTTGTTTATTTTTTCCTTTATTTCTCTTGCCTTAGGAGATGTATCCATGAAGATATTGTTACGTGGGATATCTGATATTTTCCTGCCTAGGTTTTCCTCCAGGACTTTTATGGTGTCACGGCTTACATTTAAATCTTTGATCCATTTTGAGTTTATTCTGGTGTATGGTGTAAGTTGGTGGTCTAGTTTCATTTTTTTGCATGTCCCTGTCTAGTTTTCCCAACACCATTTGTTGAAGAGGCTCTTTTCACTCTATTTTGATGTTCCTTCTCTTTTTGTCAAATATTAGTTGACCATATAGACCTGGGTTTATTTCTGGGCTCTCTATTCTGTTCCGTTGTTCTATATGTCTGTTCTTATGCCAGTACCAGAAATCATCAAGATCAGAATACAATTAAATGACATAGAGACTAAACTAACAGTTAAAAAATAAACATAAGTAGGGACTGGTTCTTTGAAAACATAAACAAAATTGACAAGCCTTTAAACACGCTCATCAAGAAAAAAAGAGAGAGGACCCAAATAAATAAAATCAGAAACAAAAGAGGAGAAATCACAACTGATACCGCAGAAATACAAAGAATTGTAAGAAATTATTACGAACAACTGTATGGCAAGAATTTTGAAAACCTAGAGGAAATGGACAAATTCCTGGAAACATATAGTCTTCCAAAACTGAATCAAGAAGAAGCAGAAAGCCTGAGTAGACCAATAACAACCAGTGAAATTGAAGCAGTAATCAAAAAACTCCCGACACACAAAACCCCCAGACCGGATGGCTTCACAGGTGAATTCTACAAAACATTTAGGAAAGAACTATCTCCTATCCTCTTCAGACTATTCCAAAAGATCCAAGAAGAGGGAAGACGCCCAAACTCATTCTATGAAGCCAGTATTACCTAATTCCAAAACCAGGTCAAGACACAACAAAGAAAGAAAACTACTTCCAATATCGCTGATGAACATAGAAGCCTTCACTTCTTCCTTTATGTGTTTGCTGTACTCAAACATATTTGTCAAGCCTGTGCTCATCTTTATCATTAGTGTTTTGAATTCTGCATGTGTTAGGTTGTCTATCTCCTCATCTGTTAGATTGGCTATCTCCTCATCGCTTAGTTCTCCCACTGGAACCTTGATATGTTCCCTCTTTTGGGTCGTACTTTTCTGTCTCCTCATTCTGACAGGCTCCTGTGTTTGTTTGTCTCTGCATCCCAGGTAGAGTTGTTGTTCCTGTTGCATTGTAAGAGGTGGAGCCGTAGGGATTCATCAGTACAGTGTTTCACCACGTTGTGGCGCTGTATGTACGGGAAGGGTCCGAGAGGGAACAATGCCACCTGCCCAGCACTTGCCCCCTTTTCAGGCACCTCTCCCATTTCTGAACTGGACTGGCGCCCCTCTAGGTGCTGCCCTGGTCTTTGTTCCCAGAGTGGTTGGGTCTGTGGATGTTCTAGGACTGTGGGGGCCCTTTAAACAAGTGTACTCTGCTGAGGCCGGCAGTTTCTGCCTCCACCCCATCTCCCACTGGTCTGCACAGTGATAAGCAATGAGGCGTGATTTTACCCAGGGCAGGGACCATGAACTTCGAAGTTCAGTGAGGAGCTGAAAATGCTACCAAGGTGTTCCTCCTGACTTTTTAAAACGTGTGACTGCACTTTCCACTGGCCCGCCACTGCTGCTGCCACCACACCTCGTCCTCTCCACCCCAGCTCCGCCGCTCCTACCTGTCTGGATGAGTATTTCTTCTTTATACCTTTGTTTGCTAGACTTCCATGTAGTTTTGTTTTCTGGAACTTCTGGTTGTTTCTAGTTCTTAGGTAGTTGTATTCTTTCTTAGCTGTGGAGGGAGATGGAGTGTATCTGTCTATGCTTCCATCTTAGCCGGAAGTCCCGCATAAGTTCTTTTGAATTGATAATTCAGGAGTCTCAGGTGTAGTTCTAGCAATAGAATCATTGGGTCAAAATGCAGTTCCATTTTTGGTTGTTTGCGGAAATTCCATACTTTTTACAAAAAAAAAAAATCCTTTTTACGATAGCAACAAGAAAAAAAAATAAAGTACCTAAATAACCTTAACCAAGGAGGTAAAAGACCTGTACTTAGAAAACTATAGAACACTGAAGATATTAAAAAAGATACAAATAAGAGGAACTATACACCATGTTTATGGATTATAAGAAGTAACATAATTAAATATCCAAAGCAATCTATAGAATCAATGCAATTCTTATTAAAATACCAGTGACATATTTCAAAGATTTAAAATAAGTACTTCAAAAATTTATATGGTTTTAAAAACTACCCCAAATAGTCTCAGCAATTTTGAGAAAGAAAAACAAAGCAGGAGAGATCATAATAGCTGATATCAAACTATATTACAAGTCTACTGTAATTCAGACAGTCTGGTACTGGCATAAGAACAGACACATAGATCTATGGAACAGAATAGAGCCCAGAAATAATCCCAAGTCCCTATGGTCAATTAATATTTGACAAGGGCAAAGAAGAATAAAATGCAGTAAAATTAGCTTCTTTAACAAATGGTGTTGGGGGAACTGGACTGGTACATGAAAAATAAAATGAAACTAGACCATCAACTTGCACCATACACCAGAATAAATTCAATGTGGAGAAAAGACTTAAACCTAAGCCATGACACCATAAAAGTCCTAGAGAAAAATATAAGCAGTAAATTTTCAGATATACCACACAGCAGTATTTTTACTGATACATCCTCTACAGAAAGGGAAATAAAGGAATGAATCAATAAATGGGACTATATAAAATATAAAAAGTTTCTACAGAGCTAAAGAATACATCATCAAAATGACAATGGAACCAACCATATGGGAAAACATATCTGCCAGTGATACCTCAGACAAGGGTTTGTTCTAGAATATATATAAAGAACACATATGACTCAACACAAGGAAGACAAACAATCCAACTTAAAAATGGGCAAAAGACCTGAACAGACATTTCTTCAAGGAAGCATATGAAAGGATGTTCAACATCACTAGCCATCAGAAAGATGCAAATTAAAACCACAGTGAGATACCGCTTCACACCAGTCAAAATGGCTATCATAAACAAATCAACAAACAACAAGTGCTGGTGAGGATGTGAAGCAAAGAGGAGCCTTGTGCACTGTTGGTGGAAATGCAAACTGGTGCAGCCAGTATGAAAAACAGTATGGAATTTCCTCAAAAAACTAAAAATGAAACTGCCTTTTGATCCAGCAATTCCATTGTTAGGATTATACCCAAATAATCCTGAAACAACAATACCAAAGGACATATGCATCCTTATGTTTATGATAGCATTATTTAATATAGCCAAGTGCTGGAAACAGCCTAAGCACCCACCAGTAAGTGAGTGGATCAAAAAACTCTGGTACATTTACACAATGGAATACTAAGCAGCGGAAAGAAATGAGGAACTTCTGCCTTTTGCAAGATCTTGGGTGGAACTGGAGAGCATTATGTTGAGTGAAATAAGCCAGGTGGCAAAAGACAAATACCATATCTTACCTATAACAGGAACACAATGAACAAAAGAAACAAAGAAACAAAGTAGAACCAGAATCATGGAAACAAGTAACAAACTGACAGTTACCAGAGAGGTGGGGGGAGGTGGATAAGGAGGGAAAAAAGAGGAAGTTTCCAGTCAAGGAACATATACAAATGACCCATGGACATGGACAACACGATGGGGATTGACTATAAGAGTGGTGGTGGGCTGGACAGGGGAGAGTTAAGGGAGTAAAATTGAGGCAATTTTAAAAGAACAATAAAAAAGGCAAAAGAAAAAACTGGTACATTTATACAATGGAATACTAAGCATCAGAAAGAAATAAAAAAATTCTTATATTTTGCAACAGCATGGATGGAACTAGAGACTATTGTGCTAAGTGAATAAAGCCAGTCAGTGAAGGACAAATACTATATGATCTTACTTATAAAAGGAATCTAATAAACAAAATAAACTGACAAGCAAGATTGAACCAAAGACATGGAAACATTGAACAAACTAACAGCTACCAGAGAGGAGGGGAAGGGGTAATGGTGGAAATAACGGGAAAGGATATTAGTCAAAAACCATGTGTGAACGACCCATGGACATGGACAATGGTTTGGGGATTGACTGTGGGAGCGGGGAGTTGGCTGAGTAGAGGAGGGCAAAAGGAGAAAATTGGGACAGTGTAATAGAATAAATAATAATAATAATGATAATAAAGATTATTAACTGTTAGATTTGGGGGGGGTTGGTGGAGGTAGAGAAGGCCAGCAGCCAAATGTTGAAAAAAATTGTTTATTAAGTATGCAATATGGCAGGCTGAGGTCTTGGAGTCGGAATGACAGAAGCTAGGGTCAGGACAGAGAGTTTTTAAGGAGTTCTGAGGCTTGGAATGCAGAAACAGCACAGGATAGGCTAAACTGCCTCCTTATATGGCCTACATGTTGGTGATTGGCCCAGTTGCAACCTCTTGATAGCAGCCTGAGTCTAGGGCAGCTAGGGGCAGAGGTAGGAAGGTGAGCTGCCTTGTTGCTGGCTTTTGTTTGGAATGGCAGCCTTTAGGATGACTTTTGTTTAGAATGACAAGCTTCAAAATGGAGGGCTTCTACCTCACATTAACATTAACCAAAAGTTTTGTTGTGACATCTTTTTTATATTCTTCCTTTGGAAATTTTTCCTGCTTATTGCTGCTTTTTTTTCTTGTTTTTTGTTTTTTAAGAAAAACTGTATTTGGATATAATTAATATATAAAAAGTTATAATTAATGTTTGGACATATGCATAAACCTGTGAAACAATCACCATAAACAAATCAATGCTACAATATATCACCTCCAAAACATTTCATGTGTCTTCTTGCTGTTTTTGTGGTAAGAACGGTTAGCATGAGATCTACTCTCAAGTTTTTATGTGTATAATACAGTATTGTTGACTACAGGCAGAATTTGTAAAGCAGATTTTTAGAACTCAATAATCTTGTATAAATGTAACATTATATTCATTGGATATCATTTTCACATTTCTCTACGTGAGAAATACAATAAAAACATCAGGATACAGGACTTAAGTAGCAGATGAGGCATTGTTTATTCACGGGTCTGCAGATCCATGCGCAGCCAAATCAAATGTGCGCGCCAACAAATGGAGCAAGCTGGTTTTATCCTAATGTAAGTAAATCCCCCCATTCCCCCTCCTCTTCCGTTTTTCCATGCTGGATACTCGGGAGTTACAATCTAACATGATTAACTAAATTATATGAAGATAGTAATTAACTAAGGGTAGTATGGTTATAGGTCTGTTTCCAGCTCTCCCTTAAGTTTGCCTAACTTGTTCCTTGGGCTGTCTAGCTACATTTGCCCCTTTCCCTGTGTTTGGTGATAAACTTCTTACATCTTTGATCTCAGAGGCATTTTTGCTGAGCTGTGGAATATCCCTTCCTGACTTGTAAGTATGCTAATATTGTTGACTTTGACTCAGAGATCCCCTGATTCAAGATTTAATTATACTTGTCCTTTGTTGCTAATTATTTTTTACTGGTTTGAGAGTCATGAGTTTCTTTGCCCCTTACAATTCTCCCTGTCTCTTTTGGAAAACTGACTATTCAAACTTTTTTATTGTCCCCTCAAACCCAAGGAGGATTTTTCAACTTTCTTCCTCATAGCAAGGGTTTATTTTGGCCTCTAGGAGGAGGAGATTATGATAAGTTATTGGCATCTGTTTAGTTAGTGCAGTTTCAATTAGTCTCTGAACTAAACCTTTGATGCAGGGAATAATATAGCAGCCTTAAGCTGTGAGGACACCTGCTACCACTATGAGGGATATGAGAGCTGATGAGATCATTCCTTTCCAACTGCCAAACCAATTTTTTAACCATCCTGTTATAGTATTGTGGATGCCTGAGTTTTTCTGCTAGTTTATTTGCTATGGTGGTCAGTCCCTGCAGAACCTTAGTGATAGTTTCATCAAGAGCTGTATTATTAGGGATAATGGTACAACACTGGTCCCCAAGCATTACACATACACCTTATTATTATTATTTTCTTTTTGCCAATATCTATCCAGCGCCATCCTGTTCTTCTAGGTCATTTTACTGATAGTGTATAATAGTAGAATTATTCTTTTTATAACATTCCTAGTATTATTGATAAACCTTTGCTGGTTATAATAAATATGGTTTATCCAATTAACCCTGGCTGGTTTGGCTCAGTGGATTGAGCGTCGGCCTGCGAGCTAAGTGTCGCTGGTTCGATCTTCCAGTCAGGGCACATCAGAGAAGGAAAACTCTGACTCCAAAAAACCTCCGCTGCCTTGCGGCATACCTCTGCAGGGGAAAGGCTAAGGGAGTAAACCCCGACAGAAAATCCGGAGCCGGAGTCCCTAAGGCGGTTTGACGTTGTAGTCAACACCGGCAACTCCTGCGGCGCACCTGAAGCCAAGCTGTATTGACTCCGTCTTTCCCTTGGATCCTTCAGCTGCGAAGAGAGGGGGGGGTCTGCTGGATGGGCAACAGCAGACTCTCCATATCACCCTACCCAGGCTCTGTAGCTTCAGCTTCACTGGAGAGGACACTCCAGCGTCATCACAAGATGTCGATTCAACACGGGAGGAGACAGATACCGTGTCACTCCCGAGTTGGACTGCACAGCCATTCTCGGTGGTGCAGATAGACTCTTAAGAAGCTACACCATCGTCTCTCGAGACGGACGGCTGCCGACTACGATGGGTTTATCCAATTAACATTTTTTTAATGGTCGACCATCAGAAGAATACTGACTCAAAACCTTTTGCTATTTGATTTTTAGTCTTAAATTGATCTGGAGCTTCTCTAGGGACTCTAATGACATCAATATAGATGTGAGGATTGAATGATCCACCAGGTGATATTGACCTCTTTTTCATCACCATTCTATAGTCAAAATCCCTCCCATCTCCTTGGGGCCTTTGAAGAACCAAAGCCATTTGTATAACTAAGATACTAGCCACCAGCCATAGCTATGTAAAGGCATCTTGAAAGCTGTCCTCTTTCCCCATCTCCCAACTGCAGGCTCTGGGTAATTTTGGGGGACCTTACTTTGTAATAATTCCCCCTCTCAGACTTAAAACCCATTATAATCTCATAAAGGACAATTGGCAAAGGTCTCGTGCTACCCTAGCTGCTTCAAGCTGGACATGATCTTCGTTCAATTTACCCTTGGGCCTAGAAATCTCTAATACAGTGGGAGTGAGGAAGGGAGGTAGGCCTTCCCACATGGAGAAGTATTTTGTGAAGTCCAGGTCAGTTGGCTGTCCCCAGGCAGCAACATGCTTGGTTTCCAATGGCTGGCACTGCTGAACAAACTGGCATTCTTGTCATATTCTGGGGGCAACAGATTTGGCAACAGGGTTAAAAGGTGTAATTAAAACCATAACTACTAGATGACAACAGGTAGAGATTAATGTTTAATGTCCTACATTAGGGAAAAAATTGGCTTCTTTGGCGAAAGGTGTGAAAGGCATGTCACACTTGTTTAAAGCCCTTTTGCCCACTGATTTAGTTTGGGCTGAGGGGAATATTTTAGGAATTCTCCCTTCTCAGACCTTTGGGCTCTTTATGTCCAAGCTATGGGACAGAAAAAGTAGAAAACCAGTTTTAAAGTGAAGCCCACAGACTGCCCCACACTTTACCAACCCAACTACTTAATTCAGCGAAATCATTGAGTCTTAGGAGGTGGCAATGCAAATGTGCATCTTAAGTGAGGCCTGTATGTACAGACCATTACTCAGGTAGTGAGATTATAGGCTTATGCCCTATGCAAACAGAAGGAAGAATACACATGTTAATTCGCACAACATAAACCACAAACCAGTCTTTGAATTTGTAAGGCTGTGGAGACATCCCTTCACAGGGCCTTTGCTGGAATGATATTTAACAGTGGCAATTTTACAGGTACTCCTTGCCTGTATATAGAATACTTTTTAATGATGTTATGAAGTTAGTTTAAATTTCTAAATGAAAACAAAATTTTAAAAACAGCTGCACTAGTTTATAGTCTAGAACTGAGCATTGTGATTATTCTCAAGTTAAGAATTTTCTCCTTAAGATTACTCTCTTTGTGGAGATCCAAGATGGCGGAGGAGTAAATGGAAGCTACACTAACCTCCTCCCAGGAACAGTCTGGATTTACAACTTAATTTTGGAGAAATCATCTGGAATAACCAACGGAACACTAGCTGGAAAGAAGTCTTATAACCACAGAGAGACAGAAAAGGCCGCTACATCACAACTTGACTGGTAGGGAGTGCGGAGACGCAGAAGGGCTGGCTGGGCTCACACGGGTGGCAGCTGAAGGGACTGAGAAACAGCTCAGCAGCCGGGGATTCCCCCTGAGAAGGGCAGGGTCTAAACCCCCAGCTGGGCTTCCCAGCCTACAGCAACAGAGTGGAAAGTAAAATAGTATCAGCTGTGAAAAGCGAAAAGTCACAGGGTTTCTTGCTAGCCGGAGAGAAACAGCAGGAGAAAAAGAGCTCTTAAGTGGATCACATACGAAAATATTTTGGCCACCACTTACCCTGAGCTCAAGCAGAGGGAAGGCAGAGAGGACTGGAGACACTTGGGGAGAGTTTGGCCTGGTGGCTTTGAGGGGAGAACTGGAGGAGCAGCCGACTGGGTCCCAGTGCTGACTCATCCCCAGTACTGCGGGTAGACCATTCCCCTCCAAGTGGCGTCAGCCTGAGGGGAAGCAAAAGCCCTGCCTACAGGAATTAAGCTGCCACACCCACAGTCCTTAAGCCTGACAGCTAATCACAGATTGAGTAGATTAACAATCAAAGAAGACAGACAACAGCAGTAGATCCCTGGAAGTCTCCAACAGGCTGCCTAGGGCCAGACTGGTACATGATCTGACGCCACCAGAGGCAGATCCAGGAAGTGCAGATCATTCTAAGAAACACCAACAAACAATAGGAGTAAAAAAAATGGGGAGAAAGAGAAACAACCTCCCATCAAAAGGAAAGGTAGAATCCCCAGAAAGAGTGCTAAATGAAATAGAGGGGAGAGAACTATCAGATATGGAATTCAAAACATGGATTATGGAGAAGCTGAATGAGCTCAGCGGAAACTACAAAGAACTCCAGAAAAACTACAAGGAACTCACAGAAAATTACGTGAGCATGAAAAAGGACATAGAAGCTATCAATAAGAGCCAGGAGGAAATGAAGAATACGATCTCTGAATTGAAGAACACAGTAGAAGGAATTAAAAGCAGGCTAGAGGAAGCAGAAGATCGGATCAGTGAGCTGGAGGACAACCTACACAAAAACGCCCAGACAATGCAACAAAATTAAAAAAGACTGAAGAAGACTGAAGAGGTTCTAAGACAGCTGCAGGACAACATGAAACGTAATAATATCCGTATCATAGGAATTCCAGAAGGAGAAGGAGAAGAGCAAGGGATAGAAAACCTCTTTGAAAAACTAATGACAGAAAACTTCCCTAACATGAGGAGAGAAAGAGTCACGCAAGTCCAGGAAGCACAGAGGGTCCCAATGAAGATGAACCCCAACAGGCCCACCTCAAGACACATCATAATTAAAATGGCAATATTCAAAGACAAAGAGAGGATCCTAAAAGCAGCAAGAGAAAAACAACTAATAACATACAAGGGTACTCCAATAAGGCTATCATCAGATTTCTCAGCAGAAACACTACAAGCAAGAAGGGAATGGCAAAAAATATTCCAAGCAATGAAAAACAAAGGCCTACAACCTAGAATACTATACCCAGCAAAGATCTCACTCAAAACGGAGGGTGAAATAAGGAGCTTCCAAGACAAAAGAAGGTTAAAAGAATACATCTCAACCAAACCAGCAATGCAAGACATGCTAAAGGGTCTGCTCTAAGAAGATAAAGAAACAGAGAGAGACAGAGAAGAACACGAGTACAAAGGGGAAAAATGACAATGAATAAGTACTTATCGGTAATAACCTTAAACGTAAATGGATTAAACGCTCCAATTAAAAGACATAGGGTAGCTGAATGGATTAGAAAGAATGACCCACATATATGCTGTCTACAAGAGACACACCTTAGAACAAAACATCTACACACACTGAAAGTAAAGGTATGGAAAAAAGTATTTCAAGCAAATGGGCATGAAAAGAAAGCCAGGGTAGCAATACTTATATCAGACAAAACAGATTTCACAGCAAAGTCCATAAAAAGAGACAAAGAAGGGCATTTCATAATACTTAAGGGAAAAATCCATCAAGAAGATATAACCCTTATAAATATATATGCACCCAACTTAGGAGCACCCAAATATATAAGGAAATTTTTGAAAGACTCCAAGAAAGATATAGACAGTAACACACTGATCGTAGGGGACTTTAACACCCCATTGTCAACAATGGACAGATCTTCGAAGCAAAGAAACACCAAAGATATTGAGGCACTGAACAACACTCTAGATCAAATGCACTTAGTCGATATATATAGAAGTTTTCACCCCAAAGAAGCAAAATATATATATTTCTCAAGTGCACATGGAACATTTTCAAAGATAGACCACATGGTAGGACACAAAACAAGCCTTAACAAATTCAAGAAAATTGAAATTATATCAAGCATCTTCTCAGATCACAATGCCTTAAAATTGGAAATCAACCTCAAAGAAAAAACTCAAAAACATTCAAACTCATGGAGAATGAATAACATGCTATTAAATAATGAATGGGTTAACAATGACATCAAGGAAGAAATCAAAAAGTTTCTGGAAACTAATGATAATGAACACACAACAACCCAAAACCTATGGGATACAGCGAAAGCAGTCCTTAGAGGAAAGTTCATAGCAATACAGGCCTACCTAAAAAACCTAGAAGAATCTCTAATAAAAAATTTAACCCTACAGCTACAAGATCTAGAGGAAGAACAACCAGCAAACCCAGATCAAGTAGAAGGAAGGAAATCATCAAGATCAGAGCAGAATTAAATGACATAGAGTCTAAACTAACAATTCAAAAGATCAACAAAAGTAGGAGCTGGTTCTTTGAAAACATAAACAAAATTGACAAGCCTTTAACCAGGCTCATCAAGAAAAAAAGAGAGAGGACCCAAATAAATAAAATCAGAAACGAAAGAGGAGAAATCACAACTGATACAACAGAAATACAAATGATTATAAGAAATTATTACGAACAACTGTATGGCAAGAAATTTGACAACCTAGAGGAAATAGACAAATTCCTGGAAACCTATAGTCTTTCCAAACTGAATCAAGAAGAAGCAGAAAGTCTCAATAGACCAATAACAGCTAGTGAAATTGAAGCAGTAATCAAAAAACTCCCAGCACACAAAAGCCCTGGACCGGATGGCTTCACAAGTGAATTCTACAAAACATTTAGGAAAGAACTAACTCCTATCCTTCTCAGACTATTCCAAAAGATACAAGAAGAGGGAAGACGCCCAAACTCATTCTATGAAGCCAGTATAACCCTAATTCCAAAACCAGGTCAAGACAGAAGAAAGAAAGAAAACTACAGGCCAATATTGCTCATGAACATAGATGCTAAAATCCTCAACAAAATATTGGCAAACCGGATCCAGCAACACATTAGAAAGATCATACAACACGATCAAATAGGATTCATCCCACGGATGCAAGGATGGTTTAACATTCTCAAATCAATAAACGTAATACACCACATAAACAAAATGAAAGACAAAAACCACATGATCATATCAATAGATGCAGAAAAAGCATTTGATAAAGTACAACACCCATTTATGATAAAAACTCTCAGCGAAATGGGAATAGAGGGAGCATACCTCAACATAATAAAGGCCATATATGAGAAACCTGAAGCCAACATAATACTCAATGGGCAAAAACTGAGAGCATTCCCCCTGAGATCAGGAACAAGACAAAGATGTCCGCTCTCCCCACTGCTATTCAACATAGTCTTGGAAGTTCTAGCCACCGCAATCAGACAAGAAAGAGAAATAAAAGGCTTCCAAATTGGAAAAGAGGAAGTAAAACTGTCATTATTTGCAGATGACTTGATAGTGTACATAGAAAACCCTATAGACTCCACAAAAAAACTACTCGACCTAATAAGTGAATTCGGCAAAATAGCAGGATACAAAGTCAATATTAAGAAATCAAAGGCATTTTTTACACCAACAATAAAAACTCAGAGATAGAAACTGAAAGAAAAATTCAATTTACCATAGCAACAAGAAAAATAAAATACCTAGGAATAAACTTAACCAAGGAGGTAAAAGACCTGTACTCAGAAAACTACATAACACTGAAGAAAGAAATTAAAGAAGATACAAATAAATGGAAGCATATACCATGCTCATGGATGGGAAGAATCAACATCATTAAAATGTCCATACTACCCAAAGCAATTTATAGATTCAATGCAATCCCTATTAAAATACCAGCAACATATTTCACAGACCTAAAACAAATACTTCAAAAATTTATATGGAACCAAAAAAGAGCCCGAATAGCCACAGCAATTTTTAGGAAGAACACAGTAGGAGGAATCACAATACCTGATATCAAACTATACTACAAGGCACGGTAATCAAAGCAGTCTGGTATTGGCATAAAAACAGACATATAAATCAATGGAACAGAATAGAGAGCCCAGAAATAAACCCAGGTTCATATGGTCAACTAATATTTGACAAAGGGGGAAAGATTATCAAATGGAGTGAAAAGAGCCTCTTTAACAAATGGTGTTGGGAGAACTGGACAGGGACATGCAAAAAATGAAACTAGACCACCAACTTACACCATACACCAGAATAAACTCAAAATGGATCAAAGACTTAAATGTAAGCCATGATACCATAAAAGTCCTAGAGGAAAAAATAGGCAGGAAAATTTCAGATATCCCACGTAGCAACATTTTCACTGATATATCTCCTAAGGCAAGGGAAATAAAGGAAAGAATAAACAAATGGGACTACATCAAACTAAAAAGTTTCTGCTCAGCTAAAGAAAACATCAACAAGATGAAAAGGAAACCAACCATATGGGAAAATATATTCGCCAATGACATCTCAGACAAGGGATTGATCTCCAAAATATATAAAGAACTCATACGACTCAACACCAAGAAGACAGACAATCCAATTAAAAAATGGGCAAAGGAACTGAACAAACACTTCTCCATAAAAGACATACAGAGGGCCCATAGACATATGAAAGCATGCTCAACATCACTAGCCATCAGAGAGATGCAAATAAAAACCACAATGACATACCACCTCACACCAGTCAGAATGGCCATCATCAACAAATCAACAAACAACTTGTGCTGGAGAGGATGTGGAGAAACGGGAACCCTGGTGCATTGCTGGTGGGAATGTAGACTGTTGCAGCCACTATGGAAAACAGTTTGGAATTTCCTCAAAAAACTAAAAATGGAACTGCCTTTTGAACCAGCAATTCCATTTGCTGGGATTATATCCGAAAAATCCTGAAACACCAATTCAAAAGATCCTATGCACTCCGATGTTCATAGCAGCACTATGTACAATAGCCAAGTGCTGGAAACAACCTAAATTCCCATCTGTAGATGAGTGGATCAAAAAACTGTGGTACATTTACACAATGGAGTTCTATGTAGCAGAAAGAAAGAAGGAACTTCTACCATTTGCAACAACATGGATGGAACTAGAGAGAATTATGTTTAGCGAAATAAGCCAGGCAACGAAAGAAAAATACGTTATGCTGTCACCTATTACAGGAAACTAATGAACAACACAAACAAATGAGCAAAATTGAACCAGAGGTATGTAAACAAGGAGTAGACTAACAGTAACAAGGGGGGAGGGGGGAGGGAGAAAAGGGGGTAAGAAGGGGAAGTGTCAAATCAAAGAACATGTATAAATGACCCACAGACATGGGAAACTGAGTGGGGACTGAATGTGGGGGAAGGGAGGGGCATGATACAGGGAAGCAGGAGGGGAAAAAGAAAGTGAGACAACTGTAATGGAAAAACAAACAAAAAAATTTTTTTAGTAGGGGAAAATGAAAATATGAAGAATGAAAATGCCAGTTCAGTGAATATTAGGACAAAGGTTTTCCTTCACGTTGTATATTTTTCTCCCTATTTGATCTCTCCAGAGTTTGGCATTCTAAACAAGTAAGTAATGACTTAAGTTTCTTTGCATAGAACTAATAAGACCAGTTGTTAATAGAGGTTCCTTTTTCTGACCAAGCCTTTGACTGGAATGTCAAGCCTAAAGGAGACATGCTTGGGCTCAGGTTGTTACCGAAAAGCCCTAAGGAACTGGGAATGACTTTCAAAGGTAATAAAAGCCCGCGAAATAAAAGGCCTGCTGCCATGGTTGGTTGTGCGGTCCATAACAATCTCTCCAGGGAAGGAACGAAGATTGTTTTCCTGAAAGATGGCTAGAAGGGACTTTAAGGCACAATGGAAAACCAGAAAGACTTGGAAAGGACAGGTGTGTACAGGCAAGGATGAATGCCAGGTATGTGGCCCAGCTTCTGTGCCCTGAAGAGCAGACTGAGGGCCACCCTAAATGTTCCTTGGGTAAGTTCCAGCAAAACAGAACTAAAGATCATAAGTGATCATTTGCTGCTCTTGTTATGTTTATGCAAATGAACAGGATAAATTAAAAATGGACTTAATGTAGTCCCTTTAAAGACAAGGAGAGTAATCTTAGGGAGAATAATCATTATTCAAGGAAAATCACAATGATCAGTGGCAGACTGTAAAGTAGGGCAGCTAACCGTCTTAAAAGTTTCTTCTCACTTAAAAAATGGTTTCACTTGAAAATTAAACCATATCTGTGATATCACCAAAGAGATTCAAGTTGCAGGCAAGTAGAATGTCAAATGCCTTGCAACTGGATGTCTTCCCAATAAGACAGTCTTACAGATTTAGAGACTTGTTTGTTGGTTATGTTACATAAATTAACATGTGTTTTCTGTTTTCAAAGGGCATAAGCCTATGACCGCATTACCTGAGTGATTGTCTGTATGCATAAGCCTCACTTAATCCTCTCTGCAGCGCTGCCTCCTGAGACTCAACAGTTTGGCTGAACTAAATGGCTGGGTTGGTGAAGAATGGGGTGGTCTGTGGGCTTCACTTTAAAACTGAATTCTCTTTTCTATCCTAATGGCTTGGACATAAAGGGCCCAGAGGTCTGAGAGGGGGGAAACCTAAACTATTTCCCTCAGTCCAAACTAAGTATAATGGGCAAAAGTGTTTTGGACAGGCGAGATGTGCCTAGCACACCTTCCTCCAAAGAAGTCTTTTTTTTTTTTTTTTCTCCTAATGTGGAACATTGAAAAATTAATCCCTGCCTTTTGTCACCTAGTAGTTATGGATTGAATGATGCTTTTTAACCCTTTTTGCCAAGTCTGTTGCCCCCTGAATACAACAAGGATGCCAGCCTGCTAAACCAAGCACGCCGTTGTCCGGAGACAGCCAACTGACCTGGAGTCCGCACAATCCTTCCCCATGTGGGAAGGCCACCCTCCCCTCCACACCCCCACTATTATTAGGGATTTCTGGATCCAAGGGAAGGTAGGACGATGACCATGTCCAGCTTGAAGCAGCTAGAGGAGCTTGAGACCTTCGCCCATTGTCCTTTACAAGATTACAAAGGGTCTTAATATCTGAGAGGGAGGGATAGTTATTTTTTACGAACCATGGGTATGGACTTGGCGGGGGGGATGCTGGGGGAAGGAGATACTGGGTGGAGGGGAGTAAAGGGGAAAAAATTGGAACTACTGTAACAACATAATCAATAAAATATACTTAAAAAAATATTAATACCAGGAATTTGTATGTTTCGTTTACATAAAGAATTTAATGTTACTAAAAAAAAAAATATTACTCTCTTTGTCATTAAAGGGACTGAATTAAGTCCAGTTTCAATTTAGCTTTTTCATTTGCATGATCACAATGAAAGAAGAAACAGATTACATATAATTTTTTTGTTTGTTTTTCAATTACAGTTGTCCCATTTTTTCCCATTGCTCCCCCACGCAGCCCATCCCTTCTCCACAATCATATCCCTCCCAGTTGTCCATGTCCATGAGTCATTTATACACGTTCCTTGACTAAACCCTTCCCTTCTTTATACCCCTTTTCTCCTTCCCCCCTCCCCCCTATTTACTGTTATTCTGCTCCTTGTTCTATTTAGTTCATTTGTTTATGTTGTTCTTTAGCTTCCTGTATTACGTAATATCATATAGTATTTTTCTTTCTTTGCCTGGCTTATTTTATTAAGCATAATTCTCTCTAGTTCCATCCATGATGTCGCAAGTGGCAGGAGTTCCTTCTTTCTATCTCGTCCTCGTCGGCAGCCGTCCATCTCGAGAGACGATGGCGTAGCTTCTTGAGAGTCTATCTGCACCGCCGGGAATGGCTGTGCAGTCCGACTCGGGATTGACAATCCCTGCCACACTTGTTACAGGTGAAGGCAGATGGCCGTTGTTGCTGCTGTTGACGCTGCTTCCGCCTCGATCTTTTCTGGACCGCCTCCTCGTTGCGCGCAGCCTCTGCACGTGACGTACCTTGCCTGACCGCGAGCCTCCAGGCTAGGCGGTCGTCTGCTTGAACTTCCCATGTGTTGAGATTGATGGAGCATTGTGTCATGTCCTTTTTGCAGATGTCTTTGAACCGCAGTTTTGGGCGCACTGTCATCCTCTTGCCTTCTGCTAGCTCGCCGTAGAGGAGGTCTTTGGGGATACGGCCTGCATCCATTCTTTTGACATGGCCGAGCCACCTGAGGCGTCTCTCGCTAAGAACTGCATGCAAACTGCTCATATTGGCTCGCTTCAGCACCTCGGTGTTGGGGACCTTATCCTGCCAGGCGACATGCAGGACGCGTCGCAGGCACCTCATGTGGAAGCTGTTGAGTTTCCTTTCGTGCCTTGCGTAGGTGGTCCACGTCTCGCTGCCATAGAGGAGAGTGCTGAGTACGCAGGCTTGGTAGATGCGCAGTCTGGTTTTCTCAGTGAGGCTGGAATTGTTCCACGCTCGCCGGTTCAGTCTGGCCATAACTGTGGCTGCCCTGGCGATTCTCCGGTTGACCTCCAAGTCGACTGACAGAGAACTCGAGATGGTGGACCCGAGGTAAGTGAAGTCGTTGACAACCTCCAGGGTGTACCCGTCGATGGTGATGCATGGGGGAGTCCCCGTGCCTTGAGCCATAACATTCGTCTTCGTCAGGCTGATGGCTAGTCCGAACTCCTTGCATGCGTGGGAAAGGCAAGTGACTAGCTGCTGGAGTCCCTCTTCGGAGTGTGATGTCAAAGCTGCGTCGTCGGCGAAGAGCATCTCACGGATGAGCACCTCTTTGACTTTGGTCTTGGCTCGTAGACGGGCCAGGTTGTAGAGCTTGCCATCGGATCTGGTGTGAATGAAGACACCCTCACTGCAGTCCTTAAAGGCGTATTGGAGGAGCATGGAGAAGAAGATTCCGAACAGCGTAGGCGCGAGGACGCAGCCCTGCTTTACTCCGCTGCTGACTGGGAAGGCCTCAGAGGTTGCGCCGTTGTAGGACACCGTGCTGTGCATGTTGTCGTGAAAGGACATGACCACAGCAAGCAGATGTGGTGGACAGCCAATCTTCCGTAGCAAGCTGAAGAGACCGCTTCGACTGACCAGATCAAACGCCTTCGTAAGGTCGATAAAGGCGAGGTAGAGTGGTTTATGCTGCTCGTGACACTTCTCCTGCAGCTGGCGTAGGGAGAAGATCATGTCCCCTGTTGATCGGCCAGCTCTGAAGCCACACTGGGACTCTGGGTAGACGCGGGAAGCAAGGGTCTGCAGGCGGGCAAGAGCGACCCGGGCGAATACTTTGCCGACGACGCTGAGGAGAGAGATGCCCCGGTAGTTGTTGCAGTCGCTGCGGTCTCCTTTGTTCTTGTACATGGTGATAATGTTGGCATCTCTCATATCCTGGGGGATGTAACCCTCCTTCCAGCAGCGACAGAGTAGATGGTGGAGCGGCTGTAGCAGGACTGGTTTCCCGCTCTTTAGGATTTCTGGAGGGATTCTGTCGCTTCCTGGTGCTTTCCCGCAAGCGAGGCGGTCGATGGCTTTGCTGAGCTCTGCCGCAGTAGGTGGGGTATCTAGCTCCTCCATGACTGGTAGGTCTGGGATGGCGTTAAGAGCAGTGTCTGTTACGGTGTTCTTCGTTGCGTACAGCTTGAGGTAGTGCTCGGTCCATCGCCGCATTTGCTGTTCCTGGTCAGTGATGACCTCTCCTGTCTTGGACTTAAGGGGGGCGATCTTGGAGGGGATTGGGCCTGTTGCCTTCTTGATACCCTCATACATTCCTCGTGCGTTGCCTATATCGGTGGCTTCCTGAATGCTTCTGCACAGGTTTAGCCAATAGGTGTTGGCACAGTTGCGGGCGGTCTTCTGGACTTTGTTCCTGGCAGCCCGTAGAGCTTGAAATGTACTGGGAGTGGGCGTGACCTTGTAAGCCAGTAGGGCCTTCCTCTTAGCCTCGATCACGGGTTCCATTTCTTCCCAGTGAGCCTCGTACCAGTCAGCGTTCTTCCGCTCTTTCTTCCCGTAAGCAATAATGGCGGAGTTGTATATGGCGTCGCGGAGACGTGGCCAATTGGATTCGATAATGTCATCTGCCGCCACTCCCTCGCCGAGTGCATCTTCCATCCTGTTGATGAATTGCTGGGTCTTAGCTGGGTTGCTGGCACAACTGGTGTTGATGCGTGGGCGACCCTTCATCTTGGAGTGGTGCAACCTCTTCGGCATTATGCGCACCTTGCTTACCACGAGGGCATGGTCCGTGTCGCAGTCTGCACTGTGGTAGCTGCGGGTGAGGAGGGTGCTGCCAATATCCGTTCTTCTGGTGATGACGAGGTCAAGCTGGTGCCAATGGCGGGAGCGGGGGTGCCTCCATGACACATTATCAGACCATCACTTGATCAGGGAATCAGGTCCTGGAAGGGGCAGGTGGCTCAGACACCAAAAAACTCTGACTCCAAAAAACCTCCACTGCCTTGCGGCATACCTCTTCAGGGGAAAGGCTAAGGGAGTAAACCCCGACAGAAAATCCGGAGCCGGAGTCCCTAAGGAGGTTTGACATTGTAGTCAACACCGGCAACTCCTGCGGCGCAGCTGAAGCCAAGCTGTATTGACTTTGTCTTTCCCTTGGACCCTTCAGCTGCGAAGAGAGGGGGGGTCTGCTGCATGGGCAACAGCAGACCCTCCATATCACCCTTCCCAGGCTCTATAGCTTCTTCTTTCTATCTGCTGCATAGTATTCCATTGTGTAAACGTACAACTGTTTTTTTTATCCACTCATCTAGAGACGGGAACTTAGGCTGTATCCAGCACTTAGCTATTGTAAACAGTGTTGCTATGAACATAGGGGTGCATAAGATGTTTTGAATTAGAGTTTTAGGACTTTTCGAGTATAATCTTAGCAGTGGAATTGTTGGTTCAAAAGGCAGTTTCATTTTTAGTTCTTTGAGGTAATTTCATACAGTTTTCCACAGTGACTGCACCAGTCTGCATTCCCACCAACAATACAGTAGGTTTCCCATTTCCCACACCCTCACCAGCAGTTGTTGTTTGTTCATTTGTTGATGATGGCCCTTCTGACAGGTGTAAAGTGGTATCTCCTTGTGGTTTTCATTTGCATCTCTCTGATGGTTAGTGATGTTCAACATTTTTTCATGTGTCTATGGACCTTCTGTATGTCCTGTTCAAAGAAGTGTTTGTTCAGGTCCTTTGCCCATTTTTTAATTGGGTTGTCTGTTTTCTTGATGTTAAGTCGTATAAGCTCTTTATATATCTTGGAAATCAGTCCCTTGTGGGAAATATCATTGGCAAATATGATTCCCCGTATGGTTGATTTTCTTTTAATCTTGCTGATGTTTTCCTTTGCTGAGCAGAAATTCTTTATTTTAATGTAATCCCATTTGTTTATTTTTTCCTTTATTTCTCTTGCCTTAGGAGATGTATCCCTGAAAATATTGTTACATGGGATATCTGAAATTTTCCTGCCAATAATTTTCTCTATGATTTTTATGGTGTTACAGCTTACATTTAAGTTTTTGATCCATCTTGAGTTTATTCTCGCGTGTGTTGTAAGTTGGAGGTCTAGTTTCATTTTTTTGCACATCCCAGTCCAGTTCTCCCAGCACCATTTCTTGAAGAGGCTCTTCTCACTTCATTTTATGTTCCTTCTTCCTTTATCAAATATTAGTTGACCATATATTCCTGGTTTTATATCTGGACTCTGTTCTGTTCCATTGATCTATATGTCTGTTCTTATACCAGTACCAAGCTGTTTTGATCACAGCGGCTTTGTAGTAACGTTTGATGTCTGGTATTTTGATTCCTCCTGCTATGTTCTTCTGTCTCAAGATTGCTTTGCCTATTCTGGGTCTTTTTTGGTTCCATATGAATTTTTGGAGTATTTGTTCTAGGTCTGTGAAATATGTCATTGGTATTTTAATAGGGATTGCATTGAATCATAAATTGCTTTGGGTAGTATGGCCATTTTGATGATGTTGGTTCTTCCCATCCAAGAACACGGTATTTGCTTCCTTTTATTTGTATCGTCCTTAATTACTTTCTTCAATGTTATGTAATCTTCAGAATACAGGTCTTTTATCTCTTTGGTTAAGTTTATTCCTAGGTACTTTATTTTTCTTGTTGCTATAGAAAATGATGTTTTCTTTTTTGTTTCTGTCTCTGATATTTTATTGTTGGTGTACAGAAATGCCTTAGATCTCTGTATATTTATTTTCTACCCTGTTATTTTGCCAAATTTGTTTATTATATCGAGTATTTTTTAGTTGAGTTTATTGATTTTCTATGTATACTATCATGTCATCTGCATATAATGATAGTTTTATTACTTCTTTCACAATTTGGATGACTTTTATTTCTTTCTCTTGTCTGCTTGCCATGGCTAGGACTTCCAACACTGTGTTGAATAGGAGTAGAGAGAGTGGACATCCTTTTCTTGTTCCTGATTTCAGAGGGAATGCTTTCAGTTTTTGTCTGTTAGGTATGATGTTGGCGTCAGGTTAGTCATATATAGCCTTAATTATGTTAAGGTATGCTCCCTCTATTCCCATTTTGCTGAGTGTTTTCATCATAAATGGATGTTGTACTGTATCAAATGCTTTTTCTGCATCTATTGATATGATCATGTGATTTTTGTCTTTATTTTATTTAGGTGATGTATTATATTTATTGATTTGCGAATATTAAACTATCCTTGCGTCCCTGGGATGAATCCCACCTGATCATGATGTATATTCTTTTTGATGTATTGCTAGATCTTGTTTGCCAATATTTTATTGAGGATTTTAGCATGTATGTTAATCGATGTTATTGGCCTGTAGTTTTCTTTTATTGTTGTGTCTTGACCTGGTTTTGGGATTAGGGTAATACTGGTTTCATAGAAAGAGTTTGGGATTTTTCCTTTCTTCTTGAATTTTTTGAAATACTTTGAGGAGTGTAGGAGTTAGTTTTTCCCTAAATGTTTTGTAAAGGTCGTCTGTGAAGCCATTCGGTCCAGGGCTATTTTGTGCTTGTAGATTTTTAATTACTGTTTCAATTTCCTTCTTTGTTATTGGTTTGCTGAGACTTTCTACTTCTTCTTCATTCAGTTTTGGAAGTTTATATGTTTCTAGAAATTTATCCATTTTTTCTAGGTTGTCAAATTTCTTGCCATACTGTTGTTTGTAGTAATTTCTTACTATCCTTTGTATTTCTGTGCTATCAGTCGTGATTTCTCCTCTTTCTTCCCTGATTTTGTTTATTTGGGTCTTCTCTCCTTTTTTTTCTTAATGAGCCTGGCTAAAGGCTTGCCGATTTTGTTTATTTTTTTGAAGAACCAGCTTCTAGTTTCGTTGATCTTTTGAATTGTTTGCTTAGTCTCTATGTCATTTAACTCTGCTCTGATCTTGGTGATTTCCTTCCTTTTCCTTGCCCTTGGCTTTGTTTGTTGCGTATAGCTGTAGGACTAGATCTTCTATTTGAGATTCTTCTGTCTTTTTCAGATATGCCTGTATTGCTAAAACCTTCCCTCTCAGGTCTGCTTTTGCAGTGTCCCACAGGTTTTGGGCTGTTGTGTGTTCATTATCATTAGTTTCCAGAAACTTCTTGATTTCTTCTTTGATGTCATTGTTAACCCATTCATTACTTAATAGCATGTTATTAATTTTCCATGAGTTTAGATTTTTTTTTTTTGAGGTTGATTTTTATTTCAAAGCATGGTCGTCTGAAAAAATGCTTGATATAATTTCAATTTTCTTGAATTTGTTGAGGCTTGTTTTGTGTCCTATCATGTGATCTATTGTTGAAAATGTCTCATGTGCATTTGAAAAGAATATATATTTTGCTTCTTTGGGGTGAAAAATTCTATATATATATCAGTTAAATTCATGTGGTTTAGTGTGTTGTTTGATGTCTGCATAACCTTAGTGTTTCTTTGCTTCGAAGATCTGTCTGTTGTTGATAATGGAATGTTAAAGTCCCCTACTATGAGTGTGTTGGTGTTAATATCCTTCTTGTGGTCTTCTAGTATTTTCTCTATGTATTTCGGTGCTCCAATGTTGGGTCTATTTAGGTTTATCAGTGTTATGAAATGTTCTTCTTTATCTCTTTTCATTGCCCTCGCTTTGAAATCCATTTTGTCTGATATGAGTACTGCTACCCCAGCTTTTTTTTTTATGTCTGTTTCCTTAGAATGCTTCTTTATATCTCTTTACTTTCAGTCTGTGTAAATCTTTCCTTTATAGGTGTGTTTTTTGAAGATAGCAAATATGTGGGTTCTGTTTTTGTATCCCTTCCGCTACCCTTTGTCTTTTAATGGGAATATTTAATCCATTTACATTTCAGGTTATTATTGACATGTATTTATTTATTTATTTATTTATTTTTTGTACCTGTGTTCCTCTCTTCTTTTTTTCTTCTTTTTCTTAAAATATCCCCTTTAGCATCTCTTGCAAGGCTGGTTTGGTGGAGATGTATTCGTTTAGTCTTCCTTTGTCTGAGAATCTCTTTATTTCACCTTCCATTTTGAAAGGGAGCCTTGCTGCGTAGAGTATTCTTGGTTGTAGGCCTTTGTTTTTCATTTCTTCAAATATTTTTGACAATTTCCTTGTGCCTTGTAGTGTTTCTGTTGAGAAATCGATCGATAGCCTTATCGGAGCTTTCTTGTATATTATTTGCTGTTTTCTCTTGCTGCTTTTAGGATGCTCCCTTTGTCTTTGAAAGTGGCCATTTTAATTATGATGTGCCTTGGAGTGGGCCTTTTGGGGTTCTTCTTCATTGGGACTCTCTGTGCTTCTTGAACTTACATAACTTTCTCTCATCAAGCTGGGAAAATTTTCTGTTAATACTTCTCCTATCAGCTTTTTTATTCCACGCTCTTCTTCTCCCTCTCTTATTCCGATGTACCTGACATGATTTCTTTTCATGTTATTCTGTAATTCCCTTACATCCTCTTCATATTTTTTCAGTCTTCTTTCATGTTGTTGTATTGTCTGGGAATTTTTTTCTACATTGTCCTCTAACTCACTGGTCCTATCCTTTACTCTGTTTAGCTTCCTTTTGATTGATTCTACTGTGTTTTTCAGTCCAGAGATTGAATTCTTCACTTTTTCCTGATTCTTATTAATAGTTTCTATGTCCTATTTTATGCTGGTGGAGTTCTCTGCAAGTTCCCTGTAATTTTCTTGTAGCAGTTGGTAACTTCCTTGGAGGTTATCGAGTATATTGAGCTTCTTCACCAGCATTGTTTTGAATTCCATGTCTGACATTTGGGGTATGTCTATTCCATCTACCTCTCTTTCTGGGGATTCCTTTTTTCTTTTTACTGAGAGGTTGTTTCTGCGTCTTACCGTGTTGGATTCTTCTTGTTTGTTTTTGTTTTTTGGATTTGTCTGCTTTGACTTCCCACCTTTGTGGCGTGAGATTCTTTATAGGAGATCTGGGGGTTTCAGTGGTGCAGTCTCTTTTATCTCCTGAGCAAGATGTTTTTGGGATACCCTTTATGTCACTTGTTTATGCTTTCTGGTTATATTTCAGATGCTCTTTGGTGGGACCTTCCCTATTACTAGTTGATTGAGAGTCACTAGGTCCACTTTGTCTTGAGTTCTTTTGTGGAGATACTATTAAAAACATAAACACAGAGCCCAGGCAGGAAACCAACACTCTCAAAATTATCTCCCACCCTCCATCCCACTATCATCAGCAAATGAGCTGGTATTAATATAAATGTAGAGAGGTTAGGGCTTTTTAAAAATATATATATTTTATTAATTATATCGTTATTATAGTTCCATTTTTTCCCCTTTGCTCCCCTCCACCCAGCACCGCTCTGCTCCAGCAACCCCTCCCAAGTCATGCCCATGGGTCATACATACAAGCTCTCCCACTTCACCCTTTCATATATTCTTCTTCTTCTTCTTTTTAAAATAATTAATTAATTAACTATTTTAACAATACATCCCTCTCAGACTTAAGACCCTTTATAATCTTATAAGAGACAATGGGCAAAAGTCTCGAGCTCCTCTAGCTGCTTCAAGCTGGACATGGTCGCCTTCCTACCGACCCTTGGGTCCAGAAATTCCTAATAATACTGGGGGTGTTAAGGGAAGTGTGGCCTTCCCACATGGGGAAGGATTGTCAAGACTCCAGGTCAGTTGGCTTTTCCCGGACAATTGTGTGCTTGATTTAACAGGCTGGTATCCTTGTTGTATTCTGGGGGAACAGATTTGGCAACAGGGTTAAAGGACATCATTCAATCCGTGACCAATAGATGACAAAAGGCAGGGATTAATTTTTCAATGTCCCACATTAGGGAAAAAAGGGCTTCTTTGAAGAAAGGTGTGCCAGGCACAACTCACCTGTCCAAAACCCTTTTGCCCATTATACTTAGTTTAGGTTGAGGAAAATATTTATGTTTCCCCCCTCTCAGTCCTCTGAGCTCTTTCTGTCCATGACATTAGGATAGAAAAGAGAAACCAGTTTTAAAGTTAAGCCCACTGACCACCCCATACTTCACCATCCCAGCCACTTAGTTCAGTGAAACCATTGACTCTCAGGAGACAGCGATGCAGACAGGATTAAGTGAGGCCTATACGTACAGACAATCACTCAGGTAATGAGATCATAGGCTTATGCCCTTTGAAAACAGAAAACACATGTTAATTTATGTAACATAACCAACAAACAAGTCTTTAAATCTGTAAGACTGTCTTATTGGAAAGACATCCAGTTACAAGGCATTTGACATTCTTCTTTCCTGTAAATTAAACATCTTGGATAATACCACAGACATAGTTTAATTTTCAAATGAAAACATATTTTAAATGAAAAGAAACTTTAAAGATGTTTAGCTACCTTATGTTATAGTCTACCATTGAGCATTTTGATTTTTCTTGAGTCATGATTTTTTCCCTAAGGTTCCCCTCCTTGTCATTAAAAAGACTGCATTCAGTCAATTTTTAATTTATCCTGTTCATTTGCATAAACACAACAATAGCAGCAAATCATCACTTGTGATCTTTACTTCTGCTTTGCTGGAACTTATGCAAGAAACATTTAGGGTGACTTTCAGTCTGCCCTTCAGGGCACAGAAGATGAGCCACATACCTGGCATTCAGCCTTGTCTGTAAACACCTTTCCTTTCCAAGTCCTTCTGGTTTTACATTGTGCCCTAAAGTCTCTTACAGCCATCTTTCAGGGAAACAACCTTCATTGTTTCCCTGAAAAGATTGCTGTGGATCGCACAACCAACCATGGTGCCAGGCCTTTTATCTTGTGGGCTTTTATTACCTTCAAAATCATTCCCAGTTCCTCAGGGCTTTTTGGTAACAACCAGAGCCCAAGCATGTCTCCTTTGGGCATGACATTCCGGTCTTGGTAAAACAAACAAACAAACAAACAAAAAACCTCTATTAGAACTGGTATTATTAGTTTTATGCAAAGAAACTTATGTCATTACTTACTTCTTTAGAATGTCAAACTCTGGAGGGATCAGATAGGGAGAAAAATATACAGTGTGATGAAAAATCCTTTTCCTTCTATTATTTACTGAACTTGCATTTATATTCTTTATGTTTTCATTTTTTCCCTCACTAAAAATATTTTTGTTTGTTTTTCCGTTAAAGTTGTCCTACCTTTTCCCCTTCTTGCTTCCCCGCACCCTGTCCCCTCTTCTCACGCAGTCAGTCCCCACCCAGTTGTCCATGTACATGTGTCATTTATAATGTTCTTTGACTAGACCCTTCTTCTTATTACCCCCATCCTCCCTCCCGCCTCCCCCTTTGTTACTGTTAGTTTATTCCTTGTTTACACACCTCTGTTTCAATTTTGCTCATTTGCTTGTGTTGTTCATTTGTTTCCTGTAATAGGTGATAACATGAGGGTTTTTTTCTTTCATTGTAAGGTTTATTTCGCTAAGCATAATTTTACCCCTGTGTACTTGTGTTCCTCTGTCTCTCTCTGTTTCTTCATCCTCTTAAAGCAGACGCTTTAGCATCTCTTGCAATGCTGCTTTGGTGGAGATGTATTCTTTTAGCCTTCTTTTGTCTTGGAAACTCCTTATTTCACCTTCCATTTTGAATGAAAGCCTCGCTGGGTAGAGTATTCTTGGTTGTAGGCCTTTGTTTTTCGTTGCTTAGAATATTTTTTTTGCCATTCCCTTCTAGCTTGTAGTGTTTCTGCTGAGAAATCTGATGATAGCCTTATTGGAACTCCCTTGTATGTTATTAGTTGTTTCTCTGTTGCTGCTTTTAGGATTCTCTCTTTGTCTTTGAATGTTGCCACTTTTAATTATGATGTGTCTTGAAATCGGCCTATTCGGGTTCATCTTCATTGGGACCCTCTGTGATCCCTGGACTTGCATGACTCTTTCTTTCCTCATGTAGGGAAGTTTTATGTCGTTAGTGTTTCATAGAAGTTTTCTACTTCTTGCTCTTCTTCTTCTACTTCTTGCTCTTCTTCTTCTCCTTCTGGAATTTCTATGAAATGGATATTATTACGTTTCATGTTGTCCGGCAGCTGTCTTAGACCCTCTTCATTCTTGTTCTGTCTATTTTTATTTGTTGCACTGTCTGGGAGTTTTTGTCTACATTGTCCTCCAGCTCTCTGATCTGATCTTCTGCTTCCTCTAGCCTGCTTTTAATTCCTTCTACTGTGTTATTCAATTCAGAGATTGTATTCTTCATTTCCTCCTGGCTCTTATTGATATCTTCTATGTCCTTTTTCATGCTGGTTTAGTTCTCAGTAAGTTCATAGTAGTTTTTCTGGAGTTCCTTGTAGTTTCCTTGGAGTTCTTTGTAGTTTCCGCTGAGCTCATTGAGTTTCTCCATAATCCATGTTTTGAATTCCATATCTGATAGTTTGCTCCCCTCTATTTCATTCAGCACTCTTTCTGGGGATTCTACCTTTCCTTTCGATGGGAGGTTGTTTCTCTGTCTCCCCATTTTTGTGACTCTTATTGTTTGTTTCTACTTATTAGATTGATCTTCACTTCCTTTATCTGCCCCTGGTTGCATCACATCATGTACCAGTCTGGCCCTAGGCAGCCTGTTGGAGACTTCCAGGGATCTACTGCCTTTGTCTGTCTCCTTTAGTTGTTAATCTATTCAATCTGTGTTTAGCCGCTAGGCTTAAGGGCCATGGGTGGTGTGACAGGTTAATTTCTGTAGGCAGGGCTTTTGCTTCCCCTCAGGCTGATGCCATTTGGAGGCGAATGGTCTGCCTGCAGTACTGGGGATGAGACTGCACTAGGACCTGGTCGGCTGCTCCCCCAGTTCTCCCCTCAAAGTCATCACACCAAACTCTCCCCAAGAGTCTCTATTCCTCTCTGCCTTCTCTCTGTTTGAGCCCAGGGTAAGTGGGAGCCAAAATATTTTCGTATGTGATCTACTTAAGAGCTCTCTTACTCCAGCTGTTTCTCTCTGGCTAGCAAGAAACCCTGTGGCTTTTCGCTTTTCACATCCGGATACTATTTTACTTTCCACTCTGTTGCTGTAGGCTGGGAAAGTCAGCTGGGGGTTTAGACCCTGCCCTTCTCAGGGGGAACCCCCGGCTGCTGAGCTGTTTCTCAGTCCCTTCAGCTGCCATCTGTATGAGCCCAGCCAGTTCTTCTGTGTCTCTGGACTTCCTACCGGTCACATTGTGATGTAGCGGCCTATTCTGTCTCTCTGTTGTTATAAGACTTCTTTCCAGCTTGTGTTCGGTTAGTTATTCCAGATGATTCTCCAAAATTAAATTTTAAATCCAGACTGGTCCTGGGAGGAGGTTAGTGTAGCTTCCACTTACTCCTCTGCCATATTGGATTCCCGAGGTTAGGGCTTTTATACAATAAGAAGAATAGATTAGAGTTGTTTTTAGTGAGGAAAAATATTATTTTTGAGAGAGGGGATGATAGAGTAATAATAGTAGCAAGTAGTGTCGAGACTCTGCAAGACAGTAATTAATATTTACATTGTATGTTAATATTAATAAAATAAAAAGAGGGAAGAATGCAGAATATAGTAAGAAAGTGGAATTGTATAGTGTTAGATATATGTGGTAGTTATATTTTATTTATTGTGAAAAGGAGGCTAAACAAAACAGACAAATAAACAAAAAATAGAGGAAGGAAGAGAAGGCGATATGATATGAAACAAATTAAAGAGATAGTTTAAAAATATTTTTAATTAAAAGTAAAAATTAAAATTAAAATAAAAAATAAGAAATTAAAAAAATAAAATAAAAATGAAAAATCTAAAATAGAAACAAAAATTTTTAAAAAGAAAGAAATTTTTACTCAGTTCAGCCTTTGTGTGTCGTCTTCTTTTTCTGGATCCACAGCTGGTCTATTGAGGCTGGCCAGGGGTTCCTGATCCTGGCGGCAGTGGTGTGCGCCTTCGGTGCGGTGTTGGTCGCATGCCCGGGTAACACTTGCGTGCCTGCAGTGGCCGGTGCATTCGTTTGGCTCCTATTAGAGCCGGCCAGGGTGCTTGTGTGCGCTTGCACATGCGCGCACGGTGGCCTGCGCACTAGCTTCAAGCCTGCCAGTGGCGCCCCGGGAGTCAGTCTGTTGCCCCTTGGGACGGGGCCCTGGACACTTGTGCACAGTGGAAGTGGGCATCTGTGAGTCACCACTGTCTGCTGTTCCTGTGCTGCAGCCACTCGCTGTTCCTGTTCCTGCACCCTCCTGGGCGGGCACAAGTAGAGCTTGCACAAGTGGGCTCTGTGCCAGCCTGGCACCTATTAGGGCGGGCCAGCGGTGTCTGCGCATAGTCTCCTGTGTGCCCAGTAGGCCGACCCTCACCTGTTGGTGCGCTGATCTTATGCCTATTGGGGTGGGTTTGAGGTGCCCCAGGACACATGACCAGCTACCTGGCTGGGTGCCTGGGCCAGTGAATGAGGGCACTTCCTTGTGTGCGCCCGCGTGACCCAAGGGTAGGGTTGGGGAGCAGGCAAGCGCACTTCTGAGCCTGTGCTCCTCAGGAATGTCCTATCACTCCCAACCTTTCCTCCCCTCTCCATAGTACACAAGAGAAAAATATAAAGGAAAATCATGTTCTCACATGAACAGCAGTACGTTGTTTCCTGTCTTTCAGCGCCAGATGCCACCTGGCCCACTCCTGGCTCTGCCAGCGGGCAGAGATCTGCTCTCCTTTTGATTCCTCTCTGAGGAAGCCTGTGGTTGCTAAGAAGTCTTTGTGTACTTCGCGTCGCAGCTCGGGGAGCCAACCCAGTCAGAAATCCTGTCTTGTCTCTTTTTCCTCTGCTATCCTCACCAAACAGGTTGTTCCCATATGGTCTTCTCGGATGAAGCAGTGCCTAGGCTCAACTCCTGCCAGTGTCCAGATGCTCACTGAGATGTTCTGTCTGCAATCATTCCAAACTGCAGACGGGTCTCGGGAGCCAGAAAGTGCAGCTTCCCCTCACTCCTCCGCCATCTTCGAACCCCTGTTTACATATAATTTTTTAAAGTTTCTTTTGCTGGAATTCACACGAGGAACCTTCAGGTTGACTTTCAATCTGCCCTTCTGGCACAGAAGTTGAGCCACACACCTGCCATCTGGCCTTGCCTGTAAAACCCATGCTTTTTACAAGTCCTTCAGTTTTCCATTGTACCTTAATGTTCCTCCTAACAATCTTTCTGGAAAGCAACCTTCGTTCCTTTCCTATAAAGATGCCATGAACTGCACAACCAATCAGGGTATCAAGCTTTTTCCTCCGTGGCTTTCATTAGCCTCAAAAGTCAATTATCATTTCTCAGGGCTTTCTGGTGACAACCAGAGCTTAGGCATGCCTCCTTCAAGCATGACATATGAGTCAAAGTCTCAGATGACAAAAACCACCATTATCAACTTGTCTTATTAGTTTTATGCAAAGAAACCTTATGTCATTGCTTACTTTTTTAGAATGCCAAATACTGGAAGGATAAGATAGGAAGAAAATACAAAGTTGTGAAGGAAAATCCTTGTTCTTCAAAACTGCATTTCCATGCATTATACCTTCCATTACTAAAACCACACAATTTCTTTTCAATACTTTTATAGACTTTTAACAAACTTTTTTCATTTTTATGCCTTATACTTTTTCTTGTCCTATTTTTTTCATTTGAAGTTTTAACTTTCCCTGGGAACCCTCAAGTTTTCTTTTCATAGCACAAATAGAGCAATAATTCTAAACAGAGACAGCTAGGCTCTCCCTTTCCAGTATGTCCACTGGTCTCCTAGAGAGATGTGCCTTTGGCAGAGGCATGCTCACTTGCCCAGGCTGGAACACTTATCAGCCCTAAATGATCCTTCCTGGGTCCCAAGTGGCGAAAGGCATTCTCCCTGACCAGTTTACAACCTTTAATAGGTCTCATTGGTCAAAAACAGATACAGAGAATTCCACAACAGAACAGAACAAAATGCACTTTTATAAAATCAGAACACAAGCAGCTGAGGTTTCCTTTTTCCAGGTTTAAAACTTCCATAACTGTTTCTTTTTATTATTAAGACTTTCCACAGACCTTCTGTAATATTCACAGACTTTTAAAATATGCTTTACTTCTTTAGATTTAACCATAGCATGTTTCCAATTCTTGTTCTTTTCCACACTGTGAAGGATTATACTCAAACTCAGTATTAAGCAGCTAAAAGTTTCTAGATTTGCAGAAATGCCCTGCAGCTTTCTGTCACTTCTGCTTCTCCTCCTCTCCTTTAATATACACTTTCTGAACTTTTCTGAGGAATTTTTTAATTGTTTTATTTGGTCCACTCATCTACCTTCTGCAATTTTTTACAAATATTTGGCCAGTTTCTGTTACAAAGGTGACTTTTAAGAGTCCTTGACCTGGATTTAGACCAGAATACTTTCTTATTTGGTCCCTGAGCTTCTGTAGGAATGCTGATGGAGTTTAATTTATTTCTTGCTGTATTTTAAATGCCTTGTAGACATTCTGTACTCTGGGAACAGACTTCTTGATTCCACTGATGATGAGGCTTCTAAGGTCTTTTATGTGAGCCCTATTATATGGCCTATTATTATTCCATCTAGGATTTATATTGGGAAATTTTGTTCAGCCAGGACAATTCTCTGACCAGGAGGATGCTTTTTTCCCCACATCCTCATAGCAGCCCATCTGATTATTCCTCTTTCTTCCCCACTGAAGAGGGTGTCTAGAATGGACAATTCTGTCGACATGTAACAACACTCTTTTTTAAGATATAGGCATGTTCCCCCTGCTGAAGCAGTGAGGAGGTGGAGGGCCCTCCAGTTACAACCTTAGAGGTGGTGCTGATTGGCAGCCAAGCCATTTGTCTGCCCCTCTCTGCTGCTATGTAAGGAGAGGAGAGAGCAGCTGCTACCACTGATGTTTGTGCCACAGTTTTAAGAAAAACTGCCTGAGTTTTAAAAGTATCACTTTTTTTTTCTTTTCTCTGCATTGGAGAGGCAGGCACCCTGCCATTTCTGTAACCTGTAGCTAGTTAATTACCTTACTGTTCTCAGGACCTAGCAGCTTCTTAGGGGATTAGATGGCTGCTTGGCTAGCAAATTTAACATTACCCCTCCTTGCAGCTCTAGCAGGAATTATTCAAGTGCAAATCGAATTGCTAGAAGTGACCCCAGGTGGAAAGAAATGCTGCAAGCAATTACTTTGGGGAAATTATCAAGGTACTGTTTGCACTGCTCTAATTTTTTTTTAAATCTAGAGTAAGTTTTTTGCCTGCCAGTGCCGTGGGTGTCATAGGCATGGCTACTGGTTGGGCACCTGTTAGGTGTCCCTGGTCTGATCTTTCTGTATTGTCTGTGTGGTGTCTCTGCCTGGTTGGCCACGAGCTAGCCAGGGCTATAAGATGATGGGAGACAGGACAGAGGGTCCCAGGCTTTATCTTCTTTTTCTTTTACAGGGAAGAGACCTGTGGATCTGTTGGTAGGTGGTGGCCAGCAGTGACCATATTCCCTTTCTTCCTTCAAAGCTGATGCCTGATGACTCACACATAAGGCCAGAAAACAGATTGCCCCTTAGTGGGTTCCTTTGGCCAAAGGAAACAATATTTTACCATTTTCTCTTTCTCCTTATTTTGGGTCCAGAGATCCTCTCCCTACTAAACCCACTGTGAGCTCAATCTCCTGTACTGGAAGTTTGTTGTCTATGGCCCATGAACTCAACACCCCAATACTGGAAGTTTCTTGTCCATGCCCTGTAAATTCTCCCTAATGGACTATTGGGCAGAATGTCTATGGGGCCTTCATAGACTCTACTTAGTTTTCCTAAGCCCATAATTTTTTATTTTCCATCCTCAGTCAATTCCTGTGGCTGAATCTGGTTGTGTCCTCAACCCCCTTTACCAGAGATTTCCTGCACACAGCCCAAGATTCACTTTGTCCATCTCTGGCTGCTTCCCTTGAGGGAGAATGAAATCATGGATCAGTACTCCATATTCATTTCATAGCTTAAGATAAGTCTCAACTACACACACACACACACACACACACACACACACACACACACTCGACCCCCAAGGATGCCCAACCACCAAGGCAATTCTTAAGTTCAATTGTTGTACCTTGGCCCATGCACAAAGTTGCCTGGTTGCCGTGGTGCTTGTCTTTTTTTTTTTTTTTTTTTTTTGTTTCCCTCCTGCGTCAGTCAACTGCTGTCCTAACAAGTCTCATGTCCATTTCTGGACACTGTAAGGCAGGTGGGTCTCAGGTTGAGCAGGCCACCCAAAAATGGGTAGGACGCATCTTCCCACTTTGGCTCAGAGCCCCTTCCTGTAGTAGCCAGCAGACCCTCTGGCCACCCCCTAATCAGCTTTGCCTTTAACCTAGATTTTTCTCTGAGCTCTCTTGTACAGAGTTTCCTGCAGTAAGCTGAACCTGGGATTGCACAATGAACAAACTCGGGCCAGGCAAAGCCAACTTCCTAGAGAGTACTGACCGCATCTCCTGACTGCAACAGATTTGCTGACTCACTCAGACCCTCGCCTCTTCCCTTCCCCTTTTCTTTTTTAATCCATGAGTATAAAAACCCTATCTAGACCCCAGGCCCGGGTCGGTGCATGTTTGGAGACTTGTTCCTAAGGCTCCACCTGACTGCCGGCCATCAGTAAACCTCTTGCTTACCCTATCCACTGTCTCTGAGTGGTTAATTCTTGCTGAATCTGCCATAACATTTTGGAGGCCCTAGTGAGATATCCCACTTCAGGGTACAGTGCCATTTTTGGCGGACCCCCTGGGGACTTGGTGGACCCTGTGTGGTCCTCTGAATGGTGACAAGACCGTGGCCACATGCTCTGACTTTTTGAGCATCCCTTGTGTCTTCTCGGGTTGTACAGGGCCACAGTTTCCTCTGGCAGCCTGGTATAGGGCACAGCAACGGTAGATGTCCAGTCTCGACAGACAGGTAAGGACATGGGGATAGGTGTCTTTTTAGGACACATATTATCAGTGGGCAAGGCGCCCCTCGGCACCCGGACACAGGGTCGGCTTTTGTTTCTCCTTAGTGGAACTCTGATTGGTCTGACATAGACCATACAATTATTGAGCTCTTTGGAATTTGGATCTGCCTGATCACCTGTCAGTTGACACGGGACATCCTAGGGTATAAGTCCAGACCAGGGAGGGAATCAAAGAGGGAATGTGTTAACCTCTGTGTGTGCGTGTGAGTCAATGTGGGACACCGGTCAGCTTTCCCCCAGTGCTCCAGTCTGTGGCTCCATGGGCCTGTGCCTACGGAGTCTGAGTGGGCTCCAATCTATGATTCCTCAGTCTGTCATACGGCATAACAGCTGGATCTAACCTGAAATTTGCTCGGGCAGCCTTAGCTAAGACAGACTCAAGTCCTCACGAGAGGAGAGGCTAGGCGGACATCAGTGTGGCTTCCTCTGCGAAGCACCCTTCCTTTGTCTGTCTGTGCTGAGAGGGGAGTCTGTGCCATCCTTGAGTGGGTTTTTATGCATCCTTGTGGTTCAAGTCATTTGTATTGTCAGAAACCATACTTTTGGTCAGAATGGGAGGCAGTCAGAGTAAGACAAAAGCTATAGTCTTGGACTGTACATTAAAGAATTTCTCTAAGGGTTTCAATCACTGAGGAGAAGGTGATGCCCCAATGAACCCAGGCACCTTGAGGGCTCTATGTGAATTAGAATGGTCAGCTTTTAGGGTCGGATGACCCTCAGAGGGAACTCTAGATGTACCCACCATTAGACGAGTCTGGCGGGTGATTTTTGGACACTCTGGGCACCCAGATCAGAGTGATTATATCCTTAGGTGGCTCGAACTTGCAGAGGCGCCTCCCTCTTGGCTCCAGCAGTGTGTCAGGTCCGAGACCCACCGCGTTCTCTTAACCAAACAAACTCCCAGTAAGAATCAGGCTCCTTAGCTGACTCCCCTGCCCTGGGCTCCTGATGATGATGTGCACCTCCTTCAGCCTCCCCCTTACGCCACCAATGTGGGTGAGGAGGGGAAACAACCTTCCCAGCCTTCCCTTTCTGTACCAGATTGGACTCAGGACATCCCCTCCCCACTGACTTCCCATCTCAGACCCAGGAAACGCATTCGGGTCCCAGCCGGGTGTCCCGGTGAGGCCCAACCAGCAGTCCCCATCCTCCTGCTGTAGGAGGTTGTTAACCCTGGCCCTGGTGGTCCAAGAACCAACTTTGTGTATGCCCCTTTCACTACTAGTGACCTTTATAATTGGAGAGTTCAAAATCCCCCTTTCTTGGAGCAACCCCGCGTGCTTACTGGTGTCTTTGAATCTATATGTCAGTCCCATCACCCGACCTGGGATGACTGTCAGCAACTTCTCCTGACCCTTTTTTCGGTGGAGGAAAGGGAGCTGATTCTGAAGGCCACTAGGGAGGATGTGAGAGCCCGAGCTGTAGGAACTGAACAGGAAAAGGAGGCAGCCGTTAGGGCGATCCTGCCTGATCTGCCCCCTGATTGGGACCCCAATACTCATGCTGGGATGAATGGCCTCTGGGCTCATCACCAGGCCCCTCTCCAGGGCATGATAAAGGCAGCCAAAAAGCCCACCAATATGAATAAAGTCTCGGAGGTCATCCAGGGTTCAACGGAGAGTCCCACTGCATTCCTTGAATGCCTCTGGGAGGCATATCGCATGTATTTGCCTTTTGACCCTGAGGCCCCTTAGAATGCCTGCCTCATCAATATGACCTTTGTCACCCAGGCTGCTGCTGATATCCGCAGGAAATTACAAAAGTTAGAGGGGTGGGGGGGCATGAATATGGCCCAGCTCCTCAAGGTTGCAACCAAGGTCTACCTCAATCGAGATGAGACTGATAAAAAGAGGGAGATTGTAAAAGACAATAGACAGGCTTGGGTGCTTGCTGATGCTTTCCGAGAAACCTCAGATTCGCAGTCACCCCATGCCCAGAAAAAGAACAAAGGCAAGGAAAAGGGAAACAGAAATGGCCTAGCTTCTGACCAATGTACATATTGTAAGGAAAAGGGACATTGAGTGCCAAAAGAAAAAGAAAAAGCCCTCCTTGAAGGTTACAGCTGCAGCAGATATAAACTCAGACTGAAGGGGTCAGGGCTCCCTCTTTCTAGGCCCCCAGGAGCCCATGGTAACTCTCAATTTTGGGGCCACCCAATGACTTTCCTAGTGGATACAGGGGCAGAAATTTCGGTGGTCACCTCTCCAGTTGGGCCTGCAACTACAGAACGCACCAAGGTTCAAGGGGCCACCAGGAGCATAACTGAGTACTCCTACTGTGCCTCTCGCAAAGTACAGTTGGTAGAAGCCACCACCACTCTCTTGTTCCTGCTGGTCCCTGATTGTCCCTTTCCCTTGCTCGGACGAGACCTCCTCCGAAAACTCAGAGCCCACATCTCCTTCTCTCTGGAGGGGGCCGAGCTGCAGGTACACACTTGGATGATTTTAGCAGTCACCCTCCCCATTGAGGAAGAATATCATCTCCTTGAGGCACCCAAGTCACTGCAAAAGGCTATTCCAGAAGACTTAGTACAAGCCTTTCCTGGGGTGCGGGCAGAAAACAATCCGCCTGGTCTAGCTGCCCATATACCACCTGTGATGGTCCAGTTACAGAGCAATAACATGCCTGTTCATCCCCAGCAATATCCAATCTCCCGGGAAGCTCAACTAGGGATTAAACCGCATATAGACTGGCTTCTCTGAGAAGGAATTCTCAGAATGCCAGTCGGCTTGGAACACTCCCTTTCTGCCAGTTTGGAAGCCAGAGACTAATTATTACAAGCCAGTGCAGGACTTGAGAGGGGTAAATGCAGTTGTTGAAACCATCCACCCAACAGTGCCAAACCCCTACACCCTCTTGAGCCTGCTGCCACCTGACAGAACATGGTATACTATTCTAGATCTAAAGGATGCCTTCTTCTGCATCCCATTGCATCCCCAGTCTCAAGACATCTTTGCCTTCGAATGGGAAAATCCAGAGACAAATTGTAAGCAACAGCTTATGTGGACTTGGTTGCTCCAGGGGTTCAAGAACTCCCCCACACTGTTTGGGGAGGACAAAACCTTAGACCCATTTCAGAGGCTAATCCTCATCTAACCCTCCTCCAATATGTAGATGATTTATTACTGGCTGCACAGACTGAGAAAAACTGCAGAGCAGGAACGGCCAGTTTATTAGCTTTACTCCGAGAAAAGGGCTATCGGGTCGTGCAGCACAAGGCCTAAATATGCCAGCAAAAGGTAAAGTTACTCGGCTTTATACTCTCAAAGGGTACCAGAAGGCTGTCGGCAAAAAGGAAGGGGGTCATTACGCGGATTCCAAACTCCTATGGCAAAGAAGGAAGTCCGTGAATTTTTAGGAACGGCTGGATTCTGCCATCTATGGATCCCCAGCATTACAGCTATTGCTAAGCCCCTACATGAGACAACTTGAAATCCCAGCTCCCCATTGGAATGGGGAGAAAAGGAGGAGGCAGCTTTCCAGAAATTAAAGGAAAAATTAACCCAGGCCCCGGCCTTAGTCCTGTCAGACATAAAAAAGCCCTTTAATCTGTATGTCCATGAAAAGAAGGGAGTAGCAAGAGGGGTCCTCACCCAGACATTGGGCCCTTGGAGGAGGCTGGTTGCATACCTTTCCAAAAGGCTGGATGCAGTTTCCCAGGGATGGCCTTCATGTCTCCAGGCAATAGCGTCTACCGCTCAGGTTGTTAAGGAGGCTGACAAGTTCACCTTTGGGAAGGACCTTATAGTGAGCATCCCTCATGCAGTAGAAACTCTTCTTCGGGGAACAGGGGGCAAGTGGCTCACAGACAGTTGCCTCACACATTATCAAGCCACACTTCTTGAAGATCCTTCACTGCGCCTGCAAGCTGTGTGAGCTCTAAACCCAGCCTCTCTGCTCCCGGTCAAGGAAGAGACTCCAGAACATGACTTTGAGGAAACAATAGACCAGGTATCTGCCTCTTGACCTGGCCTAAAAGATGTCCCGCTGCAGGACCCCAATAAGGTCCTTTTCACTGACGGAAGCAGCTTTGTCAAGGATGGCATTCGCTATGCAGGAGCAGCAGTGGTCACCAAAGACAGAATAGTTTGGGCAGAGCCTTTTCCTCAAAGATGGTTGGCTCAACATGCTGAATTAGTTGCCCTCACCTGGGTTCTAGAAGAAGCAGCAAACAAGAGTCATAATCTATACAGACACCTGCTATGCCTTTGCAACGCTGCATGTCCATGGAACCATTGACAAAGAAAGGGTTAACTGACCTCAGAGGGAAAAGCTATTTAAAATGCTGAAGAGATTCTAGCCCTCTTGCAAGCTGTGTGGAGACCAGCACAGGTAGCGGTGGTCCACTGCAAGGGCCATCAGAAGGGAAACAGTGACACAGAAGTTGGAAATAGGCTGGCAGATCAGGCTGCCAAGGAAGCAGCCTTAAAGGGGAAATGACAGGTTCCTGTGGGCCCCATCTCCCCTGTACTAGTACTCCCCTTTACTAGTAATTGACTCCGAGCCACCACACTACTCCCAAGCAGAGAGGGTTTGGGCCCAGGCTGGAGGGGCTCACAAGAAGGATGGTTGGCTAGTCCTCCCAGACAGAAAGATTTTTTTTCTGAACCCTGTTGGCCTTCAGCTTGCTGTGGAATTGCACCAAACTTCCCATTTTGGTAAAGGGGCCCTAGCTGCTTCTCTCGGAAAGGAATATTATATCCCAAACCTATGGGCTATCTATGCCTCTGCTGCTAAGCGATGTAAGTTATGCCTGAAAAATAACCCCAAGGCAGGCAAGGACCAGCCTCTAGAAATCTGCCGGCAAGGCACATCCCCGTTTGAAGATATAGAGGTAGACTTTACAGAAGTAAGTTCGGCACCAGGAGGCTACAAGTATCTCTTAGTTCTAGTTTGCACTTACTCGGGGTGGATTGAAGCAGTCCCGATTCACACAGAGAAGGCCCAAGAAGTAGCAAAGACTCTTTTAAACTTGATCATTCCCTGCTAGGGCATGCCCCTCAGCATGGTCTCTGACAACGGCCCAGCTTACATAGCGGAGATTTTTCAGAGAGTAGTTCGGGCACTTCACATTAAATGGACTCTCCATGCAGCCTATCGACCTCAGAGTGCTGGCCAAGTAGAGCACATGAATCGGACTCTTAAACAAGCTCTGCGTAAATTTCATCAAGAGGCTGGGGCTCCATGGACAGAGCTCTTGCCCCTCGTGTTGTTCCAAGCCACGTATATGCCGTATTCAGATGGGCTGACTCCATTTGAAATTGTGTATGGGAGACCTCCCGTGCTCACACCTCGAGTTGGGGACTTACAAGTTAAAGGGGAATTATCCTTTTTTTAATGTATTTTATTGATTATAGTGTTACATTTGTCCCAATTTCCCTTCCCTCTGCTCCCCTCCACCTGGTGGCCCCCCTCCCTCCAGTTGTCCCCCCCTTTTAGTCCATGTCCATTGTTTGTGCATATAGTTCTTCTCAACCTCTCTCTGTCTATTCCATTCCCTCTTACTATGCTTCTTAATTCCTATACCATCTCCCTCCCTCTCCCCCTTCCCCCTCCCTGCTGGCCTCCCCCTAATATGCTCCCCATACCTATAGTTCTTTTCCACTCTTGTTGCCTATTTAGTTTGCCTTTGTTTCAATTCCCTAGCTTCTGTTGTTGGTTCTTGTATTGCAGTTTTCATTTTAGTGTTCATTGTTTTGATCCTCCTTTTTCTAAAACAGTGCCTCTGACATCTCATGTAATAGTGGTTTGGATCTGATGAACTCTTTCAGTTGTATTTTGTCCTGGAAACACTTTCTCTGCCCTTCTATTCTGAATGACAGTTTCGCTGGATTGAGTATTCGTGGCTGTAGGTTTTTGATTTTCATTACTTTGAATATTTCTTGCCAGTCCCTTCTTGTCTGCAGGGTCTCCCTTGAGAAGTCAGCTGATAGTCTAATTGGGACCCCTTTGTACATGATTCTTTTCTTCTCTCTTGCTGCTTTTAAGATTCTCTCATTACCTTTAACTTTTGACATTTTGATTATAATGTGTCTTGGAGTGGTTCTCCCAGGGTCCAGTTTTTTTGGAACTCTCTGTGCTTCCTGGACCTGTACGTCTATTTCCTTCCCCAAGTTTGGGAAGTTCTGCTTTATTATATTTTCACTTAATTTTTCAATTTCTAGTTCATCTTCTTCTGGTAAACCAATGATTCTTATATTGGGTCTCTTATAGCTGTCCCAGAGGTTTCTGATCCTCTCTTCATTTTCTTTGCTTTCTGTTTCCTCTCTCTGCACTGGTTGACTGTTTGTTCCTTCTCTATGTTCTGGTTTGTTGATTTGAACTCTGGATTTTATTTCCTCACCATCTGTCTCGTATGTGGTTTTGTTCCTTTCAGTATGAGTGTTTTTCAATTCTTTCTCATCTTTTTCCAGATCTTTTGTTAATTCTGTAAGCCACCTGATAACAATGGCCCTGAACTGAGCCTCTGACAGGTTTCTTATTTGTTCATCTGTCAGATTCTTCATCTATTGCCTGGTGAGCTGCACCACCGGGATTTCTATAGTTGTCTGCCTCATTTTGACAGATGCGTTTTGTTTTCTTGGACCAGCTATAGGGGGCAGTGCCTGTGTACTCGTCACAACCCAGCGACCGGTGGCGATCTGCAACCTTTTTTGCTGTGCTGTGGCACTTTGTCATCACTGCCCAGCGACCAGCGGAGATCCGCAACCTATTTCGCAGCGCTGTGGCGCTTTGTGTGGGGGCAGGGGTCCAAGATGGATTCCTGCAGTTATTCCACTAGGAGACCAGGATCCGTCCTCCCGCCCTCTGGGTCTCACTGTTGGAGGTGATGTAGTGGCTGCTTTTCTGAGCACTGGGGTTGCGAGCTGCCGGAGTTTGACTGCAGCTGGGATTGTTCTCCCTGCCGCTGTCCCAGATGCTACCGCAAACAGCACCGCCCACTTTCGCTCTTACCTGCCCAAAGAGCGCTGCTGGTCTATAACTTTGTATGTTGGGCTTCCGTGTAGTTTTATTTTCTGGAATTTCTAGTTATCTTTTGTTTTGAAGTAGTTGTATTCTTCTCTAGTTGTAGAGGGAGACTGAGCATGTCCATCTAAGCCTCCATCTTGGCTGGAAGTCCAGAGGAATTATCCTTAGTGAGACAGTTGCAGGCACTCCAGACAACCCAGGCAGCCATTCAGAAACAGGTCCTAGAACACCACCCTATCCCCATAGTCACACCCATGCATCCCCATAAGCCAGGTGATCAAGTGTTAGTCAAAGAATAGAAAAGATATCTCTTAGGGCCTATGTGGGAGGGACCCTTCACTATTGTTCTTAACACCCCTACAGCTTTGAAGGTGTCAGGTATTACAGCCTGGGTACATCACTCTTGAGTAAAAACCTATTCCCTTCCAGACCCAAGATGCTCGCCTGGGGGCCTCGACCCAGACCCTGCAGAGGAACCCAGCCCAGAGCAGCCTCGCAGCTAGCTGGGACTTAAATCTCAATGACTCAGAAGTACCCCATAGAGTACCTAATTATAGAAAATATTGCTATTGTTCTCTTTGCTTTACTGCTAAGTGCTGTAGCCCCCAATGACTGGACTCTTCAAAGAAAAATAGCCTTTAGCTTTTTGTACATTTGTGTATGTACACTCCTTGAATTAATTCATTGTTTTCTGTAAAGGTCCAGGTGGCTGTCATGGATCTCAAGCAGAAGTTTGCCAGCTTCCTCCACTCCTTCATCCTTCCTGCTGTCATTAGGGCCCAACCACTTTTATTCAGTCTGTATCAAACTGATTCAGGCCAGCAGCTCAGCTCGGCATGGTGGAAATCCACCGCAGCAAAGCTCCAACTCCACCTAGATATGGGAAAGCTCTTCACCCCTTCTGTGACTTAATATCTTGATCATGCAGGAAGGCTCTATCTTTGCTCCCTTAAGGCACCTAGTGAACATTGCTCAGGCATTGCTCAGTACCACTGCCCCTATTGGGGCTGTGAAGATATTGGCTTTTATGCCAGAAATACATTCTGGAAGAACAATCAACCCTTCCTCCAAATGACCCAGAACTCCAAGTTCATCTATTAACTGACTGACTATTATCAATCCATTAGATCTTCGGTGGAGGGGTACTGGACACATCTGGGGTCTCCGCATTTTCCATGCTAGGTATGGTGCCGGTCCTGATCCAGGCACTTTCATTACCATTCGGGCTCAAGCCCCGCTCATGCGGTATAACCTCCCCCAGATCCCCTGTCTACAAAGCCAAGAATATGAGGCACCAGAAACAAAGTTCGGGACATGACTATGGAGAAAAGCTCCAAAACCATTCCCTCTGTCACCAACTCAGACTTCCCACCAGAGAAACCAGCCCCTATCTAAGAAGGAGTCCCCCGATCTTTTTGGGATAGTTGTGGCAACCTGAAATAACAGCTGATTGCTGGCTATGCTTCCAGCCGAGACCACCCTTCTACATGGCAGTCGGATTGCCAGTTGTCCCAACCATCACCCAATGTAAAGAAGTTGACACTATCCCACTCATCCTAATTGAGGAAATCTTTGGAAGTGGAACTTGTTATGAGGGCTTAACCACAAAGACTGCCCAGGGGACTTTGGCTGTTGCGGCTTGCTCTCAAATAATCCAATTCCCTGGTGCCTATCTTCAGGCCCCAAGTGGGACTAGGTTTGTCTGCCCGACCAGTATCACCACTTGCCTGTTCAAGAGCGACCTGACTGATGGACCCTGCATATTAGCTCAAATTGTTCCGCAAGTTACTGTTTATAATGAACAAAAAGGCAGCCTACTCCTTCATCCCTCTGAGACATCGCAAGTATGGAGGGCTGTGCCCATCCTCCCCATTTTGGCTGGCGCCGCCATAGCTGGATCCCTGGCTACAGGGACAGCAAGTCTCATAACTGGCCATACTGGACTTGCAGCCCTCTCTACCGCGGTTGATCAGGACCTATTAGCTTTACATGAAACTCTTGAGGAGCTTAGAGATCAAATAGAGTCCCTTGCAAAATTAGTCCTCCAAAACAGGAGAGGGTTAGATCTCCCGCTCATGAAGCAAGGGGGTTGTGTACAGCCTTAGGGGAAGATTGCTGTTTTTACACTAACCATACAGGTGTCATTAGAAGTACCTTACAAACTGTAAAGAATTGTAAAGAACAAAGGGAGTATGACCATCAGAAGACATCTTCCTGGTATCAGAATATATTCAATTGGAGCACCTGGTTGACCACCCTAGTGATGGGTCTAATTGGACCCCTAATTCTTCTCCTCCTGTCAGTTACCATCCTTCCCTTCATTCTGTGTACCATTGTAAGGCACTTGAGAGCTGCCATAACAGATACCCAGCTGCTTGTTCTGACAAAAAGGGATGGGGGTGAGGGGGATTATGTTACTTTAGTCCCTTAGTCTGTCCAATAAGTTAGACTAGGGCCTAGAGGGGGGAATATGTAGTAGCCATCAGACTCCCTAGCCACCCTCTAATCAGCTTTGCGTTTAACCTAGATTTTTCTCTGAGCTCTCTTGTACAGAGTTTCCTGCAGTAAGCCGAACCTGGGATTGCACAATGAACAAACCCGTGCCAGGCAAAGCCAACTTCCTAGAGAGTGCTGACCACACCTCCTGACTGCAGCAGACTTGCTGATTCACTCAGACCCTCGCCTCTTCCCTTCCCCTTTTATTTTTTAATCCATGAGTATAAAAAACCTATCCAGACCCTAGGCCGGGAATGGTGCATGTTTAGAGACATTCCTAAGGCTCCACCCAACTGCCAGTCCTCAATAAACCTCTTGCTTACCCTATCCACTGTCTCTGAGTGGTTAATTCTTGTTGAATCTGCCGTAACATTCCTGCACACAGGTGGAGGATCCTGTACGTACCCCCAATTGTGAGAAATGCTCACAATAAAAACCCCGGGACACAGGACTTAAGCAGTAGATGAGGCATTGTTTATTCACAGGTCTGCACAGCCAAATCAAAGATGTGTGCCAACAAATGGAGTGGGCTGGTTTTATCCTAACATGAGTAAACTACCCTCTGTCCCCTTCTCCATTTTTCCATGCTGGATACTCTGGAGTTACAATCTAATGCAATTAACTAAATTAACCAAGGGTAGTAATTAACAAAGGATAAACTGGTTATAGTTCTGTCTCAAGCTCTCCCTTAAAGTTTCCCTAACTTGTATGCTGGGATGTCTAGCTACATTTTCCCATTTCCCTGTGCTTGGTGATAAATATCTTCTCACTTTGATCTCAGAAGCATTTGTGCTGAGCCGCAGAATATCTCTTCCTGATTTGTAAGTATGCTAATGTCGTTGACTTTGACTCAGAGACCCTCTGATTCAAGATTTAATTACATTTGTCCTTTGTTGTTAATTATTTTTTCCTAGTTTGAGAGTTATGAGTTTCTTTGCCCCTTATGTCTATCCCTCCAGCTTCTGGCAACTACCGTTCTATTCTGTGTTTGTGTGTTTTTAGCTATGTTAGATTTCTCATATAAGTGGAATCACATAGTACTTTCCCTTCTGTGAATTGGTCCACTTAACGTCTTTCAGGTACATCCATGAATAAAGAGAATTTTATATGCATACAATGAAATACTATTGAGTTTATTTATTTGATTTTACTTTTTTGTGTTTCTTTTTTATTATTACTTTTTAAGGTATTTTATTGATTATATTGTTACAATAGTTCCAATTTTCTCCCCTTTACTCCCCTTCATCCAGCATCTCCCTCCCCCAGAAACCCCCCCACCAAATCCATACCCATGGTTCGTAAAAAATAACTATCCCTCTCTCTCAGATATTAAGACCCTTTGTAATCTTGTAGAGGAAAATGGGCAAAGGTCTCAAGCTCCTCTAGCTGCTTCAAGCTGGACATGGTCGTCGTCTTCGGTCTAGAAATCCCTAATAATAGTGGGGGTGTGAAGGGGAGAGTGGCCTTCCCACATGCGGAAGAATCGTGCAGACTCCAGGTCAGTTGGCTGTCTCCGGGCAACAGCGTGCTTGGTTTAACAGTCTGGTATCCTTGTTGTGTTGTGGGGGCAACAGATTTGGCGAAAAGAGTTAAAAGACATCATTCAATCCATAACTACTAGAAGACAAAAGGCAGGGATTAATTTTTCAATGTTCCACATTAGGGGAAAAAAAAAAGAAAAATAAAAGGCTTCTTTGGAGGAAGGTGTGCTAGGCACATCTCTCCTGTCCAAAACCCCTTTGCCCATTATACTTAGTTTGGGCTGAGGGAAATAACGTAGGTTTCCCCCCTCTCAGATGTCTGGGTCCTTTCTGTCCAAGCCACTAGGATAGAAAAGAGAAACCCGTTTTAAAGTGAAGCCCACAGACCACCCCATTCTTCACCAACCCAGCCATTTAGTTCAGCCAAACTGTTGAGTCTCAGGAGGCAGCGCTGCAGAGAGGATTAAGTGAGGCTTATACATACAGACAATCACTCAGGTAATGCCGTCATAGGCTTATGCCCTTTGAAAACAGGAAACACATGTTAATTTATGTAACATAACCCACAAACAAATCTCTAAATCTGTAAGACTGTTTTATTGGGAAGACATCCAGTTGCAAGGCACTTGACATTCTACTTGCCTGCAACTTCAATATCTTTGATGATATGACAGACATGGTTTAATTTTCAAGTGAAACCGTATTTTAAATGAAAAGAAACTTTTAAGACGGTTAACTGCACTACTTTATAGTCTACCACTGATCATTGTGATTTTCCTTGCATAATGATTTTTCTCCCTAAGATTATCCTCCTTGTCATTAAAGGGACTACATTAAGTCCATTTTTAATTTATCCTGTTCATTTGCATAAACACAACAAGAGCAGCAAATGATCACTTATGATCTTTAGTTCTACTTTGCTGGAACTTACCCAAGGAACATTTAGAGTGACCCTCAGTCTGCTCTTCAGGGCACAGAAGCTGGGCCACATAACTGGCATTCATCCTCCCCTGTACACACCTGTCCTTTCCAAGTCTTTCTGGTTTTCCATTGTGCCTTAAGGACCCTTCTAGCCATCTTTCAGGAAAACAACCTTCGTTCCTTTCCTGGAAAGATTGCTGTGGACCGCACGACCAACCATGGTACCAGGCCTTTTATCTTGCGGGCTTTTATTTCCTTTGAAAGTCATTCCCAGTTCCTTAGGGCTTTTTGGTAACAACCTGAGCCCAAGCATGTATCCTTTAGACTTGACATTCCAGTCAAAGACTTGGTCAAAAAAAAAAAAAAAAGAAAGAAAAGAAAGGAACCTCTATTCACAACTGGTCTTATTAGTTCTATGCAAAGAAACTTATGTCATTACTTACTTCTTTAGAATGCCAAACTCTGGAGGGATCAGATAGGGAGAAAAATATACAACATGAAGGAAAATCTTTGTCCTAGCATTCACTGAACTGGAATTTCCATTCTTCATATTTTCATTTTCCCCTCGCTAAAAAAATTTTTTTGCTTGTTTTTCTATTAATGTTGTTTCACTTTTTGCCCCCTCTTGCTTCGCTGAACCCTGCCCCGCCCTTCCCCCACATTCAGTCCCCACTCAGTTGCCCATGTCCATGGGTCATTTATACATGTTCTTTGACTTGACCCTTCCCCTTCTTACCCCCTTCTCACCCTCCCCCCTCCCCTCTTGTTACTGTTAGTCTACTCCTTGTTTACATAGCTCTGGTTCAATTTTGCTCATTTGTTTGAGTTGTTCATTAGTTTCCTGTAATAGGTGACAGCATAAGGTATTTTTATTTCATTGCCTGGCTTATTTCGCTAAGCATAATTCTCTCTAGTTCCATCCATGGTGTTGCAAATGGTAGAACTTCCTTCTTTCTTTCTGCTATCTAGTACTCCATTGTGTAAATGTACCACAGTTTTTTGATCCACTCATCTACAGATGGGCATTTAGGTTGTTTCTAGTACTTGGCTATAGTAAATAGTGCTGCTATGAAATAGGGGTGCATAGGTTCTTTTGAATTGGTGTTTCAGGATTTTTCGGATATAATCCTAGCAAAGGAATTGCTGGTTCAAAAGGCAGTTCCATTTTTAGTTTTTTAAGGAAATTCCAAACTGTTTTCCATAGTGGCTGCACCAGTCTGCATTCCCACCAGCAATGCACCAGGGTTCCCATTTCTCCGCATCCTCTCCAGCTCATTGTGGTTTTTATTTGCATCTCTCTGATGGCTAGTGATGTTGAGCATACTTTCATAGGTCTAAGGGCCCTCTGTATGTCCTCTTTGGAGAAGTGCTTGTTCAGGTCCTTTGCCCATTTTTTAATTGGGTTGTCTGTCTTCTTGGTGTTGAGTCGTATGAGTTCTTTATATATTTTGGAGATCAATCCCTTGTCTGAGATGTCATTGGCGAATATATTTTTACATATGGTTGGTTTCCTTTTCATCTTGCTGATATTTTCTTTAGCTGAGCAGAAATATTTTAGTTTGATGTAGTCCCATTTGTTCTTTCCTTTATTTCCCTTGCCTTAGGAGATATATCATTGAAAATGTTGCTACGTGAGATATCTGAAATTTTCCTGCTTATTTTTTCCTCTAGGACTTTTATGGTATCACGGCTTACATTTAAGTCTTTGATCCATTTTGAGTTTATTCTGGTGTATGGTGTAAGTTGGTGGTCTAGTTTCATTTTTTTTGCATGTCCCTGTCCAGTTCTCCCAACACCATTTGTTGAAGAGGTTCTTTACACTCCATTTGATGTTCTTCCCCCCTTTGTCAAATATTAATCGACCATATGAACCTGGGTTTATTTCTGGGCTCTCTATTCTGTTCCATTGATCTATATGTCTGTTTTTATGCCAGTACCAGACTGTTTTGATTACCGTGGCCTTGTAGTATAGTTTGATATCAGGTATTGTGATTTCTCCTACTGTGTTCTTCCTCAAAATTGCTGTGGCTATTCGGGCTCTTTTTTGGTTCCAAATAAATTTTTGAATTATTTGTTCTAGGTCTGTGAAATATGTTGCTGGATTTTAATAGGGATTGCTTTGAATCTATAAATTGCTTTGGGTAGTATGGACATTTTAATGATGTTGATTCTTCCCATCCATGATCAAGGTATATGCCTCCATTTATTTCTATCTTCCTTAATTTCTTTCTTCAGCGTTATGTAGTTTTCTGAGTACAGGTCTTTTACCTCCTTGGGTATGTTTATTCCTGGGTATTTTAATTTTCTTGTTGCTATGGTAAATGGAATTTTTCTTTCAGTTTCTATCTCTGAGTTTTTATTGTTGGTGTATAAAAATGCCTTTGATTTCTTAATATTGACTTTGTATCCTGCTATTTTGCCGAATTCACTTATTAGGTCGAGTAGTTTTTTTGTGGAGTCTATAGGGTCTTCAATGTACACTATCATGTCATCTGCAAATGATGACAGTTTTACTGCCTCCTTTCCAATTTGGATGCCTTTTATTTCTATTTCTTGTCTGATTGCTGTGGCTAGAACTTCCAAGACTATGTTGAATAGGAGCGGAGAGAGTGAACATCCCTGTGTTGTTCCTGACATCAGGCCGAATGGTCTCATTTTTTGCCCATTGAGTATGATGTTGACTTCAGGTTTCTCGTATATGGCCTTTATTATGTTGATGTATGCTCCCTCTATTCCCATTTTGCTGAGAGTTTTTATCATAAATGGGTGTTGTACTTTATCAAATGCTTTTTCTCCATCTCTTGATATGATCATGTGGTTTTTGTCTTTCATTTTGTTTATGTGGTGTATTACGTTTATTGATTTGCGAATATTAAACCATCCTTGCATACCTGTGATGAATCCCACTTGATTGTGGTGTATCATCTTTCTAATGTGTTGCTGGATCCTGTTTGCCAATATTTTGTTGAGGATTTTAGCATCTATGTTCATCAATGATATTGGCCTATAGTTTTCTTTCTTTGTTGTGTCTTGACCTGGTTTTGGAATTAGGGTTATACTGGCTTCATAGAACGAGTTTGGGAGTCTTCCCTCTTCTTGAATCTTTTGGAATAGTCTGAGGAGGATAGGAGTTATTTCTTTCTTAAATGTTTTGTAGAATTCACTTGTGAAGCCATCTGATCCAGGGCTTTTGTGTGCTGGGAGTTTTTTGATTACTGCTTCAATTTCACTAGCTGTTATTGGACTATTCAGACTTTCTGCTTCTTCTTGATTCAGTTTGGGAAGACTATAGGCTTCCAGGAATTTGTTTATTTCCTCTAGGCTGTCAAATTTCTTGCCATACAGTTGTTCATAAAAATTTCTTACAATATTTTCTATATCTGTTGTATCAGTTATGATTTCTCTTCTTTCATTTCTGATTTTATTTATTTGGGTCTTCTCTCTTTTTTTCTTGATGAGCCTGGTTAAAGGCTTGTCAATTTTGTTTATGTTTTCAAAGAACCAGCTCCTACTTTTGTTGATCTTTTGAATTGTTAGTTTAGTCTCTATGTCATTTAATTGTGCTCTGATCTTGATGATTTCCTTCCATCTACTTGATCTGGGCTTTGCTTGTTGTTTTTCCTCTAGTTCTTTTAGCTGTAGGGTTAAATTTTTTACTAGAGATTCTTCTATCCTTTTTAGGTAGGCCTGTATTGCTATGAACTTTCCTCTCAGGACTGCTTTCTCTGTATCCCATGGTTTGGGGTTGTTGTGTTTTCATTATCATATGTTTCCAGAAAATTTTTCATTTCTTTTTGATGTCATTGTTAACCCATTCATTATTTAATAGTATGTTATTCATTCTCCATGAGTTTGAATGTTTTTGAGTTTTTTCCTGGAGGTTGATTACTAATTTTAAGCCTTTGTGATCTGAAAAGACGCTTGATATAATTTCAATTTTCTTGAATTTGTTAAGACTTGTTTTGTGTCCTACCTTGTGGTCTATCTTTGAAAATGTCCCATGTGCATTTGAGAAGAATGTATATTTAGCTTATTTGGGGTGAAAACTTCTATATATATCGACCAAGTCCATTTGATCTGGAGTGTTGTTCAGTGCCTCAATATCTTTGGTTATTCTTTGCTTCGAAGATCTGTCCAGTGTTCACAATGGGGTGTTAAAGTCCCCTATTATGAGCGTATTTCTGTCTATATCTTCCTTGGAGTCTTTCAAAATTTTCCTTATATATTTGGGTGCTCCTAAGCTGGGTGCATATATATTTATAAGGGTTATATCTTCTTGATGGATTTTTCCCTTAAGTATTATGAAATGCCCTTCTTTGTCTCTTTTTATGGACTTTGCTGTGAAATCTGTTTTGTCTGATATAAGTATTGCTACCCCGGCTTTTTTTTTCATGCCCATTTGCTTGAAATACTTTTTTCCATCCCTTTACTTTCAGTCTGTGTAGATCTTTTGTTCTAAGGTGTGTCTCTTGTAGACAGCATATATGTGGGTCATTCTTTCTAATCCATTCAACTACCCTATTTATTTTAATTGGAGCGTTTAATCCATTTACGTTTAAGGTTATTACCGATAAGTACTTATTCATTGTCATTTTTCCCCTTTGTACTCGTGTTCTTCTCTGTCTCTCTCTGTTTCTTTATCTTCTTAGAGCAGACCCTTTAGCATCTCTTGCATTGCTTGTTTGGTGGAGATGTATTCTTTTAACCTTCTTCTGCTTTGGAATCTCCTTATTTCACCCTCCATTTTGAATGAGAGCTTTACTAGGTAGAGTATTCTTGGCTGTAGGCCTTTATTTTTCATTGCTTGGAATATTGTTTGCCATTCCCTTCTGGCTTCTAGTGTTTCTGCTGAGAAATCTAATGATAGCCTTATTGGAGCTCCCTTGTATGTTATTAGTTGTTTCTCTCTTGCTGCTTTTAGGATTCTCTCTTTGTCTTTGAATGGTGGCATTTTAATTATGATGTGTCTTGAAGTGGGCCTGTTGAGGTTCATCTTCATCGGGACCCTCTGTGCTTCCTGGACTTGCGTGACTCTTTCTCTCCTCATGTGAGGGAATTTTTGTGTCATTAGTTTTTCAAAGAGGTTTTCTATCCCTTGCTCTTCTTCTTCTCCTTCTGGAATTCCTATGATACGGATATTATTACGTTTCATGTTGTCCTGCAGCTGTCTTAGAACCTCTTCAGTCTTGTTTAGTCTTTTTTCATTTTGTTGCCCTGTCTGGGAGTTTTTGTGTATGTTGTCCTCCAGCTCTCTGATCTGATCTTCTGCTTCCTCTAGCCTGCTTTTAATTTTTTCTACTGTGTTCTTCAATTCAGAGATCGTATTCTTCATTTCCTCCTGGCTCTTTTGATAGCTTCTATGTCCTTTTTCATGCTCGTGTAATTCTCTGTAAGTTCCTTGTAGTTTTTCTGGAGTTCTTTGTAGTTTCCACTGAGCTCATTCAGCTTCTCCATAATTCATGTTTTGAATTCTGTATCTGATATTTTCCCCCCTCTACTTCAATTAGCACTTTCTCTGGGGATTCTACTTTTCCTTTTGATGTTGGATTGTTTCTCTTTCTCCCCATTTTTGTGATTCCTCTTGTTTGTTGGTGCTTCTTAAAATGATCTGCAGTTCCTGGATCTGCCCCTGTTAGCGTCAGAGCATGTACCAGACTTGCCCTAGACAGCCTATTGGAGACTTCCAGGGATCTACTGCCTTTGTCTCTCTTTTTTAGTTGTAAATATACTCAATCTGTTATTGGCCATCAGGCTTAAGGACCGTGGGTGTGGCAGCTTAATACCTGAAGGCAGGGCTTTTATTTCCCCTTAGTATGATGCCACTTGGAGGGGAGTGGTCTGTCTGCTGTACTGGGGCTTAGTCAGCACTGGCTGGTCCTGGGAGGAAGTTAGTGTAGCTTCCAATTACTCTTCTGCCATTTTGGATCTCCATCTGTGTTGTCCTTGATATTATTTCTTTAATCTGTCTGGTTGTATTTCAGCTACTCTTTGGTGGATCTTTTTCTCTGGTTAGTTGATTGAGAGTCACTCTGCCCACCTTGTCTTGAGATCTTTTGTGGAGGTGCTGCTAAAACATAATCACACAACCCAGGCAAGGAACCCACACCCTCCGATATTTTCCCCAACTACAATCTCACTGTAGGTTGCAAATGAGCCCGTATTAATATACTTGTGGTGATATTGGGACTCTTATTTCATAGGAAAAACAGATAGGAGTTGTTTTAAATGAAGAAAGGGTAATTTTTCAGCGGGAGGTTAATACAGTAATAATATTAGCAATTGGGATCAAGGTTATGTAAGAGAGTAATTAACATTACACTGTATGTTTGAAAAGGAGGAGAGAGGTTTACAGTGTGTAGTGAGAAAGTGGAAGTGTATAGTAGTAGGATTATATAATTGGTATATGCTATATGTTTAGTGTGGAAGGAAAGATAGACACAACAGACATCCACGCAGACAGACAGCCGGAAAGTGAAGCAGAGGGCTGTGGAGGCTAGAACGTAGGAAACAGATTCACAAAGAATGTTTCAAGAATAAAAATACACAGTAGAAAATAGCAAGAAAGGAAGGGAGAGAGGAAAGAGAGAGAGAAATTAGAGAAAAGAAGTGTAAGAGAGAGAATGAAAGAAGAAGGGGAGGGAGAAGAGGGGGGACTGGATTATAATTTTTTAAAAATACATGTTATAAAAAATTAGGAGATTAAAACATGATATATAATTGCAAGATAGAGAGAAAGAGAGAATATGGAGAAAGAGGAATAAGAGATGAAAAAGCAAGAGGATGGGGGAGGGAAAGAACACGGAGAAGAGAAGGAAATCAAGAGGAAGAGGAGATATTAAGGAGGGAAAGATTGAAATTGAAGAGTTGACAAAAGATAGGATGAAGGAGAGAAATAAAAGAGGGAGAGAAATAAATGAGGGGATGAGGTGGAAAGAGAGAAGGGTTAAGGGGAAGTTGAAAGGGGAGGGGAATAGATTAGAATTAAAATTAAAATATTAAAAGATTAGAATATAAAGTGGAATAGGGAGAGAGAAAGAAAGAGAGAATATTTATAGGGAGAGAAGGAAAATAAGGGCAAGGGGGGAAAGAAAAATGAAAGTAGACTGAAGGGGGACAAAATAAAGAAAGAAATTTAATAAAATTGAAAGTGCTTAGCACAGAGAAAAGAGAGAGAGAGAAAGGAAATGGAGGAAGGACGAGTATAAGGGTGAGGGAAGGGGATTAGAAGAATGGAATAGGAAGGAAAGGGAGAGAACTTAAAATTGAAAAATTAACAAATAATAGGATGAAGGGAAGACATGCTAAGGGGAGAGAAGGGAGGGAAGAGGAGGGGAGAAAAGGAGAGAGAATAAGAAAGGACGGGAGAGGCAGTTAGAGAGAGAGTGAGAAATAAAAGAATGAGAGGATATTAACTCAATTCAACTTTTAGGCACAGTCTCTGGGTATTTTTGGTTTGTTTGTTTTTTGTTTTTCCTTCCTTCCTTCCTGACTTCACTTCTATTCAAAATTCCATGGGTTTCAAATCTTTTCTGGTTGGTTGGCTGGCAGTGGGAGGGTCCTGCTTGATTCTGGGATTGCTAGTCTTTTATTCGTGGGCCTACCGCCGCTCTGCTGTGAGCTGAGTTTAGTTGTGCCCTCCTGTGGCACCTCAGCCCTCCTGAGACTTGTCCATCTACTCCTTCCCACTGTTGGTCCAGCCTGTGCCTGCCAGCAATCCCCGCCCTGCCTCCAGTCTTTTTTTTTTAAGTATATTTTATTGATTATATTGTTACAATAGTTCCAATTTTTCCTCTTTGCTACCCTAAACCCAGAACCCCCTTTCCCCGACAATCCCCTCCCCAAGTCCATGCCCATGGCTAACCCTTTCATATATTCTTTTTCTTTTTTTTAAATAATTAATTAATTAGTTAAATATTTTAACAATAAAAAATATCAATCCCTCCCTCTCAGACTTAAGACCCTTTACAATCTTATAAAGGACAATGGACGAAGGTATCGAGCTCCTCTAGCTGCTTCAAGCTGGACATGGTCGTCGTCCTACCTACCCTTGGGTCAAGAAATCCCTAATAAGAGTGGGGGTGTGGAGGGGAGGGTGGCCTTCCCACAAGGGGAAGGATCGTGCAGACTCCAGGTTGGTTGGCTGTCTCTGGACAACGGCATGCTTGGTTAAACAGGCTGGCATCCTTGTTGTATTCTGGGGGCAACAGGGTTAAAGGACAACACTCAATCCGTAACCACTAGATGACAAAAGACAGGTATTAATTTTTCAATGTTCCACATTAGGGAAAAGAAGCGTTTCTTTAAAGGAAGGTATGCCAGGTACATCTCACCTGTCCAAAACCCTTTTTCCCATTATACTTAGTTTGGACTGAGGGAAATATTTTAGGTTTCCCCCCTCTCAGGCCTCTGGGCTCTTTCTGTCCAAGCCATTAGGATAGAAAAGAGAAACCAGTTTTAAAGTGAAGCCCACAGACCACCCCGTTCTTTACCAACCCAGCCACTTAGTTCAGCCAAACCATTGAGTCTCAGGAGGCAGCAATGCAGACAGGATTAAACGAGGCCTATACGTACAGACAATCACTCAGGTAATGAGATCGTAGGCTTATGCCATTTGAAAACAGAAAACACATGTTAATTTATGTAACATAACCCACATACAAGGCTCTAAATCTGTAGGACTGTCTTATTGAAAAGACATCCAGTTGCAAGGCATTTGACATTCTTCTCGCCTGTAAATTAAACACTTTGATAATGCCACAGACATAGTTTAACTTTCAAATGAAAACATATTTTAAATGAAAAGAAACTTTAAAGACGGTTAGCTGCACTACTTTATAGTCTACCACTGGGCATTGTGATCCTCCTGGAATCTTGATTTTTCTCCCTAAGATTACCCTCCTTGTCATTAAAGGGACTGCATTAAGTCCACTTTTAATTTATCCTGTTCATTTGCATAAGCACAACAAGAGCAGCAAATGATCACTTATGATCTTTAGTTCTGCCTTGCTGGAACTTACGCAAGGAACATTTAGGGTGACCTTCAGTCTGCCCTTCAGGGCACAGAAGTTGAGCCACATACCTGGCATTCAGCCTTGCCTGTAAACACCTGTCTTTTCCAGGTCCTTCTGGTTTTCCATTGTGCCTTAAGGTCCCTTCTAGCCATCTTTCAGGAAAACAACCTTCGTTCCTTCCATGGAAAGATTGCTATGGACCGCTCATCCATCCAAGGTACTAGGCCTTTTATCTCGTGGACTTTTATTACCTTTGAACGTCAGTCCCAGTTGCTCAGGGTTTTTTGGTAACAACCAAAGCCCAAGCATGTCTCCTTTAGGCATGACATTACAGTCAAAGTCTTAGTCAAAAAATTGTTATTAACAACTGGTCTTATTAGTTTTATGCAAATAAACTTAGGTCATTACTTACTTCTTTAGAATGTCACATTCTGGAGGGATCAGATGGGGAGAAAATATATACAGTGTGAAGGAAAATCCTTGTCCTAATATTCACTGAACTTGCATTTCTATTCTTTATATTTTTATTTTTCCCCCCCTAAAAATTTTTCTGTTTGTTTGTTTTTCCATTACAGTTGTCTCACTTTTTTCCCCTTCTTGCTTCTCTGCACCCTGTCCCTCCCTTCTCCTACATTCAGTCCCTACCCAGTTGTCCATGTCCATGGGTCATTTATACATGTTCTTTGACTAGACCCTTCCCCTTCTTACCGCTTCTCTCCCTCCCATCTCCCCCTTTGTTACTGTTAGTTTATTCCTCGTTTACATACCTCTGGTTCAATTTTGCTCATTTGTTTGTGTTGTTCATTAGTTTCCTTTAACAGGTGATAGCATAAGGTAATTTTCTTTTGTTGCCTGGCTTATTTTGCTAAGCATAATTCTTTCTAGTTCCAATCATGTTGTTGCAAATGGTAGAAGTTCCTTCTTTCTTTCAGTACTTATTCATTGTCATTTTCCCCCTTTGTACTCGTGTTCCTCTCTGTCTCTCTCTGTTTCTTCATCTTCTTAAAGCAGACCCTTTAGCATCTCTTGCAATACTGGTTTGGTGGAGATGTATTCTTTTAACCTTCTTTTGTCTTGGAAACTCCTTATTTCACCTTCCATTTTGAATGAGAGCCTTCCTGGGTAGAGTATTCTTGGTTGTAGGCCTTTGTTTTTCATTACTTGGAATATATTTTGCCATTCCATTCTGGCTTGTAGTGTTTCTGCTGAGAAATCTGATGATAGCCTTATTGGAGCTCCCTTGTATGTTATTAGTTGTTTCTCTCTTGCTGCTTTTAGGATTCTCTCTTTGTCTTTGAATGGTGGCATTTTAATTATGATGTGTCTTGAAGTGGGCCTGTTGGGGTTCATCTTCATTGGGACCCTCTGTGTTTCCTGGACTTGTATGATTCTTTCTCTCTTCATGTTAGGGAAGTTTTCTGTCATTAGTTTTTCAAAGAGGTTTTCTGTTCCTTACTCTTCTTCTTCTCCTTCTGGAATTCCTATGATACGGATATTATTATGTTTCATGTTGTCCTGCAGCTGTCTTAGAGCCTCTTCAGTCTTGTTCAGCCTTTTTTCATTTTGTTGCACTGTCTGTGAGTTTTTGTCTACATTGTCCTCCAGCTCGCTGATTCGATATTCTGCTTCCTCTAGCCTGTTTTTAATTACTTCTATTGTGTTCTTCAATACAGAGATCGTATTCTTCATTTCCTCCTGGCTCTTATTGATAGCTTCCATGTCCTTTTTGATGCTGGTATAATTCTCAGTAAGTTCCTTATAGTTCTTCTGGAGTTCACTGTAGTTTTTCTGGAGTTCTTTGTAGTTTCCGCTGAGCTCATTAAGTTTCTCCATAATACATGCTTTCAATTCCATATCTGATAGTTGGCTCCCCTCTATTTCATTTAGCACTCTTTCTGGGGACTCTACCTTTCCTTTCGATGGGGGGTTGTTTCTCTGTCTCCCCATTTTTGTGACTCCTATTGTTTGTTGGTGCTTCTTAGAATGATCTGCACTTCCTGGATCTGCCCCTGGTGGCGTCATATCCTGTACCAGTCTGGGCCTAGGCAGCCTGTTGGAGACTTCCAGGGATCTACTGCCTTTGTCTGTCTCCTTTAGTTGATAATCTATTCAATCTGTGATTAGCCGTCAGGCTTAAGGACCGTGGGTGTGGCAGCTTAATTCCTGTAGGCAGGGCCTTTGCTTCCCCTCAGGCTGACACCTCTTGGCCGGGAATGGTCTGCCTGCAGTGTGGGGATGAGTCAGCACTGGGACCCGGCCAGCCGCTTCCCCAGCTCTCCCCTCAAAGCCACCACACGAAACTCTCCCCAAGCATTTCCAGTCCTCTCTGTCTTCCCTCTGCTTGTGCCCAGGGTAAGTGGAGGCTGAAATATTTTTGTATGTGACCCGCTTAAGAGCTCTTTTTCTCCAGCTGTTTCTCTCCGGCTAGCAAGAAACCCTGTGGCTTTTCGCTTTTCTCAGCTGGATACTATTTTACTTTCCACTCTGTTGCTGTAGGCTGGGGAGCCCGGCTGGGGGTTTAGACCCTGCCCTTCTCAGGGGGAATCCCCGGCTGCTGAGCTGTTTCTCAGTCCCTTCAGCTGCCACCCGTGTGAGCCCAGCCAGCCCTTCTGCGTCTCTGCACTCCCTACCGGTCACGTTGTGATGTAGCGGCCTTTTTTGTCTCTCCGTGGTTATAAGACTTCTCTCCAGCTGGTGTTCGGTTGGTTATTCCAGATGATTTCTCCAAAAATACATTGTAAATCCAGACTAGTTCTTGGAGGAAGTTAGTGTAGCTTCCACTTACTCCTCCGCCATCTTTTTTCTCCCCTCCAGTCTTGTCTTTATTCACAGGCTACAGCTTCTTCTCTCTTCCCTGTCTATATGCCTGCGCACCCTACCTCACTCCCTGTCTCAAGACCGTCCCTTTGTTCTGTAGGACTCTGGCACACTTGGTCAAAGCTCCGGGCCCAGTGGCACTCTCCTGCCCAGGACCTCTCCCCTAGTCTGGAGCTCTTCAGCGGCTTTCCCACGTGTGCTCTTCTCCTTGCCCCCAAACTGTCTCTATTCCAAGCTACAGCTTCCGCTGGCTTCCCTCTCTATAGGCCTGCGTGCTCTATCTCTCTTCCCGCCCCAGCACCGTCCCTTTGTTCTTTAGGATTCTAGTGTGGTCGGTCAGTGCAGCGCTCTCCTACCCAGGAGCTCTCCGCTAGTCTGGAGCTCCGCAGCAGCCTTTCCCTGTGGGCCCTTTTCCCCGCCCTAAAACCGTCTCCACTCCAGAATCACCGCCTCTGCTCTCTTCCCTACTTACACGCCCTGCGCACCCTATTTCTCTCCTAGCCCAAAACCCGTCTTTTGTTCTGTGAGATTCTAGCACGATTGCTCAAAGCGCTGGGGGCACGCACTGTTCTTTTGCTCCGGAGCTCTCCCCCGGTTAGGAGTTCCGCAGCAGCTTTTTTGTGCAGCCCATCTCCTAGCCCCAAAACTGTCCCTTTGTTCTGTAGGGCCCTACCGCAAGTGCTGCGTGCACCCATAATGCTGAGCTTTCGGTCGGAGGTTGCAGCTGAGGAGGTTTCTCTCTAGACTCAGATCACACAGTTTCTCCCAGTCCTGGTTGTTCACTGTTCTCTCACTCCTCTGGCTTTTTCAGCCAAATCCTCTCCCTAACTCCCTACAAGAATTCACTTATCGGTGTGCCCCTAGCAGGGGGAGCCTCCAAACAGCTCTCAGCTAGTGAGCTCTCCGGCTTGGTACTACAGATGCACAGGGTCCCGGAATGACTGAGCCTGCAGTGTGTGGTAAGCCCCTCCACCCCCCTCCACGCTGCTCCCATGCTCTCCTCCCTGTTCACGCTATTGGAGATCCACACTCACTCAGTCACTCCTCTCCGCATTCCTTCCTGAGTCTCCCCTTAACAGGAGCGAGCTGAGAACCAAAATTGTGTGGTTTTTTAATAAAATACCTTTTTCCTTCTTCACCAAACCTCTGCCTTTTAAATTTGCCTTTGTGTGGTGCCGGACTTTGAAGCCCACTTTCTGTTTGGTAACATCCTGACCAGGAATTGAACAGGAATCTTTTGCCTTGTGGGATAGCACCCAACCAACTGATTCACACCAGTCAAGATGATATAGTTCAGTCTATATCACATGTGTGAAACCTCTCTACTTATTTCATGCTTCTATTCTTTATGGGTTTAACCTTAACCTCCAAGCTTTAAGCAGTATCATAATTTAAGTATCATAATTTTTGTGTGGTATGTAAGTTTTAAACATTACAATGCAGAACAAGTTTCCAGAAACTAATTACTTAATTATTTTAAGTAAGAAGTTGGTATAGTAAAGAGTACACTTATTCTTGGGAACTTTATATATACTGCCTTCTTTGGTATGTAGTTAAAAATTATCAGAGTACTGTGTGTGTGTGTGTGTGTGTGTGTGTGTGTGGAGTGGAAAAGAAGGTGGCCTCATTTCAGGGCTCTGTAAGGAGCTTGAAGTGCTCAGGGAATGAGCTACTTTGGCATTTAGTGCAGAATCATAGAGCGTCCCACTGAAAGAAACCAGTTGTGGTTACTGGCAGGAAAGGCAATAAAAATAGATTTTGTTCTCAAGAACTTGCTGAAGGAATAGTATCAGACTATTGAGACAGCTCAGTCTCTCACACACACTGTTTGTCAAGGCGCAAAATGGCCCTTCTCAGTGCGGCACACAGAGAATTTCTCCCTCTGAAAGGAACCAAGTAACTCACAGACAACAATAAAGTTTTTGAAAGAATGTGCCAAAGAAATGTTTCAGTCTTTAATTTGCTTACAACTGGATCCTGAGGTTTATCAGCAAAGATGACTTGGAAGCCTTCTGGTTTAAGTAAGGTTATTTTTTAAATCATGCAAAGTTCAAAGGTTATCAGCAGCTTTAAAAAGAGGGTTTTCATTAGAATCCTTGTATCTTTTGTAAAGATATCAATAGAAGAGAACACATTTATAATTTCATGGCCTGTTGTCATAGAAAAAGGTTACCAAAATATTGGTTGGGAAAGCTATGCACCTCATTGTTGTGGCAAGCAGCATGAATTGAACCCTGGAATCTCCAGAATTCTGGATAGCCTAATGAATGAATAGATAAACTGATGGTCTAATGATGAATGGAAATTGGTAATCTGCCTGTTGTTAGTACCTGAAAAGCAAGCAAGAAGAAAGAACACATCCCCAAATTCTTATATAGCGAAGGAAGTATTGATTCATTAATTTATTCATCAAAACTCTACTGAGCATTTACTATGAGCTACACCATGTAGACTGCTAGAAGTGCCTGTCTCTGTGATTCTCAAACTTGAGCATGCATCAAAATAACTTGAATGGCTTCTTAAAGTACAGACTGCTGGGTGCACCTCCAGAGTCTCTGACTCATTCTATTTGGAGTGAAGCCCAAGAATATGAATTTCTAACAAGTTCCCTGGTACTACTGATGGCTCAGGGACCACACTTTGAAAACCACTCACTTAGTTCATGGAGACCAATAAGTAAATGATTACATTCCACAGCAATAAGCAGTAAGTGCCATGAAGGTTACTATGGGAACACAGAGGACAGGCCCTTCATTCAGCTTTAGGATAAAGGGACAAGAAAATGTGGTTGGTAAAGGGCTTTTATGTCAAGGGAATAATTGGAAAGGTATTTCATATGGAAGAAAGAGCATGTGTAAAGGCAGAAGTGGTTTTGTGGTTTTAGGGAACTGCAAGTAGTTTGTGGCAAAAGTCAAGGTGATTAACGAGGATTCATCTATAACTTATGGCATGGGTTTATCAGAGAAGAGGCATTCAATAAATGGTTGTGTAAATAATTGGAATGGCAGAACACTATAATAAGTACCATAGGAACTCTGGAATGATAGTGTGTGGTTCTAGGCTTAGCCTTCAAAGAGCTGTTAAAATTATTTGGGAAAGAAAACATGATGCATTTGAAGTGAAGTATAAATCCGTGTGTATATATATCGGCAGCCGTCCGTCTCGAGAGACGATGGTGTAGCTTCTTAAGAGTCTATCTGCACCGCCGAGAATGGCTGTGCAGTCCGACTCGGGAGTGACACGGTATCTGTCTCCTCCCGTGTTGAATCGACATCTTGCGATGACGCTGGAGTGTCCTCTCCAGTGAAGCTGAAGCTACAGAGCCTGGGCAGGGTGATATGGAGGGTCTGCTGTTGCCCATGCAGCAGACCCCCCCTCTCTTCGCAGCTGAAGGGTCCAAGGGAAAGACGGAGTCAATACAGCTTGGCTTCAGGTGCGCCGCAGGAGTTGCCGGTGTTGACTACAACGTCAAACCGCCTTAGGGACTCCGGCTCCGGATTTTCTGTCGGGGTTTACTCCCTTAGCCTTTCCCCTGAAGAGGTATGCCGCAAGGCAGCGGAGGTTTTTTGGAGTCAGAGTTTTGCTTCTCTGATGTGATATATATATAAGAAAGTTACTAGTAGGTAAATGGTAAATGTAGTAGATTCCAACCAGAGAGGTTTCCTGGATTATAGTAATTTACTGTCTCCTCTAGAAATGACACAAAGCTCAAGGTCTCCTGTGGCAGGGTCGACATTAAGTGATTGTGCCCCAGGCCATTCCAGATTTAACTATATCTAGATGTCTGAAGCAAATAGCCCAATTAAAGTGCTTTAAAATGATCTGAAATGAAATTGAGAGAGTGTACATTTTCCTATGGTAGAACACCTGTGAAGTGTGAAGTACGGAAATTGGGAGTTGCTATGTTTCTCAGAATGTGAAAGAAGTTGAATGAAAGAAGGTGCTACACCAAAGGAAGCAAAGTTGTGAGAGGGACAGAGTACTGGCAGCATTTTAACCTCTGATTTAAATGTCCCTAAGGCCCAGCTGCTCTCAAGCTTCCCTCCTTTTCATGGTATATTACATTCCTCCATAGCCTTCCATTAAATTTCCCTTTTTTCCTTAGCTAGGTAAAGTTGAATTTCTGTCGCTTGCAATCAGATCATTTGTGACTGCTGTGGTCATCTATCTCTCCACATCTAATGCATGAAATACACACTCAATGGGCCTACAATCCATAAGCTGAACCTGTGTGGAACCTGTGTGTGGGACCTGTCTGCACCGACACACATGGTCAAGAATTAGTCTAACATAAGAGAAATGAGGCCCTATCAAATGGAGGGAATAGCATTGGAGAACGTGTGGTATTAAAAATAAATATGGTTTCAAAAAAAATCATTGCTCATACAAATAATATTCAGAAAGTGCATTGGAATAGTCAAAATATTGATTAATATATGAAAGGAGAAAATAAATGTAGACTTCTTTGTTTGGTTTTTAAATAAATAATTAAATAAGTTAATTAATTAACTAATATGGTTCCAAATTATGGAGAAGAGGTCAGCCTGAAAGACAGAAGAGTTCCTTTTGTTGAAACACCACTTACAGAGGGGTTGAAAGTCAGGTTCAGAAATTTAGACTTTTACTTGAAAGTCCCGGAGAACCACTGGGGCAAGGAAGGAAGTGGCATTTTTATTTTTATTTTTAGTTTTTTCTGTATCATTTATTTAGCTTAGCATGGTATCCTCAAGATTAATCCATGTTGTTGCAAATTACAATGCAGTATTCATCTTTTTTTTTTTTTTAACCCTGGCTGGTTTGGCTCAGTGGATTGAGCGTCGGCCTGCAAGCTAAGTGTCGCTGGTTCGATCTTCCAGTCAGGGCACATCAGAGAAGGAAAACTCTGACTCCAAAAAACCTCCGCTGCCTTGCGGCATACCTCTTCAGGGGAAAGGCTAAGGGAGTAAACCCCGACAGAAAATCCGGAGCCGGAGTCCCTAAGGCGGTTTGACGTTGTAGTCAACACCGGCAACTCCTGCGGCGCACCTGAAGCCAAGCTGTATTGACTCCGTCTTTCCCTTGGACCCTTCAGCTGCGAAGAGAGGGGGGGTCTGCTGCATGGGCAACAGCAGACCCTCCATATCACCCTGCCCAGGCTCTGTAGCTTCAGCTTCACTGGAGAGGACACTCCAGCGTCATCGCAAGATGTCGATTCAACACGGGAGGAGACAGATACCATGTCACTCCCGAGTCGGACTGCACAGCCATTCTCGGCGGTGCAGATAGACTCTTAAGAAGCTACACCATCGTCTCTCGAGACGGATGGGCATGGGCAACAGCAGACCCTCCATATCACCCTGCCCAGGCTCTGTAGCTCAGCTTCACTGGAGAGGACACTCCAGCGTCATCACAAGATGTCGATTCAACACGGGAGGAGACAGATACCGTGTCACTCCCGAGTTGGACTGCACAGCGATTCTCGTCGGTGCAGATAGACTCTTAAGAAGTTACACCATCGTCTCTCGAGACGGACGGCTGCCGACGACGATTCATCTTTTATTTTTCTTTTTTTAAATTTAGGTATATTTTATTGATTATATTGTCACAATAATTCCATTTATTCCCCATTACCCTCCCCCGCCCAGCACCCCCCTCCCCCAGCAAGCCCACCCCTCCCCAGTCCAAGACCATGGGCCACGCATACAAGCTCTCCAGTTTCTCCCTTTCCTATATTATTATTATTTTTTCAAATAATTAATTAATTATTATGACAATTTAAAAAAAAACAATCCCCCCCCTCAGACTTGGGACCCTTTATAATCTTATAAAGGACAATGGGCGACGGTCTCATTCAGCTTCAAGCTGAGCATGGTCATCGTCCTACCTAACCTTGAGTCCAGGATTCCCTAATTAGAGTGAGGGTGTGGAGGGGAGGGTGGCCTTCCCACATAGGGAAGGTTCTTGCAGACTCCAGGTCAGTTGGCTGTCCCCGGACAATGGCATGCTTGGTTTAACAGGCTGGCATCCTTGTTGTATTCTGGGGGCAACAGATTTGGCAACAGGGTTAAAAGGCACCATTGAATCCATAACCACTAGATGACGAAAGGCAGGATTTAATTTTTCAATGTCCTCATTAGGGAAAAAAGAAGGGTTTCTTTGGAGGAAGATGTGTCCAAAACCCTTTTGTCCACTACACTTAGTTTGGGCTGAAGGGAATATTTTAGGTTTCCCCCTTCGCAGACCTCTAGGTTTTTTCTGTCTAAGCCAGTAGGATAGAAAAGAGAAACCTGTTTTAAAGTGAAGCCCACAGACCACCCCATTCTTTGCCAACCCAGCCACTTAGTTCAGCCAAACGATTCAGTCTCAGGAGGCAGCAATGCAGACAGGATTAAGTGAGGCCTATACGTACAGACAATCACTCAGGTAGTGAGATCCTAGGCTTATGCCCTTTGAAAACAGAAAACACGTGTTAATTTATGTAACATAACCCACAAACTAGTCTCTAAATCTGTAAGTCTGTCTATTTGGAAAGACAGCCAGTTGCAAAGCATTTGACATTCTTCTTACCTGTAAATTAAGCATCTTTGATGATGCCACAGAAATTTGGAAGGTATACATACATAAATATATATATATATATCAGAGAAGGAAAACTCTGACTCCAAAAAACCTCCGCTGCCTTGCGGCATACCTCTTCAGGGGAAGGGCTAAGGGAGTAAACCCCGACAGAAAATCCGGAGCCGGAGTCCCTAAGGCGGTTTGACGTTGTAGTCAACACCGGCAACTCCTGCGGCGCACCTGAACCCAAGCTGTATCGACTCCTTCTTTCCCTTGGACCCTTCAGCTGCGAAGAGAGGGGGGGTCTGCTGCATGGGCAACAGCAGACCCTCCATATCAACCTGCCCAGGCTCTGTAGCTTCAGCTTCACTGGAGAGGACACTCCAGCGTCATCGCAAGATGTCGATTCAACACGGGAGGAGACAGATACCGTGTCACTCCCGAGTCGGACTGCACAGCCATTCTCGGCGGTGAAGATAGACTCTTAAGAAGCTACACCATCGTCTCTCGAGACGGACGGCTACCGACGATATATATATATGTATGTATGTATATGTATATGTAAGCCCTGGCTGGTTTGGCTCAGTGGATTGAGCGTCGGCCTGCGAGCTAAGTGTCACTGGTTCGATCTTCCAGTCAGGGCACATCAGAGAAGGAAAACTCTGACTCCAAAAAACCTCCGCTGCCTTGCGGCATACCTCTTCAGGGGAAGGGCTAAGGGAGTAAACCCCGACAGAAAATCCGGAGCCGGAGTCCCTAAGGCGGTTTGACGTTGTAGTCAACACCGGCAACTCCTGCGGCGCACCTGAAGCCAAGCTGTATTGACTCCGTCTTTCCCTTGGACCCTTCAGCTGCGAAGAGAGGGGGGGTCTGCTGCATGGGCAACAGCAGACCCTCCATATCACCCTGCCCAGGCTCTGTAGCTTCAGCTTCACTGGAGAGGACACTTCAGCGTCATGGTAAGATGTCGATTCAACACGGGAGGAGACAGATACCGTGTCACTCCCGAGTCGGACTGCACAGCCATTCTCGGCGGTGCAGATAGACTCTTAAGAGGCTACACCATCGTCTCTCGAGACGGACGGCTGCCGACGACGATGATGCCACAGACCTAGTTTAACTTACAAATGAAAGGAAACTTTAAATGAAAAGAAACTTTAACGATGGTTAGCTGCAATACTTTATAGTCCACCAATGAGCATTTTGATTTTCCTTGAATCACAATTTTTTCTCCTTAAGATTACCCTCCTTGTCATTAAAGGGACAGCGGTAGGTCCATTTTTAATTTATCCTGTTCATTTGCATAAACTCAATAAGAGCAGCAAATGATCACTTATGATCTTTAAGTTTGCTTTGCTGGAACTTGCACAAGAAATATTTAGGGTGACCTTCAGTCTGCCCTTCAGGACACAGAAGCTGAGCCACATATCTGCCATTCAGTCTTGCCTGTAAACACCTGTCTTTTCCAAGTCCTTCAAGTTTTCCATTGTGCTTTAAGGTCACTTCTAGTCATCTTTCAGGAAAGCAACCTTCATTACTTCCCTGGAAAGATTGCCATGGACCACACATCCAACATAGGTACCAGGCCTTTTTTCTCGTGGGCTTTTATTACATTCTAAGTTTACCCTTAGTTCCTCAGGGCTTTTTGGTAACAACCAGAGCCCAAGCATGTCTCCTTTAGGCATGACATTCCAGTCAAAGTCTTGGTCAACAAAACCTCTATTAACAACTGGTCTTATTAGTTTCATGCAAAGAACCTTATGTCATTACTTACTTCTTCATGGTGCCAATTTCTGGAAGGATCAGAGAGGGAGAAAAATATAGTGTGAAGGAAAATCCTTGTTCTTCTAATATTCACTGGAATTGCATTTCCATTTTTTATATTTTGTTTTTCTCCCACTAAAAAAAATTTTGTTTGTTTGTTTTTCTATTACATTTGTCCCACTTTTATTTTCCTATTGCTTCCCCGCACCCTGCCCACCCTTTCTCACACATTCAGTACTCACCCAGTTGTCCATGTCTGCGGGTCATTTATACATGTTCTTTGGCTAGACCCTTCCTCTTCTTTTCCCCTTCTCTCCCTCCCCACTCCCCCTTTGTCATTGTTAGTCTATACCTTGTTTACATACCTCTGGTTCTCTTTTGCTCATTTGTTTGTGTTGTTCATTAGTCTCATGTAATAGGTGATAGCATAAGGTATTTTTCTTTCCTGCCTGGCTTATTTCGCTAAGCATAATTCTCTCTAGTTCCATCCATGTTGCTGCAAATGGTAGAAGTTCCTTCTTTCTTTCTGCTACATAGTACTCCATTGTGTAAATGTACCACATTTTTTAAAAATATGTTTTATTGATTATGCCATTACAGTTGTTCCAATTTCTTTTACCTTTGATCCCCTCCATCCAGTGGCCCCCCTCCCTCCAGTTGTCCCCTCCTTTTAGTCCATGTCCATTGGTTGTGCATATAGTTCTTCTCAACCTCTTCCTGTCTACTCCATTCCCTCCTACTATGCTTCTTAATTCCTATATCATCCCCCACCCTTTTCCCCTTCCCCTTCCCTGCTGACCTCCCCCCAATATGTTCCCCATACCTGTAGTTCTTTTTCCACTCTATTTGCCTACTTAGTTTGCCTTTGTTTCAATTCCCTAGCTTCTGTTGTCGGTTGTTGTGATACAGTTTTCATTTTAATGTTTATAGTTTTGATCCTCCTTCTTCTAAACCAGTCCCTTTAACATCTCATATAATAGTGGTTTGGATGTAATGAACTCCTTCAGTTTTACTTTGTCTTGGAAGAATTTTCTCTGCTCTTCTATTCTGAATGACAGTTTTACTGGATAGAGTATTCGTGGCTGTAGATTTTTGCTTTTCATTACTTTGAATATTTCTTGCCAGTCCCTTCTTGCCTCAGGGTCTCTTTTCAGAAATCCGCTTATAGTCTAATTGGGACCCCTTTGTACATGATTCTTTTCTTCTCTCTTGCTGCTTTTAAGATTCTCTCTTTATCCTTAATTTTTGGCATTTTGATTATAATGTGTCTTGGTATGGTTCTCCCTGGGTCCAGTTTTTCTGGAACTCTCTGTGCTTCCTAGACCTGTAAGTCTATTTCCTTACCCAAGTTAGGAAAGTTCTGCTTCATTACTTTTTTCACATAATTTTTCAAATTCTAGTTCTTCTTTGCCCTCTGGCAATCCTATTATCCAAATGTTTAATCACTTACAGCTGTCCCAGAGGTTTCTGATCATCTCACTTTTCTTACTTTTTGTTTCCTCTTTCTGCCATGGTTAACTGTTTGTTCCTTCCCTATGTTCTGGTTTGTTGATTTGATCTTTGGATTTTATTTCCTCACCACTTGTCTCATATGTGTTTTCATTCATTTCAGTATGAGTAGCTTTTGTTCCTTCCCTGTCTTGTTCCAAATCTTTTGATAATTCTGTAAGCCACCTTATGACTATAGCTATGAACTGAGCCTCCAACAGGTTTTTTTATTTGTTCCTCTCTCAGGTCTCTCATCTGCTGCCTGGTGAGCTGTGTCACCGGAATTTCAATCGTTGTCTGCTCCATTCTAACAGGTTTGTGTTTCGCTTTCTTCCCAGGCAGGCTATAGGGGGCAGAGCCACATGCAGTCATCACTGCCTGGCGACCAGCAGCGATTGGTGGCCGGCGGTGATCAGCAACCTTTTTCACCGCTCTTTGGCATTTTATGTAGGGGCGGGGGTCCAAGATGGATTTTTGCCATTACTCTCCACCATGAGATCAGAAGGCTACATCGCCACAGCCTCACCATTCAAGGCAAGGGGGGGTCTGCCTTCCCCAGTGTTGGAATCGTGAGCTGCCAGGTTTTCACCACAGCAGGGATTGCTCCCCTGGCATTTCTCACAGTCCTGCCGCTATTCCTGAGGCTACTTCAGAGAGCTGAGCCCAAACCTTGCATCCTGATTCTGATCTGACCCCTCCTACTCGTCCAGACGAGAACCGTTGGCTTATAACTTCATACGTAGGGCTTCCATGTAGTTTTATTTTCTGGAATTTCTAGTTAACTTTTGTTTTGAGGTAATTGTATTCCTTCTTAGTTGTAGAGGGAGACCGAGGGTGTCAGTCTAGGTCTCCATCTTGGCCTGAAGTCGTACCACAGTTTTTTTATCCACTCATCTATAGACAGGCACTTAGGTTGTTTCCAGCACTTGGCTATTGTAAATAGTGCTGCTATGAACATAGGGGTGCATAGGTTCTTTTCAATTGGTGTTTCATGATTCTTCGGATATAGTCCTAGCAATGGAACTGTTGGTTCAAAAGTAGGCCATTTTTAGTTTTTTGAGGTAATTCCAAACTGTTTTCAATAGTGGCTGCAAAAGTCTGCATTCCAACCAGCAGTGCACCACAATTCCCTTCTATCTGCATCCTCACCAGCATAAGTTGTTTATTTATTTGTTGACGATGGCCTTTCTGACTGGTGTGAGGTGGTATCTCATTGTGGTTTGTATTTGCAACTCTCTGACGGCTAGTGATGTTGAGCATACCTTTCATACGTATATGGACCCTCTGTATGTCTTCTTTGGAGAAGTGTTTGTTCAGGTCCTTTGCCCATTTTTAAATTGGGTTGTCCATCTTCTTTGTTTTGATCCGTATAAGTTCTTTATATATTTTGGAGATCAGTCCCTTGTCTGACGTATCATTGGCAAATATATTTTCTCATACGATTGGTTCCTTTTCATCTTGCTGATGTTCTCTTTTGCTGAGCAGAAACTCTTTAGTTGGATGTAGTCCCATTAGTTTATTATTTCCTTTATTTCATTTTCTTCAGTAGATATATCAGTGAAAATGTTGCTATGCAGGATATCTGAACTTTTCCTGCTTAGGTTTTCCTCTAGGACTTTTATTGTACCATGGCTTATATTTATCTCTTTGACCCATCTTGAGTTTATTCTAGTATATGGTGTAAGTTGGTGGTCTAGTTTTATTTTTTTGTATGTTCCTGTCCTGCTCTTCCAACACCATTTGTTGAAGAGGCTCTTTGCACTCCGTTTTATGTTCCTTCCCCCTTTGTCAAATATTAGTTGACCATACAGACCTGATTTTATTTCTGGGCTCTCTATTCTGTTCCATTGTTCTATATGTCTGTTCTTATGTCAGTACCAGACTGTTTTGATTACCATGGACTTGTAGTATAGTTTGACATTAGGTATTGTGATTCCTCCTACTGTGTTCTTCTTCCTCAAAATTGCTGTGGCTATTCGGGCTCTTTTTTGGTTCCATATAAATTTTTGAAGTACTTGTTCTAGGTCTGTGAAATATGTAATTGGTATTTTAATAGAGATTGCATTGAATTAATTAATTGCTTTGGGAAGTATGGACATTTTAATGATGTTGATTCTTCCCATTCATGAACATGGTATATGTTTCCATTTATTTGTATCTTTCTTAATTTCTTTCTTCAGTGTTATGTACTTTTCTGAGTACAGGTCTTTTACCCCCTTGGTTAAGTTTATTGCTAGGTACTTTACTTTTTTTGTTGCTATGATAAATGGAATTTTTCTTTTAGTTTCTATCTCTGATGTTTTATTGTTTGTGTACAGAAATGCCTTCAATTTCTGAATATTGACTTTGTACCCTGCTATTTTCCTGAATTCACTTATGAGGTTGAGCAGTTTTTTCATGGAGTCTATAGGGTATTCTATGTACATTACCATGTCATCCAATTTGGATGCCTTTTATTTCTCTTTCTTGTGTGATTGCTGTGGCTAGAACTTCCAATACTATGTTGAATAGGAGTTGAGAGAGTGGACAACCTTGTCTTGGTCCTGATCTCAGGGAGAATGTTTTCAGTTTCGCCCATTGAGTATTATGATGTCTTCAGGTTTCTTGTATATGGCCTTTATTATGTTGAGGTATGCTCCCTATATTCCCATTTTGCTTAATGTTTTCATCATAAATGGGTGTTGTACATTGTCAAATGCTTTTTCTGCATCTATTGATATTACCATTTAGTTTTTGTCTTTCATTTTGTTTATGTGGTGTATTACATTCATTGATTTGCAAATATTAAACTATCCTTGCATACCTGTGATGAATCTCACTTGATCGTCCTGTATCATCCTTCTAACGTGTTGTTGGATCCTGCTTTCCTGTATTTTGTTGAGGATTTTAGCATCTATGTTTATCAGCGATATTGGCCTGTAGTTTTGTTTTTTTTTCTTTGTTGTGTCTTGACCTGGTTTTGGAATTAGGGTGATACTCACTTCATAGAATAAGTTGGGGAATTTTCCCTTCCTCTTGAACTTTTTGGATTAGTCTGAGAAGGATAGGACTTATTTCTTTTCTAAATATTTTGTAAAATCTCCTGTGAAACCACCCAGTACAGGGCTTTTGTGTGCCAGGAGTTTTTTGATTACTGCTTCAATTTCACCGGTTGTTATTGGTCTATTCAGGCTTTCTACTTCTTCTTCATCCAGTTTTGGAAGAGTATATGTTTCCAGAAATTTTTCCACTTCATCCAGATTGTCAAATCTCTTCTTATATAGCTGTTGGTAGCAATTTCTTACAATCTTTTGTATTTCTGCAGTGTCGGTTATGATTTCTCCTCTTTCCTTTCAGATTTTGTTTATTTGGGTTCTCTCTCTTTTTTTCTTGATGAGCCTGGTTAAAGGCTTGTCGATTTTGTTTATCTTTTTAAGAACCAGCTCCTACTTTTGTTGACCTTTTGAATTGTTTGTTTGGACTCTATGTCATTTAATTCTGCTCTGATATTGATGATCTTCTTCCTTCTGCTTGCTCTTGGCTTTGTTTATTGTTCTTCCTCTAGTTCTTGTAGCTGTAGGGTTAGAATTTTTGTTTGAGATTCTTCTATCCTTTTTACGTAGGCCTGTATTGCTATGAACTTTCCTCTCAGGACTGCTTTTGCTGTATCCGTAGGTTTTGTGTGGTTGTGTTTTCATTATCATTTGTTTGCAGAAAATTTTTTATTTCTTTCTTGATGTCATTGTTAACCTATTCATGATTTAATATCATGTTATTCATTCTTCATGAGTTTGAATGTTTTTAAGTTTATTCCTTGAAGCTTATTTCCAATTTAAGTTATTGTGATCTGAGAAGATGCTTGATATAGTTTCAATTTTCTTGAATTTGTTGAGGCTTGTTTTGTGTCCTACAATGTGTTCTGTCTTTGAAAATGTTCCATGTGCACTTGAAAAGAATGTATATTTTGCTTCCTTGGGGTTAAAAGTTCTATATATATCAAGTAAATCTATTTGCTCTAGAGTGTTGTTCAATGCCTGTATATCTTTGGTGTTTCTTTGCTTCAAAGTATTGTCCATTGTTGATAGTGCTGTGTTAAAATCCCCTACTATCAGTGTGTTGTTGTCTATATCCTTCCTGAAATCTTTCAAAGTTGTCCTTACATATCTCGGTGCTCCTATGTTGGGTGAATATATGTTTATAAGGGTTATATCCTGTTGATGAATTTTTCCCTTAAGTATTATGTAATGTCTTTCTTTGTCTCTTTTTATGGCCTTTGCTGTGAAATCTGTTTTGTCTGATATAACTATTGCTACCTCAGTTTTTTTTTTATGTCCATTTGCTTGATATACTTTTTTTCCATCCCTCTTCTTTCAGTCTGTGCAAATCTTTTGTTTTGAGATGTGTCTCTTATAGACATCATATATGTGCGTCATGTTTTTGTATCCATTCCACTACCCTATGTCTTTTAATTGAAGTATTTAATTCATTTACATTTAAGGTTATTATTGACAGGTATTTATTCATTTCCCTTTGTACTTGTGTTCCTCTCCTTCCCTTTTTTTCCTTCTTTTTCTTAAAGCATTCCCTTTAACATCTCTTGCAATGTTGGTTTGGTGGAGATGTATTCTTTTAGTCTTCCTCTGTCTGAGAAAATCCTTATTTCACCTTCCATTTTGAAAGAGAGACTTGCTGGCTAGAGTATTCTTGGCTATAGTCCTTCGTTTTTCATTGCTTGGAATATTTTTTGCCATTCCTTTCTGGCTTATAGTGTTTCTGTTGAGAAGTCAGTTGATAGCCTTATTGGATCTCCTTTGTATGTTATTTGCTGTTTTTCTCTTGCTGCTTTTAGGATTCTCTCTTTGTCTTTGAATGTTGTCATTTTCATTATGATGTCCTTTGGATTGGGCCTTTTTGGGTTCATCATCATTGGGACCCTCTGTGCTTCCTGGATTTGCATGACTTTTTCTATCACCAGGTTAAGAAAATTTTCTATTATTGCTTTTTCAATCAGGTTTTCTATCCCATGATACTCTTCTTCTTCTTGTATCCCTATTATTATAATGTTGTTTTGTCTCATGTTCTCCTGCAGTTCTCTTAAACTCTGTTCATTCTTTTTCAATATTTTTTTCATTTTGTTGTATTGTCTGGGAAATTTTCCTACATTGTCCTCTAACTCACTGATCTGATCTTCTGCTTCATTTTGCCTGCTTTTGATTGATTCTACTGTGTTCTTCAATTCAGAGATTGTATTCTTCATTTCTTCCTGGTTCTTGTTAGTAGTTTCTATGTTTTTTTTTTTTTTTTTTAATTCTGATGTAGTTCTCCATAAGTTCCTTGTAGCTTCCCTGCACTTCTTTGTAGTTTCCTTGGAGTTGTTGGTAATTTCCCTGGAGTTTGTCATAGTTTTCTTTGAAGTTGTCAAGGTCATTGAGCTTCATAATAACCATTTTTTTTCAATTCCATGTCTGATAGTTGGCTTATGTCTATTCCATCTATCTCTCTTTTGGGGGATTTGTCTTTTCCTCTCATTGGGAGGTTGTTCTGTGTTCCCCCATGTTGAATTCTTCTTGTTTCTTTTTTGTTTATTAGATTTGTCTGCTTTGATTTTCCTCTTTTGTGATATGAGATTTGTTATAGGAGACCTGGGGGATTCAGTGGTGCAGTCTCTTTGATCTTCTGAGCTTAGTGCTTTTGTTTTTCCCTTTATGTCATTCGTTTAAGCTGTCTGGTTGTATTTAAGGTCCTCTTTTTTGGGTCCTTTCCTCTGACTAGTTGATTGAGTCACTCTGTCCACCCTGTCTTGAGTTCTTTTGTGGAGGTGCTGTTAAAACATAATTACACAACCCAGGCAAGAATTCCACACCCTCAAAAATATCCCTCAACCACAATCCCACTATAGGCAGCAAATGAGCCAGTATTAATATAAATGTACAGAGATTAAGACTCTTATTTTAAAGGAGAAATAAATAGGAGTTGTTTTCAATGAAAGAAGTATGTTTATTGAGAGCGAAGATGATAGAATAATAATATTAGCAAATAGGTTCAAGACTATGCAAAAAAGCAAGTAATATTTACACTGTGTGTTTAAAAAAGTTGGGAGGAATGTAGAATGGAGAAAGTGGAAGTGTATAGTATTAGGTTTATATAGTAGTTATATGCTATATATTTAGTTTGAAAGGGAGGATAAAAAAAACAGACAACCAAATAGACAAAGAATGAAAAATTAAAGCAGAGGGATATGAGGGATAGAAGGTAGGAAACAGATTGAAGAAAGAGTTTTTCAAAAATAAAAAATAAAAAGTAAAAAATAGAATGAAAGAAAAAAGAAATAAAGGAAATAAATAGAAAGGAATGAACTGGAAGGAAGGAAAGAGAAAGAAAAAGAAAGAAAAAAAAAGAAAAGGAGGGGCAGGAAGAGAGAGAGAGGGAAAAATAAAAGAATGAAAGTGTTTTTACTAAGCTCAACTTTTAGACGCAGTCTCCTTATTTTTTTTTTTTTTTTTTGCTTTCCTGGATTCGGCCCTGGTCAAAATTCCATGGGTTTCAAATCTTTTCTGGCTGGATGGCTAGCTGTGGGGAGATCCAGCTTGATTCTGGGGTAGCTAGTCTTTTATTCATGAGCCTACCACCGCTCTGCTGTGAGCCGCGTTTAGTTGTCCCCTCCTGCGGCAACTTCAGCCCTCCTTAGGCTTGTCTAGCAACATTTTTCTCCGTTGAGCCAGTGTGCGCATGCCAGTAATCTCTGCTCTGCTTCCAGTCATGTCTCTATTTCCGAGCTACAGCATCCACTAGAGTTCCTGTCTATATGCCTGGGAGCGCCACCTGCCAGTCTGCGGTCCCCACCAGGGCTGCAGATCCACCACAGCTTTCACGTATGAGCCCCTCTTGTTGCCTCAAGACTGCCCCTTTGTTCTGTAGGGCCCTAGTGCGAGCGTTGCACGCGCCCTGAGTGCAGAACTTTCAGTCTGGAGTTGCAGCCAAGGAAGTTCCCACCGAGACTCAGTTCACAGTTTCTCCCAGTCCAGGTTGTTCACTGTTCTTCCATGCCTCAGGCCTTTTCAGCCAAACTGTCTCACTGACTCTCTGCAAGACTTCGCTTGTCAGTGTGCCCCTGGCAGGGGGCAGTTTCCAGGCATCTCCTGGCTAACAAGCCAGTCAGCAGTTGCCCACCTTGGGCGCAGTACAGAAGTCATGCTGGGTCCGGAGGCCCAGCGACTGAGGCTGGAGTGTGCGGCTGAACACTCTGCCCTCCTTCACGCTGTTCCCACACTCCCTTCCCTGTTCACATTGTCTGAAATCTGCACTCACTCAGTCACTCCTCTCCGCGTTCGCACCTGAAGTCCCTCTGTGGTGGGAGCGAGCAGACAACAATGCCACTACTCCGCCACTATCTTCTGCATTGGAAGTGGCATTTCTAAAGAGCATTAGCCTTGTAACAGATTTTCTTTTCTTTTTCTGGTAATTTTTTTCCCTTGCTCTCTATTTTTCTTTCTGAAAACAAGCTTTCTTGTGGGGGATGCTAATTGTCAACCTCTTCAGAATACACAGCAGAACTATGTTAGAGGATTGCTGGAGATTTGGGATGGGTGGCAGGGCTTACCCTAGGGTACAGCTTTCCCTAACCCAGAATAGCAGTTTGGGGCATAGCTACACAGAGCACAGAGGGTGCCAAGTGCTGAGTGGAAGATATGAGTACTGGGTTGGATGTCAGAAATTATGCCCACAGACATCTTGCCTTATTAACCTCCACTTTCCTCACTTATATAATAAGGATGTTAATTTCCTACCTTATCTTCCTCACCAGGTGGTCATGCAAAAAACTGAGGTAAATGTATGACAGAGCTTTCTGTACTACAAAGGCTTGTGCAAGGGTCTGTGCAGATTGCTGTCTGATTTACCCCTTTATTTCAGCAAATCTGTGTAAGAGCTTTCCTGAATTATCACTAGTAGTCCACATTTATTGGATGCCTGTAGGATTTTCCAAGCATCCACGTCACTTTACTATTTTCTTTATTTATTTTATTTTTTTTCAGATAGAAGGGAAAAGAGGGAGAAAGAAAGGGAGAAAAACATCAATGTGTAAGAGAAACATTGATTGGTTGCCTCTTGCATGTGCTCCAACTGGGGACCAGGACTGTAACCCAGGCACGTGCCCTGATTGGGAATAGTGCCCAACTGAATGAGAGACACTAGTTAGAGTGCAGCCATCTCACTTTAAAGAGACTGCTATTCTCTACATATTTTGGGGTGGCTCATTTTTTTGTAAGTTTTTTCTTCACACCAAACAAGCTGCAATTACTAATTACTTTCAAGACATTTTTTTAATTGACTGGGAAAGTATTCACATGCCCTGGTTGGTGGAGAACATGTTTGCTTATCAGGTTGTCTCTTATTTATTGATGCTCTCCCAAGATCCCTTTCTTTAAGCTTTTCCTCTTTTATGGGAGAGAGACCTATCTCACAACTGACAATGGGCTTTCAGGAACCATTAATCTTTTCTTTCACGTGGACTGCATTTAACATTCTCTCATGTTGCAGTCACTAGAGTGCACTGACTATAAATTTGATAGGTCCAGGCCTGGATCTGGGAGCAAGGAACACCTGTCTAGCACTGGCAGCTCTGTCCAGATACGTTGAGAGATGAAGCCAAATGCTCTAAACATATTCGATTTTAGGAAGTCCTTATCAGTGCTGTGATCTGTATATGCCTGAAGGAAGCAACCAAGATATCCATCCAAATCAGGAGTTCTCCTATTCATGGGTGAAGCAAAAAGGGGCTCAAGCTTCAGACTGGCTAAAGTGCTTTTAACTGTAATGGTGATGTGAGGAATTCTGTCACTACCACGCTTTATTTTCTGCCCTCTTCTCTACACCTTGTCATTGACAAGGTTTCTGATTTCTTCATGCATTTAAAGATTTGTAGCACAACATAATGGAGAGAATTCAATCGTAAAGTAAAAAAGCACTCTGTCACTTTTATCTTCACTAATTAAAGTCAGGACATTTCTAGAAACATTTCTGTTATGCCTACATTTTAATAAAATCATTTGGAAAAGTGCCCATTTGCCTAATTATTTGAGAATTATGTAGATGGTAATTACCATTTCCATTAGCAGTGCTAGTTGTGGTTAGGACAAATTTCAAGTGCATGAAGTAAGTGCTTTACATTAATATGTCTGATTCATTATTTTCAATCAAAAGACAACAGTGGATCCTCATAGCAATAAGTTTGCTTTGATACATTCTCATCAAATATTGATCTGAATAGTCTATAGTAGTGCTTAGTTAGCAGGATGAAATTTATTTATTGCATACATCATTTCCATCCCCAAACTACCAGCTACTATTTCAAAGTATCTATTTTTACAAGGTAACACTCTTAACACTTAGGAAATCACTATATCTTTTGGTCATTAATACATGTCTGTAGAAATATTTTCAGTCCAAAATCTTCAACAGAAAAGTAAAGAATAAAATTGTATCAGGAAGGCCGGTTTGGGGCTAGGAGAGATATAGAATGCGCGGGGTGTGTAAGTAGGGAAGAGAGCAGAGGCGGTGGTTCTGGAGTGGAGACGGTTTAAGGCGGGGAGAAGGGCCCACAGTGAAAGGCTGCTGCAGAGCTCCAGACTGGGGGAGAACTCCTGGGTAGGAGAGCGCTGCGCTGACCGACCACACTAGAATCCTGCAGAACAAAGGGACGATGCTGGGCGGGGAGGGAGATAGAGCGTGCAGGCCTATAGACAAGGAAGCCAGCGGAAGCTGTAGCTCGTAATAGAGACAGTTTGCGGGCAAGGAGAAGAGCCCACAAGGGAAAAGCCGCTGCAGAGCTCCAGACTAGGGGAGAGGCCCTGGGCAGGAAAGTGCTTTGACCGACTGTGCCAGAGTCCTGCAGAACAAAGGGATGATCTTGAGACAGGGAGAGAGGTAGGGTGCACGAGCATATAGACAGGAAAGAGAACAGAAGCTGTAGCCTGGGAATAGAGACACAACTGGAGGCAGGGCGGGCATTGCTGGCAGGCACAGGCTGGACCAACAGGGGGAAGGAGTAGCTGGATAAGCCTGAGGAGGGCTGAGGGTGCCTCAGAAGGGAACAACTAAACGCAGCTCACAGCAGAGCAGCGGTAGGCCCATGAATAAAAGACTAGCAATCCCAGAATCAAGCAGAACCCTCCCACAGCAAGCCAACCAACCAGAAAAGATTGGAAACTCATGGAATTTTGAATAGGAGCGGACTCAGAAAGGAAGCAAGGAAAAACAAAGAGCAAACAAAGCAAAAATATCCAGAAAATGGGGGAAAAATGGGACAACTGTAATTGAATAACAAAAAATAAAATTAAAAAAAAATAAATTAGAATACAAATTATAGAACTAATACTTTTCATGTCTTTAATAAATATATATTTATACTGTTAAAAAAAAATACCCAGAGACTGTGCCTAAAAGTTGAATTGAGTTAAAATCCTCTCATTCTTTTATTTCTCACTCTCTCTCTCTAACTGCCCTTCCCATCCTTTCATATTCTCTCTCCTTTTCTCCCATCCTCTTCCCTCCCTTCCCTCCCCTTAGCATGTCTCCCCTGCATACTATTCTCAATTAATTTTTAAATTTTAAGTTCTCTCCCTTTCTCACCCTCTCCTTTCTCTGCGCTACGCACCTTCAATATTATTAAATTTCTTTCTTTATTTTGTCCCCCTTCAGTCTACATTCGTTTTTCTTTCATCCCTTGCCCTTATTTTCCTTCTCTCCCTATACATATTCTCTCTCTCTTTCTTTCTCTCTCCCTATTCCACTTTATATTCTAATCTTTTACTATTCAAATTATAATTCTAATCTATCCCCCTCTCCCTTCACTCTCCCATTCTTACCCCTTCTCTCTTGCTACCCCATCCCCTCACTTCTCTTTCTACCTCTTGTATTTCCCTCCTTCATCCTATCTTTTGTCAACTCTTCAATTTCAATCCTCCCCTCCCTAATATCTCCTCTTCCTCCTGATTTCCTTCCCTCCTCTGTGCTCTTTCCCTCCCACATCTTCTTGCTTTCCTATCTCTTATTCTTCTCTCTCTATATCCACCCTTTCTCTCTATCTTGCAATTTTATATCACGTTTTAACCTCCTAATCTTTTTTATAATATATAATTTAAAAAGAATTTTAATCCAGTCCCTCTCTCTTCTACCTCCCCTTCTTCTTTCGTTCTCTCTCCTACCCTTCTCTTCTCTACTTTCTCTCTCTCTTTCCTCTCTCCCTTCCTGTTTTGCTATTTTCTACTCTGAATTTTTATTCTTGAAAAATTGTTTTTCAATATGTTTCCTACCTTCTAACCTCCCCAGCCCTCTCTTTCAGTTTCTGGCTGTCTGTCTGCCTGGATGTCTGTTGTGTCTACTCCACCTCCCACGCCAATTATATAGCATATACAGATTATATAATCCTAATATTATACACTTCCACTTTCTCACTCCACACTGTAACCCTCCCCTCCTTTTCAAACATACAGTGTAAGTGTTAATTAGTCTCTTACATAACCTTGATCCCAATTGATAATATTATTACTCTATCAATTTCCAGCTCAAAAATTACCCTTCCTTCATGTAAAACAACTCCTTTCTGTTTCTCCTACAAAATAAGAGTCCCAGTATCTCCACAAGTATATTAACACAGGCTCATTTGCAGCTTATAGTGAGATTGTAGTTGGGGGAGATATTGGAGGGTGTGGGTTTCATGCCTGGGTTGTGTGCTAATGTTTTAGCAGCACCTCCACAAAAGATCTCAGGACAAGGTGGGCAGAGTGACTCTCAAACAACTAACCAGAGAAAAAGACCCACCAAAAAGTAGCTGAAATAAAACCAGACAGATTAAAGAAATAACATCAAGGAGAACACAGACGGAGATCCAAGAGGGCGGAGGAATAAGTGGAAGTTACACTAACCTCCTCCAAGGACCAGCCAGTGCTGACTCGGCCCCAGTACAGCAGACAGACCATTCTCCTCCAAGTGGCGTCATACCAAGGGGAAATAAAAGCCCTGCCTACAGGAATTAAGCTGCCACACCCACGGTCCTTAAGCCTGACGGCCAATCACAGATTGGGTATATTAAAAACTAAAGAAGAGAGACAAAGGCAGTAGATCACTGAAAGTCTCCAATAGGCTGCCTAGGGCCAGTCTGGTACATGATCTGACGCTACCAGAGGCAGATCCAGGAAGAGCAGATCATTCTAAGAAGCACCAACAAACAATAGGAATCACAAAAATGAGGATACAGAGAAACAAACCCCCATCAAAAGGAAAGGTAGAATGCCCAGAGAGAGTGCTAAATAAAATAGAGGGGAGCAAAATATCAGATATGGAATTTAAAACATGGATTATGGAGAAGCTGAATGAGCTCAGCGGAAACTATAAAGAACTCCAGGGAAACTACAAGGAACTCCAGAAAAATTACAAGGAACTCACAGAGAATTACAAGAGCATGAAAAAAGGACATAGAAGCTATCAATAAGAGCCAGGAGGAAATGAAGAATACGATCTCTGAATTGAAGAACACAGTAGAAGGAATTAAAAGCAGGCTAGAGGAAGCAGAAGATCGGATCAGCGAGCTGGAGGACAATGTACACAAAAACTCACAGATAATTCAACAAAATGAAAAAAGACTGAACAAGACTGAACAGGTTCTAAGACAGCTGCAGGACAACATGAAACGTAATAATATCCGTATCATAGGAATTCCAGAAGGAGAAGAAGAAGAGCAAGGGATAGAAAACCTCTTTGAAAAACTAATGACAGAAAACTTCCCTCACATGAGGAGAGAAAGAGTCACTCAAATCCAGGAAGCACAGAGAGTCCCAATGATGATAAACCCCAACAGACCCACCTCAAGACACATCATAATTAAAATGGCAACATTAAAAGACAAAGAGAGAATCCTAAAAGCAGCAAGAGAGAAACAACTAATAACATACAAGGGAGCTCTAATAAGACTATCATCAGATTTCTCAGCAGAAACACTACAAGCCAGAAGGGAATGACAAAAAATACTCCAACAAATGAAAAACAAAGGCCTACAACCTAGAATACTATACCCAGCAAAGCTCTCATTCAAAATGGAGGGTGAAATAAGGAGTTTCCAAGACAAAAGAAGGATTAAAGAATACATCTCCACCAAACCAGCAATGCAAGAGATGCTAAAGGGTCTGCTCTAAGAATATAAAGAAACAGAGAGAGACAGAGAAGAACACGAGTACAAAGGGGGAAAATGACAATGAATAAGTACTTATCGGTAATAACCTTAAATGTAAATAAATTAAATGCTCCAATTAAAAGACATAGGGTAGCTGAATGGATTAGAAAGAATGACCCACATATATGCTGTCTACAAGAGACACACCTTAGAACAAAAGATCTACACACACTGAAAGTAAAGGGATGGAAAAAAGTATTTCAAGCAAATGGACATGAAAAAAAAAGCCGGGGTAGCAATACTCATATCAGACAAAACAGATTTCACAGCAAAGTCCATAATAAGAGACAAAGAAGGGCATTTCATAATACTTAAGGGAAAAATCCATCAAGAAGATATAACCCTTATAAATATATATGCACCCAACTTAGGAGCACCCAAATATATAAGGAAAATTTTGAAAGACTCCAAGAAAGATATAGACAGCAACACACTCATCATAGGGGACTTAACACCAAATTGTCAACAATGGACAGATCTTCGAAGCAAAGAAACACCAAAGATATTGAGGCACTGAACAACACTCAAGATCAAATGGACTTAGTCAATATATATAGAAGTTTTCACCCCAAAGAAGCAAAATATACATACTTCTCAAGTGCACATGGAACATTTTCAAAGATAGACCACATGGTAGGACACAAAACAAGCCTCAATAAATTCAAGAAAATTGAAATTATATCAAGCATCTTCTCAGATCACAATGGGTTAAAATTGGAAATCAACCTCAAGGAAAAAACTCAAAGACATTCAAACTCATGGAGAATGAATAACATGCTATTAAATAATGAATGGGTTAACAGTGACATCAAGGAAGAAATCAAAAAGTTTCTGGAAACCAATGATAATGAACACACAACAACCCAAAACCTATGGGATACAGCGAAAGCGGTCCTAAGAGGAAAGTTCATAGCAATACAGGCCTACCTAAAAAAGCTAGAAGAATCTCTAATAAAAATTTTAACCCTACAGCTACAAGAACTAGAGGAAGAACAACAAGCAAAACCCAGATCAAGTAGAAAGAAGGAAATCATCAAGATCAGAGCACAATTAAATGACATAGAGTCTAAAGTAACAATTCAAAAGATCAACAAAAGTAGGAGCTGGTTCTTTGAAAAGATAAAAAAAATTGACAAGCCTTTCACCAGGCTCATCGAGAAAAAAAGAGAGAGGACCCAAATAAATAAAATCAGAAATGAAAGAGGAGAAATCACAACTGATACAACAGAAATACAAAGGATTGGGCTGCCGTGGGAGAGGAGTTGGGAGGAGAGCGGATCTCTGCCCGCTGGCAGAGACCGGACTCGACCAAGTGGCATTGGCGCTGAAGGACAGGAGACAGCATGCTGCCAGGCAAGTGAGAACATAATTCTACTTTATATTTTTCTCTAGTGGATGGTGGAGAGGGGTGGAAAGTTTGGGGGTGGTAGGCCATTCTTGAGGAGCGCAGGCGCAGTGGTGCGCTCATCCACCCCCCAACCCTCCCCTTGGGTCGCGGGGGCGCGCATAGGGAAGTGCCCTCATTCACTGCCCCAGGTGCGCAGGGCTGTGCATCCAGGTGCCCCTAGGACACATGCCAACAGACATAAAATCAGTGACCCAACGGGTGCAGGGAGGGCCCACTGGGCACGCAGAAGACTTTGCGCAGTCGCCCCTGGCCAGCCCAGTGGGCGCCAGGCCGAAGTACCAGGCCGGAATCCAGAGCGCAGAGCACTTGCCCAGGCTCTGCACATGCCTGCTCAGGAGGTGCGGGAACGGTGGGCAGCAGGACTCACAGACACTCACGTCTATTGAGCACAAGTGTCTGCAGCTCTGCCCTAATAGGCGAAAGACAAAAACCCAGAACAGGGCGCTGCAGGCCTGAGGCTAGCTCCTCAACTGCTTGGGTGCACACTGGCACTTGAGCCAAAAAACAATTCAAGGGCTTTCCCGGAACACAGCGCGGCCAGCTTCCTCGGAGCGCAGCCACGGCCAGCTTTCTAGGGGTGCAGCGCGGCAGGCTGGAGCTTAGTTCCCTGGACACCTTGGGCGCGAACCGGTACTCGAGACAAAAAAACACCTGGAGGGCTTTCCTGGAGCTGGGCGCAGCCTGCTTTCTAGGAGCTCGGAGCAGCAGGCCTGAGCTTAGTTCCCCAGCCGCTTTAGACACGCACTGATGCTTGAGTAAAAAAAAAAAAAAAAACCTCGCCAGCTTCCCCAGAGCGCAGCGTGGTCTGCTTTCCTGGAATGCGTGGTGGCAGACCTGAGGTGGGCTCTTGGCTACCTTGCATTGCGCCCTGCCGGCCACCTCGCACACACCACTGCTGCAAGGAATAGGAATCTCTGACCCATCACATTAGATCAGCTGTGGACACAGAAAAAGAAGATGACACAAGAAGGCTGAACTGACATCTCCACAAAAGGATTCTAGATAAAGTGACTAGATTGACTCTCAATCAACAAGCCAGAAGGAATATCCTGACAACAACAAAAAAAATCTGAAATATAATCACACAGCATAAACAAATGATATAAAAGTTACCCCAAGAACATCAAGCTCAGGAGATCAAGGAGACTGCACCACTGAAACCCCGAGATCTACCATAAAAAATCTCATACCACAAAGGTGGTAAGGCAAAGCAGACAAATCCAAATAACAAAAACAAACAAGAAGAATCCAACATGGTAAGACGCAGAAACAACCTCTCAATGAAAAGAAAAGAGGAATCCCCAGAAAGAGAGGTAGATGGAATAGACATAGCCCAAATGTCAGACATGGAATTCAACACTATGGTGGTAAAGAAACTCAATATGCTCTAAAACCTCAAAAACAACTATCACAACCTCCAAGGAAGTTACCAACAGCTCCAAGAAAATTACAGGGAACTTGCAGAGAACTACACCAGCATAAAAAAAGACATAGAAATTATCAACAAGAACCAGGAAGAAATGAAGAATGCAATCTCTGAATTGAAAAACACAGTAGAATCAGTCAAAAGCAGACTAAACGAAGAAGAAGATCGGATTAGTGAGTTAGAGGATAATGTGGGTAATAATTCACAAATGATACAGCAAAATGAAAAAAGATTGAAAAAATATGAACAAGATGTAAGGGAATTACAGGATAGCATTAGAAAAAATAATTTAAGGATCATTGGAATACGAGAGAGAGAAGAAAAGGAGCATGGAACTGAAAATCTGATAGGAGAAATAGTGACAGAAAATTTTCCGAACCTGATGAGAGAAAAAATTATGCAAGTCCAAGAAGCACTGAGAGTTCCAATAAAAAGGAACTCTCAAAAACCCACTCCAAGGCACATCATAGTTAAAATGGCAACATTGCAAGACAAAGAGAAAATCCTAAAAGCAGCAAGAGAAAAACAGCAAATAACTTACAAGGGAGATCCAATAAGGCTATCGACCCATTTCTCAACAGAAACATTACAAGTCAGAAGGAAATGGTCAAAAATATCTCAAGCAATGAAAAACAAGGCCTACAACCAAGAATACTCTACCCAGCAAGGCTCTCATTCAAAATAGAAGGTGAAATAAGGATTATCTCAGACAAAGGAAGACTAAAAGAATACATCTCCACAAAACCAGCATTGCAAGAGATGCTAAAGGGAATATTGTAAGAAAAAGGAAGAGAAAAAAAAAAAAAGAGTAGAGGAACAGAGATACAAAAGGGAAATGAATACATACATGTAAATAATAACGTTAAATGTAAATGGATTAAATGCTCCCATTAAAAGACATAGGGTAACGGAATGGATAAGAAAACAGGACCCACATATTTGCTGTCTACAAGAAACACACCTCAAAACAAAAGATTTACATATACTGAAAGTAAAGGGATATAAAAAAATATTCCAAGCAAATGGACCTGAAAAAAAAGCTAGGGTAGCATTCTTCATATCAGACAAAACGGATTTCAAAGCAAGGGCAATAAAAAGAGACAAAGAAGGACATTTCATAATACTGAAAGGAACGATTCATCAAGAAGATATAACACTGATAAACATATATGCACCCAACATAGGAGCACCCAAATACATAAAGCAAATACTAGAAGACCACACGAAGGATATCAACAACAACACACTCATAGTAGGGGACTTCAACACCCCATTATCAACAATAGACAGATCATCCAAGCAAAGAAACACCAAGGATATACAGACATTGAACAACACACTAAACCAAATGGACTTAACTGATATATATATAGAACTTTTCACCCCAAAGAAGCAAAATATACATTCTTTTCAAAGGCCCATGGGACATTTTCAAAGATAGACCACATAATAGGACACAAAACAAGCCTCAACAAATTCAAGAAAATTGAAATCCTATCAAACATCTTTTCAGACCACAATGCCCTGAAACTAAAAATCAACGTCAGGGAAAAAAATCAAAGACATACAAACTCATGGAGAATGAATAACACGCTCTTAAATAATGAATGGGTTAACAGTGACATCAAAGAAGAAATCAAGAAATTTCTAGAAAATAATGACAATGAACACACAACAGCCCAAAACCTATGGGACACAGCAAAAGCAGTCCTAAGAGGGAACTTCATAGCAATACAGGCATATCTGAAAAGGCTAGATGTATCTCAAATAAAAAACCTAACCATAAAGCTACAAGAACTAGAACAGCAACAACAAACAAAGCCTAGGGGAAAAAGAAGAAAGGAAATCATCAAGATCAAAGCAGAATTAAACGACATAGAAACGAAACGAACAATCTAAAAAATCAACAAAACTAGGAGCTGGTTTTTTGAAAAAATAAACAAAATTGACAAGCTTCTAGTCAGGCTCATTAAGAAAAAAAGAGAGAAGACTCAAATAAAGAAAATCAGAAATGAAAAAGGAGAAATCACGACTGATACCTCAGAAATACAAACAATTATAAGAAATTACTACAAACAAGTATATGGCAAGAAATTTGACAACCTAGTAGAAATGGACAGATTTACAGAAACATATAACCTTTCCAAACTGAATCAAGGAGAAGTAGAAAGTCTCAACAGACCAATAACAAAGAAGAAAATTGAAACAGTAATAAAAAATCTTCCTGCATACAAAAGCCCTGGACCGGATGGCTTCACAGGAGAATTTTAAAAAAACATTTAGGGAAGAACTAACTCCTACCCTCCTCAAACTATTCCAAAAAATCCAAGAAGAAAGAAAAATCCCAAACTCTTTCTATGAAGCCAGTATTACCCTCATCCCAAAACCAGGTCAAGAGACAGCAAAGAAAGAAAATTACAGACCAATATCACTGATGAACATAGATGCTAAAATCCTCAATAAAATTTTGGCAAACAGGATCCTACAATACATCAAAAAGATCATACACCATGATCAAGAGGGATTCATCCCAGGGATGCAAGGATGGTTTAATATTCGCAAATCAATAAATATAATACATCACCTAAACAAAATGAAAGACAAATATCAGATGATCATATCTATAGATGCAGAGAAAGCATTTGATAAAGTACAACACCCATTTACGTTGAAAACACTCAGCAAAATGGGAATAGAGGGAGTATACCTTAACATCATTAAGGCTATATATGAGAAGCCTGAAGCCAACATCATACTCAATGGACAAAAACTGAAAGCATTCCCCCTGCAATCAGGAACTAGACAAGGCTGTCCACTCTCTCCACTTCTATTCAACATAGTGTTGGAAGTCCTAGCCACAGCAATCAGATAAGGCAAAGAAAGAAAAGGCATCAATATTGGGAAAGAAGAAGTAAAATTATCACTATTTGCAGACGACATGATTGTATATCTAGAAAACCCTATAAAACCCACTAAAAGACTACTCGATATAATAAGTGAATTTGGCAAAATAGCAGGGTACAAAATAAATATACAGAAATCTAAGGCATTTCTGTACACCAACAATAAAATCTCAGAGACAGAAGCAAAAAAGAAAATACCATTTACTATAGCAACAAGAAAAATAAAGTACCTAGGAATAAACTTAACCAAAGAGATAGAAAACCTGTACGCTGATAATTTTGCAACATTGAAGAAAGAAATTAAGGAAGATACAAATAAATGGAGGCAAATACCATGTTCTTGGATGGGAAGAATCAACATCATCAAAATGGCCATACTACCCAAAGTAATTTACAAATTCATTGCAATCCCTATTAAAATACCAATGACATATTTCACTGACCTAGAACAAATCCTCCAAAAATTCATATGGATCCAAAAAAGACCCCGAATAGCAAAAGCAAACTTGAAACAGAAGAACACAGCAGGAGGAATCACGATACCAGACGTCAAACAATACTACAAAGCCACTGTGATCAAAACAGTCTGGTACTGGCATAAGAACAGACATATAGATCAGTGGAACAGAATTGAAAGCCCAGAAATAAACCCAGGCCTCTAAGGTCAACTAATGTTTGATAAAGGAGGAAAGAATATGAAATGGAGTGAGAAGAGCCTCTTTAACAAATGGTGCTGGGAGAACTGGACAGGGACGTGCAAAAAAATGAAACTAGACCACCAACTTACACCACACACGAGAATAAACTCAAGATGGATTAAAGACTTAAATGTAAGCTGTGATACCATAAAAGTCCTAGAGGAAAACATACGCAGGAAAATTTCAGATATCACACGTAACAATATCTTCACGGATACATCTCCCAAGGCAAGAGAAATAAAAAAAAATAATAAACACAGGAGACTACATCAAATAAAAAGTTTCTGTTCAGCAAAACAAAACATCAGCAAGATGAAAAGGAAACCAACCATATGGGAAAACATATTTGCCAATGATATCACAGACAGGGGACTGATCTCCAAAATATATAAAGAGCTTATATGACTCAACATCAAGAAAACAAACAACCCAATTCGAAAATGGGCAAAGGACTTGAACAAACACTTCTCCGAAGAGGACATACAGAAGGTCGGTAGACATATGAAAAAATGCTCAACATCATTGGCCATCAGAGAGATGCAAGTAAAAACCACAATGAGATTCCACCTTACACCTGTCAGAATGAACATCATCAACAAATCAACAAACAACAAATGCTGGCGAGGATGTGGAGAAACGGGAACCCTACTGCACTGTTGTTGGGAATGCAGATTGGTGCAGCCACTATGGAGAACAGTATGGAATTACCTCAAAAAAGTAAAAATGGAACTGCCTTTTGAACCAGCGATTCCAATGCTAGGATTACACCCAAAAAGTCCTAAAACCCTAATTCAAAATAACTTATGCACTCCTGTGCTCATAGCAGCACTGTTTACAATAGCTAAGTGCTGGAAACAGCCTAGGTGCCCGTCTATAGATGAGTGGATCAAAAAACTGTGGTACATCTACACAATGGAATACTGTGTAGCAGAAAGAAAGAAGGAACTCTTGCCATTTGCGGCAACATGGATGGAATTAGAGAGAATTATGCTTAGTGAAATAAGCCAGGCAAAGAAAGCAAAATACCATATGATATCACCCAATACAGGAAACTAAAGAGCAACACAAACAAACGAACTAAATAGGCAAAGACTAGAATAGTAGTCAGTAGGGGGGAGGGGGAAGGAAGAGAAAGGTCAGGTCAACGAACGTATATGAATGACTCATGGACATGGTCAACGGGGATGGATACAACTGTGGGAGAAGGGATGGGCTGGGAGGGGGGAGCAATGGGGGAAAAATGGAACAACTGTAATTCAATAACAAAAAATAAAATTAAAAAAAAAAGAAATACAAAGGATTATAAGAAATTATTACGAACAACTGCATGGCAAGAAATTTGACAACCTAGAGGAAATGGACAAATTCCTGGAAAACTATAGTCTTCCCAAACTGAATCAAAAGAAGCAGAAAGTCTGAATAGACCAATAAGAGCTAGTGAAATTGAAGCTGTAATCAAAAAACTCCCGGCACACTAAAGCCCTGGACCGGATGGCTTCACAAGTGAATTCTACAAAACATTTAGGAAAGAACTAATTCCTATCCTCATCAGACTATTCGAAAAGATACAAGAAGAGGGAAGACTCCCAAACTTGTTCTATGAAGCCAGTATAACCCTAATTCAAAAACCAGGTCAAGACACACAAAGAAAGAAAACTACAGGCCAATATTGCTGATGAACATAGATGCTGAAATCCTCAACAAAATATTGGCAAACCGGATTCAGCAACACATTAGAAAGATGATACACCACGATCAAGTGGGATTAATCCGAGGGATGCAAGGATGGTTTAATATTCGCAAATCAATAAACATAATACACCACATAAACAAAATGAAAGACAAAAAGCACATGATCATATCAATAGATGCGGAAAAAGCATTTGATAAAGTACAACACCCATTTATGATAAAAATTCTCAGCAAAATGGGAATAGAGGGAGCATACCTCAACATAATAAAGGCCATATATGATAAACCTGAAGTCAACATCATACTCAATGGGCAAAAACTGAGAGCATTCCCCCTGAGATCAGGAACAAGACAAGGATGTACGTTCTCTCCATTCCTATTCCACATAGCCTTGGAAGTTCCAGCCACAGCAATCAGACAAGAAAGAGAAATAAAAGGCATTCAAATTGGAAAAGAGGAAGTAAAACTGTCATTATTTGCAGATGACATGATATTGTACCTAGAAAATCCTTTAGACTCCACAAAAAAAACTACTCAACCTAATAAGTAAATTCGGCAAAATAGCAGGATACAAAGTGAATATTAAGAAATCGAAGGCATTTTTATACACCAACAATAAAAACTCAGAGATAGAAACGGAAAGAAAAATCCCATTTACCATGACAACTAGAAAATTAAAATACCTAGGAATAAACTTAACCAAGGAGGTAAAAGACCTGTACACAGAAAACTACATAACACTGAAGAAAGAAATTAAAGAAGATACAAATAAATGGAAACATATACCATGCTCATGGACGGGAAGAATCAACATCATTAAAATTTTCATACTATGCAAAGCAATTTATAGATTCAATGCAATCCCTATTAAAATACCAGCAACATATTTCACAGACCTAGAACAAATAATTCAAAAATTTATATGGAACCGAAAAAGAGCCCGAATAGCCACAGCAATTTTGAGGAAGAACACAGTAGGAGGAATCACAATACCTGATATCAAACTATACTACAAGGCCACGGTAATCAAAACAGCCTGGTACTGGCATAAAAACAGACATATAGATCAATGGAACAGAATAGAGAGCCCAGAAATAAACCCAGGTTCATATGGTCAACTAATAGTTGACAAAGGGGGAAAGAACATCAAATGGTGTGAAAAGAGCCTCTTCAACAAATGATGTTGGGAGAACTGAGCAGGGATATGCAAAAAATGAAACTAGACCACCAGCTTACACCATACACCAGAATAAACTGAAAATGGATCAAAGACTTAAATGTAAGGCGTGATACCATAAAAGTCCTAGAGGAAAAAATAGGCAGGAAAATTTCAGATATCTCACGTAGCAACATTTTCACTGATATATCTCCTAATGCAAGGGAAATAAAGGAAAGAATATACAAATGAGACTACATCAAACTAAAAAGTTTCTGCTCAGCTAAAGAAAACATCAGCGAGAAGGTAAGATGGTGGAGGAGTGAGGAGAGGTTGCGGTTTTATGCTCCGGAGACCCGTCTGCAGTTTGGTCTAATTGCAGACAGAACATCTCAGTGAGCAGCTGGACATTGGCGGGAGTAGAGCCAAGGCACTGCTGGATTAGAGAAAATCCATCTGGGAACAACCTGTTTAGTGAGGATAGCGGAGAAAAAGGGGACGAAACGGGATTCCTGACTGGGGCGGCTGCCCGAGCTGTGGCGGGAAGCACACAAAGGATTTTTGGCGACCACAGGCTACCCCAGAGAGGAGTCAGGCGGAGAGCGGATCTCTGCCCGCTGGCAGAGACGGGACTCAACCAAGTGGCATTGGCGCTGAAGGACAGGAGACAGTGTGCTGCCGGGCAAGTGAGAACATAATTCTCCTTTATATTTTTCTCTAGTGGACGGTGGAGACGGGAGGAAAGTTTGGGGGTGGTAGGCCGTTCTGGAGGAGCCCAGGCGCAGAGGCCCGCTCATCCACTCCTCAACCCTACCACTGGGTCGCGGGGGCGCACATAGGGAAGTGCTCTCATTCACTGGCCCAGGTGCGCAGGGCCGTGAGTCCAGGCGTCCCTCGGACACTCCCCAAGGGACATAAGATCAGTGCCCCAACGGGCACAGGGAGGGCCCACTGAACACGCAGAGGACTGTGCACAGACACCCCTAGACAGCTCCCGTGGGCGCAAGGCCCCAGGCCGGAAAGCAGACCACTAGCGCAGGCTCTGTTTGTGCCCGCCCAGACGGGTGAGGGAAGGTGGGCAGCTGCAGCACGGGAACAGCTGGAGGCGGCGACCCACTGACGCTCGATTCCACTGAGCACAAGTGTCCCTGGCCCTGCCCTAAGAGGCGAGAGACCAACTCCCGGAGCTCGGCTCAGCGGGGCTGAGGGCACGGGGCGGCGCGCGAGCGCAAAAGCACCTCAGCCCGGGGTCAGTGAGCGCCAATCCCGGGGAAAGCTCTCGGGCCGCTCGCGCGGGCAGGGACACCTCGGAACAAACGCGGAACCTCCGCGGCCCAGCGAAGGCAGGAGCCAATCCCGGGGAAAGCCCTTGGGCCGCCCGTGCGGGCAGGGACACCTCGGCGCGAACTGGGAACCACCGCGGCCCGGCAGCAGTGGGCTCCAACCGCGGGGCAAACTCTCGGGCCGCCCGAGAGCGCAGGGGCTTGCGCGCAAGGGCACCTCAACTGGCTCCAGCAAGCAGCAAGGGAGCGCGCAGTGCCGGCAACCGCGGGCGCGCACCATAGCGGCAACCGGGCGCGCACACCAGTCCTGCAAAAAACAAGAAACTCTGACCTGCCACACTAGACCAGCTGCGGACCCAGAAAAAGAAGGCAACACACCAAGGCTAAAACGGAGTAAAAACATCGATTTTTTTTTCCAAATTTTTTCTCCCAAATTTTTTCTCCCTTGTTCTTTCTTTCTTCTTAATTATTTCTTTTCTTTCCTTCTTTCTTTATTCTTTTCCTGGGGTTTTTTTGGGGGGTTTTTGGGGGGTATATATATATATATTTTTAATTTTTTTTTCTCTCTCTTTTTTCTTTCTTTCTTTCTTCTTTATTCTTTCTTTTCTATCTTTCTTTGTTCCTTTCTTTCTTCCCTTTGGGGGTTTTTTTTAAGGGGGGTTTTGTGGTAAATTTTTTATTTTCTTCTCTTTCTCTCTTCTTTTCTTTCTTCTATTTTCTTGGGGATTTTTTGGGGGGGTGTTTTTCCTTCACCTCTTCCAATAATAACAAACTTTATCTCTAACGTGTTGCATATAACCTCTCCTTCTCATCCTTTCTCTTTAATCGTGGTTTATTCGTTTGTTTGTCTAACTTAGCCCCCCTATCACTCTAAATAATATAATATAATTACTATATAAACCCAAATTCAATACAATCCCACTTTCTTACTATACTATGTATTTTTCTATCCTTTTCTTCTATTTTTATTAACATACAATGTAAATATTACTAACTGGCTTGCACAGTCTCAACTATTATTAATCTATCAACCCCTCTATCAAAAAGTATATTTTTCCTCCCCCAAAACAACTCTTATCTATTCTTCTTATAGCATAAAAGCTCAAATCTCTTTACATTTATATTAATACGGGCTAGTTGGCTAACGATAGCAGGATAGAGTGGGGGATACTTTCTGAGGGTGTGGGTCTCCTGCCTGGGCTGTGTGTTTATGTCTTTAACAGAATATCCACAAAAGAACTCAAGACAAAGCAGACAGAGTGACTCTCAACCAAGTAGCTAGAAGGAAGATCCTATCAAAGAACATCTGAAATATAACCGAACAGCATAAACAAACGACATAAAGGGTAACTCAAGACCATCAGGCTCAGGATATCAAAGAGACTGCACCACTGAAACTCCCAGACCTTCGATAAAGAATATTACACCAAAAAGGAGGGAAGTCAAAGCAGACTACCGCCCCCAAAATAAATAAATAAATAAATAAATAAAAACAAAAAGAATCCAACATGGTAAGACACAAAAATAACCCCTCAATGAAAAGAAAAGAGGAATCCTCAGAAAGAGAGATAGACGAAATAGACATAGCCCAAATGTCAGACATGGAATTCAAAACAATGGTGGTAAAGAAGCTCACTATACTCGACATCCTTAAAATCAACTATGACAACCTTCAAGGAAGTTACCAGCAGCTCCTAGAAAATTACAGGGAACTGGCAGAGAACTACACCAGCATAAAAAAAGACATAGAAATTGTTAACAGGAACCAGGAAGAACTTAAGAATACAATCTCTGAACTGAAAAACACAGTAGAATCAGTCAAAAGCAGACTTAACGAAGCAGAGGATCGGATTAGTGAGTTAGAAGATAATGTAGAGAAAAACTCCCAGACAATACAGCAAAATGAAAAACGATTGAAAAAATATGAACAAGATGTAAGGGAATTACAGGATAGCATTAGGAAAAATAATTTAAGAATCATCGGAATTCGAGAAGGAGAAGAAAAGGAACATGGAATTGAAAATCTGAAAGGAGAAATAGTGACAGAAAATTTTCCGAACCTGATGAGAGGAAAAGCTATGCAAGTCCAAGAAGCACTGAGAGTTCCAATCAAGAGGAACCCCCCAAAACCCACTCCAAGGCACATCATAGTTAAAATGGCAACATTCCAAGACAAAGAGAGAATCCTAAAAGCAGCAAGAAGAAAGCAGCAAATAACATACATGGGAGCTCCGATAAGGCTATCAACTGATTTCTCAACAGAAACATTCCAAGCCAGAAGGGAGTGGTCAAAAATATTTCAAACAATGAAAAACAAAGGCCTACAACCAAGAATACTCTACCCAGCAAGGCTCTCATTCAAAATAGAAGGTGAAATAAGGAGTTTCTCAGACAAAGGAAGACTGAAAGAATACATCTCCACCAAATCAGCATTGCAAGAGATGCTAAAGGGACTGTTCTAAGAAAAAAAGAAGAAAAAAACAAGAGAGGAGAGGAACAGAGGTACAAAGGGAAATGAATAAATACACGTCAATAATAAACTTAAATGTAAATAGATTAAATGCTCCAATTAAAAGACATAGGGTAATGGCATGGATAAGAAAACAGGACCCACATATTTGCTGTCTACAAGAAACACACCTCAAAACAAAAGATTTACACAGACTGAAAGTAAAGGGATATAAAAAAATATTCCAAGCAAACGGACCGGAAAAAAAAGCCGGGGTAGCAGTACTCATATCAGACAAAATGGATTTCAAAGCAAGGACAATAAAAAGAGACAAAGAAGGACACTTCATAATACTTACAGGAACAATCCATCAAGAAGATATGACTTTGATAAACATATATGCACCCAACATAGGAGCACCCAAATACATAAAGCAAATACTAGAAGACCACAAAAAGGATATCAACAACAACACACTCATTGTAGGGGATTTCAACACTCCATTATCAACAATAGACAGATCTTCAAAGCAAAGAAACACCAAGAATATACAGGCATTGAACAACACACTAAACCACATGGATCTAACTGATATATATAGAACTTTTCACCCCAAAGAAGCAAAATATACATTCTTTTCAAGTGCACATGGGACATTTTCAAAGATAGACCACATGATAGGTCACAAAACAAGCCTCAACAAATTCAAGAAAATTGAAATCATATCAAGCATCTTTTCAGATCACAATGCCCTGAAACTAGAAATCAACCTCAGAGAAAAAAATCAAAGACACCCAAACTCATGGAGATTGAATAACAAGCTATTAAATAATGAATGGGTTAACAGTGACATCAAAGAAGAAATCAAGAAATTTCTAGAAACTAATGATAATGAGCACACAACAACCCAAAACCTGTGGGACACAGCAAAAGCAGTCCTGAGAGGGAAGTTTATAGCAATACAGGCATATCTGAAAAGGCTAGAAGAATCTCAAATAAAAAACCTAACCACAATGCTACAAGAACTAGAACAACAACAACAAACAAAGCCTAGGGCAAGAAGAAGGAATGAAATCATCAAGATCAGAGCAGAGCTAAATGACATAGAGACTAAACAAACAATCCAAAAGATCAACAAAACTAGGAGCTGGTTCTTCGAAAAAATCAACAAAATCGACAAGCCTCTAGCCAGTCTAATCAAGAAAAAAAGAGAGAAGACACAAATAAACAAAATCAGAAATGAAAGAGGAGAAATCACGACTGATACCTCAGAAATACAAATGATAGTTAGAAATTACTTCAGACAACTGTATGACAAGAAATTTGACAATCTAGAAGAAATGGACAAATTTCTAGAAACATACAACCTTCCAAAACTAAATCAAGAAGAAGTGGAAAGTCTCAACAAACCAATAACAAAAAAGGAAATTGAAACAGTAATCCAAAATCTCCCGGCACACAAAAGCCCTGGACCGGATGGCTTCACAGGCGAATTCTACAAAACATTCAAGGAAGAACTAACTCCTATCCTCCTCAAACTGTTCCAAAAAATCCAAGAAGAGGGGAAAATCCCAAACTCTTTCTATGAAGCCAGTATTATCCTAAACCCCAAACCAGGTCAAGACACAGCAAAGAAAGAAAACTACAGGCCAATATCACTGATGAACATCGATGCTAAAATCCTCAATAAAATATTGGCAAACAGGATCCAGCAATACATCAAAAAGATCATACATCATGATCAAGTGGGCTTCATTCCAGGGATGCAAGGATGGTTTAATATTCGCAAATCAATAAATATAATACATCACCTAAACAGAATGAAAGACAAAAATCACATGATCATATCAATAGATGCAGAAAAAGCATTTGATAAAGTACAACACCCATTTATGATGAAAACACTCAGCAAAATGGGAATAAAGGGAGCATATCTTAACATAATTAAGGCTATATATGAGAAGCCTGAAGCCAACATCATACTCAATGGACAAAAACTGAAAGCATTCCCCCTGAACTCAGGAACTAAACAAGGTTGTCCACTCTCTCCACTCCTTTTCAATATAGTGTTGGAAGTCCTAGCCACAACAATCAGACAAGAAAAAGAAATAAAAGGCATCCAAATTGGGAAAGAGGAAGTGAAACTTTCATTATATGCAGATGACATGATAGTATACCTAGAAAGTCCTATAAACTCCACTAAAAGAGTATTCAATATAATAAGTGAATTTGGGAAAATTGCAGGGTACAAAATAAATATACAGAAATCTAAGGCATTTCTGTACACCAACAATAAAAGAGCAGAGACAGAGACAAAAAAGAAAATACCATTTACTATAGCAACAAGAAAAATAAAGTACCTAGGAGTAAACTTAACCAAAGAGATAAAAGACCTGTACTCTGAAAATTACATAACATTGAAGAAAGAAATTAAGGAAGAAACAAATAAATGGAAGCAAATACCATGTTCTTGGATGGGAAGAATCAACATCATCAAAATGGCCATACTACCCAAAGCAATTTACAGATTCAATGCAATCCCTATTAAAATACCAATGACATATTTCACAGACCTAGAACAAATACTCCATAAATTCATATGGAACCAAAAAAGACCCCGAATAGCAAAAGCAATCTTGAGACAGAAGAACACAGCAGGAGGAATCACAACACCAGATATCAAACAATACTACAAAGCCACTGTAATCAAAACAGTATGGTACTGGCATAAGAACAGACATATAGATCAGTGGAACAGAATAGAGAGTCCAGAAATAAACCCAGGCCTCTATGGTCAACTAATCTTTGATAAAGGAGGAAGGAACATAAAATGGAGTGAGAAGAGCCTCTTTAACAAGTGGTGCTGGGAGAACTGGATAGGGACCTGCAAAAAAATGAAACTAGACCACCAACTTACACCACACACGAGAATAAACTCAAGATGGATCAAAGACTTAAATGTAAGCCGGGACACCATAAAAGTCCTAGAGGAAAACATAGGCAAGAAAATATCAGATATCTCACGTAACAATCTCTTCACGGATACATCTCCTTAAGCAAGAGAAATAAAGGAAAAAATAAATAAATGGGATTACATCAAACTGAAGAGTTTCTGCTCAGCAAAAGAAAGCATCAGCAAGATGAAAAGGAAACCAACCATATGGGAAAACATATTTGCCAATGACATCACAGACAGGGGACTGATTTCCAAAATATATAAAGAGCTGATACGACTCAACAGCAAGAAAACAAACAACCCAATTAAAAAATGGGCAAGGGACCTGAACAAACACTTCTCTGAGGAGGACATACAGAAGGTCCATAGACACATGAAAAAATGCTCAACATTATTAGCCATCAGGGAGATGCAAATAAAAACCACAATGAGATACCATTTTACACCAGTCAGAATGGCCATCATCAACAAATCAACAAGCAACAAGTGCTGGCGAGGATTTGGAGAAACGGGAACCCTACTGCACTGTTGGTGGGAATGCAGACTGGTGCAGCCACTGTGGAAAACAGTTTGGAATTTCCTCAAAAAACTAAAAATGGAACTGCCTTTTGAACCAGCAATTCCATTGCTAGGATTATATCCAAAAAATCCTGAAACACCAATTCAAAAGAACCTATGCACTCCAATGTTCATAGCATCAGTATTTACAATAGCCAAGTGCTGGAAACAACCTAAATTCCCGTCTGTAGATGAGTGGATCAAAAAACTGTGGTACATTTACACAATGGAGTTTTATGTAGCAGAAAGAAAGAAGGAACTTCTACCATTCGCAACAACGTGGATGGACCTAGAGAAAATTATGCTTAGTGAAATAAGCCAGGCAACAAAAGAAAAATACTTTATGCTGTCACCTATTACAGGAAACTAATGAACAACACAAACAAATGAGCAAAATTTAACCAGAGCTATGTAAATAAGAAGTAGACTAACAATAACAAGGGGGGAGGTCGGAGGGAGAGAAGGGGGTAAGAAGGGGAAGGATCAAGTAAAAAAAATGTATGAATGACCCATGGACATGGGCAACTGAGTGGAGACTGAATGTGGGGGAAGGGAGGAGCAGGGTGCAGGGAAGCAAGAGTGGGGTAAAGTGAGACAACTGTAATGGAAAAACAAACAAAAAAAATTTTTTAGTGGGGGAAAAATGAAAATATGAAGAATGGAAATGCCAGTTTAGTTAATATTAGGACAAAGGTTTTCCTTCACGTTGTATATTTTTCTCCCTATCTGATCCCTCCAGAGTTTGGCATTCTAAACAAGTAAGTAATGATATAAGTTTCTTTGCATAGAACTAATAAGACCAGTTGTTAATAGAGGTTCCTTTTTTTTTTTTTTGACCAAGTCTTTGACTGGAATATCAAGCCTAAAGGACACATACTTGGGCTCAGGGTGTTACCAAAAAGCCGTGAGGAACTGGAAATGACTTTCAAAGGTAATAAAAGCCCATGAAATAAAAGGCCTGGTACCATGGTTGGTTGTGCGGTCCACAGCAATCTTTCCAGTGAAGGAACGAAGGTTGTTTTCCTGAAAGATGGCTAGAAGTGACCTTAAGGCACAATGAAAAACCAGAAAGACTTGGAAAAGACAGGTGTGTACATGGAAGGATGAATGCCAGATATGAGGCACAGCTTCTGTGCCCTGAAGAACGGACTGAGGGTTACCCCAAATATTCCTTGGGTAAGTTCCAGCAAAGCAGAACTAAAGATCATAAGTGATCATTTGCTGCTCTTGTTATGTTTATGCAAAGAAACAGGATAAATTAAAAATGGACTTAATGTAGTCCCTTTAAAGACAAGGAGGGTAACCTTAGGGAGAAAAATCATTATTCAAGGAAAATCACAATGATCAGTAGTAGAGTATAAAATAAGGCAACTAACCATCTTAAAAGTTTCTTCTCATTTAAAATATGGTTTCACTTGAAAACTAAACCATGTCTGTGATATCATCAAAGATATTCAAGTTGCAGACATATAGAATTTCAAGTGCCTTGCAACTGGATGTCTTCCCAATAAGACAGTCTCACAGATTCAGAGACTTGTTTATTGGTTATGTTACATAAATTAACATGTGTTTTCTGTTTTCAAAGGACATAAGCCTATGATCGCATTACCTGAGTGATTATCTGTACGCATAAGCCTCACTTAATCCTCTCTGCAGCGCTGCCTCCTGAGACTCAATGGTTTGGCTGAACTAAATGGCTGGGTTGGTGAAGAATGGGGTGGTCTGTGGGCTTCACTTTAAAACTGGTTTCTCTTTTCTATCCTAATGGCTTGGACAGAAAAGGCCCAGAGGTCTGAGAGGCGGGAAACCTAAACTATTTCCCTCAGCCCAAACTAAGTATAATGGGCAAAAGGGTTTTGGACAGGCGAGATGTGCCTAGCACACCTTCCTACAAAGAAGCCCCCCCCCCATTTTTCTTTTTCTTTCTCCTAATATGGAACATTGAAAAATCAATCCCTGCCTTTTGTCATCTCGTAGTTATGGAGTGAATGATGTCTTTTAACCCTTTTCGCCAAATCTGTTGCCCCCAGAACACAACAAGGATGCCAGCCTGTTAAACCAAGCACGCCGTTGACCAGAGACAGCCAACTGACCTGGAGTCTGCACGATCCTTCCCCATGTGGGAAAGCCACCCTCCCTTCCACACCCCCACTATTATTAGGGTTTTCTGGACCCAAGGGTGGGTTGGACAACGACCATGTCCAACTTGAACCAACTAGAGGAGCTTGAGACCTTCGCCCATTGTCCTTTACAAGATTACAAAGGGTCTTAATATTTGAGAGGGGGGGGATAGTTATTTTTTACGAACCAGGGGTATGGACTTTGGGGGGGGGATTGCTGGAGGAGGGAGATGCTGGGTGGAGGGAAGTAAAGGGGAGAAAATTGGAACTGTTTTAACAATATAATCAATAAAAAACATAAAAAAATTGTATCAGATTATAGATTTTCTTTTCTACCTGCTCTGAATGACAGGCAGTCAATCACCCCTTTCTCCAATCATATCTATCCTAATGTGACTTGTATGGCTTGATATTACACTGAAATTTTGTTAAAAAAAAGTCCATTCATAAATTTTTGAAGCTCTGTAATTGAGAAACAGATTTCTTATATTTAAAGCTCCATTTATTTAAGAAAGAGTGGATATTTCTCTTCAAAATATATGCCATGGAGCTAAGTTCCTTATTTTACATGGAGTTTCCAGTTCAGGTGAAGTCTGTAAGGGTGGCTGAGCAGTGAACAGAATACAGAGCAGGAAAAGAGCTTGGCTGAAGAGTTCTGAAGGAGGAGATAGATGAGGTTAGTAAATATGTTCTGATAATATTGTAGATCTGACAAGAGACAAAGCATTGGGCATAAATGAGAATTAGAAGATGATTTAGCAATCCAAAATGGCAACTCAATCAACAACTGAAAGTTGGAGGGAAAAAAATACAGAAGATGCTTCACACTGATTACCCTGGCCATTTGAAAATGAGGTTGCAAGATATTACAAAGAAAAGTTATCTCTAAGTGGGAAGGCAGGTCAGGGAACAAATGATACAAGTCATTTTCCTAGGAATGAGGCAAAAGCTTTCCATTGAATGCTTTGTGTAATGAATGAATGGAGAGGCAATTCACTCTAAGTAATAAGATGTATGGGGTCACGAACCTTGAAATTGCATGGAATTCTTCAAAACATATTTACTGGTCACCTATTATGTACCAGGTATGTATTGTTAGATGCTGATGATCAGAACATGATTCAAGATTGCGTCTGTGATTCCTGAAATTGGTATATTCAGTCCAGTTGCTTATGAGAGTAATCAACAAGTCTGTACCACTACATCCTCATCTCCAGATTGATGGGAAAACTCGAGTTAAAATTTTTTGCTTTAATTATAGCTAATATGTTTAGTGATTAATTCATGTAGAAAGTTGTTTTTCCAGGAACTGGAATGCATGACTCCAAGAAGACTGCAAATAATTCAACTTTTGTGCTTCGGGATGACTGTGAGTGATCAAGATGGTATCTGAGATATTGTGCTCCAGGGAGAGAATGCCTGCCAACCAGGACACAGATGAAGGGATACTAGGAAAATTACTGGGCTGCAACTTTGATCTGATTAATCTCTTTCTCTGAATTCAAAACCCCTTTCCTACCCTTTTCTTCTCCTTATAAAAATGATCCGCTTGAGAGGAGATGCTAAAACAGTTTTTAGGATACATAACATGACATCTTCTAAGATCACTGGCATCTGAATCAAGTGCCCATAAAGTTTCAATCCTTCTCTCTATTTATTGGTTCTGGTAGTGACAGGCAGCATGAACACCAACTTTTCTGGTTTCAAGATAAGTCTTTTTCATGCCTCATGGATGAGATATGCCTGAACACAACTTAGAACTATGGCAGTCTCTCCACAAGTAACAGACTGAGGAAGCTTAATGCACATGGGGCCAGAGGCTGTTGTCAGACTCCAAGTCTAAGACTAACCCAGGTTCCAGATGCAATTCAAAAGACCATTTGAGAGAAAATATCCCTGGGCATGGACAACAGTGTGGTGATTACTGGGGGAAGAGGGGTATGAGGAAACTAAATGGTAATGGAAAAAATAAAATAAAGATTAAATTAAAAAAAGAAAGAAAATAACCCTGCATGAGAATTCTCATCTTCCCCTTTCATAAAGAATAAGATGAGATTTCTTACCTCTGCATTCAAGGCCCCAGTCTAACTTATGGCAAGAAAAAGTTTGGTGGAGATGATTTGTCTGTGTGGCTGATGGAACAGCCACAGCAAATGTCTAGTAGACTCTTATGAGTTTGAGTCCCCAGAGAGATGTCTGGACTAGAGGTCGATCTGATAGTCATTAGTATACAAAGCAACATTGTCAACATAACTTTCTGTGATGATAACAATGTTCTGTATTAGTACTTGCCATGGCCATATGTGACTATTGAGCATTTAAAATACAGCTAATGTGACTGAATTTTTTAATTTAAATTTTATTTTAATTATATAGTTTAGATTTAAATAGCCACACCTGGCTAGTGTAGGCAGCAAAAATACATAGAAATTGATGATCAGGGAAGGATGAGCTTTCCCAGAGAGAATGTGTAGAATGTGAAGGGAAGTAAGTCTAAAATAGAACTGAGTGGAATAAATGAGCATTTCAGGGATGTCAGGAGTAATGAACTCACAAACAAATCTGATTATAAATAGTCATAGAGCCAAAGTGGGAAGCCAACAGGTCAAACTTTCAAACAGAGATGCAAAACAGGGCTGCCATCAGTGTCAACTGCTTCTGAGGAGAGTTCAGTGGGGTGAGCTCTCAAGGAGTCACCCGTGTGGGGTGAGTGTTGTTCATCAAATTAAATCAGATTCATATTTGACACTAGTGCCAGGGCTGGGACCAGTCAGCAAGAGTCCCTGGGCATTCCAAGGCCAGCTGCCACCTACCTGGCACCAGCATACCTTTGAGAGATTTTAGTAAAATCTGCTGTGTGGAATGAAAACACAGGAGATGGCTGCAGAGTAACTGTAAACTCTGTCCACTTGCTCCTAGACCCGGACCAGTCTTGCAGCTAAACAGGGTGAGTGAGTGTGTGTGTGAGTGGGTGAGAGTGTGGGTAGTGCGCATGAGTGGGAAAGAGCCTGTCCACCTGAGGGCACTTGGGAGTGGACAACCAGGGTTCTCCTAGTGGAACAACTGCCACCACTGATGCTTAACCTAGCACTTCTGGCTGTGCATATTCGGGGCAGCTGTGGATCAGCTCAGGAGCTGCAAGCGCTGGGGATAGAGAGAGATGGCCAGGGAGGTATTGGCCGCAGAAACAGCGTAGTGAGAGGAGGCCCACCCGAGACTGAGAATCACTAGAGGAAGCAGTGAGAGCACCCCACCACCACCCCATGTTATAATCTCCCTGTGGTATTCTTCCCAGTGCCATCCAGGAGAGATCCAGAAACATTATATAAAACTGTCAGAGGCTGTAGCCAGCCCTGACCAAGAGAGAGTTGGTGATTTTGGGGGAGGGAGAGTGTGTGGATAACAGACCACCCCAGTACAGAGCTTGGTGCTGCAGTGTGGGGTCTACACATAAGCTCATTTAAAAGAAGAGGCAAGACTCAAGACTCAGCTTGGACTCCATACTAGCGTGTGCATGCGCATATGCCCAGTGGCTCTGTAAACAAAGATGTAAGAGGGACAGATTCACACTGAAGGAACTGTGTAAGCAAGCACAACTGGTAAGCAAGGGATTGTACAGAGTGGAGAGTCAGACCCAAGTCTCCAGTAAGAGAGTGGCAGGCAGGGGACTGGATGGCCAGGAGCTGAATGTCTGAGATTTGCTGCAGTCAGGCAGCTCCCCTCATAGACAGACTAACCCAAACCCCCACCTGCAGGATTACAGGCTCTGTAGACCAGTGAGGCCAATCTCAGGAGGTCCCTGCTGGGTGCATTTCCACAGGGGAAAGAAGAAAAAGCTCTGTAAGAGCCCTCTACCAGAAACTATGAACTACACTGTTTCCCAGGCCCTGATTCATAAAACAAGCAGAACAAAGAGATTAGAGACAGGCGGAACAAGGGGAGTCCAGGGCCCACCCAGCCTCAGTGTCTAGATAGAGCTGCAATATGCACCAAGTAGGAAAAAGCTGCCCCTTATACACAGATTGGCCCCTCACAGGAAATAGACAGCTAATTCACCAGAAACCACACTTTAATGAAAAGAATCTGGGACAGACGACCATCTTTCCAGAAGACTGAACAGTGCCTCCAGAGGTGACACAGGGCACCAGAGGCACCCTCTGGAGGCAGGTGGGTAAGGTACTGGCAATCCTCTCAGGTCATTAGATGAACTACCTGTGGTCCCTGGGCTAAGGGAAAGCCAACAGGGTAGAACAGTGGGAACCAACCAAATCTGAAGGAGACAGCAACAGACTGTGGATCACTTATAGTTTTGAAAAGTCTGCCTAGAGCCAGACTAAGACACCATCTGACATTACCAGGGGAGGATCCAGAAAGAGAAAATAGTAGTAAATGGTGGATTCTACTGAGACAAATTCCACCATGGTCTTGTTCATGATTTGCATTATTTCCTCTCCTGCATAGCTTTTCAACATTCTTTTCCTTCAATTTTGTGTTTATTATTTCACAAGCTTTTATATTTTAGCTTATTTTTTAAATTTATTTTTATTGTTTTTCTATTACAGTTGTCCCATTTTTCCTCCATTGCTCCCCTTCACCCAGCCCACCCCTTCTCCCACAGTCATTCCCCACCCCATTAAATCTGATATTTTTCTCCTCCTTTCTCTTACTCCATTTTACCTTTTTCCTTCCCCTTCTAATTTTTGTTTTAAGTTTCATTTTTTCTCTTGCTTCAACTTGTTTCTATTATTCGCTCTTACTATTTCTGCCCCCTCCAGCCTCTCAAAACAATTTTTCTTGTCATTAGTCATCTCACATTCTTTTTCCTGTTATTAAAATACCCATATTCTCTCTCCACCTTTATCAGTCTTTGCCTGTTGGTTGTTCATAAGGTAGTTAATGTTGCACTTCAATTTTATACTAGATCTTCACTGTTTTTGATTTCAAATCTCAAATTTTAACTTTTCCCTCTCCTACACCATTTTGCATTCATCCTGTCCTTTCTATTTTTTTGTTTCAAGTTTTAATTTTTCTCTGTCTTAGCCTGGTTTTCATTCCTGACTCTTAGTATTCCTTCTCCCTGTATTCTCTCAAAATTACTTTTCTATTCTTCTAGACATCTCATAAGCTTTTCTTCCTTTTTCCCTTCTTATTCCCATCCCACTATATTAATATTTGCTCATTTGTTGTTGATATTGCTGTGGTGAATCTTTCTCTCCATTTTGGTTTCTAATTTTTTCACTATAGTTTTTAACTTTTTAATTTAAACAATACTGTACCCTTCCCATTTCTTACTCCATTATACTTTCTTCTCTCTTCTTTTATTTATGATTTAAATTTTATATTCTTTCTTTCTTCGCCTTGTTTCTGCTTGTTGCTCTTATTTCTTCTCCCTTAGTGATCTCAAAATATTTTTATTTGAGTTAGTTAACTTATATTTGTTTTTCTTTTCTTATAATAGTTTCAATCTCTTTACGACGTTATCAATATTTTTTCACTTGCTGTTGATAGTGTGCTTGGGGTCAGTGTTATTTTTGTGGGTGTGGGTTTGTTTCCTGGGTTATTTAGTTTTGTTCTGCCAGCACCTGTACAACAGCATACAAGATTCTGTAAGCATTGTGACACTCAGTCAGCCATCAGGAGGGAAAGACCAACCAAAGAAAGATGCAGCAAAGCCCAAAACCCAATTACAACCAGAAAGCCTACAAAAAATGGTATAAAGAGCATCACAAGAGCATTCAGCTCAGGAGATCAAGGAGACTGTATGACTGAGTCCTGCTAACTCTTACTACGGAAGCTCATACCATGGAGACAGGGAGTTAAAGCAGATCAATATAAGAAGCAGAATCAAACAAGAAGGGTCACCTAAAATGGAGACATAAAGAAAGAACCATTAATCAAAAAGAAAGGAGGAATTCACAAAAAAAAGTGTTAAAGGAAATTAAGGCAAACAAACTATTAGATATTGAATTCAAAATAATGGTTAAAAAAGTGCTCAAGGAGCTCAGTGAGAACATCAGAGAACTCCATTGAAACTACAAGAAACCTACTAGGAAATACACCAGCATTACAAAGGACATAGAAACCATCAAAAAGAGCCGGGAGGAAATGAAGAACACAGTTTATAAATTGAAGAACACAGTAGAAGGAATCAAAAGCAGGCTAGATGAAACAGAGGATCAGATCAGCGAACTGGAAGACAATGTAGAAAAAAATTCCCAGGCAGCGTAACAAAATGAAAAAAACTATAAAAGAATGAATAGGGTTTAAGAGAACTGCAGGACAACATGAAACATAATAATATCCATATCATAGGGATATCAGAAGAGAAGAAGGGGAGCACAGGATAGAAAACCTGTTTGAAAGGGTAATGACAGAAAACTTCCCTAACTTGATGATGGAAAATGACATGCAAGTCCAGGAAGAACAGAGGGTCCAAATAAAGATGAACAGAAAGAGTCTACTCAAAGACACATCATAATTAAAATAACAAAATTAAAACACAAAGAGAGAATCTTAAGGGCAGCAAGGGAGAAACAGCTATTAACATAAAAGAGATCTCCTATAAGGCTTTCAGCTAATTTCTCAACAGAAACACTACAAGCCAGAAAGAAATGGAAAGAAATACTCCAAGTAGTTAAAAGCAAAGAACTTCAATTAATACTACTCTATCCACCAAGGATCATTTAAATGTGTGTGTGTGTGGGGGGGAGGATAAGGAGTTTCCCAGACAAAAGAAAAAGACTAAAAGAATGCATCTCCAAAGAACCAACAAAGCAAGAGTTGCTAAAGTGACTACATTAAGAAGATAAGATGAAAAATAAAGAGGAAGAAGAAGAAGAAGGGAGAGGAGGAGGAAGAGGAGTAGGGGGAGGAGGAGGAGGAGAAGAAGAAGAAGGAGGAGGAGGAAGAGAGAGAGAGAGAGAGAGAGAGAGAGAGAGATACAAAGGAAAAAAAAAGGCAAAGAATAAGTACCTATCAATAATAACTTTAAATGTAAATGGATTAAATGCTCCAATCAGAAGACATAAGGTACCTGAATAGAATGAATGACACATATGCTGTCTACAAGAGACCCACCCCAGACTGAAAGTGAATGAATGGAAAAAATATTTGAAACAAATAAACATTTTTAAAAAGCTGGGGTAACAATATTTATATTAGACAAAATAAATATCAAAACAAAATCCACAACCCTGGCTGCTGTGGCTCGATGGATTGAGCGTTGGCCTGCGAGCCAAGTGTCGCTGGTTTGATTCCCAGTCAGGCCACATGACTAGGTTGCATGTCAGGTCCCCAGTTGGGGGCACGAGTGAGAGGCAACCACACAGTGATGTTTCTCTCCCTCTCTTTCTCCTTTCTCCTCTCTCTAAAAATAAATAAGTAAATAAACAAATTAATTTTAAAAACCGCTAACAATTTTAAAAAATTCACAAATACAGACAGTGAAGGACACTATATAATACTTAAAAGAATAGTCCATAAATAAGATATAACCCTTGTAAACATATACACATCCAACAAAGAGCACCTAAATATATAAGGGAAATCTGGGAGGACTTCAAAAATATATCATCAGCAACACATTTATTTTAAGGAATTTTAACACCACACTATTACCAATGTATAGACCTTTCAAACAAATAATCAACAAGGATATTGTGCCATTGAACAACACTCTAGATCAAATAGAGTTAATTGGTATTCACAGTACATTCACTCCAAAGAAGAGAAGCATACATTCTTTTAGAATGCATGTGGATCATTTCCAAGGTAGACCACATTGTAGGACACAAAATATGCCTCAGCAAGTAAATTGAAATCATATTCTGTATTTCCTTGGATCACAAAGGCTTGAATCTAGAAACAATCCTCAATGACAAATTCAAGAAAATTCAAATTTGTGGAGAATGAATAACATGCTATTAAATAATGAATAGGTTAACAATGAGATCAAGGAAGAAATCAAAAAGTTTTTTGAAACAAATGAGAATGAAAACACAACAGACTAAATCCCATGGGACACAGCGAAGGCAGTCCTGAGATGGAAGTTCATAGCAATACAGGCCTACCTAAAAAAGATAGAAAAGTGTCAAAAAACAACCTAACCTTACATTTACAAGAATCTGGATTGCCAATATTCCCTGAGGACTTTAGCATCTGTGTTCATCAGATATATTTCCCTGTAGTTTTCTTTTTTTTTTTCTTTTTTCGTGTCTTTATCTGGTTTTGAATTGAGAATAATATTGCCTTGTAAAAATAGTTTGGGAGCCCTCCTTCTTGAGTTTTTTTAATAGTTTGAGAAGGATAGATGTGAGTTTTTCTTTGACTGTTTCATAAAGTGTGCTGTGAAGCCATCCATCCAGGGCTTTTGTGTGCAAGATTTTTTTGAATATTGCTTCAATTTCACTAATTGCTGCCATTCTACTCAGGTTTCCTACTTCTTCTTGATACAGTTTTGGGAGATTGTATATACCCATAAATTTGTCATTTTCATCTAGGTTTTCCAGATTCTTGACATAAAATTGTTCATAGAAATGTCATACAATCCTTTTTATTTTGATGTTACCAGTGGTTGCTTCTCCTCTTTCATTTCTGATTTTATTTATTTGGTTCCTCTCTTTTTTTTTTTCTGAATGAGTCTGATTCAAGTTTTGTAAATTTTGTTTATCTTTTCAAAGAACTAGCTCCTGGATTCATTGATTCTTTGAATTGATTTTTTAGTCTCTATGTTATTTAATTCTGCTCTGATCTTGATAATTTCCTTCCTTATACTTGCTCTGTGCTTTGTTTGTTGTCCCTCTAGTTCTTGTAGATGAAAGGTTAGGTTGTTTAAAATTTTATACTCTCACTGTCTTCACCTCATCTCTGTTCCTTATTCTTAATATTTCTCTTCCCTCTTCTCACTCAAAATCATTTTTTTCTCATTTAGTTATCTCATATTCCCTCTTTCTTTCTTAATGATATTCTTAATCTTTCTCTACATTTATTTATATTTGCTCAACTGCTGTTGATATTACTGATATGGTAGTGGGTTTTTTCTTCTGGCATGTGATTGCTTTTCTTGTAATATTGCTTTGTTAAACAATGTCTGTACAACAGCATACAAGATGTGGCAGGGGTTGTGACTAACAGTCCACCAGCTGGAGAGAACTCACCAATGAATGAGCCTCCAATAATCAAAGCTCAAATACAACAAGAGACCCACACAAACTAAATAAAGAGCAACTCTAGAACATCTGGATCAGGTGATCAAAGAGACTGCACTATGAGTTCCACAGGGCTGCTAACACAGAAGATCACACCACTGAGACAGGGAGGCAAAGTAGACCAGTTCAACATGCAGAAACAAATAAGATCATCTAAAGTAAGGATACAAAGAAACAACCCCCAATTAAAAGGAAAAGAAGAGTATCCAGAATGACTACTAAATGAAATTGAGGCAAGTAAACTATCAGACATCAAGTTCAAAATAGTGATGATAAAGACACTTAATGAGCTCAGTGGGAACTGCAGAAAAATACAGAGAAGCTACAAGGAAGTTACTGCAAACTACACCAGCATGGGAGCCAAGAGAAAATGAAAAACACAATATATGAACTGAATAACACAGTAGAAGGAATTAAAAACAGGTTAGATGAAGCAGAGGATTGCATCAGTGAGCTGGAAATAAAGTAGAGAAAATTCCCAGACAGAGCAACAAAATGAAAAAAAATAAAAAGACTCAAAAAGAATGAATAGGGATTAAGAAAATTTCAGGACAACATGAAACATAATAATATCTATATAATAAGGATAACAGAAGGATAAGAAGAGGAGCAAGGAAGGGAATACCTGTTTGAAAAAAGTAATGACAGAATAGTTCCCTAACTTGATGAAAGAAAAAGTCACACAAGTCCAGAAAGCACAGAAGGTTCCAATTATGATGAACCCAAAGAGGCCCATTCCAAGACACATCATAATTAAAATGACAAATTTCAAAGACAAAGAGATAATCTTAAGACTGCAAGGGAAAAATAACTAATAACATACAAGGGAGCTCTGATAAGGTTACTGGCAAATTTCTCAACAGAAACACTACAAGCCAGAGAGAATGGCAAAAGATATTCCAAGTAATGAAAAACAAAGACATTCAACCAAGACTATTCTATCTAAGAAAGCTCTCATTCAAAATGGAAAGTGAAAGAAGGTGTTTCCCAGACAAAAGAAGGCTAAAATAATACATCTCTACCAAACCAACATTGCAAGACATGCTAAAGGGACTGCTTCAAAAGATGAAGAAAAACAGCGTCGGGGGGAGAGAGGTAAAAATGGCAATGAATAACTACTTATCAATAATAACCTTAAATGTAAATGGATTAAATGCTCCAGTCAAAAGGCATAGGGTAGATGAATGGATATGAAAACATGACCCACATATGTGCTGTCTACAAGAGACCCACCTCAAAACAAAAGATCTACAGATTGAAAAAGAAGGGATAAAAAAAAAAAAGATTCAAAGCAAATAGATGTGAAAAAAAGAGCTGGCATCAATACTTATTTTAGAGAAAATAGACTTAAAGTCAAAGACTATAAAAGTAAATAGAGTAGGATACTTTGTATTACTTAAGGGAAGAATCCACCGATGAGATATAACCACTGTAATTACATAGGCACCCAGCAAGGGAGCACCCAATATATAAGGAACATCTAGGAAAACATTAAGAAAGATATAGATAGCAACACACTCATAGTATGAATTTTAACACTTCACTGTCAACAATGGATAGATCTTCAAAACAAAGAATCAATAAGGATATTGTGACACTGAACAACACTCTAGATGAAACAGAGTTAATTGATATGAACAGACGCTTTCACCCTAACGGGCATTATATACATTATTTTCAAATTCACATGGAACAGTCACAAAAATAGACCACATGGTAGGACACAAAACAAGCCTCAATGAATTCAAGAGAACTGAAATTATTTCAAGCATTTTCTTAAATACAATAGCTTAAAACTAGAAACCAACCTCAAGAAAACATAAAACATTCAAATACATGGAGACTAAATAGCATGATATTAAACAATGAATGGGTTGACAATGAGATCAAGGATGAAATCAAAATGTGTCTGGAAACAGATGGAAATGAACACTCAACAGCCCAGAACATATGAGACACAGAGGGGGTAGTCCAGAAAAGGAAGTTAATAGCAATTCAGGCCTACTTAAGAAAGATTGAAAATTTTTCAAATAGACAACCTAACAGTACATCTACAAGAGCTAGTGGAACAACAGCAAACAAAGCTCAGAGCAAGTAGGAGGAAGGAAATAGTTAATATCAGAACAGAATTAACTGGCATAAAGACTAAAAGAATTCAAAGGATCAATAAATCCATGAGCTGGCTCTTTGAAAAAATAAGTAAAGTCAGTAAGCCTGTAACCAGACTCATGAAGTAAAAAGACAGAGGACTCAATTATATAAAATCAGAAATGAAAGAGGAGAAATTACAACCTATACCACAAAAATACAAAAGATTGTCAGAAATTATGACAAAGAAACAAAAGCCAAAAAAGTTGACAACCTGGGTGAAATGGATAAATTTCTAGAATCATACAATTTTCCAAAACTGAACAAATAAGAAGCAGAAAGCTTGAATAAGCTGATAACAGCTAGTGAAATTGAAGCAGTCATCAAAAGACTCCTGGCACACAAAAGACTTGGACCAGGCAGCTACACAGTAGAATTTTACCAAATGTTTAGAACAGAACTAAATCCTATCCTTCTCAAACTATTCCAAAAATTTAAGAGGTAAGACTCCCAAACTCTTTTTTATGAGGCCAATATTATCTTAATTCCACCGTAGATAACAAGACAACAAAGAAAGAAAACTGCAGACCAATATCTCTGATGAACATAGGTGCTAAAATCCTCAACAAAATATCAGCAAAGTGGATCCTGCAATACATTAAAGCAATCATACACTATGAGCAATGAGATTCATCTCAGGGGTATAAGAATGGTACAATATTTGCAAATTAATAATGGTAATTCAACACATAAACAAAATGATAGACAAAAATCACACGATCATATCAATGGATGCTGAAAAAGCATTTGATAAAGTACAGCACCTATTTATCATTAAAAAAACTTAGCAAAATGGGTATACAGGGAGCATACCTCAACATAATAAAGGCTATATATGAGAAACCTATAGCCAATGTCATACTCAATAGGAAAAATATAAAATCTTCCCCCTAAAATCAGGAACAAGACTAGGATGTCTGCTTTCACCACTTACACTTTATATAGTATTTGTAGTTCTAGCCACAGTTATCAGACAAGTAGAAGAAATAAAAGACATCCAAATTGGAAAGGAAGCAGTAAAACTGTCATGGTTTGCAGATGACACAATAGTACCTATAGACAACCTTAGAGGCTCCACCAAAAAAACTACTCAACCTAACAAGTGAATTTGGCAACTGTGGGATACAAAGTCAATACTCAGAAATCAAAGGTTGTTTTGTTTTTTTTTTCATTTTATTTTTTGGTTATTCAATTACAGTTGTCCCATTTTTCCCCCATTGCTCCCCCCTCCCAGCCCATCCCTTCTCCCACAATTATATCCCTCCCCATTGTCCATGTCCATGAGTCATTCATATATGTTCCTTGACTAGACCCTTCCCTTACTTATTCCCCTTCTCTCCCTCCCCCCTTTCCCCTACTGACTACTATTCTAGTCTTTGCCTATTTAGTTCGTTTGTTTGTGTTGCTCTTTAGTTTCCTGTATTGGGTGATATCATATGGTGTTTTTGCTTTCTTTGCCTGGCTTCTTTCACTAAGCATAATTCTCTCTAGTTCCATCCACATTGACGCAAATGGCAGGGGTTCCTTCTTTCTTTCTGCTACATAGTATTCCATTGTGTAGATGTACCACTGTTTCTTGATCCACTCATCTACAGATGGGCACTTAGGCTGTTTCCAGCACTTAGCTATTGTCAACAGGGCTGCTATGAACATAGGGGTGCATAAGTTTTTTTGAATTAGGGTTTTAGGATTTTTTGGGTATAATCCTAGCAGTGGAATCACTGGTTCAAATGGCAGTTCCATTTTTAGTTTTTTGAGGTAATTCCATACTGTTTTCCATAGTGGCTGTACCAGTCTGCATTCTCACCAACAGTGCAGTAGAGTTCCTGTTTCTCCACATCAAAGGTGTTTTTGTATACCAAGAATGAAATATCAGAAACAGAAATGAGGGAAAAATACCATTTACTATAGCACCTAGAAAAATAGAGTATCTAGGAAAAACCTTAACCAAGGAGGTTAAAGAATATACTCAGAAAACTACAGAACACTGAAGACAAAAATTAAGGAAGATACAAAGAAATGAAAGCATATACCATGTACATGAATGGGAAGAATAAACATCATTAAAATATTCATACTACCAAAAGCAATGTATAGATACAACACAATCCCTATTAAAATATCAATGACATATTTCACAGATTTAGAACAAGTCCTTCAAATTTTTAAGTAAAATCATAAATGACATTGAATAGTCTTAGCAATTTTGAGAAAGAAGTACGAAGTAGGAGGGATCACAATATCTGACACCAAACTACATTACAAGGTTGCTATAATCAAAAGAGTCTGGTACTGGCATAACAACAGTCACATAGATCAATGGAACAGAACAGAGAGCCCAGAAATAAACCCAGGTCTTGATGATCAATTAATATTTGCCAAAGTGTAGGGGACCGCTCCTTGTGGTTTTGGGAATTGTACCCAAGTCATGAGCCAGGCCCCCCTGGGAGGCCTTTAAGTCTCAGTGGAAAACCGAAAGGTTGTGAATCAGATAGGACTGAAGGCTACTCAGAGGGTTCCCATGGGAATTGGGTTTAAAAAAATGCATATTATGCTTTAGACCTTGCTCTGCTTTTCTTATCTCTTAGTTAACTATAAACAATCTGTAGCAAAGAATGTATGAAACCTTGCACCTAATGTCAGCATGCCATCAGGATGTTTAGCAGACACGAACAGGCTGTTCACTGTGTTCTCTAAATTGATATCTGTAATCAGTAACTGTCAAGTATAACCCAAGTGTCTGAAAGCTTATTGATGATTCATAAGTCTTGATATTGTATCTTCTGAATCCCCTCCTCAATAAAAGGCACAGGAAATGGGAATATTGCGCTGCGCTTTCTCCACTAGAGGGAACAGCCACTTTTCATTCCCCCCAGACAAAATACAGTGTCCTGGATAAATTTGTTCCACTGTGGTCCAGAAATCTCTGCTGTACAGAGAAGTTTCCAACTGAGCTGAGGAGTTGGAGGCAGCTCAGCCTCACCAAAGGGGACAGGAATACCAATATGGACCAAAAATAGCCTCTTCCATGCATGGTGTTGAGAGATATGGACATGCAAAAAAATGGAACTAGACCCCAAATTTAAGCCATACACCAAAATAAACTCAAGATGGATAAAAGACTTAATGTAAGCCATGAAACCATAAAAGTGCTAGAGTAAAACATAGGTAATAAAATTTCAGATATCCCACAGAGTAATACTTTTGTCAATATATTTCCTAGGGCAAAAGATATAAAGGAAACAAAAACAAATGGGACTACATCAAATTAAAAAGCTTCTGCTCAGCTAGAGAAAACATCATCAAAATGAAAAGGGAATCGAGAGCATGGGAAAACTTATTTGCCAATGTTACCTCAGACAAGGATTTGATCTCCAAAATATATAAAGAACTCATCTGATCTAAATACATGAAGACAAAGAATCCAATTAAAAAGTGGGTAAGGGGCCTGAACAGACACTTCTCCAAGGAAGACGTACAGAGGGCCCATAGAATATCAAAAAATGCTGAACATCACTACCCACTAGAAAGATGAAATTAAAACCACAATGAGATACCACCTCACACCAATGAGAATGGCCATCCTTAACAAATCAACAAGCAAGTGGCTGTGAGGATGTGGAGAAAGGGTGCCCCAGCGCATTGTTGATTGGAATGCAGACTGGTGCAGCCACTGTGGAAAATAGTATGGAATTTCCTCAAAAAACTAAAAATGTAACTTCCTTTTGATCCAGTGATGCCACTGCTTGGATTATACCCTAAGAATTCTGAAACACCGATTCAAAAAAAACATATGCACCCCAATGTTCATAGCAGCATTGTTTACAATAGGCAAGTGCGGGAAACACCCTAAGTGCTCATCAGTAAATGAGTGGATCAAGAAATTGTGCTACACTTACACAATGGAATAATACACTGCAGAAAGAAAAAAGGAACTCCTACCCTTCTCAAAAGCTTGGATGAAAATGGAGAGTACTATTTTAAGTGAAATAAGCCAGGTGGTGAAAAACAAATACCACATGGTCTCACCGAATTAGGAATCTAATGAACAAAACAAACAAATGAGATAAATAAAACCAGAAACATGAAAATAATGAACAAACTCAGATTGACCAGAGGGGAGGCATAGGGGGAGAAAGAATGGAAAGGGTTTATTCAAGGAATAAGTATAAATGACCAATGGACATGGACAATAATGTGGGAACTGACTATGGGAGCCGGAGGGTGGGGACTGTGGGCAGGGCAGGGGAGAGCAACTGGGAAAAAATTGGAACAACTGTAACTGATCAACAAGAAAATAAAACAAAATTTAAAAAGGGGAAGTTATAATATAAGATTTGAAATAAAACAGAAAATATAGTGAACCAATAGGAATAAAATAGAAGGGAAACCACAACAGGGTCAATAACAGATGAGCAAAGATTAATAAAAGTGGAAAGAGAATAAGAATATTATAAGATATAGAAAATAGAATATGAGATATCTATAAGAAAGAGTAATGATTTTGAGAGAATAGTTGAAGGAGAAATAATAAGAGTAAAGAAAAGAATCCAGACTAAGAAAGGGAAAAAATAAAACTCCCAACTCAAATATGCAAAGGCAGAAGGGAAGCAAAATGGAGTAAGACTGGAGGAGAGAAACCTATGAAATTGAAAAAAAATTTTAAAGTGAACAAATAAGAATAAATTTGAAGAAATACTGCAATAAACACAGTATCTGTGCTCTAACAGGAGCCCCCAAAAGTTCCGATAGCCCATGATTTTGGGAGTGGGCAAAAGAGGTAATACCGATTTTAAGGTAATTTGCATATCTACAGCTGGTAGTTAGTTTCTCAGTTATGCAGATTGTTGTGGCCATTGTCTGTTGCTAGAGAGATGGGAGTAACTTTGGTCATAGAGTGGCAGTGGGGAGTTAATGAGATAGGAGGAACTCTGACCATAGAGTGGTGATGGAGAGCTCATGGGGCCTGCGTGAGATTTCTGCAGGTGGCCACAACTGGTCACCAGACCCACTGCATCACAGGCTGCAGGTAGGATTTAAATGAAATGTGGCAGCCATTTGTGCACTGGGCCACACCAGCCCACCATGAAGTCTGATGGGAAGAGCTCCCATCCATCATGAGAAGAAGCACAATGGAAGAAACATTTTAGAGGAGCATGATGGAGCATCAAGTTGTAGCAGCCATGCGAGAAGTAGCTATGCAGTTTTCAGTCAGAATCTGGCCATGCAGCCTGGGCTAGGAAGAAAGCCAACATGCTGCTGCTCTGATCATGCCAGATCCAGCTGACTCTAAAGCCACCAAGGACTCTGCCTTGCAGACCTGGATTGTCTCTGGATTCTTGGAACTTGGGAAATGAGGAGAGGACACTCTCTTAGGACTTGGACCTTTCTGGGACTTCACCATGATCCACTGTGACATGTTAGATGCTTTTCTGGACTACTATATAGAAGCTGATGACATCATACACCAGATACTGAAGGAAAGAGCTGACAGATAAGGAATGGGGAACTATTGGGTTTATAGTTGACTAATAGCCTTTTGGAGAGCAAGGGAAGTGCTGGGTTTCATGGGGAAACAGGGTTCTAAGCTGAAGTGCTCACTGTTCTTCCTAGGCTGGAGTATTGTAAATAAAGACCTGTTTTTCCAACACTAATTTTCGGATCTTACACCAAGGCAACACATGACGAAGCTTCCCTTTGTTCAGTAACAATGCCAAGCAAGCAATGATTAATAAAGGTGGAAAGAAAATAAGAATGTTATAAGGAAGGGAAATAGAACGTGAACTGACTAAAAGAAAGAAAAATGGTTTTGAGAGGATAAAGGAGAAATAGTGAGATTATAGAACAAGAACAGGTTTGAAAAGAGGGAAAATAAAGTTTAAGATGAAAATAAGAAGGCAAAATGGAGTAAGACAAGGAAAGGATACAATGTGATGCTTGAAATGAAAATAAAATTAAAATATATAACATAAATTAAAAGAATAAAAAATAAAAGACAGAAAAAGTGAATTAGTTGAAAAACAATTGAAGGAAAAGAACAAACGTTAAAAAGCAATGTGAGAGAAAAATAACGCAATTACTGAAGAAAAAGGAGGTGGAATTTTTATCATCTCAAGAACCAAGGGTAGGTCATCCAACTTCTGGCAGCACCTCATGTGCCACTTTCACTTGCCTCTGGAAGGGGCTTCTATCGCTATCAGGAAGATGAGAGCCCTAGGCCTCCCGTAGGAGGTGCTGTTGAGTCTTCTGGGAAAGTTGTGGGTGTGTTCCCCCACCCCTGTGCCAGCCATCTTGGTCTACTCTAGTTTATTTCTAATAATGTATAGTTTCTGATGAACTAGCTTTCCATTTCAAGAAAGGGGCGAATCTGTATCACCGGGTCAGTTTGGTGCTGATGGCAGCTATGTGTGTAAGCTGAGGCTGGGTGGGACCCTGGTTCCCCCTTGCTGCACAGATTTCTGATCTCCCTGCCTTGATGGCCTCAGTAGAATAAGGCCTTAGGAATCAGTGTATTTTTGTCTCCCTAAGAGAAGTTCAAAATGGGCCCTTTTAGTGTTTCTCTTCCTATCTTTCTCATGTGTATATGCACCCTGCAGGAGATTCTGGAGCCTGTCCTGCCAATTCTGCAGAGCTTCACCATTAGATGCAACACTTGAATTCTTGCAGGAGGTATGAGATGGGTATGTCTTTCCCTTCTGAAGGGTCTGAACTCTGCCAAGGAAAAGGGCTGTAAATAATCTCAGGCACTGAATTCTTGCTTGTCTAATTCCCAGTCCACTGGCCTTGCAGTGGACACAGTCCCAAACTCAGTTTTGCATAACCCCCAGCTTACTAGCCACACTGGGCTGGGACCCAGAAATCCCTTTGTGTGCAACTTTCTGATCTCCCTGCCCAGCTGTATTCAGTGGGAACAAACTGGGCTTTCATTCTTGCCCCTTTGCTGGCAGGGCAGCTGTGCTTGAGATCCCTGCCCAGCATGCTTCAGCTCATTTTTTAAAAAACTCTTTCTGTGCCACACCCACTGCAGTACCAAGTCACTGGTTTTCCATGCACACCACCTCTCCAAAAAGCCAAAAGTCTCTCATGGTTACAGCTCGCTACGGTCCGCCTTGACCCAACCTAGGTGTGGCCCCTGACCCTTTTGGGAGATAGAGTCCCTCTCTCTCTGTAGCACTTTCCAGGTTGGCATTTGACAAAAGTAGCTATGGACATGCAGCTCACTATGTGTTTGTAGCCTGGATCACCCTGAGTGCATATCCTCCCAAATCACTCTTGGCCTATGTCTGGGGGTTTCTTCCCTGGGACTGGAGTGCCCCACCTTGGAAGGGGTGAGAGCCACAAAGTTGTTATTTCTGACTAGTCTCTGCTGCTGCAGGTGCCATACATGGGGTATTTTCCTTTCAACTTATAAAATCTCCTTAGTGTATGTTGTGACACATCTTCTGTACTCCTTGGCTTCAAAACTTTACATCAGCTAAGATTCTGTTGAATGTTCAGGTTATTTGTTGGAAGATCAGCCAAGAATCCAAGTTGGGGGCAAGAGTAAGTGGACTCAGCTTCCACCTACTTGGCCTCCATTTTCTCAAACTCTACACTTTAAAATTTACTTTTATCATATATCTACTGTGTCTCAATAAAGCTACTTTTAAAAATGGGGATAATATCACTTGAAGCTTAGGGTTGTTATGAGGCTTAAATAAGATAATTTATGTGAAAGTGTAAAGCATGGTGCCTGTTTCAGTCGTTACTTTAAAAACAATTAGAAGAAACTAACATAAAAATTTCAACATGCAAATAACACTGAAGAAAATAGTTCTAACTTAAGGTTCTGGCCAGGAAGCTCCGTTAGTTAGAGTGTCATCCTAATATGCTAAGGTTTTGTGTTTGACCCCCAGTCAGGACATATACAAGAGTCCTCCAATGAATGCATAGATAAGTGGGATCTCTCTCTCTCTTTCTCTCTCTCCTTCCTTCTGTCTCCTTTCCTCTCTTTCTCTCTAAAAAATGTCAATCAATAAAATATTTTAAAATAGTTCTAAGTTAATTTTAAAGAATGGGGGTCCATTGTTTTTAAGCAGAGGCATAACAAGGTGAAAATCTCACATAAGTCATTGCAGCAGCACTAGTTTAGTACTCTACCTCCATATTTACCTTAACATTGAACTAGTGGTTTCGTAACACAATATGCAAGTGTGTGTGTGAGTAAATATGTGTATGTATGTATATACATACATATATATACACTAAAGAGTTCCTAAATATATTATATATACTATACAATGTGTATATATAGTGTATAGTATACAGAGGTAGTGTATACACAATCTGTACATATATAATATAGACATAAAATGTATATATATTTAGGAACTGCTGAATATTTTTATATTATGCATTAAAAACAATCCACTCTTTTTATTGTTGTTTACATTAGAGATGACAGGATTGTTTGTAATTGATGTTTTTCCCTAATTTCAATAAAATTGGAAGTGTTTATGCCCTTGAGGTACACCTCTTTTGGGAGGAGAGTATTATTAACTCCATTTTACAGTTGGGGAAATGAAGGATCACTAAGATTAAATGAGATATTCAGAATCACACAACTAGTGTGCGATAGGGTAGGTAATCATATTCGCACTATCTGACCTAAAATCCCATGCTATTTGAGCTCTGCCAAGCTCTCTCTTAAAATACCTAAATCCTGTACGTGGGTACATTGCTAATATTACTGCAGCATGCACATTAGCAAACAAATTATAAAATCAAATCAAACCTGGTCTCATGATTTGTGTTGCTTCAGTGTCCGTAAAATCGTGGCTATGGTGAAGAGAAGTAGAAACAAGTTTAGAGGACATAAAAATTATTAAATGTATGATTCAAAGTGAAATTATAGATTTTTTAAGTCCAAGCTTATACCCGTGCTATAGGAATTAAAATGTTGCGACATTCAAAAATCTTAGAGCTATATACAAATTTCTTTACGCAGTAATTATATTTTGAATTCTCATTTTTTGTCAGTGTTGTCTGCCCTGAAACTAAAAATTTTAAAAGATGCTAATGAAGAAGAGGCTAAGTGTATCAAATTAATTTATTAAGTACTATAAATTAATTTAATCCTGACCAATGAATTTTAATAAAAGCACTTTGACATATCTTTAAATATATGAGGAAAAGTTACTTATAATCATTTTGCTTTAAAAGAAGTTTTCATAGTCTTTTCTTTGAAGTGGTAATAGACATAAGATCCCTATGGAAATATTAAAAATAAGGAATAGAATAATATTGTTTTACAATTATTAATTATAGGACAATAATCTCAGATATGATATGTTACAGCTCTGCCTTTGAACCCAGACAGGCTTTTCCCAGCCATGCCACTTACTAGATTACCAGGTAGCATTAGACAAGCGCTTACCCTTTCTGGGCTTCATTCTCTTAATCTGTAAAATGGTGCTAATAATGTGCCTACCTTTGAGTTATTTTGTGGATTAAATGAAGATGAGATCTTATATATTAGAAACCACAAATGATGCTGGGTGCTTAGAAATGTACTCAACAAATACAAGGTGTTACAGAATTATAATGTGGGCCATATGGAAGTTCAATTTTACTCCATTTCCTGACTCCATGAAGCAGTGGTAGCCTTGGGCAGCCACCTCAGTGGTTAGTATATACAGTCATCTGAGGAAGGAATCTAGAACTAGGGTGAGAGATTACAATCCCAGTTCTGGAGAAGTAATGTTAATTGCACACTTACCTAAGGATGTCCCAGACCACGATCTTGGCATACAAACCATAGTAATAACTCCACTTTCAAAAAATAGTCTAGTAACACCTTGAACAAAAACAATGCAAATTAATATGTTTGATGCTTTCCAATGTGTCCTGCCTTATATGAAACACTGTATATGCACTCTCATGTTGCATCCTTAAAATAACCCTATGAAATAAGTGTTATGATTGCCCATAGGTTATAGATGAGAAAACTACTGTGTCATCTGAAGGAAAAGTGCTATTTGGTATCTCTGCTGCCATCTCCATAGGAATTCCATACCAAACAAGCTGCCTTCCAATTAGCAGTCAACAACCTAATGATGCTTTTTCTCCCAATATGGTAATAGCCTTTCTTTGAAAATTAAAATAAGTTTGATATGAATCTTCAAGTTGGAGTGTTGACAGGTAAGTAAGAAAAACAGATCATTGGGTTCATTATACCCACTATGCTATTTAAATGATCATTTTCTTATGTTAAACATTATTGTACTTTTATTCTGGCTGGACTTTAATATTAGTATGCCAACAAAGTGCCTGGCTGCATGTGGTCAGTTCCCCTTCTCCAAAGGGCAAATACATCATTGGGTGGCAATGAGTGGTATCAGCTGCATGGTGTTGGCCACTGGCCTATAGGCATTCTTCTACTTGCACATAAAGCTTCTCCCTGAGACTGAAAATACTGAGCAGTCTCTATCTAGGGATACCAAGCCTGTCACATCTAGAAGGAAGTACCAGGTTCTCTCCAACCTAACCCCCACCTTAACATTGGCTTCATGTTTCATGAGACTGAAGATTGTGTGGCCAACTTCAATAAAGATGAAAAGTTAAGAGTACACAGGAATAAGTTTAAGGATAAAAACCAGTAAAAATGGGGTCTTAGAAAGCTGGTTTGTGGAATTCATAATAGAATGGATCTCATAAATGTATACTAAAGCAGGAACTCAATGATACAGCTCCAAAAGAAATGGCCAAAGATATCTCAAGATTTTGCTTTGTTACAGTCAAATGAGTAGCAGAGCAGAAATAAAGGCAAGGCCCTCACCATTGCAATCTAACAAAGAACTTAATAGAAGAGGCCAGAAACAGGAGACATGTTTCACTTGCTAACTCAGCAGTCCAGGGCCTGGTCTGATAATATTGCCAGGTGTTGCAACATCAAAAGAAAATACCATGCTAACACAGGAAGAGGGCATTCATTGGAATTCTATGTATCAGTCTCTACTATTTGGGAAAGAAAACCTTTGAAGCTGAGCTTTAATTCCAAGGACTGGAAGGAAGTCCACAGTGCCCAAAGAAAAAGTCCATAAAACAACTTTGGTTAATTGCCTACTTCTGGCCACTGTCTGTTGCTATATGTTTTATGAGGGAGTCCCTAATGTTTACAGAAAGAGCCTATAAATGAGTTTGGATAACTTCCCCAACTTTAATTAACTGCCTCCCTTCATGTATGTTTTACAACAAGATGAACAAATGGAGTCTGGTGCAAGTTAAGAATTTGGGCTAATAGACTCCCACACATACTTAAGTTTGGGTAGTCACATTTCTCTGAGAAAAGCTGGAACCACCGTTATCCATCAATCAATATGCGTCTTCTTCACCCACATCCCAACAATTATGCAAGTCCTTAGCACAAACAACTTTCTCTCTTCTCTTGGCCTTCTTGGCCCTCTAGTCATCAGGCCTCTGGCCACACTAGAGCCAGCTTGCCACCCTGACCTTTGGCCACCCTTGCTTTTGCTCTCCCATTCACTAATGAACTTTATATGCACATTAATAGCCTCATTGATCTGTAATTCTTTACTGCATTTGTGAGAAGAACCAGGGTTACTCTAATAACAGCTTGATATAAAGGAGTCGTCGTCGTCGTCGTCGGCAGCCGTCCGTCTCGAGAGACGATGGTGTAGCTTCTTAAGAGTATCTGCACCGCCGAGAATGGCTGTTGCAGTCCGACTCGGGAGTGACATGGTATCTGTCTCCTCCCGTGTTGAATCGACATCTTGCGATGACACTGAAGCTACAGAGCCTGGGCAGGGTAATATGGAGGGTCTGCTGTTGCCCATGCAGCAGACCTCCCCTCTCTTCGCAGCTGAAGGGTCCAAGGGAAAGACGGAGTCGATACAGCTTGGGTTCAGGTGCGCCGCAGGAGTTGCCGGTGTTGACTACAACGTCAAACCACCTTAGGGACTCCGGCTCCGGATTTTCTGTCGGGGTTTACTCCCTTAGCCTTTCCCCTGAAGAGGTATGCCGCAAGGCAGCGGAGGTTTTTTGGAGTCAGAGTTTTCCTTCTCTGATGTACCCTGACTGGAAGATCGAACCAGCGACACTTAGCTCGCAGGCCGACGCTCAATCCACTGAGCTAAACCAGCCAGGGCTATATAAAGGAGTAGGATGGATACAATTAGACATAGAAGAGGCAGGCCTAGATGTGGGTACCTGTAAATAAGTCAGGGGAGACAGATATTGTAAAAGCAATTATAAAAGAAATTATGGTTAATAACAATGTGGAATGCTATGAGAACATAAAATAGAGAAACCAAATAGTACAATAGCACATGATGAAGGTAATAGTAAATATGGACATCTAAAAAATGCTAATGACTATGGTTTAAAAATCTACCTTAGGTTTGCTGATGCCCAGGCTACTACATAAACACAGAGAACTGATAAAAGGCAACAACAACTCTGTTCTGGTTTGCACTGCTTACAGTAGAAGAAGGCCTTTGTTATGGATAGAAAGCCACTTATGAACAAGTTCTTTTCCATGGATGCCACAGATACAAGGGAGCTTTTGATACAGGTCTGGAAGTCTCTCTGACAGAAGACGCCTGAGGGATTGTCTTAAAACCACTCTTTGGGTACTATAGAGGATCGACTTACAGTTAAAAACCATGATTCAAATGCAAAATTCACTTGGTCCTTTTGGGAAAAACGCAGTATGAGGGATCTTGGAGGGAGCCTGTGGAAGATTATATTGTTCAAATATTCACTGCTGATTCCATAGAAAAGGTTATACATCATCTTTAAAAAGTTGAAAATTTCTGAGTAGTTTTTGTTAATGGTGATTACAGAGATGGGATGTTTAAATATAAATTAAGCCTATAAAAATAAATTAAATATATATATATATATAAATAAAAAATTTTAAAAATTAAAAAAAATTTAAAAAATAAATAAATAAATAAAAATAATTAAGCCTATAATATTAATCAAGACAAACTTCTAAGGAAAGGCTTTATAATGTAAACCCAAAACTCTGCATATTCAAGGAGCATTTTAAGGTACCGTTTTCACATGTGGATCCTCCAAAACTTAAGCTTTCCACTCATATCTATTCTTCCCTTCTGCCTCTTTGCTGTTTATTCTCTTTGAGAATTTTGCCATGTTAGGAAATGATAACACAGTCAATTAATGTTAGAAACTGTTGAAATCCTGTAATATATGAGACACTATAAGAAGAAAGAAAGGTCTAAAGTTTTACCAACCCTTGAGGAGCTTATATTCTATGAAGAGTGATAACTATTGAACCAAGTAACTCATACAGGTTAGACTTAGAGCACTGAGGAAAAACAAAGAGCTGCATGTGTGCTGAATAAGAAAGAGCTATGTTCCAGCTGCTGGTCAGGCCAAGGTTGGGCTTATTGTGAGGTAAGTTACATTGGCCACCAACAAACTTCAGGCCATGGTGGGACGGACAAAAAATGCATCCAATCTCTTGCCATAAATTGTTGCACTGTATGAGAGTTCTGGAGTGGGTGCTTTAGGGTTGTTCAGACTAAAACCCCGACATATCTGCAGCCACTGAAGCCTGTGGCATTTCTGAGTTTTCCCTGGAAAAGAGGATGGAGTTCAATCATCAAGTTTAAACAGGGAAAGAAAGGGCAACTTATGATGGCATTACCAGAGACTCTGAAACCTTGGGCAAATGGGAACTGAAGAAAGAAAGGCAAGGCCTGAAGTGTCATTCTTAGTTGACCAGTACCCACCTGCTGAAGCTTTATATAAATATCCTGTGTGTGCAAGTGAGGCTGTATGAGCAGGCTTAGAGCACAGTGTAGGGGCAGAATTGAAGTGTTACCACCTAGCACAAGCCCAAAGTCCAGGCAACAAGCCTGAAAAACAGACCAAGACTATGGCCAGAAAAATTAGAGCATGATGTATGCTACTGAGCCCCACTTAAAGATTAGCAAATTCACATAGAATCATGTATTCTTCCTGAGAGGTTCAGAAAGGGATTTTTAGAGCTTCAGCATTGGTGGGAGTTAGTAGATGGAAAAATCTCTTTGTAAGTAGCACTTGTGCAAGCCTAGAAACAGAACAGACAAGTTTGGTTTTCTAGGGGCATCCAATTAATCAGGATGATAAGAATATACAAATGAGCTTGCATGTTAAATGGTTAAGAATTAGAGGGTGAATATGCCCTATCAGCTTCCCTGGTGTACCCTCTGCTTCTTACAGATTCTCCTGGCTCTATAAGCCCTGAGATCCTTAAAAGAGTTCACCTGATGGAGAAGCAAATGATGCCGCCCTGCCTTTGGGTTTAGAAAAGGACAGCATGGACTAAACCCAGGTATAGAAAATGGACTTGCTTAGTCCCTGACCAGTTCTTACTTGGGTCACCTAGCTAACCATGTGGTGGGCATGTTTAAAGAGATCATTGTGGGCCCTGGAACTGAACTGAATGCTCTTAGCTATACAGACTGTGGTCCTGGTACCAATTGGCACTAAGATTTCAAAGGGAACATGCTTAAATGCACATACAGGATTGACAGTATGGCCATCAACATTAATTTCCATGTTACTTTCATAGTTTAGAGGGTTTTATTTATCCTAAAACTAGAGTAACTAATTTTAAATTAAAGTGTTGCGTGCGACTAATTAATTGCCACCAGGAAATTCTTTCTTAATCTCCAGAATCAGCAGGGCTCCTTCAGGAGAATGCTTTTTCAGCACAGAGTGAAATGGACTCTGACTTCCAACCCCTGGGATTGCTTTGGAATTTAGTCCAGCTAAAGAGAGACCTCCTAATTACTATGGCTTCCAACGATGCTTTTTTCTTTAGGATTTTCACTCTAGTCATGTGAAAGGAGCTATATAAATCACCAAGTGAACTATAGGTAACCTCAGTGTTTTTCCTCCCCCACACTCACACTCATACCCACATCATCACCAGATCAAAGGATCAAAGCCAACTCTCAAGGTCTTTGCTTTGCTAAAAAATTAGTTGTCAAAAAATTTACACTGAGGGGCCCAGATATTCACTAGATGCTAACAAAATCCTCCTAAAAAAACTCTAAGCCTGTTTGGAATAGTAGGTTTTGACAGAATTCAAAAGATTTTGTAACAGTTGGGTGATATGAAGAGTTGAAATCTGATACATCGAAGGTAATTTACACTTAATTAGCATAAAGAGTTATCTAAATATTAAAAATTTGAGTATGTCAGTATGATTAAATTGTTAATTTTTGGTGTGTGAAAAATAGGATTGGAAAGACATTGTAGTAAGGAACTAGATATCAAAATGAATTGAGACAAGATTTCCTATATTCTTGGAGGTTTTTTTCTACCCAGTGATGCTGCAATTAACAAACCCTGGGAGAACAGAGATCCTTTTATGACAAGCTCAGCTGTGGGAAAGCAACCAACAAAACACTTCTGAGAAAGGGGAAGCAATGTTGGGGATTGTCATCTGCTGATATTTGTTCCCACACTTTCTCCCCTCCCACTCACAAAACTGGGAACCTTACTGTCCTCTAACCTCTGAACTCCAAAACAAGGAAGAAGCCAGTGTGGAAAGGGGATGCCGAGAGTCCACTGTTTATGGCACACATTTGAAATGCCTGAGTGTGTGGGCCATGGATAAGACTTCCCTTCAGCATAAGTACTTCTGAATAAGGGACCTGCTATAATTGGTGAGGCAGGCAGGGTATCAGAGGTTTGAGGGACTGACACAGGCAACAGCGAAGCAACTGGGGAAGTGTAGCTGGGAGAAGAGACAAGTCAGAGGCTACAAGGTAGATATGTTCAAATAATGAAAGAGCTGTTGTATACAAAAGGACAATTTATCAGCTACATAATTTTGTGGCTTATCTAGCATTCCATCCAGCTATACATCCATCTGTACATCTATCATCTATGGAGTGGTTATTATAGCCAAATAATGAAAAGAGCTTTGTGATATGTGATTCCAAGAAAGAGCCAGCAGATAGAGAAATGTTTTAGGCAAGCAAAAGGCCTCAGAAATCACACTGCTTTCTCTATTGTTCAGAATCTCCTCACAACTCAAGTACAGTACCTGACTTTCCTATGCAGGTAGAAAACAGATACAAGAAACAGACACAATTTAACTTTTAATGTCACAGATTTAAAGACTGCGAATCTTTTTCACAAGATCTGCTTGCATTGTTCATTATTAGGAAACATAGATCCAAGTTCCCATGTAGCCTCAATTTTCATGAAAGAAATGCAAACCATTTTGTATTCTGCCTCTAGTCTGAAATCAATCCAGTGTTCTGTCTCAAATAAATTATATTTGTGTCAGTTGTACGTTGTACAGTTAAAACCTTAATCAATGAATACAAATGTACTGGGAGAACTAACAATGGAATTCTAAATTCATGATTGTCCATACTGTAAAAATAATAACTACTAATTACTTTATATGTACCAGAAGCTTTACCTATTTCACCTCATGTAATTCTCATGACAACCCTGGAATGAATAGTTATCTCAGTTTTACAGGTGAAGAAACAGAGGCTTAGTAGGGTTAACTAACCTGTCCTATCTCGTGGATGATAGAGCACAATATTGAATCCAAAATAGTCACTCTCCATTACACCACACCCCAGAATTCCTCCTAACCCTCTCAGATTCGTTACACTGACATTTCGCCAATTTCAAAAAAATTGATAACAAATGTATTGGGAAAAGTTTTCAATGCCAAATACATTGGGGAAACTGTTTTAAAGAAAGTTAAACAGGTTTCTTTACAGCATTTCTTGAGGCCCGTGATAGAGAAAAAGACATAGGCCCTATTTTTGTTGTTGCTGTTCTTGAAGAGTATCACCAAAACCAGAGCAAGAAACCATGCCCTGGGAGAAATTTCAGACTTCTTTAAAATCTTCCTTGCAAGCAAGCACTGTCCCAGTGAGCAGGAACAAGCCCTTCTGAAACCAGGGAGAATGAAGATGCTGGGCTTTTTTGCATCTGGCTCCAGTCTGGCAGAGATACAGCCTGCCCACATCCTGTTGGGGTGAGTAGAGGTAGACAGAGTATACATCCACAAGACACTCCCCCCAACAGTAAATGCAGTAAAAGCTTTGTTGCCTTTGTGACAACCCATGACCTCCTAGACAGTAGGGCAGCTGAGCATGATGAGAAAGGGTACTGTCTCTCTGATTCCCAGGGCCTGTCATTTCCCCAGGGCCAGTGGAGACCAGAGATTGGAGGGCAAGAAGCCCAGTAATCGTCTAAAGGGATGATACTGAATGGGCCCTGTGTGCTAAGTAGATAGAAGGGGGAGCCCGCCTCGCTGGCCCTTGGCCACCTGACAAACCTGAAGTAAATACTATATATGGTGAATCATTGTCAGAACTGGCACTGACAGATGCTGGGAAGTGCATATAAAAGAGCCTGTATTTGGAGACATTAATTTTCTCAGCAGAGCTGGGCTCTCCTCTGTTCCTACTTCTAGCCTTGCCTCCTCCTCCAATCCATTCTCCACAAGGATGCTCAAGAGATCTTCTTGAAGCAGACTTTTGACTATATCTTTCCTCTGAGTAAAACTCTTCAGTATGGATTCTCTGAGGTGTTAAGAATTTTCCCAGTGACTCATGGCTCCTAAGTCCTGAATAAAGCCTTGGCACAGATATGGTTGATGCAAAAGCCGGTCCCATTAGCCACCACTGCTTTAACTTACAACTGTTATGCCACTTGATGGCTTTTTGCCTTATTCTGAGAACCCCAGCCACAGATGTACATTCTTGTTGGAATTAACCTAGCTTCACCTATACCTCAGAAATCACTTCCCATCTTACCTTCATCTGTCTGTGTCTTACTCTTTCAAATATACTGCAAGCTTGTTGAGCCAGTAAATATATCTTATTAAGCTTTTTGTCCCAGCCCATAACACAGGATCCAGGCACAGCAAATGTGTGTGGAATTGATAATATAAAATTTCTCAGGGCGCTGTTCTGAGTCCTCTGTCAAAATATGTACATTAGAATTCAAAGATGCTTCACTTTGGCTAATCCAAAATACTGGTATCTAGCATTTGTGGTTCTTGAGACCCATGCCAATAAAATAAGATGGATTCTGAAACCAGAGTTAAAAAAGGCAGAATAGGGGTTAAAATGACTTAAAGTAGAGGTGCAATATGGAATCCTCTGCCTGACTCTAAGTATGACACATTTTGAAGATAACAGCCTGTGTTCGTCTGTAGAAGGGCTTCCCACATGGTCCAGATGAAATCTGTTTTTCATCCTTCCTGTTGCTATCTTAAAAAAATTGAATTTCCAGTTATTTACCATTGAACTTGAAAGCAAGAACATTTTAAACATCCATTTAACCTTGTTCTCTCTATGCTTATAATCAGCTCTACTTTTATTTTAACTAATAAAATTGTGCAATGACACTATTTACCATAATAATATAGCTACAGACAAATACAATTAAATATGTCCTTTCATTTAAAAATGCACTTTCTAGCCCTTTGCTCACTCTGGTTCACACTGCTTTAGGGAGGCACAGCCCAATGCTCTCAAATTTACACAAACAAGACCATTTTTTCTAAGGGCAGTAGTGTGGTCACAAATTCTCAATCAATATAATTGCTCTCTAATTAAATTTTTTAGTTCCAGGAATTAAATATTTCCAGTATGAATTCCCTTTCATACGGTGGTTAAATTATTTGTCATTATACTCACACACCGGCCCATCCCAACACAGAAGGGCTTCAAATCAAAGTCTTAGGATTTCAGGGTCATGAGAGTGGGTGAAGTTTCTCTTAATTATCTTGAGTATTGGCCTTTAGGAGGAAGTATGTGCAGTTTTTAGCAATAGAGGTGGGACATGTCTGGGCTCCTAAAGGGGACAGGTGGGTATCATTGCTCTCTTTAAACTCATAGGCCAGTTAATAGTCCTATATTGATATTAGAACCTCATCTATCTTATTTACAGTTACATCCCTATTCCAAACACAGAGTAAGTTCTCAATAAAGCTGTGGTGAATAAAGGAATGTGGTTAAATAAAAGAAAACCAAGGGAATAAATAGCAATTAAAGAATGTGTGCATGTGGAAGTTAGGAGCTCAAATTCTGGAGCTAAATTGCCTATGTTCCAGTCCCAACTCTTATCTTGACTCACTGTGTGACCTTGGGAAAGTATCTTAACTTATTTGTGCTGCCATTTCCTCATCATGGTAATGTTAGTTTTATCTACCTGAAAGAAATATTGTGAGGATAGAATATTTTAAAGCATGAAAAGCAGTTGGAGCAGTGCCTGATTTGTAGTGACTGCTCAATAAGAATGCCTTAGTATCATCAATGATTGCTGGGCAGCCATGGATACAAGACAATGTGAGTACCCGCACTGTGCAACCAAGTCTGTGCAAATATGTAGAATGTCATTTTATTTTGATCCAGGAGATATGGCTTGCTTATCTATGGATCTTCAGTGGCTGATCAAATGAAGGTTCTCAATAAATGAAGATTTTTGTATGGATGCATGCTTATTCAGCAGTCTGAACTAATTGTCATTCTTACAAATACAGGCATTTCCACAGCTACTCTTTCTAGTTGAAAAATCATTCCAGACTCTGGCTTCACCCCTCCACTTGAAACCTCTTGCTCTTTGCCAGTTCCTTTGGCGTGAGGTTGTATTTGGAGTCTCCATCTGCCTAACCCATTCAGTGCAACTGTCTGCCATTTTCTACCATAATTTCTCCACAGGGTAATGCTTCTTAAACAACACTTCCCAGGTTTCATAGGCCGTAGCTTGAGTTACAAATGACAGTCCATCTTAGACTGCAGTGGTAACAAGTTCAATCCTTGGTATAGTACCACATGAACCTGTTTCCTTTGGCGGGGTGATTTGGATACCAGAAGCATTATTCACAATAGTTCCAGGCAAAAGCTATGAAGAGAGATCAACCTGGATAATATCCTTATGCAGCCATCTACTTGCTTGGTGACCTCAGTCATTTTTAACTCTATGATACTGTTTTCTAATTTGTGAAATGAGAATAATTATACCAACTACATTATAACTGTATGGGATAGTGCCTAGCATGGTGCCATGAACCAAACGTATATAATAAATGCTAGCTCATAACACTGAACACCTACTACATACAAGGCATAATATTATGTGTTAGGGATTTAGTAATGAACAGAACAGAACACCTTGGCTGCACTGAAGAAGTCTGCAGCCAGATGTAGATAACATACAAGTAAATGCACTGGAGTGAGACATAACATAGGGTGGTTCCTATGAAAGGAAAATCAGACCCAAGTACTCAAGTGGGCAGCTGCCTAAGGATTTTAAAAAGTTATTTAAATATTATATATACATATGAATCCTGATAAATTGAAGATTGTTTAAGGTAATGACAAAGTTTCACTTATCAAAAACAATTTAAAAAGGGTACATACAAAAAGTTTTGAAAGCTGGTAGGTGATGCCCTGGCAATTGTGGTTCTGTTGGTTGGAGTGGTATCCCATACACCAAAAGCTAGGGGGTTCAATTCCTGGTCAGGGCACATGCTTAACTTGATGGTTCGATTGATACATGATCAGGACATGTATGGGACACAACCAATCGATGTTTCGCTCTCATCTCTCTCTCTCTCAAATCAATAAACATGTTAATTTTTTTTAAGTTGGTAAGTCTTTCTTTAGTCCTGGTAAGATCCATTTACTGACACCTGATCCATTGGTCAGACCACCTCAGCATGACTGAAAGAGACCAAAGGAACCATGATAATCTACTGTCAGTTGCCACACATCCCTTCTGAACTAACGCATTGTTATTGGAAATGACATCACTGCATATTTGTGAGTCTGATCTTTTAGATGCAATCTGATAACCTGTTTCTTACAGGCTATGAGAGAGGTGTACCTAAAAAAGTCACATCACCTAGACTGTAGGAGTGGAACAGGGAAGTGGGAGAAGAAGAAACCTTGCCCTGAGCCTTAAAAGTAAGCTAGTGAGGAGTAGCATGAAGAACAGTCAGCAGAGGAATGCACCCTGTGCCACATTAGCTTAAATGAACATATTTTCTGATCAGTGAGCAGAAAGAAAACTTGTAGCCTTCTTAATGTAAAAGCACTTAAAACTAGTGCCAGAAATAACTAAAATAATAAAGTTGGTATAATTTTGACTAAAACTTAACTTCCATATATTTGGATAAGACTAAACACAAATAAGATACTGAAAGATGGCAACAGAGTAGCTAGTAGCCCTGTCTACTTGCTCCCATCACAGACTTGACTTGGAGTAAAAACACAGAGCAGAGAGTGAATGAGAGCAGCTGTGAGTGAACGCAAACAAAAACAAGAGCAGGGGACAGCACAAGAGTGGGAAAAAAACATTTTATAAGAAGAACTGCCAAGATTTCCAAGCCCAATGTTTCTAGCTGCACTGTGTAGCGGCAGTTGCAGATTGGTTCAGTAGCCGTGAGCTATCAGGGTGGAGAGAGAAGGCCGGGGAGGTGCAGGTTCTAGAAACTGCACTCCAACTACAGGCTGAAGATCTCTGGAGGAAGCAAAGTCAGCACTCACTCTGCCATTGCCCAGTGTTACTGTATCATGGCAGGGGCCCTTCCCAGTACCATCTGGGGAAGATCCAGTGAGAAACTTCATATTAAACTGCTGGAAATGCAGGAAAACAGAGATCAACCCTGACCATAAGAGACTGTGTGATTTTTGGAAAGGAGGAGCGCACAGAGAACGGTACCCCCAGGGACCAATGCTGCATTTGGGGGCCACACAGAGACTGTTTTGGAAGGAGGGCTGATGCAAGACCTGAGACTTGGCAGAAACCCTGGGCTTGCATGCCTGCATGCAGGCACAGTGGCTCTACTAAACAAAAATGCAGAGGGCCATTTTTGCAGGACCAGTAGAATGGACCCAACTCAGATAAGCTTGAGTGCAGGACTGTTATAAGAGGAGAGTTAAGCAGAGTCATCAGTGAGAGATCAACAGCCTCAGCATCCAATTAGGTCTCCTCACAGACAGACAGAGAGAAAAGAAGTTATGAAATCTATGGAATTATTACCAGGGACAGATCCAGAAACATAAGAAAGTGGTAAAAATGAAATACTACTGAGATGAATTCCACTGAAATCTTCTTCATGAGTTATTTTCTCTCCTGCATAGCTTTATAACATTCATTACTTGTCGTCCCAGATAGTGCATTTTAAGTCAGAAGTTTTTATATTATATTTTATTTAAAATCTCATATTTTGATTCTCCCTTCTCTTGCTCCATGTTACCATCTGATTTCAACTTTTTGTTTTTGTTTTAAATTCTATCTTCTCTCTTGATACAGCTTCTTGCCATTCTGCACTCTTACTATTTCCCCACTCTCCGGCCTCTCAAAACCATTTTTCTTGTCATTAGTCATCTCACATTCTTTTTCTTGTGCTCTCTCCACATTGATCAACCTTTTCTCATTGGTTGTGGATATGCTGATAGTTGTGTCATTTCTGCAATTTTATTCATATATCTTCACTATTTTGGTATTTCAAACCCTAAATCTAATCGTCTCCCACCACTACTCCATTTGTATCTTCCTCCAGCCCTTTCTTTCTTTCATTTTAAATTAGAACTTTTCCCACTCTTGGCCTGGTTTTCATTCTCCACTCTTAGTATTCATTCTCCCTCTATCATCGCAAAATCACTTCCTTTTCTTCCAGACACATCTTAAAATTTTTCTTTCTTGTTTTATTTCCTCTTATTCTTCTCCCACCTATAATAATGTTAGTTGATTAGTTGTTGATAGTGCCATGGTGAAAATTTTCCTCTATTTGGTTCTTATTTCTTCTTCTTTTCTTCTTCTCTGCCTACTTCTTTATTTTTCTTCTTTCTCTCACTATATATAAATGTTATGAATTCTGGTTAAATTTAATTCCATATGCTTCCCATTTCATATTCTGCCTTCTTCCCTCCCTTTTCTATATACAATATAAAATTTACTTTCTTTCTCTCATTGCCTTGTCCCTACTTGCTACTCTTATTGACCCTCCCATTGTCCTCTCAAAAATAATTTTTCTTTCAATTAGTAAACTCTTGCCTGTCTTTCCTTACTTATAATAGTCTTAATATCTTTACATCTATATTAATACTGGATCACTTGCTGTTGATAGAGTGATTCTGTGGGGGGGTTATTTGGGTGGGTGTGGGTTTCTTGCCTGAGTTGTATGGTTTTGTCTTAGTAACACCTCTGCACAACAGACTTGGTGGGCAGAGTGACTCTGAGTCAGCTAACAAAAAGAAAGAACCCACAAAGAAGCAAAACAATAATAACCAATGCACAAGTACAACCAGTGTGTCCAAATAAATGGCATAAAGGGCAAACCAAGAACATCAAGTTCAGGAGACCAAGGAGATGACACGACTGAACACCATAGCTCTCCTACCACAAAAGGCCACACTATGAATACAGGAACTCAAACCAGTCCAATTTAAGAAGCAGAAACAAATAAGAAGAGTCATTTAAAACTAAAAGAAAAGAAACAACAACCCCAACAAAAGGAAAGAAGGAATCCCCAGAAAGAGTGCTAAATGAAATAGAGGCCAGCAAACTGTCAGATGTGGAATTCAAAATAATGTTTATAAGGAAGCTTAATGAGCTCACTGAGTCTAGAGAAAACTAAAAACCACTACAAATAACTGCAGGAAAACTACAAAGAAGTCCAGGGAAGCTTCAAAGAAGCTACTATAAACTACACCAGCATTAAAAAGGACATAGAAACGATCAATAAGAGCCAGGAGGGAATGAAGAATACACTTTCTGAATTGAGAACACAGTAGAAGAAATAAAAAGCGGTCTAGATGAAGCAGAGGAACAGATTAGCAGGCTAGAGGACAATAAAGAAAAAGATTCCCAGACAGTGCAACAAAATAAAAAAAGATTGAAAAGAATAAAGATGATTTAAGAGAGCTGCAGGACAACATGAAATGTAATAATATCTATATCATAGAGATACCAGAAGGAGAAGAAGAGGAGCAAGGGATAGAATACCTGCTTGCAAAAGTAAAAACAAGAAACTTCCTAAACTTGATGAAATAAAAAGTTACCCAAGACCAGGAACCACAGAGGGTCCCAATTATGATGAACCCAAAGAGTCCCACTACAATACACATCATAATTAAATGGCAAAATTCAAAGACAAAGAGAGAATGTTAAAGACAGCAAGAAAGAAATACCTAATAACATAATAGAGCTACAATAAGAAGGATTTCTCAAAAGAAACACTACAAGCCAGAAGAGAATGGCAAAAAGTATACCAAGCAAGGGCTCCCAATCAAAACTACTCTAACCAGCAAAGCTCTCTTTCAAAAATGGAAGGTGAAATATGAAGTTTTTCAAAAAAGAAAAGTTAAAAGAATACATTTGCACAAAACCAGCATTACAAGAGATACTACAGGGACTGTTATAACAAGATGAGAAAAGAAAGAGTGAGGAGAACACGAGTACAAAGGGAAAAAATCACAATGAATAAGTACCTACAAAAATAACATAAATGTAAGGCCCTGGCTGCTGTGGCTCAGTGGATTGAGCATCGGCCTATGAGCCAAGTATCGCTGGTTCGATTCCCAGTCAGGGCACATAACTAGGTTGCATGTCAGGTCCCCAGTTGGGGGCGCAAGTGAGAGGCAACCACACAGTGATATTTCTCTCCCTTTCTTTCTCCTTTCACCTCTAAAAATAAAAAAACAAAAATAACATAAATGTAAATGGATGAAATTCCCCAATCAAAAGACATGAGGTAGCTGAATGGATAAGAAAACATAACCATATAACCCACATATATGTTGTCTATAGGAGACTCACCTCGCAATGAAATATCTACACATATTGAAAGTGAAGGGATAAAAAAAATATTTCAGGGACTTCCGGCCAAGATGGAGGCTTAGACGGACATGCTCGGCCTCCCTCTACAACTAGAGAGGAATACAACTACTTCAAAACAAAAGATAACTAGAAATTCCAGAAAATAAAACTACACAGAAGCCCAACGTACAAAGTTATAAACCAGCAGCGCACTTTGGGAAGGTAAGAGCGAAAATGGGCGGTGCTGTTTGCGGTTGCACCTGGGACAGCGGCAGGGAGAACAATCCCAGCGACAGGGAGGACAATCCCGGCTGCAGTAAAACCCCGGCGGCTCGCGACCCCAACGCTGGGAGAAGCAGACACCACATCGCCTTGAACAGTGAGCCCCAGGGGGCGGGAGGACCAATTCCGGTCTCCTATCAGAATAACTGTGTGAATCCATCTTGGACACCCGCCCCCACACAAACCGCCACAGGGCTGCGAAATAGGTTGCGGATTGCCACTGGTCGCTGGGCAGTGACGACAATGCGCTGGCGAGAAAGGTTGCGGAACGGAGCCAGTCACTGGGTTGTGACGAGTACACAGGCACTGCCCCCTATAGCCGGCCCAAGAAAACAAAATGCATCTGTCAAAATGAGGCAGACAACTATAGAAATCCCGGTGGCGCAGCTCACCAGGCAACAGATGAAGAATCTGACAGATGAAAAAATGAGAAACCTGTCAGAGGCTCACTTCAGGGCCATTGTTATCAGGTGGCTTACAGAATTAACAAAAGATCTGGAAAAAGATGAGAAAGAATTGAAAAACACTCATAATGAAAGGAACAAAACCACATATGAGACAGATGGTGAGGAAATAAAACCCAGAGTTCAAATAAACAAACCAGAACACAAAGAAAAAACAAACAGTCAACCAGTGCAGAGAGAAAAAATGGGAAGCAAGGATGATGAGAGGATCAGAAACCTCTGGGACAGCTATAAAAGGCCCAACATAAGAATCATTGGTTTGCCAGAGGGCGAAGAAGAAGAACTAGAAATTGAAAAATTAAATGAAAATATAATAAAGCAGAACTTCCCAAACTTGGGGAAGGAAATAGACTTACAGGTCCAGGAAGCACAGAGAGTTCCAAAGAAACTGGACCCAGGGAGAACCACTCCAAGACACATTATAATCAAAATGTCAAAAGTTAAAGATAAAGAGAGAATCTTAAAAGCAGCAAGAGAGAAGAAAAGAATCATGTACAAAGGGGTCCCAATTAGACTATCAACTGACTTCTCAAGGGAGACCCTGCAGGCAAGAAGGGACTGGCAAGAAATATTCAAAGTAATGAAAAGCAAAAACCTACAGCCACGAATACTCTATCCAGCGAAATTGTCATTCAGAATAGAAGGGAAGAGAAAGTGTTTCCAGGACAAAACAAAACTGAAAGAATTCATTAGATCCAAACCACTGTTATATGAGATGTTAAAGGGACTGGTTTAGAAAACAGAGGATCAAAACTATGAACATTAAAATGAAAACTGCATCACAAGAAACAACAACAGAAGCTAGGGAATTGAAACAAAGGTAAAATAAATAGGCAACGAGAGTGGAAAAAGAACTATAGGTATGAGAAACATATTGGGAGGAGGTCAGCAGGAAGGGGGAAGGGGGAGAGGGAGGGAGATGATATAGGAATTAAGGATCATGGTAGGAGGGAATGGAATAGACAGAGAGAAGTTGAGAAGAACTATATGCACAACTAATGGACATGGTCTAAAAGGGGGGACAACTGGAGGGAGGGGGGCCGTCGGGTGGAGGGGAGAAGAGGAAAGGGAAATTGGGACAAATGTAAAATTATAATCAATAAAACACATTAAAAAATATTTCAAGGAAATGGACGTGAAAAGAGGCATGTGTAACAATACTTATATCAGACAAAATAGATTTCAGACAAAAGATCATAAAAGAGGACAAATAAAAGACATCTCATAATACTTAGGGGAACAATAAATCAAAAACAATCCCTTGTAAACATATATGCATGAAACATAGGAGCATCTAAATATAGGAGAAACAACAGGGATATTGTAGCATTGAACAACACCCTACATCAAATGGATTTAATTGAAATACACAGAGACTTTTATTCGAAATAAGCAAACTAAACATTATTTTCAAATGTACATGGAATATTTTCAAAGATAGACCACATGGTTGGACACAAAACGAGCCTCTACATATTCAAAAAAATTAAAATTATATCAAACATCTTCTCAGATCACAATGACTAGAAACTAGAAACCAATCTCTAAGAAAAAAATTCTAAAGTACTCAAATTTATGGAGACTGAATAACATGCTATGAAATAATAAATGGGTTAACAATGATATCAAGAATAAATCAAAAAGCTCCTCGAATAAAAATGAAAACAAACACCGCAAAATGTATGGGACACTGTGAAAGCAACCCTGAGAGGAAAGTTCATAGCAATACAGGTCTACCTGAAAAGGACAGAAATTTTTGAAATAAAAAACCTGACACTACATCTACAAGGTCTAAAGGATCAACAACAAAGAAATCTCACAGCAAGTAGAAGGAAGGAAATGATCAAGATAATAGCAAAATTAAATGACATAGAGACTAAAAGAACAATTAAAAGGATCAATAAATCTAGGAGCTAATACTTCGAAAAGATAAATGAAATCAACAAGCCTTATCCAGGCTTATAAAAAAAAGTGAGAGGACCCAAATAAAATCAGAAATGAAAGAGGAGAAATCACAACCAATATTACAGATGATTGTAAGAAATTACCACAAACAACTATATAACAAAAAAAAAAAAAAATGACAACCTGGATGAAATAGATAAATTTCTTGGAACATAAAATCTTCCAAAAGTGAATGAAGAAGAAGCAGAAATCCCAAATAAACTGACAACTAGTAATATTGAAGCCGTAATAAAAAATAAAAAAAATAGAGTAGATCCCTGGAAATCTCCAACAGGCTGCCTAGGGCCAGACTGGTATACAATCTGATGCAACCAGGGGCAGATCCAGGAAGTGCAGATCATTCTAAGACGCACCAACAAACAAAAAGAGTTACAAAAATGGGGAGACAGAGAAGCAACCCCTCATCAAAAAGAAAGATAGAATCCCCAGAAAGAGTGCTAAATGAAATAGAAGGAAGCAAGCTATCAGATATAAAATTCAAAACATGGATTACGGAGAAGCTGAATGAGCTCAGCGTAAACTACAAAGAACTCCAGGGAAACTACAAGGAACTCCAGAAAAACTACAAGAAACTTACTGAGAATTACACCAGCATGAAAAAGGACATAGAAGATATCAATAAGAGCCAAGAGGAAAAGAAGAATACAATCTCTGAATTGAAGAACACAGTAGAAAGAATTAAAAGCAGGCTAGAGGAAGCAGAATATCGGATCAGTGAGTGGAGGACAATGTAGACACAAACTCCCAGACAGTACAACAAAATGAAAAAAAAACCTGAAAAAGAATGAAGAGGTTCTCAGACAACTGTAGGACAACATGAAACGTAATAATATCCATATCATAGGAATTCCAGAAGGAGAAGAAGAAGAGCAAGGGATAGAAAACCTCCTTGAAAAACTAATGACAGAAAACTTCTCTAACATGAGGGGAGAAAGTCTTGCAAGTGCAGGAAACACAGAGGTTCACAAGGAAGATGAGCTCCAACAGGCCCACTTCAAGACACATCATAATTAAAATGGCAACATTCAAAGACAAAGAGAGAATCCTAAAAGCAGCAAGAGAGAAACAACTAATAACATACAAGGGAGCTCCAATAAGGCTATCATCATATTTCTCAGCAGAAACACTACAAGCCAGAAGGGAATGGCAAAAAATATTCCAAGCAATGAAAAACAAAGGCCTACAACCAAGAATACTCTACCCAGCAAGGCTCTCATTCAAAATAGAAGGTGAAATAAGGAGTTTCTCAGACAAAAGAAGGCTAAAAGAATACATCTCCACCAAACCAGCAATGCAAGAGATGCTAAAGGCTCTGCTTTAAGAAAATGAAGAAAAAGAGAGACAGAGAGGAACATAAGTACAAATGAATTAAATGTTCCAATCAAAAGACGCAGGGTAGCTGAATAGATTAGAAAGCATGAACCACATATATGCTGTCTACAAGAGACCCACCTTAGAAAAAAAGATCTACACAGACTGAAAGTGAAGGGATGAAAAAAAGTATTTCAAGCAAATGGACATAAAGAAAAAAAAGCTGGGGTAGCAATACTTATATCAGACAAAACATATTTCACAGCAAAGGCCATAAAAAGAGACAAAAAAGGATACTTTATAATACTTAAGGGAAAAATCTATCAAGAGATATAACCCTTGTAAACATATCTGCACCCAACTTAGGAGCACAGAAACACGTAAGGTAAATTTAAGACTCCAGGAAAGATATAGACAGTAGCACACTCATAGTAGGGGATTTTAACACCCCATTGTCAACGATGGACCAATCTTTGAAGCAAAGAAACACCAAAGATATTGAGGTATTGAATAACACTCTAGATCAAATGGAATTAGTCGATATATATAGAAGTTTTCACCGCAAAGAAGCAAAATATACATTCTTCTCAAGTGCACAAGGAACATTTTCAAAGATAGACCACATGGTAGGACACAAAACAAGCCTTCACAAATTCAAGAAAATGGAAATTATATCAAGCATCTTCTCAGGTCACAATGGCTTAAAATTGGAAATCAACCTCAAGGAAAAAACTCAAAAACATTCAAACTCAGGGAGAATGAATAACATTCTATTAAATGATGAATGGGTTAACAATGACATCAAGGAAGAAATGAAAAAAGTTTCTGGAAATGAATGATAATGAACACACAACAACCCAAAACCTATGGAATACAGCGAAAGCAGTTCTGAGAGGAGATTTTACAGCAATACAGGCCTACCTAAAAAGCTAGAAGTATCTCTAATAAAAAATCTAACCCTACAACTACAAGAACTAGAGGAACAACAACGAGCAAAGCCCAGAGTGAGTAGAAGGAAGAAAATCGTCAAGATCAGGACAGAATTAAATGACATAGAGACTAAACTAACAATTTAAAAGATCAACATGAGTAAGAGCTAGTTATTTGAAAAGATAAACAAAATTGACAAGCCTTTAACCAGGCTCATCAAGAAAAAAATTGAACCGAAAGAGGAGAAATCACAACTGATACCACAGAAATACAAAGGATTGTAAGAAATTATTACAAACCACTGTATGGCAAGAAATTTGATAACCTAGAGGGGAAATGGAAAAATTCCTGAAAGCATATAATCTTCCAAAACTGAATCAAGAAGAAGCAGAAAGCCTGAATAGACCAATAACAACTAGTGAAATTGAAGCGGTAATCAAAAAAATTCGGCACACAAAAGCCCTGGACCGGATGGCTTCACAGGTGAATTCAACAAAACATTTAGGAGAGGACTAATTCCTATCCTCCTCAGACTATTCCAAAAAATCCAAGAAGAGGGAAGACTCTCAAACTCGTTTTATGAAGCCAGTATTACCCTAATTTCAAAACCAGGTGAAGACACAACAAAGAAAGAAAACTACAGGCCAATATCCCTGATGAACATAGATGTTAAAATCCTGAAAAAATATTGGCAAACCGAATCCAGCGACATATTAGAAAGATCGTACACCACGATAAACTCGGATTCATCTTAGGGATGCAAGGATGGTTTAATATTCGCAAATCAATAAACGTAATACACCACATAAAATAAAAGACAAAAAGAACATGATCATATCAATAGGTACAGATAAAGCATTTGAGAAAGTACAACATCCATTTATGATGAAAATTCAGCAAAATGAGAATAGAGGGAGCATACCTCAACATAATAAAGGCCATATACGAGAAACCTGAAGCCAACATCATACTCAATGGACAAAAGCTGAAAGTATTCCTTTAGAAACAAGACAAGGATGTCCACTATCTCCACTCCGATTCAACATAGTATTGGAAGCTCTAGCCACAGCAATCAGACAAGAAAGAGAAATAAAAGGCATCCAATTTGGGAAAGAGGAACTAAACCCGTCATTATTTGCAGACGACATGATAGTATACAGAGAAAATCCTATAGACTCCATGAAAAAACTGCTCAACCTAATAAGTGAATTTGGGAAAATAGCAGGGTACAAAGTCAATATTCAGAAATTGAAGGTATTTCTGTACACCAACAATAAAACATCAGAGATAGAAACTAAAAGAAAAATCCCATTTACCATAGCAACAAAAAAATAAAGTTCCTAGAAATAAAATTAACCGAGGAGGTAAAAGACCTGTACTCAGGAAAGTACATAATACTGAAAAAAAATTAAGGAAGATACAAATAAATGGAAACATATACCATATTCATGAATGGGAAGAATCAACATCATTAAAATTTCCATACTACCTAAAGCAATTTATAAATTCAATGCAATCCCTATTAAAATATCAATGACATATTTCACAGAACTAGAAAAAATTCTTCAAAAATTTATATGGAACCAAAAAAGAGCCCGAATAGCCACAGCAATTTTGAGGAAGAAGAACACAGTAGGAGGAATCACAATACCTGATATCAGACTATACTGCAAGGCCACGGAAATCAAAACAGTCTGGTACTGGCATAAGAACAGACATATAGATCAATGAAGCAGAATAGAGAGCCCAGGAATAAACTCAGGTCTATATGGTCAACTAATATTTGACAAACAGAGAAGGAACATCAAATGGATGGAAAAGAGCCTTTTCAATAAATGGTGTTAGGAGAACTGGACAGACATGCAAAAAAATAAAACTAGACCACCCACAGACGCCATACATTAGAATAAACTCAAGACGGATCAAAGACTTAAGTGTAAGCCGTGACACCATAAAAGTCCTAGAGAAAAACATAGGCAGGAAAATTTTAGATATCCCACGTAGCATCATTTGCACAGATATATCTCCCAAGGCAAGGGAAATAAAGGAAAAAATGAACAAATGGGACTATATCAAACTAGTTTCTGCTCAGCAAAAGAAAACATCAGCAAGATGAAAAGGGAATCAACCATATGGGAAAATATATTCGCCAATGACATCTCAGACAAGGTATTGATCTCCAAAATATATAAAGAACGTATATGACTCAACACCAAGAAGACAGATCACCCAATTAAAAAATGGGCAAAGGACCTGAACAAACACTTCTCCAAAGAAGACATACAGAGGGTCCATAGACATATGAAAGATTGCTCAACATCACTAGATGTCAGAGAGATGCAAATAAAAACCACAATGTGATACCACCTCACACCAGTCAGAATAGCCATAATCAACAAGTCAACAAACAACTTGTACTTGCGAGGATGCGGAGAAATGGGAACCCTGGTGCATTGTTGGTGGGAATGCAGACTGGTACAGCCACTGTGGAAAACATTTTGGAATTTCCTCAAAAAACTAATGGTGGAACTGCCTTTTGTACCAGCAATTCCATTGCTAGGATTATATCTGAAAAATCCAATAACACCAATTCAAAATAACCTATGCATCTTCATGTTCATAGCAGCACTATTTACAATAGCCAAGTGCTAGAAACAACCTAAGTGCTCATCTGTAGATGAGTGGATCAAAAAACTGTGGTACATTTAACAATGGCGTACTATGTAGCAGAAAGAAAGAAGAAATTTCTACGATTTGCAACACCATTGATGGAACTAGAGAGAATTATGTTTAGCGAAATAAGCCAGGCAATGAAAGAAAAATACCTTATGCTATCACCTATTACAGGACAAAATGAACAACAAAAACAAATGAGAAAAATTGAACCAGAAGTATGTAAACAAGAAATAAATAACAGTAAAAAGAGGAGAGGCAGGATGGAGAGAACGGGGTAAAAAGGGGAAGGGTCTAGTCAAAGAACGTGTATAAATGACTCATGGACATGTACAACTGTGTGGGGACTGAATGTGGTAGAAAAGAGGGGCAGGGTGCATGGAAACAAAAAGGGGAAAAAGTGTGATAACTGTAATGGAAAACAAACCAAAAAGTTTTTAGTGGGGAAAAAAATGAAAATGTAAAGAATGGAAATGCAATTCTAGTGAATATTAGAAGGACAAGTATTTTCCTTCACACTGTATATTTTTCTCCCTATCTGATCCCTCCAGAGTTTGGCATTCTAAACAAGTAAGTAATGACATAAGTTTCTTTGCATAAAACTAATAAGACCAGTGGTTAATAGAGATTTTTTTGACCAAGACTATGACTGGAAAGTCATGCCTAAAGGAGACATGCTTGGCCTCTGGTTGTTACCAAAAATCTCTGAGGAACTGGGATTGACTTTTGAAGGTAATAAAGCTCACTAGATAAAAGGCACGGTACCTTGGTTAATTGTGCGGTCCACAGCAATTTTTCCAGGGAAGGAATAAAGGTTGTTTTCCTCAAAGATGGCTAGAAGGGACCTTAAGGCACAATGAAAAACCAGAAGGACTTGGAAAAGACAGGAGTGAACAGGCAAGGCTGAATGCCAGGTATGTGGCTCAGCTTCTGTGCCCTGAAGGGCTGACTGAAGGTTACCCTAAATGTTCCTTGTGTAAGTTCCAGCAAAGCACAACTAAAGATCATAAGTGATCATTTGTTGCCCTTGTTGTGTTTATGCAAATGAACATGATAAATTAAAAATGGACTTAGTGCAGTCCCTTTAATGACAAGGAAGGTAATTTTAGGGAGAAAAATTGCAATTCAAGGAAAATCACAATGCTCAGTGGTAGACTATAAAGTAATGCAGCTAACTGTCTTTAAAGTTTCTTTTCATTTAAAATTTGTTTTCACTTGAAACTTAAACTATGTCGGTGGTATCATCTAAGATGTTTAATTTACAGGCAAGAAGAATGTCAAATGCCTTGCATCTGAGTATCTTCCCAATAAGACAGTCCTTCAGATTTAGAGACTATTTTGTGGGTTATGTTACATAAGTTAACATGTGTTTTCTGTTTTCATAGAGCATAAGCTTATGATCTCATTACCGAAGTGATTGTCTGTATGTATTGACCTCACTTAATCATGTCTGCATTGCTGCCTCCTAAGACTCAACGGTTTGGCTGAACTAAGTGGCTGGGTTGATGAAGAATGGGGTGGTCTATGGGCTTCACTTTAAAACTGGTTTCTCTTTTCTATCCTAATGGCTTGGACAGAAAGTGCCCAGAGGTCTGAGAGGGGGGAAACCTAAAATATTTTCCTCAGACCAAACTAAGTAGAATGGGCAAAAGGGTTTTGGAAAGGTGAGATGTGCTTGGCTCACCTTCTTCCAAAGAAGCCCTTTTTTCCGTAATGTGGGACATTAAAAAATTAATACTTGCCTTTTGTCATCTAGTGGTTATGGATTGAATTATGTCTTTTAACCCTGTTGCCCCCAGAATACAACAAGAATGCCAGCCTGTTAAACCAAGCCCACCATTGTCCGGGGACAGCCTGTTTAACTGGAGTCTGCAAGATTATTCCCCATGTGGGAAGGCCACCCTCCCCTCCACACCCCCACTCTTATTAGGGATTTCTGGACCCAAGGGTAGGTAGGATGACAACCATGTCCAGGCTGAAGCAGTTAGAGGAACTCGAGACTTTCACCCATTGTGCTTTATAAAATTATAAAGGGTCTTAAGTCTGAGAGGGAGGGAATGTTATTATTTATTGTTTAATTATTTAATTATTTATTTAAAATAAAAGAAGAATATATGAAAGGGTGAAGCGGGATAGCTTGTATGTATGAGCCATGGGCATGGAATTGGAGGTGAATTGCTGGATGAGGGGGGTGCTGGGTGGAGGGGAGCAAAGAGGAAAAAATTTGGAACTATTGTAACAATATAATCAATAAAATATAGTAAAAAAATTTAAAAATAAAAATAAAAACTCCCGGTACACAAAACCACAGACCAGATAGCTTCACAAACCAATTTTAACAAATATTTAGAGAAGAACTAACTGCCATCCTTTTCAAATTGTTCCAAAATGATCTAAGAAGAAGGAAGACTCCTAAACATTTTCCATGAGACCATTATTATACTAATTCCAAAACCTGGTCAAGACACACAAAGAAAGAAATCTACAGGCCAAATCCCTGGCTGCTGTGGCTCAGTGGATTGAGCGTCGGCCTGCGAGCCAAGTGTCGCTGGTTCGATTCCCAGTCAGGGCACATGACTAGGTTGCACGTCAGGGCCCCAGTTGGGGGCGCAAGTGAGAGGCAACCACACAGTGATGTTTCTGTCCCCCTCTTTCTCCTTTCCCCTCTCTCTAAAAATAAATAAATAAACAAAACAAAAAAATAATTTTTAAGAAATCTACAGGCCAATATTGCTGATAAAGACAGGTGCTAAAACCCTCAAAAAAATATTGACAAACCGGATCCAGCAATACATTAAAAGAATCATACACCATGATCAAGTGGGATTCATCCAAGGGATGAAGGGATAGTACAATATTTTCAAATAAATAAATCTAATATTACACATAAACAAAATGAAAGACAAAAATCATATGATCATATCAATAGATGCTGAAAAAAGCAACTGATAAAGGACAACACCCATTTATGATGAAAACATTCAGCAAAGTAGGAATAGAGGGATCATACCTCAACATAAAAAAGGCCATATATGAGAAATCTAAAGCCAACATTATACTCAACTCAATGTCCAAAAACTGAAAGCATTCTTCCTGAGATCAGGAAGAGAAAAAGGATATCCACTCTCTCCACTCCTATTCAACATGGTCTTGGAAGTTCTAGCCACAGCAATCAGACAAGAAAAAGAAATAAAAGGCATCCAAATTGGAAAAGAGGAAGTAAAACTGTCATTATTTGCAGATGACATGATAGTGTTCATTGAAAACTCTATAGATGGACTTCCCGCCAAGATGGAGACTTAGACAGACACGCTTGGTCTCCCTCTACAACTAGAGAGGAATACAACTACTTCAAAACAAAAGATAACTAGAAATTCCAGAAAATAAAACTACACAGAAGCCCAACGTATGAAGTTATAAAGCAGCAGCGCCCTTTGAGCAGGTAGGATGAGCAAAAGTGGGTGGTGCTGTTTGCGGTCACACCAGGGACAGCGGCAGGGAGAACAATCCCAGCAGCAGGGAGAACAATCCCGGCTGCAGTCGAACCCCAGCAGATTGCAACCCCAACGCTAGGGAAAGCAGCCACCACATCGCCTTGAACAGTGAGGCCCAAAGGGCGGGAGGACGGATCCCGGTCTCCTATTGGAATAAATGTGTGAATCCATCTTGGACCCCTGCCCCCACACAAAGCGCCACAGGGCTGCTAAATAGGTTGCGGATAGGCACTGGTCGCTGGGTCGTGACGAGTGCACAGGCACTGCCCCCTATAGCCGGCCCAAGAAAACAAAACGCATCTGTCAAAATGAGGCAGACAACTATAGAAATCCCAGTGGCGCAGCTCACCAGGCAACAGATGAAGAATCTGACAGATGAACAAATTAGAAACCTGTCAGAGGCTCAGTTCAGGGCCATTGTTATCAAGTGGCTTACAGAATTAACAAAAGATCTGGAAAAAGATGAGAAAGAATCGAAAAACACTCATAATGAAAGGAACAAAACCACATACGAGACAGATAGTGAGGAAATAAAATCCAGAGTTCAAATAAACAAACCAGAACACAGAGAAAGAACAAACAGTCAACCAATGAAGAGAGAAAAAATGGGAAGCAAGGAAAATGATGAGAGGATCAGAAACCTCTGGGACAGCTATAAAAGGCCCAACATAAGAATCATTGGTTTGCCAGAGGGCGAGGAAGATGAACTAGAAATTGAAAAATTAAATGAAAATATAATAAAGCAGAACTTCCCAAACTTGGGGAAGGAAATAGACTTACAGGTCCAGGAAGCACAGAGAGTTCCAAAGAAACTGGACCCAGGGAGAACCACTCCAAGACACATTATAATCAAAATGTCAAAAGTTAAAGATAAAGAGAGAATCTTAAAAGCAGCAAGAGAGAAGAAAAGAATCATGTACAAAGGGGTCCCAATTAGACTATCAACTGACTTCTCAAGGGAGACCCTGCAGGCAAGAAGGGACTGGCAAGAAATATTCAAAGTAATGAAAAGCAAAAACCTACAACCACGAATACTCTATCCAGCAAAACTGTCATTCAGAATAGAAGGGAGGAGAAAGTGTTTCCAGGACAAAACAAAACTGAAAGAGTTCATTAGATCCAAACCACTGTTATATGAGATGTTAAAGGGACTGGTTTAGAAAAAGGATGATCAAAACTATGAAATCTAAAATGAAAACTGCATCACAAGAAACAACAACAGAAGCTAGGGAATTGAAACCAAGGCAAACTAAACAGGCAACGAGAGTGGAAAAAGAACTATAGGTATGGGGAACATATTGGGGGGAGGTCAGCAGGGAGGGGGAAGGGGGAGAGGGAGGGAGATGATATAGGAATTAAGGATAATGGTAGGAGGGAATGGAATAGACAGAGAGAGGTTGAGAACTATATGCACAACTAATGGACATGGTCTAAAAGGGGGGGACAACTGGAGGGAGGGGTGCCACCGGGTGGAGGGGAGAAGAGGGAAGGGAAATTGGGACAAATGTAACATTATAATCAATAAAACACATTTTAAAAAAAGAAAACTCTATAGACTTCCAAAAAAAATCTACTTGACCAATAAGTGAATTTGGCAAAATAGCAGGGTGCAACGTCAATATTCAGAAATCGAAGGCATTTCTGTACACCAAAAATAAAATATCAGAGATAGAAACAGGAAAAGATTTTATTTATTATAGCGATAAAAAAAAAAGAACCTAGAAATAAACTTTACCAAGGAGGTAAAAGACCAGTACTCAGAAAACTGAAAACACTGAAGAAAGAAATTAAGGAAGATACAAATCAATGGAAGTACATACCATGTTCATGAATGGGAAGAATCAACATCACTAAAATGTCCATACTACCCAAAGCAATTTATAGATTCATGCAATTCCTACTAAAATACCAATGATATATTTCACAGACCAAGAACAAATACTCCAAAATTTTATATGGAACTGAAAAAGACCTCAAATAGCCACAACAATCTTGAGGAAGAAGAACACAGTAGGAGGAATCACAATACCTGATATCAACTTTTGTAGTCCAAGTGACTGTAATCGAAGTAGTCTGGTACTGGCATAAGAACAGACATATAAATCAATGGAACAGAATAGAGAGCCCAGAAAAACCTTCAGGTCTATCAGGTCAACTAATATTTGACAAAGTGTGAAGGAACATAAAATGGAGTGAGAAGAACTTTTTAACAAATGGTGCTGGGAGTACTGGACAAGGACATGCAAAAAAAAAAAAAGAAAAAAAAGAAACTATACCACCTACTTACACCATATACCAGAATAAACTAAAGATGTATAAAATACTTAAATGTAAGCTGTGACACCATAAAATTCCTAGAGGAGAATATAGGGTATAAAATTTTAGATATTCCATGCAGCATTATTTTCACCAATATATCTCCTAAGGTAATGGAAATAAAAGATTGAATAAACAAATGAGACTACATCAAACTCAAGAATTTCATCTCAGTAAAAGAAAACATCAACAAGATGAGCAGAGAACCAAACATGGGAAAATTTATTTGCCAATTATACCTCAGATAAAGATTTGATCTCCAAAATATATAAAGAACTTATATGACTCAACACCAAAAAGACAGAAAACCCAATTAAAAAAAAAAAATGGGCAAAGGACCTGAACAAACACTTCTCCAAAGAGGACATACAGAGGGTCCATAGGCATATGAAATAATGCTCAACATTACTAGCCATCAGAGAGATGCAAAGAAAAACCACAATGTGATACCACTTCATACCAGTCAGAATGGCCATCATCAACAAATAAAAAAAAAAAGTGCTGGCGAAGATGTGGAAAAAATGGAACTTTAGTGAACTGTTGATGAGAATGCACCCTACTGCAGCCACTATGGAAAACAGTATGGAATTTCCTCAAAAAACTAAAAATGGAACTGCCTTTGCTAAGATTATACCTGAAGAATCTTGAAACACCAATTAAAAAGAACCTATGCACCCCTGTGTTTATTGCAGCACTATTTACAATAGCCAAGTGCTAGAAACAGCTTAAGTGCCCATCTGTAGATGAGTGGGTCAAAAAACTGTGGTGAATATACACAATGGAATACTACACAGTAGAAAGAACTCCTGCCTTTTGTGTCTGGTATTATGCTTAGTGAAATAAGTGAAGCGATGAAAGACAAATACCATATGATCTTACCAAATACCAAAAACTAATGAACAAAACAAACAAATCAGCAAAATGGAACTAGAGGCATGGAAACAAGAGACAGCCTGACAGTGACCTGAGGTGAGGGGGGAAGAGGAGAAAGGTGGAAAGAAGGAGAAGGTTCTAGTCAAGGAACTAGTATAAATGATCCATGGGCATATATAACAGGGGGGAGATTGACTGTAGGTGGGCTGGGGGAGGACGAGACAGGGGGGAACAAATGGGGTAAAAATTATATAATTGTAATAGAACAACAATAAAAAAGAAATTAAAAAAGTTTAAACACAAGGTAAAATCATAATCGAATGAACTAGGCAAACATGGCTTACACTAACCAAGCAATCTGGTATGAACAAATTTAACTAGTCATAATTACATGTGTTTTATTGGCATAATTTCACCTTTCACATTCCACCTTAGTGTGATATTGCTGCTATATTGAACTTTATCCAATGACTCACCACACCCCAGAGATCCATATCATCAGTGCGGTATAATGAAGGTATAATCACAGGACATGAGAATCAGATCTTCTGAAACCCAAATATGCCAATTCTAAACATTGCATTTGGATTTAATTTTATTTTTCAATTGGTTTTTTAGTCAGGTAATTTATGCTAAGCATTTTTAATCCTCTTACCAATTGATAATAACTCAACTAAAGATGTAATTTCTAGTGAGTTTTCAATTCTTTATATCTCCAGCTTACACTAAATATTTAGTTAGCATGAAGAAAACAAAAGAAGCAAAATTTTATTTTAGAACACTTTCGAATACTTCCTTTAAACAAAAATTTAAGAAATGTTAATAACAATTATTATACATTTCCTATATTGATAATTCAATTTATTTTTACTTCTCCCTTTTTCTAGCACTTGGTTAACTCTATTTGAACCCTTTAAGAAAGTATGCTAGCAGCAAAAGAAACCATTAACAAAACAGAAAGCAACCAACTGGATAGAATATATTTGTAAACAGTACTTCTGATAAGGGGTTAATATCTAAAATATATACAGAATTGATACAACACACCAAAATAAAAAAACAAGCAATTCAATTTAAAAATGAGCAGAAGACCTGAAAAGACACTTTTGTGAAGAAGACATACAGATGGTTAACAGACATATGAAAAGATGCTCAACTTCATTAGCTATAGGGGAAATTCAAATAAAAACTACAGTGAGATACCACCTCACAAATAAAATAGCTATCATTAATAAGACAAGAAATAACAAGTGTAGGAAAGGATGTGGAGCAAAGGGAACCTTTATATGCTGTTGGTGGTAATGTAACCTGGTATAGCCATTATGGAAAACAATATGGAGGTGCCTCAAAAAGTATGAATAGAACTGCCATATGACCCAGCAATCCCTCTTCTTGGTATCTACCTGAAAAGTGTGAAAACATTTGTTCATAAAGATATATGTACCCCTATGTTTACTGCAGTAGTATTCACGATGACCAAGACATGGAAACAACAAAGGTGTCTTTTCTTGGATGGTTGGATAAAGAAGATGTGGTACATAACATACAATAGTGTACTACACAGCTGTAAGAAAAGATGAAACAGTGCTATTTATGAAAACTTGGATGGATCTTGAGAGTATTGTGCTAAGCAAAATAAGTCAGATGAAAAAGAACAAAGACCATATGATTTCACTCTTATGTGGAATATAAAACCAAAAACAACAAAGGAACAAACAAAATAAACTCATGGGCCCATATTGCAGTATGGTAGCTACCAGAAGGAAAAGGGAATGGAAGAGGATGAAGAGGGTAAAGGGGATCAAATACATGCTGAAAGAAGGACACTATATTTGGGTGGTGAACACACAATGCAATGCACAGAATATTATAAAATTATACACTTGAAAATTATATAATGACATTAGCCATTGACATTTTAATACATTTAATTTTGAAAAAGAAATTTACACTAGTACCAACATTACTGGAATTGAGTACACTGTTACTTCCTTATAATTTTCTAACCTACTGCTTTTAAGATAATGTAAACTTTTTTTTATTTTATTTTTATTGTTTTTCTATTACAACTGTCCCATTTTTCCCTCATTGTTACCCCCCACCCAGCCCACCTCTTCTCCCGACTCCATTTTCCATGTACATGGGTTATTTATGCTAGTTCCTTTACTAAACCCTTCCCTTACTTACGCCTGCCTTTTCTCCCTTTCCCTCCCTGATAACTGTTACTCTGTTCCTTGTTCAATTTTGCTCATTTGTTTGTGTTCATTAGTTTCCTGTATCAGGTGATACCATATGGTATTTTTCTTTCATTGCCTGGCTTATTTCGCTAAGCATAGTTCTCTCTAGTTCGATCCATGTTGTCGTAAATGGAAGGATTTCTTTCTTTCTTTCTGCTGCATAATATTTCATTGTGTAAATGTACCACAGTTTTTTAATCCACTCACCTACAGATGGACACTCAGGCTGTTCCCAGCACTTGGCTATTGTAAACAGCACTGCTATGAACATAGGGGTGCATATGTTCTTTTGATTTTGTGTTTTAGAATTCTTAGAGTATAATCCTAGCAGTGGAATCACTGGTTCAAAAAGCAGTTCCATTTTTAGTTTAAAGACCAAATTTCATACCGTTTTCCATAGTGGCTGCACCAGTCTGCATTCTCACCAACACTGAACTAGAGTTCCTATTTCTCCACACCCTCGCCAGCACTTATTGTTTGTTGATTTGTTGATGACGGCCAGAGAATGTAAATATTTATTCTTAAAAAGCAGCATCATATGGATGAATATATTGAGATGAATAGAGGTGCAATTGCTAATCTGTGTCTTCTCCACGTACAGAGAAAAGAAATGAAAACTATATTAACTAAGATTACCCTGAGTGCCTGGAAGGCATGAGACACACAAAGTAACTGCTGTAATCAAGACCAAAATAACAGACAGCTCATGGTCCAAATGGTAGTGTAGGAGACAGGATCCTATTTATCTTCTTTCTCTGAGATGCAGCAAGGCAAAGGTGAGCTTGCTGGTCAATGCACAGGGCTTTAAAAGGGGAATAAGGTGCTTCTTTCCCAGGGTTTCCTTGGGTCAAGATAGGTGCAGATACATATATCTATGCTGTAAAAAGGTTTCTGACATCATCAGGTACAAGTATTAAGAATTTCGCTGCTTAATCCCAGCAAAACGTGGAAAGCAGGAGATAGTATCTGAGGTCAAGATGAGAGGGTCCACAGAGAATGATAATTGAGAAAGTGTAGTGTAAAGAAGATGAGGATAAGTTGCCTAGATTCCTACTCTGGACTTTTATTTAATCAGAGATGGATTTTAGAAAGTGGTAGATTTTGATCTGCTAATTGCATGACTTTGGTGGAATGATTCAATCAGTTTAAAAGGGGTTGGAGGGGATGTAAAAACTCTAGGTTGTTATTCTGGGTTATTTAAAAATCATAAAAATTAGGTTTTTAGGCAATACGAGACAGAATCATGATATTGGTTGTGAAAATGGACCAACCAAACACCAAATTATGCTTTTCTTATTTCAGAGGCTTTAAACTGGTCACAGCAAGTATGTCTGACAGACACACAACAGAACCTGACAGGCACAATAACTAATTCAACAAAAATGTGGCTCAATAAAGTAGAAAAGGGAACTTACAGGTTTCCCATCAGTGTAAAGCAGAAAGAATTTGTATCTCTAACCTTCAGTTAGCTATAACATTAACTGCATTGATTCTTAAATATTTGAGCTCATTTAGATTTCATTTCAGTTTTACTATTTTATTCTGTTTACTTAACTGAAAACTTCTGTATATACACTTTATCAACCATAAATATTGATTCTTCCTGCAATAACATTAAATACCTTCATCTGTCCTATGTGTGTTTGCACACATACACATGTGCATGCCTCAATTTAGCGATTAAAACTCTTCAATTCCAAAACTATTCACCACTGCATAAAAATAATTAAACCATAGGCACACTTTATTTAGTACTTGACTGTGGGGCTGAATGCTAAGAATGTTAAAGTGGGACTTCCAGCCAAGATGGAGGCCTATATAGGCATGCTGCATCCCTCTCCACAACTAAGAAGAGATACAATTATCTCAAAACTACAGACAACCAGAAGTTCCAGAAAATTGAGCTCCACGGGAGTCCAACAAACAAATATATGAAGAAGAAATACTCAGCCAGGCAGGTAAGAGGGGCAGATCTGGGATGGAGAGGAAGCAGTGTGTTGGTGACAGCAGCAGTGGCAGTGTCAGGCCAGTGGAAAGGGCAGTCATGCATTTTAAAAAGTAGGTAGGGACACCGGAGAGTGCTCCCAGCACCAGACCAGACCACAGAGCTCATGGGTCCAGCGCTGGAGAAAAATAAAACCTCACTGATTCTGACTGTGGAAACCAGTGGGGGTTGAGGTGGATGAAGAAACTGCCAGTCTCTCAGCATAGTTTTCTTCTTTAAAGGGCCCCCATGGACCTAGAACTTTTGCAGTCCCACCCACTGTGGGAACAATGTCCAGGGCAATAGCTAGAGGGGTGCCTGTCCCGGGAAGCAGGAGAAGTGCCTGGAAAAGGGAAAAGTTCTGAGAAAGTGGCATTGTTCCCTCTCAGAGCCTTCCCCCACATACAGCACCACAATGTGGTGAAACAGGTTACTCCTTACTAATGAATACCTAAGGCTTTGCCACTTACAATATAACAGGTGTGACAGCTGTACCTAAGACACAGGGGAAAAAAAATACGGGAGCCTGTCAAGATGAGGAGACAGAGAAGTATGGCCCAAAATAGGGAATGGGACAAGGTTCCAGTGAGAGAACTAGGCAACAGGGAGATAGCCAGCCTAACAGAGGTAAAATTCAAAACACTGGTGTTAAAAATGCTCACAGACTTGACAAATATGCTTATGTACAGCAAACATAGAAAGGAAGAAGTAAAGGCTATGCCAGATGAAATGAAGGAAAATCAACACAAAACCAATGGTGAAGGGAAGAAAACAGGGGTTCAAATCAATGACTTGGAACATAAGGAAGGAAAAAACAGGCAACCAGTACAGAATGGGGAAAAAGGAATTGAAAAAAATGACGAGAGGCTTGGAAACCTCTGGGACAATTTTAAACGTGCCAACATCTGAATCATAGGTGTGACAGAAGGAGAAGAGGAAGAGCAAGAGCAAGAAATTGAAAACTTATGTGGAAAAAAATAATGAAGGAAAATTTCCCAAATTTGGTGAAAGAAATTGACATACAAGTTGAAGAAACACAGAGAGTACCAAACAAGCTAGACCCAAAGAGGAACACACCAAGAAACATCATATGCCAAAGGTTAAAGATAAAGAGAGAATCTTAAAAGCAGCAAAAGAAAAGAAAAGAGTTACCTACAAAGGGGTGCCTATAAGACTGCCAGCTGATTTTTCACAAGAAAGTTTTCAGGCAAGAAGGGACTGGCAAGAAGTATTCAATGTGATGAGAAGCAAGGACCTACAACCAGATTACTCTATCCAGCAAAGCTATCATTTAGAATGGAAGGGCAGATAAAGTGCTTCCCAGACAAGGTAAAGATAAAGCAGTTCATCATCACCAAGCCATTATTATATGAAATGTTAAAGGGACTTATTTAAGAAAAAGAAGATCAACACTATGAACATTAAAATGACAACATACTCACAACTATCAACAACTGAATTGAAAAAATAAAAACAAAATTCAACCAAGCAAAGCAGTATAGGAACAGAATCATAGGTATGAGGATTATTTGGAGGATTATCAGCTGGGAGGAAGAAGAAGGAGAAATGGGTAAATGGTGCAGGGATTAAGAAGCATAATTGGTTGGTACAAAATAGACAGGAGAAAGTTGAGAATAATATAGGAAAGGGTGAAGCTAAGTAACATATGCATGGCCCATGGATATGAACTAAGGGGGGTGGAATTGCTGAAGGTAAGGGGGATACTGGACAGAGGGGAGCAAAGGGAAAAGAAGTTGGGACAACTGTAACAACAAAATCAATAAAATATACCTTAAAGAAAAGAATGGTACACAGAAAATTAAGTAAATAGTAATTTCATATATAGAAAATCTCTTTGAAAGTTGCCCAAGATAATTCAACTAAATGCTTGCTTTTTTGCCTTTAGTTAAAAATATTTATTTGCAAGGAAATATAATATGACAGGAAGCACAGAGTAGTAAAAGAACTACAAGATTCAGGCGTATCCACCTCTGCCTTTTACTAGCTAGCAGAAAAGTTACATGACCTTTATCTGCATCAGTTTTTCTTTCCACAAGAAAAATAGGAATCATAATTATCTGATGTATATAATGTGCCTAGTGGAGTACTAGGTACATGCAAGTCCTCAAAAATGTTACTTTTTATTCTCTGCAAAGACTATGGACTGAGGTTTCTGAAGTGATTTGCAAGGCTTGAAATCTGCATGACTGCATGAATGCATTACAGAATGTGAAAGCTATTAGGAGGAAGTGGAAGTTCGGTGGCCCTTACATCTCTCTATCTCAATTATGGATCGTGCTTGGTTTGCCCTGGCCTCAAGTGTTCTAAGAAGAATTACACTACAGGACACAGCTATTCAGACTCCTCCTCTGGGTCTTACTTGTGCATAATTCAATACTCAGAGAATATTATTTCAATACCACCAAGTTTTTGTTCTATAGATAAAACTACCATGAAGTCCAGCAGCACAGTGGCTAAATGGTGCTCAGATAATCTTCTATACCAAATATCATATTTTTAGTATAATAAATAAAAGACCTCTTATTATTTATGTTCTCACCAATTCTTTCCATAAAAGAAATTGGTTTATAATAAATATTTCGCTGAACAAATAAGGAAGAAATCATAGGCAGCAAGTGGCCCAGCCAATCCAACATAAAATAACCCTTTCTGTTAAGAAATACATATGTCTGATAACCTTTTATTGTGTTGGTCTCCTTCCCTTTCCCCCTAAAGCCCTCCATGTACTTATACCAATTATTAAATTATTTCACTCTCCTGCTTAGACATATTTATCTTTTTTATTTAGATTTGTTCTTTCACTTTTGAAAATCCTTGAGCATGATCAGAAAATAACCATATTCGAGGAGGTAAGATGGCGGAGGAGTGAGGAGAGGTTGCGGTTTTAGGCTCCGGAGACCCGTCTGCAGTTTGGACTAATTGCAGACAGAACATCTCAGTGAGCAGCTGGACATTGGCGGGAGTTGAGCCAAGGCACTGCTGGATTAGAGAAAATCCATCTGGGAACAACCTGTTTAGTGAGGATAGCGGAGAAAAAGGGGACGAAACGGGATTCCTGACTGAGGCAGCTGCCCGAGCTGCAGCGGGAAACACACAAAGGATTTTTGGCGACCACAGGCTGCCCTGGAGAGGAGTCAGGCGGAGAGCAGATCTCTGCCCGCTGGCAGAGACGGGACTCAACCAAGTGGCATTGGCGCTGAAGGACAGGAGACAGCGTGCTGCCGGGCAACATATCCACAAAAGAACTCAAGACAAAGCCGATAGAGTGACTCTCAACCACCTAGCCAGAAGGAAGATCCTATCAAAGAACATCTGAAATATAACCGAACAGCATAAACAAACGACATAAAGGGTAACTCAAGAACATCAGGCTCAGGATGTCAAAGACACTGCACCACTGAAACTCCCAGACCTTCGATAAAGAATATTACACCACAAAGGAGGGAAGTCAAAGCAGACTACCTCCCACAAAAAAAACAAAAACAAATAAATAAATAAAAACAAACAAAAAGAATCCAACATGGTAAGACGCAAAAATAATCCCTCAATGAAAAGAAAAGAAGAATCCTCAGAAAGAGAGATAGATGAAATAGACATAGCCCAAATGTCAGACATGGAATTCAAAACAATGGTGGTAAAGAAGCTCAATATACTCGACATCCTTAAAATCAACTATGACAACCTTCAAGGAAGTTACCAGCAGCTCCAAGAAAATTACAGGGAACTTGAAGAGAACTACACCGGCATAAAAAAAGACATAGAAATTGTTAACAAGAACCAGGAAGAACGTAAGAATACAATCTCTGAACTGAAAAACACAGTAGAATCCGTCAAAAGCAGACTAAACGAAGCAGAGGATCAGATTAGTGAGTTAGAAGATAATGTAGAGAAAAACTCCCAGACAATGAAGCAAAATGAAAAACGATTGAAAAAATATGAACAAGATGTAAGGGAATTACATGATAGCATTAGAAAAATAATTTAAGGATCATCGGAATATGAGAGGGAGAAGAAAAGGAACATGGAATTGAAAATCTGAAAGGAGAAATAGTGACAGAAAATTTTCCGAATCTGATGAGAGAAAAAGCTATGCAAGTCCAAGAAGCACTGAGAGTTCCAATCAAGAGGAACCCCCAAAAACCCACTCCAAGGCACATCATAGTGAAAATGGCAACATTCCAAGACAAAGAGAGAATCCTAAAAGCAGCAAGAGAAAAGCAGCAAATAACATACAAGGGAGCTCCGATAAGGCTATCAACTGATTTCTCAACAGAAACATTCCAAGCCAGAAGGGAATGGTCAAAAATATTTCAAGCAATGAAAAACAAAGGCCTACAACCTAGAATACTCTACCCAGCAAGGCTCTCATTGAAAATGGAAGGTGAAATAAGGAGTTTCTCAGACAAAGGAAGACTGAAAGAATACATCTCCACCAAACCAGCATTGCAAGAGATGCTAAAGGGAGTGTTCTAAGAAAAAAGAAGAAAAAAACAAGAGAGGAGAGGAACAGAGGTACAAAGGGAAATGAATAAATACACGTCAATAATAACCTTAAATATAAATGGATTAAATGCTCCAATTAAAAGACATAGGGTAACGGAATGGATAAGAAAACAGGACCCACATATTTGCTGTCTACAAGAAACACACCTCAAAACAAAAGATTTACAGGGACTGAAAGTAAAGGGATATAAAAAAATATTCCAAGCAAACGGACCGGAAAAAAAAAGCCTGGGTAGCAGTTCTCATATCAGACAAAATGGATTTCAAAGCAAAGACAATAAAGAGAGACAAAGAAGGACATTTCATAATACTTAAAGGAACAATCCATCAAGAAGATATGACTTTGATAAACATATATGCACCCAACATAGGAGCACCCAAATACATAAAGCAAATACTAGAAGACCACAAAAAGGATATCAACAACAACACACTCATAGTAGGGGACTTCAACACCCCATTATCAACAATAGACAGATCATCAAAGCAAAGAAACACCAAGGATATACAGGCATTGAACAACAAACTAAACCACATGGATCTAACTGATATATATAGAACTTTTCACCCCAAAAAAGCAAAATATACATTCTTTTCAAGTGCACATGGGACATTTTCAAAGATAGACCACATGATAGGTCACAAAACAAGCCTCAACAAATTCAAGAAAATTGAAATCATACCAAGCATCTTTTCAGATCACAATGCCTTGAAACTAGAAATCAACCTCAGAGAAAAAAATCAAAGACACCCAAACTCATGGAGATTGAATAACATGCTATTAAATAATGAATGGGTTAACAATGACATCAAAGAAGAAATCAAGAAATTTCTAGAAACTAATGATAATGAGCACACAACAACCCAAAACCTGTGGGACATAGCAAAAGCAGTCCTGAAAGGGAAGTTTATAGCAATACAGGCATATCTGAAAAGGTTAGAAGAATCTCAAATAAAAAACCTAACCACAATGCTACAAGAACTAGAACAACAACAACAACAAAGCCTAGGGCAAGAAGAAGGAATGAAATCATCAAGATCAGAGCAGAACTAAATGACATAGAGACTAAACAAACAATCCAAAAGATCAACAAAACTAGGAGCTGGTTCTTCGAAAAAAATCAACAAAATCGACAAGCCCCTAGCCAGTCTAATCAAGAAAAAAAGAGAGAAGACACAAATAAACAAAATCAGAAATGAAAGAGCAGAAATCACTACTGATACCTCAGAAATAAAAATGATAGTTAGAAATTACTTCAGACAACTATATGACAAGAAATTTGACAATCTAGAAGAAATGGACAAATTTCTAGAAACATACAACCTTCCAAAACTGAATCAAGAAGAAGTGGAAAGTCTCAACAAACCAATAACAAAAAAGGAAATTGAAACAGTAATCCAAAATCTCCCGGCACACAAAAGCCCTGGACCGGATGGCTTCACAGGTGAATTCTACAAAACATTCAGGGAAGAACTAACTCCTATCCTCCTCAAACTGTTCCAAAAAATCCAAGAAGAGGGGAAAATCCCAAACTCTTTCTATGAAGCCAGTATTATCCTAATCCCCAAACCAGGTCAAGACACAGCAAAGAAAGAAAACTACAGGCCAATATCACTGATGAACATCGATGCTAAAATCCTCAATAAAATATTGGCAAACAGGATCCAGCAATACATCAAAAAGATCATACATCATGATCAAGTGGGCTTCATTCCAGGGATGCAAGGATGGTTTAATATTCGCAAATCAATAAATATAATACATCACCTAAACAGAATGAAAGACAAAAATCACATGATCATATCAATAGATGCAGAAAAAGCATTTGATAAAGTACAACACCCGTTTATGATGAAACACTCAACAAAATGGGAATAAAGGGAGCATATCTTAACATAATTAAGGCTATATATGAGAAGCCTGAGGCCAACACCATACTCAATGGACAAAAACTGAAAGCACTCCCCCTGACCTCAGGAACTAGACAAGGTTGTCCACTTTCTCCACTCCTTATCAATATAGTGTTGGAAGTCCTAGCCACAGCAATCAGACAAGAAAAAAAAATAAGAGGCATCCAAATTGGGAAAGAGGGAGTAAAACTTTCATTATATTCAGATGACATGATAGTATACCTAGAAAATCCGATAAACTCCACTAAAAGACTACTCGATATAATAAGTGAATTTCGCAAAATCGCAGGGTACAAAATAAATATACAGAAATCTAAGGCATTTCTGTACACCAACAATAAAAGAGCAGAGACAGAGACAAAAAAGAAAATACCATTTACTATAGCAACAAGAAAAATAAAGTACCTAGGAGTAAACTTAACCAAAGAGATTAAAGACCTGTACTCTGAAAATTACATAACATTGAAGAAAGAAATTAAGGAAGAAACAAATAAATGGAAGCAAATACCATGTTCTTGGATGGGAAGAATCAACATCATCAAAATGGCCATACTACCCAAAGCAATTTACATATTCAATGCAATCCCTATTAAAATACCAATGACATATTTCACAGACCTAGAACAAATACTCCATAAATTCATATGGAACCAAAAAAGACCCCGAATAGCAAAAGCAATCTTGAGACAGAAGAACACAGCAGGAGGAATCACAACACCAGATATCAAACAATACTACAAAGCCACTGTAATCAAAACAGTCTTGTACTGGCATAAGAACAGACATATAGATCAATGGAACAGATTAGAGAGTCCAGAAATAAACCCAGGCCTCTATGGTCAACTAATCTTTGATAAAGGAGGAAGGAACATAAAATGGAGTGAGAAGAGCCTTTTTAACAAATGGTGCTGGGAGAACTGGATAGGGACCTGCAAAAAAATGAAACTAGACCACCAACTTACACCATACACAAGAATAAACTCAAGATGGATCAAAGACTTAAATGTAAGCCATGACACCATAAAAGTCCTAGAGGAAAACATAGGCAAGAAAATATCAGATATCCCACATAACAATCTCTTCACGGATACATCTCCTAAAGCAAGAGAAATAAAGGAAAAAATAAATAAATGGGATTACATCAAACTGAAGAGTTTCTGCTCAGCAAAAGAAAACATCAGCAAGATGAAAAGGAAACCAACCATATGGGAAAACATATTTGCCAATGACATCACAGACAGGGGACTGATTTCCAAAATATATAAAGAGCTGATACGACTCAACATCAAGAAAACAAACAACCCAATTAAAAAATGGGCAAGGGACCTGAACAAACACTTCTCTGAAGAGGACATACAGAAGGTCCACAGACACATGAAAAAATGCTCAACATCATTAGCCATCAGGGAGATGCAAATAAAAACCACAATGAGATACCATTTTACACCAGTCAGAATCGCCATCATCAACAAATCAACAAGCAACAAGTGCTGGCGAGGATGTGGAGAAGTGGGAACCCTACTGCACTGTTGGTGGGAATGCAGACTGGTGCAGCCACTATGGAGAACAGTATGGAATTACCTCAAAAGATTAAAAATGGAACTGCCTTTTGAACCAGCGACTCCACTACTAGGATTATACCCGAAGAATCTTGAAACACCAATTCAAAAGAACTTATGCTCTCCTATGTTCATTGCAGCACTGTTTACAATAGCCAAGTGCTGGAAACAACCTAAGTGCCCATCTGTAGATGAGTGGATCAAAAAACTGTGGTACATTTACACAATGGAATACTATGTAGCAGAAAGAAAGAAGGAACTCCTGCCATTTGCAACAACATGGATGGAACTAGAGAGAAATATGTTTAGTGAAATAAGCCAGGCAAAGAAAGAAAAATACCATATTATATCACCTAATACAGGAAACTAAAGAACAACACAAAGAAAGGAACTAAATAGAACAAAGAGCAGAATAGCAGTCAATAGGAGGGAGGGGAGAGGGAGAGAAGGGGGATAAGTAAGGGAAGGGTTTAATTAAAGAGCCTGTATAAAAGACTCATGGACATGGACAACGGGGAGGGATATGATTGCGGGAGAGGCGGTGGGTTGGGTGGGGGAGAGAAATTAGGGGAAAAGGGGACAACTGTAATTGAAAAACCAAAATTAAAAAAAAATAAAAAAATAAAAAAAAGAAAATAACCATATTCCGTAAAGCTACAAGAACTAGAACAACAACAACAAAGAAAGCCTAGGGCAAAAAGAAGGAAAGGAATCATCAAGATCAAAGCAGAATTAAATGACATAGAGACTAAACAAACAAACCAAAAGATCAATGAAACTAGGAGCTGGTTCTTTGAAAAAATAAAAAAAATCGACAAACCTCTAGCCAGGGGTGGTGTGGGCTTCACTTTTAAACTGGTTTCTCTTTTCTATCCTAATGGCTTGGACAGAAAGGGCCCAGAGGTCTGAGAGGGGGGAAACCTAAAATATTTCCCTCAGCCCAAACTAAGTATAATGGGCAAAAGGGTTTTGGACAGGTGAGATGTGCCTGGCTCACCTTCCTCCAAAGAAGCCCTTTTTCCCTAATGTGGGACATTGAAAAATTAATTCCTGCCTTTTTTCATCTAGTGGTTGGATTGAATGATGTCTCTTAACCCTTTTGTCAAATCTGTTGCCTCCAGAATACAAGAATGCCAGTCTGTTAAGTCAAGCATGCCGTTGTCTGGGTACAGCCAACTGACCTGGAGTCTGCACGATCCTTCCCCATGTGAGAAGGCCACCCTCCCCTCCACACACTCACTTTTATTAAGGATTTCTGGACCCAAGGGTAGGTAGGACGACCACCATGTCTAGCTTGAAGCAGCTAGACAAGCTCGAGACCTTCACCCATTGTCCTTTATATTATAAAGGGTCTTAAGTCTGAGAGAAAGGGATTGTTATTTTTTATTGTTAAAATAAATAAATAAATAATTATTAATTAATTAACATTAAAAAAGAATAATACAGGAAAGGGTGAAGCCAGAGAACTTGTATGTACAATTTTGGGGCATGGACTGGCGGCAGGGAGTGGGATTGCTGGGCGAGGGGTGGTTCTAGGCAGAGGGGAGCAAAGACGAAAAAATTGGAACTATTGTAACAATATAATCCATAAAATATACTCTAAAAATTAAAAAAAAGAAAGAATAAATGTTTAAGTGTGCACTACTAACAAAAAATAGGTGCCTACCATTCTAATCATGGAGGAAGATGAAAGTAATTGCATGAAGTACATTGAACTGAGAGACTTGTAAAGTGTGATTAGAAGGTTCTTTTTCTTTTTCTCCACTATTCCTTTAAATCCACCTTGTGGAATATTTTTTGAGCCTATAAAGACATTTTAGGCCCATATCTGTTGATAATCTTCATGGTTTATCTACTCAGTCTTAGTTGGTAGAAAGTCATCTGGTTGTTTTCATTTGTTATAGTTTCATTTTAATAATGAATATGTGCAGTCCAGGGTAATAATAAAAATTTTGAACTTCAGAGTTAAATATTCTATCTTCCATGTGAATGTCTGTCCCTTATGCATCATTTCCTTTCTCCATTCCCCACCCTACATGTAAGCATGTGGTTAATTTCTGACCTCTCTAGGATAGAAGATAAGTAAGAAGGGAGGTTAAAGTCAGAAAAAGTATGTCTTGGCCAGAACTTAAGATATCTGGTGTTGGTGTCTCTTGTCTTGACAGATCTTTAAAGCTTCCTCCCCTTGGGCTTGATGGACTGTAAAATATGACTCCTTTTCTTGGGAACATATGTGTATTCTTTGGAAATCTCCCAATGACAATAACCAATCCACACTATGTACTTATCTTTTACCCTGAGAATTCAGCATTCTTATCTTCTATTAGGGTTACTTTACCTTGTTAATCAGCCTGCTTGAACAGGATTTTTAAAGAGGCTTCATGTGAATGGCTCTCTCTACCATCTGGTTATCTCATACTTGGTCCATGAGAAACACTCCTGCATCCTTGTGCCTTTTCAATAATTACATAGCTAAGACTCAATGCTGCTTATTCCCTCTGCAATGCCACCTTACACCAATAGTCCAACCTCTCTTGAGGTTAGATTCCTCAGATATTTAGGTCTACTGTGCCCTCCAATCCCAATTTCTAGCTCTAGTTTACAACTAAACAAATATGTGAAAAAGCATAACATATATTATTAAAATTACTACATAATAAATTATTATATAATATATAATTATATTACAAATATAGTAAATTATTACATCAACAATCTATATATTATATTAATACTATAATATATATTCATATATTATTAGATAATTATTAATATATAATAATTCATAAAAATAAACATTTCTGGGTGTCTATTACTTTACAATTAAAATAATAAACTGTAGTTAATACTGGCATTAATATTAATCCTAAATTATAGACCTATAAACATGTCAGATAATTCTTTGCTATCTGACACTCTTCTCTTTAAACTTAGTGCAAAACTAGGCTTACAAAGACTTCATTAGTATTCTTTGGATGATGCTTGTGTCTATGTCACCACTTCATACTGTGTTGTGTAGTAGAAAGCCTATAATAGAAATAAGATAATGGAAAGAGTAAGAATTTTGCAGTAAATCAGATCTAGGCCCAAATTTTATCTATCTTATTATGGCCAATTTATCCAACCCCTCTGAATTACATGTGTAAAATGGCAATAAGACTAGAGTTTCCATGAGTATTAAATTAAATAATATATGTAAGGCATGTAGCTTATAGAAGGTGCTCACCAAATGTTAATAGTCTTTTTTTCTTCCCCACCTATCAATCTATGCATTTTTCAACTAGTTCGACATTCATGATTAACATGCTCATCAGGGATTGTTGTTAAAATTACTTGCTCTATGAACTGAGGGAGTCAGTTGTCTATCACTGAATTAAAATTTATAAGATGGCATTTTTATTTTCTACATAATATAGTAGAGAACATTTTGGTAGAACACAAACAAGCTCACCTGGGAGTTAATTCATGAAAGTAAAGAAAGTTTCCTTCCAATATTTTTTCATATCAGTGAGCTTTTGCTATTTTATGGTAACAAATAGCTTCCAAATTTCAGTATCTTCCAACAATAAAAGTTTATTTTTCACTCACATCTCACAAACTTTACAGGTTAAATGCAGTTCTATTCTACATCTTCATCATTCTGAGAATAAAGTTGAAAGAGCTGTTCTGAGATATGCCTATCTCAGGACAGAAGGAAAAGTGGAAGAGAAGAGTCACATGCTACATGATGGCTCCAAAAGCTTCCTCCCAGAAGTGGCAGATGGCATTTTAGCTCCTATTTCATTGGTCAAATCAAGTTACATGCCTGAGTCTGATGTCAACCAGATCAGAGGTACAATTCTCCTGCAGGGATGACCGAATAGTGAGGTTTGGAGCAAGATTGGGGACAGCAAATATTATAACAATGCAATTTAGCACATATGGTATCTCAAATCCAAGGTTTTCACTTGAGATAACTGAAAAATATCTGAAGTTCAGGTAAGACAGCTATAATTTGAATGAAATGGTGTAACTAATTAGCAATTTAGTAATTTCTAGATTCTCTTAGGCCTATCACTGTAGTGTCTTACCAAAATCTCTTGTTGTGCCTTAGTTTCTTAGACTTTTTTCTGCTCTGCAGAGATACCTCCCTTCAGCTATGATAGAATGATATATCCTCCAGCTCTTTAAATAGTCTAGACAAGAATGACCTAATTGTGAATAGTGCTTCTGTGTCTCTTATAGATTTACAGTAGAAAATATTGTCCACTATGCTTCTCAGTACTTCTTATGGAGGGACCCACATGATGTCAATCAGACTTTTCTGCAGAAACAAAGCTTGTTTCTGATATGTGTGCTTTCTTCAGACAATGATGAAAGAAAAGATCCACTGTGTTACCCTTTTTGGACTTTCATTGCCAAGAATCTTTGTATCCAATTCAGTACCAAACTGTAGTCATTAACTTGACTCAGCTGCCAGGTAGTATTTTTCTCTTTCTGCTGAATTTAAATAGTTCCTGTTCCATTTAATCCCCTGATTGTCCATATTTGCATTTTTAAGCTTTTGACTTGTCTCAAATGTTTTGGGAAATAATCCAAATACTGAATCCTGAAAGAATAAAAATATAAACCACAATTATAAACTAAGAAGAAAACGTTTTAGCTCTTACTACCATATCTACAGAGAGATGGACAATATTACAATCAACACTTTTTGTTTGTTTGTTTCATACTACTTTAATTAGGAAGGAGTGTTTCTACTCAATAGATTTTACGTATTTCTTATATGCTTCACTCATTAGTTCATCTAGTTTTGAGGGGTTACTCTGTCATCTCGATCAGCCAATCATCTTCATAACAAATTTGTTAAGTCCTGGATTTTCAGCAAGAGCTTCATTAATTTGAGTTACTTCTAATAGAGGAGAATAGAGTTAACTAGAAGCTTTAACACTTTTCAAAGTCCCAAACTCATCTTGTTTCTTCAATTTTGTCCCAATTTCAGGAAGACTGCTGTAAACATCTCCCAAAAATTTCTGTGAAAAATTGCTGATTCCCACTGTTTCAATACCATTTCCTGTCATTATCAATTCATGTTTCCCTGTGAACTTACCACTGAGAATAGATTGGGCTTGGTGCACAACACCCTGTTGGTGCCAGCCTTCAGGACCCAGGGGCTGGGGTGAGAAGAATTCCAAACAACTCAGGTCACGGGGTTCAGGCTGTGGCCACATGTTCTGCACTGCTCTGAATGACGTTTGCAGGAATAAGGGGGGTGTCTGTGACCAACCTTTAATTTACTGTAAAGACTCCTATCTCTTAGGCCCCAAACTGCAAAAAATAATCAAAATAATATTTATGTACCACAGAGGAATATGTTTAAATGCTTTACTATGTTGAATTGCCCATCTAGAATGTGAACCTAAGGACAGGATTTATGTCATATTTGTATTCCCAACATCTACCATGTAGACTCAAAGGGAAAGAAGCCTTTCCTGCATGTAGGGTACCTTGCTATGTGGTGGAACTCAGGAGGTTAACTAACTTTCTTCAGTTTACAGAGCAAGGAAGTGGCAGAGGTGGAGTTCAAATCAAGTGCTGTGTAATTTCAGTCTGTGTCCTTTGCATCATACCAAGATTTCCCAAACTGAAGTAACTTGTGTAAAATTGGTGAGGCATGAGATGTTTTAGGGTGGTAATGTAGGAGCATTTTAAAATTTAAAAGTATGCATTTATTTTCATGCTTTTCAAAATATAATTAGCATAAAACATCTCTAATTTTATGGATATTATAATATGAACTAAAATGAACCCCAAATTATTTAAATAAAAATCTGGGTTAATTACATGAGAAATATTAAGTAAACAATAATATGGGCATTATAAGGGATATGGTAAGTAGATTTTAGGTGTCTTAAGAATGACTGCTGTCTGAGAAACAGTATGTTACGTCCTGCTGCTTAACTGCTACCTCATTCCAGTTCACACATTTATCATATATCATAATTATCTTATGATACAACATATTTAATTTAAGATATGTTGAGCCTCTTCTACATTCCAGGCACTTATCTGGGTACTGAGAGTACAAAGAGTAATAGAATTGTTGCCTCCTCTCATTAAGCACCTGAAAGATACCTGAAACCAACCACATCTATTGGGGATTTTTTTTTTAAGCTGCAAGCTACCAACATTTCTGTCCATTGATTCCAACCATTTATTTTAAAATTATTTCCATTGTAAATTTGGTTTATCCTTTGTTGTGTGGTAGTTTCCTTTTTCCCTTTAAAATAGCAATTTTGATGTAAATTAATTTAGCTGTATATTTCATGCAAAGATCAATTATCAGCTCTGATTAACTGGAGTGTTGTCATTTTGCATTTGTGATACGAGCTTGAAAAACCAAGATGCCAAAAACCCAGATATCAGGTAAATCTTATAAATAGGAAAGATAATAACATACTTCAGCTTTCTGTTAGCAGAACTTTATGTTAGGTTCTTGGTGACTAAAATTATAGGTATTTTGAATGTCTGGAGTGGAAAAAGAACTTATTATAGTAAAGTAGCACAGACTTTGCCTCCCTATTGTAATAGTTACGATTTTTTCCCCCAGCTTAAATAACATGATTTTCTGAGCTTATAGTACCTGCTGGAAAATAAAAGGATCACAGCATTTTGCCATTCATTAGTGTTGATTACATAAGAATTTCTGGGTAAAACATAATTTGAATTTTCATCAGAAGCAAAACCAACAGGTTTTCTCCATCATTTTTGGTACTTTCTTGATTATGTGTTTATAAAGCACCTAATTACTCTTACTTATTCTAATGAGTATTTATTTTTATATCCAGTAACAGTCTTAGGTCTTAAAAAAAGTTTTGCAAAAGAAGAAATAGAGAAATCTATCTACTGTAAGCTGGGGTTAGCACTTTGAATATTTTAGTTGATTTTTTCATAGCTAGTTTTCATTATCACCACATTATTTCACTATCATATCTTAATCTAAAGAGATGTTAACATGACTTAATTTTGTTTTAGCTGGAGAGCACTTTAATGAAGGCTATATCTTTATTAGTGATATCTCCAGATAGAAAGCGATTAAAGAATGATGAGACCCATGATGGCTGAATCTTGGGCTAAATACAAATTGCCTCCACTGATGCCCCAGAAGATTAGGTATTTAGGACTGGAGAAGGTGAAAGGAGAAGGCCTAGTATTTCAAACAAATTAATGAAGTTTAACTAACCTAGGTATGAGCAGTTTGGGTACAATCAAGACAGAAACCATCCTGATTTTGGAACTGAGAGGCAAGAGATTGATAACTGACACATTGGTTTTGGCTTCTACCACCTTTGTGGTGCTTGGTCTCTTTGCTTCTCCCCCTCATTCCCTCATCTTAGTGTATTTTAAATACAGCAGCCAAACTAAATATGTTAACAGGGAAATTAACAAGGAAGTTAGGCCATGTAACTTCTGTTTACAAAATCTTCAAGTGGTTCTCATCTTGCTCAGAGAAAAAGCTAAAGTCCTTAAACCTAGTAACAATTCGTGTCTCACCTTTACTTCTCTACCTAACCTTCTATTACTCTTCCCCTCTTTCATGGGCCACTAGAGCCACAATGGTTCTCTTGCTGTTCCTCAGATATTACAGGCCACCCCTGCTTTAGCCCTTGGCACTTGGTGTTCCCTCTCACTGGAGTATTCTTCCTTGCTGTAACACATGGTTTCCTCCTTCACTTTCTTTACTCAAATGTAGTGAGGCTTTTCCTGCGGAGCTATCTCATGTTGCAGCTTGCTCTTAACCATTCATATATCACTTGTATGCTTCTTTTATTTCCTACTACACACCTGGACTTGTATATTCCCATAGTCAGCTAAGTCAGTATTACACTAGTACCTATTTTTCAGGAATATTGTAAAGATTATACATAATTAGGTAATATAACAAGAAAGATCATTTATATATTAATCATCTATCTATCTGTTTATCTATCTATCATCATATCTATCTATCTATCTACAGTGTAGGCCCTGATGCACAATGCATAGAGCACTCAAGAAATACTAATGACATAGAGCCAACAAACTCTAGGAAGAATGACCTATGAAAAAATATGTGTGATATTTGGCAACCCCTTTTTGCTTTGTTTAAAGCCTAATTCTAGGATGAAAGCTGGCCAAGTGGCCACATTGGCCCACACTCAAGTATAGACTGTCAAGTCCTTAACATTATGATGTCAAGAAGGAACAAGACAGACATAAAGAAAAATATACCAAGGAAAATAAAAGATATAGCTTTCTGGTTAGACATTGTCAAAGAGGACACTCCAACAGGAGTTGTCCAGGATATAATGTCATTATGTTCTAACTACTGGGCTTGGCAGAAGAGTATGCATAAGTTCCGAAAATATCGTATCATGAGCAGCTATTTGAGTTGTTATCCCAAGTGCAGGCACATACACCATGCCGCCCCAGGCACCTACTCCACCCTGATTTTGTTTTTGCACTATTTTAAATCTATCCATACAAGGGATTTTAGGCAATAGAAATACCTTTTTCCTTCTCTGTTTCTCCCTCTGTTCAGTTACAAGATCGGGGTTGCTTGCTCGTGTTACTTTCATTTTATTCCCATTGCTCCAGTTCATGCTTCAGCATTTCTCATTTGAACTATTATAATAGCATCCTAACTAGTCATCCCATCTCCCTAATCAAACACTCGCACTGCTACCAGTTATCCTGATTCTGATATGCACTGATAATTTACTGTATTTCATACATTATTTTAGGTAGTTCACTTTTATAATTCTTTAATTCTCTCAACATTTTGAACATAGGACTGGTTATCGTCGTCGGCAGCCGTCCGTCTCGAGAGACGATGGTGTAGCTTCTTAAGAGTCTTTCTGCACCGCCGAGAATGGTTGTGCAGTCCGACTCGGGAGTGACACGGTATCTGTCTCCTCCCGTGTTGAATCGACATCTTGCGATGACGCTGGAGTGTCCTCTCCAGTGAAGCTGAAGCTACAGAGCCTGGGCAGGGTGATATGGAGGGTCTGCTGTTGCCCATGCAGCAGACCCCCCCTCTCTTCGCAGCTGAAGGGTCCAAGGGAAAGACGGAGTCAATACAGCTTGGCTTCAGGTGCGCCGCAGGAGTTGCCGGTGTTGACTACAACATCAAACCGCCTTAGGGATTCCGGCTCCGGATTTTCTGTCGGGGTTTACTCCCTTAGCCTTTCCCCTGAAGAGGTATGCTGCAAGGCAGCGGAGGTTTTTTGGAGTCAGAGTTTTCCTTCTCCTGGGCTCAAGCAGAGGGAAGGCAGAGAGGACTGGAGACACTTGGGGAGAATTTGGCACGGTGGCTTTGAGGGGAGGACTGGTTATAGTTCATATTATAAGTGTAGAATCAACTTAAGAAAGGTTAAACAATTTACTCTGGGTATTTTAGATAAATGATGGCAAAGTTAAGTCTTATGATTTTTGCACCACTTCATATCTTCCTGTGAGGAAAATAAAGTCTGTCAGGCTCTCTCACCCTGGATGCCCAGGCATGGACTGCTTAGAGATAATAATTAGATTTGCATGTGCAGGGCACCCACAGTTATATAAGCATTGATATCATATTTTGGCTAGTAGCCGGCTTTGTGTATGCATAATCTATAAGAGTCAGAACCCCCACGGAAGTGCAGCAGTGAGTGACAGGAGGGCCGTGCAGTGAGCGACAAGGAGTGGGAGCTCGGTTGGCGGCTGGCTGGTGGTTCAGCGAACACCCGCAGTGGAGGGCATGTATGAATGCTATAATATCTGCAATAAAGGAATGTCAGAGATTCCAACCTTGCCCCACATATTATTCTGATTGCCAGATGAGAAGAATCTGCCTTGGTTCCATGACAATTGGTGCATGGCACTCGGTTGCAGGTCTCCTCATGGCTTGGGCTCCTCCAAAGGACTGGCCTGAGATCAGTAGTGCTCCTGAAATGGTAGAGAAAGCCCTGCAGGAGGTAGATGAGAGCCTAGTAAAGCTAGCTCCAAGGGCGGCGGTTGGTTGGATTTTCCTTCCAACCCTATGAGCTGGAGCCAGTACCAAGACAGCAGCAGTAATGGTGGTCCTAGAGATGGCAGTGGCCCCAGAGGACAATATGTCCTAGAGCTTCCAGGAATGGAGTGATGCTCTGGTGGCTCGAATTTGCATGCTTGAAGATGACACTTGAGTGAGGATCCGGCGCTCCCCCTCCCCAATTTTGATGATCACATTACAGGAGAAAGAAGAGGAGGAGGAGCTAGTTTCCCTATGCGCCCGCCCCATTGTATTGTGGAAAACGAAATAAAGTCCCAGCAGCCTGTGGCACTAGGAGCAGAGTTCTCCCCAGCAGTCCCCACCCAGATGGTGGAGCACATCAGGTATCATCCATACACTGAACTAGTCAATTTCGGAAAGCAGTTCCACCAAAAGGCTGGGAAACTGCTAGCTGCATGGCTCCTCTGTTTGTGGGATGAAGGGGTAAATAGCATAATGTGTACCAATAACGAGATGGAGAAACTGGTGTCTACTATGAAACACCCATCCCTGCTCCAGCGGCTGCAAAATGGCCGCCTGCCAAGGGCCGGGGCAACGATCCCATTCTCTTTTAGACTGGGTGATGGCCGCGGTCCAGACAATGTGGACCAATGCAGGAGACATGCCAGACACTGTAAGTAGCTGGCAGTCCTATGTGGACCTGGTGCAGGTCTTGCGGGAATTGGGCATGCACCAAGCCATATTTAATATGAACAGTCATGGCCTGGACTATGAGATGTTCACTGTGGGGATAATGCTGCAGAATGCCCCAGCAGCTTCTTTTGAGTCACTTATAGCAATTCTTTCCCCATATGTCAGGCACCACATTAATGATGTCACTACAATAGTAACAAGCCTGGGAGAGGCAGAGAGCCAGCAAGCCTGAAAGGGAGTATGAGCTGTGTTGCAGTCTCCCTCCCCTCGGGTGAATCGCTAGCCCATCCAGATGACCCGCACACGGATGTGGGCAGAAAGCCTAGGAGCTGGAGTTGGCAGTGGCAAAACTGACAGGAAGCCCAATGCTTATCTCTTGGAACTGTGAAAGCAATTGTGGGCTGACCAGCATTTCCAGCGACTTCAGAAAAACAACAAGGAAACAGTACAAGGTTGTCCCCCAGGAGGTTTGTGCCATATGTCTGGAAGACCAATTGGCACCGCCAGCCACCTCCCAAGAGGAGAGCAATATCCTTTGGAAGTTTGAATAGGGGGAGGTTGAGGTACTCATCCAGGGGGAACGGATGGGGACCAGAGGCCATATCTGGAGGTCGCGATCCACTGGTCTCCCACAAATGTCCAGAGGGTTCTAGCCCTAATAGATACAGGAGCAAAATGCACCTTTCTGTATGGGAACCCTGATAAGTTCCCAGGGCCTGAGGCCCATATAGATGGTAATGGGGGCGGGGCACAGCGTGAAAGTGAAGGCTGTGCAACTTTCATTAGGCATTGGGTACCTGTCCCCACTTGAGTATACTATTTATGTGTCTCCCACCCCTGAGTACATTCTTGGCATAGACGTACTCCAGGGGAAGTGGATCAAGACCACTATGGGTGAGTTCTACCTACATGTGCAGGTAGTAAAAACAATAGTAAGGTGGCATGCTGAGCACCCCCTAGTGGAGCTGCCAGTCTCCAAGTGGGTGACAGTGACCAAGCAGTACCAGTTGCCTGGAGGACATGAGGAAATTACAGCCACTATAGCGGAGCTGGAGAACATGGGAATCAACAGAGCAAACCACAACCCCTGTAAATCTCCTGTATGGCCAGTGCGAAAGACGGATGGCACATGGAGAATGACTGTGGATTATTAGGAGCTGAATAAGGTTATTCCCCATATACACGCAGCAGTCCCCTAAGTGATAGACCTGATGGACTGGTTAACTAATAAGTTGAGAACCTATCATTTTGTAGCTGACTTGGCATTGATATTGTTCCAGAGAGCCAAGATCAGTTTGCCTTTCCCTGGGAAAGCCAGCAATGGACTTTTATTGTCCTTCCGCAAGGGTATTTGCATAGCCCAACCATTTGTCATGGGCTTGTAGCAGACGGCCTGCTGAAGTGCGCCTCTTCCATTATATTGATGACATTCTGTTAACCAGTGACTCTCTTGCAGAACTAGAGAAAGCTGTACCACAAGTGCTGTTGCATCTGAAGAAATGTGGCTGGGCAATCTAAGAGGCCAAGTCACAAGGGCCTGGATTATCTGTCAGATTCTTGGGGGTTGTCTGATTGGGTAAGACAAAAGTTATCCCTGATGCAGTGATAGATAAAATTCAGATATACCCTGCCCCCATCACAGTGAAGCAACTACAAACATTTTTAGGTTTGCTTGGGTCCTGGAGAATGTTTGTACCACATAGCTCAGGCAATTCATCTCCTCTATGCATTAGTAAGGAAAGAGGTGAAGTGGGACTGGGCCCCAACTAAAGAACAAGTGTTCCAGAGGGCAAAATGCATTATTAAGTGCACTCAAGCTTTGCATACTGTAGATTCTAATGAGCCCTGTGAACTGGATGTGCATGTGACAGAGGAGGGCTTTAGATGGAGACTCTGGCAGCATTCTGAACAGCTGTGGTAACCCTTAGGGTTTTGGTCCCAGTTGTGTAAAGGAGCTGAGGTCTGGTACTCCTTAAATGAGAAGCAACTGGCAGCAGTGTATGCTGCTCTGATAGCCACTGAGGCTATAACTGAAGCTTCCCCTATAACAGTGAAGACCACCTATCTTATCACAGGATGGGTTCCAGATTGGATGGATAAGCCATGAAGTGGGACAGCTTAGACTCCCACATTTGCTAAGGTGGGGGGGTTATCTACAGCAGAGGAGCACTCTCTCCACTAGCCTTCTGTGGGCTGAGTTGCAGGAGGTATTAAGCCCTGTTACCTATGTAGTTGAAATGGCTACTGTTCCTGTCACAATGGAAGAAATGGAACACAGTCATTTCTATGAAGGAAAGGTACCTGTTCCTGCAGATGCTTGGTACATGGGCAGGTCTAGCAGAGGTCAACCTGCTGTGTGAAGTGCTGTGGCAATCCAGCCAGAAACGGACACTATTTGGTTTGATACTAGAGTTGGCCTGAGTAGCCAATGGGCAGAACTGAGAGCTGTGTGGCTCATGGTTGCTAATGAGGCACCACCTTTGACTGTATGTACAGATAGTTGGGCGGTGTACCGAGGCCTCACTGTGGATCTCCAGATGGCATGCTAACAAATGGATGGTTATGCATAAGCCTTTTTGGAGACAAGCCTTGTGGCAGGACCTATGGGAACTAGGTCACCAGAAACATGTCACTGTGTACCATTTAACTGACATGCAACCCTAACTTCCTGCAGGAATAATAAAGCTGACACTCTAGCCAAAGTGTGGTAGCTAGAAACAGTGCCTAGTGGCCCATCATGGAGGGAAGTTGCCCAGTGATTGCATTGATGCCTTTTGCATGCTCAGCAAAAGACTATGTGGTCAACTGTAGAATCTTGGGGATTGACCGTCACCTTAGCAGACTTGCGTTGTCTGTTCCTGAAGCATCCCTAGAGGCTTGCAGTAACTTCTGGTATGAGGACGAGTACCACTGACTCAGTGGCAGATTGATGTGATTGGACCCTTGCACAGTTCAGAAGGGTATATGTATGCAATCGCATACATGGACGCCACCACCGGACTTCTGGCTGCATACCAAGCATGTCACCCAGACCAGAAAGCAGTACTTGCTGTGCTTTACTGCTGTGTGCTGCTTATGGGTGGCCCCTTATTGTTGAAAGTGACTAGAGAATGCATTTTACTGGGACCCAGGTGCAACAGTGGGCCCATGACATGCAAATTGGCAGGAAATTTCATGTGGCCAGCATCCCCAGGCTGCAGGGATAATCGAATGGTGTAATGGCTTGCTGAAACAAGGTCTACAGGTCACAGCTGCCACTCCCACTTTGAGAGACTGGACAAAATGCCTGTGGACTGTTCTCTGTACTCTGAACAAGAAGAGCAGGAGGGGAGGGCCAGCTCCAGTGGAAGTGTTGCTCCACTGGAGAGCTGCTCCTATCCAGGTGCAGACCAAGAATGTCCTTCTGAAGCAAGGCATAGGAAGACAAGGGACCATCTTGTTGCCTTCACCAGAGGCCTTGGAGCAAGGCCAGATAGCTACTTGGACCTGGCCTTGGGAGATAAAGGCTCCCCACTTGTGTTGGCTGGCACATGTTGCTCCTTGGGGACAGGGAGTAGAGAAAGACTTGCAGATAGTGCTGTGGATAATCAGACAAAGGCTTCCAGTGAAATGAGTAACTTATCCAGGGCCAGCTGGCCATGAGACACTCTTCCGTAATTCCTTTGTAATTTCTCTATGGCCTATTATGAGTTCCCCCCTCTTACAGCAAGTAGATGTCAAGCCCCTGGTTGAAGCACAGAAGGTATGGTATGCACACCCTGGGAGGCCCTCTCTGCCTGCTACTCTGTTGTCAACAGATTGAAAATTTGCATGTAAAGGGTAGGTAGGACGACCATGTCCAGCTTGAAGCAGCTAGAGGAGCTTGAGACCTTTGCCCATTGTCCTTTACAAGATTACAAAGGGTCTTAATATCTGAGAGGGAGGGATAGTTATTTTTTACGAACCATGGGTATGGACTTGGGGAGGGGGATTGCTGGGGGAGGGAGATGATTGGTGGAGGGGAGTAAAGGAGAGAAAATTGGAACTATTGTAACAATATACTCAATAAAATACATTAAAAGAAAGAAAGAAAGAAAGAAAGAAAGAAAGAAAGAAAGAAAGAAAGAAAGAAAGAAAATTTGCATGTATATTGCCTGAAGAAAGGGACTTGCCAATGTTGGTTCCAGTAACTGTTTTGTCTTTTTGCCCCTAGGGTGGAAACTAACACCCTAGTGGAATGGGTGCATACTTATGCTGTAGTAGCCAACCAGTCAGCCTTTCAGATCTGCACTGAGATTCCTCTCAGCACATCTTCTGGTCTTCCCTGGCGCATATCTCCTGCCTCCATAGTGAACTAGACTTGGTCGCAGGACCAATGGAACTATGCACAGTCCTTGTGGAATGTCACTTGGGTGGATATTTATGCTAGGGCTAAGCAGCGTTATAACCAGTCCTGACTGACCACCACATATACTGTGTGGGATTGGTCTGGATGGCTTATGACTGACACTGTGGAGTTGGCTGGGCCAGCTCCCCTTTGTATTGAAAATCCTATGAGGAGAGCCCATGTAGGCTGGACTCTTATAGGTTTGTGTCAAAACCTCAGCACTCAGCATTGTTGGTAGCCAAAGGGTAATTCGTGGGCTGCAGTGCCCACAGGAGCCCTTTGTGTATGTGGTTCACATGGGTGACCTTACTTGCCTAGAGATTGGACCAGCCACTGCACGTAGGGCTGGCCTTATCTGCCTGCTTGAGTCCAGAAGACTCTTGTAACTCAGCCGACCAATTAGGAAGCATTAAAGCATGGCACTAGGTGAAGCACACCTCCTGGTGGTATTACCCATTAGTCATTTTTCCCCTCAAGCTGCATAGTAACGGAAGCTGAGGTGACTGCATTGGCATTGCATACTGCTCAAGCACTGACTTCAATGCACGGTGCCTTGAACCTCTTGAATGAGGAAGTGTACTAGTTATGGAAAATAGCTCTGCAGAATCATATGGCCATAGACATGCTTACTGACTCCCAAGGTGGGGTGTGCACCCTGGTAGGAACTGAGTGTTGTGTGTATGTCCCTGATGCTCACCACAATTTTAGCCAAGCCTTGTAGGCTCTGGCCTCTGAAGTGCATGCCACTGAACTCCTGACCAGTGATCCATTGTAGGAATGGTGTGCATCTCTGACCTCTGGGTGGAGGTTAGCCCTTGCTATAATAGGGGGCATTGCTTGTTTTTTACTTATTTGTTGTAATCTTTATTGCTGTTGTGGTTTGTAGGGACAGGGCTCAGCCCTCCTCACCAAGGGAACCTTGCAGAAGATCGGTTTTGTGTAGATTGTAAGGTGAGGAAGTCTGAAGAAATGGAGTGTGAGGACAATAGAATCTGTTAGGCTCCCTCAATCCAGATTCCCAGGTGTGGGCTGCTTAGAGATAATAATTAAATTTGCCTGCACAGTGCATCTGCAGTTATATAAGCATTTGTGTCATATTTTGGCTAGTAGCTGGCTTTGTCTATGCATAATATATAAGAAGTGGAACCCCCATGGGAGTGTGGCAGGGAGCAACGAGAGGGCTGTGCAGCGAGCGATGAGGTTCTCGCAGTGAGCAGCAAGAGCATGGTTGGCGGCCGGCTGGTGGTTCAGTGTATGCCTGCGATGGAGGTCACGTGTGGATGATGTAATATCTGCAATAAAGGAATGTCAGAGATTTCAACCTTGCCTCGCATATTTTTCTGATTGCTGGACAAAAAGAATCTGCCTTGGTTCCACAACAGTGCCTCTCATATATCTTCCTATAACATAGATTCCTTGTAAAATATGTTTTTTAAATATTAGCATTCAAATATCTTCATAATATAACCCTATTCTACTTCTTAATCTTTATCTGCCATATAATTGTCCTCGACAGTTCATGCTCCAAGTCATCCAGATAACTGCTTTCCTCCCAGTATTCTAGAATAACGATGCCCCTATAACTTTGCATGTACTTACTATGTCTGGAGTACACATTCCTCCTTCTTGGTCTCTCAAAGTATCTTATAATTGTTCAGGCTCAGTTTAATTGCTACTTCTTTCATGAAACTTTCTCCAATTCCTCTTGGACAATATTCATGGCATTATCCTTCTATGTTCCCATGCACTGTGCATTTTTAATATAGCATTTTTAAAACTTTGTCTTCTGTTACAGTTGTTCATATATTTGCCTCCTCCCTCCAGACAAAAAGTTTCTTCTGGGAAAGGACTGTGTTCAAGTTATCACTAAATATTCATCACCTATCTTAGTGATTTATACATATAATTTTATAAGAAAGATCTGTTGAATGTGAAATTAATATTGGACTTCTCCAAGATGGAAGTAGCTGTGAATTATCAGACAAATTCCCACCTGTTGTAATTAGTATTTGCAGCCAGACTCCTCTAGTCAGTATAGGAACTTCTCCTTCAGAATCCCAAGATATTCTGTGTATTTTGAACATTGTATTATTACCTATTTAAGTATCTACTTTCCTTGCTAAGCTGCCTGAAATACAGGAAACGTGTGAATCCCAATTACCGTTATTCAGTAAGTGGGGTTTCAGTGAATAAAAGAAGGCAGACTTGACTTACACAGTGCCTGCTACTCTATGTGTATTGAAGAGATCTACTTCTTCTCATTGATGCCCTTCTGATACTAAACCATTTGAGTCAGTCTATGATAAATCACAGTATGGCTGGTAGAAAAATAGCTAACTCAATTTTTCTCTAGGGGAAATGAACAACTATGGAACAGTTTGACCATACTAGTGATCATGATGACTAGACCTTTGTTGCTGCTGTTTTCTATACAGACCTAACCTAAAATAAATACACTGGATATTTGATCAGATAGGAACATCCATGGTCAAGGTAATAATAAAAATGAATATCTACTCCCCATATACAATCTGTTTTCCCTGATTTCTTATTTCTAGAATATCAAATTTTGACAGTCAATTTCAACAAAACTCAACAGAAGATTTGATATTTTACAACAATAAGTACATGGGAAAAAGATCCAGCAGAACTGAACAATGTTATGAAGGATGGCCTATGATATTATGAACATAATTCTTTGACCTTAGTAGTTCAGTATCTTGATTGAAAAATACAAAATATTTGAATGCATAAATCCTTCAATAATATTTTCTATTTTATGATATCAACCCAACGGGCCTGAGATTTTGTAAACCAGGTGGCTGATTTTCACAAACATATATTTTTTTATGAACATAATAACACAAAAGTATGTACCAATGCGAAGATATCTTGAATATTTTCTATTAAAATGTAATCTTTTCTATTCAAATTAATATTTGAATCTTCTTTTGTGTTTGTAAAACTTGTGATAAATTTAAATGATGTAATCTGAACTTTAATGGTATGTTTAGAAAAATTATTTATACCCAAATGTTTATTCAGGTATACAACAACTAGATAGAGATGCTCATCAGAAATGGAACTTCAGGCTTCTAGGTTAGTTTGTCTGAATCACCTTCCAGATGAGTGAGGGCAGAGAACAGAACAAATGTGTCTATAAAGAAGAATATCAAGAGGAGTTGGGAGAGATCCCCTGAAGGCTAGATTAGAGTTCATAGGATACTTATAAGACATTTGACCCCTCTTCTGGGAATGGGCAAACGTGCTAGTTTCCTGGATAGTAGGCACATGGTTTGTGAAGGTATTCTTAGGACATCTAGTTTATCCCCTTCTGTCAGCTCTTTGAAAGGTCTGTACTTATCTAATTTCATTATCTCAAACTGTTGCACAAGTAACTGGGGAAACCACCACTAAACACAAATTAGGACAAGTGTGTCTTTCCCTCTTTCTCAATGCAGAACCCACTAAAGTCTGATACAAAGGAACAAAGCCATTCTATTACAGTCGTCGTCGGCGGCGGCGGCGGCAGCCATCCGTCTCGAGAGACGATGGTGTAGCTTCTTCAGAGTCTATCTGCACCGCCAAGAATGGCTGTGCAGTCCGACTCGGGAGTGACATGGTATCTGTCTCCTCCCGTGTTGAATCGACATCTTGCGATGACGCTGAAGCTACAGAGCCTGGGCAGGGTAATATGGAGGGTCTGCTGTTGCCCATGCAGCAGACCCCCCCTCTCTTCGCAGCTGAAGGGTCCAAGGGAAAGACGGAGTCGATACAGCTTGGGTTCAGGTGCGCCGCAGGAGTTGCCGGTGTTGACTACAACGTCAAACCGCCTTAGGGACTCCGGCTCCGGATTTTCTGTCGGGGTTTACTCCCTTAGCCTTTCCCCTGAAGAGGTATGCCGCAAGGCAGCGGAGGTTTTTTGGAGTCAGAGTTTTCCTTCTCTGATGTACCCTGACTGGAAGATCGAACCAGCGACACTTAGCTCGCAGGCCGACGCTCAATCCACTGAGCTAAACCAGCCAGGGCAATTCTATTACAGTAACTCAAGAGAAATTCCCAAAGGGTAAAAGTAACGAATTTCTTAAGCAGAATAAAAGCTCTTCCCCTTCCTTCTTGGGAAACTCCATCACATCTATTAAAACTAAGCCTAATTAGCCTCTGTAGAGAGAGCTACGTTAACTGCTCTGGTAATCGTCATACACTTCACTTCTCTAGGGTGCCATTTTTTGCCAGTTACTGCAAGAAGCAGAGATGAAAAGAAAAGACTTTTACTCTCAATGATTTTGCAGTGCAGAAAGGAAGATAGACGCATGAACTTAAAGCCCAAAATGTTACAGTGAAATGCTGTTCTAATGGAAACATCTCCAAAATGTAATGATAAAAAAGTGCCTCAATCTGCCTGGAAAAGTTACAGAAGACTTTTCTGGGGTAATAAAACTCTTTATCTTGCTTAAGCAAACAAAAATAACTTATTAAAATATTTCAAAATGTGTCTCAAGGGTTCATTCTTGGAATTGGAATATTAGAATTATTTTTTATGCTTCTCATCTACTATTTTTGAAGAGTTGACTTCAGTCTCTGTTTTTCTCAATCCCTCCTTACTTACCTCTGACTCTCAGCTAGCTATGAATAATTCAACATATCCATAGTAAAACATGGATATTGGAATTTATAACTTCACTTAGGAGTGTCTCCAGAGGGAAATAATATGATTGGCCCCTTCTAAGGTTAATGTGTACCCTGAATTCAGTATGTTGTAACTAAGTGTCAGTGTCGTGAAGAGAAACATAATTGCTTGGTTACAAAATCCTGAATAGTGAGAAGAGTTCCCAGTGAAATGTGTCTGAGCTGACACCAGTAGGTATTCATTACACATACCACATGTAAAGAAATTCCTTTTTTTTTATGTGACTGAATCAGGTTTGATGTGGGAGGAAAGGCAGGAGGTGAGATATAATGCTAGAAAGGGGCAAAATTTTAAGGACTTTAAATTTGGACTTTGTCTTCTAAAGTCATATGTTAGGCTTTGCCTGAGGACAACAATATGGTGTTACTAATTGAAATAGAGAAAACTGGAGAATTAACAGTTTTAAAAATATTATTGTATATTATATATAACTATATATTGTTATGTACAATAATATTGTATACAATTTGTATATTATATATTGGATATACTACTGTCTATTGTATATATTGGGTTGGCCAAAAAGTCCATTTAGTTTTTTTCCATAAAATAAAAGACACATTTTTGTTATTTTCACCAATAATTTTATTGACTTGGATATTTTGAGTATGTCAACTATCTTCCATGGGGTACAAAGTTGATTGTTTTCAATTAATTTTTTGATTTTATCACTATTAATTTCAACAGGTCTACATAACCATGGAGCATTGTCCAGTGAGAAATCTCCAGCATAAAACTTTACAAACCACTTCTGAAATATTCAGAATATCAGTCACAGCACCTTCTCCGTACACTGCACAAATCATTTTTTTTCACATTTCATTTGTGTTTTTACCTTTCTTGAAATTATAAAGCATACTATGCCAAAAATGTTCCATGTTTTCTTCCATCTTCAATATTAAAATGGCTACATAAAAATTCACCAGTTTTGATAAGATTTTTTGAAATGCACACTGATATGACAGTCGTCACAATACAATCTAACAGAATTGTTTTGAATGGAGTTAAAGACAACTAAGCACTACTAGAGCCATCTTTCAAGAAAAAAAATGAACTCTTTGGCCAACCCAATATTATTAGTACTTTTGTTGAACTTAAGGTATTTCTATTTAAGTGGAGCTGCTGCATAAAATCTAAGATGTCTTGAATACTCACTGTGTACCAGGTACTTCACTTTACATAGATTGTCTTCTTTAACTCACAGCAGTTCTCAACCAGGTACATAACATTTGTGTTTCCATTTTATTTTTTTAAGATTTTTTTGATACTTTAGAGAGAGAGGAAGGGAGGGAGAAAAACAACCATCAGTTGTCTCTCGTATACCCCCAACTTGGGATGTGGCTTGCAACCCAGGCATGTGCCCTGACTGGGATTTGAACTGGTGACCTTTTGGTTCTAAGGCCAGAGATCAACCCACTGAGCCAAGCCAGCCAGGGATCCACTTTAAAGATGAGAAATCTGAGGCACACTTTCTCAGGATCACATTCATAGTAGAGCCAGGATTTGTATCAAAGTCTGATTGCAGTCTGTACACTTACCCCCTACTGTCTATGGCTTCTCAGTGCAGACACTTATATATGCTGGTTTGAAGCTCAGGGACAGAAGTAATCTTTATTATCATGCTTATTACTTAATAATACCTGTATGTCTTCTCTCCCAAACTATGAGCTCCTTAAGATTAAGGATGGGGTCTTTCTCATTTCCATACCTAATGCTTGGTACAGGATTTGGCACACAGAAGAGATGATTCATTTTGTGGATGTATTAGTTTCACTACGATTCTGGTTCTGGTCTTTCAATACTTCCTTGAATTTAGCCATGGCTATATGACTTTTTTAGGTCAATGAAAAGTAAGCAAAAGTGATATGTTTCACTTCTTTGTGGAAGCATTTTAGAAACTTGGTGTGATTCTCCATGCTCTCTTCTTTTGCTGTGGCCAACCCGAAAATCTCATGTTGATGTGAAGGAATTTTAAGATGGTAGGCCCTCTTTTAGCTTGGGTTCCAGAGTGACTACTTGGAGCAGACATATAGCCCTTCACTCCTGCCAAAATGTAGTGGACATATAGCTTGAAGGAGAAATTAGCCTTTGCTGATTTAATTCAAAATTTGAAGTTGTCTATTATTGTAGCACAAACTAATTCATTCTGCTTGGTAGAATTAATAATTTTTATTGATTGATTAATAATTAATATATCTCCATAATTTCTACCTCTCATTTACCATTTTAACTATGCCAGCATAATTATTAGAATCTTTTTAGAACCAGTCAATTTCATGAAGAGTGGTGATAATCTAGGAAGCAAGATTATATTTTTCTTTATAATTTTTCCAACTAATTACTTAAGTAGTCTTAATTTGTGAAATTCCTCATACCTCAGGCCAGTATTTGTGTGCCAGGCACTGTCCTAGGTGCTGAGGATATGCAAGTAGACAAAACAGACAAATATCTTCTCTTCCGGAGTTTACATTCCAGATGGAGTGACAAACAAAATGATTGTATTATACAGTACATTAGAAGGTATTGAGTGCCATGGAGAAAAGTAAAGGAGGAAGGGGGGATAGCAGAACTGAGGGGTTATAATTTTAAATGGGGTGATCGAGGAAGGCTCCACTAAGAAGCCTGAGACAGAGCCATGAGAACATCTGAAGGAAAGTTCCAGGTAAAGGTAAAGCAACCAAGAAGTGCCTGAGGCAGTAGTGTGTTTGGCATTTTTGAGGGACAGTGTGAAGTCTGGTAGTCAGAGAGGTAAAAGGGGGAAAAATTCATGAAGGATCTTTGTAGGCCATTGGAAGGATCTTGCTTTTTACACTAAATAAAATGGAAAGCTGCTTCAGTTAATACTTGTTGAGTTAAAAAAAGAAAAATTTGTTTTTTTAATGCTCAACTGTGCATGCTTATTAAAGCTTCAAACAGTCAAGTGGGTGCACTTTCTAGTAAACAGTTTAAAGGACACAATAGAAGTGCTCCTACCTTATCTAGTTCTGCTTTCATTTCCCATTCTCTCATCTGTTACTTAGCATTTCCTTGCTTTGTAGTAGTAGTTACTGATTGTTCACTGCCTCTCTGGTTCATGTCCTCCTTATCACTTTTACACAATGTGATTAATCTCATAAGTCCTTTAGCCTTGCCTCTTCTACCACTCAACCCTTCATTTCACAGGACTGGAAGAGGGGATTTCCTCAACTACTGTTTATAGCCATTCAGCCCAGCTCAAAGTTATGCCATGAACTAAAATTGGTACTTCCACTGAACCATAAAAATGCATTCACTATTACCTGATGCTTAAGAAGGGTTGCCTAGAATTGTGCATTCAAAACTTGTTCTTAAAAAAAAAAATGTACCTGAGGTCTATTACCTTAGCTCTCCATAGAAAAACCTTTGCTATAATTTCATGTTATTTTTATACTTTTATAGAGGTCTGGCTGAGAAAAACCCATGTAAAGAAAGCACCCTTGTCTTTTATCAAAGTTTATTTAAAATAGTATTCAATATCCTTTATATAAAGATCCATATAATAAATCCATCTTAATTATGTTTTTCCAGTGTATTTGATGACCCATCAGTAGTACATATATCTCAGTTTGAGTAGATAAGACCTTGGCACAGTGGTTTTCAAAATGTGGTGCCTAGACAGTATCATCAGCATCACTTGGGAACTTGTTAAGAAGGCATATGCTCAGACTTTGGCTCAGACCTACTGAATCCAAAACTCTGGGATTGGAAGACAGAAATCTGTGTTTTGAAAAGCCCTCCATGGGATTCTGACGTATGCTATAGTTTAAGAACCACTGCTTTAGCAGATGCCACAGACCCTAGGAAAAATGACGGAAGTTGGCACATCAGCATTTTGTGCTATGCCCATTCCCTTTCCAAGCTGCCCAATGCTCTTGTATTTACCTTTTCTAACCCCAACCCCACCCACTCATACCATGTTCTTCTTTGCCCTACAGGTCTCCTTTCCTTTCCTGGAACACATCATGCTTCTTCCTGACTTAGAACATCTACTCTGGCTGTTCCCTTTCCTTGCAGAACTCTTCGCCATGGCCTTCAATTGACTGACAACGTCTTGTCATTCAAATTTACACCATTTGCAAGCAGCTAATTTAAAGTAGCTAACAAGTAATTCTACCGTGTTACTTCCTTTATTTATTTCTATAACACTTATCAACATCTGCCACATTACAAATTATTTGCTTATTGTCTTTTCTCCTGCACAGGAATGAAAGCTCCACGTGAATACAGACTTTTGTCTGTTTTGTTTTCATTTGTATCCCCTACACCTACAATATTGCTTGGTACATAGCAGCTCAGAAAATGTTTGGTAAATAAATAATTAGTTAAAAAAACATAATTTAGGGATCAGGAGACCTGGAATTGATACAGAAAAAAAATTAAATTGTTTGAGCAATTGTGCCCACAATTTCTTCTAAAGGAGTTTATGTCCAGAAGTGTGGACTGGGATTCTGTACCCTTATTTGGACTCAGTTCTCATTTGCTGTGAATGGATTGAGGGTATGGCCATGATGCATGTGTCTTTTAAACAATATGACTCTTAAGTTGAAACCAAATCACTTATTCTGTCTGGTATACAGCAACAGCAGCAGCAACAACAACAAAGCTATGTTCCAAACCTGGAAAAAAAAAACAGTGGTGCTCGACTTATTGGGAGATGGTATACAACTCTTCAAGATGATACACTATTAAAGGATCTCCAAGTGTGTATTTGACTATGTTTGATTTTAACCTTAGGCTGACTTTGTAACTTTTTTCTTGATTAATATGTGACTACTATAACTGTGCTCTGTGACCCTTTCAAGTAACAACATTACACTTACAACTCCCCATTCTTCCTTTCTTTCTTATTCTCTCCCTTTGTCCTTCTTTGTCAAAAATCAATTAGGCAAACCTGAATATAATGGGAAGGCACTCCAGTAGTAGCTGAGCCCCATTCAAGGAGAATGTGCAAGCTGTGCAGAGGCCCAGCAGGAAAGGGAGATGTGATATATGCAAGAAGGATAAGTTACTGAATAAAACATATTAAGTAAATATTCTGAGAAATAAAGTAACTATGTTGAAGACAGTGGGAGCGAATTTTTTTACTATTCAAGAAGGCAGTTACAAATATATAAAGAAGTAAAGCTAAAATTTATAGTAAGATGTTGGGTATAAATTAGAGGTATTTATGTGCACTCAGTATTTAAAATGTACAATGTAGAAATAAATATAGATGTAAATGTGTGTATATATATGTGGTTGTGTATATATGCATATACATACACACACATGCACATATACAGACACACACACAAAACTATCCCCTAACTATGTTCACTAAGCAGTCCTGGGAGCACTGATACCCTGGTAGCAATAAGCACACTTAGTGTCCAGATAATGGTTTCTGAGTACCATGCACTGTTCAATAAAAAGAGCCAGACTGCTTCTGAGAAATAGCTACATCTAGAATTATGACAAGAGAAGGACAAGATGAACTGGAAACCTTTTATTTTTTCCGTAAAAGAAATTCTCTAATAATAATGAGGATATCTCAAAAAGATACAAAGGCTACTTAAAGAAGTTCACACTGGCCAAATCCAGAATTGTTTGAATATATATATATATAATAGATTATAACCCACTAAAAATAGAAATCCATGGATCCATCCAGATGTAATTAAATGAATACATAAATGGAGGGAAAAAAGGAAGCTCTGTTTTACAATAGAAGTTTAACAACAGATGCTAAAGATAGTGGGTGAGAAGGGGATGAGAGATGGGATTAATATCATATAGCACATGATAGGACAGAATGAGAACATAATATCAGTATTATAATAGTTAAGTCAAAAATGTAGAGTTTGGACTGGTAGAGGATCTGACACCACCAGGGGCAGATCCAGGAAGTGCAGATCATTCTAAGAAGCACCAACAAACAATAGGAGTCACAAAAATGGAGAGACAGAGAAACAACCGCCCATCGAAAGGAAAGGTAGAAACCCCAGAAAGAGAGGTAGGTGGAATAGACAAAGCCAAAATGTCAGACATGGAATTCAAAACACTGGTGCTGAAGAAGCTCATTATACTCAAAACCTTTTTAAAAAGCTATGACAACCTCCAAGGAAGTTAGCAGCAGCTTCAAGAAAATTACAGGAAACTTGCAGAGAACTACACCAGCATAAAAAAAGACATAGAAATTATTAACCAGAACCAGGAAGAAATGAGGAATTCAATCTCTGAACTGAAAATCCCAATAGAAACAGTCAAAAGCAGACTAAAAGAAGCAGAAAATCAGGTTAGTGAGTTAGAATATAATGTAGAGAAAAATTCCCAGACAATACAGCAAAATGAAAAAAGATCGAAAAAGTACGAAGAAGAAGTAAGGGAATTACAGGATAGCATGAGGCAAAACAATATCAGAATCATTGGAATTAAAGAGGAATCAGAAGAACAAAGAATAGAAAAACTGATAGGACAAATACAGACAGAAAATGTTTCCCAACCTGATGAGAGAAAAAGTTATACAAGTTCAGGAAGCACAGAGAGTTCTAATGAAGAGGAACCCCCCAAAACCCACCCCAAGGCACATCATAATTAAAATGGCAACATTCAAAGACAAATTTAGATCCTAAAAGCAGCACGAGAAAAAGAGCAAATAACATAAAACAGAGCTCCGATAAGGCTATCGACCGATTTCTCAACAGAAACACTACAAGCCAAAAGGGAATGGTCAAAAATATTTCAAGGAATGAAAAACAAAGGCCTACAACCAAGAATATTCTACCCAGCAAGGCTCTCATTGAAAATGGAAGGTGAAATAAGAAGTTTCTCAGAATAAGGAAGGTTAAAAGAATACATATCCACCAAACCAGCATTGCAACAGATGGTAAAGGGAATGTTTTAAGAAAAAAGAAGAAGAAGAAAAAAGGAAAGGAACAGAGGCACCAAGGGAAATGAATAAATACCTGTCAATAATAACCTTAAATATAAATGCATTAAATGCTCTAATTAAAAGAAATAAGGTAACAGAATGGATAAGAAAATGGACCCACATATTTGCTCTAAAAAGAAACACACCTTAAAACAAAATATTTACATAGATTGAAAGTAAAGGCATTTTAAAAAATATTCTAAGCAACCGTACCTGAAAAAAAAACTGGGGTAGAGGTACTCATATCAGACAAAACAGATTTCAAAGCAAGGGCAATAAAAAGAGACAAAGAAGGACATTTCATAATACTTAAAGAAACAACAATCCATCAAGAAGATATAACACTGATAAACATATATGCACCCAACATAGGATCACCCAAATACATAAAGCAAATACTACAAGACCACAGGAAGGCTATTACCAACAACACACTCATAGTAGGGAACTTCAACACTCCGTTATCAACAATAGACAGATCATCGAAGCAAAGAAACACCAAGGATATACAGGCATTGAACAATACACTAAACCACATGGACTTAACGGATATATATAGAATTTTCCACCCCGAAGAAGTAAAATATACATTCTTTTCAAATGCACATGGGACATTTTCAAAGACAGACCACATGATAGGACACAAAACAAGCCTCAACAAATTCAGGAAAATTTAAATCATATCAAGCGTCTTCTCAGACCAACAATGCCTTGAAACTAAAAATCAACCTCAGAGAAAAAAATCAAAGACACCCAAACTCATGGAGAATGAATAACATGCTATTAAATAATGAATGGGTTAACAATGACATCAAAGAATAAATCAAGAAATATCTAGAAACTAATGATAATTAACACACAACAGCCCAAAACCTATTGGAAACAGCAAAAGCAACCAAAGAGGGAAGTTCATAGCAATACAGGCATATATGAAAAGGATAGAGGAAGCTCAAATAAAAAATCTATCGCTAAAGCAACAAGAACTAGAACAACAACAACAAACAAAGCCTAGGACAAAAAGAAGGAAGAAGATCATCAAGATCAGAGCAGAATTAAATGACATAGAGACTAAACAAACAATCCAAAAAATCAATGTAACTAGAAGCTGGTTCTTCGAAAAAATAAACAAAATCCACAAGACTCTAGCCAGGCTCATCAAGAAAAAAAGAGAGGAGACCCAAATATACAAAATCAGAAATGAAACAGAGAAATCACGACTGATACCACAGAAATACAAACGATAGTAATTACTACAAACAACTGTATGGCAAGAAATTTGACAACTTAGAAGAAATGGACAAATTTCTAGAAATATAAAACCTTCCTAAACTGAATCAAAAAGAAGTAGAAAGTCTCAACAGACTAATAACAATAAAATGAAATTGAAAGTCTAATAAAAAATTTCCAGGCATACAAAAGCCCGGGACTGGATGGTGTCACAGGAGAACTTTACAAAACATTTAGGGAAGAACTAACTCCTACCCTCCTCAAACTATTCCAAAATATCCAAGAAGAGGGAAAATTCCCAAACACTTTCAATGAAGCCAGTATTACCCTAACCCACAAACCAGGTCAAGACACAAGAAAGAAAGAAAACTACAGGCCAATATCACTGATGAATATAGATGCTAAAATCCTCAATAAAATATTGGCAAACAGGATCCAGCAATACATCAAAAAGATCATACACCACAATGAAGTTGGATTCATCCCAGGGATGCAATGATGATTTAATATTGACAAATCAATAAATATAATACATCACCTAAACAAAATGAAAGACAAAAATCACATGATCATATCAATAGATACAGAAAAAGCATTTGATAAAATATAACACCCATTTATGATGAAAACACTCAGCAAAATGGGAACAGCGGGAGCATATCTTAATATCATTAAGGCTATATCTGAGAAGCCTGAAGCCAACATCATACTCAAAGGTAAAATACTAAGAGCATTCCCCCTGAAATCAAGAACTAGACATGGCTCTCTACTCTCTCCACTCCTATTCAACATAGTGTTGGAAGTCCTAACCACAGCAATCAGACAAGAAAAAGAAATAGAAAGCATCAAAATGGGGAAAGAAGAAGTAAAACTATCATTATATGTAGATGATATGATACTATATATAGAAGATCCTATAAACTCCACTAAAAGACTACTCGACATAGTAAGTGAATTTCACAAAATAGTAGGGTACAAAATAAATATACAGAAATCTAAGGCATTTCTGTACACCAACAATAAAATATCAGAGACAGAGACAAAAAAGAAAATACCATTTACTATAGCAACAAGAAAAATAAAGTACCTAGGAGTAAACTTAACCAAAAGAGATAAAAGACCTGTACTCCTAAAATTATGTAGCATTGAAGAAAGAAATTAAGGAAGATACAAATAAATGGAAGCAAATACCATGTTCTTGGATGGGAAGAATCAACATCATCAAATTGGCCATACTACCCAAAACAATTTACAGATTCAATGCAATCCCTATTAAAATACCAATGACATATTTCACTGACCTAGAACAAATACTCCAAAAATTCATATGGAACAAAAGAAGACCCCAAATAGCAAAAGCGATCTTGAGACAGTAGAACAGAGCAGGAAGAATCACAATACCAGACATCACACAATACTACAAAGCCACTGTGATCAAAACAGTCTGGTACTGGCATAACAACACACATATATATCAGTGGAACAGAATAGAGAGTCCAGAAATAAACCCAGACCTCTATAGTTAACTAATCTTTGATAAAGGAGGAAGGAACATAAAATGGAGTGAGAAGAGTCTCTTTAACAAATGGTGCTGGGAGAACTGGATAGGGACCTGCAAAAAAAATGAAACTAGACCACCAACTTACACCACACATGAGAATAAACTCAAGATGGACCAAAGACTTAAATGTAAGCCATGACACCATAAAAGTCCTATAGGAAAACATAGGCAGGAAAATTTCAGGTATCTCATGTAACAATATATTCACGGATACATCTCCTAAGGCAAGAGAAATAAAGGAAAAAATAAACAAGTAGGACTACATCAGACTAAAGAGTTTTTTCTCAGCAAAAGAAAACATCAGCAACATGAAAAGGAAACCAACCATATGGGAAAACACATTTGCCAATGATATCGCAGACAGGGGACTGATCTCCAAAATATATAAAGGGCTTATACGACTCAACATCAAGAAAACAGACAACCCCATTAAAAAAATGGGCAAAGGACCTGAACAAACACTTCCCCAAAGAGGACATACAGAAGGTCCATAGACACATGAAAAAAATGCTCAACATCATTAGTCACAAGGGAGATTCAAATAAGAACCACAATAATATACCACTTTACACCAGTCAGAATGGCCATCATCAACAAATCAAGAAACAACAAGTGCTGGTGAGTATGTTGAGAAATGGGAACCCTACTGGACTGTTCGTGGGAATGCAGACTGGAACGGCCACTATGGAAAACAGTATGGATTTACCTCAAAAAACTAAACATGGAACTGCCTGTTGAACCAGCGATTCCACTGCTAGGATTATACCCGAAAAATCTTTAAACATGAATTCAAAAGAACTTATGCACCCCTATGTTCATAGCAGCACTGTTTACAATAGCTAAGTAATGGAAACAGCCTAAATGCCCATTGGTAGATGAGTTGATCAAAAAACTGGGGTACGTTTACACAATGGAATACTATGTAGCAGAAAGAAAGAAGGAACCCCTGCCATTTGCGACAACATGGATGGAACTAGAGAGAATTATGCTCAGTGAAATAAGCCAGGCAAGGAAAGAAAAATACCATATGATATCACCTAATACGGGAAACTAAAGAAAAACATAAACAGATGAACTTAATAGGACAAAGAGCAGAATAGCAGTCAATAGGAGGGAGGGGAGAGGTAGAGAAGGAGGATAAGTAAGGGAAAGGTTTAATCAAGGAACGTGTATAAATGAATCATGGACATGGACAACAGGGATGGTTATGATTATGGGAGAAAAGATGGGCTGGTTGGGGGAGATAAATGGGCGGAAATTAGGACAATGTAATTGAAAACAAAACTAAAGAAAAAAAAACCAAAATACTGCAAAACAGCTCAAATAAACGGCATAAAGGGTATCCCAAGAGCATCAAGTTCAGAAGATCAAAGAGTTTGCACCAATGAATCCCACAGAACTCCTACCAAATAAAGTAACAACACAGAAGCAGGAATTCAAAGCAGATCAATATAAGAAGAAGAAACAAACAAGAAGAGCCATATAATATGACGAGATTAAAAAAAAAAAAAACAACACGCTATTGAAGGAAAGGAGAAATTCTGAGATGTAGGGATAGATTAAATAGAATCAAGCAAATTATCATACATGGAATTCAAAACAATGATAATAAAGAAGCTCAATGAACTGAACAAACTCAGAGAAAACTACAATGAACTCCAAGCAAACTACAAATAGCTCCATGGAAACTAAAAAGACCTCAGGGAAGCTACAAGAAAGTTACTGAGAACTACACCAGTATTAAAAAAGACACAGAAACTATCAATAAGAGCCAGGAAGAAATGAAGAACACAATTTCTGTACTGAAGAACACAGTAGAATGAATCAAAACAGTCTAAATGAAGCAGAGGAGTAGTTCAGTGAGCTAGAGAACAAAGTAGAAAAAAATTCCCAGACAGTGCAACAAAATGAAAAAAGACTGAAGAGTGAAGGTGTTTTAACAGAAGTGTAGGACAACATGAAATGTAATAATAGCCATATCATAGGGATACCAGAAGGAGAAGAGGATGAGCAAAGGATAGAAAACCTGATAAAAAAGTAAAGAAAGCAAATATCCCACACATGATGAGAGAAAAAATCTCATAAATACAGGAAGCACAAAGGATCCCAGTGAAGGTAACCCCAAAGAGGCACAAATCCAACACACATCACAATTAAAATGGCAAAATTCAAAGACAAAGAGAATCTAAAAGCATCAAGAAAGAAACAGCAAATAACTTACAATGGAGCTCTAAAATGGCTATCTGTGGATTTCTCAACAGAAACACTACAGCCAGAAGGGAATGTCAAAACATATTTCAAGGAATAAAAAACAAGGGACTACAATGAAGACTATTTTACCCAGCAAGGCTCTCTTTCAAAATGGAAGGTGAAATAAGGAGTGGCCCAGACAACATCTCCACTAAACTAGCATTGAAAGAGGCATAAAGAGAATGCTTTAAGAAGAAGAAGAAAGAGATGAGAGAGAAGAACACAGGTACAAATGGGGAAAAACACAATGAATAAGCACCTATCAATAATAAAGTTAATTGTAAATGGACTAAATGCTCCAATATGTGTTCTCTACCAGAGACCCATCTCAGAACAAAACATCTACACAAATTGAAAGTTAAGGGATGAAAAAAAGTATTTCAAGAAAATGGATATTAAAAAAAAGCTGGGGTAACTATACTTATATCAGACAAAAAAAGATTTCACCACAAAGGCCATAAAAAGAGACAAAGAAGTATATTTCATAATACTTGGACAATCCATCAAGAAGATACAGCCGTGGTAAACATATATGTACCCAACATAGGAGCAGCCAAATATATAAGGAAAAACTTGGAAGACTACAAGAAGGATATCAACAACAACACATTCATAGTAGGGAACTGTAACACCCCATTGTCAACAATGGACATATCTTCAAAGCAAAGAAACACCAGAGATATTGAGGCAGTGAAGAACATTCTAGATCAAATGGCCTTAATTGACATATGTGAAAACTTTCACTGAAAAGAAGCAAAGTCAAGATTCTTTTCAAGTGTACTTGGAACATTTTCAAAGATAGATCACATGGCAGGAAACAAAACAAGCCTCAACAAATTCAAGAAAATTGAAATTATATCAAGCATCTTCTCAGATCACAATGGCTTGAAACTGGGAACAAACCTCAAGGGGAAAACTCAAAAACATTCAAATTAATGGAGAATGAATAACATGCTATTAAAAAAGAAATAGGTTAATAGTGACATCAAGAAAGAATTTTAAAAGTTTCTGGAAAAAATTAAAATGAATACACAACAGTGTAAAACCTATTGGAGATGGTAAAGGAAGTCCTGATAGAGTAGTTCATAGCAATACTGGCCTACCTAAAAGGTATAGAAGAATCTCAAATAAAAAATTTAACCCTACAACTACAAGAACTAGAGAAACAACAACAAACAAATCACAGAACGAGTACAAGAAAAAAAAATCATCAAGATCATAGCAGAATTAAATTACATAGAGACTAAACAAACAATCCAACAGATCAATTAAATCAGGAACTGGTTCTTTGAGAATATAGAAAAAAATCAACAAGCCTTCAGCGAGACCCATCAAGAAAAAAAGAGAGAAGACCCAAATAAACAAAATCAGAAATGAAAGAGGAGAAATCACAATCGATATCACAGAATAAAAAAGGATTGTAAAGACTTCTGGTCAAGATGGAGGCTTAGACTGAAACGCTTGGTATCCCTCTTCAACTAGAAAGGAATAAAACTACCTCAAAACAAAAGATAATTAGAAATTCCCGAAAATAAAACTACATGGAAGCCCACCGTATGAAGTTATAAACCAGCGGTGCTAGTCAGACAAGTAGGAGGAGCAAAATTGGGCGATGCTGTTTACGGTATCAATGGAGACAGCAGCAGGAGGAGCAATCCTGGCTTTAGTTGAGACCAGGCAGCTCACGACCCCAATGCTGGGAAAGGCAGCACCCCCCATTGCCTCAAATGGTGAGGCCCAGAAGGCGGGAGGACAGATCCCGGTCTCTCAGTGAAGAATAAAGGCCAGACTAAATCTTGGACCCCCAGCCCCACTCAAAGCGCCACAGCGCAGTGAAAAAGGTTGCAGATCGCCGCCTGTCACCGGGTAGTGACGAGTACACCCGGCTCCACCCCCTGCATCCTACCCAGACAGCAAAGCAAAACACAAATCTGTCAAAATGAGGCAGACAACTACAGAAATCCCGGTGACAGCTCACCAAGCAGCAGATGAAGAATGTGACAGACGAAAAAATAAGAACCCTTTCAGAGGCTCAATTCAGAGATATAGTTATTAGGTGGCTTACAGAATTAACAAAAGATTTGGAACAAGACCAGGAAGCATTGAAAGCCACTCATACTGAAACGAATGAAAACACATATGAGACAAGTAGTGAGGAAATAAAATCTAGAGATCAAATCAACAAACAGGAACAAAGGGAGAGAACAAACAGTCAACCAGTGCAGATAGAGGAAACAGAAAGTAAAGAAAGTGAGGAGAGGATCAGAAACCTCTGGGACAGCTATAAGAGATAGAACATAGGGATTATAGCATTACCAGAGGGCAAAGAAGAAGAACTAGAAATTGAAAAATTAAGTGAAAAAATAATGAAGCAGAACTTCCCGAATGTGGGGAAGGAAATAGACTTACAAGTCCAGGAAGCACAGAGAGTTCCAGAACTGGACCCAGGGAGAACCACTCCAACACACATTATAATCAAATTGTCAAAAATAAAAAATAAAGAGAGAATCTTAGAAGCAGCAAGAGAGAAGAGAAGAATCATGTACAAAGGGGTCCCAATTAGACTATCAGCTGACTTCTCAAGGGAGACCCTGCAGGCAAAAAGGGACTGGCAAGAAATATTCAAAGCAATGAAAATCAAAAACCTACAGCCACGAATACTCTATCCAGCGAAGCTGCTCATTGAGAATAGAAGGGAAGAGAAAGTGCTTCCAGGACAAAGTAAAACTGAAGGAGTTCATTAGATACAAAACACTATAATATGAGATGTTAAACGGACTGGTTTAGAAAAAGGAGGATTCAAACTATGAACATTAAAATAAAAACTGCAACACAAGAATCAACAACAGAAGCTAGGGAATCGAAACAAAGGCAAACTACATAGACAATGAGAGTGGAAAAAGAACTATAGGTATGGGGAACATACTGAAAGTAGGTCAGTCGGGTGGGGAAGGGAGGAGATAGTACAGGAATTAAGAAGCATAGTAGGAGGGAATGGAATAGACAGGAAGAAATTGAGAAGAACTACATGCACAACCAATGGACATGGACTAAAAGGTGGGAAAACTGGAGGGAAGGGGGCCACCAGGTGGATGGGAGCAAAGGGAAGGGAAATTGGGACAACTGTAACAGTATATTCAATAAAACATATTTTTTAAAAAAGGATTGTAAGAAGTTATTATGAACAACTATATGGGGACTTTCGGCCCAGATGGAGGCTTAGACAGACACACTCAGTCTCCCTCTACAACTATAGAGGAATACAACTACTTCAAACCAAAAGATAACTAGAAATTCCAGAAAACAAAACTACACAGAAGCCCAACGTACAAAGTTATAAACCAGCGACACTCTTTGGGCAGGTAAGAAGAGCAAAAGGTGGCGGTGCTGTTTGCAGTAGCACCAGGGACAGCGGCAGGGAGAGCAATCTCAGCTGCAGTTTAACCCCCGCAGCTTACGACCCCAACGCTGGGAAAAGCAGCCACCACATCACCTCGAACGGTGAGGCCCAGAGGACAGGAGGACAGATCCTGGTCTCCTAGAGGAATAACTTCAGGAATCCATCTTGGACCCCTGTCCCTACACAAAGTGCCACAGCGCTGCGAAATAGGTTGCGGATCGCCACTGGTCACTGGGCAGTGATGACAAAGCTCCACAGCATGGCAAGTCAGTTTGCTGGACCACCGCCGGTCGCTGGGTTGTGATGAGTACACAGGCACTGCCCCCTATAGCTGGCCCAAGAAAATAAAATGCATCTGTCAAAATGAGGCAGACAACTATAGAAATCAGCAGTGGTGCAGCAAACCAGGCAACAGATGAAGAACCTGACAGATGAACAAATAAGAAACCTGTCAGAGGCTCATTTCTGGGCCATTGTTATCAGGTGGCTTACAGCAATAACAAAAGATCTGGAAAAAGATGAGAAAGAATTGAAAAACACTCATACTGAAAGGAACAAAACCACATACGAGACAGATGGTGAGGAAATAAAACCCAGAGTTCAAATCAACAAACCAGAACATAGAGAAGGAACAAACAGTCAACCAATGCAGAGAGAGGAAATGGGAAGCAAGGAAAATGATGAGAAGATCAGAAACCTCTGGGACAGCTTTAAGAGATAGAACATACGGATTATAGGATTGCCAGAGGGCGAAGGGGAAGAACTAGAAATTGAAAAATTAAGTGAAAATATAATAAAGCAGAAATTCCCAAACTTGGGGAAGGAAATAGACTTACAGGTCAAGGAAGCACAGAGAGTTCCAGGAAAACTGGACCCAGGGAGAACCACTCCAAGACACATTATAATCAAATTGTCAAAAATTAAAAATAAAGAGAGAATCTTAAAAGCAGCAAGAGAGAAGAGAAGAATCATGTACAAAGGGGTCCCAATTAGACTATCAGCTGACTTCTCAAGGGAGACCCTGCAGGCAAGAAGGGACTGGCAAGAAATATTCAAAGTAATGAAAATCCAAAACCTACAACCACGAATACTTTATCCAGAGAAGCTGTCATTCAGAATAGAAGGGCATAGAAAGTGCTTCCAGGATAAAATAAAACTGAAGGAGTTCATTAGATCTAAACCACTGTTATATGAGATGTTAAAGGGACTGTTTTAGAAAAAGGAGGATCAAAACTATGAACACTAAAATGAAAACTGCATCACAACAAACAACAGAAGCTAGGGAATGGAAACAAAGGCAAACTAAATAGACAATGACAGTGGAAAAAGAACTATAGGTATGGGGAGCATATTGGGGGGAGGTCAGCAGGGAAGGGGAAGGTGGAGAGGGAGGGGGATGGTATAGGAATTAAGAAACATAGTAGGAGGGAATGGAATAGACAGAGAGAGGTTGAGAAGAACTATATGCACAACCAATGGACATGGACTAAAAGGGGGGGGGGACAAGGGGATGGAGGAGGGCCACTGGGTGTAGGGGAGCAGAGGGAAGGGAAATTGGAACAAATGTAACACTGTAATCAATAAAATAAATTTAAAAAAAAACCAACCATATGACAGGAAATTTGACAACCTGAATGAAATTGACACATTTCTTAAAACATATAAACTTTCAAAACTCAATGAAGAAGAAACAGAAAGCCTGAATAAACTGATAACACAAGTGAAATTGAAGCAGTAATCAAAAACCTCCCAGCAAATAAAATCCCCAGACTGAATGGCTTCACCGGCAAATTTTACAAAACATTTAAGGAAGAACTAACTCCTACACTTCTAAAACTATTCCAAAATATCTAAGAAGAGAAGACTCTCAACCTCTTTCTATGAGGCCAGTATTATTCTAATTCCAAAACTAGATCAATAACCAACAAAGAAAGAAACTACAGGCCAATATCACTGATGAACACAGATGCTAAGATCCTCAACAAAATATTGGTAAACTGGATCCAGCAACACTTTAAAAATATCATACACCACGATAAAGTGGGATTCAACTCAGGGGTGTAAGGATTGTTTAATATTTGTAAATCAATAATGGTAATAAACCACATAAATAAAATGAAAAACAAAAATCACATGGTCATATTAATAGATGCTGAAAAGACATCTGAGAAAGTACTTCACCTATTCATGATGAAATAACTCAGCAAAATAGGAATAGAGTGAGAATACTTCAACATAATAAAGGCCATATATGAAAAACATGAATCCAACATCATACTCAATAGGAAAAAACTGAAGACATCCCATCTAAGATCAGGAACAAGACAAGGATGTCCAGTCTCTCTATTTCTTTTTAACATAGTTTTGGAAGTTCTAGCCACAGCGATGAGACAGGAAAAGGCAATAAAATGCATCCCAAATGAAAAAGAGTAAGTGAAGTGTCATTATTTGCAGAGGACATGATAATGTACATAGAAAACCCTATAGAGGGGCAAGATGGTGGAGGAGTGAGGGGAGGCTGCACTTTCTGGCTCCCGAGACCTGTCTATAGTTTGGACTAATTGCAGACAGAACATCTCAGTGAGCAGCTGGACACTGGCAGGAGTCGAGACTTGGCAATGTTGGGTTAGAGAAAACCATCTGGGAACAACCTGTTCAGTGAGGATAGTGGAGGAAAAAGGGATGAGATGGGATTTTGGACTGAGTTGGCTTCCCAAGATGCGGTTAGAAGTACACAAACACTTTTTAGGGACCACAGGCTTCCCCAGAGAGGAATTGGGAAGAGAGCGGATCTCTGCCTGCTGGCAGAGCCAGCAGTGGGCCAGGTGGCATCTGGTGCTGAAAGACAAGAAACAGCGTACTGCTGTGCATGTGAGAATGTGATTTTCTTTATATTTCTCTCTTGTGTACTGTGGATAAGGGAGGAAAGGTTGGGGGTGATAGGACATTCTTGATGAGCACAGGCGCAAAAGTGTGCTCACCCACTCCCCAACCCTCCCCTTGTGTCATGAGAGCACGCACAGGGAAGTGCCCTGATACACTGGCTCAGGTGTGCGACCAGGTCACTATCCACGCGTCCGGGTATTCCTCGGAGACACCCCAACAGACATTATATCAGTTCCCCAATGGGTGCAGGGAAGGCCTGCTAGGCACGCAGAAGACCATATGCAGACACCCCTGGCCAGCCTCAATAGGCGCCAGGCTTGCGCACAACCCACTTGCGCAAGCTCTACTCATGCCCGCGCAGGAGGGTACTGGAACTGCGAGCGGCTGCGGCACGGGAGTACCAGGCAGTGGTGACTCACAGACACCCACTTCAAATATGCACAAGTGACCGGGGCCCCGCCCCAATGGGCGAGAGACCGACTCTCTGGCACGGCTTGGCAGGTCTGAGGCTAGCGTGCAGGCCACCTTGTGTGCGCAAGTGCGTGCACGCACAAGCAGCGCAGCTGGCTACAACAGGCGCCAAACACATGCACTGGCCAACGCAGGCGCATGTGAGTAACCCAGGCGCACGATCAACACCGCATGCAGGTGCACACTGCTGCTGCCAGGATCAGGAATCTCTGGTCCACCTCATTAGACCAGCTGTGGATCCAGGAAAAAGAAGACACCACACAAAGGCTGAACTGAATAAAAACTTTCCTTTTGTATTTTTTTGTTTTGTTTTTTAAAATCTTTTATTTTTTAAATTTCTTATTTTTTATTTTAATTTTAATTTTTTCATTTATTTAAAAAAATTTAAAACTATCTCCTTAATTTGTTTCATACCATCTCTCCTTCTCATCCTTCCTCTTTAATATTTTTTATTTTTTATCTCCTTTGTTTAGCTTCCCTTTCATACTTAATAAACAGAATATAACTACTATATAAATCTAATACTATACAATTCCACTTTCTTACTATATTCTGCATTATTCTCTCTTTTTCTTTTATTATCATTAACACACAATGTAAATATTACCTACTCTCTTGCATAGTCTCAACATTTCTTGCTACTATTATTAATCTATCATCCCCTTTCTCAAAAATCATATTTTTATTCACAAAAAACAACTCATCTATTCTTCCTATAGTATAAAATCCCTAATCTTTCTACATTTATATTAATACTGCCTCACTTGCTGACAATAGTGGGATAGAGGGTGGGGGATATTTTTGAGGGTATGGGTTTCCTGCCTGGGTGGTGTGTTTATGTTTTTAACAGCATCTCCACAAAAGAACTCAAGACAAAGTACACAGAGTGACTGTCAATCAACTAGCCAAAGGGAAGGTCCCACTAAGGAGCAACTGAAATATAACCAGACAGCATAAACAAATGACATAAAGGGTACTCCAAGAACATCAGGCTCAGGAGATTAAAGAGACTGCACCACTGAAACTCCCAGATCTCCTATAAAGGATCTCATACCACAAAGGTGGGAATTCAAAGCAGACAAACCCAAAAAACAAAAACAAACAAGAAGGATCCAACGTGGTAAGACACAGAAACAACCTCTCAATGAAAAGAAAAGAGAAATCCCCAGAAAGAGATGTAAATGGAATAAACATAGCCCAAATGTCAGACATGGAATTCAAAACAATGGTGGGGAAGAAGTTCAATATAGTTGACAACCTCAAAAATAACTACGACAACCTCCAAGAAAGTTACCAACAGCCCCAAGAAAATTACAGGGACCTTATGGAGAACTACACCAGCATAAAAAAGGACATAGAAACTATGAACAAGAACCAGGAAGAAATGAAGAATGCAATCTATGAACTGAAAACCACGGTAGAATTAATCAAAAGCCGGCTAAACGAAGCAGAGGATTGGATCAGTGAGTTAGAGGACAATGTAGAAAAAAATTCCCAGACAATACAACAAAATTAAAAAAGACTGAAAAAATATGAACAAGATGTAAGGGAATTACAGGATAGCATGAGACAAAATAATATACAGATCCTTGGAATAAAAGAGGGAGAAGGAGAGGAATGAGGAATAGAGAACCTGATAGGAGAGGTAATGACATAAAATTTTTACAACCTGATGAGAGAAAAGGTCATGCAAGATCAAGAAGCAGAGAGAGTCCCAATGAAGAGAAATCCCAAAAGGCCCACTCCAAGGCACATCGTAATTAAAATGGAAACATTCAAAGACAAATTGAGAATCCTAAAAGAAGCAAGAGGAAAACAGCAAATAACATACAAGAAAGCTCTGATAAGGCAATCAACCGATGTCCCAACAGAAAAACTAAAAGCCAGAAGGGAATGGTCAAAAATACTTCAAGAAATGAATAACAAAGGCCTACAACCAAGTATATTCTACTCAGCAATGCTCCCATTAAAAATGGAAGGTGAAATAAGGAGTTTCCTAGACAAAGGGAGATTAAAAGAATACATCTTCGCCAAACCAGCATGGCAAGAGATGATAAATAAAATGTTTTAAGAAAAAGAAGAAAAAAAGAGGAAAAAAACACATGTACAAAGAAAAATAAATAAATACCTATCAATAATAACCTTAAATGTAAATGGATTAAATGCTCCAGTTATAAGACATAAGGTAACGGAATGGATAAGAAAACAGGACCCACATATTTGCTGTCCACAGGAAACACACATCAAAACAAAATATTTAAAAGATTGAAAATAAAGAAATATAAAAAAGTATTCCAAGCACACGGACATTAAAATAAAGACGGGGAAAAAAAATAAAGATGGGGTACCAGTACTCATATTAGACAAAACAGATTTCAAAGCAAGTATAATAAAACAGATAAAGAAAAACTTTTCATTATACTTAAGCTAACAATCCATCAAGAATATATAACACTGATAAACACATATGGACCCAAATACATAAAGAAAATACTAGAAGACCACAAGAAGGATATTAACAGCAAAAAACTCATATTAGGGGACTTTAACACTCCATTATAAACAATAGATAGATCTTCGAAGCAAAGAAACACCAAGGATAAACAAGCATTGAACAACACACTAAACCACATATACTTAACTGACATATATAGAACCTTTCATCCCAAAGAAGCAAAATATACATTCTTTTCAAATGCACATGGGATATTTTAAAAGAGAGACCACATGATAGGACACAAAACAAGCCTCAACAAATTCAAGAAAATTGAAATCATATCAAGCACCTTTTCAGACAACAATGCCTTGAAACTAAAAATCAACCTCAGAGAAAAAAATATATAAAGACATTCAAACTCATGGAAAATAAATAACATGCTATTAAATAATGAGTGGGTTAACAATGACATCAAAAAAGAAATCAAGAAATTTTTTGAAAATAATGATAATGAACACACAGCAGCCCAAAACCTATGGGACACAGCAAAAGCAGTCCTAAGAGGGAAGTTCACAGCTATACAGGCATATGTGAAAAGGATAGAAGAATCTCAAATTAAAAAATCTAAGACTACAGCTACAAGAACAGAAACAAAAACAACAAACAAAGCCTAGGGCAAGAAAAAGAAAGGAAATCATCAAGATCAGAGCAGAATAAATGACACGGAGACGAAACAAACAATCCAAAAGATCAACAAAACAAGAAGCTGGTTCTTTGAAAAAATATACAAAATCAACAAGCCTGTAGTCAGGCTCATCAAGAAAAAAAAGAGAGGAGACCCAAATAAACAAATCAGAAATGAAAGAGGAGAAATCACGACTGATACCTCAGATATACAAACGATAGTAAGAAATTACTACAAACAACTGCATGGCAAGAAATTTGACAACCTAGAAGAAATGGACAATTTTCTAGAAACATATAACCTTGCAAAACTGAATCAGGAAGAAGTACAAAGTCTCAACAGGCTAATAACATAGAAGAATACTGAAACAGTAAACAAAAATCTCCCTGCACACAAAAGCCCTGGACCAGATGACTTCACCGGCGAATCTTACAAAACATTTAGTGAAGAACTTTACTCCTACCCTCCTCAACTATTCCAAAAAACCCAAGAAGAGGGAAAAATCACAAGCTCTTTCTATGAAGCCAGTATTACCCTAATCCCAAAACCAGATCAAGACACAACAAAGAAAGAAAACTACAGGACAATATCACTGATGAACATAGATGCTAAAATCCTCAACAAAATATTGGCAAACAGGATCCAGCAATACATCGAAAAGATCATGCACCACGATCAAGTGGGATTCATCCCAGGAACGCAAGGATGGTTTAATATTTGCAAATCATTAAATATAATATATCACCTAAACAAAATAAAAGAAAAATATCACATGATCATATCAATAGATGTAGAAAAATCATTTGATAAAGTACAACACCCATTTATGATGAAAACGCTCAACATAATGGACATAGAGGGAGCATACATAAACATAATTAAGGCTATATATGAGAAGCCTGAAGCCAACATCATACTCAATGGACAAAAACTGAAAGCATTCCACCTGAAGTCAGGAACAAGACAAAGCTGTCCACTCTCTCCACTCCTATTCAACACAGTGTTGGAAGTCCTAGCCACAGCAATCAGACAAGAAAAAGAAATAGAAGGCATCAAAATGGAGAAAGAAGAAGTAAAACTTTAATTATACGCAGATGACATGATAGTTTACCTAGAAAACCCTATAAACTACACTAAAAGACTACTCGATATAATAAGTGAATTTGGCAAAATAGCAGAGGACAAAATAAATATACAGAAATCTAAGGAATTTCTGTACACCAACAATAAAATATCAGAGACAGAGACAACAAAGAAAATACCATTTACTGTAGCAACAAGAAAAACAAAGAACTTAGGAATAAATTTAACAAAGAGATAAAAGACTTGTACTCAAAAATTACGTGACATTGAAGAAAAACATTACGGAAGATACAAATAAATGGAAGCAAATGCCATGTTCTTGGATGGGAAGAATCAACATTATCAAAATGGCCATACTTCTCAAAATAATTTATAGATTCAATGCAATCCCTATTAAAATACCAATGACATATTTCACTGACCTAGAACAAATACTCCACAAATTCATATGGAACCATAAAAGACCCGGAGTATCAAAAGCACACTTGAGACAGAAGAACACAGCAGGAGGAATCAAAATACCAGACATCAAACAATACTACAAAGCCACTGTGATCAAAACAGTCTGGTACTGGCATAAACACAGACATATAGATCAATGAAACAGAATGGAGAGTCCAGAAATTAATCCAGGAATATACGGTCAATTAATATTTGATAAAGAAGGAAGAAACATAAAATGGAGTGAGAAGACCCTCTTCAACAAATGGTGCTGGGAGAACTGGACACAGATGTGCAAAAAACTGAAACTAGACCACCAACTTAAACCACACATGAGAATAAATTTAAGATGGATCAAAGACTTAAATGTAAACCATGACACCATAAAAGTCCTAGAGGAAAACATAGGAAGAAAATTTCAGATATCCAACGTAACAATATTTTCATGGATACATCTCCTAAGGCAAGAGAAACAAAAGAAAAAATGAAGAAATGAGAATACATCAAACTAAAAAGTTTGTGCTCAGCAAAAGAAAACATGAACAAGATGAAAAGGAAACCAAACATATGGGAAAACATATTTGCCAATGATATCTCAGACAGGGGACTGATCTCCAAAATATATAAAGAGCTTATATGACTCAACATTAAGAAAACAGACAACCCAATTAAAAAATGGTCAAAGGACCTGAACAAACACTTCTCTGAAGAGGATATACAGAAGGTCTCTTAGACACATGAAAAAATGCTCAACATCACTAGCCATCAGAGAGGTGCCAATAAAAACCACAATGAGATACCACTTTACACCAATCAGAATGGCCATCATCAAGAAATCAACAAACAACAAGTGCTGGCGAGTATGTGGAGAAAAGTGACCCCTAGTGTACTGTTGGTGAGAATGCGGATTGCTGCAGTCACTATGGAAGAGAATATAAAACTTCCTCAAAAAACTAAAAATGAAACTCCTTTTGATCCAGCCATTACATTGCTAGGATTATACCTGAAGAATCCTGAAACACCAACTCAAAAGTACCTATGCACCCCTATGTTCATAGAAGCACTATTTACAATAGCCAAGTGCTTGAAACAGCTTAAGTGTCCATCTGTAGATGAGTAAATTTAAAAAGAAGTGGTATGTTTACACAAGGGAATACTATGCAGGAGACAGAAATTAGGAACTCTTACCATTTTTTTTTTAGCATTTCAAATTTTACTTTTTATAAATTACAGTTAGATTAATGTTTACTAGACCATTGGAGTTCTAAAATTATTATTATGAGACCATAGGAGAGTTGCGATATTTTTATGACTTACATGTACACACATATATTTACCCGTAAGAGAGTTGCGATATTTTTATGACTTATATGTACACACATATATTTACAACGTTAAAATTATGGATCAAAGGCAATTATTTTGTTTATGTATTTATACTTCTATTTATTTATTTAAATATTTTATTTATTTTTTATTCTTGGAGGGAGAGAGAAAGGGAGAAAAACATCGATGTGTGAGAGAAATATCAGTCGGTTGCCTCTTACACTCACCCTTACTGGGACCCAACCTACAGAAATAGGACCAGCAACCTTTCCATTTATTGGAGATGACGAACTAATTAAGCCACATCGGTCAGGGCAAAGTTAATTCATTTTATATATATATTTATTTATTTATTTTTAAAATATATTTTATTGATTATATTGTTACAATAGTTCCAATTTTTTCCCCTTTGCTCCCCTCCGCCCAGCACCCCCCTTCCCCAACAATCCCCTCTCCAAGTCCATGCCCATGGGTCGTACATACAAGCTCTCCTGCCTCACCCTTTCATATATTCTTCTTCTTCTTTTTTAAAAATAATTAATTAATTAGTTAAATATTTTAACAATAAAAAATAAAAATCCCTCCCTCTCAGACTTAAGACCCTTTACAATCTTATAAAGGACAATGGACGAAGGTCTCGAGCTCCTCTAGCTGCTTCAAGCTGGACATGGTCTTTGTCCTACCTACTCGTGGGTCAAGAAATCCCTAATAAGAGTAGGGGTGTGGAGGGGAGGGTGGCCTTCCCACAAGGGGAAGAATCGTGCAGAGTCCAGGTTGGTTAGCTGTCTCTGGACAACGGCACGCTTGGTTTAAGAGGCTGGCATCCTTGTTGTATTCTGGGGGCAACAGGGTTAAAGGACATCATTCAATCTGTACCCACTAGATGACAAAAGACAGGTATTAATTTTTCAATGTCCCACATTAGGGAAAATAAGGGCTTCTTGGAGGAAGGTATGCCAGGTACATCTCACCTGTCCAAAACCGTTTTGCCCATTATACTTAGTTTGGACTGAGGGAAATATTTTAGGTTTCCCCCCTCTCAGGCCTCTGGGCTCTTCCAGTCCAAGCCATTATGATAGAAAAGAGAAACCAGTTTTAAAGTGAAGCCCACAGACCACCCCGTTCTTCACCAACCCAGCCACTTAGTTCAGCCAAATCATTGAGTCTCAGGAGGCAACGCTGCAGACAGGATTAAGTGAGGCCTATACGTACAGACAATCACTCAGGTAATGAGATCGTAGGCTTATGCCCTCTGGTTCAATTTTGCTCATTTGTTTGTGTTGTTCATTAGTTTCCTGTAACAGGTGATAGCATAAGGTAATTTTCTTTTGTTGCCTGGCTTATTTCGCTAAGCATAATTCTCTCTAATTCCAATCATGTTGTTGCAAATGGTAGAAGTTCCTTCTTTCATTCAGTACTTATTCATTGTCATTTTCCCCCTTTGTACACGTGTTCGTCTCTGTCTCTCTCTGTTTCTTCATCTTCTTAAAGCAGACCCTTTAGCATCTCTTGCAATACTGGTTTGGTGGAGATGTATTCTTTTAGCCTTCTTTTGTCTTGGAAACTCCTTATTTCACCTTCCATTTTAAATGAGAGCCTTGCTGGGTAGAGTATTCTTGGTTGTAGGCCTTTGTTTTTCATTTCTTGGAATATTTTTTGCCATTCCCTTCTGGCTTGTAGTGTTTCTGCTGAGAAATCTGATGATAGCCTTATTGGAGCTCCCTCGTATGTTATTAGTTGTTTCTCTCTTGCTGCTTTTAGGATTCTCTGCCTTTAAATGTTGGCATTTTAATTATGATGTGTCTTGAAGTGGGCCTGTTGGTATTCATCTTCATTGGGACCCTCTGTGCTTCCTGGACTTGCATGATTCTTTCTCTCCTCATGTTAGGGAAGTTTTCTGTCATTAGTTTTTCAAAGAGGTTTTCTATCCCTTGCTCTTCTTCTTCTCCTTCTGGAATTCCTATCATACGGATATTATTACGTTTCATGTTGTCCTGCAGCTGTCTTAGAGCCTCTTCAGTCTTGTTCAGTCTTTTTTCATTTTGTTGCACTGTCTGTGTGTTTCTGTCTACATTGTCCTCCAGCTTGCTGATCCGATCTTCTGCTTCCTCTAGCCTGTTTTTAATTCCTTCTACTGTATTCTTCAATACAGAGATTGTATTCTTCATTTCCTCCTGGCTCTTATTGATAGCTTCCATGTCCTTTTTTGATGCTGGTATAATTCTCAGTAAGTTCCTTATAGTTCTTCTGGAGTTCACTGTAGTTTTTCTGGAGTTCTTTGTAGTTTCCGCTGAGCTCATCGAGCTTCTCCATAATCCATGCTTTCAATTCCATATCTGATAGTTGACTCCCCTCTATTTCATTTAGCACTCTTTCTGGGGACTCTACCTTTCCTTTCGATGGGGGGTTGTTTCTCTGTCTCCCCATTTTTGTGACTCCTATTGTTTGTTGTTGCTTCTTAGAATGATCTGCACTTCCTGGATCTGCCCCTGGTGGTGTCAGATCCTGTACCAGTCTCGGAACTCCTACCATTTTTGACAACATGGATGGAACTTGGCAGTATTATCCTTAATTATTAAGCCAGGAAGTGAAAGATAAATACCGTATGATACAACTTAATACAGGAAACTAATGAATAACTCAAACAAATAGGCAAAATAGAACCAGAGGCATATAAACAAGGAACAGACTGGCAGTGACTGGGGGGAATTGGGAGGAGGAAGAGAGGTGAAAGAAAAGGAAGAGTGTACTCAAGGAACTGGTGTAAATGACCCATAGACATGGACAACGGGGTGGGGATTGACTGTGGGATAATGGGTGGCAGTGTGTGGGGGAGCAATGGGGCAAAAAATGAGACTTTTAAAAGAAAAACAAACAAATTTTATAAAAGAAAATGTTAGGTAAATTGAATGCAATTGTAATATCCAACTGCACTTAACTTTGAGTATTATGAATAAAAACATTTTGTGAAAAAAAGAAAAAGAAAGAGGATACCCCAGGTTATCCCTCTTCTCTGTCCTACACACTTATGAAAATATACCCGATCTAGTTTTTTTTCCTTTAATTGATTAAGTTTTCAATTATAGTTTACAGTAAAAATTATTCTATATTAGTTTCAGATGTCCAGCATAGTGACTATAAAATCGTGTACTTTACCCAGTGGTTCAAGTACCCATCTACTCCCATACAATATTATTGACTACATCACTTATGCTACACTTTACAACCCTGTGGCTGTTCTGTAACTACCAGCTGGTATCTGAATTTCTTATGGCTCAATCTGGTACTTGATTTAAATCTAAACCATTATTGCGGTTTTGTTTGACTCAAGTTCTTGTGATGGTACATAAAAACACAATAACAATGTAAACTCATTCATTTTCTGTCCTCAAATATACAAAGCTATATGAAATGGAGCTCAGTGCCCATTTACAGTAGCATTTTTTTCATTGTTACTCTTAATAAAACATAACTTTTGACATGTAATTTAGGGATAAAGTACATTAAATAATATGAAGCTTGGAAGCAGTCATTATGATTAATGTTAATTAGCCAGTGCCTTTATTAAACAAAAAGCAAAAAAATTAGCAAAAACCAATATGGTTATTTTCTTTTATTCAATGCTTTTATTTTTAATTATTTATTTATTTTTTGTTTTTCTATTACAGTTGTCCCATTTGTCCCCCATTGCTCTCCCCCACCCAGCCCAACTCTACTCCCACAATCATATCCCTCCCCGTTGTCCACGTCCATGACTCATTTATACACGTTCCTTGACTAAACCCTTCCCTTACTTATCCCCTTTCTCTCCCTTACCCCTCCCCCGTATTGACTGCTATTCTGGTCTTTGTCCTATTTAGTTAATTTGTTTATGTTGTTCTTTAGTTTTCTGTATTAGGTGATATCATATGGCATTTTGCTTTCTTTGCCTGGCTTATTTCACTAAGCATAATTCTCTCTAGTTCCATCCATGTTGTCGCAAATGGCAGGAGTTCCTTCTTTCTTTCTGCTACATAGTATTCCATTGTGTAAACGTACCCCAGGATTTTGATCGACAAATCTACAGATGGGTACTTAAGCTGTTTCTAGCACTTAGCTATTGTAAACCGTGCTGCTATGAACATAGGGGTGCATAAGTTCTTTTGAATTAGTGTTTTAGGATTTTTCGGGTATAATCCTAGCAGTGGAAGCTCTGGTTCAAAAGGCAGTTCCATTTTTAGTTTTTTGAAGTAATTCCATACTGTTTTCCATAGTGGTTGCACCAGTCTTCATTCCCACCAACAGTCCAGTAGGGTTCCCATTTCTCCACATCCTCGCCAGCTCTTGTTGTTTGTTGATTTGTTGATGATGGCCATTCTGACTGGTGTAAAATGGTATCTCATTGTGGTTTTTATTTGCATCTCCCTGATGGCTAATGATGTTGAGCATTTTTTCATGTGTCTATGGACCTTCTCTATGTCCTTTTAGGAGAAGTGTTTGTTTAGGCCCTTCGGCCATTTTTTCATTGCGTTGTTTGTTTTCTTGGTGTTAAGTCGTAAAAGCTCTCAATATATTTTGGAGATCAGTCCCTTGTCTGTGATGACATTGGCAAATATGTTTTCCCATGTGGTTGGTTTCCTTTTCATCTTGTTGATGATTTCTTTTGCTGAGCAGAAACTCTTCAGTTTGATATAGTCCCACTTGTTTATTTTTTTCCTTTATTTCTTTTGCTTTAGGAGATGTATCTGTGAAGATATTGTTACGTGGGATAGCTGAAATTTTCTTCCTACGTTTTCCTCTAGGACTTTTATGGTGTCATGGTTTACATTTAAGTCTTTGATCCATCTTGAGTTTATTCTGGTGTGTGGTTTAAGTTGGTGGTCTAGTTTCATTTTTTTGCACGTCCCTGTCCAGTTCTCCCAGCACCATTTGTTAAAGAGGTTCTCTCACTCCATTTTATGTTCCTTCCTTTTTTATCAAATATTAGTTGACCATGTATGCCTGGGTTTATTTCTGGACTCTCTATTCTGTTCCACTGATCTACATGTCTGTTCTTATGCCAATACCAGGCTGTTTTGATCACAGTGTCTTTGTAGTATTTTTTATGTCTGCTGTTGTGATTCCTCCTGCTGTGTTCTGTCTCAAGATTGCTTTTGATACTCGGGGTCTTTTTTGGTTCCATATGAATTTGTGGAGTATTTGTTCTAGGTCTGTGAAATATGTCATTGGTATTTAAATAGGGAGTGCATTGAATCTGTAAATTGCTTTGGGTAGTATGGCCATTTTGATGATGCTGATTCTCCCCATCCAAGAACATGGTATTGGCTTCCAATTCTTTGTATCTTCCTTAATGTGTTTCTTCAATGTTACATAATTTTCAGAGTACAGGTCTTTTATCTCTTTGGTTAAGTTTACTTCCAGGTTCTTTATTTTTCTTGTTGCTATAGTAAATGGTATTTTCTTTTTTGCCTCTGTCTCTGATATTTTATTGTTGGCGTATAGAAATACCTTAGATTTCTGTATATTTATTTTGTACCCTGCTATTTTGCCAAATTCACTTATTATATCGAGTATTATATTGAGTAGCCATGTTAATATTCTCTGTATCATTCCAATTTTAGTATATGTGCTGCCAAAGCGAGGGCTCTCTCTCTGTATTTCTTGATGAGCCTGGTTAAACACTTGTTTGTTTTGTTTATCTTTTTGAAGAACTAGCTCCTAGTTTTATTGATCTTGTTAATTATTTTTTTTAGTCTCCATGTCATTTTTTTCTGCTCTGATCTTCATGATTTCCTTTCTTCTACTGGCTCTGGGCTTTGTTTGTTGTTGTTCCTCTACTTTTTGTAGTTGTAGAGTTAGATTTTTCATTTAGGATTTTTTTATCCTTTTAGGTAGGCCTAAATACATTGCTGTGAACCTCCCTCTCAGGACTGTCTTTGTTGTCTCCCATCGGTTTTGGGCTATGGTGTGTTCATTTTCATTTATATCCAGAAACATTTTGTTTTCTCCCTTGATGTCATTGTTAATCCATTCATTATTTCATAGCATGTTAATCATTCTCCATGAACATGAATGTTTTTGAGATTTTACTTTGAGGTTAGTTTCTAGATTCAAGCCACTGTGATCTGATAAAATCTTGAAATAATTTCAATTTTCTTGAATTTATGGATGCTTGTTTTGTATCCTACCATATAGTCTATCTTTGAAAATGTTCCATGTGCACTTGAAAAGAATGTATATCTTGCTTCTTTGGGGTGAAATGTTCTCTATCAAGTCCATTTGATCTAGAGTGTTGTTGGTTGCCTTAGTATCCTTGGTGTTTCTTTGCTTAGAAGATTTTTCCATTGTTGACAATGAGGTGTTCAAACCCCCTACAATGAGTGAGTTGCTGTTGTCTGTATCCTTTTTGAAGTTTTCCAATATTTTACTTACATATTTGAGTGCTCCTTAGTTGGGTGCATATATGTTTATAATAGTTATGTAATCTTGAGGTATTGTTCCCTTAAGTATTATGAAATGTCCTTTTTTGTCTTTTTTTATGGCCTTTGCTTTGAAATCTATTTTGTCTCATGTAAGTATTGCTACCCCAGCTTTTTTTTTCATGTCCATTTTCTTTAAATACCATTTTTTCATCCCTTCATGTTCAGTTGGCATAGATCTTTTGTTCTGAGGTGGGTCTCTTCTAGATTTCATATATGTGGGTCGTGTGTTCTGATCCATTCAAGTAACATATATGTTTTTATTGGAGCATTCAATTCATTTGTATTTAAAGCTATTATTGACAGGTATTTATGCACTAACCTTTGTACCTGTGTTTCTCTCTCTCTCTATTTTTCTTCATCTTCTTAAAGCAGTCTCTTTAGCATGCCTTGCAATGCTGGTTTGGTGGTTATGTATATTTTTAGTCTCCTTTCTTTGGGTAAGTCCCTATTTCATCTTCCATTTTTAAAGAGAGCCTTGTTGGGTAAAGTATTCTTGGTTGTAGGCTTTTGTTTTTAATTGTTTCAAATATTTTTTTTGCTATTTTTTCTGACTTGTGGTGTTTCTGTTGAGAAATTAGGTGAAAGTCTCATCGGAGCTCCTTTGTATGTTAGTTGTTTATTTTCTCTTGTTGCCTTTAAGATTCTTTCCTTGTCTTTGAACATTGCCATTTTAATTATGATGTTCCTTGGAGTGGGCCATCTTTGGTTCATCTTCATTGGGACCCTCTGTGCTTTCTGTACTTATGACACTTTTTCTCTTTTCACATTCAGGAAGTTTTCTATCATTATTTTTTCAATCAGGATTTTTATCCCTGTCTCTTCTTCTCTTTCCGGTATCCCTATGATATGGATATTGTTATGTTTCATATTTTCCTGCCGCTTTCTGAAAACCTCTTCATTTTTTTCAATCTTTTGTCATTTTGTTGCACTTGTCTAGGAATTTTCTTCTATTTGTCCTCTAGCTCACTGAACTAATCCTCTGCTTCATTTAGCCTGCTTTTGATTCCTTCTACTGTGTTCTTCAATGCAGAAATTGTAGTCTTCATTTTTTCCTGACTCCTATCGATAGTTTCTATGTTCTCTTTAGTACTGGTGTAGTTCTCATTAAGTTCATTGTAGCTTCCATGGTGTTCTTTGTAGTTTTCCAGGAGTTCTTTGTGGTTCCCTTGGTGTTCTCTAGTTCCCATGGAGTTTTTTGTAGTTTTCTCTGAGTTTTTTTTTTAGTTCCTTCAGCTTTTTTTGTACCATTATGTTGAATTCCATATGTGATAATTTGCTTGCGTCAATTTCTTCAATCCCTCCTTCTGTGATTTAATCCTTTCCTTTTGATTGGGTGTTGTTTCTTTATATTGCCTCCTTAGGTGGCTCTCTTTGCTTGATTCTGCTTGTTAGATTGTTTTGATTTTTTTCCCTGCCTTTATGTGGTACCTTATGTGGTAGGAATCTTGTGTAATCCTACAGCGCAGACTCCTTGATCTCCTGAACTTTATTCTCTTGGGATGACCTTTATGCCATTTATTTAGACTCATTGGTAGTACTTTTGTTTTTGTTGTTGTGTTGTTATTTGGTGGGTCCTTCCCTCCAGCTAGCTGACTGAGAGTCACTCTGCCCACTTCGTCTTGTAAACAGTTGTTGAACTGCTGCTTAAATAAAGCTACCTGTCCAGGCAAGTATCCCACACTCACAAAATATCCCCCACTCTCAATCACACTGTCACTTGCATATGATCCAGTATTGTAAGGATGTATAGAGATTAAGACTGTTATAAGAAAGGAAAAACAAATGAGTTGACTAACTGAAAGAAAAATAATTTTCGAGAGGGGAGGGGAAGGAGCTATAATAGTAGGGACTAGGGACAAGGCAATGAGAAAAAGTACAATTCATATCATATATAAAAAAGGGAGGGTAGAAGGAAGAATGGATAAATAGAGGGGAACCATGTAGTTTTAGGTTTAAACAGAAGTTGTACTATATATATACACACACACACACACACACACCCAAAAATAAGGAAGATGAATGAGAAGAGAAAAATAGGCACCAAATTAGAGAAAAGGTTTCACCACAGCACTGTCAATAACCTATGAGTTAAGATTAATATAGGTGTGAAAGGAGTAAGCAGTGGAAAAAGAAAGAGAAGCTTAAATGATGTCTGAAGGAAATTAAATTGATTTGAGATGATAGAGGTAGAAGCAATATTAAGAGTGAGAAATGAAAACCAGTCTAAGTCAGAAAAAAGTTCAAATTTAAAATGAAAGAAAGAAAGGACTGGAGGAAGGTACAAATGGAGTAGGAGAAGGAGATGATAAGATTTTAGCTATGAAATACCAGAATAGTCAAGATCTATGAATAAAGTTGCAGGAATGTCACCACTGCATCCCTCTCCAACTCAACAGGCACTGATTCAGTCAAGGTAGAGAGAGAGTAAGTGTATTTTATGATGGAAAAGTAATCTGAAGTTACTAATGACAAGAAAAATTGTATGGAGAGACTGCATAAGTGAGAAATAATGAGTGCATATTAGAAGCAATTTGTAGTCAGAGAAATCATATAATTTAAAACAAAAATAGGAGGAAATCAGATGGTATAATTGATTGAGGAAAGGGAGGAGCAAAATAGGAAATTTGAAAGAAACTATAATATAAGGACTATTTATTTATAATGCACAGACTGTGAGGACAAAAAATGACTGTTGAAGGATACGCAGGAGACAGAAAACTCCTGTAGAAGATTTAAGTGGAATTTGTCTCTGTAGTATTTGGTTTTTGCCACTTTTTTCTCTCTGTGTATTGTGTTGCAGTCTGGATATAAGCAGCCTATTTGAGCCTACTAGCATTCTACTGCCCATGTCTGTCTCCTTTGGTTGTTTTTTGCTCTAGTAACTATAATATGCAGTCAGGCTTAAGCACCACAGGGGCAGATCTGAGTAATTTCTCTAGGTGGAGTTACTTCTCACCCTCTGGCTGATGCCACTGCAAGAGGAGTAGTCTATTTAAAAGATTTCTCCCATAGCACTGGGGATGAGTCTGTACTGGGATCTGGTCCACTGCTTCCACAGCTTTTTCTCTGAAACCAGCACCCAAACCTTTCCCAAAGCATCTCTAGCTCACTTCACCCGCCCTTGGCCACATCCCAAAGCAAGTGGGCATGAATGCAATCTTGCATACACTCCCTTCAAGAATGTCGCCTCACCTCCTGCCATTCCTCTCCAGTCAGCAAAGGACAAACAAACAAAAAGCTAAAAAAAAAAAAAAAAAAAAAAAAAAAAACACAAAAAATATGTTGCTCTTTGCCTCTTAGAGCCAGATACCAGCTGGCTCAATCTCTACCAGCAGGACCAGCCTGATCTCCACCCCAGACTCATCTCAGGAGGAACCCTCGGGGTACTAAAAAATCTCTCCACACAGCAAGCCACTGCCTGGAGAGTCAAGCTGGTACTTGCATTTCTCCCACATCTCTTCCATGATTTGTACCAGACAGGTTGCTATGAGGTGGCCTCCTCCACTGTCAGCAGCCACAAGGCTCAACTCCAGCCAGTATCCACCTGGTAAATGAGATGTTCTCTCCATAATTATCCAAAACTCCAGTCTGGTCTCAGGAGTAAGCAAGTATAGCCTGCATTCACTCCTCCACCATCTTCTCCCCCTAGAATTCTTAACTCACACCCTTTGCCTTCAGCTCTGTTGTTGGTGATCTACTTTCCCTTTGGAGAAGACTAAAGATAGTCTGGTCTTGCTCTTTTGTGGATAACTATTACTAGGTTAACATGTTTGTACTTTTTATTTTGGTGAGTTATAGAGGTTTGATAATTAGCATTCTTGTGACATTTAACATTTTAACCTGATGTGAATCTGTTTTTATTTATTTTTTTGTAGAATCCATTCAATGCTCTTATTTTCTATATGTAGTGCCTTTTTTGAGATCAGAAACAGTTTTCTAATTATTCTTCTTTAATATTGTCTGTTTCATATGTTTTAAACTGTCCCTAGCTGTCCTTATTTGTAGCTCCTATCTATTGGACCTTTATACTATATTTACTATCATCATTTACCCTGGCTGGTTTGGCTCAGTGGATTGAGCGTCGGCCTGCGAGCTAAGTGTCGCTGGTTCGATCTTCCAGTCAGGGCACAACAGAGAAGGAAAACTCTGACTCCAAAAAACCTCCGCTGCCTTGCGGCATACCTCTTCAGGGGAAAGGCTAAGGGAGTAAACCCCGACAGAAAATCCGGAGCCGGAGTCCCTAAGGCGGTTTGACGTTGTAGTCAACACCGGCAACTCCTGCGGCGCACCTGAAGCCAAGCTGTATTGACTCCGTCTTTCCCTTGGACCTTTCAGCTGCGAAGAGAGGGGGGGTCTGCTGCATGGGCAACAGCAGACCCTCCATATCACCCTGCCCAGGCTCTGTAGCTTCAGCTTCACTGGAGAGGACACTCCAGCGTCATCGTAAGATGTCGATTCAACACGGGAGGAGACAGATACCATGTCACTCCCGAGTCGAACTGCACAGCCATTCTCGGCGGTGCAGATAGACTCTTAAGAAGATACACCATCGTCTCTCGAGATGGACGGCTGCCAACGACTATCATCATTTCCATCTATCTTTTTCTCTCTGTTCTAAGAGTTTCTCAAGTTTTTCCTTTATTTATTAATTCAATTTCCTGAGATATCAAATTCACAAAGTAACTTTTTCACTGTGTTGCTCATTTCCAAGTAATCTTTCCTAGTTTATGTTTGCAAAAATATAAAGGAAATGTGATAGAACCTTGAATCTGGTGTAAAATATGAAAGTGGTACTGGCTCAGTAAATTATATTTCTTCTCATCTCAATCTTCCTGAGGAGAGACATCTCAAATTTATCTCTGAAATTAATTCTAGTGTTAACAATATATCAAGGAAATACACAAAGGGGGTGCTTTGTGGGAGGTTGAGAATTATTTCTGATTGATGTTGCATTAGAACTTGAGGGTTTAGAAAGACCTCAAGGGTCTGGCAGGTCTTGGCACTCCATAGTTCATATGTGAAGCCAGAAAAAGACTTAAAAAAAGTATAATTCCAGGAAGCAAAGAGTTAAAAACATTACTTAGCACATGGTCACATTAGCACCTAAGCATTGTTTGAGAATACAAGAAGATAGAAGTCACCAGACCAGACTGCACAATGACTCTAGCAGCAAGCTCACCAACAGACATCACTAGATGGCCCATCCAGAATGTCTGAACAAACTAACCAATGAAAAGCCTGCTGAGGTCAGTCTCTAAAGACAGGAAAAGGTGCCTTCTTCTTTAAATGTGCAGACACAAACACAAGGCTGCAAATATCATGAATAATCAAGGAAACATGACACCACTACAGGAAACTAATAAAATTCCAATTACTGACCCTGAATAAATGGAGATCTATGAACTATTTAACAAAAAATTCAGAATAATCTTAATAAATTCAGTGAACTACAAGAAAACACAGATAGACCATTAAATAAAATTAAGAAAGCAATTCATGAACAAAGTGAGAAGTTCAAGAATAAAATATAAACCATTAAAAAAAAAACAAGCAGAATTCCAAGAGTTAAAGAACACAATAAGTAAACTGAAGAATTCTATAAACAGTTTCCATGATAAACTTCACCAAGAAGAAGATGTAATAAATAATTGGGAAGATGGGTCATTTGAAATCATCTAGTCAAAGAAGCAAAATGAAACAGAGTGAAGACAGCCTACAGAACTATGGGATATCATTAACAGAAGAAATCTGTGCATTAATGGAACTTCCAAAAGAAGGAGGGGGGCAGGAAGCTTATTTAAAGCAATAATGGCTATAAACTTCCTAAATATGGGGAGAAATTTGAACAATCATGAAAGTAATAGGTTGCTGAAAAATGATAACCCAAACGACCTTCTCCAAGATACATTAAAATAAAACCATCTAAAATCAAAGACAAAAAGAGAATTTTAAAAGAAGCAAAAGAAAAAAATATTGCCTCATGTAAGGGAACACTCATAAGGCTATCAGCATATTTGTCAGCATAAATTTTGCAAGACGAGAGAGTGGGATATATGTTCAATTTTCTGAAGGAAAAAATATGCCAACTAAGAATGACCTAGCAATGCTGTTTTTCAGAAATAAAGGTGAGATAAATACTTTCCCAGAGAAACAAAAGCCAAGAGAGTTCACTCTATGAGATATGCTTTATAAGAAATGCTAAAAGTTCTTCAAGAAGAAACAAAAACACATTTAGTAGCATGAACATATGAAAATATAAAACATATTGGTAAAGGTAAGCATATAGTAAAATTCAGAATACTATAATATTGTGGAGTGTCAATTAACTAACTCAATTATAAATGATTAAGTACAAAAATTGAAAAAAAAACTATAGCTACAATATTTTTAAATGATACAGAATATAAAAAGGGGTAAACGATGACACCAAAAACATAAATATAGGGAGTAGTAAGAGAGTAGAGATTTTGTATGCAATAGAAGTTAAGTTGTATCAGCTTAAAGCAGACTATTATATCTGTAAAACATTTTATGTTAGTCTTATGGTAACCACAAAGCAAAAACCTACAGTAGATACACAAAAGATAAAGATAAGTGAATTAAAACACACCATTACTGAATATCTGCAATTCACAAAGGAAACTATCAAAAGAGGAAAAAGGAACACTGAAAACAATAAGATGGCATTAGTAAGTCCTTACCTATCAATACTAATTTTAAATGTAAATGGATTAAATATCCAATAAAAAGTCATAGAGCTGCTGAAAAGACTTTTTAAAAAGACACATTATACATGCTGCTTACAAAGGACTCACTCCAGGTTTCAGGACACACATAGACTCAAAGTAAAGGGATAGAAAAAATATTTTATACAAATGGAAACCTAGCTAATATCAGATAAAATAGAATTTAAATCAAACTTGTAATGAGACAAAGGTGATTGTATAATAATAAAGGGATCAATTCATCAAGGGGATATAACCATGTAAATAAATATGCACCCAACATTGGAGAACCTAAATATATTAAGCAACTATTAAAGGACCTGAAGGGAGAAACAGGTTATAAATGAATGGATGAAGAAAATGTGATTACACACACACACACACACACACACACACACATAATTTATATATAATGGAACATTATTCAGTCATACAACAGTAGGAAATGTTGCCTTTTGTGATAATATTAATAAACTTTGAATATATTATGCTTGGTGAAATATGTGTAAGTCATAGAATGATAATCACTGGATGATCTCACTTATATGTGAAATCTAATAAAAGCCAAACTCATAAAAATAGAAAATAGAATTGTGGTTGCCAAGGCCTAGGAATAGAGAATATAGGAAGATTTGAGTCACAGAATACACACTTCCAAATATAAGATAAATTCTGGGGATGTAATGTACAACATGGTGAGTATAATTAACAATCTCAAATACCTGAAAGTTAGAGTAGATCTTAGTTGTTATATAAAAGAGAATGGTAATTATATGAAGGAACCGAGGTGTTAACTAACCTCATTTCATCATATAAAACAAATAACCACACTATATATTTAAAACTTACATTTGTTGTATGTCGATAATATCTCAATAAAGCTGAAAAGTCTGCAAATGGAAAAATGATAACAATGGAAATATAAATAATTCAAAGAACAGAAGAGGAGGAGTTGAGGAGAAAAAGCAAAAGAGAAGAGGACGAACAAATAAAAAAAGAATAAAGTTAAAAATAACAGCCATTATGGAAATAGCAGCTGTAGCCATGATAGTCAGTCAGTAAAGGCAACAGCCAAAGAAGGAACTGTTTTACATAAAAAGCAAAACAAACAGGAAGAAGAAAATATGTAATAGCTTTGACCAGAAATATTTCTCAAAAATTAAAAATAGGATTACTGAAATTTAAAATCTAATTAAAATATAACAATGGGAATCTGCAAAGCAGAATGAAAGTAAGAGAAGAAAGAAAATATAAGGGACTTGACCAAGTGGCATTGGCGCTGAAGGACAGGAGACAGCGTGCTGCCGGGCAACATATCCACAAAAGAACTCAAGACAAAGCGGATAGAGTGACTCTCAACCAACTAGCCAGAAGGAAGATCCTATCAAAGAACATCTGAAATATAACCGAACAGCATAAACAAACGACATAAAGGGTAACTCAAGAACATCAGGCTCAGGATATCAAAGACACTGCACCACTGAAACTCCCAGACCATCGATAAAGAATATTACACCACAAAGGAGGGAAGTCAAAGCAGACTACCTCCCACAAAAAAAAAAAAAAAAACACAAATAAATAAATAAAAACAAACAAAAAGAATCCAACATGGTAAGACGCAAAAATAAGCCTTCAATGAAAAGAAAAGAAGAATCCTCAGAAAGAGAGATAGATGAAATAGACATAGCCAAATGTCAGACATGGAATTCAAAACAATGGTGGTAAAGAAGCTCAATATACTCGACATCCTTAAAATCAACTATGACAACCTTCAAGGAAGTTACCAGCAACTCCAAGAAAATTACAGGGAACTTGCAGAGAACTACACCAGCATAAAAAAAGACATAGAAACTGTTAACAAGAACCAGGAAGAACTTAAGAATGCAATTTCTGAACTGAAAAACACAGTAGAATCAGTCAAAAGCAGACTAAACGAAGCAGAGGATCGGATTAGTGAGTTAGAAGATAATGTAGAGAAAAACTCCCAGACAATGAAGCAAAATGAAAAACGATTGAAAAAATATGAAAAAGATGTAAGGGAACTACATGATAGCATTAGAAAAATAATTTAAGGATCATCGGAATACGAGAGGGAGAAGGAAAGGAACATGGAATTGAAAATCTGATAGGAGAAATAGTGACAGAAAATTTTCCGAACCTGATGAGAGAAAAAGCTATGCAAGTCCAAGAAGCACTGAAAGTTCCAAACAAGAGGAACCCCCAAAAACCCACTCCAAGGCACAACATAGTTAAAATGGCAACATTCCAAGACAAAGAGAGAATCCTAAAAGTAGCAATAGAAAAGCAGCAAATAACATACAAGGGAGCTCCGATAAGGCTATCAACCGATTTCTCAACAGAAACATTCCAAGCCAGAAGGGAATGGTCAAAAATATTTCAAGCAATGAAAAACAAAGGCCTACAACCTAGAATACTCTACCCAACAAGGCTCTCATTCAAAATGGAAGGTGAAATAAGGAGTTTCTCAGACAAAGGAAGACTGAAAGAATACATCTCCACCACACCAGCATTGCAAGAGATGCTAAGGGGAGTGTTCTAAGAAAAAAGAAGAAAAAAACAAGAGAGGAGAGGAACAGAGGTACAAAGGGAAATGAATAAATACACGTCAATAATAACCTTAAATGTAAATGGATTAAATGCTCCAATTAAAAGACATAGGGTAACGGAATGGATAAGAAAACAGGATCCACATATTTGCTGTCTACAAGAAACACACCTGAAAACAAAAGATTTACAGGGACTGAAAGTAAAGGGATATAAAAAAATATTCCAAGCAAACGGACCAGGGAAAAAAAAGCCGGGGTAGCAGTTCTCATATCAGACAAAATGGATTTCAAAGCAAGAACAATAAAAAGAGACAAAGAAGGACATTTCATAATACTTAAAGGAACAATCCATCAAGAAGATATGACTTTGATAAACATATATGCACCCAACATAGGAGCACCCAAATACATAAAGCAAATACTAGAAGACCACAAAAAGGATATCAACAACAACACACTCATAGTAGGGGACTTCAACACTCCATTATCAACAATAGACAGATCATCAAAGCAAAGAAACACCAAGGATATACAGGCATTGAACAACACACTAAACCACATGGATCTAACTGATATATATAGAACTTTTCACCCGAAAGAAGCAAAATATACATTCTTTTCAAGTGCACATGGGACATTTTCAAAGATAGACCACATGATAGGTCACAAAACAAGCCTCAACAAATTCAAGAAAATTGAAATCATATCAAGCATCTTTTCAGACCACAATGCCTTGAAACTAGAAATCAACCTCAGAGAAAAAAATCAAAGACACCCAAACTCATGGAGATTGAATAACATGCTATTAAATAATGAATGGGTTAACAATGACATCAAAGAAGAAATCAAGAAATATCTAGAAACTAATGATAATGAGCACACAACAACCCAAAACCTGTGGGACACAGCAAAAGCAGTCCTGAGAGGGAAGTTTATAGCAATACAGGCATATCTGAAAAGGTTAGAAGAATCTCAAATAAAAAACCTAACCACAATGCTACAAGAACTAGAACAACAACAACAACAAAGCCTAGGGCAAGAAGAAGGAATGAAATCATCAAGATCAGAGCAGAACTAAATGACATAGAGACTAAACAACAATCCAAAAGATCAACAAAACTAGGAGCTGGTTCTTTGAAAAAATCAACAAAATCGACAAGCCACTCGCCAGTCTAATCAAGAAAAAAAGAGAGAAGACACAAATAAACAAAATCAGAAATGAAAGAGCAGAAATCACGACTGATACCTCAGAAATAAAAATGATAGTTAGAAATTACTTCAGACAACTGTATGACAAGAAATTTGACAATCTAGAAGAAATGGACAAATTTCTAGAAACATACAACCTTCCAAAACTGAATCAAGAAGAAGTGGAAAGTCTCAACAAACCAATAACAAAAAAGGAAATTGAAACAGTAATCCGAAATCTCCCGGCACACAAAAGCCCTGGACCGGATGGCTTCACAGGCGAATTCTACAAAACATTCAGGAAAAAACTAACTCCTATCATCCTCAAACTGTTCCAAAAAATCCAAGAAGAGGGGAAAATCCCAAACTCTTTCTATGAAGCCAGTATCATCCTAATCCCCAAACCAGGTCAAGACACAGCAAAGAAAGAAAACTACAGGCCAATATCACTGATGAACTTCGATGCTAAAATCCTCAATAAAATATTGGCAAACAGGATCCAGCAATACATCAAAAAGATCATACATCATGATCAAGTGGGCTTCATTCCAGGGATGCAAGGATGGTTTAATATTCGCAAACCAATAAATATAATACATCACCTAAACAGAATGAAAGACAAAAATCACATGATCATATCAATAGATGCAGAAAAAGCATTTGATAAAGTACAACACCCATTTATGATGAAAAAACTCAACAAAATGGGAATAAAGGGAGCATATCTTAACATACTTAAGGCTATATATGAGAAGCCTGAGGCCAACATCATACTCAATGGACAAAAACTGAAAGCATTCCCCCTGAAATCAGGAACTAGACAAGGTTGTCCACTCTCTCCACTCCTTTTCAACATAGTGTTGGAAGTCCTAGCCACAGCAATCAGACAAGAAAAAGAAATAAAAGGCATCCAAATTGGGAAAGAGGGAGTAAAACTTTCATTATATGCAGATGACATGATAGTATACCTAGAAAATCCTATAAACTCCACTAAAAGACTACTCAATATAATAAGTGAATTTCGCAAAATCGCAGGGTACAAAATAAATATACAGAAATCTAAGGCATTTCTGTACACCAACAATAAAATAGCAGAGACAGAGACAAAAAAGAAAATACCATTTACTATAGCAACAAGAAAAATAAAGTACCTAGGAGTAAACTTAACCAAAGAGATAAAAGACCTGTACTCTGAAAATTACATAACATTGAAGAAAGAAATTAAGGAAGAAACAAATAAATGGAAGCAAATACCATGTTCTTGGATGGGAAGAATCAACATCATCAAAATGGCCATACTACCCAAAGCAATTTACAGATACAATGCAATCCCTATTAAAATACCAATGACATATTTCACAGACCTAGAACAAATACTCCATAAATTCATATGGAACCAAAAAAGACCCCGAATAGCAAAAGCAATCTTGAGACAGAAGAACACAGCAGGAGGAATCACAACACCAGATATCAAACAATACTACAAAGCCACTGTAATCAAAACAGAATGGTACTTGCATAAGAACAGACATATAGATCAATGGAACAGATTAGAGAGTCCAGAAATAAACCCAGGCCTCTATGGTCAACTAATATTTGATAAAGGAGAAAGGAACATAAAATGGAGTGAGAAGAGCCTCTTTAACAAATGGGGCTGGCAGAACAGGATAGGGACCTGCAAAAAAATGAAACTAGACCACCAACTTACACCACATACAAGAATAAACTCAAGATGGATCAAAGACTTAAATGTAAGCCGTGACACCATAAAAGTCCTAGAGGAAAACATAGGCAAGAAAATATCAGATATCTCACGTACCAATCTCTTCACAGATACATCACCTAAAGCAAGAGAAATAAAGGAAAAAATAAATAAATGGGATTACATCAAACTGAAGAGTTTCTGCTCAGCAAAAGAAAACATCAGCAAGATGAAAAGGAAACCAACCATATGGGAAAACATATTTGCCAATGACATCACAGACAGGGGACTGATTTCCAAAATATATAAAGAGCTGATACGACTGAACATCAAGAAAACAAACAACCCAATTAAAAAATGGGCAAAGGACCTGAACAAACACTTCTCCAAAGAGGACATACAGAAGGTCCACAGACACATGAAAAAATGCTCAACATCATTAGCCATCAGGGAGATGCAAATAAAAACCACAATGAGATACCACCTTACACCAGTCAGAATGGCCATCATCAACAAATCAACAAGCAACAAGTGCTGGCGATGATTTGGAGAAACGGGAACCCTGCTGGACTGTTGGTGGGAATGCAGACTGGTGCAGCCACTATGGAAAGCAGTATGGAATTACCTCAAAAAACTAAAAATGGAACTGCCTTTTGAACCAGCGACTCCACTACTAGGATTATACCCGAAGAATCTTGAAACACCAATTCAAAAGAACTTATGCACTCCTATATTCATTGCAGCACTGTTTACAATAGCCAAGTGCTGCAAACAACCTAAGTGCCCATCTGTAGATGAGTGGATCAAAAAACTGTGGTACATTTACACAATGGAATACTATGTAGCAGAAAGAAAGAAGGAACTCCTGCCATTTGCAACAACATGGACGGAACTAGAGAGAATTATGCTTAGTGAAATAAGCCAGGCAAAGAAAGAAAAATACCATATGATATCACTTAATACAGGAAACTAAAGAACAACACAAACAAAGGAACTAAATAGAACAAAGAGCAGAATAGCAGTCAATAGGAGGGAGGGGAGAGGGAGAGAAGGGGGATAAGTAAGGGAAGGGTTTAATTAAAGAGCCTGTATAAAAGACTCATGGACATGGACAACGGGGAGGGATATGATTGCTGGGGAGGGGGTGGGTTGGGTGGGGGAGAGAAATTAGGGAAAAAGGGGACAACTGTAATTGAAAAACCAAAATTAAAAAAAAAGAAATATAATGGAAGATATAAAAGACAGAAATTCAATACAGGTTGATATCCAACAAGCAAGTGTTCTGAAAAGACAGAATTGGAGGGGAGGAATTTATAGCGTGAAGAGAAACAAATTTCCTAGAACTTGAGGATGTATGTTCAAAGTGTAGGCGCTCACTAAGTGCCAAGCACAGAATAAAGTTTAAAAGACCTACACTTGGACACATGTTGACATTTCAGAACAGCCAGGATAATAAGATGTCATAGCCCTTAAGACAAAATGTTAGGTTATCTTCAAAGAAATGACAAGCAGACTTACATTAGACTTCTCATCAATAGTAAATGCCAGATGACAATAGAGCAATGTCTTCAAATCATAAGGTCAGCTAGAACTTTATACATAGCTAAAGAATTTCTCAAGGTTGAGAAAAATATAAAATAAATGCCAAAAGTAATGTTTCTCTTAGAAAGCTAACAGAGAACATATAAAAGAGTAAGCAAACAAAGGAAAACGTAGAGTCAGGAAACAATGTAATCAACCCAAGTAAGCAGTGAAGAGATGATTCAAGATCACAGCTGTGTTTGGGCTACCAAATATCATCTAACCAAAAGAGTAGTTCAGAAATACTGTCTGAATATCAAATAAAACAAACAATCTAATTTAAAAATGGTCAAAGCTTCTGAATAAATAGTTCTCCAAAGAATAGATACAGATGGACAATAGACATATGAAAAAATGCTCTATGTTATATTTGGACGTTGTGTATCCTTTGACCCAGATCTCCTCGTCAGAGAAATGCAAGTTAAAACCACAATGAGATATCACCTCCCTCCTCTCAGAATGTAGATTGGTGCAGGCACTGTGGAAATAGTATAGAGGTTCCTCAAAAAATTAAAAGTTAAAAATGGAACTGCTTTATGATCCAGCAATTCCATTTCTGGGTACACAGCCAAAGAAACCCTAATACACAGGCAGATGTTAAGTATAGTATAGGACATGTGAAGCCAAAAATCTTATATGCCTGACCAATGGACATTAGCTTAGGGGAGATTGTTGGAAGGAATAGGGGTACCAGGTGGAAGGGGGAAAAGAGGGAAATATTAGGACAACTGTAATAGCATAATCAATAAAATATATATTTTTTATTTATTTATTTATTTATTTATTTATTTATTTTTAGAGAGAGGGGAAAGGAGAAAGAGAGGGAGAGAAACATCATTGTGTGGTTGCCTCTCATTTGTGCCCCCAACTGGGGACCTGACGTGCAACCTAGTCATGTGCCCTGACTGGGAATTGAACCAGCAACACTTGGCTCGCAGGCTGGCGCTCAATCCGCTGAGCCACAGCAGCCAGGGCTAAATTATATATTTAAAAAAATATATATGCATCCTTATGTTCACTGCAGGGTATTCACAATAGCCAAGCTATGGAAATCATCCAAGTACTCGTTAGGAGATGAGTGGATAAAAAATACTGATATGAAATGTCAGTCAGAGAAAGACAAATAGCATATGATTTTACTTATATGTATAAACAACAATATAAGTGAACAATCAAAACAGAAATAGATTCATAGATACATAGAACAGACTGATGCTTGCCAGAAGGGAGGAATGTTGGGGGACTGGCTGAAAAAGGTGAAGGTATTGAGAATTACAATTGGTTGTTACAAAACAGTTATTAGGATGTAAAGTAAAGCACAGAAAATATAGTTAATAATATTACAATAACTAAGTATGGTTCCAGGTGAGTAATGGAAGTATCAGAAAACCACTTTGTAAAGTATATGATTATTGATACATTATGTTGTAGCCCTGAAACTAATACAAAATATTGGGTTGGCAAAAAAAGTCCATTTAGCTTTTGTGTTTTATTTTATTTTTAATTATTTCTCTTAAAATTGCCCCACTTTTTCCCTCATTGCTACCCCTTCTCCCACGGTACATCCCGACCCCATTGTCCATGTTCATGGGTTATATATATTACTTCCTTTGATAAACGCTTCCCCTACTTACCCCCTTTCCTTCATCACCCCTCCACCCTGATAACTGTTACTCTGTTTCTTGTTCAGTTTTGTTCTTTTAGTTGTGTTGTTCATTAGTCTCTTGTATTGGGTGATAGCATATGGTATTTTTCTTTCTTTGCCTGGATTATTTCACTAAGTGTAATTCTCTCTAGTTCCATCCATGTTGTCGCAAATGGCAGGAGTTCCTTCTTGCTCTCTGCTACATAGTATTTCATTGTGTAAATGTACCACTGCTGTTTAATCCATTCATCTACAGATGGGCACTTGGGTTGTTTCCAGGACTTGGCTATTGTAAACAGCGCTGCTATGAACATAGGGGTGCAAAAGTTCTTTTGAATTGGGGTTTCAGGATTCCCAGCAGTGGAATCGCTGGTTCAAAAGGCAGTTCCATTTTTAGTTTTTTGAGGAAATTCCATATTGTTTTCCATAGTGGCTTCACCAGTCTGCATTCCCACCAACAGTGCAGTAGGGTTCCCGTTTCTCCACATCCTCACCAGCACTTGTTGATGATCGCCATTCTGACTGGTGTATAGTGGCATCTCATTGTGGTTTTTATTTGCATCCCACTGATGGCTAGTGATGTTGAGTATTTTTTCATATGCCTCTGGACCCTCTGTATATCTTCCTTGGAGAAGTGTTTGTTCAGGTCCTTTGCCCATTTTTTAATTAGACAGACTGTCTGTCTTCTTTGTGTTGAGATGTGTAAGTTCCTTATATATTTTGGAGATCACACCCTTGTCTGGTGTACCATTGGTAAATATGTTTTCCCATATGGTTGGTTCCCTTTTCATCTTGCTGATGTTTTCTTTTGTTGAGCAGAACTCTTTAGTTTGATGTAGTCCCATTTGTTTATTCTTTCTTTTATTTCCCTTGCCTTAGGAGATGTATCAGTGAAAATATTTTTACATGGGATATCTGAAATTTTCCTGACTATGTTTTCCTCTAGGACTTTTATGGTGTCACGCCTTACATTTACGTATTTGATTCATCTTGAGTTCATTCTGGTGTGTGGCATAAGTTAGCGGTCCAGCTTAATTTTTTGCATGTCCCTGTCCAGTTATACCAGTACCATTTGTTGAAGAGTCTCTTTTCATTCCATTTTAAGTTTCTTCCCACGCTGTGAAATATTAGTAGACCATAGAGGAATGGGTTTATTTCTGGGCTCTCTATTCTGTTCCATTGATCTATATATCTCTTCTTATGCCAGTACCAGTAAGTTTGATTACAGTGGCCCTGTAGTATAGTTTGATATCAGGTATTGTGAATCCTCCTATTGCGTTCTTTTGTCTCAAGATTGCAGTGGCTGTTAGGGCTTTTTTTTTTCATTCCATATAAATTTTTGAAGTACTTGCTCTAGTCTGTGAAATACGTTCCTGGTATTTTTATAGGGATTGCATTGAATCTATAAATTGCTTTGGGTAGTATGGACATTTTAAAGATGCTGATTTTTCCCGTCCATGAACATGGTATATGCTTCCATTTATTTGTTTCTTCCTTAATTTCTTTCTTCAAGGTTATGTAGTTTTCATAGTACAGGTGTTTCATCTCTTTGGTTAAATTTATTCCTAGGTACTTTATTTTTCTTGTTGCCATAGTAAATGTGATTTTTTTTCTAGTTTCTGTCTCTGATATTTTATTGTTGATGTATAGAAATGCCTTTGAATTCTGAATATTGACTTTGTACCCTGCTATTTTGCCAAATTCACTTATTAGGTTGAGTAGTTTTTTGGTGGAATTTATAGGGTTTTCTATATATACTATAATGTCATCTGTAAATAGAGACAGTTTTACTTCTTTTTTTCCAATTGGGAACCTTTTATTTCTTTTCCTTCTCTGATTACTGTGGCTATAACCTCCAATACTATGTTGATTAAGAGTAAAGAGAGTAGACATTCTTGTCTTGTTTCTGATCTCATGGGAAATGCTTTCAGTTTTTGTCCATTGAGTATGATGTTCACTTCGGGTTTCTCGCATATGACCTTATTATGTTGAGATATGCTCCCTTTATTCCCAGTTTGCTGAGTGTTTTCATCATAAATTGGTGTTGTAATTTATCAAATGCTTTTTCTGCATCTATTGATATGATCATGTGATTTTTGTCTTTCATTTTGTTTTGGTGATGTATTATATTGATTGATTTGCGAATATTAAACCATCCTTGCATCCCTGGGATGAATCCCACTTGATCGTGGTGTATGATATTTTGATGTATTGATGGATCCTGTTTGCTAAAATTTTATTAAGGATTTTAGCATCTATGTTCATCAGTGTTATTGGCCTGTAGTATTCTTTCTTTGTTGTGTCTTGACCTGGTTTTGGAAACAGGGTAATTCTGGTTTTATAGAAAGAGTTTGGGAGTCTTCCTTCTTCTTGGAATTTTTGGAATAGTTTGAGAAGAGTAGGTGTTAGTTCTTCCATAAATCTTTTGTAAAATTCGCTGGTGAAGCCATCTGGTCCAGGGCTTTTGTGCACCAGGAGTTTTTTGATTACTGTTTCAATTTCACTCCTTATTTTCGGTCTATTCAGGCTTTCTTATTCTTTTTGATTTAGTTTTAGAAGATTATATGTTTCTAGAAATTTGTCCATTTCATCTAGGTTGTCAAGATTCTTGCCATAAGGTTGTTTGTAGTAACTTCTTACAATACTTTGTATTTCTGTAATATTTGTCGTGATATCTTCTCTTTTGTTTCTGATTTTGTTTATGAGGGTTCTCTCTCTTTTTTCTTGATGAGCCTACCTAAAGGCTTGTCGATTTTGTTTATCTTTTCAAAGAATCAGTTCCTACTTTTGTTGATCTTTTGAATTGTTTGTTTAGTCTCTATGTCATTTAATTCTTCTCTGATCTTGATAATTTTCTTCCTTCTTCTCGCTCTGGGCTTTGCTTGTTGTTGTTCTAATTCTTGTAGCTGTAGGGTTAGATATTTTATTTGGGATTCTTCTATCCCTTTAAGGTAAGCCTGTATTGCTATGAACTTTCACTTTAGTACTGCTTTCACTGTATGTTGTGTGTTCAACATCATTTGTTTCTAGAAACTTTTTTTATCATGTTTTTTATTGATTATATTGTTACAACAGTTCCAATTTTCTCCCCCCTGTTCCCCTCCACCCAGCACCCCCCTCCCCCAGCAATCCCCCCCAAGTCCATACCCCTGGTTCATAAACATTAACTATCCCCCCCCTCTCAAATATTAGGACCCTTTGTAATCTTGTAAAGGACAATGGGCGAAGGTCTCAAGCTCCTCTAGCTGCTTCAAGCTGGACATGGTCGTCGTCCTACCTACCCTTGGGTCCAGAAAACCCTAATAAGAGTGGGGGTGTGGAGGGGATGGTGGCCTTCCCACATGGGGAAGGATCGTGCAGACTCCAGGTCAGTTGGCTGTCTCCGGTCAACGGCGTGCTTGGTTTAACAGGCTGGTGTCCTTGTTGTGTTCTGGGGGCAACAGATTTGGCGAAAAGGGTTAGAAGACATCATTCAATCCATAACTACTAGATGACAAAAGGCAGGGATTAATTTTTCAATGTTCCATATTAGGGAAAGAAAAAAAGAAAAAAAAAGGCTTCTTTGTAAGAAGGTGTGCTAGGCACATCTCGCCTGTCCAAAACCCTTTTGCCCATTATACTTAGTTTGGGCTGAGGTAAATAGTTTAGGTTTTTCCCCCTCTCAGACCTCTGGGCCTTTTGTGTCCAAGCCATTAGGATAGAAAAGAGAAACCCGTTTTAAAGTGAAGTCCACAGACCACCCCGTTCTTCCCCAACCCAGCCATTTAGTTCAGCCAAACCATTGAGTCTCAGGAGGCAGCGCTGCAGAGAGGATTAAGTGAGGCTTATGCGTACAGATAATCACTCAGGTAATGCAATCATAGGCTTATGTCCTTTTAAAACAAAAAACACGTGTTAATTTATGTAACATAACCCGCAAAGAAGTCTCTAAATCTGGAGAAGAAACTTTTAAGATGGTTAGTTGCCCTGTTTTATACTCTACTACTGATCATTGTGATTTTCCTTGAATAATAATCTTTCTCCCTAAGGTTACCCTCCTTGTCTTTAAAGGGACTACATTAAGTCCATTTTTAATTTATCCTGTTCGTTTGCATAAACATAACAAGAGCAGCAAATGATCACTTATGATCTTTAGTTCTGCTTTGCTGGAACTTACCCAAGGAATATTTGGGGTGACCTTCAGTCTGTTCTTCAGGGCACAGAAGCTGTGCCACATATCTGGCATTCATCCTTGCCTGTACACACCTGTTTTTTCCAAGTCTTTCTGGTCTTCCCTTGTGCCTTAAGGTCCCTTCTAGCAATCTTTCAGGAAAACAACCTTCGTTCCTTCCCTGGAAAGATTGCTGTGGACCGCACAACCAACCATGGTACCAGGCCTTTTTATCTCACGGGCTTTTATTACCTTTGAAAGTCATTCCCAGTTCCTCAGGGCTTTCTGGTAACAATCTGAGCCCAAGTATGTTTCCTTTAGGCTTGACATTCCAGTCAAAGACTTGGTCAAAAAAAAAAAGAACCTCTGTTGACAACTGGTCTTATTAGTTCTATGCAAAGGAACTTATGTCATTACTTACTTGTTTAGAATGCCAAACTCTGGAGGGATCAAATAGGGAGAAAAATATACAATGTGAAGGAAAATCTTTGTCCTAATATTCACTGAACTGGCATTTCCATTCTTCATATTTTCATTTTTCCCCCACTAAGAAATTTTGGTTTGTTTTTCCATTAGAGTTGTCTCACTTTTTTAGCCCTCTTGTTTCCCTGCACCCTGTCCCTCCCCTCCCCCACATTTAGTCCCCACTCAGTTGCACCTGTCTGTGGGTCATTCATATATATATATATATATTTTTAACTTGACCCATCCCCTTACACCTTTCTTTTCCTCCCCCCCCGCCCCCCTTGTTACTGTTAGTCTACTTCTTGTTTACATACCTCTGGTTCAATTTTGCTCATTTGTTTGTGTTGTTCATTAGTTTCCTGTAATAGGTGACAGCATAAGGTATTTTTCTTTTGTTGCCTGGCTTATTTCACTAAGCATGATTTTCTCTAGTTCCATCCATGTTGTTGCAAATGGTAGAAGTTCCTTCTTTCTTTCTGCTACATAGAATTCCATTGTGTAAATGTACCACAGTTTTTTGATCCACTCATCTACAGATGGGCATTTAGGTTGTTTCCAGCACTTGGCTATTGTAAATAGTGCTGCTATGAACATTGGAGTGCATAGGTTCTTTTGAATTGGTGTTTCGGGATTTTTTGGATATAATCCTAGCAATGGAATGGCTGGTTCAAAAGGCAGTTCCATTTTTAGTTTTTTGAGGAAATTCCAAACTGTTTTCCACAGTGGCTTCACCAATCTGCATTCCCACCAGCAATGCACCAGGGTTCCCGTTTCTCCGCATCCTCTCCAGCACAAGCTGTTTGTTGATTTGTTGATGATTGCCATTTTGACTGGTGTGAGGTGGTATCTCATTGTGGTTTTAATTTGCATCTCTCTGATGGCTAGTGATGTTGAGCATACTTTCATATGTCTATGGGCCCTCTGTATGTCTTCTTTGGAGAAGTGTTTGTTCAGGTCCTTTGCCCATTTTTTAATTGGGTTGTCTGTCTTCTTGGTGTTGATTCGTATGAGTTCTTTATATATTTTGGAGATCAATCCCTTGTCTGAGATGTCATTGGCGAATATATTTTCCCAAATGGTTGGTTTCCTTTGCATCTTGCTGATGTTTTCTTTAGCTGAGCAGAAACTTTTTAGTTTGATGTAGTCCCATTTCTTTATTCTTTCCTTTATTTCCCTTGCCTTAGGAGATATATCAGTGAAAATGTTGCTACGTGGGATATCTGAAATTTTCCTGCCTATTTTTTCCTCTAGGACTTTTATGGTGTCACGGCTTGTTTCTAGAAACTTTTTGATTTATTCCTTGATGTCATTGTTAACCCATTCATTATTTAATAGCATGTTATTCATTCTCCATGAGTTTGAATGTTTTTGAGTTTTTTCTTTTTGATTAATTTCTAGTTTGATGGCATTGTGATCTGAGAAGATTCTTTATGTGATTATTATTTTCTTGAATTTGTTGAAGCTTGTTTTCTGTCCTACCACGTGGTCTATCTTTGAAAATTTCTCATGTGCATTTGAAAAGAATGTATATTTTGCTTCTCTGGGTTGAAAATTTCTATATATATCAATTAAGTCCATTTTGCCTTGGGTGTTGTTCAATGCCTCAATATCCTTGGTGTGTCTTTGCTTTGAAGATCTGTCCATTGTAGACAATGGCGTATTAAAGTCCCCTACTATGAGTGTGTTGCTGTTGATATATTTTTTTGTAGTCTTCCAATATTTTTCTATATATTTTGGTGCACCTATGTTGAGTGCATATATGTTTACAAGGGTTATATCTTCTTGATGGATTATTCCCTTAAGTATTATAAAATGTCCTTCTTTGTCTCTTTTTATAGCCTTGCTGTGAAATCTGTTTTGTCTAATATAAGTTTTGCTACTCCAGCTTTTTTTTTTTTTTCATTTTTTTTTGCTTGGAATGCCTTTTTCCATCCCTTCACTTTCTGTTTGTGTAGCTATTTTGTTTTGAGGTTGTCTCTTGTAGACAGCATATATGTGGGTCATGTTTTTGTATCCATTCCGCTACCTTATGTCTTTTGATTGGAACATTTAATCCATTTACATTTAAGGTTATTATTGACAAGTATTTATTCATTTCCCTTTATTCCTGTGTTCCTCTCCCTCTCTCTTTTCCTTCTATTTCTTACAGAATGTCCTTTAGCATCTCTTGCAATGCTGCTTTGGTGGAGATGTATTCTTTTAGTCTTCCTTTGTCTGGGAACTTCTTATTTCACCTTCCATTTTGAAGGAGAACCTTGATTGGTAGAGTAATCTTGGTTGTAGGCCTTTGTTTTTCATTGTGTGAAATATTTTTTGCCATTTATTTCTGGCTTGTAGTGTTTCCGTTGTGAAATCCGTTGCTAGTCTTATTGGAGCTCCCTTGTATGTTATTTGCTATTTTTCTCTTTCTGCTTTTAGGATTTTATCTTTTTCTTTGGATGTTGCCATTTTAATTATGATATGCCTTGGATAAGGCCTTTTTGGATTCATTTTTATTAGAACCCTCTGTGCTTCCTAAACTTGCATGACTTTTTCTCTCATCAAGTTAGGAAAATTTTCTGTCATTACTTTTTCAATCAGGTTTTCTAACCCTTGTTCCTCTTCTTCTCCTTCTTTATCCCTATGATTTAAATGTTGTTTCGTCTTATGTTGTCCTGCAGTTCTCTTAAAGCCTCTTCACCCTTTTCTGTCTTTTTTCATTTTGTTGTATTGTTTGGGATTTTTTTTCTATATTGTCCTCTAACTCACAGATCTGATCCTCTGCTTCATTAAGCCTGCTTTTGATTGAATCTACTGCTTTCTTCAGTTCAGAAATTGTATTCTTATTTCTTCCTGGTTCTTGTTGATAGTTTGTCTTTTTTTTTTTTTGTGCCGGTGTAGTTTTCAGTAAGTTTCTGATAGGTTCCCTGGATCTCTTTATAGTTCCCTTGTAGTTCGTTATAATTTTCTTTGAGTTTGTCTAGTTCATTGAGCTTCCTCATTACTATTGTTTTGAATTCCATGTCTGATAGTTTGCTTGCTTTTAGAAGTTCTTCTAGGTTTTCCATAATCTGGTGACAAATACACATCCCCTCATGCTTATCTTCACTTTAACAAAGCCACAGTGGTTCCTAGCAACTCTCTGCCCTCCAGTCATCAGCAGAGTTCAAATTCAAAATTCCAAAAATAGAATTCCAAGGGTCCACCCACTGATGTAATCGATGGTATTTGCTTCTTCAGGAACTAATGTTAAGTTTTTCCACAAAATTATCAGGTTCTAGACATACATACTCATCTAGTTAACAAGATAATTTAAAATATCTCTCTTATAAACTCTGAGTTTTCTTGGGTAGTACACTTAAGTCACTTCTTTTCTTCTGAACATCTTAGAGAGGGGGAAAATTGTCTCTTCTTCTTCCAGTTTTGATGGCAAGGGCATAAAGAGAAAATCAGAACTACCTACAGAAACCTATGCATCTCAGCTTTAAAAAGTCAAGTGTCAAGCTGGAAGGCTTGACATTTTTCTATTCTTCTCCAGTGATATTGAACTGATAACTTTAAGTAAAAATATCATCTAAATGCATAAAACTTTGTGTGTAAATCCCTGGAGTTTAAATATTGTTTTAGTCTCATCAGTTCAGAAAAGCATATTTTATTATGTATCACCTCACAGTTCACCTATCTAATATATTGTTTCATTGATGCTCAAATATTCCTATTAGATGAGTAAGACATGTTATTTCCGTTAAAAGCTACTCCGTGGATGATATCTCTTTCTTAGACTGGTTTTCTTGGGTTCTTTCAGTGATGACACAAATATCACTAATATCAAGGTTCTGATATGTTTCAAACCTCTGCTCTTTTCACTCTGTATATCAGTGCTATCCAACAGGACTTTCTATAATAATAGAAGTGTTCTATAATCTGTGCTTGTCCAATATAGTAGCCAAAAGCCACATGCAGTCTTTGAGCACTTCAAATCTCAGTACAACTGACAAGCGGAATTATTAATTTTATTTAATGTAAATTAATTCATAGTTAAATGATCACATGTTACTAGTGCCTACTGTACTGCACTACGCAACTGTACGGTTTCTTTTACCACCCTGTGACCTTATCCACCACCTGTACAAAAAGGATTTCCAGCCTTATATTCCAACTTGATTTGTCTGCCTATTATATTAGCCATAACTGTGCGTCTCACAGATGCTTGTTATTTCTCACGTTCATGACTGAATTCATCATGTTTACCTTCATACTTGCTCCTCCTCCCAGGCCCTGTATCCCAATGAAATAAAAAACTCATTAATTAGTAACATGAAAAGCATAAAGTTCACTGGTAAAGGTAAGTATTTAGTTAAGTTCAAAATACTCTACTATTGTAATGGTAGATGGTAAATCACTTGTAACTTTAGTTAAAAGATAAAAATATTAAAAATAACTAATTGGTTTGCAGATGTTTGCTCAACATTTGTAATCAATCAACTCGTTGATTTGGTGTAGTGTTTGTTATATACCACATTAACAAAATGAAGCATAAAAATAATATGATTATCTCAGAAAATGCATTAAAAGCACTTGACAAAACTCAAGATCTTTCTATGTAAAAACTCTCAACAATTATGCATCTCAACATAATAAAGGTTGTACATGATAGGCCCACAGTTAACATTACATTCTATGGTGAAAAGTTGAAAGCTACATATGAGTTTTATTGACTTCTCCCAGTCTTTTATAACTCAAATGAACCAAAAATAAAAATATAGAATATTTAATAACATAACTAAGATAGCTACTATATGAAAGGGTATATCTTTTTCTCAATCACCTTCAATCATTTACAAAATTTGGCCATATTTTATTAGGTTATGTATTAGTTTCCTAAGGCTGTCATGACAAAGTACTATCAACTAGGTGGCTTAAAACGACAGAAGTTTATTCTTTCACAGTTCTGGAGGCTAGAAGTCCAAAATCAAAATGTCAGCAAGGCCATGCTTTCTTTGAAGGCTCCAGAGGAGGATCCTCTCTTGCCTCTTCCAAGCTTGGTGGTTGCCAGCCATCCTCAGAATTCCTTGGTTTGTAGATGCATCACTTGAAACTCTGCTTCCATTATCATATGCTGTCTTCCTGTTCAAATTTCCCTCTTTTTATAAGGACACCAGTCATTGGATTAGGCCCACCTCAATCTAGTATAACCTCATTTCAACTTGATTATATTGAGTTGGTACCCTGGATGGTTTGGCTCAGTGGATTGAGTGTCGGCCTGCGAGCTAAGTGTCGCTGGTTCGATCTTCCAGTCAGGGCACATCAGAGAAGGAAAACTCTGATTCCAAAAAACCTCCGCTGCCTTGCAGCATACCTCTTCAGGGGAAAGGCTAAGGGAGTAAACCCCGACAGAAAATCCGGAGCCGGAGTCCCTAAGGCGGTTTGACGTTGTAGTCAACACCGGCAACTCCTGCGGCGCACCTGAAGCCAAGCTGTATTGACTTTGTCTTTCCCCTTGAATCCTTCAGCTGCGAAGAGAGGGGGGGGTCTGCTGCATGGGCAACAGCTGGCCCTCCATATCACCCTGCCCAGGCTTTGTAGCTTCACTGGAGAGGACACTCCAGCGTCATCGCAAGATGTCGACAACACGGGAGGTGACAGATACCGGTTATAAGCTGATCCGATTGGCGAAGGAAACGAGCGCCAGGGGTCTCCTCTGACGGTGGGAGAGGTCATCGCACCTCACTGGACAGCTACCGCCCGCCTCAAGCTGGGAAGCCCCCAGCCAATTAGGTGCTGTCTCACCATGGCTCGCCTGGCCAACTGGGTGCGTGGGGATCAGAGAGGCGTCTCTCGAAAAGTGGGCCACAAAACACTCGCACCAGGCAATTCCAAGCAAAAAGCAGGAAAGAAGCCTCCAGCTCTTCGCCTCGCTAGCTGGAACATCAGGACCATGTGTCCCGGACTTACTGCAGACCTTCCGTGGATCAATGGTGCCAGGAAAACCGCCGTCATCGACAGGGAACAGGCACGACTAAACATCGACATTGCGGCTCTACAGGAGACCCGGTTGGCCGACAACGGAACTATCAGAGAAACCAACTACACCTTCTACTGGCAAGGGAAGTCTCCGGACCAACCAAGACAGCACGGTGTTGGGTTCGCTGTGAAGAACACGCTTGTTAACTCCATAGAGCCATCCACAGGAGGCACAGAGAGATTACGTACCCTCCGATTGTCAACAACTTTCGGCCCAGTCAGCATTCTTAGCGCGTACGCCCCAACCCTCTGCGCCACCACCGAAGAGAAAGAGCAGTTCTACCATGCACTGGACGAAGCGTTATCCAAGATCCCCAGAAGTAACGCTCTTTATCTCTTTGGAGACTTCAACGCAAGAGTAGGAGCCGACCACATGGCCTGGCCCACCGGCTTCGGAAACTTTGGGAGAGGAAAGATCAATGAGAATGGTCAGCGACTGCTTGAGCTTTCGTGTCACCACGGCCTGTGCGTGACAAACACATTCTTCAAGTGCAAAGAGATCCACCAGGTGTCATGGAGGCACCCCCGCTCCCGCCACTGGCACCAGCTTGACCTCGTCATCACCAGAAGAACGGATATTGGCAGCACCCTCCTCACCGCAGCTACCACAGTGCAGACTGCGACACGGACCATGCCCTCGTGGTAAGCAAGGTGCGCATAACGCCGAAGAGGTTGCACCACTCCAAGAAAAAGGGTCGCCCACGCATCAACACCAGTTGTGCCAGCAACCCAGTTAAGACCCAGCAATTCATCAACAGGATGGAAGATGCACTCGGCGAGGGAATGGCGGCAGATGACATTACCGAATCCAATTGGTCACATCTCCGCGACGCCATATACAACTCTGCCATTATTGCTTAAGGGAAGAAAGAGCGGAAGAACGCTGAGTGGCACGAGGCTCACTGTGAAGAAATGGAACCCGTGATCGAGGCTAAGAGGAAGGCCCTACTGGCTTACAAGGCCACGCCCACTCCCAGTACACTTCAAGCTCTGCGGGCTGCCAGGAACAAAGTCCAGAAGACCGCCCGCCTCTGTGCCAACACCTATTGGTTAAATCTGTGCAGAAGCATCCAGGAAGCCGCCGATATAGGCAACGCACGAGGAATGTATGAGGGTATCAAGAAGGCAACAGGCCCAATCCCCTCCAAGTTCGCCCCCTTAAGTCCAAGACAGGTGAGGTCATCACTGACCAGGAACAGCAAATGCGGCGGTGGACCAAGCACTACCTCGAGCTGTACGCAACGAGGAACACCGTAACAGACACTGCTCTTAACGCCATCCCAGACCTACCAGTCATGGAGGAGCTAGACACCCCACCTACTGCGGCAGAGCTCGGCAAAGCCATCGACCGCCTCGCTTTTGGGAAAGCACCAGGAAGCGACGGAATCCCTCCAGAAATCCTAAAGAGCGGGAAACCAGTCCTGCTACAGCCGCTCCACCATCTACTCTGTCTCTGCTGGAAGGAGGGTTACATCTCCCAGGATATGAGAGACGCCAACATTATCACCATGTACAAGAACAAAGGAGACCGCAGCGACTGCAACAACTACCGGGGCATCTCTCTCCTCAGCGTCGTCGGCAAAGTATTCGCCCGGGTCGCTCTTGCCCGCCTGCAGACCCTTGCTTCCCGCGTCTACCCAGAGTCCCAGTGTGGCTTCAGAGCTGGCCGATCAACAGTGGACATGATCTTCTCCCTACGCCAGCTGCAGGAGAAGTGTCACGAGCAGCATAAACCACTCTACCTCGCCTTTATCGACCTCACGAAGGCGTTTGATCTGGTCAGTCGAAGCGGATTCTTCAGCTTGCTACGGAAGATTGGCTGTCCACCACATCTGCTTGCTGTGGTCATGTCCTTTCACGACAACATGCACAGCACGGTGTCCTACAACGGCGCAACCTCTGAGGCCTTCCCAGTCAGCAGCGGAGTAAAGCAGGGCTGCGTCCTCGCGCCTACGCTGTTCGGAATCTTCTTCTCCATGCTCCTCCAATAAACCTTTAAGGACTGCAGCGAGGGTGTCTTCATTCACACTAGATCCGATGGCAAGCTCTACAACCTGGCCCGTCTACGAGCCAAGACCAAAGTCAAAGAGGTGCTCATCCGTGAGATGCTCTTCGCCGACGACGCAGCCTTGACATCACACTCCGAAGAGGGACTCCAGCAGCTAGTCACTTGCCTTTCCCACGCATGCAAGGAGTTCGGACTAGCCATCAGCCTGACGAAGACGAACGTTATGGCTCAAGGCACGGGGACTCCCCCATGCATCACCATCGACGGATACACCCTGGAGGTTGTCAACAATTTCAATTACCTTGGGTCCACCATCTCGAGCTCTCTGTCAATCGACTTGGAGGTCAATCGGAGAATCGCCAGGGCAACCACAGTTATGGCCAAACTGAACCGGCGAGCGTGGAACAATTCCAGCCTCACTGAGAAAACCAGACTGCGCATCTACCAAGCCTGCGTACTCAGCACTCTCCTCTATGGCAGCGAGACGTGGACCACCTACGCAAGGCACGAAGGGAAACTCAACAGCTTCCACATGAGGTGCCTGCGACGCGTCCTGCATGTCGCCTGGCAGGATAAGGTTCCCAACACCGAGGTGCTGAAGCGAGCCAACATTAGCAGTTTGCATGCAGTTCTTAGTGAGAGACGCCTCAGGTGGCTCGGCCATGTCAAAAGAATGGATGCAGGCCGTATTCCCAAAGACCTCCTCTACGGCGAGCTAGCAGAAGGCCAGAGGAGGACAGGGCGCCCAAAACTGCGGTTCAAAGACATCTGCAAAAAGCACATGACTCAATGCTCCATCAATCTCAACACATGGGAAGTTCAAGCAGACGACCGCCTAGCCTGGAGGCTCGCGGTCAGGCAAGGTACGTCACGTGCAGAGGCTGCGCGCAACGAGGAGGCGGTCCAGAAAAGATCGAGGCGGAAGCAGCGTCAACAGCAGCAACAACAGCCATCTGCCTTCACCTGTAACAAGTGCGGCAGGGATTGTCACTCCCGAGTCGGACTGCACAGCCATTCTTGGCGGTGCAGATAGACTCTCAAGAAGCTACGCCATCGTCTCTCGAGACGGACGGCTGCCGCCTCCGACGACAATGTCATCTATCCCTCCTTTTGGGAATTTCTCCTTTCTTTTTGGTGGAGTGTTGTTTCTGTTTGGTATAGTGTTATTCTGCCTCCCATTTCAGGCACTGGTCTGGTTTCTGCTTCTTAGAATGATCTGCTTTTATTTTCTGCTTTTATGGCGTGAACTTCTTGTATACAGTTATTGAGCTGCTGTCTCCAGTTTATGCCACTTGGAGAGGACCAGTCTGCTTAAATGATTTCTCCCATAGCACTTGGGATGCTTCTGTACTGGGACCTAGTTTGCTGCTCTCCCAGCTCTTTCTCAAGAGCCAGCACCCAAAACTTATTAAAAAGTGCCTCTCGTTCATTTCACTGTCCTTTGTCCTCAGCCAGAGGAGAGTGCATTCCCTCGTGAAGGCCAGGGGCAGGTTGACCCGTTGCACACTGGGGCAGGTGGGTCCAAGGCAGATTGGTTGCTCTCCTGTTCTGGCAGAGGGGGAGTCTTTTATTCGGTGGTGGGCGAGTTTTGTTTTGGGCCTATTGGGTGGGTGGTGCATTGGTTTCACGCCCATTGGGGCGCGTCCAGGTGAAGCCTCTTCCCCTGTGTGTCAGCTGGTGAGTTGGTTTTGTGTCCCTTGGGGCCGGGCCATGGGTACCTGTGTGCGGCAGCAGTGGGTGCCTAGGTGTGGCAGCCAGCCCACAGGTCTTGCGCCCACTGGGGTGTGCCCAGGTGGCACCCGGGCGTAGCGGCTGGCGTGTTGAACTGGCGTTTATAAATGCAGGCCAGGGGTGTCTGCACATGGTGGCCTGCACACCTAGCGAGTTGATTTTGCGCCCTTTGGGGCTGGGCCGCAGGCACCTGAGCACGGTGGAGATGGGCATCTGTGCAAGTCGGCTGGTGCATTGATTTTGTGGCTGTTGGGGCGGGCCTGAGGGGTACCTGGATGCAGCAGCTGGTGAGTTCATTGTGCTCCTGGGCCAGCGGACAGGGGCACCCCCCTGTGTGCACTCCTGGGACCCAGGGGGAGAGCTTGGGGTTGGTGAGTGCACTTCTGTGCCTGCGCTCCTCAAGAATCTAGTCCCACCCCAACCTCTCCTCCCCTCTTTGCAGAATACAATAGAGAAAAGAAAAAAGGAAAAACGCATCCATACATACACAGCTGTATGCTGTTTCTTGCCTCTCAGCACCAGATGCCACCTGGCTCACTCGTGGCTCTGCCAGTGAGCAGAGCCCCACTCTCCTCCCATTTTCTCTATGGGGAAGCTTGTGGTCACTAAAAAGTCTTTGTGTACTTCCAGCCACAGCTTGGGAAGCCAACCCAGTCAGAAATCCCATCTCATCCTTTTCTCCTCCATTATCATCACCAAACAGGTTGCTCCCAGATGGTCTTCTCTGTCTTCTCTGATCCAGCAGTGCCAAGGCTCAACTCCTGCAAGTATCCAGATGTTAATTGAGATGTTCTGTCTGCAATTAGTCCAAACTACGGGCAGGTCTCAGAAGCAGGAAGGTGCAGCCTCCCCTCACTCCTTTGACATCTTCGCCATTTAGTTTTTTTCCATAAAATAAAAGACACATTTTTAAATTTCACCAATAACTTTATTGATTTGGATATTTTAGTATGTAGGCTATCTCCTACGTGATATAACATTGATTATTCTCAATTCATGTCTACTTTTTATGGCTATCAATTTCAAGCATTGTACAGCATGAAATCACCAGCACGAAACTTCGTAAACCACTTTTGACACATTCAGTCAGTCACAACACCTTCTTCATACACTGCACAAATATTTTTACTACATTTCAGTTACATTTTTACTTTTCTTGAAACAATAAACATACTATGTCAAAAGTGTTGTAAATTTTCTTCCATCTTCAATATTAAAATGGCTACACAAAATTAACCAATTTGATAAGATTTTTTAAAATGCACACTGATATAACAACTGACACAATATAATCTAACAAAATTGTTTTGAATGAAGTTAAGAACAACTAAGTGCTACTAGAGCCATCTTACAGAAAAAACCAAATGAACATTTTGGCCAACCCAATAATAATTTAAATAAAGCAATCAGATGTTTAAAAAAGGAAAAGAAACACTGTCTGAAGTTGTGTGAATGTGAAATAAATGTATTAACATATTTCTTAAACTTACAAAGGTAACCAAATGGTAGGTAAAAATTGAAAATAAAAACCAAACCAGGGAAATATTGGGGAGCAGTAAATAAAGATGTATGGTGTGCAACACCAATAAATCAAGAATCAATGATGTATACAAATTAGTTAGAAATTTATCAGTACCCAGAAGCAACAGTTAAATGATATAAAAAATGTGTTCTTCTGAGGAACAAGGTTTATGATTGAGAGATGAGGAGCAAGCGGATGTTGCTTTTCATTTTAAGCTGATCATTTGAATCAGAGACAAGACCAGTTGGAGGCTATTTAAATTGTTGAACCAAGGAACATGGAGTCCCTGAAGTAGAGCCTAGACAGTGGGCATGGAAGAGAGGATATTGAGGAAACCTACTAGTGAGTGACTAGTGTATGAATTGAAGATGACTCCAATGTTTCCAGATTAAGTGATTTAAATAAAAAGCAAGATGTCTGTCCATGAGTAGTTTTTCTGTTTATATGAAGCCCTCTTATGCAAGTAGAAAAGCAGTTACACCAAGTGTAAATCTCAATGATTCATTTTAATTAATTAATAATATTTTTCAATATGTTATTTTCATTCAGTAGAGCCAGATTGTGTAACTCAAAAATTGCATGGGTGCCCACAGCTTCGATTACTCCAAGTGAAATAGATCAATAGAAAGAAAGAAAATTACTTGATTGAATGTTGTAGAAATAGTCTCTTTTTAAAAAGGTGGACAGAGTGAGGATAAAATCAACTTGGCATTATATATGTATCCAAAAATAACTACTGTTGTAAGGGAAGATAATACTTTTTTAATGGGTGATTTCAGCTCAACTTGCCATTAAAACCTCTACTGACTTCAGGAACCATCAATGTTCCACAGTTCTGTGGTCAACAAACCAATAATAAAGCAATGGTGTGACAACTGATGGAATTATGATATTTTTGTGCTCAAATTAAATACTGTAGCTTATCTCTGTAATAATGATATTTAAAAAGAACATCACTGAGCATGTTGGGACAGAAATCACCATAGGAAGCTATGCAATCAGTATTTGGTATGTGTGAGAATAAAGCTCCAGAGAGCATCCGTTGGGCTCCAAGAGAAACTGACTGAAATATCCATTAGCTCAGATGATGAATATGTCATCAGATAGGTTAGTTGATAATTTGAGCAAAGTGCTTAGGAAGCTCCTTAAACTACAGAAGTTAACAAGGCTGACTTTTTTGTTTGATAGAGAAGGCATGAAGTAACTTCTCACTAATAGATGATTTAAAAAAGAACTAAATAGAAATCTGTGCTTCACATTTTCTTAAATATTTTTTATTTTAATTTATATTTAAAGGATTTTTTTAGAGAAAAGATGGATAAATAAAGGGAGAGAAAGATCTATGTGCGATAGATATATTGATATGTTGCCTTTCATATGTCCCCAGTTGGGAACCTGTCTTGCAACCCAGACATGTGCCCTGACTGAGAATTGAACTGGCAACATTTTGGTTCATAGGCCAGCACTCAATCCACTGAGCAACAGAAGCCAGGGCTAATTTCTTTTTTTTTTATTGTTATATTACAGTTGTCCGAATTTTTCCCCCATTGCTCCCCACTGTCCCACCCCACCACAGTCCTGTAGTCCATGTCAATAGGTCATTTATACCAGTGTCTTGACTAGACTCTTCCCCTTCCCCCCCTTCTCCCCTGTCCCCTCCCCTCAGGTCATTGTCAGTCTGTTATTGAACACACAATTACTTCTCTTCTCTCCCAAAGTCCTCTTCGAATTATTAAAAATATTTGAGGGGTGTCGGTGGGAATGCTATTTCAGTGCCAGAAAAATCAGAAAGATAGCAGGCAGAAGACTAGAGATTTTGAAGAAATCCCAGTCGGTAGGGAAATAGTAGAATGCAGAAGAGATGGGACTGATTTAGAAAGCAAGATTAAAAACAAGAGCCCAAATGGCATAGGGAAAAGAGGAAATAACAATAATAACTATTATTATGGAAAGGAATGCATTTGGAATAACTAAGCCAGTTCCAAGTTCTCCCAGTCTCCAGAATTCTCCCCATGTGCTGGTGTCCAGTGTACAGGGTCTCAGAGTCCTGAGAACTCCTCTCCAAATTACATAGGCAGTTGGTCTGGAGAAGGGTTTTGTTGTAGATGTTAGGGCCTGAGAAAGATGAAGAGTCTTAGGTAATTTTGAATCTTCATATGAATCACTGAGGGACAAAAATAAATGAAAAGACAAACCAAAAGGACCAGGAAAACAATAAAAAGCTTCACCAAATAATGCAATCCTCTAAGACCTTTCCCTCCTCTGGAGAGGAAAGCTGTCCTTTTGACATGTACAAGGGGCATTCTGAATAGTTGTCAGTAAAGTCTTTGAAAGCTAAGCAAAGGATATGGGCAGATTAAAAAGCTCTGTTAGAATTGGGATGCTGCAGAAAGTTTACTATGGGAAGTAGAGACCATTGACTATTTAAATAAGAAGTGGCTAAGAAATGGTCAAGATAGGATTTAACCTGGAGAGTGTATCATACATTACTTTGCAGTACACATTCATAGCAAACACATAGGACATGTGAGCCAGGACCAACTGGCTGGAAATCTGAGTATTCATTATCTTTATATTGGAGGAGTGCCCTTCTCCCTCTCCCTCTTTTCTATCCAGAAGTAAAAGAGTGTCTTAAATGTGTGACATTATAAAAAAGAAATTAAGGGGGAAAGACAGCGGCAGAGTAAGTAGCAGCCTTGTCTTCTTCCTCCCATCATGGAAGGAGCTTGTATTACAAACGCGGAGTGGAGAGTGAGAGCGGCATTCAGATAGGGCAAACAGGGATAAGAGTGTGGGAATAGTGTGGGAGAGGGCTAAAACCATGGCCCACACTTTCTAAGAAGAGTTGCCAGGTGGCCCAGACAAGCACCTCTGGCCACACTGTATAAAGTCATCCACAGACTGTCTCATTAGCAGGGCAACGAGAGAAGGCCAGATCAGTGATGAGGCTTGGAAACTTCCTTATTGCCACAGGTGCCTTTTCCAGCAATGTCTGGGAGGGATTCAGAGAGGTTTACATGAAAATGTTGAAGGCGTGGGAAGACAGAGGTCAAGTCCTGACTGTAAGAAACTGTGAATCTTGGAAGGGGAGAGAGCATGGAGAACGAGGCCGCCAAGCACCTGGGCTGAAGCATGGGGGCCAAGTTGAGACTCATTTGGAAGGGAAGCAGAAGCAGGGCTGAGATTTGATAGGGAACCGTTGGCTTACAGGCCTGCATGAAGGCACAATGGCTCTGCTAAACAGAAATGCAGACTAGTACTGCAGTTTGGGGGGCTAGGCAAAGACTTTTGGAAGAATAGATGAAGAAAGACCAGAGACTTTGCAAGATCTCTGGGAGTGCACGCCAGCTCACCAGGATAGCACAGCTGCTAAACAAATTCAAAGGGGATGAGAGGGTACAACAGGACCAGTTTGGGGGACCCAACACAGTTCAGCTTACAGTGCAGAGCTGTCGTAATGAGAAAGGTCGGCAGACACATGAGCAAAGGATGAGCACCCATAGCATCCAGCTAGATCTCCTCATAGACAGCCAGTAAGAAAGGAAGATATGAAACACATGAAACTTTGACCAGGGGCACATCCAGAAAGAGAAGAAAGCACAACTCTACAAAAGAATTCAAGAGGTAGTGGGCAGAGAGACTCTCAACCAGTTGGTTGGAAGGAAAGTCCTGCTAAAGAGCAACACACCAACAACTAAAACAAAAATGTAACCAGATAGCCTTATAAATGACATAAGGGGCATACCAAGAGCATCAAGCTCAAGAGATCAAAGAAAATACACCACTGAATCCCACAGGTCTCCTATGAAAGAAATTCACACCACAAAATCAGGAAATCAAGGCAGAACTATCTAAGAAACAAAAACAAACAAGAGGAGCCCCTAAAATGTGGAGACAAAGAAACAATCCCCCAATGAAGGGAGAGGAGGAATCCCCAGAAAGAGTGCTAGATGAAACAGAGGTAAGCAAACTATTGACATGGAATTCAAAATATGGGTAGTAAGGAAGTTCGATGAATTCAATAAACTCAGAGAAAACTGCAGCAAACTCCAGGGGAACTAGAGGACTCTAGGGGAGCTATGAGGAGCTAACTTAGAAAAACACCAGCATTAGAAAGGACATAGAAACTATCAATAAGAGCCAGGAGGAAATGAAGAATAAAATTTTTGAACTAAAGAACACAGTAGAAGTAATAAGAAACAGGCAACGTGAAGCAGAGTATCAGATCAGCAAGGTGGAGGACAATGAAGAAAAAAATTCCAAGACAGTGCAACAAAATAAAGAAGACTTGAAAAGAATAAAGAGAGTCTAAGAGAGCTGCAGGAAAACATGAAATGTAATATCTTTATCATAGGGATACCAGAAGAAGGAGACCAAAGGAGAGAAAACCGGTTTGAAAACTAATGAAAGAAACTTCCCCTGACTTCAACAGAGAAAAACTCACACAAGTCCAAGAAACAGAGAGGGACCCAATGAAGATGAACCCAAAGAGGCCCACTCCAAGACACATCATAATTTAAATGGCCACATTTAAAGACAAACAGAGAATCCTAAAAGCAGTGAGAGAAATAGCAAATAACATACAAAGGAGCTCCAATTAATCTATTAGTGGATTTCTTAACAGAAACACTACAAGCCAGAAGAGAACGGCAAAAAATATTTCAAGCAATGAAAAACAAAGGCCTACAACCAAGACTGCTCTACTCAGCAAGGCTCTCATTATAAGTTGAAAGTGAAATAATGAGTTTCTCAGACAAAACTAAGATAAAAGAATACAGTTTCACCAAATCAGCATTTCAAGTGATGCTAAAGGGACTGTTTTAAGAGCTGAAGAGTGAGAGAGAGGGGTGGGGGGAGAGAACATAAGTAGAAAGGGGAAATATCACAATGAATAAGTACCGATCAAAATAACCTTAAATGTAAATGAATTAAATGCCCCTATAAGAAGGTGTGCAGTAGCTGAATGGACAAGAAAACATGACCCACATATATGCTATCTACAAGAGACGCACCTAAGAACAAAAAATCTACACAGACTGAAAATTAAGGAACGTACAAAATTATTTCAAGCAAAAAGACATGAAAAAAAGTGGAGGTAGCAATATTTATATCAGACAAAATAGATTTCACAACAAAGGCCGTAAAAAAAGGGAAGACACTTCATAATGCTGAAGGGAACAATCCATCAAGAAGATATAACCCTAGAGAAGATGGAGAAGGAGTGAAGGGAAGCTGTGCTTTCTGGCTCCCGAGACTCATCTGTAGTTTGGACTAATTGCAGACAGAATATCTCAGTGAGCAGCTGGACACTGGCAGGAGTTGAGCTTCGGCACTGCTAGATTAGAGAAAACCATCTGGGAATGACCTGTTTGGCTTCCCCAGAGAGGAATTGGGAGGAGAGTGGGTCTCTACCCACTGGTAGAGCCAGGACTGGGCCAGTTGGCAGCTGACACTGAAAGGCAAGAAACAGTGTACTGCTGTGCATAACTCAAGAAAAAGTGGACATGACTCACAAATAGACAGAGGGAATATCCTACAAAAGAGCATCTGAAATATAACCACACAGCATAAACAAATGACATAAAGGGTAACCCAAGAACATCAGGCTCAGGAGATCAAAGAGACTGCACCACTGAAACCCCCAGATCTCCTATAAAGAATGTCATACCACAAAGGTGGGAAGTAAAAGCAGATAAATCCAAAAAACAAAAACAAAGAAGAATCTTACATGGTAAGATGCAGAAACAACCTCTCAATGAAAAGAAAAGAGGAAAACCCAGAAAGAGAGGTAGATGAAATAGACATAGCCCAAATGTAAGACATGGAATTCAAAATAATGGTGGTGAGGAAGCTCAATATACTCGACAACCTCAAAAACAAATATGACAACTTCCAATGAAGTTACCAACAGCTCCAAGAAAATTACAGGGAACTTACGGAGAACTACACCAACATTAAAAAAGACATAGAAACTATTAATAAGAACCAGGAAGAAATGAAGAATATAATCTCTGAACTGAAAACCACAGTAGAATCAATCAAAAGCAGGCTAAAGAAAGCAGAGGATTGGATCAGTGAGTTAGAGAATAATGTAGAAAAAATTCACAGACAATACAACAAAATGAAAAAAGATTTAAAAAATATGAACAAGACATAAGGGAATTACAGGATAGCATGAGAAAAAACAATATCAAGATCATTGGAACAAAAGAGGGAGAAGAAGATGAGCAAGAAATAGAGAACTGATTCCGACGGGCCCCGCGTGGTGGACTGGGAGTCTCCATTCTCCCTTCCTTCCCCTTTTCTCTTTCCCCATTCCCCCTTCCCCTTCCCACCTTCTTCCTTCCCACTTTCCTTGCTCTCATGGGCCCTCAAGTTGATGTGGGTGTTGCCTCTTCCCTCCACCCTCTTCCCCGTTTTCACTCAATAAATCTGTTGTTTAATACTAGAGTGGTCTCCAGGTGATTACTCAGACCAAGGTTACCTGATAATAGGAAGACAAAAAAAATAAAATAAAATAAATAGAAAAGCTGAAAGGAGAAGTTATGACAGAAAAATTTCCCAACTTCATGAGAAAAAATGTTATGCAAGTTCAAAAAGCACAGAGACTCCCAAAGAAGAGGAACACACAAAAACCCACTCCAAGGCACATCATAATTAAAATGGCAACATTCAAAGACAAATCGAGAATCCTAAAAGGAGGAAGAGAAAAACAGCAAATTATATACAAGGGAGACCCGATAAGGCTATCGACCGACTTCTCAACAGAAACACTACAAGCCAGAAGGGAAATGGTCAAAAATACTTCAAGCAATGAAAAGCAAAGGCCTACAACCAATTCTACTCTATCCATCAAGGCTCACATTCAAAATGGAAGGTGAAATAAAAAGTTCCCCAGACAAAGGAAGACTAAAAGAATACATCTCCACCAAACCAGCATTGCAAGAGATGCTAAAGGGAATGTTTTAAGAAAAAGAAGAAAAAAGAGGAGAGGAACAGAGTTACAAAAGGAAATGAATAAATACATGTCAATAATAACGTTACGTGTAAGTGGTTTAAATGCTCTAATTAAAAGACATAGGGTAATGGAATGGATAAGAAAACAGGACCCACATATTTGCTGTTTACAAGAAACATACCTCAAAACAAAAGATTTACACAGACTGAAAGTAAAGAGATATAAAAAAGTATGCCAAGCAAACAGACATAAAAAAAAAAAGCTGGGGTAGCAGTACTCACATCAGACAAATGGGATTTCAAAGCAAAGGAAATAAAAAGAGACAAAGAAGGACATTTCATAATACTTAAGGGAACAATCCATCAAGAAGATATAACACTGATAAACATATATGCACCCAACATAGGAGCACCCAAAGACAAAAAGAAAATACTAGAAGACCACAAGAAGGATATTAACAGCAACATACTCATAGAAGGGGACTTTAATGCTCCATTATCAAAAGCAGATATATCTTCGAAGCAAAGAAACACCAAGGATATACAAGCATTGAACAACACACTAAACCACATAGACTTAACTGATATATATATATATATATATATATATATATATATATATATATATATAGAACTTTTTATCCCAAAGAAGCAAAATATACATTCTTTTCAAGTGCACATGGAACATTTTCAAAGATAGACCACATCGTAGGACACAAAAAAAATCTCAACAAATTCAGGTAAATTAAAATTATATCAAGCATCTTTTCAGATCAAAATGGTTTCAAACTGGAAATCAACCACACGGAAAACTCAAAAACTTTCAACGCATGGAAAATGAATAACAGGATATTAAATAATGAATTGGTTAACAATGACATCAAGGGAGAAATCAAAAAGTTTCTGGAAACTAATGATAATGAACACACACCAACCCAAAACCTATGGGATACAGAAAAAGAAATCTTAAAAGGAAAGTTCAGAGCAATACAGACCTACCTAAAAAAGATAGAAGAATCTCTAATAAAAAATTTAACCCTACAGCTACAAGAACTAGAGGAAAAACCACAAAGCCTGGAACGAGTAGAAGGAAGGAAATTATCAAGATCAGAGCAGAATTAAATGTCATAGAGACTAAACAAAATTTCAAAAGATCAAAAAATTAGAAGCTGGTTCTTTGAAAAGATAAACAAAATCGACAAGTCTTTAACCAGGCACATCAACAAAAAAAGAGAGAGGACCCAAATAAATAAAATCAGAAATGAAAGACGAGAAATCACAACCGATACCACAGAAATACAAAGGATAGTAAGAAGTTATGAAAAACTGTATGGCAAGAAATTTGACAACCTAGATGAAATGGACAAATTTCTGGAAACATGCAATCTTCCAAAACTGAATCAAGAAGAAGCTCAAAGCCTCAACAGATCAATAATAAATACTGAAATTGCAGCAGTAATCAGAAAACTCTCGGCACACAAAAGCCTTGGACCAGATGGCGTCACAGGTGAAATTTACAAAACATATAGGAAAATACTAATTTCTTTCCTTCTCAGACTATTCCAAAAACTCCAAAAAGAGAAAAGACTCCAAAACTCATTCTATGAAGTCAATATTACCCTAATTCCAAAACCAGGTCAAGAAAAAACAGAGAAAGAAAAATATAGGCCAATATCACTGATGAACATAGATGCTAAAATCCTCAACAAAATATTGGCAAACCGGATCCAGCAACACATTAGGACGATCATATACTACAATCAAGTGGGATTCATCTCAGTGATGCAAGGATTAATATTCGCAAATCAATAAACGTAATATGCAATATTAACAAAATGAAGGAAGAAAAACACTTGATCATTTCCATAGATGCTGAAAAGGAATTTCATAAAGTACAACAACCATTTATGATGAAAATACTCAGCAAAATTGGAATAGAGGGAGCATACCTCAACATAATAAATTCCTTATACAAGAAACCTGAAGCCAAAATCATATTCAGTCGCCAAAAACTGAAAGCATTACCCCTCAGGTAAGGAAAAAGACAAGGATGTCCACTCTCTGCACTCCTATTCAACATAGTGTTGGAAGAGAAAGAGAGATAAAAAACATCCAAATTGGAAAAGAGGAAGTAAAATTGTCATTATTTGCAGATGACATGATAGTGTAGATGGAAAACCCTATAGACTCCACGAAAAAAACTACTCGACAAAATAGCAGGGTACAAAGTTTATATTAAGAAATCGAAGGCATTTCCGTACTCCAAAAATAAAATACCAGAGAGAGAAACTAGAAAAAAAATCCCATTTACTATAGCAACAAGAAAAATAAAGTACCTAGGAATAAACAATCCAGGAGATAAAAGATCTGTACTCAGAAAACTACATGACAGTGTAGAAAGAAATTAAGAAAGATACAAATAAATGGAAACATATACCATGTTCATGGATGGGAAGAATCAACATCATTAAAATGTCCATACTACCCAAAGCAATTTATAGATTCAATGCAATCCCTATTAAAACACGAATGGCATATTTCACAGACTTAGAACAAATACTTCAGAAATGTGTATGGAACCAAAAAAGACCCCGAATAACCACAGTGATCTTGAGGAAGAAGAACACACTACATGGAATCACAATACCAGACATCAAAATGTACTCTCACGGTAATCAAAACAGTTTGGTACTGGCATAAGAACAGACATGTAGATCAATGGAACAGAATAGAGAGCCCAGAAATAAATCAATGTCTATATGGTCAACTAATATTTGACAAAGGGGGGAGGAACATAAAATGGAGAACTCGACAGGGACATGCAAAAAAATGAAACTAGACCACCCACTTACGCCATACACCAGAATAAACTCAAGATGGATCAAAGACTTAAATTTAAGCCATGGAAGCATAAAAGTCCTAAAGGAAGACATAGGCAAGAAAATTTCAGGTATGTCGTGTAGCAACATTTTCACTTATACATCTCCTAAAGAAAGGGAAATAAAGGAAAGAATGAACAAATGGGGCTACAGAGATCTAAAGCGTTTCTACTCAGCAAAAGAAAACATCAGCAAGATGAAAAGGGAACCAAACATATAGGAAAATATATTTGTCAATGATACCTCAGACAAGAGATTGATCTGCAAAATATTTAAAGAACTTACACGTATCAACACCAAGAAGATAGACAATCCAATTAAAAAATGGACAAAAATTATGAACAAACACTTCTATAAAGAGGACATAGAAAGGGTCCATATACATATCACAGAATGCTCAACATCATTAACCATGAAAGAGATGCGAATAAAAACCACAATGAGATACCATCTCACACCGGTCATAATGGCCATCGTAAACAAATCAACAAACAGCAAGTGTTGTTGAGGATGTAGAGAAAAAGGATCCCTTGTGCACTGTTGGTAAGAATGCAGACTGATGCATCCACTATGGAAACCAGTATGTAACTTCCTCAAAAAACTAAAAATGTAACTGCCTTTTGATCTAGCAATTCCAATGCTGGAATTATTATCTAAGAATCGTGAAACACCAATTCAAATGAACCTGTGCACCCCTATGTTCATAGCATCACTATTTACAATTGCCAAGTGCTGGAATCAGCTTAAGTGTCCATCAGTAGATGAGTGGATCAAAAAATATGGTACATTTGCACAATGGAATACTACACTGCAGAAAGAAAGTAGGAACCCTTACTTTTTTGGTACAGCATGGATGGAACTTGAGAGTATTATGCTAAGTGAAATAAGCCAGGCAGCTAAAGACAAATATTATATGATCTCACCTAATACAGGAAACTAGTGAACAAAACAAGCAAATGAGCATAATAGAACCAGAGACATGTAAACAAGGGACAGAATGACAGTGACCAGAGGTGAGGAGGGAGGGGGAAAAGAGAAAAAAGAAAGAGCTAGTCACAGAACTAATATAAATGACCCATGGACATTGACAACTAAATGGGGATTGACTATGGGGAAGGGAGGAAGTAGGATCAGCAGGGGAGAGCAATGGGGAAAAAACGGGACAACTGTAATTGAAAAACAATAAAAAAATATAAGAGGAATTATTATTCTTGATTAAAATTTAGTTTGAATAGCACCATGCTCAAGAATTCCTCTTAGGATTTTCTTTTCCTGATAATGAATACAGTCCAATGAGCGTTTTTTGTTTTCTTGTTTTGTTTTGCTTCTGCTTTTCTTTTTTTCACTGAGGCACACTTTATTTCTGGAAATGCGGATAAAGTTTGGTGTCACGGAATTCAATCCTTTTTTTTTCTTTCTTTAAGATAAGGAGTTCAGTCAGTAATCAGGAGTTACCTGTCATGGCCCATGCAAACACTGGCAGCTCACAATTAAAAAGTCAAATAAGTGTAAGTTAAGACTTTCCTCTCTCCTCTCTTTGGCTTCTCTAGGGATTTCACACCTCTTGGAACACAGAGGAGGCTGGGTGTCAAGCTTTGATAGATAAGAGGAGCTCGTGGTTATTTATAAAATCCACTTGTGTAACATAACTGGCTTCTGGAGTGCTTGAATGTGTGTATTTCCTGTGAGTTCTGCATCTGCAGCTACAGTTTAGTATAAAGGTGGAAAGCTGAATAGCATGCATGCTGAACATTTTGATCAGCTAGCAATGATTAGCCCTGCCTTTTCATGAAACCTTGCATTCAAATAATCAAGGGTCTTGTGAGTAATCCACAGGACCAAGGAGAGGATTATCACTTCCAGCAATGATAGAGATTGTTTTATTTGACAGGGGTTAGGTTTAAACAGGATCTTTCACAATGAGTAAATTTTTGTCTCTAGCTCTCTCTTAAACATAACGGTTCATTGAAAATGACTACAGAATTTTTTTATTCCAAAGCATATTTACTATTCACTGGTTGATCTTCATCCTTTAAAAGTAAACTTTCAGAAAAATTCAGATACCATTAGAAGCTAAATATGTGTTTAAAAATTGAATGATCAACCTGGATATTATTCTTTGATTCAAAAGCAACACGTGATGAGAAAATCATGAAATTAGTTTCATCAGCTCCTGCAGAAATAGTTGGGAAGTTGATTGCAAAGTAGAATTGCTCAAAATGGCTATAAGTGTATGCTGTTCACAATAAATAAAATAGAAAAGTTTGCGCAATTTAAAACAAATTGGTTTAGGTTAATTGTAGCTCCTGAAGACAGAAACATATTTTGATGTTTTATTGATAACCTATGAGCAAGGGAGATGGACTCATAAAAGAAGAGGGATCTCAGAGTACAGGCAAGCAGAGGAGGTGGAATGTAGATGCAGCACAGGCCCCAGGGCAAGACTCACGAATCCAAGATAAAATACAAAAATATTTCTGGAAAATTTAACACAGTTACAAGCTGAAAATGATGCTAGGTAAAATATCAGGAAATAAGTATTACGTATGGAAAAAAATAATTTGTCTGAAATAAAGACATGCCCACAAGACTGCCAAATTTCCTAAGTACTCCCATAGTTTTGTGAATTGATGATGGTTTCAAATGCCTGGAAAGATTGGGATAAAATTAATGCAATATTGACTAGATGAGATTATGTACAGGAGGGAAGGAAGAAAATTGTACCCCAGATCTGGCTTAAAAAAGTTCATACAACTTCTCCAAAGAAGACATACAGAGGGCCCATAGACATATGAAAGTATCCTCAACATCACTAGCCATCAGAGAGATGCAAATAAAAACCACAATGAGATACCACCTTACACCAGTCAGAATGGCCATCATCAACAAATCAACAAACAACTTGTGCTGGAGAGGATGCGGAGAAACGGGAACCCTGGTGCATTGCTGGTGGGAATGCAGACTGGTGCAGCCACTATGGAAAACAGTTTGGAATTTCCTCAAAAAACTAAAAATGGAACTGCCTTTTGAACCAGCAATTCCATTGCTAGGATTATATCCAAAAAATCCCGAAACACCAATTCAAAAGAACCTATGCACTCCAATGTTCATAGCAGCACTATTTACAATAGTCAAGTGCTGGAAACAACCGAAGTGCCCATCTCTAGATGAGTGGATCAAAAAACTGTGGTACATTTACACAATGGAATTCTATGTAGCAGAAAGAAAGAAGGAACTTCTACCATTTGCAACAACATGGATCGAACTAGAGAAAATTATGCTTAGTGAAATAAACCAGGCAACAAAAGAAAAATACCTTATGCTGTCACCTATTACAGGAAACTAATGAACAACACAAACAAATGAGCAAAATTGAACCAGAGGTATGTAAACAAGAAGTAGACTAACAGTAACAAGGGGAGAGGGGGGGAGGAAAAGAAGGATGTAAGGGGAAGGGTCAAGTAAAAAATATATATATATGAATGACCCACAGACAGGGGCAAATGAGTGGAGACTAAATGTGGGGGAAGGGAGGGACAGGGTGCAGGGAAGCAAGAGGACTAAAAAAGTGAGACAACTGAAATAGAAAACAAAAAAATTTTTTTAGTGGGGGAAAAATGAAAATATGAAGAATGGAAATGCCAGTTCAGTGAATATTAAGACAAAGATTTTCCTTCACGTTGTATATTTTTCTCCCTATTTGATCCCTCCAGAGTTTGGCATTCTAAACAAGTAAGTAATGACATAAGTTCCTTTGCATAGAACTAATAAGACCAGTTGTCAACAGAGGTTCTTTTTTTTTTTGACCAAGTCTTTGACTGGAATGTCAAGCCTAAAGGAAACATACTTGGGCTCAGATTGTTACCAGAAAGCCCTGAGGAACTGGGAATGACTTTCAAAGGTAATAAAAGCCCGTGAGATAAAAAGGCCTGGTACCATGGTTGGTTGTGCGGTCCACAGCAATCTTTCCAGTGAAGGAACGAAGGTTGTTTTCCTGAAAGATGGCTAGAAGGGACCTTAAGACACAATGAAAAACCAGAAAGACTTGGAAAAAACAGGTGTGTACAGGCAAGGAAGAATGCCAAATATGTGGCTCAGCTTCTGTGCCCTGAAGAACAGACTGAGGGTCACCCCAAATATTCCTTGGGTAAGTTCCAGCAAAGCAGAACTAAAGATCATAAGTGATCATTTGCTGCTCTTGTTATGTTTATGCAAAGAAACAGGATAAATTAAAAATGGACTTAATGTAGTCCCTTTAAAGACAAGGAGGGTAACCTTAGGGAGAAAAATCATTATTCAAGGAAAATCACAATGATCAGTAGTAGAGTATAAAATAGGACAACTAACCGTCTTAAAAGTTTCTTCTCATTTAAAATATGGTTTCACTTGAAAATTAAACCATGTCTGTGATATCATCAAAGATATTCAAGTTGCAGGCAAATAGAATTTCAAGTGCCTTGAAACTGGATGTCTTCCCAATAAGACAGTCTTACAGATTTAGAGACTTGTTTGTGGGTTATGTTACATAAATTAACACGTGTTTTCTGTTTTCAAAGGACATAAGCCTATGATCGCATTACCTGAGTGATTGTCTGTACGCATAAGCCTCACTTAATCCTCTCTGCAGCGCTGCCTCCTGAGACTCAACGGTTTGACTGAACTAAATGGCTGGGTTGGTGAAGAATGGGGTGGTCTGTGGGGTTCACTTTAAAACGGGTTTTTCTTTTCTATCCTAATGCCTTGGACACAAAAGGCCCAGAGGTCTGAGAGAGGGAAAACCTAAACTATTTACCTCAGCCCAAACTAAGTATAATGGGCAAAAGGGTTTTGGACAGGTGAGATGTGCCTAGCACACCTTCTTACAAAGAAGCTTTTTTTTTTTTTCCTAATATGGAACATTGAAAAATTAATCCCTGCCTTTTGTCATCTAGTAGTTATGGATTGAATGCTGTCTTTTAACCCTTTTCGCCAAATCTGTAGCCCCCAGAACACAACAAGGACACCAGCCTGTTAAACCAAGCACGCCGTTGACCGGAGACAGCCAACTGACCTGGAGTCTGCACGATCCTTCCCCATGTGGGAAGGTCACCCTCCCCTCCACACTCCCACTCTTATTAGGGTTTTCTGGACCCAAGGGTAGGTAGGACGACGACCATGTCCAGCTTGAAGCAGCTAGAAGAGCTTGAGACCTTCGCACATTGTCCTTTATAAGATTACAAAGGGTCCTAATATTTGAGGGGGGGATAGTTAATTTTTACGAAGCAGGGGTATGGACTTGGGGGTATTGCTGGGGGTGGGGGTGCTGGGTGGAGGGGAGCAAGGGGGAAAAATTGGAACTGTTGTAACAATATAATCAATAAAAAACATTAAAAAAACAATAATACACTAAATTTTATATATTTAAGGTGTTATTACCAATTTCTCCTCAATAAAGTTTACAAAAATTAAAAAAATTAAAAATAAAAAAGTTTATACAGTTGTGCTGCCCATAAATGTCTGTGGGTATCAAGTTCCTTGGCCCTCTGTTATAGGAATGTTAAAGGTCTTCCCAGATGTGTTCAGGGGTTATTGAAATGTTTCCTTCTGTCTTTGTTGGATACTGGTGATGAAGGAAAGTAAAATCGATCAATTCGTGAACATTTGTGACTAATTAAGACAGAGCACAAAATGACAGTTCTAGTCTATTGAATTAAAAAACAAGTCTCATTACTGGGTTTTCATATTGAGAGGAGAAATGCAAAATGATTAACTGAAGTTGCCTGAAGTTACACTCCAAACCATCAAGAAGAAATTAGATGCCCAGAAAATTTGTTGTTATTCTAATCAAGGTGCGCTACTTTTACGTGGTACAGTACTAATTAAATCTTATTTTCACTTTGATAGTGTTTGAAGAAAGTTTCCAAATCAGAGACCCTTGCTATCTACTCCTTTCCCCTGGCCAATGTGTTAACTATTGTGAGCTCCTTACCCTTTCCCTTACTCATTGGTAGCACATCCCAGGTTTTGTTTAACATCCTCTGAATTGCAATGTCCTTTCCCATTCTTAAGTAATAAGTTTTGATTGGAATTTCTAAGCCAAGTATTTTTTAGGTAAGTACTTGATTTGGCTTGGGCAAGGTGATTTAATTATGGCCAATGAGACTTTAGTAAAAATTTAATGGGGGTTGCTAAAAAGCTTTTCTTTGCTCTTAAAAAAACACATGAGAGAGAGAGATCAAAGATGGCGGAGGAGTAAGTGGAAGCTACACTAACCTCCTCCCAGAACCAGTCTGGATTTACAACTTAATTTTGGAGAAATCATCTGGAATAACCAACTGAACACTAGTTGGAGAGAAGTCTTATAACCATAGAGAGACAGAAAAGGCCGCTACATCACAACGTGACCTGTAGGGAGTGCGGAGATTAGGAAAGGATGACTGGGCTCCCATGGGTGGCAGCTGAAGGGACTGAGAACAGCTCAGCAGCCGGGGGTTCCCCCTGAGAAGAGAAGGGTCTGAATCCCCATCTGGGCTTCCCAGCCTACAGCAACAGAGTGGAAAGTAAAATAGTATCCAGCTGTGAAAAGCAAAAGCCACAAGGTTTCTTGCTAGCTGGAGAAAAACAGTCGGAGAAAAAGAGCTCTTAAGTGGATCACATACGAAAATATTTTGGCCCCCACTTACCCTGGGCTCAAGCAGAGTGAAGGCAGGAGGACTGGATACACTTCGGGGGTGTTTGGCGCATTGGCTTCGAGGGGAGAACTGGCAGAGCAGCCGAGCAGGTGCCAGTGCTGACTCATTACCAGTAATGCAGGCAGACCATTCCCCTACAAGTGGTGTCAGCCTGAGGGAAAGCAAAAGCCCTGCCTACAGGAATTAACCTGCGACACGTATGGTCCTTAAGCCTGACAACTAATCACAGATTGAATAAATTAACAACTAAAGAAGACAGACAAAGGCAGTAGATCCCTGGAAGTCTCCAACAGGCTGCCAAGGGCCAGACTGGTACAGGATCTGACGCCAGCAGGGGCAGATCCAAGAAGTGCTGATCATTCTAAGAAGCACCAACAAACAATAGGAGTCACAAAAATGGAGAGATAGAGAAACAACCCCCCAAACGAAAGGAAAGATAGAATCCCCAGAAAGAGTGATAAATGAAATAGAGGGGAGCAAACTATCAGATATGGAATTCAAAACATGGATTATGGAGAAGCTGAATGAGCTCAGCGGAAACTACAAAGAACTCCAGAGAAACTACAAGGAACTCAAGAAAAACTACAAGGAACTTACTGAGAATTAATTACACCAGCATGAAAAAGGACATGTAAGCTATCAATAAGAGCCAGGAGGAAATTAAGAATGCGATCTCTGAATTGAAGAACACAGTAGAAGGAATTAAAACCATGCTAGAGGAAGCAGAAGGTCAGATCAGTGAGCAGGAGGACAATATAGAAAAAACTCTCAGACAGTGCAACAAAATGAAAAAAGACTGAACAAGATTGAAGAAGTTATAAGACAGCTGCAGGACAACATGAAACATAATAATATCTGTATCATAGGAATTCCAGAAGCAGAAGAATAGCAAGGAATAAAAAACCGCTTTAAAAAACTAATGACAAAACACTTCCCTAACATGAGGAAAGAGTCATGAAAGTCCAGGAAGCATGGAGGGTCCCAAGGAAGATTAAGGTCAACAGGCTCACTCTAAGAGACATCAAAATTAAAATGGCAACATTCAAAGACAAAGAGAGAATTCTAAAAGAAGCAAGAGAAAATAACTAATAACATACAAGGGAGCTCCAATAAGGCTATCATCAGATTTCTCAGCAGAAACACTACTAGCCAGAAGGGAATGGCAAAAAATATTTCAAGCAATGAAAAACAAAGGCCTACGGCCAAGAATACTCTACCCAGCAAGGCTCTCATTCAAAACGGAAGGTGAAATAAGGAGTTTCCAAGACAAAAGAAGTCTAAAAGAATACATCTCCACCAAACCAGCATTGGAAGAGATGTTAAAGAGTCTACTTTAAGAAAATAAAGAAACAGAGAGAGACAGAGAGGAACATGAGTACAAAGGGAGAAAATGACAATGAATAAGTACTTATTGGTAATAATCTTCAATGTAAATGGATTAAATGCTCCAATCAAAAGACACAGGGTAGCTGAGTTGATTAAAAGCATGACCCACATATATGCTGTCTACAAGAGACCCACCTTAAAACAAAAGATGTACACAGACTGAAAGTGAAGGGATAGAAAAAAAGTATTTCAGGCAAATGGGCCCGTAAAAAAAAAAGCTGGGGTAGCAATACTTATATCAGACAAAACAGATTTCACGGCAAAGACAATAAAAAGAGACAAAGAAGGACATTTCATTATACTTAAGGGAAAAATCCTTCGAGAAGATATACCCCCTATAAATACATATGCACCCAACTTAGAAGCACCCAAACATGTAAGGAAAATTTTGGAAGACTCCAAGAAAGATATAGACAGCAACACACTCATAGAAGGAAACTTTAATACCCAATTTTAAACTATGGACAGATCTTTGGAGCAAAGAAACACAACAGATATTGAGGCACTGAACAACACGCTAGATCAAACGGACTTAGTCGATATATATAGAATTTTTCAGGTGGAGGGAAAAATGGCGGATGACTGAGGAGAGGCTGTGGTTTCAGGCTCCCGAGACCTGTCTGCAGTTTGGGCTAACTGCAGACAGAACTTCTCAGTGAGCAGCTGGACACTGGCAGGAATCGAGCCAAGGCACTGCTGAATTAGAGAAAATCAATCTGGGAACAACCTTTTTAGTGAGGATAGCGGAGAAAAGGGGGACGAAACGGGATTCCTGACTGGGGAGGCTGCCGGAGCTGTGGCTGGAAGTACACAAAGGCTTTTTGGTGACCACAGTCTTCCCGGGAGAGGAGTTGGGAGGAGAGCGGATCTCTGCCCACTGGCAGAGACCGGACTCGACCAAGTGGCATTGGCGCCGAAGGACAGGAGACAACGTGCTGCCGGGCAAGTGAGAACATAATTCTCCTTTATATTTTTCTCTAGTGGACGGTGGAGAGGGGAGGAAAGTTTGGGGGTGGTAGGCCATTCTTGAGGAGCGCAGTGGCAGTGGTGCGCTCATCCACTCTCCAACCCACACCTTGGGTCACGGGGGCACGCATAGGGAAGTGCCCTCATTCACTGGCCCAGGTGCGCAGGGCTGCGAGTCCAGGTGCCCCTCAGACACACGCCAACAGACATAAAATCAGTGACCCAACAGGCACAGGAAGGGCCCACTGGACACACAGAAGACTGTGCGCAGTCGCCCCTGGCCAGCCCAGTGGGCGCCAGGCCGAAGTACCAGGCCAGAATCCGGAGCACAGAGCACTTGCCCTGGCTCTGCGCGTGCCCACTCACGAGGTGCGGGAACGGTGGGCAGCAGCTACTCACGGACACTCACGTCTACTGAACACAAGTGTCTGAGGCCCTGCCCTAAGAGGCAAAAGACCAACTCCCGGAACACGGCGCTGCAGGCCTGAGGCTAGCTCCCCAGCCGCTTGGGTGCACAATAGCACTCTAGCCAAAAAACACCTCAAGGGCTTTCTAGGAGCGCTGTGTGGCAGGCCGGAGCTTAGTTTCCCATACACCTTGGGTGCCCACCAGTGCTCGAGCCAAAGAAACACCTCGAGGGCTTTCCCAGAGTTGGCGCGGCCAGCTTTCTAGGAGCGTTGCGCGGCAGGTCTGAGCTTAGTTCCCCAGCTGCCTGGGGCGCGCACTGATGCATGAGTGAAAAAAAACACCTCGCCAGCATCCCCAGAGCGCGGCATGGCCTGCTTTCCTGGAGCGCGGCATGGCAGACCTGAGGTGGGCTCTTGGCTGCCTTGCATTGCGCCCTGCCGGCCACCTCGCGCACACCGCTGCTGCAAGGAATAGGAATCTCTGACCCATCACATTAGACCAGCTATGGACTCAGAAAAAGAAGACGACACAAGAAGGGTGAACTGAGTAAAAACATTCCTTTTTTTTTTGTTTTTGCCTTTTTCCTTTTTCTTTTCTTCCTGAAAGAGGAGGAGAGGAGGGAGGAGGGGGAGGAAGGAGGGAAAAACAAACTATATCTCTAATCTGTTTTATATAATCTTTCCTTCTTATTCCTCTTCTTCAATTGTTGTTTATTTGTTTGTAGGCCTAGTTTAGCCTCCCTTTCACTCTAAATAAATAGACTATAACTACTATTTAAGTCCAATACTATATAATTCCACTTTCCTACTATATTCTGCACTCTTCGCCTTTTTTTTTCTATAGTTATTAACATACAACGTAAATATTACTTACTGTCTTGCACAGTCTCAACTATTATTAACCTATTATCCCCTCTCTCAAAAATCATATTTTTCCTTCACTAAAACAACTCTTATCTGTTCTTCCTATAGTGTAAAAGCTCTAATCTTTCTACATCTATATTAATACTGGCTTGTTGGCTGATGATAGCACGATAGAGGCTGGGGGATAATTTTGAGGGTGCGGGTCTCCTGCTGGGGCTGTGTGTTTATGTTTTTAACAGCATCTCCACAAAAGAATTCGAGATGAAGTGTATAGAGTGACTCTCAATCAACAAGCCAGAAGGAATATCCTAACAAACAAAAAAAAATATGAAATATAACCAGACAGCATAAACAAACGATATAAAAGGTACCCCAAGAACATCAGCCTCAGGAGATAAAAGAGACTACACCACTGAAACCCCCAGATCTACCGTAAAAAATCTCATACCACAAAGGTGGGAAGGCAAAGGAGACAAATACAAATAACAAAAACAAACAAGAAGAATCCAACATGGTAAGATGCAGAAACAACCTCTCAAGGAAAAGAAAAGAGGAATCCCCAGAAAGAGAGGTAGATGGAATAGACATAGCCCAAATGTCAGACATGGAATTCAAAACTATGGTGGTGAAGAAGCTCAATATGCTCGAAAACATCAAAAACAACTATGACAATCTCCAAGGAAGCTACCAACAGCTCCAAGAAAATTACAGGGAACTTTCAGAGAATTACACCAGCATAAAAAAAGACATAGAAACTATCAACAAGAACCAGGAAGAAATGAAGAATGCAATCTCTGAACTGAAAAACACAGTAGAATCATTCAAAAGCAGACTAAACGAAGCAGAGGATCGGATTAGTGAGTTAGAGGATAATGTACGTAATAATTCTAAAATGATACAGCAAAATAAAAAAAGATTGAAAAAATATGAACAAGATGTAAGGGAATTACAGGATAGCATTAGAAAAACTAATATCAGGATCATAGGAATAAGAAAGGGAGAAGAAAAGGAGCAAAGAATTGAAAAACTGATAGGAGAAATAGTGACAGAAAATATTCCGAACCTGATGAGAGAAAAAGTTAAGCAAGTCCAAGAAGCACTGACAGTTCCAATAAAGAGGAACCCCCCAAAACCCACTCCAAGGCACATCATAGTGAAAATGGAAACATTCCAAGACAAAGAGAGAATCCTAAATGTAGCAAGAAAAAAACAGCAAATAACTTACAAGGGATCTCCAATAAGGCTATCGACCGATTTCTCAATAGAAACATTACAAGTCAGAAGGGAATGGTCAAAAATATTTCAAGCAATGAAAAACAAAGGCCTACAACCAAGAATACTCTACCCAGCAAGGCTCTCATTCAAAATATAAGGTGAAATAAGGAGTTTCTCAGACAAAGGAAGACTAAAAGAATACATCTCCACAAAACCAGCATTGCCAGAGAAGCTAAAGGGAATATTCTAAGAAAAAGAAGAGAAAAAAACAAAAAAAGAGTAGAGGAACAGAGCTACAAAAGGGAAATGAATAAATACATGTCAATAATAACCTTAAATGTAAATGGATTAAATGCTCCCATTAAAAGACATAGGGTAACAGAATGGATAAGAAAACAGGACCCACATATTTGCTGTCTACAAGAAACACACCTCAAAACAAAATATTCACACACACTGAAAGTAAAGGGATATAAAAAAATATTTCAAGCAAATGGACCTGAAAAAAAAGATGGGGTACCAATCTTCATATCAGACAAAACGGATTTCAAAGCAAGGGCAATAAAAAGAGACAAAGGAGAACATTTCATAATACTTAAAGGAACGACTCATCAGGAAGATATAACACTGATAAACATATATGCACGCAACATAGGAGCACCCAAATACATAAAGCAAATACTAGAAGACCACAAGAAAAATATTAACAACAACACACTCATAGTAGGGGACTTCAACACTCCATTATCAAAAATAGACTGATAATGCTAGCAAAGAACCCAAGGATATACAGGCATTGAACAACACACTAAACCACATAGACTTAAGTAATATATATAGAACTTTTCAACCAAAAGAAGCAAAATACACATTCTTTTCAAAGGTAAATGGGAAATTTTCAAAGATAGACCACATGATAGGACACAAAACAAGCATCAACAAATTCAAGAAAATTGAAATTATATCAAGCATCTTTTGAGACCACAGTGCCTTGAAACTAAAAATCAACGTCAGGGAAAAAAATGAAAGACACACAAACTCATGGAGAATGAATAACACGCTCTTAAATAACGATCAGGATAACAATGACACCAAAGAGGGAATCAAGAAATTTCTGGAAACTAATGACAATTAACACACAACAGCCCAAACCCTATGGACACAGCAAAAGCAGTCTTAAGAGGGAAGTTCATAGCAATACAGGCATATCTGAAAAGGCTAGAAGAATCTCAAATAAAAAACCTAACCATAAAGCTACAAGAACTAGAACAGCAACAACAAACAAAGCCTAGGACAAAAAGAAGAAAGGAAATCATCAAGATCAAAGCAGAATTAAACGACATAGAAACTAAATGAAGAATCCAAAAAATAAACAACACTAGGAGCTGGTTCTTTGAAAAAATAAACAAAATTGACAAGCCTCTATCCAGGCTCATTAAGAAAAAAAGAGAGAAGTCACAAATAAACAACATCAGAAATGAAAGAGGAAAAATCACGACTGATACCTCAGAAATACAAACAATTATAAGAAATTACTACAAACAACTATATGGCAAGAAATTTGACAACCTAGTAGAAATGGACAGACTTCTAGAAACATATAAACTTCCAAAACTGAATCAAGAAGAAGTAGAAAGTCTCAACAGACTAATAACAAAGAAGTAAATTGAAAGAGTAATCCAAAATCTCCCTGCACACAAAAGCCTTGGACCGGATGGCTTCACAGGCGAATTTTACAAAACATTTAGGAAAGAACTAACTCCTACCCTCCTCAAAATATTCCAGAAAATCCAAAAAAAGGGAAAAATCCCAAACTCTTTATATGAAGCCAGTATTACCCTAATTCCGAAACCAGGTCAAGACACAGCAAAGAAAGAAAACTACAGGCCAATATCACTGATGAACTTCGATGCTAAAATCCTCAATAAAATTTTGGCAAACAGGATCCAACAATACATCAAAAAGATCATACACCATGATCAACTGGGAAACATCCCAGGTATGTAAGGATGGTTTAATATTCGCAAATCAATAATTATAATACACCACCTAAACAAAATGAAAGACAAAAATCACATGATCATATCTATAGATGCAGAAAAACCATTTGATAAAGTACAACATCCATTTATGTTGAAAACACTCAGCAAAATGGGAATAGTGGGAGCATACCTTAACATCATTAAGGCTATATATGGGAAGCCTGAAGCCAATATCATACTCAATGGACCAAAACTGAAAGCATTCCCCCTGAAATCAGGAACTAGACAAGGCTGTCCACTCTCCCCACTTCTATTCAACATAGTCTTGGAAGTCCTAGCCACAGCAATCAGACAAGAAAAAGAAATAAAAGGCATCCAAATTGGGAAACAAGAAGTAAAACTATAACTATTTGCAGACGACATGAGAGTATACCTAGAAATCCCTATAAAATCCACTAAAAGACTACATGATATAATAAGTGGATTTGGCAAAATAGCAGGGTACAAAATAAATATACAGAAATCTAAGGCATTTCTGTACACCAACAATAAAATAGCAGAGACAGAAGCAAAAAAGAAAATACCATTTACTATAGCAACAAGAAACATAAAGTACCTAGTAATTAACTTAACCAAAGAGATAAAAGACCTCTACACTGAAAATTATGCAACATTGAAAAAAGAAATTAAGGAAGATACAAATAAATGGAGGCAAATACCATGTTCTTGGATGGGAAGAATCAACATCATCAAAATGGCCATACTACCCAAAGCAATTTACACACTCAATGCAATCCCTATTAAAATACCAATCACATATTTCACTGACCTAGAACAAATCCTCCAAAAATTCATTTGGAACCAAAAAAGACCCCGAATACCAAAAGCAAACTTGAAACTGAAGAACACAGCAGGAGGAATCACGATACCAGACATCAAATAATACTATAAAGCCACTGTGATCAAAACAGTCTGGTACTGGCATAAGAACAGACATATAGATCAGTGGAACAGAATTGAAAGCCCAGAAATAAACCCAGGCCTCTATGGTCAACTAATCTTAGATAAAGGAGGAAGGAACATAAAATGGAGTGAGAAGAGCCTCTTTAACAACTGGTGCTGGGAGAACTGGACAGGGACGTGCAAAAAAATGAAAGTATACCACCAACTTACAGCACACACGAGAATAAACTCAAGATGGATTAAAGACTTAAATGTAAGCCGTGATACCATAAAAGTCCTAGAGGAAAACATAGGCAGGAAAATTTCAGATATCACACGTAACAATATCTTCACGGATACATCTCCCAAGGCGAGAGAAATAAAGGAAAAAATAAACAAATAGGACTACATCAAACTAAAAAGTTTCTGTTCATCAAAAGAAAACATCAGCCAGATGAAAAGGAAACCAACCATATGGTAAAACATATTTGCCAATGATATCACAGACAGGGGACTGATCTCCAAAATATATAAAGAGCTTATACGACTCAACATCAAGAAAACAAACAACCCAATTCAAAAATGGGCAAAGGACCTGAACAAACACTTCTCCGAAGAAGACATACAGAAGGTCCATAGGTACATGAAAAAATGCTCAACATCATTGGCCATCAGAGAGATGTAAGTACAAACCACAATGAGATACCACCTTACAACTGTCAGAATGGCCATCATCAACAAATCAACAAACAACAAATGCTGGTGAGGATGTGGAGAAACAGGAACTGTTGGTGGGAATGCAGACTGGTGCACCCACTATGGAAAACAGTATGGAATTACCTAAAAAAACTAAAAATGGAACTGCCATTTGAACGAGTGATTCCACTGTTAGTGTTGTACCTGAAATATTCTAAAATGCTAATTAAAAAAAACTTATGCACCCCTATGTTCATAGCAGCCCTGCTTACAATAGCTAAGTGCTGGAAACAGCCTAGGTGCCCGTCTGTGGATGACTGGATCAAAAAACAGTGGTACATCTACACAATGGAATACTATGTAGCAGAAAGAAAGAAGGAACTCCTGCCATTTGCGACAACATGGATGGAATTAGAGAGAATTATGCTTAGTGAAATAAGCCACGCAAAGAAAGCAAATTACCATAGGATATCACCCAATACAGGAAACTAAAGAGCAGCACCAACAAACGAACTAAATAGGCAAAGACTAGATTAGTAGTCAGTAGGAGGGAGTGGGGAGGGAGAGAAGTCGGATAAATAAGGGAAGGTTCTAGTCAAGGAACGTATATGAATGACTCATGGACATGGACAATGGGGAGGGATACAATTGTGGGAGAAGGGATGGGCTTGGAGGGGGGAGCAATGGGAGAGAAAAGGGACAACTGTAATTAAATAACCAAAAAATAAAATTAAAAAGAAAAAGAAAGAAAAAAAAAGAAAAAATAACTTTTCACCCCAAAGAAGCAAAATATACATTCTTCTCAAGTGCACATGGAACATTTTCAAAGATAGACCACATGGTAGGACGCAAAACAAGCCTCAACAAATTCAAGAAAATTGAAAGTATGTCCAGCATCTTCTCAGATCACAATGGCTTAAAATTGGAAATCAACCTCAAGGAAAAAACTCAAAAACATTTAAACTCATGGAGAATGAATGAAATGCTATTAAATAATGAATGGGTTAACAATTACATAATGGAAGAAATCAAAAAGTTTCTGGAAACGAATGATAATGAACACACAACAACCCAAAACCTATGGGATATAGTAAAAGCAGTCCTGAGATGAAAGTTCATAGAATACAGGCCTACCTAAAAAAGCGTGAAGAATCTCTAATAAAAAATTTAACCCTACAGCTACAAGAACTAGAGGAAAAACAACAAGCAAAGCCCAGACCAAGTAGAAGGAAGGAAATCATCAAGATCACAGCAGAATTAAATGAGAGAGAGACTAAATGAACATTTCAAAAGATCAACATAAGTGGGAGCTGGTTCTTTGAAACGATATAGATAATTGACAAGCCTTGAGCGAGGCTCATCAAGAAAAAAAGAGTGGACCCAAATAAATAAAATCAGAAACAAAAGAGGAGAACTCACAAATGGTACCGCAGAAATGCAAAGAATTGTAAGAAATTATTACGAACAACTGTATGGCATGAAATTTGACAACCTAGAGGAAATTAATAAATTCCTGGAAACATATGGTCTTATAAAACTGAAACAAGAAGAAGCAGAAAGCCTGAATAGACCAATAACAACTAGTGAAATTGAAGCAGTAATCAAAAAACTCCCGGCAACAAAAGCACTGTACTGGATGGCTTCACATGTGAAATCTACAAACATTTAGGAAAGAAATAACTCCTATCCTCCTCAGACTATTCCAAAAGATCCAAGAAGACGGAAGTCTCCCAAATTCGTTCTATCAAGACAGTATAACCGTAATTCCAAAACCAGGTCAAGATACATCAAAGAAAGAAAAGTGCAGGCCAATATCACTGATGAACATAGATGCTAAAATCCTTAACAAAATATTTGCAAACCAGATCAAGCAACACATTAGAAAGACTATACATCACGATCAAGTGGCATTCATCTGCAAAGATGGTTTAATATTCGCAAATCATTAAACGTAATACACCACATAAACAAAATGAAAGACAAAAGCCACATGATAATATCAATAGATCCAGAAAAAGCATCTGATAAAGTACAAATCTCATGTATGATGAAAACTCTCAGCAAAATAAAAATAAAGGGAGCATACCTCAACATAATTAAGGCCATATATGAGAAACCTGAAGCCAACATCATACTCAATGGGCAAAAACTGAAAGCATTCCCCCTGAGGTCAGGAATAAGACAAGGATGTCCACTCTCTCCGCTCTTATTCAACATAATTTTGGAAGTTCTAGCCACAGCAATGAGACAAGAAAGAGAAATAAAAGACATCCGAATAGGGAAACAGAAAGTAAAACTGTCATTATTTGCAGATGACATGATAATGTACATAGAAAATCCTATAGACTCCGAAACAAAACAAAACAAAACAAAAAAAACAAAACTCCTCCTCCTAATAAGTGAACTTGGCAAAATAGCAAGGTACAAAGTCAATATTGAGAAATTGAAGGCATTTCTGTACAACAACAATAAAATCTCAGAGATAAAAACTAAAAGAAAAATCCAATTTACAATAGCATCAAGAAAAATAAAATACCTAGGAATAAACTGAACCAAGGAGGTAAAAATCTGTACTCAGAACACTACATAACACTGAAGAAAGAAATTAATGAAGATACAAATAAATGGAAGCATATACCATGCTCATGGATGGGAAGAATCAACATCATTAAAATGTGCATATTACCCAAAGCAATTTATAGATTCAATGCAATCCCTATTAAAATACCAATGTCATTTTTCACAAACCTAGAAGTAATACTTCAAAATTTATATGGAAACAAAAAAGAGACTGAATAGGAACAGCAATTTTGAGGAAGAATAACACAGTAGGAGGAATCACAATACCTGATATCAAATTATACTACCAGGACACGGTAATCAAAACAGTCTGGTACTGGCATAAAAACAGACATATAAATCAGTGGAACAGAATAGAGAGCTCATACATAAACCCTGGTCTATATGGTCAACTAATATTTGATAAAGTGGGAAGGAACATAGAATGGAGTCAAAAGAACCTCTTCTACAAATGGAGTTGGTAGAACTGACAAGGACATGCAAAAAAATGAAACTAAGCCACCAACTTACACCATACACCATAATAAACTCAAAATGGATCAAAGACATAAATGTAAGCCGTGGCACCATAAAAGTCCTAGAGGAAAACAGGCAGAAAAATTTCAGATATCCCATGTAGCAATATTTTCACTGATATATATCCTAAGGCAAGAGAAATAAAGGAAAGAATAAAAATGGGACTACATCCAACTGAAAAATTTCTGCTCAGCTAAAGAAAACATCAGCAAGATCAAAGGAAACCAACCATATGGGAAAACATATTTGCCAATAATATCTGAGAAAATAAATTGATATTCAAAATATATAAAGAACTCATAAGACTCAACAACAAGAAGACAGACAACCCAATTAAAAATGGGCAAAGAACCTGAACATACTCTTCTCCAAAGAGGACAAACGGAGGATCAATAGACATATTAAAAAATGTTCAACATCACTAGCCATCAGAGAGATTCAAATAAATATCACAATGTGTTGCCACCTCACAACAGTCAGAATGGCCATCATCAAAAAATCAACAAACAACTTGTGCTGTAGAGGATGCATAGAAATGGGAACCTTGGTGCATTGTTAGTGGGAATGTAGACTGGTGCAACCACTATGGAAAAGAGTTTGGAATTTCTTCAAAAAACTAATAATGGAACTGCCTTTTTAACCAGCAATTGCATTGCTAGGATTATATCTGAAAAATCCTGAAACACCAACTCAAAAGAACCTATGCACCTCCATGTTCATAACAGCACTATTTACAATAGCCAAGTGCTAGAAACAACCTAAGTGCCCACCTGTAGATGAGTGGATTAAAAAACTGTAGTACATTTACACAATGGAGTACTATGTAGCAGAAAGAAAGAAGGAACTTCTACCATTTGCAACAACATGGATGGAACTAGAGAAAATTATTCTTAGGGAAATAAGCCAGGTAAGGAAAGAAAAATACCTTATTCTGTCACACATTACAGGAAACTAATGGACAACATAAAAAAAAGAGCAAAATTGAACCAGAAGTATGTAAACAAGGAGTAGACTCACAGTACAAGGTGGGAGGTGAGAGGGAGAGAAGGGGTAAGAAGGGGAAGGGTCTTGTCAAAGAGCATGTATAAATGACTCACTACATGGACAACTGAGTGGGGATTGAATGTGGGAGAAGAGGGGGACAGGGTGCACGGAAGCAAGAGGGGTAAAAAAGTGGGACAACTGTAACGGAAAAACAAACAAGAAAACTTTTAGCGGGGGACAAAATAAAAATATAAAGAATGGAAATGCCAGTTCAGTGAATTATTAGAAGGACATGGAATTTCCTTCATACTGTATATTTTTCTCCCTATCTGATCCCTCCAGAGTTTGACATTCTAAAGAAGTAAGTAGTGACATAAGTTCCTTTGTATAAAACTAATAAGACCAGTTATTAATAGAGGTTTTTTTGATCAAGACGTTGACTGGAATGTCATGCCTAAAGGAGACATGCTTGGGCTCTGGTTGTTGCCAAAAAGCCCTGAGTAACTGGGAATGACTTTTGAAGGTAATAAAACCCCACAAGATAAAAGACCTGGTACCGTGGCTTGTCATACAGTCCATGGCAATCTTTCCAGGGAAGGAATAAAGGTTGTTTTCCTGAAAGATGTCTAGAAGGGACCTTAAGGCACAATAGAAAAGCAGAAGGACTTAGAAAAAACAGGCGTTTACAGGGAAGGCTGAATGCCAGGTATGTGGCTCAGCTTCTGTGCCCTGAAGGGCAGACTTAAGGTCACCCTATATGTTCCTTGTATAAGTTCCAGCAAAGCAGAAATAAAGATCAGAAGTGATCATTTGCTGCTATTGTTGTGTTTATGCAAATGGACAGGATAAATTAAAAATGGACAATGCAGTCCCTTTAATGACAAGGAGGGTACTCTTATGGAGAAAAATCATGTTTCAAGGAAAATTACAATGCTCAGTGGTAGACTATAAAGTAGTGGAGGTAACCGTCTTTAAAGTTTCTTTTCATTTAAAATATGTTTTCATTTGAAAGTTAAACTATGTCTGTGGTATCTTCCAAGATGTTTAATTTACAGGCAAGAAGAATGTCAAATGCCTTGCAACTGGATGTCTTTCCAATAAGACAGTCTTACAAATTTAGAGAGTTGTTTGTGGGTTATGTTCCATTAATTAACATGTGTTTTCTGTTTTCAAAAGGCATAAGCCTATGATCTCATTACCTGAGTGATTTTATGTATAGGCCTCACTTAATCCTGTCTGCAGCACTGCCTCCTGAGACTCAACGGTTTGGCTGAACTAAGTGGCTGGGTTGGTGAAGTATGGTCTGTGGGCTTCACTTTAAAATTGGTTGTTGTTTTTTTTCTATCTTAATGGCTTTGACAGAAAGGACCCAGAGATCTGAGAGGGGGAAAATCTAAAATATTTAGTTCAGCCTAACCTAAGTATAATGTGCAAAAGGGTTTTGGACAGGTGAGATGTGCCTGACACGCCTTCCTCCAAATAAGCCCTTTTTTTCCCTAATTTGGGACATTGAAGAATTGATCCCTGTTTTTGTCATCTAGTGGTTATGGATTGAATGATGTCTTTTAACTCTGTTGGCAGATCCGTTGCCCCCAGTATACAACAAGGATGTCAGCCTGTTAAACCAAGCATGCCATTTTCCGGGGACAGCAAACTGGCCCGGAGTCTTCACGATCCTTCCCTTGCAGGAAGGCCATCTTCCCTCCCACACCCCCACTCTTATTAGGGATTTCTGGACCCAAGGGTAGGGAGGGCAATGACCATGTTTAGTTTGAAGCAGCTAGAGGAACTCGAGACCTTCGCACATTGTTCTTTATAAGATTATAAATGGTCTTACGTATGAGAGGGAGTGATTGTTATTTTTTATTGTTAAAATAATTAGTTAATCATTTATTTATTTAAAAAGGAGAAGAAGTATATATGAAAGAGTGAAATGGAGATCTTGTATGCATGACCATGGGCATGGACTTGGGGGGGTTGGTGGGGGAGAGGGGTGCTGTGTGGAGGGGAGCAAAGGGGAGAAAATTGGAACTATTGTAACAATATAATCAATAAAATTTACTTAAAAAAAGCCATGAGAGATGTAGACTTTGTTTTTATAATTAAATGAGCTTACATGCATGCAAATCACTTATAACAGTGACCAGCACATAGTCAATAATTGATCGGCACATAACAATAATTGTTAAGTATGATTGTTGTATCATACTTAGCTCACACCAAGACATATCAAGACACAGAGAGAATCATACAAGCAGCAAGAGAGAGATGTTTAGTAACCTTCAAAGGAGTCCTTTAATGCTCTTAACTGATTTGTAAACAGAAACACTTCAGTCCAGAAGGAGTTGGCCTGGAATATTCAATGTAAAAAAAAGCAAAGACCTACAACTAAGAGTACACTATCCAACAAGGCTGTCATTCAATATTGAAAGAAAGAAATAGAGTTTCTTAGTAATAAATAAATAAATTCATTCATTCGTTCATTGCCGCCAAAACCGTATTGCAAGAAATGTTAAATGGCCTATTTTAAGAAGGAGGAAGAAATAAATAGAGAGAGGAACATACATATAAAGAATGAAATAACAATATATAAGTACCTATTAATAATTACTGTTAATGTAAATGGATTTAATGTTACAATCAAAAAACATATGGTAACTGAATAAATAAGAAACCACGACCCACCTCAAAACAAAACTTACAGACAGACTGAAAGTAAAAGAATAAAAAACATATTCCTTCCAAATGAAAACCTAAAAAAAGCTTGGGTAACAATACTTATATTAGACAAAATGAACTTCAAAACAATGGCCATAATGTGACAAAAAGGGACGAATCCAACAAGAGGATACAACCCTTCTAAACATATATGTGCCCAACATTGATGCACATAAATATATTTAAAAAATCTTGGTGGACATTAAGGGAGAGATGGACAGAAATAGTCATGGTAGGAAATTTTCAAACCCCACTGACATCAATGAATACATATTGCAGACAAAACAACAACAACAACAAGGAAAGAGTGACCTTAAACAATACACTAGACCAAATGCACTTATTTTATAAATACTTAGAGAACATTTTACCCCAAAGCAGCAGAATATACATCCTTCTGAAGTGCACATGGAACACTCACAAAGATAGAATACATGTTAGGACACAAAATAAATTAATAGATTCAAGAAGTTTAAATTCACATTAAACATCTTCTCTGACCACAATTGTATGGAACTTGAAATCAATTAAAATAAGAAACTGAGAAAACAATCCAAACACATAGAGGCTAAATAACCTTTTGTTAAAGAAAGAATGGGTTAACAGTTAGACCAAAGATAAAGTCAAAAGTTACCTGGAGACAAATGAAAATGAACATGCAGCAACCAAAATATCTACGGAACACAGCAAAAGTAGTCTGAGAGGGAAGTTCATAGCATTACAGGCCTACCTCAAGAAGCCAGAAATACCTCAAGTAAACAATCTAACCCTATATCTAAAAGTACTGAAAAAAAAGGAACAACAAAAGCTCAGAGTAAGTAGAAGGAAGGAAATAATAAAGTTAGAGCAGATAATAAATGACATGCAAAATAAAAAAACAAAACATCAATAAAACCAAGAGCTGATTCGTTGAAAAGATAAACAAGATGGATAGACCTTTAACCAGACTTATCAAGAAGAAAATTGAGAACTCAAATAAATGAAATTAGAAATGAAAGAGAACTAACAATTAATACCAAAGAAATACAAATAGTTGTAAATAAATAATACAAACAACTATATGCCAAGAAATTATACAAGTGAGGAAAAAATGGATGAATTCCCAGAATAATACAATTCTTCAAAACAGAATTAGGAAGAATCAGAATATCTGAATGGACCAATTAGTACTAATGAAATTGAAACAATACTCAATAAAACTCCTAGTCAACAAAAGTCTTGGACACGATGGCTTCATCAAATATTCAAAGGTGAACTAAGAACTATCCTACTCAAACTATTCCAAAAAATTCAAAAGGAGGGAATAGTTCCAAGCACTTTTTTAGGAGGCCAGAATTATCCTAATTCCAAAACCAGATAAAGGCACTACGAAGAAAGAAAAATGTAGGCCAATATCCCTGCTGAACATAGATGCCAAAACCACAACAAAATATTAACAAACCATTAAGGATCCAAGATGGTGGAGGAGTAAGTGGAAGCTACACTAACCTCCTCCCAGGACCAGTCTGGATTTACAACTTAATTTTGGAGAAATCATCTGGAATAACCAACGAAACACTAGCTGGAAAGAAGTCTTATAAACACAGAGAGACAGAAAAGGCCGCTACATCACAACTTGACCGGTAGGGAGTGCGGAGACGCGGAAGGGCTGGCTGGGCTCCCATGGGTGGCAGCTGAAGGGACTGAGAAACAGCTCAGCAGCCGGGGATTCCCCCTGAGAAGGGCAGGGTCTAAACCCCCAGCTGGGCTTCCCAGCCTACAGCAACAGAGTGGAAAGTAAAATAGTATCAGCTGTGAAAAGCCAAAAGCCACAGGGTTTCTTGCTAGCCGGAGAGAAACAGCAAGAGAAAAAGAGCTCTTAAGTGGATCACATACGAAAATATTTTGGCCCCCACTTACCGTGGGCTCAAGCAGAGGGAAGGCAGAGAGGACTGGAGACACTTGGAGAGAGTTTGGCACGGTGGCTTTGAGGGGAGAACTGGAGGAGCAGCCGACTGGGTCCCAGTGCTGACTCATCCCCAGTACTGCGGGTAGACCATTCCCCTCCAAGTGGCGTCAGCCTGAGGGGAAGCAAAAGCCCTGCCTACAGGAATTAAGCTGCCACACCCACAGTCCTTAAGCCTGACAGCTAATCACAGATTGAATAGATTAACAATCAAAGAAGACAGACAACAGCAGTAGATCCCTGGAAGTCTCCAACAGGCTGCCTAGGGCCAGACTGGTACAGGATCTGATGCCATCAGAGGCAGATCCAGGAAGTGCAGATCATTCTAAGAAGCACCAACAAACAATAGGAGTAAAAAAAATGGGGAGACAGAGAAACAACCTCCCATCAAAAGGAAAGGTAGAATCCCCAGAAAGAGTGCTAAATGAAATAGAGGGGAGCGAACTATCAGATATGGAATTCAAAACATGAATTATGGAGAGCTCAATGAGCTCAGCGGAAACTACAAAGAACTCCGGAAAAACTACAAGGAACTCACAGAAAATTACGTCAGCATGAAAAAGCACATAGAAACTACCAATAAGAGCCAGGAGGAAATGAAGAATACGATCTCTGAATTGAAGAACACAGTAGAAGGAATTAAAAGCAGGCTAGAGGAAGCAGAAGATCGGATCAGCGAGCTGGAGGACAACCTACACAAAAACTCCCAGACAAGGCAACAAAATGAAAAAAGACTGAACAAGACTGAAAAGGTTCTAAGACAGCTGCAGGACAACATGAAACGTAATAATATCCGTATCATAGGCATTCCAGAAGGAGAAGAAGAAGAGCAAGGGATAGAAAACCTCTTTGAAAAACTAATGACAGAAAACTTCCCTAACATCATGAGAGAAAGAGTCACACAAGTCCAGGAAGCAGAGAGGGTCCCAATGAAGATGAACCCCAACAGGCCCGCCTCAAGACACATCATAATTAAAATGGCAACATTCAAAGACAAAGAGAGGATCCTAAAAGCAGCAAGAGAAAAACAACTAATAACATACAAGGGTACTCCAATAAGGCTATCATCAGATTTCTCAGCAGAAACACTACAAGCCAGAAGGGAATGGCAAAAAATATTCCAAGAAATGAAAAACAAAGGCCTACAACCTAGAATACTATACCCAGCAAAGCTCTCATTCAAAATGGAGGGTGAAATAAGGAGCTTCCAAAGCAAAAGAAGGCTAAAAGAATACATCTCCACCAAACCAGCAATGCAAGAGATGCTAAAGGGTCTGCTCTAAGAAGATAAAGAAACAGAGAGAGACAGAGAAGAACATGAGAACAAAGGGGGAAAATGACAATGAATAAGTACTTATCGGTAATAACCTTAAATGTAAATGGATTAAACGCTCCAATTAAAAGACATAGGGTAGTTGAATGGATTAGAAAGAATGACCCACATATATGCTGTCTACAAGAAACCCACCTTAGAACAAAAGATCTAGACAGACTGAAAGTAAAGGGATGGAAAAAAGTATTTCCAGCATATGGGAATGAAAAAAAAGCTGGGGTAGCAATACTTATATCAGACAAAACAGATTTCACAGCAAAGTCCATAAAAAGAGACAAAGAAGGGCATTTCATAATACTTAAGGGAAAAATCCATCAAGAAGATATAACCCTTATAAATATATATGCACCCAACTTAGGAGCACCCAAATATATAAGGGAACTTTTGAAACACTCCAAGAAAGATATAGACAACGACACAGTCATAGTAGGGGACTTTAACACCCCATTGTCAACAATGGACAGATCTTCAAAGCAAAGAAACACCAAAGATATTGAGGCACTGAACAACACTCTAGATCAAATGGATTTAATCGATATATATAGAAGTTTTCACCCCAAAGAAGCAAAATGTACATACTTCTCAAGTGCACATGGAACATTTTCAAAGATAGACCACATGGTAGGACACAAAACAAGCCTTCACAAATTCAAGAAAGTGGAAATTATAACAAGCATCTTCTCAGATCACAATGGCTTAAAATTGGAAATCAACCTGAAGGAAAAAACTCAAAAACATTTAAACTCATGGAGAATGAATAACATGCTATTAAATAATGAATGGGTTAACAATGACATCAAGGAAGAAATCAAAAATTTCTGGAAACTAATGATAATGAACACACAACAACCCAAAACCTATGGGATACAGCGAAAGCAGTCCTAAGAGGAAAGTTCATAGCAATACAGGCCTACCTAAAAAAGCTAGAAGAATATTTAATTAAAAATTTAACCCTACAGCTACAAGAACTAGAGGAAGAACAACAAGCAAAGCCCAGATCAAGTAGAAGGAAGGAAACCATCAAGATCAGAGCAAAATTAAATGACATAGAATCTAAACTAACAATTCAAAAGCTCAACAAAAGTAGGAGCTGGTTCTTTGAAAAAATAAACAAAATTGACAAGCCTTTAACCAGGCTCATCAAGAAAAAAAGAGAGACGACCCAAATAAATAAAATCAGAAACGAAAGAGGAGAAATCACAACTGATACCACAGGAATACAAAGGATTATAAGAAATTATTACGAACAACTGTATGGCAAGAAATTTGACAACCTAGAGGTAATGGACAAATTCCTGGAAAACTATAGTCTTCCCAAACAGAATCAAGAAGAAGCAGAAAGTCTGAATAGACCAATAACAGCTAGTGAAATTGAAGCAATAATCAAAAAACTCCCAGCACACAAAAGCCCTGGACCGGATGGCTTCACAAGTGAATTCTACAAAACATTAAGGAAAGAACTAACTCCTATCCTTCTCAGACTATTCCAAAAGATACAAGAAGAGGGAAGACTGCCAAACTCATTCTATGAAGCCAGTATAACCCTAATCCCAAAACCACGTCAAGACACAACAAAGAAAGAAAACTACAGGCCAATATCGCTGATGAACATAGATGCTAAAATCCTCAACAAAATATTGGCCAACCGGATCCAGGAACACATTAGAAAGATCATACACCACGATCAAGTAGGATTCATCCCAGGGATGCAAGGATGGTTTAATATTCGCAAATCAATAAACGTAATACACCACATAAACAAAATGAAAGACAAAAGCCACATGATAATATCAATAGATGCAGAAAAAGCATTTGATAAAGTACAACACCCATTTATGATAAAAACTCTCAGCAAAATGGGAATGGAGGGAGCATACCTCAACATAATAAAGGCCATATATGAGAAACCTGAAGCCAACATCATAGTCAATGGGCAAAAACTGAGAGCATTCCCCCTGAGATCAGGAACAAGACAAGGATGTCCGCTCTCTCCACTCCTATTCAACATAGTCTTGGAAGTTCTAGCCACCGCAATCAGACAAGAAAGAGAAATAAAAGGCATCCAAATTGGAAAAGAGGAAGTAAAACTGTCATTATGTGCAAATGACATGATAGTGTACATAGAAATCCCTATAGACTCCACAAAAAAACTACTCGACCTAATAAGTGAATTCGGCAAAATAGAAGGATACAAAGTCAATATTAAGAAATGAAAGGCATTTTTATACACCAACAATAAAAACTCAGAGGTAGAAACTGAAAGAAAAATTCAATTTACCATAGCAACAAGAAAAATAAAATACCTAGGAATAAAGTTAACCAAGGAGGTAAAAGACCTGTACTCAGAAAACTACATAACACTGAAGAAAGAAATTAAAGAAGATACAAATAAATGGAAGCATATACCATGCTCATGGATGGGAAGAATCAACATCATTAAAATGTCCATACTACCCAAAGCAATTTATAGATTCAATGCGATCCCTATAAAAATACCAGCAACATATTTCACAGACCTAGAACAAATACTTCAAAAAGTTATATGGAACCAAAAAAGAGCCCGAATAGCCACAGCAATTTTGAGGAAGAACACAGTAGGAGGAATCACAATACCTGATATCAAACTATACTACAAGGCCACGGTAATCAAAACAGTCTGGTACTGGCATAAAAACAGACATATAGAGCAATGGAACAGAATAGAGAGCCCAGAAATAAGCCCAGGTTCATATGGTCAACTAATATTTGACAAAGGGGGAAACAACATCAAATGGAGTGAAAAGAGCCTCTTCAACAAATGGTGTTGGGAGAACTGGACAGGGACATGCAAAAAAATGAAAGTAGACCACCAGCTCACACCATACACCAGAATAAACTCAAAATGGATCAAAGACTTAAATGTAAGCCGTGATACCATAACAGTCCTAGAGGAAAAAATAGGCAGGAAAATTTCAGATATCCCACATAGCAACATTTTCACTGATATATCTCCTAAGGCAAGGGAAATAAAGGAAGGAATAAACAAAAGGGACTACATCAAACTAAAAAGTTTCTGCTCAGATAAAGAAACCATCAGCAAGATGAAAATGAAACCAACCATATGGGAAAATATATTCGCCAATGACATCACAGACAAGGGATTGATCTCCAAAATATATAAAGAACTCATACGACTCAACACCAAGAAGACAGACAACCCAATTAAAAAATGGGCAAAGGACCTGAACAAACACTTCTCCAAAGAAGACATACAGAGGGCCCATAGACATATGAAAGAATGCTCAACATCACTAGCCATCAGAGAGATGCAAATAAAAACCACAATGAGATACCACCTCACACCAGTCAGAATGACCATCATCAACAAATCAACAAACAACTTGTGCTGGAGAGGATGCGGAGAAATGGGAACCCTGGTGCATTGCTGGTGGGAATGCAGACTGGTGCAGCCACTATGGAAAACAGTTTGGAATTTCCTCAAAAAACTAAAAATGGAACTGCCTTTTGAACCAGCAATTCCATTGCTAGGATTATATCCGAAAAATCCTGAAACACCAATTCAAAAGAACCTATGCACTCTAATGCTCATAGCAGCACTATTTACAATAACCAAGTGCTGGAAAAAACCTAAATGCCCATCTGTAGATGAGTGGATCAAAAAACTGTGGTACATTTACGCAATGGAGTTCTATGTAGCAGAAAGAAAGAAGGAACTTCTACCATTTGCAACAACATGGATGGAACTAGAGAGAATTATGCTTAGCGAAATAAGCCAGGCAACGAAAGAAAAATACCTTATGATGTCACCTATTACAGGAAACTAATGAACAACACAAACAAATGAGCAAAATTGAACCAGAGCTATGTAAACAAGAAGTAGACTAACAGTAACAAGGGGGGAGGTGGGAGAGAGAAAAGTGGGTAAGAAGGGGAAGTGTCAAATCAAAAAACATGTATAAATGACCCACAGACATGGGCAACTGAGTGGGGACTGAATGTGGGGGAAGGGAGGGACAGGGTACAGGGAAGCAAGAGGGCAAAAAAAAGTGAGACAACTGCAATGGAAAAACAAACAAAAAATTTTTTTTAGTGGGGTAAAATGAAAATATAAAGAATGGAAATGGCAGTTCAGTGAATATTAGGACAAAGATTTTCCTTCACGTTGTATATTTTTCTCCCTATTTGATCTCCCCAGAGTTTGGCATTCTAAACAAGTAAGTAATGACTTAAGTTTCTTTGCATAGAACTAAAAGACCAGTTGTTAATAGAGGTTCCTTTTTTTGACCAAGCCTTTGACTGGAATGTCATGCCTAAAGGAGACATGCTTGGGCTCAGGTTGTTACCGAAAAGCCCTGAGGAACTGGGAATGACTTTGAAAAGTAATAAAAGCCCGCGAAATAAAAGGCCTGCTGCCATGGTTGGTTGTGCGGTCCACAGCAATCACTCCAGGGAAGGAACGAAGGTTGTTTTCCTGAAAGATGGGTAGAAGGGACCTTAAGGCACAATGGAAAACCAGAAAGACTTGGAAAGGACAGGTGTGTACAGGCAAGGATGAATGCCAGGTATGTGGCCCAGCTTCTGTGCCCTGAAGAGCAGACTGAGGGTCACCCTAAATGTTCCTTGGGTAAGTTCCAGCAAAACAGAACTAAAGATCATAAGTGATCATTTGCTGCTCTTGTTATGTTTATGCAAATGAACAGGATAAATTAAAAATGGACTTAATGTAGACCCTTTAAAGACAAGGAGAGTAATCTTAGGGAGAAAAATCATTATTCAAGGAAAATCACAATGATCAGTGGCAGACTGTAAAGTAGGGCAGCTAACCGTCTTAAAAGTTTCTTCTCATTTAAAAAATGGTTTCACTTGAAAATTAAACCATATCTGTGATATCACCAAAGAGATTCAAGTTGCAGGCAAGTAGAATGTCAAGCGCCTTGCAACTGGATGTCTTCCCAATTAGACAGTCTTACAGATTTAGAGATTTGTTTGTTTGTTATGTTACATAAATTAACATGTGCTTTCTGTTTTCAAAGGACATAAGCCTATGATCGCATTACCTGAGTGATTGTCTGTACGCATAAGCCTCACTTAATCCTCTCTGCAGCGCTGCCTCCTGAGACTCAGTGGTTTGGCTGAACTAAATGGCTGGGTTGGTGAAGAATGGGGTGGTCTGTGGGCTTCTCTTTAAAACTGATTTCTCTTTTCTATCCTAATGGCTTGGACAGAAAGGTCCCATAGGTCTGAGAGGGGGGAAACCTAAACTATTTCCCTCAGCCCAAGCTAAGTATAATGGGCAAAAAGGTTTTGGATAGATGAGATGTGCCTGGCACACCTTCCTCCAAAGAAGCCCCTTTTTTTTTTTTTCCTAATGTGTAACATTGAAAAATTAATCCCTGCCTTTTGTCATCTAGTAGTTATGGATTGAATGATGTCTTTTAACCCTTTTCGCCAAATCTGTTGCCCCCAGAATACAACAAGGATGCCAGCCTGTTAAACCGAGCACGCCGTTGTCCGGGGACAGCCAACTGACCTGGAGCCTGCACGATCCTTCCCTATGTGGGAAGGCCACCCTCCCCTCCACACCCCCACTCTTATTAGGGATTTCTGGACCCAAGGGTAGGTAGGACGACGACCATGTCCAGCTTGAAGCAGCTAGAGGAGCTTGAGACCTTCTCCCATTGTCCTTTACAAGATTACAAAGGGTCTTAATATCTGAGAGAGAGGGATAGATATTTTTTACGAACCATGGGTATGGACTTGGGGTCGGATTGCTGGGCGAGGGAGATGCTGGGTGGAGGGGAGTAAAGGGGAGAAAATTGGAACTATTGTAACAATATAATCAATAAAGAAAAGCTGGGGGAAAAAAGAAAATAAATAGATCTGATCTCAAAAAAGATAAATATAAAAATAATTTATTAAGACGAAGAAAGTGTGTTTAACAATGGGTGATGAATAAAATTTAATCAAGTAATAATAGTTGTACCTTGACTTGTTACCAAAGAAAGTACTTTAATAACTTGTGTATGCCAAAGAAGACAAGACTTAGAAAATATGTCAAAGTGTGCATAAGAGAGTTTAAAGTAGGTTAAAATCAGGTTGGAGTCTGATTTTAAATTTAAAAAATTCATTTGAGATTTACAACCCACAGAAATCCATCTATAGGAAGATAGATTAAAGGTCTCATTTCACAAGCCAATTTTAAACCCTGTGTACACTATTTACAACAAAATGTAAAGCCCATGATGCTAATACTATTGTTGAGAGTGAGAAGGTGTTGGTGGTGACAATAATGAAGTTTAGGAAGTGAAGGGGCTGAACCTGGGCTATTCCTGGAAAAGGAGGTTACCTTGCTTGATTGTAACCTCCAACAGGACAGAGAATCTTTCTACTTTGTGTTCTCAGCTTTTCAAGTAGTCTGTAATATAAAATAGATGGCAATAAATAACTGTTGAGTGAAAAAAAAATTAACAAACCAGATTCAGCAACAGAAGAAAAAGTGTATACATCATGATGAAGTGAGATATTTGCATATCAATACATGTGACAAATTACATAAACAAAATGAAGGAAGAAAATCACATGATCATATCAACAAATGCAAGAAAAACATTTGATAAAACCCATTTAAAATAGAAATTCTCAGCAAAGTGGGAATAGGAGAATCATACCTAAACACAGTAAAGGTCATATATGACAAACCCACAACCAACATCATACTGACTGGGCAAAAACTAAAAGCATTTCCCTAAAGATCAGAAACAAGATAAGAATGTTGGCTTTCACCACTCTTATTCAACATAGTACTGGAAGTCCTAGCCACATCAATAAGACAAGAAGAAAGAAAAGGCATCCGAATCAGAAAGGAAGAAGTTAAACTGTAATTTTTGCAGATGACATGATATTGTATACAGAGAACCCTAAAGGTTACACACAAAAAACTATTAGATTTAATAAATTAATTAAGCAAAGTAGCAGGATGTAAAATTCATAATAAAAAACTGTTGACATTTTTATACACCAATAATGAATTATCGGAAAGAAAAATTGCCTGGGCTGGTGTGACTGGATCAGTAGATTAAGTACTGGCTTGAGAACCAAAGGGTCACTAGTTCAATTCCTAGTTAGAGCACATGCCTAGGTTGCAGGCCAGGTCCCCAGTTGGGAGCTCATGAGAGGGAATCACTCATTGATGTTTCTCTCCTTTGCTTTCTCCTCCCTTCGCCTCTCTCTAAAAATAAATTAACAAATAAAGTCTTTTAGAAAAAGAAAAAGAAAATAAGAGAACAAGCCCATTTATTATTTCAACAACAACAAAATACAAGGTACCTAGGGATAAATTTAATCAAGGAGTTAAAAGATCTGTACTTGAAAAATGATAAAATACTGAAGAAATAAAATTGAGGAAGATCCAAATAAGTGAAAGTATTCATCATGTTCAAGGATAGAAAAATTTAACATTGTTAAAATATACATACTACCCAAAGAAACTGCATATTCAATGCAATCCCTTTTAGTAATTTATTTTTCAATGTTACTTTATTTTATTTTATTTATCTGTTTTTATGGAGAAAGGAAAGGAGAGAGGGAGAGAAACATCAATGTGCGGTTGCTTCTCATGCACCCCCAACTGAGGACCTAGCGTACAACCTAGTCATGTGTCCTGACTGGGAATTGAACCAGTGACACTTGGCTTGTAGGCCAATGCTCAATCCACTGAGCCACAGCAGCCAGGGTCAATGCAATTCATTTAAAAATGCCAATGGCATAACTCACAGATCTAGAAAAGTATTCCAAAAATATAAATGGAACCATAAAAGACTCCAAATAACCTCAGCCATTTTGAGAAAAATAATTTGAAAGTATCACACTACCTAACTTCAAATTATACTACAAGGCTATAATAATTACGACAGCATAGCATTGACATAAAAACAGGCATTTAATCAATGAAACAGAGAGAAAGCACAGAAATAAACCCAGAACATTATGGTCAACTAATATGCAATAAAGGAGGCAGAGACATACAATCAAGTAAAGACAGTCTATTCAATAAATGGTGTTTGAAAACATTGGACAGATGCAAGCAAAGAAATAAAATTAGACTACCAACTTACACCAAACATAAGAATAAACTCGAAATGAATTGAATGGATTGAAGACTTTAATGTAAGTCATGAAATTTTAAAATTTTTTGGAAGAAATCATAAGCAGTAAAATTTCAGATGTTTATCGCAGAAATATTTTTGCCAATATATCTCCTCAGGCAAGGAAAACAAATGAAAAATAAATAAATGATGCTACATCAAACTAAAAATCTTTCGCATAGCAAAAGAAGCCACCAAGAGAATAAAAAGGGAATCCACTGAATAGGAGAATATATTTGCCAATGATATATCTAATGAAGAACTTATGCAACTCAACACCAGGAAGAGACGCAACCCAATTTAAAAAATAGACAAAGGACCTGAATAAACATTTATGCAAAGAAGACATATAGATGGACAATAGGCATATAAAAAATGTTCAATGTCAGTAATCATCAGAAAGATGCAAATTAAAACCACAATGAGATTACATCTCACACCTGCTAGAATGGCTACCATCAATAAATCAACAAACAGCAAGTGCTGGCGAGGATGTGGAGAAAAGGAAATCTTCACATACTGTTGGGAATGCAGACTGGTGTAGCCACTGTGGAAAACAGTATGGAGTGTTCTCAAAAAAAAGTAAAAATAGAACTGCCCTTTGACCCAGTGATCCCACATTTGGTAATGTATCCTAAGAATCCTGAAACACTAATTCAAAAGAATATAAGCACCCTTATGTTCATTGCAGCATTGTTTACAACAGCCAAGATCTGGAAACAGCCTAAGTTCCATCAGTCAATGAGTGGATATGTTCATTCCAGCATTATTTACAATAGCCAGATCTGGAAACAACGTGCCATCAGTAAATGAGTGGATAAAAAAGCTGTGGTGCATTTCGTCGGCGGCGGCGGCGGCAGCCGTCCGTCTCGAGAGATGATGGAGTAGCTTCTTGAGAGTCTATCTGCACCGCCGAGAATGGCTGTGCAGTCCGACTCGGGAGTGACAATCCCTGCCGCACTTGTTACAGGTGAAGGCAGACGGCTGTTGTTGCTGCTGTTGACGCTGCTTCCGCCTCGATCTTTTCTGGACCGCCTTGTGGTGTATTTACACAATAAAATACTACTTGATTGTAAAAAGAAGGAAATCTTAATTTTTGTGGCAGCATGCTAATTGTATAAGCCAGTCAGATAAAGGCAAATACTATACTATATGATCTCACTTAACTGTGGACTCTAATGAACAAAATAAACTGATGAAGAAAATAGAAACAAAGGCATGGATATATGAAACTGACATATGTCAGAGAAGGGGATGAGTTCTGGAAGACTGGATGAAAGAAGGCGAAGGGATTAAGCAAGAATATATTGATGTATATATATAAAACATATATAATACATACTACACATAATATATATTTATATATATAAGCGTGCGCGCGCACACACACACACACACACACACACATATTTCAAAGACACAGACAACAGTGGGTGATATCCAGAGGGAAATGTTGGTGGCGTAGTTGGAAGTGGGCAAAGAAGGGATAAATGGGGATAAAAGACTTTGCTTTGGTCGATGGGCACATAATGCAGTGTGCAGATGATGCTTTGTTGAGTTGCACAATTGAAATCTATATGGTTTTGTGAACCAATATCACTCCAATAAATTCAATATAAATTAATAAATAGATAAATGAATAAATAAATAAATAGATATTCTTGATGACAAGACCTATCCACAACATAGTTGACTGTGAGGATTAAATGAGAGTGTAAATAAAGTGTTTAGTGCAGCACTTGTTCAATTATTAATCAATGTTCATTATGAGTATTATCACGCATTGGGACCAAGTATTACTTGATGATAAGTTGAAAGATCATATGTCCAGTTTGCACAGGAAAGCCTAGGTTGATACCCCTTGTTCTAGATTAATTATTAATAGCACTCATCTTCGCTCACAAAATGTACCCAAATGACATCTTAATCACAAGGAACAAGGTAAGAAGCCAAATGTTAGAATTCAGTTATCGAATCAAGAGCAACAGGGAAACATCTGGCTCAGGACTTCTTCAGTTTTCCCTGCCTAAGGTGCAAGGTTGATGCTTCAATCAGAGCTGGAGTGTCCCTGGAACAGGACAAAGGTTGTGGACCAAAGATTTCAGACAGATGTTATATTTTACTTCTTCTTCAACAATTTCTTCTATACGCTACCTAATTCAGGGAGAAAGTAGGAATTAGAAAGAGCCAATTCTGCTGCCGTTAGATTTTTTTCAAGCAGGTATTTTTGTCTGTTTCCCTAGAAAGAACAAAGTCAAATCATCCTGATGTCAAATTGCCTTGAAGCCCAAAACTTTGAATACAGTCTAAAAATAGGTCTTGACATGAAACAAAGGTTAAAGATTTGGCCAGTTTAAAAATGGGTTCTTCTTAGTTCTAAGGAGGCTAAAACCAGGGTTTGACCAAACTTCAATTTATTACAGGGAAAAGATAAGGAATTTTATCTGAACATTTTATCTTTATAATAGCTTTTCCTTTAGAAAGACCTCTTTCAGTCTTTACATTCATGAACTTATATGTGTGTGTGTGTGTGCATGTGCGCGCGTGTGTGTGTGAGAGAGAGAGAGATAGAGAGAGAGGCAGGACTAAGGAGACAGAGACAGAGAGAGACAGAGAGGGACAGAGAAACAGAGAGAAAGAAGAGTGGCTAGGTATTGACATGGAAAATGACTATATACATGCTGCAATGCATAATATAATTATGAAAAATAAAAAGAAATATATAGAATATGTGTCTGTATATGCTTAATGAAGAATCTGAAAGAATATCTCCAGGGAATGAGAAAAGGAGGGGGTTGGTGAGAGCTAAGTTACTTTTACATTTTACTCTATGGTCAATGTTCTTCTGTATCATTTTACCTTTTTTTAAACAAGAAGCCTGTATTACTTTTGTAATTTAAAAATTCATGCCAAAATTATCATTTTGATTTGTAAGCATATTTAGGTTTCTAAAGCATAAAAATATATCTTTTAACACTATGTATCAATATATACATCAGTTGCACTACAAAACAAAGGTTTTAATTTGAAATTATATGTTAATTGGAGGTAAAAAAAAAAACTAATAGCAATTAAACAGCCTCCCCTTGAAAGCATAATAGCCCCACCTTGTAACTTCCATACTCAGAAAATTTATTCAGTTCTTAAAACCTACAGAACTGTGGCAGGCAGAATTCTAAAATACTCCCTTTGGTGTATAAATCCTGTATAATCTTTTGCCCTCATTTTCATGTCCTGTAAATGTGATGTATTTAACTCATAAGTATATGAGTATGCTATGTATATGGATGGGAAAGGTGAAAGGATTTTTCAGATGTTTATGAAGTCCCTGTTGAATTGTCTTTAAGTTAATTTAATGGGAGATTTTTTTTGGGGGGGGGGCTGACCTAATCAGTGAGCCCCTTAAGTAGTAGCAATAAATACTTTCCTGTTGACCTTGAAGAAGTAAACTGCCATATTACATAGAAGTTCATGTGACATGGAATGGCAAGCAGACTCTAAATGGCAGGTAGCCTGAGGCAGAGGGCTTCAATTCTACAGCTTCAAGAAAATGAATTCTGCCAAAAACCAAAAGCATTGGAAGAGGATCCCAAGCCTCAGATGAAATTGCAGTTCTGGCTGAAATCTTGAATTTACCCTGGTAAGACCCTGAGAAGAGAACTCAGCTGAACCCTGCTTGGACTTCTGACACATGTAAACTGTGAAATAGTAAATGCATGTTGTTTTAAATTACTAATTTTGTGGGAGTTTACCACACAGCAGTAAAAAACTAAAACCAGGTTCCCAGCATAGCACTCAAGAGAAGCCTACATTTCTTGTTTTTGAAAAATTGTCTTCTACTGCTGTTTGTTCTACCCCAAGACAACTCTCTATACAAGGAATCACAAATATGTAGTCACCCTCCACATGCTATCATTACCCCAAGAAGAGACGGCAGAGAGATATGGTAAAATGCATAGAAAGCAAACAAGCACTGTCCATCAGAAAGTTCTGTGATGATCCATTGTTCTCTATATCTGTGGTGTCCTCTATGGTCGCCACCAGCTACAGGTGGCTAGTAAACACATGAAATGTAGTTAGCACAATTCTAATTTTAATGCATTTAAATTAAAATAGCCACAAGTGGCTCCCAGGTTGCACAATGAGGTTCTGAAGTTATGCCATTTAAGTCCAACTCCCAGTTCCACTACTTAGTTGTATGACCTTGCACAAGTTCTTTCACTTCTCTGTACCTCAGTTTCCTAATAACTTGACTTATAAAGTGGTTATGAACATTAAATGAGTTTTACATGTGAAGTAGTGAAGTACTTAAAATAAGGCTTTGTATATAATAAGCGTTATATATGTTTGTCAAATAGATTCTCTTACCCTTTTTTCCTGTATCTAAATCATACCCATATGTTTTTTAAACCCTAAAGATTTTTGTCTCTTACATGAAACCTTTGGGGCAACTCCTAAACCATACATTACTTATTTGCTATCAAACTAATTTGGCACCTAATTGGATACTGCCTTGAATTGTTATTGAAATATTTCTGGGTGTATTTTCTGTCTTTCTACATGAGTGAATGGTCCTCAGTGGAAATTTCTATACCACATGTGCTTATTTGTATTTCTCATAGTGCTAACTACACATAAGCTTGTCTAAAAGACAATCAATACTTATTGACAGCTGTATAAGGCCTTACGATAGAGATAGTGAAGGCAGAGAAAATGATCAGAGATACCATCAATACATTTCTTATGTATCCAAGGTACCACTAGGCTCAATTAACATAACATATTCAAAAATATAGTGCTAAGAATCCAGCTGTCAAGACCTGAAAGAGGAGAAAGTTAGATTCTTGGGCTGAGAAGTTTGTAAAGAAGAGGATGACAATGAGCCTAAGAAGTAATTAAAACCCAGGTAGTAAAATTGCTTTTCCAAACCATTCACAGCTCATAATATAACCAGAGAGTGTGGTATCATCATACGCTATGGGCAATGGGGGCTTCTGAATACACAGAGACCCAGCTTCCTTTACCAGGTATTAGGGACAGTCAGTCAAAGAAGTTTTACATTCTTGGGTGCTGACTTTGCTATAAGTTCCAGAAGCACCCTCAAGACTCATTAGAAATTAGTCCTGCTGGAATCTAGACCCTAATCCCAAAGTCTGATACCGGCCTGCTTTATTTTTGCCTTATGCTCAGCATGAGTGTCTCTTTTCTACTGATTCTGCCCAGAGTTTTCTTTGGGATCATGCCTCAGTCTGCCAAATCATTTGAAACTACCTCACCTCCTGCCTACGAATAAGACTGGTTCTATAATTATCAGGATCTGTGCCCCCACCAAATATCTAGGTTAAGCTCTGTTCATATTGTGACTTATCTCCATGCAGCCTGGCCACCTCTATATCCCGCTTGAATCTTCATTGACATGGAAGGCTACAGTGCTAACTTACACTGAATATTTAAGACCAGTAGCTCACTAACAAACTATTTAATGGGGAGTTAGACGGTACTGGAGGCAGAAGAGTGATAAGAATACTATAGCCACCTCTTTCTCAAATCATACCAAATCACTAGTTAATTGTGTGCCACAGTGCATATGACAAAGTGACAAAAGAAAAGAAAAGAAAAAAAAAAAAAAAACTCCGCAAAGAGCTCACTTAAGCTCACACTCTACTCTCTTTTGTAACCAACAGCTCTTTTTCTTCAAAGGCTATAAGAATTTCTCCTAATTTAAGGAAAGGCCAATCAGCTCTTATTGCCAGGCATTTTCAATTGCACTTGAGTGCATTTCTGCATATAATCTTCAACCATCTAGATGTTTAAAAAAGAAAAAAAAAGAAGAAATACATGTTAAATCCTCCCTAGTAAAAGAGTAGCAAAACAGTAAAAAATATTAAGAAAATCAGCAGAATCACCAATTATAATAATGCTCACTATTAAGACATTACCAATTTTATAGGACTTATGGCCAAGTTGGAGGTGTAGATAGACACACTGCATCTTCCTCACAACTAAGAAGAAAATTTGAACTGAAAACAAACAAACAAACAAACAAACAAACAAAAACCCAGAAGATTCAGAAAATTGAACTACATGAAAGTTCAACAAACAAAGAAATAAAGAAGAAATACTTAGCCAGACAGGTAGAAGGGGCAGATCCAGGGCATAGAGAGAACGGTGCAGTGTGGTACGGTGACAGCTATCAGCAATACAGCTGGTGGTGGCTGCAGCAGGTGCACAGGGGATGTAGTAGCATCAAAAACCGCAGTCATACACTTTAAACCTTGGAAGCGATCCTAGCCCTAAACCAGACCATGCAACTCACAGTTCCAGCACGAAGGAAAAGAGAGCCACATTGCCTCTGACTGTGAAAACCATTTGGTGTTGGGTGGAGGAAGAAACTGCTGATCTCTCAGTGGAGTCAGCTAATTTCGTACAGAAAGTGGGAGATGTGTCTGGAGAAGAGGAAAGTGTAGGGCAAGCAGCATTGTTCTCTCTCAGGTTCTTCCCCCACATACAGCAGCATAACATAGTGAAATGGGTTGCCCTGTACTGACCAATACCTAAGGCTCCGCCCCTTATGACATAACAGGTGCAACAGCTCTACCTAAAACACAGAAAGCTGTCAAGTTGAGGAGACAGAGAAGTATGGCACCAAAGAGGGAGCAGATCAACGTTCTAGTGGGAGAACTGAGTGACAAGGAGATAGCCAACCTAACAGATGCACAGTTTAAAACACTGATGATAACGATGCTCACATACTGGAAAGACAAGGTTAAGTACAACAGGGGAGAAATGAAGGCTATACTAAGTAAAACGAAGGAAAATTCACTCAAAACTAGTGGTAAATGGAAGGAAACCAAGGTTCAGATGAATGAATTGAAACATAAGGAAGAAATAAACAGTCAACCAGTACAGAAGGAGAAAACAGCATTGGAAAAAAAAATGAGGACAAGCTTAGGAAACTTTGGGACAACTTTAAACACACCAACATATGATTCCTAAGGGTGCCAGAAGGAGAAGAGCAAAAACAAGAAATTGAAGAATCATGTGAAAAAACAATGAAAGAAAACTTTCGTAATTTGGGGAAGGAAATAGACATACAAGTCCAGAAAACACAGAGAGTCCCAAACAAACTAGACCCAAAGAGAAACACACCAAGCCATATCATAATTAAAATGTTAAAAATTAAATATAAAGAGAGAATCTTAAAAGCAACAAGAGAAAGGAAAATAATTTCCTACAAAAGGCTACCTATAAGATTATCAGATGATTTCTCAAAAGAAACTTTGCAAGCAAGAAAAGGCTGGCAAGAAATATTCGAAGTGATGAAAAGGAAGGACCTACAATGAAGACTACTCTATCTAGCAAAGTTATCCTTTAGAATGAAAGGGAAGATAAAGTTCTTCCCAGACAAAGTAAAGCTTAAAAAGTACATCATCACCAAGCCATTATTATATGAAATGTTAGGGAAACATTTAAGAAAAAGAAGATCAAAACTATGAACATTAAAATGACAACAATATTAGCCCTGGCTGCTGTGGCTCAGTGGATCGAGGACCGGCCTGCGAGCCAAGTGTCACTGGTTTGATTCCCAGTCAGGGCACTTGACTAGGTTGCACTTCAGGTCCCCAGTTGGGGGCGCGAGTGAGAGGCAACCACACAGTGATGTTTCTCTCCCTCTGTTTCTCCTTTCCCCTCTCCCTAAGAAAATAAGTAAATAAATAAATAAATTTAAAAATGACAAAAGATCATAACTATCAAGAACAGTATCTAAAAAAATAAAAACAAAAATGAAGCACACAACTAGAGTGGGAACAAAATCATAGACATGGGTAACATGTGGAGGGGTGTTAGCTGAGAGGGGGAAGGGACAAAGTGGGGAAATGGTGCAGGAATTAAGAAGCATAGTAGGAGTGTGCAGAATAGACAGTGTGATGTTAAGAATAGTACAGAAAAGGGTAAAGTCAAAGAACTTATATGCATGACCTATGGACATGAGCTAAGAGGAATGGGATTGCTGGAGGTAGGTGGGGTGCTGGGTGGAAGGGAGTAAAGAGAGAAGAAATTAGGATGACTGTAACAATATAATCAACAAAATATACATAAAAGACCTCCCCTGCCTTTATTATCCATTACTAATAAAGTCTTATTTTTGCTGCATTTATTCATTAGTAAGTCTACATACAGTATACTACAATAGCAACAGACACATTACTCCTTGTAGAACATGTCGATAAAATTTAAATCATAAAAATCATTAGTAAATACTAGTAACTGTTAGAATGTACTGAGACTTGGAGGACCTCAGCCACCACCTGTGCCAAAACAAAGAGTGTCTGCATCACCAGCCATGCACCCAATCACAAGGTTCCCTATTAACATAGGACATAGTAATTGGCATTCTGCTGAGGACTAGCTATATCTCCATTGCCCATTCTCCTCTCCCTTAATCATTCCCCAGAAACAAGGACCATAAGTCTTCTGAAAGTTATCCCTAATCAGAGGATATTGTTCTTTAGCAAACACCTATACCATGGACTCTGGAGCTGACCAGCAGGGTGACCCATCCCCTTGAGGGTCTGCTCCACACCCTTAAAAATCCCTCTTTCCCTTCCCTTGGGGTTGCAGTCTGCTTGGACTCAGCCCACCTGCTTGAACATCCTTCAGTAAAGGTTTTGAACTCGTCTACCTGACTCCTCCTTTCTCCCAGGCAGAAACTTAATAGTAACTTTTAGTCACTTAATATTAGAATATTAAACAATGTTCTCATTGTTATTTTGTATCATGATTCAAAACAAAATATACCACTATATTAAAAATAAAGCTTAGTTTAACTATAAGTTACAAAAATCTTCCAATGCATATTTTAAACATAATTATTATGTTTTTAAAACTCTGGAATTCCACAGATATTTCTATGTTTTCCCTGGAAATGAATCCTATTGGCCAGTAATTCATGAAAGTTTATTGTAATCTGACTGCCAAATGTCACCAGTATATGTTTAATGCAGGGAAAGCCAGTGTGAACTATTGGGAAGAAAAACAAAGAAAAAAAAAACTTTCATTACAATAACACACAATATGACAAATTTCCAATCAAAATATTTCTAAGCAGTTGCCTCTTTTGTTAAAGAAGATAATGCATTTTCCTGAGCGGTGGCTGGAAGCACACAAAGACTTTTCAGTGACCACAGGCTTCCCCAGAGAGGAATCGAGAGAAGAGCAGGTCTCTGCCCACTGGCAGAGCCAGGAGTGGGCCAGGTGGAATCTGGTGCTGAGAGACAAGAAACAGCACACTACTGTGTATGTAAGAATGTGTTTTTCCTTTATATTTTTCTCTTGTATTCTGCAAAGAGAGGAGGAAAGGTTAGGGGTGAGAGGAGATTCTTGAGGAGTGCAGGCACAGAAGTGCATTCGCCCACTCCCCAACCCTCCCCTTGGGTCACGCGAACGCACACAGGGAGGTGCCCTCATCCCCTGGCTCAGGCATGCAACCAAGTCGCTGGCTGCCGCATCCAGGTGCCCCTCGGACCCACCCCAACAGCCATAAAATGAACGCGCCAGCAGACAGGCACGGACTCCCACCTCCGCCATGATCAGGTGTCTGCGGCCCCGCCCCAACAGGTGCAAAATAAACCAGCTGGGAACACAGGAGAATGTACGCAGACACCCCTGGTCCGCCAGCATAGGTGCCAAACCAACGCACAGGCCACTGGCGCAGGCGCTACTCGTGCCCGCCGAAGCGGGTGCAAGAACAGCGGGCGCAAGAACGGCAGGCAGCTGCAACTCACAAACAACCACTTCCACCATGCATAGGTGTCCGGGGTCCCGCCCCAAGGGGTTAAAACCAACTCCCCTAGCACGGCTCAGCAGGCTTGAAGAAACCGTGCAGGCCCCTGTTGCATGCGTGTGCGCATGCGCACAAGGACCCTGGCTGGCTGCAACAGGCGCCAAACAAATGCGTTGGCCACTGTGCGCCGGTGTTACCCGGGCACACGACCCAGCAGGCGCAAGGGTAGAGCAACCAACACCGCATGCAGGCGCACACCGCTGCCACCACGATCAGGAACTTCTGGCCCACCTAAATAGACCAGCATCTCCGAAAAGAACTCAAGAAAAGGTGGGCAGGGTGACTCTCAAATCAACCAGCCAGAGGGAAGGTCCCACTGAAGAGCATCTGAAATATAACCAGATAGCATAAACAAATGACATAAAGTGTACCCCCAAAACATCAGGCTAAGGAGATCAGAGGGACTGCACCACTGAAACCCCCAGATCTCCTATAAAGAATATCATACCAAAAAGGCAGGAAATCAAAGCATACAAATCCAAAAAACAAAAACAAACAAGAAGAATCCAACATGGGAAGAGGCAGAAACAAGCTCCCAATGAAAGGAAAAGAGGGATTCCCAGAAAGAGAGGTAGATGGGATAGACATAACCCAAATGACAGACATAGAATTCAAAATAATGGTGATGAAGAAGCTCAATGTAATCAACAACCTCAAAAATAACTACGACCACCTCCAAGGAAATTACCAACAGCTCCAAGAAAATTACAGGGAACTTACAGAGAACAACATCAGCATAAAAAAAGGACATAGAAACTATTAATGAGAACCAGGAAGAAATGTAGAATACAATCTCTGAACTGAAAAACACAGTAGAATCAATCAAAAGCAAGCTAAACAAAGCAGAAGATTGAAAACTGAGTTAGAAGACAATGTAGAAAAAAATTCCCAAACAATACAACAAGATGAAAAAAGATTGAAAAAGTATGAAGAATGTCTAAGAGAATTACAGGACAACATGAGAAAAAGTAATGTCCGGATCATAAGAATAAAAGAAGGAGAAGAAGAACAAGGGATAGAAAAGCTTATAGGAAAAGTAATGACAAAAAATTTTGATAACCATATGAGAGAAAAAGTCATGCAAGTCTAAGAAGCACAAAGTCCCAATGAAGAGAAACACCAAAAGTCCCACTCCAAGTCACATCATAATTAAAATGGCAACATTCAAAGACAAATTTAGATCCTAAAAGCAGCAAGAGAAAAACAGCAAATAACATACAAGGGAGTTCTGATAAGGCTATCGACAGATTTCTCAACAGAAACACTACAAACAAGAAGGGAATGGTGAAAAATATTTCAAGCAATGAAAAACAAAGGCCTACAACCAAGAATACTCTACCCATCAAGGCTCTCATTCAAAATAGAAGGTGAAATAAGGATTTTCTCAGACAAAGGAAGACTAAAAGATTACATCTCCACCAAACCAGCATTGCAAGAGATGCTAAAGGGAATGCTTTAAGAAAATGAAGAAAAAAAGAGAGGGAGAGAAACACAGGTACCAAGGGAAATGAATAAATAAATGTCAATAATAACCTTAAATGTAAATGGTTTAAATACTCCTATTAAAAGTCATAGGGGAAGGGAATGGATAAGAAAACAGGATCCACATATTTGCTGTCTACAAGAAACACACCTCAAAACAAAATATTTACACAGACTGAAAGTGAAAGGATGGAGAAAATTATTGCAATCAAACAGACATGACAAAAATGTTGGGGTAGCAATACTCATATAAGACAAAACAGATATCAAAGCAAGGGCCATAAAAAAGAGACAAAGAAGGACTTTTCATAATATTTAAGGGAACAATCCATCAAGAAGATATAACTCTGATAAACATATATGCACCCAACATAGGAGCATGCAAATACATAAAGAAAATACTAGAAGACCACAAGAATGATATTAATAGCAACACACTCATAGTTAGGAATTTTAACACTCCATTATCAACAACAGACAGATCTTTGAAGCAAAGAAACACCAAGGATATCCAGGCATTGAACAATACACTAAAGCACATGGACTTAACTGATATATATATATATATATATATATATATATAGAACTTTTCACCTTAAAGAAACAAAATGCACATTCTTTTCAATTGCAAATGGGACATTTTCAAAGATAGATCACATGATAGGACACAAAACAAGCCTCAACAAATTCAAGAAAATTGAAATCATATCAAGCATCTTTTCAGACCACAATGCCTTGAAACTAGAAATCAACCTCAAAGAAAAAATCCAAAGACATCCATATTCATAGAGAATGAATCACATGCTATTAAATAATGAATCGGTTAACAATGACATCAAAGAAGAAATCAAGAAATTTATGAAAACTAATGATAATGAACTCACAATAGCCCAAAAACTTATGGGACAGACTGGGGGGGGGGGGTGAGCAATGGGGAAAAAATGGGACAACTGAAATTGAAAAACAAAAAAATAAAATAAAATAAAAAGCTATAAGACACAACAAAAGCAGTCCTGAGAGAATAGTTCATATCAACACAGACATACCTGAAAATTATTTTAAAATCTCAAATAAAAAATCTAACCCTAAAGCTACAAGAACTAGAACAATGACAACAAACAAAGCCCAGGGCAAGAATAAGGAAGAAAATCATCAAGATCAGAGCAGAATTAAATGACATAGAGACTAAAGAAACAATTCAAAAGATCAACAAAACTAGGAGCTGATTCTTTGAAAAAATAAACAAAATTGACAAGTCTTTTAGCCAGGCTCATCAAGATAAAAAGAGAAAGGATTAAAATAAACAAAATGAGAAACAAAAAAAGAGAAATCAAAACTGATACCACAGAAATACAAAGCATTGTAAGAAATTACTACAAACAACTGTATGGCAAGAAATTTGACAACCTAAAAGAAATGGACAAATTTCTAGAAACATATAACCTTCCAAAACTGAATCAAGAAGAAGTAGAAAGTCTCAAGAGACCAATAACAAAGTAGGAAATTAAAACAGTAAAAAAACCTCTTCCGGCACACAAACGCCCTGGACCAGATGGCTTCACAGGCAAATTTTACAAAACATTTAGGGAAGAACTAACTCCTATCCTCCTCAGACTATTCCAAAAAAATCCAAGAGGAGAGATAAATCCTAAACTCTTTCTATGACGCCAGTATTACCCTGATTCCAAAACCAGGTCAAGACACAACAAAGAAAGGAAACTATAGGCCAATAACACTGATGAACATAAATGTTAAAATCCTTTACAAAATATTGGCAAACAGGATCCAGCAATACATTAAAAAGATCATACGCCACAGTCAAGTGGGATTCATCCCAGAAATGCAAGGATGATTTAATATTTGAAAATCAATGAATATAATACATCACCTAAACAAAATGAAAGGCAAAAATCAAATGATCATATCAACAGATGCAGAAAAAGCATTGGATAAGGTACAACACCCATTTTTGATGAAAATACTCAGTAAAATGGGAATAGAGGAAGCATACCTTAACATAATTAAGGCTATATACGAGAAACCAGAAGCCAACATCATACTCAACGGACAAAAACTGAAAGCATTTCCTCTGAAATCAGGAACAAGACAAGGATGTCCACTCCACTCCTATTCAACATAATGTTGTAAATCCTAGCCACAGCAGACATGAAAATGAAATAAAAGGCATCCAAATTGGGAAACAAGAAGTAAAACTATCATTATATGCAGATGACTGATAGTAAACATAGAAAACCCTATAGACTTTACTAAAAAACTACTCGATATAATAAGTGAATTGGGCAAAATAGTAGGGTACAAAATAAATATACAGAAATCTAAGGCATTTCTGTACACCAACAATAAAGTATCAGAGACAGAGATAAAAAAAGAAAATACCATTTACTATAGCAACAAAAAAACATAAAGTACCTAGGAATAAACTTAACCAGAGAGTTAAAAGACCTGTACTCTGAAAATTGCATAACATTGAAGAAAGAAATTAAGGAAGATACAAATAAATGGAAGCAAATACCATGTTCTTGGATGGGAAGAATCAACATCATCAAATTGGCCATACTACTAAAAACAATTTACATTCAACGCAATCCCTATTAAAATACCAATGAGATATTTCACAGACGTAGAACAAATACTCCAAAAATTCATATGGAACCAAAAAAGACCCCGAATAGCAAAAGCAATCTTGAGACAGAAGAACACAGCAGGAGGAATCACAATACCAGACATCAGACAATACTACAAAGCAACTGTGATCAAAACAGTCTTGTATTGGCAAAAGAACAGACATATAGATCAATGAAACAGAATAGAGAGTCCAGAAATAAACCCAGGACTATATGGTTAACTAATATTTGACAAAGGGGGAAGGAACATAAAATAGAATGAGAAGAGCATCTTCCACAAATGGTGCTGGGAGAACTGAACAGGGACGTGCAAAAAAATGAAACTAGACCACCAACTTACACCACACACAAGAATAAACTCAAGATGGATCAATGACTTAAATGTAAACCGTGACACCATAAAAGTCCTAGAGGAAAACATAGGCAGGAAAATGTCAGATATCCCAGGTAACAATATCTTCACTAATACATCTCTTAAGTCAAGAGAAATAAAGAAAAAAATAAGCAAATGGGACTACATCAACCTAAAGATTTTCTGCTCAGCAAAAGAAAACATCAGCAAGATAAAAAGGAAACCAACCATATGGGAAAACATAATTGCCAATGATATCTCTGACAAGGGATTGATCTCCAAAATATTTAAAGAGCTTGTATGACTCAACATCAAGAAATGAACAACCCAATTAAAAAATGGCCAAAGGAACTGAACATACACTTCTCCAAAGAGGACATACAGAAGGCTCATAGATACTTGAAAAAATGCTCTACATCACTAGCCATCAGATAGATGTAAATAAAAACCACAATGAGATACCACTTTACACCTGTCAAAATGGCCATCATCAACAAATCAACAAACAATAAGTGCTGGTGAGGATGTGGAGAAATGGGAACTCTACTGCATTGTTGGTGGGAATGCAGATTGGTACAGCCACTATGGAAAACAGTATGGAATTACCTCAAAAATCTAAAATTGGAACTGCCTTTTGAACCAGCGATGCCATTGCTAAAATTATACCCCAAATATCCTAAATCCCTAATGCAAAACGACTTATGCACCCCTATGTTCATAGCAGCACGGTTTACAATAGTTAAGTGCTGGAAACAGCCTAATTGCCCATCTGTAGAAAAAAAACTGTCATACATTTACACAATGGAATACTGTGTAGCAGAAAGAAAAAAGGAACTCCTGCCATTTGCAACAACATGCATGGAACTAGAGAGAATTATGCTCAGTGAAATAAGCCAGGCAATGAATGAAAAATACCATATGATATCACCTAATACAGGAAACTAAAGAACAACATAAACAAATGAACTACATAGAACAAGGAGCAGAATAACAGTTATTAGGGGGGAATGGAGAGGGAGAGAATGAGGATAAGTAAGGGAATGGTTTAGTGAAGGAACATGTATAAATGACTCATGGACATGGACGACGGGGAGGGATATGATTGTGGGAGAAGGTGTGGGCTGGGTCAGGGGGAGCAATGGGGAAAAATGGGACAACTGTAAAAGAAAAACCAAAAAAAAAAAAATAGAAAAATATAATGCTGCCTTTCAGGTGTTATGAGCAACAAATTAGATCATGTTTATTAAGTATTTTACATGGGACCTAGAATAGACATTCAACAGAAATACCAGTTGTATTATTATGGAACCCTAGTGCCCCAAGGTTTTCCAAGGTTCTAAGAATCTCAATTTTTGAATATGTACCTAAAATAAGTTGAAATCTCATCCTAGATGACCATGTGTAATACAGTACTCCTGTGTATTTCAAATGATTCCTGAGGACTATAAATCTATCTCTCCTATTTGTTCCCTGTGACATTTGGCTCCAAGATGCTAAACCCAGTTTCCCTAGATAACTGTTGACTTTACTCCATCTAATTATCATTATGCCAAGCCACTCCAATTCTCAAAGCTAACACAAATATGAAACCAGATTTCAGTGATTAACTCATTGTTCTGGAAAATTGAGAATTTCATACGAATATTAAAATGCAGGAAAAAACTAGGTCAATATCAGACATAGTTGCTCCCCTATATCTTATGACACACTCCAATATGGAGGGTTTCTTGCAAGCCAGCTGTCAAGAGTTTCTTCTTCCATCGTCTTTCTCTCTCCAAGGCTTTTAAGCTTCTGTTTCAGGTCATGCCAGAAGAAATGAAAAATTCGCTATATCTGTGAAGGCTTGGATTCCCATCCCTCCAACCTCCACTAAAAGTAGACTTTTGTATTATTAGAATTGTTCGCTTTCTACTTAGAATTATTTACACTTAGATTTCTTCCAGTATGAGAGGACAAAGAATAAACACTTAACATACTTCTGCATGTCAATAAAGCTCACAATTAATTCCTTCCAGAACAACGACTACCTACTCCAAAGACACATGCCCACTTTCACTCTTCCTGCTCCAGGAAGCAATTTCCTGAAATTTTTGAAAAGCAGTTTTATTTCTGATGCCAGCCATCAAGGAATCAAAAATATTGAGGTTCAGTATTGGACCACCTCACTACACTATGACTAGCAATAATATGGTTTTTCCATATTATTTTAGTAAATAGATTTTAAAATTTAAAATTAGTACATTAACTGTTTTTGTGCAAATCAGAAGCTGTCAAGTTTCAATTAGAAAGCAGTTGATTTCTAAAACAAGCTACAAACTACTCTGCTGATTTGTTGAAGGATTTTTAAGATAGTATAAAGATAAAATTCAGCCTATGAGGCAGGCTTCCTCCAACACCCCAGTTCGTTGGGAACTCTGTCCAACAGAGGTTTCAGAATCATGGATGAGAGAACAAAATTACCTTGAAACTGTCTTTCATGTGGGAGAAGGAGAGGTGCCAAATCTCTCTAGTGGAGAAGAGCCTCGAATGTTCTTTCCTAGACCCTTTTATTGAGGAGAGATTTGGGAGATAAAAGGTCAAGATTTGTAAATCATCAATTAACTTTCAGATGCTTGGGTTACAGTTGACAGTTATTGATTACAGATATCAATGTAAAGAACATAGTGACCAGTCTGTGTCATTATCTGTTAAACATCATGATGCCATAATGACATCAGGTGCAAGGCTTCATACATTTTTTGCTGCACACTGTTTATAGTTAACTAAGAGATAAGAAAAGAAAAGCAAGTTCTAAAGCATAATATGCATTATTTAAATCCAATTCTTATGGAAACATTCTGAGTGACCTTCGAGTCATGCCTGCTCCTGGCCTTCCCAGTGTCCCGGTCAATCTTACAAGGCTCTTAGGAGCCTGGTTCATGGCTTGGGCTACAATTCTTGAATCCACATAGAACAGTCCCCTACAAGCCCAGACTGCATTAAAATAATCTCTAAAATCAAATTAATGAGCTTTTAACAAGCTGTAAAGACAAGCTTCATTTCTTACTTTACTAATGCAAGTTCAATAATCCAGAGTGATTGTACTTAGATATGGATACAGAATTTCCTAGCAAACAAGATATGTAGGTAGGCATTGCTTTAGCTAAATACATCTGTTTGGATTAGTGTCATATGAATAGAGAAGTTTAATCCTCATATTTAAGAAAATGCAGGAGCCCTAACCAGTGTGGCTGAGTTGGTTGGAGCATCATCCTGTAAACCAGAAAGTTATGGGTTTGATTCCTGGTCATAACACACACCTGGGAGGCAGGTTCAGTTCCCACTCAGAGTTCCTGTGAAAGGCAATTAATCGATGTTTCGCCCCCTCTCTCTCCCTTCCCATCTCTCAAAAAATACATATCACAGGCAAACAATTTTAGTTTGATATGATAGTTTCACGTGGTTCTTAGGAACTTTCTAAGAATCTGTTCCATCAGTTTAAATGGTAACCTTAATCTTATGGTCCATCATGACTGTAGGAAGAGAATCAAACTGGGGCATAAGAAGAGGATCCACCTCCCTTTATAAGAAGAATTCCCAAAACTTCCAAATTGCACTTTCACTCTCATTGGCCAGAATTTAATCACATGACCATGCTTAGCTGCAGAGAAGTTTGGTTATGATAGACTTTATTCAGGGAGACAATGTACTGGAATAAAAATTGGGCTTCATTGACTCAGCAAGTAATGGAAAAAAAACACAAAAATGTTACTAGTAATAACTGCTGTGGTAGATTTTACTTGTCTAAAAGGTCTATCTTAATATTTCTTAGGACAAGTTTGTAATCATGAAGAATGGCAGTCACTTTTATTATATGTGGCTCTAGGGTTCAAGAAAATGACATGTTCACTTGGAGTCTGATTTCTTGGTAGATTATACCACATGTAGAAAAAACACAAGCTTAAATCTATGCCACATTTACCATGGAGGGCCAGACCAGTTTGGGTATTTTTAATTAACTAATGGAGCAGGCTTTCCAGAATACTATTTGTGTGAAAGATTGAAGAGATTCCTGGCATAGAATTTACCCTAAGAAAAACGTTGTTCATTTGTTGCTATCCTTTCATTTTTTTTATTAAACAAGTATTTATTGACTGTATGACATATGCCAGGCACCTAACATACACTAATTGGTGAACAATAGCAACACCAAACCCAGTTTCTGCATACAGACCTTCTTATCTAGTGGGGGGGAGTAGCCATTTTAAAAAAGTAAATAATGAATAAAATAACTAAATACACTGCTATAAATAGCATTAGATGCCATGAAATATAAGCAGGAGTCTGTAATACAGAATAAAAATGAGCACCTATTCAAAATACTGAAGATAAGTTAACAAGAAAAGGTGTTTATTACAAAAATATAGCTTCTTATATTAGTAAAAAAATGAAAACAACTTAGATCTATATCATGGGGGAATTGATAAATAAAATTTGACCTTTACATGTGAGTACCACACAGCAGTTAAGATGAATGTGTTTTCTATGCAACAATATGAAAATACCTAAAAGAAATATTAAATTAAAAATAATGAATGATATACAGTGTTTTCTCACAGAACAATCCTATATACTGTTTATATACAAAAGGGATTGGAACTACACATACTGGTGTTTTTCTTTGGGGAGAAGTGAAAGGAATGGAACTGGGAATAGGATACAAAGTTGACTTCACCTGAATCTTCACATGTTTATTTTTATATTAATAATATTGTTTGTATTTTGTTTAGGTCTTCCTTACATTGTTAATTTGGTTGGTGGGATGAAAAGTATTTGTTATGTTATGCTCTGTATGCTATGTGCATTCTCTCTCTCTCTCTCTCTCCATACTTTCACTCTGCTAATTCTCAAAAGAGAAAAAGTGATAAAGAACTTTCAGTTTACCCAGCACCGAAGATTCTGTTGCTAATATTTTCTCTGGAACTCATATACTTTTGGTTTGTGGCTATTCATGTCACAAAGTATAAATAACAATTAAATTCTCTCTCTCACACACACACATACACACACCCACAAACTAGTTGAAGTTACAATAAGAACATTGATCTTGCTGTGATAAAGATTACTACTTCATAATACCTCTAAATCCAGTTTTTCTATAATAGACAATTTCTGAGTTTAAAAAGAATGCATACATGACTAAGCAGAACTGATCCTGAGGAAGCACCAAGTATAGCATTTCCTTTTGTTTTGAAGTTGTAACAATAATTTTAGTTTTGATGAACTATGAGCCAAATCACGCTACTCACTTAGATAAAATATATTAATAGTAATTTTCCCAATTAATTAGTAAATAACTAGAGTATATAGTAATCTCCCATAAGGACATTTTGTATTTTGAGTATATACTATTACTCTAGAAAGGATGAGGGTGAAGTCAAAAGATCCTATAATAACTATAATTTCTTGATTGTCTACTTTTAAAGATTTGGGAGTGACACCTGTTCACTTCTTGAAATTCACTTTGTGTTCACAACAAATTGAGAAGTAAATGAAAGTATCATACAGATGGAGATCAAAATACCAGCTTTATACTATTAACCTTGAATTCAATTAGTTAGTCAGGTCTATGGCCAAAGTTAGACTCACCATCAAAGACTTCTGAATTGAATTTAGTCACCCAGTTCCAGGAAATTCTAGGCATATTTTGGAGGCAGGTGGCCTGAAAGAAGGAGAACACAAAAGCACTGAACAAAGCTAGTTCAGATTCCTCACTTAAAGTCACTAGGAAGGTCTCTTCTCTACTGGGGTTGGAGAAAGAGAAAGAAAACCCTGTTTTCCTGTTATTTCCATAAAAGATGGCATTCCTTACTTTATGGACCAAACTAAGGACACTAGAAAAAGGAATGAGTTCCTTCTTCATCTACTAAATGTAATGCACAGTAGGAAACACTTAATATGTTTTCTTTTGAAACTTTTGTTTTATTTATTGTTTTTCTATTACAGTTATCCCACCTATTCTCCATTACCCCTCACAAGCTGGCCCACACCCTCTCCCACAGTCAATCGCCACTCCATTGTCCATGTCCATGGATCATTTATATTAGTTCCTTGACTATACCCTTCCCCTACTTACCCGCCTTTGCTCCCTTCCCCTGATCTGCTGGTAAATGTTAGCCTCATCCTTGTTTACATGCCTCTGTTTCAATTTTGCTCTTTTGGTGTGTTGTCCCTTAGTTTCCTATATTAGGTGATATCACATTGTATTTGTTTTTTGTTGCCTGGCTTATTTTGCTAAGCATAATTCTCTCTAGTTTTATCCACGTTGTTGCAAATGATAGGAGTTCCTTCTTTCTTTCTGCTGCATAGTATTCCACTGTGTAAATGTACCAGAGTTCTTTGACCACTCATCTACAGATGGGCACTTAGTCTCATTCCAGCACATGGCTATTGTAAATAGCACTGCTATGAACATAGGGGTGCATAGGTTTTTTGAATTGGTGTTTCAAGATTCTTCAGGTATAATCCTAGCAATGGAATTGCTGGTTCAAAAGGCAGTTTCATTTTTAGTTTTTCGAGAAAATTCCATACTGTTTTCCATGGTGACTCCACAAGTCTGCATTCCCACCAGCAGGGCACTAGTGTTCACTTTCCTCCGCATCCTCGCCAGCACTTGTTTGTTGATTTGTTGATGATGGCCATTCTGAACAGTGTGAAGTGGTATCTCGTTGTGGTTTTTATGTGCATCACTCTGATGGCTAGTGATGGTCAGTATCCTTTCATATGCGTATGAACCCTCTGCATGTCCTTTTTGAAAAGGTGTTTGTTCAGGTCCCTTGCCCATTTTTTTTTATTTTTTATTTTTTTAATATGTTTTACTGATTATGCTGTTACAGTTGTCCAAATTTTCTTTCCCTCTGTCCCCCTCCACCTAGTGGCCCCCTCCCTCCAGTTGTCTCCCCCTTTTAGTCCATGTCCATTGGTTGTGTATATAGTTCTTTTCAACCTCTTCCTGTCTATTCCATTTCCTCCAACTATGCTTCTTCTTAATTCCTATACCATCTCCCTCCCTCTCCCCCTTCCCCCTCCATGCTGACCTCCCCCCAGTATGTTCCCCATACCTATACTTCTTTTTCCACTCTTGTTGCCTATTTAGTTTGCCTTTGTTTCGATTCCCTAGCTTCTGTTGTTGTTCTTGTGATGCAGTTTTCATTTTAATGTTCATCATTTTGATCCTTCTCCTTCTAAACCAGTACCTTTAACATCTCATATAATAGTGGTTTGGATCTAATGAACTCCTTCAGTTTTATTTTGTCCTGGAAGCACTTTCTCTGCCTTTCTATTCCGAATGACAGTTTCGCTGCACAGAGTATTCATAGCTGTAGGTTTTTGATTTTCATTGCTTTGAATATTTCTTTCCAGTCCCTTCTTGCCTTCAGGGTCTCCCTTGAGAAGTCAACTGATAGTCTAATTGGGACCCCTTTCTTCTCCTTTGCTGCTTTTAAGATTCGTTATCTTTAATTTTTGACAATTTGATTATAATGTGTCTTGGAGTGGTTCTCCTTAGGTTCAGTTTTTCTGGAACTCTCTGTGCTTCCTGGACCTGTAAGGCGATTTATTTCCCCAAGTTCAGGAAGTTCTGCTTCATTATTTTTTCACATAATTTTTCAATTTCTAGTTCTTCTTTGGCAATCCTGGCAATCCTATAATCCGAATGTTCGATCTCTTAAAGCTCTCCCAGAGGTTTCTGATCCTCTCCTCACTTTCCTTACTTTTTGTTTCCTCTTTCTGCACTGGTTGACTGTTTGTTCCTTCTTTTTGTTCCAGTTGTTGGTTTGATCTCTGGATTTTATTTCCTCATTGATTGTCTCATATGTGTTTTTGTTTATTTCAGTATGAGTGGCTTTCTTTTCTTCCCTGTCCTGTTCCAAATCTTTTGCTAATTCTGTAAGCCACCTTATAACAGTAGCTCTGAACTGAACCTCTGAAAGGTTTCTTATTAGTTCATCTGTCAGGTTCTTCATCCGTTGCCTGGTGAGCTGCGTCACCGGGATTTCAATCGTTGTCTCCTTCATTTAGACAGATTTGTGTTTCGCTTTGCTTCCTGGGAAGGTTGTGGGGGGCAGAGCCCCGTGTACTTGTCACTACCTGACGACCGGCGGCTATCCCGACCTTTTTTGCCTGTGGGGGCAGGAGTCCAAGATGGATTCCTGCCATTATTCTCTGCTGGGAGACCGGGATCCATCCTCCCACGCTCTGGGCCTCATCGTCCGATGCAATGAGGGGGCTGCTTTTCTCCACGTTGGAGTCGCAAGCTGCTGGGCTCAACTGCAGCCAGAATTGTTTCCCCTGCCATTCTCCCCACTGCTACCACAAACAGCACCGCCCGACCTTCCAGTCCGGTTTCAATTTCACCCATCCTACCCATTCATGTGAGCACTGCTGGTTTATAACTTCATACTTTGGGCTTCCATGTAGTTTTATTTTCTGGAATTTTTGGTTATCTTTTTTGTGAGGTAGTTGTATTCCTTTCTCGTTGTAGAGGGAGACCAAGCGTGTCTGTCTAAGCCTCCATCTTGGCTGGAAGAGTCTGCCCATTTTTTAATTGGGCTGTCTGTCCCATTGGTGTTGAGTCATAAAGTTACTTATATTTTGGAGATCAATTCCTTGTCTGAGTTATCATTGGCAAATATGTTTTCCCATATATTTGGCTCCCTTTTCATCATGCTGATGTTTTCTTTTGCTGAGCAGAAACTCTTTAGTTTAATGTAGTCACATTTATTTTATTCTTTCCTTTATTTGCCTTGCCTTAAGATGTATATTGGCAAAAATATTGCTACATGGGATATCTGAAACTTTCCTGCCTATGTTTTCCTCTAGGACATTTATAGTGTCACAGATAGCATTTAAGACTGATCCATCTTCAGGTTATTCTGGTGCATGGTGTAAGTTGGTGGTATAGTTTCATTTTTTTGCATTTCCCTGTTCAGTTCTCCCAGCACCATTTGTTGAAGAGGCTCTTCTCACTCCATTTTATGTTCCTTCCTTTTTTTGTCAAATATTAGTTGACAATATAGACCTGGGTTTATTTCTGCGCTCTCTGTTCTGTTCCATTGATCTATATGTCTGTTCTTATGGCAGTACCAGAGTGTCTTGATCACAGTGGCTCTGTACTATACCTTGACATCAGGTATTATGATTCCTCCTACTATGTTCTTTCTTAAGATTGCTGTGGCTATTCGGGGTCTTTTTTGGATTCATATACATTTCTGAAGTATTTGTTCCCATTCTGTGAAATATGTATTTGATATTTAAATAAGGAGTGTGTTAAATCTATAAATTTCTTTAAGTAGTATGTGCATTTTAATATTGTTGAATCTTCCCATCCGTGAACATGGTATGTACTTCCATTAATTTGTATTTTCCTTAATTTCTTTCTTCAGTGTTATATAACTTTCTGAGTACAGGTCTATTGCCTCTTTGGTTAAGTTTATTTCTAGGTACTTTATTATTATTGTTGTTGTAGTAAATGAGATATTTTTCTTGTTATTTATCACTGATATTTTATTGTTGGTGTACAGAAATACCTTCAATTTTTGAATATTGACTCTCTACCCTGCTATTTTGCCAAATTCAATTATTAGGTAGAGTAGTTCTTTCATGTGGTCTATAGGGTTTTCTATGTATATTATCATGTCATCTGCAAATAATGACAATTTTACTTCTTCTTTTCCAATTTGGATACTTTTATTTCTTTTTCTTGTCGGATTGTTGTAGCTAGAACTTCCAACACTATGTTGAATAGGAGTGGAGAGAGTGATCATCCTTATCTTGTTCCTGATCTCAGGGGGGATGCTTACAGTTTTTGTCCATTGAATATGATGTTGGCCTTAGGTTTCTCATATGTGGCCTTTACTATGTTGAGGTATGCTCCCTCTATTCTATTTTGCTGAGTGTTTTCATCCTAAATGCGTGTTGTACTTTATCAAATGCTTTTTTATCATCTATTGATATGATAATGTAATTTTTGTCTTTCATTTTGTTTATGTGGTTTATCACATTTATTGATTTGTGAATATTAAACCATCTTTGCATCCCAATATGTTGCTGAATCTGGTTTGCCAATATTTTGTTGAGGATTTTAGCATCTATGTTCATCAACGACATTGGCCTGTAGTTTCCTTTCTATGTGTGTCTTGACTTGGTTTTGTATTAGGGTAATACTGGCTTCATAGAACAAGTTTGTGAGTCTTCCCACTTCTTCAATTTTTTGGAATAGTTTTAGAAAGATAGGCATTAGTTCTTCCCTAAATGTTTTATAAAATTTGCCTGTGAAGCCATCTGGTCCAGGGTTTTTGTGTGCCAGTTTTTGATTACTGTTTCAATTTCATTCCTTGTTATTGGCCTATTCAGGCTTTCTGTTTCTTTTTGATTCAATTTTGGAAGATTATATGTTTCCTGAAATCTGTCCATTTCATCTAGGTTGCCAAATTTCTTGTCATAGTAAATTCTGTCGTAGTTGTTCATAGTAAATTCTTCCAATCCTTAGTATTTCTGTGGTATCAGTTATGATTTATCCTCCTTTGTTTCTGACTTTGTTTTTGGATCCTCTCTTTTTTCTTGATGAGCCTGGCTAAAGTTTTGTTGATTTTGTTTATTTTTTCAGAGAACTAGTTTTTGGAATTCTTTGTTTAGTCTCTATGTCATTTAATTCTGCTCTGATATTGATGATTTCCATCCTTGTACTCACTCTGGGCTTGTTTGTTGTTGTTCCTCTAATTCTTATAGTTGTAGGATTAGATTGTTTTACTTGAGATTCTTCTATCCTTTTTAGGTAGGCCTACATTGTTATAAACTTTCCTCTCAGCATTGCTTTTGCTGTTTGCCATAGGTTTTGGGTTGTTGTGTGTTCATTATCCTTTGTTTCCAGAAACGTTTTGATTTATTCCTTGATGTCATTGTTAACCCATTCATTATTTAATAGCATGTTATTCACTCTCCATGAGTTTGAATGTCTGAATTTTTTCCTTGAGGTTGATTTCTAGTTTCAAGCCATTGTGATCTGAGAAGATGCTTGATATAATTTCAATTTTCTTAAATATGTTGAGGTTTGTTTTGTGTCCTACCATGTGGTCTATCTTTGAAAATGTCCCATGTACCTTTGAAAAGGATGTATATTTTGCTTATTTTGAGTAAAACTTCTATATATATCAACTAAGTTCATTTGATATAGAGTGTTTTCAATACCTCAATATCTTTGGTGTTCCTTTGTTTTGAAGATCTGCCCATTGTTGATATTGGTGTGTTAAAGTCCCTAATATGACTGTGTTCTTGTCTATATCGTTCCTGAAGTCTTTAAAAATTTTTGTTACATATTTCGGTGCTCCTATTTTGAGTGCATATATTTTTACCTGCGTTATATCTTTTTAATGGATTGTTTCCTTAATATTATGAAATGTCTTTCTTTGTCTCTTTTTATGGTCTTTGCTGTGAAATCTGTTTTATGTAAGTATTGCTACCCCAGGTTTTTTTCTAATGTCCATTTGCTTAAAATACTTTTTTACATACCTTCATTTTCAGTTGCGTAGATCTTTTGTTTTGAGGTGGGTCTCTTGTAAACAAACATATATGTGGGTCTTGTTTGTTTCACTACCCTACGTCTTTCAATTGGAGCATTTAAGCCATTTACATTTAAGGCTATCATTCACAGGTATTTATTCATTTCCTTTTGTACCTTTGTTCCTTTCCCTCTCTCTTTCCCTCCTTTTTCTTAAAGTAGGCCCTTTAGCATCTTTTGCAATGCTAGTTCAGGGGAGATGTATTCTTTTAGTCTTCCTTTGTCTGGGGAACTTCTTATTTCACCTTTCATTTTGAAAAAGAGCCTTGCTGAGTAGAGTAGTATTGGTTGTAGGTCTTTGTTTTTTGTTGCTTGAAATATTTTGTGCTATTCCCTTTGGCTTATGGTGTTTCTGTTGAGAAATCAGCTGATAGCCTTATCGGAGCTCCCTTGTATGTTGTGCTGTTTTTCTCTTGCTGCCTTTAGGAATCTCTCTTTGTTTTTGAATGTTGCCATTTTGATTACGATGTGCTTCGGAGTGGGTCTCCTCGGATTTTTTTCATTCGGAACCTCTGTGCTTCCTGGATTTGTGAGACTTTTTCTCTCCATCTTCAGGAAGTTTTCTGTCATTATTTTTTCAATCCAGTTTTCTATCTCTTGGTCTTCTTCTCCTTCTGGCATCTCCATGATACTGATATTGTTGCATTTCATATTGTACTGAATCTCTTTTAAACCCTCTTTTTCTTTTTCAGTCTTTTTTCATTTTGTTGCACTGTCTGGGAATTCTTATCTATGTTGTCTTCTAGCTCATTGATCCAGTCATCTGTTTCATTCAACCTGCTTTTGATTTCTCCTACTGTGTTCTTCAGTTCAGAAATTGTTTTCTTCATTTCTTCACAGCTCTTATTGATCATTTCTATGTCATTTTTCATGCTGGTGTAGTTCTCAGTAAGTCCTTGTAGGTGTCCTGGAGCTTTTTTTATTTCCCTTGGAGTTCATTTTTTTTCTCTGAGTTTGTTGAGTTTATTGAGGTTCCTCATTGCCATTGTTTTGAATTCCATGTTTGATAGTTTACTTGCCTCTATTTCATCTATCCCTCCTGGGGATTTCTCCTTTCCTTTTGATGGGGTTTTATTTCTCCTGCTCCCCATTTTATGTGGTTCTTCTTGTCTGTTTCTGTTTTAGGTGGACCTGCTTTTATTTCCTGCTTTTTTGGTGTGACTATCTTGTATAGAGTTGTTGAGATGCTGCCTCTAGCTGATGCTATTTGGAGGAGAGTAGTCTGCTTAAGTGATTTCTCCCATAGCACCGGGGATGATTCTGCACTGTGGTCTAGTTCACTGTTCTCCTAGTTCTTTCTCCAAAGCCCACACCCAAAACTTTTACAAAGTGCCTCTAGTTAACTTCACCATCCTTTGACCTCTGCCAGGAGTGAGTGCATTGCACCATGAAGGACAAGAACAGGCAGACCATGGACACTTTGCACATCACTTGGTGCAGGCTGGTTGCAGGCCGGGATGGGCCCACCAGAGCGTTCCGGCACTCGCACTCAACCTGTAGCAGGGGGTCGGGAGTGGGCGAGTGTGTTCCTTCACATGTGTTCCTCAAGAATATTACCCCACCACTAGCCTTTCCTCCTTGGTCTGCAAAAAACTACCAAAACAAACACACACACACACAAAATACGCTGCTCTTTGCTTCTCAGAACCAGATGCCACCTGACCACTCTTGGCTTTCTGGTGGACAGAGCCTCGCTTTCCACCCCTGACTCCTCTTGGGGGAAACCTAAAGTCGCTAAAAAGTCTTTGCACATTGCCCGCTGTAGCTTGGGCAATCAAGCCAGCCAGAACTCATGTCTCGCCCCTTTTTCCTCTGCAGTCTTCACGAGACAGGTAACTCCGAGATGCTCCTCTGCTGCCAGCAGTCCCAAGGCTCAATTCCAACCACTATCCAGATGTAAACCAAAATGCTCTGCCAACAATCAGCTGAAACCACAGACAGGTCTCAAGAACAAGCAAGCACAGCCTCCCCTCACTCCTCCACCATCTTTCCCTATATCTGTTTTCTATTATTCTCACAACTCTCACAAAGCCAGTGCAATTACTCAGAGTTTACAAAGGAAGAAAGTGAGACTCACAAAATTTAAGTAACTTGCCCATACTCACACTCTTGGTTAGATTATTGAGCTGAGATTCAAACTTAGGTTTGTATGACTCCAAAGCCTACATATTTTCTAATGTCTACACCTCACACACAAGCAATCACTGCATTTTTCTTGAAGATAAACATAGTAATGTAGATGGGACACATAAATATCACTAGTCCTTTCAACTTTTTTAGATAATTTGTACTTGGCAATCACATGCATTTGGTGCAGTATTAGATCATGCCAAATGAAGTGTCTCTTTACAAAAATATTGTTTAATTTTAAATCAGTTCACCTTTGCAACTCTGAGAGGTTAAGTCCCATTCTTCCTTGAGCGTGTACACACAGTACCTATTATAAATTAAAATGAGTTGCAGATATGTCAAGAATAGATTCTGCTGCTGAAATCCAGGTCAGGTTACTTGAAATGGATATATATATCTTTCCCTCCTAAATGTTAATTAGATGTTTTATTTTATCTTCAATAGTTTCTAAAATAAATTTTCTTGAAGTTGATACTTATAGGTCAAGAGAATTTCAAGATAAAATCCTCAGCCTCCAGTATTCTGAAGGGTTTACATAACTTTACTCAAAATTCTGAATTGAAGAAGAAAGCAAAATTTAAAAAAAAAAAAAACTGTTATGGACATGAGTCTCCCTGCAATATCCTCAAAGTTATTTAGTAGACCTAGTGTATGGTAGCGTGAAATAAAAACAACTTAAGACTCTATTAAATTTAACATTTTAGCATCTATCTGCCAGTAATAAAGTAAATATTTTCAGATTCAATCTCAAGGCTTGTAATCATTAGTTTTTCAACAAGTATCAAACATTTTGTTGCATTTTATATAGTTTATCACTCAAAGCACAAATAAATAGCAATAAACTTTTTGTCAAAAGAGTTTGAAAATATGATGTTATAGCTTCATGTGGCTGGCAAAGAAACCACTTTTATGGGCATATTATAACATGGTTCATAAGCAGAGTTTATTGTGCTGCATTCAATTTTAACACTGTTTATCAATGAAAAAGCATAATTATAAAACCAAAGTATCAAAACATCAACCAACCAAGCAGCAGCATTTATATGAGAGATGGAAGATCTGAGTTTTATTCTTGGTTCTGCCTGGGTGACTTTGAATAAATCATTTCAATCTCTGGGCCTGAGTTTCCCCATCTATAAAATAAGATATTTGATTACAACTGGCCCTTCAATTTGCATCAGATTCCCTTGAGAATCATATACAAAAATTATGCCCAAATTCCATTTCCAACAATTCCGTTCAATGAATATAGGATGAGGCCCAAATCTGCATGTTTACCAAAAACCCAAGGGTTATGGATGCTGAAGGTGCACACAAATCACATGGTAATATACACTAAATCTCAATCTCCATCCAGCTCTACTATTCTACTAGTCTATGGAAAATTCAATAAAAATAGAAATCAGGATGGCATCTTTATTGTGGAAAGGTTTATGTGGTGTTGGCCCATTTCAATAATCATTTTCTTGGGATATAGACTGTTTCCTGTATTTTTCATAGTTTCTGTAACAAAACATCTAATTGTGGGTGAAAATTTTCCCTAACTAAATTTAAAACAAGGGAGGAAGGAGAGAAGGAAGGAATCAAAGAAAGCAAGCAGGTCTATATACAAAACACAGATTCGTAAGCTATCAAGTGTTTTTAAACAACATCTATACTGAAAACAATAACTAACATTTTGCAAGTAAAAAATTCTTAAAGATAACTAACTGCTTTGGTATTTCAAAGAAAGATAATAATTGAGCATGTGTGAAAACAGTTTTGTAGATCTGTAGTTGTAGATCCCTTTCCTTACTCTGCTGCATTTTTGATACTTTTCTACATAGAATTATTTGTTATATCAACATTTCTTAGTAGATTTTTTTAATTATGTAAGATACTATGCATATAAATACTGGAAATTGATAAAAATTTTGGATAATTTAACTCCATATACGGTATTAAATTTTATTAGTGTTTTAGGACTCTTTTAGACAAACCACTTAGTTAAAAATCAGTGGAGAATGAGGAGATGGTGGAGGAGTGAGGGGAGGCTGCACTTTCTAGCTCTCGAGACCCGTCTGTAGTTTGGACTAGTTGCAGACAAACATCTTGGTGAGCAGCTGGACTCTAGCAGGAGTAGAGCCTTGGCAATGCTGGAATAGAGAAAACCATCTGGGAGCAACCTGTTTGGTGAGGATAGTGGAGGAAAAATGGAGAAGACGGGATTTCTGACTGGGGTGGCTCCCTGAGCTGTGGATGAAAGTAAACAAAGACTTTTTATCGACCACAAGCTTCCCCAGAGAGGAGTCGGGAGGAGAGCAGATCTCTGCCCTCTGGCAGAGCCAGGAGAGGACCAGGTGGCATCTGGCACTGAAAGATAAGTAACAGCTTACTGCTGTGCACGTGTAAACGTGATTTTTCCTTATTTTTATTTTTTTTATTGTGTACTGGGGAAAGGAGTTTGGTTTCTGTTAGTATGTGGTTTTACTAAACAAATTAGTGTATAAGACACAGGAAGCAAATTCAGATTTGCAAAGGGTGAAAAGTATTAACGTTGTCCTCTTGCCTGCAAATCCTTATGGTTCATTGGTATAGTTATCACTCTCTCATGGTGTAGTTTAGTTAAAAGAATTCCTTCTTCCAAGAGTAAACTAAAGCTCCACAAAGCAGTATTTCTAAGTATGCCTCAAAGAACTAAGTTATATGTATAGTACTTGCCTTTCCTAGTCATTCTTTACACTTGCACAATTATGTAGTAACTATATGTTTACAGAAACATATAGTTTTCTAAAGCTGAATTTGGAAGAGGCTGACATTTTCTATGGGATAAAAACAAGTGCTTACTATAGTAGCAGAAGTGACTGGCGTGTGAAACTGCTTTAATGATCAGAGGCAGGAGGACGATATCCTCGTATTGATAGCATTTCAAGTCCAGACCTTGGGTCAAACGTGAGGGAGCCTTTCCCGGAAAAGGTGGGCCTTCTCAGTGCTTTCACATGTAATGCTCAGAGCCAGCTTATGATGAGCACTGTTCTCATTTTAAAGATGAGCAAACTGAATCTCAGGAAATGGAAGTGATCTGAGGTCACCAAATTAGTGATAATAAGAATAGACAATACTTACTGAGAGATGACCATATGCTAGGAATTTTCTTGAGTGCTTTATTTCTATTAACTCACTCAGTCCTTACAATAATAACCCCATGGGAGACAGATGGTTCTGGATATGCTGTTTGCTATCTTCCTCATTTTTCTGTTGAGAAAGTTGAAGCAATGAGCTATTAAGTGGCTTATTAAAGTCACCTAGCTTGTGGCAGTTTGTTATTTTACTCCATGTATTGGGCATTTTCTAATTTTCATCCTCCTGGTTGGTTTGGCTCAGTGGATTGAGCGTCGGCCTGCGAGCTAAGTGTCGCTGGTTCGATCTTCCAGTCAGGGCACACCAGAGAAGGAAAACTCTGACTCCAAAAAACCTCCGCTGCCTTGCAGCATACCTCTTCAGAGGAAAGGCTAAGGAGAAGGGAAACTCTGACTCCAAACCTCCACTGCCTTGCGGCATACCTCCTCAGGGGAAAGGCTAAGGGAGTAAACCCTGACAGAAAATCCGGAGCCGGAGTCCCTAAGGCGGTTTGACATTGTAGTCAACACCGGCAACTCCTGTGGCGCACCTGAAGCCAAGCTGTATTGACTCTGTCTTTCCCCTTGGATCCTTCAGCTGCGAAGAGAGGGGGGGTCTGCTGCATGGGCAAGAGCTGGCCCTCCATATCACCATGCCCAGGCTTTGTAGCTTCACTGGAGAGGACACTCCAGCGTCATCGCAAGATGCCGATTCCACACGGGAGGAGACAGATACCGGTTATAAGCTCATCCGATTGGCGAAGGAAACAAGCGCCAGGGGTCTCCTCTGACGGTGGGAGAGGTCATCGCACCTCACTGGACAGCTACCGCCCGCCTCAAGCTGGGCAGCCCCCAGCCAATTAGGTGCCGTCTCGCCATGGCTCGCCTGCCCCACTGGGTGCGTGGGGATCAGAGAGGCGTCTCTTGAAAAGTGGGCCACAAAACACTCGCACCAGGCAATTCCAAGCAAACAACAAGAAAGAAGCCTCCAGCTCTTCGCCTCGCTAGCTGGAACATCAGGACCATGTGTCCCGGACTTACTGCAGACCTTCCGTGGATCAATGGTGCCAGGAAAACCGCCGTCATCGACAGGGAACTGGCACGACTAAACATCGACATTGCGGCTCTACAGGAGACCCGGTTGGCCGACAACGGAACTATCAGAGAAACCAACTACACCTTCTACTGGCAAGGGAAGTCTCCGGACCAACCAAGACAGCACGGTGTTGGGTTCGCTGTGAAGAACACGCTTGTTAACTCCATAGAGCCATCCACAGGAGGCACAGAGAGATTACTTACCTTCCGATTGTCAACAACTTTCGGCCCAGTCAGCATTCTTAGCGCGTACGCCCCAACCCTCTGCGCCACCACCGAAGAGAAAGAGCAGTTCTACCATGCACTGGACGAAGCGTTATCCAAGATCCCCAGAAGTAACGCTCTTTATCTCCTTGGAGACTTCAACGCAAGGGTAGGAGCCGACCACATGGCCTGGCCCACCTGCCTCGGAAACTTTGGGAGAGGAAATATCAATGAAAATGGTCAGCGACTGCTTGAGTTTTCGTGTCACCACGGCCTGTGCGTGACAAACACATTCTTCAAGTGCAAAGAGATCCACCAGGTGTCATGGAGGCACCCCCGCTCCCGCCACTGGCACCAGCTTGACCTCGTCATCACCAGAAGAACGGATATTGGCAGCACCCTCCTCACCCGCAGCTACCACAGTGCAGACTGCGACACGGACCATGCCCTCGTGGTAAGCAAGGTGCGCATAACATCGAAGAGGTTGCACCACTCCAAGATGAAAGGTCGCCCACGCATCAACACCAGTTGTGCCAGCAACCCAGTTAAGACCCAGCAATTCATCAACAGGATGGAAGATGCACTCGGCGAGGGAATGGCGGCAGATGACATTATTGAATCCAATTGGCCACGTCTCCGCGACGCCATATACAACTCCGCCATTATTGCTTACGGGAAGAAAGAGCGGAAGAACGCTGAGTGGTACGAGGCTCACTGGGAAGAAATGGAACCCGTGATCGAGGCTAAGAGGAAGGCCCTACTGGCTTACAAGGCCACGCCCACTCCCAGTACACTTCAAGCTCTGCGGGCTGCCAGGAACAAAGTCCAGAAGACCGCCCGCCACTGTGCCAACACCTATTGGCTAAACCTGTGCAGAAGCATCCAGGAAGCCGCTGATATAGGCAACGCACGAGGAATGTATGAGGGTATCAAGAAGGCAACAGGCCCAATCCCCTCCAAGATCGCCCCCTTAAGTCCAAGACAGGTGAGGTCATCACTGACCAGGAACAGCAAATGCGGCAGTGGACCGAGCACTACCTCGAGCTGTACGCAACGAGGAACACCATAACAGACACTGCTCTTAACGCCATCCCAGACCTACCAGTCATGGAGGAGCTAGACACCCCACCTACTGCGGCAGAGCTCAGCAAAGCCATCGACCGCCTCGCTTGCGGGAAAGCACCAGGAAGCGACAGAATCCCTCCAGAAATCCTAAAGAGCAGGAAACCAGTCCTGCTACAGCCGCTCCACCATCTACTCTGTCTCTGCTGGAAGGAGGGTTACATCCCTCAGGATATGAGAGACGCCAACATTATCACCATGTACAAGAACAAAGGAGACCGCAGCGACTGCAACAACTACCGGGGCATCTCTCTCCTCAGCGTCGTCGGCAAAGTATTCGCCCGGGTCGCTCTTGCCCGCCTGCAGACCCTTGCCTCCCGCGTCTACCCAGAGTCCCAGTGTGGCTTCAGAGCTGGCCGATCAACAGTGGACATGATCTTCTCCCTACGCCAGCTGCAGGAGAAGTGTCACGAGCAGCATAAACCACTCTACCTCGCCTTTATCGACCTCACGAAGGCGTTTGATCTGGTCAGTCGAAGCGGACTCTTCAGCTTGCTACGGAAGATTGGCTGTCCACCACATCTGCTTGCTGTGGTCATGTCCTTTCACGACAACATGCACAGCACGGTGTCCTACAACGGCGCAACCTCTGAGGCCTTCCCAGTCAGCAGCGGAGTAAAGCAGGGTTGCGTCCTCACGCCTACGCTGTTCGGAATCTTCTTCTCCATGCTCCTCCAATACACCTTTAAGGACTGCAGCGAGGGTGTCTTCATTCACACCAGATCCGATGGCAAGCTCTACAACCTGGCCCGTCTACGAGCCAAGACCAAAATCAAAGAGGTGCTCATCCGTGAGATGCTCTTCGCCGACGACGCAGCCTTGACATCACACTCCGAAGAGGGACTCCAGCAGCTAGTCACTTGCCTTTCCCACGCATGCAAGGAGTTCGGACTAGCCATCAGCCTGACGAAGACGAACGTTATGGCTCAAGGCACGGGGACTCCCCCATGCATCACCATCGACGGATACACCCTGGAGGTTGTCAATGACTTCACTTACCTCGGGTCCACCATCTCGAGCTCTCTGTCAGTCGACTTGGAGGTCAACCGGAGAATCGCCAGGGCAGCCACAGTTATGGCCAAACTGAACCGGCGAGTGTGGAACAATTCCAGCCTCACTGAGAAAACCAGACTGCGCATCTACCAAGCCTGCGTACTCAGCACTCTCCTCTATGGCAGCGAGACGTGGACCACCTACGCAAGGCACGAAAGGAAACTCAACAGCTTCCACATGAGGTGCCTGCAACGCGTCCTGCATGTCGCCTGGCAGGATAAGGTTCCCAACACCGAGGTGCTGAAGCGAGCCAACATGAGCAGTTTGCATGCAGTTCTTAGGGAGAGACGCCTCAGGTGGCTCGGCCATGTCAAAAGAATGGATGCAGGCCGTATTCCCAAAGACCTCCTCTACGGCGAGCTAGCAGAAGGCCAGAGGAGGACAGGGCGCCCAAAACTGCGGTTCAAAGACATCTGTAAAAAGGACATGACACAATGCTCCATCAATCTCAACACATGGGAAGTTCAAGCAGACGACCGCCTAGCCTGGAGGCTCGCGGTCAGGCAAGGTACGTCACGTGCAGAGGCTGCGCGCAACGAGGAGGCGGTCCAGAAAAGATCGAGGCGGAAGCAGCGTCAACAGCAGCAACAACAGCCATCTGCCTTCACCTGTAACAAGTGCGGCAGGGATTGTCACTCCCGAGTCGGACTGCACAGCCATTCTCGGCGGTGCAGATAGACTCTCAAGAAGCTACGCCATCATCTCTCGAGACGGACGGCTGCCGATGATGACTGGGGAAAGGGGAGGAAATGTTGGGGGTGTCAGGACATTCTTGAGGAGCGCAGGTGCAGAAGAGCGCTCGCCCACTTCCCAACTCTCCCCTTGGGTTCAGTGGGCACGCACAGGGAAGTGCCCTCATTCACTGGCCCAGGTGTACGGGGCCGCGCATCCAGGTGCCCCTCGGACACACCCCAACATACATAAGATCAGTGCCCCAACAGACACAGGGAGGGCCTGCTAGACACGCAGAAGACCTTGTGCAGATACCCCTGGCCAGCCCCAGTGGCCACCATGCCGGAGCGCAGACTACTTGCGTGGGCTCTGCTCATGTCTGCCCAGGCAGGTGCGGAAATGGCAGGTGGTGGTGACTCACACACAGACGCTCACTTCCACGGTGCACAGGTGTCTGGGGCCCTGCCCCAAGGGGCAAGAGACCTACTCCCGGGGCGCTGTTTAGCAGGCCAGAAGCTAGCATGCAGGCTGCCTTGTGCAGGCACGTGTGTGCACGCACAAGAACCCCTGCCAGCTCCAAACAGGCTCCAAACCTGCAAAGATCAGGAACCTCTGACCCGCCTCATTAGACCCGCTGTGGATCCAGAAAAAGAAGACGACACACAAAGGCTGAACTGAGTAAAAACTTTCCTTTTGTGTGTGTGTATATATATATATATATATATATATATATATATATACATCAGAGAAGGAAAACTCTGACTCCAAAAAACCTCCGCTGCCTTGCGGCATACCTCTTCAGGGGAAAGGCTAAGGGAGTAAACCCCGACAGAAAATCCGGAGCCGGAGTCCCTAAGGCGGTTTGACGTTGTAGTCAACACCGGCAACTCCTGCGGCGCACCTGAAGCCAAGCTGTATCGACTCCGTCTTTCCCTTGGATCCTTCAGCTGCGAAGAGAGGGGGGGTCTGCTGCATGGGCAACAGCAGACCCTCCATATCACCCTGCCCAGGCTCTGTAGCTTCAGCGTCATCGCAAGATGTCGATTCAACACGGTAGGAGACAGATACCATGTCACTCCCGAGTCGGACTGCACAGCCATTCTCGGCGGTGCAGATAGACTCTTAAGAAGCTACACCATCGTCTCTCGAGACGGACGGCTGCCGACAACAACAACAACAACAACAATATATATATATATATATATATATATATATATATATATATATATATATTTATTTAATCTTTTATTTCTATTTTAATTTTTTATTTGTATTTTATTTAAAATTAAATTTCTTATTTTTAATTTTAATTTTTAATATGAAGAAATTTTTAAAAAACTATCTCTTTAATTTGTTTAATACCATCTCTCCTTCTCATTCTTCCTCTTTAATTTTTGTTTATTTGTTTGTCTGTTTTGTTTAGCCTCCGTTTCATACTAAATAGAATATAACTACCATATAAATGTAATACTATACAATTTTACTTTCTTACTATATTCTGCATTCTTCCCCCTTTGCTTTTATTATTCTAAACATACAATGTAAATATTACATACTGTCTTGCATAGTCTCAACACTACTTGCTACTATTAATAATCTATCGTCCCCTCTCTCAAAAATCATATTTTTCTTTTTTATAAACAACTCTTATCTATTCTTCCTATAGTATAAAAGCCTTAACCTCTCTACATTTATATTAATGGTTCATTTGCTGACGATAGCGGTATAGAGGCTGGGGGATATTTTTGAAGGTGTGGGTTTCCTGCCTCGGCTGTGTGTTTATGTTTTTAACAGCATCTGCACAAAAGAAATAAAGACAAAGTGGACAGAGTGGCTCTCAATCAACTAGCAAGAGGGAAGATCCCACCATAGAGCATCTGAAATATAACCAGACAGCATAAACAAACGACATAAAGGTTACCCCAGGAACATCAGGCTCAGGAGATCAAAGAGACTGCACCACTGAAACCCTCAGATCTCCTATAAAGAATCTCATACCACAAAGGTGGAAAGTCAAAGCAGACAAAACCAAAAAACTAAAACAAACAAGAAGTATCCAACACGGTAACATGTAGAAATAACCTCTCAATGAAAAGAGGAATCCCCAGAAAGAGAGGTAGATGGAATAGACATAGCCCAAATGTCAGACACCGAATTCAAAACAATGATGGTGAAGAAGCTCAATATACTTGACAACCTCAAAAACAACTATGACGACCTCCAAGGAAGTTACCAACAGCTTCAAGAAAATTACAGGGAACTTATGGAAAACTACTCCAGCATAAAAAAAGAGATAGAAACTATTAACAAAAACCAGGAAGAAATGAATAATACAAGCTCTGAACTGAAAAAAAAAAGTAGAATCAATCAAAAACAGGCTAAACAAAGCAGAAGATTAGATCAGTGAGTGAGAGGACAATGTAGAAAAAAATTCCCAAACAATACAACAAAATGAAAAATATTGAAAAAAAAAATGAACAAGATCTAAGGGAATTACAGGATAGCATGTGGAAAAATAACATTTGAAATATCGGAATAAAAGAGGGAGAAGAAGAAGGAATAAAAAAGCTGATAGGAGAAATAATGACACAAAATATTTCCAACCTGATGAGAGCTAAAGTCATGCAAGTTCAGGAAGCACAGAGAGTGCTAATAAAGAGGAACCCAAACAAACCCACTGCAAGGCACATCATATTTTAAAAGGCAACATTCAAAGACAAATTTAGATCCTAAAAGCAGCAAGAGAAAAACAGCAAATAACATACAAGGCAGCTCCGATAAGGCTATCGACCGATTTCTCAACAGAAACACTACAAGCCAGAAGGGAATCGTCAAAAATACTTTATGCAATGAAAAACAGAGGCCTAAAACCAAGAATACTCTACCCAGCAAGCCTCTCATTCAAAATGGAAGGTGAAATAAGGAGTTTCCCAAGTGAAGGAAGACTAAAAGAGTTCATCTCCACCAAACCAACATGGCAAGAGATGCTAAAGGGAATGTTTTAAAAAAAGGAAGTAAAAAGCAGGAGAGAGACACAGATACAAAGGGAAATGAGTAAATCACAACTGATACCACAGAAATACAAAGGATTGTAAGAAATACTGCAAACAACTGTATGGCAAGAAATTTGACAACCTAAAAGAAATGGACAAATTTCTAGAAACATATAACCTTCCAAAACTGAATCAAGAAAAACTATAAACTCTCAACAGACCAATAACTAAGAAGGAAATTGAAACAGTAAACAAAAATCTTTTGTCACACAAAAGCCCTGGACCAGATGGCTTCACAGACAAGTTTTACAAAACATTTGGAAAGAAGTAACTCCAACCCTCCTCAAACTTTTCCAAAAAATGCAAGAAGAAGAAAAAGTCCCAAACTCTTTCCATGAAGCCAATATTACCCTAATTCCAAAACCAGGTCAAGACACAACAAAGAAAGAAAACTATAGGCCTATATCACTGATGAACAAAAATGCTAAAATCCTCAACAACATATTGGCAAACAGGATCCAGCAATGCATCAAAAAGAACATACACCACGATCAAGTGGAATTCACCCCAGGGATCCAAGGATGGTTTAATATTCACAAATCAATCAATATAATACATCACCTAAACAAAATGAAAGACAAAAATCACGTGATCATATCAATAGATGCAGAAAAAGCATTTCATAAAATACAATACCCATTTATGATGAAAACACTCAGAAAAATGGGAATAGAGGGAGCATATCTTAAGATAATTAAGGTTATATGTGAGAAGCCTGAAGCCAACATCATACTCAATGGACAAAAACTGAAAGCATTCCCCCTGAAATCAAGAGCAAGACAAGAATGTTCACTCTCTCCACTCCTATTCAACATAGTGTTGGAAGTCCTAGCCATAGCAATCAGACAAGAAAAAAAATAAAAAAGGCAACCAAATTGGGAAAGAAGAAGTAAAACTATGATTATATGCAGATGACATGATAGTATACCTAGAAAATCCTATAAACTCCACTAAAAGACTACTCGATATAATATGTGAATTTGGCAAAATAGCAGGATAAAAAATAAATATACAGAAATCTAAGGCATTTCTGTACACCAACAATAAAATATCAGAGACAGAGACAAAAAAGAAAATACCATTTACTATAGCAACAAGAAAAATAAAGTACCTAGGAATAAACTCAACGAAAGTGTTAAAAGACCTGTAGTCTGAAAATTATGTGAAATTGAAGAAAGAAATTAAGGAAGATACAAATAAATGGAAGCAAATACCATGTTCTTGGATGGGAAGAATCAACATCATCAAAATGGCCATACTACCCAAAGCAATTTACACACTCAATGCAATCCCTATTAAAATACCAATGACATATTTCATAGACCTAGAACAAATATTCCAAAAATTCATATGGAACCAAAAAAGACCCCGAATAGCAAAAGCAATCTTGAGACAGAAGAACACAACAGCAGGAATCACAATACCAGACATCAAACTATACTACAAAGCCACTGTGATCAAAACAGTCTGGTACTGGCATAAGCACAGACATATAGATCAATGGAACAGAATAGAGAGTCCAGAAATAAATCCAGGAATACACGGTCAACTAATTCTTGATAAAGGAGGGAGGAACATAAAATGGAGTGAGAAGAGTCCCTTTAACAAATGGTGTTGGGAGAACTGGACAAGGACATGCAAAAAAATGTAACTAGACCACCAGCTTACACCACACATGAGAATAAACTCAAGATGGATCAAAGACTTAAATGTAATCAGGGACACCATAGAAGTCCTAGAGGAAAACATAGGAAAATTTCAGATATCGCATGTAACAATATTTTCATGAATACATCTCCTAAGGCAATAGAAATAAAGGAAAAAATAAACAAATGGGACTACATCAAACTAAAAAGTTTCTGCTCCGCAAAAGAAAACACCAGCAAGATGAAAAGGAAACCAACCATATGGGAAAACATAATTGCCAATGATATCTCAGACAGGGGTCTGATCTCCAAAATATATAAAGAGCTTATACGACTCAACATCAAGAAAACAGACAACCCAATTAAAAAATGGGCAAAGGAACTAAACAAATACTTCTCCAAAGAGGACATGCAGAAGGTCCATAGACACATGGAAAAATGCTCAACATCAGTAGCCATCGGAGATGCAAATTAAAACCACAATGGGATACCACTTTACACCTGTCAGAATGGCCATCATCAACAAATGAACAAACAACAAGTGCTGGTGAGGATGTGGAGAAACGGGAACCCTACTGGACTGTTGGTGGGAATGCAGACAGGTGCATCCACTATGGGAAACAGTATGAAATTGCCTCAAAAAACTAAAAATGGTACTGCTTTTTGAACCAGCGATTCCACTGCTAGGATTATACCTGAAAAGTTTAAAAACCTTAATTCAAAAGAACTTATACATCCCTATGTTCATAGCAGCACTGTTTATAATAGCTAAGTGCTGGAAACATCCTAAGTGTCCATCTGTAGATGAGCAGATCAAAAAATAATGGTACATTTACACAATGAAATTCTATGCAGTAGAGAGAAAGAAGAAACTCCTGCCATTTGCAACAACATGCATGGAGCTAGAGAGAATTATGCTTAGTGAAATAAGCCAGGCAAAGAATGAAAAATAACATATGATATCACCTAATACAGGAAACTAAAGAACAACATAAACAAACGAACTAAATAGGACAAGAAGCAGAATAACAGTCAATAGTGGGGAGGAGGAAGGAGAGAATGGGGATAAGTAACGGAAGAGTTTTATCAAGGAATATGTATAAATGACTCATGGACATGGACAACAGGGAAGGATATGATTGTGGGAGAATGGGTGTGCTGGGTGGGGGGAGCAATGGGGGGAAAATGGGACATCTGTAGTTGAAAAAACAAAAAATAAAATTAAAAAGAAAATCAGTGGAGAAACCTAATTTGATAAAGCAGTGTGGCCTGTGATCAATATCATCTTTATAGCTCAAGACTTAATTTGGCTAATGGCCATAGCAAGGGTAACAAATGAGCAATTTAATTATTTCATTTTTGCCTGTACATCTAATGTTGTCAAAGTAAATCATAGTTGATCTGTTCAGACCCCTGAGTAAGCCATATATTTGAATTCCAAGCAACTGAAACTTTATATCAGGGACTCAGGTTTTTCCAAAATTATAATGTACTATTTATTTGTATTCAAGAAATAAGAGTTATCTTCTGTTGAATAATTATATTTTATAAAAATTATAAGCAGAACATCGATTCATTAATTTGACAATTGCCCTTTCTTGCCTCAAATAATAACATACATTCATAACTTTGCAATACTGTACATGTCTTAAGTATTAGTATTTCTATTGAAAAAACGTATTTAAGTAAAAGGAGTTCAATATATTTAAATGATGGTAAGTTGTCTAGTTTAATTGCTGCTATTTTCTGACCTGTACCAACTAGATCTATATATAAAGTGCTAAAGGATGAGCATATTGAAGTTATTATTCTGAAGCAGTGATATATAGCAAAAAAAAAAACTTTTTTGTTTCTTTTTAAAATATTAATAAAATGATATTGACCCTATACTGTATTTGAGTGCCCGTGTTGCTCAGAGTAAGGGACAAATCTGGTGATAATCATGTCTGCAGTTTTGTCATGGTTTTCTGGGGTTGCCCCAAAGTGATATTTTAGAGAAATTCTCTGTGATTCCTCTACCTCAGATATACTTTAGGCTATTTTTCTGAGAGAACTTTGAGATATTTAGGTTATCAAAAGTGTCATGAAAATTGAAGGTATTTTGAAAATTTGTCTAGGAACCACAATACTACCACAGACAGATGCAAAAGTTGCTTGACATATGTCCTGAGATGATTGCATTTGACTTAAAGGTGACCTCATCTTCAATAATCAGATGAACAAGGGTGTGTTCCAGAAGTCATTGTAATGCAACTTAAGAAACTTCTTGGGAGATAAAAATCAGAAGGAAAAAAAAAACTGATATCACATCTGACTGTGATATTACTCCAGATTCATGATTAAAAATCTTTTCTCATTGATTTGCAATGAAGGTTGAGTGCTGCATACAGCTATTCATTGGAATTGATTTTATTTACTTTCTAGAGCTATGCACTTCCCCTCTGAACCCATAATTTCTAAACCCTGCTTCATTTTGTGCAAATAAAAAATTCAGGGTAGATCTTGAGTGTGTCATGTTTGATATTTTTGAATATTAATAGCTTATTCCTTTTTTAAAAATGATGACTTTTAAAAAATCAGAAATATTTAATGAAAATTCTTAGTAGTTGCTCTTCTGGACATTAGTCTTTAGAACTGGGCATCTTGCATACAGACACTTCTGAATGTTCCAACAGACTCAGCATTAAGCTCTTTACCACAGCACACAGTTTACCATATATTTATAGTAACTAGACATAAATACAATAATAAAATCAACAAGACTTAGTACAGAGACTCAACTGCATTTTACAATTCCAATGATATGCATGTCAAACTCAATAAATTTGGTTTGTTCCTGAACAAATCAATTTGTAACTCCAGACAAACTTCCAGCTGTAGTGAGATTGATAGGATGGACTGTGTCAACATAAATGAAATACCTACTAATGCTGTCCTAACCCTTATCTGTAACATCAATGGCTTTTGCTGTGTATATTCACTCCCAAGTTAAGTAAACTTAAGTATGGTTCTGATGACTCACTCAACTGAATCAATAAGGAGGGAAATCTGGAACCCTTAGGGAGCAAGTGCCATTGTATCAAGTGATGCTGATAGAATTGGTTGAGAATCATAATTTTTCTATATATTTTCATAACACACATTTCCTTTTTTTAAATTTCTATACTTCTCTTTTTTCTTTACTGTCCCTTTCTTGGTTTTGTCCCACTTTTCCTTCCTCCACCACCCAACCCAGTATGTCAATAGTTTTTTAAGTTGTAACATACAATTTATTAGTCAGTCAGAAAGTCAATTTAGTAGGCCACAGCTGGCCATTTAAAAAATCAACTACAATAGAATGTTTCAGGGTGCATGTCTATGCTAAGGGTAATATTGTTTCAGAAACTTTTGTTTCAACCCATGAAAGTGTCCTGGGTCATGATGGAAAATATATTTCTCCATGAAGAGCAGCACTAGTGTACCTTGCCTGCCTCCACTCATGATATTTGGGGCATAAGAGGTGGCAGGCTGCAGGGTGTATTAGATAACAAAGCAAGGCATCAGAGAGCCTAATGTCTTGATTTGGTTCTGTCACTAAGTCACAATATACATTATGTTCCTTCCATTTACTTAAGTGATAAATAAGCATATGGTGCTTATACACATACATATATACACATACTACATATGTACACACAAAGCATATATATATACATATAACAAAAACATGTATACATATAACATAAATAAATAGAGATAAATATAGAAATGGAGATGGAGATAGATACTGGTGCTACTGGAGAGTGGTAGAGGCCAGGAATGATGCTATACCTCCCACATTGTACATGGAAGCCCCCCTACAACAAATAATTATCTGGTCCAAAATGTAAGTAGTGTCAAGGACAAAAAAAAAAAAAAAAAAAAACAATCCCTGTTATGTACATACATACAATTACTATTTAGAAAACTCCAAGGGAAGGCTGGAAAGCTTTTAAGTTTTGATTTGAATGTTTGACATCATACAGCTCCAATCAGGATCATAAATAATTTTCTAATCCTGATTTTAGTATCCAATTGAAATTAAAATACTGCTTTATTACTGTAATCATTGTTTTGTACAATTTACTTACTTTAAGAAGTGAGATTAGGAATCCTTAAGTTCCAGTTGCTCCTTCACATATGTGTACCACTTCACAATTTTGAAGGGCTTTGGTATGAATATCATCTTTACTGACTCCACATGGCAGATGTTAGTACCCAGTTTGACATGTGGGGAAGCTGAGAGAGGTGTAGTATTGGGTGGGTCAAAATATTGTTCTTCCTTCCCCCCATAAGATGGCTCTAGTAGTGCCTAGTTGTCTTTAACTTCATTTGAAATAATTTTGTTAGATTGTATTATGACAGCTGTCATATCGACAGGCATTAAAAATGTATCAAAATTGGTGAATTTTTATGTGGCCATTTTAATATTGAAGATAGAAGAAAATAAGCAACATTTTCAGCATATTATGCTTTATTATTTAAAGAAAGGTAAAAACACAACTGAAGTGCAGGAAAAGATTTGTTCAGTGTGTGGAGAAGGTGGAGTGACTGATCAAATGTGTCAAAAGTGGTTTTTGAAGTTTCCTGCTGGAGATTTCTCACTGTAGAATGCTCCATGGTTGGGTAGACCAGTTGAAGTTTGTGGCGATCTAATCAAGACATTAACTGAGAACAATCAAAGTTATACCACCCGGGAGATAGCCAACATACTCAAAATATCCAAATCAAGCATTGAAAATAATTTGCACCAGCTTGGTTATGTTAATCACTTTGATGTTTGGGTTCCATTTAAGCGGAAAAAAAACTTCTTGACCTTATTTCTGCATGCTTCTCTCTATTTAAATGTAATGAAAACATTATATTTTAAAAATAAATGGTGATTGGCAATGAAAATTGGATACTTTACAATAATGTGGAACAGAAGAGATTATGGGGCAAGTGAAATGAACCACCCCAAACACACCAAAGGCGGTCTTCATCTAAAGAAAATGATGTTGTGTTTATGGTGAGATTGGAAGGGAGTCCTCTATTGTGAGCTCCTTCTGGAAAACCAGAAGATCAATTCCAACAAATACTGCTCCCAATAAGACCAATTGAAAGTAGAACTTAATGAAAAGCATCCAGAATTAGTTGACAGAAAACACATAATCTTCCATCAGGATAACGAAAGACCGCATGATTTTTGATGACCAGGCAAAAACTGTTACAGCGTGGCTGGGAAATTCTGATTCATCTGCTGTATTCACCAGTCAAGGCACCTTCAGATTTCCATTTATTTGGGTCTTTACAAAATTATCTTAATGGAAACAATTTCAATTCCCTGGAAGACTGCAAAAGGCACCTGGAACAGTTCTTTGCTCAAAAAGATAAAAAGTTCTGGGAGGACGAAATTATGAAGTTGCCTGAAAGATTACAGAAGATAGTGGGACAAAAAGGTGAATACACTGTTCATTAAGGTTATTAGTTACCGGTGAAAAAAAATTTAAAATGTGTCTTTTTACTTAAAAACTGAACGAACATTTTGGCCAACCCAATATGTACTTGGTACCAGGGCAAGTATGAAGCAGAAGTGGGATCTCAACCCATGTTGTTGGTTTCCAAGAGTACGGGTATGTGTTTTATTAAAAGACAACCTACCCTGGGTCCTGGCTTAGCATTACTCCAACCAAACCAACATGCCTGCAAGAATAATCAAAATAATTGAATTGAATTTAAAAATATCTACACTTTCAATAACATGACAGAACAAAAGTCTACAATATCTTTAAACTATAATTACTGGTCTTAAGGGCATGCCCTCTGTGTTGCATTTCTTTATTTAGAAATTTTTCTCTCTGTCTGAACTCTTCCTAGAAACCTTTGGTTCAAAACTGACAGTAATCTCTGAAAACACCTCACATCTGTCTTAGAATTTCTGACTCTGCATGAGGTTTCGACTGTGTATTGCTTTTTGTTTATTTTTTAAAACCTTTCAGTTCTGGATAGGTGTGGAAAGAGAGAAAAGACATTCTCAGGAAAACTATGTAGTAGTTGCGGAACATTTTCATCATCCTATAGATGTGAGCACAGGTCTTTTAAAAAATTCATCCTAAATGAAATATATGATTTTCTCCTAATCTGAGAGTAAAAATATAAAACCATAAGCAAAATTTTATTTTATTTCTTTATATCCCCACTAGCTTTGTAATCAGGATTTCTAAACCTTTCAATGATATGAAGTAATAAATAGAGAACAGCATAGAAATATAGAAATGTATTTACAATGCCACTACATCAAAGAATTAATCATGCCACTTTTATTAATTAACCAACATACATTAGTATGCATGCTTTTTAAAAAATAATTTATTTATTTATTTGTTTGTTTACTTATTTTTTTATTTTTAGGGAGAGGGGAAAGGAGAAAGAGAGGGAGAGAAACATCACTGTGTGGTTGCCTCTCACTCACGACCCTAACTGGGGACCTGACGTGCAACCTAGTCATGTGCCCTGACTGGGAATCGAACCAACGATGCTCAGCTCGCAGGTTGACGCTCAATCCACTGTGCCACAGCAGCCAGGGCTAGTATGCATGCTTTTGATGAAGAAAATACACATAATTTTTTAGAAAAATCAGCATAAAGCAGCTTTCAAATAAATTGGTATGTTTAAAATTCTCAAAGCTTCCAACTTCATTCTCTCCAAATTATCTATACAACAACCCTCCCAGAAAGTTTTATACAGCTCATCATTTTTGTGTATGTGTGCATTCAGGACACCCTTCAAAATAGCTACCCATCTACTTTCAAATTTGATGCTGACAAAAAGAAAAGTCTGCAATTTTTCATTTTATCTACTATCAGCACGATCCCTTGTGGAAAGGCAGGCTTCTAAATACTTTTCTGAAGTATGGTAAACACACGAGGCTAATTAAAATTGATGCATGCCATATTATACATTTTCCTACTGGTTCAAACTAAAATACCAGATTTTATCATTGGTGCCATGCTCCTCATATTTTCTGTATACAAGTTATTGCTTTTGTGTGTGTTCCTGTTAGCTAGGGACACACCACATTTTTCAGTAAACTGTCTTCTTTTTTCAGCATGACTGTCTCATTATTTCTGCCTGTGAATTAACTCTTAGGTCTGTGTTTTGTGGTTGTTTATAGCACCCATTAAATAACTACAGTAAAAGATAACATGGTCTGAAATGAGGTAGACAGAGAGGAGACTGCATTAACCATCCTCAGTTAGTAATAATATGATGTGCCCAGGCTGCTGATATAGTCTGTAGCAAAAAGCGTTGTGAGATGTTCTACACAAATAAAGCTATTAGAAAAGCAGGGCAATGTTTTTGAATATGTAACTGTAAATAGCCTGCCTATGTGCATGTGTGAGAACTGTATTATTCTGAAATTGCTCTTCTGACTGACAAGGAAGTCTCAAAAAGTTCTACTCAGTGATGAAGTAAAAGCAACAGCAATGACCCTTAAAACCTAAGAGATATGAGTATAAGAGACTGTTCTTTGTAGTATTACTAAAGTAAACTCTGCATATGTTCATAATAGAAAATTATCAGTAAGTTTCCTTTATAAAGGTCTAGCATGGTTTCCTCATAAAACCATTATGAAAAGAAAGCCAAGAAGAGAAGTGAGAAGCAGAAATACTTTCCCAGGGTAAGGACAGAATAGGGTGGAAGTCAGTGCTGTGAGAACCTGGTTTAAATGTGTAGGAAATAACCTTGAAAATACACAAATCCCAACAAAAATTCATTAACAAGAGAGCTAAATTTTGCACCCCTCTTCTTGCCTCCTCTTCTATTCTCCACCATCAAGCTTATGGATATTCTGAAGAATTAGGGTTCTTACAGACTCTGGAGTGGATATGAAAAGAATATGGATGATGACAGCTTTAAACCCACTCCCCCATCGCTCTTCCCTGGGACAACTGTAATAGGACAATAACAAAAAAAGACAGAAAAAGAAAAAAGAAAAAAGAAAAGAAAAGAAAAGACCACTCCCCTCCAAGACTTAGAGGGAAATATCTTGGTACCATGAAATAAACTCTTGACTTTGGCTTAGATGCATAAACTGCAAGTTCATCTGGAACACCCTGGGAAGGTTGAAGAGAGACCTTAGGAAAAGCAGGTCTTGAAGGGAACTCCAATGCTCTTGGCCAAAACCTCACCTCCTTCTTGAACTGCAGTGATCCTTTCACTGAAAGCCTTCCTTTAATTGAGTCACAACCACTTGAACTACTCTAAGAGGAAACAAGAAGGAAGGATGGACAAAATTATGCTCTAGTAGATCCAAGCAACTGTCGTGAAGAATAAAAAGAAACCCGTGACTGGGACCCTGCTAGGGTCTTGTTTTTGTTAACACATTGGCAGAAGTCTAGCTCAGCCCCATATTCTATGGAAATTCCTTGTTTACCATCTTCCTAAGAGGTCCTTAAATATCTGCTGAGAATCCTAAAAGTTGGGCGCTTACTAGCTAGGGAGGCAGGTGTCCCTGGAGAAGGAGGGTGTTCATCTTGGAGGGCTGGCTGTCTTGCACTTGCCCATAATTTCCACCCGTTGGTATTAATCTCCCCTTGGCTTTGGTACCGACCAAGTGCCATCCTTATTTCCCTTGACCAAATCTGAGCTTCAGCCCAAGGTAGAAGTGGCAAGGGGCAGAGAGGCGTGGACAGCCTGTCGCTGCGCTTTTCCGAGAAATGGAGCTGCAGCTCCTCTGTGGGCTGGTACATCCTCCTTCCCGGGTACACAGCAGGGACATTGGATCTGCCGGGTGAATGATAAGTGCGGGAGACCGGCCGCAGTCCCTCCCTCTCTCCCTTCGCTTCCTGCTCCCTCCCGCTTCACTCCTCCCCCTCGGCTCCCTCCCTCCTTCCTGCTAGAAGCTCTGTCCAGCGGCGAGTGGCTCCAGTAGGGATCTGCCTACCCAAGAGCACCGCCGGGGTTCGCCGCCGTATAGTCGTTCGCGGGCTTTGCCGGTCCCAAGCTGTGTCAGCTCCTGCTCCTTCCCTGGTCGCAGATGCTGTGGGCGACTCGTGGGGAAGCTCTGGGAGGCGCGCTCACTGGGTAAGTTCTGAACACTCGGGCACCCGGCGGCGCCGGCGCCGAGGCCGGTTTACGGGCTTAGCTCGATCCCCTGCCCGTTTCGCAACCGGATTCCCACGCAGAGGGAACATCGTGGGAGGACCGAGCTCGGGCTGCCCAGGATTTCGCCCTGAGGCCGCCCTTGCCTCCCATCCCTATTGGGGCTGTTTGGTTCTGAGACTGTCCGCGAGGGTGTGATCGGTTTGGGGGCATCGCACAGACCTGCAGTCACCACAGCTGAGGGCGGCCCACGCGCCAAACGAGCCCCGGAGAGAGGGAAGTGCGGGTGGCCGTCGCTGCTGTAGGCCATGCATCGGGCATCAGTGGTCTATCAGCCAGAGGGAGTACAGGTAGGACTGTTCTAGCGTTAGCATCCCCAGGGCCTGAAGGATGCGCTACTTGCCAACCGGCCACCCCCGCCTGGGTTGACTTGGAGAGTCCTTGGAGAATGGCATTTGCTGGGGATTGGAGCCGGGGGTGGGGAGGGGGTGGGAGGGTGGAGAAGGCAGTCTCGGGCAGACACTTGACCCTCCCCACATACACAACACTGCAGGTTTAGGGTCTCCTAATCCCCTGATGGCCTGCTTGGTGGCCGAGTGGAGGTAAATTGCGCGCCCGCCGAACCTACCGCGCCTTGGGGAAGCATTGGCGACCAGTGTCAGTGAGACTGAGGCCACTGAGCCCCGGTTTATGCCTCCCTCATCCCAGCGAGTAGAGGTGGTGTTTCCCTTATTTTAGTGTCCACTTTTGCCTCTCAAGGGCTCCTAGTTCACTTTCCCAATGCCTTAAAGCCCACTCGCCTTAGAGGGGCACTGCAGCAGTTCTTCCCTGCAACACGAGGCCAAATGAAACTTGCTTAAAGGGTTTTATCTAGTTGAGGCTGATTTGGTCCCAATAAGCATGATTGGGAAAGCGGCTGGGGAAGCTCGGGGAAGTGCCGTAGAGGGAGAGGTGATAAGAGGATCCATGAAAGGAAGATCTGCCACACCACCTCAGGTCTCCCGTGTCATTCTTCACAGCTAGCTTACTTCCGCATTTCTTTTACTATCATTGCCAAGAATGTCTAGTGTCCTCATTTCCCCCAATCTATTTACACCCCCCTCTCTCTGAAATTCCTAAGAAAGGACTGGTTTCAAGAAGTATTGGCGGTATCATTAATATCTTGAAGGAAATTACCAAGTTTGAGAACTAAAATATTTGTTATTTCACTTTCAAATGCAATTTTTGAAAAAGAATACATTTACATAAAACACCACCACCACTATTTAAGTTTGGGTAGTTCTTCTCTAATTCATCCTAAGCAGTAGTGAGCTTTTTGGAAAGCTGATGGACTGGGACTCAGAATTCCTGGCTTGTTTCTGATTTTATATTCTTGAACTTAAGCACTTACCCTGGTTGAGGAATGTCCTCCTCTATAAAATGAATCTGATTTCAGAGGTTTTGTCCAGCTCTCATGTTAGCTTGTACTTCAATGAAATATTGACCTAATTCATAAATGTTTGTTAAGTGAATGACTGAATGAGCACACCACATCTCTCTAGGAACTAAATACATTTAATATTTGCAACTATGTAGAAACAAATATCTCTTGGTTATGAAAAGAAAGTCATGGTCGCACTGCATCACTCTGCTTGCATCTAATGATGCAATTCCAATAGAGTGGGAGGCCCCCACTTCCTCTGAAGACAGCTCATATCAATGTCATCCTTTAACATAGAGAATGACAATTTGAGGCCCCAGAAAGAAACAGTCTTGCCCAATACCGAACAAGAATTACAGAATGGGAGGAGGCTCATTATGTCTGGTTCAAGGTTCTCCTCCTAAGGAAAAGAAGGGGTAAAGTCTGAGAAAATTTTTGGAGGAGACTGCCAGAGCTACAGGTTGCCTTAGTGCCTAAGTTTATAAACTGTTCCTAGCTCTTCTTGGGGAAGAAGGGTCAATAACCCTAGAATCTGAGTTTAATAGGGAAGGATGAGGGGAGAAGAAGGAGCTTTCCCTTCTCAGATGATCATTTTGCCTGTGTGATTGTCTCTATTTGGAATTTGGCCCAGCAATGGGACCTTGTGTTGACTTTGTCTGCAGCAGACTGGGACCAAAGACAGGGAAAACAAGCTGAAGTGTTTGTGGGACAGGCATATGGCTTGGTCAATTCCTTTTTCCACTCTCTTTCATTCGCTCCTTTTCCTGCCTTATCCCTTCTCCTCCACCCCCCCAGAGACAGCCGTTGACACTTCTGGGCAACAGCAGACATTCACCTTCACAAATGGACTCCACACTGGGAGACTCCTGGGTCCAGGGGTGTCTTAAGATAACAAAGAAGAAATGAGATAAGGCAAAATCCAACAGTTGGCCATTAATAATTATGTGGAAAAGTTGTATGAATTAAATTGAATGTCAGAGCTGTAATGGCTCATATAATCCACACCATTTGCCAATGAAAATAGGAAGATCCAGAAATAAGTGACATTCCTGGCCATAGAGGCAGATCAGAACCCAGTTTTACTGGGTCTCAGGTTGGATTTCATTCATCTTTCCTCTCTTTCTCAGGAGCCAGTCTTTCTGCATTGCTGTCCTCTGTTGTTCTATCTTCTTGGCCACTGCCTGAAGTCTGGAGGTCTTAGGCATCCTTCTGTGGGCTACCACTCCCAGCTGAGGCTCAGCCTGGCAGTACCTTTGTGACACCTACTCCTCTTCTTCCTGTTGGCAGAAGCTCACATTTAAACCTCATTGTCTGACTAAATGTAAACCTCAGGAGAAAGGTTTAGTTGTTTAGCTCAGTTCATAAACTAATGTTGAGCTGGCTTTCAGAATCCAGCCAAATATCTGACCAGTCACCACCCAGAAAGAAATTCTCTAAGCACTGAAACAAAACTCTGTATGTAAATTATACATCCCCTATGGTAATCCCTCCTCCTCCTACACAGACATACTGCTCCACTGCACGCACCCCACCCTAGCACCAAGAACATTTGAGCTAGGAAGATGGCAGGTGGGCTCCAGTCTTGTAAGTCTTGTAGCAAAAGAGCACATCTACATCCATCCATCCATACAGAGAGGGGGCGGGGAGCTGGACCTCTGCTTGGGAATCTAGAATGAGACCTCCCCCTGGTATGTATGGCCAGGAGGGAGGATAAGGTGAAAGAAACCAATAGGAGGGTGCCAGCCCCTTAGCGGGGTCCCCTCCTAGAGAACCTCTATCCAGGAGCCTTTTTCAGTGCTCGCCACCTGCCCGGTTGGAGGTGAAATAGTTCAGAATCAATTGATGCAGCTGGGATTTGAGCTTTACAAAACTACTAGCAGGAAAGGGAAGCATCTTCCCCCTCCCTCGCCCCCCCCAACCCAGCGTGCACCCTCGATCCCCTGCCAGCCCCCTCCACCCGTGACGTCACCCTTGTCTTGTCCGGAGGACCCTGCAAAGCCTCTCAAATTCAAACTGCTGGGCGTACTGCTGTCACTTGCCACCGAATTGGAAGCGCGCCCCAAGGCTCGGTCATCACTACTGCCTGCCAACTCCCGGACCTCCTTATCCATCACACCCCGGGGTCCATGTCAGCTTAGCTTCCCCGCACTTCAACCCTCCTCTTCTCTCCTGTTGCCTGCCAGATTTCTTATTTCTGCGCATCCCCAAGCCAAATTAAATCAACCAACAGAAAGCAGGGCATCTCCCGAGAAGGGCGTCTTCTTTTACCTTGCTCTCCCTCTTTTTTTCTGAAGATTCTAAACTATTGGAGGACAGCAGAGGAGAGGGGTCCCGTCTTCTCTTGATGTGTGAGTACTCCCCACGCCCTGCTATCTTTGCTTTTCCATCTTCCCCCTCTTCCGCCGCCAGTCCCCTGACTTTCCAACCCCCTTTATGAGCAGTTAAAAAAAAATAAAGTAAAGCAATTTTTGCTTGGAGTCCAGGACAGGCGATCCACCCCCCCCCCCCAGATCTCTTCAAGATACCCCAGGGGAGGAAGAGATTTAGTAGGACAACCAAGTTACTAATGAATCCTCGGCTGGCTGCGACCCACGGGGAAACCAGGTGCAAGCATGGGTGTTTGAGAACGCGTGTGTGGGTGGGCTGGGGGCGGCAGGGGAGGACGTGTTAGAAGAAACCGCTTTTAAAAACGCAGTAATTTCATTCTGCCGTGTGGTCCACTCCCCACATTCTCCCTCCCTCCAACTCTGCCTCTTTGTTTTGCCATTTTAATCAGGATTCCTTGTTTCTCCCCCCTCTCCTGCTCTCTTCTGCTCCACCCCCCTCCCCAAGGTTTGCCTGTAGGTACCTGAGCTGACACCAACGGTGCCTAAAGATGTTGAGCAGAGTTTGGTTCCTCAGTGCGTTAACCGTGACGGGGTTATTACAGACAGAGAGTCGCAAAACTGCCAAAGACATTTGCAGGATCCGCTGCCTGTGCGAAGAGAAAGAAAACGTATTGAATATTAACTGTGAAAACAAAGGATTTACAACTGTCAGCCTGCTGCAGCCTCCCCAGTATCGAATCTACCAGCTTTTCCTCAATGGAAACCTCTTGACAAGACTGTACCCCAATGAGTTCGTCAATTACTCCAATGCGGTGACTCTCCACCTAGGTAATAATGGGCTGCTGGAGATCAGAACCGGGGCGTTCAGTGGCCTGAAAACACTCAAGAGACTACACCTCAACAACAACAAGCTCGAGGTGCTAAGGGAGGACACCTTCCTGGGCCTGGAAAGCCTCGAATACCTCCAGGCTGACTACAATTACATCAGTGCCATCGAGGCAGGGGCATTCAACAAACTGAATAAGCTCAAAGTACTCATCCTGAATGACAACCTTCTGCTGTCGCTTCCCAGCAATGTGTTCCGGTTCGTCCTGCTGACCCACTTAGACCTGAGAGGGAATAGGCTGAAAGTCATGCCTTTTGCTGGTGTCCTTGAACATATTGGAGGGATCATGGAGATTCAGCTGGAGGAAAACCCGTGGAACTGCACTTGTGACTTACTGCCTCTCAAGGCTTGGCTGGACACCATAACTGTTTTTGTGGGGGAGATTGTCTGTGAAACACCCTTTAGATTGCATGGGAAAGATGTGACTCAACTGACCAGGCAAGACCTCTGTCCTAGAAAAAGTACTGGTGACTCCAGTCAGAGGGACAGCCATGCTGACACACATGTCCAAAGACTGTCGCCTACAGTGAATCCTGCTCTCAACCCAACCAGAGCTCCAAAAGCCAGCCGACCACCCAAAATGAGAAATCGGCCAACTCCCCGGGTCACTGTGTCTAAAGACAGGCAGAGCTTTGGCCCAATCATGGTGTACCAGACCAAGTCCCCTGTGCCCCTAACCTGCCCCAGTAGCTGTGTGTGCACCTCTCAGAGCACAGATAATGGTCTAAATGTAAACTGCCAAGAAAGGAAGTTCACTAATATATCTGACCTGCAGCCCAAACCTACCAGTCCAAAGAAACTCTACCTGACAGGGAACTATCTTCAAACTGTCTATAAGAACGACCTCTTAGATTATAGTTCTTTGGATTTGCTACATTTAGGAAACAACAGGATTGCAGTCATTCAGGAAGGTGCCTTCACAAACTTGACGAGTTTACGCAGACTTTATCTGAATGGCAATTACCTTGAAGTGCTGTATCCTTCCATGTTTGATGGGTTGCATAGCTTGCAGTATCTCTATTTAGAGTATAATGTCATTAAGGAAATCAAACCACTGACCTTTGATGCTTTGATTAACCTACAGCTTCTGTTTTTGAATAACAACCTTCTGAGGTCCTTACCTGATAATATATTTGGGGGCACAGCTCTCACCAGGCTGAATCTGAGAAACAATCATTTTTCTCACCTTCCTGTGAAAGGGGTTCTGGATCAGCTTCCAGCTTTTATCCAGATAGATCTGCAAGAGAACCCGTGGGACTGTACCTGTGACATCATGGAGTTAAAGGACTGGACAGAACATGCCAATTCCCCTGTCATCATCAATGAGGTGACTTGTGAGTCTCCTGCTAAGCATGCAGGGGAGATCCTGAAGTTTCTGGGTAGAGAGGTTATCTGTCCAGACAGTCCAAACTTGTCAGAGAGAACCATTCTATCAATGGATCACAATACAAACACACCTCGGTCGCTTAGTGTGTCTCCCAGTTCTTACCCTGAACTACACACTGAAGTTCCACTTTCTGTATTAATTTTAGGATTGCTTGTTGTCTTTATTTTATCTGTCTGTTTTGGGGCTGGTTTATTTGTCTTTGTACTGAAACGCCGAAAGGGGGTACCAAGTGTTCCGAGGAGTGCCAACAACTTAGATGTAAGTTCCTTTCAGTTACAGTATGGGTCTTACAACAGCGAGACTCAGGATAAAACAGATGGCCATGTCTATAACTATATCCCCCCACCTGTGGGGCAGATGTGCCAAAACCCCATCTATATGCAGAAGGAAGGAGACCCAGTAGCCTATTACCGAAACTTGCAAGAATTCAGCTATGGAAACCTGGAGGAGAAAAAAGAGACTGAGCCAGCCACTTTTGCTTACACTATAAGTGCCAATGAGTTGCTAGAAAAGCAGGCCACACCAAGAGAGCCAGAGCTGCTGTATCAGAATATTTCTGAGCAAGTCAAGGAACTCCCCAGTGCAGGACTAGTTCACTATAACTTTTGTACTTTACCTAAAAAGCAGTCCGCCCTTTCATATGAATCTCGACGAAGCCAAAACCAAGACAGAGTCAATAAAACCATTTTATATGGAACTCCCAGGAAATGTTTTGTGGGGCAGTCAAAATCCAACCACCCTTTACTGCAAGCTAAGCCTCAATCAGAACCAGACTACCTCGAAGTTCTGGAAAAACAAACTGCAATCAGTCATCTGTGAACGGAAATTGTTTACAACCCTATGGCATCCAAGGATGCTACTCTAAACTGTTGGAAGCATGGCATTTGTTTTCCAATTTGTTTGTGGTCTCCCTTTCCCAACATCAGTGGGGGACTTTGAAAATGTGTGAGGATACTGTTTTTTCAAGCTTTCCTTTAAATTATTTCTCCCTTGCCCCCCCCCCATTTTTTCATTCTCTCCTTAGGAATCATCATTGACCATAAATGTTTCTACAGTGAAGTTTTTCATATATTTTGTTTATGTTTTTTTTTCTTTTTCCAATGAGGGATGGGGAGAGGAAATTATAGTGAATGGAGAAAGAGAAAGCAAATTTTTCAAATAAAAGTGGTTATTTAGTGTATTTTGTAGAAGATCTCCAGAGATCTTTTGCGACTATAACTTCTTTTGTAAATAATGATATAAGGTATTTGAATCTTCAGTTACCAAGATTAGCCACTAGGCTTCACTTCTTTGTGTTAAAAGTGCCTTTGCACTTTAAGTACATTACTTAAGTGTTGCTTTTAGCTTCGATAAATTGAACATATTTTAATGTGTTGTATTTTGAAATTAAAACACTGTAAAATAGATAGAAATGTCAGCTATATTAAATCTATTAAGTCAACATACAGTTTGCTTGAGTTACAGAAACCAGCCTGTCATCAAATGATTCTAGTTCAAGGATTTTATAGATTTAACTGTAAAATATTTCCTTTCCACAGGATTTGTTCTAAGTGATTTTATTTAAGTCAACTAAGGAGATTTAACAGTGGACTAGAGGTAATTAACCTCCTCAGTTGGGATTAGTAATTCATTAATAAAATATATTTAACCCAATATCAGAGTGAATTGAACAATTAATGCCATTTCATAAATCATTATTTTACACTAACAAGGTCAGAGTTTTAGATTGTTTTCCCAATGTAAGAGTACATTACACAACTTGCAATATATTTTTCTGCATTAAATTAGATATTTTTATATATTTAAATGACAGTCTGTATTTCTAACTTTTTAATTGAAATCAATATTTTTTCTTCCTATTGAAACATTTTCTATAAACACACACCAGTAGAGGCCGCCGCACACCCCATTTAATAAAGACAGATGAGCCATTAAATACCGTGAAGAAAGACTTCAAAGGTGAGATTAAAACTTGCCGAGTAAATTCTCTGCAAATTCAAGGCAGCAGAGATAAATGTATACATTACTTTATTTTAGGATTAAAATTTAGATTCAAAATTTTTCTCAACTTTCACATCTTTAGAGAAAGCAGCATTTCCTTTTGAGTACATTGCTATCAATGGGTACTATCAAATCATGTACGAATCTGCACCTTCAAATTCTTTAATAAGTACTTAAACTCAGAAAGTAAGCATCCTCTTTCTTCTGCCTTCTTTAGTCATGTGTTGCTTGAATTTTTCCTAGTCAGTTTGATCAAGCCTTTTGTTTTGGTTTAGCGTTAAAATGATTTTTAAATAACGAAGTCTATATAACATTCATGTGGCCTTACTAGCCTGTAAATAATTTTTAGATGCAAACATTATTGTGTGATTTAAACAAACAGCCCTTCTTTACAACAAATAATAGTTTTGTGTTGTCTATTGTAAATCCTTATACAACTGGGATGGTGATCTGCATATAAAGTAGTCCAGCTTTTCAAATCCTTATTAAAGCAATTGATGGCATCTGAAAGAAGCACACTGTTTCCTTTTCATAAATAGGTTACTGCACATAATAATCCTTTATTATTCTGTGGAGATTGAAGTGGATACTGATAACTTACTTTTAAAGCTTTAAAACGACTAATAGTATATTGCCTTTCACTATAAACAATTTATGTGATAGGCTTTCAATTATAAATTACTTAAATCCAAATTATTTGGATTAATAATGACTGGTGCAAAATAGCTTTTTTTTTTTAAACAATAGAAGGTAATTGTGTGTACATAAATGTAAAAGGCAATCAGGAAAAAATGCCTCAACCTAAAATCTCTAAATATCTACAGTGACAAGGTAACATATTCATTCTTTGACTAGAGATCATAATTTATATTTAAATCTATTAGATAAAAATTGAAAATGCTGGGCTGAAATGACTTACACGAAAGTTAATGCACAGAGATTTTACATTTCACAGAAAAAGAGCTAGAGTGTTAAGCTAGTTGAACTTGGAGAATTATCCTGGAAAGCACTTTTTTTTGAGTGAAGTATTTATATATGCAAGAGTTGCAAAAGTACTCTTGTGGTTGTTTTCATTTGGTGCAATGATAAATACAGAATACAGAGGTAGATGTTTTGGAAATGATTATGAAGGCAAATCTGTGTGCATATTATATTAAGATAGTTTTTAGGTTTAAATTATATGACTAGAAATGCCAATTTATGATTCCACTTCAGTGTTTGTTCTTATTTTCCTGAAAGTAAAGTGATTCTTGTAAAATGCAATTACTGATAGTAAAATGAATTTTTAAGTATAATTTATTGATTATATTGTTACAAGAGTTCCAATTGTTTACCCTCGGCTCCCCTCTTCTCAGCAACACCCCTCCCCCAGCAATCCCACCCAACACCACCCCATCGATGCCCATGGGTCATACATACAAGTTCTCTGGCTTCACCCTTTCATATATTATTCTTTTTTTTAGATAATTAATTAATTAATTTTTAACAATAAAAAATAACAATCCCTCCCTCTCAGACTTAAGACCCTTTATAATCTTATAAAGGACAGTGGGCAAAGGTCTTGAGCTCCTCTAGCTACTTAGAGCTGGACATGGTCACTGTCCTATGACCCTTGGGTCCAGAAATCCCTAATAACAGTGGGAGTGTGGAGGGGGCTGTAGCCTTCCCACATGAGGAAGAATCCTGCAGATTCCAGGTGAGATGGCAGTCCCCGGACAATGGCGAGCTTGATTTAACAGGTTGGCATACTTGATGTATTCTGGGGGCAACAGATTTGGCAACTGGGTTAAAATACATTGTTCAATTTATAACCACTAGATAACAAAAGGCAGAGATTAATTTTTCAATGTCCCACATAAGGGCAAAAAATGGCTTCTTTGGAGGAAGGTGTACCAGGCACATCTCACCTGTCGAAAACTTTTGCCAAGTATACTTAGTTTGGGCTGAGAGAAACATTTTAGGTTTCCCCGCTCTCAGACCTCTGGGCCCTTTCTGTCCAAGCCATTAGGATAGAAAAGAGAAACCAGTTTTAAAGTGAAGCCCACAGACCACTCCATTCTTCACCAACCCATTCACTAAGTTCAGCCAAACCATTGAGTCTCAAGTGGCAGCGACTCAGACAGGATTAAGTGAGGCCTATACGTACAGACAATCACTCAGGTAATTAGATCATCAACTTATGCTCTTTGAAAACAGAAAACGCATGTTAATTTATGTAACATAACCCACAAACAAGTCTCTAAATCTGTAAGACTGTCTTATTGGAAAGGCATCCAGTTGCAAGGCATTTAACATTCTTCTTGCCTATAGTTAAACATCTTTGATGATACCACAGACATAGTTTAACTTTCAAATGAAAACAAACTATAAATGAAAAGAAACTTTAAAAACAGTTAGCTGCACTACTTTATAGTCTACCACTGAGCATTGAGGTTTTCCTTCAATCACAATTTTTCTCAAGATTGCCCTCCTTGTCATTACAGGGACTGCATTAGGTCCATTTTTAATTTATGCTGTTCATTTGCATAAACACAACAATAGCAGCAAATGATCATTTCTGATCTTTACTTCTGCTTTGCTAGAACTTACACAAGGAACATTTAAGGTGACCTTCAGTCTACCCTTCAGGACACAGAAGCTGAGTCACATACCTGGCACTCAGCCTTGCCTGTAAACATCTGTCTTTTCCATGTCCTTCAGGTTTTCCATTGTGCCTTAAGGTCCCTTCTAGCCATCTTTCAGGAAAACAACCTTCATTCCTTCCCTGGAAAGATTGCCATGGACCACAAAACCAACCAAGGTACCAGGCATTTTATGTCACTGGCTTTTATTACCTTCAAAAGTCAATTGTAGTTCCTCAGGGCTTTTTGGTAACAACCAGAGCCCAAGCATGTCTCCTTTAGGCAGGATATTCTAGTCAACGTCTTGGTCAAAAAACAACTATTAATAACTGGTCTTATTAGTTTTATGCAAAGAACCTTATGTCACTACTTACTTCTTCAGAATGCCAAATTCTGGAGGGGTTAGATAGGAGGAAAAGTATACAATGTGAGGGAAAATCCTTGTCCTCCTAATATTCAATGAAATTCCATTTCCATGCTTTGTATTTTCATTTTTCCCCCACTAAAAATTTTTTTGTTTGTTTTTTCATTACACTTGTCCCACATTTTTTCCCTCTTACTTTCCCACACCCTGCCCACACTTTCTCCCAGTCAGTCCCCAAACAGTTGTCCTTGTCCATGGGTCATTTATACATGTTCTTTGACTAGACCCTTCCCCTTCTTACCTCTTCATATCCCTCCCCCATTTTCTCTTGTTACTGTTAGTCTATTCCTTGTTTACATACCTCCGGTTCAATTTTGCACATTTGTTTGTGTTCATTAGTTTCCTATAAAAGGAGATAGCATAAGGTATTTTTCTTTCGTTTCCTGGATTATTTTGCTAAGCATAATTCTCTCTAGTTCCATCTCTGTTGTTGCCAATGATAGAAGTTCCTTCTTTCTTTCTGCTACATAGTACTCCATTGTGTAACTGTACCACGGTTTTTTGATCCACTCATCCACAGACAGGCACTTACGTTGTTTCCAGCACTTGGCTATTGTAAATAGTGCTGCTATGAACATAAGGGTGCATAGGTTCTTTTGAATTGGTGTTTCAGAATATTTCAGATATAATTCTAGCACTGAAATTGCTGGATCAAAGGGCAGTTCCATTTTTAGTTTTTTGAGGAAATCCCGAACAGTTTTCCATAGTGGCTGCACCAGTCTGCATTCCCACCAACAATGCACAAGGGTTCTCATTTCTCCAAATCCTCACCAGCACAAGTTGTTTGTTGATTTGTTGATGATGGCCATTGTGACTGGAGTGAGGTGACATCCAATTGTGGTTTTTATTTGCATCTGTCTGATGGTTAGTGATGTTGAGCATTCTTTCATATGTCTATGGACCCTCTGTATGTACTCTTTGGAGAAGTGATTGTTCCGGTCCTTTGCCCATTTTCTAATTGGGTTGTCTGTCTTCTTGGTGTTAAGTTGTATAAGTTCTTTATATATTTTGGAGATCAATCCCTTGTCTGAGGTATCATAGACAAATATAGTTTCCCATACTGTTGGTTCCCTTTTCATCTTGCTGATGTTTTCATTTACTAAGCATAAACTCTTTAGTTTGATGTAATCCCATTTGTTTCATCTTTTTTTTATTTCCCTTGCCTTAAGAGATATATCACTGAAAGTGTTGCTACATGGACTATCTGAAATTTTCCTGCCTATGTTTTCCTCTAGGACTTTTATGGTGCCACGACTTACATTTAAGTCTTTGATCCATTTTGAGTTTATTTTGGTGTACGGTGTAAGTTGGTGGTCTAGTTTCATTTTCTTACGTATCCCTGTCCAGTTCTCCAAACACCATTTGTTGAACAAGCTCTTCTCATTCCATTTTATGTTCCTTCCCCCTTTTATCAAATATTAGTTGACCATATAGACCTAGATTTATTTCTGGGCTCTCTATTCTGTTTCATTGATCTATATATTTGTTCTTACGCCATTGCCAGGCTGGTTTTATTACCATGGCCTTGTAGTGTAGTTTGATATCAGGTATTGTGGTTCCTCCTACTATGTTCTTCTTCCTCAATATTGCTGTGGCTAATTGGGCTCTTTTTTGGTTCCATATAAATTTTTGAAGTATTTGTTCTAGGTCTGTGAAATATTTCATTGGTATTCTAATAGGGATTCCATTGAATCTATACATTGATTTGGGTAGTATGGACATTTTAATGATGTTGATTCTTCCCATCCATGAACATGGTATATATGCTTTCATTTATTCGTATCTTCCTTAATTTCTTTCTTCAGCGTTATGTAGTTTTCTGAGTACAAGTCTTTTACCTCCTTGGTTAACTTTATTCTTAGGTACTTTATTTTTCTTGTTGCTATGGTAAATGGGATTTTTCTTTTAATTTCTATCTCTGAAATGTTATTGTTGGTATACAGAAATGCCTTCGATTTCTGAATATTGACTTTGTACCCTGCTATTTGCCAAATTCACTTATTAGGTCGAGTAGTTTTTTTGTGGAGTCTATAGAGCTTTCTATGTACACTATCATGTCATCTGCACATAATGACAGTTCTACTTCCTCTTTTCCAATTTGGATGCCTTTTACTTCTCTTTCTTGTCTGATTGCTGTGGCTAGAACTTCCAAGACTATGTTGAATAATAGTGGAAAGAGTAGACATTTTTGTCTTGTTCCTGCTTTCAAGGGGAATGCGCTCGGTTTTTGCCCATTAGTGACATGTTGACTTCAGGTTTCTCATATATCGCCTTTATCATGTTGAGATATGCTCCCCCTGTTCCCATTTTTCTGAGAATTTTAGTCATAAATGGGTGTTGTAATTTATCAAATGCTTCTTCTACATCTATTGATAATATTTTGTTGTTTTTTTCTCTCATTTTGTTTATGTGGTGTATTATGTTTATTGATTGAGAATATTAAACCATCCTTGCATCCTTGGGATGAATTACACTTGATCGTGGTGTATAATATTTCTAATGTGTTGCTGGATCCGGTTTATCAATATTTTGTTGAAGAATTTAGCATCTATGTTCTTCAGCAATATTGGCCTATATATTTCTTTCTTTGTTGTGTCTTGATCTGGTTTTGGAATTAGGGTAATACTGGCTTTATAGAAAGTGTTTGGGAGTCTTCCCTTTTCTTGAATTATTTGGAATAGTCTGAGGAGGATAGGAGTTAGTTCTTTATTAAATGTTTTGTAAAATTAACCTGTGAAGTCATCTGGTCCAAGGCTTTTGTGTGCAGGGAGTTTTTTTATTACTGCTTCAATTTCATTGGTTGCTATGATCTGTTAAGTCTTTCTGCCTCCTGATTCAGTTTTGGAAGATTATATGTTTACAGAAATTTGTCCATTTCCTCTAGGTTGTCAATTTTTTTTTCATACAGTTGTTTGTAATAATTTCTTAAAATCCTTTGTATTTATGTGGTATTGGTTGTGATTTCTTTTCATTTTCTGATTTTATTTATTTGGGGCCTCTGTCATTTTTTTTTTTCCTGTCATTTTTTCTTGATGAGCATGGTTAAAGGCTTGTCGACTTTGTGTATATTTTCAAAGAACCAGCTCCTACTTTTGTTGATCTTTTGAATTGTTTGTTTAGTCTCTATGTCATTTAATTAAGCTCTGATCTTGATGACTTCTTTCCTTCTATTCGCTCTGGGCTTTGTTTGTTTTTCTTCCTCTTGTTCTTGTAGCTGTAGAGTTAAATTCTTTGTTAGAGATTTTTCTATCTTTTTTAGGTAGGCTTTTATTGCTATGATCTTTTCTCTCAGGACTACTTTCGCTGTTTCGCAAAGGTTTTGGGTTGTTGTGTGTCATTATCATTAGTTTCAGAAACTTTTTGATTTCTTCCTTGATGTCATTGTTAACCCATTCATTATTTCATAGCATGTTATTCATTCTCCATGAGTTTGAATGTTTTCGAGTTGTTTCCTTGAGGTTGACTTACAATTTTAAGCCATTGTTATCTGAGAAGATGCTTGATATAATTTCAATTTTCTTGAATTTGTTGAGGCTTATTTTGTGTCCTACCATGTCATCTATTTTTGAAAATATTCTATGTGCACTTGAAAAGAACGTATATTTTGCTTCTTTGGGGTGAAAAGTTCTATATATATCGACTAAGTCCATTTGATCTAAAGTGTTGTTCAATGCCTCAATATCTTTGGTGTTTCTTTGCTTCAAATATATGTCCATTGTTGAAAATGGGGTGTTAAATTCCCCTACTATGAGTGTGTTGCTGTCTATATCTTTCCTGAAGTCTTTGAAAATTGTCCTTAAATATATGGGTGCTCCTAAGTTGGGTGCACATATGTTTACCATGGTTATATCTTCTTGATGGATTTTTCCCTTAAGTATAATGAAATGTTCTTCTTTGTCTCTTTTTATTGCCTTTGTTGTGAAATTTATTTTGTCTGATATAAGTATTGCTACCCCATCTTCTTTTTCATGTCCAGTTGCTTAGAATACTTTTTTCTATTCCTTCACTTTCAGTCTGTGTGGATCTTTTGTTCTAAGCTGGGTCTCTTGTAGACAACATATATGTGGGTCATGCTTTCTAATCCATTCAGCTACCCTATGTCTTTTGATTGGAGCATTTAATCCATTTATATCTAAGTTTATTACTGATAGGTACTTATCCATTGTCATTTTTCCCCCTTTGTACTTGTGTTCCTCTCTGTTCCTCTCTGTTTCTTCATCTTTTTAAAGGAGACCCTTTAGCATCTCTTGCAATGCTGGTTTGGTGGAGATGTATTCTTTTAGCCTTCATTTGTCTTGGAATCTCCTTATTTCACCTTTCATTTTGAATGAGAGCCTTGCTGGGTAGAGTATTCTTGGTTGTAGGCCTTTGTTTTTCATTGCTTGGAATATTTTTTGCCATTCCCTTCTGGCTTGTAGTGTTTCTGCTGAGAAATCTGATGATAGCCTTATTGGAGTACCTTTGTATGTTATTAGTTGTTTTTCTCTTGCTGCTTTTAGGATCCTCTCTTTGTCTTTGAATGTTGCCATTTTAATTATGATGTGTCTCTGAGTGGGCCTGTTGGGGTTCATCTTCTTTGGGACCCTCTGTGCTTTCTGGACTTGCGTGACTTTTTCTCTCATCATTTTCGGGAAGTTTTTTGCCATTCGTTTTTCAAAAAAGTGTTCTACCCCTTGCTCTTCTTCTTCTCCTTCAGGAGTTCCTATGATATGCATATTATTATATTTCATGTTGTCCTGGAGCTGTCTTAAAATCTCTTCACTGTAGTTCTGTCTTTTTTCATTTTGTTGCACTGTCTGGGAGTTTTTGTCTACGTTGGCCTACATTTAGCTGATCTGATCTTCTGCTTCCTCTAGTCTGCTTTTAATTTCTTCTACTTTGTTCTTCAGTTCAGAAATTTTATTCTCATTTCCTCCTGAATCTTCCTGATAGCTTCTATGTCCTTTTTCATGGTGGTGTAATACTCAGTAAGTTTCTTGTAGTTTCTCTGGAGTTCTTTGTAGTTTTCTTTGAGCCCACTGTGCTCATTGATCTTTCCCATAATCCATGTTTTGAATTCCATATCTCATAGTTTGCTTCCATCTATTTTACTTAGCATTCTTTCTGGGGATTCTACCTTTCATTTTGATGTAAGTTTGTTTCTCTGTCTCCCCATTTTTGTGACTCTTCTTGTTTGTTGCTGCTTCTTAGATTGTTCTGCACTTCCTGGATCTGACCCTGGTGGCATCAGATTGTGTTCCAGTCTGGTCCTAGGCAGACTGTTGGAGGCTACTGGGGATCTATGAGAGTAAAATGAATTTATTAAATTTAAATAAAGATAATTTAATATTCACTTAGTCACATGATTTGAAAGAGGCCCCCCTGGAAATATTCAGAGTCATAAACTCGTTTGCTTAATAATTATTTTTTAATTCCAGATTCTCACATTTTAAAAATCTGTGCCTTATTATACTAGTTTTTAAGATGAAATCATTTGAGTTTGGCCCAGAGTATTTCAGTTTAAGGTATAATACATCACATACTTTGAAGTTTCAGTTTATAATTTATAATACAATCACAAACACTTTATGTTCATTAAGTTTTCAACATCCCCACTGACTATACTGTTTTGCTTTATCCACTCAAGTGCTTTCAAACATATTTTATTTTAGGATTTCTATTTTTATCTCCTATAGCTAGATTTTGCTATTTCACTGTTATTTCACATGCGGCTTGTAATGTGCATGAGCACCAGAAGAGTGAAATAGTTCCAGCCAACAGGATGTGATCGACATCCCCTGGCTCTACCTGGAATATTTTTTTGTGTGTGTGGCCCTACAAATGACATATGGTAATTCCCCTTGATTATAGCTCTTAATTAGTTGCTTTCATTGTTTCTGAATATACCTGTGGCTAAGTTTGTATTGAAACATTCAAAAGTACCCCTTCTTAGTTTGGACACAATTGCCAGAAGTATAATTGGTTCTGGAGTTTGGTCAGCTTGTGTGCCATGTTAGTTCACACCAGCAACTGGTGAGTAAGGAAATGACCCTGTGCTTTGTCTCTGACTTCTAAGATGATTTAATTTTCTAATTATTTCCATGTCATCAAAGGATCAATATATTATGAATTTTACCAAAAGTGTATAAAGAAAAAGAATTTCTGAGACTTTTCATATTCTGGAAATTTATTTTGATTGCAAATATATCAGAAACATACTAGATGGCATGTTGTCCAGACATTTCTCCCAATCCAGTCATTTCTTCATTCATTCAGTGAATATTTATTGAGTGCTTTTTTCTTAGATGCAAGGCTCTATGCTGCTTGCTAAAGGGGTGCAGAGATACAATCGACAGGATCTCTGCTCCGCCCCATTACGTGTATTTCCGGCAATAAGCTTAGTGTTAATAAAGGATGTGAATGACAGTCACCCCGATTAAATGCTGGAAACAGTAATGAAATGCAGGAAGCTGCGTTCTTTAAGTGACTCTTTCAAATGAAGCATAAACTGATATAAATAAACTAGCTACACTGTAACCACCATTGCCATCTCTTTACATAGCTAAAAAAGAAAAAAAAACACTAAAATAAAATAAAACAAATTTCTGCATTACAATGCCCAATATTATGGCCTATCTAAAGACCTCCATTGTAAAAATGCGTCCTAAAAATGTAAATACAACATCACAAAGATACTTAAATTTTCTGATGTGTCCATGTGTTAGAAACAATATTTACTTTATATATCAATGGCTTCAAATATAGCATTTTGCCTTAAGAGGTTATTTAACAATACAATGACAAGACATCTAAATCCGCAGAGAGAAAATTAAATACTGTATATAAGTGTACTTTGCTTCTCACTATGGTTGTGAAAAAGTTGCATGTAAGTTGAAGTTTTGTAAGTCAAATTGTATTTTCTTTTTTTTTTTTTAATTTTAATTACTCATCTTTATTCACATCTCCTTATATTCTTTTTCTTTTCTTTTTAATTTTATTTTTTGGTTATTCAATTACAGTTGTCCCATTTTTCCCCCATTGCTCCCCCCTCCCAGCTCATCCCTTCTCCCACAATTATATCCCTCCCCTTTGTCCATGTCCATGAGTCATTCATATACGTTCCTTGACTAGACCCTTCCCTTACTTATCCCCCTTCTCTCCCTCCCCCCTTCCCCCTACTGATTACTACTCTAGTCTTTGCCTATTTAGTTCGTTTGTTTGTGTTGCTCTTTAGTTTCCTGTATTGGGTGATATCATATAGTATTTTGTTTTCTTTGCCTGGCTTATTTCACTAAGCATAATTCTCTCTACTTCTATCCATGTTGTCGCAAATGGCAGGAGTTCCTTCTTTCTTTCCGCTACATAGTATTCCATTGTGTAGATGTACCACTGTTTTTTGATCCACTCATCCACAGACGGGCACCTAGGCTGTTTCCAGCACTTAGCTATTGTAAACAGGGCTGCTATGAACATAGGGATGCATAAGTTCTCTTGAATTAGGGTTTCACGATTTTTCGGGTATAATCCTAGCAGTGGAATCACTGGTTCAAATGGCAGTTCCATTTTTAGTTTTTTGAGATAATTCCATACTGTTCTCCATAGTGGCTGCACCAGTCTGCATTCCCACCAACAGTGCAGTAGGGTTCCTGTTTCTCCACATCTTCGCCAGCATTTGTTGTTTGTTGATTTGTTGATGATGGCCATTCTGACAGGTGTAAGGTAGTATCTCATTGTGGTTTTTACTTGCATCTCTCTGATAGCCAATGATGTTGAGCATTTTTTCATGTGCCTATGGACCTTCTGTATGTCCTCTTCGGAGAAGTGTTTGTTCAGGTCCTTTGCCCATTTTTTAATTGGGTTGTTTGTTTTCTTGATGTTGAGTTGTATAAGCTCTTTATATATTTTGGAGATAGGTCCCCTGTTTGTGATATCATTGGCAAATATGTTTTCCCATATGGTTGGTTTCCTTTTCATCTTGCTGATGTTTTCTTTTGATGAGCAGAAACTTTTTAGTTTGATGTAGTCCCATTTGTTTATTTTTTCCTTTATTTCTCTTGCCTTGGGAGATGTATCCGTGAAGACGTTGTTACATGTGATATCTGAAATTTTCCTGCCTATGTTTTCCTCTAGGACTTTTATGGTATCACGGCTTACATTTAAGTCTTTAATCCATCTTGAGTTTATTCTCATGTGTGGTGTAAGTTGGTGGTCTAGTTTCATTTTTTTGCAAGTCCCTATCCAGTTCTTTTGGCACCATTTGTTAAAGAGGCTCTTCTCACTCCATTTTATGTTCCTTCTTCCTTTATCAAATATTAGTTGACCATAGAGGGCTGGGTTTATTTCTAGAATCTATTCTGTTCAACTGATCCATATGTCTGTTCTTATGCCAGTACCAGACTGTTTTGATCACAGTGGCTTTGTAGTATTGTTTGATGTCTGGTATCGTGATTCCTCCTGCTGTGTTCTTCTGTCTCAAGATTGCTTTTGCTATTCGGGGTCTTTATTGTTTCCCTATGAATTTTTGGAGTATTTGTTCTAGGTCAGTGAAATATGTCATTGGTATTTTAATAGGGATTGCATTGAATTTGTAAATTGCTTTGGGTAGTATGGCCATTTTGATTATGTTGATTCTTCCCATCCAAGAACATGGTATTTGCCTCCATTTATTTGTATCTTCCTTAATTTCTTCTTCAATGTTGCATAATTTTCTGGGTACATATCTTTTATCTCTTTGGTTAAGTTTACTCCTAGGTACTTTATTTTTCTTGTTGCTAAATTAATGGTATTTTCTTTTTTGTCTCTGTCTCTGATATTTTATTTTTGGTGTACAAAAATGCCTTAGATCTCTGTATGTTTATTTTGTACCTTGCTATTTTGCCAAATTCACTTATAATATCGAGTAGTCTTTTAGTGGATTTTATAGGGTTTTCTAGGTATACTATCATGTCGTCTGCAAATAGTGATAGTTTTACTTCTTCTTTCCCAATTTAAATGCCTTTTATTTCTTTGTCTTGTCTGATTGCTGTGGCTAGGACTTCCAACACTATGTTGAATAGAAGTGGGGAGAGTGGACAGCCTTGTCTAGTTCCTGATTTCAAGGGGAATGCTTTCAGTTTTTGTCCATTGAGTATGATGTTGGCTTCAGGCTTCTCATATATAGCCTTAATGATGTTAAGGTATGCTCCCTCTATTCCCATTTTGCTGAGTCTTTTCAACATAAATGGGTGTTGTACTTTATCAAATGCTTTTCCTGCATCTATAGATATGATCATGTGATTTTCGTCTTTCATTTTCTTTAGGTGATGTATTATATTGATTGATTTGCGAATATTAAACCATCCTTGCATCCCTGGGATGAATCCCACTTGATCATGGTGTATGATCTTTTTGATGTATTATTGGATCCTGTTTCCCAAAATTTTATTGAGGATTTTAGCATCTATGTTCATCAGTGATATTGGCCTGTAGTTTTCTTTCTTTGTTGTGTCTTGACCTGGTTTTGGGATTAGGGTAATACTGGCTTCATAGAAAGAGTTTGAGATTTTTCTCTCTTCTTGGATTTTTTGGAATAGTTTGAGGAGGGTAAGACTTAGTTCTTCCCTAAATGTTTTGTAAAATTTGCCTGTGAAGCCATGCGGTCCAGGGCTTTTGTGTGCAGGGATATTTTGGATTACTGTTTCAATTTCATTCTTTGTTATTGGTCTGTTGAGACTTTCTACTTCTTCTTGATTCAGTTTTGGAAGGTTATATGTTTCTAGAAATCTGTCCATTTCTACTAGGTTGTCAAATTTCTTGCCATATAGTTGTTTGTAGTAATTTCTTATAATTGTTTATATTTCTGAGGTATCAATCGTGATTTCTCCTCTTTCATTTCTGATTTTGTTTATTTGTTTCTTCTCTCTTTTTTTCTTAATGAGCCTGGATAGAGGCTTGTCAATTTTGTTTATTTTTTCAAAGAACCAGCTCCTAGTTTTGTTGATTTTTTGTATTGTTCGTTTAGTTTCTATGTCATTTAATTCTGCTTTGATCTTGATGATTTCCTTTCTTATTTTTGCCCTAGGCTTCGTTTGTTGTTGCTGTTCTAGTTCTTGTAGCTTTATGTTTAGGTTTTTTATTTGAGATTCTTCTAGCCTTTTCAGATATGCCTGTATTGCGATGAACTTCCCTCTCAGGACTGCTTTTGCTGTGTCCCATAGGTTTTGGGCTGTTGTGTGTTCATTGTCATTAGTTTCTAGAAATTTTTTGATTCCCTCTTTGATGTCCTTGTTAACCTGATTATTATTTAAGAGCGTGTTATTCATTCTCCATGAGTTTGGGTGTCTTTGATTTTTTTCCCTGAGGTTGATTTTTAGTTTCAAGGCATTATGGTCTGAAAAGATGCTTGATATAATTTCAATTTTCTTGAATTTGTTGAGGCTTGTTTTGTGTCGTATTATGTGGTCTATCTTTGAAAATGTCCCAATGTGCCTTTCAAAAGAATGTATATTTTGCTTCTTTGGGGTAAAAAGTTCTATATATATCAGTTAAGTCCATGTGTTTTAGTGTGTTGTTCAATGTCTGTATATCCTTGGTGTTTCTTTGCTTGGATGATCTATCTATTGTTGATAATGGAATGTTGAAGTCCCCTACTATGAGTGTGTTGTTGTTAATGTCCTTCTTGTGGTCTTTTAGTATTTGCTATATGTTTTTGGTTGTGCCTATGTTAGGAGCATATATGTTTATCAGTGTTATATCTTCTTGATGAATCGTTCCTTTAAGTATTATGAAATGTCCTTTTTTTGTCTCTTTTTATTGCCCTTACTTTGAAATCCGTTTTGTCTGATATGAGGACTGCTACCCTAGTTTTTTTTTTCAGGTTCATTTGCTTGAAATATTTTTTTATATCCCTTTACTTTCAGTCTATGTAAATCTTTTGTTTTGAGGTGTGTTTCTTGTAGACAGCAAATATGTGGGTCCTGTTTTCTTATCCATTCCGTTACCTTATGTCTTTAATGGGAGCATTTAATCCATTTACATTTAAGGTTATTATTGACATGTATTTATTCATTTGCCTTTTGTATCTCTGTTCCTCTACTCTTTTTTTTTTCCTCTTCCTTTTTCTTAGAATATTCCCTTTAGCATCTCTTGCAATGCTGGTTTTATGGAGATGTATTCTTTTAGCCTTCCTTTGTCTGAGAAACTCCTTATTTAACCTTCTATTTTGAATGAGAGCCTTGCTGGGTAGAGTATTCTTGGTTGTAGGCCTTTCTTTTTCATTGTTTGAAATATTTTTGACCATTCCCTTCTGGCTTGTAATGTTTCTGTTGAGAAATCGGTCAATAGCCTTATTGGAGCTCCCTTGTAAGTTATTTGCTGTTTTTCTCTTGCTGCTTTTAGGATTCTCTCTTTGTCATGGAATGTTGCCATTTTCACTATGATGTGCCTTGGAGTAGGTTTTTGGGGGTTCCTCTTTATTGTAACTCTCAGTGCTTCTTGGACTTGCATAACTTTTTCTCTCATCAGGTTCGGAAAATTTTCTATCACTATTTCTCCTATCAGTTTTTCATTTCCATGCTCTTTTTCTTCTCCCTCTCTTACTCCTATGATCCTGATATTATTTTTTTAATACTATCCTGTAATTCCCTTATGTCTTGTTCATATTTTTTCAATCTTTTGTCATTTTGCTGTATCATTTGAGAATTATTACCTACATTATCCTCTAACTCACTAATCCGATCCTCTGCTTCGTTTAGTCTGCTTTTGAATGATTCTACTGTGTTTTTCAGTTCAGATATTGCATTCTTCAATTCTTCCTGGTTCTTGTTGATCGTTTCTATGTCTTATTTTATGCTGGTGTAGTTCTCTGCAAGTTCCCTGTAATTTTCTTGGAGCTGTTGGTAGCTTCCTTGGAGGTTGTCATAGTTGTTTTTGATGTTTTCGAGCATATTGAGCTTCTTCACCACCATAGTTTTGAATTCCATGTCTGACATTTGGGCTATGTCTATTCCATCTACCTCTCTTTCTGGGGATTCTTCTTTTCTTTTCATTGAGAGGTTGTTTCTGCGTCTTACCATGTTGGATTCTTCTTGTTTGTTTTGTTTTTGTTATTTGGATTTGTGTGCTTTGCCTTCTCATCTTTGTGGTATGAGATTTTTTATGGTAGATCTGGGGGTTTCAGTGGTGCAGTCTCTTTGATCTCCTGAGCCTGGTGTTCTTGGGGTACCTTTTATATCGTTTGTTTATGCTGTCTGGTTATATTTCAGACTTTTTTTTTTGTTATGATATTCTTTCTGGGTTGTTGATTGAGAGTCACTCTATCCACTTTATCTCGAATTCTTTTGTAGAGATGCTGTTAAAAACATAAACACACAGCCCCAGCAGGAGACCCGCACCCTCAAAAATATCCCAAACCCTTTATCCTGCTATCATCAGCCAATGAGCCAGTATTAATATAAATGTAAAGAGATTAGAGCTTTTACACTATAGGAAGAATAGATAGAAGTTGTTTTAGTGAAGGAAATATATGATTTTTGAGAGAGCGGATAACAGCTTAATAATAGTTGAGACTGTGCAAGACAGTAAGAAATATTTATGTTGTATGTTAATAACTATAGAAAAAAAGGAGGGAAGAGTGCAGAATATAGTAGGAAAGTGGAATAATATAGTATTGGATTTAAATAGTAGTTATAGTCTATTTATTTAGAGTGAAAGGGAGGCTAAACTAGGCCCACAAACAAACAGCAATTGAAGAAGAGGGATAAAAAGGAAAAATTATATAAAACAGATTAGAGATATAGTTTGTTTTTTCCTCCTTCCTCCCCCTCCTCCCTCCTCCCCTCCTCTTTCAGGAAGAAAAGGAAAAGGAAAAAGAGAAAAAGAAAAAAAAAAGGAATATTTTTACTCAGTTCAGTGTTCTTGTGTCGTCTTCTTTTTCTGCTTCCACAGCTGGTCTAATGTGATGGGTCAGAGATTCCTATTCCTTGCAGCAGTGATGTGCGCGACATGGCTGGCAGGATGCAATGCAAGGCATCCAAGAGCCCACCTCAGGTCTGCCAAGCTGCGCTCCAGGAAAGCAGGCCATGCCGCGCTCTGGGGAAGCTGGCGAGGTGTTTTTTTTCACTCAAGCATCAGTGCGCGCCCAAGGCGGCTAGGGAACTAAGCTCAGGCCTGCCGCGCCGCGATCCTAGGAAGGAGGCCATGCCAAGCTCCGGGAAAGCCCTCCAGGTGTTTTTTTGGCTCGAGCACTGGTGCATGCCCAAGGTGTCCGGGGAAGTAAGCTCCGGCCTGCCGCGCAGCGCTCCTAGAAAGCTGGCCTCGCCGCGCTCCGTGCCCTCGAGTTGTTTTTTGTCTCGAGTGCCGGTGTGCACCCAAGCGGCTGGGGAGCTAGCCCAGGCCTGCAGTGCTGTGTTCTGGGAGTTGGTCTTTCGCCTCTTAGGGCAGGGCCGCAGACACTTGTGCTCAGTAGATGTGAGTGTCTGTGAGTCGCTGCTGCCCACCGTTCCCGCACCTCCTGAGCAGGCACGCGTAGAGCCTGGGCAAGTGCTCTGCGCTGCAGATTCTGGCCTGGTACTTCAGCCTGGCGTCCACTGGGCTGGCCAGGGATGACTGCGCACAGTTTTCTGCGTGTCCAGTGGGCCCTCCCTGCACCCGTTGGGTCACTGATTTTGTCTGTTGGCATGTGTCCCAGGGTCACCTGGACTCACAGCCCTGTGCACCTGGGCCAGTGAATGAGGGCACTTCCTTATGCTCGCCCCCGTGACCCAAGGGGAGGGTTGGAGAGTGGATGAGTGCACCACTGCACCTGCGCTCCTCAAGAATGGCCTACCACCCCCAAACTTTCCTCCCCTCTCCACCGTCCACTAGAGAAAAATATAAAGGAGAATTATGTTCTCACTTGCCTGGTAGCACGCTGTCTCCTGTCCTTCAGCTCCAATGCCACTTGGTCAAGTCCGGCCTCTGCCAATGGGGAGAGATCCGCTCTCCTCCCAACTCCTCTCCCGGGTAGCCTGTGGTCGCCAAAAATCCTTTGTGTCCTTCCAGCCACAACTCCGGCAGCCGCCCCAGTCAGGAATCCCGTTTCGTCCCCTTTTTCTCCGCTATCCTCACTAAACAGGTTGTTCCCAGATGGATTTTCTTTAATCCAGCAGTGTCTTGGCTCGACTCCTGCCAGTGTCCAGCTGCTCACTGAGATGTTCTGTCTGCAGTTAGCCCAAACTGCAGACAGGTCTCGGGAGCCTGAACCCGCAGCCTCTCCTCACTCCTTAGCCATCTTCCCCCTTCCTTCTCAAATTGTATTTTCAATGCATCAGGTGAGCTACCATTTAGAGGAAACTTGTGAATCCTTTTATAAAGTAGAAAACCACTTTATAATATAAATAATCACTCCTTAATTTACGTTTTCTGTATTTGGATTTTCAATATCAACTTCTCTTAAAACCGAGGCCACCTGCATAAGAAGGGTGTGTTTTTGCCAATGCTGCTTGTGCTACCAGTTTCTCTGTTGCTAAGGGCTTATACTTGAAAATATGCTGCAGTTTTGTGTGAATTGATCTGTCAAGTGATTCTGTGATGGCGCAGTAACATTCCTGAACACTTTGAGTAGCCAACCCATTTAAACTCAATTTGACACAGAACTCTTCTGCTCAGCAGCATCTGCTCTCAGATGTGGCCATGATTCATTAGAGTGTAGAGTGACTCTTGTATTCACACCTTATAAAGTGCTTACAGTCACAGGTTTTATAATAAATATATGTTATTATGTAAAAATATGGAATTGCGTGTGTGTTGGAATTTTTAACAGTATTTTAACTTGAAAGTACTTATGCAAATACTGTTAGATTTAGTGTCAAATAATTGTTCTCAAGTTATTGGAATGAATGCCAAATGAAACAAGCTCTCATGTAAACAGCCTGCTGTGCCAAATATTGACATTGTTTCAAAAAATGAATGTCATATTTTGGGCTTTTAGTAGGTAAAATGAGATATTGGAAATATGATCAAATGATACTATCTTTTATTAGGTAATCTATTTACATAGTTATTTTATGCTGTAGTTAGCTTTCAGTTAATAAATGCTTACTAAAAATGAACATTTGTATTAGAAAATTGTTCAGAATCTTAAGAATTAGTGACAAAGTATAACTGGAACCATCCGCTTTGTCTTGATATACACTGTTTAAATAATTACAAATTAAGGTCATAATATATATTAAGGACAAAATTAGATGTTTTAAAAACATATTGATACTTTTCTATGAATGCCCATGAGTACCAGACTTTTGTAAAATCCTGACCTGAGGACATTTTTTTCACTGCTTTTGGAGAGAGAGGAAGAAGAAGAGAGAGAGACATTGATGTGAGAGAGAAACATTGATTGGTTGTCTCTTGTATGTGCCTGACCAAGGATCAAACCTGCAGCCTAGGCATATTCCCTGATCGGGAATCAAACCTGCAACCTTTGGGTTCATGAGACAACGCTCAAACCAACTGAGCCACTTTTGCCACAGCAGTACTGGACTTTTAAAAATCAACAAAGCAATTCAAATAGCGATATCTGTCTAGGAATTGAAAGTCTATTAATTTCCCACTGCCCTCAGCATGCAAACCCACCCACACCACAGCCAGCTGATTTTCTTCATAAAGCTCTAATACTGTAACTGATCTAATAAATTTGAAAGATAAGAGAGATTTACATGCAAATCCATAGAGTAGAAATTATGAATTCATCAGTATAGATGCTAGCACTGTATTCCCCAAGTCTAAAGTTAAAACATGAGACATGCCGGGAGTGCATGTGTGTGCATTTGTTGCAGTTATTGTGGTAATATTATAAGAAAGTGACTCTTTTGGTTGTTTGCATGTGGTTGAAGAGAATAATATATCTGCCAGGTATGCTTCATTCACAAATGTGTAACAAAGGATTTCAGATTCTTGTGGTAGACATGAGGACTAAAAACAGATTATTCTTTCATGATTATTCATTGCTTTATGCACAATATATTCAAGTTATTCATGTACCCCTCACAGGGTAGCTGAAACACTTGAAGTAGTCTCATTTTAAAATATTTTGTCGAGGAATAAAAGTTTGTGCTTAGTACAGTAGGTTATATGATTCCTTAAAACGATTGGTTGAAATTGAATGGGAATGAAAGTAATGTACAAATATCCTTTCCTAACATACATAATATAAAACATCGGGAAGTTACACGTGTCTGCTGATACTGGCAAAAGACCGTCGAGATAAATATTGTAATTCTTGAATGAAGGTTAGAAATGCACCTGATCCATGTTTCTCTGGGCAACTGTTTTGTAATTAGTTAAACATCACTTTTATTAATTCGATTTTCAAATACTATTGTATGTTTGTTCTCAAATTTACCCTATAAAGAACATTTGAGATAATTTCTGTTGGATCTAATTACTGGGCATGTTTGGACAATTTGATGTTGACAGAATATTGGCTACAGCATGAATATCAGGTACCTTCTGGCTCCCAAAATGATGGTTAGGCAGACAGGATAGGTGAAAGTAGTCTATCTAGGTAATCCTTGGCCATGGCCCTCATTTCTCAAGTCCCTTTCACCTTCATGTCATCAACACCTGACAGTGTTTTAGAACATAACTCTTCTATAAATATTTCCTTAATGAATAAGTGAATAAGACTCTGGCTCTCATGTGAACATGAAAGGGTTAAAAACTGGAGGATCTAGTTTCAAAGCATAATTACAATCGATTCTTAGCTGTCCCAGGAAGCCTTAAACAAATATTTCATTGGAACATTTTAGAACTTATGAGAAACACACACATAAAGACACACCTCATAAAGACGGCACAGAAGTTACAGTAGCACACAATCAAGATCCAAATTTTGTTATATGTAAGCAGGCCCAATTTTAAGTGTTACCTGAATTGCTTACTGAACCCAATGATTTCATTCTAGAGTTAAAAGTAGCTTTACTGCTGAGCTGTGAGATAGCCTGGTTAATGACTTTTGGAATTGGGAGATTTTGAGTGGAGAGAAGATACACTCCCTGATAAGCTTGAATAATGAATTCTTCCAGAGCTTATCATTAGTTCTTCCTATGGCTCTATGTATTTGGTTTGTTTAAGTCTTCCAGAGAGGAGAGACATTATATGGGCTCAAAACTAGTATATTAAATCATATTTCTGTAAGAACATGATTGTCTTATAAGGTCTGATTTATACAAAATAAGAACCTACAGGTGTTGTTTCATAATGAAGAGTCCTAAGATTTAGGGTTCTGATCTTTATGCAGCTAAAATGATGTGAGGAAGGTCATAGCTCTCTTTGGGTCTCTGTTTCCCCTTTTGGGAATAGCACTGGACTAAAGGAACTTAATGGATAATCCAAATTTAGTAGTCTATAATTTTTTTTTTGCTATTTTGCAAATTATTGGTATGCACAAAGCAGGGTATTCAGACAATTATTCAGGTGATTAATCCCTTAAAATCTCTTACCCTTCTTCTTCTTTCAGTTGTCTAATTTAGACATATATTCACTGTGATTTTATTTTTATAGGGTTGATTTCTCTTCCTAAACTTATTTGAACTTTTCTTACTTCTCTGTAAATCACAACATCCTGCTGATTATCTTGGTGGTGAGAGTAGGGTGACAGGGGAGGTGGTAGCTTTTTCATTTAGCTGTTTTGCAGAGGAATTGTCTATGAGGTTGATAAGCTTAATTATTTTGTGTGATAATTAAGAAAGTTAACCTATAAATCTAAAAAGATCATGTTATCACATTTCAAGGCATAGAGTAGTTTTCCCATTTACTTTGTTCATCATCCCACTATTTTAAGCAACACTGTCAAGTTTCTTATCATCAGGGAAACTGATGGACCCTTGGACAACTCAGTTGAGTTTCAGAAAATTAATTATTTCTTCCAGTGAGCAAAGCTCTAACCTGACAAGTGGTGTTTTCCTCTTCCTGATCATGAACTTCAGCCATTGTTTTATTGCTGAGCCAATGTGTCTCTATTTGGTCAAGTAGATTTTAACTAGAAGCAAGCAAACAGGCTCCTCAATCTTATAATATTAAGCTGACATGATATTTGCATAAGTGAAAAAGAGGGAAAAATCCATTTAAAACCTCTGGTTTTCCAGAGATTTTTGAGGGGCTTATTAAAAGCATTAGTGAATGAAAGGAACATTGAGTTACACTTTGTTGTGCATGTTTCTTCTGTCATATTACATAAGTCTATGAAAAATGGTAGGTAGGTTAACCTTGTCCAAGCCATCATCTTAAGAAAATAGAATGCCATTGAGATACTACATATTTAGAGTATGATTACATTTGAAATTTTGGAACAAAATACATTTTAGTTACTAAATTGATCTCTTCAAAGCAAGTACTTTTTAAATAATAATCTAGTTAAATTTGAGAGAGGGGTTTGTTGAAGGAATCTCATCACTTTTAGACTTTTTGGTGCAAATTGATCAGAAAGTTTTTCAACTCCATGCATATTGGATTTTACTGGATTTTGTTTGGTTCTGGTTTTCAATCACACTGATTCCTTCTGATCTGCTGACTGATAAGGAGCTGAGGACAGTGTTAGGATAATCCATCAGAGGACAAAGAGTCCTAAGATTGGCCTCCATGACTCTGCCAACTCACTATGTGGCATTAAATTAGTTCTTCCTTGTCTTTGAGCTTCAGTTTCCTTATCTGAAAAAATTTTTACTAAACTTAGCCTTGTCAGCCAAGAAAGCAATTAAATACAAATGAGCTTATTACTGGGAAAACTGCAATCCAATTCAATTCACACACACACACACACACACACACACACACACACACACACACACACACAAAACTTGACACGTTAACTATCATTAAAACAACTTATTTTGAACAAATATCATACCTGTTTTGTGACACAATAGGTAAAATATTTGGATTAGAAGTTCTACTGTTCCTCTCAGCTTGAAAAAGCAGTCTATGATTTTCTTTCCCTCATCCTTACTCCAGCTTCTAAACATTATAATTGCATAAATACATTTATACAGAGTATGAATAATTTCTGGTAGTCTTTATGTGGTAAAAGGTTGTCTCTAAAAATACAATTTATAGAGTGTTCATTGTGTACTGCACGCTCAAGTAGAGGCTGGGCACATGTAAAACAAATCCACAAGTGTTTCAAGGCCCAGCCAGCTTCCAGTACTGGAATGAAACTCTAGGGGAGAAATGAAAACACTGAAAACCAGTTTCCTGTGGATACATAACATATACACTCTAAATAAGAAATGACTCCTACTCTCAATGAATGTATAATGAAGTTGGGAAGATAAGCTACATATCTATGAAAGGGGTATGAGAGGTCAGGGTCAGAAAAGAAAAAGATCAATGCAGACTAGACTGGAATTATCTGAGAAGGCTGGTTGGAGGAGGCATGACACATAAAGAGCCTTGAATTGGGGAAAGGCTTGGGGAATTATGAAGCTTGAAAATGTAAAAACAGAAATAAGCATGTGAAAAAGAGTGAAGAGAATAGAAGGACCGACTTGAATTACCTGTTGATGGATTTGAAAGCTAAAGAAATTTAGACTTGTTTTCAAAAACAATTGAAGGCTCTTCAAGCAAAGTAAAAGTTGTAACTGTTGACATTTAAATAGAGCCTTATAAAGTATTTAAGATGGATTTTAAAAAGATTTTATGTATGTATTTTTATAGAGAGAAGGGAGGGAGAAAAAGGGAGAGAACCATCAATGTGTGGTTGACATTTGTGCAACTCCAACTGGGGACCTGGCCCACAATCCAGGCATGTGTCTTGGCTGAGAATTGAACCAGCGATCCTTTGGTTCACAGGCCGGCGCTCAATTCACTCAGTTACACCTTCCAGGGCTCACATAAGTTTTTAATATCAATCCTTACAAACACCATTTGATATTCTTATATACGGATTTCAGTGAAGAAACCAAGGTTTAGGGAGGTTTGATGTTTGGCACAGTGACCCTGTTAGTAGAGGGAAAGGCCACTTAATTCAGTGAGTTAGAACAGAGAAGTGTTGAAGAACAGGCATTCCGGAGCCAGCATGTGGAAATTTGGAACCCAGCTATGCCACTCAACAACTGAGTGACCTTGGGCAAGTCACTTAACCTCTGTGGGCCTCAGTTTCTTCATCTAAAGCAAGGTGACAAGTATATATTTGTACTCACAGGATTGTTATGAACACCAATAAATTAAAATTTGCAAAATAAAGTGCATTTGTTAAACAAAACAAGAAGTGGCTCTATTTTTTTAGAGACATGGAAACAAGAAACAGACTGACAGTGACCAGAGGGGAAGAGGTAGGGGGAGAATGAAGAAAAGAAGGGGAAGGGTAGTCAAGGAACTAATATAAATGACCCATGGACATGGACAACAGGGTGGGGATTGACTGTGGGAGAGAGGAGAGGTGGGCGGGGCAAGAGATAGCAATAGGGAAAAAATGGGACAAAAAAAAGTGGCAAAGGTGTTTGAAACCAGTTCTGACTGACTTTAAATCCCAGTCCTGCCTACTTCATCACTAGATCTCACAGGATAAACAGAAATGCCGTGAGTCCTACAGCATAAAAAATGATCTGAATATTTGGGCAGAGAGGAAGGTGCTATGGTGGCTCAGGTTTAAGGAAGTGATTAAGGAAATGGAGAAGATGAAACCGAGACCCTACTCTTATGTTCAATAGCTGAGAGTACAGATTGACCTTTTAGAGAGCTGTATTTAGTAACACATCCATCTTTTATCATCAGCAGACTCATAATTTAATAATATTTGTATTCTCTAAGGAAACACTGTAAGTCAAAATGGGTAAAATTTTAAAAAGGACTTTTCTTCATTGATTCTGAAAGGAGAGAACCTTGAAGGGGTTTCATTACAAGAGGATAAATCTGAGGTTACCTGGGGAGAAATCTCATGCTTGCCTGAGATTCATGTAGGACATCTGAGTCTTAGATCCACACAGAACCCACTTCAGGGATGTGCAGTTGCTGAGGGACTCAAACTTAGAAGTGTCTCACACTTGGTTTACTGCTCTGTTGCTCTGATGGTTCTTAACAATATGAATAACTTGAACAAGGGACCCTACATTTTCTTTTTGCACTGGGCCTCAAAAATGATGTAACCGGTCTTGGGTTTATAACACGAGTGACTCAATTAACTTGTCACAAATTCCTTTTGCCTAGGCAGATTTGTTCCTACTAGAACCATGCCTTTATGAACACACTGCAACCTCTATTTTCCTAGCTATGCATCCCTTGTTACACTGACCTTTCATACGAGGTCTCACACTAAATAAAAGTATAGAGGCTTAGATTTTTAAATATTTTTACTTACTTTTTACACAACTTTTTAGCTAACTCAGAGTGTTTGTGTATGTGTATGTTTAAGAAAAATAAAAGCACCCAATACTTAAACAGTCACAGTCAGGAGTGTGGTGTAGTTTTCTGTTCTATGCACAGCCTGTTATCTCAACAGTGTATAGCTAGTGAAAGCAGTTAAATAATTATTTTTCAGTGTGAGAAGAGCAATTTGGATTTTGTAGGGCAGGTAAAAAATCATTTTATATGATTTGGGTAAGCTTTGTAGGAAAGAAACGGTGTAGTTTTTACCTCTCTCATCTAAGCTATGACCATAAGAATAACTTACAATGGACCCAGGTTTCATTCATCAGAACAGCGTTAGGATGAAAGGAAAAAGCAGGGAGCACAATTTTTTAAAAAAATATTTATTTATTTGTTTATATGTTTGCTTATTTTATTTTTAGAGAGAGGGGAAAGGAGAAAGGGAGGAAGAGAAAACATCACTGTGGGGTTGCCTCTCACTCACACCCCAAACTGGGGACCTGACGTGCAACCTAGTCATGTGCCCTGACTGGGAATCGAACCAGTAACACTTAGCTCGCAGGCTGATATTCAATCCACTGAGCCACAGAAGCCAGGAGGGAGCACAATTTTTTCCATTTAATAACATAAAGAAATAGAACCATTTTAAAGGAAAAGGAACTTGGAAATTTGATACAGTAAGTTAGAACTTGATTGTCAGGATCAGGATATTTCAATTACTTTCTGTTGCTTCAACAGCCTTTGAGGATTTCTATAAAATGGCACACAAATAATTTTTAGTTATCCTTAGCAAAACTCTTTAAATATTAAACAAGAAAGGTAATATCATGACAGCATGTACAAGCAAAAACTCCCCAGATACCCATGCAGATTTCTGTAGACTATTTGTCAGGCACATAGGACGGGTTCCTAGGGAAATCTCACAGCTGCCTTTGAAGCATGGAGATTTCCTAAGCCTGAGATGTCAGGCCACATAGCAGTCTTTTGTTTACATTTGACCCACAAACTTTGCGTCTTACTTAGAATGCAAATGAATGAACCTTAGGGACAAAGTTGTCTTTGATTGATATATTTTGGTCTTTCTGACCTGAAAACGTGTCAGTTATTTAAAGGCTGTGTGGGCACTGGTATGACTTAATAAGTGCAGATTGTATGTTGAACTCAAAGTTTAAGGCTTACACTTAAAAAAAAATAAAAGGACTCAGCACATTTACCATTGATTCCTTAGGCCAACAAAATCCCAGTAGTGCCAAGTAGGGCAGAGGCTTTGAGCTCTGAGCCCCGAGCCTCAAGGAGAAGTAGGCTCTTCTGCTTGGCTGGCTGCTTTACTTCCACAAGCATGGAAGTGCGGATTCAGGCCTCTCTCCTTGAGCTCTGGGACTAGTCAGATGACCCCAGATTCAGAAAGCTTTGCTCTGCAACTTCTGGAAGTTGCTGAATCACACAATAGAGGTAGCTTGTGACTTAGAAAACTTCAAAACTTCTGGCATTATTTGTTTTGCTTTGTTTTATCCTAATAACTTTAATGATATTGAATTCTATTCATTACTTATAAACAATCAAACCAAGATTAATGAAATAAATATTAAAGACTGATTTGGTAAATAAGTATATAGATTTCATAACTTATTTATTGAATAAACAAATCAAGAATTCTTTGCATTTATTTTTGGTTATCCATAAAACTGGTAGATGAAAAATCCTGTGTGGTTTTTAAAAAACATAATGTCTTGTCCTGACCAGTGTGGCTCAGTTGGTTGGGCATCATCTGGCAGGCAAAAGAAAAGGTTGGATGTTTGATTCCTGGTCAGGGCACATGCCTAAGTTGTGGGTTCGGTTCCCAGCCAGGACACTTATGAAAGGCAACCAAATAATGTTTTTCTCTCACATTGATGATTCTCCCTTCCCCCTTCCCTTCCTCTAAAATCAATAAGCATGTCCTTGGGTAAGGATAAGAAATAGAAATAAAAATAAAACATTTCTTATATTGCCAATGGCTTTCATCCCTATAATAGAAAGACATCAAATCTTCTCCAAATCTGTCATCTACTTTGGACAAAAAGGGTCTTAACACTTCTTTTGATCTAAAAATTCATGATTCTATGGATTACTTTACAAATTATGCCATAATTTGAATTATACTAAAATAAACCTGTGAATTAAATTTTAGATGAATAATTCAGTTTTATAAATTGAACAAATGAAACAAAACGGTAATATTTTCCAAAGTGTAACTTTTGTCTTTAAAAGGTTTAAGCTAATGCCTATACATGCTTACTTAAACATACTTTCCCATTTATTACATTTCTTTTTCCCAGACCTCTTTTAAACTTAAGGGACTTCAGGATACTATATGGAAATAAAGCGATTCCCAAAAGTAAAAGGACTACTTTGAATGCTAATATCCAGAGCAGGGGAAAATTTTAACTCATTTATTCAGGCATGTAACATTTATTAGACACTATACACAACTCAAGCTCTAATCCTCCAGGAATTCACAATCAAGTGGTCTACAAACTGTATCTTAATGCAGAGTTGTCAGTGCCACCATAGAAGGATGATACACAGAGTCATTGAGAATAGCGAGGAGTCAGCCACTGAGTTGGTCTGGGTAAGAAGACCTAGCAAGGTACACTAGAGCTGGACCTAGATGGGTGAATAAAATTGTACTTGCAGGAAAAGGTAGAAAAGGGAACAGCATATTCAAAAGCATAGACCTATGCAAGTACATAACATGTTTTGGCCATTGTGAGACATCTAGTGTCACTAAATACAGGATAAAGCACAAGGGGACAATGGAAGGATGAGGCTGTGAAAGTAGGCTGCAGTCTAATCATGAAGAACCTTGAATATTATGCTAAGGAAACTAAAGACATTGTGAGTTTGAGCAGGATAGCAACATGATCAAATTTGTATTTAGAAAAATCACTTTGGTGCCTTGAATAATAGACTAGGGTAGTGAGAAAACAGAGGTGAATAAAACAATTTGGAATTCAAAAAGGGAGCTGTAGCAGCTGAAACTAAGGATAAGGGAAGTCCTAATGACAAAAGGAGGTAAAGAATTGGAGGACCTATTATTAATTATCTTTGCAAGATGATAAAAAGAGAAGGGTTAAATCTCTCTAAAACCTTGTATGTTAAAATCATACAGCATGATCACATATATGTAACTAAAGCTTTGTATAATTAATAAAGCCTTGGCATAAAAAGAAGTTACTAAGCTCATATCCTTGTTTGTGTGAAATTCCACAGTACATATTAGAAGCATAGGTATTTTTCACTTCTTCATATTCGCTAAAGGCTTTTATAGGTAAATGTATTGCTTCAAATACATGACTGTACTCCCAACAGAAACATCTACAAATGTCCTTATTAATGAATGTGTTAACAGTTCCTCGTTCCTCCATATCATGAACATCAGTTGGCAACTACTCTTTAGTAAGGACAGGTGTATGGTGACTGTCTGAGCATATAAATTCTATATAGAATATAGGAACCCTGTAACAAGTGAATTTATTGTACAGCTGGGATTACTTTTATGTGAAAGGTCAAATGTAATTTTGGTGTTATTCATGTCTTCCACATGGCAGTAGTCGGAAAGCATTCAAGCAGTTAATTGTAACTGAGTCATTACTTACATTTGATTCTTTCTCCTTTTTGTTACTTAAAGGGGCTTGTGTATTTTATATAGTAAGGGGCTATCATATAATCTGTAGGTCTACTTAGGTTGCTTTACTAAATTATTTCTATAATGTATTCATTACATCATTACACCTATATCCAAGTGCCTACACCATGATAGGTAATGGAATCTTGCATATCTGAAACAGTTGAGTAATAACCTTTATAAAGCTCAGAGGAGTGTGGTAAAACACTGCTTATGAATATATTCTCAGTTTCATTTGAAATCAATCACATAGGTCTCCAAGAATGGGTGCCATAATGATTCATTCATTCTTCTGTGCTGGGCACAATGACTGGTGCTGGGCACAAAGTGGTAAAAAACACAGACAAGGTTTCTGTCCTTATAGAGCTTACTGTGTCATAAGAACTTTCAGTGCAATGCACTGAGTGCTACGGTGGAGTTAAGTAGAGACTAAAAGTTCCCAAGATAAAATGGGTACTTGAGGTTTCTATGCATAGATGTATGGGGGGGATAGAGAGATAAGAGAGAGAGAGAGAGGAGGAGGAGGAGGAGGAGGAGGAGGGGAGGAGAAAAAATGAGAAGGAGAAGAAGAAGAAGAAGAAAAGAACAGGAAAGAAAAGAAAAGAAAAAGGAGGGGAGGAGAGGGGAGGGGAGAGGAGGGGGATGGAGAAGTACAGAGGTGCTTATCCTAACTTAACCTAAATATAATCACATCCTTTCAGTCATCTGTGAAAAGAAACAATAGAGAATGGAACAGGAAGAAGGGAAAGGAGTGTGAAAGTTTTACTTCCCCTATGAAACCTTCCTTGCTTTCTCCAAAAGGAAGTGACTCCTCAATAATTAAAGTTCTCAATTCTGGACGTTTTCTCCCAATTTATGGTCATATTCTTTTTCTGACTGTAAATAAAGGAAATCACACACTATCAAGTCATTTCCTATTCCTACTTTTAAATAACTCCGGAAATAATCTTTAATGTTTGTTTTTCCTAAGCGTTCTCCCCCAAAAATGATTCAGCAGAATGCTGTCTAAAAACTGACAAAATACAAGGACCATAGGCTATTCAAGCTTTATTTTCTTTGATTATTTATGCTCCTTTTTGTTAATATTTGACTTTCCTGTAATCAGCCTCATCTCTGTAGAAGCTAGAAAGATGAAGATTATAATATACAAGTCACAGAGTCATTTACTCTTTTGACCTTCTTTGAACTCATAAATCTCTCCACTGCTAGAAAGCTGTGGTTTTGTCTTTCCACAGCAACAGAGTTGTTACTTTTCAAGCTGCTTCATACAACACTAGAAAGGAAACACTGAAAATTGTGTGAGAAGCTGGTTGGGGGAGGAGTGGCTATGACCTTGGCCTTTCTGAGAATGTGGAAAAGAGGACACTTCCCATTTTGCCAGTGTTAGCAGCCCTAATCATGCCAGAAGCAATGTTGGTGACAAATTAGAATGCAATTATCAGTTGTGAGTGTAAAATGAGATGTTGGACCATTTAATGTCAAAAGTCCCTTCTGGCTCTCCTGTCCCAGTATTCTAAATATGTCTCAAGTATAATAACTTGAAGAGAAAATTGAATAGGGTGATGAATTAGGCTTATGTGTGAGAAGCAGCCAGGTCGATATGGCCATTTGCAAATCACAGCTATAGATAGCACTCCTGAACCCAGATATTGAAAAAGGAAGGTTCAGTCAAGTTGTGTTACATAAACATAGACAACCCGACTACCATAATGTAGGGGCACCGAATATTCCCTGTAAAGTTTCAGAGGTCTGCTAAATATGTAAATATGTAGGGGCTTCAAATGTTCTTTGTAAGAAGTAGCAAGGACTTTCTGAAAAGCCTTGAAAGGAAGAATGTAGGGAGAAGTGTTGTAGTTTGTTTATACAAGCTAAAAGCACCTCAGCCTCTATCACCTTCCACTTGCCTGCTTGTGTCTTGTTTATACATTTGTGAAAGTTATACTTTACAAGATATCTAGCCCTTTGAAGACAAATTGCTTCTCAAAGAATTTGTGCCTGGCTGGAGAGCTATGCTGCCGCTGAAGATAACCTTATAGCCTTGCGAGTTTCTGTTCCTGTTACTGCCAAGACATTCCTAAAGTCCTGGCCGGGCCCCCCACCCTTCCTAAGGCTGTTTCCTGCCAAAGAAGAAACAAAGGGACTCCACCAGTATAAAAACCCAACGTTTAGACTCCATTGTACGTCGGAGCTTGTTAGAGACAAGTTCAGTGCCTGAGAGCCGGTTAATAAATCCTTTGCTTACTTTGTACACTGCTTCAGAGTGTTGAATCTCGTCTTTGTAGCCATAACATTTGGGAGGCCCCAGCAAGATGCCTCTGTAAAGCAGTGCCGCCTTCGGTGAGCCCCCGGGGCTTCGTGTAGCCCCATGTGTCTAGCTGATGTGTGGCAGGACAACAGCCGCAAGCTCCAGTTGGGAGCAATTCCCTGCGCCTTCAGGAGACACTCGGGAGATGCTGGAAGCACTGACCTCCCAGTCTAGAGTAAGCAAAGGGCAGGAGACAGCCTCGGCGACAGGTGAGTGGCAACCCATTTGGGCAGCGGACTTGGGCCACTGCCATTGAGACTTGGTCTCTTTTGTCCTCTGGATGCAGAGGTACATATTCCTGAACAGGGAATTTGTTGAAGCAGGCTCGGTTAGCTTCATTTGGATTGTATAGAGCTCTTTTGGTTTGGTTCTGGGTTGTGCTGCCTGTAGCTGATGCTGTTCGTCTAATCTCAGAAGCCTAGGTGGGGTTTGGGTGGGATTGTTTAACCTCTGAGTGAATGTGTGAGGGAATGTTAAGCTTAACAAAAAATTATTTCCTCCCTTTTGTGTGACTCCATGGACTTCGATCTATGGAGTCTGAGTAAGCTCTAGCTTCGCAGGAGGAGAGGCCGAGTGGGCATTTGTTTGGCCACCTTTGGGAGCTCCCAGCCCGTGTTTGTCTGCGCCGTGAGGGGGGAATTGCTCCTGTGCATCGTGTTTCCACCCCTGATTGTAATCCAAATTAGGTGCATGTTTGTAGCAATCACCTTAGGGGGGCGCCAGTCCAAGCCTGCACCCACAGTTCTTGACTATGTGATCAGGAATTTCCCCAAATTCTGGAGACAAAACCCCTCCATGAACTCTGACACCCTGGAAACATTCTTTAGGTAAGAGTAGCCTGCTTTGGGGGTCGAATAGCCTCCCTGGGGGTACTTTAAATCTAAATATTATAAGTGTAAAAATGGTAAAGTTTATTGATAAAAGTAGCAAGGCAGGAGGAAGCCGTGCTGTGAGAGAGTGGCTCCAGCTCCGCACTTCTAAGAAAAAAGTGTGTTTTTTTAAGGAAAAAAAAAAAAAAGGTATTATCTTGCAGATGGCTAGTCAAGGCCAACCAAACGTGGTTTAGTTTAACATATTCTGTAATCACGGGAGGCTCCTGACTCCCAGCTCAAAGTATCACTAGCTCTTAAGCAGCTGCAAGTGCGGGAGAGGGGGGTGGGGGAACATGAAAACCAAGGCTATCAATATGGACAGTGTCACAGAAAAAGCCTAGGACCCTCTGTGCGTCTCCTGCCACCTTGAAGCCCTGGCAAGCCGGCAGCCAATCGTACAGAGGGATCAGGCTCCTTAAAATTTCCCCAGAGAAATTGCTTGCAGCATTTCTTTCCACCCCAGGTAACTTCTAGCAATTCAATTTGCATCTGAATACTCCCTGCTAGAGCTGCAAGAAGGGGCAATGTTAAATTTGCTAGCCAAGAGGCCCTCTAGTCTGCTTGCTACCGGTTACAGGAACAGCAGGATGTCTGTCTCTCCAACACAGAGAGAGGAGAAAAAAAAGTGACACTTTTAAAACTCAGGCCGCTCTTCTTCAAACTGGTGCAAGCTGCTTGGGTGCCAATCAGTAACACCACTAAAGCTGTAACTAAAAGGCCCTCAATCTCTTCACTACTTCAGCAGTATCTGTATCAGATATGTCTATATCTTAAGGAAAAGTGTTGATACACATGAATAAAACTAATGTCCATTCTAGGCATCCTCTTCAATGTAAAAGGAAGAGGAATAATCAGGTGGGCTGCTGTAAGAATATTTTTAAAAAAGAAGCATCCTTCTGGTCATGGAATTGTCCTGGCCAAACAAAAGTTTCCCAATATAAATTCTAAATAGAATAGTAATAGGCCAAATAGAACAATTGAAAAACTTCAGGAGAGCTCAAAAGTATATGTTAGAAGAGAGGAGGGGAAGCAGAAACTTCAAAAAGCTGCAAAATATCTGCATATCTAAAAACTTTTAGCTGTCAAATATTAAGTTTAAGTATAGTCCTTCACATGTGGAAAAAAACAAGAATTAAAATCATGTTATGGTTAAATCTGAATGGGTAAAAATATATGGAAAGTTTGTAAATGTTGCAGAAGGTCTTTGAAAAGTCATAAAAATGTAAAGAAAGGTTGTGTAAGTTTTTAAACTGGAAAAAAAGAACCTCAATTACTTATGGTATGATTGTATGGTTACTGCACCTTGTATTGGCATTGGCCATATGCTCTGAAAGGAAAATTAAGGTTTCCCAGGGAAAGTTAAAAACTTCACATGTAGTAAAGTAAACAAAAGAAAGTGTAAAGCATAAAGTAAAGGTTTGTAAAAGGTTTGTTAAAAGTTTGTAAAAGTTCTAAAAAGAAATTGTATGGTGTTAATAATAAAAAATATAAGGCATGGAAATGCAACTTTATAAATATTAAAAGGACAAGGATTTTCCTTCAGACTGTATATTTTTCTTCTTACCTGATCCTTCCAAAATTTGGCAATTTGAAAACGTGAGTAATAACATTAGGTTTCTTTGCATAAAATTAAAAAGACAAGTTTTGAGTAAAGGTATTGTTAATCAAGACTTTGACTGGAATTACATGCCTGAACGAGGCATGCTTAGGCTCTGGTTGTTACCAGAAAGCCCTGAGAAACTGGACTTGACTTTTAAAGCTAAGAAAATCCCACGTGGGAAAGGCCTTACACCTTGTTTGGTGGTGCGGTTCATGGCAATATTTCCAGGGATGGAATGAAGGTTGCCTTTCTAAATGATGGCTAAAAGGAACCTTAAGACACAATGAAAAATCTAAAGGACGTGCAAAAAGCAGGTGTTTACAGGCAAGGCTGAATGACAGGTGTGTGGCTCAGCTTCTGTGCCCTAATGGGCAGACTAACAGTCTGCATGAAGGTTCCTTGTATAAGTTCCAGCAAAGCAGACTTAAAAAATCATGTATAATCACTCACTGCTCTTGTTGTGTTTATGCGAATAAACAGGCTAAATTAAAATTGGACTTAATACAGTGCCTTTAATAACAAGGAGGGTAATCTTAAGGAGAAAAAACATGACTCAAGGAAAATTACAATGCTCAGTGGTACACTACAAACTTGTGCAGATAACTATCTATAAAGTTTATTTTCATTAAAGGTTTGTTTTCTTTTGAAAGTTAAACCAGGTCTATGACATTATCAAAGATGCTTAATTTATAGGCAAGAAGAATGTCAAGTGTCTTGCAACTGGATGTCTTCCCAATAAGACAGTCTCTTAAATTTAAAGACTGGTTTGTGAACTATGTTGTGTGAATTAACATGTGTGTTCTTTCTGTTTTCATAGGACATAAGCCTATGGTCTCATTACCTAAATAATTGTCTTTACATATAGGCCTCATTTAAGAAGCCCATCTGTATTGCTGCCTCGTAAGACTCGACGGTTTGGCTGAATTAAGTGGTTGCGTTGGTGAAATATGGGGTGGCCTATAGGCTTCACTTTAAAACTAGTTTCTCTCTTTTCTATCCTAATGGCTTGGGCAAAAAGAGCCCAAAGGTCTGAGAAGGGGGAAATTCTAAAATATTCCCCTCAGCCCAAGCTAAGTATAGTGGGCAAAAGGGTTTTTGGACAAGTGTGACATGCCCTGCACACCTTCCTCCAAAGAAGCCATTTATTTTCCTAATGTGGGACATTGAAAAATTGATCCCTGCCTTTTGTCGTATAGTGGTTGTAGGTTTAATTATGTATTTTAACCCTGTTGCGAAATCTGTTGCCTCCTGAATACGACAAGAATGCCACTTGTCCAACAGTTCCAGCCCTTGGAAACCGAGCATACCGCTGCCCAGGACAGCTAACTAACCTGGACTCTGCAAAATCCTTCCCCATGTGGGAAGACCACCCTCCCCTATACCCCCACTCTTATTAGTAATTCCTAGACCCAAGGGTAGGTAGGACGATGACCATGTTCAGCTTGAAGCAGATAGAAGAGCACGAGACCTTCGTCCATTGTCCTCTATAAAATAAAAAGTCTTAAGTCTGAGAAGGGGAATTATACAGGGGCTTCAGCCATTCCTTATAAAAAAACAACTGGCGATTGGGCTAATTCCTCCCAAGTATGCTGCTCAACACTGAGAAAAGGGTGAGGCAAAAAGAAGTAAAAGTGCCATGAAATTTTCTATAATTTTGAATGTAGCTCTTTCTTAATTGGACATTTCCTTTATTGCTATTAACCTTTAACTAGTTTTCAAAGCTATCAAACTTACTTTAGACAGTTCTTAGTTGTTAATTTAATGTTTCAATAAGGGCCTGGAAATTCATTTTCCACCATCTTGCTGACATTCCATTTGCGCTTCTTATTAACCATTGAATCTACAATGCATGGCACATAGCAAGTGCTTAACAAATGTCTGCTAAATTGAATTTTAAGTATTTGTTTTAGGCTTGTGAAATACGTTGCTGCTATTTTAATAGGAATTGCATTAAATCTATAAATTGCTTTAGGTAATATAGACATTTTGGTAATGTTAATTCTTCCCATCCATAAACGTGGTATATGCTTCCATTTATTTGTATCTTCCTTAATTTCTTTCTTCAGGGTTGTGTAGTTTTTCCGAGTGCAAGTCTTTTGTCTCTTTGGTTAAGTTTATCCCTGGGTATTCTGGTTTTTTTGTTGCTATAGTAAATGGAATTTTTTTCCTTTTTTTTTTTTTTCTGGTTTCTATCTCTAATGTTTTACTGTTGGTATACAGAAATGCTTTTAATTTCTGAGTGTTGACTTTGTGCCTTGCTATTTTGTGAAGTTCACTCATTAGGTCCAGTGGCTTTTTTCATGAGGTCTGTAGGGTTTTATATGTATACTGTCGTGTCATCTTCAAATGGTGACAGTTTTACTTCTTCTTTTCCAATTTGAATGCCTTTTATTTTTTTTTCTTGTCTAATTGCTGTCGTTAGAACTTCCAACACTGTTTAAAAGAAGTAAAAAAAGTGGACATCCTTGTCTTGTTCCTAATCTCAGGGGGAATGCTTTCAATTTTTGTCCATTAAGTATAATGTTGGCCTCAAGTTTCTCGTATATGGCCTTTCTTATGTTGAGGTATGTTCCATCTATTCCCATTTTTCTGAGAGTTTTCATCATAAATGGGTGTTGTACTTTATCAAATGCCTTTTCAGCATCTATTAATATAATCATGTGATTTTTGTCTTTCATTTTGTTATGTGGTGTATTACATTTATTAATTCATGAATATTAAACCATCCTTATATCCCTGGAATAAATATCACTTAATCATAATGTATACCTTTTTAATGTGTTACTGAATTTGGTTTTCCAACATTCTATTAAGAATTTTAGCATTTATATTCATCAGTAATATTGGCCTATAGTTTTTTCTCTTTGTTGTTTCTTCACCTGGTTTTGGAATTAGGGTAATACTGGTTTCATAAAAATTTGAAAATATCCCCTCTTCTTAAATTTTAAAAATAGTTTAAAAAATGTAGGTGTTAGTACTTCCCTAAATGTTATGTAAAATTCACCTGTGAAGCCATCCAGTCTAGGGCTTTTGCTTTCCAGAAGTTTTTGTTCTTTTTGTTTTGTTTAATTACTGTTTCAGTTTCACTCTTTGTTATCAGTCTGTTTAGGCTTTCTGCTTCTTCTTAATTTAGTTTTGAAAAATTATATGTTTATGGAAATTTGTCCATTTCATCTTGGTTGTCAGGTGTCTTGCCATATAGTTGTTTATAGTAATTTCTTACAATCCTATGTATTTCTGTGTTATCAGTCATAATATCTCCTCTCTCATTTCTAATTTTGTTTATTTGGGTTCTTTTTTTCTTAATAAGCCTAGAACCAGCTCTTGCTTTTGTTAATCTTTTGAATTGTTTGTTTAGTCTCAATGTCATTTAATTCTGTTCTAGTCTTAATAATTTCCTTCCTTCTACTTGCTCTAGGCCTTGTTTATTATTGTTGTTCTAGTTCTTGTAGCAGTAAAGTTAAATTTTTGATTTAAAATTCTTCTATCCTTTTTAGGTAGAACTGTATTTTTATAAATTTTCCTCTCAAAGCTGCTTTTGCTGTGTCCGATAGGTTTTGGGTTGTTGTGTGTTCATTAACATTTGTTTCCAGAAACTTTTAAATTTCTTTCATGCAGCACCTGAAAGCTAGCATTACCAATACCCAACTCCTTATCTTTGCTACTAAGCCTCTCCCCAAAAAAACCCGAAGTTTATAACCCTAATTATACTCCCTAAACATCCCTAATAAGTTTAGTCCAGGGACCAGAAGGGGGATTATGTAGGGACACCAAATATTCCCTGTAAAAAGTTTCAGAGGTCTGCTAAATATATAAATATGTAGGGGCTTCAAATGTTCTTTGTAAGAAGTAGCAAGGATTTTCTAAAAAGCCTTGAAAAAATAATGTAGGGAGGAGTGTTGTAGCTTGTTTATACAAGCTAAAAGCACCTCAGGCTCTATTTGCTTGTGTCTTGTTTATACAAGCTAAAAGCACCTCAGCCTCTATCACCTTCCGTTTGCTTGCTTCTGTCTTGTTTATACATTTGTGAAAGTTATAATTTACAGGATATCTAGCCCTTTGAAGATAAATTTCTTCGCAAAGAATTCATCCCTGGCTGGAGAGCTTTGCTGCCGCTAGACATAACCTTATAGCCTTGCGAGTTTCTGTTCCTGTTATTGCCAAGACATTCCTACAGTCCTGGCCAGCCCCCCACCCTTCCTAAGGCTGTTTCCCACCAAAGAAGAAACAAAGGGACTCCACCAGTATAAAAACCCAGCATTTAGACTCCATTTTATGTTGGAGCATGTTAGAGACAAGTTCTCCGCCTGACAGCTGGCTAATAAATCTTTTGTTTACTTTATACACTGCTTCAGAGTGCTCAATCTCGCCTCTCTAGCTGTAACAATACTAACTAAAGCAGCAGAGTTATGACTTCTAGTAGAAAGTAAGCAGATAGTAAAATAATTTCAGTTTATGGGTGTTATAAGCTTTGGGACCTTTCACCTCTGTAATCACATACTGCTCACAAGACTCCTAAAATTCAAAATGAGGGGTGGTGGTTCTGAGAAAGGTTTCTTAAGTCTTTCTGGCAATCTTTTTTGGTCAACTTATACCTGATTTTCTCTGGGATTCTGCTTAAGATGTAGTTATAATTCTATTTGTTTTCTATGCTTAATTACCCTGATCTTAAATAATCTCCAATTATATCTTTTATTTCTTTTTCTGTATTGATTTTAAGGTGCAAATGTGAGTCCTCTTACAATAACTGATCCATTTCTTGTGGAAACTTGACTGTGAAGAAGATATCTTGAGCAACTCGGTGTGTGTTTTTCCTTTGAGTGATCTAATATGGATATAGGCCCAGCTCAATATAAGTGATAACAATTATATAGCAGTTAATGTGTGTCATACAATATTTGATGCACTCTGCATGTGTTAATTCATGGCATATTCACAAGCACCCTATGTGTGAGTATGTGTATGTGCATGGTTGTAGGTGTTTCCTCCTTTGTTGATTTACATTGGTAGTAGTTCATAGTGTTCTTTATTTTATTTTTAGTTTGGACTTCTGAGAAAAGAAAAGAGAAATTCCCTTTATTGGTTCTTTTTTTGTTTGTTTGTTTGTTTTTTCTTACCATGGCACTTAGCCATGACCTGGCAACCTTTTATGCCCAAGAAATATTTTGGCGGTACCCAGAACCAAAACAGCCATGCTGTTGGTAGCAGGAGCAACAACAAGAATCATGTGCCACTCAGAGCACCGGTTTGCCCGATGTGCAATATCCAGTGAGTTTTGAGGGGAATAGGGCATTGGCTGTTTCTATTTTAATCCTGCTCAGGGAGATGTATGACCCAGGGAAACACACATTTTAGAGAAAACACTAATAATTGTTCTCCCTCACATGCCTGAGAAGAGGTTATACATGAAAGCCCTGCAACAGTCTAGATAATTTACCCAGAGTGTGGGAAGGTGTCACCATAGTGAATAGCACTTAGGGCAGTTCCAGAACACAGCTACTGTTTGATTCTGGGAAAATGCACCACATTTTTTAGTTTTCTGGAAAGGGCTTTTGCAACTAGCATAGTGCTCTTGTTATAGTCATATCAAGCACTTCTTAAAAGTGCTTTTGTCAATGTAAGACATATAAAAGCCCACGTGCTTGATGATGTTTGAGATTCGTGAACAGACTATTACAACCAGGTCTAAACAGTCATTAGGAAAGTGAGAGGACATTATTTTGTGAGACACTGATGTTCTCTCATCTGCCTGGGCTTTAATGGAAGCTTGGAAGAGCTATTTGACTATCTAATTTACTCCGGCATCTGTAGCATGACAGCCTCCTTATTCTGACAGGCAGTATTATGAAACAATAGTGGTTGTTTGTTCTAATAAATTTTTTAATGATTATGATTACGTCCCACCTGCCTAAGTATGAATGACTTGGGGGACATGGCAGACTTCACATATGCCACCACTCTCCAAAATCAACAGTGTGGTATAAATTATGGATGTTGCAAGATTGGGTCTGTCTTCATTTGGGTGCGAATGTCTTGGGGCCACTGTGTATGTGGGCATGTTTTTGTTCTAAAAAGATCATTCAGTGGCTACTAAACTTTGTGACAAGTCACAGTGCGAAGGGAAGCTGGCGTACAGGTGGTCGCATCTTGTAGACAGCATTGTGACATTTATGTTTCCCTCACAGTACCCCAAAACATCCCAAGATTAAATTTGGTTTGCCTTTTATTTCTACTGACACTCTAAGCTAGCTTTTCATCGCAGACTCTTCACGAGCACTTTGGATGTGGGAATGGGCTGCCAACAGATGAAATAGAAATACTCCTATCATTCTTCCCACTACCCCCAAGTATATAAAAATAATTTCAGGCCAGGGCTCAAATCTACATAGTATGTACATAGTATGTTATACGGTGTGCTTTCCTTTTGGTCTCAATGCAGCCAAAACAGACAGGCACAGAATAGTCTGAAATTTTTTATTACTTCAGAAGAAAGCTAATACACATTTTAGTTTTCAACAATAAACTAGCAGAAATATGTTCAACATTGTCTTGATAATGTCAAACTATTGTAGACAAATGTTTGTTTGTGCTTTCTAATGTTCAGTATAGAGAGAAACACAGCATGCATGGAACTGGATACACAGGAGTCATCAAAAAGCATGCTGAGGAAACTCCATACTACTTTCCACAGTGGCTGCACCAGTCTGAATTTCTACCAGGAATGCATAAGTTTTCCCTGTTCTTCACATCCTGACAAACACTTGTTTGTTGATTTATTGATGATAGCCATTCTGACAGGTGTGAGTTGGTATCTAATTGTGGTTTTAATTTGCATCTCACTGTTCAAAAAATTAAAAATAGAACTGCCTTATGACCAAATGATTCCACTTCTGGGAATATATCTGAATAAACATGAAACATTAATTCAAAGAATATATGCACCCTTATGTCCATTCCAGAGTTATTTACAATAGCCAAGATTTAGAAGCAGCCCAAGTGCCCATCCGTAGATGAATGGATAAAAGAGATTGTGGTAAATTTACACAATTGAATACTACTTGGCCATGAAAAAGAAGGAAATCTTATCCTTTGAACAACATGAATGGACCTGGAGAGCATTATGCTAAGTGAAATAAGCCAATCAGAGAAAGACAAGTACCATATGATTTCACTTATATGTGAAATCTAATAAACAACATGAATCAACGATAGAAACAGACTCAAAGATACAGAGAACAAATTGACAATGGTTGGAAGGGGTTGGGAGGCTGAGTGAGAAAGGTGAAGTGATTCAGGGAAAAAACAACAACCCAAAACACTCATAGATACAGAAAACAGTATGGTGATTACCAGAGAGAAGGGTGGTGGGAGTAAGTGGAAGAGGGTAAAAGTGAGAATAAATGGTGATGGAAGAAGGCTTGACTTGGAGTGGTTAACACAATGCTGTATAGAGATGATGTATTATAGAAGTGTACAGCTGAAACTTACATAATTTTATTAACTGATGCCGCCCCAATACATTCAATAAAAAAGGCATGCTGAGAACATGTGCTAAGAATAAGACGCAATTATTTGTGCCTGTTCTCTGGCTAAACTTATCATGAGAAGTGATTTTAAAGTCACAAGTTTAAACCTCCTGGAAGAGATAGGGTTGAATGACAAATGTCTTCTTTTTCTAGTTCATGACAGCACCTTTGCTTGGTATGGCGAGATATACTGGAAACAGGTCAAGAAAATGAGAGACAAAAGAATCAGAGTGGGAAGAGGCCACTCTAACATGTTATTGATCAACATTCTAACTGCACAATTTAAATTACACATGTCCTAACAGGATAACCTATTCATTTTCTAAAAGGGCTTTTCATTTTTAACATGATAAGGTGAAAAAGGGTTTGGAATCAAAAGCCATGTATAAATTCTGGCTCTGCCACTTCTGTGTTCTTGAGCAAGTTTATCTGCTTGAGATGCCCAGGCCCTACTGCCATGATTCTTATTCAACTTGTCTAGGGTGGCTCCTTAGACATTTTTGGCATTACTATTTTTAGGAGATCCCAAGGTCATTCTAGTGTTTTGTCAAAGTCAAGAACTACTGATTTACAGGGTTTCTCTTGCTCTTGCCTGCCTTCCCACATGTTCTAGTAAGAGTGACAACGGGTTGCCTAAGCCAAGCATGACCATCTCCTTATTTTTTTCACCCCAGGATTTTGCACAGTGCCTGACACATGGTGAATGCTCAATGAATATCTTTTGAATAAATAAATAAATTGAGGAATAAATGAAGGAATCACTGGGTTACCTGCTTGCAATTTTGCTTATTGATATTAGTGAGTGAAAAAGTAGAAAAAACTTTGACTTAGAAGTCAGAGAACCTGGGCGTTTTTCAGATTCAGTCACAAGCTTGTGGGTTTTGTGGTTGAATCACTAATACACTCTGAGCCTACATTCCCCAGACTCATAGGTAGAGAGCAGATGACAGCTAATGGGAGGTGGCAGTTAGGGAGTGGGAAGATTGAGCAAAAAAGAAAAAGAATTCAAGGACATGGGCAACAGTGTGGTGATTGCTAGGGAAAGGGGAATGTAAGAGGACTAAATGGTAATGGAAAAAATACAGTGAAGATTAAAATTCAAAAATGAAATACAGTATTCCCTCACTTATTGTGGGTATTATGTTCTAGACCCCTGCCCCCCACGATTAGGTGAAAATCCGCGAAGTAGGAACCTTACATTTATTTTAGTATTTATATATATTTTAAGGCTTTATAAACCCCACACACTTATAAACCTTATTAACCTTTCCCACTCCCATATTAACCTCTTCCACACTTTTATAAACACTACTTATGTTCTTAAATATATTTTAGAGGGAGCGGGGGAAGATGATGGTGGAGTAGGTACAGCGTTATCTGCTTGCTCCCATCACGGAAGGACTTCGGGTGCAAACACGGATAAGAATGAGTGAGTGAATGTAGATTTTGGACAGCGTGAACAGGGAAAGGAGTGTGGGAGCAGCGTGAAGGAGGGCGGAAAGTTTCGCTGTGCACTCCAGACTGAGTCGCGGGGCCTCCCAGACTGGTGCGTCTGCCACACCGAACCTGAGAGGGTCAGCCGCTGACCGGCTCACTAGCCAGGAGCTGCTTGGAGACTTCCCCATGCCAGGGTGGCACTGACCATCAAAGTCGCAGGGAATCAGTGAGAGGGTTTGGTTTAAAAGGCCAGAGGCATGGGAGGACAGTGAACAACCCAGACTGGGAGAAACTGTATGAACTGAGCTGAGCCTAGGTGGAGACATCCTTGGCCACAACTTGGGACTGAAAGCACTGTGCACTAGGCGTGTGCAGTGCTCCTGCAAGAGCCCTACTGAACAAAGTGGCAGTTTTGAGGCAAAGAGAGGAGCCCACATGGGAAAGCTGTGACAAAACTGCAGACTCGGGGCAGGGGGGGACCCCTAGGCTGGCCGGTGGTGCATGCCCCAATGCTTTGAACGATCACGCCAGGGCCATACCAAATAAAGGAGCAGTTTTGAAGCTAGGAGAGGAGCCCACATGGGAAAGCTGCAGCAGATCTGCAGACTTGGTGGGGAACCCAAGGTTGGCAGGTGGCGTGTGCAGGTGTATAGACAGGGACACGAGAGGATGCTGTAGCTTGGGAATAGAGACACAACTGGAGGCAGAACAGAGTCTACTGGCATGTGCACGCTGGTCCAACAGCAGAAAAATGTTGCTAGACAAGCCCGAGGAGGGCTGAGGGTGCTGCAGAAGGGGACAACTAAACGTGGCTCACAGCAGAGCGGCGATAGGCCCACGAGTAAGAGATTAGTAACCCCAGAATCAAGCTGGATCTCCCCGCAACCAGCCAGCCAACAGAAAAGATTTGAAACCCATGGAATTTTGACCAGAGGCAGATTCAGAAAAAAAGGAGACTGCACCTAAAAGTTGAATTGAGTAAAAACTCTTACTTCCTTTCCCTTTTTTTCTCCCTCTATCTCTTCCTCCCCCTTCAGTTTTATTTTCATTTTTCTTTCTCACATTCTTTATTCCCCTCCGTTTCTTTTCTCTTTCTCTCATTTCTCTCTTTATTCCTTTCTATTTTTTAAACATTTTAATTCCAAAAATTTCCCTCTCTCTTTTCCTTTCTTTTTCTATTTTATTTTCTCTTTTCTTTCCCTTCCCTTCCCTTCTTTTCTCTCTCTCTCTCTCTCTCCAATTTCTCTCTTTCTTTTTTCTATTTAAATTTTTTTTTAATTTTAATTTTTCCCTCTCTTTTTTCCTTCCCCTTCCTTTCTATACTTTTTCTTTCTCTCTTTCTTTCCTCTCTTACCCTTCTTCTCTCTCACCCTCTCTCATTTCTCTCTTTCTTCCTTTCTTTCTATTTTTCTCAAACTTTTAAATTTTAACATTTCCCCTCTCTCTTTCCCTTCCCCTTCCTTTCTATTTTCGTCTTTATTTCTCTTTTCCTTTTTTCCCCTCCTCTTCTTTTCTCTCTCTCTCTCATTTCTTGTTCTTTCTTTCTATATATATTTTAAATTCTTTAATATTAATTTTCCCCTCTCTCTTTCCCTTCCTCTTCCTTTTTATATTCTTTTTTCTCTAGTTCTTTCTTCCTCTCTGCTTCTTTTATTTCTCTTTCATCTCTCTCTTTCTTTCTTTCTATTTAAAAATTTTAATTTTAACTTTACCCCTCTCTCTTCTCCTTTCCCTTTCTTTCCTTTTTCTCTTCCTTTACCCTTATTTTATTTCTATTTTTCTCTTCTCTCTTTCTTTCTTTCTTTCTTTCCATTTTTTAAAACTTTCTTTAATCTGGTTTCTACTTTCTATTTCTCATATCTTTCTGCTTTAATTTTTGGTTGTTTGTATGTTTGTTTTTCTGCTTTGTCTCTCCTCTTTTTCACACTAAACATATAACATAAAACTGTTATATAAACCTAATACTATAAACTTCCACTTTCCCACTTCATTCTGCATTCCTCCCTTCCTTTTGAAACATACAAAGTAAATATTACTTGCTGTCTTGCATAGCCCCAACCCTATTTGCTAATATTATTACTCTAGCAACTTCCATCCTAAAAATCATCTCCCTTTCATTTAAAAAAACTCCTATATAGGAGAGAAGATAGCGAGGGAATGAGGGGAGGCTGCACTTTCAGGGTCCCAAGACTCGTCTGTAGTTTGGACTAATTACAGACAGGACATCTAAGTGAACAGCTGGATACTGGCAGGAGTCGAGCTTTGGCACTGCTGGATTAGAGAAAAACCATCTGGGAACAACCTGTTTAGTGAGGATAGCGGAGGAAAAAGGGACGAAACGGGATTCCTGACTGAGATGGCTGCCCGAGGTGTGGCTGGAAGTACACAAAGCCTTTTTGGTGACCAAAAGCTTCCCCACAGAGGAGTCAGGAGGAGAGCGAATCTCTGTGCACTGGCAGAGATGGCACTTGACCAAGTGGCATTGGTGCTGAAGGACAGGAGACAGCGTACTGCTGTGCAAGGGGGAACATAATTCTCCTTTATATTTTTCTCTTGTGGACTGCGGAGAGGGGTGGAAAGTTTGGGGGTGGTAGGACATTCTTGAGGAATGCAGGCACAGAGGCGCGCTCATCCACTCCCCAACCCTCTCCTTGGGTCGCGCGGGTGCACATAGGGAAGTGCTCTCATTCACTGGCCCAGGTGAGCAGCTGCGAGTCCAAGTGCCCTTCAGACACGCCCCCAAAAACATAAGATCAGTGCCCCAACGGGCAAAGGGAGGGCTCACTGAACACGCAGAAGACCTCGATCAGACACCCCTAGCCAGGTCCAGTGGGCGCCAGGCCCCAGGCCGGAATTCAGACCACTTGCTTAGACTCCGCTCGTGCACGCCCAGATGGGTGCAGGAACAGCAAGCAGATGTGGCAGGGGAACATCGGGCGGCAGCGACTCACAGACACTCACTTCCACTGTGCACAAGTGTCCGGGCCCAAGCCCTAAGAAGCGAGAAACCAACTCCCAGAGCGCGACTCGACTCCCTGGGACTGAAGCTAGCTCTTGGCCACCTTGCATGTGCACGGGCGCATGAGTGCGGAAGCACCTCAGCCTGGCTTCAATAGGCACCAATCACTCACTTCCACGGTGCCCAAGTGTCTGGGACCCCGCCCTGGGAGGTGAGAGACCCGCTCCAAGAGGATGGCTCCACAGGACCAAGGCAAGCTCTCGGGCCACCCTGCGCACATAGGGGCGGGAGCGTAAAAGCACCTCAGCTGGCCCCAGCGGGCTCCAAGGGAGTGCGTTGTGTCAGCCACCACGGTAGCACACCACTGCTGCAAGGAACAAAAACCATTGACCAACCATATTAGACCAGCTGTGGAAGCAGAAAAAGAAGGCGACACACCAAGGATAAACGGACATCTCCGCAAAAGAAAAGAATTCGAGATAAAGTGGATAGAGTGACTCTCAATCAACAAGCCAGAAGGAATATCCTAACAAAAAAATCTGAAATATAATCAGACAGCATTAACAAACGATATAAAAGGTACCCCAAGAACATCATGCTCAGGAGATCAAAGAGACTGCACCACTGAAACCACCAGATCTACCATAAAAAATCTCATACCACAACGGTGGGAAGAAAAAGCAGACAAATCCAAATAACAAAAACAAACAAGAAGAATCCAACAGGGAAAGATGCAGAAACAACTTCTCAATGAAAAGTAAAGAGGAATCCCCAGAAAGAGAGGTAGATGGAATAGACATAGCCCAAATGTCAGACATGGAATTCAAAACTATGGTGGTGAAGAAGCTCAATATGCTCGAAAACCTCAAAAACAACTATGACGACCTCCAAGGAAGTTACCAATAGCTCCAAGAAAATTACAGGGAACTTGCAGAGAACTACACCAGCATAAAAAAAGACATAGAAACGATCAACAAGAACCAGGAAGAAATGAAGAATGCAATCTCTGAACTGAAAAACACAGTAGAATCAGTCAAAAGCAGACTAAACGAAGCAGAGGATCGGATTAGTGAGTTAGAGGATAATGTAGGTAATAATTCTCAAATGATACAGCAAAATGAAAAAAAGATTGAAAAAATATGAACAAGATGTAACGGAATTACAGGATAGCATTAAAAAAAATCATACCAGGATCATAGGAATAAGAGAGGGAGAAGAAAAAGGAGCATGGAATTGAAAAACTCATAAGAGAAATAGTGACAGAAAATTTTCCGAACCCGATGAAAGAAAAAGTTATACAAGTCCAAGAAGCACTGAGAGTTCCAATATAGAGCAACCCCCAAAAACCCACTCCAAGGCACATCATAGTGAAAATGGCAACATTCCAAGACAAAGAGAGAATCCTAAAAGCAACAAGAGAAAAACAGCAAATTACTTACAAGGGAGTTTCAATAAGGCTATCGACCGATTTCTCAACAGAAACATTAAAAGCCAGAAGGGAATGGTCAAAAATATTTCAAACAATGAAAAAGAAAGGCCTACAACCAAGAATACTCTACCCAGCAAGGCTCTCATTCAAAATAGAAGGTTAAATAAGGAGTTTCTCAGACAAAGGAAGGCTAAAAGAATACATCTCCATAAAACCAGCATTGCAAGAGATGCTAAAGGGAATATTCTAAGAAAAAGGAAGAGGAAAAAAAAAAAGAGTAGAGGAACAGAACTACAAAAGGGAAATGAATAAATACATGTCAATAATAACGTTAAATGTAAATGGATTGAACGCTCCCATTAAAAGACATAGGGTAACAGAATGGATAAGAAAACAAGACCTACATATTTGCTGTCTACAAGAAACACACCTCAAAACAAAAGATTTACACAGACTGAAAGTAAAGGGATATAAAAAAATATTTCAAGCAAATGGACCTGAAAAAAAAAACTAGGGTAGCAGTCCTCATATCAGACAAAACGGATTTCAAGGCAAGGGCAATAAAAAGAGACAAAGAAGGACATTTCATAATACTTAAAGGAACGATTCATCAAGAAGATATAACACTGATAAACATATATGCACCCAACATAGGAGCACCCAAATACATAAAGCAAATACTAGAATACCACAAGGATATTAACAATAACACACTCACAGTAGGGGACTTCAACACTCCATTATCAACAATAGACAGATCATCCAAGCAAAGAAACACCAAGAATATACAGGCATTGAACAACACACTAAACCACATGGACTTAACTGATATATATAGAAATTTTCACCCCAAAGAAGCAAAATATACATTCTTTTGAAAGGCACATAGAACATTTTCAAAGATAGACCACATAATACGACACAAAACAAGGCTCAACAAATTCAAAAATATTGAAATTATATCAAGGATCTTTTCAGACCACAATGCCTTGAAACTAAAAATCAACCTCAGGGAAAAAAATCAAAGACACCCAAACTCATGGAGAATGAATAACACGCTCTTAAGTAACGAATGGGTTAACAATGACATCAAAGAGGAAATCAAGAAATTTCTAGAAACTAATGACAATGAACACGCAACCGCCCAAAACCTATGGGACACAGCAAAAGCAGTCCTAAGAAGTTCAGAGCAATACAGGCATATCTGAAAAGGCTAGAGGAATCTCAAATAAAAAACCTAACCATAAAGCTACAAGAACTAGAACAGCAACAACAAACAAATCCTAGAGCAAAAAGAAGAAAGGAAATCATCAAGATCAAAGCAGAATTAAATGACATAGAAACTAAATGAACAATCCAAAAAAGCAACAAAACTAGGAGCTGGTTCTTTGAAAAAATAAACAAAATTGAGAAGCCTCTATCCAGGCTCATTAAGAAAAAAAGAGAGAAGACCCAAATAAAATCAGAAGTGAAAGAGCAGAAATCATGACTGATACCTCAGAAATACAAACAATTATAGGAAATTACTACAAACAACTATATGGCAAGAAATTTGACAACCTAGTAGAAATAGACAGATTTCTAGAAACATATAACCTTCCAAAACTGAATCAAGAAGAAGTAGAAAGTCTCAACAGACCAATAACAAAGAAGGAAATTGAAACAGTAATCCAAAATCTCCCTGCACACAAAAGCCATGGACCGGATGGCTTCCCAGGCAAATTTTACAAAACATTTAGGGAAAAACTAAGTCCTACCCTCCTCAAAGAATTCCAAAAAATCCAAGAAGAGGGAAAAATCCCAAACTCTTTCTATGAAGCCAGTATTACCCTAATCCCAAAACCAGGTCAAGACACAGCAAAGAAAGAAAACGACAGGCCAATATCACTGATGAACATAGATGCTAAAATCCTCAATAAAATTTTGGCAAACAGGATCCAACAATACATCAAAAAGATCATACACCATGATCAAGTGGGAAACATCCCAGGGATCCAAGGATGGTTTAATATTCGCAAATCAATCAATATAATACATCACCTAAACAAAATGAAAGACAACTTCACATGATCATATCTATAGAAGCAGAAAAAGCATTTGATAAAGTACAACACCCATTTATGTTGAAAACACTCAGCAAAATGGGAATAGAGGGAGCATACCTTAACATCATTAAGGCTATATATGAGAAGCCTGAAGCCAACATCATACTCAATGGACAAAAACTGAAAGCATTCCCCTTGAAATCAGGAACTAGACAAGGCTGTCCACTCTCCCCACTTCTATTCAACATAGTGTTGGAAGTTTTAGCCACAGCAATTAGACAAGACAAAGAAATAAAAGGCATCCAAATTGGGAAAGAAGAAGTAAAACTATCACTATTTGCAGACGACATGATAGTATACCTAGAAAACCCTATAAACTCCACTAAAAGACTACTTGATACAATAAGTGAATTTGGCAAAATAGCAGGGTACAAAATAGTTATACAGAAATCTAAGGCATTTCTGTACACCAACAATAAAATATCAGAGACAGAGGCAAAAAAGGAAATACCATTTACTATAGCAACAAGAAAAATAAAGTACCTAGGAATAAACTTAACCAAAGAGATAAAAGACCTGTACACTGAAAATTATGCAACGTTGAAGAAAGAAATTAAGGAAGATACAAATAAATGGAGGCAAATACCATGTTCTTGGATGGGAAGAATCAACATCATGAAAATGGCCATACTACCCAAAGCAATTTACAAATTCATTGAAATCCCTATTAAAATACCAATGACATATTTCACTGACCCAGGACAAACCCTCCAAAAATTCATATGGAACAAAAAAAGACCCAGAATAGCAAAAGCAATCTTGAAACAGAAGAACACAGCAGGAGGAATCACGATACCAGACATCAAACAATACTACAAAGCCACTGTGATCAAAACAGTCTGGTACTGTCATAAGAACAGACATATAGATCAGTGGAACAGAATTGAAAGCCCAGAAATAAACCCAGGCCTCTATGGTCAACTAATCTTTGATAAAGGAGGAAGGAACATAAAATGGAGTGAGAAGAGCCTCTTTAACAAATGGTGCTGGGAGAACTGGACAGGGACGTGCAAAAAAATGAAACTAGACCACCAACTTACACCACACATGAAAATAAACTCAAGATTGATTAAAGACTTAAATGTAAGCCGTGATACCATAAAAGTCCTAGAGGACAACATAGGCAGGAAAATTTCAGATATCACCCGTAACAATATCTTCACGGATACATCTCCCAAGGCAAGAGAAATAAAGGAAAATATAAACAAAGGGGACTACATCAAACTAAAAAGTTTCTGCTCATCAAAAGAAAACATCAGCAAGATGAAAAGGAAACCAACCATATGGGAAAACATATTTCCCAATGATATCACAGACAGGGGACTGATCTCCAAAATATATAAAGAGCTTATACAACTCAACACCAAGAAAACAAACAACCCAATTAAAAAATGGGCAAAGGACCTGAACAAACACTTCTCCAAAGAGGACATACAGAAGGTCCATAGGCACATGAAAAAATGCTCAACATCATTGGCTATCAGAGAGATGCAAGTAAAAACCACAATGAGATACCACCTTACACCTGTCAGAATGGCCATCATCAACAAATCAACAAACAACAAATGCTGGCAAGAATGTAGAGAAACAGGAACCCTACTGCACTGTTGGTGGGAATGCAGACTGGTGCAGCCACTATGGAAAACAGTATGGAATTACCTCAAAAAAACTAAAAATGGAACTGCCATTTGAACCAGCGATTCCACTGCTAAGATTATACCCGAAAAATCCTGAAACCCTAATTCAAGAGAACTTATGCACCCTTATGTTCATAGCAGCCCTGTTTACAATAGCTAAGTGCTGGAAACAGCCTAAGTGTCCATCTGTAGATGACTGGATCAAAAAACAGTGGTACATCTACACAATGGAATACTATGTAGCAGAAAGAAAGAAGGAACTCCTGTCATTTGCGACAACATGGATGGAACTAGAGAGAATTATGCTTAGTGAAATAAGCCAGGCAAAGAACGCAAAATACCATATGATATCACCCAATACAGGAAACTAAAGAGCAACACAAGTAAACGAACTAAATAGGAAAAGACTGGAATAGTAGTCAGTAGGGGGTAGGGGGGAGGGAGAGAAGGGGGATAAGTAAGGGAAGGGTCTAGTCAAGGAACGTATATGAATGACTCATGGACATGGACAACGGGGAGGGATATAATTGTGGGAGAAGGGATGGGCTGGGAATGGGGAGCAATGGGGGAAAAATGGGACAACTGTAATTGAATAACCAAAAAATAAAATTAAAAAGAAAAAAAAAAGGAAGATGACACACGAAGGCTGAACTGAATAAACACATTCTTTTTTTTTCTTTTTTATCCCTTCCTTAAAAAAGGGAAGGAAGAAGAGAAGAGAGGAAGCGGGGGAAAAAAAGGAAAAAAAAACTATTTCTCTAATTCCTTTTATATTATTTCTCCTTCTCATCCTTCCTCTTTAGTCGATGTTTATTTGTTTGTGTGTCTAGTTTAGCCTCCCTTTCACTCTAAAGAAATAGAATATAATTATTATATACAGCCAGTAGTATACAATCCCACTTTCTTACTATATTCTGCATTTTGCAATCATTTTCTTCTATTTTTATTAACATGCAATATAAATATTACCTACCATCTTGCATAGTCTCAACTATTATTAGTCTATCATCCCCTCTCTCAAAAATTATATTTTTCCTCCCTAAAAACAACTCTTATCTATTTTTCCTATAGTATAAAAACTCTAATCTCTCTACATTTATATTAATACTGGCTCTTTGGCTGATGATAGCGGGATAGAGGGTGGGGGAAAGAGAGAGAGAAAGTAGAGAAGAGAAGGGTAGGGGAGAGAATGAAATAGGAAAGGGAGGTAGAAGAGGGGGTACTGGATTAAAATTCTTTTAAATTATATAGTATAAAAAATTTTAGGAGATTAAAACATGATATAAAATTGCAAGATAGAGAGAAAGAGAGAATATATAGAGAGAGGAATAGGGGTTGGGAAAGCAAGAGGATTGGGGAGGGAAAGAACACAGAGGAGGGAAGGAAATCGGAAGAGGAGATATTAGGGAGAGAAAGACTGAAATTGAAAAGTTGACAAAAGAAAGGATGAAGGAGAGAAATACAAGAGGGAGAGAAAGAAGTGAGGGGATGGGTTGGAAAGAGAGAAGGGGTAAGAATGGGAGGGTGAAGGGAGAGGGGGATAGATTAGAATTGTAATTTGAATATTAAAAGATTAGAATATAAAGTGGAATAGGGAGAGAGAAAGAAAGAGAGAGAGAATATGTATAGTGAGAGAAGGAAAATAAGGGCAAGGGATGAAAGAAAAACGAATATAGACTGAAGGTGGACAAAATAAAGAAAGAAATTTAATAAAATTGGAGGTGCTAAGCTCGATGACAGGAGAGAGAGAGAAAGGGAGAGAACTTAAAATTAAAAATTTAACTGAGAATAGGATGCAGGGGAGACATGCTGAGGGGAGAGAAGGAAGGGAAGAGGAGGGGAGAAAAGGAGAGAGAATAAGAAAGGACGGTAGGGGCAGTTAGAGAGAAAGTGAGAAATAAAAGAATGAGAGGATTTTAACTCAATTCAACTTTTAGGCACAGTCTCTGGGTATTTTGGTTTGCTTGTTTTTCTGTTTTTCCTTCCTTCCTTTCTGAGTCCGCTTCTATTCAAAATTCCATGAGTTTCAAATCTTTTCTGGTTGGTTGGCTGGCTGTGGGAGGGTTCTGCTTGATTCTGGGATTGCTAGTCTTTTATTTGTGGGCCTACCGCCACTCTGCTGTGAGCTGCGTTTCGTTGTCCCCTCCTGAGGCACCCTCAGCCCTCCTCAGGCTTGTCCAGCTACTCCTTCCCACTGTTGGTCCAGCCTGTGGCTGCCAGCAATCCCTGCCGTGCCTCCAGTCGTGTCTCTATTTCCAGGCTACAGCTTCTGCTCTCTTCCCTGTCTATATGCTTGCGCACCCTATCTGTCTCCCTGTCTCAAGACCGTCCCTTTGTTCTGCAGGACTCTGGCACAGTCGGTCAAAACACCGGGCCCAGTGGCACTTTCCTGCCCAGGGCCTCTCCCCTAGTCTGGAGCTCTGCAGCGGCTTTCCCGCGTGGGCTCTTCTCCTTGCCCCAAAACTGTCTCTATTCTGAGCCACAGCTTCCGCTGGCTTCCCTGTTTATAGGCCTGCGCGCTCTATCTCCCTCCCTGTCCCAGCGCTGTCCCTTTGTTCTGCAGAATTCTAGTGTAGTCGGTCAGCGCAGCGCTCTCCTACCCAAGAGTTCTCCCCCAGTCTGGAGCTCCGCAGCAGCCTTTCCCAGTGGGCCTTTCTCCCCGCCCTAAAACCGTCTCCACTCCTGAACCACCGCCTCCGCTCTCTTCCCTACTTACACAGCCTGCGCGTCCTATTTCTCTCCTAGCCCCAAACCCGCCTTTTGTTCTGTGGGATTCTAGCGCGATTGCTCAGTTCTCCCCCGGTCCAGAGTTCCACAGCAGCTTTTCTGTGCAGCCGGTCTCCTTTCCCCAAACCTGTCCCTTTGTTCTGTAGGGCCCTAGCTCTTTTGCTGTGCATGCCGGAGTGCCGAGCTTTCCGTCAGAGGTTGCAGCTGAGGAGGTTTCTCTCTAGACTCAGATCAGTTTCTCCCAGTCCTGGTTGTTCACTGTTCTCTCCCTCCTCTGGCTTTTTTGGCCAAATCCTCTCCCTAACTCCCTACAAGAATTCACTTATTGGTGTGCCCCTAGCAGGGGGAGCCTCCAAGGAGCTCTAGGCTAGTGAGCTCTCCGGCTTGTTACTGCAGACACACCTAGTCTCGGAATGACTCAACCTGCAGTGTGTGGTAAATCCCTCCACCCCCCTCCACACTGTTCCCATGCTCTCCTCCCTGTTCACGCTATCAGAGATCCACACTCACTCATTCACTCCTCTCCGCATTCGTTCCTGGTGTCTCTCCTTAACAGGAGCGAGCTGAGAACACTGTCCCTACTCCGCGGCCATCTTCCCCTCTTCTTCTGTATAATCTTTCTAATGTGTTGATAGATCCTGTTTGCCACTATTTTGTTGAGGATTTTAGTGTCTATGTTCATCAGTGATATTGGCTTGTAGTTTTTTTCTTTGTTGTGTCTTGACCTGGTTTTGGAATCAGTAGAATACTGGCTTCATAAAATGAGTTTGGGAGTCTTCCATCTTCTTGAACTTTGAAATAGTTAAAAAGGATGAGAGTTAGTTCTTTCCTAAATGTTTTGCAAAATTCCCCTGTGAAGCCATACGGTTTAGGAATTTGTGTACTGGGAGTTTTTTGATTACTGCTTCAATTTCACTAGTTGTTATTGGTCTTTTCATGATTTCTGCTTCTTCTTGATTCAGTCTTGAGAGTTTATGTTTCCATAATTTTGTCCATTTCATTGAGGGTGTTAAATTTCTTGTGATACAGTTGTTTCTAATAATTTCTTGTAATTATTTGTATTTCTGTAGTATTGGTTGTAATTTCTGCTCTCTCATATCTGATTTTATTTATTTGGGTCCTCTCTTTTTTTCTTGATGACTTGGTTAAAGGTTTGTCAGTTTTGTTTATTTTTTAAACAACCAGCTCCTACTTTTGTTGATCTTTTGAATTATATTTTAGTCTCTATCTTATTTAATTCTGTTCTGATCTAGAGGATTTCCTTTCTTCTACTCGCTCTGGGTTTCACTTGTTGTTCTACCTCTAGTTCTTGTAGTTGTAGGGGTAAAATTTTTTATTAGAGATTCTTCTATCCTTTTTAGGTAAGCCTGTATTGCTATGAACTTTCCTTTCAGGACCACATTCTTTGTATTCTCTAGGTTTTGGGTTGTTGTGTGTTCATTATCATTCGCTTCCAAAAACTTTGATTTTTTCCTTGATGTCATTGTTAATCCATTAACTATTTAATAGCATGTTATTCATTCTTCATGTGTTTGAATGTTTTTGAGTTTTTTCCTTGAGGGTGATTTCCAATTTTAAGCCATTGTGATCTAAGAAGATGCTTGAGATAATTACAATTTTCTTGAATTTGTTGAGGCTTGTTTTGTGTTCTACCATGTATTCTACCTTTGAAAATGTTCCATGTGCACTTGAAATGAATTTATATTTGCTTTCTCTGGTTGAAAATTTCTATATATATCGACTAAGCCCATTTGATCTAGAGCGTTGTTCAATGCTTCAATATCTTTGATGTTTCTTTGGTTTGAAGATCTGTCCATCGTTGAAAAATGGGGTGTTAAAGTCCCCTACTATTTGTGTATTGCTCTGTATTTCCTTCCTTATGTCTTTCAAAGCTTTTCTTACATATTTGGGTTCTCCTAAGTTGGGGGCATATATGTTTACAAGGATTACATTTTCTTGATTGATTTTACCCTTAAGTATTATGAAATATCCTTCTTTGTCTCTTTTTATGGCCTTTGCTGTCAAATCTGTTTTTTCTGATATAAGTATTGCTACCCCAGCTTCTTTATCATGTACATTTGCTTGATATACTTTTTTCCATCCCTTCACTTTCAGTCTGTGTAAATCTCTTGTTTTGAAGTTGTCTCTTGTAGACCGCATATATGTGGGTTATGTTTTCTAATCCATTCAGGTACCCTATGTCTTTTGATTGGAGCATTTAATCCATTTACATTGAAGGTTATTATCGATAGGTGCTTATTCATTGTCATTTTCTCCATTTGTATTTGTGTTCCTCTCTGTCTCTCTGTTCATCTTCTTAAAACAGAGCCTTTAGCATCTTTTGCAAGGATAATTTCGTGGAGGGAAATTCTTTTAGCCTTCTTTTGTCTGGGAAACTCCTTATTTCACCTTCCATTTTGAATGAAAGCTTTGCTGGGTAGAGTATTCTTGGTTGTAGGCCACTCATTGCTTGGAATATTTTTTGCCACTCCCTTCTTGTTTGTAGTGTTTCTGCTGAGAAATCTGATGATAAGCTTGTCGGAGCTCCTGTGTATGTTATTAGTTGTTTCTGTCTTGCTGCATTTAGGATTCTCTCTTTGTCTTTGAATGTTGCCATTTTAATTATGATGTTTCTTGAAGTGGGCCTATTCAGGTCCATCTTCATTGGGACCCTCTGTGCTTCCTGAACTTGCATGACTCTTTCACTCCTCAGGTTAAGAAAGTTTTCTGCCATTCGTTTTCAAACATGTTTTCTATATCTTTCTTCTCTTTTTGTCCTTCTGGAATTCCTATGGTACAGATATTATTACGTTTCATATTGTCCTGCAGCTGTCTTAAAACCTCTTCATTCTTGTTCAGTCTTTTTCCATTTTGTTGCACTGTCTGGGAGTTTTTTTCTCCGTTTTCCTCCAGCTCTTTGATCTGATCCTCTGCTTCCTCTTGCCTGATTTTAATTTCTTTTACTGTGTTCTTCAATTCAGAAATTGTACTCTTCATTTCTTCCTGGCTCTTATTGATAGCTTCTATGTTTTTTTTTTTTTTCATGCTGGTGTAATTCTCAGTCAGTTCCTTGTACTTTCCCTGGAGTTCATTGTAGATTTCCTTGACCTCGCTGAGCTCATTGAGCTTCCCCATAATCCATTTTTTGAATTCTATATCTAATAGTTTGCTTCCCTCTATTTTATTTAGCACTCTTTATTGGGATTCTTCTTTTCCTTTCGATGGGGAGTTGTTTCTCTGTCTCCCCATTTTTTTGACTCTTATTATTTGTTGTTGTTTCTCAGATTGATCTGCACTTCCTGGATCTGCCCCTGTCGGCACCATATTGTGTACCCGTCTCGGCCTAGGTAGCCTTTTTGAGACTATCAGAGATCTACTCCCTTTGTCTGTCTCCTTTAGTTGTTAATCTATTAATCTGTGATTAGCCCTCAGGCTTAAGGACCGAGGGTGGGGCGGCTTAATTCCTATAGGTAAGGCTTTTCCTTCCCCTCAGGCTTATGCCACTCAGAAGGGAATGGTCTGCCTGAGGTACTTGAAATGATTCAGGACTGGGACTCTGTCGGCTGCTCCTCCATTTCTCCCCTCAAAACCACTGCACCAAATTCTCCCCAAGCGTCTCTAGTCCTCTCTGCCTTCCCTCTACTTGAGCCCAGGGTAAGTGGGGGCCAAAATATTTTCATATGTGATCCGCTTAAAAGCTCTTTCTCTCCAGGTGTTTCTTTCAGGTCAACAAAAATCCCTGTGGCTTTTTGCTTTTCACAGCTGGATACTATTTTACTTTCTGATCTATTGCTGTAGACTTGGAAGCCCAACTGGGGGTTTAGACCCTGCCCTTCTCATAGGAAACCCCCAACTGCTGAGTTGTTTCTCAGTCCCTTCAGTTGCCACCCGTGGGACCCCAGCCAGCCCTTTCACTTCTCCGCACTTCCTACCCATCACGTTGTAATGTAGCGGCCTTTTCTTTCTCTCCATGGTTATGAGTTCTCTCCAGCAAGTGTTCAGTTGGTTATTCCATATGATTCATCCACAATTATGTTCTAAATCCAGACTGGTCCTGGGAAGAGGTTAGTGTAGCTTCTACTTACTCCTCTGCCATCTTGGATCTCTCTACACCTCCATTTTGACTGAACTAGGCATTATATTTTAAAAGGCAAGGGCAATATTACGACTTATAAGAATGTTCAGTTGGGCATCTATTGCATCTCTTCAGATGCATTTCATTCAAAGTGTGTGTTTCCTCCTAGGCAGTAATGTATTTTGAAGATAAAATGGGAGCCATTTAAAATCACAGTAATTCTCTTTTTCAGCGTCTCGAGCATTGTATGCCTTCTAGTTTCCGTGACGATTGAAAGTTTGAGTAGAAGACAGCTTAGTACAACCCAAATTTCACTGTGTTTCATTTGTTTAATGGTGCTTATGCTCAGAGATATTTTGAAAATAAAATCAAAAGCATTGAATGTCTTCCTAAATTTGTAGCTTAATAACTGGTTGTAGATACTCCACAATTAATTTTGGTTTCTTTATAAAGCAATGTGTCATACTTGATATAGCCAGTAAATAAGCATCAGCCTCACTGCAGAAAGATACACATATTTTTTAGATGTGCTTTCTTTTAAGGAGGTGAGTGTCATCATCAAGCATTTAAATAAACCTTTTTTGTTCAGAAATATAATTACCATGTCGTTTTTTAAAATTAAATGAAACATTTTCAGCTAGCTTTATAGTGTGCTCAATTCATACAAAATTAGACTTAAATAAATCACCTATAGCCCAATATCTCAATTCACTTCCATTAACTTTTAAGATATTCCTCTGTACAACAGAAATCTAACCCTTTAATGGAATTCTCTTGGTTATGTTTGAGAACTTATCAATGTAGAGTAGCTTTGGTAAATGACCATAAATGTTAACCATTGATTTCCTAATCACTATAATAATATTTAATTTACCAACCCAGCAAGAACATTGTTTCTTTGAAAACTAGGTGCATGAAATCATATTCATTATTAAAATGGTTCATCTCGTTTTCAGGAAGTGATTTTTACAACATTGATCAAACTCTCTTTCTGAGATAAATAGCAATGTAAATAGTAGTGTCTTGGTTATTCGTAGACTTCGAAACAAGTAATTTCAATTGTGATAAAGTGTTTTAGAGAACATTTAGTCTTTGTTTTACAGAGAGAAAAAAAAAGGGCAAGAGAGGAAAACGAGTGTGTTTGCCTATGATAGCCCAACTTAAGTGGAAAGAAGCTGTGTGTGTGTGTGTGTGTGGAGAGAGAGAGAGAGAGAGAGAGAGAGAGAGAGAGAGAGAGAGAGATTAAACCATCACTTCTTTATGTACCCCAGACTATCAGCCCTTTCTTTCATCTGAGCACCTAGTGTTTTAGTGACTTAAGACTTTCAATTTAGTTATAACCAAAGTCTGCAACTAGTAAAAATGTGTGGATTATGTGTGTGTGCAATATACAGATGATGTGTCATTGAATTGTACTCTTGAAACCTGCATAATTTTATTAACCAATGCCACCACAATAAATTAAATTTTAATGTGTAGAAATGTTCTCATACAATTTAAGTGCATTTTCACATTATTATCAGCATGAATACAGGATGATCCAGATTGTATTATAAACTGCAATTGAAACCATGAGGAAATCCAAAGGTTCATGAAGCTCAAAGGAGACAAGGACCTAATGAAAATCCTCACAGAATACACTTGTCGGTTTGGGAAGATGGCAGAGTGAGTGGAGGCTGAACTTGCTTACTCCCAAAAATGGTTTGCAGTTTTGGCTAATTGTGAACAAAGCATCTCAGCTACCATCTGGATACAGGCAGGAGTTGAGCCTTGGGTTGGCAGAGGAAACCTCCTCAGAGCAACCTGTCTGGTGAGGATCATGAAAGAAACCAGGGATAGAGGGGAGTTTTGTCTGGGTTGGCTCCTTGGGCAGTGGCTGGCCATGCAGAAAGAATTATCAATGCCCCTAGGCTTCCCCTGAGAAGAATTGGGAATTGAGATCAAGGTTATGCCCACTGGCAGAGATGATGTAAGGAGCAGCGTATATTTTTGTGTGTGTTTTTTATTTTATTTTTGTTGTTGTTGTTGTTTTTTGTTTGATTATTCTTTTGCTGACTGGGAGGGAGGGCAGGCTAGGGGTGGTGCGAGATTCTTGAGAAATGCACCCACAGGAGCACATCCCAGCCCACCCGACCTGGCTGTGCACGAGAGCCGGGGGCGCCTTTGACTCACCACGCTGACCTGAGCTGAGTGCGCAAGTGGGAGTCCATTTGGCCATCCCCTCCTGGGCTGCACACTCATGGGGGCACATTTAGCTAACTCACCTGCCCTGAGCTGAGTGCTCGGGGGCACATTTGGCCCACCCACCCACCCAGGGCTGCATGCTCACAGGCGTGCATTCTCCTGCCCAGAGTTGAGAGAGTGCATAGGGGCACATTTGGCTCACCCACTGCCTCAGGCTGTGCACTTGAGAGGGCGCATTTGGCCTACCCGGCCTGTGCACATGCAGGGCTGCATGTGGCCTGCACTCCCCTGGGCTGCAGCTGAAGGAGAGCGAAGTGAACTAGAGGCACTTTGGAAAAGTTTTGGACACTGGTTTTGGAAAAAGAGCGGTGGGGTGTGGGGAGCAGTGGACTGGATTGCAGTATAGACTCATCCTTTGTGCTATGGGAGAAATCTCCTAAGCAGACTACTCCCCTCCAAGTGATGAGGGTAGCAGCAGCAGCACATTCAGGAGAAATTACTTGGCTCTGCCCTCCATGATGCTTAAGCCTGACCACAGATTACAGAGTGACTAGAGCAAAATACAACCAAAAGATATAGACACGGGCAGTAGAACACTAGCAGGCTTGAATAGACTTCAGAGATCCAGAGTGAGACATGAGGGACAAATCCAGAAAGAGAAGAAAGTGGAAAGAAAAAGATTCTATGGAGATTAAGTCTACTGAGAGCTGTCTCCTGCTCTCTATAAATCCTTATTTACTGGACAACTTGCAGTTGATAGAGTGATTGAGGGTGGGGGATGTCTTTGGGAGTGTGGGATTCTTGCCTGAACAGGTGTCTTTGTTTTAGCAGCAGGGAAACAACTGTTTACAGGATGAGGTGGGCAGAGTGACTCTTAGACAGATAGCTGGAGAAAAGGACCCACCAAAGAGTAACACAACAACCAAAACCAAATACTACCAGAGAGTCAAAATAAAAGACATAAAGAGCAAACACAAAGCATCAAATTCAGGAGATTAAGAAGCCTGTACCACTGAATCCCATAAGGTCTCTAACACAGAAGGTCACACCACAAAGGAAGGAAATAAAAACAGATCAACCTAAGAATAAAAAACAAACAAAAAGAGCCACCTAAAATGGGGAGAAGAATAAACAACACTTCATCAAAAGAAAAGGAAGAATTCCCAGAATGAGGGATAAATAAAATAGAGATAAGCAAACTATCAGACATGAAATTCAAAATAATGGAAATGAGGAAGCCCAATGAATTTGACAATATCAGAGAAAACCACAGCTCCAAGGGAACTACAAAGAACTCCAGGAAAACTACAAGGAACTTATTGAGAACTACATCAGCATGAAAAAGGACATAAAAACTATCAATAAGAGCTGTGAAGAAATGAAGAATACAATTTCTGAACAGAAGAACACAGTAGACAGAATCAAAAGCAGGTTAAATGAAGCAGAGGATCATATCAGTGAGCTAGAGAACAACATAGAAAAAAATTTCCATACTGTGCAACGAAATGAAAAAAAAAAAAAACTGAAAGAGAATGAGACTGTTTAAGAGAGATACAGGAAAACATGAAAGGTAATAATATACATATCATAGGGATATCAGAAGTAGAAGAAGAGGAGCAAGGGATAGAAAACCTGATTGAAAAAGTAATGACAGAAAACTTCCAGAACCTGAGGAGAAAAAAAAAAATCTCACAAATACAGGAAGCACTGAAAGTCTCAATGAAGATGAACCCAAGGAGGCCCACTCCAAAAAACATGATCATAAAAATGGCAACATTCAAAGACAAAGAGAGAATCCTAAAAGCAGCAAGTGAAAAACAGCTAATAACATACAAGGGAGCTCCAACAAGGCTAACATCAGATTTCTCAACAGAAACACTACAAGCCAGAAGAAAATGGCAAAAAATATCTCAAGCAATGAAAAATAAAGGCCTACAACCAAGACTAGTCTACCCAGCAAAGCTCTCTTTCAAAGTGGAAGGTCAAATAAGGAGTTTCCCATATAAAGAAAGACTAAAAGTATACATCTCCACCAAACCAGCATTGCAAGAGATGTTAAAGGGCCTTCCTTAAGAAGAAAACGACAGAGGGAGAAGAACACAAATACAAAAGGAAAGAGTCATAATGAAAAAAGACCTATCAGTAATAACCCTAAATGTAAATGGATTAAATGCAACAATCAAAAGACATAGAGTAGTTGAATGGATAAAAGGCATTACCCACATATATGCTGTCTACAAGAGACCTACCACAAAACAAAAGATTTACAGAGATGGAAAGTGAAGGAATGGAAAAAATTATTTGGAATCAAATGGACATGAAAAAAAAAGCTGGGAACGCAACACTTATATTAGAAAAAATAGATTTCACAACAAAGGCCATAAAAAGGGACAAAGAAAGATATTTAATAATACTTCAGGGAACAATCCATCAAGAAGATATAACCCTGGTAAACATATATGCACCCAACATAGGAGCAGCCAAATATATAAGAAAAATTTTGGAAGACTACAAGAAAGATATCGACAGCAACACACTCATAGTAAGGTATTTTACCACCTCATTGTAAACAATGGACAGATCTTCAAAACCAAAAAAAACACCAAGGATATTGAGACATTGAACAATATTCTAAATCAAATGATTTTAGTTGATATCAATAGAACTTCTGACTCAAAAGAAGAAAACATACATCCCTTTAAAGTGCATATGGAACATCTTCAAAGGTAGACTACATGGTAGGACACAAAACAAGCTTTAAAAAATCAATAAAATTTAAATTATACCAAACATCTTCTCAGAACAAATGGCTTGAAACTGGAAATCAACCTCAAGGAAAAAACTCAAAGACATTCAAACTCATAGAGAATGAATAACATGCTATAAAATAATGAATGGGTTAACAATAATATCAAGGAAGAAATCAAAAAAGTTTCTGGAAACAAATGATAATGAACATACAACATGCCAAAACCTATAGGACACAGCAAAAGCAGTCCTCAGAGGAAAGTTCATAGCAATACAGGCCTACCTAAAAGGGATAGAAGAATCTTAAATAAAAAATCTATTGTGACAATGACAAGAACTAGAGGAACAAGGAAAAAGAAAGCCCAGAGTGAGTAAAAGGAAAGAAATCATCAAGATCCAAACAGAATAAAATGACATAGAAACTAAACAAACTATTCAAAAGATCACTAAAACGAGGAGTTGATTCTTTGAAAAGATGAACAAAATTGACAAGCCTTTAACCAGGCTCATCAAGAAAAAAAAAAAAAAAAAAGAGAAAGGACCCAAATAAATAAAATCAGAAATGAAAAATAAAAAAATACAGCCAACACCACAGAAATACAAAGGATTGTAGGAAATTACTATGAACAACTATATAACAAAAAGTTTGAAAACCTAGATGAAATGAACAAATTTCTGGAAACATAATATTGCAAGCTTGAATCAAGAAGAAGCAGAAAGCCTAAATAGACTGATAACAACTAGTGACTTTGAAGCAGTAATCAAAAAACTCCCAGCACACAAAAGCTCTGGACCAGATGGCTTCACAGGGGAATTTTACAAAACATTTAGGAAAGAACTAATGTCTATCCCTCTCAAACTATTCTGAAAAATCTAAAAAAAAGGAAGACTAACTTTTTCTACGAAGCCAGTATTACCCTAAATCCAAGACAAAGTCAAGACACAACAAAGAAAGAAAACTACAGGCCAACATCACTGATGAACATAGATGCTAAAATCCTCACCAAATATTGGCAAACTGGGTCCAGTAACACATTAAAAAGATCATACATCACGATCAAATGGGATTCATCCCAAGGATGCAAGGATGGTTTAATATTTGCAAATCATGAAACATAATACACCACATAAACAAAATGGAAGACAAAAATCACATGATCGGGGGGACCAAGATGGCCGCGGAGTAGGAGCAGTGTTCTCAGCTCGCTCCTGTTAAGGAGACAATCCAGGAGGAACAAACTCGGGGAGGAATGACTGAGTGAGTGGGAATATCTGATAACGTGAACGGGGAGGAGATCCTGGGAGCAGCGTGGAGGGGGGTGGAGGGGTTTATCACAAACTGCAGGCTGAGTCATTCTGAGACTCCATGCGTTTGCAGTATCAAGCCGGAGAGCTCACTAGCCGGGAGTGAATTCTTGTAGGGAGTTAGGGAGAGGATTTGGCCGAAAAAGACAGGAGGGAGAGAACAGTGAACAACCAGGACTGGGAGAAACTGTGATCTGAGTCTAGAGGGAAACATCCTCAGCTGCAACCTCCGACCGAAAGCTCGGCATCCCGGGCGCACCCAGAACTTGCGCTAGGGCCCTACAGAACAAAGGAGCAGTTTTGGGGCAAAGAGACGGGCCGCAATGAAAAGCTGCTGCGGAACTCCGGACCGGGGGAGAACTGTGTTCTTGAAATCAGTGTTTGCTCTTTAGTCGCGCTAGAATCCCACAGAACAAAAGGCAGGTTTGGGGCTAAGAGAGAAATAGGACGTGCAGGGTGTGTAAGTAGGGAAGAGAGCGGAGGCGGAGGTTCTGGAGGGGAGACGGTTTTAGGGCAAGGAGAAGGGCCCGCAGGGAAGGGCTGCTGCGGAGCTCCAGACGGGCAGAGAGCTCAGGGGAAGGAGAGTGCTGCACTGACCGACCACACTAGAGTCCCACAGAACAAAGGGACGGTGCTGTGGCGGGAAGAAAGATAGAGCGCGCAGGCCGATAGACAGGGAAGCCAGCGGAAGCGGTAGCTCGGAATAGAGAAAGTTTTGGGGCAAGGAGAAGAGCACAGGCAGGAAAGCTACTGCAAAGCTCCAGACTAGGGGAGAGGCCCTGGGCAGGAAAGGGCCACTGGGCCCGGCACTTTGACCGACTGTGCCAGAGTCCTGCAGAACAAAAGGACGATCTTGAGACAGGGAGAGAGGTAGGGTGCGCAGGCATATAGACAGGGAAGAGAGCAGAAGCTGTAGCCTGGGAATAGAGCCAGGACTGGAGGCAGGGCGGAGATTGCTGGCAGGCACAGGCTGGACCAACAGAGGGAAGGAGTAGCTGGACAAGCCTGAGGAGGGCTGAGGGTGCCTCAGGAGGGGACTACTAAAGGCAGCTCACAGCAGAGCGGTGGTAGGCCCACGAAAAAAAGACTAGCAACCTCAGAATCAAGCAGAACCCTCCCACAGCCAGCCAACCAACCAGAAAAGATTTGAAACTCATAGAATTTTGAATAGGAGCAGACTCAGGAAGGAAGCAAGGAAAAACCAAAAAACAAACAAACCAAAAACACCCAGAGACTGTGCATAAAAGTTGAATTGAGTTAAAATCCTCATTCTTTTATCTCTCACTCTCTCTCTAACTACCCCTACCGTCAGTCCCTTCTTATTCTCACTCCTTTTCTCCCCTCCCCTTCCCTCCCTTCTCTCCCCTTAGCATTCTCCCCTGCATCCTATTCTCAGTTAATTTTATAATTTTAAGTTCTCTCCCTTTCTCACCCTCTCCTTTCTCTGCGCTACGCACCTTCAACTTTATTAAATTTCTTTCTTTATTTTGTCCCCCTTCAGTCTACATTCATTTTTCTTTCATCTCTTGTCTTTATTTTCCTTCTCTCCCTACACATAATCTCTCTCTCCCTATTACACTTTATATTCTAATCTCTTAATATTCAAATTATAATTCTAATCTATCCCCCTCTCCCTTTACTCTCCCATTCTTACCCCTTCTCTTTTTCTACCCCACCCCCCACTTCTTTCCCTACCTCTTGTATTTCTCTCCTTCATCCTATTTTTTGCCAACTCTTCAATTTCAATCCTCCCCTCCCTAATATCTCCTCTTCCTCCTGATTTCCTTCCCTCCTCTGAGCTCTTTTCCTCCCAAATCCTCTTGCTTTCCTATCTCCTATTCCTCTCTCTCTATACTCACCTTTTCTATCTTGCAACTTTATATCATGTTTTAATCTCCTAATCTTTTTTATAACATATAATTTAAAAAAAGAATTTTAACCCAGTCCCCTCTCTTCTACCTCCCCTTCTTCTTTTGTTCTCTCTCCTACCCTTCTCTTCTCTACTTTCTCTCTCTCTTTCCTCTCTCCCTTCCTGTCTTGCTATTTTCTACTCTGTATTTTTACCCTTAAAAAATTCTCTCTCAATCTATTTCCTACCTTCTAACCTCCCCAGCCCTCTCCTTCAATTTCTGGCTGTCTGTCTACCTGGATGTCTGTTGTGTCTACCCTACCTCCCACGCTAATCATGTAGCATATACCGATTATATAATCCTAATACTATACACTTCCACTTTCTCTCTCCACACTGTAACCCTCCCCTCCTTTTCAAACAGACAGTGTAAGTGTTAATTGCTCTCTTACATAACCTTGATCCCAATTGCTAATATTAATACTCTATCAACTTCCAGCTCAAAAATTACCCTTCCTTCATTTAAAAAAACTCCTTTCTGTTTCTCCTACGAAATAAGAGTCCCAGTATCTCCACAAGTATATTAACACGGGCTCATTGGCAGCCTATAGTGGGATTGTATTTGGTGGAGACATTGGAGGGTGTGGGTTTCTTGCCTGGGTTGTATAATTATGTTTTAGCAGCACCTTCACAAAAGAACTCAAGACAAGGTGGGCAGAGTGACTCTCAATTAACTAACCAGAGAAAAAGATCCACCAAAAAGTAGCTGAAATACAACCAGACAGATTAAAGAAATATCATCAAGGAAAACACAGACGGAAATCCAGGAGGGCGGAGGAGTAAGTGGAAGCTACACTAACCCCCTCTCAGGACCAGCCAGTGCTGACTCAGCCCCAGTACAGCAGAAAGACCATCCCCCTCCAAGTGGTGTCATACTAAGGGGAAATAAAAGCCCTGCATACAGGAATTAAGTTGCCACACCCACGGTCATTAAGCCTGATGGCTGATCACAGATTGAGTATAGTAACAACTAAAGAAGAGAGACAAAGGCAGTAGATCCCTGGAAGTCTCCAACAGGCTGCCTAGGGCCAGTCTGGTACATGATCTGACGCTACCAGAGGCAGATCCAGGAAGAACTGATCATTCTAAGAAGCACCAACAAACAAAAGGAATCACAAAAATGGGGAGACAGAGAAACAACCCCCCATCAAAAGGAAAGGTAGAATCCCCAGAAAGAGTGCTAAATGAAATAGAGGGGAGCAAAATATCAGATATGGAATTTAAAACATGGATTATGGAGAAGCTAAATGAGCTCAGCGGAAACTACAAAGAACTCCAGGAAAACTACAGTGAACTCCAGAAGAACTATAAGGAACTTACTGAGAATTATACCAGCATCAAAAAGGACATGGAAGCTATCAATAAGAGCCAGGAGGAAATGAAGAATACAATCTCTGAATTGAAGAACACAGTAGAAGGAATTAAAAGCAGGCTAGAGGAAAAAGAAGATCGGATCAGCGAGCTGGAGGACAACGTACACAAAAACTCCCAGACAATGCAACAAAATGAAAAAAGACTGAACAAGACTGAAGAGGTTCTAAGACAGCTGCAGGACAACATGAAACGTAACAATATCCGTATCATTGGAATTCCAGAAGGAGAAGAAGAAGAGCAAGGGATAGAAAACCTCTTTGAAAAAGTAATGACAGAAAACTTCCCTCACATGAGGAGAGAAAGAGTCACGCAAATCCAGGAGGCACAGAGGGTCCCAATGAAGATGAACCCCAACAGGCCCACCTCAAGACACATCATAATTAAAATGACAACATCCAAAAACAAAGAGAGAATCCTAAAAGCAGCAAGAGGGAAACAACTAATAACATACAAGGGAGCTCCAATAAGGCTATCCTCAGATTTCTCAGCAGAAACACTACAAGCAAGAAGGGAATGGCAAAAAATATTCCAAGCAATGAAAAACAAAGGCCTACAACCAAGAATACTCTACCCAGCAAGGCTCTCTTTCAAAATGGAAGGCGAAATAAGGAGTTTCTCAGACAAAGGAAGACTAAAAGAATACATCTCCACCAAACCAGCAATGCAAGAGATGCTAAAGGGTCTGCTCTAAAAAGATAAAGAAACAGAGAGAAACAGAGAAGAACACGAGTACAAAGGGGGAAAATGACAATGAATAAGTTCTTATCAGTAATAACCTTAAACGTAAATGGATTAAACGCTCCAATTAAAAGACATAGGGTAGCTGAATGGATTAGAAAGAATGACCCACATATATGCTGTCTACAAGAGACCCACCTTAGAAAAAAAGATCTACACAGACTGAAAGTAAAGGGATGGAAAAATGTATTCCAAGCAAATGGACATGAAAAAAAAGCCGGGGTAGCAATACTTATATCAGGCAAAACAGATTTCACAGCAAAGTCCATAAAAAGAGACAAAGAAGGGCATTTCATAATACTTAAGGGAAAAATCCATCAAGAAGATATAACCCTTAAAAATATATATGCACCCAACTTAGGAGCACCCAAATATGTAAGGAAAATTTTGAAAGACTCCAAGAAAGATATAGGCAGCAACACACTCATCGTAGGGGACTTTAACACCCCAATGTCAACAATGGACAGATCTTCAAAGCAAAGAAACACCAAAGATATTGAGGCACTGAACAACACTTTAGATCAAATGGACTTAGTCGATATATATAGAAGTTTACACCCCAAAGAAGCAAAATATACATATTTCTCAAATGCACATGGAACATTTTCAAAGATAGACCACATGGTAGGACACAAAACAAGCCTCAATAAATTCAAGAAAATTGAAATTATATCAAGCATCTTCTCAGATCACAATGCCTTAAAATTGGAAATCAACCTCAAGGAAAAAACTCAAAAACATTCAAACTCATGGAGAATGAATAACATGCTATTAAATAATGAATAGGTTAACAATGACATCAAGGAAGAAATCAAAAAGTTCCTGGAAACCAATGATAATGAACACACAACAACCCAAAACCTATGGGATACAGCGAAAGCAGTCTTAAGAGGAAAGTTCATAGCAATACAAGCCTACCTAAAAAAGCTAGAAGAATCTCTAATAAAAAATTTAACCCTACAGCTACAAGAACTAGAGGAAGAACAACAAGCAAAACCCAGATCAAGTAGAAGGAAGGAAATCATCAAGATCAGAGCAGAATTAAATGACATAGAATCTAAAGTAACAATTCAAAAGATCAACAAGAGTAGGAGCTGGTTCTTTGAAAAGATAAACAAAATTGACAAGCCTTTAGCCAGGCTCATCAAGAAAAAAAGAGAGAGAACCCAAATAAATAAAATCAGAAATGAAAGAGGAGAAATCACAACTGATACCACAGAAATACAAAGAATTATAAGAAATTATTACGAACAACTGTATGGCAAGAAATTTGACAACCTAGAGGAAATGGACAAATTCCTGCAAAACTATAGTCTGCCCAAACTGAATCAAGAAGAAGCAGAAAGTCTGAATAGACCAATAACAGCTAGCGAAATTGAAGCAGTAATCAAAAAAGTCCCAGCACACAAAAGCCCAGGACCAGATGGCTTCACAAGTGAATTCTACAAAACATTTAGGAAAGAACTAACTCCTATACTCCTCAGACTATTCCAAAAGATACAAGAAGAGGGAAGACTCCCAAACTCGTTCTATGAAGCCAGTATAACCCTAATTCCAAAACCAGGTCAAGACACAACAAAGAAAGATAACTACAGACCAATATCGCTGATGAACATAGATGCTAAAATCCTCAACAAAATATTGGCAAACCGGATCCAGCAACACATTAGAAAGATCATACACCACGATCAAGTAGGATTCATCCGAGGGATGCAAGGATGGTTTAATATTCGCAAATCAATAAACGTGATACACCACATAAACAAAATGAAAGACAAAAACCATATGATCATATCAATACATGCGGACAAAGCATTTGATAAAGTACAACACACATTTATGATAAAAACACTCAGCAAAATGGGAATAGAGGGAGCATACCTCAAAATAATAAAGGCCATATATGAGAAACCTGAAGCGAACATCATAATCAATGGGCAAAAACTGAGAGCATTCCCCCTGAGATCAGGAACAAGCAAGGATGTCCGCTCTCTCCACTCCTATTCAACATAGTCCTGGAAGTTCTAGCCACAGCAATCAGACAAGAAAGAGAAATAAAAGGCATCAAAATTGGAAAAGAGGAAGTAAAACTGTCATTATTTGCAGGTGACATGATAGTGTACATAGAAAATCCTTTAGACTCCACAAAAAAACTACTCAATCTAATAAGTGAATTCGGCAAAATAGCAGGATACAAAGTAAATATTCAGAAATCGAAGGCATTTTTATACACCAACAATAAAAACTCAGAGATAGAAACTGAAAGAAAAATCCCATTTACCATAGCAACAAGAAAAATAAAATACCTAGGAATAAACTTAACCAAAGAGGTAAAAGACCTGTACACAGAAAACTACATAACACTGAAGAAAAAAATTAAAGAAGATACAAATAAATGGAAGCGTATACCATGCTAATCGGTGGGAAGAATCAACATCATTAAAATGTCCATACTACCCAAAGCAATTTATAGATTCAATGCAATCCCTATTAAAATACCAGCAACATATCTCACAGACCTAGAACAAATACTTCAAAAATTTATATGGAACCAAAAAAGAGCCCGAATAGCCACAGCAATTTTGAGGCAGAACACAGTAGGAGGAATCACAATACCCGATATCAAACTATACTACAAGGCCACGGTAATCAAAACAGTCTAGTACTGGCATAAAAACAGATATATAGATCAATGAAACAGAATAGAGAGCCCAGAAATAAGCCCAGGTTCATATGGTCAACTAATATTTGACAAAGGGGGAAAGAACATCAAATGGAGTGAAAAGAGCCTCTTCAACAAATGGTGTTGGGAGAACTGGACAGGGACATGCAAAAAAATTAAACTAGACGACCAGCTCACACCACACACCAGAATAAACTCAAAATGGATCAAAGACTTAAATGTAAGCCGTGACACCATAAAAGTCCTAGAGGAAAAAATAGGCAGGAAAATTTCAGATATCCCACGTAGCAACATTTTCACTGATATATCTCCTAAGGCAAGGGAAATAAAGGAAAGAATAAACAAATAGGACTACATCAAACTAAAAAGTTTCTGCTCAGCTAAAGAAAACATCAGCAAGATGCAAAGGAAACCAACCATATGGGAAAATATATTCGCCAATGACATCTCAGACAAGGGATTGATCTCCAAAATATATAAAGAACTCATATGACTCAACACCAAGAAGACAGACAACCCAATTAAAAAATGGGCAAAGGACCTGAACAAACACTTCTCCAAAGAAGACATACAGAGGGCCCATAGACATATGAAAGCATGCTCAACATCACTAGCCATCAGAGAGATGCAAATTAAAACCACAATGAGATACCACCTCACACCAGTCAAAATCGCAATCATCAACAAATCAACAAACAACCTGTGCTGGAGAGGATGCGGAGAACCGGGAACCTTGGTACATTGCTGGTGGGAATGCAGATTGGTGCAGCCACTGTGGAAAACAGTTTGGAATTTCCTTAAAAAACTAAAAATGGAACTGCCTTTTGAACCAGCAATTCCATTGCTAGGATTATATCCAAAAAATCCCGAAACACAAATTCAAAAGAACCTATGCACTCCAATGTTCATAGCAGCACTATTTACAATAGCCAAGTGCTGGAAACAACCTAAATGCCCATCTGTAGATGAGTGGATCAAAAAACTGTGGTACATTTACACAATGGAATTCTATGTAGTAGAAAGAAAGAAGGAATTTCTACCATTTGCAACAACATGGATGGAACTAGAGGAAATTATGCTTAGTGAAATAAGCCAGGCAACAAAACAAAAATACCTTATGCTGTCACCTATTACAGGAAACTAATGAACAACACAAACAAATGAGCAAAATTGAACCAGAGGTATGTAAACAAGAAGTAGACTAACAGTAACAAGGGGGGCGGGGGGGAGGAAAAGAAAGGTGTAAGGGGATGGGTCAAGTTAAAAAATATATATATATATATGAATGACCCACAGACAGGTGCAACTGAGTGGGGACTAAATGTGGGGGAGGGGAGGGACAGGGTGCAGGGAAACAAGAGGGCTAAAAAAGTGAGACAACTCTAATGGAAAAACAAACCAAAATTTCTTAGTGGGGGAAAAATGAAAATATGAAGAATGGAAATGCCAGTTCAGTGAATATTAAGACAAAGATTTTCCTTCACGTTGTATATTTTTCTCCCTATTTGATCCCTCCAGAGTTTGGCATTCTAAACAAGTAAGTAATGACATAAGTTCCTCTGCATAGAACTAATAAGACCAGTTGTCAACAGAGGTTCTTTTTTTTTGACCAAGTCTTTGACTGGAATGTCAAGCCTAAAGGAAACATACTTGGGCTCAGATTGTTACCAGAAAGCCCTGAGGAACTGGGAATGACTTTCAAAGGTAATAAAAGCCCGTGAGATAAAAAGGCCTGGTACCATGGTTGGTTGTGCGGTCCACAGCAATCTTTCCAGGGAAGGAACGAAGGTTGTTTTCCTGAAAGAGGGCTAGAAGGGACCTTAAGGCACAAGGAAAGACCAGAAAGACTTGGAAAAAACAGGTGTGTACAGGCAAGGATGAATGCTAGATATGTGGCACAGCTTCTGTGCCCTGAAGAACAGACTGAAGGTCACCCCAATATTCCTTGGGTAAGTTCCAGCAAAGCAGAACTAAAGATCATAAGTGATCATTTGCTGCTCTTGTTATGTTTATGCAAACGAACAGGATAAATTAAAAATGGACTTAATGTAGTCCCTTTAAAGACAAGGAGGGTAACCTTAGGGAGAAAAATTATTATTCAAGGAAAATCACAATGATCAGTAGTAGAGTATAAAACAGGGCAACTAACCGTCTTAAAAGTTTCTTCTCCAGATTTAGAGACTTGTTTGTGGGTTATGTTACATAAATTAACACGTGTTTTTTCTTTTAAAAGGACATAAGCCTATGATCGCATTACCTGAGTGATTATCTGTACGCATAAGCCTCACTTAATCCTCTCTGCAGCGCTGCCTCCTGAGACTCAACGGTTTGGCTGAACTAAATGGCTGGGTTGGGGAAGAACGGGGTGGTCTGTGGACTTCACTTTAAAACGGGTTTCTCTTTTCTATCCTAATGGCTTGGACAGAAAAGTCCCAGAGGTCTGAGAGGGGGAAAAACCTAAACTATTTACCTCAGCCCAAACTAAGTATAATGGGCAAAAGGGTTTTGGACAGGCGAGATGTGCCTAGCACACCTTCTTACAAAGAAGCTTTTTTTTTTTTTTTTTCTTTCCCTAATATGGAACATTGAAAAATTAATCCCTGCCTTCTGTCATCTAGTAGTTATGGATTGAATGATGTCTTTTAACCTTTTTCGCCAAATCTGTTGCCCCCAGAACACAAGGACACCAGCCTGTTAAACCAAGCACGCCGTTGACCGGAGACAGCCAACTGACCTGGAGTCTGCACGATCCTTCCCCATGTGGGAAGGCCACCCTCCCCTCCACACCCTCACTCTTATTAGGGTTTTCTGGACCCAAGGGTAGGTAGGACGACGACCATGTCCAGCTTGAAGCAGCTAGAGGAGCTTGAGACCTTCGCCCATTGTCCTTTACAAGATTACAAAGGGTCCTAATATTTGAGAGGGGGGGGATAGTTAATTTTTATGAACCAGGGGTATGGACTTGGGGGGGATTGCTGGGGGAGGGGGTGCTGGGTGGAGGGGAACAGGGGGGAGAAAATTGGAACTGTTGTAACAAATAATCAATAAAAAACATTATAAAAAAATAAATAAAATAAAATAAAATGCAAAAAAAAAATTATTTAGAAAGACCAAAAAAAAAAAAATCACATGATCATATCAATAGATGCAGAAAAAGCATTTGATAAAGTACAACACCCATTTCTGATGAAAACACTCAGCAAAATGGGAACAGAGGAAGCATACCTTAACATATTTAAGGCCATATATGAGAAACCTGAAGCTAACATCATACTCAATAGGCAAAAATGAAAAGCTTCCCCACTAAGATCAGGAACAAGGCAAGAATGTCTACTGTCTTCACTCCTATTCAACATAGTTCTAGCCACAGCAATCAGACAAGAAAGATAAATAAAAGGCATCCAAATTGGAAAAGAGGAAGTAAAACTGTCATTATTTGCAGATGATATGATAGTGTACATAGCAAACAATATAGATCCCATGAAAAAACTACTCTACCTAATATGAGAATTTAGCAAAATAACAGGGCAAAAAGTCAATATTCAGAAATTTAAGGCATTTCGGTCGTCGTTGGCAGCCGTCCGTCTCGAGAGACGATGGTGTAGCTTCTTAAGAGTCTATCTGCACCGCCGAAAATGGCTGTGCAGTCCGACTCGGGAGTGACATGGGATCTGTCTCCTCCCTTGTTGAATCGACATCTTGCGATGACGCTGGAGTGTCCTCTCCAGTGAAGCTGAAGCTACAGAGCCTGGGCAGGGTGATATGGAGGGTCTGCTGTTGCCCATGCAGCAGACCCCCCCCCTCTTCGCAGCTGAAGGGTCCAAGGGAAAGACGGAGTCAATACAGCTTGGCTTCAGGTGCGCCGCAAGAGTTGCCGGTGTTGACTACAACGTCAAACCGCCTTAGGGACTCCGGCTCTGGATTTTCTGTCGGGGTTTACTCCCTTAGCCTTTCCCCTGAAGAGGTATGCCGCAAGGCAGCGGAGGTTTTTTGGAGTCAGAGTTTTCCTTCTCTGATGTGCCCTGACTGGAAGATCGAACCAGCGACACTTAGCTCGCAGGCCGACGCTCAATCCACTGAGCCAAACCAGCTAGGGTTAGGCATTTCGGTACACCAACAATAAAATATCAGAGACAGAATCTAGAATAAATTCTATTTACTATAACAACAAGAAAAATAAAGTACCTAGGAATAAACTTAACCAAGGAAGTAAAAAAACTGGTACTCAGAAAACTACATAACACTGAAGAAAAAAATTAAGGAAGATACAAATCAATGAAAGCATATATCATGTTCAGGCATGGGAAGAATGAACATCATTAAAATGTCCATACTACCCAAAGCAATTTATAGATTCAATGCAATCCCTATTAAAACACGAATGACATATTTCACAGACCGAGAATAAATGCTTCAAAAGTGTATATGGAACCAAAAAAGAGCCTGAATAGCCACAGCAATCCTGAGGAAGAAGAACAAAGCAGGAGGAATCACAAACCTGATATAAAACTGTACTCCAAAGCCACTGTAGTCAAAACAATCTGGTTCTGGCATAAGAACAGACATATATATAAATGGAACAGAATAGAGAGCCCAGAAATAAACCCAAGGCTATATGGTCAACTAATATTTGACAAAGGGGAAAGGGACATAAAACGAAGTAAAAATAACCTCTTCAACAAATAATGCTGGGAAAACTGGACAGGGACATACCAAAAAATGAAACTAGACCACCAACTTATACCCTACATCAGAATAAACTCAAAATGGATCAAAGGCTTAAATGTAAGCACTGACACCATAAATGTCATGGAGGAAAACATAGGCAGGAAAATTTCAGATATCCCATGCAGGAATATCTTCACTGATATATCTTGTAAGGCAAGGGAAATAAAGGAAAGAATAGACGAATGGGACTACATAAAACTAAGAGTTTCTGCTCAGCAGAAAAAAACTTCAGGAAGATAAAAGGGAACCAACTGTATGCGTAAACATATTTGCCAATGATACCTCAGGCAAGGGATTGATTTCAAAAATATATAAAGAACTTATACGACTCAACACCAAGAAAGCAGTCAATCCAAATAAAAATGGATGAAGAACCTGAACAAACACTTCTCCAAAGAGAACATACATAAAGTGCATAGGCATATAAAAGTATGCTCAACATAACTAGCCATTAGAGAGATGCAAATAAAAACCACAATGAGATACCACTTCACACATGTCAGAATGGCCACCAACAAATCAACAAACAAGTGCTGGCGAGGATGTGGAGAAAATGGAACCCTATTGCACTGTTGGTGGGAATGCACACTGGTACAGCCACTGTGGAAAATAGTATGGAATTTTCTCAAAAAAATAAAAATGGTACTGCCTTTTGAACCAGCAATTCCATTGTTTGGATTATACACAAATAATCCTGAAACACCAATTCAAAAGAACCTATGCACCCCTATGTTCATATCAGCACTATTTCCAATAGCCAAGTGCTGGAAATAAGCTAAGTGTCCATCTGTAGATGAGTGGAGCACGACGCTGTGGTACATTTACACAACATAACATTATGAAGCAAAAAGTAATAAGGCACTCCTACTATTTGCGCCAACATGGATGGAACTATAGAGAATTATGCTTAGCAAAATAAGTTAAGCAATGAAAAACAAATACCATATGATATCATCTAATACAAGAAAGTAATGAACAACACAAACAAACAAGCAAAATTGAACCAGAGGCATGTAAACAAGGAACAGACCTATAGTGACCAGAGGGGAGGGGGGAGGGAGAGAAGGGTGGTAAGAAGGGGAAGAGTCTAGTCAAGTAACTAGTATAAATGACCCATGGACATGGACAACAGGGTGGGGATTGACTGTGGGAGAAGGGGTGAGCATGGTTTGGGGGAGCAAGGGGGGAAAATTAGGGCACACGTAGTAAAAAAACAATTATAAGTAAACAAACAAATAAACAAATAAATAAATAAAACACATGCCTTTTCAGGCAGATATCTGTAATAGGGGGAAATTTATATTGCCTGTAACTGTATGCATTATTTAGCAATCTAAATGCCTTCAAAACACAAACCAGGAATTGATCTTGTTAAGAAAAACATAACTATTTGAATTTTTTTCTATTAGTCAGAACATTTCATCTGCATGTTCTTTGTATATTATACTTCATTGTAACCTAATACATTTTAGGGCAATTCTGATATACCTACTTACATGGGTGAGGGAGTCTACAATTTTCGTCGTCGTCGTCGGCAGCCGTCCGTCTCGAGAGACGATGGCGTAGCTTCTTGAGAGTCTATCTGCACCGCCGAGAATGGCTGTGCAGTCCGATTCGGGAGTGACAATCCCTGCCGCACTTGGTACAGGTGAAGTCAGATGGCTGTTGTTGCTGCTGCTGACGCTGCTTCCGCCTCGATCTTTTCTGGACCGCCTCCTCATTGCGCGCAGCCTCCGCGCGTGACGTACCTTGCCTGACCGCGAGCCTCCAGGCTAGGCGGTCGTCTGCTTGAACTTCCCATGTGTTGAAATTGATGGAGCATTGTGTCATGTCCTTTTTGCAGATGTCTTTGAACCGCAGTTTTGGGCGCCCTGTCATCCTCTTGCCTTCTGCTAGCTCGCGCCGTAGAGGAGGTCTTTGGGGATACGGCCTGCATCCATTCTTTTGACATGGCCGAGCCACCTGAGGCGTCTCTCGCTAAGAACTGCATGCAAACTGCTCATATTGGCTCGCTTCAGCACCTCGGTGTTGGGGACCTTATCCTGCCAGGCGACATGCAGGACGCGTCGCAGGCACCTCATGTGGAAGCTGTTGAGTTTCCTTTCATGCCTTGCGTAGGTGGTCCACGTCTCGCTGCCATAGAGGAGAGTGCTGAGTACGCAGGCTTGGTAGATGCGCAGTCTGGTTTTCTCAGTCTACAATTTTATTAGCTGGATATCACAAATCACTCACATCTGCACTTTCTCCTGAAAGCCACCAACAGGGTTAAACAATGATATAAGACACTTGGAGATTGAGGGCAGGCTGAGATTTGGGCAAAGCTGAGGAGAGAGTGAGTGAAGAAGATGGAAAAGGGTCAAACTGATTTTGAAAATAAAGTGAAAAATAAGACATAAAATAACAGGAGGATTAAGAAATTGCATCAAATACCAGGGCATGATGTCATAGCAGTGGAAAATTCTTACACTAGCGTGCTATGAACTTTAGGGGGAGGGGAGTATTTCCAAAGTCTCTAAAAACACAAGTTGTTTTTAAAAGTATGAAATATTCACTTTAATGCTATTAATACACCACTTTTTACAAATAATATGCCAAAAGTCTACAAGATTTTATACATCTTTGAAAGGTACAATTCCATGGCACCATATGGAATATGTCATAGGATGTTATTGTCCTAACTGGCAGGGCTCAGTGGATTGAGCACTGGCCTGTGAACTGAAAGGTCAGTGTTCAATTCCCAGTCAGAGCACGTTCCTGGGTGGTGGGCTAGGTCCCCAGTTGGTGGCATGCATCAGGCAATTGATTAATGTTTCTCTCACTCTCTTTCTGCCTCCCTTCCCTTCTCTCTAAAAATAAATCAATAAAACCTTTATAAAATAAGGTATTATTAATTGTGCCAGGTGTTGTAAGAGAAAATCTGTGCTGTTAAAACTTTGTTTTTTTAAACTAATGATTATTGCTCTGGCAAAAAATTAAATTGTCAAAACCACAAGTAACCAAGAAAATTCATTAAATATGTGCCATATTTTTGTTTCCCCTGAAATAGTAATTATGCCATGTGGTTTTTCTAGTCTCCTTTGTCACCTGCTCAGAAATTTAAACTCTCAATTAATAGGACCTTCATGATATCCTGGAAACATTTCTCTAACACATAATTTTGATACATGCTAAAACATGAATGAACCTTGAAAACATTATACTAAGTAAAATGAATCAATAAGAAAGAGACAACTACTCTATAGTTTCACTTACATGAGGTGCCTAGAGTAGTAAAATTCATACAGACAGAAAGTAGAATGGTGGTTACCAGGGGTTGTAGTGGGGAGGAGGGAAAGAGGAATTGTTGTGTGATGGGTACAGTTTCAGTTTTGTAAGATGAAAAGAGTTCTGTGATGATGGTGGTGATGGTAGCACAGTGATGTGAATGAACTTGATGTCAATGAACTAGACACTTAAAATAGTTAAGATGGTAAATGTTATGTGTATTTTACCACAATTTTACTTTTTTTTTCCTTTTTAAGTATATTTTATTGATTATGCTGTTACAGTTGTCCCAATTTTTCCCTTTTGCCCGCCTCTTCCCAGTACCTCATTTCCTCCATCCCCTTTACCATTTTAATGTCCCCTTGTCTATTTTGTATCTGTCAGTTATGCTTCTTGATCACTGCACATTTTTCCCCATTCTCCCTCCTCCCCCTCTCCCTGCTGATCTCCACACCTATGGTTTTGTTCTTGTTCTAGTCATTTGCTTAGTCTGTTTTTGTTTTTTAGATTCATTTGTTAATAGTTCTGTTTGTTGTCATTTTATCACAATTTTAAAAATAAAAATAAATGTCACTGTAGCACCTCCAGAACTTATGACCATCACATCTGTTGTGAAACTTAAAGAACATCCCCTAAACTCTTAAGTAACAAGTAGGCCCTACTGCCATTTCTAGAGATCTGCTTGTGTAATGTATTCTTCCCGAGAAGATAATCATTAATATTGAACCTATTAGAATCCTCCTCATGTTAGACTGCTCTTAATTAGCATCCTTTTTATATTTACACATTCTCTCATGTTAGGAAACGTCCTTGCTTAGGGACTGGGGCATTAATGGATGAGGAGAATGGAGTGGAAGTTTTCCCAATATAAAGACCAATGTGATGCTGGGTCATCTGGTATTTGATTGCTTAATGGAGGTCAATTAATGTCACCTAAACCCTTGGGAGTAATTGTTTATCTACTTTGTTTCTGTCTGAAGAAAACATTAGTCATGGTCCCAATTTGGTAAGTCAGCCTCCTGAAATTTTGCCTTTAAAGAAATAGACAATTTGCTTGCATTCTTTTTTGACCCTTCTGGTCATGCACAGTTGACTGCTTTGATATTGTATCTGTCCATTGCTGAGGTGTCATGGCACAAGGGGCATACTCAAGGACTTGAAGAGGTTACATAAGTTGCGTATCTTGAGAATTCCCATTTATCAGCCTTGTCATTCATATTTCCTATTTTTTCAGGCACATATGAAATCTTTGAATTTTAATGAAAAAACCATTAGCACAGAAGGATACAAGTGTTTTTAAGTAATAAAAACAGATTTGCATTGAAACTAACTGGAAAACCAAGAAAAATTAACATAAGAAACAGAATACTTATTAATTTATGGCTTGATACTGTTAAGGACTATTTAGATTAGGCAAAGCAATATGGGATGTGTGTTTTTTTTATAATAAAATAAGCCTGCATACCAATATGGATTTTGAACAAACATGACAGGATGAAAGCATTATAATTTAGATGCTTTGAGTATAGTTGGAATGATAAGTTTAGTAGGCTTGAAAAATGGCCTGAAGATCCCACAGTGAGTGTCATATTGAAGAAACAATAGGGGGCTACTCACTTATGGAACTAAGTGTGAAGCCACAGCAATACACCTGGATCAAATGAAGACCTATAGTTTGTTTTCTCTTAAGAGCTTTCTCACTTTCTCCTCATTCTTTTATTTAAGGAAGCCTTTTGAATTTCCATTGGCCAGAATGGTAGGTAGTGATTTTTATAAACCTGTTGTCTCCACTATTTTTGAGATACTCTGTAATTTTAAATCAGAAAAATAGAATGTTCTAGTTCTCTGCAGCCTCATTTCCATTACACATTAGAGTTCTGTATGTTTGTACTGAAGCTGAGCAGGGTGTCTCATATTATGTTCATAAAAGGAATGACCCAATATAAATGTAGGTTTTAATTTGGGTACAAGAAAGGCATATATTTTAATGTCAAGTCCAGGAACTTAGAGAAGTGTTACTCTTTCATGTCATTAGGAATATTGTTTAAAAAATTAAAGCAATGTGGTGATTTTCAAACTGATCTAAAGGAAAAGTCATGACTTTGCAAAGTGTCAGACATATCCTTGAGGCAGCTTTGAACCTTGCAACTTTCTCACTACCAGGAAATACTTGGCACTGAGAGCTTTGCATATCTATATTTCAGTATCCTTCTCTCTACACAGTATGTGCTGCCAGCACAGTTCGTTAGATATAAAATCTCATATAAAAATTCCATAAAATAAGATCACTTTTTGACATATAAAATTGCAAACTATATAGAAGATATTTGGCAAAGGACTAGGATAGTATCACTTCTGCATCCCATATTTAGGGTGTCAAAGCTGTCACGGGTCTTCAACAATTCTCAGTGAAATTAATCCTTGTTTCCTACTCACATAACCAGACCTTTGTACCTTTACCCACTAATATGTGTTTTATTCTGCATTTTTAAGTTCATGATCAATGGAGGCCTAAAAATATTAGTCTTGGGAATTATACATCCCAGCATGAAACAAGGCCTTCACTTTGCAGATGGCAGCATATACATTAGATGATATGGTTTACCTAATGCTCTATAACTAGTTAGTGGCAGAATCTGTTTTCACTATACTATGATTAATAAAACTGTGCTAGAGCACTACTGTGTAACACAGTAAACCCTTCAAAATCACCTGTGAAGTGTGCTTTCTAGTGGAAGATAAATTTACAAGGCTTTGGAGAAGATCTTGTTGCATGTTTTGTGTATATGTTTCTTTTCAAACAGAGGAGAGCAAAGGGGAAAAATTAGAACTATTGTAACAATATAATAAATAAAATATACTTAAAAAATAATAATAGTAACACATGAACCCAATTACAAAACTTTAAAGCCATACAAAAAGATTTGAAGTTAATACTGATTCTTACCCCCAAATTAAATCACTTAAAGCTGTTTAGTCTGACTCTTCTATAGGTTAATATGTATATACCCAAATTGTGTGTATATATTTAATTGTACTTATTTTGCTGAAGTAATTATTTTAAAACTATATAATATGGAAAATGGAACTTCAATTTACTAATATGATGCATACCAGAAAACTTTTTGAACCTGAAAAGATAAGTTGAGAGCAATTATATTCTACTTTTAATTAGATAAGATGGAGAGCTTGAGGGTTTAATTATGTTTTATGTTTGTTTGCTTTTAAAGATTATTAAGTAATATACATTTGTTTTGCAAGATAGAAAATACAGCTTATCAATAATGAAATAGTAATTAAGTTACCCCTACCTACCACTATAGTCCACAAATAGTATCATTTTCAGATGACTCTATCTATATGTCTCTATCTGTATATTTTTGGAAACCCATAAATACATGCCATGAGTTAGTAAAGTTAATTACTTTAAAAGCCAAATGCTAGGGATCTTTGTTAGGAAATAAACTGTATTTGATTAGATAAATGTCATGGTAAGCACTTGGGAATGAAAATGATGAGGTCCAATGCATGTGATTGAAAGAATGCAATGGAAGAAAATAGCTAAACTATTCTGGAAGAAAAAGAAACAAAGGAAGGACAGGGACTTAATAAGAGATAGAAGAAGATAGGGAGATGAAGGAGGACGAGAGAGGGGGGAGAGAGAGAGAGAGAGAATGAGAGAAAATAAATTGAAAGTTGAGCAACTTGGTAAGAGAATGACACCTGTGAATAAAGGTGGTTGTAAAGCATTCCCTAAGATAAGTTAGTGGATAAATTTAAAAAAACAAAGAAGTCAAGTGCCTACTCTTACATTTGCTTAAGTCATTAATAGCACACCCATGGGTAAGGATGAAAATTCCATGTGAGCAGGGACTTCATCCTTAACCATAATAAACTGAGTGTCTGTAACAGTGCCAGTTGAATAGATAAAGGAATGGTTTGAGAAAATAAAAGAATAGGGTTTTAGTTTAGGCCAGAAGAGGTGAAGCACTGGAGTTAAAAGAGGCAAGAATTAAAAGAGTACAAAAACAAAAACTGTCTGGAACTCGCAGAAATACTGGGGAAGATACTGGATTTCCCATATGACATGGGATGGTAGATCGAGAAATTTTCTTCAGTTATCAAATGTTAGAATTACTTCATCTGGCAGTGAGATTCTTCTGTATTCCTCTACTAATGTGAAATTTTACAAAAAAAAAGTTTAATTGTTATGCTCTTCCATGAATATTGTAACAGATTTTTTCACTTAAAAATAAATATGGATTTATGTTCATTTGAATGACCTTATATTAAAAGGATATAAATAATTTAGTTAAGCTTTTTTTATTTTAACTGTTCAATATTTTAAATGCTGCACTAAATATTCTTGTGAAGTAAAATGTTCAGATAAAAGCAGGAAGTCTGTATCATCACTAAAAAACAGAAGGAACCAATTAAGAGGCAAGAAACTAGGAACTTTCTGAAAGATGTGGTATGGATAGGAGAAGGTCAAGGGAAATACTATTTTGTTCTTTCACACTTGAATGAAAAACCCAGTTGAAGAGTTAAGAGGTAATGGGGTGGGATCACTCAGTGTAACCTCCCCAAATCCCTACATCCAGTGTGGAAATGCATGTAAGTTCCTGGACCTGTGGGGCAGTGTTGGAGAAGGGACAGTACAACAATTTGAGAACTACCCCACTACACGGACTGCAAAATGGCAGACCAAGGTGCTCACTTGCTTACTTTCTTCCCCTAGCATGAGTAATGGGCTAAGAAGAAAGAGGAAGGTGCTGTAATAAGCTCAAAAAGAGCAGTAATGGCCATTTGGGAAGGGAGAAAGTCCTCAAATTAACTTCATGCCACCATCACAAACAGAGAAAGAAAATGCTAGGCACAGCCCTGTCCACAAAAATCCCCTCCATCCTTATTTAAATCCAGCTAGACATCAGTCTAGCAAAACAAAACTGTAAAAAAGTGTAACTCAACTTTCTTTGTCAGAAATGAATGGCAGAGTGTAGTAGAGACAACTCTGTTATCACGTGAAAACAGAACAACTTCCCAGACATTTGAAAAGTGTTGGTCATTCAAAAGAAAGGGGCTAGTCTAGCGATTTTCAACAGGTATAACACAATAATTTTTAAACATGTAATACTTGACGATTTAGTCAGGGAGACTCACAACAGCTAATCCAACAATAGCCATCCAGTGTGAATAAATCAAAATTATATCTATTTTTGTCATATCAGCAAAAAAATTATGTTTGGTATGACACAGAATTTTACTGATTAGTTTATGCGTTCCGTGAGATAAAAAAGGTCAAAAATTGTTGGGTTAGTTCAAGAAATAAGGGCATATTTTTCCCAATGAAAGAGACTTAATCCATGGACTTGGAGAAAAAATTATAAAAAACATTTTCTCTAAGAATTTTGAAAGAGCATTTCATAGGTTAAGACAAAACAATATGAAACCAAGCAAGACTATTCAGATAAAAAACACAATTACAGGATTTAAAAAAATATATCATGGAAGGAGTGAATAGTATATAGATTATTGCAGAAAACCAAATATGTATAGTAGAAGAATTGAGAGAAAAAAGTGTTAGAGATAAACATGATATGCAAACATATCAGACCATGGAATTCTTAAATATGTAGAATTGAAATTCTTACAGTAGAAAAAGGAATAAATGAAAGAGAATCAATAGAGAAAGAATAGGGAAAAAAATCTGACCTTAGGCTAACTAAGTTTTAACTAGTTTAATCTCAAGAGTAGGGGAAAGGTGCAGGATGTTCATTCAGGCTGCTAAAAGGAATATAGTGCAGTCAGGCTTTTTCTTTTGACTTTTACCAAATGGCAAAATAAAGTCAGCATTTTCCCCTTGAGCAAAGAGGCAGAAAGCTAAAAACATAAGCTGGCACTCCAAAGGACAATTATAGTGATTCCTTGGATGAAGTGTAAGGAGTAAAATTACGAATGGCCTGAAATAGGATAAAAGTTTGCTGGTTTTCTGCCTAAGTTAAAAGTGTCTGAAGATCTCTATTCACCTCCAGACAGACTACTTGAATTGTAGGCTCTTCCTAAGAAGTAAACCATCCCACAGATGCCTTCGTGGCCAAACCAAACCAACAAAACTTTCACATAATTTTTCACCATATATATATACATATATGTATATAATGTAAGTATATACATACATATACTATCTATATATACATATACATATATGTAATAACAAATGGTAACCACACCCTCCCACATAAATGCTTAATTAATATAACATGCTTTTGTGCATTATATACTATTTGTTGGGTCATAACATCTAACTCCCAATTAAATTTATTTTAACATATATTAACTATATACTTACTATATGCCAAACATGTGTGTGAATTCTGTTTCATACTCTTTTCCATGTAGAATCAATAACAGGTTGATGTAAGGAGAGTAGGTTCATAAAATGGCAGTGTGAAATCAGATCATGTGGCTGTACTCCCACAAGGGTTGCACATTATTTCCCATTCTTATGAAAGGTATTTCAATAGTTACTCTTGATATTACTTCATAAAAATGATTAAAAACATTTTAAATATTTCTTTTAGAAGAAAATTTTTCAGAAAATGAAAAATACAACTCAGATGTCTATCTAAGTTCTCCATTCAATTTAAGATCAGGCTAAGATTGCCTTCACTCCCCTTTTGACATCCTGTTGAAGTTCAAAATCTTCCCAATAATTTTATAATTTTCAGGATTATGAATTTTGGATGGACTGGGGATGTCTCAAATTCTCTTGGTACACAAAGGTTCCCAGCCTCTGTCCTATTTGACCAGTTGATTGGTTGTCTCATTCACCTAGGGAGATAGTCACTCCTCTGACACAGTGACAACATGCATAGGGAACAGTCTTTCTTTCAAAAAGGAAAAAGACCTAGCCACACAAAGCTTTTCTGTAGCAACACTCTTTCAATAGGAAAACTTGAAAAGGAGCTTGACCTCCCAGGTCTGGCCTCTTCCTAAGAATTCATGGATCACCTTAAGACGCTTATCCTTGTGGAATAGGGAGTGAGAAGGCCAGAGGGTGACAGAGCTGGACATCTCCCATTAAGCCAATTCCCACTGCTCAGGAGTTTAAGTATTCCCATTCAGAATCCAGAGAAGCTGTGTTTCCTTGTATTTTTTTAAGTATATTTTATTGATATGTTGTTACAGTAGTTCCAATTTTTCCCCTTTGTTTCCCTCTGCTCAATAGCCCACTTCCTTCCAGCAATCCCACCTCACTTAGTTCATGTCCATGGGTTGTGCATATAAGTTTTTTGGCTTCACTCTAACCTATATTATTCCTTCTTTTTTAATATGCTTTACTGATTATGCTGTTACAGTTGTCCCAATTTCTTTTCCCTTTGTTCTCCCCCACCCAGTGACCCTCCTCCCTCAAGTTGTCTACCCCTCCTTAGTCCATGCCCATTGGTTGTGCATATAGTTCTTCTCAACATCTTCCTATCTACTCCACTCCCTTTTACTATGCTTCAATTCCTGCACGATCTCCATCCCTTCCCCCTCTTCTCCCTTCCTGCTGACATCCGCCCCCAAATTGTTCCCCATACTTATAATTATTTTCCTACTCTTGTTGCTTACTTAGTTTGCTTTGTTTCGATTCCCTAGCTTATGTTGCTGGTTGTTGTGACACAGTTTTCATTTTAATGTTCATAGTTTTGATCCTCTTTATCCTAAACAAGTCCCTTTAACATTTCATATAACAGTGGTTTGAATCTGATGAACTCCTTCAGTTTTACTTTGTCCTGGAAGCACTTTCTCTGCCCTTCTATTCTGAATGACAGACTTGCTGGATAGAATAATCGTGGTCGTAGGTTTTTGCTTTTCATTGCTTCGAATATTTCTGGCCAGTCCTTTCTTGCCTTCAGAGTTTCTTTTGAGAAATCAGCTGATAGTCTAATTGGGACCCCTTTGTACATAATTCTTTTCTTCTCTCTTGCTGCTTTTAAGATTCTCTCTTTATCCTTAAATTTGACATTTTGATTATAATGTGTCTTGGTGTGGTTCTCCCTGGGTACAGTTTTTGTGGAGTTCTCTGTGCTTCCTGGACCTATAAGCCTATTTCCTTCCACAAGTTAGGAAAGTTGTGCTTCATTATTTTTTTCACATAATTTTTCAGTTTCTAGTTTTTCTTCTTCACCTTCTGGCAACCCTATGATTTAGATTTTGGCACGCTTATAGCTGTCCCATAGGTTTCTGAGCCTCTCTTCATTTTCCTCACTTTTCTTTTCTTCTTTCTGTGCTGGTTGACTGTTTGTTCCTTCCGTACATTCCGATTTGTTGATTTGATCCCTGATTTTCTTTCCCTCATCACTAGTTTCGTATGTGTTTTAATTCACTTCTGCAGGGCTAGCCTTCATTTCTTCCCTGTATTCTTTAAGATCTTCTGTTAGGTCTGTAAGCATTCTTATAACCAAAGCTCTGAACTGTGCCTCAGAAAGATTTTGTATCTGCTGAGCCTTTAGATTAGATATTTGCTGTCTGATCAGCTGTGTTATTGTGATCTCTATCATGATCTCTGCCATCCTGACAGTTTTGTGTTTACCTTTGTTTCCTGGGTGGGGCTGCCATACCTCCTATGCTATAGGGGGTGGAGCACCATGCACTCATAACAACCGGGCGATCCTTCTCACCACAATGTGACATTTTGTGTGGGGGCAAGTGTCCAAGATGGATTCTTGCTGTTCACTCCCCACTGAGAGGCCAGGAGCCTCCTCCTCCATCTCCATGCTCTCTGGCCCTCACAGTCCGAGGCAATGGGGGTCTGCCTTGCCCAGCATTGGAATCGTGAGATGACGAGTTTGGTCTGCAGCCTGGGTTGCTCCCCAGGTGCTTCTCGCCTCCCCTTAAATACAGATGTCTGTGCTTACCGCCATCCTGCTGTGGTTGCCGCATCTGCCACCACCAGCACAGCTTGACCTCTGTGCCCCGGCTTTGCCCCTCCTACCCGTCTGGACAAGCACCACTTTTTTATAACTTTATGTGTTGGGTTTCCATGTAGCTTTATTCTCTGGACCTTCTGGTTATTTCTGGTTTTGTGGTAGTTTTATTCCTTCTTAGTTGTGGAGGGAGATGGAGTGTGTCAGCCTAGGCCTCCATCTTGGCCAGAAGTTGTCTCCTCATCTTGAAAGGCTACTGTGTTTGTTTGCCTCTGTGTTCCTTATATTCTTAATTTAAAAGATAATTTTAATGTTCATTTAAACACAATGGAAATCTGGATGTTTCTTACTATGTAGGTATTTTTCCATAATATGTGACTGATACCTTGAGGTTTGGGGTTTTACAGAAAAATTATCCTGGCTTTTCATTAGACCTGTGTAGCTGATGAATGGTATATTTGCTAGGCAGGGATGCACACCTTTATTTTATATTTAGTTTATTTAGATTTTTAAATAATTCCTTTGGTCCATTAAAAATTACTCTTCTCAAGAAACCCAAGGTGGCAGAGGAGAACCAATCTGGAAATACAACCGAATTGCAGAAAAATCATCCTAAATACCAGCTGAACACTAGTTGTAGATAAGCCTTCTAACCAAGGACAGACAGAGGAAATCACCTCACCACAATAAGACTGGTGGGAGTGCGGAGGTGTGAGAGGGCCAGCTGTACTCCCACAGAGGGTAGCTAAAGTTCCAGAGGGATATTTCAGCAGCTTGAGGGTTCCCCCTCAGGATCCTACAGCACCAGAGCCAGAAATGAACACAGCTAACATCCAGTGGTGAAAACCAACAGGGTTTTTATGTGCCAGGGAGAGATGGCTGGAGATGCAGAGAGCCTCTTAAAAGGCCAACATACAAAAATTTATTTGTAGCCACTTAACCTGACTCAGCAGAGAGAGAGCAGAGTGGACTAGAGACACTTGAGGGAAGTCTGGGTTTGGTGGGTCTAGGGAGAGAAGTGAAAAAACAGCTGCCAGGATCTCTGTGCTGAGTCATACCCTATACTGCAGAAGCCATCTCTCTTAGGTAAAACAGTCCACTCCAAATGGCATCAACCTGAAGGAAAACAATATTACCACCTATAGGAATTACTCTGCCCCACCCTCTGGATCTTAAGCCGAGTTGCTGAGTATGGCTAGAAGCTATATCAATAATTAGTTTAACAACTAAGGCAGATCTCTGAGACTTTAGCTGACCTTCCATTGAGCCCAGTGAAGATAAAAGCTGGCCTTGGTGTGTAGCATGGTTCTATCTGCACATACCCATACACACCATGAGTGGATTACTGATAGTTCCAAACAGGTTGCCCAGGCCAGTCACAAATAGCATATGAAATAGGCCTACACCACGCTCTTTTCAGATCTACCTAACACATAGAAATAAATACAAAAAAAAGCAGCCAAAAAGGGAAGACAAAGAAAGAAACCCCAAATGAAAAAACAAGAGAATTCTCTGTAAGGAAGATTAGATGGCATGAAGGTAAGCAATTTATCAGATAGAGAGTTTATAGTAATGATTATAAGGATACTCAACAGCATGAAAAAAGACATAGAAACCATAAAAAAAAAGGACCAGTCTGAAATATAGAATGCGATATCTGAAATAAATAATACACTGGAAGGAATAAACAGTAGGTTAGATGAAGCAGAATATTGAATCAGTGATTTGAAAGACAAGGTAGAAAAAACACCCAAGCAGAGCAGTAAAAAGAAAAAAAAAAAGAATTTAAAAGAGAGTCCGAAACAAGTTGGATCCAAAGAGGCCTACACCAAGACACATCACAGTTAAAATCAGAGCGCTTAAAGAGAAAGAGAGAATCCTAAAAGCTGCAAGAGAAAAGCATGTAGTTACCAATTAGACTATTATCTGATTTCTCAAAAGAAACATTTCAGGCCAGAGGGGTGTGACATTAAATATTCAAAGAAATGAAAGCAAAAACCTACAAATTAACGCTACTTCACCCAGAAAGCCTATCATTTAAAATTGAAGAAGAGAGCTCTGAAGATTGCGGAGAAGTGAGGGGAGGTTGCGCTTTCAGGTTCCCGAGACCCGTCTTTAGTTTGAACTAATTGCAGACAGAACATCTCAGTGAGCAGACGGACACTGGCAGGAGTCGAGCCTTGGCACTGCTGGATTAGAGAAAAACCATCTGGGAACAATCTGTTCAGTGAGGATAGTGGAGGAAAAAGGGACAAGATGGGATCTCTGACTAGGGTGGCTGCCCGAGCTGCGGCTGGAAGTACACAAAAGCTTTTTGGCGACCACAGGCTTCCCCAGAGAGGAATCTGGAGGAGAGTGGATCTCTGCCTGCAGGCAGAGATAGGGTTTGACCAGGTGGCATTGGCGCTGAAGGACAGGAGACAACGTACTACTGTGCAAGTCAGAACGTAATTTTCCTTTATAATTTTCTCTTGTGGACTGCGGAGAGGGGTGGAAAGTTTGGGGGTGGTAGGACATTCTTGAGGAGTACAGGCGCAGAGGTGCCCTTGTCCACTCCCCAACCCTCCCCTTGGGTCATGCAGGTGCGCATAGGGAAGTGCCCTCATTCACTGGCCCAGGTGCACAGGGCCACGAGTCCAGGTGCCCCTCGAACACGCCCCAACAGACATAACATCAGTGCCCCAACGGGCACAGGGAGGGCCCACTGGACACACAAAAGACTGTGCGCAGACACCCCTGGCCATCTACAGTGGGCACCGGGCCAGAACACAGACCACTTGGTCAGGCTCTGCTCTTCCCTGCCCACGTGGGTGTGGGAACGGCAGGTGGCTGTGGTGTGGGAACAGTGGGTGGCAGCGACTCACAGACGCTCACTTATACTGTGCACAAGTGTCCAGGGCCCCGCCCTAAGAGGCGAGAGACCAACTTCCGGAGCGCCACTTGGCAGGACTGAGATTAGCACTTGGGACACCTTATGTGCAGGGGCACGTGCGCAAAGGCACCTCGGCTAACTCCAACAGGTGCCAAAGGAACGCGCCATGCTGGTCACCGTGGGCACACACCACTGCAGCAAGGAACAGAAACCTCTGACCCGCTTCAAAAGACCACCTGTGGATGCAGAAAAAGAAGACGATACACAAAGGCTGAACTGAGTAAAAACATTCCTTTTTTATTTATTTTTTTGTTCCTCAATGGAGGGGAAGGAGAAAGAAAAAAATAAAACAAAACTATATTTCTAATCTGTTTCATACAATCTATCCCTCTCATCCTTTCTCTTTAATTGTTGTTTATTTGTTTGTGTGTCTAGTTTAGCCTCCCTTTCACTCTAAATAAATAGAATATAACTACTATATAAATCCAATACTATACAATCCCACTTTCTCACTATATTCTGCATTCTTCCTTCCTTTTCTTCTATTATTATTAACATACAATTTAAATATTACCTACTGTCTTGCATAGTCTCAACTATTATTAATCTATCATCACCTCTCTCAAAAATCATATTTTTTTTCCCTAAAAACAACTCTTATCTATTCTTCCTATACTATGAAAGCTCCAATCTCTCTATATTTATATTAATACTGGCTCGTTGGCTGACGATAGTGGGAGAGAGGGTGAGGGATATTTTTGAAGGCGAGGGTCTCCTTCCTAAGATGTGTTTATGTTTTTAACAGCATCTCCACAAAAGAACTCAAGACAAAGTGGATAGAGTGACTCTCAATCAACCAGTCATAAGGAAGATGCTAAAAAAAACATCTGAAATATAACTAGACAGCATAAACAAACAACATAAAGGGTACCCCAAGAACATCAGGCTCAGGATATCAAAGAGACAGCACCACTGAAACCCGGGGATCTCCTATAAAAAATCTCATACAACAAAGGTGGGAAGGCAAAGCAGACAAATCCAAAAAACAAAAATAAACAAGAAGAATCCAACATGGTAAGACATAGAAACAACATCTCAATAAAAAGAAAAGAGGAATCCCCAGAAAGAGAGGTAGATGGAATACACATAGCCCAAATGTCACACACGGAATTCAAAACAATGATGGTGAAGAAGCTCAATATATTTGACAACCTTAAAAACAAATATGACAGCCTCCAAGGAAGTTAGCAGCAGCTCCAATAAAATTACAGGGAACTTGCAGAGAACTACACCAGCATAAAAAAAGACATATAAACTATTAACAAGAACCAGGAAGAAATGAATAATTCAATCTCTGAACTGAAAAACACAGTAGAATCAGTCAAAAGCAGAATAAACGAAGCAGAGGATCGGATTAGTGAGTTAGAAGATAATGTAGAGAAAAATTCTCAGACAATACAGCAAAATGAAAAAAGATTGAAAAAGTACAAAGAAGAAATAAGGGAATTACAGAATAGCAATAGGAAAAACAATATCAGAATAATTGGAATAAAAAAAGGATCAGAAGAACAAGGAATAGAAAAACTGATAGGAGAAATAGTGACAGAAAATTTTCCCAACATGATGAGAGAAAAAGTTATGCAAGTTCAGGAAGCACAGAGAGTTCCAATGAAGAGGAACCCCCAAAAACCCACTCCAAGGCACATCATAATTAAAATGGCAACATTCCAAGACAAAGAGAGAATCCTAAAAGCAGCAAGAGATAAACAGCAAATAACGTACAAGGGAGCACAGATAAGGCAGTCGACCGACTTCTCAACAGAAACACTACAAGCCAGAAGGGAAATGGTCAAAAATATTTCAAACAATGAAAAACAAAGGCCTACAACCAAGAATACTCTACCCGGCAAGGTTCTCATTCAAAATGGAAGGTGAAATAAGGAGTTTCTCAGACAAAGGAGACTAAAAGAATACATTTTCACCAAACCAGCATTGCAAAAGATTCTAAAGGATATGTTCTAAGAAAAAAGGAGAAAAAAATTTAAAAAAAAAAGAGGAGAGGACCAGAGGTACAAAGAAAAATAAATAAATACACGTCAATAATAACCTTAAATGTAAATGAACTAAATGCTCCACTTAAAAGACATAGGGTAACAGAATTAATAGGAAAACAAGACCCACATATTTGCTGTCTACAAGAAACACACCTCAAAACAAAAGATTTACAGAGACTGAAATTAAAGAGATATAAAAAAGTATTCCAAGCAAATGGACCTGAAAAAAAAGCTGGGGTAGCATTCCTCATATCAGACAAAAAGGATTTCAAAGCAAGGGCAATAAAAAGAGACAAAGAAGGACATTTCATAATACTTAATGGAACAGTCCATCAGGAAGATATAATACTGATAGACATATATGCACCTAACATAGGAGCATCCAAATACATAAAGCAGATACTAGAAGAGAACAAGAAGGATATTAACAACAACGCACTCATAGTAGGGGACTTCAACACTCCATTATCAATAATAGACAGATCAGCGAAGCAATGAAACACCAAGGATATAAAGGAATTGAACAACACACTAAACCACATGGATTTAACTGAGATATATATATATATATACAGAGAGAGAGAGAGAGAGAGAGAGAAATTTTCACCCCAAAGAAGCAAAATATACATCTTTTTCAAATGAACATGGGACATTTTCAAAGATAGACCACATGACAGGACACACAGCAAGCCTCAAAAAATTCAAGAAAATTGAAATTCTATCAAGCATCTTTTCAGACCACAATGCCTTGAAACAAAAAATCAAACTCAGAGAAAAAAAATTAAAGACACCCAAACTCATGGAAAATGAATAACATGCTATTAAATAATGAATGGGTTAAAAATGACATCAAAGAATAAATCAGGAAATTTCTAGAAACTAATGATAATGAACACACAAAACCTACGGAAAACAGCAAAAACAGTCCTAAGAGGGAAGTTCATATCAATACAGGCATATCTGAAAAGACTAGAAGAATCTCAAATAAAAAAATCTAACCCTAAAGCTACAAGAACTAGAACAACAACAACAAACAAAGCCTAGGGCAAGAAGAAGGAAGGAAATCATTAAGATCAGAGCAGAATTGAATGACATACAGATCAAACAAACAATTCAAAAGATCAACAAAACTAAGAGCTGGTTCTTTGAAAAAATAAACAAAATCAACAATCCTTTAGCCAGGCTTATTAAGAAAAAAAGAGAGTGGACCCAAATAAATGAATTCAGAAATGAAAAAGGAGAAATCACTACTGATACCAAAGAAATACAAAGGCTTGTAAGAAATTACTACCAACAACTGTATGGCAAGAAATTTGACCACCTAGAAGAAATGGACAAATTTCTGGAAACATATAACCTTTCAAAACTGAATCAAGAAGAAGTAGAAAATCTCAACAGATCAATAACAAAGAAGGAAATTAAAACAGTAATCAAAAATCACTGGGCACACAAAAGCCCTGGACCGAATGACTTCATAAGCAAATTTTACAAAACATTTAGGGAAGAACTAACTCCTACCCTTCTCAAACTATTCCAAAAAATCCAAGAAGAGGAAACAATCCCAAACTCTTTCTATGAAACCAGTATTACCCTAATCCCAAAACCAGGTCAAGAAACAGCAAAGAAAGAAAACTACAGGCCAATATCACTTATGAACATAGATGCTAAAATTCTCAACCAAATAGTGGCAAACAGGATCCAGCAATACATCAAAAAGATCATACACCACGATCAAGTGGGATTCATCGCAGGAATGCAGGATGGTTTAATATTTGCAAATCAATCAATATAATACATCACCTAAACAAAATGAAAGACAGAATTCACATGATCACATTAATAGATGCAGTAAAATAATTTGAGAAAGTAGAACACCCATTTATGATGAAAACACTCAGCAAAATTGAAATAGAAGGAGCATACCTTAACATAATTAAGGCTATATATGAGAAGCCTGAATCCAAAATCATACTCAATGGACAAAAACTGAAAGCATTCCCCCTGAAATCAGGAACTAGACAAGGCTGTCCACTCTTTCCATTCCTGTTCAACATAATATTGGAAGTCTTAGCCACAGCAATCAGACAAGAAAGAGAAATAAAATGCATCCAAATTGGGAAAGAAGAAGTAAAACTGTCATTATATGCAGATGACATGATAGTATACCTAGAAAACTCTAAAAACTCCACTAAAAGACTACTCGATATTATAAGTGAATTTGGCAAAATAGCAAGGTACAAAATAAACATACAGAGATCTAAGGCATTTTTGTACACCAAAAATAAAATATCAGAGACAGAGACAAAAAAGAAAATACCATTAATTTAGCAACAAGAAAAATAAAGTACCTAGGAGTAAACTTAACCAAAGAGATAAAAGACCTGTACCCTGAAAATTATGCAACATTGAAGAAAGAAATTAAGGAAGATACAAATAAATGGAAGCAAATACCATGTTCTTGGATGGGAAGAATCAACATCATCAAATTGGCCATACTACCAAAAACAATTTACAGATTCAATGCAATCCCTATTAAAATACCAATGACATATTTCACTGACCTAGAACAAATACTCCAAAAATTCATATGGAACAAAAGAAGACCCCGAATAGCAAAAGCAATCTTGAGACAGTAGAACAGAGCAGGAAGAATCACAATACCAGACATCACACAATACTACAAAGCCACTGTGATCAAAACAGTCTGGTACTGGCATAAGAACAGACATATAGATCAGTGGAACAGAATAGAGAGTCCAGAAATAAATCCAGGACTACACGTTCAACTAATATTTAATAAGGGAGGAAGGAACATAAAATGGAGTGAGAAGAGCCTCTTCAACAAATGCTGCTGAGTGAGCTGGACAGGGACGTGCAAAAAAATGAAACTAGAACACCAACTTACACCATACACCAGAATAAACTGCAGTTGGATCAAAGACTTAAATGTAAGCCTTGACACCATAAAAGTCCTAGAGGAAAACATAGGCAAGAAAATATCAGATATCTCACGTAATAATTTCTTCATGGATACATCTCCTAAAGCAACAGAAATCAAGGAAAAAATAATCAAATGGGACTACATGAAACTAAAGTTTCTGCTGAGCAAAAGAAAACATCAGCAAGATGAAAAGGAAACCAACCATATGGGAAAATATATTTGCCAGTGATATCACAGACAGGGGACTGATCTCCAAAATGTATAAAGAGCTTATACAACTCAACACCAAGAAAACAGACAACCCAATTAAAAAATGGTCAAAAGAACTGAACAAACACTTCTCTAAAAAGCACTTACAGAAGGTCCATAGACACATGAAAAAATGCTCAACATCATTGGCCATCAGAGAGATGCAAATAAAAACCACAATGAGATACCACTTTACACCTGTGAGAATGGCTATCATCAACAAATCAACAAATCAACAAACAAGTGCTGGCAAGGATGTGGAGAAATGAGAACCCTACTGCACTGTTGGTGCGAATGCAGACTGGTGCAGCCACTATGGAAAACAGTATGAAATTACCTCAAAAAACTAAAAATGGAACTGCCTTTTGAACCAGCGATTCCACTTCTAGGATTATACCCGAAAAATCCTAAAACCCTAATTCAAAAGAACTTATGCACCCCTATGTTCCTAGCAGCACTGTTTACAATAGTTAAGTGCTAGAAACAGCCTAAGGGCCCATTCATAGATGAATGGATCAAAAAACGGTGCTACATTTACACAATGAAATACTATGCAGAAGAGGGAAAGAAGGAACAACATGGATAGAACTAGAGAGCATTATGCTTAGTGAAATAAACCAGGCAAAGAAAGAAAAATGCCATATGATATCACCTAATACAGGAAACTAAAGAACATCATAAGCAAATGAACTAAATAGGACAAGGAGCAGAATAACAGTCAATAGAGGGGAGGGTGGATGGAGAGAAGGGGGATAAGTAAGGAAAGGGTTTAGTAAAGAAATGTGTATAAATGACTCATGGACATGGACAACGGGGAGTGATATGATTGTGGGAGAAGGGGTGGGCTGGGTGTGGGCGATCAATGGGGAAAAATGTGAGAACTGTAATTGAAAAACTAAAAAATAAAATAAAAAAAATAGACTTTACTTCTATCTGATTTGAAGCTTATTTTTACAATGTTATTTTATATGAAAAGACCATTTGTGATATTAGCAAATCCATTTCAAAATTTTACCTGTGAAGAGTGTCCTACTACAGAGTATCAAGAGACAGAGATGGAGGAACTGGAAGGAGGACGGCCCAAAGCAAAGGTATTTTCTAACTTGCTCTGTAAAGCAACATGTAGCCATTACTGATTGTGATGTGTAATATTGCAGTACAAGTCATATAAGATGTTATGATTAATGTAGATGATTCAAAAGAATATATTGAAGAACTGAAACTCATATCATAGTAAGCAAACAGAAAAGGAAGTGACAGTAGCTTTTATGTAAAGGAACAATATTTATTTCAAAAAGAAAATTGGACAAAAATCCATTAACAACAGAAAATATTTTAAACTGAAATAACTAAGAATCAACTTAGCAAAGATTAGTAAAGATTCCTTTTAAAAACGTATAAATTGCAGTGAATATTTAAACCAGCTAATATATATTTATGATCCTTGGTGATCTAAAACAGTAAACTGAATTATATTAAATGTTTTTAACTAAAATAATGACATTCTACCCTGACTGGTGTGGCTCTGTGGATTTAGCGTTGGCCTGCAAAACAAGTGTCACTGGTTTGATTCCCAGTCAGCGCACATAACTAGGTTGCATGTCAGGTCCCCAGTTGGAGGCATGAGTGAGAGGCAACCACACAGTGATGTTTCTCTCCCTCTCTTTCTCCTTTACTCTCTCTCTAAAAATAAAGTAATAAACAAACAAACAAAAAATAAATAAATTATTTGTAAAAAATAATGAAATTCAGTTTCATCTCAACAAGCAAAAATGGGAAATCAAAGGAAAATCTCCAAAAATTGGAGAATATTTTCCTTCACATTTTATTCTAAAGCTATGACAGCTTAAAAATTGTTAGGAAGAACAATGTAACAAAATCAACAGTTCAAATGCTTGGGAAAACTTTATAGTTGCAAACAAAAATTGCAAAACCTCATTCATAGCATACATACAAATGCTTTCCACATAGTTAAAGAATTGAATTTTAATACATAATCCAAATTTAAAAATTTAAAGAATTTCCACTGTGCATTATCAGCTAAGAAGAGTATGATGTACAATACTTTAGAAAATATATTGAATATATATTTTAACACTAAATACCATATGTTACATATAGGGAACTATGCTATCAGGCTATTATATTACAGGGGGTGGGGGGATCAAAGTGGTATTAAACTGCTTTAATGTGGCAATGTAGAAAATGTAAAGATGATATACTTAACTGCATATAAACCTCAAACTCAAGAAAATAAACTAAAAATCAATAAGTGATATGAGAAAATTGAATTAGGTAGGTACGTAGGTAGTTTTCCTCAAATTTATTTATATTTTTGTTACTTAAATAACAACGTGACATTTTTTAAACATTCAAAACATTGATATGAAAGTTCATTGGAAAAATAATTGACATTTCCATAAAAATTTAAATTAAAAACAATGAGGGATATTTTTATAATAGATACTGAGTTAATGTAAAAATACAATAATAAAAAATTCAGTATTTATTTAAATCAGACATAAATAGCTAATTCAAATGTTGTTGGGAAAATTCAGTACTTATGGTTTTAAACAAAATTAAATTTACACTGCTCAACTGAATTTTTCATTATGAAAGTGCTGAATTTTAGAACATAAAACACTGGACAAACCCAGCTGACAGAGCTAATAGGTAAAAAGTAAAAAAGCAAGTTATGGAGAAATCCACAGAGTATCATACCACTTCTAGACATAAGCAACAATCAAACACTCCCTTTTCTGATTTTCAGCAGGTCAATTATGCATTTATCTGAGCACAGAAAATTGTGAAAGTATGATGTTGGCACATTTAACTTTAAGGTAGGACAGTGAGAATGGAGAGTGGTAGGGGGATAGATTTTTAATTATTGAGAGAATATTATGTTTATAATTAAAATGTAAAGAAATATTTAAAAAACAAAAGAAAAACAGGCCATTTGATTATTTTGTGACTTTAACCCATGCAAGTTTTCCAAGACAAAGGTATTCTGATCCATATAAAGAGATAAAAATAAATGCTTTTAGAATAGATAAGACTAATGACCAATGATAAGTGTTTACTGAGAGCTTGCATTCATTAACTAAATGTTTATACATGGATTAATTTAATCTTCAGTATTTTGTATTATGATTTTTACAGATCAAATGAGCTAAAATATGTAAAATTATTTGAGAAAATGAAAACTCTACAGAGAAAGAAGGTACATGATAATAAAAATAAACTTCATTTACCAAAGGAAAGAAGATGGCGGTGAAATAGGTAGCAGTGTTGTCTGCTTGCTCCCATCGCGGAAAAAATTGGAGTATAAACACAGAGAGGAGTGAGTGAGTGCGGATTTCAGATAGCGCAAACAGGAAAGGGAGTGTGGGAGTGGCATGAAAGAGGGCAGAAAGCTCATCTGCACTCTTAAAAGGAGTTTCTGGGCCCCCCAAAGGGACAGCTACAGACTGGCTCATTAGCCCGGATCTGCTTAGGAACTTCCACCTGCCAGAGGCTCTGGGACCAGCAAAGTTCAGAAAGGACTCAGTGAGAGGGTTTCCTTGAAACAGCTGCAGATGTGGGAAGACAGAGAACAGCCCAGACTGCGGGAAGCTCTATGGACTGAATCTAGGTGGAGACTCCTTTGGCTGGCAATTCTGCACCCCTGGTGCGCGCATTGTGGCACCACCAAACAAGGAAGTGGAACTGAGCTGGGGAGAGGGCCCCATACAGGAAAGTTGCGGCAGAAATGCAGACTAAGTAAGGACTCCAGGCAGGCAAGCAGTATGCACAGGCAAACAATAAGATGCTGCCAGCCAGGGATGGATGCAGCGCAGTGCTGTGGGTTGGAGCAGAGACTTTTGGGGAGGAAGAGAGAAGACAGGACCCAAGGCTGGGTGGGGATTAGGGGCATGCTCACTGACTTGCCAGCAGAACAACATTGCTAGACAAGCCTGAGGATTACTGGAGGGTGCTGCAGGACAAGTGGGGAGAAACCCAACTCAGTGCAGCTCACAGCAGAAAACTACAGCAGACCCACGAGCAAGAGAAAAACAGCCACAGAAACCATCCAGATTTCCTTACAGCCAGCCAGCCAGAAAAGATTCGAAATCCATGGAATTTTGACCAGGGGTGGATATAGAAAAAGAAGACTGTGCCCAAAGCATCTCCACAAAAGAACTCAAGACAAGGGAAGAGTGATTCTCAATCAACTAGCCAGAGGGAAGGATCTACCAAAGAGTAACTGAACTATAACCAGATAGCATAAACAAATGGCATAAAGGGCATCCCAAGAACGTCAGGCTCAGATCAAAAGGCTGTACCACTGAATCCCCCGGGTCTCCTATAAAGTATCTCATACCACGAAGGTGGGAAATGAAAGCAAACAATTCTAATAAACAAAAACAAACAAGAAGAATTCAACATGGGGAGACACAGAAACAACCTCCTAATGAAAGGAAAAGAGGAATTCCCAGAAAGAGAGATAGATGAAATAGATATAAGCCAACTATCAGATATGGAATTCAAAATAATGGTTATAAAGAAGCTCAATATACTTGACAATCTCAAAGAAAACTACAACAAACTCCAAGGAAATTAAAAGGAACTCCAAGGAAACTAAAAGAATTACAGAAAGCTACAAGGAACTTACAGAGAACTACAACACCATAAAAAAGGACATATAAACTATTAATAAGAACCAGGAAGAAATGAAGAATACAATTTCTGAACTGAACTAGAAGGTAGATTCAATAAAAACCAGGATAAACAACGCAGAGGATTGAATCAGTGACTTGGAGGACAATGTAGAAAAAAATTCCCAGAAAATACAACAAAATGAAAAATGATTAAAAAAAATGAAGAGGGTTTAAGAGAACTGAAGACCAACACGAGATGGAACAACATTGGAATCATAGGGATACAAGAAGGAAAAGAAGAGGAGCAGGGGATAGAAAACACGATAGAAAAAGTAGTGACAGAAAATTTTCTTAACCTACTGAGAGAAAAAGTCATGCAAGTCCAAGAAGTACAGAGGGTCCCAATGAAGATGAATCCAAAAAGGCCCACTCCAAGGCACATCATAATTAAAATGGCAACATTCAAAGACAAAGAGAGAATCCTAAAAGAAGCAAGAGAAAAACAGCAAATTACATACAAGGGAGCTCCGAAAACACTATCAACAGATTTCTCAGCAGAAACACCACAAGCAAGAAGGGAATGGCAAAAAAATATTCCAAGCAATGAAAAACAAAGGCCTACAACCAAGACTATTCTACCCAGCAATGCTCTCCTTCAAAATGGAAGGTGAAATAAGGAGTTTCTCAAGACAAAGGAAAACTAAAAGAATACATCTCTACCAAACCAGCACTGCAAGACATGCTAAAGGGAATACTTTAAGAAAAAGAAGAAGAAAAGAGAGGGAGAGGAACACAGGTACAAAGGGAAATGGATAAATACCTGTTAATAATAAACTTAAATGTAAATGGATTAAATGCTCCCATTAAAAGACATAGGACAGCAGATTGGATATGAAAACAAGACGTACATATATGCTATCTACAAGAGACACACCTCAAAACAAAAGATTTACACAGACTGAAAGTAAAGTGGTGGAAAAAAGTATTCCAAGCAAATGGACATGAAAAAAAAGCTGGAATAGAAATACTTATATCAGACAAAAAAGATTTCACAGCAAGGAACATAAAAAGAGACAAAGGGCATTTCATAATGCTTAAAGGAACAATCCGTCAAGAAGATGTAATCCTGGTAAACATATATGCACCTAACATAGGAGCACCCAAATATATAAGAAAAATTCTAGAAGACAACAAGAAGGATATCAACAGCAACAGTCATAGTAGAGGACTTTAACTCCTCATTATCAACAATAGACTGATCTTCGAAGCAAAGAAACACCAAGGATATACAGGCATTGAACAACACACTAAACCACATGGACTTAACTGATATATATAGAACTTTTCACCCCAAAGAAGCAAAATATACATTCTTTTCAAATGCACATGGGACATTTTCAAAGATAGACCACATGGTAAAACACAAAACAAGCCTCCACAAATTCAAGAAAATTGAAGTCATGTCAAGCATCTATTCAGACCACAATGCCTTGATACTAGAAATCAACCTCAAGAAAAAAAATCAAAGACATCTAAACTAATGGAGAATGAATAACATGATATTAAATAATGATGGGTTAACAATGACATCAAGGAAGAATTCAAGAATTTTCTGGAAACTAATGATAATGAATACACAACAGCCCAAAAACTATGGGACACAGCAAAAGCAGTCCTAAGAAGGAAGTTCATAGCAATACAGGCATATGTGAAAAGGATAGAAGAATCTCAAATAAAAAATCTAACCCTAAAGCTACAAGAACTAGAACAACAACAACAAAACAAAGCCTAGAGTAATATCAAGGAAGGAATTCATCAAAATCAGAGCAAAATTAAATGACAAGGAGATAAACAATTCAAAATATCAAAAAAAATGAGCTGGTTCTTTGAAAAAATAAACAAAATCAACAAGCCTCTAGCTATGTTCATCAAGAAGAAAAGAGAGAGGACCCAAATAAATGAAATCAGAAATGAAAGAGGAGAATCATGACTGATATCACCACAAAACAAAAGGAATTGTAAGAAATTACTACAAATAACTGTATGGCAAGAAACTTGACAACCTAGAAGAAATGGACAAATGTCTAGAAACATGAAATCTTCCAAAACTGAATCAAGAAGTAGAAAATCTCAACAGACCAATAACAAAGAGTGAAATTGAAACAGTATGTAAATATCTCCCGGCACACAAAAGCGCCGGACTGGATGGTTTCACGGGAGAATTTTACAAAACATTTAGGGAAGAACTTACTCCTACCCTTCTCAAACTATTCCAAAAAATTCAAGAAGAGGAAAAAATCCCAAACTCTTTCTATGAAGCCGGTATTAACCTAATTCCAAAACCAGGTCAAGACACAACAAAGAAAGAAAACTACAGGCCAATATCACTGATGAACATAGATGCTAAAATCCTCAAAATATTGGGAAACCAGATCCAGCAACACATTAAAAAGATAATACACCACGATCAAGTGGGATTCATCTCAGGGATGCAAGGATGGTTTAATATTCACAAATCAATAAATATAATACATCACCTAAACAAAATGAAAGACAAAAATCACATGATCATATTGAAAATGCAGAAAAGGCATTTGATAAAGTACAACACCCATTTCTCATGAAAACACTCAGCAAAATGGGAATAGAGAGAGCAAACCTCAACATAATTAAGGCTAAATATGAAAAACATGAAGTTAACATCATAATCAATAGACTGAAACTGAAAGCCTTCCCCCTGAAATCAGGAACAAGGCAAGGTTGTCCTCTCTCTCCACTCCTATTCAACATAGTGTTGGAAGTCCTAGTCACAGCATCAGACAAGAAAAAGAAATAAAAGGCATTCAAATTGGGAGAGAAGTAATAAAGCTGTCATTATTTGCAGATGACATGATAGTATACATTGAAAAACCTATAGACTCCACTAAAAACCAATTCGACATAATTAGCGATTTTGGCAAAACAGCAGGATACAAAGTCAATATACAGAAATCAAAGGCATATTTGTACACCAACACTAAAATGTCTGAGATTGAAACAAAAATATTCCATTTACTTTAGCACTAGTAAAATAAAGTACCTAGGAATAAACTTAACCAAAGAGGTAAAAGACCTGTAATCAGAGAGCTACGTAGCACTAAAGAAAGCAATTAAAGAAGACAAAAATTAATGGAAACAAATACCATGTTCATGTATGGGAAGAATCAACATCATTAAAATGTCCATATTACCCAAAGCAATTTACAGATTCAACGCAATCCCTATTAAAATACCAATGACATATTTCACAGACCTAGAAAAAATACTTCAAAAATTTATATGGAACCAAAAAAGACCCTGAATAGCCAAAGCAATCTTGAGACAGATAACACAGCAGGAAGAATCAGAATACCAGACATCAAACTATACTACAAAGCCACTGTGATGAAAATAGTCTCGTACTGGTATTAGAACAGACATATCGATCAATGGAACCGAATAGAGAGCTCAGAAATAAACCCAGGACTATATGGTCAACTAATATTTGACAGAGGGAAGGGGCATAAAGTGGAATGAGAAGAGTCTTTTCAACTAATGGTGCTGGGAGAACTGGACAGGGATATGCAAAAACTGAAACTAGATCACCAACTTCCACCACATACTAGAATAAACTCAAGATGGATCAAAGACTTAAATGTAAGTCGTGACACCATAAAAGTCCCAGAGGAAAACATAGGAAAATTTCAGATATCCCACCATACATCTCCTAAGGCAATTTAAATAAAGCAAAAAATAAACAAATGGGACTACATTAAACTAAAGAGCTTCTGCTCAGCAAAAGAAAACATTAGCAAGATGAAAAGGAAACCAACCATATGGGAAAACATATTTGCCAATGATATCTCAGTTAAGGGATTAATCTCCAAAATATATAAAGAACTTACACATCTCAACATGAAGAAGACAGACAGCTCAATTATAAAATGGGCAAAAGACCTGAACAAACTCTTCTCCAAAGAGGATACACAGAGGGTTCATAGACACATGAAACAATGCTCAACATCAGTAACTGTCAGAGGATGCAAATAAAAACAACAATGAAATGCCACTTTACCCCTGTCAAAATGGCCATCATCAACTAATTAACAAATAATGAGTACTGGCAAGGATGTAGGGAAACAGGGACCCTATTGCACTGTTGGTGGGAAGGCAGACTCGTGCAGACCCTATGGAAAACAATATGGAATTACCTCAAAAAACTAAAAATGCTACTGCCTTTTGAACCAGCATTTCCCCTGCTAGGACTATATGTGAAAAATCCTGAAACCCCAATTCAAACAACTTATGCACCCTTATGTTCATAGCAGCGCTGTTTACAATAGCTAAGTGTTGGAAACAGCCTAAGTGCCCATCTGTAGATGAGTGGATTAAAAAACTGGTACATTTACACAATGAAGTACTATGCAGCAGAAAAAAGAAGGAACTCCTGCCATTTGTGACCACATGAATGGAACTAGAGAGAATTATGCTTAGTGAAATAAGCCAGGCAATGAAAGAAAAATACCATATGATATCACCTAATACAGGAGACTAATGAACAACACAAACAAATGAACAAAATTGAACAATGAACATAATAACCGTTAGCAGGGGGGAGGGGGAGGGAGAGAAGGGCGATAAGTAAGAGAAGGGTTTAATCAAAGAACATGTGTAAATGACTCATGGATATGGACAATGGGATCGGATATGACTGTGGGAGAAGGGGTGTGCTTTGTGGAGGGGAGCAATGGGTGTAAAATGGGACAACTGTAACTGAAAGACAATAAAAGAATAAACTTGATTTTATGTTTGGAAAATATTCAAATATTTTATGATATGGTTTATTCCTTTTTAAAAAATCTATATATGTACCAGTCATGATTGAAGTTCTCTGACTACTCTTTATCTGCTAAGGCTAACTCCCCCTATTAAGTTGTATTGCGTTGGCCAACAAGTTAGTTTTCTCCCATAAAATGCTTTTAGTAGCATTTAATTGTCTTTAACTTCATTCAAAATAATTTTGTTAGATTTTGTTGTGACAGCTGTCATATCAGCATGCATTTAAAAAACTTTTCAAAATTGATGGATTTTTCTGAAACCATTTGAATATTAAAATGGGAGAAAATATGCATTTTTAGTGTATTATGTTTTATTATTGCATAAAGGTAAAAATGCAACTGAAAAGCAAAAAAAAAAAAAAAAGAAAAAACGACTTGTGTACCATATGAAAAAGGTGCTATGAATGATCAAATGTGTCAAAAGTGGTTTGTAAAGTTTTGTGCTGGAGGTATTTTGCTGAACGATGCTCCACAGTTGGTTATATAAGTTGAAGATGACAGGAACCAAATCAAGACGTTAACTGAGAACAATCAACGTTATCACACTTGGGAGATAGCCTACGTACTCAAACTATCCAAATCAATAAAGTTATTAGTGAAAATGAAATGTGGCTTTTATTTTACAGAAAAAAATAAACATAATTTTTGGCAATCCAAATAGTTTCCTACAACAAAATGTTAATGAGTTTGGTGATCATGTTGAGGGTAGATCAATAATATCTGCCTATTTTCAGTATTAAAACTTTTTAAAGTTTGAGTAACTATAGAACAATTTCTTGTTTTTTAATTGCTTCCTCACAGCCTCAAAATGTCATTTTTGTGAAAGTAAAAAAATATCACCATTAGTATTTATAATAAATTGTCAAACAATCATTAACTTTGTGTGCTTATTTACATGTCCAGAAGCTTGTTAGTTGGTTCTATGTAACGTATTCCATTGAATCTTAACAAACCAATGGCACAGAGAATATGATTACTTCTGCATGAAAGATTTCTCCCAATGGTGTTATTTTGGCGAACTGAAAAGGGTCAGAAAATATAAATCATTTTATTATGACAAAGTTCTGTTCCACATGCAGCAAAACAGTTCCTTACAATATAAATTATGAATTTTCATTTAACGCCTCCTTACCTAACTAGGGTTTAAGTGTTTTAAGTAATCCTTTATTGTTAAGGGTGAAGATTAATTTTGTGTCAATTAAACCAGTCTCTGGTCCTCAGATGCTTAATCAAATACCAGTCTAGATTTTGCTGTGAAAGGTATGTTTTAGAAGTAATTAATATTTAAATAGTAGACTTTGAGTAAAACAGACTATCTTCCATAATTTTGTTGAGTCTCATACAATCAGCTGAAGTCCTTAAGAGCAAAGGCTGAGGTTTCCTGAAGAATAAATAATTCTGCCTCAATCCCCACCCTGTTGTCCATGTCCATGCATCATTCACACATGTTCCTTGACGAGACGCTTCCCCTTCTTTCCCCCCTTACCTCACTCCGATGAACCTGGTCACTGTCAGTCAGTTCCTTGTTTTAATTCATCTGATTCCATTATGCTAATTTTTTGTTCATTAGGTTCCTCTTATAGGTGAGATCATATGGTATTTGTCTTTCTCCACCTGGCTTATTTCACTTAGCATAATACTCTCCAATTCTATCCACACTGTCATGAAAGGTAGGAGTTTCTTCTTTCTTTCTGCTTTGTAGTATTCCATTGTATAAATGTACGACAGTTTTTGGATTCACTCATCTACTGATGTGAACATGCTATTTCCAGTACTTGGCTATTGCAAGTAGCACTGCTATAAACATTGGGCTGCATAGATTCTTTTGAATTGGTGTTTCAGGATTCTTAGGGTATAACACCAGCAGTTGAATCATTGGGTCAAAAGGAAATTCAATTTTAAGTTTTTTGAGGAAATTCCATACTGTTTTTCATAGTGGCTGCACCAGTCTGCATTCCCACCAACAGTACACTAGGGTTCCCTATTGTCCACATCCTCACCAGCACTTGTTGCTTGCTGATTTATTAATGATAATTATTCTGAATGGTGTGAGGTAGTACCTCATTGTAGTTTTAATTTGTATCTCTCTGATAGCTAGTGATGAGCATTTTTTATATGTCTATGAACCCTCTCTGTATATCCTTATAAGAGAAGTGTCTGTTCAGGTCCGTTGCTCATTTTTAATTGGATCATTTGTCTTCCTATAATCAAAACAGTCTGCTATTGGCATAAGAATAGACACATAGATCAATTTAACAGAATAGAGAGCTGAGAAATAAACCCAGTTCTCTAAAGTAAATTAATCTTTGACAAGGAGGCAGAAGCATACAATGGAGTAAAAATAGCATATTCAAAAACTGGTGTTGTGAGAACTCTATGGGACATGGAAACAAATAAAACTAAATTACCAACTTACACCATACACCGGAATAAACTCAAAACAGATAAAATCAACATCTTAAAGGTGTATTTCTGCTCCTATGTTCACTGAATAGATTATTCACATTAGCCAAGATATGGAAAAGACAGAAGTGTCCATTGTTGGATGAGTGAGTATCCAGCCATGTACTGTTAAAAATAGAGACATTTATTGAAGATGATAATAGATACAAGAAATACTGTACAAGGGACAATGATGCCTCAGTCTCCTTCAAAGTAGGCACCTTGGGACTTCACACAGTGCTCCCAATTGCCATCAGCTGCCCTATTGTATTTTCCTAAACCTCAATGATGGTCTGAAATATATTCCCTTTTAAGGTGATTTTAGTTTTGGGAAAAATCAGATGTCACAGGGAGCCAAATCTGCGCTTTAAAGGGGATGAGTCACCTGGTTGATCTGATGTTTCACCAAAAAGCTCTGCACAAAATCTGATGTGTGAGTGGGCATATTGTCATAATGAAACTGAATTACCAGTTGTTAATAGCTGCAGGCTTCTCAATCATCTGAACAATTCCCATGGACGAATTTTCAAGCTTAAGGAAAAGCTTGAAGCAGCTTCATTGCTCTACTCAGTCATTTTCAATGCAATGGCCACACAGTACTCATGCTCACTCAATGATGTCTACGAACCCCACTGACTAGTACAGTGAAGTCGTCATTCTTAACACATGCGCATTCAAGTCCAATCTCCTTTAATGCCAGGTTACATCAATGTGGCGCAACGAAGAACACCGTAACAGACACTGCTCTTAACGCCATCCCAGACCTACCAGTCATGGAGGAGCTAGACACCCCACCTACTGCGGCAGAGCTCAGCAAAGCCATCGACCGCCTCACTTGCGGGAAAGCACCAGGAAGCGACGGAATCCCTCCAGAAATCCTAAAGAGCGGGAAACCAGTCCTGCTACAGCCGCTCCACCATCTACTCTGTCTCTGCTGGAAGGAGGGTTACATCCCTCAGGATATGAGAGACGCCAACATTATCACCATGTACAAGAACAAAGGAGACCGCAGCGACTGCAACAACTACCGGGGCATCTCTCTCCTCAGCGTCGTCGGCAAAGTATTCGCCCGGGTCGCTCTTGCCCGCCTGCAGACCCTTGCCTCCCGCGTCTACCCAGAGTCCCAGTGTGGCTTCAGAGCTGGCCGATCAACAGTGGACATGATCTTCTCCCTACGCCAGCTGCAGGAGAAGTGTCACGAGCAGCATAAACCACTCTACCTCGCCTTTATCGACCTCACGAAGGCGTTTGATCTGGTCAGTCGAAGCGGACTCTTCAGCTTGCTACGGAAGATTGGCTGTCCACCACATCTGCTTGCTGTGGTCATGTCCTTTCACGACAACATGCACAGCACGGTGTCCTACAACGGCGCAACCTCTGAGGCCTTCCCAGTCAGCAGCGGAGTAAAGCAGGGTTGCGTCCTCGCGCCTACGCTGTTCGGAATCTTCTTCTCCATGCTCCTCCAATACGCCTTTAAGGACTGCAGCGAGGGTGTCTTCATTCACACCAGATCCGATGGCAAGCTCTACAACCTGGCCCGTCTACGAGCCAAGACCAAAGTCAAAGAGGTGCTCATCCGTGAGATGCTCTTCGCCGACGACGCAGCTTTGACATCACACTCCGAAGAGGGACTTCAGCAGCTAGTCACTTGCCTTTCCCACGCATGCAAGGAGTTCGGACTAGCCATCAGCCTGACGAAGACGAATGTTATGGCTCAAGGCACGGGGACTCCCCCATGCATCACCATCGACGGATACACCCTGGAGGTTGTCAACGACTTCACTTACCTCGGGTCCACCATCTCGAGCTCTCTGTCAGTCGACTTGGAGGTCAACCGGAGAATCGCCAGGGCAGCCACAGTTATGGCCAGACTGAACCGGCGAGCGTGGAACAATTCCAGCCTCACTGAGAAAACCAGACTGCGCATCTACCAAGCCTGCGTACTCAGCACTCTCCTCTATGGCAGCGAGACGTGGACCACCTACGCAAGGCACGAAGGGAAACTCAACAGCTTCCACATGAGGTGCCTGCGACGCGTCCTGCATGTCGCCTGGCAGGATAAGGTCCCCAACACCGAGGTGATGAAGCGAGTCAATATGAGCAGTTTGCATGCAGTTCTTAGTGAGAGACGCCTCAGGTGGCTCGGCCATGTCAAAAGAATGGATGCAGGCCGTATTCCCAAAGACCTCCTCTATGGCGAGCTAGCAGAAGGCAAGAGGATGACAGGGCGCCCAAAACTGGGGTTCAAAGACATCTGCAAAAAGGACATGACACAATGCTCCATCAATCTCAACACATGGGAAGTTCAAGCAGACGACCGCCTAGCCTGGAGGCTCGCGGTCAGGCAAGGTACGTCACGTGCAGAGGCTGCGCGCAACGAGGAGGCGGTCCAGAAAAGATCGAGGCGGAAGCAGCGTCAAAAGCAGCAACAACGGCCATCTGCCTTCACCTGTAACAAGTGTGGCAGGGATTGTCACTCCCGAGTCGGACTGCACAGCCATTCTCGGCGGTGCAGATAGACTCTCAAAAAGCTACGCCATCGTCTCTTGAGACGGACGGCTGCCGACGACGACATCAATGTGGCACAAACCATTTGTATTATATTAACAACAGCTGAATTTTTTTCTGGACAGACCTTGTATAACATATGTATAAAAAGATATTTTAAAGTGTGGCTTTTTTTTTAAATTTTATTTTTTGTTATTCAATTACAGTTGTCCCAATTTTCCCCCATTGCTTCCCCCTCCCAGCCCATCCCTTCTCCCACAATTATATCCCTCCCCGTTGTCCATGTCCATGAGTCAAACATATACGTTCCTTGACCTGACCCTTTCCTTACTTATCTCCCTTCTCTCACTCCCCCCTCCCACCTACTGACTACTATTCTAGTCTTTGCCTGTTTAGTTCGTTTGTTTCTGTTGCTCTTTAGTTTCCTGTATTGGGCGATATCATGTGGTATTTTGCCTTCTTTTCCTGGCTTATTTGACTGAGCATAATTCTCTCTAATTACATCCATGTTGTCGCAAATGGCAGGAGTTCCTTCTTTCTTTCTGCTACATAGTATTCCATTGTGTAGATGTACCACTGTTTTTTGATCCACTCATCCAGAGACGGGCACCTAGGCTGTTTCCAGCACTTAGCTATTGTAAACAGGGCTGCTATGAACATAGTGGTGCATAAGTTCTCTTGAATTAGGGTTTCAAGATTTTTCGGGTATAATCCTAGCAGTGGAATCACTGGTTCAAATGGCAGTTCCATTTTTAGTTTTTTGAGGTAATTCCATACTGTTTTCCATAGTGGCTGAACCTGTCTGCATTCCCACCAACAGTGCAGTAAGGTTCCTGTTTCTACACATCCTCACCAGCATTTGTTGTTTGTTGATTTGTTGATGATGGCCATTCTGACAGGTGTAAGGTGGTATCTCATTGTGGTTTTTACTTGCATCTCTCTGATGGCCAATGATGTTGAGCATTTTTTCATGTGCCTATGGACCTTCTGTATGTCCTCTTTAGAGAAGTGTTTGTTCAGGTCCTTTGCCCATTTTTGAATTGGGTTGTTTGTTTTCTTGATGTTGAGTTGTATAAGCTCTTTATATATTTTGGAGATCAGTCCCCTGTCTGTGATATCATTGGCAAATATGTTTTCCCATATGATTGGTTTCCTTTTCATCTTGCTGATGTTTTCTTTTGATGAGCAGAAGAAACTTTTTAGTTTGATGTAGTCCCATTTGTTTATTTTTTCCTTTATTTCTCTTGCCTTGTGACATGTATCCGTGAAGATATGGTTACGTGTGATATCTGAAATATTCCTGCCTATGTTGTCCTCTAGGACTTTTATGGTGTCACGGCTTACATTTAAGTCTTTAATCCATCTTGAGTTTGTTCTCGTGTGTGGTGTAAGTTGGTGGTCTAGTTTCATTTTTTTGCACGTCCCTGTCCAGTTCTCCCAGCACCATTTGTTAAAAAGGCTCTTCTCACTCCATTTTATGTTCCTTCCTCCTTTATCAAAGATTAGTTGACCATAGAGGCCTGGGTTTATTTCTGGGCTTTCAATTCTGTTCCACTGATCTATATGTCTGTTCTTATGCCAGTACCAGACTGTTTTGATTACAGTGGCTTTGTAGTATTGTGTGATGTCTGGTATTGTGATTCTTCCTGCTCTGTTCTACTGTCTCAAGATCGCTTTTGCTATTTGGGGTCTTCTTTTGTTCCATATGAATTTTTGGAGTATTTGTTCTAGGTCAGTGAAATATGTCATTGGTATTTTAATAGGGATTGCATTGAATCTGTAAATTGTTTTTGGTAGTATGGCCAATTTGATGATGTTGATTCTTCCCATCCAAGAACATGGTATTTGCTTCCATTTATTTGTATCTTCCTTAATTTCTTCTTCAATGTTGCATAATTTTCTGGGTACATATCTTTTATCTCTTTGGTTAAGTTTACTCCTAGGTACTTTATTTTTCTTGTTGCTAAATTAATGGTATTTTCTTTTTTGTCTCTGTCTCTGATATTTTATTTTTGGTGTACAAAAATGCCTTAGATCTCTGTATGTTTATTTTGTACCTTGCTATTTTGCCAAATTCACTTATAATATCGAGTAGTCTTTTAGTGGATTTTATAGGGTTTTCTAGGTATACTATCATGTCGTCTGCAAATAGTGATAGTTTTACTTCTTCTTTCCCAATTTAAATGCCTTTTATTTCTTTGTCTTGTCTGATTGCTGTGGCTAGGACTTCCAACACTATGTTGAATAGAAGTGGGGAGAGTGGACAGCCTTGTCTAGTTCCTGATTTCAAGGGGAATGCTTTCAGTTTTTGTCCATTGAGTATGATGTTGGCTTCAGGCTTCTCATATATAGCCTTAATGATGTTAAGGTATGCTCCCTCTATTCCCATTTTGCTGAGTCTTTTCAACATAAATGGGTGTTGTACTTTATCAAATGCTTTTCCTGCATCTATAGATATGATCATGTGATTTTCGTCTTTCATTTTCTTTAGGTGATGTATTATATTGATTGATTTGCGAATATTAAACCATCCTTGCATCCCTGGGATGAATCCCACTTGATCATGGTGTATGATCTTTTTGATGTATTGTTGGACCCTGCTTTTCCCAAAATTTTATTGATAATTTTAGCATCTATGTTCATCAGTGATATTGGCCTGTAGTTTTCTTTCTTTGCTGTTTCTTGACCTGGTTTTGGGATTAGGGTAATACTGGCTTTATAGAAAGAGTTTGGGATTTTTCCCACTTCTTGGATTTTCTGGAATAGTTTGAGGAGGGTAACAGTTAGTGCTTCCCTAAATGTTTTGTAAAATTCGCCTGTGAAGCCATCCAGTCCAGGGCTTTTGTGTGCAGGGAGATTTTTGATTACTGTTTCAATATCTTTCTTTGTTATTGGTCTGTTGAGACTTTCTACTTCTTCTTGATTCAATTTTGGAAGGTTATATGTTTCTAGAAATCTGTCCATTTCTACTAGGTGGTCAAATTTCTTGCCATATAGTTGTTTGTAGTAATTTCTTATAATTGTTTTTATTTCTGAGGTATCGGTCGTGATTTCTCCTCTTTCATTTCTGATTTTGTTTATTTGGGCCTTCTCTCTTTTTTTCTTAATGAGCCTGGCTAGAGGCTTGTCAATTTTGTTCATTTTTTCAAAGAACCAGCTCCTAGTTTTGTTGATTTTTTGGATTGTTCGTTTAGTTTCTATGTCGTTTATTTCTGCTTTGATCTTGATGATTTCCTTTCTTCTTTTTGCCTTAGGCTTTGTTTGTTGTTGCTGTTCTAGTTCTTGTAGCTTCATTGTTAGGTTTTTTATTTGAGATTCTTCTAGCCTTTTCAAATATGCCTGTATTGCTATGAACTTTCCTCTTAGGATTGCTTTTGCTGTGTCCCATAGGTTTTGGGCTGCTGTGTTTTCATTGTCATTAGTTTCTGGAAATTTGTTGATTTCCTCTTTGATGTCATTGTTAACTCATTCCTTATTTAAGAGCATGTTATTCATTCTCCATGAGTTTGGGTGTCTTTGATTTTTTTCCCTGAGGTTGATTTTTAGTTTCAAGGCATTGTGGACTGAAAAGATGCTTGATATGATTTCAATTTTCTTGAATTTGTTGAGGCTTGTTTTGTGTCCTATCATGTGGTCTATCTTTGAAAATGTCCCATGTGCACTTGAAAAGAATGTATATTTTGCTTCTTTGGGGTGAAAAGTTCTATATATATCAGTTAAGTCCATGTGGTTTAGTGTGTTGTTCAATGCCTGTATATCCTTGGTGTTTCTTTGCTTGGATGATCTGTCTATTGTTGATAATGGAGTGTTGAAGTCCCTTACTATGAGTGTGTTGTTGTTAATATCCTTCTTGTGGTCTTCTAGTATTTGCTTTATGTATTTGGGTGCTCTTATGTTGGGTGCATACATGTTTATCAGTGTTATATCTTCTTGATGAATCGTTCCTTAAAGTATTATGAAATGTCCTTCTTTGTCTCTTTTTATTGCCCTTGCTTTGAAATCCATTTTGTCTGATATGAGGACTGCTACCCCATCTTTTTTTTCAGGTCCATTTTCTTGGAATATTTTTTTATATCCCTTTACTTTCAGTCTGGTTAAATCTTTTGTTTTGAGGTGTGTTTCTTGTAGACAGCAAATATGTGGGTCCTGTTTTCTTATCCATTCTGTTACCTTATGTCTTTTAATGGGAGCATTTAATCCATTTACATTTAATGTTTCTATTGACATGTATTTATTCATTTGACTTTTGTATCTCTGTTCCTCTACTCTTTTTTGTTTTTTCTCTTCCTTTTTCTTAGAATATTCCCTTTAGCATCTCTTACAATGCTGGTTTGGTGGAGATGTATTCTTTTAGTCTTCCTTTGTCTGAGAAACTCCTTATTTCACCTTCTATTTTGAATGAGAGCCTTGCTGGGTAAAGTATTCTTGGTTGTAGGCCTTTGTTTTTCATTGCTTGAAATATTTTTGACCATTCCCTTCTGGCTTTTAATGTTTCTGTTGAGAACTCGGTTGATAGCCTTATTGGAGCTCCATTGTAAGTTATTTGCTGTTTTTCTCTTGCTGCTTTGAGGATTCTCTCTTTGTCTTGGAATGTTGCCATTTTCACTATGATGTGCCTTGGAGTGGGTTTTTGGGGGTTCCTCTTTATTGGAAATCTCAGTGCTTCTTGGACTTTCATAACTTTTTCTCTCATCAGATTCGGAAAATTTTCTGTCACTATTTCTCCTATCAGTTTTTCAATTCTTTGCTCCTTTTCTTCTCCCTCTCTTATTCCTATGATCCTTAAATTATTTTTTCTCATGCTATCCTGTAATTCCCTTACTTTTTGTTCATATTTTTTGAATCTTTTTTCATTTTGCTGTATCATCTGAGAATTATTACCTACATTATCCTCTAACTCAGTAATCCGATCCTCTGCTTTGTTTAGTCTGCTTTTGACTGATTCTACTCTGTTTTTCAGTTCAGAGATTGCATTCTTCAATTCTTCCTGGTTCTTGTTGATAGTTTTTATGTCTTTTTTGATGCTGGTGTAGTTCTCTGCCAGTTCCGTGTAATTTTCTTGGAGCTGTTGGTAACTTCCTTGGAGGTTTTCATAGTTGTTTTTGAGGTTTTCGAGCATATTGAGCTTCTTCACCACCATAGTTTTGAATTCCATGTCTGATATTTGGGCTATGTCTATTCCATCTACCTCTCTTTCTGGGGATTCCTCTTTTCTTTTCATTGAGAGGTCGTTTCTGCGTCTTACCATGTTGGATTCTTCTTGTTTGTTTTTGTTATTTGGATTTGTCTGCTTTCCCTTCCCACCTTTGTGGTATGAGATTTTTTATGGTAGATCTGGGGGTTTCAGTGGTGCAGTCTCTTTGATCTCCTGAGCCTGATGTTCTTGGGGTACCTTTTATATCGTTTGTTTATGCTGTCTGATTATATTTCAGATTTTTTTTTTGTTAGGATATTCCTTCTGGCTTGTTGATTGAGAGTCACTCTAGCCACGTTATCTTGAATTCTTTTGTGCAGATGTCAGTTCAGCCCTCTTGTGTCATCTTCTTTTTCTGTGTCCACAGCTGGTCTAATGTGATTGGTCAGAGATTACTATTCCTTGCTGCAGTGGTGTGTCTGAGGTGGCCGGCAGGGGGCAATGCAAGGCAGCCAAGAGCCCACCTCAGGTCTGCCACGCTGCCCTTCAGGAAAGCAGGCCACGCTGCGCTCTGGGGAAGCTAGTGAGGTGTTTTTTTATATTCACTCAAGCATCAGTGCGCGCCAAAGCAGCTGGGGAACTAAGCTCAGGACTGCCACGCCGCGATTCTAGAAAGAAGGCCGAGCCAAGCTCCGGGAGAGCCCTCCAGGTGTTTCTTTTGGCTCGAGCACCGGTAAGCGCCCAAGGTGTCCGTGGAACTAAGCTCCGGCCTGCCGCGCCGCGCTCCTGGAAAGCTGGCTGCACCGCGCTCTGAGAAAGCCGGCTGCGCCACTCTCCAGGAAAGCCCTCGAGGTGTTTTTTTGGCTCGAGCACAGGTGGGCACCCAAGGTGTATGGGGAACTAAGCTTCGGCCTGCAGCGCCACACTCCTAGAAAGCCGGCTGCGCTGCGTTCTGAGGAAGCCAGCCGCGCCGTGCTCCGGGAAAGCCCTTGATGTGTTTTTTGGCTCCAGTGCTGGTGTGCACCTAAGAGGCTGGGGAGCTAGCCTGGGCAAGTGCTCTGCGCTCCAGATTCTGGCCTGGTACTTTGGCCTGGTGCCCACTGGGCTGGCCAGGGGCGAGTGCGCACAGTCTTCTGCGTGTCCAGTGGGCCCTCCCTGTGCCCGTTGGGTCACTGATTTTATGTCTGTTTGCGTGTGTCCAAAGGGCATCTGGACGCGCAGCCCTGCACACCTGGGCCAGTGAATGAGGGCACTTCCCTAAGCGTGCCCCCATGACCCAAGGAGAGGGTTGGGGGTTGGATGAGCGCACTACTGCGCCTGCGCTCCTCAAGAATGGCCTGCCACCCCCAAACTTTCCTCCCCTCTCCACCATCCACTAGAGAAAAATATAAAGGAGAATTATGTTCTCACTTGCCCTGCAGCACGCTGTCTCCTGTCCTTCAGCACCAATGCCACTTGGTCGAGTCTGGTCTCTGCCAGCAGGCAGAGATCCACTCTTCTCCCAACACCTCTCCTGGGTAGCCTGCCATCGCCAAAAAGCCTTTGTGTACTTCCAGCCACAGCTCCGGCAGCCGCCCCAGTCAGGAATCCCATTTCGTCCCCTTTTTCTCCACTATCCTCACTAAACAGGTTGTTCTCAGATGGATTTTCTCTAATCCAGCAGTGCCTTTGCTCGACTCCTGCCAGTGTCCAGCTGCTCACTGAGATGTTCTGTCTTCAGTTAGCCCAAACTGCAAACGGGTCTCGGGAGCCTGAAACCGCAGCCTCTCCTCACTCCTCCGCCATCTTCACCCTCTAATGTGTGGCTTTCAATAATGCAACGGAGTCATCTCAGAAGGATGAAATTCAAAGTGACCTTTTTTTTTTTTGTCAGTGAAAGTCCTCTTATTTTTTAAGTTTTTAATTTATTGATTTCAGAGAGAGTTGGGGAGAGAGACAGACTGAGAGAGAAGAGAAAGAGAGAGAGAGATTGATTTCTCATTCCACTTAATCTATGCATTCATTGATTGATTCTCATATGTGTCCTGAGTGGGAATCATTCCAGCAACCCTGGAGTATTGGGACGATGCTCTAATCAACCAAGTCATCCAGCCAAGGCATCTAATATTTTTATACTGTTGACACTAAATACTTTATGTTTAGCTGTAAAAATGCATAACAGCTTCCTCTCTACCAGTTTACCTCTTAGAGAGCTTGTCAGAACTGAACAGAAAAGCCACTGCAGATTCTGCAGAGCAGAAAGCACACTCTGGGTGTGAAGTATTTCATGTGATGGATGCTGCAGCAGAAATGGCACCAAAAAGGTTCCAGTGATGAGGACATAAACCACTAATAAGGCAACTTTCTGTTCTTTGTCTTTTCTTTCAGGCCTAGTTCATGTGTAAGCATTATTTTATTCTAGCTGTAATCATTTGTCACTGATTTAAAGAAAGGTGAAGAAAAAGCAGTCTACAAGAGGAAGCAAGTAACTTTGCTTGACTAAATCACAAACTAACATGGGAAACTAAGTGGGAAAATTCTAGATTAGAAGCAAGAGGACTAAGTCCATAAACCTAGTTCATGGAAAGTTACATCCTCCGTCTGGGTTTTGTATATAAAATAAAATATTTAAACTGAATTTTTTTTCAAATTTAAAGAAGTAAACAATTAGCTAAAATTGTTAAGATGGTAAAATATTGGTATAGGGCAATGCCATATACTGAAAATTTTACACTTTTTTGTCTAGGTCCCACTTAAGAGAGGCAATGCCAAAGAAAAATGTACCCAAAGCCAAGCTGAACCAGCATCTAAATGGGAATCAGTCCCAGATAAAGAAGTACACTTGGAGGAAAAAGCCAACAACTATGAGGCTATAAATTCAGAGAATAGGATATAGTGAGGTGAGAGAAATGGGCTGTTTCATGCAGAGTGGGTAAGTAGTGGCATGCCCTCTTATACACAGTGCTTGCCTGGAGAGGTGTGAGGATGGGCTGGAAGTAGTAGAGATGTAGTGGGCAAAATAATTGAGGTTATCCTAAAGGGCAATTTTAATAATATATGGAATAGAGAAAGAAGACTCAATTTAGGAGCAGTGACACTAGTTTGAAGGGCAAAACCACAGGCTGATGACACAGGGTTAGTAGCAGATCTGAGAAACATAGTGGGGGGATATTATGCATGACTTGGTGATAAAAATAAGAGAACACAGAATAAACCAGTTACATATTATTCCAAGGTGGGGCTGTGAGATGTCCAGGGGAAAAAAGGGAATGCACATTTCTGAAGGGTCTACTCTTTTTTATGCATTATGCTAGGCCATTGCATCTATGACTTAAGTTTGCCAACTGCCTTGTGAAATAAGTACCTAAGGAGAAATTTACAGAATAGAAAACATTCATTCAACTACACATTTATCTAATGTATTGAGTACACGTTAGTGAATATAACATATATAAAATCTGACCTAAAGTGTTACAGCTTCAGAGGTGAGACTGAACACTCTGAAGCAGTATATAAAGTAAGCAAAGGATTTATTAGCCAGCTGTCGGGAGGAGAACTTGTCTCTAACACGTTCCCACGTACAGTGGAGTCTAAACGCTGGTTTTTTATACTGGTCGAGTCCCTTTGTTTCTTCTTTGGTGGGAAACAGCCTTAGGAAGAGGGGGGGCTGGGAAGGACTGTAGGAATATCTTGGCAGTAACAGAAACAGAAATTCACAAGGCTATAAGGTTACCTCCAGCGGCAGCATAGCTCTCCAGCCAGGGACGAATTCTTTGCAAAGCAATTTATCTTCAAAGGGCTAGATATCCTGTAAATTACAACTTTCACAAATGTATAAACAAGGCACAAGCAAGCAAATGAAAGGTGATAGAGGCTGAGGTGCTTTTAGCTTGTATAAACAAGACACAAGCAAATAAAGCCTGAGGTGCTTTTAGCTTGTATAAACAAGCTACAACACTTCTCCCTACATTCTTCTTTTCAAGGCTTTTTTGTAAGTCTTGCTACTTCTTACAAAGGACATTTGAAGCCCCTACATATTTACATATTTAGCAGACCTTTGAAACTTTTTACAGGGAATATTTGGTGCCTCTACATAATCCCCCTCTCTAGTCCCTGGACTAAACTTATTAGGGACGTCTAGGGACTATAGTTAGGGTTATAAACTTTGGGTTTTTTCTTGGGATGAGCTTACTAGCAAGTATAAGGAGTTGGGTATTTGTAATACTAGCTTTCAGTCTCTGCAGGGAAGAAATTAAAAAGTTTCTGGAAACAAAGATAATGAGTACACAACAGCCCAAAACCTATCGGACACAGCAAAAGCAGCTTTGAGAGGAAAGTTTATAGCAATACAGTTCTACCTAAAAAGAATAGAAGAATTTTAAATAAAAAATTTAACCCTACAGCTACAAGAACTAGAATAACAATAACAAACAAAGTCTAGAGCAAATAGGAGGAAAGAAATTATTAAGATTAGAGCAGAATTAAATGGCATTGAAACTAAACAAGCAATTCAAAAGATTAAGAAAAACAAGAGCTGGTTCTAGGCTTATAAGAAAAAAGAACCCAAATAAACAAAATTAGAAACGAGAGAGGAGATATTATGACCGATAACATAGAAATACAAAGGATTGTAAGAAATTACTATAAACAACTATACAGCAAGAAACCTGACAACCGAGATGAAATGGACAAATTTCCATAAACATATAATTTTTCAAAACTTAATTAAGAAGAAGCAGAAAGCTTAAACAGACTGATAACAAAGAGTGAAATTGAAACAGTAATTAAACAAAAAACAAAAACAAAAACTTCCAGCACACAAAAGTCCTAGATTGGATGGCTTCACAGGCGAATTTTACAAAACATTTAGGGAAAAACTAACACCTACATTTTTTAAACTATTTTTAAAATTTAAGAAGAGGGGATATTTTCAAATTTTTATGAAACCAGTATTACCCTAATTCCAAAACCAGGTTAAGAAACAACAAAGAGAAAAAACTATAGGCCAATATTACTGATGAATATAGATGCTAAAATTCTTAATAGAATGTTGGCAAACCAGATTGAGTAACACATTAAAAAGATTATACATTATGATTAAGTGGGATTTATTCCAGGGATATAAGGATAGTTTAATATTTACAAAATAATAAATGTAATACACCACAAAACAAAATGAAAGACAAAAACCACATGATTGTATTAATAGATACTGAAAAGGCATTTGATAAAGTACAACACCTATTTATGATGAAAACTCTCAGAAAAATGGGAATAGAGGGAGCGTACCTCAACATAATAAAGGCCATATATGAGAAACTTGAAGCCAACATCATACTTAATGGACAAAAACTGAAAACATTCCCCCTGAGATTAGAAACAGGACAAGGATGTCCACTTTTATACTTCTTTTAAACAGTGTTGGAAGTTCTAACGACAGCAATTAGACAAGAAAAAGAAATAAAAGGCATTCAAATTGGAAAAGAAGAAGTAAAACTGTCACCATTTGCAGATGATATGACAGTGTGCATAGAAAATCCTACAGACCTCATGAAAAAAACCACTGGACCTAATGAGTGAACTTGACAAAATAGCAAGGCACAAAGTCAACATTCAGAAATTAAAGGCATTTCTATACACCAACAATAAAACATTAGAGATAGAAACCAGAAAAAAAGAAAAAATCCCATTTACTATAGCAAGAAGAAAAACAGAGTACCTAGGGATAAACTTAACCAAAAAGGCAAAAGACTTGCAGTAGGAAAAACTATACAAACCTGAAGAAATAAATTAAGGAAGATACAAATAAATGGAAGCATATACCACATTTATGGATGGGAAGAATTAACATTACTAAAATGTCTATATTACCTAAAGCAATTTATAGATTCAATGCAATTCCTATTAAAATACCAGCAACGTATTTCACAGATCTAAAACAAATACTTAAAATTCAATTTAGCAGACATTTGTTAAGCACTTGCAATGTGCCATGATTGTAGATTCAATGGTTAATAAGAAGAACAAATGGAATATCAGCAAGATGGTGGGAAACAAATTTCCAGGCTCTTAAGGAAACATCAAATTAACAACTAGGAACTGACTAAAGTAAGATTTATAGCTTTGAAAACTAGTTAAAGGTTAATAGCAATAAAGGAAATGCCCAATTAAGAAAGAGCTACATTCAAAATGATAGAAAATTTCATGGCGTTTTTACTTTTTTTTGCCTTACACTTTTCTCAGTTTGGTGCAGCATACTTGGGAGGAATCTTCACAATCCCCAGTTTTGTTTTGTTTTGTTTTTGTAAGGAATGACTGAAGCCTCTGTATAATTCCCTTTCTCAGACTTAAGACATTTTATTTTATAGAGGAGCAGCTCTTCTAGCTGCTTCAAGCTGAACATGGTCGTCGTCCTACCTACCCTTGGGTCTAGGAATTTCTAATAAGAGTGGGGATGGAGGGGAGGGTGGCCTTCCCACATGGGGAAGGATTTTGCAGAGTCCAGGTCAGTTAGCTCTGCTGGGCAGCGACATGCTTGGTTTTCAAGGGCTGGCACTGTTGGATAAGTTGGCATTCTTGTTGTATTCAGGAGGTAACAGATTTGGCAACAGGGTTAAAAGGCATAATTCAACTTACAACCACTATACGACAAAAGGCAGGGATCAATTTTTCAATGTCCCACATTAGGAAAAGAAATGGCTTTTTTGGAGGAAGGAATGCAGGGCGTGCCACACTTGTCCAAAACCCTTTTGCCCACTATACTTAGCTTGTACTGAGGGAATATTTTAGGATTTCTCCCCTCTCAGACCTCTGGGCCTGTTTTGTCCAAGCCATTAGGATAGAAAAGAGAGAAACCAGTTTCAAAGTGAAGCCTATATACTACCCTATACTTTAATTTAGCCTGTTTATTTGCATAAACACAACAAGAGCAGTGATTGATTAAAAATGATTTTTTATAAGTGTACTTTGCTGGAACTTATACAAGGAACCTTCATGCTGACTGTTAGTCTTCCCATTAGGGCACAGAAGCCGAGCCACACACCTGCCATTCAGCCTTGCCTGTAAACACCTGCTTTTTCCAAGTCCTTTGGATTTTCCATTGTGCCTTAAGGTTCCCTTTAGCCATCTTTTAGGAAAGCAACCTTCGTTCCTTCCCTGGAAGGATTGCCATGAACCACACAACCAACCAAGGTGTCAGGCCTTTCCCACGTGGGATTTTCTTAGCTTCAAAAGTCAAGTTCAGTTCCTTAGGGCTTTCTGGTAACAACCAGAGCCTAAACATGCCTCCTTCAGGCATGACATTTCAGTCAAAGTCTTGGTTAACACTACCTTTATTCACAACTGGTCTTTTTAGTTTTATGCAAAGAAACCTAATGTTATTACTTACTTTTTCAAATTGACAAATTTTGGAAGGATTACGTAGGAAGAAAAATATACAGTCTGAAGGAAAATCCTTGTCCTTTTAATATTTACTAAAATTGCATTTTCATGCCTTATACCTTTTATTATTAAAACCATACAATTTCTTTTCGGAACTTTTACAAACTTTTAACAAACTTTCTGTATACCTTTCACAAACCTTTATTTTAATGCTTTACACATTCTTTTGTTTACTTTCCTTCATGTGAAGTTTTATCTTTTCCAGGGAAACCTCAATTTTCCTATCAGAGCATAAACAGAGCAATAATTCAAAACACAGATAGCTAGGCCCTTTTTTTCCAGTATGTTCCCTGACCTCCTAGAGAGACATGCCCTTGGCAGAGACATGTTCACTTGCCCAGGCTAGAGCACTTAGCATCCCTGAATGACCCTCCCTGGGTCTTGGATGGCAAAAGGAATTTTTGCCAACTGGTTTACAGACAACCTTACCTAGATCTCATTGGTCAAAAACAGATACAGAGAATTCCACAGCAGAACAGACGAAGGTATGCTTTTATAAAATCAGAAAACAAGCAGCTGAGGTTTCCTTTTTCCAGGTCTAAAACTTCTATAACTTTCCTGTTTATTATTACAACTTTTCACAGACCTTCTGCAACATTCATAAACTTTCTATATATATTTACATATTCAGATTTAACCATAAAATGTTTTTAATCCTTGTTTTTTTCACACTGTGAAGGACTATACTTCAACTCAGTATTTGACAACTAAAAGTTTTTAGATATGCAGATATTTTGCAGCTTTTTGAAGTTTTTGCTTCTCCTCCTCTCTTCTAACATATACTTTTGAGCTCTCATGAGTTTTTCAATTGTCCTATTTGGCCTATTACTATTCTATTTAGGATTTATATTGAGAAACCTTTTTTTTTTTTTTTTTTGGCCAGGATAATTCCCTGACCAGGAAGATGCTTCTTTTTTTAAATATTCTTATAGCAGCCCACCTGATTATTCCTCTTCCTTTTCCATTGAAGAGGATGCCTAGAATGGACATTAGTTTTATTCATGTGTATCAACACTTTTCCTTAAGATATAGGCATATCCCCCCTGCTGAAGCAGTGAGGAGATTGAGGACCTTTCAGTTACAGCTTTAGAGGTGCTGTTAATTGGCACTCAAGCAGCTTGCACCAGTTTGAAGAAGAGTGGCCTGAGTTTTAAAAGTGTCACTTTTTTTTCTCCTCTCTCTGTGCTGGAGAGACAGACATCCTGCTGTTCCTGTAACCTGCAGCAAGCAGACTGGAGGGCCTCTTGGCTAGCAAATTTAACATTGCCCCTTCTTGCAGCTCTAGCAGGGAGTATTCAGATGCAAATTGAATTGCTAGAAGTTACCTGGGGTGGAAAGAAATGCTGCAAGCAATTTCTCTGGGGAAATTTTAAAGAGCCTGATCCCTCTGTATTGTTGGCCACTGGCTCGCCAGGGCTTCAAGTCCACGGGAGACAGCACAGAGGGTCCTAGGCTTTTTCTGTGACACTGTCCATATTGATAGCCTTGGTTTTCATGTTCCCCCACCCCACCCTCCCACGCTTGCAGATGCTTGAGAGCAGCAATATTTTGAGCTGGGAGCCAGGAGCCTTCTGTGATTACAGAATATGTTAAACTAAACCACCTTTGTTTGGCCTTGACTAGCCATCTGTAAGATAATACCTCTTTTTCTCTTTAAGAAAACTTTTCCCTTAGAAGTGCAGAGCTGGAGCCATTCTCTCACACATGGCTTCCTCCTGCCTTGCTACTTTTCTCAATAAACTTTACCATTTTTACACTTATAATATTTAGGTTTAATGTACCCCTAGGGGTGGCTATTTGACCCCAAAAGCAGGCTACTCTTACCTAAAGAATGTTTCCAGGGTATCAGAGTTCATGGAGGGGTTTTGTCTCCAAAACTTGGGGAAATTCCTGAGCACATAGTCAAGAACTGTGGGTGCAGGCTTGGACTGGCGCCCCCTTATGTTGGCTAAGGTGATTGCTGTTATGGAGCATTTGCGAGCAAAGAGGACATGAGGCAATTTAGAAACAAATTGCTGGCGTTTATTTACCTGGCCAGGGACGGTTCTTCCCACCTTCAGAGGCGGAAGATGGGAGAGCCGCGCTGCCTTACAGACTAAAAGGTTTTTAAAGGTTTCTAAAGGCAAAAAAACTAGACTCATGTCCTTGGAGCTGCCCAATAAAAGTAGTGGGTGGGAGAAACTACACATAGACACTTTCTAATTTAGAGGGGGCTTTAGCTGATAAACATTTAGTGCATTTAGTGCACTTAGTGCACCTGGGATAGAGATAACAGCCAGGGTGAGCTAACAAAGGGACTTCAGCCAGTAAATTCTTGGTAGTAAATTCTTGATGCATCTGGGATAGAGACAACAGCCAGGGTGAACTAACAAGGGGGCTTCAGCTAATAAATTCTTGGTGCATCTGGGATAAGTGAGCAAAATAACTTGCCACTGGAGTAAAAAGCAAAAATGGCAAAATAGCAAAAAAAGTAAAAAATGACCTATCACAATTGCTACAAACATGCACTTAATTTGGATTACAATCAGGGGTGGGAACACGAGGCACGGGAGCAATTCCCCCCTCATGGCAAAGACAAACACGGGCTCGGAGCTCCCAAAGGTGGCCAAGCAAATGCCCGCTTGGCCTCTCCTCCTGCAAGGCTAGAGCCCACTCAGACTCCAGACATTGAAGTCTGTGGAGTCACACAAAAAGGAGGAAATAATTTTTTTTAACCTTAACATGCACTCACATATTTACTCAGAGGTTAAACAATCCCACCCAAAACCCTCCTAGGCTTCTGAGATCGAACAAATGGTGTTGGCTACAGGCAGCACAACCCAGAACCAAACCAAAAGAGCTTATACAATCCAAATGAAGCTAGCCGAGCCTGCTTCAACAAATTCCCTGTTCAGGAATATGTACCTCTGCATCCAGTGGACAAAAGAGACCAAGTCTCAATGGCAGTGGCCAAGTCCACTGCCCAAATGGGTTGCCACTCACCTGTCGTTGAGGCTGTCTCCTGTCCTTTGCTTACTCTAGACTAAGCCATCAGGGATTCCAACAGCTCCCGAGTGTCTCCTGAAGGTGCAGGGAATTACTCCCAAATGGAGCTTGCCGCTGCTGTTCTGCCACTGGTCAGCTAGACACATGGGACCGCACGAAGCCCTGGGGGCTCACCGAAGGTGGCATTGCTTTACAAAAGCATCTCACTGGGGCCTCCAAAATGTTACAGCTTCAGAGGTGAAACTGAGCACTCTGAAGCAGTGTATAAAGTAAGCAAAGAATTTATTAGCCAGCTGTCAGGAGGAGAACTCGTCTCTAACATGTTCCGACATACAATGGAGTCTAAACTCTGGGTTTTTATACTGGTTGAGTCCCTTTGTTTCTTCATTGGCAGGAAACACCCTTAAGAAGAAGGGGGGTGCTGAGAAGGACTGTAGGAATATCTTGGCAGTAACAGAAACAGAAATTCACAAGGCTATAAGGTTATCTCCAGCGGCAGCATAGCTCTCCAGCCAGGGACGAATTCTTTGCAAAGCAATTTATCTTCAAAGGGCTAGATATCCTGTAAATTATAACTTTCACAACTGTATAAATAAGACACAAGCAAACAAATGGAAGGTGATAGAGGCTGGGGTGCTTTTAGCTTGTATAAACAAGACACAAGCAAATAGAGCTTGAGGTGCTTTTAGCTTGTATAAACAAACTACAACACTTCTCCCCACATTCTTTTTTTTTTTCAGATTTAATGTGTTTTATTGATTAAAATATTACATTTGTGCCAATTTCCCTTCCCTCTGCTCCCCTCCACCCGGTGGCCCCCCTCCCTCCAGTTGTCCCCCCCTTTTAGATTATGTCCATTAGTTGTGCATACAGTTCCTCCCAACCTCTCTCCGTCTATTCCATTCCCTCCTACCTTGGTCCCCAATTCCTATATCATCTCCCTCCCTTTCCCCATTCCCCCTCCCTGTTGACCTCCCCCCAATATGCTTCCCGTACCCACAGTTCCTTTTCCACTCTCGTTGCCTGTTTAGTTTGCCTTTGTTTCATCTCCTTAGCTTCTGTTTTTTAAACCAGTCCCTTTAACATCTCATATAACAGTGGTTTGGATCTAATGAACTCTTTCAGTTTTATTTTGTCCTGGAAACACTTTCTCTGTCCTTCTATTCTGAATGACAATTTCGCTGGATAGAGTATTCGTGGTTGTAGGTTTTGGATTTTCATTACTTTGAATATTTCTTGCCAGTCCCTTCTTGCCTGTAGGGTTTCCCTTGAGAAGTCTGCTGATAGTCTAATTGGGACCCCTTTGTACATAATTCTTTTCTTCTCTCTTGCTGCTTTTAAGATTCTCTCTTTATCTTTAATTTTTGACATTTTGATTATAATGTGTCTTGGAGTGGTTCTCCCTGGGTCCAGTCTCTTGGGAACTCTCCTTGCTTCCTGGACCTGCAAGTCTATTCCCTTCCCCAAGTCTGGGAAGTTCTCCTTTATTATATTTTCACTCAATTTTTCAAGTTCTAGTTCATCTTCCTCATTCTCTGGCAAACCAATGATTCTTATGTTGGGCCTTTTATAGCTGTCCCAGAGGTTTCTGATCCTCTCATTGTTGCTTCCCATTTCCTCTCGCTGCATTGGTTGACTGCTTGTTCCTTCTCCATATTCCAGTTTGTTGAAATGAACTCTGGATTTTTGTTCCTCACCATCTGTCTCGTATGCGGTTTTGTTCCTTTCGTTATGAAAGTTTTTCGCTTCTTTCTTATCTTTTTCCTGCTCTTTTGTGAATTCTGTAAGCCACCTGATAACAATGGCCCAGAACTGAGCCTCTGACAGGTTTCTTATCTGTTCATCTGTCAGGTTCTCTATCTGCTGCCTGGTGAGCTGTGTCACCGGTATTTCTATAGTTGTCTGCCACATTTTGACAGATGCGTTTTGTTTTCTTGGGCCGGCTGTCGGGGGCAGTGCCTGTGTACTCGTAATGACCCAGCGACCGGCGCCGTTTGGCGTCACAAGTCAGCGACCGGCGCCTGTGTGCGACCTATTTCGCAGCCCTGTGGTGCTTTCTTTCTTTGGGGGCGGGGGTCCAAAATGGATTCACACAGTTATTCAGCTAGGAGACCGGGATCCGTCCTCCCGCCCCCCTGGGCCTCACTGTTCAAGGCGATGCGGTGGCCGCTCTCCCCAGCGCTGGGGTCGCGCACTGCCAGGGGCTTGACTGCCGCCGGGATTTTTTGCCGCCCCGCCGCTCCGCAAACAGCTTTGCCCTCTTTAACTCTTACCTGCCCGAATGGCACCGCTGGTTTATAACTTCATATGTTGGGCTTCCGTGTAGTTTTATTTTCTGGAATTTCTAGTTATCCTTTGTTTTGAAGTAGTTGTATTCCTCTCTAGTTGTAGAGGGAGACTTAGCGTGTCCGTCTAAGCCTCCATCTTGGCCGGAAGTCCCCCACATTCTTCTTTTCAAAGATTTATAGCAAGTCCTTGCTACTTATTTACAGAGAACATTTGAAGTCCCTACATATTTACATATTTAGCAGTCCTTTGAAACTTTTTACAGGGGATATTTGGTGCCCCTACATAAGGAGCTTATATAAAATGAAATGGTTACACAATAAACTTAAAAAAAAAAAGAAATGCTATGAAAGAAATGAACAGTACACTGTAACCAGAGAAATCAGGGAGAAACTTATAACACTTTGGGTGATTAAGGGACAGCTCTCTGAGAAGTTGACATTTATGTATATACATGACTTGAAAAGAAATCAGCCATATATAAGGAGAAAGGTGTGTTCCATACAGAAGGAACAATATGCATGAGAGCCCTAATGTAAGAAAGAGCTAGTTTCCTGGGACGACCCAACCAGTAAAAGAAGATCTGGAATCTCTAAGATTGTAAAGAGGCATGTGCACAAGGGATGTAATTTATTAGACTTTAAAATGTGTTGACAAGTTTTCAAATAAACAACTGTTGAAGTTATAGTAAAATCTTCTACTTAGATAAAACTTTCCAGCTTGCAAAGCACTTTCCAGTTAATTACACACAAACTAATTTAATTCTCAAAACAATCCTGTGAAGAGGACTCATATTCAACAAATGCTTACATATTGTCCATTAGGTATCAGGTACTGTGGAGGGGCTTGTTGACTATCTTCTCTGAAGTAAGTACTGTTCTGGGTATTAAGACACTATGTATTAAGACACAAAGTAAAAAGGATCACAATACCTGATGTCAAACTATACTAAAAGACCACTGTAATCAAAACAGTATGGTACAGGCATAAGAACAAACATGTAGATCAAAGGAACAGAATACAAAATCAAGAACTGAACTCATGTCTCCATTGTCAGTTAATATTTGACAAAGGGGACAGGAGCACAAAATGGAGTAAAAATAAAAGGTGTTGGGAGATCTGGATAGGTATTTGAAAAAAAAACATGAAACTAGACCACCAACTTGCATGAGAAAAAAACTCAAGATTGATAAAAACAAACAAACAAACAAGCAAACTTAAATATAAGCCGTGACAACATAAAAGTCCTAGAGGAAAACATAGACAAGAAAACTTCAGATATCCCATGCAGCAATATTTCAACAATATATCTCCTAGGGCAAAGAAAATAAAAGAAAATATAAACAAATGAAACTATTACAAATTGAAAAGCTCCTACATGGCTAAAGAAAACATCATTAAAATGGGAAGTGATCCAAACATATTGGAAAACATATTTGCCAATGATAAATTGGACAATGATTCAATCCACAATGAATATAAAGAACACATATGACTCAACACCAGGAAGACAAACAATCAAATTAAAAAGTGGACAAAAGAGAGAGAAGAAGATGGTGGCAGAGTAGGTAGCAGTGTTATCTGCTTCCTCCCATCAGGGAAGAACTTGGAGTATAAACAAGGAGAGGAGTGAGTGAGTGTGGATTTCAGATAGGGAAAACAGGGACAGGAGTGTGGGAGTGGCATGAAAGAGGGCAGAAAGCTCAGCCTGCACTCTCCAAATGGAGTGACTGGGCCTCCCAGACCTGCGCATCTGCCAAACGGCACCTGAAAAGGTCAGCTACTGACCGGATCATTAGCAGGGATCTGCTTAGAAACTTCCCTCTGCCATAGGCGCTCAGACCAGCAAAATTCCAAAGGTTTTATTGAAACAGCCGGAGCTGTGGGAAGACAGTGAACAGCCCAGACTGTGAGAAACTGCATTAACCAAGTCTAGGTGGGGACTCCCTGGACTGGCAACCCTGCACCTCAAGAGTTTGCATTATGGCTCCACCAAACAAAAAAGCAGAACTGAGCTGTGGAGAGCGGCCCATACAGGAAAACTGTGGCAGAAAGTCAAACATGGTAGGGACCTCAGGCAGGCAAGTGGTACTCACAGGTGCACAATAAGGCTCGGCCAGCCAGGGACAAGGCCAGTGCTGCAGCTTGGAGGCAAAATAGACACTTTTTTGGAGGAGGAGAGGACACAGGACCCGAGGCTGGGCAGGGATTGGGGACTTCCACATTGGCTTGACAGCAGAATAGCACTGCTAGACAAGCCTGAGGAGAGCTAGAGGGTGCCACAGAACATGTGGAGAGAGAGCCAACTCAGTGTGGCTCACAGCAATGAGCTACAGCAGGCCCACAAGTGAGAGAATAGCAGCCACAGAATGCACCTAGATCTCATTATAACCAGCCAGCCAGAAAAGAAGATTTGAAACCAATGGAATTTTGACCAGGGGCAGATCCAGAAAAAGAAGGACAGTGCCCAGAGGTTGTACTGGAGAAAAAAACCTTTCTTTAATCTGGTTCTTACCTTCTCTCCGTCTTATTCTTCTTCTTTAATTTTTTTGTTTGTTTGTCTGTTATGTTTAATTCCCCTCTCACACTAAATATATAGCATATAACTGTTATATAAACCTAATACAATACACTTCCACTTTCTCACTTCATTCTGCATTCTTCTCTCTCTTGTTCAACATACAATGAAAATACTGTCTTGCATAGCATTGACACTACTTGCTACTATATTATTTTACCATCCTCCCTCTCAAAAATCATCTCTTTGTCAGTTAAAACAACTCATATCAGTTTTTCATATAGTATAATACTTTTAACCTCTTTACATATATATATTAATACTGACTCATTTACTACATACAGTGTGATGGTGGGTGGGGTATATTTTTGAGGGTGTGGGTTTCTAGCCTCGGTTGTGTGTTTATGTTTTAACAGAATCTCCAAAAAGAATTCAAGACAAGGTGGACAGAGTGACTCTCAATCAACTAGACAGAGGGAAGCTTCCAACAAAGAGTAACTAAAATATAACCAGACAGCTTCAACAAATGACATAATGGGCACTCCAAGAGCATCAAGTTAAGCAGATCAAAGACACTCTGCCACTGAATCCCCCATGTCTCCTATACAGAATCTCATACTACAAAAGCCAGAAATAAAAGCAGACATATCTAAGAAACAGAAACAAACAATAAGAAACCAACATGGGGAGAAACAGAAACAACCTACTAATGAAAGGAAAAGAAGAATCGAGAGAGAGAGAGAGAGAGAGAGAGAGAGATATGAAACAGAAGCAAGCAAAATAACACACATGGAATTCAAAAGAATGGTTATAAAGAAGCTCAATGAACTTGACAAACACAGAGAAAACTAAAATAAACTCCAAGAACCTACAAAGAACTCCAGGAAAGATATAAGAAACTTTTGGAGAACTACACCAGCATAAAAAGAATATAAAAACTATCAATAAGAACCAAAAATAAATAAAGTATACAATTTCTGAAATGAAAAACACAGTAGGATCAATCAAAAGCAAGCAAAACGAATCAGAGGATCATATCAGTGAGTCAGAACAAAATGTAGATAAAAATTCCAGACAATAAAACAACATGAAAAAAAAACTGAAAAAGAATGAAGAGGGTTTAAGAAAACTGAAGGACAACATGAGACGAAACAACATTAGAATCATACGGATACAAGAAGGAGAAGAGGAGCAAGGGATAGAAAACCTGATTGAAAAAGTAATAACAGAAAATTGTCCTAACTTGATATAAGAAAAAGTCATGAAAGTCCAGGAAGCACAGAAAGTCCCAATGAGGATTAAACCAAAAAGGCCCACTCCAAGGCACATCATAATTAAAATGGCAACATTCAAAGAAAAAGTGAGAATCCTAAATGCAGCAAGAGAAAAACAGCAAATAACATACAAAAGAGCTCTTATAAGACTATCAATGGATTTCTCAACAGAAACACTACAAGCCAGAAGAAAATGGCAAAAAAAAAAAAAATATTTCATGCAATGAAAAACAACGGCCTACAACCAAGACTACTTTAACCAGCAAGGCTCTTTTTCAAAATGGAAGGTGAAATAAGGAGTTTCCCAGAAAAGAAAGACTAAAAGAATACTTCTCCACCAAATCATCCTTGCAAGAGATGCTAAAGGCAATGCTTTTAGAAAAAGAAGAAGAAGAGAGAGGGAGAGGAACACAGGTAAAAAGGGAAATGAATAAATACCTGTTAACAATAACCTTAAATGTAAATGGATTAAATGCTTCAATTAAAGGACATAAGGTAGCAGAATGGATATGAAATCATGACCCACATATATGCTGTCTACAAGAGACACACCTCAAAACAAAGATTTACACAGACTGAAAGTGAAGGGATGAAAAAAAGTATTCCAAACAAATGGACATTAAAAAAAGCTGGGGTAGCAATACTTATAACAGACAAAACGTATTTCACAGCAAAGGCCATAAAGAGAGACAAAGAAATACATTTTATAATATTTAAGGGAACAATCCATCAAGAAGATATAACCCTGGAAAACATATATGCACCCAACTAGGAGCACAGAAATATATAAAAGAAAATACTAGAAGACTACAAGAAGGATATCAACAGCAACACACTCATAGTAGGAGACATTAACGTTCTGTTATCAACAATAGACAGATCTTCAAAGCAAAGAAACAGCAAGGATATTGAGGAATTGAACAGCACACTAGACAAAATGGATGTAATTGGTACATATAGACCTTTTCTTCCCAAAGAATCAAAATATACATTCTTTTCAAATGCACATGGGACATTTTCAAAGAGAGACCACATGGTAGCACACAAAACAAGCTTCAACAAATTCAAGAAAATTGAAATTTTATCAACCATTTTCTGAGATCACAATGATTTGAAACAGGAAACCAACCTCAAGGAAAAAATTCAAAGACATTCAAACTCACGGAGAATGAATAACATGCTATTAAATAATAAATGTGTTAACAATGACATCAAGGAAGAAATCAAGAATTTTCTAGAAACTAATGATAATGAACACACAAAAACTCCAAACCAAGGGGTACAGCAAAAGCAGTCCTGAGAGAAAAGTTCATAGTAATACTGGCATACTTGAAAAGGATAGAAGAATCTCAAATTAAAAAAAATCTAACCCTACAGCTACGAGAACTAGAACAACAAAAAGAAACAAAGCACAGGGCAGGTAGAAAGAAGGAAATCATCAAGATTAGAGCAGAATTAAATGACATAGAGACTAAACAAACAATTCAAAAGATCAATAAAAGAGGAGCTGGTTCTTTGAAAAGATAAAATTGACAAGCCTATAGCCAGGTTCATCAAGAAAAAAGGGAGATGACCCAAATAAACAAAATCAGAAATAAAAGAGGAGAACTCACAACCGATATCAAGGAAATACAAAGGACTGTAAAAAATTACTACAAACAACTGTACATCAAGAAACATGACAACATAGATGAAATGGACAATTTCTAGAAACAAAATCTTCCAAAATGGAATCAAGAAGTAGAAAGCCTGAACACACCGATAAGAAAGAGTGAAATTGAAACAGTTTTCAAAAAGCTCCTGGCACACAAAAGCCGTGGACTAGATGGCTTCACAGGCGAATTTTACAAAAATATTTAGGAAAGAACTAGTGTTTACACTTCTCAAACTACTCAAAAATATCCAAGAAGAGGAAAAATACCCAAATTCTTTTAATGAAGCCAGTATTACCCTAATTCCAAAACCAGGACAAGACACAGCAAAGAAAGAAAACCACAGGCCAATATCTCTGATGAATATAGATGCTAAAATCCTCAAAATAATAGTGGCAAACAGGATCCAGCAACACATTAAAAAAATCATACACCACGATCAAGTGTGATTCATTCCAGGGATGCAAGGATGGTTTAATATTCGCAAATCAATAAATGTAATACACCACATAAACAAAATGAAAGACAAAAACCACATGATCATATCCATAGATGCTGAAAAAGCATTTGATAAAGTACAACACCGATTTATGATTAAAACACTCAGCAAACTGGGAATAGAGTGAGCATACCTCAACATAATAAAGCTTTATATGAGAAACCTGAAGCCAACATCATACTCAATGGACAAAAACTGAAAGCATTCCCCCTGAGGTAATTAACAAAACAAGAATGTCCGCTATCTCCACTCCTATTCCACATAGTCTTGGAGGTTCTAGCTTCAGCAATAAGACAAGAAAAAGAAATAAAATGCATCCAAATTGGGAAAGAGGAAGTAAAACTCATTATTTACAGATGACATGATAGTGTACATTGAAAACCCTACGAATTCCACTAATAAACTATGTGACATAATAAATGACTTTGGCAAAATAGCAGGATACAAAATCAATATACAGAAATCAAAGGCATTTCTGTACACTAACAAGAAAATGTCAGAGATAGAAATTTAAATAAAAATCCCACTTACTATAGCAACAAGAAAATAAAGAACCTAGGAATAAATTTAACCAAAGTGGTAAAAGACCTGTACTCAGGAAAATACATCCCTCAAGAAAGAAATTAAGGAAGATACAAATAAATGGAAGCAAATACCATGTTCATGGATGAGAAGAATCAACATCATTAAAATGTCTATATTACCCAAAGCAATTTACAAATTCAACGCAACCCCTATTAAAATGCCAGTAATATATTTCAAATACTTAGAACAAATGCTTAAAAAATTTATATGGAACGAAAAAGACCCTGAATAGCCAAAATAATCTTGACACAGAAGAACACAGCAGGAGGAATCACAATTCCTGACATCAAACTATGCTACAAAGCCACTGTGATCAAGACATCCCGGTACTGGCATACAAACAGACATATAGAACTATGGAACAGAATAGAGAGCCCAGAAATAAACCCAGGTCTATATGGTCAACTAATATTTGAGAAAGGGGGAAGAAACATAAAATGGAGTGAGAAGAGCCTCCTTAACAAATTATGCTGGGAAAACTAGACAGGGGCATGTAAAAAAATGAAACTAGACCACCAACTTACACCATAGGCCAGAATAAATTCAAGATGCATCAAAGATTTAAATGTAAGCCGTGACACCATAAAAGTCCTAGAGGAAAACATAGGCAGGAATATTTCAGATATCTCATGTAGCAATATTTTCACTTATATGTCTCCTAAGGCAAGGGAAATAAAGGAAAGAAAAACAAACGGGACTATATCAAACTAAAGAGTTTCTGCTGAGCAAAAGAAAATATCAACAAGATGAAAAGTGAACCAACAATGTGGGAAATTATATTTGCCAATGATACCTCAGACAAGGGATTGTTGTCTAAATTATATAAAAGAACTTACACATCTCAACGCCAAGAAGACAAACAGCCCAATAAAAAAATGGGCAAAGGACCTGAACAAATATTTCTCCAAGGAGAGTACACAGAGGGTCCATAAACATACGAAAAAATGCTCAACATAGCTAATCATTAGAGAGATGCAAATAAATACCACAATGACATACGACTTTACACCAGTCAGAATGGCGATTATCAACAAATCAACAACAAGTGCTGGATAGGATGTGTAGGAAAGGGAACCCTAGTGTACTGTTGGTGGGAATGCAGACTGTTGCAGCCACTATGGGAAGCAGTATGAAATTACCTCAAAAAACTAAAAATGAAACTGACTTTTGAACCAGTTATTCCACTGCTAGTGCTATACCCATAGAATCTCGAAACCCCAATTCAAAAGAACCTATACATCCCTATGTTCATATCAGTGGTGTTTACAATAGCCAAGTACTAGAAACAACCTAAGTTCCCATCTGTAGATAAGTAGGTTAAAAACTGTGGTACATTTACGCAATGGGCTACTATACAGCCAAAAGAAAGAAGAAACTCCTACCATTTGCAACAACATGGGTGGAACTAGAGAGAATTATGCTTAGTGAAATAAGCCTGGCAATGGAAGAAAAATACCATATGATATCACCTGATACAGGAGACTAATGAACAACACAAACAAATGAACAAAATTGAACAAGGAACAAAAACTTATTGGAGTGGGGGAGAGAAGGAGTAAATAAGGAAAGGGTCTAGTAAAGGAAGTAGTATGAATCACACATGGAGCTGGACAATGGGGTGGGAATGACTGTGGGAGAAGGCTTGGGATGGGCGGGGGGAGAAATGGGAGAAGAAATGGGACAACTCTAAGAGAAAGCAATTAAATTAAATTAAATTTTAAAAAATTGACAAAAGGAAATTTGGATCCAAGATGGCAGAGGAGTGAGTGGTGGATACACTAACCTCCTCCCAAGACCAACCTGGAATGACAGCTTAATTGTTAAGGAATCTTCTGGAATGACCAACTGAGAACCAACTGGAGAGTAGCCTTGTAGCCATGGATGGACAGTGGAGGCTGTTACATCCTGGCATATCTGGTGCTGAATACGGAGGAGACCCAGGAGGGCTGGCTGGGCTTATATGGACAACAACTGAAGGTGCAGATGGATGTTTCAGTGTTCTGACGTTTCCCCCTGAGAGGAGTGGAATCTAGACCCCAAGCTGGGCCTGCCAACAGAACCTAGAGTGAATCAAATAGCCCCTGGCTCCGAGAAGCGAAAAGTAATTTTTTTTTTTTTTTTTTGCCGACCTGAGAGGGATAGCTGGAGACACAGAGAGAGTTTTGAAGAGAAGGATTGCAAGATTGCATGTGCACCGCTTGCCCTGGGCTCTGGCAGAGGGGGAGCAGAGTGGATTAGAGAAGCTTGGGGAGATTTTGTGGTGGTGGTATCGGGGAGCGGGAGCTGGGAGAGCAGTGTATGGGACCACCGTGCTAACTCATCCCCATTGCTGGGATAGACATCTTCCAAGAAGACCACCCCCTCCAAGTGGCAGCAGCTTGAGGGGAAGCAATAGCTCTGCCTGAAGGAATTACTCAGTCCCATCCCATAATGCTTAAGACTGATTGTGGGTTAGAGAGTAACTATATAAACAATCGAAAGAGACAGTTATAGGCAGTAGAATGCTGGTAGTCTTGAATAGGCTGCCTAAACTCAGACTAGGACATGATCTGACATCACCAGGAGCAGAATCAGAAAGAGAAGAAAGTGGTAAAAATCAGATACTAGAGGCAAATTTCACTGCGACCTTCTACATGAGTTATTGGCCTCCTCCATATCCTTTCAACATTCATTTCTTGTCCTCCCAGTGTGTACATTGTAAGTAAATAGTCTTTTTATTATAGTTTATTTAAATTTCATATTGCTTCTCCCTTCTTTCTTTCCATTTTACCATCTAATTTCATCTTATTTTTGTTTTAAATTCTATCTTCTCTCCTGCTATGACTCATTTCCAATCTATACTCTTATCATGTATCCCCTCTCCAGTCTCTTAAAACCATTTTTTTGTCATTTGTCACCTCACATCTTTTTCCATTCATAAAATACACTTATTCTTTCTCCACTTTAATCAATCTGGGCCCATTGAGTGTGCATATGGTAGTAGTTGTAGCATGTCTGAAACTTTATTCATAGATCTTCACTATTTTGATATTTCGAATCTCAAATCTTATTATTCTCTCTTACTCTACTTGTACCTTTCCCCAACTCCTTCCTTTTCTCAATTTAAATTTGATTTTTTCCTGTCTTATCCTTATTTTCATTTTTCACTCTTAGTATTTATTCTCCCTCTGTCATCTTGAAATCAATTCCCTTTCCTCCAGACATCTCTTAAGCTTCTCTTTCTATTTAACTTCTTACTCCCATCCTACTTATATTAATTATAGCTCATAGGTTGTTGATAGTGCTGTGGTGATATTTTTTCATAATTTGTTCTTATTTTTTCTTCTTATTCATCTTCCTTATTTTTTATGTTGGCTTTCTTGCCATATATATATATATTATATATATATATAATATATATTATTATATTATATATATTAATTTCTGCTTAATCCTAATACTATACACACCCCTTCTCTTACTTTGTTCTGCCTTCTTCCCTTCCTTTTTTACATATGATGTAAATTGTACCTTCTTACTCTTATTGCCTTGTCCCTACTTGTTATTATTATTGCTCTTTCCTCTCCCGTCTCAAAAGTCATCTTTATTTCAGTTAGTCAACTCCTATTTGTTTTTCCTTTTTTACAAAAGTATTAATATCTTCATATACTTATTAATATTAGCTCATTTGCAGTTGATAGTGTGATTGAGGGTGGTGATTATCATTAAGGGTGTGAGTTTCTTGCCTGGGCTTGTAGTTTTATTTTAGCAGCAGCTCAACAACAGTATAGAAGACATGGTGGGCAGAGTGACACTCAGTCAACTGGCCAGAGGGAAGGACCCACCAATGAGCAACACAACAAGAACCAAAACTGAAATACTACCACGCAGCCAGAATAAATGGCATAAAGGGTATCCCAAGAGCATCACATTCAGGAGATCCAGGAGTCTGTACCACAGAACTCCTACCACAAAAGGTCATCATCCCATGAAGGCAGGAATTCAAAACAGATCAATCCAGGAAGCGGAAACAAATAAGAAGAGTCACCTAAAATGCGAAGACAAAGAAACAACACAAAATCAAAAGTAAATGAGGAATTCCCAGAAAAAAGTGATAGATGTAATAGAGGGAAGCATACTATCAGACATGGAATTTAAAATAATGATAATAAGGAAGCTCAAGAAACTCAACAAACTCAGAGAAAACTACAACGATCTTCAGGGAAACTACAGGAACACCAGGACAACTATAAAAGGATTCCAAGAAAGCTACAAGGAACTTACTGAGCACTACATTATGATTAAAAATGACATAGAAACTATCAACAAGAGCCAGGAGGAAATGAAGAATGCAATTTCTGGGTTTAAGAACACAGTAGAAGGAACCAAAAGCAGTGTAGATGAAGCAAAGGACTGGAACAACATAGAAAATTAATTCCCAGATAGTGCAACAGATAAAAAAATTCTGGAAAATAATGAAGAGTTTAAAAGAACTGCATGACAACATGAAACAATAATATCAATATCATAGCGATACAACAAGGAGAAGAAGGGGAGCAAGGTATAGAAAACCTTTTTGAAAGAGTAATGACCGAAGACATCTGTAACTTCATGAGAGAAAAAGTCATGCTAGTCCAGGAAGCACAGAGGGTCCCAAAGAAGATGAACCCAAAGAAGCCCATGCCAAGAAACATTATAATTAAAATGGCAATATTCAAAGAAAAAGAGAGGATCCGAAAGGCAGCAAGAGATAAACAGCTAATAAAACACAAGGGAGCTCTCATAAGGCTATCAGTTGATTTATTAATAGAAACACTACAAGCTGGAAGGGAATGTCAAAAAAGTATACCAAAGAAATGAAAAGCAAAGGCCTACAACCAAGAATACTCTACCCATCAAGGCTCTCTTTAAAAATGGAAGATGAAATGAGGAGTTTATCAGAAAAAAGAAGGTTAAAAGAATACATTCACACCAAGACAGCATTGCAAGAGAAGCTAAAGAGACTGCTTTAAGAAGGTGAAAAAAGAAAAAGAGAGAGAGAGATAGGAACAGAGGAACAAAGGGAAAAAATTACAATTAATAACTCATTAATGTAAATGGATGAAATGCTCAAATCAAAGTACATAGAGTAGCTGAATGGATAAAAAACATGACACACACATATGCTGTCTACAAGTGACCCAACTGGGAACAAAAGATCTACACAGACTTAAAATGAAATGATGGAAAAAAGGGTTTCAAGCAAATGGACCTGAAAAATAAATATGGGATAGCAACCTTTATGTCAGAAAAAATAGTTTTCACAACAAAGGACATAAACAGAAAAAAAGAAGGACATTTATTAATACACAAGGGAACAACTCACGAAGGCACTGTAACTGAGTAAATATATATGTACCGAACAGAGGAGCACTCAAATATATAAGGAAAATCTCAGAGTACTTCAGGAAGGATGTTGCCAACAACACAGTCATAGTATGGAACTTTAACACTCCATTGTCAACAATGGAACACCAAGCAAAGAAACACCAATGATATTGTGGCATTTAACAACACTCTAGATCAAATGGACTTAATTAATATATAAAGAATCTTTCACCTCAAAATAACACAATATACATACTTCTCAAGTGCAGATGGAACATTTCAAAAGTAAACTATATAATAGGACACAAAACAAGTCAAAATAAATTGAAGAAAATTGAAATTACATCAAACAACTTCTCAAACCACAATGGCTTGAAACTGGGAACCATCCTCAAGGAAAGAACACAAAACATTCAAATTTATGGAGAATGAATAACATGCTATTAAATAATTAATGGGTTAGCAGTGAGATCAAGGAAGAAATTTAAAAGTTTCCAGAAACAAATGAAAATGAACACATAACAGCCCAAAACTTATGGGAGACAACAGAGGCAGTCCTGAAAGGAAAGTTCATAGCAATACAGGCATACTAAAAAGGATAGAAGAACCTCAAATAAAAAATCTAACCCTACATTTACCAGAATTATAGGAACAACAACAAAGCTTATAGTGAGAAGAAGGAAATAAATAATCCAGATCTGAGCAGAATTAAATAACATAGAGACTAAACAAACAATTCAAAAGATCAATAAAACCAGAAGCCGGTTCTTTGAAAAGATAAAACCAAGAAGTCTTTAACTAGGCTTATTAAGAAAAAAAGAGAGAGGATCCAAATAAACTCTGAAATAAAAGACGAGAAATCACAACTGATACCACAGAAATACAAAGGATTATAAGAATGTACTACAAACAACTATATGACAAAAATTTCAACCACCTGGATGAAATGGACAAATTTCTGGCAACCTATAATCTTCAAAAACTGAATGAGTAAGCAGTAAGCCAGAATAGACTGATAACAACTAGTGAAATTAAAGTAGTAATCAAAAACCTATTGGCACACAAAAGTCGCTGACTGGATGGCTTCACAGCCGAATTTTTCCAAACATTTAGGGATGAACTAACTCCTATCCCTCTCAAACTATTCCAAAAAATCCAAGAATGGGGAAGACTCCCAAACTCTTACTATGAAGGCAGTATCCTAATTCCAAAACCAGGTCAAGACACAAGAAAGAAAGAAAACTACAAGCCAATATCCCTGATGAACATCCATGTTAAAATCCTCAACAAAATATTGGCAAACCAGATTCAGCAACACATTAAAAAGATCATACACCACGATCAAATGGGATTCATCCCAGGGATGCAAGGATGGTTTAATATTTGCAAATCAATAAACATAATACGCCACGTAAACAAAATGAGAAACAAACATCACATGATCATATCAAAAGATGCTGAAAAATCATTTGATAAAGTACAACACCCATTTATGACAAAAACACTCAGCAAAATGGGACTAGAGGGAGCATACCTCAACATAATAAAGGCTGTATAAGAGAAATCTGAAGCCAACATCATACTCAATGGGCATAAACTGAAATCTTTCCCCCTAAGATCAGGAATAAGACAAGATATCCACTTTCTCTACACCTATTCAACATCGTTTTGAAAGTTCTAGCCACAGCAATAAGACAAGAAAAAAAAAAAGGCATCCAAATTGTAAAAAAGGAAGTAAAACTGTCATTGTTTCCAGATGATGTGATAGTGTACAAACCCCCCCTACAGATTCTACTAAAAAAATACTCGACCTAATAAGTGAATTTGGAAAAAGAGCAGGATACAAAGTCAATATTCAGAAATTGAAGTCATTTCTGTACACCGACAATAAAATGTCAGATATAAAAACTTAAAAAATCACATTTACTATAGCAACAGGAAAGGTAAACTACTTAAGAATTAACTTAACCAAAGAGATAAAAGGCCTGTACTCAGAAAACTACAGAACACTGAAGAAAGAAATTAAGGAAGATACAAATCAATGGAAGCATATACCATGTTCATGGATGGAAAGAATTAACATCATTAAAATGTTCATACTACCCAAAGCAATTTATAGATTCAATGCAATCTCTATTAAAATACCAATGACATATTTCTCAGGCCTAGAACAAATACTTCAAAAATGTATATGGAACCAAAAATGATGTCGTATAGCCTCAGCAATCTTGAGAAAGAAGAACAAAGTAGGAGGAATCACAATACCTGATATCCAGCTATACTGCAAGGCAGCTATACTGGCATAAGCACAGACATATAGATCAATGGAACAAAATAGAGCCCAGAAAGAAACCCATATCTCTATGGTCAATTACTATTTGACTAAAGGAGGATGAGCATAAAATGTAGTGGAAATAACCTATTCAACAAGTGGTTTTGGGAGAACTGGACAGGGACATGCAAAAAATGAAACGAGACCAACAATTTGACTTCCCCCTTTGTCAAATATTAATACACCGGAGTAAAATCAAGATGTATAAAATACTTAAATGTGAGCTGTGACAGTATAAAAGTCCTAGAGAAAGACATAGTCACTAAAATTTCAAATATCTCATGTAGCAATATTTTTGCTGATATATCTCTTCGGGCAAGGGAAATAAAACAAAAAAATAAACAAATGGGACTACATCAAACTAAAATGTTTCTTTGCCTAGGAAAAAAAATCAACAAGATGAAAAGGGAAAAATCTCTACAGAAGAACATATTCGTCAATGATTCATTAGACACATGTTTGATCTCCGAAACATACAGACAACATGTAGGACTCAACACCAAGAAGACAGATAATCCATTTAAAAAATGGACAAAGGACCTGAGTAGACACTTCTCCAAGGAGAGCATACAGAGGGCCCATAGGCATATGAAAGGATGCTTATCATCACCACCCATCAGAGAGGTACACATTAAAACCTCTGTGAGTTACCACCTCACACTGGTTAGAATTGCCATCATTAAATCAACAAACAAAAAGTATTGGCAAGAGTGTGGAGAAAAAGGATCCCTAATGTGCTGTTGGTGGGAATGCAGACTGGTGCAACCACTGTGGAAAACAGTACAGAATTTCCTCAAAAAAACTAAAAATGGAACTGCTTTTTCATCCAGGGATTCCACTGCTAGGATTATACCTGAAGGATCATGTAACATCAATTCAAAAGAATCTATGCACCCTTATGTTCATAGCAGCACTACTTATAATAGCCAAGTGCTGGAAATAGCTCAAGGGCCCATCAATAAATGAATGGATAAAAAAACTGGTATATTTACACAATGGAATACTAAGCAGCAGAAAGAAAGTAGGAACCCGTACCTTTTGCAACCAGCATGGATGGAAATTGAGAGTATTGTGCTTAGTGAAATGTGGGGAACCGCTCCTTGTGGTTTTGGGAATTGTAGCCCAAGTCATTGTCCAGGGACCTTCCACCCCCAGGAAGTTTCTTATTCTCAGCATAAAACCGAAAGGCTTTGCAGCAGACAGGACCAAAGGCCTCTCAGAGGGTTCCCATGGGAATTGGATTTAAGGAATGCTTATTATGCTTTTAGAGCTTGCTCCACTTTTCTTATCTCTTAGTTAACTATAAACAATTTGTAGCAAAGAATGTATGAAACCTTGCACCTAATGCCAGTGTGACATCAAGATGTTTAATAGACCCTGACACAGACTGTTACTATGCCCTCTATATTGATATCTGTAATCAATAACTGTCAACTGTAACCCAGGCGCCTAAAAGCTAATTATTTATTTATGAATTTTGACTGTATCTCCCAAATCCCCTCCTCAATAAAAGGCATGAGGAACAGAGGTCTTGCGCTTTTCTCCACTAGAGGGAATAGCTACTTCCCATTCCCCCCCAGACAAAATACAATGTCCTGGGTAAATTTGTTCTGCCATGGTCCTGAAACCTCTGCTGGATAGAGAAGTTTCCAACTGAGCCAGGGCATTGGAGGCAGCTCAGCCTCAGTGAAATAAGCCAGGTGGCAAAAGACAAATACCATATGATCTCACCTAATACAGGAACCTAATGAACAAAATAATCAAATGAAAAAAATAGAACCAGTGACATGAAAACAAGAAACAGAAAAAAGAAAAGAGAAAGAAACAGATTGACAGTGACCAGAGGGGAGGTGATAGGGGGAGAAGCAGGGAAAGAAAGGGAAGGCTTTAGTCAAGGAACTAGTATTAATAACCCATGGACATGGACAATTAAATGAGAATTGGCTGTGGGGGAAGGAATGGAGTGGGTGGGGCAGGGGAGAGCAATGGGGGGGAAATGGGACAAATGTAATAAAACTATAATAAATTAATTCTAAAAAATGAGCAAATGACCTGAACAGACACTTCTCCAAGGACGATATACAGAGGGCCATAGTCCTATGAAAGGATGTTCAACATCACTAGCCATCACACAGATGCAAATTAAAACCACAATGCCATACACCTCACCCTGGTCAGAATGGTAATCATTAACAAATCAACAAACAAGTTCTGGTGAGAATGCAGACTCATGCAGCCACTGTAGAAAACAGTATAGAAGTTCCTCAAAATATAAATATGGGACTACCTTTTGATCCAGCAATTCCATTGTTGGGACCATACCCTAAGATTCCTGAAACATCCATTCACTATAATCTGTGCATCCCAATGTTTATAGCAGCTTTATTTACATTAGCCAAGTTTGGAAACAGCCTAATTGCCTATGTATAAATGAGTGGATCAAAAAATTGTGGTAGATCTATATAATGGAATCCTACATAGCAGAAAGAAAGAAGGAACTGCCATCTTTCTCAACAGTGTGGATGAAAATGAGGAATATTATTCTAAGTGAAATAAACCAGGCAGCGAATGTCAAATACCATATGATTTCACCTACAAGAGAAACCTAATGAACAAAACAAACAAATAAGCAAAATAGAACCAGAAGCATGGAAACAAGGAAGAGACTGACAGTCACCAGACTGTAGCGGGGAGGGGGATAATGGTCAAAAGATTTGGAAGGGAGTAGTCAGGAAATGTATAAATTCCCTGGATCAAAAGATGGTCTTGAAAAACAGGATGAGGATAAACTCTGGGAGCAGGGGTTGGGCGGAGCAGTAGAGAGCAATGGGGTAAAATTGGGACAACTGTAATAGAACAACAATAAAATATTCAGTAAAAAATAAAACAAAATAGCCAATATATGGAAGAAACCCAAATTCTCCTTGATAAACAAATGGATCAAAATTCAGTGATAGTATAGTATACAACAGAATATTACTCAACCATAAAAATGAATGAAATATTGCTATTTGTGATGATATGGATGGAATTAGAGGTTATTATGCTAAGTGAAATAAGTAAGCCAGAGAAAGACAAATACCATATGATTCCACTTATATGTGGAATCTTAATAACAGAACAAATGAACAAACAAAACTGAAACAGATTCATAACTACAGAGAACAGACAGATGGCTGCCAGATGGGAGGGTGTTGGAGGTTGGGTGAAAATAGTTAAGAAATTAAAAAGTACAAATTTGTAGTTATGGAATAGTGATGACTATGTAAAACATCCTGTATGGAATATAGGCAATAATACCTTAATAACTATGTATGGTGCCAGGTGTGTAATGGAAAGCATTTTGTGAAGTGTATGATTGTCTAAGCACTATGCTCTACACCTGAAACTAATACAAAATAAAATTGAATATAAACTGTAATTGAAAAATAAAATTTTAAGAGTTACTTAAAAGCATAAAAGATTACCTTATCATGACATTTGATTCCATGAATATAAAACATTTAAAACTTAACATGTAACCATCTTTAATTTTTACATGTCCACAACCAATGTGTGAGTATGCTCCACTATCTTTCTTACTAGATGTTAGCCTCTATGCTTTATTTTTTTCCTCCAGCAATTATTTAATGAGCACCTACTATTAGCCAGGTGCTACTGTTGGCATACAAAGTATTATCTTTGAAAATAGAAAATAATTTCTTATTCCTTTCTATTGGACCTGTGCTTTAATTTGGGATAGAGGGCGACAAAAAAGAAAAAAAATGATAAAGTTAGAAGATTTTCTATATGGTGGCCAAAACTAAAGAGTCTATCAGAATAGAGAAAGGATTGCTGTGAATATGGTGGCTTGTTGCTCCTCATAGGTCCCACTTGTATGATTCTATTTGAAGAATGACTTGAATAATGTAATGAAGTTACCAATGACACAAAATGGATTCTTAAACGTTTGTGATGTACATTAGATATTTGGGAGGAAAATATCAAGTGATTTCATATAAAAGAAATCTCTAATGAATGGGTTAGAGAACAAACTTTTTAAAGATGATGTATATACATGTATTTTAAAAGCATGTAATGTTATATATATATATACTTATTTTTATTAATACACACACTGGATGATATGATGAAATCTACTGTCATCTATTCTGAAAATGTATTTATGATGACATAAATGTATTTTTTTGTTTTAGAGGGTTCATAAATCTACTAATAAACCCTCTGACATTTGTTTATGATGTATAAAATTTACTTATTTAATAATGTAAAATGAGGCTTAATTTTTGAATTTACAATACAAATACATGGGTATCCCTTATGTTCCTAAATCACACGTACAAATCAAACATCCAAAATACTGAACAGTTATAAAATATTTTAGTAACTTGAGCACTAAAAATTAAACAAAGAAAAATAACCCCTTCACTTTATACAAACATTTCATAAAGATAATCCAATTTGAAACTGATATATATTAGCAAAAATTAGTTTTACACTTTTAAAGACGTTTTCAGGCCCTATATAAAGAATATGACAAAATTTTTGCAAGGGGTTTAAAGGGAAGCTTTGGAAGAGGACCCACCACAGACACACCCACATACACACACACACTCACAGGATCTGAAATATATAAGTCAATATCAAATGTTCATTTTATCAAAAATATTTTCATGTCATGATTAATAAGTTAAAAAGCTAAATGTGGTGTTATACAAATTTGAAAAGTGTTAAAACGTAGCTGTCTTTAGTAGGTGAGGTTATATAAGGAAAACCTCAAAAATAAAGTTAATGATTCTTGGTTTTAGGTATTAAATTGTTTATTAATTAAAGGATTATTATATTGAAACATTCATTTAAATATGGCTGGCTGGTGTGGCTCAGTGGATTGAGTGATGACCTGTGGACCAAAGGGTCATGGTTTGATTTCCAGTCAGGGTACATCCCTGGGTTGTGGGCCAAGTCCCCAGTGGGGGTACGTGAGAGGCAACCACACATTGATGTTTCTCTCCCTGTCTTTCTCTCCCCTGTCCCCTTTCTCTAAAAATAAATAAATAAAATCTTTAAAAAATAAAATAGAAATGAATTGCTTAATGGTACTGGGCCAATTTGGCCCTTTTTAGGTGTGGGACAGACACATAATGTACTGAGGTGCATGTTGCATAGGTTGTAAGGGTGAATTTAAAAATATAACAAAATACACTCTTACTAACTAAGATGGATGACCTTGATACACTGTTAGGAAACAAATGATATATTAATTATAGTCCTAACTTTTGTACAAATAAAATTATTTTAATAACCTGCTTAGACAGATTCAGGGAGGTGCACCAGACTGTTAACATTATGAAAAGCATGTTGAATAAAGGGTCATAGAATGTGCGTGGGGGTATAACTTGTTAATTTGCTTTAAAAAAAACGGACACACATTTTTGGAGGTGATTGATATGCTTATTAGTTTGGTTGAGGTGGTGATATCACAGTTGTGGGCATATGTTCAAACTTATTAAAATGTATACATTGGATATGTGCAGTTTTTTAAATATCTTAATAAAATGGGGGTGGGTGAGTGTATTTTTTTGATTGCACTGAGAGAATTTCATTTGTGTTGAACAAATAGAAAAAGAAAACTTTTGAAAGCCTCATTTGCCTTCTGGTTTTGAACAAGTCACCAATCTCCAAGACTCAACTCTTCCATCCTAAATAATGGCCAATGACTATTTCAGTAACAATAAAAGTAATAATAATGACAGCAATCATAACAAAGTCAGGAACATTTAATGAATGATTATTTGAGTGTGAGGAAGTGTGGAAATGCCTTTATGGGAATGAGTTTTCTATATTCTCACAAACATATGATTGCCATAGATATTATTCATTCTATCTTACAGAAGTGCTATTGAGATTAAATATAGCAGGATATAGGGGAATAATACTTTTGTGAACTTAGAAACCTAAGCAATTATTATTAAATTTGATTTTGTCTTCCCAAAATAACAGATAGCAGGTCCATTTAGAATTGGCATGCCTAGCTACCCGGATGTAAGCACTGTAATTATTTTTTAGTCTTCATTCAACAAAAATTTATTAACTGCCTACTATGTCTGAGGCACTGCGTGGAATAAATTACTGAACAAAAGAGAGTTCCCCAGTTGTGAAGGTTTCATTTTGCTTACAGTAGAAAGACAAGGAAACAAGGTGGCCAATTAAACTCAGTTTTCTTGGGATTGTCCTGGTGTTAAAACTTTAGTCCCACCCCTGGGAATCTCTTCAGTCCCAGGTAAACCAAGAAGTTTGTTCACATTGGAGAAGACAAAAGGAGTGAAAGATAAACCATACTAAACTGTGACAAGTGATATAAAATAAAAGTTAAGCACATACCTGGTTAAGTAGGCATCATATGAGCATATATTTGCAGAAATTTAAGGAAACAGCCCAATACCTATCTGGGAAGAAGTGAATTCAGGCATAGGGAACAGCCAGGGCAAAGGCTAGAGATCTAAATATGTCTCATAAATTTTGGTTCCTGATGTCTGACTATGCAAACCTGTAGAAACTGGCAAAAATCCACCTACATAGTTTAACTGAAGACCCAATCTTCAAAGAAAATTCTAGTGACCAGAATGAGGAGGAAGGAGGGAGGCTTAGGTGCAAGTCGATGCTATTATCTGCATTGGTTTTAATAGCTATCTTTGAGACAATATGAGGTGAGGAATAACAGAATATACCTCACATTTAACACCTGTTAGAATAATTATCATCAATAAGAAATAAGAAGCATTGGAGAAGAAGTAGAGAAAAGGAAGCCCTAGTACACTATTGGTGGGAATGTAGATTAGTATAGCCACTATGAAACACAGTATGGAGGATCCTCCCAAAAATTAAGAACAGAGCACAGCAATCTCTCTTATGAGTATTTACCCCAAATATTTGAAAACACTTATTCATAAAGATATATGAACCCCTACATTCATTAAAACATAATTAACAATTGCCAAGACATGGAAACAACTTAAATGTCCTTTACTGATGATTGGATAAGGATGTAGTATATATATACATATATATATACAATGGAATACTGCTCAGCCATAAAAGAGATGAAATATTGCCATTTGCAACAACTTGAGTGGATCTTGGATCATTAAGAGTATGGTGCTAAGTGAAATGTTAGATGGAAAAGGACAAAAACCATGATTTCACTTATATGTGGGATATGAACAAAAAGTGATGAACAAGAAAACAGCATAAAAAATAAATATACATAGACACAGAATGGTGGCTAATAGAGAAGAAGGAGGATGGAGAGAGGACGAAAAGTGTAAAGACTATATACATGCAGATTTGTGTACAACACCCATTCTACAAAGATCTATTGAGTCTCTAGCCTCTGCAAAGGTCCAGGCTTTCATATATGCTTAAGCATGGAGAAGAATGCAAAAGTTCATACAGCAGACACATTGCTGGTTAAAACATATATGAAAACAGACACTTATGAAGGAAATCATTAATTTTTTAAATTTATTTTTATTTTAAATATGTTTTATTGATTATACTGTTACGGTTGTCCCAATTTTCCTTCCCTCTGCTCCCCTCCACCCAGTGGCCCCTTCCCTCCAGTTGTCCCCCCCTTTTAGTCCATGTCCATTGGTTGTGTATATAGTTTTTCTCAACCTCTTGCTGTCTACTCCATTCCCTCCTACTATGCTTCTTAATTCCTGTACAATCTCCCCCACTTACCCCCTTACCCCTCCCTGCTGACCTCCCCCCATTATGTTCCCTATACCTATAGTTCTTTTCCCATTCTCATTGCCTATTTAGTTTACCTTTGTTTCAATTACCTAGCTTCTGTTGTTGGTTCTTGTATTGCAGTTTTCATTTTAATGTTTTGATCCTCCTTCTTCTAAAACAGTCCCTTTAACATCTCATATAATAGTGGTTTGGATCTAATGAACTCCTTCAGTTTTACTTTGTCCTGGAAGCACTTTCTCTGCCCTTCTATTCTGAATGACAATTTCACTGGATAAAGTATTCGTGACTGTAGGTTTTTGCTTTTCATTACTTTGAATATTTCTTGCCAGTCCCTTCTTGCCTGCAGGGTCTCCCTTGAGAAGCCAGTTGATAGTCTAATTGGGACCCCTCTGTATATGATTCTTTTCTTCTCTCTTGCTGCTTTTAAGATTCTCTCTTTATCTTAAATTTTGACAATTTGATTAAAATGTGTCTTGGAGTGGTTCTCCCTGGGTCCAGTTTTTCTGGAACTCTCTGTGCTTCCTGGACCTGTAAGTCTATTTCCTTCCCCAAGTTTGGAAAGTTCTGTTTTATTATATTTTCACTTAATTTTTTAATTTCTAGTTCTTCTTCTTCACCCTCTGGCAATTCTATAATTCATATGTTTGATCTCTTATAGCTGTTCCAGAGGTTTCTAATACTCTTCTCACTTTCCTTGCTTTCTGTTTCCTCTTTCTGCACTGGTTGACTGTTTGTTCCTTCTCTATGTTCTGGTTTGTTGATTTGATCTCTGGATTTTATTTCCTCACCACTTGTCTCATATGTGTTCTTGTTTTTTTTTCAGTATTAGTGACGTTCAGTCCTTTCTTGTCTTGTTCCACATCTTTTGTTAATTCTGTAAGCCACTAATAACTATAGCTCTGAATTGAGCCTCTGATAGGTTTCTTATTTGTTCATCTGTCAGGTTATTCATATGTTGCCTGGTGAGCTGCGTCACCGAGATTTCTATAGCTGTCTGCCTCATTTTGACAGATTTGCATTTTGCTTTGCTTCTGGGACAAGCTATAGGGGGCGGAGCCCATGTACTCGTCACACCCAGCGGCCAGCGGCGATCCGCAACCTTTTTCGCCATGCTGTGGTGCTTTGTCGTCACTACCCAGTGACTGGTGGCAATCCGCAACCTATTTCACAGTGCTGTGGCGCTTTGTGTGGGGGTGGGGGTCCAAGATGGATTCCTGCCATTATTCTCTGCTGGGAGACCAGGATCTGTCCTCCTGCCCTCTGGGCCTCACTGTCTGAGGTAATGCGGTGGCTGCTTTTCCCAGTGTTGGGGTCGGGAGCTGCTGGGGCTTGACTACAGCCGGGATTGCTCTCCCTGCCGCTGTCCCTGGTGCTACCGCAAACAGAACCACCCACTTTCACTCTTCCTACCTGTCCCACAAGCACCGCTGCTTTATAACTTCATACGTTAGGCTTCCATGTAGTTTTATTTTACGGAATTTCTAGTTATCTTTTGCTCTGAGATAGTCGTATTCCTTTCTAGTGGTAGAGGGAGGCCGAGCGTGTCAGTCTAAGCCTCTATCTTGGCCAGAAGTCCCATTAATTTATTTTTATATATCTTTAGTTTTACTAATCAGGTTCAGAAAATACTAATTGTAGTTTTTATTCAAAAATGTATATTTCTTAAGAAGTGAAAATGAAGTTAGGTCAATTATTTGCTTTGTGATCTTAAGTAATTGATCCTATAGCACCTGCATTATTTATTCATATACAAAGGATGTTTAATACACATAGTTTGGATTAAACTTAATAATGATATTAACTGAAATGATAGTGAGTATACGTATTTAATTTAGGTTTTTTATATCAACAACTCAAAACAATGACCAACTATTTGAATATTTAAAATAAAAAAAATGTAATAATAATAAAAAAGCCGTTGTAACTTAGTATATACCTCCAATGGGTATGGCAGACTGTTTTGTAAAGGCATTGAGTTTTCCAAATTTTATATTTAGTCTCTAATAATTGTTAAATAAAAATAGTGTACTTTAATAAACTTAAGAAGTAAAATTACTGTTATTTCATAGTAATATAGGGCTGAAATAATTTAAATAACCCTAAGGAAATGAGTATAAGAACTGGTATATGCCCTACAACATAGAACATAAGAGTTGCTATATATATGAATGTGGCAGTTAACATGGCTTAAAACTGGTTGTGGATTGGAGAATTTATGGGAAGAGACTGATTTTTCATTTTCCATTGTATATTGTTGCTTTGTGTTGTGCATAAAGCTCAAAAATATTGTTTATTCTAAATAGAAAACAAAAAAAACACGGTTAATATATTATAATAGACTTAGGACACTATTGTTATTAAATGATTATTATCATTTTGGACGTTTTTTATTGTTTTATTTCTATTGAGGTATAACATACACATAAAAAATATACAAATTGTAGACGTAAAGTTCCACGAATTTTCACAAATACATACACTTCAGGTGTTATTTTAATTTAAAATGATTAAAGCAGTATGGTACAATTCAAGCATTGATGGTGGGATTATGATGAAAAATTTTCTTGTTAATCAGAAATAATCAGCCCTTTTGTCCTTCTCTACTCATTACAGATATTCTTAATCAGCAACATACTTCAGGGGCCCACCATGAATCTACTAGCGATGGCAGAAGAAAAGAACTAGTTTTCCATGCTTGATTTAGTATGTAATGTGTACAGAACTGATTTGAAGAGACCTTAATTTGGTGGTTTTATAAACAAAGTCAAATGCACAGATTAAATGTGGTGTAATGGAATTCCATCTAGATGTTCTCACAGCAGAAGAAAACAAACCTGAAAGAAAAGCCTGTGTCATCAACTATATTAATAACTGTGGGATCTTCTTGTGGAAAAAGGTTGAACATCCTGGGGTGTTTTTCTTTGTGTGTGTGTGTGTGTGTGTGTGTGTGTGTGTGTGTGTACTATTTCACAGTGCCTTTACACTTCTTCTGTATAACAGTGGGCACTCAGCAAATGGTTGTGGCCCACTGATTCACTTCTGAATGTGGAAAAATATTGTTAAGTCTGGAAACAATTCAGGAAAAATTTATGTGTTTAGTTAATGAGTGAGAAGATGTTTTTGCTGATGTTTTTGGTGAACCACAATTAGAAGTTTCATCATTAGAAATCCAAAATGGTGGCAAGACCAAACTGGCATTACAACAAAATTATAGAACATCAACCTGAATAATCAACTGAAGACTAGCTGAACAGAAATCTTATAACCAAGGATTAATATAAGAAGCCACATGGAGACTGACAAGAAGGGCAAAGAGGTGACAAAGCCTGGCCTTGCACCCAAGTGTGGCAGTAGAAAATCTGTCTGGATATTTCAGCTCTAAGTGTATCCCTTAAAGAGCATGGGGTGTCAACCCCATGCTGGGATCCCCAGCCCAGAGCACCAGAGCCAAAAACAGGAGCCCACATAACATCTGACTATGAAAATCAGTGGGGATTCTATCTGCCAGAGAGACATTGGCGTCAGCTTGAAATTCAGGCACACTCTTAAAGAACTAACACACAAAATCTCATTCACAGCCACTCAACCTGGGCTCTGGTGGAGGGAGAGCAGCAGGGAGTGGAATAGAGTTATGTGAGGACAGACTGGGTTTTGTGGCTCTGGGGAGAGAGCTGAAAGGACAACAATTAGAGCCCCTGTGCTGAGTCCCCCTCCCACACCACAAAAGCCGTCTATCTTGGGTCAACCATTCTTGGTCATAGAGTGTCAGCCAGGGGGAATGCAAAAGCCATACCCTTCCAACTCCCAGTTGCCTGCAAAACTCATGCACTGTAGAGGATTCAGCTTCCTGGGTCCAGGTTATAGAGGTCTGAGCAAACTCAGGGAGTGACAGATTGCCTTATGTGGTTTTGGGGCAGAGAGGCCATTTAACCACTTTCCCATGAGCCTGACCATCGCCAAGCCCCTACTCCACACGGGAGATCTACTAACCTCACACTCCTGTTTCCTGGCAGCCCCACTCTGGCAAGCTTGAGCTCTCTAGGAAGTCCAGGCAGAATCTGGGGCAAACTGAATTTTGTGGTTCTAGGGTGGCAGCCATTTTTTCCTCACAATCCTGACCCATGCAGAGCTCTCCATTCACAGGTCAAATATTGGTCTGTCTGGGCCTGGTAAACAATGTTGTCTTGACTCTGATGTATACTTTGAGACCCTACCCCAAAGCGAAGTTATGTGAACACCCATCAGGTAGCAGCCAGACTAGGTCTGCCTAGGGATATTTGCTAGGTGGCCTTAGACCCAGCACTGGCACTAATTTTGAATCTGTATCAGTCTGGTGAGCAATACTCACCCTTACTTAGTGACTCACTGAGAACCTACTTCACACAAACTGCAAAGCACAAGAGGCTCTTTCAGTGACTGAAGTTACCAAGTAGTCAGCAAGCAGTGGAAGGCAAGAGAATATCTTGGGGTGCATTGTGCCTTTTTCAGACCTACCACCAGGCTTTGTGTTGGTGTAAGCCAGCATGGGTCATAGCTTGGTCATTACCACCCATGCCCAGGAACAGCAGAGGCAGACATAAGCTGTGTATCACTTTGTACCTCTAAACAGGTTGTTCAGGGTCAGTCACAGGCAATGTCTGACATTAGTATGCACAAGTGTCCCTCCCAAGAAGTCCCATAAGGAACATACCCAGTGGCCTCCTTCAGACAATATCAAAGCAGAACCCAATTAGTTTACAAGAGAAACATCCAAAGGGAACTCTCAGCATGCACAAGATCTGCTGAGGCAAATTCCACTTCGTGTGGTCACCATCTGCACATCAACTCATAGTCTGTAGTTGGGGTTGATCTTCACAGTTAGCTGGTCTGAGGGTTGATTGCATGCATGGATGGACCAACAGAAATCAAGGCTCAACTAAAACAGGAAAGCTCACATAACCCACAAAAGAGACATTCCTGGAACACCAATCAGGTGATTAGGAGAGAGCACCACTGGGTCCCATAGGACACCAACTACATAGGCCATCTTATCAACACTGGGAGACAGCATATCTAGAGAATACACAAAAACAAACACAGAGAGGCAGCAAAAACAACAGCATTAAAAAGGACATAGAAACTATCAATAAGAGCCAGGATAAAATGACAAATACAATATCTGAAATGAAGAAAACAGTAGAAGAAATTAAAACCAGGCTAGATGAGCAGAGGATAGAATCAGCAAACTGGAAGACAAAGTAGAGAAAATTCCCAGAAAGAACAATTAAATGAAAAAAAAAAATCTAAACATGAGTGAAGAGGGTTTAAGGAAACTGCAGGAGAACATGCAATAAAATATATCCACAGCATAGGGATAGCAGAAGGAGAAGAAGAGGAGTAAGGGATATAAAGCTTGTTTGAAAAAGTAATGACAGAAAGCTTCCTTGACTTGTTGAGAAAGACATGCAAGTACAGGAAGAACAGAGGGTCCCAATGAAGATAAACCTGAAGAGGTCTACTCCAACACATAATTAGAATAGAAAAACTTAAAGACAAAGAGAGAATCTTAAAGGCAGCAAGGGAGAAACAGCTGGTAACATACAAGGAAGCTCCAATAAGGCTATCAACTGATTGTTTAACATAAATGTTACAAGCCAAAATGTAATGGCAAGAAATATTCCAAGTAATGAAAATCAAAGCCTTACAACCAAAGTTGCTCTACCCAACAATGCTCTCATTTAAAATCGAAGTCAAAATAGTTTCCCATACAAAAAAAAAAGGCTAACAGAATACATCTCCACCAAACCAGCATTGCAAGAGTTGCTAAAGGGACTGCTTTAAGTAGATGGAGAGAGAGAGAGAGAAAGAGAGAGAGAGAGAGAGAGAGCGAGCACAGGTACAAAGGGGAAAATGGCAATGAGTAAGTACATATCAATAATAACCTTAATGACAATAGATTAAATGTTTCAGTCAAAAGACATAGGACACCTGAATGGATAAGCAAACATGACCCACATATGCTGTCTACAAGAAACCCACCACAGAATTAAAGACCTACACAGACTGAAAGTGATGGGATGGAAAAAATACTCCAAGTAAATGGACATGAAGACAAATTAGGAGTAGCAATATTTACATCAGACAAAATGGATTAAAAAAAAAAAAAGGCCATAAAGAGACAAAAAAGACAAAGGGAGAAATCTTTCAAGAAGATAACCATTGTAAACATATATGTACTCAAAATAAGAGCACCTAAATACATAAGAAAAATATTGGACGACTTCAAGAAAGATATCAGCAGCAACACACTCATAGTAGAGTATTTTAACACCTTAATTGTCAACAATGGACATATTTTCCGAGTAAAGAAAGAACAAGCATATTGTGGCATTAAACAACACTCTAGGTCAGATAGACTTAATTGATATATACAGAACTCTGTCCCACAAAAAGCAAAATACATATTCTTTTCAAATGCACATGGAATATTTTCAAAGAGAGACCACATGGTAGGACACAAAACAGGCTTCAACAAATTCAAGAAAAAAATAAATCCTATCAAGCATCTTCTCAGATCACAATGGATTGAAACTAGAAACCAACCTCAAGGAGAAAAGCTCAAAAACATTCTAATTAACAAGGACAAAATAACAAGTTACTAAATAATAAAGGGATTAAAAGTGAGATCAAGAAAAATTCAAAAACTTTCTAGAAAGAAGTAAAGATGAACACACAACAGCCCCAAACCTATGGGTCACGGTGAAGGCAGTCCTGAGAGGAAAGTTTATAGCAATACAGGCCTACTAAAAAGGACAGAAGCATCTCAGATAAACAATCTAATCTTACACCTACCAGAACTAGAGGGACAACAACAAACAAAGCTCAGAGTGAGTAGAAGGAAGGAAATACTCAAGATCAGAGCAGAGTTAAATTATATAAAGTCTAAAAGAAGAATTTAAAAAATCAATAACTATGAGCTGGATCTTTGAAAAGATAAACAAAATTAACAACCCTTTAATTATACTCATGAAGAAAAAGAGAGAACCCAACGAAATAAAATCAGAAAAGAAAGAGGAGATATTGCAACTAATACCACAGAAATGCAAGAGATTGTAAAAAATTACTATGAATAACTATATGCCACAAAATTGAAAAACCTGGGTGAAATGGACAAATTCTTATTAACATATAGTCTTGCGAAGCTAAAACCAGAAGAGGCAGAAAGCCTGACTAGCTAGACCAGTAACAATTAGTGAAATTGAAGCAGTAATAAAAATACTCCTGGCACACAGAAGCTCTGGATTGGATGGCCCCACAGGTGAATCATATCAAATATAGTGGGAAGGGTTAACTCTTATCTTTCTGAAATTATTGCAAAAATAATTGAGAAGGGTAGACTTCCAAATTCTTTTTATGAGGCCAATATTATCGTAATTCCAAAAGAGCTAAATGTACAACAAAGAAAGAAAACACAAGTCAATATCGCTGATGAACATAGATGCTAAAATCCACAAAATATTGGCAAACTGGATCCAGCAATGCATTAAAACGGTCATACACTATGAGCAAGTGGGATTATTTCAAGGATGCAAAGATGGTACAATATTTACAAATTAATAAATGTAATATACCATATAAACAACATGAAGGATAAAAACCCTATTATCATATCAATAGATGCTGAAAAATCATCTGATAAAGTACAATGCTCATTTATCATAAAATTCTTAGCAAAGTGGTAATAGAGGGAGCATACGGCAACATAATAAAGGCCATATATGAGAAATATACAGCCAACATCATACTCAATGGGCAAAAATTAAAGCTTTCCTCTTATTAGGAAAAAGACAGGGTTGTCCGCTTTCATAGTATTGGAATTTCTAGCTACAACAGTAAGACAAGAAAAAGAAATAAAGTCATCCAAAATTGGAAAGGAGAAAGTAAAACTTTCAATATTTGCTGACGACATGACATGTACATAAAAACCCTATAAGCTCCAAAAACCTATCCGACCTAATAAGTGAATATGGCAGAACATCAGTATACAACGTCAATATTCAGAAATCAAAAACATTTTTATAGACCAATAATGAAATATTAGAAACAGAACCTTTGAGAAAATGCCACTTACTCTAGCAATGAGAAAGTGAATTACTTAAGAATAAACTTAACCAAGGTGGTAAAGACCTGTAATCAGAAAACTACAGAACGCTGAAGAAAGAAATTATGGAAGATACAAATAAACGGAAGTATATCATATGCTCATGGATTGAAAGAATTAGCATCATTAAGATGCCCATAGTACCCAAAGCAATTTAAACACAATCCCTATTAAAATTCCCATGACATATTTCACAGATTTAGAACCTATATCTCAAAACTGTATATGGGACATAAAAGACATCGAAAGCCCCAGGGATCTTGAGAAAGAAAAACAAAGTAAGAGGGATCAAAATACCTGATACAACAAGGTCACTGTAATCTAAACAGTCTGGTACTAGCATAAGGACAGAAATATAAATTAATGGAACAGAATAAAGGGCCCAGAAATAAATGCATATCTATATGGTCAATTAATATTTTACAAAGTAAGCAGAAGCATAAAGTGGAATAAGAACTGCTTTTTCTATAAATGATGTTGGGAAAACTGGACTGATACATGCAAAAAGAAAGAAAGAAAGAAAGAAAGAAAGAAAGAAAGAAAGAAAGAAAGAAAGAAAGAAAGAAAGAAAGAAAGAAAGAAAGAAAGAAAGAAAGAAAGAAAGAAACTAGGCCATCAACTTATACCATACACGAAAATAAAATAAAAATAAATAAAAGATTTACACATAAGCCATGATACCATAACAGCCTAGGAGAAAACAGAGGTAGTAAGATTTCAGATATTCCATGCAGCAATGTTTTTGTTGATACATCCTCTATGGCAAGGGAAATAAAATAAAGAATAAACAAATGGGACTACATCAAATTAAAAAGCTTCTACATGGCTAAAGAAAACATCATCAAAATGAAAAGTGATCCAACCATATGGGAAACCATATTTGCCAATGAAAACGTGGACAGAGGTTTGATCTCCAAAATATATAAAGATCTCATATGACTCAATACTAGGAAGAGAAGCAATCCAATTAAAAAACCAGCAAACGACCTGAACATACACTTCTCCAATGAGGACATAAAGAGGGCCCATAAACATCTGGAAGGATGCTTAACTAGCCATTAGAGAGATTCAAATTTAAACAACAGTGAGGTACCACCTCACACCTGTCAGAGTGGCCATCATTAATAAATGAACAAACAGCAAGTGCCAGTGAGGATTTAAAGAAAAGGGAACCCTAGTGCACTGTTTGTGGGAATGCAGACTGGTGCAGCCACTGTGCAATATGGTATGTAATTTCCTTAAAAAAAAAAAAAGATATGGAAAGGCCTTTTGATCAAGTGGTTCTACTTCAGGGATAATACCCTAAGAATCATGAAATACCAATTCAAAAAAAAATGTATACACCCTTATGTTTATTGCAGTACTATTTATAATAGCCAAGTACTAGAAACAGCCTAATTGTTCATTTGTAAGTGAGTGGATCAGAAACTGTCTTACATCTACACAATGGAATCCTACACAGCAGAAAGAAAGAAGGAACTTCTATCTTTCTTGACAACACAGATGAAACTGGAGAGTATTATGTTAAGTGAAATAAGCCAGTAGGCAAAAGACAAATATCATAGGGCCCCACCTATAAGAGAAACCAAATGAACAAAACCAATTAAAAAAATAGAACCAGAGACATGGAAACAAAGAACCGACTGACAGTGACCAGAGGAGAGGGGTTAGAGGGATAAGGGGGGACAGAAGAGTAAGCGTCTAATCAAGAAGCATGTACAAATGACCTATGGGCATAAACAACAGGGTGGGGATTGACTCTGGGAGTATGTGAGTAGGCAGGGCAGGGGAGAGCAATGGGGGAAAATTGGGACAACAGTAAAAAGACAATTTAAAAATGGCAAAAAATACTGTCAGCTGGTTTCTCAATACGTCACTGACATCAATGTACAAGTCTTCCAGACAGAAAATCAGCAAGGATTCAGCAGCATTAAATGACATATTAGATCTGATGGATTTAATTGATATCTTCAGAGCATTTTACCCCATAGCAGCAGAATATGCATTCTTTTCAAGTATACATAAAACATTTTTCAGGATAGACCAATGTTGGGATGCAAAACAAGTCTCAATAAATTAAAGATCAAAATCATATCGAGCATCATCTCTGACCATAATGGTATGAAACTAGAAATAAATCACAAGAAAAAAAAAAAAAAAAAAACCCTGAAAGACAGAGAAGGACATGGAAGCTAACTTGCATGTTACTAAACAACAGTGGTGTTTATGATAACCAAACTTTTTGGGAACAACTCAGGAGCCCATCAATAGATGAGTGAATATAGAAACATCGGTACATATATACAATAGAATATTAATGAGCCATAAAAAATATTACCACTTACAACAGCATGGATGGAACTAGAGGACATGAAGCTGAGTGAAATAAGTCAGTCAGAGTAAGAAAAATACCATATAATTTCATTTATATGTGTAATCTAAGGAACAATATAAATGAACAAACAAAAACAGAAACAGACTCATAGACAGACTCATAGATACAGATAACAGACTGATGGTTGTCAGAAAGGAGGGTGGTTGGGGGACTTGTTGAAAAGGTGAGGGGATTGAGAAGTACAGTTTGGTAGTTACAAAACAGTCATAAGTATGTAAAGTGCAGCATAGGAAATGTAGTCAATAATATTGTAATAATCATGTATAGTGCCAGGTGAGTACTAGAAATATCAGGGAGAATACTTTGAAAAGTGTATGATTGTCTAACCACTATGCTGTATACCAGCAACTAATACAAAATAATGTTGAATGTAAACTATAATTAAAAATGTTTAATCTTTTTGAAAAGGTAGCTCTTTCAACTAATGGTACCACAAAAAATAATAAACGTCTACCTTTTCCTCACATCATACAAAAATATTAACTCAAATCATAGAACTAACTATAAAAAGGAACATTATTATATTTTTGTATGAAAATTTAGAATAAAAATTTCTGTGGCTTTAGCTTAAGTATTTGTTAAATACCAAAAGCTCAAAAAATTTAATAAAATGGGCTCCTCCAGAATAAAATATATTGTTATTGAAGACATAGCTAAGAAACCAAATACAAGCCACAATCTGGGACAAAATTATTCCAAAACATACATTCAATAAAGTGACTATATTCAGAACACATGAAGAGTGTATACAATTCAGTAAGGAGAAAAACAAGTCAATAAATAAATGAGCAAGGTAGAAGACAGGTAACAAAGAACAGGAGAACCGCTTGCTCGGCCTGGCTGACGGGTCACTGGAATGAAGGGAAAAGACAGTTAACAAAGATTATTCTGTTACAACAGGGACTGAACAGAGACCGAGGCTGAGAAGATGGCGGAGGAGTGAGGTGAGGCTGCGGTTTCAGGCTCCGGAGACAAGTCTGCAGTTTGGGCTAATTGCAGACAGAACCTCTCAGTGAGCAGCTGGACACTGGCAGGCATTGAGCCAAGGCACTGCTGGATTAGAGAAAATCCATCTGGGAACAACCTGTCTAGTGAGCATAGCGAGGAAAAGGGGATGAAACGGGATTCCTGACTGGGGTGGCTGCCCGAGCTGAGGCTGGAAGTACACAAAGGCTTTTTGGAGACCACAGGCTATCCGGGAGAGGAGTTGGGAGGAGAGCAGATCTCTGCCTGCTGGCAGAGACTGGACTCCACCAAGTGGCATTGGCGCTGAAGGACAGGAGACAGCCTGCTGCCAGGCAAGTGAGAACATAATTCTCCTTTATATTTTTCTCTAGTGGAAGGTGGAGAGGGGAGGAAAGTTTGGGGGTGGTAGGACATTCTTGAGGAGTGCAGGGGCAGTGGTGCGCTCATCCACTCCCCAACCCTACACTTGGGTCTCAGGGGCACGCATAGGGAAGTGCTCTCACTGGCCCAGGTGCGCGGGAGCCGTGAGTACAGGCGTCCCTCGGACACTCCCCAACGGACATAAGATCAGTGCCCCAATGGGCAAAGGGAGGGCCCACTGAACACGCAGAGGACGGTGCGCAGATACCCTTAGACAGCTCCCGTGGGTGCCGGGCCAGAGGCTGGAAAGCAGACCACTAGCTCAGGCTCTGTTCATGCCGGCCCAGATGGGCGAGGGAAGGCAGTAGGCTTCGGTGCCAGAACAGCGGGCGGCAGCAACTCACAGACGCTCACTTCCACTGAGCATAAGTGTCCGCGGCCCCGCCCTAAGAGGCGAGAGACCAACTCCCGGAGCTCGGCTCAGCAGGACTAAGGGCACTGGCAGGCGACCAAGAAAACGCCTCAGCCCGGGGACAATAGGAGCCAATCCCAGGGTAAGTTCTCCGGCCGCTCGGGCGCGTGCACAGACGTGTGCAGGGACACCTTGGCACAAACGCGAAACCACTTCCGCCGGGCAAAAATAGGCGTGCGGGGCCAGCTCTGGGCGGCCCCGCCCCTGCAGGGGCTCGCGCGCAAGGACACCTCAACTGGCTCCGGCAGGCAGCAAGGGAGCCTGCCTTGCCGGCAACTGCGGGCGTGCACCATTGCGGCAACCACGGGCGCACACCATTGCTACAACCGCGGGCGCACACCAGTGCTACAAGAAACAAGAACCTCTGAACAGCCACACTAGACCAGCTGTGGACGCAGAAAAATAAGGTGACACACCAAGGTTAAAACGGACATCTCCACAAAAGAATTCGAGATAAAGTGGATAGAGTGACTCTCAATCAACAAGCCAGAAGGAATATCCTAACAAAAAAATCTGAAATATAACCAGACAGCATAAACAAACGATATAAAAGGTCCCCCAAGAACATCAGGCTCAGGAGATCCAGGAGATCAAAGAGACTGCAGCACTGAAACCCCCAGATCTACCATAAAAAAATCTCATACCACAAAGGTGGGAAGGCAAAGCAGACAAATCCAAATAACAAAAACAAACAAGAAGAATCCAACATGGTAACATGCAGAAACAACCTCTCAATGAAAAGAAAAGAGGAATCCCCAGAAAGAGAGGTAGATGGAATAGACATAGCCCAAATGTCAGACATGGAATTCAAAACTATGGTGGTGAAGAAGCTCAATATGCTCGAAAACCTCAAAAACAACTATGACAACCTCCAAGGAAGTTACCAACAGCTCCAAGAAAATTACAGGGAACTGGCAGAGAACTACACCAGCATAAAAAAAGACATAGAAACTATCAACAAGAACCAGGAAGAAATGAAGAATGCAATCTATGAACTGAAAACCACAGTAGAATCGGTCAAAAGCAGACTAAACGAAGCAGAGGATTGGATTAGTGAGTTAGAGCATAATGTAGGTAATAATTCTCGAATGATACAGCATAATGTAAAAAGATTGAAAAAAATCAACAAGATGTAAGGGAATTACAAGATAGCATTAAAAAAATAATTTAAGGATCATAAGAATAAGAGAGGGAGAAGGAAAGGAGCATGGAATTGAAAAACTGATAGGAGAAATAGTGACAGAAAATTTTCCGAACCTGACGAGAGAAAAAGTTATGCAAGTCCAAGAAAAACTGAGAGTTCCAATAAAGAGGAACCCCCAAAAACCCACTCCAAGGCACATCATAGTGAAAATGGCAACATTCCAAGACAAAGAGAGAATCCTCAAAGCAGCAAGAGAAAAACAGCAAATAACTTACAAGGGAGCTTCAATAAGGCTATCGACCGATTTCTCAATAGAAACATTCCAAGCCAGAAGGGAATGGTCAAAAATATTTCAAGCAATGAAAAACAAGGCCTACAACCAAGAATACTCTACCCAGCAAGGCTCTCAATCAAAATAGAAGGTGAAATAAGGAGTTTCTCAGACAAAGGAAGACTAAAAGAATATATCTCCACCAAACCAGCATTGCAAGAGATGCTAAAGGGAATATTCTAAGAAAAAGGAAGAGAAAAAACAAAAAAAGAGTAGAGGACCAGAGATACAAAGGGAAATGAATAAATACATGTCAATAATAACCTTAAATGTAAATGGATTAAATGCTCCCATTAAAAGACATAGGGTAACAGAATGAATAAGAAAACAGGAACCATATATTTGCTGTCTACAAGAAAAACACCTCAAAACAAAAGATTTAACCAGACTGAAAGTAAAGGGATATAAAAAAATATTCCAAGCAAACGAACCTGAAAAAAAAGCTGGGGTAGCAATCCTCATATCAACAAAACTGATTTCAAGGCAAGGGCAATAAAAAGAGACAAAGAAGGACATTTCATAATACTTAAAGGAACAATTCATCAAGAACATATAACACTGATAAACATATATGCATCCAACATAGGAGCACCCAAATACATAAAGAAAATACTAAAAGACCACAAGAAGCATATTAACAACAACCCACTCATAGTAGGGGACTTCAACACTCCATTATCAACAATAGACAGATCATCCAAGCAAAGAAACAACAAGGATATACAGGCATTGAACAACACACTAAACACATGGACTTAACTGATATATATAGAACTTTTCACCCCAAAGAAGCAAAATATACATTCTTTTCAAAGGCACATGGAACATTTTCAAAGATAGACCACATAATAGGACACAAAATAAACCTCAACAAATTCAAGAAAATTGAAATCATATCAAGCATCTTTTCAGACCACAATGCCTTGAAACTAAAAATCAACCTCAGGGAAAAAAATCAAAGACACCGAAACTCATGGAGAATGAATAACACGCTCTTTAATAACGAATGGGTTAACAATGACATCAAAGAGTAAATAAAGAGATTTCTAGAAACTAATGACAATGAACACACAGCAGCCCAAAACCTATGGGACACAGCAAAAGCAGTCCTAAGAGGGAAGTTCATAGCAATACAGGCATATCTGAAAAGGCTAGAAGAATCTCAAATAAAAAACCTAACCATAAAACAACAAGAACTAGAACAGCAACAACAAACAAAGCCTAGGGCAAAAAGAAGAAAGGAAATAATCAAGATCAAAGCAGCATTAAATGATATAGAAACTAAACGAACAATCCAAAAAATCAACAAAACTAGGAGCTGGTTTTTTAAAAAAATAAACAAAATTGACAAGCTTCTATCCAAGCTCATTAAGAAAAAAAGAGAGAAGACCCAAATTAAAAAAATCAGAAATGAAAGAGGAGAAATCATGACTGATACCTCAGAAATACAAACAATTATAAGAAATTACTACAAACAACTATATGGCAAGAAATTTGACAACGTAGTAGAAATGGACAGATTTCTAGAAACATATAACCTTCCAAAACTGATTCAAGAAGAAGTAGAAAGTCTCAACAGACCAATAACAAAGAAAGAAATTGAAACAATAATCCAAAATCTCCCTTCACACAAAAGGCCTGGACCGGATGGCTTCACAGGCAAATTTTACAAAACATTTAGGGAAGAACTAAGTCCTACCTTCCTCAAAGTATTCCAAAAAATCCAAGAAGAGGGGAAAACCCCAAACTCTTTCTATGAAGCCAGTATTACCCTAATCTCAAAACCAGGTCAAGACACAGCGAAGAAAGAAAACGACAGGCCAATATCACTGATGAACATAGATGCTAAAATCCTCAATAAAATTTTGGCAAACAGGATCCAACAATACATCAAAAAGATCATACACCATGATCAAGTGGGATTCATCCAAAGGATGCAAGGATGGTTTAATATTTGCAAATCAATCAATATAATACATCACCTAAACAATATGAAAGACAAAAATCACATGATCATATCTATAGATGCAGAAAAAGCATTTGATAAAGTACAACACCCATTTATGTTGAAAACACTCAGCAAAATGGGAATAGAGGGAGCATACCTTAACATCATTAAGGCTATATATGAGAAGCCTGAAGCCAACATCATACTCAATGCACAAAAACTGAAAGCATTCCCCCTGAAATCAGGAACTAGACAAGGCTGTCCTCTCTCTCCGCTTCTATTCAACATAGTGTTGGAAGTCCTAGCCACAGCAATCAGACGAGACAAAGAAATAAAAGGCGTCCAAATGGGGAAAGACGTAAAACTATCACTATTCGCAGACTACATGATAGTATACCTAGAAAATCCTATAAACTCCACTAAAAGACTACTTGATATAATAAATGAATTTGGCAAAATAGCAGGGTACAAAGTAAATATACAGAAATCGAAGGCATTTCTGTACACCAACAATAAAATCTCAGAGACAGAAGCAAAAAAGAAAATACCATTTACTATAGTAACAAGAAAAATAAAGTACCTAGGAATAAACTTAACCAAAGAGATAAAAGACCTGTACACTGAAAATTATGCAACATTGAAGAAAGAAATTAAAGAAGATACAAATAAATGGAGGCAAATACCATGTTCTTGGATGGGAAGAATCAACATCATCAAAATGGCCATACTACCCAAAGCAATTTACAAATTCATTGCAATCCCTATTAAAATACCAATGACATATTTCACTGACCTAGAACAAATCCTCCAAAAATTCATATGGAAGCAAAAGAGACCCCGAATAGCAAAAGCAATCTTGAAACAGAAGAACACAGCAGGAGAAATCACGATACCAGACATCAAACAATACTACAAAGGCACTGTGATCAAAACAGTCTGGTACTGACATAAGAACAGACATATAGGTCAGTGGAACAGAATAGAGAGCCCAGAAATAAACCCAGGCCTCTATAGTCAACTAATATTTGATAAAGGAGGAAGGAACATAAAATGGAGTGAGAAGAGCCTCTTTAACAAATGGTGCTGGGAGAGCAGGACAGGGACGTGCAAAAAAATGAAACTAGTCCACCAACTTACACCGCACACGAGAATAAACTCAAGATGGATTAAAGACTTAAATGTAAGCCGTGATACCATAAAAGTCCTAGAGGAAAACATAGGCAGGAAAATTTCAGATATCACACGTAACAATATCTTCACGGATACATGTCACAAGGCAAGAGAAATAAAGGAAAAAATAAACAAAAGGGACTACATCAAACTAAACAGTTTCTGCTCATCAAAAGAAAACATCAGCAAGATGAAAAGGAAACCAACCATATGGGAAAACATATTTGCCAATGATATCACAGACGGGGGACTGATCTCCAAAATTTATAAAGAGCTTATACAACTCAACACCAAGTAAACAAACAACCCAATTAAAAAATGGGCAAAGGACCTGAACAAACACTTCTCTGGAGAGGACATACAGACGGTCCATAGGCACATGAAAAAAATGCTCAACATCATTGGCCATCATTGAGATGCAAGTAAAAACCACAATGAGATACCACCTTACACCTGTCAGAATGGCCATCATCAACAAATCAACAAACAACAAATGCTGGCGAGGATGTGGAGAAACAGGAACCCTACTGCACTGTTGGTGGGAATGCAGACTGTTGCAGCCACTATGGAAAACAGTATGGAATTACCTCAAAAAACTAAAAATGGAACTGCCATTTGAACCAGTGATTCCACTGCTAAGATTATACCTGAAATATCCTAAAACCCTAATTCAAGAGAACTAATGCACCCTTATGTTCATAGCAGCCCTGTTTACAATAGCTAAGTGCTGGAAACAGCCTAAGTTCCCATCTGTAGATGAGTGGATCAAAAAACAGTGGTACATCTACACAATGGAATACTATGTAGCAGAAAGAAAGAAGGAACTCCTGCCATTTGCGACAACATGGATGGAACTAGAGAGAATTATGCTTAGTGAAATAAGCCAGGCAAAGAAAGAAAAATACCATATGATATCACCCAATACAGGAAACTAAAGAGCAACAGAAACAAACGAACTAAATAGGCAAAGACTAGAATAGTAGTCAGTAAGGGGAAGAGGGGAAGGAGAGAAGAGGGATAAGTAAAGGAAGGGTCTAGTCGAGGAACGTATATGAATGACTCATGGACATGGACAACGGGGAGGGATATGATTGTGGGAGAAGGGATGGGCTGGGAGGGGTGAGCAATGGGGGAAAAATGGGACAACTGTAATTGAATAACCAAAAAATTAAATTAAAAAAAAAAAAAGAAACCCTATAGACTCCACTAAAAAACTACTCAACATAATAAGTGAATTTGGCAAAAGAGCAGGGTACAAAGTCAATATACAGAAATGTAAGGCATTTCTGTACACCGACAGCAAAATAACAGAGATAGAAACAAACAAAAAAAACCCCATTTACTATAGAAATAACAAAAATAAAGTACCTAGGAATAAACTTAACTAAAGAGATAAAGACTTGTCCTTGGAAAACTATGTAACACTGAAGAAAGAAATTAAGGGAGATACAAATAAATAGAAGCAAATACCATGTTCATTGATGGGAAGATTCAACATCATTGAAATGTCCATACTACCCAAAGCAGTTTATAGGTTCAATGCAATCCCTATTAAAATACCAACAGCATATTTAACAGACCTAGAACAAATACTTCAAAAATTTACATGGAACCAAAAAAGACCCTGAATAGCCACATCAATCTTGAGGAAGAAGAACACAGTAGGAGGAATCACTATACCTGATACCAAACTATACTTCAAAGCCACTGGTACTGTTTTAATTACAGACATATAGGTCAATGGAACAGAATAGAGAGCCCAGAAATAAACCCAGGTCTGTATGGTCAACTAATATTTGACAAAGGGGGAAGAAGCATAAAACGGAGTGAGAAGAGCTTCTTTAACAAATGGTGCTGGGAGAACTGGCCAGGGACATAAAAAAAAAAAAAATTGAAACTAGACCACCAACTTACACCACACACTAGAATAAACTCAATATGGATCAAAGACTTAAATGTAAGCTTCTGAATAGCCTCTCCTGAGAAACTGTCAGTTTCTTCTGTTGTCCCAATCCCTACCAGTTTTCACAGCCAGAAGCTATGAGGCTTTATTTTCTTGCCTTGAAACCATCAACTGTGTGGTCTAGTCTGGGGCTGAGATCATTTCCCTGGTGTCTCTCCTGGTTTTTATCTGACACTCAAGAATGCAGGACCACTCATTCTGTCAGGCACAGCCACTGTGTGGGCAATATTGCCTCACATTGGCCACACCAGTTCTCATCACTTTGGCTACCCATCTCTTCCCCTCCTACCTGTCTGGATGAATACTTCTTAAATCCTTGGTTTTTGGACTTCTCTACAGTTTAATTTTCTGCCTATTGTGGTTTTCCTTTGTTTTGAGGTAGTTGTAATCCTACCTATGGTTCTGTGATGAGGCAAAGCATGTCTAGCTATGCCTCTATCTTGGCCAGAAGTCTCTGAAATCAAGAGAATTGTTTATGTGTTTTGAACTTGAGCAGTGACTTTCACATTTTTGACTGTGATACACACACACTATATATTTTACATATATGCATATGTGTACATACATATGAATATCAGCATGTAGAATGACGGGAAGTTCTAAAAAACGCATAAAGAAAAACTTCAGTATGACGGGTTTGGGTGGGTAGGTTACTATATTTTCCATGTTCAATTTTACTGATTTTGTCTAGTTAAGTTGGGAAGACATTTTTTTTGTTTTTTTAAATCAATGTAGAAAATCCATACATAAAACCTAAAGATAATATTATTGTAATCAACCCAGAGAATCAATTAAAAAATTTTAAAACCTAAAGTAATTCAGAAAATTATAAGTAAATAAAAAATAAATATACAAGATATTTAAATTCATTATTTACATTAAAGCTACAATAATTAAAATGATGTGACATAGGCTCAAATATCATAGTTCACTGGAAGAAAACAAGTAGCTGAAATAGCATTCAGTTAATCCTTTGATAAGAAAAATAATCACATAAAATTCTCCCTTCATTGCTCATACCGTTACACATTCTGCATGAATTGCAGTGTAAGAATTTAAAACCAACTTAAAATCCTATTTACCAGTGTAGCTATCTAAGATGCATGAAATAAGTATATGGCATGATATTTTTTAATGCACTATTTCAAATATATATACATATAAATTTATTTAACTGATTAATTTGCTATATGTTAGAAGATTAAATTTAAACTCCATCTTAGCAATATTTATAAAGTCAGTCATACTAGTCCTCATTATAATTATAGTTGTAACAGACATAAGCACAATTTTGTGTATGATTACACACTTCGGAGACAAGGCACATAAAACATTTCTATTTCTGTGTTTACACACTCAGAATACCACAGAACTGAATAAACTTTTAATAATTTTACAACTCTGATTCATCATGAGGCAACATGTCTATATATAAATCAATCAGATTATGCTGGAAATCCTCAAAAAGGAAGAATAAGGAGATCATTTCACATATCACATCCTACATAGTAATGTCAAAGGGAACTTAACAAATGGAGGTAATTTCCAAATTAACTCACGGGTTTTGTTTAAAAAACAAACAAACAAACAAATCTGTTGTAGCACATAATGAAATCTATAAGTCGTTAAAAATTGTATCCTTAGTTTATATAACTAACCCTAAATTATATAACATTAAATAAAAAGTTACATTTGAAAAAAAAACATAAAAAGCATTGCATGTAGAAGAATATAAATCTTTCACATTAATAGTTTAATCATATTACACAAAGTTCAGTGCATGGTCCCACTGGCTGACAAATACAGCCATATTAAATATATTCACAGAAACACACATCAGATTTTTTAAGGTGACATGGTATGTATTAGAATTCTCCAGAGACACAGAACCAATCAGATTTACACACACACACACACACACACACACGCACAAGCAAGCAAGCAAGAATGAGATATTTATTTTAAGGAACTGGCTTACACAACTGTGGGGACTGGCAAGTCCAAAATCTTCAGTGTAGGCTGGCAGGGTGGATACCCAGTAAGAGGTGATGTTGCAACTAAAGTTACAAAGGCAGTCTGGAGGAAGAATTGCCTCTTCTTTGGAAATATAGGCCTTCAACTGACTGGATTAGGCTCACCCACATTATGAGGGTAATCTGATTTAAATGTTAATTTCATCTAAAAAAATACCTTCAGAGCAACACTTATACTGCTGTTTGACCAAAAACTGGGTACCACAGCTTAGCCAAGATGGGACACAAACTTAAAAATCACAGAATATATTTAAAAGGGAAAAATAGATTTGAATATTTAGGTACCATAAAGTGAACAGTGTTAATCCAAAATGAATATTCAACCCTTGTGGGGGTGCACACACATGTAGGAGGGAGCTAGTGAGGAAGAAATGCTAGCAAGATCCACCGTGGATGTTCACATTTCCCACCCTGGCCCCCAGCACCTACCCAGTTGGCTTGGCTCAGCCATGATTAAGGCATTCCTCCTCTTCAGCAACCACAGGAATCCATGGCTGGTAGAGTCTACTAGCCTTAGAGTGAGGGTTATTATGCTAAGTGAAATAAGCCATTTAAAGAAAGACAAATACCATATGATCTCACTTATATGTGGAATCTAATAAACAAAATAAACTGATGAACAAAAGAAGACCAGAGGCATAAATAAATGGAACAGACTGGCAGGGGAGAAAGGGGGGTGGTGGTGAAGGGGACTGAAAGAAATTATCCAAAGAATATATATGCGTATGTGCAAAACTCATGGACACAGAAAACAATGTGGTGAATGCCAGGGTGGGAGTGTTGAGTGGAGGGGGCAAAGGGGAACAAAATGGAGGATATCTGTAATAGCGTCAACAATAAGATAAAAATATGAAACAGCATACCATCAGGGAGACATTCCATTTGGTATCAAGTGGAGATGAAAATGTTTGTATGTTTGTAATTACCTAGGAAGATTATTTATCAGAGAAAGTCTGACAGCAAACTGATTTATAGGCATTATTTGATATTATATTTTGTGTTATATGTGAATTCTTGAGAAAGTGAACTTGGCATTTTAGATCTAATTGAAGTAATTGTGGAAGGACTAATGTTTACACAAATGTTTTGAAAGTGTGAAGTGGACTTAATTTTCCATGTAAATAATGTTTTGAAACAAGTGTTTTGAAAGTGTCTGTGAACTAGATTTAATTTTCCATGCAGATAAAGTTCACAATACTCTTGCAGAAATGGTGATAAGGAATGTATGGAGACCAACCTGAGTGATATTGTTATACAAATTGATGCTTAAAATAAACTGGAGAAATATGAAGCTGGCTTAGCCAGAGATCCAGCCAGTGCTGTATCACTTGTCAAGAATATAAATCTTGAGATCCCAAGAAATATTAACATCGGTGACTTCAATATAAAAGCTTAAAAGGTCATTCTTAGGTAAAATCCGGGGGGGGGGGGATTTATCTAAGTATACCATGTATTTGTGTAAAATCAGCATGACAGATCAGTGTTGCTTTTCTTGCTCTGTGATTTTGAAAAAAAAATGAGTAGTTCCAGTGTGGCTTTTTAAAACTTATTTTCTAAATTGCATTCCTATGCTGACCTCAGGCATGCCTCTATGTTTTGGCTACAACAGTATTTCTCAAAGTGTTTGAAATATTTAAATTATGTACAACCCAAAATGTTGGTGCTCTGTATAGATCATAAGTGCAACATTCCTTAATTATTTTTGTTATTTGTCACAAATGTTATTTAAAGAACCAAGTATGTACTCCATGAAAATATTGTGACATTTTTCTCTTCGTATAAATACAGTTCTGTCCTGGCTGGTGTGACCCAGTGGACTCAGTGCCAGCCTGAGTACTGAGAGGTCGCTGGTTCAAATCCCAGTCAGGGCACATGCCTGGATTGCAGGTTAGGTCTCCAGTTGGGGATGTGGGAGAGGCAACAAATCGATGTTTCCCTCCCTCTCTTTCTCCCTCTCTTTCCCTGTCTCAGAAAATAACTAAAAATCTTAAAAGAAAAAAGTCTAAGGAAATGATACTTCTAAAGCAAAAAAGAAAAAAATTCAACCCTTGAGTTCTTTGGAGAAATAACTGCCAATGCTTTCTACCTGATGAAAATGATTATAAATTTCAGTTAATAAAGCCATTGTTATTAAACATTAATAGACCATCTTTAACACAGGCTTAATGCTAATTTACCTGTTAATCCAGTTGTTTAGATTGCACTCATGGATTAAATTCACCCTCAACACACTTAATCATATAAAATTGTTATTATAGACTTGGTTTTGAAATGGATAAATAGATATATGTTAAATGATTTCACAACCTTGTGACAGACACACCACTGACTGCATTATTACACCATTATCACACCAGCACAGGAAAAGAAAATTTCTTAAAAACAAAAAAAGAAACACAGCATTTAAGGGAAAACTAATTTCACTATGCCCCTTCCCATAATTCAGATTAGAGTTTTCCAGGTGTCTGGATTCTAAGTAGCTAGGAGAACCACTCCATCAACTGGAAGCAACATCCTTCCACACAGTTTGAATAAAACGTTGCTTCTTTTACAACTTTGAAGTCATCAGCACATAGAAACCTAAACTAGTGAAATAGAATGAGTGATATAAACAAAGGAAATAATGATGAGTTTTGATGAAAACAAGAAACAAACTGTATAATCTAAACAAAATGCAATCATTCAAAGATTGTCATCATGGATGAAATAGAGAAGATAAATTCAAAGAAACAGATGTGTTGACAAAGCCCTGTTCTGTAATTTCAAACTGAAACTAGACAAAAATAAAATTGTATTATTATGTATTTGCAACCATTAATCCATACTTTCCCTAATGTCGTCCCTTAGTCTTCAAGGTTTCAGTTGAATGAATATATATATATATATATATATATATATATATATATATATATATATATGTGTGTGTGTGTGTGTGTATTATATATATATATATATATATATATGAACATCAATATACATGAAATGTTCTAAAGAATAAACATTGAAAAAGAATATATGTCAATATTTTGAAGCAGAAATGATCAATTATACCCTGGAAATTGCAGTTGAGCATAGGTACCTATATATTTCTTGCTACATAAAAATATAGCTGTGTGTTAAACACCAGGAAAGCATAATTAGTTTTAAAATATGGGATATAAAACAGAAAGCAACAAATAAACAGGTAAAACAAAGAAACAAAAATCCCATAGACACAGACAACAGTATGATTGTTAACAGAGAGGAAGAGTGTAAGGGGAGGTAAAATAGGGTAAAGGTGGTCAAATATATGGTGATGAAAGGAGATTTGATTTTAGATGGTAGATATACAATGCAATATGCAGATGATATATTACAGAATTCTATACTTGAAGCTTATATAATTTTATTAACAAATATCACCCTAATAAATTTAATAAACTTTTTAACACTCAAAAAATATATAATGCAAGATATGATGATATTATAGAATTGTACACTTAAAACTTGCATAATCTTATTAGCAAATATCACCCCAATAAATTCAATAGAAAGTTTAAACATAAAAATGCTTTAATTATATTTCTTGTGACAAAATATTAAACTATTAAAATAATTTCTCTATATCCCTTAGTTTGTTGAAGATTTTAAAATATCCATAAATATCAACAGAGCAATATATTTCTAAACAAAATCATGTCCTATATATGGTATAGTTAGGTCCTGAAGCCATTACAATTGTCAGAAATACCACCCTGTTCAAAAAATGTGGTCATATAAATTGTTCCTTGTGTTCCAAATAAACATATGAGTAGCATTAGTACTAGTTGGAGTAATAGTAACAATAGCAGCAGAAGGGGTGCTGGCAGTAGTAATCATAAATCACTTACCCGACTTCCGGCCAAGATGGAGGCTTAGACGGACACGCTAGGTCTCCCTCTACAACTAGAGAGGAATACAACTACTTCAAAACAAAGGATAACTAGAAATTCCAGAAAATAAAACTACACGGAAGTCCAACATATGAAGTTATAAACCAGCGGTGCCATTTGGGCAGGTAAGAGTTAAAGAGGGCAGTGCTGTTTGCGGTCGCACCCGGAGCGGCAGGCGGCGAGGAATCCCGGCTACGCAAGCCCCTGGCGGTGCGCGACTCCGGCGAGGAATCCCGGCTGTGCAAGCCCCTGGCGGTGCGCGACTCCGGCGAGGAATCCCGGCTGCGCAAGCCCCTGGCGGTGCGTGACTCCGGTGAGGAATCCCGGCTGCGCAAGCCCCTAGCGGTGCGCGACTCCGGCGCTGGGGAGAGCGGCCGCCGCATCGCTTTGAACAGTGAGGCCCAGGGGGACGGGAGGACGGATCCCGGTCTCCTAGCTGAATAACTGTGTGAATCCATCTTGGACCCCCGCCCCCAAAGAAAGCACCACAGGTCTGCGAAATAGGTCGCGGACAGGCAGGCGACGGTCGCTGATTTGTGACACCAAACGGCGCCGGTCGCTGGGTCATTACGAGTACACAGGAACTGCCCCGGAAAGCCGGCCCAAGAAAACAAAACGCATCTGTCAAAATGAGGCAGACAACTATAGAAATCCCGGTGACACAACTCACCAGACAGCAGATAGAGAACCTGACAGATGAACAGATAAGAAACCTGTCAGAGGCTCAGTTCTGGGCCATTGTTATCAGGTGGCTTACAGAATTCACAAAAGAGCAGGAAAAAGATAAGAAAGAAGCGAAAAACATTCATAACGAAAGGAACAAAACCGCATACGAGATAGAAGGTGAGAAAAAATCCATAGTTCATTCCAACAAACTGGAATATGGAGAAGGAACAAGCAGTCAACCAATGCAGAGAGAGGAAATGGGAAGCAACAACGAAAGGATCAGAAACCTCTGGGACAGCTATAAAAGGCCCAACATAAGAATCATTGGTTTGCCAGAAAATGAGGAAGATGAACTAGAACTTGAAAAATTGAGTGAAAATATAATAAAGGAGAACTTCCCAGACTTGGGGAAGGGAATAGACTTGCAGGTCCAGGAAGCAAGGAGAGTTCCCAAGAGACTGGACCCAGGGAGAACCACTCCAAGACACATTATAATCAAAATGTCAAAAATTAAAGATAAAGAGAGAATCTTAAAAGCAGCAAGAGAGAAGAAAAGAATTATGTACAAAGGGGTCCCAATTAGACTATCAGCTGACTTCTCAAGGGAAACCCTACAGGCAAGAAGGGACTGGCAAGAAATATTCAAAGTAATGAAAATCCAAAACCTACAACCACGAATACTCTATCCAGCGAAATTGTCATTCAGAATAGAAGGACAGAGAAAGTGTTTCCAGGACAAAATAAAACTGAAAGAGTTCATTAGATCCAAACCACTGTTATATGAGATGTTAAAGGGACTGGTTTAAAAAAACAGAAGCTAGGGAGATGAAACAAAGGCAAACCAAATAGGCAACGAGAGTGGAAAAGGAACTGTGGGTACGGGAAGCATATTGGGGGGAGGTCAACAGGGAGGGGGAATGGGGAAAGGGAGGGAGATGATATAGGAATTGGGGATCAAGGTAGGAGGGAATGGAATAGACGGAGAGAGGTTGGGAGGAACTGTATGCACAACTAATGGACATAATCTAAAAGGGGGGGACAACTGGAGGGAGGGGGGCCACCGGGTGGAGGGGAGCAGAGGGAAGGGAAACTGACACAAATGTAATATTTTAATCAATAAAACACATTAAATCTGAAAAAAAAATAAATCACTTACCCAAGAACTGCTTAAATGGGGGTAAAATACTTTTTATTTTTAAATAGCTTTATTGATGTAAAAGTAATCAACAAAGATATGCAAATATGTAAATTGTTTGCACATATGGAACATCCATAAAACTCACAATCAATGGAATAGACATATCTAGCAGGAAAGTAATACCCACAAAAGGGCAAATAGCATTCAAAACTCAGCTACAACATGAGAGTCCACATAGTGCAAAATAAATATTTCTGGAGCACCAAGCTCAAGTGATCTAGAAGATTGTGTCCCTGAACCCAGAAGAACACCTGCATCATAAAACCAGTATAAAAAGTTTGGAAGACATAGTAAGTCAGATCTACCGAATACACAAAGACAAAATGAGGAGACAAAGAATATGCCCCAAATGAAAGAGCAAGTGAAATCTCCAGAAAAAGAATTAAATAAAATGGAAGCAACCAAATACCAGACACAGAATTTAAATCAATGGTTATAAAGATGCTTAAGGACCTTAGGGGAAGAATGGATGTTTTCAGTGAGAATTTAAACAAAGAGATACTAAGCATTAAACAAGACATAGAAAGCTTAAAAAAGAACCAGTCACATACTAAGAATAAAATATCTGATGTGAAGAATACACAAAAAGGAACCAACAGTACATTAAATGAAGAAGATGATTGAATTAATGATTTTGAAGACAAAGTAACAGTGAACACCCAAGCAGACCATCAAAAATAAAAGATAATTTTGGGCCTTTTGACCAAGATTCAGGTCTAGACAAAAACACTGCACTTCCTTTCATGACTACCTCAAAACTAGAGACAACCAGAAGTTCCAGAAAATTGAGCTGCATGGAAGTCCAACAAACAAAGATATAAAGAAGAAATACTCATCCACACAGGTAGGAGGGGTGGAGCTGGGGTGGAGAGGACACGGTGTGGTGGCGGCAGGAGTGGCAGCAGCAGCAGGCCGGTGGAAGGCGCAGTCACATGTTTTAAAAAGTAAGGAGGGAAACCTGGAGAGCGCTCCCAGCACCAGCACCAGTACCAGACCAGACCGAGCAGTTCATGGTCCCAGCAGCAGGGAAAATAAAGCCTCATTCCTTTTGACTGTGCAAACTAGTGGGGACTGGGGAAGAGGAAGAAACCGCCAGTCTCTCAGCAGAGTCCGCTTGTTTAAAGGGCCCCCACGGTCCTCGAGTATCTGTGGATCCACCCACTCTTGGAACCAAGGCCAGGGCAATGGCTAGAGAGGCGCCAGGCATATACGGAAGTGGGAGAGATGCCTGGAAAGGGGGCAAGTGCTGAGCGGCTGGCATTTTTTCCTCTTGGACCGCTGCCCCACATACAGTGCCACAACGTGGTTAAACAGGGAACCCTCTACTGATGAATACCTAAGGCTCTGCCCCTTACAACATAACAGGAGCAACAGCTCCACCTAAGACACATAGGCAAATAAATACAGGAGCCTGTCAAGATGATGAGACAGAGAAATATGGTCCAAAAGGGAGAATGGATCAAGGTTCCAGTGGGAGAACTAAGCGACAAGGAGATAGCCAACCTAACATGTGCAGAATTCAAAACACTAGTGGTAAAGATGTTCACAGGCTTGAAAAATATGTTTAAGTATGGCAAAAGCATAAGAAAATAAGTGAAGGCTATGCTAAATGAAACGCAGGAAAATCCACACAAAATCAATGGTGAAGGGAAGGAAACTGGGGTTCAAATCAATGATATGGAACATAAGGAGGAAAACGACAGTCAACCAGTACAGAATGAGAAAAGAAAAATTGAAAAAAAATGAGGAGAGGCTTAGGAATCTCAGGGACAGCTTTAAATGTGCCAATATCTGAACCATAGGGGTTCCAGGAGGAGAAGAGGAAGAGCAGTAATTGAAAACTTATGTGAGAGAACAATGAAGGAAAACTCCCCAAATTTGGTGAGGGAAATAGATATACAAGTCCAGGAAGTACAGAGAGTCCCAAACAAGCTAGACCCAAAAAGGACCACACCAAGACACATCATGATTAAAATGCCAAAAGTTCAAGATAAAGAGAATTGTAAAAGCAGCAAGAGAAAAGCAGAGAGTTATCTAAAAAGGTGTGCCTATAAGACTATCCTCTGATTTCTCAAAAGCTACTTTGCAGGAAAGAAGGGACTGGCAAGAAGTATTCAAGGTGATGAAAAGCAAGGACTTACAACCAAGATTAGTCTATCCAGCAAAGCTATCATTTAGAATGGAAGGGCAGGTGAAGTGCTTCCCAGGCAAAGGGAAGCTAAAGGAGCTCATTATCACCAAGCTATTATTATATGAAATGTCAAAGGGACTTACTTAAGAAAAAGAAGATCAAAATTATGAACATTAAAATGAGACCAAAGTCGCAACTACCAACAACTGAATCTAAAAATTTAAAAAAAAAAAAATCCAACTAAGCAAACCAGAATAGGAACAGAATCATAGGCATGGGGATCATTTGGAGGGTTATCAATTGGAAGGGGAGAAGGGGAGAAAGGGGAAAATGGTGCAGGGATTACGAAGCATAATTGGTTGGTACAAAATAGACAGGAGAAGTTAAGAATAATATAGGAAAAGTTGAAACGTAAGAACTTACATGCACAACCCATGAACATGAACCAAGGGGGGTGAGGTTGCTGAGGGAAGGGGATACTGGGGAGAGGGGAGCAAAGGGAAAAAATTGGGACTACTGTAACAACATAATCAATAAAATATACTTTAAAATAAATAAATGATTTTTTAATTTTTTATTTATTGTTTTTTTCTATTACAGTTGTCCCACTTTTTCCCCCATTGTTCCCCCATCCCTCTACCCCTCTTTCCACAGTCAATCCCTGCCACGTTACCCCGTTGCCCACATCCATGGGTCATTTATACTAGTTCCTTGACTAGACCCTTCCCTTTCTTTCCCCCCTTCTACCCTCGCCCTCCCCAATGGTCACTGTCAGTCTGTTCCTTGTTTACATGCCTCTGGTTCAGTTTTGCTCATTAGTTTGTGATTTTCATTTGTGTCCTGTATTAGGTGACATAATATATTATTTGTCTTACACTGCCTGGCTTATTTCCTTAAGCATAATACTCTCTAGTTCCATCCATGTTGTCGAAAATGGTAGAAATCCCTACTTTCTTTCTGATGCATACTATTCCATGTGTAAATGTACCAGTTTTTTAATCCACTCATCTACAAATGGGCACTTAAGCTTTTTCCAGTACCTGGCTATTGAGAATAGTACTGTTATGAACATAGGTGTGCATAGGTGTTCTTTTGAATTGGTGTTTCAGGATTCTTCAGGCATAACCCTAGCAATAAAATTGCTGATTCAAAAGACAGTTCCATTTTTAGTTTTTTGAGGCAATTCCATACTGTTCTTATAGTGGCTGCATTCCCACTAAGAGTACACTAGGGTTTCCTTTTTTCCACATCTTGATTGGGACTTGTTGTTTGTTGATTTGTTGATGATGGCTATACTGACTGGTGTAAGGTGGTATCTCATTGTGGCTTTAATTTGCATCTCTATGATGGCTGGTGATACTGAGCACTCTTTCATATGCCTTTGCACTCTCTGCATGTACTCTTTGGAGAGGTGTTTGTTCAAGTCCTTTGCCCATTTTTAAATGGAATTGTCTGTTTTTTTCGTGCTGAGTCTTATAAGTACTTCGCATATTTTGGATCAAAATATTTTATGAAATATCATTGGCAAATATGTTTCCCCATATGGTTGGTTTTTTCTTCATCTTTCTGATGTTTTATTTTCCTGACCAGAAACTCTTTAGGTTGATGTAGTGCCAGTTATTTATCTTTCCATTTTCTCCTTTGCCCTAGGAGGTATATTGGCAAAAATATTGCTATGTAGGATATCTGAAATTTTCCTGCCTATGTTTTCCTGTAGGATTTTTATGATGTCAGGGCTTACATTTAAGTATTTGATCCAATTGAGTTTATTCTGGTGTATGGTGTAAGTTGGTGGCCTAGTGTCATTTATTTTTTGCATGTCCCTGTCTGGTTCTCCCAGCATCATTTGTTGAACCATCTCTTTTCACTCCATTTTATGTTCCTTCCCCCTTTGTGAAATATTAATTGATCATATAGACCTGGGTTTATTTCTGGGCTCTCTATTCTGTTCCATTGATCTATATGTCTGTAGTTATGCCAGTACTACACTGTTTTGATAACAATGGCCTTGTATTATTGTTTGATATCAGGCATTATGATTCTTCCTACTATGTTCTACTTCCTCAAGATTGCCGCAGCTATTTGAGGTCCATTTTAGTTCCATATAAATTTTTGAAGTATTTGTTCTATGTCTGTGAAACATGCCATTGGTATTTTAATAGGGATTGCATTAAACGTATAAGTTACTTTAGGTAGTATGGACATTTTAATTATGTTGATTCTTCCCATCCATGAACATGATATGTGCTTGAATTTATTTATATCTTTCTTAATTTCTTTCTTCAGTGTTCTGTAGTTTTCCAAGTACAGGTCGTTTACCTCCTTTGTTAAATTTATTCCTAAGTGTTTTTCTTGTTGCTTTAGTATATGTACTTTTTTTCTAGATTCTATCTCTGATATTTTGCCCTGGCTGGTTTAGCTCAGTGGATTGAGCGTCGGCCTGCGAGCTAAGTGTCGCTGGTTCGATCTTCCAGTCAGGGTACATCAGAGAAGGAAAACTCTGACTCCAAAAAACCTCTGCTGCCTTGCGGCATACCTCTTCAGGGGAAAGGCTAAGGGAGTAAACCCCGACAGAAAATCCGGAGCCGGAGTCCCTAAGGCGGTTTGACGTTGTAGTCAACACCGGCAACTCCTGCGGCGCACCTGAACCCAAGCTGTATCGACTCCGTCTTTCCCTTGGACCCTTCAGCTGCGAAGAGAGGGGGGGTCTGCTGCATGGGCAACAGCAGACCCTCCATATTACCCTGCCCAGGCTCTGTAGCTTCAGCGTCATCACAAGATGTCGATTCAACACGGGAGGAGACAGATACCATGTCACTCCCGAGTCGGACTGCACAGCCATTCTCGGCGGTGCAGATAGACTCTTAAGAAGCTACACCATCGTCTCTCGAGACGGACGGCTGCCGACGACGATCTCTGATATTTTATTGTCAGTTACAGAAATGCCCTCAATTTATTAATATTGACTTTGTACCCTGCTATTTTATCAGATACACTTATTAGGTTGAATACATTTTTGGTGGAGTCTATAGGGTTTTCTTTGTTCTTTATCATGTCACTTGCAAATAACAACAGTTTAATTCCTCTTTTCCAAATTTGATGGCTTCATTTCTTTTTCTTCTCTGATTGCAGTTGCTAGAACTTCAAAACTATGTTACATAACAGTGGAGAGATTGGAAATTCTTGTCTTGTTCCTTATCTTAAGGGAGGAAATACTTTCAGTTTTTGCGCATTGATTATGTTATTGGCTTCATGTTTCTCGTATATAACCTCTATTGTGTTGAGGTATGCTCCCTCTAGTCCCACTTTGCTGAGTGTGTTCATCTAAGGGGGTTTTGTAATTCATAAAATGCTTTTTCAGCATCTATGGATATGATCATGTGATGTTTGTCTTTAATTTTCTTTATGTGGTGTACTACATTTATTAATTTGAGAATATTAAAAAATCCCTGCATTTCTGGGATGAATCCCACTTGACTGTGGTGTATGATCTTTTTATTATTTTATTTTTTATTTTTTTTGTAAATTGTTTTAAATTTTATATTTTGGTTTTTCAATTACAGTTGTCCAATTTTTGCCCCATAGCTCCCTCTCCCAGCTTACCCCTTCTCCCACAATCATATCTCTCCCTGCTGTTTATGTCCATGAGTCATTTATAAATGTTCCTTGACTAAACCCTTCCCTTATTTATCCCCCTTCTCTCCCTCCTTCCTCCAACCTATTGACTATTATTCTGCTTCTTGTCCTATTTAGTTTGTTTCTTTTTTAATTTTTATTTTTTATTCATTTTTTATTTTTCGTTTTTCAATTACAGTTGTCCCCTTTTCCCCCAATTTCTCTCCCCCATCCAACCCACCACCTCTCCCGCAATCATATCCCTCCCCGTTGTCCATGTCCATGAGTCATTTACACACGTTCCTTGACTAAACCCTTCCCTTACTTAGCCCCCTTCTCTCCCTCTACCCTCCCCCACATTGACTGCTATTCTGCTCTTTGTTCTATTTAGTTCTTTTGTTTGTGTTATTCTTTAGTTTCCTGTATTAGGTGATATCATATGGTATTTTGCTTTCTTTGCCTGGCTTATTTCACTAAGCATAATTCTCTCTAGTTCCATCCATGTTGTCACAAATGGCAGGAGTCCATTCTTTCTCTCTGCTGCATGGTACTCCATTGTGTAAATGTACCACAGTTTTTTGATCCACTCATCTACACATGGGCACTTAGGCTGTTCCAAGCACTTAGCTATTGTAAACAGTGCTGCTATGAACATAGGGGTGCATAAATTCTTTTGAACTAGGGTTTTAGAATTTTTCAGGTATAATCCTAGTAGTGGAAACGCTGGTTCAAAAGGCAGTTCCATTTTTAATTTTTTGAGGTAATTCCATACTGTTTTCCATAGTGGCTACACCAGTCTGCATTCCCACCAACAGTGCGCCAGGGTTCCCTTTCTCCGCATCCTCGCCAGCACCTGTTATTTGTTGATTTGTTGATGATGGCCATTCTGATTGGTGTAAAGAGATATATTATTGTGGTGTTTATTTGCATTTCTCTGATGGCTAGTGATATTGAGCCTTTTTTTATGTGTCTATGGACCTTCTGTATGTCCTCTTCAGAGAAATGTTTGTTCAAATCCTTTGCCCATTTTTTAATTGATGTTGAGTCGTATAAGTTCTTTATATATTTTAGAGATCAGTCCCCTGTCTGAGACATCATTGGCAAATATGTTTTCCCATATGGTTGGTTTCTTTTTTATCTTGCTGCTGTTTTCTTTTGCTGAGCAAAAACTGTTAGTTTGATGTCCAATTTGTTTAAAATTTCCTTTGCATCTCTTTCCTTAAGAAATGTATTCGTGAAAATATTGTTACTGGGATATCTGAAATTATCCTGGCTATGTTTCCCTCTAGGACTTTTATGGTGTCACGCTTACACTTAAGTCTATGATCCATCTTGAGTTTATTCTAATGTGTGGTGTAAATTGGTGGTCTAGTTTCGTTTTCTTGCACGTCCCTGTCCAGTTCTCACACCACCATTTTTTAAAGAGGCTCTTCTCACTCCGTTTTATGTTCCTTCCTCCTTTATCAAATATTAGTTGACCCTATATTCCTGGGTTTATTTCTGGGATCTCTATTCTGTGCCACTGATCTATATGTCTGTTCTTATGCCAGTACCAAGCTGTTTTGATCACAGCGGCTTTGTAGTATTGTCTGATGTCTGGTGTTGTGATTCCTCCTCCTGTGTTCTTATGCCTCAAGATTGCTTTTGCTATTCAAGGTCTTTTTTGGTTCCATATGAATTTTGGAGTATTTGTTCTAGGTCTGTGAAATATGTCATTGGTATTTAAATAGGAATTACAATGAATCTGTAAATTGCTTTGGGTAGCATGGCCATTTTTTGTGTGTGTCATTCATTAGTTTCCTGTAATAGGTGATATCATATGGTATTTTTCTTTCTTTGCCTGGCTTATTTCACTAAGCATAATTCTCTCTAGTTCCATCCATGTTGTTGCAAATGGCAGGAGTTCCTTCTTTCTTTCTGCTACATAGTATTCCATTGTGTAAATGTACCACAGTTTTTTGATCCACTCATCTACAGATGGGCACTTAGGTTGTTTCCAATACTTGGCTATTATAAATAGTGCTGCTATGAACATAGGGATGCATAGGTTCTTTTGAATTGGTGTTTCGGGATTTTTCAGATATAATCCTAGCAATGGAATTGCTGATTAAAAAGGCAGTTCCATTTTTAGTTTTTTGAGGAAATTCCAAACTGTTTTCTATAGTGGCTGCACCAGTCTGCATTTCCACCAGCAATTCACCAAGCTTACAATTTCTCTGCATCCTCGCCAGCACAAGTTGTTTGTTGATTTGTTGATGATGGCCATTCTGACTGGTGTGAGGTGGTATCTCACTGTGATTTTTATTTGCACCTCTCTGATGGCTAGTGATGTTGAGCATTTTTTCATATGTCTAAGGTCCCTCTTTATGTCTTCTTTGGAGAAGTGTTTGTTCAGGTTCTTTGACCATTTTCTAATTGGGTTGTCTGTCTTCTTGGTGTTGAGTCATATAAATTCTTTATATATATTCGAGATCAATCTCTTGTCTGAGATATCTTTGGCAAATATATTTTTCCATATGGTTGGTTCCCTTTTCATCTTCCTGATGTGTTCTTTTGCTGAGCAGAAACTCTCTAGTTTGATGTAGTCCCATTTAATTATTGTTTCCTTTATTTCCCTTGCCTTAGTAGATGTATCAGTTAAAATGTTGCTACATGGGATATTTGAAATTTTCCTGCCTATTTTTTCCTCTAGAATTTTTATGGTGCCACGACTTACATTTAAGTCTTTGATCCATGTTGAGTTTATTCTGGTGTATGGCATAAGTTGGTAGTCTAGTTTCATTTTTTTGCATATCCCTGTCCAGTTCTCCCAACACCATTTGTTGAAGATGCTCTTTTCACTCCATTTGATGTTCTTTCCCAGTATGGACATTCTGGTGATGTTGATTCTTCACATCCAAGAACACGGTATTTGCTTCCATTTATTTGTATCTTTCTTAATTTCTTCTTTAGTGTTACGTAATTTTCAGAGTACAAGTCTTTCATATCTTTGGTTAAGTTTATTCCTAGGTACTTCATTTTTCTTGTTGCTATAGTAAATGGTATTTTTCTTTTTGTCTCTGTCTCTGATATTTTACTGTTGATGTACAGAAATGCCTTAGATTTCTGTATATTTAGTTTGTACCTTGATATTTTGCAAATTCGCGTATTATGTCGAGTAGTTTTTTTAGTGGAGTCTATAGGATTTTCTTTTTTTAAAAGTATATTTTATTGATTATATTGTTACAATAGTTCCAATTTTTCCCCTTTGTTACCCTCCACCCAGCACCCCCATCCCCAAGCAATCTCCCAACAAATCTATGCCCATGGTTTGTACAAACACGCACTCCTGCTTCACCTTTTCATATATTCTTCTTTTTTTAATAAAAAAGGATTAATTAATTATTTTAATACTAAAAATAATAATCCCTCCCTCTGAGATATTAAGACCCTTTGTAATTTTATAAAGGACAATGGGCGAAGGTCTCAAACTCCTCTATCTGCTTCAAGCTGGACATGGTCATCGTCCTACCATGCTTGGGTCCAGAAATCCCTAGTAAGAGTGGAGGTATGGAGGGGAGGGTGGCCTTCCCACATGGGGAAGGATCGTACAGACTCCAGGTCAGTTGGCTGTCCCCAGACAACGGCGTGCTTGGCATAACAGGCTGGGATCCTTGTTGTATTCTGGGGGCAACAGATTTGGCAAAAGTGTTAAAAGACATCACTCAATCCATAACTACTAGATGACAAAAGGCAAGGATTAATTTTTCAACGTCACACATTAGGGAAAAGAAAAGAAAAAGGGTTTCTTTGGAGGAAGGCGTCCCAGACATATCTCACCTGTCCAAAAGACTGTTGCCTATTATACTTAGTTTGCTCTGAGGGAAATATTTTAGGTTTCCCCCCTCTCAGACCTCTGGCGCTTTCGGTCCCAGCCATTAGGATAGAAAAGAGAAACCAGTTTTAAAGTGAAGCTCACAGACACTCCATTCTTCACCAACCAAGCCACTTAGTTTAGCCAAAGCATTGAGTCTCAGGCGGCAGCGCTGCAGACAGGATTAAGTGAGGCATCTACGTACAGACAATCACTCAGGTAATGAGATCAAAGGCTTATACCCTTTGAAAACAGAAAACACATGTTAATTTTTGTAACATAACCCACAAACAAGTCTCTAAATCTGTAAGACTGTCTTATTAGAAAGACATACAGTTGCAAGACATTTGATATTCTTCTTGCCTGTAAATTAAATATCTTTGATGATACCACATAGTTTAACTTTCACATGAAAATATATTTTAAATGAAAAGAAACTTTAAAGGCGATTAGCTGTACTACTTTAAAGTCTACCACTGATCATTGAGATTTTCCTTGAATAATGATTTTTCTCCCTAAGATTACCCTCCTTGTCATTAAAGGGACTCCATTAAGTCCATTTTTAATTTATCTTGTTCATTTGCATAAACACAGCAAGAGCAGTAAATGATCACTTATGATCTTTAGTTCTGCTTTGCTGGAACATACGCAAGAAAAATTTAGGGTGACCTTCAGTCTGCTCTTCAGGGCACAGAAGCTGAGCCACATACCTGGCATTCAGCCTTGCCTGTAGACACCTGTCTTTTCCAAATCCTTCTGGTTTTCCATTGTGCCTTAATGTTTCTTCTGGCCATCATTCAGGAAAACAACCTTCATTCCTTCCCTGGAAAGATTGCTGTGGACCGCACAACCAACCACGGTATCAGACCTTTTATCTCGGGGGGGTTTATTACCTTTGAAAATCATTCCCAGTTCCTCAGGGCTTTTTGGTAACAACCAGAGCCCAAGCATGTCTCCTTTAGGCATGACATTCCAGTCAAAGACTTGGTCAAAAAAAAAAAACAACCTCTGTTAACAACTGGTCTTATTAGTTTTATGCAAAGAAACTTAAGTCATTACTTACTTCTTTAGAATGCCAAACTCTGGAGGGATCAGATAGGGAGAAAATTATACAACGTGAAGGAAAACCCTTGTCCTAATATTCGCTGAACTGGCATTTCCATTCTTCATATTTTCATTTTTCCCCCACTAAAAATTTTTTTGTTTTGTTTTTCCATTACAGTTGTCCCACATTTTTCCCCCTCTTGCTTCGCTGCACCCTGACCCTCCCTTCCCCCACATTCAGCCCACACTCAGTTGCCCATGTCCGTGAGTCATTTATACATGTTCTTTGACTAGATCCTTTTTTTCTTACCCCCTTCAATGCCTCCCTCTTCCCCCTATGTTACTGTTAGTTTACTCCTTGTTTACATACCTCTTGTTCAATTTTGCTCACTTGTTTGTGTTGTTCATTAGTTTCCTGTAATAGCTGACAGCATAAGGTATTTTTCTTTCATTGCCTGGCTTATTCCGCTAAGCATAATTCTCTCTAGTTTCATCCATGTTGTTGCTAATGGTAGAAGTTCCTTCTTACTTTCTGCTACATAGTACTCCATTGTGCAAATGTACCACAGTTTTTTGATCCACTCATCTACAGATGGGCATTTAGGTTGTTTCCAGCACTTGGCCATTGTAAATACTGCTGCTATGAACATTACGGGGCAGAGGTTCTTTTGAATTGGTTTTTCAGGATTTTTGAGATATAATACTAGCAATGGAATTGCTGATTCAAAAGGCAGTTCCATTTTTAGTTTTTTTAGGAAATTCCATACTGTTTTCCATAGTGGCTGCACCAGTCTGCATTCCTACCAGCAATGCACCAGGATTCCCATTTCTCCTCACCCTCTCCAGCACAAGTTGTTTGTTGATTTGTTGATGATGGCCATTCTGACTGGTGTGAGGTGGTATTTCATTGTGGTTTTTATTTGCATCTCTCTGATGGCTAGTGATGTTGAGCATTCTTTCATATGTCTATGAACCCTCTCTATGTCCTCTTTGGAGAAGTGTTTGTTCAGGTTCTTTGACCATTTTCTAATTGGGTTGTCAGTCTTCTTGGTGTTGAGTCGTATGAGTTCTTTATATATTTTGGAGATCAATCCCTTGTCTGAGATATCCTTGGGAAATATATTTTCTCATATGGTTGGTTTCCTTTTCATCTTGCTGATGTTTTCTTTTGCTGAACAGAAACCCTTTAGTTTCATGTAGTCCCATCTGTTTATTCTTTCCTTTATTTCCCTTGCCTTAGGAGATACATCAGTGAAAATGTTGCTACGTAGGATATCTGAAATTTTCCTGCCTATTTTCCTTTAAGACTTTTATGGTGTCATGGCTTACATTTAAATCTTTCATTTATTTTTAGTTTATTCTGGTGTATGGTGTGAGCTGGTGGTTTAGTTTCATTTTTTTGCATGTCCCTGTCCAGTTCTCCCAACACCATTTGTTGAAGAGGCTCTTTTCACTCCATTTGATTTTTCTTCTCCCTTTGTCAAATATTAGTTGACCGTATAGACCTGGGTATATTTCTGGGCTCTCTATTCTATTCCATTGATCTATATGTCTGTTTTTATGCCAGTACCAGACTGTTTTGATTACCGTGGCCTTGTAGTATAGTTTGATATCAGGTATTGTGATTCCTCCTACTGTGTTCTTGTTCCTCAAAATTGCTGTGGCTATTCGGACTCTTTTTTGGTTCTATATAAATTTTTGAACTATTTGTTCTAGTTCTGTGGAAAATGTGATTGGTATTTTAATAGGAATTGCATTGAATCTATAAATTCCTTTCGGAAATATAGACATTTTCATTATGTTGCTTCTTCCCATCCATGAGCATGGTATAGGCTTCCATTTATTTGTATCATCCTTAATTTCTTTCTTCAGTGTTATGTCGTTTTCTGAGTACAGGTCTTTTACCTCCTTGGTTAAGTTTATTCGTAAGTATTTAATTTTTCTCGTTGATATGGTAAATGTGATTTTTCTTTTAGTTTCTATCTCTGAGATTTTATTGTTAGTATACAGAAATGCCTTCGATTTCTGAATATTGACTTTGTACCCTGCTATTTTACCAAATTCATTATTAGTTTGAGAATTTTTTTTGTGGAGTCTATAGGGTTTTCTATGTACACGTTCATGGCATCTGCAAATAATGACAGTTTTAATTCCTCTTCTCCAATTTGGATGCATTTTTTTTCTTTCTTGTCTGATTGCTGTGTCTAGAACTTCCAAGACTTGTTGAATGGGAATGGAGAGAGTGGACATCCTTGTCTTGTTCCTGACCTCAGGGGGAATGCTCTCAGTTTTTCCCCATTGAGTATGATGTAGGCTTCAGGTTTCTCATACATGGCCTCAATTATGTTCAGGTATGCTCCCTCTACTCCCATTTTGCTGAGTGTTTTCATCATAAATGGGTGTTGTATTTTATCAAATGCTTTTTCTGCATCTATTGATATGATTATGTGGTTTTTGTCTTTCATTTTGTTTATGTGGTATATTACGTTTATTGATTTGTGAATATTAAACCATCCTTGCATCCTGGGATGAATCCTGCTTGATCGTGGTGTATGATCTTTCTAGTATGTCGTTGGATCCTGTTTGCCAATATTTTGTGGAGGAATTTAGCATATATGTTCATCAGCGATATTGGCCTGTAGTTTTCTTTCTTTGTTGTGTCTTGACCTGGTTTTGGAATTAGGATAATACTGGCTTTTTAGAATGAGTTTGGGAGTCATCCTTCTTCTTGGATCTTTTGGAATAGTCTGAAAAGGATAGAAGTTAGTTCTTTCCTAAATGTTTTGTAGAATTCGCTTGTGAAGCCATTCGGTCCATGGCTTTTGTGTGCCGGGAGTTTTTTGATTACTGCTTCAATTTCACTAGTTGTTATTGGTCTATTCAGGCTTTCGGCTTCTTCTTGATTCAGTTTTGGAAGACTATATGTTTCCAGGAATTTTTCCATTTCCTCTAGGTTGTCAAATTTCTTGCCATACAGTTGTTCGTAGTAATTTCTTACAATTCTTTGTATATCTGTGGTATCAGTTGTGATTTCTCCTGTTTCGTTTCTAATTTTATTTATTTGTATCCTCTCCCTTTTTTTCTCTATGAGCCTGGTTAAAGGCTTGTCAATTTTGTTTATCTTTTCAAAGAACCAGCTCCTACTTTTGTTCAGCTTTTGAATTGTTAGTTTAGTCTCTATGTCATTTAATTGTGCTCTGATCTTGATGATTTTTTTTCCTTCTACTTGATCTGGGCTTTGCTCGTTGTTCTTCCTCTTGTTCTTGTAGCTGTAGGGATAACTTTTTTATTAGAGATTCATCTAGCTTTTTTAGGTAGGCCTGTATTGCTATGAACTTTCCTCTTAGGACTGCTTTCGCTGTATCCCAGAGGTTTTTGGTTGTTGTGTGTCCATTATCAATAGTTTCAGAAACTTTTTGATTTCTTCCCTGATGTCTTTGTTAACCCATTCATTATTTAATAGCCTGTTATTCATTCTCCATGATTTTGAATGTTTTTGAGTTTTTTCCTTGAGGTTGATTTCTAATTTTAAGCCATTGTGATCTGAGAAGATGCTCTATATAATTTCCATTTTCTTGAATTTGTTGAGGCTTTTTTTTTTTGTCCTACCATGTGGTCTATCTCTGAAAATGTTTTATGTGCACTTGAGAAGAATGTATATTTTGCTTCTTTGGGGTGAAAACTTCTATATATATCGACTAAGTGCATTTGATCTACAGTGTTGTTCAGTGCCTCAATATCTTTGGTGTTTCTTTGCTTAGAAGATCTTTCGGGTGTTGACAATGGGGTGTTAAAGTCCCTTACTATGAGTGTGTTGCTGTCTATATCTTTCTTGGAGTCTTTCAAAATTTTCCTTACATATTTGAGTGCTCCTATGTTGGGGGCATATATATTTATAATGGTTATATCTTCTTGATGGATTTTTCCCTTTAGTATTATGCCATGTTCTTCTTTGTGTCTTTTTATGGCCTTTGCTGTGAAATCTGTTTTGTGTGATATAAATATTGCTACCTCAGCTTTTCTTTTATGTCCATTTGTTTGAAATACTTTTTTCCATCCCTTCACTTTCACTCTGTGAAGATCTTTTGTTCTAAGGTAGGTCTCTTGTAGACAGCATATATGTGTGTCATTCTATCAAATCCCTTCAGCTACACTGTGTCTTTTAATTGGAGCATTTAATCCATTTACATTTAAGGTTATTACTGATAAGTACTTATTCATTGTCATTTTCCCCCTTTGTACTCGTGTTCCTCTCTGTCTCTCTCTGTTTCTTCATCTTCTTAAAACAGATCCCTTAGCATTTCTTGCAATGCTGGTTTGATGGAGATGTATTCTTTTAGCCTTCTTTTGTCGGGGAAACTCATTATTTCACCTTCCATTTTGAATGAGAGCTTTGCTGGGTAGAGTATTCTTGGTTGTAGGCCTTTGTTTTTCATTTCTTGGAATATTTTTTGCCATTCCCTTCTGGCTTGTAGTGTTTCTGCTGAGAAATCTGATGTTAACTTTATTGGAGCTTCCTTTTATATTATTAGTTGTTTCTCTCTTGCTGCTTTTAGGATTCTCTCTTTGTCTTTGAATGTTGGCATTTTAATTATGATGTGTCTTGAAGTGGGCCTGTTGGAGTTCATCTTCATTGGGACTCTCTGTGCTTCCTGGACTTGCGTGACTCTTTATCTCCTGGTGTTAGGGAAGTTTTCTGTCATTAGTTTTTCAAAGTGGTTTTCTATCCCTTGCTCTTCTTCTTCTCCTTCTGGAATTCCTATGATACGGATATTGTTACGTTTCATGTTGTCCTGCAGCTGTCTTAGAACATCTTCAGTCTTGTTCAGTCTTTTTTCATTTTGTTTCACTGTCTGGGAGTTTTTGTCTACATTGTCCTCCAGCTTACTGATCCGATCTTCTGCATCCTCTAACCTGCTTTTTATTTCTTCTACTGTGTTCTTAAATTCAGAGATCATATTTTTCATTTCCTTCTGGTTCATATTGATGGTTTCTATGTCCTTTTCCATGCTGGTGTAATTCTCAGTAAGTTCCTTTTAGATTTTCTGAAGTTCTTTGTAGTTTCCACTGAGCTCATTGAGCTTCTCCATAATCCCTGTTTTGAATTAAATATCTTATAGTTTGCTCCCCTTTATTTCATTTAGCACTTTTTCTGGGGATTCTATCTTTCTTTTGGATGGGGGGTTGTTTCTTTGTCTCCCCATATTTGTGACTCCTATTGTTTGTTGGTGCCTCTTAGAATGATCTGCACTTCCTGTATCTGCCTCTGGTGGCATCAGATCATGTACCAGTCTGGCCCTAGGCAGTCTGTTGGAGACTTACAGGGATCTACTGCTTTTGTCTGTCTTCTTTAGTTGTTAATCTATTCAATCTGTCATTAGCCATCAGGCTTAAGGACCGTGGATGTGGCAGCTTAATTCCTGTAGGGAGGGCTTTTGCTTCCCCTCAGGCTGATGCCACTTGGAGGGGAATGGTCTGCCTGCAGTACTGGGGATGAGTCAGCACTGGGACCTGGTCGGCTGCTCCCCTAGTTCTCCTCTCAATGTCACCACGCAAAACTCTCCCCAAGTGTGTCCAGTCCTCTCTGACTTCCCTCTGCTTGAGCCCAGGGTAAGTGGGGGCCAAAATATTTTTGTATGTGATCCACTTAAGTGCTCTTTTTCTCCTGCCGTTTCTCTCTAGCTAGCAAGAAACCCTGTGACTTTTCGCTTTTCACCGCTGGATACTATTTTACTTTCCACTCTGTTGCTGTAGGCTGGGGAGCCCTGCTGGGGGTTTAGACCCTGCCCTTCTCAGGGGGAACCCCTGGCTGCTGAGCTGTTTCTCAGTCCCTTCAGCTGCCACCGGTGGGAGCCCAGGCAGTTCTTCTGCGTCTCCGCACTCCCTACTGATCACGTTGTGATATAGCGCCCTTTTCTGTCTCTCCGTTGTTATAAGACTTCTCTCCAGCTTGTTCAGGTGGTTATTCCAGATGATTTCTCCAAAATTAAGTTGTAAATCTAGACTGGTCCTCGGAGGAGGTTAGTGTAGCTTCTACTTACTCCTCCGCCATCTTGGACCCTCTTCTATAGAATTTTCTATGTATACTATCATGTCATCTGCATATAATGATAGTTTTACTTCTTCTTTCCCAATTTGGATGCCTTTTATTTCTTTTTCTTGTCTGATTTCTGTGGCTAGGACTTCCAATACTATGTTGAATAGGAGTGGAGAGAGTGGACAGCCTTGTCTTGTTCCTGATTTCAGGGGGAATGCTTTCAGTTTTTGTCCATTATGATGTTGGATTCAGGTTTCTCATATATAACCTTAATTATGTTAAAGTATGCTCCCTCTATTCCCATTTTGCTGAGTGTTTTCATCACAAATGGGTGTTGTACTTTATCAAATGTTTTTTCTGCATCTATTGATATGATCATGTAATTTTTGTCTTTCATTTTGTTTAGGTGATGTATTATATTTATTGATTTGCTAATATGAAACTATCCTTGCATCCCTGGGATGAATCCCACTTGATCGTGGTGTATAATCTGTTTTATATATTGCTGGATTCTGTTTGCCAATATTTTGTTGAGGATTTTAACATATATGTTCATCAGTGATATTGGCCTGTAGTTTTGTTTTTTGTTGTGTCTTGAACTGGTTTTGGAATTAGGATAATACTGGCTTCATAGAAAGAGTTTGGGATTTTTTCCTCTTCTTGGATTTTTTAATCTATTTAATGTGTTACTGATTCCAGCTTGCCAATATTTTTGGAGGGATTTGTGCATCTATGTTCATTAGTGATATTGGCCTGTAGTTTTCTTACCTTGTTGTGTCTTGACCTGGTTTTGGAATTAGGATAATACTGGCTCATAGAAAGAGTTTGGTAGTCTTCCCTCTTCCTGGATTTTTTTTGAACAGTTTGAGAAGGATAGGATTTCATTCTTCCCCATAAGTTTTGTAAAATTTGCCTATGGAGCCATCCAATCCAGGTCCTTTGTGTGCTGGGAGTGTTCTGATTACTGCTTCAATTTCACTAGTTGTTATCAGCTTATTGAGGCTTTTTGTTTCTTCTTGATTCAGTTTTTGAAGATTATATATTTCCAGAAATTTGACCATTTAATCCAGGTTGTCAAATATCTTGTCATATAGTTGTTTGAAATAATTTCTTACAATATTTTGTATTTCTGTGATATCAGTTGTGATATCTCCTTTTTTTGTTTCTGATTTTGTTGATTCAGGTCCCCTCACTTTTTTCCTAGATGAGCCTGCTTTGAGGCTTTTCAATTTTCTTTATCTTTTCAAATAACAAGCTCTTGGTTTTATTGATCTTTTGAATGGCCTGTTTAGTTTCCATGTCACTTAATTCTGCTGTAATCTTAATGATTTCCTTTCTCTTATTGCTTTCAGCTTCATTTGTTTTTGTTCCTCTAGTTCTTGTAGTTATCAGGTTAGGTTTTTTATTTGAGATTCTTCTGTCTTTTTTAGAACAGTCTGTGCTGCTATGGAATTTGCTCTCAGGACTGCCTTTGAGTTTCCCATAGGTTTTGAGCTGTTTTGTGTTCATTATTGTTTGTTTCCAGAAACTTTTTGATTTCTTTCTTGATGGCGTTTTTAACCCACTCATTATTTAATAGCATGTTATTCATTCTCTATGAGTCTAAAAGTTTTTAATTTTTTTCCTTGAAGTTGAATATCAATTTCAAGCCATTGTGATCTGGGAAGGTTTTTGATATAATTTCAATTCTGAATTTGTTGAGGCTTGTTTTTTTTTCTACCATGTGGTCTATCTTTTAAAATGTTTCATGTGCACTTGAAAAGAATGTATATTTTGCTTCTTTTGGGTGAAAAGCTCTGTATATATCAATTAAGTCCATATGATCTCTAGTGTTGTTCAATTTCTCAATACCCTTGGTGTTTCTTTGCCCTAAAGGTCTGTCTATTCTTGACAATGGGGTGTTAAAGTCACCTAATATGAGTGTGTTGCTGTTTATATCCTTCTTGTAGTCTTCCAAGATTTTTCTAATATATATGGGTGTTCCTATGTTGGGTGCATATATATTTAAAAGGGTTATTATATCTTGTTGATGGATTGTTTCCTGAAGTAATATGAAATTTCCTTCTTCGTCTCTTTTATGGCCTTTGTTGTGAAATTTATTTTGTCTGATGTATGTATTTCTAATCTTTCTTTTTTTTTTCATGTCCAGTTGCCTGAAATACTTTTTTCTATCCCTTCACTTTCATTCTGTGTAGGTCTTTTGTTCTGATGTGGGTCTCTTGTGTACAGCACATATATAGGTCATGTTTTCTTTTTCATTCAACCATCCTGTGCCTTTTTATTGGAGGATTTAATCCACTTACATTTGAGGTTATTATTGATAAGTACTGATTTATTCTTATATTTTCCCTTTATTCCTGTGTTCTCCTCTTTTTCTTCATCTTCTTAAAGCATTCTTTTTAACATCTCTTGCAATGCTGGTTTGGTGGAAATGTAATATTTTAGCCTTATTTTTCTGGGATACTCTTTATTTCACCTTCCATTTTTAATGAGAGCCTTGCTGGGTAGAATAGTCTAGATTGTAGGCCTTTGTTTTTCATTGCTTGAAATATTTTTTTTGCCATTCTCTTCTGGCTTGTAGTGTTTTTGTTGGGAAATCCATTGATAATATTATGGGAGATCCCTTTTATGTTATTAACTTTTTCTCTCTTTCTGCCTTTAGGATTCTCTCCTTGTCTTTGAATGTTGCCATTTTAATTTGATGTGTCTTGGAGTGGGCCTCTTATGGTTTATCTTCATTTTTACCCTCTGTGCTTCTTGGACTTGTGTAACTTTTTCTTTCCTCAGGTCAGAGAACTTTTCTCTCATTACATTTTCAAAAATGTTTTCTATCCCTTGTTCCCCTTGTTCTCCTTCTGGTATCCTTATGATATGGATATTGTTGTTTCATGTTGTCTTTCAGTTCTCTTAAACCACCTCCGTGTGAAAACCAATGTTGCATTGTGTGGGAATTCTTTTTCATGTTGTCCTCCAACTTACTGCATTGATTCTCTGCTTCCCCTATCCTGCTTTTTATTCCTTCTACTCTGTTCTTCAGTTTAGAAATTGTATTCTTCATTTATTCCTGGACATAGTTTCTATGTCCATTTTAATGTTGGTGTAATTCTCAGTAAATTCCTTGTAGCTTCCCTTGAATTCATTGAAATTACCCTGGAGGTGGAGAGGGGAAGATGGCAAAAGAGTGAGGAGAGGCTGCGGTTTCAGGCTCCCGAGACCCATCTGCAGTTTGGGTTAACTGCGGACAGAACATCTCAGTGAGCAGCTGGCAGGAGTCGAGCCAAGGCACTGCTGGATTAGAGAAAATCCATCTGGGAACAACCTGTTTAGTGAGGATAGCGGAGAAAATGGGGACGAAACGGTATTCCTGACTGGGGCGGCTGCCGGAGCTGTGGCTGGAAGTAAACAAAGGCTTGTTGGTGGCCACAGGCTACCCGGAAGAGGAGTTGGTAGGAGGGCGGATCTCTGCCCATTGGCAGAGACAGGACTCGACCAAGTGGCATTGGTGCTGAAGAACAGGAGACAGCATGCTGCCGGGCAAGTGAGAACATAATTCTCCTTTATATTTTTCTCTAGTGGACGGTGGAGAGGGGAGGAAAATTTGGAGGTGGTAGGCCATTCTCTAGGAGCGCAGGCGCAGTGGTGCGCTCATCCACTCCCCAACCCTCCCCTTGGGTCACGGGCATGCGCATAGGGAAGTGCCCTCATTCACTGGCCCAGGTGCGCATGGATGTGCGTCCAGGTGCCCCTCGGACACATGCCAACAGACATAAAATCAGTGCCCCAACGGGCACAGGGAGGGCCCACTGGACACGCATAAGACTGTACGTAGTTGCCCCTGGCCAGCCCAGTGGGTACCAGGCCGAAGTACAAGGCTGGAATCTGGAGTGCAGAGCACTTGCCCAGGCTCTGCGCATGCCCGCTCAGGAGGTCCGGGAACGGTGGCACCCTGCGGCATGGAAACAACGGGCAGCAGCAACTCACAGACACTCACGTCTACTGAGAACAGGTGTCTGCGGCCCTGCCCTAAGAGGAGAAAGACCAACTCCCGGAACACGGTGCTGCAGGCCTGAGGCTACCTCCCCAGCCGCTTGGGTGCGCACCAGTGCTCGAGACAAAAAAACACCTCTAGGGCTTTCCCGGAGCACGGCACGGCCGGCTTTCCCAGAGCGCTGCGTAACCTGCTTTCCCAGAGCGCAGCGTGGCAGACCTGAGGTGTGCTCTTGGCTACCTTGCATTGCACCCTGCCGGCCACCTGGTGCACACCACTGCTGCAAGGAATAGGAATTTCTGACCCATCATATTAGAACAGCTGTGGACGCAGAAAAACATGACACAAGAAAGCTGAACTGAGTAAAAATATTCCTTTTTTTTATCTTTTTCCCTATTTTCTTTTTATTTTCTTCCTGAAAGAGGAGGGGAGGAGGGAGGAGGGGAAGGAAGGAGGAAAAAATAAACTATATCTCTAATCTGCTTTATATAATCTTTCCTTCTTATTCCTCTTCTTCAATTGTTGTTTATTTGTTTGTGGGCCTAGTTTAGCCTCCCTTTCACTCTAAATAAATAGACTATAACTGCTATATAAATCGAATACTATATAATTCTACTTTCCTAATATATTCTGCACTCTTCCCCCTTTTTTCTCCTATATTTATTAACATACAAGGTAAATATTTCCTACTGTCTTGCACAGTCTCAACTATTATTAACCTATTATCTCCTCTCTCAAAAATCATATTTTTCCTTCACTAAAACAACTCTTATCTATTCTTCCTATAGTGTAAAAGCTCTAATCTCACTACATTTATATTAATACGAGTTAGTTGGCTGATTATAGCAGGATAGAGGTTGGGGGATATTTTTGAGGGTGCGGGGCTCCTGCTGGGGCTATCTGTTTATGTTTTTAACAGCATCTGCACAAAAGAATTCGAGATAAAGTGGATAGAGTGACTCTCAATCAACAAGCCAGAAGGAAGATCCTAAAAAAAATCTGAAATATAACCAAACAGCACAAACAAATGATATAAAAGGTACCCCAGGAACATCAGGCTCAGGAGATCAAAGAGACTGCACCACTGAAACCCCCAGATCTACCATAAAAAATCTCATACCACAAAGGTGCGAAAGCAAATCAGACAAATCCAAATAACAAAAACAAACAAGAAAAATCCAACATGGTAAGATGCACAAAAAACCTCTCAATGAAAAGAAAAGAAGAATCCATAGAAAGAGAGGTAGATGGAATAGACATAACCCAAATGTCAGACATGGAATTAAAAACTATGGTGGTGAAGAAACTCAATATGCTCGAAAACCTCAAAAACAACTATGACAACATCCAAGGAAGTTACTAACAGCTCCAAGAAAATTACAGGGAACTGGCAGAGAACTACACCAGCATAAAAAAAGACATAGAAACTATCAACAAGAACCAGGAAGAAATGAAGAATGCAATCTCTGAACTGAAAAACACAGTAGAATCGGTCAAAAGCAGACTAAATGAAGCAGAGGATCGGATTAGTGAATTAGAGGATAATGTAGGTAATAATTCTCAAATGATACAGAAAATTGAAAAAATATGAACAAGATGTACAGGAATTACAGGATAGCATTAAAAAAATAATATCAGGATCATAGAAATAAGAGAGGGAGAAGAAAAGGAGCATGGAGTTTAAAAACTGATAGGAGAAATAGTGACAGAAAATTTTTCGAACCTGATGAGAGAAAAAGTTCTGCAAGTCCAAGAAGCACTGAGAGTTCCAATAAAGAGGAACCCCAAAAACCCACTCCAAGGCACATCATAGTGAAAATGGCAACATTCCAAGACAAAGAGAGAATCCTCAAAGCAGCAAGAGAAAAACAGCAAATAACTTACAAGGGAGCTCCAATAAGGCTATCGACCGATTTCTCAACAGAAACAATCCAAACCAGAAGGGAATGGTCAAAAATATTTCAAGCAATGAAAAACAAAGGCCTACAACCAAGAATACTCTACCCAGCAAGGCTCTCATTCAAAATAGAAGGTGAAATAAGGAGTTTCTCAGACAAAGGAATACTAAAAGAATACATCCCCACAAAACCAGCATTGCAAGAGATGCTAAAGGGAATATTCTAAGAAAAAGAAATAGAAAAAACAAAAAAAGAGTAGAGGACTAGAGATATAAAGGGAAATGAATAAATACATGTCAACAATAGCGTTAAATGTAAATGGATTAAATGTTCCCATTAAAAGACATAGGGTAACGGAATGGATAAGAAAACAGGACCCACATATTTGCTGTCTACAAGAAACATACCTCAAAACAAAAGATTTACATAGACAGAAAGTAAAGGGATTTAAAAAAATATTTCAAGCAAATGGACCTGAAAAAAAAAACTGGAGTAGCCGTCCTCATATCAGACAAAACGGATTTCAAAGCAAGGGCAATAAAAAGAGACAAAGAAGGACATTTCATAATACTTAAAGGAACGATTCATCAAGAAGATATAACAGTGATAAACATACATACACCCAAGATAGGAGCACCCAAATACATAAAGCAAATACTAGAAGACCACAAGAAGGATATTAACAACAACACACTCATAGTAGGGGACTTCAACACTCCATTGTCAACAACAGACAGATCATCCAAGCAAAGAAACACCAAGGATATACAGGCATTGGCCAACACACTAAACCACATGGATTTAACTGATATATATATAGAACTTTTCACCCCAAAGAAGCAAAATATACATTCTTTTCAAAGGCACATGAGACATTTTCAAAGATAGACCACATAATAGGACACAAAACAAGCCTCAACAAATTCAAGGAAATTGAAATCATATCAAGCATCTTTTCAGACCACAATGCCTTGAAACTAAAAATCAACCTCAGGGGAAAAAAATCAAAGACACCCAAACTCATGGAGAATGAATAACACGCTCTTAAATAACTAATGGGTTAACAATGATATCAAAGAGGAAATCAAGAAATTTCTAGAAACTAATGACAATGAACACAACAGCCCAAAACCTATTGGACACAGCAAAAGCAGTCCTGAGAGGGAAGTTCATAGCAATACAGGCATATCTGAAAAGGTTAGAAGAATCTCAAATAAAAAACCTAACCATAAAGCTGCAAGAACTAGAACAGCAACAACAAACAAAGCCTAGGGCAAAAAGAGGAAAGAAAATCATCAAGATCAAAGCAGAATTAAACGACATAGAAACAAAACAAACAATCCAAAAAATCAACAATACTAGGAGCTGATTCTTTGAAAAAATAAACAAAATTGACAAGCTTCTATCCAGGCTCATTAAGAAAAAAAGAGAGAAGACCCAAATAAACAAAATCTGAAAGGAAAGAGGAGAAATCACGACTGATACCTTAGAAATACAAACAATTATAAGAAATTACTACAAACAACTACATGGCAAGAAATTTGAAAACCTAGTAGAAATGGACAGATTTCTAGAAACATAACCTTCCAAAACTGAATCAAGAAGAAGTAGAAAGTCTCAACAGACGAATAACAAAGAAAGAAATTGAAACTGTAATCCAAAATCTCCTTCCACACAAAAGCCCTGGACTGGATGGCTTCACAGGCGAATTTTACAAAACATTTAGGGAAGAACTAAGTCCTACCCTCCTCAAAGTATTCCAAAAAATCCAAGAAGAGGGAAAAATCCCAAACTCTTTCTATGAAGCCAGTATTACCCTAAACCCAAAACCAGGTCAAGACACAGCAAAGAAAGAAAACTACAGACCAATATCACTGATGAACATAGATGCTAAAATCCTCAATAAAATTTTGGCAAACAGGATCCAACAATACATCAAAAAGATCCTACACCATGATCAAGTGGGATTCATCCCAGGGATGCAAGGATGGTTTAATATTCGCAAATCAATCAATATAATACATCACCTAAACAAAATGGAAGACAAAAATCACATGATCATATCAAGAGATGTAGAAAAAGCATTTGATAAAGTACAACACCCATTTATGTTGAAAACACTCAGCAAAATGGGAATAGAGGGAGCATACCTTAACATCATTAAGGCTATATATGAGAAGCCTGAAGGCAACATCATACTCAATGGACAAAAATTGAAAGCATTCCCCCTGAAATCAGGAACTAGACAAGGCTCTCCACTCTCCCCACTTCTATTCAACATAGTGTTGGAAGTCCTAGCCACAGCAATCAGACAAGACAAAGAAATAAAAGGCATCCAAATTGGGGAAGAAGAAGTAAAACTATCACTATTTGCAGACGACATGATAGTATACCTAGAAAACCCTATAAACTCCACTAAAAGACTACTAGATATAATAAGTGAATTTGGCAAAATAGCAGGGTACAAAATAAATATACAGAAATCTAAGGCATTTCTGTACACTAACTGTAAAATATCAGAGACAGAAACAAAAAAGAAAACACCATTTACTATAGCAACAAGAAAAATAAAGTACCAAGGAAAAACTTATCCAAAGTGATAAAAGACCTGTACACTGAAAATTATGCAACATTGAAGAAAGAAATTAAGGAAGATACAAATAAATGGAGGCAAATACCATGTTCTTGGATGGGAAGAATCAACATCATCAAAATGGCCATACTACGCAAAGGAATTTACAAATTCAATGCAATTCCTATTAAAATACCAATGACATATTTCACTGACTTAGAACAAATCCTCCAAAAATTCATATGGAACCAAAAATGACCCCAAATAGCAAAAGCAATCTTGAAACAGAAGAACACAGCAGGAGGAATCATGATACCAGACATCAAACAATATTACAAAGCCACTGTGATCAAAACAGTCTGGTACTGGCATCGTCGTCGGCAGCCGTCCGTCTCGAGAGACGATGGTGTAGCTTCTTAAGAGTCTATCTGCACCACCGAGAATGGTTGTGCAGTCCAACTCGGGAGTGACACGGTATCTGTCTCCTCCAGTGTTGAATCGACATCTTGCGATGACGCTGGAGTGTCCTCTCCAGTGAAACTGAAGCTACAGAGCCTGGACAAGGTGATATGGAGGGTCTGCTGTTGCCCATGCAGCAGACCCCCCCTCTCTTCGCAGCTGAAGTGTCCAAGGGAAAGACGGAGTCAATACAGCTTGGTTTCAGGTGCGCCGCAGGAGTTGCCGGTGTTGACTACAACGTCAAACCACCTTAGGGACTCCGGCTCCGGATTTTCTGTCGGGGTTTACTCCCTTAGCCTTTCCCCTGAAGAGGTATGCTGCAAGGCAGCGGAGGTTTTTTGGAGTCAGAGTTTTCCTTCTCTGATGTGCCCTGACTGGAAGATCAAACCAGCGACACTTAGCTCGCAGGCTGACGCTCAATCCACTGAGCCAAACCAGCCAGGGACTGGCATAAGAACAGACATATAGATCAGTGGAACAGAATTGAAAGCCCAGAAATAAACCCAGGCCTCTATGGTAAACTAATCCTTGATAAAGGAGGAAGGAACATAAAATGGAGTGAGAAAAGCCTCTTTAACAAATGGTGCTGGGAGAACTGGACAGGGACATGCAAGAAAATGAAACTAGATCACCAACTTACACCACACAGGAGAATAAACTCAAGATGGATTAAAGACTTAAATGTAAGCCGTGATACCATAAAAGTCCTAGAGGAAAACATAGGCAGGAATATTTCAGATATCACACGTAACAATATCTTCACAGATACATCTCCCAAGGCAAGAGAAATAAAGGAAAAAATAAAAAAATGGAACTACATCAAACTAAAAAGTTTCTGCTCATCAAAAGAAAACATCAGCAAGATGAAAAGGAAACCAACCATATGGGAAAACATATTTCCCAATGATATCACAGACAGGGGACTGATCTCCAAAATATATAGAGCTTATACAATTCAACATCAAGAAAACAAACAGCCCAATTAAAAAATTGGCAAAGGACCTGAACAAACACTTCTCCGAAGAGGACATACAGAAGGTCCATAGGCACATGAAAAAATGCTCAATATAATTGACCATCAGAGAGATGCAAGTAAAAACCACAATGAGATACCACCTTACACCTGTCAGAATGGCCATCATCAACAAGCAACAAATGCTGGTGAGGATGTGGAGAAGCAGGGACTACTGCACTGTTGGTGCAAATGCAGACTGGTTCAGCCGCTATGGAAAACAGTATGGAATTACCTCAAAAAAACTAAAAATGCAACTGCCATTTGAACCAGTGTTTCCACTGCTAGTATTATACCTGAAAAATCCTAAAACCCTAATTCAAAAAATCCTATGCACCCCTATGTTCATAGCAGCCCTGTTTACAATAGCTAAGTGCTGGAAACAGCCTAAGTGCCCATCTGTAGATAAGTGGATCAAAAAACAGTGGTACATCTACACAATGGAATACTATGTAGCAGAAAGAAAGAAGGAACTCCTGCCATTTGCGACAACATGGATGGAATTAGAGAGAATTATGCTTAGTGAAATAAGCCAGGCAAAGAAAGCAAAACACCATATGATATCACCCAATACAGGAAACTAAAGAGCAACACAAACAAATGAATTAAACAGGCAAAGACTAGAATAGTAGTCAGTAGGGGGGAGTGGGGAGGGAGAGAACGGGGATAAGTAAGGGAAGGGTCTAGTCAAGGAACGTATATGAATGACTCATGGACATGGACAACGGGGAGGGATATGATTGTGGGAGAAAGGATGGGCTGGGAGGGGGGAGCAATGAGAAAAAATGGGACAACTGTAATTGAATAACCAAAAAATAAAATTAAAAAAAAAAAGAAATCTTTATTCCTAATAAATAAATAAATAAGTAAATAATAAAATATTTAAAAAATAAATTAGCCTGGAGGTCTTTGTAATTTCCCTGGGGCTCTCTGTAATCCCCCTGGAGCTCATTGTAGTTTTCTTTGAGTTTTGAAGTTCATTGAGCTTCTTTATAACCATTCTTTTGAATTCCATGTCTAACAGGTTTCTTGCTTCTGTTTCATCTAACGCTCCTTCTGGGTATTTCTTCTTTTTTTTCATGGTGGACTTGTTTCTTTGTCTCTGCATTTTAGGTGACTCTTCTTTTTTGTTTTTGTTTGTTATATTTTTCTGCTTTGATTTCCTGTCTTCGGTGTTACCTCTTGTAATAGGAGGCTTAGGGGATTCAGTGGTGCAGTCTCATTGATCTCCTGAGCTTCAGGATCTTGGAAAGTTTTTTATGCCATTTGTTTAGGCTGTTGGTTGTATTCTTGTTTTGGTTGTTGTTGTGTTGCTCTTTGGTGGAATCTTCCCTGTGGCTAGTTGATTGAAAGTCACTCTGCCCAGCATGTCTTGAATTCTTTCGTGGAGATACTGTGAAAACATAAACACACAACTTAGGAAAGAAGCTCACACCCTTTAAAGTATCCCCCATGTACAATCACACTATCAACAGCAAATGAGTCAGTATTACTATAGATGTAAAATGATTAAGACTATTATACTAAAGGAAAAATACATAAGAATTTGCTGAAAGAAAAATGATTTTTGAGAGGGAAGGTGGAAGATTAATAATAGTAGCGAGTAGGGACAAGGCAATGTGAGATAGTAAGTAAAATTTACATTGTATGTTTACAAAAAAGGGGAAAAAGTAAGAATGAAGTGAGTAAGCAGAACTGGATAGTATTAGGTTTATACAGAAATTGTATGATATATGTTTAGTGCAACAGGGAACATAAACAAAAAATATATAAAGAAGAAAATGAAGAGGAGGAAGAGAAGGTATGAAACAGATCAAAGAAAGAGCTTTTCCCTAATACTACCTTTGGGCTATGATTGATATAGGTGGGATGTGAATAAGAGGAAAAAAAGAAAGAAAAGTTTACAAGATGTCCTAATGAAAGGGAAGTGAATTTGAAATGATAGAGGGTGTAGATATATTAAGAACGAGGAGTGAAAACCAGTCTAAGAGGGAGAAAATTTTTTCAAATTTAAGATGAAAGAATGAATACTAGTTGTAGTAGGAAATAAGAATTTAAGACCAAGGTAAGAAAAGGAGACCAGATGTTAAAATGGGGTAATACAAGGGAGGAGCAACACATGATATTTAGAATAAACTATAATATAACAACTAGTCACTTAAAATGCATAAACTGGGAAGACAAGAAAATAACTCATGAAGACTACCACAGGGGACTTTGTCCCAGTAATATCTGGTTTTTACCACTTTCTTTTCTTTCTGGATCCACCCCTGGTCAACGTTTCATGGGTTTTGTATCTTCCTTTGTGGCTGGCTGTATGTGAGGAGATTTAGGTGGATTCTGGGGCTACTATTCTCTCGCTTATGGATCTGCTGCAGCTCTCCACTGTGAGCCACATCAAGTTGGGTCTTCCCTACTGGTCCTGTGGTACCCTCTAGCACTTTTTGTTTTTGTTTAGCAATGTTACTTTGCTGGCAAGCTGCTGTGTACACCATAGTCCTTGCCCAGTCTCAGGTCTGTTTTCACTCTTCTTCCAAAAAAGAATCTGCGTCACTTCCAAACTGCAAGATTGGTCTGCATTTGATTGGCAGGCCTGCACACGCAGGATTGCCAGCCCTGGAATCCCTACCAAGTCTCAGGTTCTACCTCAGATTTCCCCCGTGAGGGCCCCTCTCTGAAGCTCCTCAGTTCTGTGTTTTTGTTTGGCAGAGCCTTTGTGCACGTGCAAGCGGGCACAAGGTTGCCAGCCTGGGGATCCCTACCAAATTTCAAGTCACATATCTTCTTATAGTCAGCGCTGGCCTCTGTCTTCCCACACCTCCAACTGTTTCACCAAACATTCTTGCTGTCAACCTCCCAGATGTCGCTGGTCAAGGCTCCTATGGGGGGAACACAGATTCCGAGCAGATCCCAGCTAATAAGCCAATCAGCAGCTGCCTCTTTTAGTGCAGCGCAGGTGCTTGGCTGGGAAGCCCTGTGACTCCACTTTGAGAGTGCAGGCTGTGGTTTCTGTCCCCTCCCATGCTTCTCCCATGCTCCAGTCCCTGTTTGACCTATCTGAAAGTTGATCTCACTCACTCTCCGCTCTGTGTTTATACTCCATGTCCTTCCATGATGGGAACAAGCAGACAACACTGTTACTTACTCCATTGCAATATTTTCCACCCATCAAGAAAAGATAATTGTTTTGAAATGAAGAAAGTTGAAGGTACCTCTAGGACAATATCAAGCATAACAACATGTGCATCTAGGGGTAGCAGAAGGAGAAGAGAGTGAGCAAGTATGAAGAAATAATGGCTAAAAACATTCTTAACCTGATGAAGGGAAAAGTCAAACGAGGTCATGAAGCACAGAGTCCCAATCAGGATGAACCCAAAGAGGTCCACAACAAGACACATCATAATGAAAATGGCAAAGGTTAAATACAAAGAGAGAACACCAAAAGCAGCAAGATAGAGACAGTTAGTTTCCTGAAAGGGAGCTCCCATAAACCTGTCAGCTGATTCCTCAACAGTAGCACTTCAGGCCAGAAGGGGCTGGCATGAAATATTCAAAGTGATGAAAAGTAAGGACCTACAACCAAGACTATTATATACACTAAAGCTATTACTTAAAATTGAAGGTGAAATAGAGTTTCCCAGGCAAAAAGAAACGGCTAAATGACTTCATAACCATCAAAAAATTATTGCAAGAAATGTTAAAGGGTCACTATTATGAAGAACAATAAATAGAGGGACATAGGTTTATATAATAAAATAGCTATAAGTACCTATCAATAATAACCTTAAATGCAAATTTAAATGACTCATATATATGCTGTCTGCAAGAGTCCCAACTGAGAACAAAAGATGAAAACAAACTGAAGTTGTAGGGATGGAAAAATCATTCCATACAAATGGAAAGGAACAAAAAAATCCCAGCCAGTGTAGTAATACTTATATAAGACAAAGTAGACTTCAAAACAAAATCCATAAAAAGAGACAAAGAAGGTCAACGCATAATACTAAAACGATGGAGCCAACAAGAGGATATAAACCTTATAAACATGGGAAGTCTGTCCAGAAGGTATCCAGTCAGGTAACAAGAAAAATAGATACATTTATTGAAGATACAAGAAACATTGTACATAAGATACTCATGCCTTAGTCCCTTTCAAAGTAGGCACCTTGGGACCTCACACAGTTCTCCCAATTGCCATCAGCTGCCTCATCATATTTTCCTGAATTTCATTGACAGTCTGAAATCTCTTCCCTTTCAAGGGTGATATTAGTTTTTGGGAAAACCAGAAGTCAAACGGTGCCAAATTTTGGCTGTGGGGGTGGGGTGAGTCACCATGGTGGTTTGATGTTTCAACAAAACACTCTGCATGAGATGTGATGCATGAGCAAGTGTGTGGTCTTGATGAAACTATCAATCACCAGTTGTCCATAGCTGTGGTTTTCTGAATCATCTGAATAGATTCTTCAGAGGAATGTTCAAGCTTAATGCAAAATTTGATACAGATGCATTGCTTTACACACTCAGTCATTTTGAATGAGATGGCCACACAATGCGCATGCTCACTCAACAGTGTCTACCACCCTCACTGACTAGTACAGTGAAGTCACCATTGTTCATGCATGCACATTCCAGTCCACTCTCCTGGGCTGCCAAATACATCCATGTAACGCAAATAATTTTCATTATATTAACAATAGCTGGAATTTTTCTGGAATAACTTGTATATGCACTCAACATAAGAGCACCTTGATATATAAAACATATTGGTGGAGATTAAAACAGATATTAACACCAATGTAGTCATAGAAGATTTAAACCCCACTGACATCAGTGGATAGATATACCAGACAAAAAAATTCAACAAAGTAACACTGACTTTAAAGAACAATGGATCAATGGATTCAATTAATATTTACTTTTCATCCAAAAACAACAGACTATGCATTCTTCTAAAATGCATATGGAACACTGTAAAAGATAGATCATATGGTAGAACACAAAGTAAGTCTTAGTATACTAAAAAAACTTTTTTATTTTATTTTTAGGTTTTTTAAATTACAGTTGTCACATTTTTCCCCAATTGCTCTCCCACACCCAGTCCACTCCTTCTCCCACAATCATATTCCTCCCCGTTGTCCATGTCCATGAGTCATTTATACACATTCCTTGACTAAACCCGTCCCTTACTTATACCCCTTCTCTCCCTCCCCCTCCACCCTATTGACTGTTATTCTGCTTCTTGTCCTATTTAGTTTGTTTGTTTATGTTGTTCTTTAGTTTCCTGTATTAGGTAATATCATATGTTATTTTTCTTTATTTGCCTGGCTTATTTCACTAGGTATAATTCTCTCTCGTTCCATCCACGTTGTAACAAATGGCAGGAGTTACTTCTTTCTTTCTGCTACATAGTATTCCATTGTGTAAATGTACCACTGTTTGTTGATCCACTCATCTAGAGATGGGTACTTAGGCTGTTTCCAGTTCTTAACTACTGTAAGAAGTGCTGCTATGAACATAGAGGTGCATAAGTTCTTTTGAATTAGGGTTTTAGGAATTTTGGGGTATAATCCTAGTAGTGGAATCACTGATTCAAAAGGCAGTTCCATTTTTAGTTTTTTAAGGTAACTCCACACTGTTTTCCATAGTGGCTGCACCAGTCTGCATTCCCACCAACAGTGCAGTAGGGGTCCCATTTCTCCATATCCTCGCCAGCACTTGTTTGTTGGTTTGTTGATGATGGCCATTCTGACTGGTGTAAAGTGGTATCTCATTGTGGTTTTTAATTCCAACTCTCTGAGGGCTAATGATGTTGAGCATTTTTTCATGAGTCTACGTACCTTCTGTATGTCTTCTACAAAGAAGTGTTTGCTCAGGTCCTTTGCTTATTTCTTAATTGGGTTGTTTGTTTTCTTGATGCTGAGTCATATAAGCTCTTTATATATTTTGGAGATCAGTCCCCGGTCTGACATACATTGGCAAATATGTTTTCCCTTATGGTTGGTTTCCTTTTAATCTTGCTGATGTTTTCTTTTGCTGAGAAGAAACTTTTTAGTTTGATGTAGTCCCATTTGTTTATTTTTTCCTTTATTTCTCTTGCCTTAGGAGACATATCCATGAAAATATTGTTACACGGGATATCTGAAATTTTGCTGTTTATGTTTTCCTCTAGGATTTTTATGATGTCACAGCTTACATTTAAGAATTTGATCCATCTTGAGTTTATTCTCCTGTGTGGTGGAAGTTGCTGATCTAGTTTCATTTTCTTGCACGTCCCTGTCCAGTTCTCTCAGAACCATTTGTTAAAGAGGCTCTTCTCACTTCATTTTAAGTTTCCTCCTCCTTTATCAAATATTAGTTGACCATAGAGACCTGGGCTTATTTCTGAGATCTCTATTCTGTTCCACTGATCTATATGTCTGTTCTTATGCCACTACCAAACTGTTTTGATCACAGTCGATTTGTAGTATTGTTTAATGTCTGGTACTGTGATTCTTCCTACTATGTTCCTCTGTCTCAAGATTGCTTTTCCTATTCGGGGTCTTTTTTCGTTCCATATGAATTTTTGAAGTATTTTTTTTAAGTCTGTGAAATATGTCATTGGTATTTTAAAAAAGATTGCATCGAATCTGTAAACTGCTATTGATAATATGGCCATTTTCATGATGTTGATACTTCCCATCCGAGAACATAGTATTTACGTCTATTTATTTGTATCTTCCTTAATTTATTTCTTCAATGTTATGTAATATTCAGAGTACAGGTCTTTTATCTCTTTGGTTAACTTTACTTCTAGGTACCTTATTTTGCTTGTTGCTATAGTAAATGGTGTTTTCTTTTTTGTTTCTGTCTCTGATATTTTACAGTTAGTGTACAGAAATGCCTTAGATTTCTGTATATTTATTTTGTACCCTGCTATTTTGCCTAATTCACTTATTATATAGAGTAGTCTTTTAGTGGAGTTTATAGGGTTTTCTAGGTATACTATCATTTCATCTGCATATAATGATAGTTTTACTTCTTCAGTCCCCATTTGGATGCATTTTATTTCTTTTTCTTTTCTAATTGCTGTGGTTAGGACTTACAACACTATGTTGAATAGGAGTGGAGAGAGTGAACAGCCTTGTCTTGTTTCTGATTTCAGGGGGAATGCTTTCAGTTTTTGTCCATTATGATGTTGGATTCAGGTTTCTCATATATAGCCTTAATTATGTTAAGGTATACTCCCTCTATTCCCATTTTGCTGAGTGTTTTCATCACAAATAGGTGTTGTACTTTATCAAATGCTTTTCTTGCATCTATAGATATGATCATGTGATTTTTGTCTTTCATTTTGTTTAGGTGATGTATTATATTTTTGATTTGCGAATATTAAACCATCCTTGCATCCCTGGGATGAATCCCACTTGATAGCGGTGTATGATCTGTTTGATGGCCCTGGCTGGTTTAGCTCAGTGGATTGAGCGTCGGCCTGCAAGCTAAGTGTCGCTGGTTCATCTTCCAGTCAGGGTACATCAGAGAAGGAAAACTCTGACTCCAAAAAAACCTCCGCTGCCTTGCGGCATACCTCTTCAGGGGAAAGGCTAAGGGATGAAACCCCGACAGAAAATCCAGAGCCGGAGTCCCTAAGGCGGTTTGACATTGTAGTCAACACCGGCAACTCCTGCGGCGCACCTGAAGCCAAGCTGTATTGACTCCGTCTTTCCCTTGGACCCTTCAGCTGCGAAGAGAGGGGGGGTCTGCTGCATGGGCAACAGCAGACCCTCCATATCACCCTGCCCAGGCTCTGTAGCTTCAGCGTCATCGCAAGATGTCGATTCAACATGGGAGGAGACAGATACGATGTCACTCCCGAGTCGGACTGCACAGCCATTCTCGGCGGTGCGGATAAACTCTTAAGAAGCTACACCATCGTCTCTCGAGACGGATGGCTGCCGACGACGACGATGATCTGTTTGATATAATGCTGGATTCTGTTTGCCAATATTTGGTTGAGGATTTTAGCATCTATGTTCATCAGCGATATTGGCCTGTAGTTTTCTTTTTTGTGTGTGTCTTGACGTGGTTTTGGAATTAGGGTAATACAGTCCTCATAGAAAAAATTTGGGATTTTTCCCTCTTCTTGAATTCTTTGGTATAGTTTGAGGAGCATAGGAGTTAGTTCTTTTCTAAATATTTTAAAAATTCGCCTGTGAAGCCATCCAGTCCAGGGTTTTTGTGTGTAGGGAGATTTTTTATTACTCTTTCAATTTCCTTCTTTGTTACTAGTCTGTTTAGACTTCATTCTCTTCTTGATTCAGTTTTGGAAGGTTATGTGTTTCCAGAAATTTGTCCATTTCCCCTAGATTGTCAAATTTCTTGCCATATAGTTGTTTGTAGTAATTTCTTATAATTGTATTTCTGTGGTATTAATAGTGATTTCTCCTCTTTTATTTCTGATTTTCTTTAGTTGGGTCTTCTCATTTTTTTCTTGATGAGGCTGGCTAGAGGCTTGTCGATTTTGTATATTTTTTCAAAGAACCAGCTCCTAGTTTCATTGATATTTTAAATTGCTTGTTTGGGCTCTATGTCATTTAATTCTGCTCCGATCTTGACGATTTCCTTCCTTCTTCTGCCCTAGGTTTGTTTGTTGTTGTTGTTCTAGTTCTTGTAGTTTTTGGGTTAGATTTTTTATATGAGATTCTTCTACCTTTTACAAATATGCTTGTATAATTATGAACTTTTCTCTTAGGACTGTTTTTGCTGTGTCCCATAGGTTTTGAGCTGTTGTGTGTTCATTTTTATTAGTTTCCAGAAATTTGTTCCTTTCTTCTTTGATGTCATTGTTAACGCATTCATTATTTACTAGCATGTTATTCATTCTCCATGAGTTTGGGTGTCTTTGACTTTTTTCTCTCAGGTTGATTTCTAGTTTCAAGGCATTGTGGTCTGAAAAGATGCTTGATATAATTTCAATTTTCTTGAATTTGTTGAGGCTTGTTTTGTGTCCTATCATGTGGTCTATCTTTGAAAATGTCCCATGTGCATTTGAAAAGAATGTATATTTTTCTTCTTTGGGGTGAAAAGTTCTATATATATCAGTTAAGTCCATGTGGTTTGGTGTGTTGTTCAATGCCTGTATATTCTTGGTGTTTCCTTGCTTTGAAGATTTGTTTGTTGTTAATAATGCAGTGTTAAAGTCCGCTAGTATGAGTGTGTTGCTGTTAATATCCTTCTTGTGGTCTTCTCGTATTTTCTTTATGTATTTGCGTACTCCTATTTTCGGTGCATATATGTTTATCAGTATTATATCTTCTTGATGGATTGTTCCTTTAAGTATTATGAAATGCCAAGAGGGGAAGATGGCGGAGGAGTGAGGAGAGGCTGCGGTTTCCGGCTCCCGAGACCCGTCTGCAGTTTGGGCAAGTTGCAGACAGAACATCTCAGTGAGCAGCTGGACACTGACAGGAGTCGAGCCAAGGCACTGCTGGATTAGAGAAAATCCATCTGGGAATAACTTGTTTAGTGAGGATAGTGGAGGAAATGGGGAAGAAATGGGATTGCTGACTGGGCCGGCTACCCAAGCTGCGGCTGGAAGTACACAAAGTCTTTTTGTCGACCACAGGTTACCCGGGAGAGGAGTTGGGAGGAGAGCAGATCTCTGTCCGATGGCAGAGACAGGACTCGACCAAGTGGCATTGGTGCTGAAGGACAGAAGACAGCGTGCTGCCGGGCAAATGAGAACATAATTCTCCTTTGTATTTTTCTCTAGTGGACGGTGGAGAGGAGAGGAAAGTTTGGGGGCGGTAGGCCATTCTTGAGGAGCGCAGGCATAGTGCTGCGCTTATCCACTCCCCAACCCTACCTTTGGGTCGCTGCGGCATGCATAGGTAAGTGCTCTCACTCACTGGTCCAAGTGCGCATGGCCGTGAGTCCTGGCATCCCTCGGACACTCCCCAACGGACATAAGATCAGTGCCCCAACGGGCACAGGGAGGGCCCACTGAACACGCAGAGGACCGTGCACAGATACCCCTAGGCCGCTCCCGTGGGCTCCAGGCCCCAAACTGGAAAGCAGACCACTAGCTCAGGCTCTGTTCCTACTGGCCCAGATGGGTGAGGGAAGGCAGTTGGCTGTGGCGCCGGAACAGTGGGCTGCAGTGACTCACAGACGCTCACTTCCACTGAGCACAAGTGTCTGCGGCCCCGCCATAAGAGTTGAGAGACCAACTCCTGGAGCTCCGCTCAGCGGGACCAAGGGCACAGGCAAAAACATTTCAGCCTGGGGACAATAGGCGCCAATCGCGAGGTAAGTTCTCGGGCCGCTCACGCCCGCGTGCAGAGGCTCCTGCGCAAGGACACCTCAACTGGCTCCGGTGGGCAACAAGGGAGCATGGCGTGCCGGCAACTGCGGGCCCGCACGATCGCGGCAAACGCGGGTGCACATCATTGCTGCAAGAAACAAGAAACTCTGAACCACCACATTAGACCAGCTGTGGACGCAGAAAAAGAAGGCGACACACCAAGGCTAAAACGGAGATCTCCACAAAAGAATTCGATATAAATGGGATAGAGTAACTCTCAATCAACAAGCCAGAAGGAAGATCCTAACAAAAAAAATGTGAAATATAACCAGACAGGATAAAGAAATGATATAAAAGGTACTCCAAGAACATCAGACTCAGGAGATAAAAGAGACTGCACCACTGAAACCCCCAGATCTACCATAAAAAATCTCATACCACAAAGGTGGGAAGGCAAAGCAGACAAATCCAAATAACAAAAACAAACAAGAAGAATCCAACATGGTAAGATGCAGAAACAACCTCTCAATGAAAAGAAAAGCTGAATCCCCAGAAAAAGAGGGAGCTGGAATAGACATAGCCCAAATGTCAGACATGGAATTCAAAACTATGGTGGTGAAGAAGCTCAATATGCTCGAAAACCTCAAAAACAACTATGACAACATCCAAGGAAGTTACCAACAGCTCCAAGAAAATTACAGGAAACTGGCAGAGAACTACACCAGCATAAAAAAAGACATAGAAACTATCAACAAGAACCAGGAAGAAATGAAGAATGCAATCTCTGAACTGAAAAACACAGTAGAATCGGTCAAAAACAGACTAAACGAAGCAGAGGATCGGATTAGTGAATTAGAGGTTAATGTAGGTAATAATAATCAAATGATTCAGCAAAATGAAAAAATATTGAAAAAATATGAACAAGATGTAACGGACTTACAGGATAGCATTAAAAAAAATAATATCAGGATCATAGAAATAAGAGAGGGAGAAGAAAAGGAGCAAGGAATTGAAAAACTGATAGGAGAAACAGTGACAGAAAATTTTCCGAACCTGATGAGAGAAACTTCTGCAAGTCCAAGAAGCACTGAGAGTTCCAATAAAGAGGAACCCCAAAAACCCACTCCAAGGCACATCATAGTGAAAATGGCAACATTCCAAGACAAAGAGAATCCTCAAAGCAGCAAGAAAAAAACAGCAAATAACTTACAAGGGAGCTCCAATAAGGCTATCGACCGATTTCTCAACAGAAACATTCCAAGCCAGAAGGGAATGGTCAAAAATATTTCAAGCAATGAAAAACAAAGGCCTACAACCAAGAATACTCTACCCAGCAAGGCTCTCATTCAAAATAGAAGGTGAAATAAGGAGTTTCTCAGACAAAGGAAAACTAAAAGAATACATCCCCACAAAACCAGCATTGCAAGAGATGCTAAAGGGAATATTCTAAGGAAAAGGAAGAGGAATAACAAACAAACAAAAAAAGATAGAGTAGAGGAACAGAGATACAAAAGGGAAATGAATAAATACATGTCAATAACAACGTTAAATGTAAATGGATTAAATACTCCCATTAAAGGACATAGGGTAACGGAATGGATAAGAAAACAGGACCCACATATTTGCTGTCTACAAGAAACACACCTCAAAACAAAAGATTTACACAGACTGAAAGTAAAAGGATATAAAAAAAATATTTCAAGCAAATAGACCTGAAAAAAAAGCTGGTAGAGCAGTCCTCATATCAGACAAAACGGATTTCAAAGCAAGGGCAATAAAAAGAGACAAAGAAGGACATTTCATAATACTTAAAGGAACGATTCATCAAGAAGATATAACACTGATAAACATATATGCACCCAACATAGGAGCACCCAAATACATAAAGAAAATACTAGAAGACCACAAGAAGGATATTAACAACAACACACTCATAGTAGGGGACTTCAACACTCCATAATCAACAATAGACAGATCATCCAAGCAAAGAAACACCAAGGATATATAGGCATTGAACAACACACTAAACCACATGGACTTAACTGATATATATATATAGAACTTTTCACCCCAAAGAAGCAAAATATACATTCTTTTCAAAGGCACATGGGACATTTTCAAAGATAGACCACATAATAGGACACAAAACAAGCCTCAACAAATTCAAAGAAATTGAAGTCATATCAAGCATCTTTTGAGACCACAATGCCTTGAAACTAAAAATCAACCTCAGGGAAAAAAAATCAAAGACACCCAAAATCATGGAGAATGAATGACACGCTCTTAAATACTGAATGGGTTAACAATGACATCGGAGAGGAAATCAAGAAATTTCTAGAAACTAATGACAATGAACACACAACAGCCCAAAACCTATGGGACACAGCAAAAGCAGTCCTAAGAGAAAAGTTCATAACAATACAGGCATATCTGAAAAGGCTAGAAGAATCTCGAATAAAAAACCTAACTATAAAGCTACAAGAACTAGAACAGCAACAACAAACAGAGCCTAGGGCAAAAAGAAGAAAGGAAATCATGAAGATCAAAGCAGAATTAAACGACATAGAAATGAAACGAACAATCCAAAAAATCAACAAAACTAGGAGCTGGTTCTTTAAAAAAATATACAAAATCGACAAGCCTCTAGCCAGCCTCATCAAGAAAAAAGAGAGAAGACCCAACTAAAGAAAATCAGAAATAAAAGAGGAGAAATCACTATTAATACCACAGAAACACAAACAATTATAAGAAATTGCTACAAACAACTATATGGCAAGAAATTTGACAACCTAGTAGAAATGGACAGATTTCTAGAAACATATAACCTTCCAAAATTGAATCAAGAAGAAGTAGAAAGTCTCAACAGACCAATAACAAAGAAGGAAATTGAAACAGTAATCAAAATCTCCCTCCACACAAAAACATTGGACCAGATGGCCTCACAGGCGAATTTTACAAAACATTTAGGGAAGAACTAAGTCCTACCCTCCTCAAAGTATTCCAAAAAATCCAAGAAGAGGGAAAAATCCCAAACTCTTTCTATGAAGCCAGTATTACCCTAATCCCAAAACCAGGTCAAGACACAGCAAAGAAAGAAAACTACAGGCCAATATCACTGATGAACATAGATGCTAAAATCCTCAATAAAATTTTGGCAAACAGGATCCAACAATACATCAAAAAGATCATACATCATGATCAAGTGGGATTCATCCCAGGGATGCAAGGATGGTTTAATATTCACAAATCAATCAATATAATACATCACCTAAACAAACTGAAAGACAAAAACCACATGATGATATCAATAGATGCAGAAAAAGCATTTGATAAAGTACAACACCCATTTATGATAAAAACTCTCAGAAAAATGGGAATAGAGGGAGCATACCTCAACATAATAAAGGCCATATATGAGAAACCTGAAGCCAACATCATACTCAACGGGCAAAACCTGAGAGCATTCCCCCTGAGATCAGGAACAAGACAAGGATGTCCGCTCTCTCCACTCCTATTCAACATAGTCCTGGAAGTTCTAGCCACAGCAATCAGACAAGAAAGAGAAATAAAAGGCATCAAAATTGGAAAAGAGGAAGTAAAACTGTCATTATTTGCAGATGACATGATAGTGTACATAGAAAATCCTTTAGACTCCACAAAAAACTACTCAATCTAATAAGTGAATTCGGCAAAATAGCAGGATACAAAGTAAATATTCAGAAATCGAAGGCATTTTTATACACCAACAATAAAAACTCAGAGATAGAAACTGAAAGAAAAATCCCATTTACCATAGCAACAAGAAAAATAAAATACCTAGGAATAAACTTAACCAAAGAGGTAAAAGACCTGTACACAGAAAACTACATAACACTGAAGAAAGAAATTAAAGAAGATACAAATAAATGGAAGCGTATACCATGCTCATGAATGGGAAGAATCAACATCATTAAAATGTCCATAGTACCCAAAGCAATTTATAGATTCAATGCAATCCCTATTAAAATACCAGCAACATATTTCACAAACCTGGAACAAATACTTCAAAAATTTATATGGAACCAAAAAAGAGCCCCAATAGCCACAGCAATTTTGAGGCAGAACACAGTAGGAGGAATCACAATACCCGATATCAAACTTTACTACAAGGCCACGGTAATCAAAACACTCTGGTACTGGCATAAAAACAGACATATAGATCAATGGAACAGAATAGAGAGCCCAGAAATAAACCCAGGTTCATATGGTCAACTAATATTTGACAAAGGGGGAAAGAACATCAAATGGGGTGAAAAGAGCCTCTTCAACAAATGGTGTTGGGAGAACTGGACAGGGACATGCAAAAAAAATGAAACTAGACCACCAGCTCACACCATACACCAGAATAAACTCAAAATGGATCAAAGACTTAAATGTAAGCCATGACACCATAAAAGTCCTAGAGGAAAAAATAGGCAGGAAACTTTCAGATATCCCACGTAGCAATATTTTCACTGATATATCTCCTAAGGCAAGGGAAATAAAGGAAAGAATAAACAAATGGGACTACATCAAACTTAAAAGTTTCTGCTCAGCTAAAGAAAACATCAGCAAGATGCAAAGGAAACCAACCATATGGGAAAATATATTCGCCAATGACATCTCAGACAAGGGATTGATCTCCAAAATATATAAAGAACTCATACGACTCAACACCAAGAAGACAGACAACCCAATTAAAAAATGGGCAAAGGACCTGAACAAACACTTCTCCAAAGAAGACATACAGAGGGCCCATAGACATATGAATGTATGCTCAGCATCACTAGCCATCAGAGAGATGCAAATTAAAACCACAATGAGATACCACCTCACACCAGTCAAAATCGCAATCATCAACAAATCAACAAACAACTTGTGCTGGAGAGGATGCGGAGAAACGGGAACGCTGGTGCATTGCTGGTGGGAATGCAGATTGGTGCAGCCACTGTGGAAAACAGTTTGGAATTTCCTTAAAAAACTAAAAATGGAACTGCCTTTTGAACCAGCAATTCCATTGCTAGGATTATATCCAAAAAATCCCGAAACACAAATTCAAAAGAACCTATGCACTCCAATTTTCATAGCAGCACTATTTACAATAGCCAAGTGCTGGAAACAACCTAAATGCCCATCTGTAGATGAGTGGATCAAAAAACTGTGGTACATTTACACAATGGAATTCTATGTAGCAGAAAGAAAGAAGGAACTTCTACCATTTGCAACAACATGGATGGAACTAGAGAAAATTATGCTTAGTGAAATAAGCCAGGCAACAAAAGAAAAATACCTTATGCTGTCACCTATTACAGGAAACTAATGAACAACACAAACAAATGAACAAAATTGAACCAGAGGTATGTAAACAAGAAGTAGACTAACAGTAACAAGGGGGGCGGGGGGGAGGAAAAGAAAGGTGTAAGGGAATGGGTCAAGTTAAAAAATATATTTATATATGAATGACCCACAGACAGGTGCAACTGAGTGGGGACTAAATGTGGGGGAGGGGAGGGACAGGGTGCAGGGAAACAAGAGGGCTAAAAATGTGAGACAACTGTAATGGAAAAACAAACAAAAATTTTTTAGTGGGGGAAAAATGAAAATATGAAGAATGGAAATGCCAGTTCAGTGAATATTAGGACAAAGATTTTCCTTCACGTTGTATATTTTTCTCCCTATTTGATCCCTCCACAGTTTGGCATTCTAACAAGTAAGTAATGACATAAGTTCCTTTGCATAAAACTTATAAGACCAGTTGTCAACAGAGGTTCTTTTTTTTTTTTTTTTTTTTTTTTTTTTTTTACCAAGTCTTTGACTGGAATATCAAGCCTAAAGGAAACATACTTGGGCTCAGATTGTTACCAGAAAGCCCTGAGGAACTGGGAATGACTTTCAAAGGTAATAAAAGCCCGTGAGATAAAAGGCCTGGTACCGTGGTTGGTTGTGTGGTCCACAGCAATCTTTCCAGGGAAGGAACAAAGGTTGTTTTCCTGAAAGATGGCTAGAAGGGACCTTAAGGCACAAGGAAAGACCAGAAAGACTTGGAAAAAACAGGTGTGTACAGGCAAGGATGAATGCCAGATATGTGGCACAGCTTCTGTGCCCTGAAGAACAGACTGATGGTCACCCCAAATATTCCTTGGGTAAGTTCCAGCAAAGCAGAACTAAAGATCATAAGTGATCATTTGCTGCTCTTGTTATGTTTATGCAAACAAACAGGATAAATTAAAAATGGACTTAATGTAGTCCCTTTAAAGACAAGGAGGGTAACCTTAGGGAGAAAAATTATTATTCAAGGAAAATCACAATGATCAGTAGTAGAGTATAAAACAGGGCAACTAACCGTCTTAAAAGTTTCTTCTCCAGATTTAGAGACTTGTTTTCGGGTTATGTTACATAAATTAACACGTGTTTTTTGTTTTCAAAGGACATAAGCCAATGATCGCATTACCTGAGTGATTATCTGTACGCATAAGCCTCACTTAATCATCTCTGCAACGCTGCCTCCTGAGACTCAATGGTTTGGCTGAACTAAATGGCTGGGTTGGGGAAGAATGGGGTGGTCTGTGGGCTTCACTTTAAAACGGGTTTCTCTTTTCTATCCTAATGGCTTGGACAGAAAAGGCCCAGAGGTCTGAGAGGGGGAAAAACCTAAACTATTTACCTCAACCCAAACTAAGTATAATGGACAAAAGGGTTTTGGACAGGCGAGATGTGCCTAGCACACCTTCTTACAAAGAAGCTATTTTTTTTTTCTTAATATGGAACCTTGAAAAATTAATCCCTGCCTTTTGTCATCTAGTAGTTATGGATTGAATGATGTCTTTTAACCCTTTTCGCCAAATCTGTTGCCCCCAGAACACAACAAGGAAACCAGCCTGTTAAACCAAGCACCCCGTTGACCGGAGACAGCCAACTGACCTGGAGTCTGCATGATCCTTCCCCATGTGGGAAGGCCACCCTCCCCTCCACACCCCCACTCTTATTAGGGTTTTCTGGACCCAAGGGTAGGTAGGACGACGACCATGTCCAGCTTGAAGCAGCTAGAGGAGCTTGAGACCTTCGCACATTGTCCTTTACAAGATTACAAAGGGTCCTAATATTTGAGAGGGGAGGGGATAGTTAATTTTTACGAACCAGGGGTATGGACTTGGGGGGGATTGCTGGGGGAGGGGGGTGCTGGGTGGAGGGGAACAAGGGGGAGAAAATTGGAACTGTTGTAACAATATAATCAATAAAAAACATTAAAAAAAACAAATTGAAAGACAAATTCACATGATCATATCTATAGATGCAGAAAAAACATTTGATAAAGTACAACACCCATTTATGTTGAAAACACTCAGCAAAATGGGAATAGAGGGAGCATACCTTAACATAATTAAGGCTATATATGAGAAGCCTAAAGCCAACATCATACTCAATGGACAAAAACTGAAAGCATCCCCCCTGAAATCAGGAACTAGACAAGGCTGTCCACTCTCCCCACTTCTATTCAACATAGTGTTGGAAGTCCTAGCCACAGCAATCAGACAAGACAAAGAAATAAAAGGCATCCAAATTGGGAAAGAAGAATTAAAACTATCACTATTTGCAGACGACATGATAGTATACCTAGAAAACCCTATAAACTCCACTAAAAGACTACTTGATATAATAAGTGAATTTGGCAAAATAACAGGAAAGAAAATAAATATACAGAAATGTAAGGCATTTCTGTACACCAACAATAAAATATCAGAGACAGAGGCAAAAAAGGAAATACCAATAACTATAGAAACAAGAAAAATAAAGTACCAAGGAATAAACTTAACCAAAGAGATAAAATACCTGTACACTGAAAATTATGCAACATTGAAGAAAGAAATTAAGGAAGATACAAATAAATGGAGGCAAATACCATGTTCTTGGATGGGAAGAATCAACATCATCAAAATGGCCATACTACCCAAAGCAATTTACAAATTCAATGCAATCCCTATTAAAATACCAATGACGTATTTCACTGACCTAGAACAAATCCTCCAAAAATTCATATGGAACCAAAATAGACCCTGAATAGCAAAAGCAATCTTGAAACAGATGAACACAACAGGAGGAATCACGATACCAGACATCAAACAATACTACAAAGCCACTGTGATCAAAACAGTCTGGTACTGGCATAAGAACAGACATATAGATCAGTGGAACAGAATTGAAAGCCCAGAAATAAACCCAGGCCTCTATGGTCAACTAATCTTTGATAAAGGAGGAAGGAACATAAAATGGAGTGAGAAGAACCTCTTTAACAAATGGTGCTGGGAGAACTGGACAGGGACGTGCAAAAAATGAAACTAGACCACCAACTTACACCACACACGAGAATAAACTCAAGATGGATTAAAGACTTACAATGTAAGCCGTGATACCATAAAAGTCTTAGAGGAAAACATAGGCAGGAAAATGTCAGATATCACACGTAACAATATGTTCACGGATACATCTCCCAAGGCAAGAGAAATAAAGGAAAAAGTAAACAAATGGGACTACATCAAACTAAAAAGTTTCTGCTCATCAAAAGAAAACATCAGCAAGATGAAAAGTGAGCCAACCATATGGGAAAACATACTTGCCAATGATATCACAGACAGGGGACTGATCTCCAAAATATATAAAGATCTTATACAACTCAACATCAAGAAAACAAACAACCCAATTAAAAAATGGGCAAAGGACCTGAACAAACACTTCTCCGAAGAGGACATACAGAAGGTCCATAAGCACATGAAAAAATGCTCAACATCATTGGCCATCAGAGAGATGCAAGTAAAAACCACAATGAGATACCACCTTACACCTGTCAGAATGGCCATCATCAACAAATCAACAAACAACAAATGCTGGTGAGGATGTAGAGAAACAGGAACCCTACTGCACTGTTGGTGGGAATGCAGACTAGTGCAGCCAGTATGGAAAACAGTATGGAATTACTTCAAAAAACTAAAAATGCAACTGCCATTTGAACCAGTGATTCCACTACTAGGATTATACCCGAAAAATCTTAAAACCCTATTTCAAAAAAAACTTATGCACCCCTATGTTCATAGCAGCCCTGTTTACAATAGCTAAGTGCTGGAAACAGCCTAGGTGCCCGTCTGTGGATGAGTGGATCAGAAAATTGTAGTACATCTACACAATGGAATACTATGTAGTAGAAAGAACGAAGGAACTCCTGCCGTTTGCGACAACATGGATGGAATTAGAGAGAATTATGCTTAGTGAAATAAGCCAGGCAAAGAAAGCAAAATACCATATGATATCACACAATACAGGAAACTAAAGAACAACACAAACAAATGAACTAAATAGGCAAAGACTAGAATAGTAGTCATTAGGGGGGAGAGGGGAGGGAGAGAATGGGGATAAGTAATGGAAGGGTCTAGACAAGGAATGTATATGAATGACTCATGGACATGGACATCAGGGAGGGATATGATTGTGGGAGAAGGGATGGGCTGGGAGGGGGGAGCAATGGGGGAAAAATGGGACAACTGCAATTGAATAACCAAAAAATAAAATTAAAAAAAAGAAAGTATTATGAAATATCCTTCTTTGTCTCCTTTTATTGCCCTTGCCTTGAAATTAGTTTTGTCTAATATGAGGATTACTACCCCAGCTTTTTTTTCATGTCTGTTTTCTTGGAATACTTTTTTATATCCCTTTACTTTCAGTCTATGTAAATCTTTTGTTTTGAGGTGTGTTTCTTGTAGACAGCGAATATGTGATTCCTGTTTTTTTATACATTCCATTACCTTATGCCTTTTCATTGGAGCATTTAATCCATTTACATTTAAAGTTATTATTGACATGTATTTATTCATTTCCCTTGGTACCTGTGTTTCTCTGTTTTGTTTTGTTTTTGTTTTGCTTTGTTTTTTCGTTTTTTTTTTCTTCTTTTTCTTAAAACATTCCCTTTAGCATATCTTTCAATGATGGTTTTGTGGAAATGTATTCTTTTAGTCTTCCTTTGGGAAACTCCTTATTTCACCTTCCCATTTGAATGGGAGCCTTGCTGGGTAGAATATTCTTGGTTGTAGACCTTTATTTTTCACTGCTTGAAATGTTTTTGACCATTCCCTTCTGGCTTGTATTGTTTCTGTTGAGAAATCGGTTGATAGCCTTATCGGAGTTCCCTTGTATGTTATTTGCTGTTTTTCCCTTGTTGCTTTTTGGATTCTCTGTTTGTTTTGAATGTTTTCATTTTAATTATGATGTGCCTTGAAGTGGGCTTTTGGGGATTCCTCTTCATTGGAACTCTCTGTGGTTCCTGAACTTGTATAACTTTTTCTCTCATCAGGTCGGGAAATTTTTCTGTCAATTCTTTTCCTATCAGCTTTTTTATTCCACTCTTCTCTTCTTTCTCTCTTATTCTGATGATCCTGATGTTGTTTCTTATCATGATATCCTGTAATTCCCTTATATCTTGTTCATATTTTTTCAATCTTTTTTCATTTTGTTGTTTTGTCTAGAAAATTTTTTCTACATTGTCCTTTAAGTCACTGATCTGATCCGCTGCTTCATTTAGTCTGCTTTTGATTGATTCTTCTGTGTTTTTCAGTTCTGAGATTGTATTCTTCATTTCTACCTGGTTCTTGTTAATAGTTTCTGTGTCCTTTTTTATGATGCTGTAGTTCTCTGTAAGTTCCCTGTAATTTTCTTTGAGTCGCTGGTAACTTCCTTGAAGGTTGTCATAGTTGTTATTGAGGTTGTCGAGTATATTGAGCTTCTTCACCACCATTGTTTTGAATTCCATGTTTGACTTTTAGGCTATATCGATTCCATCTACCTCTCTTTCTGGAGATTCCTCTTTTCTTTTCATTGAGAGGTTGTTTCTGCGTCTTACCATGTTGGATTCTTGTTTGTTTTTGTTTTTTGCATTTGTCTGCTTTGACCTCCCACTTTTGTGGTATGAGATTCTTTATAGGAGATCTGGGTGTTTTGGTGGTGTAGTATCTTTGATTTCCTGAGCTTGATGTTCTTGTTATACCCTTTATGTCATTTGTTTATGCTGTCTGGTTATATTTCAGGTGCTCTCTTGTAGGATGTTCCTTCTGGCTAGTTGATTCAGAGTCACTCTATCCACTTTTTCTTGAGTTATGAGGAGGACACACCCATCTGCAACCCAGGAAGAGAGCTCTTATTAGGCAGCCAAATCATCCAGCACCTTGATCTTAGACTTCAGAGCCTACATTTTCACTTCCAAGAAAGAAGGAAAGGTTAGAGGCTTGATTGTATATTCAAGAATTTAATAATACAAAGCATTTTCTCAAACCACAATGGTATAAATCTAGGACTCAATTACTTAAAAAATTGAAAACCTTTCAAACACATGGGAGCTGAATAACATCTTATAAAATAATGAATTAATGGGTTAAAAATGTGATGAAGGAAGAAATCAAAAGTTGTATCAAAACATGAAAATGAACACAAAACAACACAAAATCTATTGGACACAGCAAAAGCAGTCCTGAGATGGAAATTTATATTATTACATGCCTATCTCAAGAAGCAAGAAAAATCTTAAATAAATAATCTAACATTAAATCTAAAACAACTATAAAAATACAAATGAACAAAGTCCAGAGTAAGTAGAAGAAAATAAATAATAAATATTAGAGTGGAAATAAATGATGTAGATTTAAGAATAATTTTAAAAGATCACTGAAAATAAGAACTGATTTTATGAAAAGATAAATAAGATTGACAAACTCTAACCAGCCTCATCAAGAAAAAGAGAAGACCCAAATAATTAAAATGAGAAATGGAAGAGAAGTAAAATCTTACACTACAGAAATACAAATGATATTTTTAAAGTATTGTGAGCAGCTATATGGCAACAAATTGGACAACCTGGACCAAAAACATAAATGCCTAAAAACATACAATCTACCTAAGTGAATAAGAAAGAATAAGAAAATTTGAATAGGCCAATTACTACTAATAAAATTGAAGCAGTAGTCAAACACTTTAGCAAACAAGAGTCCTGGATTTGGCTTCCCAGATAAATTTTACCATTCAAAAAGAACTAACACTTATCCTGCTGAAATTATTCCAAAATATTCAAGAGGAGGTCCAAGCTTTTTATACAAGGCCAGCCTTATCTTAATTCCAAAACCAGACAAAGATTTGTACAAAATTCCAGGCCAATATCCATAATGAACATAGATGCTAAAATCTTCAACAAAATATTAGCAAACCAAATTCAGCAATACATTGACAAGTTATACACCAATATAAACTAGGATTTATTCTGAGATTGCAAGGTTCATGCAATATTTGGAAAAATTAGCATGTGATATAACACATAAACAAAACGAGTGACAAAAATCACATCAATAGATGCAGAAACAGCATTTGAAAAAATCCAGCACCCTTTACAATAAAAACTCTCAGCGAAATGAAAATAGTGGGATTATATCTCAACATAATAAAGGCCGTATATGACAAACTCAATGTCAACGTCATACTCAATGGGCAAATCTAAAATTGTTTCCCTTAAGGTCAGGAATAACACAAAGATGTCTGCTTTCTCCACTCATACTGTCTCCACTCATACGCAACATAGTACTGGAAATACTAGCCACAGTGATCACACAAGAAAAAGAAATAAAAGGCATACAAATTGGAAAGAAGGAAATAAAACTGTTATTATTCAAGGATGACATAATACTGTACAGCATTCCCTCACTTATCGTGCATATTACATTGCAGACGCCCCTGCGAAGTAGGAACCTTACGTTTATTCTACAGTTTTAAACCTATGTAACTTTTAAAAAAGGAATACAGAGAGAGGGGAAGATGGCCGCGGAGTAGGGACAGTGTCCTCAGCTTGCTCCTGTTAAGGAGAGATTCCAGGAACGAATGCGGAGAGGAGTGACTGACTCAAAAATTACCTTTCCTTCGTTTAAAACAACTCTTACCTGTTTTTCCTACGAAATAAAGAGTCCCAATGTCTCCACAAGTATATTAACACGGGCTCATTTGCAGCTTATAGCGAGATTGTAGTTGAGGGAGATATTGGAGGGTGTGGGGTTCTTGCCTAGGTTGTGTGATTAGATTTTAGTAGCACCTCCACAAAAGATCTCAAGACAAGATGGGCAGAGTGACTCTCAATTAACTAACCAGAGAAAAAGATTCACCAAAGAGTAGCTGAAATACAACCAGACAGATTAAAGAAATAACATCAAGGACAACACAGACGGAGATCCAAGAGGGCGGAGGAGTAAGTGGAAGCTACACTAACCTCCTCCCAGGACCAGCCAGTGTTGACTCAGTCCCAGTACAGCAGACAGACCATTCCCCTCCAAGTGGCATCAGCCTGAGGAGAAATAAAAGCCCTGCTACAGGAATTAAGCTGCCACATCCACGGTCCTTAAGTCCGACAGCTAATCACAGATTGCATAGACTAACAACTAAAGAAGACAGACAAAGGCAGTAGATCACTGGAAGTCTCCAATAGGCTGCCTAGGGCCAGTCTGGTACATGAACTGACACTACCAGAGGCAGATCCAGGAAGAGCAGATCATTCTAAGAAAGCACTAACAAACAATAGGAATCACAAAAATGGGGAGACAGAGAAACAACCCCCCATCAAAAGGAAAGGTAGAATCCCCAGAGAGAGCGCTAAATGAAATAGAGGGGAGCAAAACATCAGATACAGAATTCAAAACATGGATTATGGAGAAGCTGAATGAGCTCAGCGGAAACTGCAAAGAACTCCAGGGAAACTACAAGGAACTCCAGAAAAACTACAAGGAACTCACAGAGAATTACACGAGCATGAAAAAGGACATAGAAGCTATCAATAAGAGCCAGGAGGAAATGAAGAATACAATCTCTGAATTTAAGAACACAGTAGAAGGAATTAAAAGCAGGCTAGAGGAAGCAGAAGATCAGATCAGTGAGCTGGAGGACAACGTACACAAAAACACCCAAACAATGCAAAAAAATGAAAAAAGAGTGAACAAGACTGAAGAGGTTCTAAGACAGCTGCAGGGCAACATGAAACGTAATAATAATATCCGTATCATAGGAATTCCAGAAGGAGAAGAAGAAGAGCAAGGGATAGAAAACCTCTTTGAAAACCTAATGACAGAAAACTTCCCTCACATGAAGAGAGAAAGAGTCACGCAAGTCCAGGAAGCACAGAGGGTCCCAATGAAAATGAACTTGAATAGGCCCACCTCAAGACACATCATAAATAAAATGGCAACGTTCAAAGTCAAAGAGAGAATCCTAAAAGTAGCAAGAGAGAAACAATTAATAACGTACAAGGGAGCTCCAATAAGGCTTTCCTCAGATTTCTCAGCAGAAACACTACAAGCCAGAAGGGAATGACAAAAAATATTCCAAGCAATGAAAAACAAGGCCTACAAACTAGAATACTATACCCAGCAAAGCTCTCACTCAAAATGAAGGGTGAAATGAGGAGCTTCCAAGACAAAAGAAAGCTAAAAGAATACATCTCCACAAAACCAGCAATGCAAGAGATGCTAAAGGGTCTGTTTTAAGAAGATAAAGAAACAGAGAGAGACAGAGAAGAACACGAGTACAAAGGGGAAAAATGACAATTAATAAGTACTTATCGGTAATAACCTTAAATGTAAATGGATTAAATGCTCCAATTAAAAGACATAGGGTAACTGAATGGATTAGAAAGAATGACCCACATATATGCAGTCTACAAGAAACCCACCTTAGAACTAAAAATCTACAGAGACTGAAAGTAAAGGGATAGAAAAAATGTATTTCAAGCAAGTGGACATGAAAAAAAGCCGGGGTAGCAATACTTATATCAGACAAAAAGGATTTCACAGCAATGTCCATAAAAAGAGACAAAGAAGGGCATTTCATAATACTTAAGGGAAAAATCCATCAAGAAAATATAACCCTTATAAATATATATGCACCCAACTTAGGAGCACCCAAATATATAAGGAAAATTTTGAAAGACTCCAAGAAAGATATAGAAAGCAACACACTCATAGTAGGGGACTTTAACACCTGACAGATCTTCGAAGCAAAGAAACACCAAAGATATTGAAGCACTGAACAACACTCTAGAGCAAATGGATTTAATCGATATATATAGAAGTTTTCACCCCAAAGAAGCAAAATGTACATACTTCTCAAGTGCACATGGAACATTTTCAAAGATCGACCACATGGTAGGACACAAAACAAGCCTTCACAAATTCAAGAAAATGGAAATTATATCAAGCATCTCCTGAGATCACAGTGGCTTAAAATTGGAAATCAACCTCAAGGAAAAACTCAAAAACATTCAAAATCATGGAGAATGAATAACATGTTATTAAATAATGAATGGGTTAACAATGACATCAAGGAAGAAATCAAAAAGTTTCTGGAAACTAATGATAATGAACACACAACAACACAAAACCTATGGGATACAGCAAAAGCAGTCCTAAGAGGAATGTTCATAGCAATACAAGCTTACGTATAAAAGCTAGAAGAATCTCTAATAAAAAATTTATCCCTACAGCTACAAAAACTAGAGGAAGAACAACAAGCAAAGCCTAGATCAAGTAAAAGGAAGGAAATCATCAAGATCAGAGTAGAATTAAATGACATAGAGTCTAAACTAACAATTCAAAAGATCAACAAAAGTAGGAGCTGGTTCTTTGAAAAAATAAACAAAATTGACAAGCCTTTAACAAGGCTCATCAAGAAAAAAAGGGAGAGGACCCAAATAAATAAAATCAGAAACGAAAGAGGAGAAATCACAACGGATACAACAGAAATACAAAGCATTATAAAAAATTATTACGAACAACTGTATGGCAAGAAATTTGACAACCTAGAGGAAATGGACAAATTCCTGGAAACCTATAGTCTTCCCAAACTGAATCAAGAAGAAGCAGAAAGTTTGAATAGACCAATAACAGCTAGTGAAATTGAAACAGTAATCAAAAAACTCTCAACACACAAAAACCCTGGACCGGATGGCTTCACAAGTGAATTCTACAAAACATTTAGAAAAAAACTAACTCCTATCCTCCTCAGACTATTCCAAAAAATCAAAGAAGAGGGAAGACTCCCAAACTCGTTCTATGAAGCCAGTATAACCCTAATTCCAAAACCAGGTCAAGACACAATAGAGAAAGAAAACTACAGGCCAATATCTCTGATGAACATAGATGCTAAAATCCTCAAGAAAATATTGGCAAACCGGATCTAGCAACACATTAGAAAGATCATACATCATGATCAAGTAGGATTCATCCCAGAGATGAAAGGATGGTTTAATATTTGCAAATCAATAAATGTAATACAACACATAAACAAAATGAAAGACAAAAACCACATGATCATATCAATAGATGCAGAAAAAGCATTTGATAAAGTACAACACACATTTATGTAGAAAATTCTCAGCAAAATGGGAATAGAGGGAGCATACCTCAACATAATAAAGGCCATATATGAGAAACCTGGAGCCAACATCATACTCAATGGGCAGAAACTGAGAGCATTACCCCTGAGATCAGGAAAAAGACAAGGATGCCCGCTCTCTCTACTCCTATTCAACATAGTGTTGGAAGTTCTAGCCACAGCAATCAGACAAGAAAGAGAAATAAGAGGCATCCAAATTAGAAAAGAGGAAGTAAAACTGTCATTATTTGCAGATGACATGATAGTATACATAGAAAACCCTATAGACTCCACAAAAAAACTATGCAACTTAATAAGTGAATTCGGCAAAATAGCAGGATACAAAGTAAATATTCAGAAATCGAAGGCATTTTTATACACCAACAATAAAAACTCAGAGATAGAAACTGAAAGAAAAACCCCATTTGCCATAGCAACAAGAAAAATAAAATACCTAGGGATAAACTTAACCAAGGAGGTAAAAGACCTGTACTCAGAAAACTACATAACACTGAAGAAAGAAATTAAAGAAGATACAAGTAAATGGAAGCAGATACCATGCTCATGGATGGGAAGATTCAACATCATTAAAATTTCCATACTACCCAAAGCAATTTATAAATTCAATGCAATCCTTATTAAAATACCAATGACATTTTTCACAGACCTAGAACAAATACTTAAAAAATTTATATGGAACCAGAAAAGAGTCCGAATAGCCACAGCAATTTTGAGGAAGAAGAACACAGTAGGAGGAATCACAATAATTGATATCAAACTATACTACAAGGCCACGGTAATCAAAACAGTCTGGTACTGGCATAAAAACAAACATATAGATCAATGGAACAGAATAGAGAGCCCAGAAATAAACCCAGGTTCGTATGGTCAACTAATATTTGACAAAGGGGGAAAGAGCATCAAATGGAGTGAAAACAGCCTCTTCAACAAATGGTGTTGGGAGAACTGGACAGGGACATGCAAAAAAATGACACTAGACCACCAACTCACACCATACACCAGAATAAACTCAAAATGGATCAAAGACTTAAATGTAAGCCGTGATACCATAAAAGTCCTAGAGGAAAAAATAGGCAGGAAAATTTCTGATATCCCATGTAGCAACGTTTTCACTGATATATCACCTAAGGCAAGGGAAATAAAGAAAGGAAAAAACAAATGGGACAATATCAAACTAAAAAGTTTTTGCTCAGCTAAAGAAAAGATTAGCAAGATGAAAAGGAAACCAACCATATGGGAAAATATATTCGCCAATGACATCTCAGACAAGGGATTGATCTCCAAAATATATAAAGAACTCATACGACTCAACACCAAGAAGACAGACAACCCAATTAAAAAATGGGCAAAGAACCTGAACAAACACTTCTCCAAAGAGGACATACAGAGGTCCCATAGACATATGAAAGAATGCTCAACATCACTAGCCATCAGAGAGATGCAAATAAATACCACAATGAGATACCACCTCACACCAGTCAGAATGCCCATCATCAACAAATCAACAAACAACTTGTGCTGGCGAGGATGTGGAGAAACGGGAACCCTGGTGCATTGCTGGTGGGAATGCAGACTGGTGCAGCCACTATGGAAAACAGTTTGGAATTTCCTCAAAAAACTAAAAATGGAACTGCCTTTTGAACCAGCAATTCCATTGATACGATTATATCCGAAAAATCCTGAAACACCAATTCAAAAGAACCTATGCACTCCGATGTTCATAGCAGCACTTTGCACAATAACCAAGTGCTGGAAACAACTTAAATGCCCGTCTGTAGATGAGTGGATCAAAAAACTATGGTACATTTACACATTGGAGTTCTATGTAGCAGAAAGAAAGAAAGAACTTCTACCATTTGCAACAACATGGATGGAACTAGAGAAAATTATGCTTAGCGAAATAAGCCAGGCAACGAAAGACAAATACCTTATGCTGTCACCTATTACAGGAAACTAATGAACAACACAAACAAATGAACAAAATTGAACCAGAGCTATGTAAACAAGAAGTAGACTAACAGGAACAAGGGAGGAGGTGGGAAGGAGGGAAGGGGTAAGAAGTGGAAGGTTCAAGTCAAAAAAATGTATAAACCACCCACGGACATGGCCAACTGAGTGCGGACTGAATGTGGGGGAAGGGAGGGGCAGGGTGCAGGGAAGCAAGAGGGGGAAAAAAGTGAGACAACTGTAATGGAAAAAGAAACAAATTTTTTTTTTTGTTTTAGTGGGGGAAAAATGAAAATATGAAGAATGGAAATGCCAGTTCAGTGAATATTTGGACAAAGATTTTCCTTCACGTTGTATATTTTTCTCCTTATTTGATCCCTCCAGAGTTTGGCGTTCTAAACAAGTAAGTAATGACAGAAGTTTCTTTGCATAGAACAAATAAGATCAGTTGTTAATAGAGGTCTTGTTGACCAAGTCTTTGACTGGAATGTCAGACCTAAAGGAGACATATTTGGACTCAGGTTCTTACCAAAAAGCCCTGAGGAACTGGGAGTGACTTTCAAAGGTAATAAAAGCCGGCGAGATAAAAGGCCTGGTACCATGGTTGGTTGTGCGGTCCACAGCAATCTTTCCAGGGAAGGAACGAAGGTTGTTTTCCTGAAAGATGGCTAGAAGGGACAATAAGGCACAATGAAAAACCAGAAAGACTTGGAAAGGACAGGTATGTATAGGCAAGGATGAATGCCAGGTATGTGGCTCAACTTCTGTGCCATGAAGAGCAGACTGAGGGTCACCCTACATGTTCCTTAGGTAAGTTTCAGCAAAGCCGAACTAAAGATCATAAGTGATCATTTGCTGCTCTTGTTGTGTTTATGCAAATGAACAGGATAAATTAAAAATGGACTTAATGTAGTCCCTTTAAAGACAAGGAGGGTAATCTTAGAGAGAAAAATCATTATGCAAAGAAAATCACAATGATCAGTAGTAGACTAAAAAGTAGGGCAACTAACAGTCTTAAAAGTTTCTTCTCATTTAAAAGATGGTTTCACTTGAAAATTAAACTATGTCTGTGATATCATCAAAGATATACAAGTTGCAGGCATGTAGAATGTCAAGTGCCTTGCAACTGGATGTCTCCCCAATAAGACAATCTTACAGATTTAGAAACTTGTTTGTGGGTTATGTTACATAAATTAACATGTGTTTTGTTTTCAAAGGGCATAAGCCTATGAGCGCATTACCTGAGTGATTGTCTGTACACATAAGCCTCATTTAATCCTCTCTGCAGCGCTGCCTCCTGAGACTCAGTGGTTTGGCTGAACTAAATGGCTGGGTTGGTGAAGAATGGGATGGTCTGTAGGCTTCACTTTAAAACTGGTTTCTCTCTTCTATCCTAATGACTTGCACAGAAAGGTCCCAGAGGTCTGAGAGGGGGGAAACCTAAATTAGTTCCCTCAGCCCAAACTAAGTATGGTGGGCAAAATGATTTTGGACAGGTGAGATGTGCCTGGCACACCTTCCTCAAAAGAAGCCCTTCTTTTCCCTAATGTGGGACATTGAAAAATTAATCCCTGCCTTTTGTCATCTAGTGGTTATGGACTAAATGATGTCTTTTAACCCTTTTTGTCAAATCTGTTGCCCCCAGAATACAACAAGGATGCCAGCCTGTTATACCAAGCACGCCATTGTCCGGGGACAGCCAACTGACCTGGAGTCTGCACGATCCTTCCCCATGTGGGAAGGCCACCCTCCCCTCCACACCCCACTCTTATTAGGGTTTTCTGGACCCAAGGGTAGGTAGGACGATGACCATGTCCAGCTTGAAGCAGCTAGAGGAGCTTAAGACCTTCGCCCATTGTCCTTTACAAGATTACAAAGGGTCTTAATATCTGAGAGGGAGGGATAGTTATTTTTCACGAACCATGGGTATGGACTTGTGGGGGGATTGTTGGGGGAGGGAGATGCTGGGGGGAGGGGAGTAAAGGGGAGAAAATTGGAACTATTGTAACAATATAATTAATAAAATACAAAAAAAAAATAGGGAATACAGAGATTAAGATCTGGCCGAGATGGTGTTGTAGGCAGACATGGCTTGCCTCTTTGCAAATCACATCAAAATTACTACTAAAATATAGAACAGCCATCATCCAGGACCATCAGAAATTGAGATGAATAGAAGTCTGACAACTATGAAATTAAAGAAACCAACGTCCATCAAGACGGGTAGGAGGGGCACAGATGCAGACCAGGCTGGTCTCTTATCCATGTGGTGGATAAAAATTCTGGAGGGATATCTCAGGGGCAAGGAGTCCAAGCCCCACACCAGGACCCCCAGCCCAAGGTTCCAGTGCCAGGAAGATAAGTCCCCACAACTTTTGGCTACAAAAACCAATTGGGTTGAGTCAGTAGAGGAAACTACTGGAACCCCAAGGAGTTCATCTTAAAGAAGCCACACACAGAATCACCTACTCAGACTCCTCCCTCTGAGCTCTGGCACCAGGGTGGCAGTTTTAGGGGCACCAGTAGTATACAGAGAGAAGCTGAAATGTCTGGCATAGGAGTGAGCAGAGGTCATTGTCTCTTTTTTGGGTCCTCTCTCCACAGGGCTAGCAAGACGGTGGCCTGTCTGAGACTCCATCAACCTTGCTAACTCTGTTTGAGATCGCCAGAGACTCACCCCCCACCCAAGTTGCTTTTCCATATGAATGACTGGTCTTGGCTCAAGTTTAAGAACTTCCTAAATCCTATCAAACAAGCAACAATTGGCCCCAGTGAGCTCAAGACCTGGAACTACCATCAACCATCTTAGATTCACAGTTTGGCTTTGCCTGGGAATCTCGCAGCCCAGTACAAGTAACAGCCATCTCAGATTTCTCTATAGCACAGGCAGGTTCCCCAGGCAAAAGACAGGTTGAGGTTGACCTTGGTCTGCACCACCTTGGAAACCCCAGGGCCAAAGAACCCAGTGGACAGCTACAGACCACAATGGAGCACTACCACCCTGTCCCTGAACAGCTGATTCTCTATGGAAGATGGAGGTTGTTTGGTAGTCAGTGATCACAGCCAGTTCTTGTGGCTGACTGGCCTCCATAACTCTCTCCCATTGATCTGCCAACAGCAATAAAGGCTCAACCACAAGAGGAGGGTGTACTCAGCCCACACAAAGGGTGCACCTAACTACCCAGCTTTGGTGGTAGGGGAGGCTGTGCCACTGGATCTTACTGGATACCTACTACATTAGGCCATACAACCAAGACACAAGTCAAAGCAGCTCTACCTAATACACAGAAATGAAAACAGGAATTCTACCAAATTGAGGAGGCAAAGAAATGTGGCCCAAATGAAAGAATAGAACAAAACCCCAGGTAAAGAACTAAACAAAACCGAGATAGCCAACCTGTCAGATGCAGAGTTCAAAACACTGATGATCAGGATGCTCAGAGAAATGATTGAGTACAGCCACAGAATAAAGGAAGTGAAGGTTATACAAGAGGAAATAAAGAGAAAAAAATACAAGGAACCAACAGTGATGGGAAGGAAGCTAGGATTCAAATCAAGCATTTGGAACAAAAGGAAGAAATAAACATTCACCTGGAACAGAAAGAAAAAATATTTGCGTGTGTGTGTGTGTGTTTCAGTTGTGTTCTTACCTTTCTTGAAATAATAAAGCATAATATGCCAAAAAAAACCTATGTAACTTTAACAGCATATGTATACAGTACCGCAAAATCCCATGATATAGCGAAAAATCCACGATAAATAAATATAATATTTTTTTAAAATCCCAAGATACAGTGAGGCTGCAATAAGTGAACCGTGCATATACCAAGCATCTACTAAACTAATGAACAAAATAGAAGCAGAGGTATTGATACATGAAAGAGACTGATAGCTGTTGGGGAGCATTTAGGGGGCTGAACGAAAGAAGGTGCTATATGTTTTAAACACGCGTATTAAACAAGAAAACAGTGTGCTCTTTGCAAGAGGAAATAGGGGATATGAGGACAAAAAAAAAGACTTTGCTTGGAGCTATGCATGCACAATGCAGTGTGCAGATGATGTTTGGTTGAGTTGTACATCTGAAACTTGTATGGTTTTATGAGCCAATGTCATCCCAATAAAATAAATAAATAAATAAATAATAAATAAATAAATAAGATTGAGTTATATCGTTCAAAAAATCATCAAAATGAGTAAGGAGATTCTCCATGCCAGATACTCAATGGTATTGTCCAAAATTAAATAATTAACACATGGGGTCATTGACCAAATAATTTAGAGACTTTGCTACATGAGAATACAAGATGTGTGGCATTAGAAAAATGTATTTGTTGAAAAATTTTTTTCGTCCTCAGTCTGTATCATTAACCCAAATATACATCATTTTAATCACAGAGTTGAATTTTAAAACAGAAAATGGTTTTGGTCTAGAAGGGTAGAAATCTTTTCACATTCATGGCTTGACCATATTATACAAAACTCAGAGTCTGATGTCATATTTTTTTAAATAACACACAGAGGACATAGAAATGTTTATGTAGGCTTCTATTATAGGGACAGACTGTATATTTAAACACAGAAAATAAATTTCAATATTGTTACCATGGAGCTTACATTATTAAAAGGAAATTTAAATGCAAAAGTTGTGAGTGTGGCCCTGGCTGCTGTGGCTCAGTGCATTGAGCATCGGCCTGCGAGCCAAGTGTCACTGGTTCAATTCCCAGTCAGGGCACATGACTAGGTTGCACGTCAGGTCCCCAGTTGGGAGCGCAAGTGAGAGGCAACCACACAGTGATGTTTCTCTCCCTCTCTTTCCCTTTTCTCTAAAAACAAATAAATAAATAAACAAACAAACAAATTAATTAATTTTAAAAAAGTTATGTGTGTATCTTAGATTCATTAGTTACTGTGAGATAAGTGTACATATCAATAAAAAATAAGAAAAAGTGAATTTATAACACTTCACTTTCTCTGACATCCTAAACAAGTCATTTTATTAATAAAAGTTTCTATCTGTGTGAAGTAAAATTTTTATGTTAATAAAAATTATAATTATTAACTACTAATACTGATGATTAATACTGACTTAATGATCATTTACTTGTCATTATGAATCCTTAAATGAAATTCATTCACATTTCTCATTACAAAAAATTGTTATTAATTTATTATCTAGAACTGCTGTTAAAACTGAGTGAGAAAGCAGTAAGTAAAAGTGCAGTCGTAGTTGTAGAAGCAATTGCAATACTCAGCATTTGTTGGATGATTAATTCTGTCACAGAAAAATATGCTAAGTACTTCTATGTGGATTTTATTGTTTAACCATTAAAACAAACATGTTTTAATGTAATTCTTAAAAATACTATGGCACAGATATATCATGACTATCAAAGGAGACAACATATGAAAACACATTTGAAAATTGAAGATCAGCAGAAAGTCAAAAGCAATGATATTAGTACAACAAAAAACTACCAAATATCATTTATATAATATGTTAAATTTCTATTAAAATTATCAGTCTTGTCCCTATCAGCAGTTATTGACCAAAGACTACTAATTCAGAACATTTAAGAAGTTTAAGTTTCCTAAAAAAAGCTTACATTGTGTTTTTCTGTCATCTGTGTAGTAAATTGAATGATATTCTGGAAAATTACAAATACAAATAAAAAATATATAGTGACAATTTAACAGTGACCAGGATGACCAACACTTATGTAGTTACATTACTGATTTTTTTCAAATTCACTCATTACCCATATATAATCAACAAAGTCAATATTATTTTAAAGGAAATTAGAGAATGTGGTTCTAATGTTTGCCTCTTAATATAAATGGATGATATTAACCAAGAAAACTACAGAGAGCAATAGAAATATGGGGAATTGGCCACATCACATTCAAAATAATAGTATCAAAAGACATAATAGTTAACAAGGAATGACCTTGGTTTACAAAGCCAAAGAAAGTTTCCTACAACAAAACTGGATGCCAAAATGGCTTATGAAATTTTTATATTTCCAGAGGAAAAATAGCTCACTTTAAAATGCAAACCCAAAAGCTTCCAACATGGATTAAAATGAGGAATTTTCAAGTATCAAATAAAAGTACCAAAATATGAATGTCGTAACCTATTAGAAAGCTATATAAATGATGAATTAGAGCAACTTCAAGAAGCCTTTCCTAATTGTTGAGATTAACCCTCACTGTCCCATTCATCATAGTTAGGGCCAAAAGTCTAAAGAAAGACTGAAGTACATGTGAAGATCAAGGTTCAAATGGAAACTACACTATCTCAGAGAAACAAAGAAATTTCTTGTTGACAATATTTAATTAAATATTAAATTCCAATGTTAACTATAGAATCATATATAATCAATTTGGATACACATCAGTATAGATATCTATGGAGTATTTTGAGAAGTAGACAAGTAATATCGTAACAGGCAGAGTAGTTTCCAATATTTCTGTGGAAAAAACAGCACAAAACTACAGTAACTGGAACAAGGAAAAGACCTATGTACATTTCTAGGGCCATAACACAGTATGCTGAATGTATATATATCTGTGATGCAGTGAGGGAGATATCAGTTGACATGTGAGAGATTACAAAATATCACATTACAAATCACTGTTTTAATCCACAAATTATATGAATTACTAATAATGTTATCTAAAATACAGCAATTGATTTAGGCAGTTAAATGGTAATGGAGAAATATAATAAAATGTTTTTTTTTAAAGAAAACAGATGGGAACTTAAAAAGACAGATGAATAATAAACTTTTCTTGGTTTTAATGCAAAAAAACACAGCAATACATTTTATGTAAAGAAGTCACTTGCTGTGGGACACTAGAGAATCTTTAGCTTCTAGAAGTTCCAAGATTTCCAGGCCCCTAACATTTGATAATTGAATATTTCTGCTTCCAGATTAGACCTACATAAAATAACTTGAAAATTCAATGGAACAGATGGAAATAAAGGCTGACAGACATTGCACTTTGAGCAACAAATGATAGTAATCTATGAGAGTGAGTAAACAAATGAGGATAGTCCATTCGTTGTCCAAGCCAACTGCTCAGAGAGAGAACATAGGCTCTAGTAGGGAGGGGGAAACCGGGTCAAGCCTGACAATTTTCTACATTAACTAATTGACATCGAAAATTCATGGTTATTTAAACACATCTAGAGAAGTATTTGATAAAATGTAACATCTGTATCTCAAAAATAATCTCAGCAAACCAAACAGAGCAGATTTATATCCTCAGTCTATAGAAAGGCAACGTCAAGAAACCTACAGCATACATCAGACTTAATTATGAAATATTTAATGCTTAACTCTTGAGATCAGGAATCAGACAAGGGTATTTGTACTCTCTATTTCTGTGCTACACTGATGCTGAGATCAAAGTTATAGAAAGTAATAAAGATCCTTCTTTGTAATTTTAAATCCTGGGTGGACAAAATCAAAAAAGTTTGACACTTACAACTATTAACTATTGTACAGCTATCCATATGTTATAGAAAATAAGCAAACAATATATTCCAATATGTACATGAAAATGAAACCACTCATCCACCACACCTTATGAGTGGTAACTAAACATGCTCCTCTTATCACTAATAAAGGCAACGCTAGTGTTTTTAGGGCTGGCAGTCATTATAAAAGTAGTCATAATATTAAACAGGAAAAACTTATTGAATGATTACCGATCTGGCAGGTAATTTAGAGCAGACATTACTGTAGATTTTGTTATTTGACATAACAAACTATAGCAAAGAAATTTTCCATAACTCTATAGCTCAGAGTTTTCATAAGGGTTCATTGAGAAAAGTGTAGAAATACTTTTTGAAACTGTGAAGACACAGACATGGAAATGCAATAATCAAATCAAGCCACAATTCTATAGCTAAAGTATCATTTAAGTATGACATGTCTAATTCCTATTTACAATCTACTTAACTGACAAAAGTAAGTACTTTCAGGAAATTTTGATATGACTAAACTGTCATTTTTGTCATAAAACAAATTGTTCTAGGTAATAGTACTTCAGAAAGAACCCATGATAAGGCTGGATGAAAAAGATGCAAAATCCTTCTGAAATGGTTTCAGAACTCAGTTCTGTGGCAAATAAAGCCTTGAAAAATAGAGTTGAAGATTGATGAGGAAGAATCCAAAAATAATTTTTTTGTATTTCATGATTTAAAGCACTGAACAGAGAGATTGCACAGTATGTTTATCCTTTTAAAACTGCTTCAAAAAACACTAGGTATTACATACATGCTGAATGGTCTTTAAAATGAGGAGGATCAAGATACAAGGTGGTAAAGCAAAAAGTAAATATGGCTAAATCTGTATGTTTCTTGCTCACAAGCAATAATTGGTCAGTCATAATAAAAATAATAATGACATAAAATAGTAAAAAAAATGTAAACTCTGTAAAACATAAACATATTGTATTCTTTCCAGATATATGTAAGAAAGCCAGCATAAGTTTCCTGAAGAACACAAAAGCTAAACAACCTATTACTTACTGTATTAGGCTAAGAACAAGGTCTTTTTAAAACCCCTTTCTTATTAGTCGGGACTAACTATGGCCCTTTGCCCATATTTGGAGTTTAATGAACTCAACCCTGTCTGATGTCCAGGTGGTAGCCAGGATTCTTCTGGTTCAAATGACAGCAAAATTGCTCCAGTAAGGCAAATGCATTTCTTGTTTACAACTTTGAATTTCCCCACATACATTTCCTTTTCCCATTAAAATAAATAAGAATTACTTCAGAAAGCTAGACTTTAAAAAAACAAGAGACAATTTCTTCATGCCTAGGAATAACTTCTACAAAAAGGTGATTATAAACCTGCTCCCAGGTTGAATAACGAAATGAGCCAGAGTGAAATTGTGACCAGTGATTGTAGAAGGAGTTAGCATTAATATTACTAGTTATATTAATATAAAGAACAAGAAGAACAAAAGTGAAAAACAGAAAAAGAAAAACTGGAAGAAGTTATTTTCCTAATCTTTACTTGCACAGTAGGCAATGGACTTGAGGCTTTTGTGTAGTTTCCCATTTGACCCTCAGAACAACTTGTAAAGCAACAAAGAAGCAAAGCTATTAGACTTCCAGCCAAGATGGAGGCTTCAACTGACACGCTCTGTCTCCCTCCAAAACTAAGAAGGACTACAGCTACCTCAAAACTAAAAACAACCAGAGGTTCCAGAAAATAAAACTACATGGAAGTCCAACGTATGAAGTTATAAACTAGTGGTGCTCCTCCGGACGAGTAGGAGGGGTGAAACCAGCAGCAGCGGGGATAGTGGCAAGACTGCAAGAAATGTCAGGGGAGCACTCCCAGTGGCAGTTGAGACCCGTCAGATTGTGATTCCAACGCTGGGGAAAGCAGACCCCCATTGCCTTGGACTGTGAGGCCCAGAGGGCACGGGAATGAAAGAAGAGGCTCCCAGTCTCTCAGCAGAGAGTAACGGCAGGAATCCATCTTGGACCCCGTCCCCACACAAAGCACCACAGTGTGGTGGAAAGGATCATCCATAGTGACAAGTGCATGGGGCTCCGCCCTCTATAGCGTAGAAGGTGTGACAGCCCCACCCAGGAAGCAATGGTAAATACAAAACTGTCAGGATGACACAGATCATGATTGAGATCCCAGTGATGCAGCTCACCAGACAGCAAATAAGGGACCTAAGCAATGAACAAATAGAAAACCTTTCTGAGGCTCAGTTCAGAGCTATAGGCAGTTTATAGTCATAAGACCTAACAGCGGGACTTAATCAAGACAGGGAAGGAACCAAGGCTAGTCCTGGTGAAATGACCATAAGTACATATGAGACAAGTGGTGAGGAAAGGAAAACCAGGGATCAAATCAACAAATTGGAACATAGGGAAGAAACAAACAGTCAACCAGTGCAGAAAGAGGAAACAAAAAGTGAGGAATATGAGGAGAGGCTCAGAAACCTCTGGAACAGCTATAAGCGAATGAGCATTCGAATTATAGGATTGCCGTATGGTGAAGAAGAAGAACTAGAAATTGAAAAATTATGTGAAAAGATAATGAAGCAGAACTTCCCTAACTTGGGGAAGGAAATAGACTTACAGGTCCAGGAAGCACAGAGATTTCCAAACAAACTGGACCCAGGGAGAACCACTCCAAGACACATGAAAATAAAAATGTCAAAAATTAAAGATAAAAAGAGAATCTTAAAAGCAGCAAGAGAGAAGAAAAGAATCATGTACAAAGGGGTCCCAATTAGACTATCAGCTGATTTCTCAAAGGAGAATCTGAAGGCAAGAAGGGACTGGCAAGAAATATTCAAAGTAATGAAAATCAGAAACCTACAGCCACCAACACTCTATCCAACAAGGCTGTCATTCAGAATAGAAGGGCAGAGAAAGTGCTTCCAGGATAAAGTAAAACTGAAGGAGTTCATTAGGTCCAAACCACTGTTATATGAGATGTTAAAGGGACTGGTTTAGAAGAAAGAGGATCAAAACTATGAACATTAAAATGAAAACTATATCATAACAACCAACAACAGAAGCTAGGGAATCAAAACAAAGGCAAACTACGTAGGCAATGAGAGTGGAGAAAGAATTTTAGGTATGGGGAACATATTGAGCGGAGGTCAGAAGGGAGGGGGAAGGGACAAAAGGGAGGGAGATGATGCAGGACTTAAGAAACATAGTAGGAGGGAATGGAGCAGACAGGAAGAGGTTGAGGAGAACTATATGCACAACCAATGGACATGGACTAAAAGGGGGGCATCTGGAAAGAGGAGGGGTAACTGGATGGAGGGGAGCAGAAGGAAAAGAAATTGGGACAACTGTAACAGCATAATCAATAAAGCATATTTTAAAAAAAGAAGCAAAGCTATTATTTTATCAAAATATAATATTCCATATCACTCCTAAATTACTTATGACATACTCACTTCCATTTTACAACTGCTTTTCCTTGTATACCATCAGGCTGTTCCTCATTAGTCTTAGTTGACTCTTCTATGTCGTCTGAATGTGGGGAATGCCCCTGGGTTCCCTCTTAGAAGTTCTTTCTCTACACTTACTCTGAGAATGAATGCTTCCAGAATCAAGACTTTAAATACATCTTCAAGCTTTTGACACCATATTTTGTATTTTGAGCCCAGACTTTCTTCCAGACTTCAAAGAACACAATAACCTAACAATATCTCCACTTGCATGCTAATAGTCACCTCAAATTTCACTGATCTAACCACCCCTCCACAGCCTTCTTAAAAGAGACTTCTCTATCTCAATTGGTGGCAATTCCATCCTTCTAGTTATATAAGCCAAATTCATTTAATTTCTTTTAAAAATACTGTTGTCTAACTATTTTGATTTGTATTGTTTAATATGGTCACAATTAATAACTAGCTACATGGGGCTACTAAGCAAATGAAATGTGGTTTGCCTAAATAGTGATGTATGATACAACAGTAAAGATATACACCATAGTTCAAAATTAGTAGAAAAAATGTAAAATATCTAATATGCTTTTTATTGATCGCATGCTGAAATAATATTTGGGATATACCAACTTAAATTAAATATACTATTAACATTAATTCCACCTTTTTTTTTTTTTACTCTTTAATGTAACTACTAAGAAATTTAAAATTACATATAAAACTCAAATTATGTTTCCATTGGACAGTAATGATTTGTACCAAACAGATTCCAGTGGGTTTGGTTCTCATGTGGTTGCTTGGGAATACCTTGTTCAGTTGGAATCCTAGTCCTTGGCCCAGGTTCTCCTCTTACGACTATCAGCTCTCAACTCAGTCCATTGACTACTTTGCCCTGAGCCATCTTCCATTCATATGCTGTTAGTGCTAGGCTGGTAGGCCACCGCCCTCCAAGTAGGTGGCTGGCCCCAGCAGAAGGCATCACTGTACCAGGTGTTCTCAGGCACAGGGGATTGTTCCTCTTTAAAAGTAGGCCCAGGCATGGGAAGAGGAGCAGGGACCTCCGTGCCCATTTCTTAGTAAGTAACCGGGCCCAGGAGCTGCTGTAACTCTTGGCTCGGAGGGCCCATCACTAGTTTGCTTCTCTGTTGGAAATATGCACTCCACTTAGTCAGAGTGGCTGTCTGTGCTACTGAGCCCTTGGGTCGGTTGGTTTACAATATCCTATACCCACCCAGTGATGGAATAGGTAGTATGTACTTGAACCTCAGCCAGTCCAGTAATAATTTCGGTAGCCAGGAGAGCTTGGTAAACAACATTCACTTGTTCCATTGGGCTCTATCCAGCTTCCACCCCCTTTCAAAACTGGGACCAGAAGCCAATTGGCATCTTGGTGCACCCTTGCTGTTGCCAGAGGTTCCAGGCATAGACTTCAGGAGTGATGTGGATGTATAAATTACATGCCTGAGGTTGATCTATGACCCCCAGTACTTGTACGGTCTTCACCACTTGCTTAGCAACCATAAAGACCTGGTAATGCTCTTCCTCTCAAATCCAGGTGGCTCCTTTGTTGGTGAAGTGATAAAGAGGGAACACTAGCTGAGCTAAGTGTGGTATAAAAATCCACCAGTACCCCAACAACTCTAAAAATTATTGTAATTGCTTTGGCTTCTGTGGGATGGAGAAAGCCTGAATCTTATCTATCACAGCAGCAGGCATCACCTTTGTATTACCTGACCTAACAATACCCAAGAATTTGACAATCCAGATCCATGGATTTTGTTGGAATTCACTGTCCATCCTTGGCCCTGGAGGTGAGCCAGCAGCTGAGGAGTGGTACTATCTAACTCTGTAAGAGAATCAGTGGTTAGCATGATGTCATCAATGTAATGGTGCCATCTCACAGAGGATGGTACAATCCATGCAGCTAAGTCTTCAGCCATAAGGCCATAGCAAACAGTAAGGCTGCAGGTAACTTTGGGGCAGAACAGCAAATGTCCATTGGTGGCCTTCCCAGGTGAAGGCAAGCTGGCCTTGGTTTTCAGGATCAATATCAATGGAGAAAAAGGCATTAGCTAATTCTAATACATAGAGGTCTGTGGCCATCTCATGACTAGACTGGTCTAGTAGGCTAGCTATATTAGGCATAGCTTCAAAAAGAGGGGGAATCACCTTATTTAGTTCTCTGTAGTTTACAGTCATGCACCAAGTTCCATCCTGTTTTTGGACAGACCACATAGGTAGATTGTAGGGGCTGTGGGCTGATCTGATGATGTTCACCTTAAGCAATTCTTCTATAGTCTCTCCAATGTTTTTATGGCTACCTGGAAGGTGGTATTGTTTGGTGGCCACTATTCAATGGGGCATGAGAATTGACACAGGGTAGCATTTAGTATGCCCCCTCAAAATGGCCTTCACAACTAGTATTCAGAGGCAAAAGTCCTCCATGATGGTCTGCAGGCACATGCCAGCTAGAATGTCAATTCCTAAGATATACTCAAGGATAGGGGAAACATACACTTTATAAGGGTGTGGTAGTACATGTCCTATTCCAAGAGTCAGTGTTACAGCTCACATCCAAATGGACTGTCTTCCATAACCATCAATGGCAATTATGGGTCCCCTAAATCTCCTTGGGTTACCACAAATAAGAGGACATTCTACTCCAGTATCAGCTAAAGCCAAGACTCTTTGTACATTCTTTGGGGACCAGTAAATAGCAAGTTTCATACATGGCCTCTAGTCCCCACTGGGTCCCCACAAGCAGGTCCCTCAGCCATCCCTCTATACAAAGGCACCTCCCCATGGATCGTCAGATGGGCCAGAGGTAACTTCACAAGCAGGGCAGCCATGAAGTCAGCCAAGCAGGATGTTGGCCCTGGGGACACCAATAGGACTGTTCCAGCTGATGATGTTCATGCCAATGTTCAGACAGTAGGTGTTGTTATGGGCTGGAACTGTTGCTCATGTTTCAGTTGCTGCCACAGTCTTATAAGAATGTGGTGAGGCTTTTTGTCTATCTTACCTTTATCTACCCCAGCCTTTACCAGATCATTACATAGTTTTTTTGTGGGTTCCTTTCACTGGACCTCTCTGCTTATGTGTCACAGTTAGATCCTCTCTCTTTTTTCTTTCCTTATTGTCCTTTACCTTATTCCTTTCTTTTGCCTCAGTAGCTCTACTTACCCTATGTTGGTGATTGTCTGTGTTTCTTGTACAAAATTGCCCACTTTGGTGGACAAAGTAGGTATCAGGGTGCCAAAGTAAGCCAGGGGTACTGTTTGTACAACTTGGTCCCTCATTCTTATAGAAAATCTTTCCATATCTGGCCCATTGGACCGTGGATTATAGAAAGCATGTCACATGTATAGCTTCCAGATGAACTTATGGAGTTCTAGTAAACTGTTCCAGCATGGGTTAGAGGAGAGTAGATCCCCTTCATTAGGTAATGCCACCCTACAGATAGACATTAGCCATATGAGGAAGGTAGTTGTGTGGCCAGCTTAGGCTCCAACCCCATGAATTCTTTGTCTCAAAGAGGGATGGGTGGTGACAGAAGACATGTTTTAATCCATCCCTTGTAAGCAAAATGCCATTGGCCCCTATATGCCACAGCTGTGACAACCACCTCACGATGGAGTCAGACCCTTTCTGTCTGAACTTAGTAGCCAGCTCTACTAGCTTGGCAGAAGTGTAGGGGCACACCATAGTGTGCAAAGTCTGCTTGGGAGGCAGCACTGGAGCACCCTGCAGTGCCCGTGGCTGTTGGTCTTAATCTTCTGAATCATAATTGGACAAGCCATAAGTTTCCCTTCTACCTCTATAGCCTCCTCACTCTCATCTATTATGATTTCTTTATCTGGGTCCCTTTCACTTTCAGCCATAGAATCCCACTTGTGAGGATTCCAGTCAGATTGTGCCATGATCATCCATATACAGATGGGTGCTAGTTGCCGTCCCTGTACCCTGGAAAAGTGACACACTAGGTTCTGTAATTGCTCACTGGTCTGTCCTAATTGCATCCCTAGGGTGTCCTTATTGGCTGACATTAGGAGGCACATGTTCCTTTCTAGTTTCAGTTTCTCTTCTAAACGTACAACATGTGCCTCTGCCTCTATATGTCTCTCAGATACCCTCAGTAGCGCTGCCAACATTAACCAGCCCACAGCGACCAAAACATGAAGGTCTTTCTTTTTTCCTAGGGCACACCACTCTTGCACATGCTGCAAGGCTGGTAGGAGGCCATTGGGAGTTTCAGGAGCATCTCCCAATCCGGTGGTAGTCCCCATGTATCAATAAAGTTTGCCACCTCATACCACATAGAATTTGCCTGCCAGCCAGGATTCCTCCCAGCATTCCCCTACTCAGCATAACATTGCCCAGAGTCGACTCAACTTGAGGAGTTTTGGGGGTATCTATATCCTGCTCATGACTACAATTGAAACGCAGGAGGTCAAGCCTGGAGATCTTGATTGATCATTTGGATAAGAAAAAAAAAAAAACAAAAAAACAAAACAAAAAAAAAAAAAACCCGCAAGGAGGACTGGATGGAGCAGACATAGCCTTTATTACTCATATCACAGGGAGCCCTTACAGCAGATGGGTAAAGCAGGACCATGCCTCCCTGAGTCAAAGACTTGTTTTAAGGAGTCCCAGGCAAATGGGGCATGTATCTTGTGCATAACTCTAAACTACATTACCTCATTGTTTATGTATAGAGGGAGAAGGTCAAGAAGCAATCACGCAGTACAAGAAGCTGCTCCCAAAAGGAGATAAGGAGGGAATTACAATCCATTTCCAAAGCAATACACATTCTTTCTGGCCAGGGGTCCTCTGGCAAAACTTCTATTATGAGGAGAGAGAGAGCCTGAGAATGGAAAGTCATTTGTGTAGCCACCATGAGCTCCAAAAGGACACATAAGATGAGGCAGTGTCTGGATGCTGACTCTGGTCCTGGCGGTGGCTAAATTTCTGTGCTTTGAGTATGAGATTGGTTCAGTGCAGGAATACTGCCACCCCCTCAAATTGGGTACCCTGTTAATAAAAACCTCTTCCCTTCCCCATAAATCTTTGTTATATTTGTACATGGTAGCAAATGACCAAATCCCAGGCTGTCTGGTTACACAACTACCAAACTAAAAATGTATGGTTTATGATTAAGAATCAAAAAAGTTGAAAAAATTACTAAGACCACTAAGACCAAATGTTGAGAAAATTAGATATTTGCAGAAAAACTAAACTGTTAAATTAGTACTACCCAATTTATACCCAGTAATGTTACACAGCTTAGAACACTGAATTTCAAAATATAATCCAAGATACACCTATTGATGTGGAAGGACTTTCAGGGTAAATTTTAAGTAAAAATTAGGAATGTTAAAATGTTAAGCATGATCCATATTTTTAAAAGGAAATAATTTTTAAAGATTACCTGCGCATTGGTATAGACTGAGGTGTCTTAGCATGGATTGAGATGGAAGTGTGGATGAACACAAGGCAGCTCAGATTTGAAAGATGCTGGGGAGTGGAGGAATTTGGGGGTGTGTGAATATGCACATATGTAACTGCTTATCTGATCCCCTTTAACAATGGATACCTTAAAGATGAATTAGCTAGGAGCCAAGGCTCCAGAGATCTGCGACCACTTTTTAAGTCTCTTTGCACTCTTTCTCGAGGCATTTGAGCACATGTAACTCCTCAGATTGAAACAATTTAATTCTAAAATTGCAGAGAAATAAATATCCTTTATCTGCTACTATACTTAACCTCTCTAATTTTTTCACATATTCATGAAGAAAATGGTTTCTACCACAGAGAAGGCTTGCAACAGTGAAGATTTATTAAGTGCTTTCTCCGTGACAGCTGCTGTGACCTGATCAGGGAAGGATTCTCTCGGTAATTCAAACCCCAATCCATGAAGCAGATGTAAATATTACACCACCTCCCTGTCAGAGAGGCCACACAGGTTAAGAGTTACCTTATTTGAAAATACTTTGCTAAACTGCAAATCAGCCAACCCACTAAGACGTTACATTATTAGGACAAGTCCAATTCCACAGTCAAAACTTATCAATAACATATTGCTTCACTATCCGAAATCCACTCACCTTCTGGTATGTGAGTGTAGAGAACAACCTGTCTCTAATACCTGTGACCTAACTGCCACCACTGTGGGCAGTACTGACATTCACTATGACCAATGGGTTTTCAGGTCATTGGGGATTTCATTTTGGTAGGGAGTGTCAGGGCAGCCCTGTTCTGAGAAATCGCCCAGAGACTGCTGTGGGAATAGATAACTGGTTTATTGATAAACCAAAGGAAGGGGGAAGGGGAAGGGGATTAAGGGGAGAGGCAATTCCCCAGAGTGACTCAATGGCCCAGCCAGTAAGAGCAAGGAAAATGGTGACGGGGTGGGGGTAGGGGGGGTAGCTCTGGGTCCTCCTGGTGGGCCTGTAAGAATAGCCACCAGCACTTCTGCAGGTACCTTTCTTTTCTTTTTTTTTCTTTTTTTTTTTTTAATTTTTTAATTTTGGTTTTTCAATTACAGTTGTCCCCTTTTCCCCCAATTTCTCCCCCACCCAACCCACCCCCTCTCCCACAATCATATCCCTCCCCGTTGTCCATGTCCATGAGTCTTTCATACAGGCTCTTTAATTAAACCCTTCCCTTACTTATCCCCCTTCTCTCCCTCTCCCCTCCCCACTATTGACTGCTATTCTGCTCTTTGTTCTATTTAGTTCCTTTGTTTGTGTTGTTCTTTAGTTTCCTGTATTAGGTGATATCATATGGTATTTTTCTTTCTTTGCCTGGCTTATTTCACTAAGCATAATTCTCTCTAGTTCCATCCATGTTGTTGCAAATGGCAGGAGTTCCTTCTTTCTTTCTGCTACATAGTATTCCATTGTGTAAATGTACCACAGTTTTTTGATCCACTCATCTACAGATGGGCACTTAGGTTGTTTCCAGCACTTAGCTATTGTAAACAGTGCTGCTATGAACATAGGGGTGCATAAGTTCTTTTGAATTGGGGTTTCAAGATTCTTCGGGTATAATCCTAGTAGTGGAGTCATTGGTTCAAAAGGCAGTTCCATTTTTAATCTTTTGAGGTAATTCCATACTGTTCTCCATAGTGGCTGCACCAATCTGCATTCCCACCAACAGTGCAGTAAGGTTCCCGTTTCTCCACATCCTCGCCAGCACTTGTTGCTTGTTGATTTGTTGATGATGGCCATTCTGACAGGTGTAAAGAGGTATCTCATTGTGGTTTTTATTTGCATCTCCCTGATGGCTAATGATGTTGAGCATTTTTTCATGTGTCTATGGACCTTCTGTATGTCCTCTTCGGAGAAGTGTTTGTTCAGGTCCCTTGCCCATTTTTTAATTGGGTTGTTTGTTTTCTTGATGTTGAGTCGTATCAGCTCTTTATATATTTTGGAAATCAGTCCCCTGTCTGTGATATCATTGGGAAATATGTTTTCCCATATGGTTGGTTTCCTTTTCATCTTGCTGATGTTTTCTTTTGCTGAGCAGAAACTCTTCAGTTTGATGTAATCCCATTTATTTATTTTTTCCTTTATTTCTCTTGCTTTAGGAGATGTATCCGTGAAGAGATTGTTACGTGAGATATCTGATATTTTCTTGCCTATGTTTTCCTCTAGGACTTTTATGGTGTCACGGCTTACATTTAAGTCTTTGATCCATCTTGAGTTTATTCTCGTGTGTGGTGTAAGTTGGTGGTCTAGTTTCATTTTTTTTGCAGGTCCCGATCCAGTTCTCCCAGCACCATTTGTTAAAGAGGCTCTTCTCACTCCATTTTATGTTCCTTCCTCCTTTATCAAAGATTAGTTGACCATAGAGGCCTGGGTTTATTTCTGGACTCTCTATTCTGTTCCACTGATCAATATGTCTGTTCTTATGCCAGTACCATACTGTTTTGATTACAGTGGCTTTGTAGTATTGTTTGATATCTGGTGTTGTGATTCCTCCTGCTGTGTTCTTCTGTCTCAAGATTGCTTTTGCTATTCGGGGTCTTTTTTGGTTCCATATGAATTTATGGAATATTTGTTCTAGGTCTGTGAAATATGTCATTGGTATTTTAATAGGGATTGCATTGAATTTGTAAATTGCTTTGGGTAGTATGGCCATTTTGATGATGTTGATTCTTCCCATCCAAGAACATGGTATTTGCTTCCATTTATTTGTTTCTTCCTTAATTTCTTTCTTCAATGTTATGTAATTTTCAGAGTACAGGTCTTTTATCTCTTTGGTTAAGTTTACTCCTAGGTACTTTATTTTTCTTGTTGCTATAGTAAATGGTATTTTCTTTTTTGTCTCTGTCTCTGCTATTTTATTGTTGGTGTACAGAAATGCCTTAGATTTCTGTATATTTATTTTGTACCCTGCGATTTTGCCAAATTCACTTATTATATTGAGTAGTCTTTTAGTGGAGTTTATAGGATTTTCTATGTATACTATCATGTCATCTGCATATAATGAAAGTTTCACTTCCTCTTTCCCAATTTGGATGCCTTTTATTTCTTTTTCTTGTCTGATTGCTGTGGCTAGGACTTCCAACACTATGTTGAAAAGGAGTGGAGAGAGTGGACAACCTTGTCTAGTTCCTGAGTTCAGGGGGAATGCTTTCAGTTTTTGTCCATTGAGTATGATGCTGGCCTCAGGCTTCTCATATATAGCCTTAATTATGTTAAGATATGCTCCCTTTATTCCCATTTTGCTGAGTGTTTTCATCATAAATGAGTGTTGTACTTTATCAAATGCTTTTTCTGCATCTATTGATATGATCATGTGATTTTTGTCTTTCATTCTGTTTAGGTGATGTATTATATTTATTGATTTGCGAATATTAAACCATCCTTGCATCCCTGGAATGAAGCCCACTTGATCATGATGTATGATCTTTTTGATGTATTGCTGGATCCTGTTTGCCAATATTTTATTGAGGATTTTAGCATCGATGTTCATCAGTGATATTGGCCTGTAGTTTTCTTTCTTTGTTGTGTCTTGACCTGGTTTGGGGATTAGGATAATACTGGCTTCATAGAAAGAGTTTGGAATTTTCCCCTCTTCTTGGATTTTTTGGAACAGTTTGAGGAGGATAGGAGTTAGTTCTTCCCTGAATGTTTTGTAGAATTTGCCTGTGAAGCCATCCGGTCCAGGGCTTTTGTGTGCTGGGAGATTTTGGATTACTGTTTCAATTTCCTTTTTTGTTATTGGTTTGTTGAGACTTTCCACTTCTTCTTGATTTAGTTTTGGAAGGTTGTATGTTTCTATAAATTTGTCCATTTCCTCTAGATTGTCAAATTTCTTGTCATACAGTTGTCTGAAGTAATTTCTAACTATCATTTGTATTTCTGAGGTATCAGTCGTGATTTCTCCTCTTTCATTTCTGATTTTGTTTATTTGTGTCTTCTCTCTTTTTTTCTTGATTAGACTGGCTAGAGGCTTGTCGATTTTGTTGATTTTTTCGAAGAACCAGCTCCTAGTTTTGTTGATCTTTTGGATTGTTTGTTTAGTCTCTATGTCATTTAGTTCTGCTCTGATCTTGATGATTTCATTCCTTCCTCTTGCCCTAGGCTTTGTTTGTTGTTGTTGTTCTAGTTCTTGTAGCATTGTGGTTAGGTTTTTTATTTGAGATTCTTCTAGCCTTTTCAGATATGCCTGTATTGCTATAAACTTCCCTCTCAGGACTGCTTTTGCTGTGTCCCACAGGTTTTGGGTTGTTGTGTGCTCATTATCATTAGTTTCTAGAAATTTCTTGATTTCTTCTTTGATGTCATTGTTAACCCATTCATTATTTAATAGCATGTTATTCAATCTCCATGAGTTTGGGTGTCTTTGATTTTTTTCTCTGAGGTTGATTTCTAGTTTCAGGGCATTGTGATCTGAAAAGATGCTTGATATGATTTCAATTTTCTTGAATTTGTTGAGGCTTGTTTTGTGACCTATCATGTGGTCTATCTTTGAAAATGTCCCATGTGCACTTGAAAAGAATGTATATTTTGCTTCTTTGGGGTGAAAAGTTCTATATATATCAGTTAGATCCATGTGGTTTAGTGTGTTGTTCAATGCCTGTATATCCTTGGTGTTTCTTTGCTTTGATGATCTGTCTATTGTTGATAATGGAGTGTTGAAGTCCCCTACTATGAGTGTGTTGTTGTTGATATCCTTTTTGTGGTCTTCTAGTATTTGCTTTATGTATTTGGGTGCTCCAATGTTGGGTGCATATATGTTTATCAAAGTCATATCTTCTTGATGGATTGTTCCTTTAGGTATTATGAAGTGTCCTTCTTTGTCTCTTTTTATTGCCCTTGCTTTGAAATTCATTTTGTCTGATATGAGAACTGCTACCCCAGCTTTTTTTTCCGGTCCGTTTGCTTGGAATATTTTTTTATATCCCTTTACTTTCAGTCTGTGTAAATCTTTTGTTTTGAGGTGTGTTTCTTGTAGACAGCAAATATGTGGGTCCTGTTTTCTTATCCATTCCGTTACCCTATGTCTTTTAATTGGAGCATTTAATCTATTTACATTTAAGGTTATTATTGACGTGTATTTATTCATTTCCCTTTGTACCTCTGTTCCTCTCCTCTCTTGTATTTTTCTTCTTTTTTTCTTAGAACAGTCCCTTTAGCATCTCTTGCAATGCTGGTTTGGTGGAGATGTATTCTTTCAGTCTTCCTTTGTCTGAGAAACTCCTTATTTCACCTTCTATTTTGAATGAGAGCCTTGCTGGGTAGAGTATTCTTGGTTGTAGGCCTTTGTTTTTCATTGCTTGAAATATTTTTGACCATTCCCTTCTGGCTTGGAATGTTTCTGTTGAGAAATCAGTTGATAGCCTTATCGGAGCTCCCTTGTATGTTATTTGCTGCTTTTCTCTTGCTGCTTTTAGGATTCTCTCTTTGTCTTGGAATGTTGCCATTTTAACTATGATGTGCCTTGGAGTGGGTTTTTGGGGGTTCCTCTTGATTGGAACTCTCAGTGCTTCTTGGACTTGCATAGCTTTTCCTCTCATCAGGTTCGGAAAATTTTCTGTCACTATTTCTCCTATCAGATTTTCAATTCCATGTTCCTTTTCTTCTCCCTCTCGTATTCCGATGATCCTTAAATTATTTTTCCTAATGCTATCCTGTAATTCCCTTACATCTTGTTCATATTTTTTCAATGGTTTTTCATTTTGCTGTATTGTCTGGGAGTTTTTCTCTACATTATCTTCTAACTCACTAATCCGATCCTCTGCTTCGTTAAGTCTGCTTTTGACTGATTCTACTGTGTTTTTCAGTTCAGAGATTGTATTCTTAAGTTCTTCCTGGTTCCTGTTAACAATTTCTATGTCTTTTTTTATGCTGGTGTAGTTCTCTGCCAGTTCCCTGTAATTTTCTTGGAGCTGCTGGTAACTTCCTTGAAGGTTGTCATAGTTGATTTTAAGGATGTCGAGTATAGTGAGCTTCTTTACCACCATTGTTTTGAATTCCATGTCTGACATTTGGGCTATGTCTATTTCGTCTATCTCTCTTTCTGAGGATCCCTCTTTTCTTTTCATTGAGGGGTTATTTTTGCATCTTACCATGTTGGATTCTTTTTGTTTTTATTTATTTATTTATTTATTTATTTATTTATTTTGGGGGGGGTAGTCTGCTTTGACTTCCCTCCTTTGTGGTGTAATATTCTTTATCGAAGGTCTGGGAGTTTCAGTGGTGCAGTCTCTTTGATATCCTGAGCCTGATGGTCTTGAGTTACCCTTTATGTCGTTTGTTTATGCTGTTCGGTTATATTTCAGATGTTCTTTGATAGGATCTTCCTTCTGGCTACTTCCTTGAGAGTCACTCTATCTGCTTTGTCTTGAGTTCTTTTGTGGATATGCTGTTAAAGACATAAACACACAGCCCAGGCAGGAGACCCACACCCTCAGAAAGTATCCCCCACTCTATCCTGCTATCGTTAGTCAACTAGCCCGTATTAATATAAATGTAAAGAGATTTGAGCTTTTATACTATAAGAAGAATAGATAAGAGTTGTTTTGGGGGAGGAAAAATATAATTTTTGATAGAGGGGTTGATAGATTAATAATAGTTGAGACTGTGCAAGCCAGTTAGTAATATTTACATTGTATGTTAATAAAAATAGAAGAAAAGGATAGAAAAATACATAGTATAGTAAGAAAGTGGGATTGTATTGTATTTGGGTTTATATAGTAATTATATTATATTATTTAGAGTGATAGGGGGTTAAGCTAGACACACAAACGAATAAACCACGATTAAAGAGAAAGGATGAGAAGGAGAGGTTATATGCAACACGTTAGAGATAAAGTTTGTTATTATTGGAAGAGGTGAAGGAAAAACACCCCCCAAAAAAATCCCCAAGAAAATAGAAGAAAGAAAAGACGAGAGAAAGAGAAGAAAATAAAAAATTTACCACAAAACCCCCCCTAAAAAAAACCCCAAAAGGGAAGAAAGAAAGGAACAAAGAAAGATAGAAAAGAAAGAATAAAGAAGAAAGAAAGAAAGAAAAAAGAGAAAAATAAAAAATATATATATATATACCCCCCAAAAACCCCCCAAAAAAACCCCAGGAAAAGAATAAAGAAAGAAGGAAAGAAAAGAAATAATTAAGAAGAAAGAAAGAACAAGGGAGAAAAAATTTGGGAGAAAAAATTTGGAAAAAAAAAATCGATGTTTTTACTCCGTTTTAGCCTTGGTGTGTTGCCTTCTTTTTCTGGGTCCGCAGCTGGTCTAGTGTGGCAGGTCAGAGGTTCTTGTTTTTTGCAGGACTGGTGTGCGCGCCCGGTTGCCGCTATGGTGCGCGCCCGCGGTTGCCGGCACTGCGCGCTCCCTTGCTGCTTGCTGGAGCCAGTTGAGGTGCCCTTGCGCGCAAGCCCCTGTGCTCTCGGGCGGCCCGAGAGTTTGCCCCGCGGTTGGAGCCCACTGCTGCCGGGCCGCGGCGGTTCCCAGTTCCTGCCGAGGTGTCTCTGCCCGCGCGGGCGGCCCGACCGCTTTCCCCGGGATTGGCTCCTGCTTTCGCTGGGCCGCGGCGGTTCCCCGTTCGCGCCGAGGTGCCCCTGCCCGCGCGGGCGGCCCGAGCGCTTTCCCCAGGATTGGCTCCTGCTTTCGCTGGGCCGCGGCGGTTCCCCGTTCGCGCCGAGGTGTCCCTGCCCGCGCGGGCGGCCCGAGCGCTTTCCCCGGGATTGGCTTCTGCTTTCGCTGTGCCGCGGCGGTTCCCCGTTCGCTCCGAGGTGTCCCTGCCCGCGCGGGCGGCCCGAGAGCTTTCCCCGGGATTGGCGCCAACTGACCCTGGGCTGAGGTGCTTTTGCGCTCGCGCGCCGTCCCGTGCCCTCAGTCCCGCTGAGCCGAGCTCCGGGAGTTGGTCTCTCGCCTCTTAGGGCAGGGCCAGGGACACTTGTGCTCAGTGGAATCGAGCGTCTGTGGGTCGCCGCCTCCCGGTGTTCCCGTGTTGCAGCTGCCCACCTTCCCTCACCCGTCTGGGCGGGCACAAACAGAGCCTGCGCTAGTGGTCTGCTTTCCGGCCTGGGGCCCTGCGCCCACGGGAGCTGTCTAGGGGTGTCTGTGCACAGTCCTCTACGTGTTCAGTGGGCCCTCCCTGTGCCCATTGGGGCACTGATCTTATGTCCATTGGGGAGTGTCCGAGGGACCTCTGGACTCACGGCCCTGCGCACCTGGGCCAGTGAATGAGAGCACTTCCCTATGTGCGCCCCCGCGACCCAATGGTAGGGTTGAGGAGTGGATGAGCGGGCCTCTGCCCCTGGGCTCCTCCAGAACGGCCTACCACCCCCAAACTTTCCTCCCATCTCCACCGTCCACTAGAGAAAAATATAAAGGAGAATTATGTTCTCACTTGCCCGGAAGCACGCTGTCTCCTGTCCTTCAGCACCAATGCCACTTGGTCGAGTCCCGTCTCTGCCAGCGGGCAGAGATCCGCTCTCTGCCTAACTCCTCTCTGGGGTAGCCTGTGGTCGCCAAAAATCCTTTGTGTGCTTCCCGCCACAGCTCGGGCAGCCGCCCCAGTCAGGAATCCCGTTTTGTCCCCTTTTTCTCCGCTATCCTCACTAAACAGGTTGTTCCCAGATGGATTTTCTCTAATCCAGCAGTGCCTTGGCTCAACTCCCGCCAATGTCCAGCTGCTCACTGAGATGTTCTGTCTGCAATTAGACCAAACTGCAGACGGGTATCGGGAGCCTAAAACCGCAACCTCTCCTCACTCCTCCGCCATCTTACCTCTCTAGGTACCTTTTTTTATACACTTTCGGTAAGGGGAAGTTTGCTTATTGACATATTCATTAGGTCATTTACATCTCATTGCTTTCCTCCTCCCACACCAGCTTAGTTAACATATTGGGCTAAGTCCAATAGCATTTCCTCTGAGAAAGTTTCAGTCAATGCAACATATCTTTTGGGAACTGCTAAGTCCAGGGCCAGGTTGACTAGCACATACCAAAGTCCAGGTGTACATGATCTGACAGGGAGCACCCAAATCAGTGATGTATCCTAACTCATCCTATATGTAACACTTAGTATGTATGAGAATGCAGTGACTGTGTTTCTTAAAAATCTTTTTTATTATTAAATGTACAGTATTTACTTGATTTTAATGACACAAAGCAGACTTCCGGCCAAGATGGAGGCTTAGACGGACACGCTAGGTCTCCCTCTACAACCAGAGAGGAATACAACTACTTCAAAACAAAGGATAACTAGAAATTCCAGAAAATAAAGCTACACGGAAGCCCAACATATGAAGTTATAAACCAGCGGTGCCATTTGGGCAGGTAAGAGTTAAAGAAGGCAAAGCTGTTTGCGGAGCGGCGGGGCGGGGCGGCGAAAAAGCCCGGAGGCAATCAAGCCCCTGGCGTGCGCGACTCCAATCAAGCCCCTGGCGTGCGCGACTCCGGCGCTGGGGAGCAGCCGCAGCATCGCCTTGAACAGTGAGGCCCAGGGGGGCGGGAGGATGGATCCCGGTCTCCTAGCTGAATAACTGTGTGAATCCATCTTGGACCCCCGCCCTCACAGAAAGCACCACAGGGCTGCAGGTCGCTGATTTGTGACGCTTACACAGGCACCGCCCCCGACAGCCAGCCCAGGAAAACAAAACGCATCTGTCAAAATGTGGCAGACAAATATAGAGATCCCGGTGGTGCAGCTCACCAGGCAGCAGATAGAGAACCTGACAGATGAACAGATAAGAAACCTGTCAGAGGCTCGGTTCTGGGCCATTGTTATCAGGTGGCTTACAGAATTCACAAAAGAGCAGGAAAAAGATATGAAAGAAGCGAAAAACTTTCATAACGAAAGGAACAAAACCACATACGAGACAGATGGTGAGGAATCCAGAGTTCATTTCAACAAACTGGAATATGGAGAAGGAACAAGCAGTCAACCAATGCAGCGAGAGGAAATGGGAAGCAACAATGAGAGGATCAGAAACCTCTGGGACAGCTATAAAAGGCCCAACATAAGAATCATTGGTTTGCCAGAGAATGAGGAAGATGAACTAGAACTTGAAAAATTGAGTGAAAATATAATAAAGGAGAACTTCCCAGACTTGGGGAAGGGAATAGACTTGCAGGTCCAGGAAGCAAGGAGAGTTCCCAAGAGACTGGACCCAGGGAGAACCACTCCAAGACACATTATAATCAAAATGTCAAAAATTAAAGATAAAGAGAGAATCTTAAAAGCAGCAAGAGAGAAGAAAAGAATTATGTACAAAGGGGTCCCAATTAGACTATCAGCAGACTTCTCAAGGGAAACCCTACAGGCAAGAAGGGACTGGCAAGAAATATTCAAAGTAATGAAAATCCAAAACCTACAACCACGAATACTCTATCCAGCGAAATTGTCATTCAGAATAGAAGGACAGAGAAAGTGTTTCCAGGACAAAATAAAACTGAAAGAGTTCATTAGATCCAAACCACTGTTATATGAGAAGTTAAAGGGACTGGTTTAAAAAACAGAAGCTAGGGAGATGAAACAAAGGCAAACGAAACAGGCAACGAGAGTGGAAAAGGAACTGTGGGTAAGGGAAGCATAGTGGGGGGAGGTCAGCAGGGAGGGGGAGTGGGGAGAGGGAGGGAGATGATATAGGAATTGGGGATCATGGTAGGAGGGAATGGAATAGACGGAGAGAGGTTGGGAGGAACTGTATGCACAACTAATGGACATAATCTAAAAGGGGGGGACAACTGGAGGGAGGGGGCCACCGGGTGGAGGGGAGCAGAGGGAAGGGAAAGTGGCACAAATGTAATATTTTAATCAATAAAACACATTAAATCTGAAAAAAAAAAAAGAATTTATATTAATTGCTTGTTAGGCTTAGCTCTGTACCCTCTGAAAGGTTCTTCTTCTCTCTTCCACCAAGCTTGAAGTTAGTGGTAATTGTGTTCAATCACTGTATTGTCATATAGATAACAAGCTGATAATATTTGGCTTCTCTTTCTCTTTAATATAGTTCTCTATACTCTTCCTTTCTTTCTTATTATAGTCCACTTGACCTTCTACCTCTCAGGTTGAATATTTTGCTTACTTCTCTCTCTATTTCCACGTGCTTTAACTTCTCCCTGACAGCCGACTGCCTCCTTTACCAATGTCCCCTTCAGATTTCCCCCTTACTTTCCTATGCTTACACTAGGCTCCTTTATATTTACCCATACCTATACCCCTGCTCTATTGCTCTTTATGCTCTGGAAGTGCTATCCGGAAGAGAGACCATGTTGCCACTCTTCATGCCAAGTGTGCTTAACAGCAAGACCTGATCCCTTGAAATTGGGCTGCTCCAAAGGATAAAATCTGTGAATCCTATCCTGGAATGCCTTTGAGCATCTTGAGAGATAGAAGTAAAGCTCACAATGTATGAGTAGTGTTTTACATATATGGTATCACTTAATCCCAACAACATCTCTATTAAGCAGGTTATACACATACTGCAAATGAAGTCAAGAGAATCATAGGTTAAGAAACAAAATGCAGTACTTCTATAAAACTTCATAATAGATGTGTGTACTGGCCATAGTGGAGAGATGGAAATAGGAGGTAGAGAGTATGATGCCTTACTACACCTATATAAGATAGCCTTTTTATCACAACCCACTCAGAACTTGCAATTGGAATATTTTAAGATTAAAACAAAGTTTTCTCTTATATGGGTTTGACATTTTTTTCCTAAATAAAAGAAAGCTAACACAAATTCAGTTAAACAAAAGCACATTTTTGACTTCCGGTCAGGATGGAGGTATAGGTAGATATGCTTAGCCTCCTCACACAACCATAGGAAGAATTACAACAAGATCTAGAAATAAGTAACAACCAGAGCTATCAGAAAATCAAGCTGTATTGAAGTCCAACAATCAAGTATTTAAAGAAGCCACATTCACCCAGATGGGTAGGAGGGGCAGAGTCATGGAAATGGGTGGAGAGACAGTGTGGTATGGAGAGGTGGCAGCAGCAGCAGCAGAATGGATGGTCGTATAATCATGTGTGGTAGATAAAAAATTGGAGGGATATTTTGGGAGCAAGAGATCCCAGCCCCAAGTCAGATCCCACATCCCAGGGTTCCAGCACCAGGAAGATAAATTACCATTACCTCTGGCTATAAAAACCTATAGGGGTTGGCATAGTGGAAGAAACTGCCAAATTTTCACTTCTTAAAGGGTCCACATGGACTTAGAATGTGTGCAAACCTGCCCACTTGGGGATTGACCACTAGGACAGTAGCTGGACAGATGGCAGCTACATACACAAAATGGGTGAAGTGACTGGAAACAGGGCATGTGCTGGGCACACTTCCAGAAGCCAGGGAAGGGTGTTGTCTTCTTTCAAAGCAGTGAAGTGGGTTTCCCTGCCCTGGCAATTTCCTAAGACTCTGCTCCACACAATTTACAGGTGCCTTTTCTACATAGGCCATGCTATTAAGACAGGGAACAAAAGCAGCTTTACCTAATACACAGAAACAAACACAGGGAAGCTGCCAAATTGAAGAGACAAAGAAATATGGCCAAAATGAAAGAACAGAACAAAACTCCAGAAAAGAGAACTATATGAAACGAATACAGCCAACCTATAAGACAAAGAGTTCAAAACACTGGTGATCAGGATGCTCAAGTAACTCATTCCATATGGTAACAACAAAAAGGAAGAAATGAAACCAGTAGTAAAGGAAAGGAGGCCAGGGTTCAAATCAATGACTTGGAACATAAGGAAGAAATAATCAGTTAAACAGTACAGAATGAAGAAACAAGAATCGAAAAAAATAAGAAAAGGCTTAGAAACCTCTGGATCAACTTTAGATGTACCATTATCTGAATAACAGGGGTGCCAGAAATAGAAAAGGAGGAGCAAGACATTGAACACATATTAGAAAAAATAATGAAGGAAAACTTCCCTAGTTTGGTGAAGGAAATACACCTACAAGTGCAGGAAGGAAAGAGAGTCCCAAACAAGCTGTACCCAAAGAGGACCACTCCAAGACACATCAGAATTAAAACGCCAAAGGTTAAGGATGAAGAGAGAATCTTGAAAGCAGCAAGAGAAAGGAAGAGAGTTACCTATGAAGGAGTCCCCATAAGACTATCAGCAGATTTCTCAAAAGAAACTTTGCAGGCAAGAAGGGACTGTCAAGAAGTATTTAAAGTGATGAAAAGCAAGAAGTTACAACCTAGATTACTCTATCTATCAAAGGTATCATTTAGAATGGGAGGGCAGATAAAGTGCTTCCCAGACCGGTAAAGCTAAAGGCATTCATCATCACGAAGCCCTTATTGTATGAAATGTTGAAGGGACATATTTAAATTAAAAAAAAAGATCAAAACTATAAACAATATGTAAAATGACAATAACCTCACAACAATCAACGAATGAATCTAAAAAAACAAAAACAGACTAAGTAAACAACTAGAACAGGAGCAGAACCATAGATATAGAGATCATATGGAGGGTTATCAGAGAGAATGGGGAAGGGGGAGAGTTGGGGAAAAAGGTGCAGGGATCAAGAAGCATGACTGGTAGGTAAAAAATAGACAGGGGAATGTTAAGAATTAAAGTAAATGGAGAAGCCAAAGAACTTAAGTGCATGACCCATGGACATGACCCAAAGGGGGGCAGATTGCTAGAGTGAAGGGAGATACTGGGCAGAGGGAGACAAAGAGGTAAAAACTGGGACAACCATAATAGCATAAACAATATAATATACTTAAAAAAAAGAGTACAAAATTTAAAGAGGGACTCGTTCTCAGGGCCATGCACTTGCAACAATCTTTGGAATGTCTTCTAAAATTATGTGTACCTTGTTTGATCTTGAGAATGAAGGTCTCTCTTGGTTTTTTGCCCTAAGTGCTTCAGTTGCTTTACCTAGTCTCAGCCCTATTCTGTATACTACTTCCTCCCAAAACTTTAACAAAGTCAGAAGTTCTTTTAGAATAAAAGAAGGGGAAGAATGCTGTTGAGATGACAATCAGTGTTTCAGTATCAGCCACACTTAGTTTCTGTCATTCCTTAGCCATCAATCATATGAAGCCTTAGTCTAACTCCTTTTTAAAATTGTTTTTCTTTTACTATTGTCCAATTTTTCCCCTCTTCTTTCCCTTGCTCCACCCACCTCCCCCCCTCTCTCACAGTCAATCCCCATTTAGTTGTCCATGCCCATGGGCCACTTATACTGTTCCTTGATTAGACTCTTCCCCCTTTCTCCCCTTTTCCCCATACCCCCTCCACTCTGGTCACTGTCAGTTGGTTCCTTGTTTACATGCCTCCAGTTCTACTTTGCTTGTTTGTTTGTTTTGTTCATTAGTTTCCTGTGAGATCATACGATATTTGTCTTTTGCCACTTGGCTTATTTCACTTAGCATAATACTATCAACTTCCATCCATGCTATAGCAAAAGATGGGAGTTCCTTCTTTCTTTCTTTCTTCTGTGTAGTAATCCATTGTGTAAATGTACCACAGTTTTTTTTAATTTAATTAAATTTATTTATTTTTGATTTATTTATTGTTTTTCTATTACAGTTGTCCCACTATTTCCCCCATTTCTCCTCCCTATACAACTCACCCCTTCTCCCACAGTCAATCCCCACCTTGTTGTACATATCCATGGGTCATTTATACTAACTCCTTTACTAAACCCTTCCCCTACTTACCCTTCTTCTCTCCCTATCCTCCTCTCCCCTGGTAACTATTAGTCTTTTCTTTCTTTACATGCTTCTGGTTCAATTTTGCTCATTTGTTTGTGTTGTTCATTAGTTTTTGGTAATAGGTGATATCATATGGTATTTGTCTTTCATTGCCTGGTTTATTTTGCTAAGCATAATTCTCTCTGGTTACATCCATGTTATCACAAACGGTAGGAATTCCTTTTTTAATACTGCTGCATAGCATTCCATTGTATAAATGTACCACAGTTTTTTGATGCATTCATCCACTGATGGGCACTTAGACTGTTTCCTGCACTTGGCTATTATAAATAGTGCTGCTATGACATAAGGATGCATAGGTTCTTTGAATTGGTGTTTCAGGATTCTTTGGGCATAATCCTAGCAGTGGAAACTCTGGTTCAAAAGGCAGTTCCATTTTTAGTTTTTTGAGGTAATTCCATATTGTTTTCCATAGTGGCTGCACCAGTCTGCATTCCCACCAACAGTGCAGTATGGTTCCCATTTCTCCACATCCTCGCCAGCACTTGTTGTTTGTTAATTTGTTAATGATGGCTATTCTGACAGGTGTGAGGTGGTAGCTCATTGTGGTTTCAATTTGCATCTCTCTGATAACTAGTGATGTTGAGCATTCTTTAATGTGCCTATGGGCCCTCTGGATGTCCTGGGAGAACTGACTGTTCACATCTTTTGCCCATTTTATAATTGAATTATCTATCATCTTGATGTTGAGTTGTATAAGTTCTCTACATATTTTTTAGATCAAACCCTTGTCTGAGGTATCACTGGCAAATATGTTCTCCCATACACTTGGTTCCCTTTTTATCTTGCTGATGTTTTCTTTCACTGAGCAGAAACTCTTTAGTCTGATGTACTCTCATTTGTTTATTTTTATTTTTTTATATTTCCCTTTGCCTAGGAGATATATAATCAAAAATATAGCTACATGGGATATCTTAAATTTTAGTGCCTATGTTTCCTCTAGGACTTTTATGATATCACAACTTCCATTTAAGTCTGTTATCCATTTTGAGTTTATTCTGGTGTATGGTGTAAAGTTGGTGGTCTAGTTTTATTATTATTATTTTTGCATGTCCCTGTCTAATTCTCCTTGCACCATTTGTTGAATAGGTTATTTTCACTCCATCTTATCTTCCCACCCCCTCTGTCAAATATTAATGACTACAGAGACAAGGGTTTCTTTTTGGGCTCTCTATTCTGTTCCATTTCTCTATATGTCTGTTCTTATGCCAGTACCAGACTGATTTGATTACAGTGGCCTTGTAGTATAGTTTGATATCAGATATTGTGATATCTCCTACTGTGTTCTTCTTTCTCTAGATTTCTGAGGCTCTCTGGGGTATTTTCGGTTCAATATAAATTTTTGAAGTATTTTTTTTAGATCTGTGAAATATGTCATTGGTATTTTAATGGAATTGTGTTGAATCTATAAATTCCTTTGTGTCGTATGGACAATTTAATGATGTTAATTCCTCCAATCCATGAACATGGTATATACTTCCATTTATTTGTACCTTCCTTAATTTCTTTCTTCAGTGTTCTGTAGTTTTCCCAGTACAGGTCTTTTACCTCGGTGGTTAAGTTTATTCCTAGGTACTTTATTTTTCTTTCTTTTTTTCTTTTTTTTTTTGTTTTTTTGTTTTTTGTTTTTGTTGGAATGCTGTCTAAGTCCATATAACGGCCAGTCTCACAGAGCAGAGAGCACCGGAATAGGTTAGCCTCGGTTGCTGTAGCAAGCGCAAATTGTGGCAGGCAGATTCGATCACCTGCCACAGAGTGTTGCTTGCAGATTTTTCTTGTTGTGATTACAGATGTAACTTTTTCCCCAGTTTCTATCTCTGATATTTTATTGTTGGTATACTGAAATGCCTTCAATTTCTGAATATTGACTTTTTACCCAGCTATTTAGCCAAATTTACTTATTTAGACTATTAATTTTTTAGTGGAGTCTGTAGGTTTTTCTCTGTATGCTATCATGTCATCTGCAAAAAATGACAGTTTTACTTTCTCTTTTCCAATTTGGATGCCTTTTATTTCTTTTTCTTGTCTGATTACTGTGCCTAGAACTTCCAAAACTATGTTGAGTAGTATATATATTGGACATCCTTGTTTTGTTCCTGATATTATGTAGAATGTTTTCAGTTTATGTGCATTGAGTATGATTTTGGTGACAGATTTAGTTTATATGGCCTTTATTATGTTGAGATATGCTCTCTCTATTCCCATTTTGCTGAGTGTTTTCATCATAAATGAGTGTTGTACTTCATCGAATGCTTTTTCAGCATCTATTGATATGAACATGTGATTTTTGTCTTTCATTTTGTTTATGTGGTATATTACAATTATTGATTTGCAAATATACAACCATCTTTGCACCCATGGGATGAATCACTCTTGATCATGGTATGTGTATGATCTTTTTAATGTGTTGCTGGATCTGGTTTACCAATATATTGTTGAGGATTTTAGCATCTATGTTCATCAGCAATATTGACCTGTAGTCTTATTTCTTTGTTCTGTTCAGACTTGTTTTTAGAATTAAGATAATATTGGCTTCACAGAACGAGTTTGAGATTTTTTGGAATAGTTTGAAAACAATAAGAGTTAGTTCTTCCCAAAAAATTTTGTACAATTTGCTTGTGAAACCATCCAGTTCAGGGCTTTTGTGTGCCAGGAGGTTTCTGATTACTGTTTCGATTTCGTAGTTGTTATCAGTATATTCATGCTTACTGCTTCTTCTTGTGTCAGTTTTGGAAGATTATGTTTACATAAATCTTTTCATATTCCCAAGGTTGTTAAGTTTCTTGTCATACAGTTGTTCACAGTAATTTTTTACAATGTGTTTCTGTGGTAATGGTTGGGAATTCTCCTTTTCATTTCTGATATTATTTATTTGGGTCCTCTCATTTTTTTTCCTGATGAGCCTCCTTAAAGTTTTGTTGATTTTGTTTATCTTTTCAAAGACCTAGCTCCTGGTTTGACTGATCTTTGATATTTTTTGGTTGTCTCTATGTCATGTAATTATGTTCTGATCTTGATTATTTCTTTCCTTCTACTCTCTCTGGGCTTTGTTTGTTGTTGTTTCTCTAGTTCTCCTAGCTGTACCATTAGGTTGTTTATCTGAGATTTTTTCTATCTTCCTTAGTAGGCTAATATTATTATGAACTTCCTTCTTAAGACTGCTTTCTCTGTTTCTCATTGTTTCCAGAAACTTTTCGATATCTTCCTGGATGTCATCGATAACCCATTCATTATTTAATAGCATTTTATTCAGTCTACATGGGTCTGAATGTTTTTGAATTTTTTCCTTGAGGTTGATTTCAAGTTTAAAGCCCTTGTTGTCTGAGAAGACACTTGATGTAATTTCAATTTTTTTGAATTTGTTGAGGCTAGTTTTGTGTCTTATCATGTGGTCTATCTTTGAAAATGTTCAATGTATAATTGAAAAGAATGTATATTTTGCTTCTCTGGAGTGAATGGTTCTATATATATTAATTAAGTGCATTTGATCTAGAGTGTTGTTCAATCCCTCAATATCCCTAGTGTTTCTTTGCTTCGAAGATCTCTCCATTGTTGACAATGAGGTGTTAAAGTCCCCTACTGTGAGTGTGTTGCTGTCTATATCCTTCTTTAAGTCCTCCAATAATTTCCTATATATTTGGATGCTCCTATGTTATGTTCATATATTTTTATTAGGGTTATATCTTCTTGATAGATTGTTCCCTTAAGTATTATGAAGTGTCTTTTGTATTTTTTTATGGCCTTTGCTGTGAAATCTATTTTGTCTGATACAAGTTTTGCTACTCCCATTTTTTCTAATGTCCATTTGTTTAAAATTCTTTTTTCGATCCCTTTCTTTCAGTCTGAGGTGGGTCTCTCGTATACTGCATACACATGGTTCTATTTTCTTTCTTTTTTTTAAATTAATTTATTTTTTTTATTTTTTGGTTATTCAATTACAGTTTTCCCATTTTTTTCCTTTTGCTCCCCCCTCCCAGCCCATCCCTTCTCCGACAATTATATCCCACCCCGTTGTCCATGTCCATGAGTCATTCATATACATTCCTTGAATAGACCTTTCCCTTACTTATCCTCCTTCTCTCCCTCTCCCCTCCCCCCTACTGATTACTATTCTAGTCTTTGCCTATTTAGTTCGTTTGTTTGTGTTGCTCTTTAGTTTTCTGTATTGGGTGATATCATATGGTATTTTGCTTTCTTTCCCTGGCTTATTTCACTAAGCATAATTCTCTCTAGTTTCATCCATGTTGTTGCAAATGGCAGGAGTTCCTTCATTCTTTCTGCTACATAGTATTCCATTGTGTAGATGTACCACTGTTTTTTGATCCACTCATCTACAGATGTGCACTTAGGCTGTTTCCAGCACTTAGCTATTGTAAACAGGGCTGCTATGAACATAGGGGAGCATAGGATTTTTTGAATTAGGGTTTTAGGATTTTTCGGGTATAATCCTAGCAGTGGAATCACTGGTTGAAATGGCAGTTCCATTTTTAGTTTTTTGAGGTAATTCCATACTGCTTTCCATAGTGGCTGCACCAGTCTGCATTTCCAACAACAGTGCAGTAGGATTCCTGTTTCTCCACATCCTCACTAGCATTTGTTGTTTGTTGATTTGTTGATGATGGCCATTCTGACAGGTGTAAGGTAGTATCTCATTGTGGTTTTTACTTGCATCTCTCTGATGGCCAATGATGTTGAGCATTTTTTCATGTGCCTATGGACCTTCTGTATGTCCTCTTTGGAGAAGTGTTTGTTCAGGTCCTTTGCCCATTTTTTAATTGGGTTGTTTGTTTTCTTGATGTTGAGTCGTATAAGCTCTTTATATATTTTGGAGATCAGTCCCCTGTCTGTGATATCATTGGCAAATATGTTTTCCCATATGGTTGGTTTCCTTTTCATCTTGCTGATGTTTTCTTTTGCTGAGCAGAAACTTTTTAGTTTGATGTAGTCCCATTTGTTTATTTTTTCCTTTATTTCTCTTGCCTTGGGAGATGTATCCGTGAACATATTGTTACGTGTGATATCTGAGATTTTCCTGCCTATGCTTTCCTCTAGGACTTTTATGGTATCACGGCTTACATTTAAGTCTTTAATCCATCTTGAGTTTATTCTCGTGTGTGGTGTAAGTTGGTGGTCTAGTTTCATTTTTTTTGCACATCCCTGTCCAGTTCTCCCAGCACCATTTGTTAAAGAGGCTCTTCTCACTCCATTTTATGTTCCTTCCTCCTTTATCAAAGATTAGTTGACCATAGAGGCCTGGGTTTATTTCTGGGCTTTCAATTCTGTTCCACTGATCTATATGTCTATTCTTATGCCAGTACCAGACTGTTTTGGTCATAGTGGCTTTGTAGTATTGTTTGATGTCTGGTATCGTGATTCCTCCTTCTGTGTTCTTTTGTTTCAAGATTGATTTTGCTATTCGGGGTCTTTTTTGGTTTCATATGAATTTTTGGAGGATTTGTTCTAGGTCAGTGAAATATGTCATTGGTATTTTAATAGGGATTGCATGGAATTTGTAAATTGCTTTGGAGAGTATGGCCATTTTGATGATGTTGATTCCTCCCATCCAAGAACATGGTATTTGCCTCCATTTATTTGTATCTTCTTTAATTTCTTTCTTCAATGTTGCATAATTTTCAGTGTACAGGTCTTTTTTCTCTTTGGTTAAGTTTATTCCTAGGTACTTTATTTTTCTTGTTGCTATAGTAAATGGTATTTTCTTTTTTGCTTCTGTCTCTGAGATTTTATTGTTGGTGTACAGAAATGCCTTAGAATTCTGTATATTTATTTTGTACCCTGCTATTTTGCCAGATTCACGTATTATATCGAGTAGTCTTTTAGTGGAGTTTATAGGGTTTTCTAGGTATACTATCATGTCGTCTGCAAATAGTGATAGTTTTACTTCTTCTTTCCCAATTTGGATGCCTTTTATTTCTTTGTCTTGTCTGATTGCTGTGGCTAGGACTTCCAACACTATGTTGAATAGAAGCGGGGAGAGTGGACAGCCTTGTCTAGTTCCTGATTTCAGGGGGAATGCTTTCAGTTTTTGTCCATTGAGTATGATGTTGGCTTTAGGCTTCTCATATATAGCCTTAATTATGTTAAGGTATGCTCCCTGTATTCCCATTTTGCTGAGTGTTTTCAACATAAATGGGTGTTGTACTTTATCAAATGCTTTTTCTGCATCTATAGATATGATCATGTGATTTTTGTCTTTCATTTTGTTTAGGTGATGTATTATATTTATTGATTTGCGAATATTAAACTGTCCTTGTATCCCTGGGATGAATCCCACTTGATCATGGTGTATGATCTTTTTGATGTATTGTTGGATCCTGTTTGCCAAAATTTTATTGAGGATTTTAGCATCTATGTTCATCAGTGATATTGGCCTGTCGTTTTCTTTCTTTGCTGTGTCTTGACTTGGTTTTGGGATTAGGGTAATAGTGGCTTCATAGAAAGAGTTTGGGATTTTTCCTTCCTCTTGGATTTTTTGGAATAGTTTGAGGAGGGTAGGAGTTAGTTCTTTCCTAAATGTTTTGTAAAATTTGCCTGTGAAGCCATCCGGTCCAGGGCTTTTGTGTGGAGGGAGATTTTGATTACTGTTTCAATTTCCTTCTTTGTTATTGGTCTGTTGAGACTTTCTACTTCTTGATTCAGTTTTGGAATGTTATATGTTTCTAGAAATCTGTCCATTTCTACTAGGTTGTCAAATTTCTTGCCATATAGTTGTTTGTAGTAATTTCTTATAATTGTTTTTATTTCTGAGGTATCTGTCGTGATTTCTCCTCTTTCATTTCTGATTTTGTTTATTTGGGTCTTATCTCTTTTTTCCTTAATGAGCCTGGCTGGAGGCTTGTCAATTTTGTTTATTTTTTCAAAGAACCACCTCCTAGTTTTATTGATTTTTTGGATTGTTCGTTTCGTTTCTATGTCGTTTAATTCTGCTTTGATCTTGATTATTTCCTTTCTTCTTTTTGCCCTAGGCTCTGTTTGTTGTTGGTATTCTAGTTCTTATAGATTTATGGTTAGGTTTTTTATTTGAGATTCTTCTAGTCTCTTCAGATATGCCTGTATTGCTATGAACTTCCCTCTTACGACTGCTTTTGCTGTGTCCCATAGGTTTTGGGCTGTTGTGTGTTCATTGTCATTAGTTTCTAGAAATTTCTTGATTTCCTCTTTGATGTCATTGTTAACCCATTTGTTATTTAAGAGCGTGTTATTCATTCTCCATGAGTTTGGGTGTCTTTGATTTTTTTCCGCTGAGGTTGATTTTAAGTTTCAAGGCATTGTGGTCTGAAAAGATCCTTGATATAATTTCAATTTTCTTGAATTTGTTGAGGCTTGCTTTGTGTCCTATTATGTGGTCTATCTTTGAAAATGTCCCATGTGCCTTTGAAAAGAATGTATATTTTGCTTCTTTGGGGTGAAAAGTTCTATATATATATCAGTTAAGTCCATGTGGTTTAGTGTGTTGTTCAATGCCTGTATATCCTTGGTGTTTCTTTGCTTGGATGATCTGTCTATTGTTGATAATGGAGTGTTGAAGTCCCCTACTATGAGTGTGTTGTTGTTAATATCCTTCTTGTGGTCTTCTAGTATTTGCTTTATGTATTTGGGTGCTCCTATGTTGGGTGCATATATGTTTATCAAAATCATATCTTCTTGATGAATTGTTCCTTTAAGTATTATGAAATGTCCTTTTTTGTCTCTTTTTATTGCCCTTGCTTTGAAATCCGTTTTGTCTGATATGAGGATTGCTATCCCAGCTTTTTTTTCAGGTCCGTTTGCTTGGAATATTTTTTTATATCCCTTTACTTTCACTCTGCGTAAATCTTTTGTTTTGAGGTGTGTTTCTTGTAGACAGCAAATATGTGGGTCCTGTTTTCTTATCGATTCCGTTACCCTATGTCTTTTAATGGGAGCATTTAATCCATTTACATTTAAGGTTATTATTGACACGTATTTATTCATTTCCCTTTGTATCTCTGGTCCTCTACTCTTTTTTTTTTTTTGTTTTTTCTCTTCCTTTTTCTTAGAATATTCCCTTTAGCATCTCTTGCAATGCTGGTTTTGTGGAGATGTATTCTTTTAGTCTTCCTTTGAGAAACTCCTTATTTCACCTATTTTGAATGAGAGCCTTGCTGGGTAGAGTATTCTTGGTTGTAGGCCTTTGTTTTTCATTGCTTGAAATATTTTTGACCATTCCCTTCTGGCTTGGAATGTTTCTGTTGAGAAATCAGTCAATAGCCTTATTGGAGCTCCCTTGTAATTATTTGCTCTTTTTCTCTTGCTGCTTTGAGGATTCTCTCTTTGTCTTGGAATGTTGCCATTTTAACAATGATGTGCCTTGGAGTGGGTTTTTGAGGGTTCCTCTTTATTGGAACTCTCAGTGCTTCTTGGACTTGCATAACTTTTTCTCTCATCAGGTTCGGAAAATTTTCTGTCACTATTTCTCCTTTCAGTTTTTCAATTCCATGCTCCTTTTCTTCTCCCTCTCTTATTTCTATGATCCTGATATTATTTTTCTAATGCTATCCTGTAATTCCCTTACATCTTGTTCAAATTTTTTCAATCTTTTTTCATTTTGCTGTATCATTTGAGAATTATTACCTACATTATCCTCTAACTCACTAATCCGATCCTCTGCTTCGTTTAGTCTGCTTTTGACCGATTCTACTGTGTTTTTCAGTTCAGAGATTGCATTCTTCATTTCTTCCTGGTTCTTGTTGATAGTTTCTATGTTTTTTTTTTATGCTGGTGTAGTTCTCTGCCAGTTCAGTGTAATTTTCTTGGAGCTGTTGGTAACTTCCTTGGATGTTGTCATAGTTGTTTTTGAGGTTTTCGAGCATATTGAGCTTCTTCACCACCATAGTTTTGAATTCCATGTCTGACATTTGGGCTATGTCTATTCCATGTACCTCTCTTTCTGGGGATTCCTCTTTTCTTTACATTGAGAGGTTGTTTCTGCATCTTACCATGTTGGGTTCTTCTTGTTTGTTTTTGTTATTTGGATTTGTCTGCTTTGCCTTCCCACCTTTGTGGTATGAGATTTTTTATGGTAGATCTGGGGGTTTCAGTGGTGCAGTTTCTTTGATCTCTTCAGCCTGATGTTCTTGTGGTACCTTTTATATCGTTTTTTTATGCTGTCTGGTTATATTTCAGATTTTTTTTTAGGATCTTCCTTGTGTCTTGTTGATTGAGAGTCACTCTATCCACTTTATCTCGAATTCTTTTATGTAGATGCTGTTAAAATCATAAATACACAGTCCCAGCAAGAGACTCGCACCCTCAAAAATATCCCCCACCCTCTATCCTGCTATCGTCAGCCAACGAGCCAGTATTAATATAAATGTAGAGAGATTAGAGCTTTTACATTATAGGAAGAATAGATAAGAGTTGTTTTAGTGAAGGAAAAATATGATTTTTGAGAGAAGGGATAATAGGTTAATAATAGTTGAGACTGTGCAAGACAGTAGGTAATATTTACATTGTATGTTAATAACTATAGAAGAAAAAAAGGGGGGAAGAGTCCAGAATATAGTAGGAAAGTGGAATTATATAGTATTGGATTTAAATAGTAGTTATATTCTATTTATTTAGAGTGAAAGGGAGGCTAAACTAGGCCCACAAACAAATAAACAACAATTGAAGAAGAGGGATAAGAAGGAAAGATTATATAAAACAGATTAGAGATATAGTTTGTTTTTTCCTCCTTCCTTCCCCTCCTCCCTCCTCCCCTCCTCTTTCAGGAAGAAAATAAAAAGAAAATAGGGAAAAAAAAAAAAAAGAAGGAATGTTTTTACTCAGTTCAGCCTTCTTGTGTCGTCTTCTTTTTCTGCGCCCACAGCTGGTCTAATGTGAGCGGTCAGAGATTCCTATTCCTTGCAGCAGAGGTGTGGGCGAGGTGGCCAGCAGGGTGCAATGCAAGGCAGCCAAGAGCCCACCTCAGGTCTGCCACGCTGTGGTCCGGGAAAGCAGGCCATGCAGCGCTCTGGGAAAGCTGTCCGTGCTGCGCTCCGGGAAAGCCCTCGAGGTGTTTTTTTTGGCTCGAGCACTGGTGCACACCCAAGGTGTCCAAGGAACTAAGTTCAGGGCTGCCGCGCCGCGCTCCTAGTAAGCCGGCTGCGTTGCGCTCTGAGAAAGCCTGCTGGGCCGCGCTCCGGGAAAGCCCTTGAGGTGTTTTTTGGTTCTAGCACCAGTGCGCGCCCAATGTGGCTGGGAAACTAAGCTCAAGCCTGCCGAGCTGCGCTCAGAGAAAGCTGGCCACGCCAAAGCCAGTGAGGTGTTTTTTGTTTGTTTGTTTGTTTTTCGCTCGAGTGCCGGTGTGCACCCAAGCGGCTGGAGAGCTAGCCTCAGGCCTGCAGCGCCGTGTTCCGGGAGTTAGTCTTTCGCCTCTTAGGGCAGGGCCGCAGACACTTGTGCTCAGTAGACGTGAGTGTCTGTGAGTCTCTGCTGCCCGCTGTTCCCACGCCGCAGCAGCCCACCGTTCCTGCACCTCCTGAGCGGGCACGCACAAAGCCTGGGCAAGTGCTCTGCGCTCCTGATTCTGGGCTGGTACTTTGGCCTGGCGCCCACTGGGCTGGCCAGGGGTGACAGCGCACGGACTTCTGCGTGTTCAGTGGGCCCTCCCTGCACCCATTGGGTCACTGATTTTATGTTTGTTGGCGTGTGTCTGAGGGGCACCTGGACGTGCAGCCCTGCGCACCTGGGCCAGTGAATGAGGGTACTTCTCTATGCGCGTCCAAGTGACCCAAGGGGAGGGTTGGGGAGTGGGGAAGCACACTTCTGTGCCTGCGCTCCTTAAGAATGTCCTATCACCCCCAAACTTTTCCCCCCTCTCCACAGTTCACAAGAGAAAAATACAGAGGAAAAATTACGTTTTCACTTGTATAGTGTCACGCTGTTTCCCGTCTTCCAGCGTCAATGCCACCTGGTTGAGTCCTGTCTCCGCCAGCAGGCAGAGATCCGCTCTCCTCCCGACTCCCCCCTGGGGAAGCCTGTGGTCACCAAAAAGCCTTTGTGTCCTTCCAGCTGCAGCTCGGGCAGCCACCCCAGTCAGGAGTCCCATTTCGTCCTTTTTTCTTCTGCTATCCTCACCAAACAGGTCGCTCCCAGATGGTTTTTCTCTAATCCAGCAGTGCCTTGGCTCGACTCCTGCTAGTGTCCAGCCGCTTACTGAGATGATCTGTCTGCAATTAGTCCAAACCACAGATGGGTTTCCGGAGCCCAAGAGCGCAGCCTACCCTCACTCTTCTGCCATCTTCTTCTCCGGTTCTCTTTTCTTATGCATTCAGCTACCTTATGCTTGTTTATTAGAGAATTTAATCTATTTACAATTAAGGTTATTGTTTACAGGAAATCATTCATTGTGATTTTTTTTCCCTTTGTATTTGTGTTCCCTCTCTTTCTCTCTTTTTCTTCATCTTCTTAAGGCATTCCTTTTAGCATCTCTTGCAGTTCTGGTTTGGTGGAAATGTATTCTTTCAGCCTTCGTTTTTCTGGAAAACTCATTTCCCCTTCCATTTTGAATGAGAGCCTTGTTGGTTGTAAGCCTTTGCTTGTCATTGCTTGAAATATTTCTTACATTCCTTTCTGACTTGTGGTGTTTCTGTTGAGAAATCTTCTGATAGCTTTCTCAGAGTCTCCTTGTATGTTATTTGCTGCTTCTCTCTTGCTTCCTTTATGATTCTTTCTTTGCCCTTGAATGTTGTAACTTTATTTATGATGTGTCTTGGAATTGCCCTCTTTGGGTTCATCTTCATTGGGTCTCTCTCTGTTTCTTCAACTTGTGTGACTTTTTCTCTCCTCAAGTCAGGGGAGTTTTCTCTCATTATTTTTCCAAACAGGTTTTCTCTTCCTTGCTCACTTTCTTCTTCTTCTGGTATCCCTATGATACAAATATTGTTACATGTTATGTTGTCCTGCAGCTCTCTTAAAACCTCTTCATTCTTTTTCAGTTCGTTTTGTTGCACTGTCTGGGAATTTTCTTCTACATTGTCCTCCAGCTCACTGATTCAATCCTCTGCTTTATCTAGCCTGATTTTTATTCCTTCTTCTGTGTTCTTCAGTTCATAAATTGTATTCTTCATTTCCTCCTGGCTCTTATTGATAGTTTCTATGTCATTTTTAATCCTAGTGTATTTTGAAGTAAGTTCCTTGTAGCTTCCCTGGAGCTCTTTGCAGTTTCCCTGGAGTCCTTTGTAGTTTCCTTGTTGTTCTCTGTAATTCTCTTGGAGTTCATTATAGTGTTTCTGATTTTGTAGATTTTATTGAGCTTCGTATAACCTTTTTAAAAAATTTCATGACTGATAGTTTGCTTTCAGCTACCACTCTTTCTGGAGATTCCTTCTTTCTTTTCATTGGAGAATCGTTTCTTTGTTTCTCCATTTTACATGACTTTTCTTGTTTGTTTTTGTTTCTTAGATTGGTCTGCTTTGATATCCTGCATTCGTGGTGTGACCTTCTATAATAGGAGACCCGTGGGGTTAAGTGGTGCAGTCTCTTTGATCTCCTAAGCTTGATGCTCTTAGGATGCCCTTTATGTCATTTGTTTAGGCTGTCTGGTTGTATTTGGGTTTTGTTTGTTATTGTGTTGCTCTTCGGTGGGACCTTCTTCTCTCCAGCTAGCTGTTTGGGAGTCACTCGACCCACCATGTCTTTAATTCTGTTTTGGAGGTGCTGTTAAAATACAGACACAAACCAAGGCAAGTTCCCACACCCTCAAAAATATTTCCCACCCATAATCACATTATCAACAGCAAGTGAGTCAGTATTAATATATGTGTAAAAAGATTAAGACTATTATACTACAGAAAAAACAGATAAGAGTTGACTAACTGAAAGAAAAATTATTTTTGAGAGGGGAAAAGGAGAAGCAACAATAGTAGTGAGTAGGGACAAGGCAATGTGGGACAGGAAGTAAAATTTACATTATATGTTAAAAAAGGGAGGGAAGAAGGTAGAATGAAGTAAGAAAGGAGAAGTGTGTAGGATTTGGTTTAAACAGAAGCTATAGAATATATATTTAGTGCAAGAGAAAACATAAACAAAACAAAAAATAAAGAAGAAGAAAAGAGAATAAAAGGAAGAGAATGAAGAATAGGAAGAAAAAGTAGAAACAAATTGGCGAAACAGTTTCTTCCCAGGACTTTGGACAGTCTTTGTGCTATAACTGATTGATGTAAGTGGCATGGAAATAAGAGGGAAAAATGAAAGAAGGAAAAGCTTAAGAGGTCTCTAAATGAAAAGAAAGTGAATTTGAGATGATAAAGGGGGTAGGTACACTAAGAATGAAGAATGAAAACCAGGCTAAAAGAGGGAAATTTTTTCAAATTTAAGCTGAAATAAAGAAAGGGTTGGAGGAAGGTATTAAAAGAGTAGGAGAGGGAGCTATAAGATTTGAGATCTGAAGTACTGAAAGAGTGAATATTTATGAACAAAATTGCAGTAGCCACAACTACCACTATATCACAACCAATGCACCAAGATTGATCAAGGTGGAGAGAGAATAAGTATATTTTATGAATGGGAAAATGAATGTGAGATGACTAATGACAAGAAAATTTGTTTTGAGACACTGTAAAGGGGAAAATATTATAAGTACAGAATGGATACTAGTCATAGTAACAGAAAAGATATAATTTAGAACAAAGTAGGAGAAGGGGTTGGATGCTAAAGTGGAGTAATAGAAGGGAGGAGTAAAATATGATATTTGGAATAGACTATAATATAATAACTAGTGACTTAAAATGCATAAACTGGGAGGACAAGAAAATAACTCATGAAGAATACCGCGGTGGAATTTGTCCCAGTAATATCTGGTTTTTACCACTTTCTTTTCTTTCTGGATCCACACCTAGTAGGTTTCATATCTTCCTTTCTGTATGGCTCTCTGTGAGGAGATCTAGCTGGATGCTGAGGCTGCTGTTCTATCACTCGTTGGTCTGTCAACCTTTTTCCTTACCACAGCTTTTTGCTTTGAGCTGCACTTGGTTGGGCACCCCCCTTCACTGGTCTTGTAATACCCTCAACCCTCTTCATTTTGTTTAGCAGATCTGCTATGCTATTGAGCTGGCGTGAATGTCCAGAGTCCTTGCCAAGTCTCGGATTTTGTTTCAGCTCTTCTTCCAAAAATGTCTCTGCACGGCTTCCAAACTGCAGCACTGGTCTGCGCTTTTGTTTAGCAGAGCTGTTGTGCCTGTGTGCAGGCCTGCAAGCCCAGGTGTCCATACCAGGTCTCGGTCCTGCCTCAATGTTCCTTCTAAAAGAGTCTCAGTTTGTCCCCCACACTTCAGCACAGACCTTGTGGGTCCAGATCTCCATGCTCTCCCCTACTTCCAAAATTCACACTCAGTCAGGACTAGCCTCTGTCTTCCCATGCTTCTGACAGTTTCACAAAAACCTTCTCGCTGAATCCCTTCTGGATGTCACTGGAAAGGGCGCCTATGGTGGGAGCACAGTTTATTTGCCTCCACACTGCCCTGGATTTCTCTCTTTTCCGTGGTAGATCCTGGCTAATGAGCCAGTCTGTGGCTGGCCTTATGTGGTATGACCAGAGGTGTTGAACTAGAGAGCTCGGCAACTCTGCTCAGAAAGGGTGGGTCATGGTTTTTGCCCTATCCCACACCGTTCACACACTTCTGTCCCTGTATGCCCTATCTGAAACCACTCTCACTCATTCTCCACTTAGTGTTTCTGCTCCAAGTCTCTTCTGCTATGGAAGCAAGCAGACAAGGCTGCTACTTACTCTGTTGCCATCTTCACCAGCCCCCTCAGTCTAACTTCTGATGTTGGGCTTTTAACATCACTCGGGCTTTTCACTGGAAGATATTCAAGATTCCTATTAGCTTTTAATTCTGCAGAATCTTGTTTGATAGTTTTAAATCAAATGACATTTATGGATTCATCTGCAGCTAACCATAAGAAGATTGATGGTATTTGATTTCACGGGGGGGGGGGAGTAATATATCTGACTCCAATCAACCTTCCTCTCCATTATTACCTCTCCCACTCCCCATCAACACACACATTCACAATAATCATAGAGTTGTTAGTATATTTACCAGATGGAGAATTGTAGTGGACATCCAGCTTACCCACTTCCAGGACTCAAACCTTCATTTCTTCAGTTTTGAGAGTGTTAGAGACTGATTTTTCTCAGCTGAGTCAATTTTCAGGGACTTCTCACAGTCGGAGAAAGACACTTCTCCAAATCACATCTACCTTTTTTGGGCAGCGTGTTTCCAATGACTAGTCAGATTGTGTAGTTGTGGGAGTTTCAGGAGTGGAATAAGGGGTATTCAGAATAATTATTGGAGTGCTAATAATGATCCAGTTACTTACCCAAATTTGAAGTAAACTTGGAGGGATATTTCAGCTCCGGAATTCTCTGAAGTGTTGGGTTGAATCTTTTGTTTTGCTTCACACCAGATAGAACTTTTCCTTCTGCTTCTGCTCAGTCCTTTTTCCTTCAAAATCCCTCAGGTATTGACCCTGGTAACACTCACCAATAACTTTCCTGCATATAATTCTCCATCTCAGAGTATGCTTTCCAGGGAATGCACATGTAATGGAACTATAGACATTTTGTGGACAGTGAGGGCATTCCATTCATTTTTTCCTTCTGCTTTTTTTCCTTTTATGTTCTTTTTGGTCACACATCCTTATGTAGATATCACCTTTAAGTGAAATAGCAAATACACACATGCAATTGAACACATTTATTTACACTGAAGGAATAATGCTGTCCTCTAAATTATTTTAGTAAGATTAACTTGCTCAAAACAGTAGTGCTTAGAATCAAAGCCTCATGACACAAATCTGGAGCGATTTTCCTCTTTAGGGACATGATAAGCTCTTCTTTTGCAACAGAATGCCTTAAATTGGAGTTCTAGTCCTGGGAGGCTGTATTATACTAATTGAAAAAATGATCCCTTTATTGGGCTATTTATGGACACTGAGAAAAATCTCTTTAATTTGAAAACATTAGTTTTTGATAATGCGTTTGCCCTGTAAGTTTTTGTTCTCAAAATTAACTAACATTTCATAGGTCTCTTTGACCTGAGTGTTTAATATATATTTTTTCTATTAATTTATTTTTTTGGATTTAATTTTTAACTTTCTTGTTGCTCATTAAAATATTTTGATTTTATTTTTATTGTTGTTCAATTACAGTTGTCCCAATTTTTCTCCTATTGCTTTCCTTTCCCCCTGGACTCCTGCAATCAATCCCCACCCTGTTATCCATGTTCATGGGTCCTTTATACTTGTTCCTTGACTAGATTCTTCATCTTATTTTCCCCATTATCCCCCATCCACACTCTTCTATGGTCTCTGTCAGTATATTCTATTGATTTCAAATTCATATACTTCGCTGGTCTTGAAATTAGTCCTGATAGGAATTCTGACAGCAAGCAAGCAAACCTTTGCCCCAAGCGCTCTCCGTTTGCATTTCTAACCAGAGGCGTTCATACTGACTGTTGAATTCCTTATACTGGAACACAGAAAGAAGGATATTTCCACTGATTGCCTTTATACTGTTTGATTGAATTGACAAGACTGAAGTAGATTCATTAAATTTTCAGTTGTTATTTTGGTCAATCATAAACAATTTATTTGGCTTGTTATGATGATAGATATAACAGGCTGTCCAAACAGTATGGTTAATTATCCATTTTCTTGCTCATCGCTGTTATCAGATGAGAATAAGATCTCACTATATATGAATAGCAATAATTGAAAATGATTGAGAAATCTATTTTACTTTTTCAACATAGGCAAGACCTAGATAGAACTTTCATCTAGATAAGGGCATTACCTCTTAAGTAATTATTCTCACTTCAGTCTTTTCAGATACTTTGTACTGGAAACTGCCAATGTGATTTTTTAGAGAATTTTTGTAGGAGTTTATTTGAGCCAAACTGAGGATATATACTAGGGAACAATATCTCAGATGCTCATCAATGCAGTTTTTTAAAGCCTAATTTCACCTAATATATAAACTGGTACCAGAGATAAACATGAAGCAAAGATATGGAACATTGCCTTAGCAGTCAGGTGGCTTGATGACATGGAAACATGAACAGGCTGGATGACTACAGACCTATTTAATTTTATGGCAAAACTTTTGATACTATCAGTATATTAACTGAATTACAGATAGTAATTCAGATAGGTTACATGGTTGGAGTTACCATGGAAAAGGACAAAAACCAAAATGTTAGTGTATGCATTAGGTTTCATTGGCTCTGTTTAGCCAAATAGATGAGAAAGATGATGTAAGAAAGAAATTGTTTGTTTCTGAGAAGAAATTAAAGGATAAAAGTGGATCCAGGAAAGGCGGGCCTTATAGAGTTAAAAGAGTCATTTGCTTGTATAACACAGAAGATAACACAGTATAACATGGGCTTAAAAACTCAAATGCACAGTAAAACTTATCAAAGTGACTCCAGACAGAGATCAAATTAAGGGGTAGCCCTTTCACGTGTTGTTCTAAATATTTTAAACCATAAATAGGTCTCTGGGCAAAGAAGCAAAGAAAAATGAATATTTGAAAATTATTTCCAGAAAAAGTCTTAACTGTAGTTTCTGGCATACAGAACAAAATATAAATAGATTAATAAAGCTGAAGGTAACTCAACTATTAAAGTAAGCATAAGCTTGCACTAAAGTGTTTGGCTTATTCTAGACATAAACAAACCTGGGTCCTTCAACTTTGCATGATTAAGAAACAGACTTCAAAGGCTCTGCAGTCCCTAAAGAGAGTTTTCTTCCTTAACACATTGCCCAGGGACAGCCAACTGACTTGGAGTCTGCAAGATCCTTCCTCATGCCGGAACGCCACCCTTCCCTCCACACCCCCACTCGTATTAAGAATTTCTGGACCCAGGGATAGGTAGGATGATGACCATGTCCGGCTTGAAGCAGCTAGAGGAGCACGAGACCTTCGCCCATTGTCCTTTATAAGATTATAAAGGATCTTAAGTCTGAGAGGGGGAATTGTTACAGAGTGCCCCCAATAAATAAACAAACAAACAAACAAATAAATAAAAAGAAAAAAGAGACCGGATTCATGATGTCACCATGCCAATAAGACATCTCATGTAAAAATTAATGGCATATTATTTTTATGAAATGTATTTTGGATGTCTTTTTCCTGTTTGGTTAATATTTATTCTTCAATATTCTTAATCTTGCAGATTTTCCATTAAAACTTATCTCTAACACTGAAAAAAGATAAAAAATAAAAATGACCTAGGTGTTTATTTGATGTTAAATAGCAGCAACAATGACAAAAATCTTACTAATAAAGATTTTTTTAAAAAGAGAGAGAGAGAGAGCTTCCTCCCTTAACACATTGCAGTTGTGGCCAAGGAGAATAATGAACAAAAATGGCCCCCCAGACGATGGGTCCATGCATGAGCCATGGAGATCAATGAGCAAGGGAGTGCTCTTAGACTGCAAAATCAGAGTCTAATCAAAGTAACTTGTCTATTCCAAATGAACCTTCACAGCATCTTCCCAGGGGATTTCAAAACTATCACAGCTTAGTGACTGTTTCGTGTCTACCATTTTTCCCCTTTCTAAATAGAAATTGTGTTAACTTTTGTTGCAGTTTTAAAAGGTTGCAGATGTTACTAGCTTATAACAACAAGCATTTATTTTTCACTCATAGGTTTATGGATGAGCTGTGGCTCAGTAGGTTTCAGCTTCAGGTTATAGGTTGCATTTTGGTCTTTTCAATAACTCTGGGATGCAGGATGAAAGAGCAGAATTACCAGGGGCATCCTTTCATCACAGTGAAAAACAGAGCACCAGAATGAAAGCTAAGCCACAAAACCACATTTTAAGCCTCTAGTCCAGTATGCATGCTGATGTTCCATTAGTCAAAGCAAAGTACATGGCTAAAAGCAAAATTAGTGGGGTGGGGAAGTACACTCTGTCCATAGTGAATTATTGTTAAAAATAGGAAGTAAAAGGAAAGTTGTGAGTATCAGTTACAATCTACCACAAAACTGCTTGTTGCAGCTATTTTTATATTGTATGTGAGTGAGGATAGGCAGATGATTTTTTAACCCATACAAAAAGGTGTAACAGGGAACAAAAACTTTATATTACTCTGACTTACCATGAAATATAATTAGAATAAGATGTACAGACAAACTGATAAAAAGAACTCACATTCTAACAGTTTCTTTGTAAGCATATTGCAAGTGCCAGCAGTTCCAGTTCTTGTTCATACAAGAAACGGCCTTGACCATGACTTCAGGTGATGCAGATCACACAATTGCAGGAACTTGGCTGGCATGACCAGTTCATGGGTGCTGATATTAAAAATATATATCGGACCCTGGCTGGTGTTGTTCAGTGGATTGAGCACCAGTCTGTGAACCAAGAGGAGGCAAGATTGATTCCCAGTCAGGGCACATGCCTGGCTTGCGAGCCAGTCCCGTTAGGGGCATGTGAGAGGTAACCTTGTACATCCTGTTTCTCTCCCTTTCTTTCTCCCTTCCTTCCCTTCTCTCTAAAAATAAGTAAATAAAATCTTTTAAAAAATTCATATTGGGACCACCAAGGACACTACCAGCATGTCCAGAGTCTCCGGATCTCCTTATTTTCTTTGTTCCTCCCTCTCCTTATAAAACCCCCTGCCTGCACTGAGATGTTAAGTTGGGCTTTGAAACAAGAGTTCCCCATTTTCCATATTGCCAGTACTTGAATAAAACCACTTTCTTTTACATGAGCACCTGCCTCTCAAGTATTGTTTTTCAAAGTGACAGGCAGCCGGAACTGAATTTGGTTACAAAGGGACAACATCTGGACCATGTTGAGACCACTGTATATCATCCAGAGAGTTTGGACTGTGAGCTAGAGGCAGCGAGAAGATATGATTTAGGTCTGTATCCTCCAGGAAGTGGAGAAATGTCTTCTGTGAGTAGAAAAACCAATGAACCAGTTTGAAGACTAAAAGACTCACAAAGACAATACTAAATATCGGAGTAAATACGACTGACCCAGCCATTCAGCTGTTGTTGAAGTTACACATGTGATACCTAGATGTAGTTAGAAATTGTTCCCTAACTATACCCCTGTGGCTGTTCATCTGATCAAATAGAAACTCCAATCTCCTGACAAGTGCCCAATTACTAAGTTAAATTCTGGGAGTGTCTTAAATGTACTCTAGAACAAGCCCTGAGTTACATATACTGCTTTCCTGGAAACTTCTACTAGTTATTCTTTTATGTGTTCATTGGCTATTTGTACTTTAATATTCTCCCAATTACTTATGTATAGCTATCTGTTAGGATAGTCTAGGTTGTGATGCACAAACATCCCCCAAATCTCACCAACCTATAAAAACAAAGATTGGTTTCTCACTCACTACATGTTCACCACAGGTCAGAGTCCTCTTATCCTCACTCCAGACCCAAGCTGATGGAGCTGTCACTATTTAGTAGCCACAACAATATTGGTTGTCATGGGCAATGGAATATAGAATATGGTGAAATATACACAGACTCACAACTATCTTCCCTAGAAAGGGTATATGTTATTTTTGCTTATATTTCATTGACCAACGTGGACACATGGTCAAGTCCAGTTCAAAAAGTCTGGGAAGTGTGATTCCTTTAGGAAGAATGGGAACTTCACATTAGGGAACAGCAATAAAGGCCTGATGCAGTTTAACCTTCTAGACAACAACTATTGGTTCTCCATTTCAACTTTACCCTTCTTTAAAGATAACCTTAACTACCATACCATCATTAAGTCAAGAATCTCAAAGCACAGGGTGGTATATGGTAGTCTTTACATCAGAGGTCTGCATGTCCAATATAGAATGGTGAAAGAGACATAAGATAAATGCATTAAATTTTGTCATTGAAAAGGCAGAAGACTGTGTGACATCCAGCAGCTACTTGCCCATGGCAGTAATGAAATCTCATTCAGCAGATGCTTGGATGAAACCGTGACTTAGGTTTTAGAGAACTGTCCTGGGAATATTTTTCCTTCAAGTAGTTTCCCTGTCAATTGTTTGTGTGTGGGTGTGTGGCTCTTGACTCCACCGTTCAGAAGGTTCTTCCTTTTTAATTACATTTCTAGGCCATATATGAATTTGGCATGTGGAAACTGCCTATTTTTGGAAATCCAGCAGCTTATTCAGAAGAGTTTGAGAAATAGTCTAAGAGGTTCCCAAATACTTTAAACTTCAGTCAAACTTTTTAAAATCAGACTCAAAGTCTCTTAAGCATTAATTTTTTTAAAGGCTTAAACAGGCTTCTTATCCATTGTATTCCCATCAGCTCTATGTGCCAATAACCATTTGCACCTCTTTTCTAGATATTTTATCCTCTCTTCCTTCTTCTCTTTCTCTCTCTTTAAGTTTGAATAGCTTGAGCCCATCAGTCTTCTGTGAGAGTCACCCTCTTAGTCTCTTTTGCCTGAGCCATTTTGCTCAAATGATGAGTGTCATACACTTAGTTGAACCTTTACTCTAAGAATTTTAATCCACTTAGGATTTTTAATAATGTGGGTGCAGATTATATCTTTAATTTGATACTGAACTGAGATAATAAGTTAAAAGGATTTCAATATGTTAGCAATATGTAAAGGGGAGGTCATATCTTTATATTTTTTTCCTTCACGTCCTGAAATTAATTTTTCTTTTATTGTTCAAAAACATTATTTCACACTGTTTGAAGTTTACACTCAGTTTCAAGCCCTGAAGGCCCAACAATTTCTAGACTCAATTTTCTTCAGTTACGATTACAAACCAGCTAATTATCTTATCTAAGCTCATCTCTTTTGTAACAATTTGAGAACTGTAGACAAAAGTTACCAATTCAAAAAGTTAATATTATGTTTTCAACCTCTTCCCCTAGTATTACAAGGTTTCTTTAATCTTGCCTATTGTCTTTTAACTTAGTTTATAATTAATAAGATTTGCCATGCAAAAATTTTAATTTAAAAATGTCATCTTACATCTTCTTTTACCTTTCTCCTTTCCTCCTGCCCTCTGTTTCTTCTTTCTTTCCTTTTTGCCTTTGTGGATTATGGATTTCAGATATTCATTGGGAAGGTCTTATCAACATCAAATATTATAAAGGTGGTCTACTATAGATTCATCTCTAGTTTTTTAATACTTTTTAAATGTTTGTATCTTCAATATCTGTAGATCTTTCTTTGTTTTTGTATATGGTTCAAGGTAAAACCATAACTTTCCTTTTTTCTCCAAATAAGATACCTGATAGACAACTGTATCAATACTATTTAATGGACAAAACATCTCTCATGCAGTCTGGTGGGTAGGCAGGTAGATAAATATTAGGATGGTCACAAAAGTTTGTTTGAATTTTTCCATAAGAAAGCTCTAGTAGAGCTTAGTTGTTTTTAACTGTATTCAAAACCATTTTGTGTGATTGTATTGTGACAGCTGTCATATTAACATGCATTTTAAAAAAACACTGAAATTGGCAAATTTTTGTGTAGCCATTCTAATACTGAAGATGGAAGGTAATATGCAACATATTCAGCATATTATACTTTATTACTTTAAGAAAGGTAAACATGCAATGGAAATGCAAAAAAGTTAAAGATTTGTGTAGCTCAAACTGACAAAAGTGGTTTGTGAATTGTTGTGCTGGAGATTTATCACTGTAGGATGCTCCACAGTAGGGCAGACCAGTTGAAGTTGATCATGATCAAATTGAAACATTAATTGAGAACACTCAACGTTCTACACACAGGAGGTAGCTGATGTCCTCAGAATATCCAAATCAATAAAGCTATTGGTGAAAATGACTAATGTGTCTTTTATTTTACTGAAAAAAAATACATATAGACTTTTTGGCAAATCCAATGGATATGTTAAGTAGCAGCTAGGAATGAGTGGCCAGAGGGGAATAAAGGCAGGGCCCTCACTATTACAATCTAACACAAAGAACTTATTACAGGAGGCTAGAAGTAAAGGAAAGACATGTCTCATGAATTAATTAAGCAGTCTTGAGCTTGGTTTGTTAAGATTGCCAGACATCCCTAATATTGTAAGCAAAATACCACAGGAGGAGGAGAGAATCATTGAGATTGTGCTGTGAAAATAGCCTTCTGTAATCTTCTGTGACAATTTTACTAAGATTGCTGGATATCCTGAAGCAGAAATTAACACAGGAAGGGGGAAGAGAGATAGTATTTGAGATTCTATGACTGGGAAAGAGAGCTTCTATAACAATTTTCATAAACTAAGACAAAGAGCCTTTATTAACTGAGAAAGAAAGACTTTGCAGCTGTAAATTATTTATAAGAGGGAGAAAGAGGAGAAATCTAGAATCTAGCTGAGGTATATAACCCCCAAACTCCAATAGTCAAGGCATTCAGATTAGCTGCATGCCCTCTTGTAGCTTTTTGCTCAAGTGTATAAATAAACTTGCTACTTCTGGCCAGGATGGATGCTGAGACTGACATGCTCTGTCTCCCTCCACAACTAGGAAGGACTACAACTACTGCAAAACCAGAAATAACCAGAATTTCCAGAAAATAAAGCTGCATAGAAGTCAAACGTATGAAGTTATAAACAAGTGGTGCTTGTCCAGACGGGTAGCAGGGGTGAAGTCCAGGTGGAGAGATCAAGCTGTGCTGCCGGCGGCAGCTGCAGCAACAGGCATCGGGACTGCGATAAGCACAGACAGTCAGTCATATTCAAGGGGAGGCAAGAAGTGCCAGGGGAACACCCCTGGCTGCAGTCCAGACCTGTCAGCTCATGATTCCAATGCCAGGGAAGGCAGACCCCCACTGCCTTGGACTATGAGGCTCAGAGGACATGAAGATGGAGGAGGAGGCTCCTGGTCTCTCAACAGAGAGTAATGGCAGGAATCCATCTTAGACCCCTGTCCCCAAACAAAGAGCCACAGTGTGGTGAGAAGGGTCGCCTGGTAGTGAGGGGTGCATGGAGCTCCACCCCCTATAGCTTATAAAGGTGTGACAGCCCTGTCCAAGAAGGAAAGATAAATGAAAACAGTCAGGATGGCAGGAATTATGATTGAAATACTAATCACGCAGCTGACCAATAAAGCAAATACGTGAATTAACCAATGAACAGATAGATAATCTTTCAGAGTTTCAGTTCAGAGTTATAGTCATAAGGTATGGCGGAGGTGCCTCACACACCCTAGGTTTGGTTGGAAGTTGCTCTGTCCAGCAGAGGCTTCGTGACCACAGTGGAACAAACTTTTACCCAGGACATTTCATTATGCCTGGGGGAAGGAAGGTGACTGCTCTCTCTAGTAGAGAACAACAATTAGACCTTGTTCCCTCATGCCTTTTATTGAGGAGGATACACACGAGAGATACAAGGTCAACATTCATGAATTATCAATAGCTTGGAGGAGTTAGGATTACAGTTGAGAGTAACTGATTACATGTAATAGTACAGAGGGTACAGAGACCAATCTGTGTCAGGGTCTATCAAACACCTTGATGCCACACTGGCAGTAGGTGCAAGGTTTCATACATTCTTATCTAGAGATTGTTTATGTTATACTACAGATAAAGAAAGCAGAGCAAGTTCTAAAGCATAAAAGCATAATTAGAATTTTTCAAATCTAATTCCCATGGTAACCCTCTGAGTGGTTTTCAGTCATGTTCCCACACAGCCTTATGTTGAGACTTAAAGACAAGCATGGCTAGGATGCCAGCGGCAGTCATGCCTAGGCTGGGGCTACAATTCCCTACACCATGAGGAGCGGTTGCCCACATCTTCCCCTTTTTTGTTTTTTGTGATGCCTATAGTAGATAGGCCTATGAGCTTCCTACTTGCTTTTCTTTAATATGATCACAAGTAAATAACTTGTACATATATTGAAGGACATAGCATATGACAATGAATAATAAACATTCAGTTGTTCCCATTATCCAAATACATAAGTTTAGACCTTGAAACCAATTTTTAGGGTTAAACCATTGAAGGTTATTACTTAGGGTTTGAAACACATTTGTTCAGCAAGCTGCTTAAAGTCCATAAGCTGCTGATGGAGCTCAAACTGCAATTGATCAATTTGGTTTTTAAGATTGGTAGAAAAACTGAAAATTATGCAACATTGAAGAAAGAAATTAAGGAAGATACAAATAAATGGAGGCAAATACCATGTTCTTGGATGGGAAAAATCAACATCATCAAAATGGCCATACTACCCAAAGCAATTTACAAATTCATTGCAATCCCTATTAAAATACCAATGACATATTTCACTGACCTAGAACAAATCCTCCAAAAATTCATATGGAACCAAAAAGACCCCGAATAGCAAAAGCAATCTTGAAACAAAAGAACACAGCAGGAGGAATCACGATACCAGACATCAAACAATACTACAAAGCCACTGTGATCAAAACAGTCTGGTACTGGCATAAGAACAGACATATAGATCAGTGGAACAGAATTGAAAGCCCAGAAATAAACCCAGGCCTCTATGGTCAACTAATCTTTGATAAAGGAGAAAGGAACATAAAATGGAGTGAGAAGAGCCTCTTTAACAAATGGTGCTGGGACAACTGGACAGGGACGTGCAAAAAAATAAAACTAGAACACCAACTTACACCATCCACCAGAATAAACTTAAGATGGATCAAAAAGACTTAAATACAAGCCGTGATACCATAAAAGTCCTAGAGGAATACATAGGCAGAAAAATTTCAGATATCCCACACAACAATATTTTCTGAGATACATCTCCTAGGACAAGAGAAATAAAGGAAAAAATAAACAAATGGGACTACATCAAACTAAAGAGTTTCTGCTCAGCAAAAGAAAACATCAGCAAGATGAAAAGGAAACCAACCATATGGGAAAACATATTTCCCAATGATATCACAGACAGGGGACTGATCTCCAAAATATATAAAGAGCTTATACAACTCAACACCAAGAAAACAAACAACCCAATTAAAAAATGGGCAAAGGACCTGAACAAACACTTCTCCGAAAAGGACATACAGAAGGTCCATAGACACATGGAAAAATGCTCAACATCATTGGCCATCATTGAAATGCAAGTAAAAACCACAATGAGATACCACCTTACACCTGTCAGAATGGCCATCATCAACAAATCAACAAACAACAAATGCTAGTGAGGATGTGGAGAAACAGGAACCCTACTGCACTGTTGGTGGGAATGCAGACTGGTGCAGCCACTATGGAAAACAGTATGGAATTACCTCAAAAAACTAAAAATGGAACTGCCTTTTGAACCAGTGATTCTACTGCTAGAATTATACCCGAAAAATCCGAAAACCCTAATTCAAAAAAACCTATGCACCCCTATGTTCATAGCAGCCCTGTTTACAGTAGCTAAGTGTTGGAAACAGCCTAAGCGCCCATCTGTAGATGAGTGGATCAAAAAACAGTGGTACATCTACACAATGGAATACTATGTAGCAGAAAGAAAGAAGGAACTCCTGCCATTTGCGACAACATGGATGGAACTAGAGAGAATTATGCTTAGTGAAATAAGCCAGGCAAAGAAAGAAAAATACCATATGATATCACCCAATACAGGAAACTAAAGAGCAACACAAACAAACGAACTAAATAGGCAGAGACTAGAATAGTAGTCAGTAGGGGGGAGGGGGGAGGGAGAGAAGGGGAATAAGTAAGGGAAGGGTCTAGTCAAGGAACGTGTATGAATGACTCTTGGACATGGACAACGGGGAGGGATATAATTGTGAGAGAAGGGATAGGCTGGGAGAGGGGAGCAATGGGGGAAAAATGGGACAACTGTAATTGAATAACCAAAAAATAAAATTAAAAAAAAAAAAAAAAAGATTGGTAGAAAAACCCCCTTGCAGACGATGTTGGATATCTGCCTAGGAATGCTGGCTGGAATTCCATCTCACGGGAGTAATGCAGAGTTTTGAAAACCCTGGGTCACAAGTGAGCTATTGCCTGGTAACCAGGGCATCCTGATGTTCCCCCAGCCACAGTATGGCTGATTTTATGGCTGAGAGTCGGGCCAGGATTTCCTGATCAATGCGAGTCTGCTGGATCATCTTTTGAGGGGTGTTGGTGAGCAAGGCTCCCACTGTATGGGCAGTCTGGACGGACTCCACAAGAGCAGTCATAGCGGTGGCAGCTGTAGCAAGAATAATAACCGCAGAGATAATACAAGCAACAAGAGTGCCTATAAAGCGTTGAACTCTAACTTCAGCAAGAGCTTGATTGAGTGTGGTGAGACCTCTAGGGTCTCGCCATTTTCTGGTGACATTAAATGGCAGCCAAATTTCTGATTGCCTCTGCACCATGAAGATGGTTGTTAAATTAAGCTGAATGGCATTGGTCTGAGTAATGCAGCTAGTGTAAATAGAGCCAGCAGTAACTTGAAGATAATATACATTAAAAGAATGGTTATAATTGAGCTGTGGCACCCCAGTAATAGCAAGAAATAAGTAAGGGTGAGAGTTTCACACAGTAATTCATGCCTTATTTAAGGTTTTGATGTCAAAATAACTTTTTTCTGTCTCAGGATTCTGATTATAAGAAAAGAGTCCTATCGTCGTCGGCAGCCGTCCTTCTCGAGAGACGATGGTGTAGCTTCTTAAGAGTCTATCTGCACCGCCGAGAATGGCTGCGCAGTCCAACTCGGGAGTGACACGGTATCTGTCTCCTCCCGTGTTGAATCGACACCTTGTGATGATGCTGGAGTGTCCTCTCCAGTGAAGCTGAAGCTACAGAGCCTGGGCAGGGTGATATGGAGGGTCTGCTCTTGCCCATGCAGCAGACCCCCCCTCTCTTCGCAGCTGAAGGGTCCAAGGGAAAGACGGAGTCAATACAGCTTGGCTTCAGGTGCGCCGCAGGAGTTGCCGGTGTTGACTACAACGTCAAACTGCCTTAGGGACTCCGGCTCCGGATTTTCTGTCGGGGTTTACTCCCCTGAAGAGATATGCCGCAAGGCAGCGGAGGTTTTTTGGAGTCAGAGTTTTCCTTCTCTGATGTGCCCTGACTGGAAGATCGAACCAGCAACACTTAGCTCGCAGGCCGACACTCAATCCACTGAGCCAAACCAGCCAGGGTAAAGAAGAGTCCTATAATTCTTTCTATAAATGGTAACCCAATTTTCTATATATCCATATGCCATGGGCTACTATGATTTTGAGATGTGATAAGAATAATGGGTGCCCCAGTACCTAGCCCTGTCCATGTTAGCTTGGCATAGGTAACATGGGGAAGTGCCTTAACCAGACCATTGCTGGTATTGCCTTTAATTTCACAATAGGTTCCCCAATTCTCAGCTTGTAAGGGAGTACCAGGAATTCTTATAGTGGAAGCCTCTGTGCCTCTGTAGAATGACCATATAATAGTCTTTGCTGGTTGGTTAACTGACTTACAAAGAGGCAACTCTGGGGGAGCACTGGCTGAGGTTCAATATTCTTTTTGGATTCCAACTGTTCCTATCATGGACATATTAGTTTGTTGCTTTCCCTTATAAACAGCCTGGGCATAAAACTTATTCATTAAAGGTAAATACAAGGTGCCAGATATGGTGGAGAAGCAAGCAGGTAAATGCTCTGATATATACATAGTATTGTTAGGAACAGGCAACCAGTGTTTGTTTACTTCTAAAGGCTCGTAAGGTGGGAGCCAGGTGTCTCGTGTCCACTTGGTGTTATTCTTGGACAGGGGAGGCTTAGAGTTCCACCAAGTAAGGAGCTTAAAAACTGGTGGATCAACTACATGGCTCCAATATACATGTTCTGTCTTAGCAGAGAGGCCTAGACTTCCAAGACAAATCAATATAGCTATAAGTGTTAGATTTCTCATAGAATTAGAGGACACTATAGTTAAAAAAGCTAGAAAACAGTTTTCAGGGGTTTCCTGTGCTTTAACAATTTCCATTACTTCCTCAGCTCTGTTAGTAAGGTTTCTTAAATCTACCCGTTATATTTTTAGATTGAGGAGGGTCTGTATTCCCCCCGACTTCTCTTGCCAGTCTCCTCTGACGCTGGCAACGCGCTTGGTTCCATGCTTGATTCCGGGCTTGGTTTTGAGCCTGGTTCCTGTCCTGGTTCTGGTTTCAGCGATTGTTTTTCACCAACTGAGACAGCTGGTCGATCAAGTCCTCGAGCCGCCTGATGCGTTCCACATGGTTGTTCTCCTGGTGCTGGTTGTCTTCCATGGTATGGTTTCACTGTTTTTGCTGGGAGCCACAAAGGTCCCATAGAGATAGAAACACAGGCCTCTCCCCTCCCCAAGGCTAGCAAATCAACCGGGCCTTCCCAGTTCTGTGCTCCCTGAGGGTCTCTATACAACACTAGGGGGCAAGTTCCTCTAACTTCTGGTCCATGACGACAGAAGTGTTTTTCAATAAGAGTAGTAAGAGAGTTATCACAATTTAAAAATCATAAGTATAGATTGCTAGATTACTTAGATTCTTTGGGGAGGATTCCATACTCACCCTTTTTTGTTTTTTAAGAAGGTTGTTAAAAGTAAGGTGGGCCCGTTCAACCATGGCTTGGCCTGTTGGGTTATATGAAATTCTTGTTTTATGTTTAATGTCCCATCTTTGCAAAAATTTTTGGGTGGAGTGGGCTATATAGCTTGAGCTATTGTCAGTTTTTATTTGCTGTTGTTAACCCAAGAATCTAAATGTCTCAAGCCAATGTGCTAGAATATGCTTAGCAGATTTTTCTGTAAGAGCAAAGGCATATAATGCTCCAGAACAAGTATTTATAGATATATGGAGATATTTAAACTTTCCAAAAAGTAGATAATGAGTAACATTTGTTTGCACAATTAATCTGGGGGCCAATCCTTGAGGGTTGGTCCCACTACTGGGAGGCACTGCATGCAGCAACTAACAATCTGCGCATTCCCGAATAATTTGCTCAGTTTGAGAGTGAGGAATGCCAAATTCTCTGTGAAGTGCTTGAGAATTGTGGTGGTAAAACTGATGAGAGGAAACTGCCTTTATAAAGGTAGTTAATACACTGACTAAAGCGTCAGCACGTTTAGTGCCTTCTGTCATAGGGCCTGGAAGGCCTGAGTGAAAACAAATATGGGTGACAAATATAGAATGTGTTTTCTTATCAATTAGACTTTGTAAAGTTAGAAATAAACTAAGTAACTGGGGATTTATAAACTCATTAAGTAAAGCTTGATCTATGTGGAGTATAGTATACACCATATAGTTAGAATTACAAACTAAATTTAGAGGTTCATTCGGCCATTGTTGGAGGGTCATAATGACTCCAGAGAACTCAGCTCTCTGGGTGGATGAGTGGCTGTGAGTTATATAGTCTAATTTTTTTCCTTTCCTCTATGTAATGGCTGCTTTTTAGTTTTTGGGTTTTTTTGTGATCTATTCATGATGATAATGAACAAACAACAACCCAAAACCTATGGGATACAGCGAAAGCACTCCTGAGAGGAAAGTTCATAGCAATACAGGCTTACCTAAAAAAGCTAGAAGAATCTCTAATAAAAAATTTAACCCTACAGCTATAAGAAATAGAGGAAGAACAACAAGCAAAACCCAGATCAAGTAGAAGGAAGGAAATCATCAAGATCAGAGCATAGTTAAATGACATGGAGACTAAACTAACAATTCAAAAGATGAACAAAAGAAGGAGCTGGTTCTTTGAAAAGATAAAGAAAATTGACAAGCCTTTAACCAGACTCATCAAGAAAAACAGAGAGAGAACCCAAATAAATAAAATCAGAAATGAAAGAGGAGAAATCATAACCGATACCACAGAAATACAAAGGATTGTAAGAAATTATTATGAACAACTGTATGGCAAGAAATTTGACAACCTAGAGGAAATGGAAAAATTCCTGGAAACCTATAGTCTTCCCAAACTGAATCAAGAAGAAGCAGAAAGTCTGTATAGACCAATAACAGCTAGTGAAATTGAAGTAACAATCAAAAAACTCCTGGCACACAAAAGCCCTGGACTGGATGGCTTTACAAGTGAATTCCACAAAACATTTAGGAAAGAACTAACTCCTATCCTCCTCATACTATTCCAAAAGATCCCAGAAGAGGGAAGACTCCCAAACTCGTTCTAAAAAGTCTGTATTATCCTAATACCAAAACCAGATCAAGACACAACAAAGAAAGAAAACTACAGGCCAATATCGCTGATGAACATAGATGTTAAAATCCCAAACAAAATATTGGCAAAACAGATCCAGCGACTTATTAAGAAGATCATACACTATGATCAAGTGGAATTCATCCCACGGATGCAAGGATGGTTGAATATTTGCAAATCAATAAACATAATACACCACATAAACAATATGAAAGACAAAAACCACGTGATCATATCAATAGATGCAGGAAAAGCATTTGATAAAGTACAACACCCATTAATGATAAAAACTCTCAGCAAAATAGGAATAGAGGGAGCATACCTCAACACAATAAAGGCCATATACGAGAAACCTGAAGCCAACATCTTACTCAATGGGCAAAAACTGAGAGCATTCCCCCTGAGATCAGGAACAAGACAAGGATGCCCGCTCTCTCCACTCCCATTCAACATATTTTTGGAAGTTCTAGCCACAGCAATCAGACAAGAAAGACAAATAAAAGGCATCCAAGTTGGAAAAGAGGAAGTAAAACTGTCATTATTTGCAGATGACATGATAGTATATATAGAAAACCCTATAGACTCCACCAAAAAACTACTCAACCTAATAAATGAATTCGGCAAAATATCACGATACAAAGTCAATATTAAGAAACCGAAGGCATTTTTGTAAACCAATAATAAAAACTCAGAGATAGAAGCTGAAAGAAGAATTCCATTTACCATAGCAACAAGAAAAATAAAGTACCTAGGAATAAACTTAACCAAGGAGGTAAAAGACCTGTACTCAGAAAACTACATAACACTGAAGAAAGAAATTAAGGAAGATACAAATAAATGGAAGCATATACCATGCTTATGGATGGGAAGAATCAACATCATTAAAATTTCCATACTACCCAAAGCAATTTATAGATTCACTGCAATCCATATTAAAATACCAATGACATTTTTCACAGACCTAGAACAAATATTTAAAAAATTTATATGGACCCAAAAAAGAGCCCGAATAGCCACAGCAATTTTGAGGAAGAAGAACACAGTAGGAGGAATCACAATACCTGATATCAAACTATACTACAAGGCCATGGTAACCAAAACAGTCTGGTACTTGCATAAAAACAGACATATAGATCAATGGAACAGAATAGAGAACCCAGAAATAAACCCAGGTTCATATGGTCAACTAATATTTGACAAAGGGGGAAGGAACATCAAATGGAGTGAAAAGAGCCTCTTCGACAAATGGTGTTGGGAGAACTGGACAGGGACATGCAAAAAAATGAAACTAGACCACCAACTTACACCGTACACCAAAATAAACTCAAAACGGATAAAAGACTTAAACGTAAGCCGTGATACAATAAAGTCCTAGAGGAAAAAATAGGCAGGAAAATTTCAGATATCACACATAGCAATATTTACACTGATATATTTTCTAAGGCAAGGGAAATAAAGTAAAGAATAAACAAATGGGACTACATCAAACTAAAAAGTTTCTGCTCAGCTAAAGAAAACATCAGCAAGATCAAAAGGAAACCAACCATATGGGAAAATATATTCGCCAATGACATCTCAGACAAGGGATTGATCTCCAAAATATATAAAGAACTCATACGACTCAACACCAAGAAGACAGACAACCCAATTAAAAAATGGGTAAAGGACCTGAACAAACACTTCCCCAAAGAGGACATACAAAGGGCCCATAGACATATGAAAGAATGCTCGACGTCACTAGCCATCAGAGAGATGCAAATAAAAACCACAATGAGATATCACCTCACACCAGTCAGAATGGCCATAATCAACAAATCAACAAACAACTTGTCCTGGGAAGAATGCGGAGAAATGAGAACCCTGGTGCATTGCTGGTGGGAATGCAGACTGGTGCATCCACTATGGAAAAAGTTTGGAATTTCCTCAAAAAACTAAAAATGGAACTGCTTTTTGAACCAGCAATTCCATTGCTAGGATTATATCCGAAAAATCCTGAAACACCAATTCAAAAGAACCTATGCACTCCAATGTTCATAGAAGCAATATTTACAATGGCCAAGTGCTGGAAACAACCTAAGTGCCCATATGTAGATGAGTGGATCAAAAAACTGTGGTACATTTACACAATGGAGTACTATGTAGCAGAAAGAAAGAAGGAACTTCTACCATTTGCAATAACATGGATGGAACTAGAGAGAATTATGCTTAGCGAAATAATCCAGGCAATGAAAGAAAAATACTTTATGCTGTCACCTATTACAGGAAACTAATGAACAACATAAATGAGCAAAATTGAACCAGAGGTATGTAAACAAGAAGTAGACTAACAGTAACAAGGGGGGTGGTGGGAAGGAGAGATGGGGGTAAGAAGGCGAAGGGTCTAGTCAAAAAACATGTATAAATGACCCACGGACATGGGCAACTGAATGGGGACTGAATGTGGGGGAAGGGAGGGGCAGGGTGCAGGGAAGCAAGAGGGGGAAAAAAAGTGGGATAACTTTAATGGAAAAACAAACAGAAAATTTTCTTAATCTGGGAAAAATGAAAATATGAAGAATGGAAATGCCAGTTCAGTGAATATTAGGACAAAGATTTTCCTTCACGTTGTATACTTTTCTCCCTATCTGATCCCTCCAGAGTTTGGCATTCGAAAGAAGTAAGTAATAACATAAGTTTCTTTGCATAAAACTAATAAGTCGTCGTCGGCAGCCGTCCGTCTCGAGAGACGATGGTGTAGCCTCTTAAGTGTCTATCTGCACCGCCGAGAATGGTTGTGCAGTCCGACTCAGGAGTGACACGGTATCTGTCTCCTCCCGTGTTGAATCGACATCTTGCGATGACGCTGGAGTGTCCTCTCCAGTGGAGCTGAAGCTACAGAGCCTGGGCAGGGTGATATGGAGGGTCTGCTGTTGCCCATGCAGCAGACCCCCCCTCTCTTCGCAGCTGAAGGGCCCAAGGGAAAGACGGAGTCAATACAGCTTTGGCTTCAGGTGCGCTGCAGGAGTTGCCGGTGTTGACTACAACGTCAAACCGCCTTAGGGACTCCGGCTCCGGATTTTCTGTCGGGGTTTACTCCCTTAGCCTTTCCCCTGAAGAGGTATGCCGCAAGGCAGCGGAGGTTTTTTGGAGTCAGAGTTTTCCTTCTCTGATGTGCCCTGACTGGAAGATCGAACCAGCGACACTTAGCTCGCAGGCCGACGCTCAATCCACTGAGCCAAACCAGCCAGGGAAAACTAATAAGACCAGTTGTTAATAGAGGTTCTTTTTTTTGACCAAGTCTTTGACTGGAATGTCAAGCCTAAAGGAGACATGCTTGGGCTCAGGTTGTTACCAAAAAGCCCTGAGGAACTGGGAATGATTTTCAAAGGTAATAAAATCCCGTGAGATAAAAGTCCTGGTACCATGGTTGGTTGTGCGGTCCACAACAATCCTTCCAGGGAAAGAACGAAGGTTGTTTTCCTGAAATATGGCTAGAAGAGACCTTAAGGCACAATGAAAAACCAGAAAGACTTAGAAAAGACAGGTGTGTACAGGCAAGGCTGAATGTCAGGTATGTGGCCCAGCTTCTGTGTTCTGAAGGTAAGACTGAAGGTCACCCTAAATGTTCCTTGGGTAAGTTCCAGCAAAGGAGAACTAAAGATCATAAGTGATCATTTGCTGCTCTTGTTGTGTTTATGCAAATGAACAGGATAAATTAAAAATAGACTTAATGTAGTCCTTTTAATGACAAGAAAGGTAATCTTAGGGTGAAAAATCATTATTCAAGGAAAATCACAATGATCAGTGGTAGACTATAAAGTAGTGCAGCTAACCATCTTAAAAGTTTCTTTTCATTTAAAATATGTTTTAACTTGAAAGTTAAACCATGTCTGTGGTATCATCAAATATATTTAAGATGCAGGCAAGAAGAATGTCAAGTGCCTTGTCTTTCCAATAAGACAGTCTTACAGATTTAGAGACTTGTTTGTGGGTTATGTTACATAAATTAACATGTGTTTTCTGTTTTCAAAGGGCATAAGCCTATGCTTGCATTACCTGAGTGATTGTCTGTACGTATAAGCCTCACTTAATTCTCTCTGCAGCGCTGCCTCCTGAAACTCAACTGTTTGGCTGAACTAAGTGGCTGGGTTGGTGAAGAATGGGGTGGTCTGTGGGCTTCACTTTTAAACTGGTTTTTCTTTTCTATCCAAATGGCTTGGACAGAAAGGACCCAGAGACCTGAAAGGGGGGAAACCTAAAATATTTCCCTCAGCCCAGACTAAGTATAATGGGCAAAAGGGTTTTGGACAGGTGAGATGTGACTAGCACACCTTCCTCCAAAGAAGCCCCCCCCCCTTTTTTTTCCCTAATGTGGAACATTGGAAAATTAATCCCTGCCTTTTGTCATCTAGTGGTTATGGATTGAATGATGTCTTTTAACCTTTTTTACCAAATCTGTTGCCCCCAGAACACAACAAGGATGCCAGACTGTTAAACCAAGCACACCATTTTCCAGAGACAGCCAACTGACCTGGAGTCTGCACTATTCTTCCCCATGTGGGAAGGCCACCCTCCCCTCCACACCCCCACTCTTATTAGGGAATTTTGGGCCTAAGGGTAGGTAGGACGACGACCATGTCCAGCTTGAAGCAGCTAGAGGTGCTTGAGATCTTCTCCCATTGTCCTTTATGAGATTACAAAGTGTCTTGATATCTGAGAGGGAGGGATTGTTATTTTTTATTGTTAAAATAATTAATTAATCACATATTTACTAAAAAAAGAGAAGAAGAAAAAGGATATATGAAAGGGTGAAGCGGGAAAGCTAGTATGTATGAAACATGAGTATGGACTTGGGGGTGGGGAATTGCTGGGGGAGGTAGATGCTGGGTGGAGGGTAGTGAAAGGGAGAAAATTGAAACTATCGTAACAATATAATCAATAAAATACATTTTAAAAAATGCAAAATAAAAACAACTAAAAAAGCGTGTTGTTGAGAATGTCATAGGAAATGGTGCAAACACTAAAAATTATAAACAATATAGAAGTTTCTCAAAGAAGTAACATCAAAACTAGGACTATCATATAACCCAGCAATTTCATTTTGGATATTTATCTTAAAAAACCATAAAGACATCAATTCCAATAAATAATATATGCAACTCTATCTTCATTGCAGCATCATTTGCAATAATCGATATATGGAAGCAACCTAAGTGTCTATTGAAAGATGAATAGAGCCCTAGCTGGTATTGCTCAGTAGATTGAGTGCCAGCCTGAGAATTGAAAGGTCACCAGTTTGATTCCCAGCCAGAGCACATGAATGAGTTGTTGGCCAGGTCCCCAGTTGGGGGTGTGTGAGCGGCAACCGGTCTATGTTTCTCTCACACATCAACATTTCTCTCCCTCTCTTTCTCTCTCTCTTCTCCTGTTTCTAAAAATAGATAAGTAAACTTTTTTTAAAAAGGAAGATGAATAGACAAAGATGATGTAGAATATTACTTAATCATGAAAAGAATAAAATCTTGTCATTTACAATAACATGGGTGTACCAAGAGGATATTATACTAAGTGAAATGAGTTAGATAGACAAAGAAAGGTGAACACTATATGATTTCACATATTTGTGAAATCTAAAAAATTTTAAAAATTAGCAAACAACAGAAACAGACTCACAGATACAGGAAATAGAGTGGTGGTTACTGGAGAAAGGAGAAGTTTGGGGGCAGGAGAAGTAGATGAAGGGGATTAAGAAGTAAAAATTTACAGTTATAAAATAAATGTCATGGTGATATAATGTATTGCTAGGGAATATAAATAACACAGTAATAACTTTGGTGACAAATGGTAAGTAGACTGATGGGGATGATTTTGTAATGTATATAAATATCAGATCACATGTCATACTCCTAAATCTAATAGAATATTATATGTTGATTATAAGTCAATATAAAAAAAAAACCCTCAAAAATGGGCAAAGGACTTGAACAGACATTTATCCAAAGAAAATACATACAAAGTTCCAACAAGCATGTGAAAAAATCACTAGGAAAATGCAGATCAAAATCACGATGAGATACCACTTAACACCCATTAAGGTAGCTTTATTTTTAAAAAACAGGATAAAAGGTATTGGTGAGGAGCAGTAGAAATTGGAATGGTTGTGCACTGCTGGTGGTAATGTAAAATGGTACAGTTACTATGGAAACAGTGTGGTGTTTACTCAAAAAATTAAATATAGAATTACCACATGATCCACCAATTCCACTTCTGAGTATAAGCCAAAAAGAGCTAAAACCGAAATCTTAAACAAATATTTGTACACCTATGTTCATGGCAGCATTATTTACAATATCCAAAAGGTGAAAGCAATCCAAATGTCCACGGACTAAGGAATATATAAATAAAATGTGGCCTATATGTGGAATATTATTCAGCCTTAAAAAAGGAGATTCTGGTACATGGTACAACATGAATAAACCTTGAGGACATTAAGCTAAGTGAAATAAGCTTGTCACAGAAAGATATATACTATATGATTATACTTACATAAGGTACCTAGAGTAATCAAATTCACTGAGACAGAAAGGAGAATAGAGGTTGCCAGGGTCTCAGGACAAGGAAGAATGGGAAGTTAGTTTTTAATGGGTACAGAATTTCAGTTTTGCAAAATGAAAGATGTTCTGGAGATGGATGGTGATGATGGTTGCTCAGAGGCATAAATGTACTTAATACCACTGAATCATACAGTTTAAAATGGTAAATGTAATGTTTATTTTACCGCAATTTAAAACTTTAATTAAAAAATGCATGGTTCCCTGTCCTGCAGATCCCTCAGTGTAGATGAAATAACTAACTCAGAAACAAATTGTCTGAGGAGAGAGAAGGGTGAGTGTTTCTCATAAGAGATCAGTGATCACTATTTTCTCAGTCAGGGTTTTAATTGAGTTTGCTACATGCAGAAATGCACAGGGTAATCATGCAAACCTCTACCAAATGGTTGGGAGTAACAACAAAGGGAAACATATCAGCATAGGGAGATAGGTATCAAGACTGTGAGGCACGAAGGCGTATCATAGAAGTCCAAATGTCTCTTTTTACTTGAACATTTTGTTTTCACATTCTACTGATAAGAATTTGGGGCTACACAGAGCAAGCAGGCTTCATTAGCTTCAAAGAGTACATTGCATTCCTATTCTACTTCTAACCCCCCACACCCAGAGTGCAGGACCAGCAGTATGGTACGTGGGGCACGTTTACCAGCCAGTTAAGTCTTATGGGCCTGTATTTTCGTCCTGGCTCCACACAGCAGCTATAGTCCTCTGTACCATACATACTGGTCTCCCACATCTCCCCTTTTTTTGTTAACTACCTGAGATATAGTGGTAAGGCCAATGAAACCAGCTACTTGCTTTTCACGTATTTTGTCATGAGCAAACAATTTACAAAGGCATTTGAAAAGCTGTTTTCTTCCCCCATTCCTCAGTTGCAGGCTTTGAGGAATTCTGGGGGACTTTTTTCTGTAACAATTCCCCCTGTTTGACTTAAGACCCTTTGTAATCTTATAAAAGGATGATGGGTGAATGTCTCATGCTTCTATAGCTGCTTCAAGCTGAACATGGTCATCGTTTTATTTACTCTTGGGTCTAGAAATTTCTAATAGAGTCGGAATGAGGAGAGGAGGGTGGCCTTCCCACATGGGGAAGGATTTTGTAAAGTCCAGGTCAGGTCAGTTGACTGTTCCCAGACAGCAGCGTGCTTGGTTTTCAAGGGCTAGCGTGGCTGAACAAACTGGCATCTTTGTCATATCTTTGAGTTTCAGGAGGCAGTGATGCAGATGAGCTTCTTAAGTGAGGCCTATACATACAGACAATTACTCAGGTAATGAGATCATAGGCTAATGCCCTATGCAAGCAGAAGAAATAATATACATGTTAATTCATACAACATAACCCACAAACCAGTCTCTGAATTTGTAAGACTGTGGAGATATCTAATTATAGGGCCTTTGCTGAAATAATATTTAATAATGTCAATTTGACAGGTCCTCCTTGCCTGTAGACTGAACATTTTTGATGATGTTACAAACCTAGTTTTAACTTTTAAATGAAAAGTTTTTCTTCTTAAGATTACCCTTTTTGTCATTAAAGGGACTGCACTAAGTCTAGTTTTAATTTTGCCTTTTTGTTTACATAAACACAACAAGAGCAGTGATTGATTACATATCATTTTTAAGTCTGGTTTGCTGCAACTCACAGTAGGAATCTTCAGGTTGACTTTTAGTCTGCCCTTCTGGGCACACCTGCCATCTTGCCTTGCCTGTAAAACTGATGCTTTTCGTAAGTTCTTCAGGTTTTCCATTGTGCTTAAGATTCCTCCTAGCCATCTTTCAGGAAAGCAATTTTCGTTACTTCCCTAGAAAGATTGCCACAAACTGCACAACCAACCAGGGTATTAAGCTTTTTCCTCCTTGGCATTCATTAGTCTTAAAAGTTAACTCCGATTCCCCAGGGCTTTCTAGTAACAACCAGAGCACAGGCTTGCCTCCTTCAGGCATGACATTCCAGTTAAAGCCTCAATTGACAAAACCATTATTAGCAAATGCTCTTATTAGTTTTATGCAAACAAACCTTATGTCATTGCTTACTTCCTTAGAATGTCAAATACTGGAGGGAGAAGGTAGGGAGAAAAATATAAAAGTGTGAAGAAAAATCCTTGTCCTTCAAAACTGCATTTCCATGCATTACACTTTCCATTACTTAAACCATATAATTTCTTTTTAAACTTTTACAAACTTCTAAGAAAATTTCTATATACCTTTCACAAATGTTATTTATTTATTTATTTATTTTTATTTTCATGCCTTACATTTCCCTTGTTCCCTTGCTTTCCTATGAAGTTTTAACTTCTCCTGGGAAACCTCAATTTTTCCTTTTAGAGTAGAAAGAGAAGATCAGAAAATAAGCAACTGAGGTTTCTTTTTCTTCAGGCTCAAACTTTCACACCCTTTTCTATTTATCTTTGCAACTTCCTACAGATGTTTTGCAACATTTGCAAACTTTCTAAATACTTTTTATTTCTTTAGATTTAACCATAACATGCTTCCAATTTTTGTTTTTTTCCACACTGTGAAGGACTATGCTCAAACTCAGTATTTGGCAGCCATAAGTTTCTAGATTTGCATAGATATTTTGCAGCCTTTTGAAGTTTTGCTTTTTCTCCTCTTGTTTAACATACATTTTTTTCAGGTTTTTTGAGGAGTTTTTTAATTGTTCTATCTGGCCCATTTATTTACCTTCTGCAATTTTTAACAACTATTTGGTCACCTTTTGTTTTAACGGTCACTTTTAAGAGTTTTTGGCCTAGAATGGCCACCCTTCTCCTGCTCTGCTCTCTCAAGAAAGGGGCTGGAGAGAAAAGGCTGAGACAACAAGCTGCAGCTGAAAAACAGCTGCAGTTTAAAAGTGTCACCATTTTTTTTTTCTTTCTATTGAAGAGGCAGGCATCCTGCTGTTTCCAATATGGGTTTGAATGGCAAGTTAATTACCCTATTGTTCCTAGGTTTTAGTAGTTCCTCGGTTTAGAATTTAGTTACTGTTTTAAAGACTTACATGCTTACTTTTCCATATTATTGTTTTTCACGTTTAATGTTTCTTTAAGTATATTTTATTAATTATGTTGTTACAGTAGTCCCAATTTTTTTCCCTTTGCTCCATTCTGCCCAGCAGTCCCAACCCTCTCAGTTCATGTCCATGGGTTGTGCATATAAGTTCTTTGGCTTCACCCTTTCCTATATTATTCCTAACCTCCCCCTGTCTATTTTGTATCAATCGATTATGCTTCTTAATCCCAGCACCATTTTCCCATTTCTCCTCCCTCCCCCTCCCAGCTGAAAACCCTCCAAATCTTCCCCATACCTATGATTCTGTTCCTGTTCTGGGTTGCTTAGTTGGATTTTGTTTTTATTTTTTAGATGTAGTTGTTGATACTTCAGAGTTCATTGTCATTTTAATGTTCATAATTTTGATCTTCTTTTTCTTAAGAATGTCCCTTTGACATTTCATATAATAATGGCTTGGTGATGATGAACTTCTTTAGTTTTACCTTGTCTGGGAAGCACTTCTTCTGCCCTTCTATTCTAAATGATAGTGTGAGAAACGCTCACAATAAAAACCGGGACGCAGAACTTGAGCAGTAAAACGAGGCCTTTATTCATGAATCTGCAGAGTCGGGCGCACCCTTGTGAGAAACGCTCACAATAAAAACTGGGACACAGGACTTGAGCAGTAAAACGAGGCCTTTATTCACGAGTCTGCAGAGCCGGGCGCACCCTCACAGCCAGGAGAATGTGCGCGCCAAGTAGACAAAGGAAACTGGTTTTATAGTCTTAGCTTCCCCACCCTGAAATTGCCACCCTAAAGTGATTATCTTTTCCACCCTGAAATTGCCACCCTACAGTGATTATCTTCTCCACCCTAAAGTGATTATCTTCCTTGCCCTAAAGTGAGAGCGATTAGCTTCCCCGCCCTAACGCAATTAGCTCCCCCTCCGCTCTCCTTCCCCGTTTCTCCATTACTGGTTACTCCGGAGTTACAATCTAACACGGTTATCTAAATGCCCCTTCTGTGGTTTGTAGATATGCCAGTGCTGTCAGCTCCCTTCTCAGAGATCCTCTAATTACATTTGCCCTTTGTTACTAATGACTTTTTACTGGTTTGGGAGTCACTATGTCCTTATTTCTAACAATAGCTTTCCTGATAGAATAAACTTGGTTGTAGCTTCTTGTTTTTCATCACATTGAATACTACTTGCCAGTCCCTTCTTGCTTGCAAAGTTTCTTTTGAGAAATTAATTGATAGTCTTACAGGAACCCCATTTTAGGTAACTCTCTGGTTTTCTCTTGCTGCTTTAAAGATTCTCTCTTTATCTTGAACATTTGGCATTTTAATGACGATGTGTCTTGGTGTGGTCCTCCTTAGGTCTAGCTTCTTTGGGACTCTCTGTGCTTCTTGGACTTGTATGTCTATTTCTTTCAACAAATTTGGGAAGTTTTCCTACATTATTTTTTCATTTAAATTTTCACTTTCTTGCTCTTCCTTTTCTTCTGCCACCCCTATGATTCAGATGTTGGTATGTTTAAAGTTGTTCCAGAGGTTTCTAAACCTCTCCTCATTTTTTTCAATTATTGTTTCCTCATTCTGTACCAGTTGACTGTTTTTTTCTTCCTTATGTTCCAAGTCATTGATTTGAACCCCGGTTTCCTTCCCTTCATTATTGGTTTTGTGTGGATTTTCCTTCATCTCATTTAGCATAGCCTTCACTTCTTCTCTTATGTGGTTGCTGTACTTAAGCATATCTGTCAAGCCCGTGAGCATCTTTATCACCAGTATTTTTTTAAGAATATTTTATTGATTATGTTGTTACACCAGTTTCAATTTTTTCCCCTTGGCTACCCTCTGCCAGTACCCACTCTCCCCCAGCATTCCTAACCGCCCTTAGTTCATGACCATGGGTCAGGCATATAAGTTCTTTGGCTTCACCCTTTCCTATATTCTTCTTCCTTTTTAATAAAATAATTTATTTTTATAACAATAAAAAATAACAATTCTGCTATCTCAGACTTAAGACCCTTTATAATCTTATAAAGGACAATGGTCAAAGGTCTCTTGCTCCTCTAGCTGCTTCAAATTAGACATGGTCATTGTCCTACCTACACTTAGGTCCAGAAATCCCTAATTAGAGTCAAGGTGTGGAGGGGAAGGTGGCCTTACCACATGGGTAAGGATCTTGCAGACTCCAGGTCAGCTGGTTGTCCCTGGACCATGGCACGCTTGGTTTAACAGGTTGGCATACTTATTGTATTCTAGGGGCAACAGATTTGGCAACAGGGTTAAAAGACATAATTCAATCCATAACCACTAGATGACAAAAGGCAGGGATTAATTTTTCAATGTCTCACATTAGGGGAAGAAAAAAAGGCTCTTTGGAGGAAGGTGTACAAGGCACGTTACACCAGTCCAAAACCGTTTTTGCTCACTCTACAGTCCTTAGTTTGGGCTGAGAGAAATATTTTAGGTTTCCCCCCTCTCAGACCTCTGGGCCCTTTCTGTCCAACCCTTTACAATAGAAAAGAAAATCCAGGAAGACAAGGGAAGATGGCAGAGGAGTAAGTGGAGGCTGCACTTTCTAGCTCCTGAGACCCATCTGTAGTTTGGAATGATTGCAGACAGAGCATCTCAGTTAACATGTGGATACTGGCAGGAGCTGAGCTTTGGCATTGCCGGATCAGAAAAGACCATCTGGGAGCAACCTGTTTGGTGAGGATAGCGGAGGAGAAAGGGATGAGATAGAATTTCTGACTGGATTGGCTTCCTGAGCTGTGGCTGGAGGTACACAAAGACTTTTTAGTGACCACAGGCTTCCCCAGAGAAGAATTAAGAGGAGAGCGGGGCTCTGCCCGCTGGCAGAGCCAGGAGTAGGCCAGGTGGCATCTGGCGCTGAGAGGCAAGAAACTGCATACTGCTGTATATGTATGAATGTGTGTTTTTTTTTTCTCTTGTGTTCTGCGGAGAAGGGAGGAGAGGTTAGGGGTGGGACAAGATCCTTGAGGAGCGCAGGCGCAGAAGTGCACTCACCCACTGTCAAACCCTCCCCCTGGGTTGCGTGAGCATGCACAGGGAGGGGCCCCTGTCTGCTGGCCCAGGTACACAACCAAGTTGCTGGCTGCTGTGTCCAGGTGCCCCTCGGGCCCGCCCCAACAGGCATAAAATCAAAGCGCCAGTGTACAGGCACAGACGCCCACCTCCTCCGTGCTCAGGTGCCTGCGACCCTGCTCCAACGGGCACAAAATCAACCCACTGGGCACGCAGGCGACCATGTGCAGGCACCCCTGGCCCGCCCCAATAGGTGCCAAACCAACGCGCCAACCACTTTCCCAGGCGCTACTAACACACGCCCAAGCAGGTGCAAGAACAGCAGGTGGCTGTAGTTCACAGACGCCCACCTCCATCGTGCACAGGTGTCGGGGGCCCCGCCCCAAGGGGCTAAAAACCAACTCCCCAGGCACAGCTCAGCAGAAGTGAAGCTAGCACACAAGGCCACTGCAGGCGCACACAAGCACCCCAGCCAGCTCCAACAGGCACCAAACAAATGTGCCGGCCACTACACTCAGGTGTCATCCCGGCTTGTGACACAGCGGGCACAAGGCTAGCACTCCCAATGTCACACGCAGGTGCATACCGCTGCCAACATGCTCAGGAACTCTGGCCCGACTCAATAGGCACCAAACCAATGCGCCAGCCACTGTGCCCCAGTGCCACCAGGGCACACGCCAGTGGGTATGAAACCAATGCACCACCCACCCCAATAGGCTCACAACAAACCCGCCCACCGGCAAGTAGAGGTCTCCCTCTCCACTGGAACAGGAGAGCAACGAGTCTGCCTTGGACCGCACCCCACAGTGCACAACAGGTCAACCCACCCCCGGCCTTCACGAGGTTAGGCACTTGCCTCAAGCTGAAGACAGAAGACAGTGAAATGAACTAGAAGCTCTTTGTAATGAGTTTTGGGTGCTGGCTCTTAAGAAAGAGCTGGGAGAGCAGCGGACTAGGTCCCAGTACAGAAGCATTCCAAGTGCTACCGGAGAAATCACTTAAGCAGACTGGTCCCTTCCAATTGGCATCAACTGGAAATAGCAGCTCAATAATTGTATACAAGAAGTTCACACCATAAAGGCGGAAAATAAAAGCAGATCAATCTAAGAAGCAGAAAAAAGACCCGTGCCCAAAATGGGGAGGCAGAATAACACCCCACCAAACAGAAACAACACTCCATCAAAAAGAAAGCAGGAATTCCCAGAAGGAAGGATAGATGACATATAAGTGAGCAAGCTATCAGACATGGAATTCAAAACAATAGTAATGAGGAAGCTCAATGAACTCAACAAACTCAAAGAAAATTATAACACTCTCCAGGGGAGTTATAAAGAGCTCCAGGGAAGCTATAAGGAGCTTACTGAAAACTACACCAGCATAAAAAAAGACATATAAACTATCAACAAGAACAAGGAAAAAATGAAGATTACAATTTCGGAACTAAAGAACGCAGTACAATCAATCAAAAGCAGGCTAAATGAAGCAGAGGACCAGATCAGTGAGTTAGAGAACAACATAGAAAAAAATTCCCAAACAATAAAACAAAATGAAAAAAGACTGAAGAGGAGTGAAGAGGCTTTAAGAGAACTTCAGGACAACATGAGACAAAATTACATTTGAATAATAGGAATAAAAGGAGAAGAAGAAAAACAAGGGATAAAAAGCCTGATTGAAAAACTCATGATAGAAAATTTTCCTAACTTGATGAGAGAAAGTCATGCAAGTCCAGGAAGCACAGAGGGGCCCAATGAAAATAAATCCAAGAAGGCCTACTCCAAGGCACATCAAAATTAAAATGGCAACATTAAAAGACAAAGAGAGAATCCTAAAAGCAGGAAGAGAAAAACAGCAAATAACATACAATGGAACTCCAATAATGCTAACAACTGATTTCTCAACAGAAACACTACAAGCCAGAAGGGAATGGCAAAAAAATATTCTAAGCAATAAAAAACAAAGGCCTACAACCAAAAATACTTTAGCCAGCAAGGCTCTCCTTCAAAATGGAAGGTGAAATAAGTAGTTTCTCAGACAAAGGAAGACTAAAAGAATACATCTCCACCAAACCAGGATTGCAAGAGCTGCTAAAAGGAATGCTGTAGAAAAAGAAGAAACAGAGAGAGGGAGATGAACACAGAAACAAAGGGAAATGAATAAATACCTGTCAATAACCTTAAATGTAAATGGATTAAATGCTCCAATCAAAAGACATAAGGTAGCAGACTGGATATGAAAACATGACCCACATATATCCTGTCTACAAGAGACACACCTGAAAACAAAAGATCTACACAGACTGTGAGTGAAAGGATGAAAAAAAGTATTCCAAGCAAATGGACATGGGAAGAAAAGCGGGGGAAGCAATACTTATATCAGAAAAAATAGACTTGACAGCAAAGGCCATAAAAAGAGACAAAGAAGGACATTTTCTAATGCTTAAGGGGACAATCTATCAAGAAGATATAACCCACGTAAACATATAGGCACCCTACATAGGTGCACCAAAATATATAAGGAAAATATTGCAAGACTACAAAAAATATATCAAAAGCAACACACTCATAATAGGGGACTTTAATACCTCATTGTCAACAATGGACAGATCTTCGAAACAAAGAAACAGCAAAGATATTGAGGTATTGAACAATGCTCTAGACAAAATGGACTTAATTGATATATATATATATATATATATATATAGAAATTTTCATGCCAGAGAAGCAAAATATACATTCTTTTCAAATGCACATGGAACATTTTCAAAGATAGACCACATGGTATCACAAAAAACAAGCCTCAACAAATTCAAAAAAATTAAAATTATATCAAGCATCTTCTCAAATCACAATGCCCTGAAACTAGAAATCAACCTCAAGGAAAAACTCAAAAACATTCAAACTCATGGAGAATGAATGACATGCTATAAAATAATGAATGGGTTAACAATGATATCAAGGAAGAAATCAAAAAGTTTCTGGAAACAAATGATGATGACACACAATAGACCCAAACCTATGGGATACAGTGAAAGCAGTCCTGAGAGGAAAATGCATAGCAATACAGGCCTTCCTAAATAGGATAGAAGTATTCCAAATAAAATATCTAACCTTACAGCTACCAGAACAAGAATAACAACAACAAACAAAGCCTAGAACAAATGGAAGGAAATCATCAAAATGAGAGCAGAAAAAAAAGACATAGAGACTAAACAAACAATTCAAAAGATCAACAAAAGTAGGAGCTGGTTCTTTGAAAAGATAAACCTTGACAAGCCTTTAGCTAGGTTCATCAAGAAAAAGAGAGAGAGAACCCAAATAAACAATATCAGAAACAAAAAATGAGATATCATGACCGATATTACAGAAATATAAAGGATTGTAAGAAATTTCTACGAACAACCATATGGCAAGAAACTTGACAACCTAGATGAAATGGAAAAATTTGTAGAAACATATTATCTTCCAAAACTAGATCAAGAAGAAGCAGAAAGCCTGAACAGACTGATAAAAAAGAGGGATTTTGAAACAGTAATCAAAAAACTCCCGGTGCATAAAACCTCTGTACTGGATGGCTTCACAGGTGAATTTTACAAAATATTTAGGGAAGAACTAAGACCTACTCTTCACAAATTATTCAAAAAAATCCAAGAAGAGGGAAGACTCCCAAACTCTTTCTACATAACCAGTATTACCCTAATTCCAAAACCAGGTCAAGACACCGAAAAGAAAGAAAACTACAGGCCAACATCACTGATGAACATAGATGCTAAATTCCTCAACAAAATATTGGCAAAACAGATCCAGCGACTTATTAAGAAGATCATACACTATGATCAAGTGGAATTCATCCCAGGGATGCAAGGATGGTTTAATATTCACAAATCAATAAATGTAATACACCACATAAACAAAATGAAAGATAAAACCACATGATCATATTAATAGATGCTGAAAAGGCATTTGATAAAGTACAACACCCATTTATGATGAAAACACTCAGCAAACTGGGAATAGAGGGAGCATACCTCAACATAATAAAGGCCATATACGAGAAACTTGAAGCCAACATCATACTTAATGGACAAAAACTGAAAACATTCCCCCTGAGATCAGGAACAAGACAAGGATGTCAACTCTCTCCACTGCTATTCAACATAGCATTTGAAGTTCTAGCCACAACAATCAGACAAGAAAAAGAAATAAAAGGTATCCAAATGGAAAAAAAAGAAGTAAAACTGTCACTTTTTGCAGAAGACATGGTGGTATACATAGAAAACCACATAGACTCCACTAAAAAACTACTTGACCTTTTAAGTGAATTTGGCAAAATAACAGGGTACATAGTCAATATATAGAAATAATAGGCATTTCTATACCAAACACTAAAATATCAGAGAAACTAGAAAAAAATCCAATTTACTATAGCAACAAAAAAATAAAGTACGTAGGAATAAATTTAAGCAAAAATGTAAAATACCTGTGCTCAGAAAACTACATAACCCTGAAGAAAAAAATTAAGGAAGATACAATAAATGAAAGTATATACCATGTTCATGGATGGGAAGAATCAACATCATTAAAATGTCCATACTACCCAAAGCAAATTATAGATTCAATGCAATCCCTATTAAAATACCAGCAATGTATTTAACAGACCTAGAACAAATTCTTCAAAAATTTATATAAAACCAAAAAAGATCCTTAGTGATCATTTGCTGCTCTTGTTGTGTTTATGCAAATGAACAGGATAAATTAAAAATAGACTTAATGCAGTCCCTTTAATGTCAAGGAGGGTAATCTTAGGGAGAAAAATTATTGTTCAAGGAAAATCACAATTAGTGGTAGAGTATAAAGTAGTGCAGCTAACTGTCTTTAAAGTTTATTTTCATTTAAAATTTGTTTTCACTTGAAAGTTAAACTATGTCTGTGGTATCATAAATGATATTTAATTTACAGGCAAGAAGAATGTCCAATGCCTTGCAACTGGGTGTCTTTACAATAAGTCAGTATTACAGATTTAGAGACTTGTTTGTGGGTTATGTTACATAAATTAACATGTGTTTTCTGTTTTTAAAGATCATAAGCCTATGATCTCATTACCTGAGTGATTATCTGTATGTATAGGCCTCATTTAATCCTGTCTGCATCGCTGCCTCCTGAGACTCAATGGTTTGGCTGAACTAAGTGGCTGGGTTGGTGAAGAATAGGGTGGTCTGTGGGCTTCACTTTAAAACTGGTTTCTCTTTTCTATCCTAATGGCTTGGACCGAAAGGGTCCAGAGGTCTGAGAGGGGGCGAAACCTAAAATATTTCCCTCAGTCCAAACTAAGTATAATGGGCAAAAATGTTTTGGACAGGTGAGATGCGCCTGGCACACCTTCCTCCAAAGAAGCCCCTTTTTTCCCCCTAATGTGGGACATTGAAAAATTAATCCTTGCCTTTTGTCATCTAGTAGTTATGGATTGAATGATGTCTTGTAATCCTGTTGCCAAATCTGTTGCCCCCAGAACACAACAAGGATGCACCCCTGTTAAACCAAGCATGCCCTTGTCCGGGGACAGTCAGCTGACCTGGAGTCTGCACGATCCTTCCCCATGTGGGAAGGCCACCCTCCCCTCCACATCTCCCACTCTTATTAGGGATTTCTGGACCCAAGGGTAGGTAGGACAGTGACCATGTCCAGCTTGAAGCAGTTAGAGGAGCTTGAGACCTTCGCCCATTGTCCTTTATAAGATTATAAAGGTTCTTAATATCTGAGATGGAGGCATTGTTATTTTTTATTGTTAAAATAATTAATTAATCATTTATTTATTAAAAAATTATATGAAAGGATGAAGCGGGAGAGCTTGTATGTACGAACCATAGGCATAGATTTGTTGGGGGATTGCTGGGGGAGGTGGGGTGTTGGGTGGATGGGGAGCAAAGGGGAAAAAATTGAAATTATTGTAACAATATAACCAATAAAATATAAGTTAAAAAACCGTATCTAGTATTACCTTAATATACCATCAGATTCTAAGACAAGATGCTGCATCATTTTCTTCACAACACTTAAAATTGAAAATCATTTTATTGATTTATGTACTTAATTTATCACTACTTTTTTGTTTTGTGTCTCCCCCAGTTAAAATAAAGGCTGTCATAAGAGCAAAGTTGTTTTCTTATTTATATTTTATTTATTTATTTATTTATTTATTTATTTATTTATTTATTGTTTTCCTATTACAGTTGTCCCATTTTCTCCCCCAGTTCATTGAGCTTGCTTATAATCATTATTTTGAATTATTTTGAATTCCAGGTGTGATAGATTACTTGCCTCTTTTTCTTTTTTTTTTATATGTGTTTTATTGATTATATTATTACTTTTGTGCCAATTTCCCTTCCCTCTGCTCCCCTCCACCCGGTGGCCCCCCTCCCTCCAGTTGTCCCCCCCTTTTAGATCATGTCCATTAGTTGTGCATACAGTTCTTCTCAACCTCTCTCTGTCTATTCCATTCCCTCCTACCATGATCCTTAATTCCTATATCATCTCCCTCCCTCTCCCCATTCCCCCTCCCTGTTGACCTCCCCCCAATATGTTCTCCGTACCTATAGTTCTTTTTCCACTCTCGTTGCCTGTTTAGTTTGCCTTTGTTTCAATTCTCTAGCTTCTGTTGTTTCTTGTGATGCAGTTTTCATTTTAGATTTCATTGTCTTGATCCTCCTTTTTCTAAACCAGTCCCTTTAACATCTCATATAACAGTGGTTTGGATCTAATGAACTCTTTCAGTTTTATTTTGTCCTGGAAACACTTTCTCTGTCCTTCTATTCTGAATGACAATTTCGCTGGATAGAGTATTCGTGGTTGTAGGTTTTGGATTTTCATTACTTTGAATATTTCTCGCCAGTCCCTTCTTGCCTGCAGGGTCTCCCTTGAGAAGTCAGCTGATAGTCTAATTGGGACCCCTTTGTACATAATTCTTTTCTTCTCTCTTGCTGCTTTTAAGATTCTCTCTTTATCTTTAATTTTTGACATTTTGATTATAATGTGTCTTGGAGTGGTTCTCCCTGGGTCCAGTTTTTTTGGAACTCTCCTTGCTTCCTGGACCTGTAAGTCTATTCCCTTCCCCAAGTCTGGGAAGTTCTCCTTTATTATATTTTCACTCAATTTTTCAAGTTCTAGTTCATCTTCCTCGCTCTCTGGCAAACCAATGATTCTTATGTTGGGCCTTTTATAGCTGTCCCAGAGGTTTATGATCCTCTCATCGTTGCTTCCCATTTCCTCTCGCTGCATTGGTTGACTGCTTGTTCCTTCTCTATGTTCTGGTTTGTTGAAATGAACTCTGGATTTTTTTCCCTCACCATCTGTCTCGTATGTGGTTTTGTTCCTTTCGTTATGAGTGTTTTTCGCTTCTTTCTCATCTTTTTCCAGATCTTTTGTGAATTCTGTAAGCCACCTGATAACAATGGCCCAGAACTGAGCATCTGACAGGTTTCTTATCTGTTCATCTGTCAGGTTCTCCATCTGTTGCCTGGTGAGCTGTGCCACCGGGATTTCTATAGTTGTCTGCCTCATTTTGACAGATGCGTTTTGTTTTCTTGGGCCGGCTGTAGGGGGCAGTGCCTGTGTATTCATCACAACCCAGCGACCGGGACCTGTCCGCGACCTATTTCACAGCTCTGTGGCGCTTTCTTTGGGGGCGGGTGTCCAAGATGGATTCACACAGTTATTCAGCTAGGAGACCGGGATCCGTCCTCCCGCCCCCCTGGGCCTCGCTGTTCAAGGCGATGTGGTGGCTGCTTTCCCCAGCGTTGGGGTCGCGAGCTGCCGGGGGTTCGACTGCAGCTGGGGTTGTTCTCCCCCGCCGCTGTCCCAGGTGCGACCGCAAACAGCACCGCCCCCTGTCGCTCCCCCTACATGCCCAAAGAGCGCCGCTGGTTTATAACTTCATATGTTGGGCTTCCGTGTAGTTTTATTTTCTGGAATTTCTAGTTATCCTTTGTTTTGAAGTAGTTGTATTCCTCTCTAGTTGTAGAGGGAGACCTAGCGCGTCCCTCTAAGCCTCCATCTTGGCCGGAAGTCCACCCCTACTATCGCCTCTTTTTCTTTCACGCACTTTCTGGGTATCCCTCCTTTACTTTTGATGATGGCTTGTTTCTTTGTCTCCCCCTTTTAGGTGACTCTTCTTTTTTGCTTCTGTTTCTTAAGTTGGTCTGTTTTGACTTCTTGCCTTCGTGGTGTAACATTCTGTGGTTAAAGACCTATGGGATTTAGGGGTGCAATCTCCTTGATCTCCTGAACTTGGTGCTCTTGGGATGCCCTTTATGTCATTTATTTGGGATTTCTGGTTGTACTTGGATTTTGTTTGTTGTTGTGTTGTTTTGATAGTCCTTCCCTCTGGCTAGTTGGCTTTATGTTATTATTTTTTCAAACAAATTTTCTATTCCTTTCTCTCTTCTTCTGATATTTCTATGATGTTAAAGTTGTAAGGTTTCATTTCGTACTGAAGCTCCCCTAAACTATCCTTGTTCTTTTGGAGTCTTTTTTGTTTTGTTTTGTTGCTCTGACTGAGCATGTTTTCTACCTTTCTTCCAGCTTGTTGATTCCGTCCTATGCTTCATCTAGCTTGCTTTTGTTCCTTCTCGTGTATTCTTCATTTCAGATATTGTATTCTCTATTTATTCTTGGTTCTCATTCGTATTGTCTATGTTTTTTTTCATGTTGATATATTTCCCAGTAAGGTCCTTATTGCTTCTGTAGTTTCTTATATTTTTCACTGAGTTCCTTGAGCATCCTTATAACCATTATTTGAACTCTATGTCTGACAGATTGCTTACCTCAAATTTTTCTTGGGATTCCACCTTTTCTTTTGATTAGGAGTTGTTTCTTTGCCTCTCAATTTTATGTGACTCTTTTTATTTGTTTTTGCATCTCAGATTGCTCTGCTTTGACTGCCTGTCTTTGTGGGGCAGTCTTCTGTGGTAGGAGTGCTGTGGGACTCAGTGGCACAGTCTCTTTGACCTCCTGATCTGGATGGTCTAGAAATCGCCCTTTATTCAGTTTATGTGGTCTTTCTTATTGTATTTCAACTTTGATTTTTGATGACTCATTCATTGGTGGGCTCCCTCATTTTGGCTAGGTGACTGAGAATCACAACCCCCACCACACTTTATATGCTGTTGTATAGGTGCTGGCAGAAAAAATCAAAGCTACCCAGAAAACCAAACCCACACCACCAAAAATGCCCCACTCCCATACCAGCAATATCAACAGCAACTGAACAAAGATTAGTAAAGTTGTAAAGAGATTAACAATATTGTAAGGTAGGAAAAAGATTATAAGATGACTAAAGGAGAGAAAAATTACTTTGAGAAGGAATAGAGTGGACAATTAGTAAGAGTAAGGAATAGAAACAAGGAGAATAAAGGGAGAATTTGAAGCATATGTAAAAAAGGGAAGAGCAATGTCAAAATAGAGTAAGAAAATGGAAGGCATAATATGAGGTTTGAAATTTAAAAAGAGTGAACCAACAGGAATAAAACTGAAGAAAAACCACAACAAAGTCATTAACAATGACAGCTGAGCAAAGATTAATAAAAGTGGAAAGAGAATAATAATATTACAAGAAAGATAAAGAGAAACATGAGATGTCTACAGTAAATAAAAATGATTTTGAGAGTATAGAGGAGGAGAAACAATAAGAATAAGGAAAAGAACTCAGGCTAAGTGAAGGAAAAAATAAAATTCCAAACTCAAGTAAGCAATGACAGGAGGAAGGAAAGATGGAGTAAGTCGTGGGGAGAGTAACCTATGAGATCTGAAATAAGAAAATAGTGAACATACTGGAATAAAATTGAAGAAAAACAACAATAACCACAATATCCATGCCAAACAAGCAACACTTTTAAAGGTGGAAAGAAAATAAGAATATTATAAGAAAGGGAAAAAGAATGTGATATGAGTAAAGAAAAGAAAAATAATTTTGATAGCATAGAGGGAAAAGAAATAGGGTAAGAAATAGGAACAAAGCATAGAAAAGGGGGAATAAAATTTAAAATGAAAATAAGAAATGTCAGAAAGAAGGCAAAATGGAGTAAGGCAATGTACGGGTACAATGTGAAATTTGAAAAAATGAAAAGTGTAAAATTCTAAGTAAAATGAATAAAAAACAAAGGACAAAATTTGTGAATTACTTGGAATACATTTGAAGAAAAAGAAGAAATGTTAACACACTATTGAAGAGAAAGATATAATGCTAATTCTGAAGTAGAACTAGGTAGAATTCAACTCAGCAAAGTTTGGTGTTTGTCTGCTGTCTTATCCTTCTGGATCTTCCTCTGACTTCTTATCAGCTCAAGGTCCAGCAATGGGTCTTCCAACTTACAGCGGTACCACATATATCACCTTCACCTGCCTCTAGAGGGGGATTCTATTGCAATTGAAAGTGTGGGACCCCAGGGTCTCCCCTAGGAGGCACTGTTCAATCTTCGGGGGAAAATGTGGGTGTGTTCCCCCTTATCCTGCACCAGCTATCTTGGTATACCCCAGCTTGTTTCCAATAATGTATAGTTTCTGATGAACTATCTGTCCATTTAAAGGTAGGGGCCAATCTGAGTGAGAGGGTCAGCTCTTTCCTGCTTGGTGCTGACAGCAGCTCTGTGTGTGAGCTGAGGCTGGGCAGGGTCCTAATTCCTCCTTGGTGCACCAATTTCTGTTCTCCTTGCTTCGCTGGCCTCAGTGGAATTGGGCCATAGGAATGAACCAGTGTCTTTCTTTTGTATCCCTAAGAGAGGTACAAACTGGGTCCTTTTGGTGTTTCTCTTCCTGCTTTTCTCCTGTGGATATGAACCCTGCAGTAAGTTCTTGAGCCTGTCCTGCCTGTTCTTCAGAGCTTCCCCATTGGATGCAATGCTTGCAATCCTGCATGAGTTGGGGGCCGGGTACATCCTGTCCTTCCCTTCTCAGACGTTTGAACTCTGCCAGGGAAGAGGATTCTGCCTGGTTGTATATAATCTCATGCATGCAATTATTGCCCATTCAGTTCCCATCCCACTTCCTTCACAGCAGACACAGTCCCAAACTCTCCACTTTGCGCAGCCTCTGGCCTGCTAGCTGTGCCAGACTGGGACCCAGAAATCCCTTGATAGTCAATTTTCTGTGCGGGAACAAACCGAACTTTCAATATTTTCCCTTTGCTGCCAGGGCAGCTGCACCTGTAATCCCTGCCCAGCATGCTTCCACTCTCCTTTTAATAAGTCTCTGGGCACACCTACTGCAGTACTGAGTTGAGTCATCGTCCAGGTTTCCACACACACCACCTCTCCAAAAAGCCCAAAGTCTTTCACAGTAACAGCAGACTGCAGTCTGTCTCTGTCCGACCCATGTACTGAAACAGACCCCCTCTCTCTCTAACATTCTCTTGGTTGGCATTTGGCATTGCAACTATGGATGTGCTGCTCACTACATGTCTGTAACCTTGATTTCCCTGACTTCATATATTCTCCCAAGTCAATCCCAGCCAGGATCTGGGGGTTCCCTTCCCTGGAAGAGAAACGAGCTAAACAGCTGCAATTTCTGACTAGTTTCTCCATAGCTGCAAGCGCTGTGCATGGGGCATTTCTCCTTCAACTTATAAAATCTCCTTACCAGCCAATGTAAAGCATCTTATGTACTCTTTGGCTTCCAAACTTCATATCAGCTAAGATTCCATTGATTATTCAAGTTATTTGTCAAAGATCAGCCAAAAATCTGAGTTGGGGGCAAGAGCAAGTAGACTCCGCTTCCATCTACTTGGCCACCATCTACTCACCTCCTCAAGTACATTTAATAGCTATATAAACCAAAGGAAATTATATTAATTCTTCAAGCTTCATTCCTGATCTGAAATATAAAGAGAAGTCAGTAACAAATGTCCTTTAACATATATCAAATGCATATACATTTGGATACAAATATGCTCTAGTATATACCAAAGAGTCATATAAATTCAGAGAACAGAAAATTGAACAAAATCTATCTCCAAGACCCCTGCTTTCATGCTGCTTACATTCTAGTAGATAGTGAGATTTTTTTCTGAATTATAAGAGAAAATATATTTAGAAAGACACAAAGGTAAAAGAAGTGAGCTTTAGAAGAAATGGGCTCAAGAAACAAGTTACAGAGACAAGAGAAGGGGCTCAGAGCTTAGGAGACAGAAGGGTAAAGGTAACGTGCCTTGAGTGGGAAAAAAAAAGGGATGGGAAAAGTGCCTACATGCTTCCAGGAAGAAGATCACAGGAGTGAGGTTATAAACATAAAAACAAATAATTATAAAGAATCAAATAATACAAATGGTTATGGAGAATATGAACAAGGTGTCTTGATAGTGATGGGCCAGAGGTTAGGGATCATTTAGATTGAGTGCCTTCAAAAGTCATTACTTAGGAAGTGGCATTTTAGATAATACCTGAACAACATAAAAGACACAGTTGTGGTTGCAAAGATCAAGGAGCACTATGCTGCAGTTAAAACAAACAAACAGGACACAGTCTGAGGAGGAAATATAAGCTTAACATATTCACAAATGACCAACGTGGTTAGCTTTGGTTGGAGACTCTGAGAGAGAGCAGGACAAGATGAGGTTGGAAACTGAGGCAGGGGCCAGATCATGTTGTCTTTCTGTTCACGTCAAGTATTTTGGATTTAGATGTAAGACAGTTTAAAATTTTAATCAGAAGAGAGGCATGGTATGATTAAACCTCACAAAGATAATTTTTGCTGTAGCATGAAAACTGAACCATAGGCAACCTGCAGGGGAAGTCAAAGGACCAATTTAGGCAACTGTTATAATTATTAGGAAAAGAGATAATGATGGCATGGTCTAGACTGGTCACAGTAGCATTGGAGAGAAGTGGGTGGATTTGGGATATGTATTTTAGTGGTAGAGCCAATAAGTCTCGGTAATGTATTGGGTATATAAGTAAGGATGAGGTAGGTGGCAAAAGTGAATCCAAAGTATTGGGCATGTTCAATTAGGTAACTAGGTGGTTTCATTTACTAAGAAAAGGATGAAAAGAGAAGATGTTTTTTCTTATCCCCCCTTCTCTGTCATCTTTGAGAGGATGAATCTGGTGTGGTCATGTTAATAACAGTTAACTTACTAATTAATGAGAGTAGCATCTATTTTACATGGTTGTTGAAGTAAGTGTGTGTGTGTGTGTGTGTGTGTGTGTGTGTGTGTGTGTGTGTGCCTGAAGTACACAATTATTGTATACAGCTTGGGGCCAGACTAGTATGCAAGTGCTGCTTTGGAATGGCAGGGGGTTCCTATACCAGAGCACTTACCATTGAGACCTGTAGCTGTAATAGTGGAGGGTGCAAGAGTGTTTGGACCAGTGTAACTAAATCTAGGCAACAGCTAACTTAGGATCTCAGGAGAGAGCATGTCCATCTTGTGTTTTATAGGGGCATGGATGTTCTGAAATTCCAGAGCAAATGAGATTCCTCTCCTTCAAAGCTTGATGAATTCAGAGATTTTTTTCTAAGGGCCCTCTGGATTTTATGAAGGTTATTGATAAGCATGACCACCACAGTGCACTATAACACTGTTCCAGAATTCCACCAAAAATTTGTAAGAATGAAGCTCTAGTAATAAGTGTACATTTATTATATTTCTTACTTTAGTTTTATTATAAAAATAGGAATGCCTAAGATTTTGTTGCTAAACACTTTCTCAATCATTATTTTTATTCTTCACAAAAACACTTTTGCAAATGTGGAACTGGGGCTCAAAGAGATTTTATAATTTGCCTCAGAGTACACAAGAGTAAGTGGTAAAACAGGAGAGTCCAACTCAGACTTGTCTGACACAAAGATTAGTGTACTTTTACGTGTACCAGGTGGTCTCCAGGGCTAACCTACAGGGAAGCTAGACATGATCTGCCTTATATTTGACAGAGAATAGTTCATTATTGGATATTCTATAAAAATCAGGAAGTGGTGGAGATTAGGGTCAGCCCCACTCAAGACTATTGAACTAAGGGAGGAAGTGTTATCCTCAATGTGAAATCAAGGAGTCTGTAATACACTGAACTCCAATATTGTCCCCAAGTTCCTGACCCTGGTTTACACATCCTGTAGAGTCTCATCTGCTTGAGTTTGGGAAGGACCTGTGAATTGATGTTATATTTCTTCTGTGCTTATGTTACATTATATGGCAAAGGTGAAATTATTTTTCAAATGTAATGTCTCTAATCTGTTGACAGTGTCAATCATAAGGGAGAGCATACTGTGTGGACCTGACCTAATAAGGTGAGCTCTTTAATAAAAGAACCTATGCCTTCCCTAAACTCAAAGTCTCAAAGCAGCAAAGATGCTCTCTTACAAGCCTTGAAGAAACCAACCAGAAAGTTGTGAACTGCCTATATCAAGACAACCAAGGTTCTCTGAGTTCTGTCAATAATCTTAATATGCTTGGAAGAGAATCCTAAATTCCAGATGAGCACATAGCCTACCCGACACATGAGATTGCATACAGTCTTATGAGATCCTGAGCAGAAGATGCAGTTCAGATTGCTGTCCCAAGGAAACTGGGAGGTGATAAAAAATGTGTTTTAAGCTTCTAAGTATGAAGTAATTTGTTACATAAAAATAGAAAATAAATACGAGTCCTCTTGTTTGGGGTGAGCTAAAATACAAAGCTTCCCACCCCCCACCCCCAGTCTCTCACCTATTGTAGGTATTCTGAGTGGCTTCCTAAAGGAGGTGATGTTGAAGCTGAGATATAAAATAAGAAGCAGTGAACTAGGGAGAAAGGAATATAAATGAGTCAGGAAGAGAGGAGATTCATCCTCACTTGAGACATCACAAAATGCTTTTCAGAAATGCTTGCACTTGCCATATTTGCAAAAAAGGAAAAGAAAATCCCTCCTGCCATTACAGCTTCTTTGGCAGAACATCCAATTGAGTGTCCCAGAGTACATTTCATTGACCCTGCCAGCTTTTAGGCTTTTGCAGATGGCAGTGAAATGATTTATCATCAAGAGAACTTTCAAAACAGTCCATTCAGTGGGGAAAGAAAAAATGCCTGTCAAATTGCTTGGAGACCAAACAACAAGATGATTGAATTCCTTCCCTTAGGAAGGGACCAGCTGACACTTGAATGCAGAGAAGCAGCATTTGCTCTTATCCCTAGAGAAGAAAAGTTTCATTTTTACACTTGATATATTCCTTCTGAATGTGGAAGCATTTTATCACTTCATTTCATGTTTTGATTTAATTTTTTTTCTCTTAAACTAATTAGCACTGCCTCCCTCCTGCCACCTGCCACAGTGTGTAGTCAGGAAAGATTCTAGCTTGGCCTCTGATGTCTGAGGTCAGTGGACAAAAATCCAGAAATGGGCTCTGTAGCTTCTTTTTAACTTGAATTTATTGTGGTAACATCAGCTAATAAAATTATATAGGTTTCAAGTGTATAATTATATAATGTATTATCTGCATACTGTATTATGTGTTCACCACCCTGAGTCAAGTCTCCTTCCATCCCTATTTATCCACTGTTTACCTTCTTCTACCTCCCACTACCCCCCCTTCGCTCTCATAATCACTACACTGTTGTTTATATCTATGAGAGGTTTTTTGCTTAATCCCTTCACATTTTTCACCCAGTCCCTCAACATTCCTCCCATCTGAGAGCTATCAGTCTATTCTCTATGAGTCTGTTTCTACTTTGCTTGTTAGTTTTTTAAATATATTTTATTGTTGAGGCATAGCTCAGATAACATTAAATTTACCATTTTAACATGTACAGTACTGTAGGTGTCAGTATATTAAACATGTTTATAAACATTACCATAATCTTATTCTAGAACTTGCTATCATCACTCCTCACCCAAACGCATACCTATTATCAGTCAATCTCAATTCTAATTCTTCTCATTTTTTCATCACCAAGCAACCATTAATCAGCTTTATGCCTGTGTAGATTTGCATATGCTGGACATTTTATAAAAGTGGAATCATACAAAATGTGATGTTTTGTGTCTAACTTCTTTCACTTATCATAATGTTTTTAAAGTTCATCCATGTTTCAGAATATATCAGTAGTTCACTCTTTTATAGCTGAATAATAGTCTACCCTACAGATATATCACTTTTTATTTATCCATTTATTTATTAATGGACATTTGTGGTCTTTCCACTGTTGTTGGCTATCATGTATAATGCTGCTATAAACATTTGTGAACATATTTTGCTTAAAAACATGTTTTCAAATATCTTGAGTACATACTCAGGAGTTTCTTTGTTGTATCATATGGTAATTCTATGTCTAATATTTTAAGGAGCTGCTGAACTATTTTGCACAGGGGATGTACCATTTTATATCCTCACTATAAATTTATAAGTATTCAAAATTTTTCTCATCTTTATTAACACCTGTTATTTTCCAGTTTATTTTTTATTATAACTGTCCTAATGGGTGTAAAGTGATACCTCATTGTATTTTTGCTTTTTAAAAGATTTTACTTATTTTAATGATATTTTATTGATTATGCTATTGGAGTTGTCCCAATTTTTTCCCTTTGACCCCTCCACTTACCACCTTCCAGTCTGTTAGGCAATCTCCACACCATTGTTCATGTCCATGGGTCATGTGTAGGTTCTTTGGCTACTCTATTTCCTATACTGTATTTAACATTCCCATGAGTATTTTGTAACTACCTATTCATACTTCTTAATACCCTCACCTATTCAACCATCTCCCCATACCCCCTCCCATCTGACAACCATCAAAACGCTCTCTGATCCATGATTCTGTCTCTGTTCTTCTTGTTTGCTCAACTTGTTTTTTAGATTCAATTGTTGATAGACGTGTATTGATTGTTCATAGCCTTGATCTTCTTTTCCTTAATTAAGTTTCTTTAACATTTCATATAATAATAGCTTTAGTTTTTTCTTGCCTGGGAAGCTCTTTATTGCCATTCAATCTAATTCATAGCTTTGCTGGGTAAAGCAATCTTGGATGTAGGACCCTGATTTTCATTACTTTGAATATTTTTTGCCAATCCCTTCCAACATGAAAATTTTCTTTCGAAAAATCAGCTGACAGTCTTATGAGAATTCCCTTGTAGGTAAATAACTGCTTTTCTCTTGATGCTTTTCAGATTCTCTTTATGTTTAAACTTTAACATTTTAATTATGATGTGTTTTGGAGTGGTCTTCTCTGCATCCATCTTATTTGGGACTCTCTGTGCTCCCTGGACTTGCATGTATATTTCTTTCACCAAATTGGAGAAGTTTTCATTCATTATTTCTTCAAATAGATTCCCAACTTTTTGCTCTTTCTCTTCTCCGTGTGGCATCCTTATGATGTGAATGTTGGAATGCTTGAAGTCGTGTCATAGGCTGCTTACACTATCCTCAATTTTTGTTTTTTGGTTTCTTTTTTATTCTTGTTATTCTTATTGTTTGGTTTTTTTTTTTTTTTTTTTTGTTTTTTGTTTTTGTTTTTGCTTCCTTATGTTCCAAATCATTGATTTGATTATTGGCTTCATCCACTCTACTTTTTTTCCATGTAAATTGTTCTTTAATTCATGTATCCTTTATTTCTGACTGGATCTTATTTATACTTTTGAGATCCTCACTAAGTTCCTTGAACATCCTTATAACAAGTGTTTTGAACTCTGCATCTGATGGATTTCTCATCTCCAATTTGTTTTGTTTTTTTTTGTCTGGTGTTTTGGTCTGTCTTTTGAACCATGTTTTTTTGTATCCTCATTTTGTCAGGCTCTCTATGTTTGTTTCTACGTATTATGTAGATCTTCTGTGACTCCCTGCCTTGGTAGCATAGCCTAATGTAGTAGGTGTCATGTAAGGTACAATGGCACAGCCTTACCTATCACACAAGTTGGGTACTTGAGGTGCGCACTTTATGTAGGCTGAGTACACCTTCCTCTTGAACTTGAACCTTCATTGCTGTTGTCAAGTCAATGAGGGTGAGTTAGCCAGGCCAGTCAGTTGCAAGGACTGGCTTTGTACACTGACCATCAACCTCCATTCTCCTTGGAGGATCAGCTATGTGAGAACACAGTGGTGGTGCTCTGCAATGGTCTGCAGCTGTCCACTGGGTTCATGAGCTCTGAGGTTTCCTGGATGGTGATGGCAAAATTCAGTGCCCATCTCTGCTTTTTCCAGGGCCACCCTGCCTGAGGTATAGAGCAATCTGAGATAGCTGCTACTTTTGCTGGGATTGGAGATTGCCAGGTGAAGCCAAGCTGTGAATCTAGGTTGATTGCTGCTAATGCTGGACTTGGTGCCACTTAGCAAGAGGTACAGGGGCTGGGGGTTCACTGGGGTTGGCTGTTGCTTGTTTGAGAAGATTTAGAAAGTTGTGAGCATGAGTCAAGACAAGCCGTTCATACGGAAAGCAGCTTGGGTGGGCCCATAATTTATGTTGGAACAGGATCTCTAAGGATCTCCAGGGTGGGGCAAAGAGTGTTAGCCAAGTTGATGGAGTCTCAGATATGGCACCAGCCTGATGACTCTGTGGCTTTGTGGAGGGAAAGTTCAGAAAGGGGACAATTGCCTCTACCCACCTTTCTGTCTGAAAGGAAGCAGCCCCCCAGTTCTTACCTTGATGCCAAAGACTTCTCTTTCCCCCTATATGCCACTTCTGCCTTTCTAGCTGCTACCTCAATGCTGGGACTCAGAGGGAGTAAGCCCATATGTGAGTTATTTAAGAGGAACTGCTTGGACTCCAGAAGTTTCTTGCACCAACTTAATCCCTGCTGCTTTTTGCAGTCAGAAGTTATGTGTACTTGTTTTTCTGGCACTGAATCCCTGGGCTGGGGAGGCTGGTGTGGAGTTGGGTCTCCTCGTTCCCAAGATATCCCTCCTGAATTTTTATCCACCACACATGGATGTGGGACCACCTTGTTTCATGTCTCCGCCCCTCTTACCAGTCTAGATGAATGTGGTTTCTTTAATTCTGTAGATGTCAGACTTTCATTCAACTTGATTTCTGATGGTTCTGTGTAATGGTTGTTCTATATTTTAGTTTTAATTTTTAAGTATATTTTATTGAGTATACTGTCACAATAGTTCCAATTGTTCCCCTTTGCTCTCCTCTGCCCAGCACCCCGCTCCCCTAGCGATCCCCACCCCCAAGTCCATGTCAATGTGTCATGCGTACAAGTTCTCTGGTTTCTCCCTTCCCTATATTATTATTTTTTTAAATTAATAAATCAATTAATATTTATAACAATAAAAAATAACAACCCCCCCTCAGACTTAAGACCCTTCATAATCTTATAGAGGACAATGGGCAAAGGTCTCCTGTTCCTCTAGCTGCTTCATGCTGGGCATGGTCATTGTCCTATTACCCTTGGGACAAGAATTCCCTAATAAAAGTGGGGGTGTGGAGGAGAGGGTGGCCTTCCCACATGGGAAAGGATCGTGCTGACTCCAGGTCGGTTGTCTGTCCCCAAACAACGGCATGCTTGATTTAACAAGCTGGCATCCTTGTTGTATTCTGGGGGCAACAGATTTGGCAAAAAAGGGTTAAAAGACATAATTCAATCCATAACCACTAGAAGAAAAAAGGCAGGTATTAATTTTTCAATGTCTCATATTAGGGAAAAAGAAAGGGCTTCTTTGGAGGAAGGTGTGCCAGGCACGTCATACCTGTCAAAAACCCTTTTGCCCACTATACTTAGCTTGGGTTGAGGGGAATATTTTAGGTTTTCCCTCTATCAGACCTCTGGGTACTTTCTGTCCAAGCCATTAGAATAGAAAAGAGAAACCAGTTTTAAAGTGAAGCCCACAGACGACCCCATTCTTCACCAACCCAGCAACTTAATTCAGCCAAACCATTGAGTCTCAGGAGGCAGTGATGCAGACAGGATTAAGTGGGATCTATACATACAGACAGTCACTCAGGTAATGAGATGATAGGCTTATGCCCTTTGAAAACAGAAAACACATGTTAATTTATGCAATATAACCCACAAACCAGTCTCTAAATCTGTAGGAGTGTCTTATTGAAAAGACATCCATTTGCAAGGCATTTGACATTCTTCTTCCCTGTTAACTTAAGCATCTTTGATGATATTTAGTTTAACTTACAAATAAAAAGAAACTTAAAAAGAAAAGAAACTTTAAAGATTGTTAGCTGCACTACTTTATACTCTATTTGTGTTGTTCATTTGTATCCTGTAATAGGTGATAGCATAAGGTATTTTTCTTTTGATGACTGGCTTATTTTGCTTAGCATAATTCTCTCTAGTTCTGTTCATATTGTTGCAAATGGTAGAAGTTCTTCCTTTCTTTCTGCTACATAGTACTCCATTGTGTAAATGCACCACCGTTTTTTCATCCACTCATCTACAGATGGGCACTTAGCTTGTTTCCAGCACTTAACTATTGTAAATAGTGCTGCTATGAACATAGGGGTGCATAGGTTCTTTTGAATTGTTGTTTCAGGATTCTTCAGATACAATCCTAGCAATGGAATTGCTGGTTCAAAAGGCAGTTCCATTTTCACTTTTTTGAGGAAATGCCATACTGTTTTCCATAGTGGCTGCATCAGTCTGCATTTCCACCAGCAGTGCACCAGGGATATCTTTTCTACACATCCTTGCCAGCACAAATTGTTTGTTGCTTTGTTGATGGTGGTCATTCTGACTGGAGTGAGGTGGCATCCAATTGTGGTTTTTATTTGCATCTCCCTGATGGCTAGTGATGTTGAGCATTCTTTCATATGTCTATGGACCCTCTGTATGTCCTCTTTGGAGAAGTGTTTGTTCAGGTCTTTTGACCATTTTTGAATTGGGTTTCTGCCCTCATGTCATTGAGTCATATAAGTTCTTTATATATTTTGGACATCAATCCCTTGTCTGATGTTTCATTGGCAAATATATTTTCCCATATGGTTGGTTTCCTTTTCATCTTGCTGATGTTCTCTTTTACTGAGCAGAAAAATCTTTAGTTTGATGTAGTCCCATTTGTTTATTTTTTCCTTTATTTCCCTTGCCTTAGGAGATATATCAGTGGAAATGTTGCTACGTGGGATATCTGAAATTTTCCTGCCTATATTTTCCTCTAGAACTTTTATGGTGCCATGGCTTACATTCAAGTTTTCGACCCTTCTTGAGTTTATTCTGGTATATGGTGTAAGTTGGTGGTCTAGTTTCATTTTTTTGCATGTCCCTGTCAAATTCTCCCAGCACCATTTGTTGAAGAGGCTCTCTTTACTCCATTTTATATTCCTTTCCCATTTGTCAAATATTAGTTGACCATATAGACCTGGGTTTATTTCTGTGCTCTCTATTCTGTTCCATTGGTCTATATGTCTGTTCTTATGCTATACCACACTGTTTTAATTACCGTGGCCTTGTAGTATAGTTTGATATCAGGTACTGTGATTGTTCCTACTGTGTTCTTCTGTTTCAAGATTGTTTTGCTATTCCGGTTCTTTTTTGGTTCCATATAAATTTTTGAGGTATTTGTTCTAGGTCTGTGAAATATGTCGTTGGTATTTTAATAAGGATTGCATTGAATCTATAAATTGCTTTGGGTAGTATGGTCATTTTAATGATGTTGATTTTTCCCATCCATGAACATGGCATATGCTTGCATTTATCTGTATCTTCTTAATTTCTTTCTTTACTGTTATGTAGTTTTCTGAGTACAGCTCTTTTACCACTTTGGTTAAGTTTATTCCTAGGTACTTAAGTTTTCTGTTGCTATGGTAAATGGGATTTTATCTTTTATGTACACTATCATGTCGTCTGCAAATAATGACAGTTTTGCTTCCTCTTTTCCAATTTGGCTGCCCTTTATTTCTTTTTCTTGTCTGATTGTTTTGGTTAGAACTTCCAACACTATGTTGAATACGAGTGGAGAGAGTGGACATCCTTGTCTTCTTTTTGACCTCAGAGAAAATGCTTTCTGTTTTTGCCCATTGGGTGTGATGTTGGCTTCAAGTTTCTCATATATGGCCTTTACTAGGATGAGGTATGCTCCCTCTATTCCCATTTTGCTGAGAGTTTTCATCATAAATCGTTGTTGTACTTTATCAAATTCTTTTTCTGCATCTATTGATATTATCATGTGTTTTTTGTTTTTCATTTTATTTATGTGGTGTATAATGTTTATTGATTTGTGAATATTAAACCATCCTTGCATCCCTGGGATCAATCCCACTTGATCGTGGTGTATATTCTTTGTAATGTGTTGTTGGATCTGGTTTGCAAATATTTTGTTGTTCATCAGTGATATTGGCCTGTAGTTTTCTTTCTTTGTTTTATCTAATCTGGTTTTGGGATTAGGATTCTATGGCTTCATAAAATGAGTTGGGAATTTTCCCTTTTCTTGGATTTTTTGGAATAGTCTGAGAAGGATAGTTCTTTCCTAAATGTCTTGTGAAATTCACCTGTGAAGACATCCGGTCCATGGCTTTTGTGTTCTGTGAGTTTTTTTATTACTGCTTCAGTTTCACTGGTTGTTATTGGTCTGTTCAGGCTTTCTGATTCTTCTTGATTCAGTTTTGGAAGATTATATGTTTACTGAAATTTGTCCATTTCATCTAGGTTGTCAAAATTTTTATCAATCACTTATTCGTAATAATTTCTTACAATCCTTTGGCGCTCGCTCCGTGGTATCAGTTGTGATTTCTCCTCTTTCATTTCTAATTTTATTTATTTGGGTCCTCTCTCTTTTTTTCTTGATGAGGCTGGTTAAAGGCTTGTTGATTTTGTTTCTCTTTTCAAATAACCATTTTCTACTTTTGTTGACCTCTTGAATTGTTTGTTTAGTCTCTATGTCATTTAAATCTGCTCTGATCTTGATGATTTTTTTTTTCTTCTAATTGATCTGGGCTTTGCTTGTTTTTCTTCCTCTAGTTCTTGTAGCTGTAGGGATAAATTTTTTATTAAAGATTCTTCTATCTTTTTTACATAGGCCTGTATTGTTATGAACTTTTCTCTCAGAACTTCTTTCACTGTATCCCATAGGTTTTGGGCTGTTGTGTGTTCATTAGCATTTGTTTCCAGAAACTTTCTGATTTCTTCTTTGATGTTATTGTTAACCCATTCATTATTTAATATCATGTTATTCATTCTCCATGAGTTTGAATGTTTTTTAATTTTTTCCTTGAAGTCGATTTCCAGTTTTAAACCATTGTGATCTGAGAAGATACTTGATATAGTTTAAATTTTCTTGAAATTTTTTAGGCTTGTTTTTTGTCCTGCCATGTGGTCTATCTTTGAAAATGTTTCATGTGCACTTGAAAAGAATGTATACATTCCTTCTTTGGGGTGAAAAGTTCTATATATATCAGCTAAGTCCATTTTATCGAGTCTTGTTCAATTCCTCAATATCTTTAGTATTTCTTTGCTTCCAAGACCTGTTCTTGTTGACAATGGGGTGTTAAAGTCCCCTACTATAAGTGTGTTGTTGTCTATATCCTTTCTTAAATCTTTCTAAAATTTTCTTACGTATTTGAGTGCTCCTATGTTGGGTGCACATATATTTATAAGGGTTATATCTTGCTGATAAATTTTTCACTTAAGTATTATGTTATGTCCTTCTTTGTCTTTTTTATGGCCCTTGCTGTATTGCTATCCCAGCTTTTTTCATGTCTGTTCGCTTGAAATACTTTTTTCCATCTTTTCACTTTCAGTCTGTGTAAATTTTTTGTTTTGAGGTGTGTCTCTTGTAGACAGAATATATGTGCGTCATGTTTTTGTATCCATTCCACTACCCTATGTCTTTTAATTGGAGCATTTAATCCGTTTACATTTAAGGTTATTATTTACAGGTATTTATTCATTTCCCTTTGTACTTGTGTTTCTCGCCTTCTCTTTTTTTCTTCTTTTTCTTAAAGAGTTACCTTTAGCATTTCTTGCAATGCTGGTTTGGTAGAGCCATATTCCTTTAGTCTTCCTTTGTCTGAGAAACTTCTTATTTCACCTTTTATTTTGAATGAGAGCATTACTGGGTAGAGTAGTCTTGGTCGTAGGCCTTTTTTTTTTTTTTTTTTTTTTTTTTTGCTTGAAATATATTTTGCCATTCCCTTCTGGTTGATAGTGTTTCTGTTGAGAAGTCAGTCAATAGCCTTTTTGGAGCTCACTTGTATGTTATTTCCTGTTTTTCTCTTGCTGTTTTTAGGATTCTCTCTTGTCTTTGAATGTTGCCATTTTAATTATGATGTGCCTCGGAGTGGGCCTTTTTAGGTTCATCTTTATTGGGACCCTCTGTGCTTCCTGGATTGCATGACTTTTTCTCTCATCATGTTAGGAAAATTTTCTGTTGTTACTTTTTCAATCAAGTTTTCTATCCCTTTTTCTTCTTCTTCCCCTTCTTGTATCCCTATGATTCTAATGCTGTTTAGTCTCATGTTGTCCTGCAGTTCTCTTAAACTCTCTTCATTATTTTTCAATATTTTTTCATTTTGTTGTATTGTCTGGAAATGTTTTTCTACATTGTTGTCTAATGCACTGATTCGATCTTCTGTTTTCTTTAGCCTGCTTTTAATTGATTCTATTGTGTTCTTCAGTCCAGAAATTGTATTCTTCATTTATTCCTGGTTCTTATTAATTGTTTCTATATCCTTTTCTATGTTGATTAGTTCTCCATCAGTTCCTTGTAGATTTTCTGCCACTCTTTTCAGTTTCCTTGGAGTTGCTGGTAATTTAAATGGAGTTTGTCATAATTTTCTTTGAGGTTGTCAAGGTCATTGAGCTTCATTATAACCATTCTTTTGAATTCCATGTCTGATTGTTGGCTTATGTCTATTCCATGTATCTCTCTTTTGGGGGATTCCTCTTTTCCTTTCATTGAGAGATTGTTTCTGTGTCTCCCCATGTTGAATTCTTCATGTCATTTTTGTTTATTAGATTGTCTGCTTTGATTTCCCACTTTTGTGGTATGAGATTCTTTATAGGAGACTTGGGGGATTCAGTCGTGTAGTCTATTTGATCTTCTGAGTCAAATGCTCTTGTGTTGCCTTTTATGATGTTTGTTTAAGCTCTCTGATTGTATTTCAGTTACTCTTTGGTGGATACTTTTCTCTGGCTAGTTGATTGAGAGTCACTCTGCCTACCTTGTCTTGAGTTCTTTTGTGGAGATGCTGTTAAAACATAAGCACACAACCCAGGCAAGAAACCCACATCATCCAAAATATCCCCTAACCAGAATCCCACTGTCAGCAGCAAATGAGCCAGTATTAATATAATTGCAGAGAGATTAAGACTCTTATATTATAGGATAAATAGATGGGATTTGTTTTAAATGAAAGAAAGATGACTTGTGAGAGCGAAGGTGATAGGGTCAAGGCTATGCGAGACAGCAGGTAATATTTAAACTGTATGTTTAAAAAAGAAGGGAAGAATGCAGAATGAGATGAGAAAGTGGAAGTGTATAGTATTAGGTTTATATGGTATTTATATGCTATATGTTTAGTGTGAGAGGGAGGATAAACAAAACAGAGAAACAGACAAGCAAATAAAAATTAAAGCAGAAGAATAGGAGGGTTAGAAGGTACAAAACAGATTAAAGAAAGAGTTTTTAAAATAAATAAATAAATAAACTTCTGGCCAAGATGGAGGCTTAGACAGACACTCTCGGTCTCCCTCTACAACTAGAGAGAAATATAACTACCTCAAAACAAAAGATAACTAGAAATTCCAGAAAATAAAACTACACAGAAGCCCAATGTACAAAGTTATAAACCAGCAGCGCTTCTCGTGCAGGTAAGAGGAGCAAAGGTGAGCGGTGCTGTTTGCGGTAGCACCAGGGACAGCGGCAGGGAGAACAGTCCTGGCTGCAGTCGAGCCACAGCAGCTCCCGACCCCAACACTGGGGAAAGCAGCCACTGCATTGCCTCGGCTGGTGAGGCCCAGAGGACGGGAGGACGGACCTGAGGCTCCCAGCAGAGAGTAAGGGCAGAAATGCATCTTGGACCCCCGCCCCCACACAAAGCACCATAGCGCCGCGAAATAAGTTGGGGATTGCTGCCGGTCACTGGGTTGTGATGAGTAAACAGGCACTGCCCCCTATAGCCAGCCAAAGAAAGCAAAACACATCTGTCAAAATGAGGCAGACAACTGTAGAAATCCCGGTGGCACAGCTCACCATGCAACATATGAAGAATCTGACAGATAAACAAATAAGAAACCTGTCAGAGGCTCAGTTCAGGGCCATTGTTATCAGGTGGCTTACAGAATTAACAAAAGATTTGGAAAAAGACGAGAAAGGATTGAAAAACACTCATACTGGAAAGAACAAAACCACATATGAAACAGATGGTGAGGAAATAAAATCCAGAGTTAAAATCAACAAACCAGAACATAGAGAAGGAACAAACAGTCAAACAGTGCGGAGAGAGGAAATAGGAAGCAAGGAAAATGAAGAGAGGATCAGAAAGCTCTGGGACAACTATAAAAGACCGAATATAAGAATAATAGGATTGCCAGAGCTGAAGAAGAAGAACTAAAAATTGAAAAATTAAGTGAAAATATAATAAAGCAGAACTTCCCAAACTTGGGGAAGGAAATAGGCTTACAGGTCCAGGAAGCACAGAGAGTTCCAGAAAAACTGGACCCAGGGAGAACCACTCCAAGACACATTATAATCAAAATGTCAAAAGTTAAAGATAAAGAGAGAATCTTAAAAGCAGCAAGAGAGAAGAAAAGAATCATGTACAAAGGGGTCCCAATTAGACTATCAGCTGACTTCTCAAGGGAGACCCTGCAGGCAAGAAGGGACTGGCAAGAAATATTCAAAGTAATTTTCATTACTTTGAAAACCTACAACCACAAATACTCTATCCAGTGAAATTGTCATTCAGAATAGAAAGGCAGAGAAAGTGCTTCCAGGACAAAATAAAACTGAGAGTTCATTAGATCCAAACCACTATTATATGAGATGTCAAAGGCACTGTTTTAGAAAAAGGAGGATCAAAACAATTAACACTAAAATGAAAACTGCAATACAAGAACCAACAACAGAAGCTAGGGAATTGAAACAAAGGCAAACTAAATAGGCAACGAGAGTGAAAAAAGAACTATAGATATGGGGAACATATTGGGGGGAGGTCAGCAGGGAGGGGTAAGGGGGTAAGGGAGGGAGATGATACAGAAATTAAGAAGCATAGTAGGAGGGAATGGAATAGACAGGAAGAAGCTGAGAAGAACTATATGCACAGCCAATGGACATGGACTAAAATGGGGGGACAACTGGAGGGAGGGGAGCCACCAGGTGGAGGGGAGCAGAGGGAAGGGAAATTGGGACAACTGTAACGGTATAATCAATAAAACATATTTAAAAAAATAAAAAATAGTAAATAAATAAATAAATATTTAAAAAATAGAAAGAGAGAGAGAAAGAAAAGAAGGGGAAGGGAAGAAAAAAAAGAAAGGAAAATAAAGGAAGAGAAATATGGGGAAATAAACAAAAAAGAAAGACTTTTTACTCAGTTCAACCTTTAGGCATAGTCTCCTTTTTTTCTGTATCCGCCACTGGTCAAAATTCCATGTATTTCAAATCTTTTCTGTTTGGTTGGCTGGCTGTGGCAAGATCCAGCTTGATTCTGGGGTTGCTAGTCTCTTACTTGTGGGCCTGCCATCGCTCTGCTGTGAACCGCATTTAGTTGTTCCCTCCTGTGGCACCCTCAGCCCTCCTAAGGCTTGTCTAGCAACGTTGTTCTGCTGGTGGGCCAGCATGCACATGCCAGTAATCTCTGCTCTGCCTCCAGTCATGTCTCTGTTTCCAAGCTACAGCATCTGCTCGCATCCCTGCCTACACATCTGCGTGCGACACCTGCCAACCTGGGGTCCCCATTGAGTCTGCAGTTCTGCTGAAGCTTTCCTGTATGGCCCCTCTCCTTGCCTCAAAGCTGCCCCTTTGTTCAGTAAGGCCCTGGTGCGATCCCACAATGCACCGGGGCATGCGCCTCCTGCTCGCCTGGGTTCCCCACCAAGTCTGCAGTTCTGCTGCAGCTTTCTTGTATGGGCTCCTCTCCGTGGCTCAAGGCTGCTTCTTTGCTTAGTGGGACCCTGGTGCAAGCGCCACGTGTGCCCTAGACTCAGTTCATACAGTTTCTCTCAGTCTGGGTTATTCAGTGTCCTCCCACACCTATGGCCTTTTCAGCCAATTCCTCTCGCTGACTCCCTGGGAGACTTCGCTGGTCGGTGCACCCCTTGCAGGGGGAAGCCTCCAAGCAGCTCCTGGCTAATGAGCCGGTCAGCAGCTGCCGCCCTTGGGTGCGATATGGGAGACGCACCAGTCCGGGAGGCCCAGCGACTCAGTCTGGAGTGCGCGGTCAAACTTTCCACCCTCCTTCACGCTTCTCCCACACTCCCTTCCCTGTTCGCGCTGTCTGAAATCCAAACTCACTCACTCACTCCTCTTCGTGTTTTCACCCCAAGTCCTTCCGTGATGGGAGCGAGCAGACAACACCGCTACTTACTCTGCTGCCATCTTCCTCCTCCCTTCAGGAAAGTCTTCTTAGTTTTAATTTTGATGTGGTTGTTTGAGGAGGTGAGCCATGTTTACCTATGCCACCATCTTGACCAGAAGTTCATTGTAGTTTTGACTTGCAACTCCCTAATTACAAATAATGCTGAGCATTTTATCATTGGCTTATTTAGTACTTGCATATGTTCTTTGGAGCAATGTATGTTCAAGTTAGATTTTCTTTGGTTGCTTGTAATTTTGGTGTCATATTTAAGAAACCATTGCCAAATCCAAAGTCATGCAGGTTTTCTCTTATATTTACCTCTGAGAGTTTTACACTTTTAGCAGTTACATTTAGACCTTTCATTTATTTTTAGTTAACTTTTATTATGGTGTGAAGTAGAGGTTCAAATTTAATCTCTTCCATATGGACATTCAATCCTTCCATGCCATTTCTTGAAAAGACTATTTCTTTCCTGTTGGGTGATCTTATCCATGTCAAAAATTAATCCCACATAAATATATTGATTTATTTCTGCACCATTTTATTAGTCTATATATCTGTCCTTATAAGCTGATACTATACTTCCTTGATTAATGTAGTTTTGTAGAAAGATTTGAAATTGTAAAGTTTGAGTCCTTCCACATTATACTTATTTTTTGTCTCTTTTGAGTCCTTTGCATTTCCATATGAATTTTAGGACCAGCCTGACTGTAGCTTTTTGAAGTGATCAGAAACTATAGCCACAACCTGAGTCCATTGTTAGTTACCAGGTCTTTTAATTTTTGAGGAGGCGGAAGTGAGAGATGGAACAGGTGACAGAGTTGCAGGTTAGGGCCTTTGGACTGTTGTAAGTCTGAGTAGCAGTGTGTTTAAAAATGGAGCAGCAAAACTCTGAAGCAGCACTTCCTAAGCTTTAATTGCTTTTGCACTGATCTGGTTGAAAAGCAGATTCTTGGGTGAGGCCTCAAACTTTATTTCTAACAAGCTCTTAGGTGATGCTGATGATTCGGTTTCTTGAACCTTTATTTCAACCTGTGATATGCTAATCAAAGAACTCTGAACTTCTAACTACAGAACTATGAGCTAACAAACAGGTGTTGTTTTCAGCCACTGAGTTTGTGGCAATTTGATATACAGAGATATAAATACTGTATTTTCTTGATGAGAGAGTAAATTGTGTCTCTATCTTTCCTTCACTGCCAAGGAACTCAGAGTCAAGTCTGAAGCAGAAATGTTAAATTTTTTAGAGCTCTTTACAATCTGTACATCTATTTTCAATGTTTTTCTCTTAGTCATGATTTCCTGCATTTTTGTTTATTTTTGCTTGATTCTTATATTCTTAATGATGTTTCAACATTCAATTTTATGTAATCTTTTTAGTCTCATTTTGAAAGCAGTATGTGCTTATTGTGGAAAATACAGTTAACATAAGAAGAAGAAAAAATAAGCATTAAAATTTTATTACTTCATCTGCAGAAAACAACTGTTAAAGTTTTGGTGTATTCTTTCCAGTATTTCTCCCTATGCCCATATGTATATTTTATATAATTAAATCATGCTGTATTATTATCCATATCCTTGTCATAAGCTACCTCTAAAGATTTGAGGAAAAATAAGATAGGAATTAATATGTGTTCAGTGGTTTGGAGGTGTTCTTTTTTGAGAAGCTCATTAGTTAGGTTAACAGATATCACCATTTTGTCCCTAAGACCAACCCTAGGTTCAATAATTTGGTAGAATTACTCAGGAGACTCAGCATGTGGTCTCCCTGCTATGATTCATTACAGTGAAAAGATACAAAGCAAAACAAGCAAAAAGAAATGTAGCACAGGGACAAAATCTGAAGGAAACCTGGCACAAGTGTTCAAGAGTTCTCTTCCAGTGGAGTAACAGAGGATGCATTTAATTCTTCTAGCATGAAATTGTGACAAAACCTGTGAAGTGTGGTGTACCAGGGAAGTTCATTAGAGACTCAGTCTTCAAGGTTTTTAGTATTGTAGACATGCCCTGATTAGCACATATGAGAATTCCAGACTCTCAGAAGGAAAGCAAGAGCTCAGCATACAGCCTATCATTTGCACCAACATTTTAGATACAGTAAACTACTATTTTTAGTTAGGAATTGGTAGGAATCTTAAAATCCAAGTTCCAAGACCCTAGCCAAAAGCCAGCTCTGCAAGCAAGCCTGTCTAAAAATAGCAGTATCAGCCCTGCTATTTTAAACCTTTCCTATATATCCCCTAAGTAACACATTCCTATGTCCTACTGCAGTTATATATAATACTCAGCACCCTAGTTTTACATCCACTCTCACATATAGTTTTAAACACAAAGAAGTCTTTAATATATGGCTACTTCTTACCTGCCTCAATCTTTCTTACTTTAATTGTTAAAAATCAGCAGTCCAATAATAGAGAATCTAAAAATAGGTAATATAGTATGGATAGAGGATTGTTAAGCCTTATTACCCAAAGAATTTAAGTTCTTATTATTTAATATTATATTATTCTGTGAAATAATTTTATTGTCTGCCAAATTTTGCAAAGTCAGAATGTACTGCTGTGAATGAAACAAAGTTTCACTGAGCATCATGCTGGTACACTGTAAAGTTATCTTTCTGAAAAATAATTGCTCAGATTCTTCTTTTATATTTTATATAAGATTTTTTTGCTTGTAACTAATTGAAACTCTCACTTTAAAATACCACAAGACAAAATCCAGAAATTTATTGGTAAGATACTGAAACATCTCATGGAATCCAAGGGCAGAAGACATATGGGTATAACCAAGAGAAAGCAGACACTTGGAAATCTGTCTGCAGACCCAGGCTTCCATTAGCTACTGTCCCTCCAATTCTGCTTCTCTATTGGCATTTTTGACTCAATGCTTAGGCATCCATTGGACTGAAGGTAGATCACATAACCAATCCTGGTATAATCAGCTATAAATAGGCAGATTGGGATTCAAAACAGACCAAAGCTGAGCCAATCAGATTCTCTTAGAGACCTACTATGAGCTGCTTGAACATGTAAAGCTGAGAGAAAACTGTCAATGCTCATTTAAACAGGACATCTTTCTCCTTTTCTTTTGCTTACTCACGCCACTGCTTCATCTTTGCTTCTATTTGCATGCCACTTCATTCATTCTCATTATCCATTTGTGTCTGCTGATTCATACCTCTTGTACTTCTATGTCCAGGCCTCTGGCAGACACTTACTAGTGTCTCTCAATTCCAAGTACAACTTTAGGGAAAGAGAGAGAATGGGTTTCTATGAGGATCAAATGAGTTAATGTACCTTATGCCTGGCACATAATAAGTTCTCTATATGTATTAGCTGTCTTCTTCTTCAAAACCTTTCTGGAATATTTTCTGCCCAGTTCGTCTTGTCATTATCTTTGCTTTGTTGGGCCCAGCTAGAATAAATCACTTCTTCTCCATCCCTGATGCTGAACCTTGTATATGCTTTAATTTCACTTTGTTCCACTTCATATTATATTGCAGTTATTTATTGTCATGCTTTTCTCTTATTCTAGGCCAATGATTTTCAACTGGTGTGCTGAAGCACACTGATGTGACACAATAATTTTAAAAACATGTGATACCTGACTATTTGTGGGCACTGACCTCTTTTCAGATTGTCAAATTTAAAAAATAACAACAGCTGATACAACAATAGCCATCTGGTGTGAATAAATAAAAATGACACTTATTTTTGTCAGAATAGCAACAAATGTTTTTTGGTGTGCCATGGTATTTTAGTAATTAGTTTATGTATACTATGAGATGAAAAAGATAAAAAATTGCTATTCTAGACTGTAAGCACCTTGGGTATTGGGCCATATATTTCCCTCTTTGAACCCTCTGGTGGAGATGGGGTATTGTGCAATGCCTAGCACATGGTAAGTGCTCTGAGTGTGCTTGCTGAACTGCAGGGAATTTGTGTGACAGGAATGGCAAGTAAACATCTTTAGGATCAAAGTTCTCTTACTAATAAATATGTAAGTATGAGTTGTTTTTCTTTGATCTCATTGCCATGCCTTGTTTACTTCCAACTAGCAAATTAAAAGGCAGATTTCCATATTAGAACTTATCTTTGAGCAGTTAGCTAATGTAGGTCAAATGTCTAATGGGCTTTTTTTTTTTTTTTTTTTTTTTTTGTGGCTCACCAGTGAAGGAGCATTTTAATCAAGATGAACTTCATGAAAAGCAAGTGTCAATCTGAATTAAGCCTGTTCTGGCTCTGAAAGATGACTTTGGAATGATAATATTGGGTTCAACTGCCTATGTTGTACCCTTAGTGGTAGACAAAGGATGATTTCCACAATGACTTGAGTTCCAGTGTTGATTAACAAAGGGATTACAGTCTCAGCTTCAATCATTGTCTCTGGCTTCGTTTTCTTTATTTTTTTTATTTTTATTTTTTGGTTTTTCAATTACAGTTGTCCCATTTTTCCCCTACTGCTCCCCCCCACCCAACCCACCCCTTCTCCTGCAATTATATCTCTCCTCGTTGTCCATGTCCATGAGTCATTTATACACGTTCCTTGACTAGACCCTTCCCTTACTTATCCCCCTCCTTTCCTGCCCCCTCCCCCCTATTGACTACTATTCTACTCTTTGTCCTATTTAGTTCGTCTGTTTGTGTTGTACTCTCTATTCCCTTTGCACGCTTCTGACTCCCAGACTTCATAATTCATCTCCTTTCCCTGCCACCTAGCCAACATTCCCTATACTTTTTCAGATGTCTCTTTGGCATCACAGGTTGTTTGTTGCAGGTGCATGTTATCTATTTCCAGTGTTTTTAGTCTTACAATGTACAGACATTCAAAGCACACTAGCACCTTCTTTTTTTTCCTGAGATTGATGTTGACACAAGTATACTTAAATTAGTGTTCTTATCTCAACTAATTTACCTGAAGAAGTAAATTCATACACAAATGTGATGAAATTAGGGAGTGGGGGACAGGAAGAAAAGGAAGCTAAGATATAACTTTTACCATTTAGCCCGTGAACAACCCAAAAATAAGAGGAGAGCTGTTTTTATCAGCAATTCCAGTGAAGAAATGAAAGAGAGAGAGAGAGAGAGAGAGAGAGAGAGAGCTGAGAGGAGTCATTTGTTAATAAAGAGCACAAGTAAAGTTTGAAATACAGAAAGAGCACTTATTACCCTGCCTCCAATGCTCTTTCTATCCCACTGGAATATTTTTCAAATATGCTGTATTTAAAAAAATAAAATTATCTCTTCCATACCATGCAACAACGAGGTTTCAATTTAGACCAGGGATCAGAAAACCATGGCCTATGGCCCAAATACAACCTGCTACTTCTTTCTGTATTACCAGCCAGCTAAGAACGTTTTGATTTTACATTTTTTATTTTGAGAAAATAAAAAGAATATTTCATGGCACATGAAAATTATATAGAATTCAAATTTTTATGTCTATAGATAGTTTTAATGAGACACAGCCATGCCCACTCAATCATGTATTGTCTATGGCTGCTTTCATGCTAAAATGGCATGCATGGTTGAATAGCTGTAGGAGAGACTGTAACACCTGCAAAGTTAAAAGTAATCACTATCTGACACTTTGAAGAAATACTTTTCTGGCTACTGATTTAGGTCCTTTCTACCCAAGGACCCACCTAACTATTTACCCATGTACCATGTTAGAAATGCAGAATCTCAGGCAGCTCTCAGATGCAGCAGCTGTATTTTAATAAGAGCCCCTAGTGATTCACATGTGCATTAAAGCTTGAGAGGCTCCAGCTCAGGAGACAATTGGAGAGGCCATTCTCTTAGACAAGCTGTGTGGATTACTGGAAAAGAAACAAGCCTTAGGATCAGACAGGTATGTATTTAATATTCAGTTTCCGCTGCTGAGTGCCTTCAGCTTCCTCGTCGATAAAGTGAGACTAAGCTTGTGTTCTTCATAAAGTTTGTTTTGGACTAGATTGTGTATCAGTTTCCTGGGGATACCCTAATAATTACTGCAAAATTGATTCATTAAAACAACTAAAATTTATTTACTCACATATCTGGAGGCCAGAATTCCAAAACTAAGGTGTCAGAAGAGCCATGCTCCCTCTGAAGGCTTTCAGGAAGGACCCTTTCTTGCTTATTCAACTTCTAATGGTCTCCAGTGGTCCCAGTGGTTCCTTGACATGTAGCTACATAACTTTAATCTCTGCCTCTTTTTCTTTTCATGGCCTACGTGTGTCCTCTTGTAACTGCAGAATCAACACAAAATGATTCTATCCTATTTAACAAGCCAAAACTCAAAATGTCAGAGTCTGGAGTAAGGAAATGTTCATTGATAGAGAAGGAGCAAACCAAGAATATGGGAGACTTAGCAATGCCTCAAATGCATCTTCCTCACTGGACTAAACTGAGGGTTTTAAAGGGGCTATGAAGAACAAGTATGCGAAAACACTAGTGGGGCAGCACTCCTTTTCTTATAAAAACAACAGTTACTGTATCAAGGGATCACTCTAATTTTAGTGTCATATCATCTCAAGATCCTTAACTAATTACATCTGCAAAGCTCTTAGCTCTAAATCAGGTTACATTCTGAAGTTCTGGATTTACATGAATTTGAGGAGAACAATTTCTACTCACCACAGGTTACAGCAATATAGAACAAATGTCTAGCACATTGTGAGTCCTTAACATATATTTCCTCTTACCCTCTTTTCCCTTCTTATTCAAATGACTGAAGGGCCCAGAATAGGAGAAATGTTACAAGAATCTCAAAGTTGGTCTCTCCCATTTGACAGAGGGACATCTTCCACAGGACATACAGAAGATGCTTTCATGATATGCATCCTGGAGCAAAAGTTTCTTCTAAGTGAGGGAACAGATGAATGAACACAATAAGCCATAGGTGAAAAGAGGCTCATGGTACAGTGGTGGTACTTGAAGCTACTTTTAAAAATTTATTAATTTAAGAGAGAGAGAGGAACAGAAAGAGATAAGGAGGGAGAGATGGAGAGGGAGCGAGAGTGTGAGAAAGAGAGTTTTGTTGTTCCACTTATATTTTTTATGGTTTTTAAATTACAATTGCCCCATTTCCCCCCATTGCTCTCGACCACCCAGCCCACACTTTCTCCCACAGTCATTACCCAACTCATTGTCCATGTCCATGTGTCATTTATACATGTTCTTTGACTAGACCCTTCCCATACTTATCCCTCTTCTCTCCTTCCCCCTCCACCCTGAAAACTTATTCTGTTCCTTGTTCAATTTTGTTCATTTGTTTATATTGTTCATTAGTCTCCTGTATTAAGTGATATCATATGGTATTTTTCTTTCATTGCCTGGTTTATTTCACTAAGCCTAATCTCTCTAGTTCCATCCGTGTTGTCACAAATGGCAGGAGTTCCTTCTTTCTTTCTGCTGCATAGTATTCCATTGTGTAAATATACCACAGTTTTTAAATCCACTCATCTACCTTCAGGTACTTAGGCTGTTTCCAGCACTTGGCTATTGTAAACAGCGCTGCTATGAACATAGAGGTGCATAAGTTCTTTTGAATTTGGGATTCAGGATTCTTCAGGTATAAACTTAGCAGTGAAATCGCTGGTTCAAAATGCAGTTCCATTTTTAATTTTTTGAGGTAATTCCACACTGTCTTCCACAGTGGTAACATGAGTCTGCATTCCCACCAAGAGGGCAGTAGTGTTCTTGTTTCTCCACATCCTCACCGGTACTTGTTCTTTGTTGATTTGTTGATGATGGTCATTCTGACTGCTGTAAAGTGCTATCTCATTGTGGTTTTTATTTGCATCTCTCTGATGGCTAGTGATGTTGAGCGTTCTTTCATGAGTTTATGGACCCTCTGTGTAACCTCCTTGGGGAAGTGTTTGTTCAGGTCCTTTGCCCATTTTTTAATTGGGCTGTCTGCCTACTTTGTGTTGAGATGTGTAAGTTTTTTATATATTTTGGAGATCAATCCCTTGTCTGAGATATCATTGGCAAATATATTTTCCCATACGGTTGGTCTCCTTTTTATCTTGCTGATCTTTTCTTTGCTGAGCAGAAACATTTTAGTTTGATGTAGTCCCATTTATTTATTCTCTTCTTTATTTCTCTTGCCTTAGGAGATGTATTGGTGAAAATATTTTTATGTGGGATATCTGAAATTTTCCTGCCTATGTTTTCCTCTAGGACTTTTATGGTGTCATGGCTTACATTTAAGTCTTTGATGCATCTTGAATTTATTTTGATGTGTGGTGTAAGTTGGTGATCTGGATTCATTTTTTTGCACGTTCCTGTCTAGTTTTCCGAGCACCATTTGTTGAAGGGGCTCTTCTCACTTCATTTTATATTCCTTCACCTTTTGTCAAATATTAGTTGACCATATAGACTTGGGTTTATTTCTGGGCTCTCTGTTCTGTTCCATTGATTTATATGTCTGTTCTTATGCCAGTATGAGACTGTTTTGATTACCATGGCCTTGTAGTATTGTTTGCTGTCTGGTATTGTGATCCCTCCTTCTGTGTTCTTCTGTCTCAAGATTACTTTGGCTATTCGAGGTTTTTTTTTTTGTTTGTTTGTTTTTTGGTTCCATATAAATTTTTGAAGTATTTGTACTATAGTTGTGAAATATGTCATTGGTATTTGAATAGGGATTGTGTTGAATCTGTAACTTGCATTGGGTAGTATGGACATTTTAATGATGTTGATTCTTCCCATCCATGAACATGGTATATGCTTCCATTTATTTGTATCTTCCTTAATTTCTTCAGTGTTATGTAGTTTTCCTTGGTTAAGTTTATTTCTGGGTACTTTATATTTCTTGTTGCTCTAGTAAACAGGATTTTATTCTAAGTTTCTAGCTCTGATATTTTATTTTTGGTGTACATAATTGCCTTAGATTTCTGTATATTGACTTTGTACTCTCCTATTTTGCCAAATTTGCTTATTATGTCCAGTAGTTTTTTAATGGAGTCTATAAGGTTATCTATGTACACTATCATGTCATCTGCAAATAATGACAGTTCTACTTTCTCTTTCCTAATTTGGATGCCTTTTATTTCTTTTTATTGTCTGATTGCTGCGGCTAGAACCTCCAATGCTATCTTGAATAGGAGTGGAGAGAGTGGACATCTTTGTTTTCTTCCTCATCTCAGGGGAGATGCTTTCAGTTTTTGTCTCTTGAGTATGATGTTGGCTTCAGGTTTCTCATATGTAGCCTTTATTATGTTGATGTATGCTCCCTCTATTCCCATTTTGCTGAGTTTTTTCATCATAAGTGGGTGTTGTGTTTTATCAAATGCTTTTTCTGCATGTATTGATATGATCATGTAATTTTTGTCTCTCACTTTGTTTAGATGGTGTATTATACTTATTGATTTGTGAATATTAAACAATTCTTGCATTCCCTGGAATGAATCCCACCTGGTCATGGTTTATGATCTTTTGAATGTTGATGGATCCTGTTTGCCAACATTTTGTTGAGAATTTTAGCATCTTTGTTCATCAATGATATTGGCCTGTAGTTTTCTTTCTTTGTTGTGTCTTGCCTTGTTTTTTTAAGTATATTTTATTGATTATATTGTTACAGTAGTTCAAATATTTCCCCTTTGCTCTCCTCTTCCCAGGACACCCCCTCCCTTCGCATTCCTACGACACCCATGGGTCATGCATGTAAGTTCCCTGGCTTCACCTTTTCCTATATTTGTTTTTTATTTAATAATCAATTAATTAATTTTTATAACATTATAAAATAACAATACACCCTTCTCAGACTTAATGGCCTTTATAATCTTATAAAGAACAATGGGTGAATGCCTTGTGCTCCTCTAACTACTTCAAGCTGCACATAGTCATTGTCCTACTTACCCATGGCTCCAAAAATCCCTAATAAGAGTGGTGGTGTGGAGGGGAAGGTGGCTTTCCCACATGGGGAAGGATTGTGCAGACTCCAGGTCACTTAGCAGTCCCAGGAAAATGGCATGCTTGGTTTAAAAGTCTGGCATCCTTGTTGTCTCTGGGGGAAACAGATTTGGCAACAGGGGTAGTAGCGATCATTCAATCCACAACCACTAGATGACAAAAGGCAAGGTTTAACTTTTGAATGTGCCACAAAGGGAGTAAAAAGGGCTTACTTGGAGAAAGTTGTGCAAGGCATGTCACACTATTCCAAAACCCTTTGGCCCACTATACTTGGTTTGGGCTGAAGGGAATATTTTAGGTTTCCCCACTCTCAGACCTCTGGGTTCTTTCTGTCCAGGCCATTAGGATAGAAAAGAGAAACCAGTTTTAAAGTGAAGCCCACAGACCACCCCATTCTTCACCAATCCTGCCACTTAATTCAGCCAAGCCTTTGAATCTCAGGAGTCAGTGATGCAGACAGGATTAAGTGACGCATATACATGCAGACAATCACTCAGGTAATGAGATCATAGGCTTAAGCCCTATGAAAATAGAAGACACATGTTTGCTTAAGCAACATATCCCACAAACCAGTCTCTATATCTGCAAGACTGTTTTATTGGAAAGACAACCAGTTGCAAGGCATTTGACAATCCTCTTGCCTGTAAATTAAGCATCTTTGATGATGTCACAGACTTAATTTAACTTTAAACTGAAAAGAAACTTTAAATGAGGATGAACTTTAAAGATAGTTAGCTTCACTACTTTATAGTCTACCACTGAGCATTGTGATTTTCCTTATATCGTGATTTTCTTCCTTAAGATTATCATCCTTGTCATTAAAGAGTCTCCTTGGCCTTGTTTTTGGAAATAGGGTAATACTGGCTTCATAGAAAAAGTTCGGGAGCTTTCCCCCTTCTTGGATTTTTTTGGAATAGTTTGAGAAGGGTAGGCGTTAGTTCTTCCCTAAATATTTGGTAAAATTCACCTATGAAGCCATCCGGTCCAGAGCTTTTGTGTGCTGGGAGATTTTTGTATTACTGTTTTAATTTTACTCTTTCTTATCGGTCTGTTCAGGCTTTCTACTTCTTCTTGATCCAGTTTTGGAAGATTATATGTTTCCAGGAATTTGTTCATTTCATCTCAGTTGTGAAGTTCCTTGCCATACAGTTGTTTGTAGTAATTTCTTACAATCCTTTGTTCTTCTGTGATATCAGGCTTGATTTTCCTCTCTTGTTTCTAATTTTGTTTATTTGGGTCCTCACTTTTTTTTCTTGATGAGCTAGTTGATTTTGTTTATCTTTTCAAAGAACCAGCTCCTACTTGTGTTACTCTTTGAAATTCTTTGTTTATTCTCTATATCATTTAATTCTGCTCTGATCTTGAGGATTTCCTTCTTTATACTCGCCCTGGAATTTGTTTGTTGTTCTGGTTCTAGTTCTTGCAGCTGTAGGATAAGATTTTTTTTATTTGAGATTCTTGTATCCTTTTCAGGTAAGCTTGTACTGCTATGAACTTTCCTCTCTGGACTGCTTTTGCTGTGTCCCATAGGTTTTGAGCTATTGTGTGTTCATTATCATTAGTTTCCAGAAACTTCTTGATTACTTCCTTGATGTCATTGTTAACCCATTCATTATTTAATATTATGTTATTTATTCTCCATGAGTTTGAATGTCTTTGAATTTTTTCCTTAAGGTTGATTTCTAGTTTCAAGGCATTGTGGTCTGAGAAGATGCTTGATATAATTTCAATTTTCTTGAATTTGTTAAGGCTTGCTTTTTGTCCTACCATGTGGTCTATCTTTGAAAATGTCCCATGTGCATTTGAAAACAGTATATATTTTGTTTATTTGGGGTTCAAAAGTTTCATATATATATCAGTTAAGTCCATTTGATTTCATGTGTTGTTCAATGCCTCAATATCCTTGGTGTTTCCTTGTTTAGAAGATCTGTCTGTTGTTGATAATGGGGTGTTAAAGTGCCCTACTATGAGTGTGTTGCTGTTGATATTCTTATTATAGTATTGTAGTAATTTTCTTATTTATTTGGGTGCTCCTATGTTGGGTGCATATATGTTTACTAGGGTTATATCTTCTTTATGTATTGTTACCTTCATAGTCAGCCAGCCAGAAAAGATTTGAAAACCATGGAATTTTGACTAGGGGCAATTCAGAAAAAGAAGACAGTACCAAAAGGTTGTACTGGGGAAAAGAGTCTTTCTTTAATTTGTTTCCTACCTTCTCTTCCTCCTATTCTTCTTCTTTAATTTTGTTTGTTTGTTTATTTGTTTCTTTTGTTTATCCTCTCTCTCACACTAAACATGCAGCATATAACTGCTATATAAACCTAATATTATACACTTCCACTTTTTCACTTCATTATACATTCTTCCTTCCTTGTTTCACATACAATGTAAATATTACTTACCATCCTACCTAGCCTTGACCATACTTGCTACTCTTATTATTCTATCATCTTCGCTCTCAAAACTCATCTTCTATCATTTAAAACTACTCTTACCTGTTTCTCCTATAATATAATAGTCATAACCTCTCTACATTTATATTAATACTGGCTCGTTTGCTACTGATAGTGAGATTGTGGTGGGAAATACTTTTGAGGGTGTGGGTTTCTTGCCTGGGTTGTGTGTGTTTATGTTTTAACAGCATCTCCACAAAAGAACTCAAGACAAGGTAGGCAGATTGACTCTCAATCAACTAGCCAGAGGGAAGGATCCACCAAAGGGTAACTGAAATATAACCAGATAGCTAAAAAGTATGAAATAAAGGGCATCCCAAGAGCGTCAGGCTCAGGAGATCAAAGAGACTGTACCACTGAACCCCCCAAGTCTCCTATAAAGAATCTCATACTACCAAGGTGGGAAATCAAAGCAGACAAATCTAATACACAGAAACAACCAAGAACAATTCAACATGGGGAGAAACAGAAACAATTTCCCAAGGAAAGGAACAGAGAAATCTACAGAAAGAGAAATAGATGGAATAGACATAAGCCAACTATCAGACATGTAATTCAAAAAATGATTATAAAGAAGCTCAATAACCTTGACAACCTCAAAGAAAACTATGACAAATTTCAGAAAAATTACCAGCAACTCCAAGGAAACTACAAAGAATTGCAAGGAAGCTGTAAGAAACTTATGGAGAACTACACCAGCATAGAAAATGACAAAGAAACTATTAATAAGAACCAGAAAGAAATGAATAATACAATTTCTGAACTGAAGAATGCAGTAGAATCAAGCAAAACAAAGCAGAAGATCGGATCAGTGAGTCAGACGACAACGTAGAAAAAAATTCTCAAACAATATAACAAAATGAAAAAATATAAAAAAAGAATGAAGAGGGTTTAAGAGAACTGAAGGACAACATGAGACAAAACAACATTAGAATTATAGGGATACAAGAAGGAGAAGAGGAGGGAAAAGGGATAGAAAACCTGATAGAAAAAGTAATGACAGAAATTTTTCCTAACTTGATAAGAGAAAAAGTCATGAAAGTCCAGTAAGCACAAAGGGTCCCAATGAAGTTGAATCCAAAAATTCCCATCCAAGGCACATCATAATTAAAATGACAATATTCAAAGGCAGAGGGAATCCTAAAAGCAGCAAGAGAAAAACAGAAAATAACATATAAGGGACCTCTGATAAGGCTATCAACTGATTTCTCAACAGAAACACTACAAGCCTGTTGGTAATGGCAAAGTGTATCTTAAGCAATGAGAAACAAAGACCTACAACCAATGCTACTCTACCCAGCAAGGCTCTCCTTCAAAATGGAAGGTGAAATAAGAAGTTTCTCAGAAAAAGGAGAATAAAAGAATGCATCTCCACCAAACCATCATTGCAAGAGATGCTAAAGGGAATGCTTTAAGAAGAAGAAAAAAAGAGAGGGAGAAGAACACAGGTACAAAGAAAAATGAATTAATACCTGTCAATTATAACTTTACATGTAAATGGATTAAATGCTCCAATTAAAAGACATAGGATAGTAGATTGGATATGAAAACAAGACACACATATATGCTGTATACAAGAGACACACCTCAAAACAAAAGAGTTACACAGACTGAAAGTGAAGGGATGGAAAAAGTATTTCAAGCAAACAGACATAAAAAAGCTGAGGTAGCAATACTTATATCATACAAAACGTATTTCACAGTAAAGGCCATAGAAAGAGACAAAAAATGAATTTCATAATACTTAAGGGGACAATCCATCAAGAAGATGTACCCCTGGTAAACATCTATGCACCCAACATAGGTCACCCAAATATATAATGAAAATACTAGAAGACTACAAAATTATATCAACAGCAACACACTCATAGTAGGGGACTTTAGGACCCCATTATAAATGATAGACAGATCTTTGAAGCAAAAAAACACCAAAGATATTGAGGCATGAACAACACAATAAAACAAATGGACTTAACTGATATATATAGAACTTTTCACCCCAAAGAAGCAAATATACATTCTTTTCAATTACACATAGGATATTTTCAAAGATAGACCACATGATGACACAAAACAAGACTCAACAAATTCAAGAAAATTGAAATTATATCAATCATATTTTCAGACCACCATGCCTTAAAACTAGAAATCAACCTCAAGGAAAAAATTCAAAGGCATTCAAAATTATTGAGAATGAATAAAATGATATTAAGTAATGAATGGATTAACAATGATATCATAGAAAAAATCCAGAAATTTCTGGAAACCAAAGATAATGAACATACAGCATCTCAAAACTAATGGCACACTGCAAAAGCAGTGTTGAGAGAAAAGTTCATAGAAATACAAGCCTACCTGAAAAGGATAGAAGAATCTCAAATTAAAAAAAATCTAATCCTACAGCTACAAGAACTAGAACAACAACAACAAACCAATACCAGGGCAGTAGTAGGAAGAAAATTCTCAAGATCAGAGTAAAATTAAATGACATAGAGACTAAACAAGCAGTTCAAAAGACCAACAAAAGTAGGAGCTGGTTTTTTGAAAAAATAAACAATATCGACACGCTTTTAGTCAGGCTCATCAAGAAAAAAAGAGTGAGGACCCAAATAAACAAAATCAGAAATGAAAGAGGAGAAATCCCTACTGATATCAAAGAAATAAAATGGATTGTATGAAATTACTATAAACAACTTTATGGCAAGAAACTTGACAACCTAGATGAAATGGACAAAATTCTGGAAACATATTTTTCCAAAACTGAATTAAGAAGTAGAAAGCCTGAACAGACCGATAACAAAGAGTGAAGTTGAAACAGTAATCAAAAATCTCCCGGCAAACAAAAGCTCTGGACTGGAAGGCTTCATGGGTGAATTTACAAAACATTTAGGGAAGAACTAACGCCTACACTTCTCAAAATATTCCAGAAAATCCAAGAAGAGAGAAGACTCCCAAACTCTTCCTATGAAGCCAGTATTACCCTAATTCCAAAACCTGGTCAAGACACAACAAAGGAAGAAAACTACAGGCCAATATCACTGATGAACATAGGTGCTAAAATCCTCAACAAAATATTGCCATACAGGATCTAGCAAAACATTTAAAAGATCATACACCACAATCAAGTGGGATTCATCCCAGATATGCAAGAATGGTTTAATATTCACAAATCAATAAATGTAATAAACCACTAAACAAAATGAAGGACAAAAATCACATGATCATATCAAGACATGCAGAAAAAGCATTTGATAAAGTACAACACCCATTTATGATGGAAACTCTAAACAAAATTAGAATAGAGTGAACATAACTCAATATAATAAAGGCCATATATAAGAAACCTGAAGCCAACATCATACTCAAGGGACAAAAACTGAAAACATTCTTCCTGAGATCAGGAGAAGACAAGGATGTCTATTCTCTCCACTCTTATTCAACATAACGTTGGAAGTTCTAGCCACAGCAATCAGACAAGAAAAAGAAATAAAAGGCATCCATATTGGGAAAGAGGAAGTAAAACTGTCATAATTTGCAGATGATATGACAGTGTACATAGAAAACCCTATAGACTCCATAAAAATACTATTCAACAGAATAAGCAAATTTAGCAAAATAGGAGAGTACAAAGTCAATATACAGAAATCTAAGACATTTATGTACACCAAAAATAAAATATCAGAGATAGAAACTTAGAATAAAATTCCATTTACTACAGCAACAAGAAAAACAAAGTACCTAGAAATAAACTTAACCAAAGAGAAAAAAGACCTGTACTCGGAAAACTTCATAACACCGAAGAAAGAAATTAAGGAAGATAAAAATAAATGGAAGCCTATACCATGTTCATAAATGGGAAGAATCAACATCATTAACACGCCCTTTCTATTAAAAGCAATCTACAGATTCAACACAATCCCTAGTAAAATACCAATGACATATTTCGCAGACCTAGGACAAATACGTCAAAAATTTATATGGAACCAAAACAAACCCCGAATAGCCAAAGCAATCTTGAGAAAGAAGAACACAGCAGGAGGAATCACAATACCAGGCAACAAACTATACTACAAATCCACTGTGATCAAAACAGCCAGGTACTGGCATAACAACAGACATGTCGATCAACGGAAAAAGACTAGAGAGCCCGAAAATAAACCCAGGCCTATCTTGTCAAATAATATTTCAAAAAGGGGGAAGGAGCATAAAATGGAGTGAGAAGAGCCTCTTCAACTAATGGTGCTGGGAGAACTGGATGGGGATGTACAAAAAAAAATGAAACTAGACCATCAACTTACACCACACATCAGAATAAACTCCAGATGCATCAAAAACTTAAATGTAAGCTGTGACACCATAAAAGTCCTAGAGGAAAACATAGGCAGAAAAATTTCAGATATCCCACGTAGCAATATTTTTACTGATACATGTCCTAAGGCAAGGGAAAAAAAGGAAAGAATAAATAAATGGGACTACATCAAACTAAAGAATTTCTTCTCAGCAAAAGAAAACATTAACAAGATTAAAAGGGAAACCACCATATGGAAAAACATATTTGTCAATGATACCTCAGACAAGGGATTGATTTTCAGTATATATAAAGAACTTACACATCGCATCACCAAGAAGACAGATAGCCCAATTACAAAATGGGCAAAAGCCCTGAACAAATACTTCTCCAAGGAGGATACACAGAGGATCCATAGACACATGAAAGAATGCTCAACATCACTAACCATCAGAGAGATGCAAATAAAAACCACAATGAGATACCACTTTAAACCTTTTCAGAATGGCCATCATCAACAAATCAACAAACAACAAGTGCTAGTGAGTATGTGGAGAAATGGGAACCCTACTGCACTGTTGATGGATACGCAGACTGGTGCAACCACTATGGAAAACAGTATAGATTTACCTCAAAAAATTAAAATTGAACTGCCCTTTTAACAGTCGATTCCACAACTAGTATTATACCCAAAGAATCCTGAAATCCAATTCAAAAGAACTTATGCACCCCTATGTTCATACCAGCGCTGTTTACAATAGCCAAGTGCTGGAGACAGCCTAAGTGCCCAAAGGTAGATGAGTGGATTAAAAAACTGTGATACATTTACACAATGGAATACTATGCAGCAGAAAGAAAGAAGGAACTCCTGCCATTTGCGAAAACTTGGACAGAACTAGAGAGAATCATGCTTAGTGAAATAAGCCAGGCAATGAAAGAAAAATACCATATGCTATCACCTGATACAGGAGACTAATGAACAACACAAACAAATGAACAAAATTGAACAACGAACAGAATAACAGTTATCGGGAGTAAGGGGGAGGGCAAGAAGGGGGATAAGTAAGGGAAGGGTCTTATCAAGGAACATGTATAAATGAGTCATAGACATGGACAATGGGGTGGGATATGAGTGTGGAAGAAGGGGTGGGCTGAGTTGGGTGGGGAGCAATGGGGGAAAAATGGGACAACTGTAATTGAAAAACCAAAAAATAAAAGAAAAAAAAAAAGATTCCCTCTTTAACTTCTAGCATTTTAATTATGATGTGTCTTGGTGTGGTCCTCTTTGGTCTCTCTTGTTTGGGACTCTCTGTGCTTCCTAGACTTGTATGTCTATTTCCTTTGCTAAATTAGGGAAGTTTTCCATCACTATTTTTTTACATAAGTTTTCAATTTCTTTCTCTTTCTCTTCTCCTTCTTGCACTACTATGGTGCAGATGTATGTTTAAAGTTGTCCCATTGGTTCCTAAGCCTCTATTCGTGTTTTTCAAATCTTGTTTCTTCATTCTGTATTGGTTGACGGTTTATTTCTTCCTTATGTTCCAAATCATTGATAAGAATCCCAGCTTCCTTCCCTTCACTACTGGTTTCGTATGGATTTTTCTTTATTTCACTTAGTGTAGCTTTCACTTCTTTCCTTGCATATATGCCATACTCAATTATTTATGTGAGCATCATTATCACCAATGTTCTAAATGCTGCGTCTATTAGATTGGGTATCTTCTCATCGCTTTGTTCTCCCTCTAGAGCCTTGATCTTCTCCCTCATTTGTGCCATACTTCTCTGTTTTCTCATTGTGACAGACTCCTGTGTTTGCCTCTGTGTATTAAGTAGAGCTCTTGCACATGTTACATTGTAAAGGGTAGAGCCTTAGGTGTTTGCCAGTGCTCGGAAACCTGTTTCACCACCTTGTGGTGCTGTCTGGGTGAGTATTACTTTTTTATATCTTTGTTTGTTGGACTTCCATGCAGTTTGATTTTCTGGTAGTTCTGGTTGTTTTTTTTTTTTTTTTTTTTTTGAGGTAGATGTAATTTCTTTTTATGGTTGTGGAAGAAGACAAAGCATGTCTACCTATGCCTCCATCTTGGTCAGAAGTCTTGGCTTCAGGTTTTTCATTTCCCAAGGAAAGGTAATGTGTAATATATTCTAAATCAATTCTCTTTAAAATGATGGAATGCTATTTTTTAAAAGTTTGGAAACAAGAAGAATAACAAAAATAAGTTTTAGAAAGCTAGAAAACATGGAATGTGAGCTCTAATACTGGCACTGTTAAAAAGAAAATTTTGTCCCAGTAGCCTTGAGCATGTTCCATTCTTTCGTCCTCAGTTTTCCCATCTGCACCAAGAGAGGAATAGAATTTCTCAGTTGTTCTATCATTTTTATTGTGCATAATCATCTGAGGATCTTATTAAAATGCATATTCTGTTTCAACAGGTCTGGAATAGGGCCTGAGTTTTGGCATTTCTATAAACCTTTTAGGTGATTACAACAATGCTGATCTAGAGACTAGTCTTTGAGTAGTGAGGAGCTAGATCACCTGAGATTGAACTCTAAAACCAAGGTTTTATAGTAAATTCCCAATCTATAAGCAAACAAGAAATGTTAATTCTCTATGGAACAGTGAAGTTTTCCAGCTGCAGCTTATTTTGCTGTTTCTCACACTTAACATTTTCTGTCTCAAATATATTTTAAGTCTCTTGAGTGTGAAGCTCACAGGCCTTGGTATTACCTATGTAGGCTGTCCTAGGAGGTATAAAGTGACTAGCTGACCCTAAAAGCCAACACAGTGAACTTCCTGGGTTCCCTGGTATAAATTCTGTCCTCTCCATCACAACTGGCTCAAAGCCCATATTTTTCCATGACACCATAAGGTACTGCTGGATGTACTGTTGACTCTGGTGCATCTACTGATGACAGAGAGGGCTTTTAGAAAGAGAATTCAGTTCCTGCTTTTCCTGTGGGAATCAGGAATGTAATTTCTGCCACTTGTTTAATTAGCTGAGTCAGAGAGCATTGCTCTGGCCGCATTTCCCCAGCACACTTGCAGTGCAGTGAGTGGACCATGTGGCCCGGTTCTCATCCTCCTCAGAGTGAGATTTTTCTTTCTCTGCTCAAGAACACTTTGGTACGTAAAATATCTGCTAGAAAAATAGGATTCACATCAACATAAACCTAAATTATTTCAGAAACCTCAGATCCTTTAGAGCTTGGGGGTACTTTAATGCAATCAACTACAGAATCCTGCAATAACACAAATATTTAATGGATCTTAAACTGAGTTGTCACTTGTTTGGATTCATTTGCTATCTTTTCCTTTTTGGTAAAATTTTTATTATAATTTTTTTCCTTTTTAACTTTGTACTCAAAATGAGGTCTTTGCTCAGATGGGCAATATTTAACAGAAACCTCCTCATGAGTGATGTTGATGTGCAAAACTTTCTGTTATTTGAGCTTGTCTCCTTTAAGTACTCCTGTGAGGCACAGAAACTTTCCCTCTTTGTTCACTGTAGGTCACCTGAGAGCTCCTAACCCCAAAGTAAGGCTTGACCTGGAAATCAGACAAAGCATACTGTTGGCTTAATGTGAGCAGACATGTTGGAACCTATGAGAAACTTTAAAGTGTCTGAAGAATCAAATTGTCTTTATGGGTATAGATGAGTTTTAGGTTTTGTGCCTTTACCCTGCTTTGGCTCTGAACTCAGAGAGCTCGGACTTTCCTTCGTCCATAGTGTCTCACACTAATAATGTGCACCAAAACTTTAAGCTTCCCTGGCTTCATAGGTAACTAGTAGTTTCTTCACTATAGTATCATTAAGTACTAAGATGGTATGTTGGTTTCATATTGCTGCTGTAACACAACACCACATACATAGTGACTTAAACAAATGTATTCTTACAGTTCTGGAGATCAGTAGCCTTATTGCGTTAAAGTCAAAATGTCAACAGGGCCATGGTCCATCCAGAGGATATAGGGAGAAGCCATTTCCTTAACTTTTCCAGCTTGGCTCCATCATCAAAGCTATCAAAGGAAAGATGAGTCCTCATATGGTACCACTCTGACTTCTTTTTCCTGTTTCTTCCACTTTTAAAAACATTGAAGATTACATTAGGCCAACCTGAGCAATCCAGGATAAACTCTCCATCTCAGCATCTTTAATTTAATCACACCTATAAAATCCTCTTTTTTATTAGGGTACCATATTCACAATTTCCAAGGATTAGGACACAAACTTATTGGAGGGGGAGGTGTTGTTCACTCATATCTCTACCTTCTCAAGGTAGAACACTCTGGTGAGCATGCATTGTTTCCCTTCTCACCATTCATTCTTTATTCCTGAGTTTTCATTGTTGGTCCACTCTTAATCCACGTAGTCTTCATGGAGCCTGAAGAGTTTGTCATGTGCCCCAGGCCTAGGCTAATCAGCACAAATCATTCTCCAGCCACAAATTCATTAAAGGGTGAGCATAAGACCTTCTCCAGGCAAATCCAAATGAATATCAGTACTTCATCTCTAGATGGTGGAAAGAGCCTGATGGAGCAAAATTACTTTCTTCTGGACTGTTGTAGTTTAAGCCTTGAGAGTTCTTTTCTTTTAAATAACACAAGTGCCTAACTTAAGATTTGATTACTCAGGCATACTCTGTAAAGTGGCATCAATGGCAAAGAGTCATCTGTGTTAAAGATAGCTATCTCAATTAACATATTGCCAGCCATATAGATAGATAAAAAACTAGGCCACTGCTATTGGTGATTTTATTGTTTTTACAGATCTTATTTTATTTAATTAATTGCTTGTTCTTTTTATCTATAGGTGCTTTGAATTCCAGGGGTTTTTTTCTTTGTTTTAAATTCATCAATACTGAGCCCATGAAACACTGGGCTCCAGGCTACTCTCTCTATGCATAATTTCACTGTGTGGCTAAAGGAGTACCATGTAATTTCCAGATTCAGTAAGTAATCAACCTTTTCTCTTCCAAAGTTTCTTAAAGGTTATTTATGAAGGTTCTTTCAATCATAATAGGAACCACCAGGGCTGGACCAGACACAACACTTGTTATTGAGAGGCTGAGACCAGCACAAAACACCTGTGGAACTGGTTATGGTGTATTACATCATGTCCTTCCCCTTCCACACTACTTATTAGAGCCCCCTTACAAATATAATGTTTTCCAATGGTCAATGTATTGTCATTTCCTTTTTTCAAATAGACCATACCAACTAAAGAAAAGAAGTTCCTGTTGTATTAGATATGTATTCAAAGTTATTTATCACTTATAGTTAATAAGTAGAAAAAGTGGGACTTAAGTTTTGATCCTCTAATTCTAAAGCTTTCCACTATAATTGCCTGCCTTGACCACCTCCAGATTACTGTGAAGAGGTCAAAATTCAATTTGTCATTGCTATGGGGCTACAACTAGAAAGTAGGATCCAATTGGAGAGTGTACTTGTAACTATTTTTGATATAATATTGACCTAGAGGGTCTGTTATCTTTCTAGTACTGTGGGATATTGTCTTGCCTTCGGACTGAAAAGGAATTTTGAGATATTTGACCTAGCTTTGCCTGGATATCATTAGCTGTCATTTAGGTGTAGAGTCCTAATAAGTATTAGACATTGCATTAGGCACATGCATCTATTATTTCATTTAATTTTGGTAACTTATCCTATATTATTATTATCATCATTATCATCATCATCGTTGTTGTCGTCATCATCATCATCATTATCATCTCTGCTTCAAAAAGGAGAAAAACAGGGTTCAGAGAGTTTAATACGTTTCTCAAGCCAAGATTAAAGCCCAGGCAGTGTAACTATGAAGTCTGCTTTCTTTACAATAGCTAACCAGGGCCATAGAACACTGATAATTGTTTCTCTGGCATTTATCTCCCAGGAATAATAAATCTATATATGATTCTGAATTTTAAAACAGTTATGCTACTTTTCACTTGTCATAATCCATATCCTGTTTGCTTTTCTAAATGACATAGGCCCTCTTGTATGACTAAGATTATCTTTCTTTCCTGTTGACAAAAGTTGCTTCAAGGCTATTTGCCCATTACTTTGAGTATTCCTTATATTGCCTGCTCACTGCATGTTGATTAATCTGTATTTATGGAAATCCTTTGTTTAGGAGAGAACAATTTATACAAGGCAGCCCACTTTGCTTGTTTTTTTTTTCTTTCTATTTATCTTATCCAAGTGGCTTTCTTAAGTGTTGACCTCATCAGGACTGATGTGAAATCAAGATAATAAGTGCTCCAATTCTGAGATGTAACCCACTCTGCTCAGGGAAGGGATTTGGAACTGTTGAGGTCAGCCTCTAGTCAGCACAATCCTGGTATTATAGGATGGCCAGTTCTTATGCATATTTGCCTGGGGCATCTGCCTGAGTTTCAGACCGGCCATCTAAAATAATGTCTAGCTTGAAGAAGATCATCTCTCAATTCCTTTCCGGCACTAAAATCCTTTAGTTCTCATATTTATTGACTATTAGTTTAATTCTTTGATTTTATCATAAATAAAGTGTAAGGCACAAGGCCTGTGTGAAAGAAAAAGGGATTTGGAACCCAGTAGGGCATTTGTCCTTTTCAATAAAGCAGAGGTTGAGGAAAATGATCTGGTGCAGATAATCAGTTGTGAATGGATGCCACAAGTGTGGGACCCAGTCTCTAATGCTTGGTACTGGAATGTTCAAGAGGTGGTGGCAGGAAGAATATAGCAGAGGGAAGCCTGGGAGTCAAACAACTTAACATTTAAGATGTTCATCTGTGGAACCACCCAGGAACTTAGCTTGATTGTAGAGAGAGGTCTGGCAAAAGCCAAGCAGTAGAGCTAGTCTACTCTCAGCTGAATACCCCTGGGAAGGAGTTAGGGGTGTGGCTCCAGTTTCTGAGGTAGCAGTTCAGTAGAGTAGAACACCCAGGGATCAGTCCTGGGAACAGGTGGGAGAATTCTGCTTCAAACATGGGGGCAGAGGAGAAGAAATTAGTAACTCAGGGACCTAACAGTCAGTGCTAAGAATGAGAACAAATTCTCCCCTATAAGTGAGTGGAGAGAGGAGCCGGTACATTTTCTTTGCTCTGTCATGAAGACCAGCCCAGAAACTGAATGGGACTAAACTTTCATCACCAGGGACAAACGGACCTGGCTAAGAGGAACATATAATGGCCAAACAAAGTAAGGAGTCATGAGACTGAATAAGCCACAATTAAAGTAGCTTTTTTCATTCAGTGTCTGCTTAACCTTTCCATAAATGTATCAAACACAGAACTTCCCATAACCCATGGTCTAGTATTATTATGGGTCCCCATAATACACCATGAACATTTTTTAATTAGTTTTGTTACAGTAGCAGCCAATGGTGTTCTAGAACAGTTATGAGGTCCAATTAACCTCTGCCAAGAAGCATGACTCCCAAGGCAAGAGTTTAGTGAAAAAGGAAAGGAGTTGTTGATTTAAAGGTTATACAGTTTTAAAATAATGGAATATTTCTGCCATTAAGTCCCACTCCCTTTATTTTTTATTATTTTTTCTTTTTCTTTTTTCTTTTATTTTTTGGTTTTTCAATTACAGTTGTCCCAATTTTCCCCCATTGCTCCGCACACCCAGCCCATCCCTTCTCCCACATTCATATCCCTCCCCGTTGTCCATGTCCAAGAGTCATTCATACACGTTCCTTGACTACACCCTTCCCTTACTTATCCCTTTTCTCTACCTCCCCCCTACCCTGTACTGACTACTATTCTAGCCTTTGCCTATTTAATTCGTTTGTTTGTGTTGCTCTTTAGTTTCCTGTATTAGGTGATATCATACGGTATTTTGCTTCCTTTGCCTGGCTTATTTCACTAAGCATAATTCTCTCTAGTTCCATCCATGTTGTCGCAAATGGCAGGAGTTCCTTCTTTCTTTCTGCTACATAGTATTCCATTGTGTAAATATACCACAGTTTTTTGATCCACTCATCTACAGATGGGCACTTAGGCTCTTTCCAGCACTTAGCTATTGTAAACAGGACTGTTATGAACATACGGGTGCATAAGTTTTTTTGAATTAGGGTTTTCGGATTTTTCGGGTATAATTCTAGCAGTAGAATCGCTGGTTCCAAAGGCAGTTGCATTTTTATTTTTTTGAGGTAATTCCACACTGTTTTCCATAGTGGCTGCACTAGTCTGCATTCCCAACAACAGTGCAGTAGGGTTCCTGTTTCTCCACATCCTTACCAGCATTTGTTGTTTGTTGATTTGTTGATGATGGCCATTCAGACAGGTGTAAAGTGGTATCTCATTGTGGTTTTTATCTGCATCTTTGATGGCCAATGATGTTGAACATTTTTTCATGTGCCTATGGACCTTCTGTATGTACTCTTTGGAGAAGTGTTTGTTCAGGTCCTTTGCCCATTTTTTAATTGGGTTGTTTGTTTTCTTGATGTTGAGTCATATCAGTTCTTTATATATTTTGGAGATCAGTCCCCTGTCTGTGATATCATTGGCAAATATGTTTTCCATATGGTTGGTTTCCTTTTCATCTTGCTGATGTTTTCTTTTGCTGAGCAGAAACTTTATAGTTTGATGTAGTCCCATTTGTTTATTTTTTCTTTTATTTCCCTTGCCTTAGGAGATGTATCCATGAAGATATTGTTACGTGGGATATCTGAAATTTTCCTGTCTACGTTTTCCTCTAAGACTTTTATGGTGTCATGGCTTACATTTAAGTCTTTAATCCATCTTGAGTTTATTCTTGTGTGTGGTGAAAGTTGGTGGTCTAGATTCATTTTTTTGCACGTCCTTGTCCAGTTCTCCCAGCACCATTTGTTAAAGAGGCTCTTCTCACTCCATTTTATATTCTTTCCTCCTTTATCAAAGATTAGTTGACCATAGAGGCCTGGGTTTATTTCTGGGCTCTCTATTCTGTTCTACTGATCTATATGTCTGTTCTTATGCCAGTACCAGACTGTTTTGATCACAGTGGCTTTGTAGTACTGTTTGATGTGTGGTATCGTGATTCCTCCTGCTGTGTTCTTCTGTTTCAAGATTGCTTTTGCTATTCGGGGTCCTTTTTGGTTCCATATGAATTTTTGGAGGATTTGTTCTAGGTCAGTGAAATATGTCATTGGTATTTTAATAGGGATTGCATTGAATCTGTAAATTGCTCTGGGTAGTATGGCCATTTTGATGATGTTAATTCTTCCCATCCAAGAACATGGTATTTGCTGCCATTTATTTGTATCTTCCTTAATTTCTTTCTTCTATGTTGCATAATTTTCAGTGTACAGGTCTTTTATATCTTTGGTTAAGTTTATTCCTAGGTACTTTATTTTTCTTGTTGCTATAGTAAATGGTATTTTCTTTTTTACCTCTGTCTCTGATATTTCATTGTTGGTGTACAGAAATGTCTTAGATTTCTGTATATTTATTTTGTACCCTGCTATTTTGCCAAATTCACTTATTATATCGAGTAGTCTTTTAGTGAAGTTTATAGGGTTTTCTAGGTATACTATCATGTCATCTGCATATAGTGATAGTTTTATTTCTTCTTTCCTCATTTGGATGCCTTTTATTTCTTTGCCTTGCCTGATTGCTGTGGCTAGAACTTCCAACACTACGTTGAATGGAAGTTGAGAGAGTGGACAGCTTGTCTAGTTCCTGTTTTCAGGGGGAATGCTTTCAGTTTTTGTCCATTGAGTATGATGTTGGCCTCAGGCTTCTCATATATAGCCTTACGTTAAGGTATGCTCCCTCAATTCCCATTTTGCTGAGTGTTTTCATCATAAATGGGTATTGTACTTTATCAAATGCTTTTTCTGCATCTATAGATATGAACATGTGTTTTTTGTCTTTCATTCACTTTAGGTGATGTATTATATTTATTGATTTGCGAATATTAAACCATCCTTGCATCCCCGGGATGAATCCCATTTGATCGTCATGTATGATATTTTTGATGTATTGCTGGATCCTGTTTGCCAATATTTTATTGAGGATTTTGTTGTGTCTTGACCTGGTTTGGGGATTAGGGTAATACTGGCTTCATAGAAAGAGTTTGCGATTTTTCCCTTTTCCTGGATTTTCTGGAAAAGGTTGAGGAGGGTAGGAGTTAGTTCTTTCCTAAATGTTTTGTAAAATTCGTTTGTGAAGCTATCCAGTCCAGGGCTTTTGTGTGCAGGGAGATTTTGGATTACTGTTTCTATTTCCTTCTTTGTTATTGGTCTTTTGAGACTTTCTACTTCCTCTTGATTCAGTTTTGGAAGGTTATCTGTTTCTAGAAATTTGTCCATTTCTTCTAGGTTGTCAAATTTCTTGCCATACAGTTATTTGTAGTAATTTCTTATACTGCTTTGTATTTCTGAGGTATCAGTCATGATTTCTCCTCTTTCATTTCTGGTTTTGTTTATTTGGGTCTTCTCTCTTTTTTTCTTGATGAGTCTGGCTAGAGGCTTGTCGATTTTGTTTATTTTTTCAAAGAACCAGCTCCTAGTTTTGATGATTTTTTGGATTGTTTGTTTAGTCACTATGTCGTTTAATTCTGCTTTGATCTTTTTTTTTAAATTGTTTTTTATTGATTATATTGTTACAACAGTTCCAATTTTCTCCCCTTTACTCCCCTCCACCCAGCATCTCCCTGCCCCAGCTATCCCCCCTCAAGTCCATACCCTTGGTTCGTAAAAAATAACTATCCCCCCCCTCAAATATTAGGACCCTTTGTAATCTTGTAAAGGACAATGGGCGAAGGTCTCAAGCTCCTCTAGCTGCTTCAAGCTGGACATGGTTGTCGTCCTACCTACCCTTGGGTCCAGAAAACCCTAATAAGAGTGGGGCTGTGGAGGGGAGGGTGGCCTTCCCACATCGGGAAGGATCCTGCAGACTCCAGGTCACTTGGTTGTCAACGGCGTGCTTGGTTTAACAGGCTGGCATCCTTGTTGTGTTCTGGGGGCAACAGATTTGGCGAAAAGGGTTAAAAGAAATCATTCAATGCATAACTACCAGTTGACAAAAGGCAGGGATTAATTTTTCAATGTTCCATATTAGGAGAAAGAAAAAAGAAAAGAAAAAAAGAAAAAGAAAAAAAGGAAAAAAAAAAAAGGGCTTCTTTGTAAGAAGGTGTGCTAGGAACATCTCACCTGTCCAAAACGCTTTTGCCCATTATACTTAGTTTGGGCTGAGGGAAATAGTTTAGGTATTCCCCCTCTCAGACCTCTGGGCCTTTTCTGTCCAAACCATTAAGATAGAAAAGAGAAACCAGTTTTAAAGTGAAGCCCACAGACCACCCCATTCTTCACGAACCCAGCCATTTAGTTCAGCCAAACCGTTGAGTCTCAGGAGGCAGTGCTGCAGAGAGGATTAAGTGAGTCTTGATCTTGATGATTTCCTTTCTTCTTCTTGCCCTAAGCTTTGTTTGTTGTTGTTGTTCTAGTTCTTGTAGCTTTAGGAATAGATTTTTTTCTTCTCTCTCTTTTTATTTTTATTTTGGTTTTTCAGTTACAGTTGTCCCCTTTTCCCCTAATTTCTCTCCCCCACCCATCCCACCCCCTCTCCCGCAATCATATCCCTCCTCGTTGTCCATGTCCATGAGTCTTTTATGCAGGTTCTTTGAATAAACCCTTCCCTTACTTATCCCCCTTCTCTCCCTCCCCCCTCCCCCCTCCCCCCTATTGACTGCTATTCTGCTCTTTGTTCTATTTAGTTCCTTTGTTTGTGTTGTTCTTTAGTTTCCTGTATTAGGTGATATCATATGGTATTTTTCTTTCTTTGCCTGGCTTATTTCACTAAGCATAATTCTCTCTAGTTCCATCCATGTTATCGCAAATGGCAGGAGTTCCTTCTTTCTTTCTGCTACATAGTATTCCATTGTGTAAATATACCACAGTTTTTTGATCCACTCATCTACAGATGGGCACTTAGGCTCTTTCCAGCACTTAGCTATTGTAAACAGGGCTGTTATGAACATACGGGTGCATAAGTTTTTTTGAATTAGGGTTTTCGGATTTTTCGGGTATAATTCTAGCAGTAGAATCGCTGGTTCCAAAGGCAGTTGCATTTTTATTTTCTTTGAGGTAATTCCATACTGTTTTCCATAGTGGCTGCACTAGTCTGCATTCCCACCAACAGTGCAGTAGGGTTCCTGTTTCTCCACATCCTTGCCAGCATTTGTTGTTTGTTGATTTCTTGATGATGGCCATTCTGACTGGTGTAAAGTGGTATCTCATTGTGGTTTTTATCTGCATCTCTGATGGCCAATGATGTTGAACATTTTTTCATGTGCCTATGGACCTTCTGTATGTACTCTTTGGAGAAGTGTTTGTTCAGGTCCTTTGTCCATTTTTTAATTGGGTTGTTTGTTTTCTTGATGTTGAGTCATATATGTTCTTTATATATTTTGGAGATCAGTCCCCTGTCTGTGATATCATTGGCAAATATGTTTTCCATATGGTTGGTTTCCTTTTCATCTTGCTGATGTTTTCTTTTGCTGAGCAGAAACTTTATAGTTTGATGTAGTCCCATTTGTTTATTTTTTCCTTTATTTCTCTTGCTTTAGGAGATGCATCCGTGAAGAGATTGCTACGTGAGATATCTGATATTTTCTTGCCTATGTTTTCCTCTAGGACTTTTATGGTGTCACGGCTTACATTTAAGTCTTTGATCCATCTTAAGATTATTCTTGTGTGTGGTGTAAGTTGGTGGTCTAGTTTAATTATTTTGCAGTTCCCTATCCAGTTCTCCAAGCACCATTTGTTAAAGAGGCTCTTCTTACTCCATTTTATGTTCCTTCCTCCTTTATCAAATATTAGTTGACCATAGAGGCCTGGGTTTATTTCTGGACTCTCTATTCTGTTCCACTGATCTATATGTCTGTTCTTATGCCAGTACAAGACTGTTTTGATTACAGTGGCTTTGTAGTATTGTTTGATATCTGGTGTTGTGATTCCTCCTGCTGTGTTCTTTTGTCTCAAGATTGCTTTGGCTATTCGTGGTCTTTTTTGGTTCCATATGAATTTATGGAGTATTTGTTCTAGGTCTGTGAAATATGTCATTGGTATTTTAATAGGGATTGCATTGAATCTGTAAATTGCTTTGGGTAGTATGGCCGTTTTGATGATGTTGAATCTTCCCATCTAAGAACATGGTATTTGCTTCCATATATTTGTTTCTTCTTTAATTTCTTTCTTCAATGTTATGTAATTTTCAGAGTACAGCTCTTTTATCTCTTTGGTTAAGTTTACTCCTAGGTACTTTATTTTCTTGTTGCTATAGTAAATGGTATTTTCTTTTTTGTCTCCGTCTCTGCTATTTTATTGTTGGTGTACAGAAATGCCTTAGATTTCTGTATATTTATTTTGTACCCTGCAATTTTGCCGATTTCACGTATTATATCAAGTAGTCTTTTAGTGGAGTTTATAGGATTTTCTAGGTATACTATCATGTCATCTACATATAATGAAAGTTTTACTTCCTCTTTCCCAATTTGGATACCTTTTATTTCTTTTTCTTGTCTGATTGCTGTGGCTAGGACTTCCAACACTATGTTGAAAAGGAGTGGAGAGAGTGGACAACCTTGTCTAGTTCCTGATTTCAGAGGGAATGCTTTCAGTTTTTGTCCATTGAGTATGATGTTGGCCTCAGGCTTCTCATATATAGCCTTAATTATGTTAAGGTATGCTCCCTCTATTCCTATTTTGCTGATTGTTTTCATCATAAATGGGTTTTGTACTTTATCAAATGCTTTTTCTGTATCTATTGATATGATCATGTGATTTTTGTCTTTCATTGTGTTTGGGTGATGTATTATATTTATTGATATGCGAATATTAAACCATCTTTGCATCCTTGGGATGAAGCCCACTTGATCATGATGTATGATCTTTTTGATGTATTGCTGGATCTTGTTTGCCAATATTTTATTGAGGATTTTAGCATCGATGTTCATCAGTGATATTGGCCTGTCGTTTTCTTTCTTTGTTGTGTCTTGACGTGGTTTGGGGATTAGGATAATGCTGGCTTCATTGAAAGAGTTTGGGATTTTTCCCTCTTCTTGGATTTTTTGGAATAGTTTGAGGAGGATAGGTGTTAGTTCTTCCCTGGATGTTTTGTAGAAGCCGTTCGGTCCAAGGCTTTTGTGTGCAGGGAGATTTTGGATTACTGTTTCAATTTCCTTTTTTGTTATTGGTTTGTTGAGACTTTCCACTTCTTCTTGATTCAGTTTTGGAAGGTTGTATGTTTCTAGAAATTTGTCCATTTGTTCTAGATTGTCAAATTTCTTGACATATAGTTGTCTGAAGTAATTTCTAACTATCATTTGTATTTCTGTGGTATCAGTCGTTATTTCTCCTCTTTCATTTCTGATTTTGTTTATTTGGGGCTTCTCTCTTTTTTTCTTGATTAGACTGGCTAGAGTCTTGTCGATTTTGTTTATTTTTTCGAAGAACCAGCTCCTAGTTTTGTTGATCTTTTGGATTGTTTGTTTAGTTTCTATGTCATTTAGTTCTGTTCTGATCTTGATGATTTCATTCCTTCTTCTTACCCCAGGCTTTGTATGTTGTTGTTGTTCTAGTTCTTGTAGCATTATGGTTAGCTTTTTTTATTTGAGATTCTTCTATCCTTTTCAGATATGCCTGTATTGCTATGAACTTCCCTCTCAGGACTGCTTTTGCTGTGTCCCACAGGTTTTGGGTTGTTTTGCGCTCATTATCATCAGTTTGTAGAAATTTCTTGATTTCATCTTTGATATCATTGTTAACCCATTCATTACTTAATAGCATGTTATTCAATCTCCATGAGTTAGGGTGTCTTTGATTTTTTCTCTGAGGTTGATTTCTAGTTTCAAGGCATTTTGATCTGAAAAGATGCTTGATATTATTTCAATTTTCTTGAGTTTGTTGAGGCTTGTTTTGTGACCTATCATGTGGTCTATCTTTGAAAATGTCCCATGTGCACTTGAAAAGAATGTATATTTTGCTTACTTGGGGTGAAAATTTCTATATATATTAGTTAGATCCATGTGGTTTAGTGTGTTGTTCAATGCCTGTATATCTTTGGTGTTTCTTTGCTTGGATGATCTGTCTATTGTTGATAATGGAGTGTTGAAGTCCCCTACTATGACTGTGTTGTTGTTGATATCCTTCTTGTGGTCTTCTAGTATTTGCTTTATGTATTTGGGTGCTCCTATGTTGGGTGCATATATGTTTATCAGTGTTATATCTTCTTGATGAATCGTTCCTTTAAGTATTATGAAATGTCCTTCTTTGTCTCTTTTTATAGCCCTTGCTTTGAAATCCGTTTTGTCTGATATGAGGACTGCTACCCCGGCTTTTATTTCCGGTCCGTTTGCTTGGAATATTTTTTTATATCCCTTTACTTTCACTCTTTGTAAATCTTTTGTTTTGAGGTGTGTTTCTTGTAGACAGCAAATATGTGGGTCCTGTTTTCTTATCCATTCCGTTACCCTATGTCTTTTAATTGGAGCATTTAATCCATTTACATTTAACGTTATTATTGACGTGTATTTATTCATTTCCCTTTGTATCTCTGGTCCTCTACTCTTTTTTTGTTTTTTCTCTTCCTTTTTCTTAGAATATTGCCTTTAGCATCTCTTGCAATGCTGGTTTGGTGGAGATGTATTCTTTTAGTCTTTCTTTGTCTGAAAAACTCCTTATTTCACCTTCTATTTTGAATGAGAGCCTTGCTGGGTAGAGTATTCTTGGTTGTAGGCCTTTGTTTTTCATTGCTTGAAATATTTTTGACCATTCCTTTCTGGCTTGTAATGTTTCTGTTGAGAAATCGGTCGATAGCCTTATTGGAGCTCCCTTGTAATTATTTGCTGTTTTTCTCTTGCTGCTTTGAGGATTCTCTCTTTGTCTTGGAATGTTGCCAGTTTAACTATGATGTGCCTTGGATTGGGTTTTTGGGGGTTCCTCCTTATTGGAACTCTCAGTGCTTCTTGGACTTGCATAACTTTTTCTCTCATCAGGTTCGAAAAATTTTCTGTCACTATTTCACCTTTCAGTTTTTCAATTCCGTGCTCCTTTTCTTCTCCCTCTCTTATTTCTATGATCCTGATATTATTTTTCTAATGCTATCCTGTAATTCCCTTACATCTTGTTCAAATTTTTTCAATCTTTTTTCATTTTGCTGTATCATTTGAGAATTATTAGCTACATTATCCTCTAACTCACTAATCCGATCCTCTGCTTCGTTTAGTCTGCTTTTGACCGATTCTACTGTGTTTTTCAGTTCAGAGATTGCATTCTTCATTTCTTCCTGGTTCTTATTGATAGGTTCTATGTCTTTTTTTATGCTGGTGTAGTTCTCTGCAAGTTCCCTGTAATTTTCTTGGAGCTGCTGATAACTTCCTTGGAGGCTGTCATAGTTGTTTTTAAGGTTGTCGAGTATATTGAGCTTCTGCACCACCATTGTTTTGAATTCCATGTCTGACATTTGGGCTATGTCTATTTCATCTATCCCTCTTTCTGAGGATTCCTCTTTTCTTTTCATTGAGGTGTTATTTTTGCGTCTTACCATGTTGGATTCTTTTTGTTTTTATTTATTTATTTGTTTATTTGTGTTTTTTTTTTGGTGGGGGTTAATCTGCTTTGACTTCCCTCCTTTGTAGTGTGAGATTCTTTATCGGAGATCTGGGGGTTTCAGTGGTGCAGTCTCTTTGATCTCCTGAGCCTTATGTTCTTGAGTTACCCTTTATGTCGTTTGTTTATGCTGTCTGGTTATATTTCAGATGTTCTTTGATTGGATCTTCCTTCTGTCTACTTGGTTGAGAGTCACTCTATCCGCTTTGTCTTGAGTTCTTTTGTGGAGATGCTGTTAAAAACAAACACACAACCCTGGCAGGAGACCCACACCCTCAAAAAGTATCCCCCACTCTGTCCTGCTATCGTCAGCCAACGAGCCCGTATTAATATAAATGTAAAGAGATTAGAGCTTTTATACTATAAGAAGAATAGATAAGAGTTGTTTTGGGGGATGAAAAATATAAGTTTGGATAGACGGTGTGATAGATTAATAATAGTTGAGACTGTGCAAGCCAGTAGGTAATATTTACATTGTATGTGAATAAAAATAGAAGAAAAGGATATAAACATGCATAATATAGTAAGAAAGTGGCATTGTATTGTATTGGGTTTATATAGTAATTATATTCTATTATGTTACCCTGGCTGATTTGGCTCAGTGGATTGAGCGTCGGCCTGCGAGCTAAGTGTCGCTGGTTCGATCTTCCAGTCAGGGCACATCAGAGAAGGAAAACTCTGATTCCAAAAAACCTCCCTTGCCTTGCGGCATACCTCTTCAGGGGAAAGGCTAAGGGAGTAAACCCCGACAGAAAATCCGGAGCCGGAGTCCCTAAGGCGGTTTGACATTGTAGTCAACACCGGCAACTCCTGCGGCGCACCTGAAGCCAAGCTGTATTGACTCAGTCTTTCCCTTGGATCCTTCAGCTGCGAAGAGAGGGGGGGTCTGTTGCATGGGCAACAGCAGACCCTCCATATCACCCTGCCCAGGCTCTGTAGCTTCAGCTCCACTGGAGAGGACACTCCAGCGTCATCGCAAGATGTCGATTCAACACGGGAGGAGACAGATACCGTGTCACTCCCGGGTCGGACTGCACAGCCATTCTCGGCGGTGCAGATAGACTCTTAAGCTACACCATCGTCTCTCGAGACGGACGGCTGCCGACGACATTCTATTATGTAGAGTGATAGGGCGGCTAAACTAGACACACAAACGAATAAACAACGATTAAAGAGAAAGGATGAGAAAGAGAGGTTATATGCAACACGTTAGAGATAAAGTTTGTTATTCTTTTTGGAAGGGGAGAAAAAAAGAAACCCAAAAAATCCCAAGAAAATAGAAGAAAGAAAAGGAGAAAGAAAGAAAGAAAAGAAAGAATATAGAAGAAAGAGAGAAAAAAAATAACCACAACCCCCCCCAAAAAAAAACCCAAAAGGGAAGAAAGAAAGGAACAAAGAAAGATAGAAAAGAAAGAAGAAAGAAGAAAGAGAGAAAAAACAATTATACCCCCCCCAAAAAACCCCAAAAAAGCCCAAGACAAGAAAAAAGAAAGAAAGAAAGAAAAGAAAGAATTAAGAAAGAAAAAGAGAAAAAAATTGGAAAAAGAAAAAAAAAAAGCGATGTTTTTTACTCCATTTTAGCCTTGATGCTTTGCCTTCTTTTTCTGCGTCTGCAGCTGGTCTAGTGTGGCAGGTCAGAGGTTCTTGTTTCTTGCAGCACCAGTGTTCGCCCGCGGTTGCCGCCATGGCGCGCGCACGCAGTTTCCGGCATGGCACGCTCCCTTGCTGCCCGCTGGAGCCAGTTGAGGTGCCCTTGCGCATGAGCCCCTGCGCGCTCGGGTGGCCCGAGAGTTTGCCCCGCGGTTGGAGCCTATTGTTGCCGGGCCGCGGTGGTTCCGCGTTCGCGCCGAGGTGTCCTGCGCGTGCGGGCGGCCCAAGAGCTTTCCCCGGGATGGCGCCTATTGTTCCCGGGCTGAGGTGTTTTCGCGCTCGCGCGCCACCCATGCCCTTTGTCCCGCTGAACCAAGCTCCGGGAGTTGGCCTCTCACCTCTTAGGGCAGGGCCCGAGACACTTGTGCTCAGTGGAAGTGAGCGTCCATGAGTCACTGCCTCCCGCTGTTCCCGTGCTGCAGCCGCCTGCCTTCCCTCACCCGTCTGGGCGGGCACAAACAGAGCCTGCGCTAGTGGTCTGCTTTCCGGCCTGGGGCCCTGCGCCCATGGGAGCTGTCTAGGGGTATCTGCGCACGGTCCTCTGCCTGTTCAGTGGGCCCTCCCTGTGCCTGTTGGGGCACTGATTTTATGTCCGTTGGGGAGTGTCCGAGGGATGCCTGGACTCATGGCCCCGCGCACCTGGGCCAGTGAGTGAGAGCACTTCCCTATGTGGGCCCCCGGGACCCAAGGGTAGGGTTGGGGAGTGGATGAGCGCGCCTCTGCGCCTGCGCTCCTCAAGAATGGCCTACCACCCCCAAACTTTCCTCCCCTCTCCACCATCCACTAGAGAAAAATATAAAGGGGAATTATGTTCTCACTTGCCCAGCAGCACGCTGTCTCCTGTCCTTCAGCGCCAATGCCATTTGGTTGAGTCCGGTCTCTGCCAGCAGGCAGAGATCTGCTCTCCTCCAGACTCCTCTCTGGGGCAGCCTGTGTTCGCCAAAAATCCTTTGTGTGCTTCCCGCCGCAGGTCGGGCAGCCGCCCCAGTCAGGAATCCCGTTTCGTCCCCTTTTCCTCCGCTATCCTCACTAAACAGGTTGTTCCCAGATGGATTTTTTCTAATCCAGCAGTGCCTTGGCTCGACTCCTGCCAGTGTCCAGCTGCTCACTGAGTTGTTCTGTCTGCAATTAGTCCAAACTACAGACGGGTCTTGGGAGCCTAAAACCGCAGCCTCTCCTTACTCTTCCGCCATCTTACCTCTTGCAGGAATAGATTTTTTATTTGAGCTTCTTCTTTCCGATTCAGATATGCATGTATTGCTATGAACTTGTTTCTTAGGACTGCCTTTGCTCTGTCCGATAGGTTTTGGGCTGTTGTGTGTTCATTGTCATTAGTTTCTAGAAATTTATTGATTTCCTCTTTGATGTCATTGTTAACCCATTCATTGTTTAATAGCGTGTTATTCATTCTCCATGAGTTTGAGTGTCTTTGATTTTTTTCTCTGAGGTTGATTTTTAGTTTCAAGGCATTGTGGTCTGAAAAGATGCTTGATATGATTTTAATTTTCTTGAACTTGTTGAGGCTTGTTTTGTGTCCTTTTATGTGGTCTATCTTTGAAAATGTCCCATGTGCCTTTGAAAAGAATGTATATTTTGCTTCTTTGGGGTGAAAAGTTCTATATATATCAGTTAAGTCCATGTGTTTAGTGTGTTGTTCAATGCCTGTATATCCTTGTTGTTTCTTTGCTTGGATGATCTGTCTATTGTTGATAATGGAGTGTTGAAGTCCCCTACTATGAGTGTGTTGTTGTTAACATCCTTCTTGTGGTCTTCTAATATTTGCTTTATGTATTTGGGTGCTCCTATGTTGGGTGCATATATGTTTATCAGTGTTATATCTTCTTGATGAATCGTTCCTTTAAGTATTAAGAAATGTCCTTCTTTGTCTCTTTTTATTGCCCTTGCTTTGAAATCCGTTTTGTCTGATATGAGGACTGCTACCCCGGCTTTTATTTCCGGTCCGTTTGCTTGGAATATTTTTTTATATCCCTTTACTTTCACTCTTTGTAAATCTTTTGTTTTGAGGTGTGTTTCTTGTAGACAGCAAATATGTGGGTCCTGTTTTCTTATCCATTCCGTTACCCTATGTCTTTTAATTGGAACATTTAATCCATTTACATTTAACGTTATTATTGACGTGTATTTATTCATTTCCCTTTGTACCTTTGTTCCTCTACTCTTTTTTTGTTTTTTTTCTTTCTTTCTCTTAGAATATTTCCTTTAGCATCTCTTGCAATGCTGGTTTGGTGGAGATGTATTCTTTTAGTCTTCCTTTGTCTGAGAAACTCCTTATTTCACCTTCTATTTTGAATGAGAGCCTTGCTGGGTAGAGTATTCTTGGTTGTAGGCCTTTGTTTTTCATTGCTTGAAATATTTTTGACCATTCCCTTCTGGCTTGTAGTTTCTGTTGAGAAATCGGTCGATAGTCTTATTGGAGCTCCCTTGTAAGTTATTTGCTGTTTTTCTCTTGCTGCTTTGAGGATTCTCTCTTTGTCTTGGAATGTTGCCACTTTAACTATGATGTGCCTTGGAGTGGGTTTTTGGGGGTTCCTCCTTATTGGAACTCTCAGTGCTTCTTGGACTTGCATAACTTTTTCTCTCATCAGGTTCGGAAAATTTTTTGTCACTATTTCTCCTATCAGTTTATCTATTCCTTGTTCTTCTGAGCCCTCTTTAATTTCGATTACTGATATTATTTTTCCTTATGCTATCCTGTAACTCCCTGACCTCTTCTTCATACTTTTTAAATCTTTTTTCATTTTGCTGTATCATCTGAGATTTATTTTCTACATTATCTTCTAACTCACTAATACGATCCTCTGTTTCGTTTAGTCTGCTTTTGACTGATTCTACTCTGTTTTTCAGTTCAGAGATTGAAGTCTTCATTTCTTCCTGGTTCTTGTTGATAGTTTCTATATCTTTTTTTAATGTTGGTGTAGTTTCTGCAAGTTCCCTGTAATTTTCTTGGAACTGTTGGTAACTTCCTTGGAGGCTGTCATAGTTGTTTTTAAGGTTGTCGAGTATATTGAGCTTCTTCACCACCATTGTTTTGAATTCCATGTCTGACATTTGGGCTATGTCTATTCCATATAGTTCTCTTTCTGGGGATTCCTCTTTTCTTTTCATTGAGAGGTTGTTTCTGCATCTTACCATGTTGGATTCTTCTTGTTTGTTTTTGTTTCTTGGATTTGTCTGCTTTGCCTTCCCACCTTTGTGGTATGAGATTCTTTGTGGTAGACCTGGTGTTTCCGTGGTGCAATCTCTTTGATCTCCTGAGCCTGATGTTCTTGGGGTACCTTTTATGTCTTTTGTTTATACTGTCTGGTTATATTTTAGATGCTTTTTGTTAGGATCTTCCTTCTGGCTAGTTGATTGAGAGTCACTCTACCCACTTTATCTTGAATTCTTTTGTGGAGATGTCAGTTCAGCCTTTTTGTGTTGTCTTGTTTTTCTGCATCCACAGCTGGTCTAATGAGGTGGGTCAGAGGTTCCTGTTCCTTGCAGCAGTGGGACCCCGCATGGTGCATTCCTTAGGTACCTGTTCGACCTAGCTAAGGTGTCCTTGCAGGCAAGCCTGTGAGCTGGTAAGGCAGCCGAGAGTTTGCCTCAGGCCTGCCGCGCAGTGCTCCGGCAGTTTCCCAAGGTGGCCGGTGAGCTATCCTCAGGCCTGTGGCACTGTGCTTCGGGAATTGGTGTCTCGCCTGCCAGTGCTGGTTCCCAGACCCTCGTGCACATTGGAAGTGAGTGATTGGTGCCTATTGATGTTAGAGAGGTGTTTTTGCACTCATGCGCCCGTGCTAGCCCAAGGCAACTAGGGAGGTAGCCTCAGGTCTGCTGCGTAGCGCTCCAAGATTTGGTCTCTTGCCTCTTAGAGTGGGGCCCTGAACACTTGTGCTCAGTAGAAGTGAGTGTCTGTGAGTCGCTGCTGCCTGCTGTTCCGGCGCTGCAGCCACCCATCGTTCCACACCTGCCTGGGCGGGCATGAGCAGAGCCTGATCAAATGCTTTGTGCTCTGGCTTGGCACTTGGGCCTGGCACCCACTGGAGCTGGCAGGGGCGACTGCGCACAGTCTTCTGCGTATCCAGTGGGCCCTCCCTGCACCCATTGGGGCACTGATCTTATGTCTGTTGGGGTGTGTCCGAGGGGCACCTGGACTCGTGGCCCTGCGCACCTGGGCCAGTGAATGAGGGCACTTCGTTATGTGCGCCCATGATCCAAGGGGAGTGTGGGGAGTGGGAGAGTACACTTCTGTGCCTGCGCTCTTCAAGAAAGTCCTATCACCCCCAAACTTCCCCCCCCTTCGCAGTTCACAAGAGAAAAATATAAAGGAAAAATTATGATTTCACTTGCTCAACAGCACGCTGTCTCCCGTCTTCCAGAGCCAATGCTGCCTGGTTGAGTCCGGTCTCTGCCAGAGGGCAGAGATCTGCTTTCCTCCTGACTCCCCTCTGGGGAAGCCTGTGGTCACCAAAAAGCCTTTGTGTCCTTAAGTCACAGCTTGGGCAGCCACCTTAGTCAGGAATCCCATTTCATCCCTTTTTCTTCCACTATCCTCACTAAACAGGTTATTCCCAGATGGTTTTTCTCTAATCCAGCAGTGCCAAGGCTCGACTCCTCCCAGTGTCCAGCTGCTTACTTAGATGTTTTGTCTGCAATTAGTCCAAACTACAGACGGGTCACAGGAGCCTGAAAGCGCAGCCTCCCCTCACTCCTCCGCCATCTTCCCTCTTGAGTTTGTGTTTCTTATCATACAAAATCTGCTGATAGAAAGGAATATATTGTGGTCACTATATTTTGTAACACCATAACGGTGTGGTATTGTGTGGCACTAATAGGAAAATTTTCTACATTATAAGTGTCTATAACTTGAGAAAATAAGCCAGGGAGATGAATGAGAGATAAAACATAGGTGTTTTACCTGTTTTTGTTTGAAGATTTTTTCCCCTGGGAAGGTAGCACTTTTATGTTTCGTTTCGTTTTTTTTGTTTTTGTTTTTTTTTGTTGTTGTTGTTCTTGGCATTTAAAAAGAAGGCTGGGCTTGTAATTGTAAGACAAGGGTGTCAGCAAGTTTTGTCGGTGTGCTGTCTTCGGCAAGTCATTTTCTGTCATCAGGCAAAAGAAGGAGTTGGATTAACTGTCTGTCCTTCAAGATCTCTTTCTGTTACAGAATTTAAACAGCTCCAGGCAACTGGAAATCAGGGAAGAATCTTTATTTTTTTATTCAAGTAAATCTTAATATGAAATTAACCACAGAACAATGAAATATCAGCAGATAATTAGTAAATTGTATAACTGAAAATTTTAGTGAGTTAATAATGAAGATGCAAAATGAGATATTCAACAGTGCATTCTAAGGAGATGATATGATGGATGAGTTCTTCAAGTGAAATGATATGCCTGGTTTTTATCCCAAACTATCTGGGAGCAGCTGATAGTATTACAATATGATAATAATGATTCAGTTCATTTAAACAGAATTACAATTTATATTACATATAGAATTACATATAGCAGCATTCATTTTCTATCAGAATAAATGGGGAAAAAAATTAAGGACTGTCCAAATATCTCTTGGGGGTCAGAGTGTTAGACAAGGTCAAATAAAGAGTGTGTTTGTATGTATGCCCAATATATGTGTTGGGTAAAAATAGCAGCTTTAAAACAAACCAAAAATGTTATTTTTCTTAGGGAAACTGTTAGTATATTTTAAGGGTTGTGATACCTTCAAAAATCAATTACCATTTGCATTTGAAGAGTCATATGGGAGGCACCTCCAAATTACCATGTAAATATAAGGGAAATATATACATTCCTTCAATAGCGAAGGTGAGTAGTAATGCTACGTTTTAGCACAACACATTATTGATAAAATAAACCTGAGTTTATAATTGATGTTATGGGAAAAGTGCTTGAAAAATCTTCATAAATTCTGCTTTGAAACTTGTGGAGAAGAATCCAAATTGGGTTTTTCTCATTGATTAGAAATAATAAGTCTTTAATGTTTATCTATGTTTGAAAATGTATTCCTAATCTCTTCAAACAAGCAGAGGTATTACCTGTAAGTTAGTTCATTGCAGGGACAGCAGGTTCTGGAATTTCCAGCAAGGTCTTGAGTAATCTTGTTCTTTCTAAGTAACAATTTATAGAAATAAATGTAATTTTAGAAATAATACATACAAAATATTCTCAGGAGGAAATAATCCTGATGCTCATATCTAATTGAGGCAAGAATGAAATTCAGAGATACTGTTAGGGGTAGGAGAAAGTGCACTAGAGTAAGAATCAAGAAAATAGTTTCTAGCTATTTTTTTCAATCATTTACTGAGCTTCAAAATCTTTCTCTGTAAATAATGACGGTATTATTAACACTGCCCAACTCAGAAAAAAACAAAAAGAACAAGTAATGAACACACACACACACATAAAAATATAATACATAAGACTGTTGTGCACTACAGAAATTATATTTACTATACATAAGAAGATTAAATTTTATTAGTAAACTTTAATTGTATGCTAACTTTGATGACAAGAGGTTTAGCTTTTTGGCTGGGACTGACACCTTCCAGTAATTCACCAAAATAACACACAGAGGAAAAGAAGAGAGGCACATGCTATATATTCTCTTGGCCTTTTAGAAAACGTAGAATTGTTTCTCTGGCCATACACATGTGAATCTACAAGAAAGGTGGTATTGTAGTAATCAAGGGAGTGGGCCCTGTTCAAAATGGAATGCCCCACGTGTTACCATGGCAAAGCTAACGTGTTCTACAATGTCACCCAGCATGCAGTGGGCATTGTTGTCAACAAACAACCTGAAAACAAGACACCTGCCAAGAGAATTAGTGTATGTATTGAGCATATTATGTTCTCTAAGAGTTGAAATAGCTTCCTGAAATGTGTTAAGGAAAATGATTAGAAAAAGCAGCAAGCCAAACAAAAAGGTATCTGGATTCACTTGAAGCACTAGCCTACTCCACCCAGTGAAGCACATTTTGTGAGAACCAATGGAAATGTGCCTGGGCTGCTGAAACTCATTACTAAAGAATTCATGGCATGATAAGTATAAAAAAATAAAAGACCTCTGTACTGTGGGAAAAGAAAGGAGCTTTAGATATAGAATAAGACATAACATAATTTTTTATTTGTTTTAATTCCAGCTCAGCCCTAAGTAGCTACACAGGTTTGAGCAAGTGTGTTCCCTAAAATGGACCCATATTTCTAATCCAAAAATAAGTGAGTTGAATCAGAACAACAATTTTCAAGTTGTTATAATACGTGGAACAATTTATTTAAATAAAGCTTCTTGAATAAGCTTATTATTTAACAAAGTTTGAAACAGAACTGTTCTGGTTAAAATAGGGGTGAACAGTCTCATTTATTTACCTTGAACTCATGCCTACTTCCTTGCATAGTTTCAGAGAGAGCTCTTTCAAATTACTGTACTAGATTTCTTGGGTTCCATCCAGGTCTAAAATATTATTTTCTGATTCATTCCATTATAATATCAAACCTTGCACTTGTTCTTAACTTTACAGATATGCTGATTGAATTGTTAAGGAATTAAATGTGTCAAAAGCACCGTCTTTTAAATTTTTTTTAATTAAAGTTTTTCTTTTTATTGAATTTATTGGGGTGACATGGGTTAACAAAATTATACAGGTTTCAGGTGCACAATTACATAACACATCGTTTCTATACTGCATTGTGAGTTCACCACAAGTCAAGTCCCCGTCCATCATCATGTACCTCCCTTATAACCTACTCCGCCTCCCCTCATATACCATCACCTCCTGGCAATAACCACACAGCAACACTGTGTCTTCAGACCACGAAAGTCGCTTTCCACTGGACATTTTGGTGAGGAATGTCATTTTGCAATATGACATATGTTTTGATTTTGCAAAGATCCAACCTTGGGGTTAATTTTTCTTCTTAAGACTGGATTAGTCAATTCCAAGAGGTAGAAGGAAGTCAGATTTTCTCCATCTAGCATGAATGGAATGTTTTGTTGGTGGATATCTATAAAGAGAATTGGATACTAGAATGTTTTTTCTGGTTTAAAACCCAAACCCTCAATTCCATTTGTTGGTACTATTGTGATTTGGAGCCATAACTATTGGTGAGAGACCCTAGATCTACAACTTAAATGCTGTGTGACTATTGGAAAATTATTGAAAGTCTTTGAGCATCAGTTTTCTCATCTGTAAAATTACTCTAAGATTGTTTATAGGATTAAATGAGATAATGCATTTAAACCTTCATGACACACAAAGGATGTTAAGTTAGTGTTAGCTTCTTTCTCCCCTCCTTCTTTTTGAGAATAGGAGTGCATTACACTGTTTACTTTGTTGATTAAACACTTTATAGTCAACCTTTTTTCCATGCTCATGGGGATGATGGTATTAAGAATGAATTTATGGATATCTCTAAATTCTTTTTTGGTCTATATTCATATCCTTACCTGTAAGACAGCCTATCTAGAATACTATCATGTCGAATAGCCTGAACTGATATTTATTTTCTTTCACTCATTCTACTCTTACATTTGAAAGAGGACAAAGAGTATAAGTGAGTGAAAAGGTGTTCTACATTGAGATTTTGGTGGTGAAAAAAAATGCAAAGATTTTTATGTAATCCAGAACTTTGTAAAATCAGCACTTAATTAATTAAAATTATTGTCTCTTTTGTATTAGACAACTTCCATGTTTATGAATATTTTTCTAGATATAAGTCCAGTGAGGTCTATCTTTTGTGATTATAAAAACACACAGGAAAAGTGGAAAAGTATTAGAATATTTAATTAAAATATGTTTATTATTCTTTAAGTAACACTATACTTATTTTTATTACCCTTATTCTGTTTCTTAGAGTATAACAGAATATTACAGAACCAGCCAATGTTTTTCTAGAAAAGTTATGGGTCTTGATTGCCTGCCACCAAGAGGCTTGACTCACAAGACAGGAGTTTGGTGAAAAAGGAAAGTAGTTTTTTTATTTAAAGATATAAAGATTTATAATAATGTCATATTTTTGTTATTAAGTCCTGCTCCTTTTAAAATACCCAAAGATAAATAGCCCCAACTACTTATGCCAAGCCATACCAACTTTAGAATATGCCCCTCAAAAGTACTATCTTTCATAAATGCTGAAATCTGCAGCTCAGCATTCCCAGTCACAGTTCAGCTTCAAGCATCTCTCATGAATCTGTGAGTAACTTCCTGAGTCCTTATCACAGCATCAGTTTCTGTCTTCCAGAGCTGCTTTTTCTCCAGCCATCAGCTCACCAGTGTGCCTGTGTGCTTGGCCAGGCAGGCCCCCCACAATTCTACTACCCTGTGTTGGAGGGGAACTAAGGATATTTCCAAACTATGAGGTCTCAAGGCACCTGCTGAGTCTCAGGACCTCGGGTTCCTCATGGCTGACTGAGCTAGCTAGAGGAAGGGGAAAAAATCACACAAATTTCAAGACTTGTAGTCTTCCCGACCTTCAGACCCAGGGACCTCATGTTTCTTTGCATGCTGCAGTTTAAAGGCCTGGCTCAGAACTTCCCTCAAAACTGAACACCTGGCTCTTCCACTATTTTTGTCAGGTCCCCAGTGTCTTTGACCCTCTTTCAGCTACTATTTTTTTTGTCAGGGAAAAAGTTGCCCAACCATGTGCAGGCACACATGCATCCGTTAGTCCAGGGTGGGACATTTGGCCCCCACAGCTCACACGGGCGCTGCATGAGCTCCCCACAACACCTCCAACCACCCCTTTGTGGCTTAGTCAGGAATGACTGCTGGTGAACACATTCTCAGTCACATTTTCTTTGTTTACACTTTCCCCCCTACCCCAGTAGGCTCCTTCTGCAGCTCCTCCCTTTGGGAAGGCAAGGGCTGCTTTAATCTACCTTTGTTGTGCAATGTACCTTAAGTACTGTGCCTTTTGTTCCATCTGCACCCGACCTAGCCTGCTGCCATTTTGCTTTTGTGGGTGGGGTTCCTCTGTATTCCTGGGATCTCCCCTGTTTTTCAGGGACCTCTGCTCCAACCTACCCTATTACATGAATAGTATATCAGGTACAGAAAACCCTATGAAGATCACAAGGAAATTTGAATTACATTTTCATGTATTTGCAACATCATATGACAAAATTAAAAGTATAAATAACATAATTAGTTCTCAGAAAGATAACCATTGGAGCCCATCTTATTTTATTAAGATATATCAATGTCAGTGACAGCCAATTTTCATTTTCTCCATGTGCTAAATCATTGTATGACTTTTGTTGAAATGTCAATGATTGGTTTAACAATCCAAAATGTGATGTGGCTACAATGCCTCTCTAATGCAACTATTTTTCCTTATTTAATTAACATCATCCAGGGGTAGTAAAATGTCATTATAACTGGTAACTGCAGAACTGAGACTATATCTTCTAGTGCTTTGAAAATCGCATAGCACCTTGGGTGTTATAGACACTTCGAGGATGCCGTTTTATATGTCAATAGCAGCACAGCAAATGTGTTTTTGAATACACATGGAGAAAAGATCTTTGTTGATACACTTGTGACATTTTAAGATTTCTTTCATTCTAAGATAATAGTATAAGTCACATAAAAGGGAAACCATTTAAGATACACAGGGACTGGAGTAAAAACCAAGCAGTTCTAATTTGGAATAACAGATTGTTTTATTATGAAACAGTTCAGACACACACAGAACACTGAAGAAAAGTTCTGTAATACCCACATATAAACCACAAAAAAAAAGCAAATGTGCTAATATATTGCATATTTGTTTCAAATATGTTTTTTATGAAATAAATATTTCAGATATATTTAAATTTCTTCCTTTTAAATCCCTTTTTTACTCTTTCCTGAAGGTAACCATTAGGCAAAACTTGGTATATATAATTCCAGTCTATGCTTTTGTCATTTTGCTATGCGTGTATGTAGCTATAATCAATATGTAACATTTTTTTGTTCATTTTAAAATATGCATCAATGGTACACAACTGTTTATATAATTTTGGCTTAGGTTACATCACTTATTGTTTCTATTTAGCAAGCTTGTGTCAAGGCAGCCTTGCTCTGAGAAATCACCTGGAGACCACTGTGGGATTATTGATGGAAAGTGGGGAAATAGGGGTGGAGGCAAGAGAAAACTTCCGGACCAACTCAAAGGCCTATAAGAGCAAAGGGAATGGGGAACAAGGGGATGGGGAATGGGTAACAGGGAACAGGGACTCCCAGTCCTCCTCATGAGCCTGTAGGAGTCCCACCCACACTTTTGTAGGCACCTTTTTTATACTTGTAAACCACATATTTTGGTGAGTGTGAGTTTTCTTATCAACATATTCAGTAGGTCAATTATATCTCATTGGTTTCCCCCTCCCACACCAGGTTAGTTAATATACCAAACTAGGTCCATTACCATTTCCTCTGGGAATGGGTTCAGTCCATCAACATATCCTTAGGGAATGCTAAGTTGAGGGCCAGGTTGATTAGCATATATCAAAAGTCCAGGTGTGCATTCTAGTTGCCTCCATGTTCTGACATTTCCAGTCTTTTATTTGTAATAAAAAGAATGATGCTGAGGTCCAGGGTCATGGATGGAGGGTTTAGGTGAAATGGGCATTGTAGTCGTTCTGACTACATCCTGCTGACATGTGGGTGTAGAGTGTACAATACCCTCTGTGTCTATATTTCTGATGTTTCTTGTACTGGCAGGGGTTGGTACCAAAGAGTAGACAGGAGCATGAGGGTGTGGGCTGCCTGTGCCATAGCTGTATTGATAGTTTTTTTAAAGAAGCTGTCAAGGAGTCACAGGAGGCAGAATCCTAGAATGAGAGCTAAAAATAATGTTAGCAAACGTATAAGGAGGGGTAGAAAGATGGACTTATGAGGGACAGTGAAGTCAAACCATGACTCCAATGAGCTGTTCACCTTATCCTTTAATTGGGCAGCTCAATCCATTAGCCTCTTAACCATGTCGTGTACTATTCCAGATTGGTTAACATAAAAACAGCAATTTTCCCTTAAAAAGTCACAGGTACCCCCTTTGTGGGCAGTAAGGAGGTCTAAAGCCATCCTGTTCTGAAAGACAACTTCAGCTAGGGAGTTGATCTGATTTTCAAGTTCAGAAATAGCCAGCACTATATCCTCCAGGCTTTGTTCAAGCTCTAGGAATAGCTCCTGATGATATATGAGGTAAGGTCCCAGCCCTGCCGCTCCCATTGCAACTTCAGTAATAACACCAAGGGCTGCCAGGATGGGGATTAGTACTGGAGCTCGTTTTGCTCTTATTGCCATAAAAAGGAGAATAGAAATCTCCAAGTCGGGTGGCATCACCTGTAGGGGAGGGGCTAGAAAAGCTATTGTGCAGGTCCCTATCCAATCTGTAGTTAGACAGAGGTAGACTTGTGATTCCCATAGAAAGAAAATGCCAGAATGTCAAAGGTATACCTGAAGATGAAGACAGTAGGCGAGTCCGAGAGTTGCCGGAGATGTGCTTGTATTGAGAGCCCCGTGTATGTCCCAGGTACCTTGTAAAGATGTTGTCTGGGTTGTTTTTTTTTTTTAAGACTGAGATATTCTCTGTCTGAGTCATTCCGTGGATGGGGTCAGGTACTGTGGAATTTGCTATAAAAAGACCTTGTAGGTTGAGAGTAAGATTAGACAACTGGTGACAGTTGGCACTCACATGGAAGCCAGGATTGGAGTTGCCAAAGGGGAATAACAGGGGAGAGGGGCTCCCAGAACAGGAGGTATGCTTGGGAGTCCCAGCAGGTCTTAGGAGGGGAGGGGTGGTGAACTGGAGAGGGTATGTAAATTGATGCTAGATTCAAACAAGAGGCTGAATTATTTGTGTTGCCCCTGCCATGTTATACTGATGGTGAAGTTGTACAAGAGAACTGGCAGGTGACCTACCAAGCTAGAAGATCCTGAATGTTGAGTATGAGAAACACAAATGGGTACTTCCTGGCTTTGGGGGATGGAGAACCCAGTGAAGATTGGCCCTGCAATAAATAAGGACTTAGAAGTATAAGTCAAGAGGCTTTTCAAATATTGGTTGGCTAAGGCCTCTGATCTCTGGAAAGCAGGGGGCCAGAGGGTGTCAGGTTTCCAAGAGTTGTTGGAGAAAAGAGAGATATTGATAGACCCCCACACTGTAGCTAGTATAGGAACAGCTGAGTGTGCCTGTGGATTTAGGGTTATGCAAATCCAACACTTAAGAGTTAGAATAATTGTTAGCTTGTAAATTTCGATAAGCCAAGAGTAGGATGGAGTGTAGTCTTGAGGGATAAAGAGTAGGGGTTAGGTAGTTAAATGAGAGAACAGTGAGAAGAGGGAAGAATAAAAAGAGGGTATACATTATGACCCCAAAACAAGAGAGATTACCAATCAAATTCAATACAGGACTTATATAACAGCAAACATTCAAATGCAGATTTCATGAGGGGTCAGGCTCCTTATGCCTCTGGGAGATGGTCAGGCAAAGTGGTCCTGAGGGAGTACACTCATAGTCACAGGTTCCATTGTCTTCGGTGGTGTCTTCAGGGAGGTCTATACCAAGATGTGCCTGTTTAAAATGAGAAAGAGGTACCCAGGCTGGCCTGACCCATGAGTTTGGCTGCCGTGGGTGTAGTTAGTAAGATGAAACAGGGACTTCATAAAGGGGTGTGAGAGGTTTGTGAGTGAGCCATCTAACATAAACCAGGTCCCCAGGATTTACTGGCCCCAGAAAGCAACCTTCTTAAAGTTTGGGTAGGGCATAGTCAGCATGTTCCTGTAGGACTTGTGTGGCTGTGAGAGTAGGGAGGTAATCTCCTAGGGAAGCAGGGTTATCTGGTAAATTTCCTAGAATATAATGTCTTCTATACATGAGTTCAAAAGGGCTAAGTAAGTGAGGTTCCTGGGTGGTGGCTCAAATGCAGAGGAGAGCAGCAGGTGGGGCCAGGGTTCCTGGACCTGTAAAACAAGCCAAGTAAGTGGATTTTAAGAAGTCCATTTATGTGTTCTACTTTCCCTGAGGATTGGGGCTGATAGGGATCATGCAGTTTCCAGGTAATGCCCAAAGTTGTGCTGACCTGTGAAGTAATTTTACAAACAGAGGGTTGGCCATTATCAGATTGTAGGAATTAAGACAGCCCAAACCTAGGAATAATTTCTGTTGGTAAAACATGAACAACCTCATTTGCTCCTTCCAATGTAGTGGGAAAAGTATTTACCCATCCAGAAAAGGTATCCACTTACACTAGTAAATACTTGACCTTCTTAACTGGTGGTGTGTGGGTGAATTCAATTTGCCAATCTTGTCCTGAAATTTGTCCCCTGGTCTGGTGAATAGGGAACATTGGAGGTCTACTTCACCCTTGAGCTGTCTCCTTTAGGCAAACTGAGCATTGATGAGTGATCTTGGTGAGGGTGTTAAGAAGTCAGGTGTTACGTAGATAGGTGCCAATAGATTAGTGAGAGCCTTAGGTCCCAGGAGTCTTATCTTGGACTAGGAAAAAGATTCATTGGGTTTCTTAACAGCTAGGAAGGGAGTATTGGCAGGAGAGTTGGAGAAGTCCGGCTTTGAGCAGGCGGTGAATGACCAGCTGCAGATCCCACATAGCTTGTGTGCTAAGAGGATACTGAGACCAATTGGGGAACGAAGCCCCAGGCTTGAGGGTGACCCATACCAGCTTGTGGTGTCTGGCTACTGTTGGGTTCTCAGTATTCCAAACAAGCAGATTAACATTTATACTACAATGGTGCAGATGAGGAGGAGTACTAAAGCCAAAAGGAAAATGGAGTTTGCCTTAACCCCTCCATCTAGATTAAGAGACAGGGATGCCCCTAGTTTAGCTAGGATGTCTCTTCCCAAGAGGGAAACTGGGCATACAAGAATAACTAGGGAGTTGGGAAGATGACGGTGGAGTAGGGGCAGTGTTCTCTGCTTGCTCCTGTTAAGGAGAGACTCCAGGAATGAATGCGGAGAGGAGTGACTGAGTGAGTGTGGATCTCCGATAGCGTGAACAGGGAGGAGAGCATGGGAGCAACATGGAGGGGGGTGGAGGGGTTTACCACGCACTCCAGGCTGAGTCATTCCAGGACCCAGTGCCTCTGCAGTACCACGCCCGAGGGCTCAATAACCGAGAGCTGCTTGGAGGCTCCCCCTGCTAGGGGCACACTGATAAGTAAATTCTTGTAGGGAGTTAGGGATAGGATTCGGCTGAAAAATCCAGAGGCGTGGGAGAACAGTGAACAACCAGGACTAGGAGAAACTGTGTGATCTGAGTCTAGAGGGAAACCTCCTCAGCTGAAACCTTCGACTGAAAGCTCGGCATTCCAGGCACACACAGCACTTGCGCTAGGGTCCTACAGAACAGATGGACAGTTTTGGGACAAGGAGACAGGCTGCGTGGAAAAGCCAAAAAGCCGCTGCGGAACTCCGGACCGGGGGAGAGTTCCTGAGCAGGAGAGCAGTGCATGACCCCTGCGCTTTGAGCAATCGCGCTAGAATCCCACAGAACAAAGGGCGGGTTTGGGATGAGGAGAGAGATCGGGCATGCAGGGCATGTAAGCAGGGAAGCAAGCGAGGCTGCGGCTCAGAAGTAGAGATGGTTTTAGGGTGGGGAGAAGGGCCCACGGGGAAAGGCCGCTTCGGAGCTCCAGACTGGTGGAGAGCTCCTGGGTAGGAGAGCCCCACGCTGACCGACCACACTAGAGTCCTGCAGAACAAAGGGACGGTGCTGTGGTGGGGAGATAAATAGAGTGTGCAGGCCTATAGACAGGGGAGCCAGTGGAAGCTGTAGCTCAGAATAGAGACAGATTTGGGGCAAAGGGAAGAGCCCAGGTGGGAAAGCCACTGCAGAGCTCCAGACCAGGGAGAGATCCTGGGCAGGAGAGCCCCACTGGACCCGGCGCTTTGACTGGTTGCACTAGAGTCCCGCGGAGCAAGGGGATGGTTCTGGCATAGAGAGAGAGAGCGCATGCAGGCAAGTAGGCAGGGAGGCAAGAGGAGTCAGTGGCTCAGGAGTGGAGATGGTTGTGGGGCGGAGAGGAGGGCCTGCACGTGGAAAGGCCACTGCGGAGCTCCAGACTGGTGGAGAGCTCCTGGATAGTACAGTGCCATGTTGACCGATCACACTAGAGTCCTGTAGAACAAAGAAATGGTGCTGGGGCGGGGAGAGAGATAGAACACACAGGCTTATAGACAAGGAAGCCAGTGGAAGCTGTAGGTTGGAAAAGAGACAGTTTTGGGGCAAGAAGAAGACCCCATGTGGGAAAGCTGCTGCAGAGCTCCAGACTAGGGGAGAGGTTCTGGGCACAAGAGCACCACTGGGCCTGGCACTTTGACCGACTGTGCCAGAGTCCTGCAGAACAAAGGGACGGTCTTGGGACAGGGAGACAGGTAGGGTGCACAGGCATATAGATAGGGAAGAGAGCAGAAGCTATAGCCCGGGAATAGAGACAGGACTGGAGGCAGGGCGGGAACTGCTGGCAGGCGCAGGTTGGACCAACGGTGGGAAGGAGTAGCTAGACAAGCCTGAGGAAGGCTGAGGTTGTCACAGGAGGGGATAACTAAATGCAGCTCACAGCAGAGCGGTGGTAGGCCCACGAATAAAAGACTAGCAACCCCAGAATCAAGCAGGACCTTCCCACAGCCAGCCAACCAATGAGAAAAGATTTGAAACCCATGGAATTTTGAATAGGGGCTGACCCAGGAAGGAAGGAAGGAAAAACAAAAAACAAAAAACAAACCAAAAATACCCAGAGACTGTGCCTAAAAGTTGAATTGAGTTAAAATTCTCTTATTCTTTTATTTCTCACTCTCTCTCTAACTGCCCCTCCCGTCCTTTCTTATTCTCTCTCCTTTTCTCCCCTCCTCTTCCCTCCCTTCTCTCCCTTTAACATGTCTCCCCTTCATCTTATTCTTAGTTAATTTTTTAATTTTAAGTTCTCTCCCTTTCCTTCCTATTCCCTTCTTCTAATCCCCTTCCCTCCCCCTTATCCTCGTCCTCCCTCCATTTCCTTTCTCTCTCTCTCTCCTTTCTCTGCACTAAGCACTTTCAATTATATTGTTTCTTTCTTTATTTTGTCCCCCTTCAGTCTCCATTTGTTTTTCTTTCTTCCCTTTCCCTTATTTTCCTTCTCTCCCTATAAATATTCTCTCTCTCTTTCTTTCTTTATCCCTATTCCACTTTATATTCTAATCTTTTAATATTTAAAATTTAATTCTAATCTATTCCCCTCCCCTTCACCCTCCCCTTCTTACCCCTTCCCTCTTTCTTCTCCATCCCCTCTCTTCTTTCTCTCCCTCTTGTATTTCTCTCCTTCATCCTATCTTTTGTCAACTCTTCAATTTCAATTTTTCCCTCCCTAATATCTCCTCTTCCTCTTGATTTCCTTCCCTCCCCCATATTCTTTCCCTCCCTCATCTTCTTCTTTCTTCTCTTCTTCCTTTCTAGGTACTTTTAATTTTATTAATATTTTTCTTTATCCTGCCCCCCGCTCCTTCTCCATTCAATTATTCTTGCTTCCCTTTCCCATCTCTTATTACTCTCTCTATATATTCTCTCTTTCTCTCTATCTTGCTATTTTATATCATGTTTTAATCTCCTAATTTTTTTATAATATATATTTTTTAAAATTTAAATCCAGTCCCCCCTCTTCTCTCTCCCTCTCTTCTTTCATTCTCTTTCCTACCCTTCTCTTCTCTACTTTCTCTCTTTCCTCTCTCCCATCCTGTCTTGCTATTTTCTACTCTGTATTTTTATTCTTGAAAAATTATTTCTCAATCTGTCTCCTACCTTCTAACCTCCTCAGCTTTCTGCTTCAATTTTTGGCTGGTTGTCTGCCTGGATGTCTGTTGTGTCTATCCTCCCTTCCACACTAAACATATAGCATATACCGATTATATAACCCTAAAATTATACACTTCCACTTTCTCACTACACACTGTAACCCTCTCCTCCTTTTCAAACATACAGTGTAAATGTTAATTGCTGTCTTACATAACCTTGATCCCGATTGCTAATATTATTACTCTATCAACTTCCCTCTCAAAAATTACCCTTCCTTCATTTAAAACAACTCCTATCTGTTTCTCCTACAAAATAAGAGTCCCGATATCTCCACAAGTATATTAATACGGGCTCATTTGCAACGTATAGTGAGATTGTACTTGCGGGAGATATTGGAGGGTGTGGGTTTCTTGCCTGGGTTGTGTGATTACGTTTTTGCAGCACCTCCACAAAAGATCTCAAGACAAGGTGGGCAGCGTGACTCTCAATCAACTAACCAGAGGAAAAGACCCACCAAAGAGTAACTGATATACAACCAGACAGATTAAACAAATAACATCAAGGACAACACAGACAGAGATCCAAGATGGCGGAGGAGTAAGCGGAAGCTACACTGACCTCCACCCAGGACCAGCAAGTGCTACCTCAGCCCCAGTACAGCAGACAGACCATTACCCTCCAAGTGGTGTCAGCCTACGGGGAAATAAAAGTCCGGTTTATAGGAATTACACTGCCACACCCAAGATCCCTAAGCCTGACATTCAAAGACAAAGAGAGAATCCTAAAAGCAGCAAGAGAGAAACAACTAATAACATACAAGGGAGCTCCAATAAGGCTATCCTCAGATTTCTCAGAAGAAATACTACAAGCCAGAAGGGAATGGCAAAAAATATTCCAAGCAATGAAAAACAAAGGCCTACAACCTAGAATACTATCCCCAGCAAAGCTCTCATTCAAAATGGAGGGTGAAATAAGGATCTTCCAAGACAAAAGAAGGCTAAAAGAATACATCTCCATCAAACCAGCATTGCACGAGATGCTAAAGTGTCTGCTTTAAGAAGATAAAGAAACAGAGAGAGACAGAGAAGAACACGAGTACAAAGGGGGAAAATGACCATGAATAAGTACTTATCAGTAATAACCTTGAATGTAAATGGATTAAATGCTCCAATTAAAAGACATAGGGTAGCTGAATGGATTAGAAAGAATGACCCACATATATGCTATCTACAAGAGACCCACCTTAGAACAAAAGATCTACACAGACTGAAAGTGAAGGAATGGAAAAAAGTATTTAAAGCAAATGGACATAAAAAAAAGCTGGGGCAGAAATACTTATATCAGACAAAACAGATTTCACAGCAAAGTCCATAAAAAGAGACAAAGAAGGGCATTTCATAATACTTAAGGGAAAAGTACATCAAGAAGATATAACCCTTATAAATATATATGCACCCAACTTAGGAGCACCCAAATATATAAGGAAAATTTTGAAAGACTCCAAGAAAAATAAAGACAGCAACACACTCATAGTAGGGAATTTTAACACCCCGTTGTCAACAATGGACAGGTCTTCGAAGCAAAGAAACACCAAAGATATTGAGGCACTGAACAACACTCTAGATCAAATGGACTTAGTTGATATATATAGAATTTTCATCCCAAAGAAGCAAAATATATATTCTTCTCAAGTGCACATGGAACAGTTTCAAAGATAGACCACATGGTAGGACACAAAACAAGCCTCAACAAACTCAAGAAAATTGAAATTATATCGAGCATATTCTCAGATCACAATTGCTTAAAATTGGAAATCAACCTCAAGGAAAAAACTCAAAAGCATTCAAATTCATGGAGAATGAATAACATGCCATTAAATAATGAATGGGTTAACAATGACATCAAGGAAGAAATCAAAAAGTTTCTGGACACTAATGATAATGAACACACAACAACCCAAAACCTATGGGATACAGTGAAAGCAGTCCTGAAAAGAAGGTTCATAGCAATACAGGCCTACCTAAAAAAGCTAGAAGAATTTCTAATAAAAAATTTAACCCTACGGCTACAAGAACTGGAGTAAGAACAAAAAGCAAAGCCCAGATCAAGAAGAAGGAAGGAAATCATCAAGATCAGAGCAAAATTAAATGACATAGAGACTAAACTAAAAATTCAAAAGATCAACAAAAGTAGGAGCTGGTTCTTTGAAAAGATAAACAAAATTGACAAGCCTTTAACCAAGCTCATCAAAAAAAAAAAAAACAGAGAGAGGACCCAAATAAATAAAATCAGAAACGAAAGAGGAGAAATCACAACCGATACCACAGAAATGCAAAGGATTGTAAGAAATTATGATGAAGAACTGTATGGCAAGAAAGTTGACAACCTAGAGGAAATAGACAAATTCCTGGAAACATATAGTCTTCCAAAACTGAATCAAGAAGAAGCAGAAAGTCTGAATATACCAATAACAGCTAGTGAAATTGAAGCAGTAATCAAAAAACTCCCAGCACACAAAAGCCCTGGACTGGATGACTTCACAAGTGAATTTTACAAAATATTTAGAAAAGAACTAACTCCTATCCTTCTCAGACTATTCCAAAAGATCCAAGAAGAGGGAAGACTCCCAAACTCGTTATATGAAGCCAGAATAACCTTAATTCCAAAACCAGGTCAAGACACAACAAAGAAATAAAACTACAGGCCAATATCGCTGATGAATATAGATACTAAAATCCTCAACAAAATATTGGCAAACCGGATCCAGCAACACATTAGAAAGAGCATACACCATGATCAGGTGGGATTCATCCCAGGGATGCAAGGACGGTTTAATATTCGCAAATCAATAAACGTAATACACCACATAAACAAAATGAAAGACAAAAACCACATGATCATAACAATAGATGCAGAAAAAAGCATTTGATAAAGTACAACACACATTTATGTAGAAAATTCTCAGCAAAATGGGAATAGAGGGAGCATACCTCAACATCATAAAGACCATATATGAGAAACCTGAATCCAGCATCATACTCAATGGGCAAAAACTGAAAGCATTCCCCCTGAGATCAGGAATAAGACAAGGATGTCCGCTCTCTCCATTCCTATTCAACATAGTCTTGGAAGCTCTAGCCATCGCAATCAGACAAGAAAGAGAAATAAAAGGCATCCAAATTGGAAAACAGGACGTAAAACTGTCATTATTTGCAGATGACATGATAGTGTACATAGAAAACTCTATAGACTCCACAAAAAAACTACTCAACCTAATAAGCGAATTCGGCAAAATAGTAGGATACAAAGTCAATATTAAAAAATCGAAGGCATTTCTGTACACCAACAATAAAAACTCAGAGATAGAGACTGAAAGAAAAATCCCATTTAACATAGCAACAAGAAAAATAAAGTACCTAGGAATAAACTTAACCAAGGAGGTAAAAGACCTGTACTCAGAAAACTACATAACACTGAAGAAAGAAATTAAAGAAGATACAAATAAATGGAAGCATATACCATGCTCATGGATGGGAAGAATCAACATCATTAAAATGTCCATACTACTCAAAGCAATTTATACATTCAGTGCAATCCCTATCAAAATACCAATGACATTTTTCACAGACCAGAACAAATACTTAAAAAATTTATATGGAACCAAAAAAGAGCTCGAGTAGCCACAACAATTTTGAGGAAGAAGAACACAGTAGGAGGAATCACAATACCTGATATCAAACTATACTAAAAGGACACGGTAATCAAAACAATCTGGTACTTGCATTAAAACAGACATATAGATCAATGGAACAGAATAGAGAGCCCAGAAATGAACCCAGGTTCATATGGTCAACTAATATTTGACAAAGGGGGAAGGAACATCAAATGGAGTGAAAAGAGCCTCTTCAACAAACGGTGTTGGGAGAACTGAACAGGGACATGTAAAAAAATGAAACTAAACCACCAACTTACACCATACACCAGAATAAACTCAAAATGGATCAAAGACTTAAATGTAAGCCGTGATACCATAAAAGTCCTAGAAGAAAAAATAGGCAGGAAAATTTCAGATATCCCACGTTGCAACATTTTCACTGATATATCTCCTAAGGCAAGGGAAATAAAGGAAAGAATAAATAAATGGGACTACATCAAACTAAAATGTTTCTGTCTCTTCAGCTAAAGAAAACATCAGCATGATGAAAAGGGAACTAACCATATGAAAAAATATTTTCTCCAATGACATCTCAGACAAGGAATTGATCTCCAAAATATATAAAGAACTCATACGACTCAACACCAAGAAGACAGACATCCTAATTAAAAAATGGGAAAAGGACCTGAACAAACACTTCTCCAAAGAGGACACACAGACGGCCCATAGACATATAAAAGAATGCTCAAGATCACCAGCCATCAGAGAGATGCAGATAAAAACCATAATGAGATACCACCTCACACCAGTCAGAATGGCCATCTTCAACAAATCAACAAGTGCTGGAGAGGATGCGGAGATATGGGAAACCTGGTGCATTGCTGGTGGGAATTCAGACTGGTGCAGCCACTATGGAAAAGAGTTTGGAGTTTCCTCTAAAAACTAAAAATAGAACTGATTTTGAACCAGCAATTCCATTGCTAGGATTATATTCGAAAAATCCTGAGACACCAATTCAAAAGAACCTATGCACTCCAATGTTCATAGCAGCACTATTTACAATAGCCAAGTGCTGGAAACAACCTAAGTGCCCATCTGTAGATGAGTAGATCAAAAAACTGTGGTACATTTACACAATGGAGTACTATGTAGCAGAAAGAAAGAAGGAACTTCTACCCTTTGCAACAACATGGATGAAACTAGAGAGAATTATGCTTAGCGAAATAAGCCAGGCAATGAAAGAAAAATACCTTATGTTGTCACCTATTACAGGAAACTAATGAACAACACAAACAAATGAGCAAAATTGAACCAGAGGTATGTAAAAAAGAAGTAGACTAACAGCAACAAGGCGGGAGGGGAGAGGGAGGGGGGGTGACAGGGGGGAGGATCTAGTGAAGGAACATGTATAAATGACTCACGGACATGGGCAACTGAGTGGGGACTGAATGTGGGGGAAGGGAGGGGCAGGGTTCAGGGAAGCAAGAGGGGGAAAAAGTGGGACAACTGTAATGGAAAAACAAAAAAAATTTTAGTGGGGTAAAAATTAAAATATGAAGAATGAAAATGCCAGTTCAATGAATATTAGGACAAGTGTTTTCCTTCATGTTGCATATTTTTCTCCCTGTCTGATCCCTCCAGATTTTGGCATTCTAAAGAATTAAGTAATAACATAAGTTTCTTTGTATAAAACTAATAAGACCAGTTGTTAATAGAGAATTTTTTTTTTTTACCAAGTCTTTGACTGGAATATAAAGCCTAAAGGAATCATGCTTGGGCTCAGGTTGTTACCAAAAAGCCCTGAGGAACTGGGAATGACTTTCGAAGGTAATAAAAGCCGGCGAGATAAAAGGCCTGGTACCATGGTTGGTTGTGAGATCCACAGTAATCTTTCCAGAGAAGGAACGAAGGTTGTTTTCCTGAAAGATGGCTAGGAAGGACCTTAAGGCACAATGAAAAACCAGAAAGACTTGGAAAAGACAGGTGTGTACAGGCAAGGCTGAATGCCAGTTATGTGACCCAGCTTCTGTGCACTGAAGAGCAGACTGAAGGTTACCCTAAATGTTCCTTGGGTAAGTTCCAGCAAAGCAGAACTAAAGATCATAAGTGATCATTTGCTGCTCTTGCTTTGTTTATGCAAATGAACAAGATAAATTAAAAATGGACTTAATGTAGTCCCTTTAATGACAAGGAGGGTAATCTTAGGGAGAAAAATCATTATTCAAGGAAAATCACAATTATCAGTGGTAGACTATAAAGTAGTGCAGCTAACCGTCTTAAAAGTTTCTTTTCATTTAAAATATGTTTTCACTAGAAAACTAAACCATGTGTGTGGTATCATCAAAGATATTTAAGTTGCAGGCAAGAAGTATGTCAAGTCTCTTGCAACTGGATGTCTTTCCAATAAGACAGTCTTATAGATTTAGAGACTTGTTTGTGGGTTATGTTACATAAATTAACATGTGTTTTCTGTTTTCAAAGGGCATAAGCCTATGACTGCATCATCTGAGTGATTGTACGTATAAGCCTCACTTAATCCTCTCTGCAGCGCTTCCTCCTGAGACTCAACGGTTTAGCTGAACTAAATGGCTGGGTTGGTGAAGAATGGGGTGGTCTGTGGGCTTCACTTTAAAACTGGTGTCTCTTTTCTATCCAAATGGCTTGGATAGAAAGGACCCAGAGGTCTGAGAGGGGGGAAACCTAAACTATTTCCCTCAGTCCAAGCTAAGTATAATGGGCAAAAGGGTTTTGGACAGGTGAGATGTGACTAGCACACCTTCCTCCAAAGAAGCCCTTTTTTTCTTTTTCTTTTTTTTTTCCTAATGTGGAACATTAAAAAATTAATCCCTGCCTTTTGTCATCTAGTGGTTATGGATTGAATGATGTCTTTTAACCCTTTTTGCCAAATCTGTTGCCCCCAGAACACAACAAGGATGCCAGCCTGTTAAACCAAGCACGCCGTTGACCGGAGACAGCAAACTGACCTGGAGTCTGCACGATCCTTCCCCATGTGGGAAGGCCACCCTCCCCCCCACACCCCCACTCTTATTAGGGATTTCTGGACCCAAGGGTAGGTAGGACGACGACCATGTCCAGCTTGAAGCAGCTAGAGGAGCTTGAGACCTTCGCCCATTGTCCTTTATAAAATTACCAAGGGTCTTAATATCTGAGAGGGAGGGATTGTTATTATTTTTATTGTTAAAATAATTAATTAATCACATATTTACTAAAAAAAGAGAAGAAGAAGAAGACTATATGAAAGGGTGAAGCAGAAAAGCTTGTATGTATGAACCATGGGTATGGACTTGGGGGGGGATTGCTGGGGGAGGGAGATGCTGGGTGGAGGGGAGTAAAGGGGAGAATATTGGAACTATTGTAACAATATAATCAATAAAATACATTAAAAAAAAGAAAAACTAGGAAATAATGGGTGGAGGTTAAGGATCCTAATGTACATGTGAGAGATTTGGTAGTTAGGGTTTTAGTACAGACTCCCTTAACTCCAATAACAGAGATGGGGCATAGGTGTAAAACACCTGCATATTCCATAAGGATGGAATAGGTCACCCCTGTGTCTACAAGAAAGGAGAGGGACTTACCTGCCTCGGCCATGATTACCCTGGGTTCAGCAGTTGACATGGTCAGAGATGGGTGCTCTCAGCCCTGGCACCATCAGTCATCAGTGGAAAGCCCCAACGGATTGGGAATATTGAAGTCTTCATCTATTTCCAGTTCTCTTTCAGATTGAGCTGGACCAGACTGAAGCGGTTTACTGGCTCCCCCGTTAGAAGCCAGAGGACAGTTGACCCTCCAATGTCCCTTCTGTCTGCAGGATGGACAAGGACCCAGTGGGGGACGCAGTTGGGGCCATTGTCATGCCCAGTGACCTGTTTGCTTACACTTGAAGCATGGTCCTGGGGGAGGCTTAGGCAAGCCTTTGTTCTCCTGACTTTGCATGGGCTGCCCCTTAATGGTGGTAGCTAACATAAGGTATTTTTGCTGGTTCCTTTTTAATTTTTTTTTTTGTTTTTCCTCTTCCTCTCTGTTACTAAAGACTTGGAAGGTAATCCAAATTAGGTTTATTTGGGGAGTTTTGGGTCTATCCTCCAGCTTCTGTAACTTTCTTCTAATATTGGGAGTGGAGTGTGTAATAAAATTGGTATTAAGATAGAGCTTGCTCTCTTCCGAGTTGGGGCTCATGTTGGTGTACTTGATAATGGCCTCTGTAAGGCAGTTCATGAATGAGGCTGGATTCTCAGAGGCCTCTTGCATAATTTCTAGAATTTTGCCATAATTGATTACCTTAAGGGCAGCCCTACACATGCTTTCAATTAGGCATGTGATAAAATGAGACATTTTAGCCAAATCAGGGAACCCTGGCTGATAGTTCCAGTGAGGATCTGCAGCTGGGACTACAGCGGGTCTGGCTGGATTTCTATCAGGATCCTGGACTTTAGGGCATCCACAAATATAGAGGTGGTGGACAGAATACAATCCTTTACCTCTGGGGTTGTGGAGGAGGTTAGGATGACATAGACATTTTTATATGTTAACGAATATGTCTGAGTTATATATTGGAACTCCTTGCAAAAGTGGGTAGGATCTGCAGTATAAGACCCTAGATGGCAGTTGATTTGGGCTAAATCCACGAGGGAAAGGGGACGCATACCCAGACAATGCCCTCAGCTCCTGCCATTTCACAAAGAGTGTATAGGTCCGAGGATGCCAGGGAGAATGACGGCGTGAGCACAGCCCAGGAATGGGTGCAGGGAGATGAAATTAGAGTGGTGGAGTCCAGGGCTGACAATGATTTGTCTTCCACCAGCGAGTCAGGAGAGTCAGGAGGGGAGTGAGGGGAGGGAGAAGTGTTTTCCAGGAGAGAAGGAGCGGAGGGAGATGTTGATCGGATGGGGGCATACGGGGAGGGGTAAGGGTTTCCAAGGTCTGAGAGGTCTGTTTCTGTAAAAGATGAAGATGGGGGTGGTCAGGGGAATTTGTTGATACAGAGGAAATGTATGCAGAGTTCAGTTGAAGAATAAGTCGGAGGAGGTGCAGGAGGAGCAAAGGGACAGTCTGCTGCGAAGAATTAAAAAAGTCTCCATGTATGGAAATTCAGACCATTTGCCGTTATACCTGAGGTAGTTGTGGAGATCAGTAAGAATTTGAGGGTCAAATGTATCGACATTTGTTATCAGGAGGATATTGAGTCCAGGTAACAGTGGAGAGAGAGATTAGCTTTTTAAGTTTTACCTGGGACCCTAATTGAAAGGTACAGAGGTTCCAACAGAGACAACCCAAAGGGAGTAGGGACTGATGTGCTCCCATGGTGCTGAGACTAACGGCCCAGAGGATGAGCCTGAGACGAAATGAAACAGGAGGGTTAAGGGGTAGCCCCACTTAAGCCACTTATTCTATGAGGTGCAAAGGCCTCAAGTGAACTGTCCAGGGAGTGGGCGTCCCTAGCCACATCTGGAAGTTCAACCAAGGGCAAAGGCTCCGAGGAGCAAAGGCCTCAAATGAACTGTCCGTGGGGTGGACATTCCCAACCGCCGGTAGAAGTTCAACGAGGTGCAAGGCCCTAAGGAATACTGACCTAGGCGTAGGGTTTTCGAGCAGAGCCACAATAGGCTCAGAAACAAGATGGTCAACCCGACAAGAGATTTACCGAATGAGAGAAAACTGAACTAGTTGGTGTCCAGGATGGATGAAGGGCAGGCCACGGCAAAATGTCTAGAGGCAGAGGTCATCAGATGGGCAGATCTCTTAAGCAAGGTGGGAGAGGAGGGGGTGAGAGGGTTCCAACAGGGGGTCAGGGGGTAAGCCTGGGATGTGCTGTCTCAGTCCACTGCTCCCCTGCCCCCAAGCTGCTGATGACCATCTCAGAGACCCTCCTGGGTTTTGGCATCAAAATGTCAGGGCAGCCTTGCTCTGAGAAATCACCCAGAGATCACTGTGGGATCAGGCAATGGGTTTATTGAGGGAAAAGGGGGGAAGGGAGGTGGAGGGAAGAGGCAACTCTTGGACCAACTCAAGGCCCATAGGAGCAAGGGGAATGGGGAACAAGAGAATGGAGAATGGGGAATGGGGACTCCCGGTCCTCCTTGTAGGCCCATAAGAGTCCCGCCTGCACTTCTGCAGGCCCCTTTTTTGTACTTGTCAACCACACATTTGGGTGAGGGTGAGTTAGCTTATCAGTATGCTCAGTAAGTCATTTATATCTCATTGTTTTCCCCCTCCCACATCATGTTAGCTAACATATTGGGTTAGATTCATTACCATTTCATCTGGAAATAAGTTCAGTCCATCAACATATCCTTTGGGAACAGTTAAGTCCAGGGCCAGGTTGATTAGCATATACCAAAAGTACAGATGTGCATTCTAGCTGCCTCCATGTTCTGACAGCTTGTTTGTTTGATCTTTATTTTTCTCATGGCTTCCTTGGGTTTAGAGTTGTCTTAACCTGATTCAGCTCTATATTTCCCTCTTCATGTAGATTTGGAAGTTATTCCTTTGTATTGGTAACGGTTCAATACACAAGGAAATACACAAATTACTCACTCAAAAGTAGTTTTTGAAACAAGTCTAACAAAAGGACTGCACACAAAGGCATGGACAGAGTTAACAAAAACAAGAAATCATGGATAATCTTGGGGTTTGTACAACAGATTCAAACAGACAAAGAGAAACTATTACCACATCCAAGTCTGAGAGGCAAGAGGCAGGAGCATTTTTCAAGGTCCACTAAGAGCAGCAGCTGCAGGAGGGGGCCATCCAATAAGAGCTACAGCTTTCAGAAGAGGAACACAGCTACTGTCAAACCAAGAAGCCAGAGAGTAAGAGGCAAGTGGATGCAGTTGTTATAGTTAAGCCTCTAGACACACAGTAGGACCAAGAATGGTGGCGACTGATCTTAAGGAGCAATGCAAAAACTTCAATATAGGCTTCTATTTCTGATCCTTTAATGGCAAACTTAACATTTTTAATACATGTATTTAAACTCTAAAGATAGTCAATAAGTTTGCTAGAAGATAGTGGAATATAAGTGAAAAGAGTAAGAAATGTGACCTTGAACTTCCCAAGATTGGAATATAACCTATACCACATATTAGCTATCTGACTTTTAGCACTTAATTTTACTTTTCTGATTCTCAAATTCCTTGTACCTAAAGTGAAGATAATTAAACATACTCAAGTCATGGGTTTGTTGTGTTGATTAAACGATATATTATATGTGAAAATAACATCTCAAAATATGAACTATCTGGAACACTTTATTACAGGAAGTATACATATTTATTCCAAGGAAATAGCAAGCATTTTTTTGTACTAGGGTTTCACTGAAAAGTTTATAATGATAAAAAGGGAGAAATAGCTAAACTGTTTATTATTAAGTGATTGGTTACACAAATTATGGCCCATTCCTACGATGTAGTACTATATACCAACCTATGTATTTATTTTTAGTGCTATGCACATAGCATAGTGGTTTAAAGTATGAATTCTAGAGCCCAACTACCTGACCTCAGATTATGATGAGCCACTTACCTAACTACATGACTTTGGACAAGTCATTTAACCTCTCTGTGCATCAGTTTCCTCTTTTATAAAATATGGATAGTAGTAGTAGCTAATTTTTTAGATAAAGAACTTAAAACACCAGCTGGGATATAGTAAGTGCTATGTAAATATTTTTGTCATCACTTATTGGCTGTCTATAGCTAGATAAGAACAAATATATGTTGTTCTTTTCAGAAATGCTGTGGCTATTTTTTCTTAACACATTGAATTCTTTAAGATCATGTTGCATATCACAATATGCTTTATTTTTCAGGTGAAGTACAATTTCAGTAAGACAGAGGCATTTGACAAAGGGCATACAATAGGAGGCACGTTCTGGGAGCATTAAGTGGCTCTTTATTCTAGATCACTGTTGAATCCATAAACATTTTCTTAGAGCAGCTGTTTGGTAATACATCTGACCTTTGGTAAAAGAAAAGTATGGATTTATGCAGAAGGCACAATTTCCAACATAGAAATCATCCCTGAATAAATCCATGGGTAGGCTGATTGATTTTTTATTACAAAATGAAATATGGAAAAATAGAAAATCTGCTGCAGTGATCTGACTTACAGCTAGAAAAGCTAGGCAATATTTGTTTATTTCCATGTTCTTGGAAAGATCAGTTAATGGCCTTGCCTTTTTATTTGCTGGGCCTCTCACCTGTAAATGTACTAGGCACAAATCGATGCTAAAACTTATATTTCCTTTAAGGTCAAGGTTCCTGGTTTTCAAAAATATCATTCAGTTTAATCTTTATAAAAACCAACAACACTATGAATTAATTAAATAGAATGAATAATTTGTTCTTTTCTTTATAGGGAAAGGAATAGGCACTATTGTCTAAAGTCACTTGTGTAGAAGAACACAAGCTGGTAAACAGTAAAACTGAGACTTTTATCTTCTGATCTGTTGAATTTAAGTCCAGTAGTCTTTCCAGTATACCATTCAATTATTCATCCATTTAATTAATGCTGTTAACTTTGTGAAGACCTGTACAAAGTGGGACTCAAAGTAGTAGAAGGTGGTAGGCAGTCCTTACTTGTCACACACCATTAATTTGATTTCAGAAACAAAATGCAAAATGACTCATAAAAAACAGTATCATATGTAACAGGGGAATGATCATTCTGAGTTTGTGATCCTCCATAAAGACCTAATGGGGAGAAAGATCATATGCTCTCTTAAAAATAATAAGTAGCTTTGGGGTAATTGTGAGGGTTGAGAAAAGATGGAAGACAGCAGTATCAAATGGCTGGAGTACAAAATAAACTTATTCACTGTGTAGAGGGACAGAAGGAGTAGAATCAAGATGTTACGATAGGACTTGTGGGTTAGGAAGTAGGGCTGCATATGTATGGCTTCATAGGTCAGGCTTAAGCATTGGCCATGACTTTCTAAGCAGCAGAGAATCACCAGAAGCTAATAGATGGAGGAATTAAGATGGGAAACATTTCAGGAAAAATAGTTTAGCAATGGTGTAAGTTCAATTATGAGAAGCTAAACCAGAAGGAGAGGATCAATAAGGAGGAAATTGTAACATCATCACACATGAAATATTTAGGGAATAAATATTTAGGGCAAATAAATATAAATTTATAAATATAAATAAATATAAATATTTATTTATTTATATAAATAAATAAATAGGGCAGGCAGCATTTTTCATAGAAAGATCTTTTTTTTCAACCACAGTTAACTCTACCTTGGGGCAAGTTTAGGAATAGAAGATGAGAAACAAAAAGAAAAGAATTTCTGACTGCAACAGGGAAATAACTTTCAAGTAGCATTCTCTAAGTAGTTTTTTTTTTCATCTAAAATTGCTGATTCCCAGAAATATCTACCCCCTTCACAAAAGTAATGTTATATGACACATTCATGTACAATTTGTCAAAGTCACTGGTGGCTTGAATTATATCTCTGAATTTTTTCTTTAAACAACTTTTTTCAATTCCAATTGACATATAATATTATATTAGTTCAAGGGGTACAACCCAGTGATTAAACATTATATATCTTACAATGTAATAATCCTAATAAATCTCGAACCCATCTGACACCATACATAGTTATTACAATATTATTGACTATATTTCCTATGCTGTAATTTGCATCACCATGATTATTCTGTAACTACCAATTTGTAATTCTTAACCCATCCACCGTTTTCACCCACCACTCCAACCCTCCTTCCTTCTGACAACTGTCCAAATGTGTGTGTCTTATGAGTCTGTTTTTGTTCTGGTTGTTCATTTATTTTGTTTTTAAAATTCAGTTGTTAATGGATATGTATTTATTACCATTTTATTTTTTATGTATTTTAGCTTTTTCTTCTCTTAAGGAATACCCTTTAACATTGCATGTTATACTGGTTTGGTGGATATAAACTCTTGTAGCATCTCTTGTCTGGGAAGCTCTTTATATGTCCTTTGATTCTAAGTGAAAGCTCTGCTGGATAGATTAATCTTGGTTATATGTCTTTGTTTTTTATCACTTTGAATATTTCTTGCCATACCCTTCTGGCCTGCAGCATTTCTGTTGAGAAATCAACTGACAGTCTATGAGAGCTCTTTTGTAGGCAACTAACTACTTTTATCTTGTTGTCTTTAACCTTTTGCATTTTAATTATGATGAGTCTTGGTGTGGGCCTCTTTCAGTTCATCTTGTTTGGGACTCTCTGCACTTTCTGTATTTATATGTTTATTTCCTTCACCAGGTTAGGGAATTTTTTCATCATTATTTTTTATATAGACTTTCAATTTCTTGCTCTCTTTTCTACCCTTCTGACACCTCCATTATATAAATGTTGGAATGCCTGAAGTCCCAGGGGATCCTTATATTATCTTTCTTTTTTTCTTTTTTTTCTTTTGGCTGTTCTATGTTATCTTCTTTCTTATCTTCCAAATCTCTGATTTGATCCTCTGCCTCCTCTACTCCACTGCTGATTACCTGTACTGTATTCTTCATTTCAGTTAATGTACTCTTCATTTCCAACCGGTTCTTTTCTTATATTTTCTAGTTCTGTTATTATGTTTCCTTTCTCTTTGTTGAAGTTCTCACTAAGCTCATCTACTCTTTCCTAAGTTAATTGAGGATCCTTATAACCATTGTTTGAACTTGGCATCTAATAAATTACTTGTCTCCATTTTGTTTAGGTTTTTTTATGGAATTTTGCTCTGTTCTTTCATTTAAGATGTGGTGTGCGTGTGTGTGTTTTAGTATCCTCATTTTGGCAGCCTTCCTGTGTTGTTCCTATGTATTAGGTAGAAATGCTACATCTCGCAGGCTTGGTTAAATGACCTTATATAGTAGGTGTTCTGTAGGTTTCAGTGTCACCACTTCTTCACTAACAGGTACACCCCCTGTGTACCTGTTGTAGTTGAGCCTTGATTGCTGTTGGTACATTGATGTGTGAGAATTACCCCCAGGATGATTGACTTCAAGGACTGGCTTTAACCAAAGGCCACTATGGAGGATTAGCTGTGCATGGACCTGACCCACAGAGCAGGACTCCCTTCTGATGCTGGAAATCAAGGTTCCTAAACTGAGGCATGTTCTCATGCCTCTCGGTCCAGGTGTTCTATGACCCAAGCTGGCGAGCTGGACTCTCTAGCGCCGACAGTCTTTGACTGATCAGGCTAAGGGTTTCAAGACATTCTGTGACTTAAAAGGAATCTTGCAGAGTACTCCATCTTCCCTGATGTTGCCAAAGAAACCAAACAAAGCCAATAACAGGTGGTGTTTAACCCTGTGTGCTTTCTGTTAAAGTTTAAGGAACAGTGTGGCCGTTCCCACAATCTTAAAAGAATAGATGATTGAATTCCTATTTTTTGCTTTTGATAGAAATCATTCTTCATAGTTTAAATATTAACCTCCCATTGTTTTAATCCCAAGTAATTGTATATTGTAAACATTATTGGAATGTACCTGTGAGCTCATTCTTTACCCTCACTGTTGATTTCTACACTTGCAAAACTCAATAAAATGAGAGGTCTCTCCACAGCTCTTCGCTGACCTGCCAGAGCATGTGGCAGCCCTCCATCCAACCCATTCTCCTTGCTGGAATTACTTCCGCGCCCTCGACCACATTTAATATAACACCTTCAGAGGGTCTCTGGTGCCCACTGAGTCCACCCCTTGAGTATATCACTTATTCATGTGGTTGGGAAGAGCTTGGATGTGGTCTTAAGGTGTCAACCAGGTGAAAAAGGGACTCCAAAAAGGTGCATGCCAAGATCTGTGCCACCTGTGTTATGCCTGAAGCCACCTGGCATGAGCTACAATGTGATCTGCAGATGGCTGGGCTTCATGGTGCTCAGAAGAGACCACACTCTGAACCAAGGCCAGCTGCCACTAGTGCTAGTCCTGGGGCCACTTATTTTGAGGTAATATACACACTGAGGCCAGATACTTCTTGTATGATAGATTTTAGGAAAGTCTGAATTATAAGCCAAGACAGGCTGTTTGTATGGAAAAGACACTGGAAACAAGTTGGGTAGGCCCATAAGTTGTATGGGCCTGCAAATTGGGTAGGAAAGGGTCTCAGGGAATCACCAGGACAGGGCAAATGATGATAGACAGGTTGATGAAAATTCAGATATGGTGCCTGCTTGCCATCTCTGAGTGGAGAGGGCTCAGGAAAGGAAAAATGGCCTCTGCCAGCATGTCTCTCTGAAAGAAATCAACCACCATACCTCTCATCCTGATGCCAGGCACTTCAGTTACTCCTTATGTCCCTGATGCCATTCAAGCTGCTGCTCCAGGGCTGGAGCTCAGAGCCAGTGATTCTGGGTAAGTCTGTACATGGGCCATTTAGAAGGAATCTCTGGGACCCCAGAAGCCCTCTGTCTCACTCAGCCACAATCCCCTCTGGTTTTTATAGTCAGAAGTTATGGGACTTCTCTTCCTGGCACTGGAATCATAGAGGGTCCTGGTGTGGGGCTAGGACCCCTCTCTCCTCAAAGGAAACCTCCATAGCAGAAATACCCCTCCTGATTTTTATTTGCCACACATTGGTGTGGGACCATCCCAGTCTAGATGTGGCTTCTTTATATTCTTAATTGTAAGATTTATGTTCAGCTAGACTTCACATGGTTCTGAATGATGGTTGTTCTGTAGTTTAATTGTAATTTTGATGTAGTTGTGGGAGGATGCAAGTACTGCATTTACCTATACCACCATCTTAACTGGAAACCACAATCTCTGAATTTCAAGAGTATGCATTTATTTGGGTTTAATAAGAAATAGGTGCAGAAATAGCTAAAAATATATAAAAAATGAAATCTGTGTAGTTAAGGCAAAAGGTCTCTTCACTCAAATTGGAAATGTTGACACACATGGCACACTCTTATTCAAATATCTTTTATGGTATACAGATATGTAGTTTGATGTGGAGCCATAAGATTTTATTTTCTTCAGGAGAATGTTTATTGTGTTTGAGATTTCACATCAGGTGCTCTCTGAGCTACAAAGGGTAAAAGGAAATCCTCTCATTACAAACTAACAAAGGTAAAAGGTAAAACATTTTTCACAACAGCATTAACCACATACTCAGAAATAGATCTGGGTTTAATACAAATGACATAATTCCTAGTCATCTACGGCTACTTTTATAACTTCATACAGATAATGAATTAGGCTAAAATGCACTATAATATTTGGTAGACTTCAGGACCAGTATCCTTAGTACATCACAAAATACATTTTGATATCCCAAAGAAGCAAGACTTGCAAGTAGGCATTTTAAACATAACTAATCTACAGCTACAGAGTTCTACTCTTGATAGCATTTACCTTTTTGGGGAGTCTCCCAGTCTCCAAAGGATAAAACCAGAAAGTAGAATCAGTATAACATATACACAGAAGTCCGTATTGTAAAGGCTATAAAGATTTGCAGCACAGTGAGAAGATGCCTCTGCTCCTTCACACTGCATACAAATTATGTGAATTATGTCGCGTATCTCTTGGTCCACTGTCTGGTTATCCTGTCAGGTTCTGCTCTGTTGGTCAAATACTGAGTGGCTATGCTTCCAACCAGAGGATCCGCAGGGTTGCAGTCTGGCGGAAGGGCGCGCACTACCGGCGCTCTGCGGGCACGAGCTGTTCCCACTCTCTCCCGCGCGCGCTCTCTCTCCGCGCCTCCCTTCACCCGGAGGGCGCCCGCATCTACCCACTCGCTGCCAGGACAAAAAGCGCAGCGGACCCGGCGGGCTTCCCCCTGCTGCCCTTGGCTACTGAACCAGTGTCTGAGAGGGTGGGGGAGCGGGCGCTGTCTGGCGGTGCTGCTCTCTATAAGATGTTTTGAGCAGAATTCCGAAAGAAGAGAAGGATTCAGACCAACACAAATAAGAACAAATACACTTCCTTTTTCTCATTGCCTTGCATAACAGTGGTTGATATTTAGCACATAATCCACACTATATCTATCCTTGTACAGTGGTTAACACTGATAATAATCATAATTTTTCATTTATATTAGCATGAATTATTTATTTTCATAGATATCCCTTATGCTAAGTAAAATTATCCTCAATTTATAGTACACTACCTTCTCTCTTGATTCAATGCCCAGATGAAATATTCTGGATAAATAGTTCTCCCTAAAAGAAGGTTGTGCAAAGACAACTTTCATAGCATACTATGAGAAGAGTTTAGAGGTGAGATGATAACAGCAGCAATGTAGAAAAGATAAAGCCTTCCAATAGAGGGACTAACAAGTCTGAGTAATGTCTGGAGGGGAAGTTGTCACTCAGATAAAAGTTTAGCAACAAACTTCGTGGCCATGAATAGTGCTGTGCCCCTTCAAACAACAGCAATGTTAGGTTAGGGGACAAAATTTGGAGGCTAAACATGTAAGTTTCATGCTTGACATGTTATACATAAAATGAAGTCGAGATACTCAAGTAGTGGTAGCCTGTAGGCAGCTAGAATGTATGGTTAGAACATTTCTTTAGGAAAAGATAAATATTAATTTAAGAAATGCCAGCATAAAGTTTAATTGATGCTGTTGTGAGTGGGGGAAGTAATAAGTGAAGAGCAGAAGGCTTAGGTCTATTACCCATGGTGAAAAAAAAAAAAAAAAACCAGTAAGATAGTAATGCAGCAAGTGTAGACATAAGCAGGAGGTAAGTTTGCCAGATTTAACAAAAAAAATGGATGTCCAGTTATATTTGTATTTCGGATAAACAGTGCGTTAGTTTTAAAGTACAAGTATGTCTCAAATATTGCATGGAATGCACTTAACAAAAATTGTTGTTTAATTCAAATTTAACTATTTAACTCTGCTTCCCATATTTCATTTGGCAAATCATAACATGTCAAAAGCTGCAGGCATATAAAAGAGTATGAGAAATATTTATTTACTCAATAGTCTCTTTCTTGTTTCTGAAAACTAGTTTTTCAGTTTACTTTAGTAATTAAATGTAATAAAGATATCCTGAAGAGAAGATGGCAGAGGAGTGAGTGGAAGCTGCGCTTGGTTACTCCTGAGACAGGTCTGGAGTTTTGGCTAATTGTTGACAGAGCATCTCAGTTACCATCTGGATACTAGCAGGAGTTGAGCCTTGGGGCTGCTGTTGGCAGAGGAGGCTGCCTTGGATTGACCTGTCTGGTGAGAATCACGGAGGCGTGAAAGAGATGCGAGCTCTGCCTGGCTTGGTTCCCAGGGCAGTGGCTGGCTGTGCAGAGAGATTTTTCAATGCCCCTAGGCTTCCCCCAGGAGGAGTCAGGGGTGGAGACAGAGGCTGTGCCTGCTGGGAGAGCTGAGAGTTATCCAGGTGTCATTTGGCTCTGGGAGGCAAGGAGCAGCGTATTTTTTATTTGTTTGTTTTTTGTTGTTCTTTGTTTCTTTGTTTGATTGATTTTTTTGCTAACCAGGGAGGAAAGGCTAGGGGCAGGGTGAGATTCTTGAGAAGCACATGTGCAGGGGTGCCTCTGGCCCACCCTCCCTGGGCTGTGCATACAGGAGTGCATTCGGCCTACTTGCTCTGGGATGCAAGTGGGAGAGCATTTGCCCTGCCCAACCAGGGCTGTGTACGAAGGAGGGTGAAGTGAAGTAGAGGTGCTTTGGAAAAAATTTGTATGCTGGTTTTGGATAAAGAGCTAGGGGAGCAGCAGATTGGATGTCAGTGCAGACTCATTCCAAGTGCTGTGGGAGACTACTTAAGCAGACTACTCCCCTCCAAGTGGCATCAGCTGGAGGGTCAGCAATAGCCACTCCAGGAGAAATTACTTGGCCCTGACCCATGGTGCTTAAACCTGACTGCAGATTACAAAGCAACTAGAGCAAAACAAAACGAAACAAACAAACAACCAAAAGAGACAGACATAGGAAGTAGAACACTAGTAGGATTGAATAGGCTGCCTAAATCCAGACTGGGACATCAGGGACAGTTCCAGAAAGATAATAAAGTGAAAAACAAACAGATACTACAGAGACCAATTCCACCAAGATCTTCTACAGGAGTTTTCTGTCTCCTGCATATCCTTTTAATAGTCATTTTTGTCCTCACAATCTATGCATTATAAGTAACTAGTTTATTTCAAATCTCATATTTTGCTCCTCCCTTTTCTTAATCAATTATACCATCTGATTTCTTCCTATTTTTGTTTTTAACGCTATATTTTCTCTGAATACGACTCACTTTCAATCTGAACTCATTACTTCTTACCTCTTCAGCCTCTTCACACCATTTTCCTTATCATCAGTCACTTCACATTCTTTTTTCCATCATAAAATACACATACTCTCTCTTCAACTTGATTAATCAGTGCACACTGAGTGGGAGAGGGAGGTTGTGGTGAAGTTGCAACTTTATTCATAGCTCTTCACAATTCTGGTATTTCATATTTCAAATATTATTGTTGCTCTCTCCTATTCCATTTGTACCTTTACAGCCCGTCCTTCATTCATTTTAAATTCGAATTTTTCCCTTTCTTAGCCTGGTTTTCATTCCTCACTCTTAGTATTCTTCTCCCTCTATTATCTCAAAATCACTTCCCTTTCCTCCAGATATTTCTTAAGCTTCTCTTTCTTTATTTTTTCATTATTTTAACACTTATTCTCATTCCACCTATATTAATCTTAGCTCATAGGCTACTGACAATGCTGTGGTGAAACTTTTTCTCTACTCTGGTGCCAATTTTTTTTTAACTCATTCATATACCTTATTTTTGGCTGTGTGTATGTGTTTGTTCTCTCACACAGTATATATATAACAACTTCTGTTTAAACTTAATACTACATGTATCCCCTCTATTATTTCATTCTGCCTTCTTCCCTCCCTTTTTATAAACGATATAAATTTTACTTTATTGTTCTCATTGCCTTTTCCCTACTCCATATATTATAGCTCCTTCCCCTCCCCTCTCAAAAATAACCTTCCTTTCACTTAGTCCAATCTTATATGTTCTTCCTTCCATATAATATCTTAATCTCTATACACTCTTATTAATACTGGCTCATTTTCAGTTGATACAGTGACTGAGGGTGGGGGATGTCTTTCTGAGTGTGGAATTCTTGCCTGGATTTGTGGCTTTGTTTTAACAGCAGCTCAACAAATGTTTACAAGATGAGGTGGTCAGAGTGTCTCTCAGCCAGCTAACTGGAGGAAAGGACCCACCAAAGAGCAATACAACAGCAATCAAAACCAAAATTCTACCATAGAGTCCAAATAAAAGGCATAAAGAGCAGCCCAAGAGCATCAAGTTCAGGAGACCAAGGAGCCTGCACCACTGAATCACACAGAAATCCTACCACAGAAGGTCACACCACAAAGGCAGGAAATAAAAGCAGATCAATCTAAGAATCAGAAACAAACGAGAAAAGCCACCTAAAATGATGAGGTGGAGAAATAACACCCCATCAAAAGGAAAACATGAATTCCCAGAAGGAGGGATAGGTGCAATAGAGGCATGGAATTCAAAACAATAATAATGAAGAAGCTCAATGAACTCAACAAACTCAGAGAAAAGTACAACAAACTCCAAGGGAGCTACAAAGAACTCCAAGGAAGCTTCAAGGAACTTACTGAGAACTACAGTAATATTAAAAATGACATAAAAAGTAACAATAAGACAGGATAAAATAAAAAATACAATTTCTGAACTGAAGAACACAGGAGAAAGAAACAAAAGCAGGCTAAAAGGAGCAGAGGATTGGGTTAGTGAGCTAGAGGACAACATAGAAAGAAATCCACAGACAATGCAACAACAACAACAAAAAAAAACTGAAAACAAAAGAAGGTTCTTTAAGAGAGCAGCATGACAACATGAATTGTAATAATATCTGTATCAGAAGTATATCAGAAGGAGAAGAAGAGCAGCAAGAAATCAAAAACCTGATTATGATGAGAGAAAGGTCTCACAAGTACAGGAAGCACAGAAGGTCTCCATAAAGATGAAATCAAGGAGGCCCACTCCAAAGCACATTATAATTAAAATGGCAACAAAATATACAAAGAGAAAATTCTAAAGGCAGCGAAAGAGGAAGAGCAAATAATATATAAAAAAGTTCCAATAAGGCTATCAACAGACTTCTCAAAAGAAAGAGTACCAACCAGAGAGGAACGGCAAAAGGTATTTCAAGCAATGATAACAAAAGGCATACGACCAAGACTACTCTACCTATCAAGGCTTTCTTTCAAAATCCAAGGTGAAATTAGGAATTTCCCAGAGGAAGGAATACTAAACAAATACATGTCCACCAAACCAGTAAGCAAGAGATGCTAAAGGGAATGTTTTAAGAAGAAGAAGAAAAAAAGGGGAGGGAGAGGAACACAGGTACAAAAGGAAAAAGTCACAATGAATAAATACCCATCAATATTAACCATAAATGTAAATGGATTAAAAACTCCAATCAAAAGACAGAGGATAGTAAAATGGATATGAAAACATGAACCACATATATGCTATCTACCAGAGACCCACCTCAAAACAAAAGGTCTATACAGACAGAAAATAAAAGAATAGAAAAAATATTCCAAGAATATGGAAATGAAAAAAAGCTGGGGTAGCAATACTTATATCAGGCAAAAGATTTCACAACAAAGGCCATAAAAAGAGACAAAGAAGGATATTTAATAATACTTAAGGGAACAATTTATCAAGAATATATAACCCTTGTAAATATATATATATATATATATACCCAACCTGGCTGGTTTGGCTCAGTGGATTGAGCGTCAGCCTGCGAGCTAAGTGTCGCTGGTTCGATCTTCCAGTCAGGGCACATCAGAGAAGGAAAACTCTGACTCCAAAAAACCTCCGCTGCCTTGCGGCATACCTCTTCAGGGGAAAGGCTAGGGGAGTAAACCCCGACAGAAAATCCGGAGCCGGAGTCCCTAAGGCGGTTCGACGTTGTAGTCAACACCGGCAACTCCTGCGGCTCACCTGAAGCCAAGCTGTATTGACTCCGTCTTTCCCTTGGACCCTTCAGCTGCGAAGAGAGGGGGGGTCTGCTGCATGGGCAACAGCAGACCCTCCATATCACCCTGCCCAGGCTCTGTAGTTTCAGCTTCACTGGAGAGGACACTCCAGCGTCATCACAAGATGTCGATTCAACACGGGAGGAGACAGATACCGTGTCACTCCCGAGTCGGACTGCACAGCCATTCTCGACGGTGCAGATAGACTCTTAAGAAGCTACACCATCGTCTCTCGAGACGGACGGCTGCCGATGCGATATATATACCCAACATAGGAGCACCCAAATAAATAAGGAAAATCTTAGAAGAGTACAGATGGATATTAATAGCAACACACTCATAGAAGGGACTTTAGCACCCCACTGTCAAAATGCACATATCTTTGAAGAAAAGAAATGTAAAGAATATCGAGGCATTGAACAACACTCTAGATCAAATGGACTTAGTTGATATACATAGAAGTTTTCACCATAAAGAAGCAAAATTTACATTGTTTTCAAGTGCATATAGAACATTCTCAAAGGTAGACTACATGGTAGGATACAGAACAACCCTCAAAAATTTAGGAAAATTGAAATTATATTAAGCATCTTCTCAGATCACAAAGGCCTGAAGCTAGAAACCAACCTCAAGAAAAAAAACTCAAAAACATTCAAACTCATGGAGAATGAGTAGCATGCTACTAAATAGTGAATGGGTTAACAATGACATTAAGGAATAAATAAAAAACTTTCTGGAAACAAGTGACAATGAACACAAAACAGCCCAAAAACAATGACAAATCTAAAGCAGTCCTGAGAGGAAAGTTCATAGCAATATAGGCCTATCTAGAAAAGATAGAAGAATCTCAAATAAAAATTGTAACCCTACAGCTAAAAGAAGTAGAGGAACAGCAACAAATAAATTCCAGAATGATTAGAATGAAGGAAATCAAGATCAGAGCGGAATTAAGTGACACAGAGACTAAACAAACAATTCAAAAGATCAACAAAAGTAGGAGCTGATACTTTGAAAAGATAAACAAAATTGAAAAGCATTTTACCGGACTTATCAAGAAAAAGAGAGAGACAACCAAAATAAACGAAATCAGAAATGAAAGAAGGGAAACCACAATTGATACCACAGAAATACAATGGATTGTAAGAAATTACTATGAATACTGTATGACAAGAGATTTGACATCCCAGATGAAATGGACAAATTTCTAGAAACAAGTAATCTTCCAAAACTTAACCAAAAAGAAGCAAAAAGCATGAACAGAGAGAAAACAACTAGGGAAATTGAAGAAGTAATCAGGAAACTCTGAACACACAAAAGCTCTGGACCAGATGTCCTCACAGGTGAATTTTATAGAACATCTAATAAAGAAATAACTCTTACCCTTCTCAAACTATTCCAAAAAATCCAAGAAGAGGGAAGGCTCCCTAACTGTTTTTATGAAGTGACCATTATCCTAATTCCAAAACAAGGTGAAGACACAACAAAGAAAGAAAACTACAGGCCAATATACCTGTGAACATGGATGCTAAAATCCTCAACAAAATATTGGCAAACCACATTCAACAACACATTAAAAAAATCATACATTAAATCAAGAGTGATTCATCCCTAGGATCCAAGGATGGTTTAATATTCATCAATCAATAACCGTAATACACCACATAAACAAAATGAAAGACAAAAATCACGTGATCATATCAATAGATGTTGAAAAACTATTTGATAAAGTAGAAGACTTTTTTTATGATGAAAACACTAACCAAAATGGCAATAGAAGGAGCATACCTCAGTATAATACAGGCCATATATGAGAAACCTGAGGCCAACATCATACTCAATGGACAAAAACTGAAAGCATTCCCCCTGAGATCAGGAACAAGACAAGGATGTGCACTCTCTCCACTCCTATTCAACACAGTGTTGGAAGTTCTAGCCACAGCAATCAAACAAGAAAAAGAAATAAAGTGCATCAAATTGGAAAGGAGTAAAAAAAAGCTGTCATTGTTTGCAGACGACAAGATAGTGTACATAAAAAAAACCCTATATACTCCACGTAAAATCTCCTCAACCTAATAAGTAAATTTGGCAAAATAACAGGGTTCAAAGTCAATATGCATAAATCAAAGGCATTTCTGTACACCAACAATAAAATATCATGGATATATTCTAGAAAAAAACCCATTTACTATAGCAACAAGAAAAACACAGTGCCTAAGAATAACTTTAACCAAGGATGCAAAGACTTGTACTCGGAAAAATACAGAACACTGAAGAAAGAAATTAAAGACGAAACAAACAAATTGGAGCATATACCATGATCATGGATGGGAAGAATTAACAAAATTAAAATGTCTATAGTACCGAAAGCAATTTATAGATTTAACGCTATCCCTATTAAATTGCCAATAACATTTCACAGACCTGTAACAAATACTTCAAAAATCTATATGGAACCAAAAAAAGAGCCTGAATAGCTAAAACAATCTCGGGGCAGAAGAACACAATAGAAGGGATTACAATGTCTGATATTAAACTATACAACAAAGCTACTCTAGTCAAAACAGTCTAGTACTGGCAAAGGAACAGATATATAGATAAATGGAACAGACTACAGAGCCCAGAAATAAACCCAGGTATATATGGACAACTAATATTTAATTAAGAAGGAAGAAGCATGAAATGAAGTGAAAAGAGCCTCTTCAACAAATGGTTCTGGGAGAACTGGACAGGGATATGCAAAAAAATGAAACTAGACTACCAGCTTACACCACACACCAGAATAAACTCAAGATGAATCAAAGACTTAAATGTAAGCTATGGCACCATAAAAGTCCTAGAGGAAAACATAGGCAGATATACCACATAGCAATATTTTCACCAATAAATCTCCTAAGGCAAGGGAAATAAAGAAAATTATAAACAAGTGGGTCTACAACAAACTAAAGAGTTTCTGCTCAGCTAAAGAAAACATTAGCAAGATGAAAGGGAACCAACTGTATAGGAAAACATATTTTTCAATGATACCTGAGACAAGGGATTCATCTCCAAAACATATAAAGAACACATAAATCTCAACACCAAGAAGACAGACAGCCCAATTAAAAAATGGGCAAAGGGTCCATGGGCATATGAAAGAATGCTCAAATCACTAGCCTTCAGAGAGACGCAAATAAAAACCACAATGAGATACCATCTCACAACATTCATAATGGCCATCATCAACAAGTCAACAAACACCATGGGCTGGCAAGGATATGAAGAAAACGGAACTTTAGTGCACTGTTGGTGAGAGTGAAGACTGGTGCAGCCACTATGGAAAACAGTTTGGAATTTCCTCAAAAAACTAAAAATGGAACTGCCTTTGGACCAGTGATTTCTTTTTTATTTTTATTTATTTTTACTGTTATTCTGTCACAATTGTCCCACTTTTCGCCTCATGGCTACTTCATAAACAGCCCACCCCTTCTCCCACAGTCAATCCACCCCTCATTGTCCGTGTTCATAGGTTATTTATACCAGTTCCTTTACTAAACCCTTCCCCTACTTACCCCACTCCTCTCCTTCCCGCTCCCCACTAATAACTGTTATGCTGTTCCTTGCTCAATTTTGTTCACTTGTTTGTGTTGTTCATTAGTCTCCTGTATCAGGTGACATCATATGGTATTTTTCATTCATTGTCTCGCTTATTTTGCTAAGCATAATTCTCTCTCGTCCCATCCATATTGTCGCAAATGGCAAGAGTTCCTGCTTATTTCCTGTTTCATAGTATTCCGTTGTGTAAATGTACCACAGTTTTTTAATCCACTCATCCATCGATGGGCACTTAGGCTGTTTCCAGCACCTGACTATTGGCTATTGTAAACAGTGCTGCTATGAACACAGGGGTGCATAGGTTCTTTTGAATTGGTGTTTCAGGATTCTTCAGGTATAATTCTAGTAATGGAATCACTTCTTCAAAAGACAGTTCCATTTTTAGTTTTTTGAGGAAATTCCATACTGTTTTCCATAGTGGTTGCACCAGTCTGCATTCCCACCAACAACACACTAGGGTTCCTATTTCTCCATATCCTTACCAGCACTTGTTTGTTGATTTGTTGATGATGGCTATTCTGACTGGTGTAAAGTGGTATTTCATTGTGGTTTTTAGTTGCATCTCTCTGATGCTTAGTGATGTTAAGCATTCATTCATATGCCTATGGACCCTCTGGAGTAGTCTTTGTTCAGGCCCTTTGCCCATTTTATAATTTGGCTGTCAGTCTTCTTTGTGTTGAGATATGTAAGTTCTTTATATATTTTGGAGATCAATCCCTTGTCTGAGGTATCACTGGCAAATATGTTTTCCCATATGGTTGGTTCCCTTTTCATCATGCTGATACTTTCTTTGCTGAGCAGAAACCCTTTAGTTTGATGTAGTCCCATTTGTTTATTTTTTCCTTTATTTCTGTTACCTTAGGAGATATATCAGTGAAAATATTGTTACGTGGGAAATCTGAAATTTTCCTGCCTATGTTTTCCTCTAGGACTTTTATGGTGTCATATCTTACATTTAAGTCTTTAATCCATCTTGATTTTATTCTGGTGTGTGGTGTAAATTTGTAGTCTAGTTTCATTTTTTTTTTGCACATCTCTGTCCAGTTCTCTCTGCACCATTTGTTGAAGAGGCTCTTATTATTCCATTCTATGTTCCTTCCCCCTTTGTCAAATATTAGTTGACCATATAGACCTGGGTTTATTTCTGGGCTCTCTATTCAGTTCCATTAATCTATATATCTGTTCTTATACCAGTATGAGACAGTTTTGATTACAGTAGCCTTGTAGTATAGTTTGATGTCACATATTGTGATTCCTTATTGCGTTCTTCTATCTCAAGTTTGCTGTGGCTATTCGGGCTCTTTTTTGGTTCCATATAAAATTTTTAAGTATTTGTTCTAGGTCTGTGAAATACATTGCTGGTATTTTAATAGGGATTGCATTAAGTCAATAAATTGCTTTAGGTAATATGGACATTTTAATGATGTTGATTCTTCCCATCCATGACCATGGTATATATACGCTTCCATTTATATGTATCTTCTTTAATTTCTTTCTTCGGTGTTCTGAAGTTTTCTGAGTATGGGTGTTCACCTCTTTGGTAAAATTTATTCCTAAGTATTTTATTTTTCTTGTTGTTAAAGTAAATGGAATATTTTTCAGATTCTATCTCTGATATTTTATTATTGGTGTACAAAAATGCCTTTGATTTCTAAATATTGACTTTGTACCCTGCTATTTTGCCAAGTTCACTTATTAGGTCAAGTATTTTTTCCGTGGAGTCTATAGGGTTTACTATGTACACTATCATGTCATCTAAAAATAATGACAGTTTTACTTCCACTTTTCCAATTTGGATGCATTTTATTTCTCTTTCTTGTCTGATTTCTGTGGCTAGAACTTCCAAGAATATGTTGAATGGGAGTGGAGAGAGAGGACATCCTTGTCTTGTTCTTGATCTCAGGGAGAATGCATGCAGTTTTTGTCCATCGAGTATGATGTTGGCTTCGGATTTCTCATATATGGCCTTTATTATATTGAGGTATGCTCCCTCAATTCCCAGTTTGCTGAGTGTTTTCATCATAAATGGGTGTTGTACTTTATCAAATGCTTTTTCAACATCTATTGATATTATCATGTGGTTTTTGTCTTTCATATTGTTTATGTGGTGTATTACGTTTATTGATTTGCGAATATTAAACCATCCTTGCATCACTGGGATGAGTTCCACTTGTTCATGATGTATGATCTTTTTAATGTGTTGCTGGATCCGGTTTGCCAATAATCCATTGAGGATTTTAGCATCCATGTTTATCAGTGATATTAGCCTGTAGTTTTCTTAATTTTTGTGTCTTGACCTGGTTTTGGAATTAGGATAATACTGGCTTCATAGAAAGAGCTTGGGAGTATTCCCTCTTCTTGGATTTTTTTGGAATAGTTTGAGAAGAATAGGTGTTAGTTCTTCCCTAAATATTTTGTAAAATTCACTGGTGAAGCCGTCCGGTCCACGGCTTTTGTGTTCCTGGAGTTTTTTTATTACTATTTCAATTTCAGTTTTTGTTATCTATCTGTTCAGGGTTTCTGTTTCTTCTTGGTTTATTTTTGGATGATTACATGTTTCTAGAAATTTGTTCATTTTATCTAGGTTGTCCAGTTTCCTGCCATATAGTTGCTCATAATAAATTCTTACAATCCTTTGTATTTCTTGACATTGAATTGTTTGTTTAGTCTCTATGTTACTTAATTCTGCTCTGATTTTGATTATTTCCTTCCTACTACTCACTCTGGGCTTTTGTTTGTTGTTGTTGTTCTAGTTCTTGTAGCTGTAGGGTTAGATTTTTTATTTGGGATTCTTCTATCTTTTTTATGTAGGTATATATTGCTATGAACTTTCCTCTCAGAACTGCTTTGCTGTATCCCATTGGTTTTGGGCTTTTGTGTCCTTATTATCATTTGTTTCCAGAAACTTCTGATTTCTTCCTTGATTTCATCGTTAACCCATTCATTATTTAATAGCATTTTATTCATTCTCCATGAATTTAAATGTTTTTGAGTTTTTTCCTTGAGGTTGATTTTTAGTTTCAAAGGATTGTGATCTGAGAAGATACTTGATATAATTTCAACTTTCTTGAATTTGTTGAGGCTTGTTTTTTGTCCTACCATGTGGTATATATTTGAACATATCCCTTGTGCATTATAAAAGAATAAATGAAGTTGACAAGCCTTTAATCAGGCTCATCAAGAAAAAAAAAAGGAGGATCCAAAGAAATAAAATCAGAAACGAAAGAGGAGAAATCACAACTGATACCACAGAAATACAAAGAATTCTAAGAATTTATTGCGAACAACTGTATGGCAAGAAATTTGACATCCTAGAGGACATGGACAAATTCCTGGAACCATATAATCTCTCAAAACTGAATCAAGAAGAAGCAGAAAGCTTGAATAGACCAATAACAACTAGTGAAATTGAAGCTAATCAAAAAATTGCAGGCACACAAAACCCCTGGACTGGATGGCTTCACAGGTGAATTCTACAAAACATTTAGGAAAGAAATAACTCCTATCCTCCTCAGATTATTCCAAAAAATCCAAGAAGAGGGAAGACTCCCAAACTCATTCTATGAATCCAGTATTACCCTAATTCCAAAACCAGATCAAGATACAACAAAAAAAGAAAACTACAGGCCAATATCTCTGATGAACATAGATGTTAAAATCCTGAACAAAATATTGGCAAACCGGATTCATCAGCAACACATTAAAAAGATCATACACCACGACCAAGTGCGATTCATTCCAGGGATGCAAGGATGGCTTAATATTCACAAATCAATAAACATAATATGCAACATAAACAAAATGAAAGACAAAAACCACATGATGATATAAATAAATGCAGAAAAAGTATTTGATAAAGTACAACACCCATTTATGATGAAAACTCTCAGAAAAAAAAAAAAGAAAAGGATGTACATTTAAAGTTCTATATATATATATATCAATTAAGTTCATTTTGTCTAAAGTGTTGTTCAAGGCCTCAATGTCCTTGGTGTTTCTTTGCATCTAAGATCTGTCCATTGTTGACAATGCAGTATTAAAATCCCCTCCTATGAATGTGTTCCTGTTGATATATTTTTTGTAATCTTCCAATAATTTCCTGATATATTTTGGTGAACCTATGTTGGTTGCATATATGTTTACAAGGGCTTTATCTTTCTGATGAATTAATCCCTTAAGTATTATAAAATGTCCTTCTTTGTCTCTTTTTATATGGACTTTGCTGTGAAATCTGTTTTGTCTGATATAAGTATTGCTAATCCAGCATTTTTCTCATGTCCATTTGCTTGAAATACTTTTTCCATCCCTTCATTTTCAGGATGTGTAAATCTTTTGTTTTGAGTTTTGTCGCGTGTAGACAGTATATATGTGGGTCATGTTTTCATATCCAATCTGCTACTCCATGTCATTTGATTGAAGCATTTAATCCATTTACATTTAAGGTTATTATTGACAGGTATTTATTCATTTCCCTTTGTTCCTGTGTTCCTCTTCCTCTCTCTTTTTCTTCTTTTTCTTACAGCATTCCATTTATCATCTCTTGCAATGCTGGTTTGGTGGAGATGTATTTTTTTAGTCTTCCTGTGTCTGGGAAACTCCTTATTTCACCTTTCATTTTGAAACAGAACCTTGCTGGGTAGAGTAGTCTTGGTTGTATGCCTTTGTTTTTCATTGTTTGAAATATTTTTGCCATTCCCTTCTGGCTTGTAGTTTTTCTGTTGAGAAATCAGTGGCAAGTCTTATCGGCGCTCCTTTGTATGTTATTTGCTGTTTTTCTCTTGCTGCTTTTAGAATTCTCTGTTTGTCTTTGAATGTTGCTATTTTACTTATGATGTGCCTTAGAGTGGGCCTTTTGGGGTTCATCTTCATTGGGACCTTCTGTTCTTCCTGAACTTGCATGACTTTTTCTCTCATCAAGTTTGAAAAATTTTTTCTTTACTTTTTCAATCAGGTTTTCTATCCCTTGCTCCTATTCTCCTTCTTGTATCTGTATGATTCTAATGTTGTTTCAACTCATGTTGTCCTGCAGTTCTCTTAAACCTCTTCATTGTTTTTAAGTCTTTTTCATTTTGTTACATTGTTTTGGAATTTTTTTCTACATTATTCTCTAACTCACTGATCTTATCCTCTGCTTCATTTAGCCTGCTTTTGCTTAATTCAACTGCGTTCTTTGGTTCAGAAATTGTATTCTTCATTTTTTCCTGGTTCTTGTTGATGATTTCTATGTCCCTTTTAATGCAAGTGTGATTCTCAGTAAGTTCCTTGTAGCTTCCCTGGAGTTCTTTATAGCTTTCTTTGAGTTTGTCAAGTTCATTGAGCTTCCTCATTACTATTGTTTTGAACTCCATGTCTGATAGCTTGCTTGTTTCTATGTCATCTATCCCTCCTCCTGGGAATTCCTCCTTTCTGTTTGGTGGGGTGTTATTCTGTCTTCCCATTTTGGGCACTGGTCTTGATTCTGCTTCTTAGATTGATCTGCTTTTATTTTCTGACTTTACGATGTGATGTTCTTGTATACAGTTGTTGAGCTGGTATCTCCAGTTGACGCACTTGGAGGGGAGCAGTCTGCTTACGTAATTTCTCCCATAGCACTTGGGATGCTTCTGTACCGGGACCTAGTCCGCTGCTCTCTCAGCTCTTTCTCAAGAGCCAGCACCCAAAACTTATTACAAAGTGCCTGTAGTTCATTTCCCTATCCTTTGTCCTCAGCCAGAGGCAAGTGCATTCTCTCGTGAAAGCCAGGGTGCGCGCTGACCCATTGTGCACTGGAGCGGGTGGGTCCAAGGCAGACTGGTTGCTCTCCTGTTCAGGTGGAGGGGGAGGCCTCTACTAGCTGGTGGGTTGGTTTGTTGTAGGCCTATTATGTTGGCTGGCTCTTTGCTTTCAGGTCTGTGTGGCACCTATGCCCGTGTGTGGTGGCTGTACCTGTGTGTGGCAGCATTGGGTGCCTATGTGCAGCGGCTGGCCCACTGGTCTTGAGCCCACTGGGGTATGCTCAGGTTGCACATGAGTGTGAAGTCCAGCACGTTGGTTTTGGTGCTTATTGGGGCGGGCTGGGAGTGCTTGCGCATGGTGACAGGTGTGCTAGCCTCACGCCCGCTGAACAGTGCCCGGGGAGTTGGTTTTTTTCCCATTGGGGTGGGGCCCCAGACACCTCTGTGCAGTGGAGTTGGGCATCTGTGAGCTGTTGCCAGCCTGTTGTTTTTGCACCTGCTGGGGTGTCTCCGAGTAGCACCTGGGCAAGTGGTGGGCCCGTTGGTTTGGGGCCTATTCCTGCGGGCCAGTGGTGCCTGCACAAGGCAGCCAGCATGCCCGGCAAGTTGATTTTGAGCCTGTTGGGGCAGGGCCACAGGCACCTAAGCAGGACGGAGGTGGGCATCTGTCGCATTGATTTTGTGCCTATTGGGGTAGGCCCAAAGGTCACCTGGGCGCGGCGGCCAGCGAGTTGGTTGTGCACCTGGGTGGGAAAATGGGGGCACCTCTGAGTGTTGGAGAGTTGGCAAGTGCGCTTCTCCACCTGCGCTCCTCAAGAGTCTCGTCCCACCTCTAACCTCTCCTCCCCTCTCCACAAAAACAAGGAGAAAAAGAAAAAGGAAAACCACATTCATATATACACAGCAGTACACTGTTTCTTGCCTCTCAGTGCCAGCTGCCACCCTGGCCCACTCCTGGCTCTACCAGTGGGCAGACTCCCGCTCTCCTGATTCCTCTCTGGGGAAACCTGGAGTCACTAAGAAGTCTTTGTATACTGGCTGCCACAGCTCGGGAATCCAACCCAGTCAGAAATCCCATCTTGTCCCTTTCTCCTCAGCTAACCTCACCAAACAGGTCACTCCTAGATGGTCTTCTCTGACCCAAGGCTCAATTCCTGCCAGTATCCAGATGTTAACTGAGATGTTCTATCTGCAATTATTCCGAACTACAGACAGGTCTCGGGAACAAGAAAGAGCAGCCTCCCCTCACTCCTCCGTCATCTTATTCTCTCGGGACTGAATCTTTATGGGTGCTTTATTTAGATGGTAGGTGATCTGAGAAGGCAGCAGATTTGTATCCTAACAGACTGTCTTAAATTCCATTGTAAACAGGCCCTTTTTATAAGGAGAAGAATACTGTAGGCAAGAGGTTCGGAATTCAGTGAAAAGTTTAATTGTATAAAAACTCCAGCATTCTTTCATCTGTGTCCTGGGCGGTAGCGTTGTGCCCTGGGAAGTGGTCTTTGTGTCCTGGGTGGTGGTCTTTGTGTCCTGAGTGGTGGTCTTTGTGTCCTGAGAGTGGTTGCTGCATCCTGGAGTACAATGGCTCAGATAACATCCTGATTGCTTGCAGTCCTCCTGAGGTACAAAGGTGGAACTGCTTATGGCTTTCGGGAATCAAGGTGAGTCATATATCTAGTTCGTGAAACAATAGCTTTTCACATACATTGATTACTAAGCTTATTAGCAGTTACCCGAAACTAAAATTTTCCAACATTTCAACATTTGAGTCCCCCATCAGAGGCAGAAGAGGCTTATCGAAAATTTAAATCAGAAAATTATAAAAACAAAGGAATGGTTATTTCAAATATGGTAGTTTTCATTTGTTTGCTTAATCACTTACTTAACAGGGGCTCTCCTGTCTCTCTTGCCATGATTCCCAAGAGGAATGGGCTCCATTTCCCCTTTTCTCTACTCAACCATCCATGAGTGCTTTTGCAGGGCTAGCCACGATTAGCATGCCTACTTCCAAGAGTTCTCTGTGATGAATGTAATTGAACACCTTTCTTTAAACTCTATACTATAAAGGCACATGGGGAAAGATGATGCTAGCTGTGGTTTTCTACAACTTACTTCTAGGTCATGAGTCTTTGGAGGGGAGCATTCTGAAGAAATCCTGCCAAAAGGATATATGTTCTCTAGACAGAATTAATCTTAGCAAAATAAACCAGGCAACAAAAGAGAAATACCATATGTTATCCCTTAATAGAGGAAACTAATGAACAACACAAACAAACGAGCAAAATCGAACCAGAGGAATGTAAACAAGGAGCACACTAACAGTAACAAGGGGGGAGGGGGAGGGAGAGAGGGGAGGTAAGAAGGGGAAGGGTCTAGTCAATGAACCAGTATAAATGACCATGGACATTGACAATGGGGTGGGGATTGACTGTAGGAGAAGGGTTGGACAGCATGGGGGGAAGTAATGGGGGAAAAAGGGGACAACTATAATAGAAAAACAATTTAATAAGGATATATTTCTCAGGATTACTTGTAACATACAAGTGATTATGTAACAGGGTACAGAGCATGAGTCCCCTAAATGCAGGGGAACAACTTCCACAGTCTTGTCTTCAGGCAGGATGTGAGGCAAGATTGGAGGTAGGGAGAGTAGATGATACAGATCTAAGGTATGTTGCATAACAAAAGGCAACTTAATAGCCATGCCTTGCTTAAGGGAAGAGGGTTGCTGCCCAGGGTGCATTGTGTACCCAATTCTGAGAATTTGCAGTGACTTGTGACATAGCCAGGGGGAGCTTACATACTGCCTGATTGAGAGGTAAGGGGCAGATGCTCACTCCAGATGCTCCTGTGTCACTGGGAACTGTTGCCCTGACTAAAGATGGCAGCTGAAAGAAGCTAAAAGACACTGGGGAACTGACAAAAATGGTACACACTAATGCATGATAGAAAGGGTTGGATATGAGATCACATAGGGATTTTTGGGCCAGGCATTTAAATTAAGGTGGACTGAAGGTCAGGGAGAGCCATGAGGTCTTCAATAAGAGAGGAGGCTTGCCAGGAAGTATGAAGGTCAGTGAGTCTGCCATGAGATTGGGAAGTCCTGGATAGAAGTTGGTGGCAGAGCTGATGGAGCTGCGGAGACCTGCCTGGCCACCAAGATTTGTGAGAGATGCTTGGAGCTGAACTGTGACCAGGAATGCTAAGCTGCAGACTCCTGCTTTTCTGAAAGACAGTAACTCTGAGTTGTGTATTCTGAAACTGGCCTGGTTTGGCAGAGAAAGGTAGGGCTATGTGTTTTGGGGTGTTTTTTAAAGGAGTTGGATGTAATGGCAGAAATCTGCTATTCTTCTAAATATGTATAACCTTTAAATAAAAAGTCTCTTTTCTTTTTCACCAAACTCTTGTAATCAATGTCATACTTCTTCGCAGTGGGCAATTGAACCACACAGCTGTTCCAGAAAGGCATTGGTGGGGTTCTGTAACAGTTATACTTACTAATTATAAATTTACTTTATTTTTAACAATCCTTAAAAAATACCTATTGTACTACTTTTCCTGCTAATAGGCGAATTGGAGATTCTGATAATGCTTGCCCTGATCTTCTCTATGTAAGTTGCCTTTGAGATAATGGACAGTAAAGGGCTTCAAAACTGTAAAATGGCAAGTGAATAGGAGGATTTCCTATTTCATAACCCAAATTTTCTTTCAACTCACAGCTATTATATGCTCTCATGTTAGAAAACAACTATGAATTATGTTCAGGTTCTTCTTGCTCAATCTCTAGTCTGGAGAGAATTTTCTCTCAGATTAATTCATCACATACTGAGTGTTTCCCATATGTACTAGATACTGGGATGCAGTGGTGACTATGATAGACACGATCCTTCTTCTCATGGAGCTTATATTGAGATCATGTAAGCACCTCCTTCCAAAACTATATACCAAGGTACCTTGAAAGAATTTCTATTTACTCTTCTAAATGGCCTGACCTCTAATAGTAACTGAGTTGGTAAACTTGTAATAGTGCCTTCAGGCTCCCATGCTTATTTGACCTTTAGCATTCCTTAGATAAAGGTGTGCTTTCTCTTAAAGATTTTGTGTTGAGTTTGTAACAGAACCCATGGGCTGTTCAGTTATCAGGGGCCCAATTTCCCACCACCAGAAGCATAATTCTCAATACCAGAGTTTGGTGAAAAGAAAAAGAATTACTTACTTAATGGTTATATAGATTTAGATTATTTGCGGATTTCTGCCATTAAGTCTTATTTTCTTTAAAACACCCACGAACACATAGTTCTGCCTCCCCCTACCAAACCAGGCTAGATTTAGAAAAGTCAGAAATACAGACTTCCTACTTCCCAGACACAGTTCAGTTATACCAGCAGCTCCCAATCATTTTATCCTGAATGGGGAGGTTTTGCCTGTGTTGTGGTGCTTTCCAGCTCTTAATGCAGAACCACGTGGAGTTTCCAGCCTCCTTGTAAACCGCATGGAGTTCTCCCTTTCCTTTCCAAGACACATGGAGTTCTTCTCTAAAATGTCTTCCACCTATTTTTAAATCCTTAACTGCGTCCTGTGATGCAGTGGGTGTGGTACCCAGTTCTGACCATTCATAGAACCTTGCACAGGCTTTGTGTGTTCTTTCTGCACCATTACATGGTAAAAACCCCTCCCATATTCTTGGGGCCTTGGAAGAACCAAAGCCATTTGCATAACTAAGAAACTAGCTACTAGCCATAGTCATGCACAGGTATCTTAAAAGCTGTTCCCTTTTCCCCATCCCCCAACCCACAGGCTCTGGGGCTATTTGGAGACCCCTACTCTGTAACAAGTTCATTATAATTATTTATAGTATGTCCATCAGCATTGCTGCTAACTGCATCATGATAATTTCTTATAGTGTAAAAGATATAATAACTTGAAGTTGTCATGAGCCAAGGTTAATGGAGGAAGGCACAGAGTTACAATTTGCATGGTGGCTCACATTTTTTAGAGGAATGTGGTTTATTTGTTTTAGCTTTTTAGCACTGGTAGAATCTGGGGTTTGATTTGTACTGATATGTGTAGATTTTCTGGGTTTTGTTTTATATAATACCTGGTTTTAGAGCATCAACAACAGTAGTTGATAAGTAATCACATTGCTCTACCAGCCCTAAGATTCAATTGCAAGAGGTGTAAAAGTATACTGTTATAGAAAGCATTTCGTTTAGATAAACACTCTTTCTGTTATGCCAACAGGTTTCATTGTTTTTCTCCTAAGTCTTGTCTACAGAAATAAATTGAAGTTACTGTTGCTTTCAAAGTAAAAGCAGAAATGTTAAGATAAATTAGCCACTTGCCTGAACTTATTTATCAAATTCACCAATTAATTGCTGGACTTTCTACTTCACTGTCTGGCTATACTCAGGGCAGTTTTCAGGCTCAACAATAGTATATTGATATGTCAGTTTTATGCAAATTGGCAGAATTCCTCTTCTGAAAAAATACCTGTCCAATGAAGGCAGGTTTGCATACACATTTGTAAACACATGTATTTATAGATGTATACCCAAAGATATTCTGACTTTCTGGGTTTTTGTTGTTGTTGTTGTTATAAAAACAGTGTCTAAAACTTTACCCATAAAAGTTTGAGGAAAAAACATGATAAAGGCAAAATTTGGGGAATATCCTCTTTTCAATTTGTGCATCATTCTGGCTCCAATTTCAAACCCTACTATTATAAGTCTTGGGGAGAACAATTCACAATGTGTATCTTTAAGAAATCCACAATCCAGTGAGGAATAAAAACATATTCAGGAATAACTGCATGTGTGAGATTATTATTTATAATAGAAATGTTGTGCTGCTATGAAAGCCTAAGTATGAAGAATCAAGGAAGGCTTCAGACCACATGTTGTATTGAAAATAAATGGGACTCCAGAAGGACTAAGGAAATAGGATTGGCCTGTATCCTTTGACAAACAAATACATATTTTGGATAAAATACAGGTGTCACATACGCACACACAGACCAACCTTAACTCAAACTAAGTTACCAGAAATGTGAAAAATTAAGGCCTGAGCAGTGACTGTAACCTGCTATGTCATGGTGTCCCACAAGGATAGGGATGATAATTCCTGTATAAGTAAGAAGGCCAGAAGGCTAGAATTGAGCCCCCCATCTACTGGAGACCTAACCTCTTCATTACTATGGAGCTAGCATTGTTTACAAGAATAAATATTGCAAACTAGAAATTACCCTAATAATCATGAACAGTGGAAAGGATAAACTGTAGTATAGTCACACAATGAAATACAGTGCAGCAATGAGAACTTATAAAATCCAACTACATGCAACAATATATAGGAATCTGAGAAATATGTGAAGAGAAACAGTCAGACACAGAGGAGTATATACTATGTGACTCCATTTATATAAAGTTCAAAAACAGACAAAACTAATGTATGTAATTAGAAGTTAGGTTAGTGCTTAACTTTGGAAGTGAGAAGACAGTGAATAGAAAGGGACATGGGACTTCCAGCCAAGATGGAAGCCTAGACAGACACGCTATGTCTCCCTCCACAACGAAGAAAGAATACAACTACCTCAGAACTAGAGGCAACAGAAGTTTCAGAAAACTGAGCTGCATGGAAGTCCAACAAACAAAGATATAAAAAAGAAATGCTTATCCAGAGGGGCAGACCCAAGGCAGAGAGGATGCGGTATGGTGGTGGCAGCAACAGCGGAAGTGGAAGACTGGTGGAAAGTGAAGTCATACATTTTAAAAAGTAGGAAGGAACACCTGGAGAGTGTTTCCAGTACCAGACCAGACTTCACAACTCATGATTACAGAGCTGAGGAAAAGAAAGCCTCATTGTTTCTAATTATGCAAACCAGTGGGGGGTTGGAGTGGAGGAAGAAACTGCCAGTTTCTCAGTAGAGTTCGCTTGTTTGAAGGGCCCCCAAAGTCCTAGAATGTCCACAGACCCACCCACTCTGGGAACGATGGCCAGGACAACAGCTAGAGAGGTGCCACTACCATACAGGAAGTGGGAGAAGTGCCTGGAAAAGGGGCAAGTGCTGAGCAAAGGTCATTGTTTCCTTTCAGACTACTCCTCCACATACAGCACCACAACCTGGTGAAACAAGTTGCCCATACTGATGAACACGTAAGACTCTGCCCCTTACAATGTAACAGGTGCTACAGCTCTACCTAGACAGAGGCAAACAAACACAGGAGCCTATCAAGATGAGGAGACAGAGAGATATGGCCCAAAAGAGGGAACAGATAAAGGTTCCAGTAGGAGAACAAAGCAATGAGGAGAGAGCCAACTGAACAGATGTAGAGTTCAAAACACTGGTGATAAAGATGCTCACAGTCTTCACAGACATGCTTAAATATGGCAAATGCATAAGGGAAAAAGTGAAGGCTTTGCTAAATGAAACTAATGAAAAGCCACACAAAACCAATGGTGAAGGGAAGGACACCAGGGTTCAAATTGGTGATTTGGAACATAAGGAACAAAAAAACAGTCAACCAGAACATAATGAGGAAAAAAGAATTGAAAAAAATGAGGATAAGCTTAGGAACCTCTGGGACAACTTTAAACATGCCAACATCCGAATCATATGGGTGTCAGAAGGAGAGTAAGTGCAAAGAATTGAAAACGTATGTGAGAAAATAATGAAGGAAAACTCTCCAAATTTGGTGAAGGAAATAGACATACAGGCCCAGGAAGGACAGAGAGTCCCAAACAACCTAGACCCAAAGAGGACCACAGCAAGACACATCATCATTAAAATGCCAAAGGTTAAATATAAAGACAATCTTAAAAGCAGCAAGAGAAAAGCAGAGAGTTACCTGAAAAGGGGTACCTATAAGACTAACAGCAGTTTTCTCAAAAGAAACTTTGTAGGCAATAAGGGACTGGGAGGCAGTATTCAATGTGATGAAAAAGCAAGGACATACAACCAAGACTACTCTATCCAGCAAAGATATCATTTAGAATGAAAGGGCAGATGAAGTGCTTCCCAGACAAGGTAAAGCTAAAGGAGTTCACCATCACCAAGCCATTCCTATATAAAATTTCAAAATTACTTATTTAAGAAAAAGAAGATCAAACCTATGAACACTAAAATGACAACAAACTTACAACTATCAACAACTGAATCTAAAAAATAAAAACAAAATCCAACTAAGCAAACCAGAATAGGAATAGAATCATAGGTATGGGGATCATCTGGAGGATTATCAGCTGGGCGGAGTGTAAGGGGCAAGGAAACTGGTAACTCTGAAACCATTAGAAAATAATTAGCAGCTAAGGACAAATGTAATCTTGAATTAGGGGGTCTCTGAGCCAGAGTTAACAGTATTAGCACACTTCCAAGTTAGGAAGGGACATTCTGCAGCTGAGCACAAATGCCTGCCTCTGAGATCAAAGGGGAAAGATATTCATTATCAAACACAGGGAAATGGGAAAATGTAGCTAGACAGCCCAGCAAACAAGTTAGGAAAGTTTCAAAGGAGAGCTGGAGACAGACCTATAACCAGATCACCCTTAGTTAATTATCACCCTCACGGAATTTAGTTAATTGCATTAGATTATAACTCTGGAGTATCCAGCATGAAAAAATGGAGAAGGAGAAGGAGGAGGGGGGTGGGAAAGGGAGGTGTTTTATTCGCATTAGGATAAAAACAGCCTGCTCTGATTATCAGTGCACACCTTTGATTTCGCTGTGCCCAGACCTGCAGGTCTATGAATAAACAACTGCTTCGTCTACTGCTTAAGTCCTCTGTCCTGGTGTTTTTATTGTGAGCATTTCTCACATTGGGGAAGGGGAGAAATGGGGAAATGGCATAGGGATTAAGAAGCATAATTGGTTGGTACAAAATAGACAGGGGGAAGTTAAGAATAATATAGGAAATGTGGGGGAAGGGAGGGACAGGGTGCAGGGAAGCAAGAGGGCTAAAAAAGTGAGACAACTGTAATGGAAAAACAAACAAAAAAATTTTTTTAGTGGGGGAAAAATGAAAATATGAAGAATGGAAATGCCAGTTCAGTGAATATTAGGACAAAGATTTTCCTTCACGTTGTATATATTTCTCCCTATTTGATCCCTCCAGAGTTTGGCATTCTAAACAAGTAAGTAATGACATAGGTTTCTTTGCATAGAACTAATAAGACCAGTTGTCAATAGAGGTTCCTTTTTTTTCTTTTTCTTTTTTTGACCAAGTCTTTGACTGGAATGTCAAGCCTAAAGGAAACATACTTGGGCTCAGATTGTTACCAAAAAGCCCTGAGGAACTGGGAATGACTTTCAAAGGTAATAAAAGCCCGTGAGATAAAAGGCCTGGTACCATGGTTGGTTGTGCGGTCCACAGCAATCTTTCCAGGGAAGGAACGAAGGTTGTTTTCCTGAAAGATGGCTAGAAGGGACCTTAAGGCGCAATGAAAAACCAGAAAGACTTGGAAAGGACAGGTGTGTACAGGCAAGGATGAATGCCAGATATGTGGCTGAGCTTCTGTGCCCTGAAGAACAGACTGAGGGTCACCCCAAATATTCCTTGGGTAAGTTCCAGCAAAGCAGAACTAAAGATCATAAGTGATCATGTGCTGCTCTTGTTATGTTTATGCAAACAAACAGGATAAATTAAAAATGGACTTAATGTAGTCCCTTTAAAGACAAGGAGGGTAACCTTAGGGAGAAAAATTATTATTCAAGGAAAATCACAATGATCAGTAGTAGAGTATAAAATAGGGCAACTAACCGCCTTAAAAGTTTCTTCTCATTTAAAATATGGTTTCACTTGAAAATTAAACCATGTCTGTGATATCTTCAAAGATATTCAAGTTGCAGGCAAATAGAATTTCAAGTGCCTTGCAACTGGATGTCTTCCCAATAAGACAGTCTTACAGATTTAGAGACTTGTTTGTGGGTTATGTTACATAAATTAACACGTGTTTTCTGTTTTCAAAGGACATAAGCCTATGATCGCATTACCTGAGTGATTGTCTGTACGCATAATCCTCACTTAATCCTCTCTGCAGCGCTACCTCTCGAGACTCAACAGTTTGGCTGAACTAAATGGCTGGGTTGGTGAAGAATGGGGTGGTCTGTGGGCTTCACTTTAAAACGGGTTTCTCTTTTCTATCCTAATGGCATGGACAGGAAAGGCCCAGAGGTCTGAGAGGTGGAAAACCTAAACTATTTACCTCAGCCCAAACTAAGTATAATGGGCAAAAGGGTTTTGGACAGGTGAGATGTGCCTAACACACCTTCTTACAAAGAAGCCCTTTTTTTTTTTTTTTCCTAATATGGAACATTGAAAAATTAATCCCTGCCTTTTGTCATCTAGTAGTTATGGATTGAATGATGTTTTTTAACCCTTTTCGCCAAATCTGTTGCCCCCAGAACACAACAAGGACACCAGCCTGTTAAACCAAGCACGCCGTTGACCGGAGACAACCAACTGACCTGGAGTCTGCACGATCTTTCCCCATGTGGGAAGGCCACCCTCCCCTCCACACCCCCACTCTTATTAGGGTTTTCTGGACCCAAGGGTAGGTAAGACGACGACCATGTCCAGCTTGAAGCAGCTAGAGGAGCTTGAGACCTTCGCCCATTGTCCTTTACAAGATTACAAAGGGTCCTAATATTTGAGAGGGGGGGATAGTTAATTTTTACGAAGCAGGGGTATGGACTTGGGGGAGATTGATGGGGGAGGGTGGTGCTGGGTGGAGGGGAGCAAGGGGGAGAAAATTGGAACTGTTGTAACAATATAATCAATAAAAAACATTAAAAAAAAGAATCAACAAAATGAAGCTGAAAAAAAAAAAGAATAATATAGGAAAGGGTGAAGCCAAGAAACTTATTTGCATGACCCATGGACATGAACTAAGGGGGGTGGGATTGCTGGGGGGAAGGGGGTACTTAGCAGAGGGGAGAAAAGGGGAAAAAATTGGAACTACTGTAGCAACATATATACTTAAAAAAAAATGACCCGTAAGAAATCCCAGGTGTGTGCCACATACAGGCATGGTTTTCAATCTTATACTGTTTGTATAAGTTAAATCCTACAAGCTCTCAAAATAAAGTAAAAATAAGACATGAGCTTTTAAAATCAGTATGGGAGCTCCCGCCCCCCAAATATGGAAATACAGAACCACGATTTAAGGGCATTTTTGCAACCTGAAGCATAGAAGACTATGAAAATCATAAAAGCTAATAAAATAACTTTACACTGGAGATTAGCCACATAAGAAAAGGAATGCAACACACATGGTAAAACTAGCCACCATGAGCAAATTTCGGCCAATATAAAATACTACAGATTTAGTGTGAGGACTAAAAAATTAATTTTTCTCTCACCTTCTAAATTCTTCTAGTCAGGCTCATAATCAAATTAACAGAGACAATTTAACAGAATAAAATGTCCAAAGTTTATTATACAAATGTACATTCAGGATTCCATAAGATAATGAAAACTCGAAGAGGCAATTTAGGTCTTCATGCCATTTTGAACAAAGAAGAAAAGGAGGGAGTGTTACGGCTACATAGGCGAGATTGAACACTCTGAAGCGGTGTATAAAGTTAAGCAAAGGATTTTTAATAATGGCCAGGAGTTGGGCAGACCCTGAGCAGGTCTCTAAAATGCTCCAACTTACAATGGAGTCTAAACGCTGGGTTTTTATACTGGTGCAGTCTCTTTGTTTCTTTTTTGGTGGGAAACAGCCTTAGGAAGAGGGGGCTGCGCAGGACTGCAGGAGTGTCTTGGCAGTAACAGAAACAGAAATTCGCAAGGCTATAAGGTTATCTCTGGTGGCGGCATAACTCTTCAGCCAGGGACGAACTCCCTGTGAAGCAATTTATTTTCAAAGGGCTAGACATTCTGCAAAGCACAACCTTCACATATGTTATAAACCAGACACAAGCAAGCAAATGGGAGGTGATAGAGGCTGAAGTCCTTTTAGCTTGTAAATCACTAATTGCTATAACACTCCTTCTTACATTCCTTTTTCCAAGGCCTTTTAGCAAGTCCTTGCTACTTCTTACAAAGAACATTTAAAGCCCTTACGTACTTACATATTGAAACTTTTTACAGGCCTATTTGGTGCCCCTACAGGAGCAGGGTCTTCAATTTTGAAGGGGAAATAGGCAATTTACAGCTGACTAAGACAGAGCAAAACACATGGTAAACAAATTTCCGCTAGGCAACGCAGAAATAATGGGACAGGGTGTGAGGGTGGGAGGATCTAGTTAACAGACCCCTACTTGAATCTGTCCTACTCGATGCTAGGGCGAATATGCTAAAAATCCCTTCCTGAAGCAGGCCTTTCCATCTTAACCTCTTAAGCAGGAAAGGAGGAGGGTCAAAGTTTCTGGGTCATTTTTTTTTTTTAATAGCCAGTTTAAAATCAATATCCCAAAAGACACATCTTGGGGTCGTAAAACTTTGGTCTTTTCATTACCAAGCCAAGATATGCAGACAACAGAATAAGCTGAAAATAATCTATAAAATAAGTATATTTAAAATGATATAAAAAATAAATTTAAGTCATAATGAATGAACTGGACTATTTTGTTTCATAAAAGAACAAGCAGAACATCAATTAATAAAATGGAAAATATAATGTGAATACAGATAATTTGATAAACTCAATAAGAATGTTTATTAATGGGCAGGTATTGAGCATTTCACCCAACAAATAGAGAATATATCTTTTTCAAGCATATTTTTGGAATATTTACGAATCAATTTACTTTGGACTGGGATATAAAAGAAAGTTAAATACTTAATAAAAGATTAATATCATTCAGATCACATTTTGTGATTACAGCAAGTTAAATAAATTTGAAAACTTGGAGTTAGCATTTGCTAGAAAAATATTTTTACATTGAAACAGTACATATACAACCAGTTGATTATACATAGTGCTATTCTTTCTCAAAAGATATCTAACAATGAAACATTAACTTTATTAAAAATTTACAACTTTTTCAGTTTCAACAGTTAACTATTATTCTATTTTTATAAAATTATATTATTTCAAAGGAACACATGCTATATTTAGTTTTTTTCTTAAATTCAAGACTAAAATCTATCTGAAGCAATTCTTAGCACATGCATTTGGGCTTGCAAATATTACTTAGTGGTTTTATTTTTTGGCAACTATACTAAGAATTCTGCTCTACCCAATAGTTCCCAGCACTACTTATTTAACAAGAATTTAAAAGAGCAAAAACACATATTTCAAGGCTGTTAGAAAATAATTAATTTCTTAGGGCATGATCCTAACATACCTAATTATATTCTAGGCTGACATAAATTTAAACTTTTCCTTTGTCTTACTAAAACTTAGTGTATAATGAAAGAGCAATTTTTATTGACCCACTTGATCCAATTAATATATGGATTATATTTTTAACCTTATCACCTTATTGTAACTATGGGAAAATATTTTCGTTTGACATATTTCTCACTTATCTTAACCTCTTAATATACAAAAGCAATATTTCTTAGAACTAGGAGTTGCCATAAAATATATGAACTGGAAAGAATTGATATGAGAGAGACTTGATCTAAATCAACCCTGATAGAAAGAAATGTTGAAAATACAAAAGCAATGTTGCATTACATTATATAGTTTACAAGATGATGCAAACATAATGCCGTATCCTTACACATACTCATGCATACATACATGCACTCATCACACACAAATGGATACAGGGGGGCTAGGCAATGTATAAATTATCACCTCATCCCATTTTACAGATGAAGAAACAGATTCAAAGTTTGACAGACACTTGTAAATGTTGTATATATATATATATATATATTTCTTTTTATTCAATTACAGTTGTCCCATTTTTCCCTCATTGCTCCCCCCTTCCAGCCCATCCCTTCTCCCACAATTATATCCCTCCCCGTTGTCCATGTCCATGAGTCATTCATATATGTTCCTTGACCTGACCCTTCCCTTACTTATCCCCCTTCTCTCCCTCCCCCCTCCCCCCTACTGACTACTATACTACTCTTTGCCTATTTAGTTCGTTTGTTTGCGTTGCTCTTTAGTTTCCAGTATTGGGTGATATCATATGGTATTTTCCTTTTTTTGCCTGGCTTATTTCACTAAGCATAATTCTCTCTAATTCCATCCATGTTGTCGCAAATGGCAGGAGTTCCTTCTTTCATTCTGCTACATAGTATTGCATTGTGTAGATGTACCACTGTTTTTTGATCCACTGATACACAGACGGGCACCTAGGCTGTTTCCAGCACTTAGCTATTGTAAACAGGGCTGCTATGAACATAGGGGTGCATAAGTTCTCTTGAAATAGGGTTTCAGGATTTTTCGGGTATAATCCTAGCAGTGGAAAAACTGGTTCAAATGGCAGTTCTATTTTTAGTTTTTTGAGGTAATTCCATACTGTTTTCCATAGTGGCTGCACCAGTCTGCATTCCCACCTACAGTGCAGTAGGGTTCCCGTTTCTCCACATCCTCGCCAGCATTTGTTGTTTGTTGATTTGTTGATGATGGTTATTCTGACAGGTGTAAGGTGGTATCTCATTGTGGTTTTTACTTGCATCTCTCTGATGGCCAATGATGTTGAACATTTTTTCATGTGCTTATGGACCTTCTGTATGTCTTCTTTGGAGAAGTGTTTGTTCAGGTCCTTTGCCTGTTTTTTAATTAGGTTGTTTGTTTTCTTGATGTTGAGTCGTATAAGCTCTTTACATATTTTGGAGATCAGTCCCCTGTCTGTGATATCATTGGCAAATATGTTTTCCCATATGGTTGGTTTCCTTTTCATCTTGCTGATGTTTTCTCTTGATGAGCAGAACCTTTTTAGTTTGATGTAGTCTCATTTGTTTATTTTTTCCACTTTTTCTCTTGCCTTGGGAGATGTATCCGTGAACATATTGTTACGTGAGATATCTGAAATTTTCCTGCCTATGTTGTCCTCTAGGACTTTTATAGTATCATGGCTTACATTTAAGTCTTTAATCCATCTTGAGTTTATTCTTGTGTGTGGTGTAAGTTGGTGGTCTAGTTTCATTTTTTTTCACGTCCTTGTCTAGTTCTCCCAGCACCATTTGTTAAAGAGGCTCTTCTCACTCCATTTTATGTTCCTTCTTCCTTTACCAAAGATGAGTTGACCATAGAGGCCTGGGTTTATTTCTGGGCTTTCAATTCTGTTCCACTGATCTGTATGTCTGTTCTTATGCCAGTACCAGACTGTTTTGATCACAGTGGCTTTGTAGTATTGTTTGATGTTTGGTATCGTGATTCTTCCTGCTGTGTTCTTCTGTTTCAAGATTGCTTTTGCTATTCGGGGTCTTTTTGGTTCCATATGAATTCTTGGAGGATTTGTTCTAGGTCAGTGAAATATGTCATTGGTATTTTAATACGGATTGCATTGAATTTGTAAATTGCTTTGGGTAGTATGGCCATTTTGATGATGTTGATTCTTCCCATCCAAGAACATGGCATTTGCCTCCATTTATTTGTATCTTCCTTAATTTCTTTCTTCGATGTTGCATAATTTTCAGTGTACAGGTCTTTTATCTCTTTGGTTAAGTTTATTCCTAGGTACTTTATTTTTCTTGTTGCTATAGTAAATGGTATTTTTATTTTTGCTTCTGTCTCTGAGATTTAATTGTTGGTGTACAGAAATGCCTTAGATTTCTGTATATTTATTTTGTACCCTGCTATTTTGCCAAATTCACTTATTACATCGAGTAGTCTTTTCGTGGAGTTTATAGGGTTTTCTAGGTATACTATCATGTTGTATGCAAATAGTGATAGTTTTACTTCTTCTTTCCCAATTTGGATGCCATTTATTTTTTTGTCTTATCTAATTGCTGTGGCTAGGACTTCCAACACTATGTTGAATAGAAGTGGGGAGAGTGGACAGCCTTGTCTAGTTCCTGATTTCAGGGGGAATACTTTCAGTTTTTGTCCATTGAGTATGATGTTGGCTTCAGGCTTCTCATATATACCCTTAATGATGTTAAGGTATGCTCCCTCTATTCCCATTTTGCTGAGTGTTTTCAACATAAATGGGTGTTGTACTTTATCAATTGCTTTTTCTTCATCTATAGATATAATCATGTGATTTTTGTCTCTCATTTTGTTTAGGTGATGTATTATATTGATTGATTTGCAAATATTAAACCATCCTTGCATCCCTGGGATGAATCCCACTTGATCATGGTGTATGATCTTTTTGATGTATTGTTGGATCCTGTTTGCCAAAATTTTATTGAGTATTTTAGCATCTATGTTCATCAGTGATATTGGCCTGTAGTTTTCTTTCTTTGCTGTGTCCTGACCTGGTTTTGGGATTAGCGTAATACTGGCTTCATAGAAAGAGTTTGGGATTTTCCCCCCTTCTTGTATTTTCGGGAATAGTTTGAGGAGGGTAGGAATTAGTTCTTCCCTATATGTTTTGTAAAATTCGCCTGTGAAGCCATCCGGTCCAGGGCTTTTGTGTGCAGGGAGGTTTTGGATTACTGTTTCAATTTCTTTCTTTGTTATTGGTCTGTTGAGAATTTCTACTTCTTCTTGATTCAGTTTGGGAAGGTTATATGTTTCTAGACATCTGTCCATTTCTACTAGGTTGTCAAATTTCTTGCCATATAGTTGTTTGTAGTAATTTCTTATAATTGTTTGTATTTCTGAGGTATCAGTCGTGATTTCTCCTCTTTCATTTCTGATTTTGTTTATTTGGGTCTTCTCTCTCTTTTTTTTTTTTTTTTTTAAATGAGCCTGGCTAGAGGTTTGTCAATTTTGTTTATTTTTTCAAAGAACCAGCTCCTAGTTTTGTTGATTTTTTGGATTCTTCGGTTGGTTTCTATGTCGTTTAATTCTGCTTTGATCTTGATGATTTTCTTTCTTCTTTTTGCCCTAGACTTTGTTTGTTGTTGTTGTTCTAGTTCTTGTAGCTTTATGGTTAGGTTTTTTATTTGATATTCTTCTAGCCTTTTCAGATATGCCTGTATTGCTATGAACTTCCAACTTAGGACTGCTTTTGTTGTGTCCCATAGGTTTTAGGCTGTTGTGTGTTCATTGTCATTAGTTTCTAGAAATTTCTTGATTTCCTCTTTGATGTCATTGTTAACCGATTCGTTATTTAAGAGCGTGTTATTCATTCTCCATGAGTTTGTGTGTCTTTGATTTTTTTCCCTGAGGTTGATTTCTAGTTTCAAGGCATTGTGGTCTGAAAAGATGCTTGATAGGATTTCAATTTTCTTGAATTTGTTGAGGCTTGTTTTGTGTCCTATTATGTGGTCTATCTTTGAAAATGTCCCATGTGCCTTTGAAAAGAATGTATATTTTGTTTCTTTGGGGTGAAAAGTTCTATATATATCAGTTAGATCCATGTGGTTTAGTGTGTTGTTCAATGCCTGTATATCCTTGGTGTTTCTTTACTTTGATGATCTGTCTATTGTTGATAATGGAATGTTGAAGTCCCCTACTATGAATGTGTTGTTGTTAATATCCTTCTTGTGGTCTTCTAGTATTTGCTTTATGTATTTGGGTGCTTCTATGTTGGGTGCATATATGTTTATCAGTGTTATATCTTCTTGATGAATCGTTCCTTTAAGTATTATGAAGTGTCCTTCTTTGTCTCTTTTTATTGCCCTTGCTTTGAAATCCGTTTTGTCTGATATGAGGACTGCTACGCCAGCTTTTTTTTCAGGTCCATTTGCTTGGAATATTTTTTTTATATCCCTTTACTTTCAGTCTATGTAAATCTTTTGTTTTGAGGTGTGTTTCTTGTAGACAGCAAATATGTGGGTCCTGTTTTCTTATCCATTCCGTTACCCTATGTCTTTTAATGGGAGCATTTAATCCATTTACATTTAAGGTTATTATTGACATGTATTTATTCTTTTCCCTTTTGTATCTCTGTTCCTCTACTCTTTTTTTGTTTTTTCTCTTCCTTTTTCTTAGAACATTCCCTTTAGCATCTCTTGCATTGCTGGTTTTGTGGAGATGTATTCTTTTAGTCTTCCTTTGTCTGAGAAACTCCTTATTTCACCTTCTATTTTGAATGACAGCCTTGCTGAGTAGAGTATTCTTGGTTGTAGGCCTTTGTTTTTCATTGCTTGAAATATTTTTGACCATTCCCTTTTGGCTTGGAATGTTTCTGTTGAGAAATCGGTCAATAGCCTTATTGGAATTCCCTTGTAAGTTATTTGCTGTTTTTCTCTTGCTGCTTTTACAATTCTCTCTTTGTCTTGGAATGTTGCCATTTTCACTATAATGTGCCTTGGAGTGGGTCTTGGGGGGTTCCTCTTTATTGGAACTCTCAGTGCTCCTTGGACTTGCATAACTTTTTCTCTCATCAGGTTCGGAAAATATTCTGTCACTATTTCTCCTATCGGTTTTTCAATTCCTTGCTCCTTTTCTTCTCCCTCTCTTATTCTTATGATCCTGATATTATTTTTTCTAATGCTATCCTGTAATTCCCTTATATCTTGTTCATATTTTTCAATCTTTTGTCATTTTGCTGTATCATTTGAGAATTATTACCTACATTATCCTCTAACTCACTAATCCGATCCTCTGCTTCGATTAGTCTGCTTTTGACCGATTCTACTGTGTTTTTCAGTTCAGAGATTGCATTCTTCATTTCTTCCTGGTTCTTGTTGATAGTTTCTATGTCTTTTTTTTATGCTGGTGTAGTTCTCTGCAAGTTCCGTGTAATTTTCTTGGAGCTGTTGGTAACTTCCTTGGAGGTTGTCATAGTTGTTTTTGATGTTTTCGAGCGTATTGAGCTTCTTCACCACTATAGTTTTGAATTCCATGTCTGACATTTGGGCTATGTCTATTCCATCTACCTCTCTTTCTGGGGATTCCTCTTTTCTTTTCATTGTGAGGTTGTTTCTGCGTCTTACCATGTTGGATTCTTCCTGTTTGTTTTTGTTATTTGGATTTGTCTGCTTTGCCTTCCCACCTTTGTGGTATGAGATTTTTTATGGTAGATCTGGGGGATCCAGTGGTGCAGTCTCTTTGATCTCCTGAGCCTGATGTTCTTGGGGTACCTTTTATATCGTTTGTTTATGCAGTCTGGTTATATTTCAGATTTTTTTTTTTGTTAAAATATTCCTTCTGGCTTGTTGATTGAGAGTCACTCTATCCACTTTATCTCGAATTCTTTTGTGGAGATGCTGTTAAAAACATAAACACACAGCCCCAACAGGAGACCCGCACCCTCAAAAATATCCCCCACCCTTTATCCTGTTATCATCAGCCATCGAGCCAGTATTAATATAGATGTAGAGAGATTAGAGCTTTTACACTATAAGAAGAATAGATAAGAGTTGTTTTAGTGAAGGAAAAATATGATTTTTGAGAGAGGCGATAATAGGTTAATAATAGTTGAGACTGTGCAAGACAGTAGGTAATATTTACATTGCATGTTAATAACTATAGAAAAAAAAGGAGAAAGAGTGCAGAATACAGTAGGAAAGTGGAATTATATAGTATTGGATTTAAATAGTAGTTATATTCTATTTATTTAGAGTGAAAGAGAGACTAAACTAGGCCCACAAACAAATAAACAACAATTGAAGAAGAGGGATAAGAAGGAAAGATTATATAAAACAGATTAGAGATATAGTTTGTATTTTCCTCCTTCCTTCCCTTCCTCCCTCCTCCCCTCCTCTTTCAGGAAGAAAAGAAAAAGAAAATAGGGAAAAAGAAAAAAAAAAGAGGAATGTTTTTACTCAGTTCAGCCTTCTTGTGTCGTCTTCTTTTCTGCGTCCACAGCTGGTCTAATGTGATGCGTCAGAGATTCCTATTCCTTGCAGCAGTGGTGTGCGTGAGGTGGCCGGCAGGGTGCAATGCAAGGCAGCCAAGAGCCCACCTCAGGTCTGCCATGGCACACTCCAGGAAAGCAGGCCACGCTGTTCTTTGGGGAAGCTGGTGAGCTGTTTTTTTTTTTTTTCACTCAAGCATCAGTGTGCCCAAGGCGGCTGGGGAACTAAGCTCAGGCCTGCCGCGCCGCGCTCTGAGGAATCCGGCCGCGCTGCGCTCCGGGAAAGCCCTCGAGGTGTTTTTTTGGCTCAAGCACCGGTGGGCGCCCAAGGTGTATGGGGAACTAAGCTCTGGCCTGCAGCGCCATGCTCCTAGAAAGCCGGCCGCGCCGCGCTCCGAGGAAGCCCTCAAGGTGTTTTTTGACTGGAGTGCCGGTGTGCACCCAAGTGGCTGGGGAGCTAGCCTCAGGCCTGCAGTGCCATGTTCCGGGAGTTGGTCTTTCGCCTCTTAGGGCAGGGCCGCAGACACTTGTGCTCAGTAGACGTGAGTGTCTGTGAGTCGCTGCTGCCCACCGTTCTTGCACCTCCTGAGCGGGCACGCGCAGAGCCTGGGTAAGTGCTCTACGCTCTGGATTCCTGCCTGGTACTTCGGCCTGGCGCCCACTGTGCTGGCCAGGGGCGACTACGCACAGTCTTCTGCGTGTCCAGTGGGCCCTTCCTGTGCCCGTTGGGTGACTGATTTTATGTCTGTTGGCCTGTGTCCGAGGGGCATCTAGACGCGCAGCCCTGCGCACCTGGGCCGATGAATGAGGGCACTTCCCTATGCGTGCCCCCGTGACCCAAGGGGAGGGTTGGGGGGTGGATGAGTGCACCACTGCACCTGCGCTCCTCAAGAATGGCCTACCACCCCCAAACTTTCCTCCCCTCTCCACCGTCCACTAGAGAAAAATATAAAGGAAAATTATGTTCTCACTTGCCCGGTAGCACATTGTCTCCTGTCCTTCGGCGCCAATGCCACTTGGTCGAGTCTGGTCTCTGCCAGTGGGCAGAGATCCGCTCTCCTCCCAACTCCTCTCCTGGGTAGCCTGTGGTCACCAAAAAGCCTTTGTGTACTTCCAGCCACAGCTCCGGCAGCTGCCCCAGTCAGGAATCCCGCTTCATCCCCTTTTTCCCCGCTATCCTCACTAAACAGGTTGTTCCCAGATGGATTTTCTCTAATCCAGCAGTGCCTTGGCTCGACTCCTGCCAGTGTCCAGCTGCTCACTGAGATGTTCTGTCTGCAGTTAGCCCAAACTGCAGATGGGTCTCGGGAGCCTGAAACCGCAGCCTCTCCTCACTCCTCTGCCATCTTCCCCCTCTCCTATTTATTTGTTTTTAGAGACAGGGGGAGGAAGGAAAGGAGGTAGAGAAACATCAATGTGTGATTGCCCCTCAAGAACCCCCAACTTGGGACCTGGCTCACAAACCCAGGCATGTGCCCTGAATGAGAACTGAACTGGTGACCTTTTGAGAGAGAGAGAGAGAGAGAGCAGGTACAAAGAGAAAATATCAAAATGAATAAGTACTTATCAATAATAATCATAAATATAAGTGGATATTTTAATAACCAATACAAAGGCTTAAGGTAGCTGAATGGATAAGAAAACAAGACCGACATATATGCTGTCTCAAGATATCCATCTCAGAACAAAAGATCTACACAAACTGAAAGTGAAGGGATTGAAAAAAGTACTCTGGGCAAAAGAACATGAAATAAAAGCTGGGATAGCAATACTTGTATCAGACAAAATAGATTTCACAACAAAGGCCATAAAAAAGAGACAAAGAATGATAATTCATAATAGTTAAGGAACAATTCATCAAGAAGATATGACCCTGTAAACGTATATGCACCCAACATAGGAGCACCCAAATATATAAGAAAAATCTTGGAAGACTACAAGAAAAATATCAACAGCAACACACTCATAGTAGGGGATTTTAACACACCATTATCTACAAAGAACAGATCTTTGAAACAATGAAACATCAAAGATATTGAGGTATTGAACAACACTCTAGATCAAATGGACTTAATTTATATATATATATAAACTTTCACCCCAGGAAAGCAAAATACACATTCTTTTCAAGGGCACATGGAACATTTTCAAAGATAGACGAGATGGTAGGACACAAAACAAGCCTCAACAAATTTGAGAAAACTGAAATTATATCAATCATCTTCTCAGATCACGGTGGCCTGAAACTGGAAACCAACCTCAAGAAAAACCTCGACTTCTGGCCAAGATGGAGGCTTAGACGGACACGCTAGGTCTCCCTCTACAACTAGAGAGGAATACAACTACTTCAAAACAAAGGATAACTAGAAATTCCATAAAATAAAACTACGCGGAAGCCCAACATATGAAGTTATAAACCAGCGGTGCCATTTGGGCAGGTAAGAGTTAAAGAGGGCAGCGCTGTTTCCGGTCGCACCTGGGACAGCGGCGGGGCGGCGAAAAATCCCAGCTGCAGTCAAGCCCCTGGCAGTGCGCGACCCCAGCGCTGTGGAAAGCAGCCACCGCATCGCCTTGAACAGTGAGGCCCAGGAGGGCGGGAGGACGGATCCCGGTCTCCTAGCTGAATAACTGTGTGAATCCATCTTGGACCCCCGCCCCCAAAGAAAGCACCACAGGGCTGCGAAATAGGTCGCGGACAGGCGCCGGTCGCTGAATTGTGACGCGTACACAGGCACTGCCCCCTAAAGCCGGCCCAAGAAAACAAAACGCATCTGTCAAAATGAGGCAGACAACTATAGAAATCCTGGTGGCACAGCTCACCAGGCAACAGATAGAGAACCTGACAGATGAACAGATAAGAAACCTGTCAGAGGCTCAGTTCTGGGCCATTGTTATCAGGTGGCTTACAGAATTCACAAAAGAGCAGGAAAAAGATAAGAAAGAAGCGAAAAACATTCATAACGAAAGGAACAAAACCACATACGAGACAGATGGTGAGGGAAAAAAATCCAGAGTTCATTTCAACAAACTGGAATATGGAGAAGGAACAAGCAGTCAACCAATGCAGAGAGAGGAAATGGGAAGCAACAAAGAGAGGATCAGAAACCTCTGGGACAGCTATAAAAGGCCCAACATAAGAATCATTGGTTTGCCAGAGAGGGAGGAAGATGAACTAGAACTTGAAAAATTGAGTGAAAATATAATAAAGGAGAACTTCCCAGACTTGGGGAAGGGAATAGACTTGCAGGTCCAGGAAGCAAGGAGAGTTCCCAAGAGACTGGACCCAGGGAGAACCACTCCAAGACACATTATAATCAAAATGTCAAAAATTAAAGATAAAGAGAGAATCTTAAAAGCAGCAAGAGAGAAGAAAAGAATTATGTACAAAGGGGTCCCAATTAGACTATCAGCTGACTTCTCAAGGGAGACCCTGCAGGCAAGAAGGGACTGGCAAGAAATATTCAAAGTAATGAAAATCCAAAACCTACAACCACGAATACTCTATCCAGCGAAATTGTCATTCAGAATAGAAGGACAGAGAAAGTGTTTCCAGGACAAAATAAAACTGAAAGAGTTCATTAGATCCAAACCACTGTTATATGAGATGTTAAAGGGACTGGTTTAAAAAACAGAAGCTAGGGAGATGAAACAAAGGCAAACTAAACAGGCAACGAGAGTGGAAAAGGAACTGTGGGTACGGGAAGCATATTGGGGGGAGGTCAACAGGGAGGGGGAGTGGGAGAGGGAGGGAGATGATATAGGAATTGGGGATCATGGTAGGAGGGAATGGAATAGACTGAGAGAGGTTGGGAGGAACTGTATGCACAACTAATGGACATAATCTAAAAGGGGGAGACAACTGGTGGGAGGGGGGCCACCGGGTGGAGGGGAGCAGAGGGAAGGGAAATTGGTACAAATGTAATATTTTAATCAATAAAACACATTAAATCTGAAAAAAAAAAAAAGAAAAACCTCAAAGGCATTCACATTCATGGAGGATCAATAACATGGTATTAAATAATCATTAGGTTAACAAAGACATAAAGGAAGAAATAAAAAATTTCTGGAAGCAAATGACAATGAACACACAACAGAAGAAAACCTATGAGACACAGTGAAGGCAGTCCTGAGAGGGAAGTTCAAAGCCATACAGGCCTACCTAAAAAGGATAGAAGAATCTCAAATAAAAAATCTAACCATAGAGCTACAAGAACTAGAGGAATATCAAACAAAGCCCAGAACAAGAAGAGGGGAGGAAATAATCAAGATCAGAGCAGAATTAAATGACGTAGAGACTAAACAAACAATTCAAAACATAAATAAAACAAATAGCTAGTTCATTGAAAAGATAAACATATCGACAAGCTTTTAACCAGGCTCATCAAGAAAAAAAAGACAACACCCAAATAAACAAAATCAGAAATTAAAGAGGAGAAATCACAACTGGTACCACTGGAATAAATAGGATTGCAAGAAATTACTATGAACTACTATATGATGAAAGATTAGACAACCTGGAAGAAATGGACAAATATATGGAAACATATAATCTTCCAAAACTGAATCAAGAAGAAGTAGAAAGCCTGAATAGACCAACACAACTAGTGAAATTGAAGCAGTAATCAACAATCGTCGTCAGCAGCCGTCCGTCTCGAGAGACGATGGTGTAGCTTCTTAAGAGTCTATCTGCACCGCCGAGAATGGCTGTGCAGTCCGACTCGGGAGTGACACGGTATCTGTCTCCTCCCGTATTGAATCGACATCTTGTGATGACGCTGAAGCTACAGAGCCTGGGCAGGGTAATATGGAGGGTCTGCTGTTGCCCATGCAACAATCTCACAGCACACAAAAGCCCTGCACTGGGTGGCTTCACAGGCAAAGTTTATAGAACATTTAGGAAAGAACTAATGCCTATCCTTCTCAAACTATTCCAAAAAATACAAGAAGAGGGAAGACTCCCAAACTCTTTCTATGTAACCAGTATTACCCTAATTCCAAAACCAGGTCAAAACACTACAAAGAAAGAAAACTACAGGCCAATATAGCTGAGCAACATACATGCTAAAATCCTCAATAAAATATTAGAAAACCGGATCCAGAAACACATTAAGAAGATCATATACCATGATCAAGTGGGATTTATCTCAGCGATGGAAGGATGTTTTACTATTCGAAAATCAATAAATGTAATACACCACATAAACAAAATGAAAGACAAAAAGAACATGATCATATCAATAGATGCTGAAAAGGCATTTGATAAAGTACAACACCCACTTATGATGAAAACACTCGCAATATGGGAATAGAGGTAGCATACCTCAACATAATAAAGGCCGTATATGAAAAACATGAAGCCAACATCATACTCAATGGGAAAACACTGAAAGCATTCTCCATAAATCAGGAACAGAACAAGGATGTCCAGTCTCTCGACTCCTATTCAACATAGTCTTGGAAGTTCTAGCCACAGCAATCAGACAAGAAAAAAAAAAGGCATAAACTTTGAAAAGAGGAAGTAAAATTGTCATCATTTTCAGATGACATGATAGTGTACATAGGAAACCTATGGACTCCACAAAAAAATTCTACTCAACCTAATAAGTAAATTTGACAAAATAGCAGGGTACAAAGTCAATATTGAGAAATTGAATGCATTACTGTACATCAACATTAAGATACCAGATATAGAAACTAGGAAAAAATAAATCTCATTTACTATAGCAACAAGAAAAATAAAGTACGTAGGAATAAACTTAACCAAGGAGGTAAAGGACCTGTACTTGGAAAACTACGGAACACTAAAGAAAGAAATTAAGAAAGATAAAAATAAATGAAAGTATATACCATGTTCATGGATGAGAAGAATCAACATTATTAAACTGTCCATACTACCCAAAGCAATTTATAGATTTAATGCAATTTCTATTAAAATACCAATGGCATATTTCACAGATCTAGAACAAATACTTCAAAAATTTATACAAATCCAGAAAAAAGATCCTGAATAGCCCCAGCAATTTTGAGGAAGAAGAACACAGTAGGCAGAATCGCAATACCTGAAATCAAACTGTGCTACAAGGCTATTGTAATCAAAACAGTCTGGTACTGGCATAAGAACAGACATATACATCAATGGAGCAGAACAGAGAGCCCAGAAATGAACCTAGGTTTATGGATAGTTAATATTTGACAAAGGGGGAAGGAACATAAAATAGAGTGAAAAGATCCTCTTCAACAACTGGTGCTGGGAGAACTGGACAGGTACATGGAAAAAAATTAAACTAGACCACAAATTTACACCACGCCTCAGAATAAACTCAAATTGGAAAAAATACTTAAATATAAGCCACACCACCACAAAAGTCTTAGAGGAAAACATAAGCAGGTAAATTTCAGATATCCCATGTAGCAATGTTTTCGCCGATATATCTCCTAAGGCAAAGGAAATAAAAGAAAGAATAAACAAATGGGACTACATCAAACTAAAGTGTTTCTGCTCAGCAAAAGAAAACATCAGCAAGATGAAAAGGTACCCAACTGTATGGGAAAATATATTTGCCATGATACCTCAGAAAAGGGATTGATCTCCAAAATATATAAACAACTTATAAGATTCAACACCAAGAAGACAGACAATCCAATTAAAATATGGGCAAAAGACATGAATAAACCATTCTCCAAAGAGAACATACAGAGGGCCCATAGGCATATGAAAGAATGTTCAACATCACTAGCCATCAGAGAGATGCAAATTAAAGCCACAATGAGATACCACCTCACACCAGTCAGAATGGCCATCATGAACAAATCAACATACAAGTGCTGATAAGGGGTGTGAATAAAAGGGAACCCTAGTGCACTGTTTGTGGAAATGCAGACTGGTGCAGCCACTATGAAAAATAGAATGAAATTTCCTCAAAAAATTGGAAATGGAGCTCCTTTTTTCCCAGCAATTCCATTGCTAGGGTTATAGCCATAGAATTCTAAAACACCAATTCAAAAGAACCTACGCACTCCTATTTTTATATCAACACTATTCACAATATCCAAGTGCTGGAAACAGCCTAAGTGCCCATCTGTAGATGCATGGATTAAAAAATTCCAGTAGATTTACACAATTGAATGCTATACAGCAGAAAGGAAGAAGAAACTTCTAGCAGTTGTAACAATATGGATAGAACTGAAGAGTATTATGCTTTGCCTCATAAGTCAGGCAGTGAAATACAAATACCACATGATATCATCTAACACAAGACACTAATGAATAACAACAATCAATGAGCAAAATAAAACCAGAGGCAAGTAAACAAGGATCAGACTGAAAGTGACCAAGGGGGAGGGGGAAAAGGGGAAAAGAAGGGGAAGTGTTTAGTCAAGTAACTAGTATAAATGACCCATGGACATGGACAATAGGGTAAGGGGATGGGGATGAACTGTGGGAAAATGGGTGGGCAGGGTGGGAGGAAACAATGAGGGATGACGTGTGATGACTGTAATAGAATAAAACAATAAATAAATTTTACTAAAAGTAGCTAGAAAGAAGAGGTGAATTAGTTACAAGGGGTACCTATAAGACTGTCAGCTGATTTCTCAAAAGAAACTTTGCAAGCATGAAGGGATTGGAAGGACATTTTAAAGGTAATGAGGCAAAAATCTACAACCAAGATTACTCTATCCAGCAAAGCTATCATTTAGAATGGAAGGGCAAAGAAAGTGCATCCCAGACAAGGTAAAGCTGAAGGAGTTCATCATCACCACGCCATTATTATATGAAATATTAAGGGGACTTATTTAAGAGAAAGAAGATCAAGACAATGAACATTAAAATAACAACAGAATCACAACTATCAACAGAAGCTAGGGAATGAAAACAAAAGCAAACTAAACAGATAACCAGAGTGGGAACAGAATCATAGGTATGGGAAATGTGTGAAGGGGTGTAGGCTGGGAGGAGGGAGGAGGGAGAAGGAGGGAAATGGTGCAGGAATTAAGAAGCATAGTAGGGAGCTGCAGGATAGACAAGGAGATGTATAGAAGAGCTCATATACATCACCTGTGGACATGAACTAAGAGGGGGTGGGACTGCTGGAGGGAGGGGGGTTCTGGGTGAGGGCAGCAAAGGGAAAATAAATTGGGACAACTGTAACAGCACAATCAATAAAACATACAAATAAAAATAAAACACCTAGATTATAGAGACAGAGAGCAGATTGGTGGTTACTAGAGGCTGGAGGGTAGAGGAAGTGGAGAGAGGTTGGCCAAAAGGCATAAACATTTTTGGTTATAAGATGAGTAGATTCTGGGGATCTAGTGTACAATGTGGGTACCATGGTTAACAATGTCCTATTTTGTACCTGAACATTGATCTTAAATGTTCTCATTACTACTACATACAAAAAAATCATAAGTATGTGACGTGATAGATATGTTAACTAAACTTATTGTGGTAAACATGTCACAATATATACATGTATCAAGTTATCACATTGTATACCTTAAACTACCATGATGCTATATTTCAATTATATCTTTTTTCATTGCCATCCCAATTTTCCCCCTTTACTCTCCACTGCCCCCGCCTCCACTCCCACAGTCGATCCCTGTCCTGTTGTCTATGTCTATGGGCCATTTATAGCAGTTCCTTGATGAGGGTCAATTACATCTTAATAAAGCTGGAGGAAAATATAAGAAACCGAAGTGTGTAAAACACTATGCAGCATAGAAAGCTGGGTTTACATGAGCACTCTCCACTCAGAAAACACTGAACCTGCAAACTAACATAAAAAACTAGTATGGAACACTGTCTTTTTGAGATGCTTTTATAACTCAGGTCATCATGGGAGGATACTCAAGAAAAGATTAACAGGCAACTTTTAAGTAAACATAAATAAATCATGGACAGACAGATGACAGAGAGATAGACAGACAGACAGTTGGAATTACAACACCATGAAAAACAGTTTACACACCAAATACGCCAAGAAATTAGAGCTAACAGAGCGCCTTAAAGACATCTTAAAATAAATGTTCATAATCACAATGCTCAATGGTAGACGATAAACTAGTGCAGCTGTCTTTAATGTTTATTTTCATTTAAAGTTTGTTTTCATTTGAAAGTTAACCTAGGTCTGTGACATCATCAAACATGCTTAATTCATAAGCAAGAAGAATGTCAAATGCCTTGCAAATGGATGCCTTCCCAATAAGACAGTCTCTCATATTTAGAGAGTGGTTTGTAAGTTATGTTGTGTAAATTAACATGTGTGTCCTATTTTCATAGAGCATAAGCTTATGATCTCATTACCTGAGTGATTGTCTGTACATATAGGCCTCAACTTAATCCTGTCTGCATTGCTGCCTCCTGAGACTCAATGGTTTGGCTGAACTAAGTGGCTGGGTTGGTGAAGTATGGGATTGTCTGTAGGTTTCACTCTAAAACTGTTTTTCTTTTTCTATTTTAATGGCTTGGACAGAAAGTGCCCAGAGGTCTGAGAAGGGGAAACCTAAAATATTCTCCTCAGCCCAAACTAAGTATAGTGGGCAAAAGGGCTTTGGACAGGTGTGACGTGCCTTGCACACTTTCCTCCAAAGAAGACTTTTTTTTCCTAATGTGGGACATTGACAAATTAATCCCTGCCTTTTATCATCTAGTGGTTATGGATTGAATGATGCCTTTTAACCCTGTTGCCAGATCTGTTGCTCCCAGAATACAACAAGGATGCCACCTTGTTAAACTGAGCATGCCGTTGCCTGGGAACAGCCAACTGACCTGGAGTCTGTGAGATCCTTCCCCATGTGGAAATGCCACCCTCCCCTCCACACCCTCACTCTTATTAGGGATTTCTGGACCCAAGGGTAGGTAGGTCAATGACCATGTCCAGCTTGAAGCAGCTAGGAGCACAAGACCTTCGCTCATTGTCCTTTATAAAATTATAAATGGTCTTAAGTCTGAGAGGGGGATTGTTACAGAGCAGGGGTCCCACGCCAAATTAATTAATTAATTAAAATGTTTATAATTGTCAGAGACAAAGAAATGACAACTATTTGCATGCTCATTTGAACAGGAAACTAGGAAGCATGTGCCAAAAGATATAAACAATAATTAATTAGAAATCTTGAAGATTAAAAAAATAGTTAACATAAATCTTAGTAGACGGATTCGCTATTACACATAATGCAGCTAAACAGGTAATTAATGGACTGGAAGATAAAATAGAGAAATTTTTCCCGTATCAAAAAATAAGGAAAAAAATGAAAACATGCTGATACAAGGGAAAGAGAAATGAAAAGATCTAACATTGGACTTCAGGAAAAGAGAAAAGAATGCCTAAGAGGAAATATTCATAGAGATTATCGCAGAAAATATTACAGAAATGAAAAGTTGAGAAGTGACATGTGTCTTTAGATTAGAAAGTTCCACAGGATCAAATTCAGTTAACAATACTTGCTCCTAAATACACTGTAATGGAACAATCTTTTTCTTTTGAGATTAGTTTTCCCATTTCTTTCTTATCTAGAGCTTTTACTTCCTCTTTAAAAATTATTTTTATTGTTCAATTACAGTTGGCATACAATATTATATTAGTTTAAAGAGTACGCTCCAGTGATTAGACATTATATAAGCCCCCAAATGATCATCCTGAAAAACATTGCACATATCTGATACCATTATTGTTATTAGAATATTAGTGACTATATTCCCTATGCTGTATTTTACATCCTCATGACCATTCTATAACAACCAATTTGTACTTGTTTATTTTTTTAATTTTTTATTATTGATTATGCTGTTACAGTTGTCCCAATTTCATTCTCCCCTGCTCCCCACTCCCTCCAGTTATCTTCCCCTTTAGTCCATGCCCATTGGTCCTGAATATAGTTCTTTTCAACATCTTCCTGTCCACTCCACTCCCTCCCACTATGCTTCCCAATTTCTGCACCATCTCCTTCCCTCTCCCCCCATCCCCTCCCCGCTGACCTCCCCCCCAATATGCTCCCCTTACCTATAATTCTTTTTCCCTTTTCATTGCCTACTTAGTTTGCACTTGCCTCAGTTTCCTAGCTTCTGCTGTTGGTTGTTGTAATACAGTTTTCATTTTAATGTCATTGTCTTGATCCTCCTTCTTCTAAACAAGTCGCTTTAACATCTCATATAACATTGGTTTGAACCTAACAAACTCCTTCAGTCTTACTTTGTTCTGGAAACACTTTCTCTGCCCTTCTACCCTGAATGAGAGCGTCGGTGGATAGAGTAATCATGGTTGTAGGTTTTTGATTTTCATTACTTTGAATATTTCTTGCCAGTCCCTTCTTGTCTGTAAAGTCTCTTTTGAGAAATCCGCTGATAGTCTAATTGGGACCTCTTTGTACCTGATTCTTCTCTTCCCTCTTGTTTCTTTTAAGATTCTCTCTTTAATTTTTGACATTTTGATGATAGTGTGACTTCGTGTGGTCCTCCCTGGGTCCAGTCTATCTGGAACTCTCTGTGCTTCTTGGATCTGTAAGTTCACTTCCTTCCCCAAGTTAGGGAAGTTCTGCTTCATTATTTTTTCACATAATTTTTCTATTTCTAATTCTTCTTATTCACCCTTTGGAAATCTGATAACCCGACTGTTCATTCTCTTATAAGCTGTCCCAGAGGTTTCTGAGTCTCTCATCATATTCCTCACTCTTCGTTTCCTCTTTCTGCACTGGTTGACTGTTCCCTCCCTATGTTCTGATCTGTTGATTTGATCCATGGCTTTCCCTTCCTCATCACTTGTCTTGTATGTATTTTTGTTCATTTCAGCAGGGCTAGCCTCTATTCCTTCCCAGTCTTGATTGAGCCCTGCTTTTAGGTCTTTAAGCTGTCTTATAACTATGGCTCTCAACTGAGCTTCCGGAAGATTCACTATTTGTTCCTCGGTCAAGGCTTTTATTTGTTTTTTGATTAGCTGTGTCATTGGTATTTCAATAATTAATTCTGCCATTCTGACTGTTTTGTTTATCTTTCCCTCTTGGGCGGGGCACTGTCACACCTCCTACACTGTATTGGGTGGAGCCCCGTGTGCTCGTCACAGCCTGGTGACCTTTCTCACCACCCTGTGGCACTTTGTGTGGGGGCGGGGGTCCAAGATGGATTCGTGCTGTTACTCTCCACTGGCGACCAGGGCCGCCTCCCAACGGGGTCTGCCCTCTCCACTATTGGAATTGCGAGCCGAAGGCTTTGGTCTGCAGCCGGGCTGGCCCCCAGGCGCCTCTCTCCTCCCCCCAGACACAGGGGTTTGCTCACCAGGTCCTGCCATTCGCCGCTGCGGTTGCCGCCTCCAGCATAGTTTTATCTTTCTCGGCCGCAGGCTTGCACTTCCTACCCGTCCAGATGAGCACCACTTGTTTATGACTGCATATGTTGGACTTCTATGTAGCTTTATTCTCAGGAACTTCTTATTATTCTTAGTCTTGCATTAGCTGTAATCCTTCTTAGTTGTAGAGGGAGACAGCGTGTCGGTCTGTCTCCATTTTTGCTGGAAGTCCTCCAATTCCTACTTCTTAATGCCTTCACCTTTTTAACCCATTCCCCCACCCCTCTCCCATCTAGCAACTGTTAAAATGTTCTGTGTCTATTAGTCTGTTTTGCACTGTTTATTTTATTGTTTATATTCAGTTGTTGATATGTATTTATTTGTTGCTATTTTATTGTTCATAAATTTGATCTTGATCTTAAGTAAGTCTCTTTAACAGTTCATATAATCTGGTTTGGTTGTGATGAACTCCTTTAGCTTTTTCTTGTCTGGGAAGTTCTTTATATGCCCTTCTGTTCTAAATGATAGCTTTGCTGGGTAGACTGATCTTGGGTGTAGATCCTTGCTTTCCATCACTTTGAATATTTCTTGCCACTCTCTTCTGGCCTCCAAAGTTTCTGTAAAGAAATCAGCTTACAGTTTTAAGGGAGCTCATTTTTATATAACTAACTGTTTTTTGTTTGTTACTTTTAAGATTCTGACTTTGTTTTTAAACTTTTTAATTTTTATTATGATGTGTTTTGGTGTGGGCCTCTTTGGGTTTATCTTTTTTGGTACTCTGCACTTCCTGGACTTCTATGTCTATTTTCTTTACCAGGTTAGGGAAATTTTCTGTCACTTTTTTCAAATAAGTCTTTTTAAAAGTATATAAACATTTTTTTTCATTATGACTTAGTCTCCTTATACCCTTACTTTCTCTATTTCTTCTCCTTCTGACGCCCCCATGATGTGAATGTTGCTACACTTGAAGTCTCCTTACACAAACCTCATTTTTTTAAATACTTTTTTCTTTTCTGATTGGGTGTTTTTTTGCTTCTTTATATGTAAGAAGTTGGCTTAGTTTCATTTTTTAAATATGTTTTATTGATTATGCTGTTACAGTTGTCCCAATTTCTTTTCCCTTTGTTCTCCTCCATGCAGTGACCCCCTTCCCTTCAGTTGTCCCACCCCCTTAGCCCATGCCCATTGGTTGTGCATATAGTTCTTCTCAACATCTTCCTATCTACTCCACTCTTTCCTACTATGCTTAATTCCTGCACGATATCCCTCCCTTTCCCCCCTTCCCCTACCCCGCTGCCCTCCTTCCAATATGTTCCCCATACTTATAATTCTTTTTCCACTCTTGTTGCCTACTTAGTTTGCCTTTGTTTCAATTCCTTAGCTTCTGTTGTTGGTTGCTATGGTACAGCTTTTATTTTAATGCTTATAGTTTTGATCTACTTTCTCCTAAACAAGTCCCTGTAACATCTCATATAACAGTGGTTTGGATCTGATGAACTCCTTCAGTTTTACTTTATCCTGCAAGCACTTTCTCTGCCCTTGTATTCTGAATGACAGCTTCACTGGATAGAGTAATTGTGGCTGTAGGTTTTTGCTTCTCATTGCTTTGAATATTTCTTGCCAGTCCGTTCTTGCCTGTAAAGTCTCCTTTGAGAAATCCACTGATAGTCTTATTGGGCCCCCTTTGTATGTAATTCACTTCTCTCTTGCTGCTTTTAAGATTCTCTCTTGATCCTTATTTTTTGACATTTTGATTATAATGTGTCTTGGTATGGTTTTCCCCGGGTTCAGTTTTTTAGAACTCGCTGTGCTTCCTGGACCTGTAAGTCTATTTCCTTTCCCAAGTTAGGGAAGTTCTGCTTTATAATTTTTTCACAAAATTTTTCAACTTCTAGTTCTTCTTCTTAACCTTCTGGCTACCCTGTGATTCGGATGTTGGCCCACTTATAGCTGTCCCTACATTTCTGAGCCTTTCCTCATTATCCTTACTTTTCATTTTCTCTTTCTGTACTGGTCGAATGTTTGTTCCTTCCCTATGTTCCGATTTGTTCATTTGATCCCTGGTTTTCCTTCCCTTACCACTTGTTTTGTATGCCTTTTTGTTCATTTCAGCAGTACTAGCCTTCATTCCGCCCCCGTCTTGTTTAAGATCCGCTGTTAGGTCTGTAAGCTTTCTCATAACTACAGCTGTGAACTGAGCCTCAGAAAGAGTATCTATCTGCTGGTCCGATAGATCATATATTTGCTGTCTGGTCAACTGCGTGATTGAGATCTCTATCATGATCCCGGCCATCCTGACAGTTTTTTGTTTACCTTTACTTACTGGGCAGGGCTATCACACCTCCTATGCTATAGGAGGCGGAGCCCCGTGCAGTCATCACCACATCTCACCACGCTGTGGCACTTTGTGTGGAGGCGGTGGTCCAAGATGGATTATTGTCATTCACTCTCCGCTGAGGGACCGGGAGCCTCCTCCTCCACCCCCAAGCCCTCCAGCCCTCACAGTCCAAGACAATGCAGGTCTGCCTTCCCCAGCATTGGAATCCAGAGCTGATGAGTTTGGTCTGCAGCCAGGGGAGCTCCGCATGTGCTTCTCACCTCCCCTTAAATATGAGTGTCTGTGCTTACCGCCATCACTGCAGCTGCTACCGCCAGCGCAGCTTGACCTCTCCGCCCTGGCTTCACCCCTCCTACCCACCCAGACAAGCACCACTTGTTTATAACTTCATACATTGGACTTCCGTGTAGCTCTGTTTTCTGGAACTTCTGGTTATTTCTGGTGTTGCGGTAGTTGTAGTCCTTCTTAGTTGTGGAGGGAAATGGAGCGTGTCAGTCTGGGCCTCCATCTTGGCCAGAAGTCCTAGTTTCATTTTTTGCATGTATCTCTTCAACTGTCATTACCCCAATATATGTTCTTGCCTCCTTTGTCAAATATTGATCATGTAAGTGTGGATTTATTTCTGGACTTTCTGTTCTGTCCCATTGATCTATAAATTTGTTTTATGCCAGTACCATGCTATTTTGATTAGTATGGCCTTGTAGTGTAGTTTGATAAAAAGTAATGTGATTCCTCAAACTTTGTTCTTCTTTCTTCAGATTGCTGTGGCTATTCTGGGTCCTTTCTGGTTCCATATAAATTTTTGGATTAGTTGTTCCAGTTCTGTGAAATACACAGCTGGCATTTTGATAGGAATTGCATTGAATCTATAGATTGCTTATGGATATTTTAACAATGCTTATTATTCCTTTCCATGAGCACAATATATGCTTCCATTCATTTTTATTTTCTCTAATTTCTTATATGTCTTATAATTTTCTTAATATAAGTTTTTGCCTTCTTGGTTATATTTATCCTTAGGTATTTTTTTTTAAATGCAACTATAAATGGGGTTGTTGTGTTAGTTTCCCTTTCTGATAGTTCATTGTTGGCATACAAAAATGCAACCAATTTCTGGATATCTGTTTTGTATCCTGGTACTTTACTAAATCTATTTATCAGATCCACTATTTTTGGAGGAATGTTTAGGCTTCGCCCTATCCAGTGTCATGTCATCTGCAAGTGACGACAGTTTTAATTTTTCCTTTCCCATTTGGATGTCTTTTATAAGTATTATTCTTCTCTAATTGCGATGGCTTGAACTTCCAATACTATGTTGAATATGAGTGGTTAAAGTGGGCATCCCTGTCTTGTACCTTAGATAAAAGTAAATGTTTTTATTTTTTTGCCTTTTGAGTATGATGTTAGCTGTGGTTTAAATAAGAAAATAATTTGTTTTTCTCTCACTGAATAGCCTGGGTGTGAGAAGTTCAGGGTAGCTGTGATGGCTTGGTAGAGTCATGGACTCAGGCTCCTTCTCTCTCATTGTTTTTCTATTTAAAGTACTGTGAAAAATGAATCAAAAGGGAGGGGTGCCCCTTCTAATCTCATGTCTTTGGCTGTAACTTACACACCCTGAGCCTGGAAGGAGGATGGGGTATACAGCCTTTACTTCTAGGAAGTCCTGTGCACAGCTAAGTCAGGGATTCTTATTAAATAAAAAGGCAAGAAGGGTTGTTGCTGACCAACAAGCAGTCTCTGTGTCCCTGCTATTTCACTCCAACAAGTATCCGAGGTAAACATCCAAAGGGTTCATTAACATTTGTTCACTTCAGGTGAGTACATGGGTGTGTGCTTCTCTCTCTCTCTTTTTTTTTCCATATCCTTGGAACATCCAAAAATTACACATATTATATAGGATAAAATACAAAAGACACTTCTATTAGAGCTTGAAATTATTATCTACTTGATCACAAAAGAAATTCATGTCCACATGGCCATGGTTTTAGTCCATTGACAGTGGCATACACATCATTTTTAATCTCTGAAATCCAGCAATGCATTACCTCCAATCTTAAGCATCCTATGCTTTGCCTTTACCTTCCTTCCTTTCAATCTCAAACAGACACCCTCCCTTTACATGTATCCCATCAGACTATTTTTTAAAAACAGACACTCTTTGTCTCTCAGAAAAACTCTAGGACAACTATAATAGCATAAACAATAATATATAATAAAAAATAAAATAAAATATTTATACCTAGTCAGACACATAGCATTATATTAAATTGAAATTGAGTAAATTGGACCAACACAGCTAAAATTCTGAAGAGATTACAATAATTTCATAAAGCATATGATGGAAGCTGCACTAGTGTACTCCTGCTCCCACATATCTCAAATGAAATGGTTTTCATGTGTGAACATTTTACATATTAATTATTTCTTTTGATTCCATTCCATTTTAATTTGGATGGGGGAGAAGGGTCTATTTGGGAGTGAATATGGAATGTTCAAAACAAAAGTCATGGACTGGGAAAATGGCGGAGGAGTGAGGGGAGGCTGTACTGGCTTGCTCCGGAGAGCTGTCTATGGTTTAGGCTAACTGTGGACAGAGCATCTTAGTTAACATCTGGATACTGGCAGGAGTTGAGCCTTCGTTCTGCTGGATCAGAGAAGACCGTCTGTGAGCAACCTATCTGGTGAGGATAGTGGAGGAGAAAGGGACAAGATGGGATTTCTGGCTGGCTTGGCTCCCAGAGCTGTGGCTGGCAGTGCACAAAGAGTTTTCAGTGACTGTACATTTCCCCAGAGAGGAGTTGGGTGGAGATCAAGGCTCTATATGCTGACAGAGCCAAGAGTGGGTCAGGTGGCATCTGGCTCTGAGAGGCAAGGAACAGCATACTTTTCTGTGTATGTGTGAATGTGTTTATCTTTTTTCTTTCTCTCTTTTGATTATTTTTTGTGGACAAGGGAGGAGAGACTAGGAGAGGGGCAAGATTATTGAGTAATGCAAGTGCAGAAGTGCACTCGCCCATTCCCCAACCTTCCGCCTGTGTCACATGAGCATGCACACGAAAGTACCCTCGTTTGCCCACCCAGGCATGCAACCAGCCCGCCTGCTCATGCACCCAGGCATCCCGAGCCCACCCCAAATAGGTGTGTAACTAACCCACTGACCAGCATGCAGAGGCCCCAGTACACCGGAACATGTGCACAACCACTTCACCCACTGCTGGCCCCATGCCGGTTCACAGAAGAACCATGGACCTTCCCGCTCCAGTGTGCAACTGGTCAACCTGCCCTGGCCATGCACAAGGGAGTGTACTTGCCCTTGGTTGAGGCCAAAGGAGGAAAAGTGAACTAGAGGCACTTTGTAAAAAATTTTAAGTGCTGGCTTTGGACAAAGAGTTTGGAGAGAAGTGGACTAGATCCCAGTACAGAATCATCCCCAGTGCTACAGGATAAATCACTGAAGGAGACTACTGTCCTCCAAATGGCATCAGCTGGAGGCAGCAGCTCAAAAACTGTATACAGGAAGGTCACACCACAAAGGCATAAAATAAAAATAAGTCAATCTAAGAAGCAGAAACAAACAAGACAAACCACCCAAAATGGGGAGGCAAAATAACACCACACCAAACAGGAACAGCACCCCACAAAAAGGAAAGGAAGAATTTCCAGAAGGAGGAGTAGAAGAAATAAAGGATAGCAACATGTCAGACATAGAATTTGAAACAATAGTAACGAGGAAGCTCAATGAACTCAATAAACTCAAAGATAACTACAATGAACTCCAGGTGAACTACAAAAAACTCCAAAGAAACTACAAAAAACTCCAGGGAAACTACAAGGAACTTACTGGGAACTACAGTAGCATAAAAATGAACATAGAAACTATCAATAAGAACCAGAAAAAATTAAGAATACAACTTTTAAACTGAAGAACACAGTAAAAACAAACAAAAGCAGGCTAAATGAAGCAAAGGATCAGATCAATGAGTTATAGGATAATGTAGAAAAAAATCCCAGACAATGCAACAAAATGAAAAAAAACTGAAAAACAATAAAGAGGGTTTATGAGAACTGCAAGACAACATGAAACAAAATAATATCCATATAATAGGGAATCAAGGAGATGAAGAGGAACATAGGATAGAAAACCTGATTGAAAAAATGATGACAGAAAGCATTCCTAATTTGATGAGAGAAAAAGTCATACAAGTTCAGGAGGCACAGAGATTCCAAATGAAGATGAACCCAAAAAGGCCCACTCCATGGCACATCATAATTAAAATGGCAACATTTAAAGACAAAGAGAGAATCCTAAAGGCAGCAAGAGAAAAACAGCATATAACCTACAAGGGATTTCCGATAAGGATATCAACTCTTTCTCAACAGAAACACTAAACACCGAAGGGAATGGAAAAAACACATTCCAAGTAAAAAAAAAACAAAGGCCTAGAACAAAGACTACTCTACCCAGCCAATCTCTCTTTCAAAATGAAAGGTGAAATAAGGAGATTCCCAGACAAAGGAAGACTAAAAGAATACACTTCCACCAAACCAGAATTACAGAACATGCTAAAGAGAATGCTTTAAGAAAAAGAGAGAGGGAGAAGAACAGAGGTACAAAGGAAATGAATAAATACCTGTCAATAATGGCCTTAAAAGTAAATGGATTAAATGTTCCAATTAAAACACATAGGGTAGCAGAATAGATATGAAAATATAACCCACATATATGGTGTCTACAAAAGACACGCTTTCAAACAAAACATTTACAGACAGACAGAAAATGAAAGGATAGATAAAAGTATTCCAAGCAAAAGGATATGAAAAAAAGCTGGGGTAGAAATACTTACGTCAGACAAAACAAATTTACAATAGCCATAAAAAAGAGATGAAGAAGGGCATTTCATGATACTTAAGGAAACAATCTGTCAAGAAGATATATCCCTGGTAAACATATATACATCCAACATAGGAACACCCAAATATATAAGGAATATATAGGAAGACTGCAAGAAGGATATCAACAGCAACAACACACTCACAGTAGTGGACTTTAACACCCCATTGTCAACAATGAACAGAACATTGAAGCAAAGAAACACCAAGGATATTGAGACATTGAACAACAATCTTGATCAAATGGACTTAATTGATATATATATAGAACTTTTCACCCCACAGAAGCAAAATACACAATCTTTGCAAATGCACATGGAATATTTTCAAATATAGAGCACATGGTAAGACACAAAACAAGACTCAACAAATTCTAGAGAACTGAAATCGTATCAAGCATATTCTCAGATCACAATGGCTTGAAAGTAGAAATCAACCTCAAGGAAAAAACTAAAAAACATTCAAACTCATGGAGATGAATAACACGATATTAAATAACGAATGGGACAACAATGACATCAAGGAGGAAATCAAACATTTTCTGGAAACAATTGATAATGAACAGACAACAGCCCAAAACAAATGGCATAGAGCAAAAGCTGACCTGAGAGGAAATTTCATAGCAATACAGGTCTCCATAAAAAAAAAAAAAAGAAGAATCTCTAATAAAAAATATAACCCTACAGGTACAAGAACTAGAAGAAGAACAACAAACAAACCCCAGAGGGAGTAGAAGGAAGGAAATCATCAAGATCAGAACAGAATTAAATGACATAGAGACTAAGCAAAAAGTTCCAAGAGCAATAAAAGTTGGAGCTGGTTCTTTGAAAAGATAAATAAAATCGAAAAGCCTTTAGCCAGGCTCATCAAAAAAAAAAAAAATATATATATATATATATATATATATATATATATATATATACAAGAGAGGACCCAAATAAATAAAATCAGAAATGAAAGAGGAGAAATCACAACCGATATCAAAGAAATACAAAGGATAGTAAGAAATTACTACAAACAACTGTATGTCAAAAACCTTGACAACCTAGATGAAATGGACAAATTTCTAGGAATACTTCCAAACTGAATCAAGAAGAAGCAGAAAACCTGAACAGACCAATAACAAAGATTGAAATTGAAGCAGCAATAAATAAAATTCTCTGCACACAAAAGCCTTGGAGAGGATGGCTTCACAGGCGCATTTCAGAAACATTTAAGGGAGAACTAATGCCTACACTTCTCAAATTATTACAAAAAATCGAAGAGGAGGGAAGACTCCCAAACTCTTTCTATGAAGCCAATATTTCCCTAATCCCAAAACCATGTCAAGACACGACAAGGAAAGAAAACTACAGGCCAATATCGCTGAGGAACATAAATGCTAAAATCCTCAACAAAATATTAGGAAACCGGATCCAGGAACACATTAAGAAGATCATACACCATGATCAAGTGGAATTTATCCCAAGGATGCAAGGATGGTTTAATAAATGTAATACACCAAATAAACAAAATATATGACAAAAATCACATGATTATATCAATAGATGCTGAAAAAGCATTTGATAAAGTACAACACCCATTTTTGATAAAAATACTCAGCAAAATGGGACAGAGGGAGCCTACCTCAACATAATAAAGGCTACATATGAGAAACCTGCAGTCAACATGATCCTCAGTGGACAAAAACTGTAAGCATTCCCCCTGAGATCAAGAACAAGGAAAGGGTGTACACTTTCTCCAATCCTATTCAACATAGTGTTGGAAATTCTAGCCACAGCAATCAGACAAGAAAAAGAAATAAAAGTCATCCAAATTGGAAAAGAGAAAGTAAAACTGTCATTATCTGCAGATTACATGATAGTGTACATAGAAAACCCGATACACACCATGAAAAAACTACTCAACCTAATAAGTGAATTTTTCAAAATAGCAGGATACAAAGTCAATATTCCGAAATTAAAGGCATTTCTGTACAACAAAAATAAAAAATCAGAGATAGAAACTAGGAAAAATCCCATTTCCTATAGCAACAAATAATATAAAGTACCTCGGAATAAACTTAATCGGAGAAATAAAAAATCTGTACTCAGAAAACTTCATAACACTGAAGAAATAAATTAAAGAAGATACAAATAAATGGAAGCATATACCATGCTCATGAATGGGAAGAATCAACATCATTAAGATGTTCTTACTACCCAAAGCAATTTGTTGACGCAACGCAATCCCTATTAAAATACCAGCGACATATTTTACAGACCTAGAACAAATACTTCAGAAATTTATATGGAATCAAAAAAGACCCTGAATAACCAAAGCAATCTTGAGACAGAAGAACACTGTAGGAGGAAATACAATACCTGACATCAAACTATACTACAAATCCACTCTAAGCCAAACAGATTGATACTGGCATAAAAATTGTCATATAGATCAATGGAAAATAATAGAGAGCTCAGAAATAAATCCCCATCTATATGGTCAAATATTATTTGACAAAAGGGGAAGGAACATGAAATGGAGTGAGAATAGCTTCTATAACAAATGGTGCTAGGAGAACTGGACAGGTACGTGCAAAAAATAAAACTAGTCCACCACCTTACACCACACACAAGAATAACCTCAAGATGAATCAAAGACTTAAATGTAAGCCATTACACCATAAAAGTCCTTGAGGTAAAATAGGGAGGAAAATTTCAGATATTCCATGTAGCAATATTTTCACTGATATATCTCCAAGGCAAGGGAAATAAAGGAAAGAATAAACAAATGGGACTACATCAAACTAGAGTTTCTGCTGAGCAAAAGAAAACATAAGCAAGATGAAAAGGGAACCAAACATACGGGAAAATATATTTTCCAATGATACTTCAGACAAGGGATTGATCTCCAAAATATATAACTTACACATCTCAACACCAAGAAGACAAACAGCCCAATTAAGAAATGGGCAAAGGACCTGAACAAACACTTTTCCACAGAGGATATACAGAGGATCCATAGGCATATGAAAGAAGGTTCAACAACACTAGCCATCAGAGAGATGCAAATAAAAATCACAATGTGATACCACTTTACACCAGTCAGAATGGCCATCATCAACAAATCAACAGACAAGAAGTGCTAGTGAGGATGTGGAGAAACAGAAACACTAATGCGCTGTTGCTGGGAATGCAGACTGGTGAAGCTACTGTGGAAAAGATTATGGAATTTTCTCAAAAAATAAAAAATGTAACTGCCTTTTGAACCAGCAAATCCACTGCTAGGATTATACCCGAAGAATTTTGGAACCCAATTCAAAAGAACTTATGCACCCCTATATTCATAGCAGCGCTATTTACAATAGCCAAATGTTAGAAACAGCTTAAGTGCCCATCTCTAGATGAGTGGATTAAAAAACAGTGGTACATTTACACAATGGAGTACTATGTAGCAGAAATAAAGAAGGAACTCCTGTCACTTGCGACAACATGGATGGAACTAGAGAGAATTATGCTTAGCAAAATAAGCCCAGCAACAAAAGGAAAATATCATATGATATCACCTAACACAGGAGACTAATGAACAACACAAACAAATGAACAAAACTGAACCAGAGACTTGCAAACAAGGAACAGAGTAACATTATTGGGGGCAGGTAAAGAAGGGGAGTAAGTAAGAAAAAGTTTTAGTAAAGAAACTAGTATAAATAACCCATAGACATGGACAACGGGGTGGGATTGACTGTGGGAGAAGGGGTGGGATGAATGTGGGGGAGCAATGGGGGAGAAAGTGAGAGAACTATAATAGAAAAAAAATTAAAAATAAAATAAAAAAAAGAAGTTAAAGGAAATTAAAACCACCATGAAGAAATAAAAAATAAAACACTTTCAGCAAAAACCAGAACAAAAAAAGGTCATGCACAGTGATCAGCAATGTCCCAGCAGATGTGTTACCCTGCTAGTTGTATTTTCCTTTATGTCTCCAATTGAAGAAGGACTCCAAGAACAAGTCTGCAAAGAGTTCCTAATATCAACTCTCACCAAGCCCTGTTTTTCCTACTTGGTTTAATAAACCAGTAAAATTTCCTTAAATTGCTTAATATAGTTTGAATTAATCTGTCATTCACTACCAAAATAATATTGACTATGGAATCACTGTAACTGCAATCAAAAGCAACAAAAAGGACTTCCCACCAAGACGAAGGTGTAGACAGACACTCTGTGTCTCCCTCCACAATTAAGAAGGAATACAACTACCTCAAAACTAGAAAAAAACAGAAGTTTCAGAAAATCAAACTTCATGGAAGTCTAGCAAACAGAGATATAAAGAAGAAATACTCATCCAGACAGGTAGGAGGGGCAGAGCCAGGGCGGACAGGATGCAGTGTGGTGGTGGCAGCAGCGGCGGCAGCAGCAGGCTGGAAGAAAGCACAGGCAAGCATTTTAGGAGGTCAGGAGGGACACCTGGGGAGTGTTCCCAGCTCCTCACTGGACCTCGCAACCCACAATCCCAGCACCGGAGAAAATCAAGCCTCATTGCTTCTGACTATGCAGACCAGTGGGTGTCGGGGTGAAGGCAGAGACTGCTGGTCTCAGAAGAGTCTGCCTGTTTGGAGGGCCCCCATGGTCTTAGAACGTCTATGTACCCACCCACTCTGGGAACGATGACCAGGGCAGCAGCTAGAGGGGTGCCAGCCTGGTGCCGAAGTGAAGAGTTGTCTGGAAGAGGGGTGAGTGCTGAGCAAGCGGCATTGTTCCCTCTCGGATCCCTCATCCACATACAACGCCACAACGTGATGAAGCAGGGCTCCCTGTACTGATGAATCCCTAAGGCTCCGCCCTTACAATGTAACAGGAGTGACAGGTCTATCTAGAATGTGGAGGCAAACAGGCATAGGAGCCTGTCAGAATGAGGAGACAGAGAAGTATGGCCCAAAAGGGGGAACGGATCAAGGTTCCAGTGGGAGAACTAAGTGACGAGGAGATAGCCAACCTAACAGATGAGGAGATAGACAACCTAGCAGATGCAGAATTCAAAACACTGGTGATAAAGATGCTCACAGGCTTGAAAGATATGCTTGAGTATGGCAAACGCATAAGAGAAGTGAAGGCTATGCTAAGTGAAACAAAGGAAAATCCACACAAAACCAATGGTGAAGGGAAGGAAACCAGGGCTCAAATCAATGAATTGGACCATAAGGAAGAAAAAAACAGTCAACCAGTGTAGAATAAGGAATCAAGAATCTAATAAAATGAGGAAAACTTTCAAATTTTGCGAAGAAGATGAACATACAGGTCCGGGAAGCACGGAGGGTCCCGGGCAAGCTGGACCCAGATGGGACCACACCAGGACGAATCATGACTGAGATGCCAAACGTGAAATATAAAGACAGATTCCTGGGGGCAGCAAGAGAGAGGCAGAAATTTGCCTATGGGGGGACTGCCTATAGGACTATAAGCTGATTCCTCAGAGGACACTTTGCAGGCCGGAAGGGACTGGCAAACAGTATTCAATATGATGAAAAGCAACTTACAGCCAAGATTACTCTATTCAGCAAACCTATCATTTGGGATGGAAGGGCAGATGAAGTGCTTCCCTGACAAGGTGAAGCTAAAGGAGTTCATTATCACCAAGCCATTTTTACATAAAATGTCAAAGGGAGTTACTTAAGAAAGAGAAGATCAAAACTAAAAACACTAAAATGACAACAAACTCACAACTATCAACAACTGAATATAAAAAATAAATACAAAATCCAACTAAGTGAATCAGAATAGGAACAGAATCATAGGTATGGGGATCATTTGGAGTGTTATCAGATAGGCGGTGGGAGGGGGCAAAATGGGGAAATGGTGCAGAGACTAGGAACAAAACAGACAGGGCCATGTTGGGAATGGTGTAGGAAAGGGTGAAGCCAGAGAGCTTATGTGAACGACCCATGGATGTGAACTAGGGGGAATGGGACTGCTGGAGGGAGGGGGGGGGCTGGAGCTTGAACTAGAGTTGAAAAATTTTTGCAAAAACCCCCAAGGTGACAGTTGCCCCCAAGCAGGTACAGAATGTTAGTTGCACGAATCAGGCAAACTCCCATAGTAACAGTTGCCCCCAAACAAGTGCAGAATGTTAGCTTTGCGATTGCACGCATTAGCCAAGCATAGATACCCTTAGCCACTCCCCTGTTTCACAATGGTTTTGTTGTGCTACTAGCCCAGCTGGCAACCCAGGATATAGGTTTATACTATATAAGCAGCTTTGTACTGAGGCTCAGGGCTACTCACTTGAATCCCTGCATGGAGTGAGAGTGGGTAGTCGCCGGCCAGCTAATAAAGGCTCTTTAAATTCTAATTTGGTTGTCTCTGACCGTTTGGTTCTCGCACTTGGTCCACAACATTTGAAGGCCCCAGCGAGATACACAGGTACACAGGTCGTGAGACGGGCCTGCCGCCAGACCCATCTCAGGGGGAGATCTCTTACAGATGTTCCTCAGACCCGAGTGGGACACTGGCAGACGGGCGCCCTCCCTATCCTGATTGACTACATAGTGCCGTTTGGATTCTTACCTGTAAGAACTTGGATTCTGAGGGAAAGGAATCCTTGGGTTGGAACAGGGGCATGCCAGGGGGGTCTCAAGGGAGGACCGGATGTGGCATTACCTCCAAGACCCGGTTCTGGACCGTGACAGTGGCCGGTGACCACAGCTTTGTCTGTCTTAAGTGTCATCTTGTCTGTTTCATGCAAGAACGGGTCTGTCTTAAGTGTTGTTTTGTCGAACTGCTTCATGTGCTACATGTATGCCTTTGCAATGTTTTCTTAAAAACTTCCAGGAATTTAGGAGGTGGACTTCATTCTACAGGATGCCAGTGAGCCCAAACTCCTCCTTCTCCCGAAACCCCACTGGCTTGATTTCTTTGTTAGAATCTATTTTTTTCACCCACCGCAATGCCTCTGTAAAGCAGTGCCAGCATCAGTGAGCCCCCCCAGGGTTTTGTGTGGCCCCCTGTGTCTAGCTGACATGTGGCAGGACAGCAGCCGCAAGCTTCAGTTCAGAGCAATTTCCTGTGCCTTCAGCGGACACTTGGGAGCTGCTGGAAGTACTGACGGCTCAGTCTCAGAGGCCTGGGCTGGGCTTGGGTGGAATTGTTTAACCTCTGAGTGAATGTGTGAGTAAATGTTATTTCCTCCTTTTGTGTGACTCCACGGACTTTGGTTTACAGAGTCTGAGTGGGCTCCAGCCTCGCAAGAGGAGAGGCTGAGCGGGCATTTATTTGGCCTCCTTTGGGAGCTCCATCCAGTGTTTGTCTGTACCTTGAGGGGGGAATTGCTCCCGTGCCTTGTGTTCCCACCCCTCATTGTAATCTGACACCCTGGAAACATTCTGTAGGTCAAAGTGACCTGCTTTTAGGGTTGGGTAACCCCCCACCCGGAGGTACTATAAATCTAAATATTATAAGTGTAAAAACGGTGTTGCTTGGGAAGCCAAAATGCAGTGAGCAAAAAGGGAAAGTTTGTTAAGGGGAGTAGCAAGACGGGAGGGAGCGGTGCCATAAGAAAGTGGCTCCAGCTCTGCACATCTATCTCCCAAGCAGCTGCAAGTGCCAGGAGGGGGCTGGGGGAACAAAAACCAAGGCTGTCAATATGGGCAGTGCACAGAAAAGCCTAGGACCCTCTGTGCTGTCTCCTGCCGCCTTGTAGCCCTGGCTAGCCGATGGCCAACCGGGCAGAGGCACCCAGGACAGACATTACAGAGGGATCAGGCTCCTTAAAAATTTCAGCAGGAAAATTGCTTGCAGCATTTCTTTCCACCCCAGGTAACTTCTAGCAATTCGATTTGCATCTGAATACTCCCTGCTGAAGCTGTAAGGAGGGACAATGTTAAATTTGCTAGCCAGGCAACCATCTAATCCCCTTGCTGCTGGTTACAGAAACAGCAGAATGACTGTCTCTACAACATGGAGAGAGGGAAAAATAAGTGACACTTTTAAAACTCAGGCCGCTTTTCTTCAAGCAATGGTACAAGCGGCAGCAGTGGCAGCCAATCAACAACACCTGTAAAGCTGTAACTAAAGGGACTTCAATCTCCTCGTTGCTTAGCAGGGGGGGCATGCCTATATCTTAAGGAAAAGTATTGTTACACATGAATGAAACTAATGTGCATTCTTTTTTTATTTTTATTTATTTTTATTTTTTTATTTTGGTTTTTCAATTACAGTTGTCCCCTTTTCCCCTAATTTCTCTCCCCCACCCAACCCACCCCCTCTCCCGCAATCATATCCCTCCCCGTTGTCCATGTCCATGAGTCTTTTATACAGGCTCTTTAATTAAACCCTTCCCTTACTTATCCCCCTTCTCTCCCTCTCCCCTCCCCCCTATTGACTGCTATTCTGCTCTGTTCTATTTAGTTCCTTTGTTTGTGTTGTTCTTTAGTTTCCTGTATTAGGTGATATCATATGGTATTTTTCTTTCTTTGCCTGGCTTATTTCACTAAGCATAATTCTCTCTAGTTCCATCCATGTTGTCACAAATGGCAGGAGTTCCTTCTTTCTTTCTGCTACATAGTATTCCATTGTGTAAATGTACCACAGTTTTTGATCCACTCATCTACAGATGGGCACTTAGGTTGTTTCCAGCACTTAGCTATTGTAAACAGGGCTACAAAGAACATAGGGGTGCATAAGTTCTTTTGAACTGGTGTTTCAAGATTCTTCGGGTATAATCCTAGTAGTGGAGTCACTGGTTCAAAAGGCAGTTCTATTTTTAATCTTTTGAGGTAATTCCATACTGTTCTCCATAGTGGCTGCACCAGTCTGCATTCCCACCAACAGTGCAGTAGGGTTCCCGTTTCTCCACATCCTCACCAGCACTTGTTGCTTGTTGATTTGTTGATGATGGCCATTCTGACTGGTGTAAAATGGTATCTCATTGTGGTTTTTATTTGCATCTCCCTGATGGCTAATGATGTTGAGCATTTTTTCATGTGTCTATGGACCTTCTGTATGTCCTCTTCGGAGAAGTGTTTGTTCAGGTCCCTTGCCCATTTTTTAATTGGGTTGTTTGTTTTCTTAATGTTGAGTCGTATCAGCTCTTTATATATTTTGGAAATCAGTCCCCTGTCTGTGATGTCATTGGCAAATATGTTTTCCCATATGGTTGGTTTCCTTTTCATCTTACTGATGTTTTCTTTTGCTGAGCAGAAACTCTTTAGTTTGATGTAATCCCATTTATTTATTTTTTCCTTTATTTCTCTTGCTTTAGGAGATGTATCCGTGAAGAGATTGTTACGTGAGATATCTGATATTTTCTTGCCTATGTTTTCCTCTAGGACTTTTATGGTGTCACGGCTTACATTTAAGTCTTTGATCCATCTTGAGTTTATTCTTGTGTGTGGTGTAAGTTGGTGGTCTAGTTTCATTTTTTTGCAGGTTCCTATCCAGGTCTCCCAGCACCATTTGTTAAAGAGGCTCTTCTCACTGCATTTTATGTTCCTTCCTCCTTTATCAAAGATTAGTTGACCATAGAGGCCTGGGTTTCTTTCTGGACTCTCTATTCTGTTCCACTGATCTATATGTCTATTCTTATGCCAGTACCATACGGTTTTTTGCCAAACTGAACCGGCGACTGTGGAACAATTCCAGCCTCACTGAGAAAACCAGACTGCGCATCTACCAAGCCTGCGTACTCAGCACTCTCCTCTGTGGCAGCGAGACGTGGACCACCTACGCAAGGCACGAAAGGAAACTCAACAGCTTCCACATGAGGTGCCTGCGACGCGTCCTGCATGTCGCCTGGCAGGATAAGGTTCCCAACACCGAGGTGCTGAAGCAAGCCAACATGAGCAGTTTGCATGCAGTTCTTAGGGAGAGACGCCTCAGGTGGCTCGGCCATGTCAAAAGAATGGATGCAGGCCGTATTCCCAAAGACCTCCTCTATGGCGAGCTAGCAGAAGGCCAGAGGATGACAGGGCGCCCAAAACTGCGGTTCAAAGACATCTGCAAAAAGGATATGACACAATGCTCCATCAATCTCAACACATGGGAAGTTCAAGCAGACGACCGCCTAGCCTGGTGGCTCGCGGTCAGGCAAGGTACGTCATGCGCAGAGGCTGCGCGCAACGAGGAGGCGGTCCAGAAAAGATCGAGGCAGAAGCAGCGTCAACAGCAGCAACAACAGCCATCTGCCTTCACCTGTAACAAGTGCGGCAGGGATTGTCACTCCCGAGTCGGACTGCACAGCCATTCTCGGCGGTGCAGATAGACTCTCAAGAAGCTACGCCATCATCTCTCGAGACGGACGGCTGCCGATGACAATGACCATACGGTTTTGATTACAGTGGCTTTGTAGTATTGTTTGATATCTGGTATTGTGATTCCTCCTGCTGTGTTCTTCTGTCTCAAGATTGCTTTTGCTATTCGGGGTCTTTTTTGGTTCCATATGAATTTATGGAGTATTTGTTCTAGGTCTGTGAAATATGTCATTGGTATTTTAATAGGGATTGCATTGAATCTGTAAATTGCTTTGGGTAGTATGGCCATTTTGATGATGTTGATTCTTCCCATCCAAGAACATGGTATTTGCTTCCATTTATTTGTTTCTTCCTTAATTTCTTTCTTCAATGTTATGTAATTTTCAGAGTACAGGTCTTTTATCTCTTTGGTTAAGTTTACTCCTAGGTACTTTATTTTTCTTGTTGCTATAGTAAATGGTATTTTGTTTTTTGTCTCTGTCTCTGCTATTTTATTGTTGGTGTACAGAAATGCCTTAGATTTCTGTATATTTATTATGTACCCTGCGATTTTGCCAAATTCGCTTATTATATCGAGTAGTCTTTTAGTAGAGTTTATAGGATTTTCTAGGTATACCATCATGTCATCTACATATAATGAAAGTTTTACTTCCTCTTTCCCAATTTGGATGCCTTTTATTTCTTTTTCTTGTCTGATTGCTGTGGCTAGGACTTCCAACACTATGTTGAAAAGGAATGGAGAGAGTGGACAACCTTGTCCAGTTCCTGAGTTCAGGGGGAATGCTTTTAGTTTTTGTCCATTGAGTATGATGTTGGCCTCAGGCTTCTCATATATAGCCTTAATTATGTTAAGATATGCTCCCTTTATTCCCATTTTCTTGAGTGTTTTCATCATAAATGGGTGTTGTACTTTATCAAATGCTTTTTCTGCATCTATTGATATGATCATGTGATTTTTGTCTTTCAGTCTGTTTAGGTGATGTATTATATTTATTGATTTGCGAATATTAAACCATCCTTGCATCCCTGGAATGAAGCCCACTTGATCATGATGTATGATCTTTTTGATGTATTGCTGGATCCTGTTTGCCAATATTTTATTGAGGATTTTAGCATCGATGTTCATCAGTGATATTGGCCTGTAGTTTTCTTTCTTTGTTGTGTCTTGACCTGGTTTGGGGATTAGGATAATACTGGCTTCATAGAAAGAGTTTGGGATTTTCCCCTCTTCTTGGATTTTTTGGAACAGTTTGAGGAGGATAGGAGTTAGTTCTTCCCTGAATGTTTTGTAGAATTGACCTGTGAAGCCATCTGGTCCAGGGCTTTTGTGTGCCGGGAAATTTTGGATTACTGTTTCAATTTCCTTTTTTGTTATTGGTTTGTTGAGACTTTCCACTTCTTCTTGATTCAGTTTTGGAAGGTTGTATGTTTCTAGAAATTTGTCCATTTCTTCTAGATTGTCAAATTTCTTGTCATACAGTTGTCAGAAGTAATTTCTAACTATCATTTGTATTTCTGAGGTATCAGTCGTGATTTCTCCTCTTTCATTTCTCATATTTTTTATTTGTGTCATCTCTCTTTTTTTCTTGATTAGACTGGCTAGAGACTTGTCGATTTTGTTGATTTTTTCGAAGAACCAGCTCCTAGTTTTGTTGATCTTTTGGATTGTTTGTTTAGTCTCTATGTCATTTAGTTCTGCTCTGATCTTGATGATTTCGTTCCTTCTTCTTGCCCTAGGCTTTGTTTGTTGTTGTTGTTCTAGTTCTTGTAGCATTGTGGTTAGGTTTTTTATTTGAGATTCTTCTAGCCTTTTCGGATATGCTTGTATTTCTATAAACTTCCCTCTCAGGACTGCTTTTGCTGTGTCCCACAGGTTTTGGGTTGTTGTGTGCTCATTATCATTAGTTTCTAGAAATTTCTTGATTTCTTCTTTGATGTCATTGTTAACCCATTCATTATTTAATAGCATGTTATTCAATTTCCATGAGTTTGGGTGTCTTTGATTTTTTTCTCTGAGGTTGATTTCTAGTTTCAAGGCATTGTGATCTGAAAAGATGCTTGATATGATTTCAATTTTCTTGAATTTGTTGAGGCTTGTTTTGTGGCCTGTCATGTGGTATATCTTTGAAAATGTCCCATGTGCACTTGAAAAGAATGTATATTTTGCTTCTTTGGGGTGAAAAGTTCTATATATATCAGTTAGATCCATGTGGTTTAGTGTGTTGTTCAATGCCTGTATATCCTTGGTGTTTCTTTACTTTGATGATCTGTCTATTGTTGATAATGGAGTGTTGAAGTCCCCTACTATGAGTGTGTTGTTGTGGATATCCTTTTTGTGGTCTTCTAGTATTTGCTTTATGTATTTGGGTGCTCCTATGTTGGGTGCATATATGTTTATCAAAGTCATATCTTCTTGATGGATTGTTCCTTTAAGTATTATGAAATGTCCTTCTTTGTCTCTTTTTATTTTCCTTGCTTTGAAATCCATTTTGTCTGATATGAGAACTGCTACCCCAGCTTTTTTTTTTCCGGTCCGTTTGCTTGGAATATTTTTTTATATCACTTTACTTTAAGTCTGTGTAAATCTTTTGTTTTCAGGTGTGTTTCTTGTAGACAGCAAATATGTGGGTCCTGTTTTCTTATCTATTCCGTTACCCTATGTCTTTTCATTGGAGCATTTAATCCATTTACATTTAAGGTTATTATTGATGTGTATTTATTCATTTCCCTTTGTACCTCTGTTCCTCTCCTCTCTTGTTTTTTTCTTCTTTTTTCTTAGAACACTCCCTTTAGCATCTCTTGCAATGCTGGTTTGGTGGAGATGTATTCTTTCAGTCTTCCTTTGTCTGAGAAACTCCTTATTTCACCTTCTATTTTGAATGAGAGCCTTGCTGGGTAGAGTATTCTTGGTTGTAGGCCTTTGTTTTTCATTGCTTGAAATATTTTTGACCATTCCCTTCTGGCTTGGAATGTTTCTGTTGAGAAATCAGTTGATAGCCTTATCAGAGCTCCCTTGTATGTTATTTGCTGCTTTTCTCTTGCTGCTTTTAGGATTCTCTCTTTGTCTTGGAATGTTGCCATTTTAACTATGATGTGCCTTGGAGTGGGTTTTTGGGGGTTCCTCTTGATTGGAACTCTCAGTGCTTCTTGGACTTGCATAGCTTTTTCTCTCATCAGGTTCGGAAAATTTTCTGTCACTATTTCTCGTATCAGATTTTCAATTCCATGTTCCTTTTCTTCTCCCTCTCGTATTGCGATGATCCTTAAATTATTTTTCTAATGCTATCCTGTAATTCCCTTACATCTTGTTCATATTTTTTCAATCCTTTTTCATTCTGTTGTATTGTCTGGGAGTTTTTCTCTACATTATCTTCTAACTCACTAACCCTATCCTCTGCTTCGTTTAGTCTGCTTTTGACTGATTCTACTGTGTTTTTCAGCTCAGAGATTATATTCTTAAGTTCTTCCTGGTTCTTGTTAACGATTTCTATGTCTTTTTTTACACTGGTGTAGTTCTCTGCAAGTTCCCTGTAATTTTCTTGGAGCTGCTGGTAACTTCCTTGAAGGTTGTCATAGTTGATTTTAAGGATGTCGAGTATATTGAGCTTCTTTACCACCATTGTTTTGAATTCCATGTCTGACATTTGGGCTATGTCTATTTCATCTATCTCTCTTTCTGAGGATTCCTCTTTTCTTTTCATTGAGGGGTTATTTTTGCGTCTTACCATGTTGGATTCTTTTTGTTTTTATTTATTTATTTATTTATTTGGTTTTTTTTTTTTTTTGGTGGGGGGTAGTCTGCTTTGACTTCCCTCCTTTGTGGTGTAATATTCTTTATCGAAGGTCTGGGAGTTTCAGTGGTGCAGTCTCTTTGATATCCTGAGCCTGATGTTCTTGAGTTACCCTTTATGTCATTTGTTTATGCTGTTCGGTTATATTTCAGATGTTCTTTGATAGGATCTTCCTTCTGGCTAGTTGGTTGAGAGTCACGCTATCTGCTTTGTCTTGAGTTCTTTTGTGGATATGCTGTTGAAGACATAAACACACAGCCCAGGCAGGAGACCCACACCCTTAAAAAGTATCCCCCACTCTATCCTGCTATCGTCAGCCAACGAGCCCGTATTAATATAAATGTAAAGAGATTTGAGCTTTTATACTATAAGAAGAATAGATAAGAGTTGTTTTGGGGGAGGAAAAATATAATTTTTGATAGAGGGGGTGATAGATTAATAATAGTTGAGACTGTGCAAGCCAGTTAGTAATATTTACATTGTATGTTAATAAAAATAGAAGAAAAGGATAGAAAAATACATAATATAGTAAGAAAGTGGGATTGTATTGTATTTGGGTTTATATAGTAATTATATTATATTATTTAGAGTGATAGGGGGGCTAAGCTAGACACACAAACGAATAAACAACGATTAAAGAGAAAGGATGAGAAGGAGAGGTTATATGCAACACGTTAGAGATAAAGTTTGTTATTATTGGAAGAGGAGAAGGAAAAACACCCCCCCAAAAAATCCCCAAGAAAATAGAAGAAAGAAGAGAGAAAGAGAAGAAAATAAAAAAATTACCACAAACCCCCCAAAAAACCCCCAAAAGGTAAGAAAGAAAGGAACAAAGAAAGATAGAAAAGAAAGAATAAAGAAGAAAGAAAGAGAGAAAAAAATAGAAAATATATATATATATATACACCCCTAAAATCCCCCAAAAAGACCCCAGGAAAAGAATAAAGAAAGAAGGAAAGAAAAGAAATAATTAAGAAGAAAGAAAGAACAAGGGAGAAAAAATTTGGGAGAAAAAAATTGGAAAAAAAAAAAAAAAAGCGATGTTTTTACTCCGTTTTAGCCTTGGTGTGTTGCCTTCTTTTTCTGGGTCCGCAGCTGGTCTAGTGTGGCAGGTCAGAAGTTCTTGTTTTTTGTAGGACGGGTGTGCGCCCCCGGTTGCCGCTATGGTGCGCGCCCGCGGTTGCTGGCACGGCGCGCTCCCTTGCTGCCCGCTGGAGCCAGTTGAGGTGCCCTTGCGCGCGAGCCCTGCGCACTCGGGTGGCCCGAGAGTTTGCCCCGCGGTTGGAGCCCACTGCTGCCAGGCCGCGGTGGTTCCCCGTTCGCGCCGAGGTGTCCCTGCGCGCGTCCCTTCCCGCGCGGGCTGTCCGAGCGCTTTCCCCGGGAGTGGCTCCTGTTGTTGCTGGGCCGCGGTGGTTCCGCGTTCGCGCCGAGGTCTAATGTTCATTCTAAACATCCTTTTCAATAGGAAAGGAAAATAAATAATCAGGTAGACTGCTATAAAAGTATAAAAAAGCAAACATCCTCCCAGTCAGTGAATTGTCCCAGCCTAACAAAAGTTTCCCAGTATAAACCCTGAATAGAATAACAGGCTGGAGAATAGGACTCAAATAAGAAACCTTAAAAGCCTCATCATCAGGGGAATTGAGGAGTCCGTTCCCCAAGCACAGAATGTCTCCAAGGTATTCAAGATACAGCTCCATCAGCATTCCTACAGAAGCTCAGGGACTGAATAAGAAAGTATTATGGTCTAAATCCAAAGAATGCTGTAGGACAGTTGTGGGCAACTGCTCCTTGTGGTTTAAGGAATTGTAGACCTGGCCTGAGCATGGTGAGCCACCAGCTTTCTGGCCACGCTTGCCTCTAAGTCTCAACATAAGGCTGCATGTGGAATATGACTGACAACCACTCAGAGGGTTGCCATGGTAATTGGATCAAAGGATGTTCGTTAGGCTCATTATGCTTTAGAACTTGCTCTGCTTTCCTTATCAGTAATGTAACATAAACAATCTCTAGCAAAGAGTGTATGAAACCTTGCACCTGGTCAAGATGTTTTATGGGCCCTGACACAGACTGGTCACTGCGACCCCTGTACTGGTATGTGTAATCTGTTACTGTCAAATGCCTAATAACTATTGACAATTTATACATTTTAGCCTTGTATCTCTCGTATGTATCCTCCTCAATAAAAAGCATAAGGGATGAAGGTTTGGCTCCTGGTCCCCACTAGAGAGGCAGTCACCTTTCTTTCCCCAGACATAATAAAGTGTCCTGGATAAAAGTTTGTTCCGCCGTGGTCATGAAGCCTCTGCTGGAAAGAGCAACTTCCAAACGAGCCTGGGGTGTGTGTGGCACCTCCGATATATCTGGCGCCCGGATGTGGGGCACTCAGAGATGGCACACCTGGACCGGCTGTGGGTCCAAGAGCCAGAACACGGAAAACCACACTGCACAGACAAATTTTGGCTCCTCGCCCACGGTAAGGGCTGCAGCCCCCAGGCTCTTTCTAGAAAAGGCTGCCTGTGTGGTTTAGTTTGGGAAGGGAGGATTTCTTTCTGCCACTCTCTTTGGCAGGGGTTTTTAGTTTTGCTTTTCTCTCCTCTCATTCAAAGGACATTTTGGCTTCTCTCGTTCAATAAATCACCACAAAATTACGGGCACGGGTCGAGCAGTTAAAAGCCGATAGGGAAAGATAAGGATCCGCCCTTGCGGGATTTGTCATATGGATGACATTTTAATAGCTGCCTCTTTGCAGGCGCAATTAGCTAAAACCTTTGAACTTCTAAAAAAAACAAAAAAGGGGGAGTATGGAGTCCTCCCCATAGAATCTAACTAATCTAGCAACCTAATTCGACTTAAGTTTTAAAATTTTTATTGTGTTTCTTGTAGAATGTTCTGTCAAGAGAATTGTGTATGTTGCAGAAAGTCCAAGTAAGTCATAGATAGACTGTGCAAGTTTAAAAAGAATTGTGTAGGGAAAGAAAAGAAAAAATTAAGTGAGGGACAAGGAAGGAAAAAGAAGGTAAAAAAAAGGAGATTGTGTATGGCATGGAAATAAAGGACATGCAAGTGAGTAACTCAAGAATAGAGGTGAAATTAAAAAATAAATAAGAAGGAAAAGCAAGCATATAAGCCTTTAAAATATTGTAAATTTTAAACCTAGAAGCTGCAGTCCCAAGAACACACCGTGCCAAGCTTGCTATCTCCCCTGCCTTCTCTAGCCTCTGTGAAAACTTGCAAGGTCTCTAAATGCAGTAATCACCAACATAAAATTGTTTCTCTTTCTCTAGCTTCAAAGCAGGAACAGGGGGCACTCTACACTCCCAACACCCTCCAAGGATATAGCTGCCACTGTTTAACCCCTTAATTACAGAAATAGGCTTCTCTCTGCTTTACACGCAAAAAGTCCTACGTTTATAACATCATTAAAAATGCTATCATTCCAACAAAGGCCCTGAGACTGAGTGTCTCCACAGTCTTACAGACTCAAAGTCTGGTTTGTAAGTTATTATATAAATTAACCATTTTGTACAAGTTTACTCATTATGGGCTTATTGATCCACCTGACAGGCTCCTAGATCCACTCCAACCAGGGGACCATATCTTACTGAAGACCTGGGAAACTGAAGGCCCTAAACAGCTGCTGACTAAACAGCAGACTGGTCCTTATGATGTCCTGCTACAAACCCGTATGAATCAGGAAATCCCAGCCCAAATCTCAGCCATGAAATCAGCCATACTGTGACTGGGGGAATGACAGGATGCCCTGGTCACCTGACAACAGCTTGCCTGCAACCCTGGATTCTTAAGACTATATGTTATTTCATTTAAATAGAACTCTAGTCAGCATTCTTAGGCTGACAATACATCATCTATAGGATACTTTTTCCATCAACCTTAAAGGCCAATTTGATCAATTGCAGTTTGAACTCCATCAGCAACTTATAGACATTAATCAGCTTGCTTACAAAAAGTGTTTCAAATCCTAAGTTATAACCTTCAATGGCTTAACCCTAAAAATTGGTTCCGAGGTCTAAATTTATGTATCTGGATAATGAAAGCAGCCAAATGTTTATTGATCATTACTATACTCTGTGTCCTTCGATATGTCTGCAAGTTATTTACCCGTGATCATATTAGAGAAAAGCAAGTAGCAAGTTTCGTAGGCCTATCTACTATAGGCATCACAAAAAACAAAAGAGGGAGATGTAGGCAATCACTCCTCATGGTTTAAATAATTGTAGACCTGGCCTGAGCATGGCGAGCCACCAGCTTTCTGGCCACACTTGCCTCTAAGTCTCAACATAAGGCTGCATGTGGAATATGACTGACAACCACTCAGAGGGTTGCCATGGGAATTGGATCAAAAGATGCTCATTATGCTCATTATGCTTTAGAACTTGCTCTGCTTTCCTTATCAGTAATGTAACATAAACAATCTCTAGCAAAGAGTGTATGAAACCTTGCACCTGGTCAAGATGTTTTATGGACCCTGACACAGACTGGTCACTGCGACCCCTGTACTGGTATGTGTAATCTGTTACTGTCAAATGCCTAATGACTATTGACAATTTATACATTTAAGCCTTGTATCTCTCGTATGTATCTTCCTCAATAAAAGGCATAAGGGATAAAGGTTTGGCTGCTGGTCTCCTCTAGAGAGGCAGTCACCTTTCTTCCTCCAGACATAATAAAGTGTCATGGGTAAAAGTTTGTTCCGCCGTGGTCATGAAGCTTCTGCTGGACAAAGCAACTTCCAACTGAGCCTAGGGTGTCACCTCTGCCATAGACAAGAGTCACCGTTGTAACAAAAACTCGCCAAATATTTGTAAGAAATTGCAAAAGATAAATAAATGGGCCAAATAGAACAATTGAAAAGCTCCTCAGGAAAGCTCAAAGGTGTAAGTTAAAAAAAAAAAAAAAAGAAAAAGCAGGAACTTCAAAAAGCTGCAGAATATCTCTGCAAATCTAGGAACTTTTATCTGCCAAATACTAAGTTTAAGTGTAGTCCTTCACTGTATAGAAAAACAAACAAACAAACAATAATTAAAAGCATGTTATAGTTAAATTTAAAGAAGTAAAATGTATTTAAAAGTTTGTAAATTTTGCAGAGGTCTTTGGAAAAATCGTAATAATATAAAGAAAAGTTACAGAAGTTTTAAACCTGGGAAAAGGAAACCTCAACTGCTTATGTTCTAATTTTATAAAAGCATACATTCGTCTGTTCTGCTGTGGAATTCTCTGTATCTGTATTTGACCAATAAGACCTAGGGAAGGTTGTCTGTAAACTAGTTGGCAAAAATTTCTTTTGCCACCCAAGACCCAGGAAGGGTCATTCAGGGCTGCTGAGTGCTCCAGCCTGGGCAAGTGAACATGTCTCTGTCAAGGGCATGTATCTCTAGGAGGCCAATAAACATACTGGAAAGAAAGGGCCTAGCTATCTGTGTTTTGAATTATTGCTCTGTTTATACACTGAAAGGAAAATTAAGGTTTTTCCAGGGGAATTTAAAACTTCACATAAAAAAGGAAACCAAAAGAAGTGTAATAAATAAAATAAAAGTTTGTTTTAAAGTATATAAAAGGTTTGTTAAAAGTTTATAAAAGTTCTAAAAAATTGTAATAAAAAGCATAAGGCATAAAAATGCAATTTTAGTGAATATTAGAAGAACAGGATTTTTCTTCGCACTGTATATTTTTCTCCCTACCTAATCCCTCCAGAATTTGGCAATTTAAAAAAGTAAGTAATGACATTAGGTTTCTTTGCATAAAACTAAGAAGACCAATTGTGAATAAAGGTATTGTATAAAAATTTTGTTAACCAAAACTTTGACTGGAATGACATGCCTGAAGGAGGCATGCTTAGGCTCTGATTGTTACCAGAAAGCCCTAAGGAACTGAACTTGACTTTTAAAGCTAAGAAAAGCCCATAAGGAAAAAAGCCTGGCACCTTCGTTAGTTGTGCAGTTCGTGACAATCTTTCCAGGAAAGGAACAAAGGTGGCTTTCCTGAAAAACACCTAAAAGGAACCTTAAGGCACAATGAAAAAATCCAAAAGACTTGGAAAAGCAGGTGTTTACAGGCAGGCTTTGCCCTGGCTGGTTTAGCTCAGTGGATTGAGCGTCGGCCTGCGAGCTAAGTGTCGCTGGTTCGATCTTCCAGTCAGGGTACATCAGAGAAGGAAAACTCTGACTCCAAAAAACCTCCACTGCCTTGCGGCATACCTCTTCAGGGGAAAGGCTAAGGGAGTAAACCCCGACAGAAAATCCGGAGCCGGAGTCCCTAAGGCGGTTTGACGTTGTAGTCAACACCGGCAACTCCTGCGGCGCACCTGAACCCAAGCTGTATCGACTCCGTCTTTCCCTTGGACCCTTCAGCTGCGAAGAGAGGGGGGGTCTGCTGCATGGGCAACAGCAGACCCTCCATATCACCCTGCCCAGGCTCTGTAGCTTCAGCGTCATCGCAAGATGTCGATTCAACACGGGAGGAGACAGATACCATGTCACTCCCGAGTCGGACTGCACAGCCATTCTTGGCGGTGCAGATAGACTCTGAAGAAGCTACACCATCGTCTCTCGAGACGGACGGCTGCCGACGACGACGACGACGACGACAGGCAGGCTGAATGGCAGGTGTGTGGCTCAGCTTCTGTGCCCTGACGGACAAACTAAAGGCCAACATGAACGTCCCTTAAGTATGTTCCAGCAAAGTAAACTTAAAAATCATATGTAATCAATCACTGCTCTTGTTGTGTTTATGCAAATGAACAGACTAAATTAAAACTGGACTTACTGCAGTCCCTTTACAGACAAGGAAGGTAATCTTAGGGAGAAAAATTATAACTCAAGGAAAATCACAATACTCAGTGGTAGACTATAAACTAATGCAACTGTCTATAAAGTTTATTTTCATTTAAAGTTTGTTTTCATTTAAAGGTTAAATCAAGTTTGTAACAGTATCAAAAATGCTTAATTTACAGGCAAAAAATAAAATGTCAAATACCTTGCAACTGAATGTCTTCCCAATAAGACAGTCTCTTAAATTTAGAGACTGGTTTGTAAATTGTGTTGTATAAATTAACGTGTGTGTTCTTTCTGTTTTCATAGGGCAGAAGCCTATAATCTCATTACCTGAGTAATTGTCTGTACATATAGGCCTCACTTAAGAAGCCCATATGCATTGCCGCATCCTAAGACTCAAAGGTTTGGCTGAACTAAGTAGTTGGGTTGGTGAAGTATAGGGTAGACTATAGGCTTCACTTTGAAACTAGTTTCTCTCTTTTCTATCCTAATGGCTTAGGAAAAAAAGGCCGAAAGTTCTGAGAGGGGAGAAATTCTAAAATATTCCCCCCAGCCCAAGCTAAGTATAGTGGGCAAAAGGGTTTTGGACAGGTGTAACGTGCCCTGCACACCTTCCTCCAAAGAAGCCATATCTTCCTAATGTAGGACACTGAAAAATTAATCCCTCCTTTTGTCATATAGTCATTGTTGGTTAAATTATGCCTTTTAACCCTGTTGCCAAATCTCTTGCCTCCAGAATACGACAAGAATGCCAGCTTGTCCAACAGTGCCAGCCCTTGGAAACCGAGCATGCTTCTACCTGGGACAGCTAACTGACCTGGACCCTGCAAGATCATTCCCCATGTGGGAAGGCCACCCTCTCTTGCACCCGCACTCTTATTAGAAATTTCTAAACCCAAGGGTAGGTAGGACGAAGACCATGTTCAGCTTGAAGCAGTAGAAAAGCACAAGACCTTTACCCTTTGTCCTCTATAAAATAATCTTAAGTCTAAGAAGTGGAATTGTACAAGGGCTTCATTCCATAAGGGCCTAGAAAATTTTAGTCCTAAGGTTGCAATATCGCCTTTTAAACACCCAGGACTCAAGGATTTGAATCCCCAAATAAAACCAGTGGGTAATGTGCTGGAACTTTAACTAGAGTAGAAAATTTTTGCAAAAACCCCCAAGATGACAGCTGCCCCCAAGCAGGTACAGAATGTTAGTTGCATGTGTCAGGCAAACTCCCATAGTAACAGTTGCCCCCAAACAAGTGCAGAATGTTAGCTTTGCGGTTGCATGCATTAGCCAAGAATAGATACCCTTAGCCCCACCCCTGCTTCACAATGGTTGTGTTGTGCTACTAGACCAGCTAGCAACCCAGGATATAGGTTTATACAATATAAGCAGCTTTGTACTGAGGCACGGGGCTACTCACTTGAATCCCTGCATGGAGTGAGAATGGATAGTCGCTAGCCAGCTAATAAAGGCTCTTTAAATTCTAATTTGGTTGTCTCCGATCATTTGGTTCTCATACTTGGTCAACAACAGGGGGTGCTGGGCAGAGGGGCTCAAAGGGGAAAAAATTGGAACTACTGTAACAACATAATTAATAAAATATACTTTAAAAAAAAGCAACAAAAGGAATTTGCTATGCTTCAGTAATAAAGGAAGCACATGAAAATGTCCAATCTCAGGCAGTATGTAAATACAAATACATTTTAATGTTTTGTTATGCATGATATTCATGGCCTTAAATATGAATTAATAATGTTAAAGGTATTTTAAAAGTAATTATTTTAATAATATTTTTTGCTTCTTGCTCACTGTGGTGCTGATTAGGCATCCTCCCTCCTACATCCTCCTGCCACTGTTATTGCTTTGACTCTCTTTCATATATTGCTGTTCCCCTGGCCTTCTTCTGTTTGCTAGGTTGTCTATGCAAGTGTGTGCGTGTGGGAGTGAAAGGAGGAAGAAATATATTGACCTGCAAGGCACTTCTCAGATTTACCTGCTTTACCCCATGTAGGTCCTAGGTCCTTTCCAAGTCATAACATATGTCCCTGCCCTATTTTGGGAGGTGGGGGGTAAAGACTAAAATAACTTAAAACCCTTGTGAATGAGGGAGGTGTCATCTTTTTTGTTTTCCAATAATAAAAGTTGCCTGAAATGTAACAAGCTTATCATTTTACAGATATGCAGATTCTATGCAAATTAACAGTGAGCAGTTATGCATCAAGCCTCCACGCATTTCTTTCAGCTTCCCCCACATTCCTCACGTAAGGCCACATTATGTGGAATAGAAGCAAGAGTCCCAAAAGAAAGAGGAAATAATACAGCAAGAAAAATAAAATTGGACAGGTCAAGCTCATGTCCTCTCCAAAATATGTTTCTTCCAGAGCCAAATGTGGAGCTTTGGGTTTTGTTCCATAAATTTCTGTTTATAATGCAGATTTAACAATAAATTTGTTCTTTGGATCTATCCTTAGTTTCTTTCTATTTTCACTTAGGCTTTTTCAATGAAAATTGAAAAAACTAATAACATTTTGTGAACTGAAGATGGTAATGGTATATGATGTAAGACTCATAATCTACAATGCAGGCACTGAGTGCACAATTTCTTTGTTTAAAAGTAGCACCAATTGATTTAAATTTATCTCTTAAGAGGCTTTAGAGAAACTGGAATAAAGTGATAGTGGGACAGTTATTTCTTTATTTATTATCTGTCAGTAGTTTTTGACATACTTTACACATTCTACATCCATGTGATTGTGATTAATATTTTGATATTCAGAAGACTTGAAAGACATATTTTATAATCAGTATTGTCAGGGCAGCCTTGATCTGAGAAATCACACAGAGACCACTGTGGGATCAAGTAATGGGTTTATTGAGGGGAAAAGGAGAAGTGGGTGGAGGGGAGAGGTAACTCCTGGACCAACTCAATGGCCCATAAGAGCAAGGGAAATGGGGAGCAAGGGAATGGGGAACAGGGAACAGGAAACAGGGAATGGGGAATGGGAACTGGGAACTCCTGGGCCTCCTTGTGGGTCCATAGGAGTCCCACCTGCACTTCTACGGGCACCTTTTTCATACTTGTCAACCACACATTTGGGTTAGGGTGAGTTTGCTTATCAACATATTCAGTAGGTCATTTACAGCTCATTGCTTCCCCCCACCCACAAGGTTAGCTAACATATCAGGCTAGGTCCATTACCATTTCCCCTGGGAAAGGATTCAGTCCATCAACATATCCTTTGGGGAGTTTTAAATCCATCAGCATATTCTTTGGGAAAGGCTAAGTCCAGGACCAGGTTGATGAGCATATACCAAAAATCCAGGTGTACATTCTAGTTGCTTCCATATTCTGACAAGTATAAATACACTTTAATTTTTTTGAAATTATGTTAACTATAACTATTTGAAAGTTTATTTTCCTTTAATGTGAACAGTTTCTCTGTAATATTATATAATTGAATTCATATATACTAAAATTTGATACATTCTGAAGTGTCCGAATATGTCTTGTAGCTCATTTTTTCCTCCTCAACACAAAACTTTTATTTTATAGGATAATAAGGTGTACATGAAATCGAAATATATTTTCTGGTGTCAGTTTAAACGTTAATTTGACAATTTACAAGTGTAATTTTATCTCATTATAAAGAACATGAATACTTGATTTTGTCAATGAATTTGAACATAATTATTGATTTCTAGAGAAAATAAATACTATGTTTAGTGCTTTGATGTTTATTGATTTTCTGTGTTAATTTTACCATTATTTACTATGATATTTGATACACTATGCAGCTGATTAAAAAGTGTCTGATAATTTGGCAAGGGTCAATGAGCATAAAATGGTGTAAAATTAAAAATGTTGGCCTTTGGGAAACTTAAGATTAAATTTTTTTAAAAACAACTGGCAAACACAGTTTGATCATTCACTCTAGATTTAAAAATTATGAAAAGTCACAAGACACTTTCCAAACAAAATAGACAGGAAATCATTCCAAATAGAAGTAGAAACTCATTTGACATAAGCATACACCTCCTGGTGAGAGAGCTTTCAGCATCTAGCAAATTGCAGTGTAAGCCTTCAGAGGAGGGTGGACAATCTTGGAGGATTTTATTGTCATTGTTGAGGCTAGGTGTCTTTCTCTCAGGCCTCTGAGGGTCATGCCTTTCTCTGTAGTCCTTTGTGCTTTTTTGTTTTTCTGAAATAAAAATTTAAAAATTATATTTATCACCTTAAGCAAGGCTCTAGTTCAGTGAATTTATGTGTCTGACTGTACATATTAATTTTTTTTACTTAATATACATATTACAATGATTTGGGAGGAAGAAAACTGAGTGGACAGAGCAGCCCTGTAGGCACAGGAAATAGCCACAGAGGGAAGAGCCACCAAATGATCAGTATTCACAAAAGTAGTTTCTCCCATCTTGGGTTGTGCATGTCTCTGGTGGAAAATCAAGATAAAGTGCCACTTTGAGAGATATCAACCCTAAGCATCCATGGAGGTCGAAAAGAGTCTGTGGGGAAAGGTGATATTTTTACTGAAATGTTCAAGAGGACATGCCTGGCAAGTGTCAAGTTTGAGATTAAGCATAGGTGCCCTGAGAAAGGTAGACATCTTAATACAGGAACAACAACAACAACGAAAAAAAAAACCAGCATTCAGTTATTTGAATATGGTTAAGACACAACTTTTTTGAATCTCCATTTATTTATATAAAAAGTGTATAATACCTACTTTGTAGGACTTGTGTGAGAATTAAAAATGGTGTATATTAGACTTCTAGCATAGTGTCTAATATATACATTATTCTCATTAATGTATAGTTATTATTTTAACTTATGCTAGAGGGACTCTCATACAAGCATTAGAAACAACGTGGGAGACGTTAATAACCCATTCCAGAAGGATAAGCAGGTGGGCTATGGTACTAAAAACAAAGAAGGAAAATGCTAATTAAAATAACATCACCACTACCAGACAACATAAAGTCCGTATCTGGGAATGCTCTGTTTTCTGAAATATCTACTTTGACTTTGGTTGATTTAATTCAACCAGCAGTCCATTGTTTAGATTTTCTTTATGCTTTCTTCTGGTGAAGTCTCCCATAAGATAAACTGTCCTTCAAGGCTAAGCCTTTAGAGTAGGCTTATCAATCAGAGCAGAAAGGTACCTGAAGTTGCCTCAGTAACTGCACTTTTTTTTTTTTTTATCACTGATGCAGTATGTCTGATTTAGCTTTCCAGTTCTCTACCAATCCCATAAAGCCTGACAACTGTCATGGATTTTGAAGGTTAACATGATGTGTTTTTAGTATTTATGTCCTCTTTACTCATATGGCTTATCTGATCTCTTGCCCAAACCTATTTTATGAGTCCGTGTTTCTTCCCATTCTGTTCAAGTCCATTGCTGCCTACAACCCAGCATGACAATGAGACATCAAATTCATCCTACTGACTTCAAACTCCTAAATCAAAAACTTGTTTCCAATCTCCGGAAGTCAACTGTAAACGAAAAGACTAGATTATGGGGGAATGACTTATTAGGCCAGTGGTAAAAAGACTTTTAAGCATCGGTTTTGTCTGTGAAATAATTCTATTATCTCTCGAGCAAATTACAGAGCATTTATGTGCTGAACAAAAGTATATTGTTCTCATTTAGATATTTTTACTTTTAACTACACATTCAGTTTAAAATAGGCTCTTAAATAAGCCTGTCTGGACTATTTATGCAAAAGATGGATTTAAAAACATCTTAATATATATTTATCTCTCCCCACTTCCATTCTTCAATACAGGAGCCAATTTGAGATGTTTTTGTTAATTTAATAGCATACATTTGACACAAGCATTGCTTGTTACTCCTAACACATTTATTTTCTAACAGAAGAATTTTTATCTATTACATATTCTATTAACTAACTTTGTCTTCAGACAATATGTCCCTTGACCCAAAGAAAGTGGTGCTTGGCTTAACATGAGAAAGAGAAAAGCTGACATGCAAGAAGTTAGACTTGGTATGATCACTGTGTCTTTGTGTTGCTATGAGATATCCTGGCACTTACTGCTAGGACTTGTATTCTTCTTCTGAACGCAATAAAAGTACTACAGAATATCAACACCCGATAAGACCACTCTGTGACTATGATGGATCAAAATAAAAAGATAACTTCATAATCATGTCTGAAAACAACAAAACATGAACATTGTTTATACCAGAGAATGTCATAGTCCCCTAGCCTGGCTAACAAAAAGAATTGATGTTTCTTAACCAGTTACAGCTTTAGCCCAACTTTGGTTTGCCCTATCCATAGGTAACGTTAATTAAAATAGCCAACTATAGAATTATCTTATTTTTCTTGATGGCATAAAATCCAGAGCAAATCCCTGCTTCCTTAAAGCCTCTCCAAAATCACCTAATACAAGCCAAAATCCTTTCAATATGAATTCTTTCTATAATAAGTTTTTTTTTCTGACCCCTTTCTAAGAAATGTCTCATGATTCCTCATGACATACATTGTTCCTCTAGTGGGTTTCTAGAGGTCATTGACAGAAATGGAGGTTCCACTGAGACTCAACTGATGCACCTACTCTCTTATTTTGATCAGCCCTCGATGCAGTAAAAGTGAGTATATCTGAGATCCATAGTGTTTTCTCTGTTTGATAGGACACCCTGTCCATGAATAAATTGTATGCTTTAGTTCTTTAACTGGAACAATTTCAACAGAGATGATTGGGAATAGCAGTGGCCACTTTGGGGAGCTTTTGACATGAGCAACATTGTTCATTTGAGAGATATCTTAGAATAAAAAACAAAGAACCCTCATAAGAAGATTAACTGTCTTGTCTCAAAAAAAGATTTATTTATTTTTAATATGAAAGATATTCTCTCTTCCTTTTTGTACCTTGAGGATTATTAAGTGTTGGCTTTTTAACTGTAAGATATGACAAAATTGTCAAGGGTCCAAGTTACTTCAAAGGCAGCTGCATGTTACTCTTTTTCATGCGTATATATGTAAAATCTATTTTTCTGCATCTAAACACTCTTACTTCTCCTTGTCTGGAGCTGGCTATTTTCTATCACCACTCTTACTTCTATATCCCCTCTTATGGAACTTTAAAATTTAACTAATCAAAAAATAATTCAGTTATTTTAGAAACATTCTAAAAGATAAGAAAAAGTTATTAATTGGCATTTCTGTTTTTGAGCATTGAAAGTTATATGTACATAATAACCTTTGTCAATATAGTTACAAAATAATAAAAAGGCTTTAGTTTCAAGATAAAATAAGATATTTATCATGATTCAGAGTCTGAATAAAATTAGTTTGCTATGTAAGAACAAAGTTAGCATAATATTTTGGTTTGTTCAAGATCAGGGTTAAATTTCCTTGTAAATATTCAATATGTATAATATTGGTTTAATGAGCTTTAAAAGTTGCCATTGTTTCCATAAATTATGTAAATTTTAAATATTTATGTAAAAAATTATATTAAACTAGAATGACAATGAAAGTCTATTTAAAAAGTTTAATTTTATGTAATTCCTAAAATGCTATTAGTCATAAAGATTTAATGTGTCAACTAAATTGTAATATTCTGATCCCAACCTAACTTTAATATTTTATACTTCAGTTAATCAATAAATAAACTTTTAATGTCTTTACACTTAACAAATACAAAATAGTGGTTATCAAACATTTTAACTCATTAATAGTTTTAAAATGATAACATATTAAATAGATCAACAAACTATGCAAATACTTTTTAAATATGTTTTATTGATTATGCTGTTACAGTTGCCCCAATTTATTTTCCCTTTATTCCCCTCCACCCAGTGACCCCTCTCCCTCCAGTTGTCCCAGCCCCTTTAGCCCATGCCCATTGGTTGTGCATATAGTTCTTCTCAACATCTTCCTATCTACTCCACTCTTTCCTACTATGCTTCTTAACTCCTGAACCATCTCCCACCATTTCTCCCATTCCCTCTCCCCACTGACCTCCCCCTAATACGTTCTCCATACCTATAATTCTTTTTTCACTCTTGTTGCCTACTTAGTTTGCCTTCGTTTCGATTCCCTAGCTTCCGTTGTTGGTTGTTGTGATACAGTTTTCATTTTAATGCTTATAGTTTTGATCTTCTTTCTCCTAAACAAGTCCCTATAACATCTCATATAACAGTGGTTTGGATTTGATGAACTCCTTCAGTTTTACTTTGTCCTGGAAGCACTTTCTCTGCCCTTCTATTCTGAATGACAGTTTCGCTGGATAGAGTAATCGTGGCTGTAGGTTTTTGCTTTTCATTACTTTGAATATTTCTTGCCAGTCCCTTCTTGCCTGCAGAGTCTCCTTTGGGAAATCAGCTGATAGTCTTATTGGGACCCCTTTGAACGTAATTCTCTTCTCTCTTGCTGCTTTTAAGATTCTCTCTTTATGCTTAATTTTTGACATTTTGAATATAATGTGTCTTCGTGTGGTTTTCCTTGGGTCCAGTTTTTCTGGAACTCTCTGTGCTTCCTGGACCTGTAATTCTATTTGTTTCCCCAAGTTAAGGAAGTTCTGCTTCATTATTTTTTCACAAAATTTTTCAATTTCTAGTTCTTTTTAACCTTCTGGTAACCTATGATTCAGATGTTGGCCCACTTATAGCTGTCCCATAGGTTTCTGAGCCTCTCTTCATTTTCCTCACTTTTTGTTTCCTCTTTCTGGACTGGTTGACTGTTCCTTCCCTATGTTCTGATTTGTTGATTTGATCCCTGGTTTTCCTTCCCTCATCACTTGTTTCGTATGTTTTTTCATTCATTTCAGCAGGACTAGTCTTCATTCTTTCTCTGTCTTGTTTAAGATTCACTGTTAGTCCATAAGCTGTCTTATAAATGTAGCTCTGAACTGAGCCTCAGAAAGATTATCTATATGCTGGTCCAATAGATCATGTATTTGCTGTCTGGTCAGCTACGTGATTGGGATCTCTATCATGATCCGTGCCACCATGACGGGTTTGTTTACTTTTCCTTCCTGGGTAGGGCTGTCACTCCGCCTAGGCTATAAAGGGTGAAGCCCCATGCACTCGTCACTACTGGGTGACCCTTCTCACCACATTGTGGCGCTTTGTGTGGGGGTGAGGGTCCAAGATGGATTCTTGCCATTCACTCTCCTCTGGGAGACCAGGAGCTTCTTCATCCCCACACCCTCTAGCCCTCACAATCCTAGGCAATGGGGGTCTCCCTTACACGGTGTTGGAATCCTGAGTTGGAATCTTGTGCTTGGTCTGCAGCAGGGTTTCTCCCCAGGCGCTTCTTGCCTCCCCTTAAATACGGGTGTCTGTGCTTACCACAGTCCTGCTGCCCTTCACCGCAGCTGCTGTCGCCAGCACAGCTTGATCTCTCCACTACGACTGACTTTGCCCCTCCTACCTGTCCAGATGAGCACCATTTGTTTAAAACTTCATATGTTGGGCTTCCATGTAACTTTATTTTCTGGAACTTCTGGTTATTTCTGGTTTTGTGGTATTTGTAGTCCTTCTTAGTTGTGGAGGGAGATGAAGCATGTCAGTCTAGGCCTCCATCTTGGCTGGAAGTTTGCAAATACTTTTGATGGTATTTTAGAGTATAAATTAACATACAAAAATCTGTTGTGTTTCAATACACTAAAATTGGACTACCTGGAAAATAAATTAAGAAAATGACAGCCTTGGTTCCCATGCCATCTCCCCCTCTGCCCACCTGCCTGAAGCTGCCTGGGAGTTTCCCATGATAGTAGGATACATCAGCCCGAGCTATGTTTGGCCTTGATGAGCCTTAGACTCACAGCTGCGATATAATGAATGAATTCAATAGTTTCTTTTTTCTTCCCCCTACAAGAGAGCCCCTCCTTCCCTAGGACTCTGGAGTCAGACCATTCATGGCACGGCTTTCTCCGCACTTGCTAATTCCCTCAAATAAACTTCTTTTTTTCTGCTCGCTGCCTCCTCATGGTTATCTGAGCGACACCATTCTTACATTATGGTATCGAAACCCGGGATTGGGACACCGGCTAAATCAGGACTTCCAAGTTGGACTCGGGCCCAAGCCGGCCCCAATCCTTGGACCTGGAATCGCTCAAACCTCCATAGGTTGGTGGCTTGAGCTCCCCCTCTAGCTTACTTCTCAAGCTTCCCCTCTGGCTTGCTGACTCCTTCTGCCTCCTTTTTCCTCCGACCCCTTCCCCAGCTGCCATCTACTCCCAGTCAACACCAGCCCTCAGATTTATGGGTGAGTTCTCTGCCTCCGTTTTCTTGATGGTTCTGTTTCCTGGTCTAATCTGAGACCATTCCAGGCAGTCCGGCCCTAAATCTGAGCGTTCAGTCAGAACCACTCCTCGGGGTCAATCCGTACCCCTCTCTCCGAAGCCTGATAATCTCAGGGATGCCTGAGATAAATCAGCGCCCCTCCTCTCAGGCTTTGGCCCTCTACACTCTGGTTGAAATGGGGACACTTGCCTTGACAGAGTGCGGAGCTGGAAACTTTAGATTGAACTCGCCCTCCCCCTCTCCTTCCTTCTCTGCAGCACCATAGGCGCACCATAACCGAAACCGTCGCCATGGGACTTGGCCAGTCCCTCCCACCCAAAGATACCCCCCTTGGGTGCCTAGTCCATAATCTCTGATCTCTCCAATTAAATGGAGAAGTTAAGGCCTGTCGACTTATCTTTCTGTCCACTGTCGCATAACCCCAATATCTCCTAAATAACCAAAGTCAGTAGCCAAAAAATTTAAAAAACCGCACTTCAGAGTTCTCACAGACCTCCATAACTTTCTCCGGCAGTTGGACAGGCAGTCAAAAAAAATTTCCCTATGCTCAGGCTTTCTAAATTCTTCAGGTCACTCTCTCTGCAAACAGCTCACTGTCCACCAAACTCTCCTTACCCGAAAAAAAAACCCACCTTCCTCTCGACCTTCTGCACCCCCTTTAACCCCTTCTCCTTCTTCCTCACACACACACACACACACACACACACACACACACGCACACAAACTTAATTATTATAAAACACCAAAACACAGATTTTTAGCAAAAACCAAAACATTTATTCACAAACCGGCACTTCTGGGCACAGCACAGGACCAAGGGGGCTGCCTAGCTGCACTTTCTCACTTCCCAAGATTTAGTAATGAACATCCTCCCCTCGGAGTTCAGACGTCCTGTTCTCAGAGGCATTTGTGCTGAGACTCAGAATGCCCCTTTTCTAATGCTAATATTATTAACTCTGGCTCAAAGAAACCCCTCTAATTACATTTGCCCTCTACTGCTAAATACTTTTCCACTGATTTAAAAGCTTCTTACATTAATACACTTTCGCTCCTGCTCCCGCGATGCCCCACCCGCGCCCAGGCCTCCTGGGGCTTGGCGCTTGAAACAACAGCCCCCTCGGCTCGCCCCCACACGCCTCTCCAGCCACTGGTGTCGAATTTCCCCAATCGCGCCCAGGCCGGTACTTGACTTCCTTGCCAGTCCCCGAGTGTGCGCGCATGCCTGCGTCCGCAGGGCTACCCAGGCCTCGCCGCCGGCCCCCCAGATGTCCAGCCCCCGCTTGTGGAAAAAACCCTCCCTCCGTGCGCCGGTATGCATGCACGCTAGAACGCAAGCAGGGGGCGGGTGTCACCTGGCCAGCCTGTTCATTTCCCTATAATAAAAGACATCCCTATAGCCAGCCGACATTCTGGGCACTTCTTCCCTCTCCCAGCCTTGCGGAAGCGCTAGGCACTCCCACATCCCACCTCTTCTGCTCCATCCCACCCAGCTCCTTGGCCCCCTGAGGCTGACACCACTGTCGCCAGATTGTACCCGCTAGGCCTTCAGAAATTAAGGTCAGGCCCCACCGCCAAAGGCCCGGGGCCTGGGACTCCCCATCCCACAGCCAGCTAAGTCACCCTCCCTGTGGCCATGGCTGCCCCCCTTTTAATGTTGCCACCTTCTCCAGCTAATCCCAGAGGCCCATCCTTGCCTCCCCTTCCTCAACTTCCTCCAAACCTCTGATCAACATAGCCACCGTCACTCATATTATAGGTCCTGCCGCTCTCTGCATTCTCTTCAGACATGTCAACGACACCCACATTCAGCCTCGCTCCTTAGGCTCATTCAACCCTTCCCTTCTCTACAACCGTACCCTAGACCTGGCCTTCATACACTATAAGAGTCGACCAAAAACTCCTATTAACCTTACATATTAGCCCTAATTCACAATCATACCAACACTTCAAATTTTTTACCTCTCTATCCTCTCACACCTGAAATCCACCCTCCAAAGCCAAACCAATTCAATCCTACCCACCCCACCCACGGATCATCAAAAATTCCCAATTATGCCAAAAGACCATATCTATCTTAAAACCCTTACACCTAAAGCTCTCACTCCCTAGTGGTCTGGCCCATATCTAGTCCTCCTAACCACCCCCCACAAAATACACTTATTCAAATTGCCTTCCAAACATAAAACCGGCAAGAGAAGAGGGAAAAGGAGCCACGAAAACAGAAATACAAGCACTCTCTTTTCCTGGCTAATGCCTTAAAAAATTCCTCCAAGGAAAATAATTAAAATAAGCCTAAAAGCCAAAACTCCACCATCAAGCAGCCTCCGGGCCTCTGTTCCTGGTGCAGTCAGGAGAGACATTGGACAAAGCTCTGTCCAAATCCCCGCTTACCTCCTCTCGGTCCCTGCCCTTTCTGTCAAAAGACAGGTCATTGGAAGTAAACTGTCCATCGGCCTCTAACCGAGGGACTAGCCTGCCTACCCCAGCAGTGGATCTGGATGTGGGCCTCTAAGTCCCAGACCTCCTCGGACTTTCCACCACCTGACGGGGCCTGGGTTAGAGAGCTTCGCTTTTCACCATCATGGCTACAAAATCCAGGGTAAACATTAGTGGCAGGTAAACTTGTCTCCTTTATCCTTAATACGGGATCTACGTATTCTCTCCTGCCCGAATTTTTGGGGCTCCTAACTCCCTCTGCCATATTGGTTATAAAAATAAATAGCAAGACGACCCAATCCCTAAATACCCCTCCCCTAACCCATCTCATTAGGCATCAGGCATTCATCCACTCATTTATAGTACTGCCGCACTGCCCAACCCCAGTTCTCAGATGCGATATTCTAACCTACCTGCACGCATCTATATCTCTTAGTTGCTTTAACTCCATGCCCTCACCAGATAATCCCACCCCTCTCATTCTTCTTCTAATTTTAAAGCAGCCCCTTCACACTATTCTCAGCAAACCTCAATATCCATTAACCCCCTTGGTCTTAAACGGTCTGAAGCCTATTATAAACCATCTACTAGAAACACGTCTGCTCTAACCTGCTGCCTATCCTGCCAATTCCTCCATCCTAGTAGTAAAAACACCCAATGGGATTCACCGTCTTGTCTAAAATCTATGTGCAATCAATGAGGCCACTGTCTCTATCAATCCCATCGTCCTCAACCCTTATTTCCCCTTGCCGCACACCCCACCCCGAATGTCCCCTTTTACCATCCTAGACCTCAAAGATGCCTTCTTCACTGTCCCACTCTCCCCAACCTCCCAAGACCTCTTTACCTTCACCTAGACTGATCCAACCACAAAAATAACCCAGCAACTAACGCAAACGGTCCTACCTCAAAGGTTTCAAAATAGTCCCCACCTCTTCAATCAAGCCCTAGCATCCGACTTACAACAGCTTAACCTTTACCCAAGCATCCTCCTATAGTATATAGATGATCTCCTCCTCGATAGACCATCTGAAAACCTTCCTCATCTCCATACTGCCTAGTTCCTAAATTTTCTTGTCAGTAGGAGATACCGTGTGTCACAAGGTAAAGGCCAATTCTCTCAAACTCAAGTCACATATCTCGGACTCTCCATCACCCCCACTCATAAACACCTAACTCCAGAAAGACAGGACCTAATAACTACCTTCCCCCTACCCCATACTAAACAGGAACTCCTATAAATTTTAAGCCTCACCAACTTTTCAAAATTTAAATACCTAATTTTAAATCCCTAGCCAAACTTTTATATCAAGCAACAGCTAGAAACTTGTCTAAACTCCTAGAAAACTCTCAAGCCATCCTTAAAACCTATTACCACACTCAAAATAGCACTTAGTCAAGCCCCAGCCTTAGCTCTTCCAAACCCAAATAAACCTTTCCTCCTATACATTGACACAAAAAATAGCGTTACTCTCAAGCTGTTAATACAGCAATATAGACCACACCAACGGATTATAGCCTCTTTTTCCAAACCGCTCGATTCTCCCTTCCTAGGGTGGCCAGCCTGCCTCTGCGCCTTAGCAGCAGCAGCAATTTTCAGTCAAAAAAACCCTTAAGTTAATTCCTTTTGCCCAAGTAAACAGTCCACTCCTGTCATGCTATTTCCGGCCTGCCAACCCACCAGGCCATCGCTGCAACCTGCTCTTCCCAAATTCAGTTCTTACATGCCCAACTACTTCAAAATCCTCAAATCTCCCTACATAAATCAGCTCTCCCCCTCAACCCTGCCTCATTACTTCCCCTCCCCCACTCCCACACCCATACCCATGACTACACTCAACATCTCTCCTCCTTTTCACACCCCTTCCCCAACATACAAGACACCCCTCTACCCCAGGTAAAATCCTTGTTTATATATAAAAACTCCTGCAAGGTCGGCCCAAAAGGAGCATAATATGCCATTACTACCTTCACCTCCATCATTAAGTCGGGACAATTGCCCTCTAGTACCTCTTTCCAACAGGCATAACTTATTACCCTAACATAGGCCTTGGCTCTTACAAAAAAATCGTCATATCGCTATATACACTAACTCCAAATATACCTATCACATCATACATTCACACATAAAAAGCACATTAACATTATTGCCCAAGCTAGGAAATAGGCATACAGAAAATCTTAATTTAAAACCCTCCTCTCATACTTCTCCTCTCCCTTCAAAGCGATCCTAATGCCTCTCATAACCCCACTACTTCTCCTCCTATTATTTCTCGCCCTTGGCCCTTGCTTCCTCAAACTGCTACTTAACTTTATTCAGAAAACTGTCCAATCCATGACAGCCTCTACTGTCCATAATGTACTCTTATTAAGATCTTTCAGATATCAACCCGTGGTAAGAGATAATCCTGAGCCAGCAATCGATTCCCTCTCATCGCCCCAAACTCAACAGGAAGTCATTATAGAAGAACAGAGATTCAACGATCCCTCTCCCAACCGGTCTTTGCCACCACCCCCCAAAAACACACCCCACCCCTTGCCTCTTTTTATTAAAATAAAAAGGCTAGAATGACAGCCTTGGTTCCCACGCCATCCTCCCTTCTCCCCACCTGCCTGAAGCTGCCTGGGAGTTTCCCATGATAGTAGGGTACATCAGCCCGAGCCACAATTGGCCTTGATGAGCCTTAGACTCACAGCTGTGAGATAATGACTGAATTCAATAATTTCTTTTTTCTTCCCCCTATAAAACAGCCCCTCCTTCCCTAGGATCCCAGAGTCGGGACATTCGTGTCATGGCTTCCTCCCCGCTTGCTGATTCCCTCAAATAAACTTCTTTTCTCTGCTCGCTGCCTCCTCATGGTTATCTGAACGACACTGTTCTTACAGAAAACTGTTCCACTTAAAATAGCATTGAAAAGGATAAAACACTTGGGAATATAAAGTTAACGAAGGAGGTGAAAGATTTGTACAGTGAAGTTATAAAATATTGATGGAGGAAATTGAAGAAGATATATTTAAATGGAAACCCTATGTTTTTGGATTGGAAGATAAAAATACTATTAAAGTGTTCATACTATCCAAAGCCAAGTGTAAACTAAATGTATCTCTATCAAAATTCCAATGTCATTTTCACAGAAAAATAAATGAGAATTCTAAAATTCCTTTGAAACCACAAAAGACTCTGTATAGCCAAAGCCATCTTGAGCAATTAAAAAAAAAAATCTAGAGACATTACACTGCCTGACTTCAAAATATACTACAAAGTTATAGTAATCAATACAGTATGGTACTGACATAAAAAAGATATATAAAAGAATGGAACAGAATGGAGAGCCATCAATGAACTCACATATTTTGCTCAATTAATCTTCTAAAATGTTATCAACATAACACACTGGGGAAAGGATAGCCTTGTCAATAAATGGTGCTCAGAAGACCCATATGTAGAAAAGTGGAATAAAAACTTTACTTTAAATCATATATTAAAATTAACTCAAAAAGTACTAAATACTTAAACATAAGTGTGAAACCACTGGAAGGTCCTATTATAACAAGGAAATTCTTCTGCGTGGTGTTGCTGAGGAAAGCAGGAAAGCATAGAAGTAGGGAAGCCAATAAAAATGCTTTTGTCAACTTGGGCATGCCCCAGCGGGCGCAAGAGAGCGGGCTGGATGCAGCTCACAGACCCCCACCTCCACCATGCTCAGGTGCCCGTGACTCCGCCCCAATAGACAAAAAAACAATTCCCCGGGCGCAGCTCAGCGCACATGAGGCTAGCACGACAGCCAATGCGTGCAAGCACCCTCAGCCCGCCCCAATAGATGCCTAATGAATGCACTTGTCGCCGCGCACAGGTGCCACCCAGGTGCGACCCAGCGGGTATGAGGCTAGCATGCTTGATGCTGTGAGCAGGCTCACACCGTAGCCGCTGCGCCCAGGCATCTCTGGCCAGTCTCAATAGGCACCAAACCAATACGCTGGCCGCTGCACTCAGGTGCCACCCGGACAAGCCCCAGTGGGCCCAAGACCAGCAGACTAGCCATCGTGCATAGTCGGCCACTGCCGCTGCACACAGGTGCCCATGGCACCGCCCCAACGGACACAAAAACAACTCTCCAGCTGCCTACACGGGCACAGGTGCCACTTGGACATGCCCCAATGGGCATGAAAGCAACGTGCCAGCCACCCCAATAGACCCACAACAAACCCACCCACCAGCGAGTAGAGGCCTCCCCCTCTGCCAGAACAGGAGAGCAACCAGTATGCCTTGGACCCACCCGCCCCGGTGCACAACAGGTCAACCCGCCCCTGGCCTTCATGAGGGAATGCACTTGCCTCTGGCTGAGAACAAAGGACAGTGAAATGAACTAGAAGAACTTTGTAATAAATTTTGGGTGCTAGCTCTTGAGAAAGAGCGGGGAGAGCAGCGGGCTAGGTCTCAGTACAGAAGCATCCCAAGTGCTATGGGAGAAATGACTCAATCAGACTTCTCCCCTCCAAGTGACATCAACTGGAGACAGCAGCTCAACAACTGTATACAAGAAGTTCACACCATAAAGGCACAAAATTAAAGCAGATCAATCTAAGATGCAGAAACAGGACCAGCGCCCAAAATGGGAAGGTAGAATAACACCCCACCAAACAGAAACAACACTCCACTAAAAAGAAAGGAGCAATTCCCAGAAGGAGGGATAGATGACATAGAAGCAAGCAAGCTATCAGACAGGAAATTCAAAACAACACAAATGAGGAAGCTCAATGAACTTAACAAATCCAAAGAAAACTATAATAAACTCCAGCGGAAGTATAAAGAACTCCAGGGAAGCTACAAGGAACTCACTGAGAACTACACCAGCATAAAAAAAGGACATAGAAACTATCAACAAGAACCAGGAAGAAAGGAAGAATACAATTTCTGAACTGAATAACAAAGTAGAATCAATCAAAAGCAGGCTAAATGAAGCAGAAGATTGAATCAGTGAGTTAGCGGACAACGTAGGAAAAAATTCCCAAACGATGCAACAAAATGAAAAAAAAAAGAAACATAAAAAGAGTGAAGAGGGTTTAGTAGAAATACAGGACAACATGAGACAAAATAACATTAGAATCATAGGGATACAAGAAGGAGAGGAGCAAGAGATAGAAAACCTTATTGAAAAAGTAATGCAGAAAATTTTCTTAACTTGATGAGAGAAAAAGTCAGGCAAGTCCAAAAAGCAGAGGGTCCCAATGAGGATGAACCCAAAAAGGCCTATTGAAGGAACATCATAATTAAAATGGCAACATTCTAAGCCAAAGAGAGAATACTAAAAGCAGCAAGAGAAGAACAGCAAATAATATACAAGGGAGCTCCAGTAAGACTAGCAACTGATTTTTCAACAGAAACACTACAAGCCAGAGGGAATGGCAAAATATATCTCAAACAATGAAAAACAAAGGCCTACAACCAAGACTACTCTACCCAGCAAGGCTCTCTTTCAAAATTGAAGGTGAAATAAGGAATTTTCTAAACAAAGGAAGACTAAAAGAATACATCTCCACCAAACCAGCATTGCAAGACATGCTAAAGGGAATGCTGTAAGAAAAAGAAGAAAAAGTGAAAGGGAGAGAAACACAAAAACAAAGGGGAATGAATAAATACCTTTCAATAATAACCTTAAATATAAACGGGTTAAATCCTTCATTCAAAAGACATAAGGTAGCGAAATGAATATGAAAAATGACCCATATATATGCTCTCTACAAGAGACACAACTCAAAACAAAAGATTTACACAGACTGAAAGTGAAAGGATGGAAAAAAAGTATTCCAAGGAAAGGGACATGAAAAAAAAGCTAGAGTAGCAATAGTTATATCAAACAAAATGGATTTCACAGCAAAAGCCATAAAAAGAGACAAAGGACATTTTATAATTCTTAAGGGAAAAATCCATCAAGAATACATAACCCTGGTACACATATATGCACTGAACACAAGTGCATTGAAATATATAGGGAATATATTGGAAGACTACAAAAAATATATCAACAACAACACAGTTATAGTAGAGGACTTTAACACTCCATTAACAACAACAGACAAACCTTTGAAGCAAAGAAACACCAAGGATATTGAGACATTGAACAACACTCTAGACAAAATAGACTTATTTGATATATATAGAACTTTTCACCCCCCAAAAGCAAAATATACGTTCTTTTCAAACACACATGATACATTTTCAAAGATAGACCACATGCTAGGAAACAAAACAAGCCTCAACAAATTCAAGAAAATTGAAGTTATATCAAGCATCTCAGATCACAATAGCTTGAAACTAGAAATCAACCTCAAGGAAAAAACTCAAAAACATTCAAACTCATGGAGAATGAATAACATGTTATCAAATAATGAATGGGTTAACAATGACATCAAGGAAGAAATCAAGACGTTTCTGGAAACAAATGATAATGAGCACACAACAGCCCCAAACCTATGGGACACAGCAAAAGCAGTCCTGAAAGCAAAGTTCATAGCAATGCAGGCCTACCTAAAAAAGGATAGAAGAATTCAAAGTAAAATATGTAACCCAACAACTACAAGATCTAGAACAACAACAAACAAAGCCCAGAGCAAGTAGAAGGAAGAAAATCATGAAGATCATAACAGAATTAAATGACATAAAGACTTAACAAACAGTTCCAAAGATCAACAAAAGTTGGAGCCGATTCTTTAAAAATATAAACAAAGTTGACAAGCTTTTAGCTAGGCTCATCAAGAAAAAAAGAGGGAGAACCCAAATAAACAAAATTAGAAAAGAAAGAGGAGATATCACGACAGATATAACAGAAATACAAAAGATTGTAAGAACTTACTACAAACAACTAAATGGCAAGAAACTTGAAAACCTAGATGAAATGGAAAATTTTCTAGAAACATGTAATCTTCCAAAACTAAATCAAGAAGAAGCAGAAAGCCTGAACAGACCAAAAACAAAGAGTGAAATTGAAAGAGTAATAAAAAAAACCCTGTACACAAAAGCCGTGGACTGGATGGCTTCACAGTCGAATTTTACAAAACTTTTAGGGAAGAACTAACAACTACCTTTCTCAGACTATTCCAAAAATTCCAAGAAGAGGGAAGACTCCCAAACTCTGTCTATGAAACCAGTATTACCCTAGTTCAAAAACCAGGTCAAGACACAACAAAGAAGGAAAACTACCGGCCAATATCACTGATGAACATAGATGCTAAAATCCGCAACAGAATTTTGTCATACTGGTTTCAGCAACACATTAAAAAGTTCATACATCATGATCAAGTGGGATTCATCCCAGGGATGCAAGGATGGTTTGATATTCACAAATTATTAAAAGTATAATACACCACTTAAACAAAATGAAAGACAAAAAACACATGATCACACCAATAGATGCTGAAAAGGCATTTCACAAAGTAAAACACCCATTTACGATGAAAACACTCAGCAAACTGGGAATCGAGGGCGCATACCTCAACATAATAGAGTTTTCTCTATGGAAAATCGCCCTCATTTCTTTATTAGACAGGGTTCTTATCCACTTTCCACATACGGAAATACACAAGGAAAATATGCAGCACTTCCCCAAATAGTAGTGAGTGAAAGAGAAATGCAGATCAATACAAGGTTGAAACATCCAGGTATTTTACACAAGGTCAAAAACATTTCCGTTTACTTAGTCATTCTGTTCTTCACATTTTACTGACAAGGATTTGATGTTATACAGAGAAAAACAGGGCAGGTTCCCTTTTCCTTAAAAACCACTTTATATTTCTATTCTATCTTTAAAATCTTCCAGAGGGTAGGATTCACAGCAAGCTTGGAAGACAATCTGCCAGCTAAAGGCCCAGTTGAGGGTGACTCCGCACAGTGGTCAAAGTTTTTAAACCAAGCCTGTCTGCTGTTCCCCACATCTCCCCATGCCTGTCTGTCCCCCACAAGAGTGGGTTAATCCAGCCCTTGCTGCTATCCATCTTTCATTTTTACAACAGTCTATCCCCCTTGCTAAGAGGTGTTATATTGGGAGGCAGTGAAGCAGACAAGGGAAGTACAAGCCTTCAGTAGCCCTTTACTGGAACCAAGGGTACTCAACCAAAGCCCTATCTAATATGATGACTTATGAAATTAGAAGATGAAAAAAACCACAAGACAAACATTCAGCCATGTTACCTTCTGTTAGACAATATTCTACACATTTTCTCAATTTCCCTCCTCCTCTGGCTTGCACATCAATGATCTATCCTTGGTCATTTTATCATTCCAATTTCAGGCCCCATAAATCCTTGTCTAGATAAATTTTATAATCTTCATCCCACTCACTGTGAGAAACAAGTATCTAAAATTTGTTTTAAGAGAATGCTTTGTTCTCAGATTATTGGTCTGAGCAAAGAGGGCATGATTAGTTTGCATTGCACACCATACAATGTGATGAAAGTTCCTCACAAAGATTTTTAATAAGGGTTTTCTGGTTTAACTCCAAAATTCAGTGTCTTCAATTGCAGGCTTCTAGCTGCTTCACTTGCTTTGAAATGTAAACAGTAGCTGTGGGCTTGAGTTCTGGGTGAAAGAGATGCCTGACTGCAGCTCACATGGAAGGACACTGGACTGAGGCCTAAAGTGATGCACTTGAGTTCAGATGAAGACCCAGATATGCTGTGCTGTGATCTGCATCAGCTGGGCACTGAGAAATCTTCAGAGAGGCTTCCAATGAAACTTCCTAAATTGTTCCACATCTGCCATGCAGCTTCTAAGTTCAAGAATTGTTTTGTTGACTCAGCAATAGACACACTATAAAAATCACAAAGTCATATTTTCCAGAACAAAATAGATATTTGTAATTTAAATTCTCCCCAGTATACCCATAAAAAACAAATTCAGTGGAAGCATTTAGGACTGAGGCTATTGATAAAAAGTGTTTTAGACTATAAATCTTATATACTTTCAGAAATATTGTGGTTTCTTCTGCCTAATGGTGCCCTTTTCTCACATTCTGTAATATTTACCCTGTGGAAAAATGTTAGTCTAATACTGTGAACCATTTGTGGTGCCTTCCTTAACATTACCTATGTAAATCCTCAACTGGCCTAAGAAATACAATGGGTATTTCATTCTTTCTTTTTCCTTCCCAAAGGGTCGTGGATTACTAAATAGCTCTATACATTCAAGGATTTAGAGTTTCCTGTGAATTCTTTGTGTTTACAAAAAGACATTGAGCACAAGTATCCCTCTGAATTAGTAATTCATCTTGGTTTTCTTTAGGCTGTTTTGATGATATTCATCAATTTAAGTGATATCCGAGCAAAGAAATCACAACTTATGTTTTTTCAAATATTGTACTTTTATAACATAATAAAGTAATATGACCATTAGATATTCTTTGTGTATATTATTGGACAATAACATCTTAATATGAAAAAAATCTCACCCAGAGTTTCATCATGCATAAGAAATTACCAAAGATTGCTTTATACTTTTAATATAGCTCTGTGTGAACTTTCCTAGAACAACTGACATCTCTTCCTGCCACTTTATGCATAAATTATCCTATCAAAGAGCTGGTATTTATTCTGAGCTCTTTGAAATTCTAATCACTTGTATATACCTCCCCAAGCCAGTTGTCTTTTGAAATTTAGATTACTTACAATTGACTATTCATAAGTATTGGGATATACAATGTAGAATGCCACTCATTTAAGAGCCTTTAAAGATTCATTGTTCAATTTTATTTAATGGAAACTTAAATGTTCCATAATGATTTTTAAAATGACTCAAATTTTCTTTATTATAATATTAACATCTTTTGTAATATCTTCTGTGCATTTTGAATAGCTTTTTAATTAATCAGATATGGTATCCAGGAATCAGACCTGGAACCACCTAAACATGTCATCAAGTTAATTTGTCTTGATTTGTCCCACTCAGAGTGGGAATACTCTGGGGTGAAGGCTCCTGTGTGTGCATGCACACACACACACACACACACACACACACACACACACACACACAATCTCTTTTCTAAAAACAATAGCTACAGAAGTAGGCTTTATAGTCTTACTCAATATCAGGTTTTTGTTTCATTCATTACAAGTTTAGTAGACTCTGTCATATATGCTTTGATCTCTTTTCCCTGCAATTTTGGTTCTTGCCCTGCATCTGAGGTGAATTGAAATATGCTGAAACACATCTCTATTTTGTCACTTGCAATGACTTCTGTTCATCCTGGATGCTGACAGGAAACATCAGAGGAACCTTTACTTATAGCAGACCCAGTGTCATTTTCCACTTATAACTTGAGTTTTTAAGATATATCAGTTCCTAAGTACTACCATCCACATGTAGGTTGGTTCTCATCATTTTGTGCATAGATTACTGCACCAATTTACTAATATGTTTGTCTACTGTTAAGACTAATCCTCACACCAATGACTCCCCATTGGTTATAGTGATAGAGAAAGTAGTCACCACCAGATTCTGTCTTTGTCACTGCTTGTATATTTGCATCAGAAAAAGGCATAATTGCCATGTTCTGTTTCTGTAACTGTGCTTGTATTTGCATCAGAAAAACTTTTTGAACAGTTTACCTGCAAACAATCCACCAATGAACCATTTGTCTGCAATGCCCATCTGTCAATGAGCATTGATTCCCGCACTTACTGGCAAAATGCCATAAAAGCCTGTGAGATATGCAGCTCAGGGCTCAGACCTTTGGAGACTACTCCTCTGAGCTCATATCTGTGAATGAAAGCTTTTTCCTCTGCCTCTCTGTTAGGGGTAAAGAGGCAAGCCAATGACTCTCAGACCAGTAGGAGATAATTAATAGATGAATCATGGAAAAGGTGTGAGGAAATGACATTCTGCATCTCCTCACACATATCTCTGGAATCAAAAGGAGGAAGATTGTTATCACCAAACACAGAGAAATGGTAAGATGTAGCTAGATAACTTTGCAAATAAATTGGGGATAGACCTATAACTAGATTAACCTTAGTTAATCACACCCTGAGTTAAGTAGTTAATTGTGTTAGATTGTGAACCCAGATTAATCGGTAATGGAGAAATAGTGGAGAAAGATGGGGGGGGGCTAATTGTGTTAGGGAGAGGGAGCTAATCACATTAGTATAAAACCAGTTTTCTTTGTCTACTTCACACACACACACATGTTCCTGGCTGGCAGTGCGCCTGACTCTGCAGACTCATGAATAAACTCCTCACTTTGCTGTACAAGTCCTATGTCCCAGTGTTTTATTATGAGCGTTTCTCACATCTCCAAATGCTGCTTGAGTTTCTCGAAACCAGTAATTTACTGCAACATTTGGTGCATTGGCTGGGAAACCCAGCCGCACTGGTCCCTTGTGCTACTGGTTTGGGGTGGCGGCCACAACCTGAGGGAACCTCCTACCAACTGAGGTGGCACCACCTGTCCGATTGACAGGGCCTCTCTCAGACAAGCCCTCCCCTTGGGCCATGTCTACAGTCTGAGCCCGACTCAGAGGAGAGGTAGACTGAACTGCCTGCCTGTGAAATCGTCGACTGGTCAGTCCCCAGGGACCCACCTGAGACAGGACCATCTCTGGCCGGAAGGGGATACTTATCACCTACTGAGCCCCCAGTTGAGCTTCAGGTAGGGCTATGACCCAAAGTGGGGTGGACTGGTTAAACTTTGAGTGAGTGTGTGTGTGATTGTGGGACACTGAAAACTTGAAAACTTGCCTTCAGTGCTCCAATTTGTGTCTCCACAGTTTTGACTATGGAGTCTGAGTGGGTCGGCCTTACCCTTTGAGTCCTTGGCTACATCATACGATCTAATGGCCAACCTGGATTCTACATGGGTGACCTGTGTCAAGACAAGCCTAAGTCCTTTAGAGAGGAGAGGCCAGGTGTACATCTGAGAGGTCTCCTTATCTGGAGGCAACATTCTCTTGTTCGTTTTGCGACACCGTTCATGAGATGGGAAGGGGGCAGTCTGCCCATACAGTGTTAGGATGTATGATCAAGAATTTTAGTAAGTTTAAGGAAGATTATTGGAAACTTCTGGGCATGTTTTTGGCTTCTAGTCTCTTGGGGAGAAAAGGAAGTGCTGGGTCCCATGGGAGAACAGGGCTCTGAGCTGAAGTGCTCACTGGCCTCCCCAGGTTGAAATACTATAAATAAAGACCTGTTTTCCTCAACACTAGTTGTTAGGTTTTACAACAAGATGTCACATGAAAGAACCCCCTTTCTTTCTGTAACAGTTTTGGTGAGCCTAGATGGGACTAATGGAACCTGAAACTAAGTCCCAGACACGTGAAATAGACTGACCCCTGGAGCATGGCTGTGGGGATTTTCTAGTATCAGGAAACCACCCTGCAGCCCAGCTCAAGGCGCTGGTCACCAGGAATGCCACAATGGTATAAGAAAATAGGTTTTGGGAAGAAGGGAACCCATGGGCTCTGTGAACTGAACTCATGTGCACTGCCATTTATGGTAAACCACATGAATGCTCCACCATGGTGGATGAGTCACATGAGTTCTCCACTATCTTATGGGAGGTATTAAGAATGCCACCATCTTTGAAAATGGCACCACACAAAGGTAACCACCATCTTTGAAGATGCCATATGTGATGTTGCCACCATCTTTGAAGTGGGAAAAATGTTGGGTTAGGTATGCTCTTCAGGTGATGTACTTTGTTTGTAAAATAGTGTATGTCTAGACATTCAGGTCGTTGATGCATGACAGAATGTTTGCAAGATCTAAGCTTCAGAAAACTGCAAGATCTCTCTATAAATCTAGAGAACTTTTAGTTGCCAAATACTGAGTTTGAGCATAGTCCTTCATAGTATGGAAAAGAACAAGGATTAAAAGTATATTATGGCTATATCTGAATGGGTAAATGTATGGAAAAGTTGTGAAAATTTTTAAACCTGGGTAAGAGAAAACCTGAGCTGCTTATGGTCTGATTTTATGGAAATATAATGTGTACTAAATTTTGTTCTGTTCTATTCAGAATTCTCTATATCTGTTTTTGGTGAATGAGACCTAAGAAAGGTTGTCTGTAAACTGGTGAGAAGGCACGCCTCTGCTAAGAGACCAGTCAGTGAACTGGTAGGCAAAAGGGTGCCTCTGTTTTGTTCTGAATTTCTCTGTATCTGTTTTGGCCAATAAGACCTAGTAAAGGCCATCTTTAAACCATTAGGGGAAAATGCCTTTGCCATCCGGGACCCAGGAAGGGTCATTCAGGGCTGATGAGCGTTTCAGCCTGGGCAAATGAGCATGTCTCCGCCAAGGGCATATCTTCTAAGATGCCAGTAGACATACTGGTGAGAAAGTGCCTAGCTTTCTGTGTTTTGAATTATTGCTCTGTTTATGCTCTTAAAAAAATTGAATTTTATCAGATAAAGTTAAAATTTTACATGTAAAAAGGGGAACAAAAAATGTAAAGCATGGAAATGAAATTTCAATGAACATTAAAAGGACAAGAATTTTCCTACACACTATATTTTTCTCCCTACATGATACCTCCAGTATCTGCCATTCTGAAGGAATAGGTAATGGCATTAGGTTTCTTTGCATAAAACTAATAAGACCAGTTGTTAATAGAGGTTTTGCTAACCAAGGCTTTAACTGGACTGTCATGCCTGAAGGAGGCACGCTTAGGCTCTGGTTGTTACCAAAAAGCCCTGAGAAACTGGAATTGAATTTTGAAGTTAGAGAAAGCCCATAAGGAAAAATCCTAATACCATGATTGGTTGTGCAGTTCATGGCAAGAGGAAATCTTAAGGCACAATGGAAAACTTAAAGGACTTGGAAAAGGCAGGTGTTTACAGGCAAGGCTAAATGGCAGAAGTGTGGCTCAGCTTCTGTGCCCTAACGGGCAGACTAAAAGTCAACCTGAAGGTTTCTTATATAAATTCCAGCAAAGCAGACTTAAAAGATTATATGTGAGCAATCACTGCTCTTGTTCTGTTTATGCAAATGAACAGGATAAATAAAAACTGGATTTAAAGCAGTTCCTTTAATGACAAAGAGGGTAATCTTTAAAAAAAAAGGAATCATGATTGAAAGAAAATCACAATGCTCAGCAGTTGACTATAAACTAGTACAGCTAACTGTCTTTCAAGTCTGTTCTCATTTGAAAGTTAAACTAGGTCTGTGATATCATCAGAAATGCTTAATTTACAGGCTAAAGGGGCCTGTCAAATTCCATCAAAGATCTTGCAAGTGAATATCTTACCAAAAAGACAGTCTCACAGATTCAAAGACTGGTTTGTAGGGTATGTTATGTAAATTAACATGTGTGTTTTTCCTTCTGTTTTAATAGGGCATAAATCTATGATCTTATTACCTAAGTAATTGTCTGTACATATAGGCTTCACTTAAGAAGCCCATCTACATCGCTGCCTCCTGAGACTCAACAGTTTGACTGAACTAAATGGTTGGGTTGGTGAAGTATGGGATGGTCTGTAAGCTTCACTTGAAAACTGGTTTATCTTTACTGTCCTAATGTCTTGGACAGAAATGACCCAGAGGTCTGAGAGGAAGGATTCTAAAAATATTCCCCTAAGCCCAAACTAAGTGTAGTAGACAAAAGGGCTTCAGACAGGTGTGACATGCCCTGCACACTTTCCTCCAAAGAAGCCATTTTTTTTCTAATGTGGAACATTGAAAAATTAATCCCTGCCTTTTGTCATCTAGTAGTTATCGTTTTAATTATGCCTTTTAACCCTGTTACCAAATTTGTTGCCTCTAGAATACTACAAGGATGCCATCTAGTCTAGCAGTGTCAGCCAGGGGCTGATTTAATGACAGGCGCACCGGGTGCATGCCCTGGGCCCAAACTTCTGAAGGACCCTGCAAAACCCGCACTTTACACTTCTTTCTAATGACACCAAGTTTGATGTCATTACTACGCTTCATAAAATATGGTTAACATATATTTTTATTTTTCCTGTCTCTCTCTTTTTTAAAGGAACCTAATAAATTCTTCTGCACCCAGGGCCTTAATCTGCCTCTGGTGCCAACCCTTAGAAACCAAGCATGCCACTCCCCAGGGACAACCAACTGACCTGGACTCTGCAAGAGCCTTCTCCATGAGGAAAGGCCACCCTCTGCCACAGCACCCCCACTCTATTAGGTATTTCTATACCCGAGGATAAGTAGGACAATGACCATGCACAGCTTGAAGCAGCTAGAGGAGCATGAGGCCTTTGCCCATTGTCCTTTATAAGATTATAAAGGGTCTTAAGTCTGAGAGAAGGGAATTGTTACAGAGTAGATGTCTCCCCAAATCCCCAAAGCTTATGGGTTAAGAAATGGGAGGGAAGGGAGCAGCTTTTAAAATGCCTTTGTATGACTACAGCTGGTAACTGGTGTCTTAGTTTTACAAATGGCTCTGGTTCTTCCCAGGTCCCAAGGAGATGGGAGGGGTTTTGACCATAGAGTGGTGAAGAAAAAGCATACAGGGCCTATGCAAGGTTCTGTGAATGATCAAAACCGATTATTACCACACCCGCTACATCACAGGCAATGGTCAAGGATTTAAAAATAAGGTGGCAACCATTTTAGGGAGAATACAAGAGATTCACGTGGTTTACAAGGAGAGCAGAGTAGAGATCCATATGGCTTTAAAAGGGCAGAGAGGAGAACTGTAGGCCCTGGTGCATACATTACAATTAGCAAAAGGACAGGTGGCAAACATTTACATGAACTCATGATATGCCTTCACCATTGTCCATATACACAGGGCTATATACAAGGAAAGGTCTCCTCACTGTTAGTGGTAAGGAAATCAAGAACAAGAAAATTCTCCAACTCCTTAACTGCAGTAGAATTGCAGGACAGGCGAGCATTAAATCTGCTCACAGAAGAAAAAGAAGGAATCTGAGTTTTCCTCGGAGAAGAGTGTTGCTACTATGTAAACGAATCCGGTATAGTAACTACCAACCTAAAAAAGCTAAGGGATAGAATCCAAGGGGAAAAAAGCTATAGAAAGGGGACTATTGGGACCTAGGACAATGGTCATCCTGGCTCCTACAGCTAACAGGACCCCTCATCATTATCTTACTACTTGCCACTATTGGACCTTGCCTAGTTAATACCCTTATGAAATTTATAAAACAGACAGTCACCCGAAGAGCAACCATCAAAATCTTAGCCCTGAAGGGATATCACCCATTAGCCATAAGTGATGCCTTATAGAGAAGTAACAGCATCAAAGGCAGGAATGATAGGGAAAGTAATCACCCTGTTCTGTCTCTGTAACTGTTTGTATATTTACATCAGAAAAAGGCATAATAGCCATGTTCTGTTTCTGTAACTGCCTGTATTTGCATTAGAAAAAAGTTTTTGAACAGTTTGCTTGCAAATAAGCATTGATTACCACACTTGCTGGCAAAATTCCATAAAAGCCTGTGAGATGTGCAGCTCGGGACTCAGACTTTGGAGACTACACCTCTGAGCTCACATGTGTGAATAAAAGTGTGTTCCTCTACCTCTCTGAGTTATTCTTGAGTTTCTCGCTACCGGTAATTTCCCGCAACAATAGGTAAAAAGCAACTCCCTGCCCCTTGCCTTCAGATGTATTTGTAGTCTGACCCCAACGTATCTCGCCAGTCTTCTCTCCTTCTCACTAACTGAATTCCTATAGCTGTGTCCTTAAAAACAAGTTTATATTTGCCTTTTTGCCTTTCTACATTCTCTTTATCCAACCAGAAGTACTTATCGTCTCCTATAATCATTTCAGCTCTACCCATTGTAAAGAATCACCTCTACTTCCAGTCCCTGAATCAAGCCTGCTTCATCCTCTCCAACCCATAGTTATCACCCTTTCTTTCACTCTCTTCCTTCACTGAAGTGTCTATTTCATCACTCTGCTCTTGTGGAGAAATTTTGAAATTGATGTTCATTTTTACTAACAAGCTGCATATGTGTTTCTCATCCCCAGCCTAGGAATATTAGAGCCTCAGAGTAGGAATTGTGCTTTCTACTTTCTAGTATTCCCGAAAGTACCTGACACATGGCTTTAATTGGGATAATTTTAGCTTTCTATTCTTTTTAAAAATAATTTACTTATTTATTTGTTTGTTTATTTTTTTTATTTTTAGAGAGATGGGAAAGGAGAAAGAGAGGGAAAGAAACATCACTGTGTGGTTGCTTCTCACTCGCGCCCCCAACTGGGGACCTGACGTGCAACCTAGTCATGTGCCCTGACTGGGAATCGAACCAGTGACACTTCAGCCAGGGCTTCAGATTTCTATTCTTATGCAAGTGAAAATAAGCAACTAAGATTATAGTAGGCCCCCAATGTATATGTTATGTTTTTCTTTATAAGTTTCATGTTAACTGTGAAGTGAAAAAGTAATATTTTAAATTATTTATATTAGAATAACTCATGGTTCTGAGTATTAGAGTACTTTTATTATTGTCTTCTCTACTATGATTTTATCTATTTAATCAGAAAAGATAGCATATATTATTTTCCATTTTCTTGCCTCATTAAATAGTTCTTCCTCATGCACACAAGCATACTCTATGAGCTTATGAAAACCTAGTCACAGGATTCTCTCTTCTCCATAATGAGTTTAGAACACATATTATTGCATTCATTTAGACTCATCACTTCCCATTGTTATTTTTCTTGGCATTCTCAGATTCATTTGGCTCTCTACCTTCCCTCATGAGTTGTGATTTAGATGGTGGTTTTATTATCTCAGTTGGTAAAACTTAGGATTTGTCCTCTGTCATTATATATCACAACTCAGGCAAGAGACACACCTAGAACTTTAGGGATCAGCTCCAAAGGAGCTACCTAATATGTATTAGGCCTAGCTAATATGGGAGTGAGATTAGACAGTAATAGCTCATTGCTGTGTCTTTGTTAGACCCACTCAGTACTAAAACAATGTACCTATACTTACATCATTCTACACAACCAATGTTAACATGACTTATCTTTATTTTTTCATGCAGATTATATAGTTCACACAACATTGGCTCATGTAATATTCAAACAAATTTATATTTTATGAATAATTTGTGTAATATGTTAATCTATAAAATTGATCCTATGAATTATTCACACAGCATAACAGAACTTAGAAGCTGTTTCTGCATTTCTCAAATGAATTTCTTTCTTTGAGAAAATCAAGAGGTGCTTATTTTTACATCTGAGACAGAAATAAAGTATTTTATTTTATTGTATGTCAGATAATGCTTCTAAACAGAAAAGTTCACTGTTCATTAATGATCGTACACTGGGATATTTTAGGAGATCACAAAATGCTATCTTTACAAAGCATTGTTAAATTTAGATCAGCCTTGTTTTATCCTCTGTAAACAATTTGGTAGACTAGCTAGGGACCTTGGGACCAAGAAACAACAGTAGTGAGTTTCCTGGGTTTTATCTTTGCTCTATATAACCCAGATGTGGATGTGAAGGAGCTAAAATCTCAGACTACAAAATATTATAGACAAATAACTCCCACAAAAGCTCGTTGTCTCTAGCCAACAGATCAGGAAATGTGTAGCTTAGCAAGAGATATATTTTAGAAAATAACCTCTGCACTCCAGCTAAACACTACAGAAAAAACTATGGGTTTATCTTTACCAATACTGGCCAAAATTGAGTGGTGAACCTAGATTTCCACACTCACCCATCTATAATGAGGCACCCCCAACCCCCACCCTCATGCCAACATTGTATCTGAGAGAGTGAGTTGGGCACTGGACTTTCATCCACTCCAGCTGATAATAAGATATCCCCTCAACCCATGGTGTTATTAGAAGCCATTTGAAGAGCCATGACTTCTACTCTCCCCAAGAAGTAATAAGATGCTCCTCTGTCTCCCTGCTAGAGTAGTATCAGAGAAATATCTGTGGAGACTTAGAACTTAAACCACTTCACACTGGTGATAAGGTCACCCCCACCAGCACATTGTCAGTGGAGGACACATGGGGAGCAGTAATGAGGCAATCCTACTCTTCCTAGCCAGAGAGGTATCAATGGAAACCTAATGGGAATCAAACATCTAACAGAGGAAGACAGTAAGGAGGAGTTCTTTCCCCTCAATGGCAATGGAAGCCAAATGGGGAGCGTGGACTCCTACCATCACTTGTCAATAACAAGGCAACATATCTCTCTTTCCCTGCAAGAGCTTAGTCAGAGAAAGCCAGCTAAAACTACAGATTTAAATAGTATTCAGTCTCATAACATTTTACAAAAAATGTTCAATTTTAATTAAAATTGAGTCATATCAAGGACCATGGAGATCTTATACTGAATGAACAACAACAACAAAGTCAAGAATCAATAGATGCTAACATGGAGATAACAAAGATTCTAGATTTATTTGACAAATATTTTAAAGCAGCCATCATAAAAATGCTTCAAGTCAGCACTTGTGAACATTCTCAACTCAAATAAAAAGTCTCAAACAAGAAATAGAAGATAAAAAAGAATCCAGTATAATTTTAGAACTGAAAAATACAATAACTGAAATTTAAAAGATAGGATTCTTTTTCTTTTTTTTCTCTCCACCTTTATTGAGATATAATTGACAAGTAAAAAAGTATATACATATATGTTAATGTGAAAGTTTGATATATGAATGTATGGTGAAGTGATTACCACAATCAAGCTAATTAACACATCTATCACCTAATGGAATTCCCCTTTTCTTCCTGTGGTAAGAAAACTTAAGATTCATTCTCTTAGCAAATATAAAATATACAATACAGGATCGTTAACTATATTCACCATATTGCATATTACATCCCCAGAACTTAGTCATCTTACAACCAGAAATTTATAATCATTGGCAAATTCATTCAATTATATTTACTTTCCCCTGCCCCCCAATGCTGGTAACTAGTGTTTTACTTTTAATTTTATGTTTGGCTTTTTGAAATCCAAATATAAGTGAGATTATATAGGATTTGTCTTTATCAGTCAAGATTACTTTACTTAGCGTAATATTCTAGGTCCATGGCAGAACATATTTTCTGGTAATAGATAAGTATTATCTCACTGTGTGTATAAACCACATTTTCTTCACTCATTCATCTGTCAATGGACACAGACTGTTCCCATATCTTGACTATTATGCAGAATGATGCAATGAAAAGGAGAGTACAGATATCTCTTTAAAATACTGATATTAGCCATGGCTGGTGTGGCTAAGTGAATTGAGTGCTGGCCTGTGAACCAGAGGGTCACTGATTCGATTCCCAGTCAGGACACAGGCCTGATTTGCGGAACCAGGTCCCCATTTGGGGACCCGCAAGAGGCAACCACATGTTGATGTTTCTCTCCCTTTCTTTCTACCTCCCCAATCTCTAAAGTTAAATGAATAAAATCTTTTTTAAAAATAATGATTTTATGCCCTTTAAATATGTACATAGTAGTGAGATTACTGGATCACACAATTGTTTAATTTTTTGAGGATCACCATACTGTTTTCCATAGTACCTGTAACAATTTACACTTCCATCAACAATGTACAAGGGTTCCTTTTTCCTCCACACACTCTCCAGATCTTATTACCTATTATTTTTTTAATAATAGCCATACTAACAAGTGTGAAGTGATAGCTCCTGGTTTTGATTTGCATTTCAATGATGATTAGTGATGTAAAGAAACTATATGTGTAATGTTGGCCACTTGTATATCTTCCTTGGAAAAATATATGTTCAGATCCTTTGCACATTTTAAATCGTTATTTGTTTTTCTGCTATTGATTTTTATCAGTGCCTTGTATATTTTGCATATTAACCCATCATCAGGTATATAGTTTGCAAATATGTCCTCCCATCTATAGGTTGGTTATTATTTTTTTATTGTTTTCTTTTTTGTGCAGCAACTTCTTAGTTTTTTATTTCCTTCTTCCTCGCACCCTGCCCACCCCTTATCCCACAGTCAATCCCCACCATATTGTCCATGTCCATGAGTCATTTCTGTGGGCAACCGCTCCTCGTGGTTTAGGGAATTGTAGCCCTGGCCTGAGCATGACTGCCGCCGGCATCGTGGCTGTGCTTGTCTTTAAGTCTCAACATAAGGCTGTGTGTGAAACATGACTGAAAACCACTCAGAGGGTTGCCATGGGAATTATATTTGAAAAATGCTTATTATGCTTTTATGCTTTAGAACTTGCTCTGCTCTTTTTATCTATAATATAACATAAACAATCTCTAGCAAGGAACGTATGAAATTTTACCTGTAATACCACTGTGGCGTCAAGATGTTTGATAGACCCTGACACCAACTACTCACTGTACTCTCTGTACTAAGACATGTAATCTGTTACTGTCAACTCTAATCCAAACTATTAATGATTCATGAATCTTGACCTTGTATCTCTCATGTGTATCCTCCTCAATAAAAGGCATGAGGGAAGAAGGTCTAGTTGCTGTTCTCCACTAGAAAGGCAGCCACCTTCCTTCCCCCAGATATAATGAAATATCCTGGGTAAAAGTTTGTTCCGCCATGGTCACAAAGACTCTGCTGGACAGAGCAGCTTCCAACCAAGCTTAGGGTGTATGAGGCACATCCACCCCAATTTCTACATGTTCTTTTACTAGAACCTTCCCCTTTTTACCCACTTTTATCCATCCCCCCCTCCACCCTTGTCACTGTTAGTCTACTTCTTGTTTATATGCCTCTGGTTCAATTTTGCTCATTTGCTTGTGTTGTTCATTAGTCTCCTGTATTAGGTGATATCATATGGTATTTTTCTTTCATTGCTCAGTTTATTTCGCTAAACATAATTTTCTCTACTTCCACCTATGTTGTCGCAAACGGTAGAAGTTTCTTCTTTCTTTCTGCTACATAGTACTCCATTGTGTAAATGTACCACAGTTTTTTTGATTCACTCATCTACAGATGGACACTTAAGTTGTTTCCAATATTTAGCTATTGTAAATAGTGCTGCTATGAACATAGGGGTGCATAGGTTCTTTTATTTGGTGTTTCAGGATTCTTCAGATATAATCCGAGCGATGGAACTGCTGATTCAATGGGCAGTTCCATTTTTAGTTTTTGAGGAAATTCCATACTGTTTTCCATAGTGGCTGCACCAGTCTCCCTTCTCACCAGTAGTGCACTAGGGTTTACTTTTCTCTGCATCCTTGCCAACACATGTTGTTTGTTGATTTATTGATAGTGGCCATTCTGACTAGTGTGAGGTTGTATCTCATTGTGATTTTTATTTGCATCTCTCTAACGGCTAGTGGTGTTGAGCATTCTTTCATATGTCTATCGACCTCTTTGGAGAAGTGTTTATTCAGGTCCTTTGACCATTTTTTAATTGGGTTGTCTGTCATCTTGGTGTTGAGTCATATAAGTACTTGATATATTTTGGAGATAAATCCCTTGTCTGAGATATCATTGGCAAATATATTTTCCCATATGGTTGGTTCCATTTTCATCTTGCTGATATTTTCTTTTGCTGGGAAGAAACTCTTTAGTTTGATGTAGTCCCATTTGTTTATACTTTCCTTTAATTCCCTTGCCTTAGGAGGTATATCAGTGAAAATGTTGCTACTTGGGATATCTGAAATTTTCCTGCATATGTTTTCCTCTAAGACTTTTATGGTGCCATGGCTTACATTTAAGTCTTTGATTCATCTTGAGTTTATTCTGGTGTGTGGTGTAAGCTGGTGGTCTAATTTCATTTTTTGCATGTTCCTGTCCACTTCTCCCAACATCATTTGTTGAATAGGCTCTTTTCACTCCATTTTATGTTTCTTCTCTTTTTGTCAAATGTTAGTTGACCATATAGACCTGGGTTTATTTCTGGACACTCTATTCTCTTTGGGTCTCTCTCTCTTTTTTAAAGTATATTTTATTGATTATATTGTTACAATAGTTTTAATTTTTTCCCTTTGCTCCGCTCTACCCACTACCCCCATTTCTCCAGGAATCCCAAACCCTTTAGTTCATGTTCATGGGTCATGCATACAAGTTCTCTGGTCTCACACTTTCCTATATTATTCTTTTAAAAAAACAATTAATTAATTAATTAATTAATTAATTAATTGTTTTTTTATAACAATAATAATTCCCCGCTCTCAGACTTAAAACCCTTTATAATCTTATAAAGGACAATGGGCGAAGGTCTCATGCTTCTTTAGCTGCTTCAAGCTGGGCATGATCGTCCTCTTACTTATCCTTGGTTCCAGAAATCTCTAGTAAGAGTGAGAGTGTAAAGAGGAGGGTGGCCTTCCCGCATGGGGAAGGATCGTGCAGACTCCAGGTAAGTTGGCTGTCCCCGGACAACAGCATGCTTGCTTTAACAGGCTGGCATTCTTGTTGTATTCTGGGACCAACAGATTTGGTAACAGGCTTAAAAAACATCATTCAATCCATAACCACTAGATAACAGAAGACAGGGATTAATCTTTCAATGTCCCACATTAGGGAAAAAAGGGCTTTTTTGGAGGAAGGTGTGCCAGGCACATCGCACCTGTCTAAAACCCTTTTGCCCACTATACTTAGTTTGGGATGAAGAGAATATATTAGGTTTCTCCCCCCTCAGACCACTGAGCCTTTACTGTCCAAGCCATAGGATAGAAAAGAGAAACCAGTTTAAAACTTAAGCCCACAGACCACCTCATACTTCACCAACCCAGTCACTTATTTCAGCCAAACTGTTGAGTCCCAGGAGGCAGCAATGCGAAAGGATTAAGTGAGGTCTACAGGTACAATCACTAAAATAATGAGACCATAGGCTTATGCCCTTTGAAAACAGAAAATACATGTTAATTTATGCAACATAACCGACAAACAGGTCTCTAAATCTCTAAGACTGTCTTATTGGAAAGACATCTAGTTGCAAGGTATTTGAAATTCTTCTTGCCTATAAATTAAGCATCTTTGATGATGCCACAGACCTACTACAACTTTCAAATGAAAACAAACTTTAAATGAAAAGAAACTTTAAAGACAGTTAGCCCCACTATTTTATAATCTACCACTGAGCATTGTGACTTCCCTTGAATCACAATTTTTCTCCTCAAGATTACCCACCTTGTCATTAAAGGGACTGCATTAAGTCCAGTTTTAATTTATCCTGTTCATTTGCATAAACACTACAAGAACAGCAAATGATCACATATGATTATTTAAGTCTGCTTTGCTGGAACTTACATTAGAAACCTTTAGGGTGACTTTCAGTCTATCCTTCACGGCACAGGAGCTGAGCCACATACCTGCCATTCAACCTTGCCTGTAACACACCTGTCTTTTCCAAGTCTTTTAGGTTTTCCATTGTGCCTGAAGGGCTCTTCTAGCCATCTTTGAGGAAAGCAACCTTCATTCCTTCCCTGGAGAGATTGTCATGGACCACACAACCAAGGCCTTTTCTCTCGTGGGCTTGTATTACCTTCAAAAGTCAATCCTAGTCCCTCAGGGCTTTTTGGTAACAACGAGAACCCAAGCATGTCTCCTTTAGGCATGACATTTCAGTCAAAGTCTTGGTCAACAAAACCTCTATTAACAACTGTTCCTATTAGTTTTATGCAAAGAAACTTATGTCATTACTTACTTCTTCAGAATGCCAAATTCTGGAGGTATCAAGCAGGGAGAAAAATATACAGAGTGAAGGAAAATCCTGCGCTAATATTCACAAAATTTTCATTTCCATTCTTTATATCTTCTTTTTTTCCCCCCACTAAAATTTTGTGTTAGTTTTTTTTTTCTATTACAGTTGTCCCACTTTTTCCCTATTGCTTCCCAGCACCCTGCACACCCCTTCTCCCACAGTCAATCCCCACCCACTTGTCCATGTCCATTGGTCATTTATACATGTTCTTTGACTATATCTTTCCCCTTCTTACTCCCTTCTTTCCCTCACCTTTCCCCCCTTGTCAATGTTAGTCTACTCTTTGGTTACATACTTCTGGTTCGATTTTGCTCATTTTCTTATGTTGTTCATTAGTCTTCTGTAATAGGTGTTAGCATAAGGTATTTTTCTTCCATTGCCTGGCTTATTTCGCTAAGCATAATTCTCTCTAGTTCCATTCATGTTGTTGCAAATGGAAGGAGTTCCTTCTTTATTTCTGTTACATAGTACTCCATTGTGTAAATGTACCACAGTTTTTTGATCCACTCATCTACAGATGGGCCCTTAGGCTGTTTCCAGCACTTGGCTATTGTAAATAGTGCTGCTATGAACACAGGGGTGCATCGGTTCTTTTGAATTGGTATTTCAGGATTCTTCAAATACAATCCTAGTGATGGAATTGCTCGTCCAAAAGGAAGTGCCATTATTAGTTTTTTGAGGAAATTCCATACTGTTTTTCCATAGTGGCTACACCAGTCTTCATTACCACCAGCAGTGCACCAGGATTCCCTTTTCTCTGCATCCTTGCCAGCATATGTCGTTTGTTAATTTGTTGATGATGGCCATTCTGACTGGTGTGAGGTTGTATCTCATCATGGTTTTTATTTGGACCTCTCTGATGGCTAGTGATGTTGAGCATTCTTTCACACATCTATCGATCCTCAGTATGACCTCTTTGGAGAAGTGTTTGTTCAGGTCCTTTGCCTATTTTTTAATTGGGTTGTCTCTTATCTCAGTTTTGAGTCACATAAGTTCTTTATATATTTAAGAGGTCAATCTGTTGTCTGACGTATCATTGGCAAATACATTTTCTCATATTGTTGGTTCAATGTTCGTCTTGCGGATGTTTTTGTTTTTTTTTTTTTCTGAGCAGAAACTCTTTAGTTTGACGTAGTCCCATTGTTTATTCTTTTTCTTATTTTCACTTGCCTTAGGAGATGTATCCATGAAAATGTTGCTACTCGGGATATCTGAAAATTTCCTACTTATGTTTTCCTCTAGGACTTTTATGTTGTCACGGCTTACATTTAAGTCTTTGATCCATCTTGAGTTTATTCTGGTGTGTGGTGTAAGGTGGTAGTCTAGTTTCATTATTTTGCATATCCCTTTCCAGTTCTTCCAACATCATTTGTTGAAGAGGTTCTTTTCACTCCATTTTATGGCCCTTCCCTTTTTTTCAAATATTAGTTGACCATATAGACCTGGGTTTACTTCTGGAATTTCTATTCTGTTCCATCGATCTATATGTCTGTTTTTATTACAGTACCAGACTCTTTTGATTACTGTAGCCTTGCAGTATAGTTTGATATCAGGTACTGTGATCCTCCTACTGTTTTCATCTTCCTCAAGATTGCTGTGGCTATTCGGGGTCTTTTTGGGTTCCATATTAATTTTTGAATTATTTGTTCTAGGTCTGTAAAATATGTCATTGGTATTTTAATAGGGATTGCATTGAGTCTATAAATTGCTTTGGGTAATATGGACATTTTAATGATGTTGATTCTTCCCATCAATGAACATGGTATATGCTTCCATTGATTTGCATCTTTCTTAAGTTCTTTCTTCAGTGTTATGTAGTTTTCTGAGTACAGGTCTTTTACCTCCTTGGTTAAGTTTATTACTAGATACTTTATTTTTCTTGTTACTATGGAAAATGGGATTTTTCATCCAGTTTCTATCTGTGATATTTTAATGTTGGTGTACAGAAGTGCCTTAGATTTCTGTATATTGACTTTGTACCCTGCTATTTTGTCAAATTCAGTTACTAGGTTGAGTAGCTTTTTCATGGAATCTATAGGGGTTTCTATGTACACTGTCATGTCATCTGCAAATAATGAGAGTTTTACTTCCTCTTTTTCAAGTTGGATTACTTTTATTTCTCTTTCTTGTCTGATTGTGTGGCTAGAACTTCCAAGACTATGTTGAATAGGAGTGGAGAGAGTGGACATCCTTGTCTTTTTCTTGACCTCAGGGTAATGCTCTCATATTTTGCCCATTGAGCATGATAGGTTCTCCTATATGGCCTTAATGATGTTGAGGTGTGCTCCATCTATTCCCATTTTGCTGAGAATTTGCCTCTTAAATGTGTGTTGTACTTTATCAAATGCTTTTTTTCCATCTTTTATATAATCATGTCATTTTTCTCTTTCATTTTGTTTATGTGGTGTATTATGTTTATTGATTTGTTAATATTAAACTATCCTTGCATCCCTGGGTTGAATCCCACTTAATTGTGGTGTATAATCTTTCTAATGTGTTGCTGGATCCGGTTTGCCAATATTCTGTTGAGTATTTTAGCATCTATGTTGATCAGTGATATTGACCTGTAGTTTTCTTTCTTTGTTGTGCCTTGACCTGGTATTGAAATTAAAGTAGTACTGGCTTCATTGAAAGAGCTTGGGAGAGTTCTTCTTTCTTTGATTTTTTTGAATAATGTGAGAGGATAAGACTTAGTTCTTTCCTAATATTTTGTAAAATTCACCTGTGAAGTCATCCGGTCCAGGGCTTTTGTGTGCCAGTAGTTTTTTGGTTACTGCTTCAATTTCACTAATTGTTATTGGTCTGTTCATGCTTTCTGCTTCTTCTTAATTCAGTTTTGGAAGATTATTTATTTCTAGAAATTTTTTCATTTCATCTAGGTTGTCAAATTTCTTGACTTACAGTTGTTTGTAATAATTTCTGACAATCCTTCGTATTTCTGTGGTACTGGTTGTGATTTCTCCTCTTCTTTTCTGATTTTATTTATTTGGGTCCTCTCTTTTTTTTCTTGATGAGCCTGGCTAAAGGTTTGTCAGTTTTGTTTATCTTTTCCAAGAACCAGCTCCTACTTATGTTGATCTTTTGAATTGTTTGTTTAGTCTCTATGTAATTTAATTTTGCTCTGATCTTGATGATTTCCTTCCTTCTGGTCGCCCTGTGTTTTGTTTGTTGTTTTTCTCCTCATTATTGTAGCTGTAGGGTTAGATTTTCTATTAAAGATTCTTCTATCCTTTTTAGGTATGCCTGTACTGCTATGATCTTTGCTCTCAGGACTACTTTCACTGTATCCCATAGTTTTGGGGTTGTTGTGTGTTCATTATCATTTGTTTCTAGAACCTTTTTGACTTCTTCCTTGATGTCATTGTTAACCCATTCATTATTTACTATCATGTTATTCATTCCCCATGAGTTTGAATGTTTTTGAATTTTTTTCTTGAAATTGATTTCCAGTTTCAAGCCATTGTGATCTGAGAAGATGCTTGATATAATTTCAATTTTCTTGTATTTGTTGAGGCTTGTTTTGTGTCTTACCGTGTGGTCTATTTTTGAAAAAATTGCATGTGCACTTGTAAAGAATGAATATTTTGATTCTTTGCTATGAAAATTTCTATATATATCGACTAAGTCCATTTGATCTAGAGTGTTGTTCAATGTCTCAATATCTTTGGTGTTTCTTTGCTTCAAAGATCTTTCTGTTGTTGACAATGGGGTGTTAAAGTCCCCTACTATGAGTGTGTTGCTATCTATATCCGTCCTGAAGTCTATTCAATTTTTCCTTACATATTTGGATGCTCTTATGTTGGTTGCATATATGTATACAAGGGTTATATCTTCTTGATGGATTTTTATTTTATGTATTATGAAATGTCCGTCTTTGTCCCTTTTTATGGCCTTTGCCATCAAATCTGTTTTGTCTGATATAAATATTGCTACCCCAGCTTTTTTTTTTTCATATCTATTTGCTTGAAATACGTTTTTCTATTCCCTTCTGGGTTGTAGTGTTTCTGTTGTGAAATATGATGATAAAGTTGTCTGAGCTCCCTTATATATAATTACCTGTTACTCTCTTGCTGCTTTTATGAATCTCTTTTTGTCTTTCAATGTTGCAGTTTTAATTATGATGTGTCTTGATGTGGGTCTGTTGGTGTTCACCTTCACTGGGAACCTCTGTGCTTCTTAGATTTGCATGAATTTTTCTCTTATTATTTTAAGGAAGTTCTCTGTTATTACTTCTTCAAACAAGTTTTCTATTATTTACTCCTCCTTTTCTTTTTCTCGTATTCCTATGATATATAAATTATTGCGTTTCATGTTGTCCTGCCTCTCTCTTAAAATCTCTTCATTCTTCTTCAGTATTTTTTCATTTTGTTGCATTGTCTGTGAATTTTTTTCTACGTTGTTCTCCTGCTCACTGATTCGATTTTCTGTTTCCTCTAGCCTGCTTTTAATTTATTCTACTGTTTCTTCAGCTCAGAAATTGTATTCTTCTTTTCCTCCTGGCTCTTATTGATAGCTTCTATGTCCTTTTTCATGCTGGTGTCATTCTCAGTAAGTTCTTTGTAGTTTCCCTAGAGTTCTTTATATATATATTTTAGCTCGCTGAGCTCATTGAGCTTTCCTATAATCCATGTTTTGAATCTGATGTCTGATAGTTTGCTTTCTTCTATTTCATTTAGCACACTTTCTGTGGATCCTTCCTTTCCTGTTGATGGGGGGTTGTTTCCCGATTTCCCCATATTCGTGACTTTTCTTGTTTGTTGTTGCTTCTTAGATTGATCTGCACTTCCTGGATCTGCCCATGGTGGTGTCAGATTGTGTACTTGTCTTGGCCTAGGCAGCCTGTTGGAGACTACCAGAGATCTACTGCCTTTGTCTGTCTCCTTTAGTTGTTAATCTATTCAATCTGTGATCAGAGGTCAGCCTTAAGCACCAAGGGCAGTGCAGGTTTATTCCTGTAAGAGTGGTTTTTGCTTCACCTCAGGCTGATGCTACTTGGAGGAGAATGGTCTGAGTGCAGTATGGGGAATGAGTCAGAACTTGGTCCCAGTTGGCTGCTCCCTCAGTTTTCTCATCAAAGCTATCACCCCAAATTCTCCCCAAGTATCTCTAGTCCTCTCTGCCTTCCCTCTGCTTGAGCCCAGGGTAAGTGGGTGCCAAAATATTTTTGTACGTGATCTGTTTAAGAGCTCTTTGGCTCCAGCTGTTTCTTTCAGGCCAGCAAAAAACTTTATGGCTTTTCGCTTTTCACAGCTGGATGGTATTTTACTTTCCGCTCTGTTGCTGTAGGCTGCGAAGCCCAGCTGGGGGTTTAGACCCTGCCCTTTTCAGGGGTAACCCCCAGCTGCTGAGCTGTTTCTCAGTTCCTTCATCTGCCACCCATGGAGCTTAGCCTCCCTACCGGTCACGTTTTGATGAAGATGCCTTTTCTGTTTCTCCATGGTTATAAGAGTTCTCTCAAGCTAGTGTTCAGTTGAATGTTCCAGGTTATTTCTCCACAATTCAGTTATAATTCCAGATTGGGCCTTTGGAGGAGGTTAGTGTAGCTTCCACTTACTCATCTGCCATTTTGATCTCCAACAACTTTTTAGTTTTAATGAAATCCCATCTGTTAACTTTTGTTTCTTTTGATTTTTGTGTCATACCTAAATAATCATTGCCAACTAGGAGATAAATAAGTCCTGGTGATCTAATGCATATTCTAATGAATACTGACAATAATATTATACTATAATCATCAAACTTGTGAAGAGCTTCAATCTTAATTATTCCCACTGCTAACGAAATAATTATATAATGTGATAAGGGTGCTCCATATTGTTACAGTGGTAGTCATTTTACAATATATAAATATATCAAATCATCGTGTTGTATACCTTAAATTTACACAATATTATATGTCAAATATATTTCAATTTAAAGCAGGATAGTACAGCAAAATGAAAAGTTACTGCACAGCAAAATAAACATTCTATAAATAAAAACACAATGTACAGATTTGAAGAAAATATTTGTAAACCATTTCTCTAATAAGGAGTGAATCAAAAGTATAAAAGAAACTTATAATTCAATAAGAAAAAATAAACATATTAAAAATAAACAAATAATGCTCTTTTCTCCGCATCCTCGCCATCACTGGTTGTTAGTTTATTTATTAATAATGGCCATTCTGCGAAGTATGAATTGATGGAAATACATTCTCCCATAGCCAGTTCTTTTTTAATTTTAATTATGGTCTCTTAGCCATGGAGAAGCTTTTTAGTTTGGTGTAGTCCCATTTTTTAATTTTTTTCATTATTTCCTGTGCCCTACTAGATACAATGGCAAAAGCTATTGCTACATGGGAAACCTAGTGCACTGTTGGTGGGAATGCAGAATGGTGCAGTCACTGTGGAAAACAGTATGGAATTTCTTTAAAAAAAAAAACAGTGATTCCACTGCTGAGAATATACCCTAAGAATCCGGAGTCACAAATTCAAAAGAACTTATGTACCCCTGTGTTCATAGTGATACTATTTACAATAGCCAAGTACTAGAAACAGCTTAAATGTCCATCGGTAAATGACTGGATCAGAAAACTATGGTACATTTACACAATGGGATACTATGTAACAGAAAGAAAGAAGGACCTCCTTCCTTTTGCAACAGCATGGATGGAACTGGAGAATATTATGCTAAATGAAATGAGCCAGCTGATGAGAGAAAGATACCATATGATCTCACCTATAACAGGAATCTAATGAACAAAGTAGAACAACAGGCAAGGGAACATGGATCAGACTGATAGTGACCAGAGGGGAGAGGACTAATTGTGGAAAGTGGAAGGGACTGAACATAAAACATGTGTGAATGACCTATGGACATGGACAACAGTGTGCAGATTGACTGTGGGAGTGGGCAGTGGGATGGGCAGAGGAAGGCAATGGGGTAAAATTGAGACAACCGTAATAGAATAACAATAAAACTGATTATATATAAAAACAATAAAAAGTGGGCTTACAAATTAAAAATTCCAAAAACATAATATTTGTTTTCACTTTAAGATAGTGTATTTATTAATTTTCCAGTGCCACAGTATCATGGAATCTGTCATGTAATTTTTGGAAATAGACAAATCTAAAAGACACATTGTACTTAGCAATATTTTAAAAATCACATGAAAAAAACAATAAATTCTATACCATGAATATGTAATAACATGCATCTCATTAACACTTCACTTCAATAAATACATTATATAATAAAAAATGAAGAAATGATCTGGATAGACATTGTTTTCCAAAGACAACATAAAAGTTGTCTACAGGTACATTATTGGAGCAATAAATAATTATCAGGGAAATTCAAATCAAAACCACAATGATATATCGCCACACATTTGTTAAATGGCTATTAGCAGACAGATCAAGTATAACAAATATTGGTGTGATGTGGAGAAAATGGAACTTTTAAAAAATATTTTTAAAATTTATTTTTAGAGAGGGAGGAAGGGAGGGATAAAGGGAGGGTTGCCTCTCACACACCCCGAATTGGGGACCTGGCCTGCAACCCACGCATGTGCCCTGACCAGAAATCAAATCAGTGACCTTTTGGTTTTTAGGTCGGCCCTCCTCCACTGAACCACACCACCCAGGGCAAGAAGAGGAAAGTCTTGTACACTGGTGGTGGGATTGTAAATTGATATAGCCTCTATGGAAAAAAATATGGAGATTCCTCAAAAAGTAAAAGTATTATATATATGATGATATTGGACATACAGTTCAGATATTTTGCATTGGTAGATCAATTATTCTTATTAAAAAAGAAAATATGTATCAGTCAAGAAATTTTTAAAACTACCATATAATAAGTAAAATTCTGAGTTTTCACTCTATACAAGCAAATGAAAAAACAATTCTAATAACAATGTCTTTGCTCTCCATAACCTGAGCATGGTAGAGGGAAACACATATAAGTAAATAAGTACATGGAACTGATGTATGATTTAAAGAATATATGTATGGTGTAACTATTCGCTAAAAGCGGGTGCTAGATTAGGAAAGGTTTAATAGAAAAGGAGATACTTTCATTGTAAACATGACTAGATTGTGTGTGTACAGGAGGTGGATGATATTTCACATAGAGAAAACAATGCAAGTAAGTCAAGTTCAGGCTTTTAGAATGATATATACTGAGGTAGGGGTAGAAAAAAAAGAAGCCTGAATTCTAGAGTGCCTGATATATATTTGGTCATAGTCCCAAAAGGCAGGGGAGTCATAAGATAAAAGCTCATATCTCATATTTTCATCTTTTGATTACTAGTATAATCTAAAATGGAAAATAATTTGGCAAATAAAATCTTAAAATATTTTCTTGTTAATTTTTCTCCTGTTATGTGGTAGTAAGATTATACCCTCTATTCAACCTTGATTCAGAAAAGAAGTGTTCCAAATATTTCATAATTTCCAAATTACAATAACTTCTCCAAAATTCTCTCATTAATTCTACTATTCTCACGGTTAAGATTTTAGTGGGTGGTAGTGGAAAATGGGTGTGTGGCATCCATTATGGAAAGATGACAACACAGTCAAGTAAGATTCTGAAATGTTCTTCTGTTTCAACTTTGATATTTGAAGTAGGGGGAACGGTATATGCCCTTCCCTTATGGTTAATTGGCCTTAAACAAAGCTGCATACAAAACCTAAGTAGGTATTGGAATGGTAGTACAAAATGAGCAAAGAAAAGCAATTATATAAAAGTAATGACATTAGAAACCATTATGGAGGAAGAGAAGATGGCGGAGGACTGAGGGGAGGCTGCACTCTCAGCTCCCGAGACCCATCTGTAGTTTGACTAATTGCAGACAGAACATCTCAGTGAGCAGCTGGTCACTGGCAGGAGTCGAGCCTTGGCACTGCTGGATTAGAGAAAAACCATGTGGGAACAACCTGTTTAGTGAAGATAGTGAAAGAAGAAAAAGGGACAAAATGGGATTCCTGACTGGGGTGGTTGCCTGAGCCGCGGCTGAAAGGACACAAAGGCTTTTTGGCGACCACAGGCCTCCCCAGAGGAAAATCAGGAGGAAAGCAGATCTCTGTTGGCTGACAGAGACAGGACTCGAACAGGTGGCATAGGCGCTGAAAGACTGGAGAGAGCGTGCTGCTGAGCAAGTGAAATCGTAATTTTTTTCTTTATATTTTTCTCTTGTGAACTACAGAGAGGGGTGGAAAGTTTGGGGGTGAAAGTACATTCTTTTTTTTTTTTTGTAATGTTTTTTATTGATTATATTGTTACAACAGTTCCAATTTTCTCCCCCCTGTTCCCCTCCACCCAGCACCCCCCTCCCCCAGCAATCCCCCCCTGAAAGTACATTCTTGAAGAGCGCGGGCGCAGAGGTGCACGCCCTCACTCCCCAAACGTCCCCTTGGGTCGTGGGCATGCATAAGGGAGTGCCATCATTCACTGGCCCAGGTGCGCAAGGCCAAGAGTCCAGAGTCCCCTTGGACACACCCCAACAGACATAAGATCAGTGCCCAAAAGGGCGCAGGGAGGGACCTCTGGATACACAGAAGACTGTGCAGAGTTGCCCCTGGCCAGCTCCAGTGGGAGCCAGGCCCGAGTGCCAGGCCAGAACGGAGAGCATTCTCTCGGGCTCGGCGCATATTCGCCCAGGCGGGTGTGGAAATGGTGGGCGGTTGTGGCGCTGGAACAGGAGGCAGCAGCTACTAACAGACACTCACTTGGAGATCTGCGCTGAGGCTAGATACCAGGTTGCCTTGGGCAAGGAGGGGTGCACAAGTGCCAAAATACCTCGCCGACATCAATAGGCACCAACCGCTCACTTCCACTATACACGAGGGTCTGGGCCCCAGCACTGGCAGGCGAGAGACCATCTCCTGGAGCACAGTGCAGCAGACCTGAGGATAACTCCTTGGCCACCTTGGGAAACTACCGGAGCGCTATGCGACAGGCCTGAGGCTCTCAGGACACCTTATCCGCTCACAGGCATGCCTGCAAAGACACCTTGGCTAGCTCCAACAGACACCTAAGGAACGCGCCGTGCGGGGGCCCACTGCTGAAAGGAACAGGAACCTCTGACCCACCTCATTAGACCATCTGTGGATACAGAAAAACAAGACAACACACAAAGGCTGAACTGACATCTCCACAAAAGAATTCAAGATAAAGTAGATAGAGTGACTCTCAATCAACTAGCCAGAACGAAGATCCTAACAAAAAGCATCTGAAATATAACCAGACAGCATAAACAAACGATATAAAAGATACCCCAAGAACATCAGGCTCAGGAGATCAAAGAGACTGCACCACTGAAACCCCCAGATCTACTATAAAAAAATCTCATACCACAACGGTGGAAAGAAAAAGCAGAAAAATCTAAATAACAAAAACAAACAAGAAGAATCCAACATGGTAAGACGCAGAAACAACCTCTCAATGAAAAGAAAAGAGGAATCCCCAGAAAGAGATGTACATGGAATAGACATAACCCAAATTTCAGATATGGAATTCAAAACTATGGTGGTGAAGAAGCTCAATATACTTGAAAAACTCAAAAACAACTATGACAACATCCAAGGAAGTTACCAACAGCTCCAAGAAAATTACAGGGAACTTGCAGAGAACTACACCAGCATAAAAAAACACATAGAAATTATCAACAAGAACCAGGAAGAAATGAAGAATGCAATCTCTGAAGAGAAAAACACAGTAGAATCAGTCAAAAGTAGACTAAATGAAGCAGAGGATCGTATTAGTGAGTTAGAAGATAATGTAGGAAATAATTCTCAAACAACAAAGCAAAATGAAAAAAGATTGAAAAAATATGAACAAGATGTAAGGGAATTACAGGATAGCAATAGAAAAATAATATCAGGATCATAGGAATAAGAGAGGGAGAAGAAAAGCAGCATGGAATTGAAAAACTGATAGGAGAAATAGTGACAGAAAATTTTCCGAACCTGATGAGAGAAAAAGTTGTGAAAGTCCAACAAGCACTGAGAGTTCCAATAAAGAGGAACCCCAAAAACCCACTCCAAGGCACATCATAGTCAAAATGGCAACATTCCAAGACAAAGAGAGAATTCTAAAAGCAGCAACAGAAAAACAGCAAATAACTTACAAGGGAGTTCCGATAAGACTATCGACCGATTTCTCAACAGAAACATTACAAGCCAGAAGGGAATGGTCAAAAATATTTCAAGCAATGAAAAACAAAGGCCTACAACCAAGAATACTCTACCCAGCAAGGCTCTCATTCAAAATAGAAGGTGAAATAAGGAGTTTCTCAGACAAAGGAAGACTAAAAGAATACATCTCCACCAAACCAGCACTGCAAGAGATGCTAAAGGGAATATGCTAAGAAAAAGGAAGAGAAAAAAATTTAAAAAGTAGAGGAACAGAGATACAAAATGGAAATGAATAAATACATGTCAATAATAACGTTAAATGTAAATGGATTAAATGCTCCCATTAAAAGACATAGGGTAACGGAATGGATAAGAAAACAGGACCCACATATTTGCTGTCTACAAGAAACACACCTCAAAACAAAAGATATACATAGACTGTAAGTAAAGGGATATAAAAAAATATTCCAAGAAAATGGACCTGAAAAAAAAGCTGGGGTAGCAGTCCTCATATCAGACAAAACAGATTTCAAATCAAGGGCAATAAAATAAGACAAAGAAGGACATTTCATAATACTTAAAGGAACAATCTATCAAGAAGATATAACATTGAAAAACATATATGCACCCAACATAGGAGCACACAAATACATAAAGCAAACACTAGAAGACCACAAGAAGGATATTAACAACAACACACTCACAGTAGGGGACTTCAACACTCCATTATCAACAATAGACAGATCATCTAAGCAGAGAAACACCAAAGATATACAAGCATTGAACAACACACTAAACCACATGGACTTAACTGATATACATTGAACTTTTCACCCCAAAGAAGCAAAATATACATTCTTTTCAAAGGCACATGGGACATTTTCAAAGATAGACCACATAATAGGACACAAAACAAGCCTCAACAAATTCAAGAAAATTGAAATCATATCAAGAATCTTTTCAGACCACAATGCCTTGAAACTAAAAATCAACCTCAGAGAAAAAAATCAAAGACACCCAAATTCATGGAGAATGAATAACACATTATTAAATAATGAATGGGTTAACAATGACATCAAAGAGAAAATCAAGAAACTTCTAGAAACTAATGACAATGAACACACAACAGCCCAAAACCTATGGGACACAGCAAAAGCAGTCCTAAGAGAGAAGTTCATAGCAATACAGGCATATCTGAAAGACTAGAAGAATCTCAAATAAAAAATCTAACCCTAAAGCTACAAGAACTAGAACAACAACAACAAACAAAGCCTAGGGCAAGAAGAAGGAACGAAATTATCAAAATCAAAGCAGAATTGAACAACATAGAAACTAAATGAACAATCCAAAAAATCAACAAAACTAGGAGCTGGTTCTTTGAAAAAATAAACAGAATCGACAAGCCTCTACCCAGGCTCATTAAGGAAAAAAGAGATAAGACCCAAATAAACAAAATCAGAAACGAAAGAGGAGAAATCACGACTGATACCTCAGAAATACAAACAATTATAAGAAATTACTAAAAACAACTATATTGCAAGAAATTTGCCTACCTAGTAGAAATGCACAGATTTCTAGAAACATATAACCTTCCCAAACTGAATCAAGAAGAAGTAGAAAGTCTCAACAGACCAATAACAAAGAAGGAAATTGAAACAGTAATCCAAAACCTGCCTGCACACAAAAGCCCTGGACCGGATGGCTTCACAGGCGAATTTTACAAAACATTTAGGGAAAAACTAACTCCTACCCTCCTCAAACTATTCCAGAAAATCCAAGAAGAGGGAAAAATCCAAAACTCTATGAAGCCAGTATTACCCTAATCCCAAAACCAGGTCAAGAAACAGCAAAGAAAGAAAACTACAGGCCAATATCACTGATGAACATAGATGCTAAAATCCTCAATAAAATTTTTGCAAACAGGATCCAGCAATACATCAAAAAGATCATACACCATGATCAAGTGGGATTTATCCCAGGGATGCAAGGATGGTTTAATATTTACAAATCAATCAATATAATACATCACCTAAACAAAATGAAAGACAAAAATCACATGATCATATCTATAGATGCAGAAAAAGCAGTTGATAAAGTACAGCACCCATTTATGTTGAAAACACTCAGCAAAATGGGAATAGAGAGAGCATACCTTAACATAATAAAGGCTATATATGAGAAGCCTGAAGCCAACATCATACTCAGTGGACAAAACTGAAAGCATTCCCCCTGCAATCAGGAACTAGACAAGGCTGTGCACTCTCCACACTTCTTCTTTTTTTTTTTTTTTTTTAATTTTATTTATTTATTTATTTATTTATTTTTAATTTTATTTTTTGGTTATTCAATTACAGTTGTCCCATTTTTCCCTCATTGCTCCCCCCTCCCAGCACATCCCTTCTCCCACAGTTATATCCCTCCCCGTTGTCCATGTCCATGAGTCATTCATACACGTTCCTTGACTAGACCCTTCCCTTACTTATCCCCCTTCTCTCCCTCCCCCCTCCTCCCTACTGACTACTATTCTAGTCTTTGCCTATTTAGTTCGTTTGTTTGTGTTGTTCTTTAGTTTCCTGTATTAGGTGATATCATATGGTATTTTGCTTTCTTTGCCTGGCTTATCTCACTAAGCATAGTTCTGTCTAGTTCCACCCATGTTGTCGCAAATGGCAGGAGTTCCTTCTTTCTTTCTGCTACATAGTATTCCATTGTGTAAATGTACCACAGTTTTTTGATTCACTCATCTGCAGATGGGCACTTAGGTTGTTTCCAGCACTTAGTTCTTGTAAATAGGGCTGCTATGAACATAGGGGTGCATAGGCTTTTTTGAATTAGGACTTTAGGATTTTTCGGGTATAATCCTAGCAGTGGAATCACTGGTTCAAAAGGCAGTTCCATTTTTAGCTTTTTGAGGTAATTCCGTACTGTTTTCCATAGTGACTGAACTAGTCTTCATTCTCACCAGCAGTGCAGTAGGGTTCCTGTTTCTCCACATCCTCGCCAGCATTGGTTGTTTGTTGATCTGTAGATGATGACCATTCTGACAGGTGTAAGGTGGTATCTCATTGTGGTTTTTACTTGCATCTCTCTGATGGCCAATGATGTTGAGCATTTTTTCATGTGCCTATGGACCTTCTATATGTCCTCTTCAGAGAAGTGTTTGTTCAGGTCCTTTGCCCATTTTTTAATTGGGTTTTTTGTTTTCTGGATGTTGAGTCGTATAAGCTTTTCATATATTTTGGAGATAAGTCCCCTGTCTGTGATATCATTGGCAAATATGTTTTCCCATATGGCTGGTTTCCTTTTCATCTTGCTGATGTTTTCTTTTGATGAGCAGAAACTTTTTAGTTTGATATAGTCCCATTTGTTTATTTTTTCCACTTTTTCTCTTGCCTTAGGAGATGTATCCGTGAAGATATTGTTACGTGTGATATCTGAAATTTTCCTGCCTATGTTTTCCTCTAGGACTTTTTATGGTGTCACGGCTTACATTTAAGTCTTTAATCCATCTTGAGTTTATTCTCGTGTGTGGTGTAAGTTGGTGGTCTAGTTTCATTTTTTTTTGCACGTCCCTATCCTCTTTTCCCAGCACCATTTGTTAAAGAGGCTCTTCTCACTCCATTTTATGTTCCTTCCTCCTTTATCAAAGATGAGTTGACCATAGAGGCCTGGGTTTATTTCTGGGCTTTCAATTCTGTTCCACTGATCTATATGTCTGTTCTTATGCCAGTACCAGACTGTTTTGATCACAGTGGCTTTGTAGTATTGTTTGATGACTGGTGTTGTGATTCCTCCTGCTGTATTCTTCTGTCTCAAGATTGCTTTTGCTATTCGGGGTCTTTTTTGGTTCCATATGAATTTTTGGAGTATTTGTTCTAGGTCAATGAAATATGTCATTGGTATTTTAATAGGGATTAATTGAATCTGTAAATTGCTTTGGGTAGTATGGCCATTTTGATGATGTTGATTCTTCCCATCCAAGAACACGGTATTTGCTTCCATTTCTTTCTATCTTCCTTAATTTCTTTCTTCAGTGTTGCATAATTTTCAGAGTACAGGTCTTTTATCTCTTTGGTTAAGTTTATTCCTAGGTATTTTATTTTTCTGGTTGCTATAGTAAATGGTATTTTCTTTTTTGCCTCTGTCTCTGATATTTTATTGTTGGTGTACAGAAATTCCTTAGATTTCTGTATATTTATTTTGCCCGCTGTTATTTTGCCAAGTTCACTTATTATATCGAGTAGTCTTTTAGTGGAGTGTATAGGGTTTTCTAGGTATACATTCATGTCGTCTGCAAATAGTGATAGTTTTACTTCTTCTTTCCCAAATTGGATACCTTTTATTTCTTTTTCTTGTCTGATTGCTGTGGCTAGGACTTCCAACATCATGTTGAATAGAAGTGGGGGGAGTGAAGTGCTCTCACTGTCTGGCCCAGGGGCGCAGGGCCATGAGTCCAGGAGTCCCTCGGACACTCCCCAATGGACATCAATCAGTGCCCCAACGGGCACAGGGAGGGCCCACTGAACACGCAGAGGACCATGCACAGATACCCCTAGACAGCTCCTGTGGGCGTTGGGCCCCAGGCCGTAAAGCAGACCACTAGCTCAGGCTCTGTTCGTGCCGGCATAGACAGGTGAGGGAAAGCAGTTGGCTGCTGCACCGGAACAGCGGGCAGCAGCTACTCACAGAGGCTAACTTCCACTGTACACAAGTGTCCGCAGCCCCGCCCTAACAGGCGAGAGACCAACTCCTGGAGCTCGGCTGAGCAGGACTAAGAGCACGGGCATGGGAGCGCGAAAACACCTCAACCCTGGGACAATAGGCACCAATCCCGGGGCAAGTTCTCGGGCCGCTCGCGCGCATGCAGGGACGCGCACAGGGACACCTAGGCGGGAACGGGGAACCACCTTGGTGCAGCAAAAATAGGCCCCAATCGCGGGGCAAGCTCTAGGCCACCCCACCCGAACAGGGGCTTGCGCGCAAGGACACCTGAACTGGCTCCAGCCGGCAGCAAGGGAGCGTGCCGTGCCGGCAACCGCGGGCGCGCACCAAGGAGGCAACCGCGGGCGCACACCATTGCTGGAAGAAACAAGAAACTCTGAACTGCCACACTAGACCAGCTGTGGACACAGAAAAAGAAGGCGACACACCAAGGCTAAAACGGACATCTCCACAAAAGAATTCAAGATAAAGTGGATAGAGTGACGCTCAATGAACAAGCCAGAAGGAATATCCTAACAAAAAAATCTGAAATATAACCAGATAGCATAAACAAATGATATAAAAGGTACCCCAAGAACATCAGGCTCAGAAGACGAAAGAGACTGCACCACTGAAACCCCCAGATCTACCATAAAAGATCTTATACCACAAAGGTGGGAAGGCAAAGCAGACAAATCCAAATAACAAAAACAAACAAGAAGAATCCAACATGGTAAGACGCAGAAACAACTTCTCAATGAAAAGAAAAGAGGAATCCCCAGAAAGAGAGGTACATGGAATAGACATAGCCCAAATGTCAGACATGGAATTCAAAACTATGGTGGTGAAGAAGCTCAATATGCTCGAAAACCTCAAAAACAACTATGACAACCTCCAAGGAAGTTACCAACAGCTCCATGAAAATTACAGGGAACTTGCAGAGAACTACACCAGCATAAAAAAAGACATAGAAACTACCAACAAGAACCAGGAAGAAATGAAGAATGCAATCTCTGAACTGAAAAACACAGTAGAATCGGTCAAAAGCAGACTAAACGAAGCAGAGGATTGGATTAGTGAGTTAGAGGATAATGTAGCTAATAATTCTCAAATGATACAGCAAAATGAAAAAAGATTGAAAAAATATGAACAAGATGTAAGGGAATTACAGGATAGCATTAAAAAATATAATATCAGGATCATAGGAATAAGAGAGGGAGAAGAAAAGCAGCATGGAATTGAAAAACTGATAGGAGAAATAGTGACAGAAAATTTTCTGAACCTGATGAGAGAAAAAGTTATGCAAGTCCAAGAAGCACTGAGAGTTCCAATAAAAAGGAACCCCAAAAACCCACTCCAAGGCACATCATAATTAAAATGGCAACATTCAAGGCAAAGAGAGAATTCTAAAAGCAGCAACCGAAAAACAGCAAATAACTTACAAGGGAGCTCCGATAAGGCTATCGACCGATTTCTCAACAGAAACATTCCAAGCCAGAAGGGAATGGTCAAAAATATTTCAAGCAATGAAAAACAAAGGCCTACAACCAAGAATACTCTACCCAGCAAGGCTCTCATTCAAAATAGAAGGTGAAATAAGGAGTTATTCAGACAAAGGAAGACTAAAATTATACATCTCCACCAAACCAGCATTGCAAGAGATGCTAAAGGGAATATGCTAAGAAAAAGGAAGAGAAAAAAATAAAAAAGAGTAGAGGAACAGAGATACAAAATGAAAATGAATAAATACATGTCAATAATAACATTAAATGTAAATGGATTATTTGCATATAAGAAAACATCAGCAAGATAAAAAGAAAAGCAAGAACATGGGAAAACATATTTGCAAGTGGTATGCCAGACAAGGGACGGGTATCCAAAATATAAAGAGCTTGTATGACTTAATAGCAGGAAAACAGGCAAATCAGGAAAAGAGACAACCCAATTAAAAAATGGGCAAAGGACCTGAATAAACATTTCTCCAAAGTGGACATAGAAAAGGTCCATAGACACATGAAAAAATGCTCAACATCACTAGACATCAGAGAGATGTAAATAAAAACCACAAGCCTGGCTAGAGGCTTGTCGATTTTGTTCATTTTTTTTCAAGAATCAGCGTCCAGTTCTGTTGCTATTTTGAATTGTTTGTTTACTCTCTATGTCATTTAATTCTGCTCTGATCTTGATGATTTTTCTCCTTCTTCTAGCCTTAGGTTTTGTTTGTTGTTGTTGTTCTAGTTCTTGTAGCTTTAGGGTTAGATTTTTTATTTGAGCTTCTTCTACCCTTTTCAGATATGCCAGTATTGCTATGAACTTCCCTCTGATGACTGCTTTTGCTGTGTCCCTTAGGTTTTGGGATGTTGTGTGTACATTATCATTAGTTTCCAGAAATTTCTTGATTTATTCTTTGATGTCATTTTTAGTCCATTCATTATTTAATAGCATGTTATTCATCCTCCATGAGTTTGGATGTCTTTAATTTTATTCTCTGAGGTTGATTTCTAGTTTCAAGGCATTGTGGTCTTAGAAGATGCTTGATATATTTTCAATTTTCTTGAATTTGTTCAAGCTTGTTTTGTGTTCTATCATCTGGTCTATCTTTGAAAATGTCCCATGTGCACTTCGAAAAAATGTATATTTTGCTTCATTACAGTGGAAAGTTCTACATATATCAGTGAAGTCCATGTGGTTTAGCGTGTTGTTCAATGCCTGTATATCCTTGGTGTTTCTTTGCTTCGAAGATCTGTCTATTGTTGATAATGGAGTGTTAAAGTCCCCTATTATGAGTGTGTTGTTGTTAAAATCCTTCTTGTGGTCTTCTAGTATTTTCTTTGTGTATTTGAGCGCTCCTATGTTGGATGCATATATGTTTATCAGTGTTATATCTTCTTGATGGATTCTTCCCTTAAATTTTATGAATTGTCCTTCTTTATTTCTTTTTATTGCCCTTGTTTTGAAGTCCATTTTGTCTGATATCAGTACTGCTACCCCAGATTTTTTTTCATGTCCATTTTCTTGGAATACCTTTTTATATCTTTTCACTTTCATTCTAAGTAAATCTTTTGCTTTGAGGTGTGTTTCTTGTAGACAGCAAATATTTGGGTCCTGTTTTCATATCTATTCCGTTACTCTATGTCTTTTAATTGAAGAATTTAATCCATTTACACTTAAGATTATTATTGACATGTATTTATTCATTTCTCTTTGTACTTGTGTTCTCCTCATTTTTTCTTCTTTTTTTATAAACACTTTCTTTAGCATATCTTGCAATGCTAGTTTGGTGGAGATGTATTCTTTCAGCCTTCCTTTGTCTGAGAAACTCTATTTCACTTTCCATTGTGGATGGGACCCTTGATGGATAGAGTATTCTTGGTTTTAGGCCTTTGTTCTTCATTACTTGAAATATTTTTGACCATTCCCTTCTTGCTTGTAGTGTATCTGTTGAGAAATTAGTTGATAGCCTTATCATAGCTCCCTTGTATGTCATTTACTGTTTTTCTCTTGCTGCTTTTAGGATTCTCTCTTTGTCTTTGAATGTTGCCATTTTAATTATCATGTGCCTTGGAGTGGGCCTTTTTGGATTCCCTTTCATTGGGACTCTCTGTGCTTTTTGAACTTGCATGACTTTTTCTCTCATCAGGTTAAAAAAATTTTCTGTCATTACTTCTCCTATTAGCTCCCTTATTTCTCATTCTTCTTCTTCTCCCTCTTTTATCCCGTGGATCCGGATATTATTTTGTATCATGTTAACCTGTAATTCCCTTAGATCTTCTCGTACTTTTTAAATCTTTTTTCATATTGTTGTTTTGTCTGGAAATTTTTTTCTACATTGTCCTCTAACTCACTGATCTGATCTTCTGCTTCATTTAGCCTGCTTTTGATTGATTCTACTGTGTTTTTCAGTTCAGAGATTGTATTCTTCATTTCTTCCTGGTTCTTATTAATAGTTTTTATGTCCTTTTTTCTGTTGGTGTAGTTCTCCGCAAGTTCTCTGTAATTTTCTTCTAGCTGTTGGTAAGTTCCTTGGAGGTTGTTGTAATTGTGTTTGAGGTTGTCTAGTATAGTGAGCTTCTTCATCACCAGTATTTTGAAGTCCATGTCTGACATTTAGGCTATGTTTATGTCATTTGTTTATGCTATCTGGTTATATTTAAAATGCTCTTTTGTGGGACCTTTTCTCTGGTTAGTTGATTGAGAATTACTCTGTCCACTTTGTCTTGAGTCCTTTTGTGCAGATGATGTTAAAAACATAAACACATAGCCTAGGCAGGAAACCCATACCCTCAAAAATATCCCCCACCCTCTATCCTGCTATCTTCAGCAAATGAGCCAGTATTAATATAAATGTAGAGAGATTAGGGCTTTTATACTATAGGAAGAATAGGTAATAGTTGTTTTTAGTTAGAAAAAATATAATTTTTGAGAGAGGGATGATAGGTTAATAATAGTAGCAAGTAGTGTTGAGATTATGCAAGACAGTAATATTTACATTGTATGTTTCTAATAATAAAAGAAAAAGATCGAAGAATGCAGAATATAGTAATAAAGTGGAATTGTATAGTATTAGATAAATATAGTAGTTATATGCTATATATTTAGTGTGAAAGGGAGGCTAAACAAAACAGACAAATAAATAAACAAAAATTAAAGTGTAATGATGAGAAAGAGAGATGTTATGAAACAAATTAAAGAGACAGCTTTTTTAAAAATTAAAGAAAATAAAAGTAAAAATTAGAATTAAAATTAAAAAGAAAAAATTAAAATAAAATAAAATACAAATAAAAAACTAAAATATAAATAAAAATTTAAAAATAAAGAAAGTTTTTACTCAGTTCAGCCTTTGTGTGTCATCTTCTTTTTCTGGATCCACAGCTAGTCTATTGAGTCAGGCCAGAAGTTCCTGATCCTGGCGGCAGCAGTGTGTGCTTGCGGTGTGGTGTTGGTCACATGCCCAGGTAACACCTGCGTGCCCCACGGTGGCTGGCTTGTTCATCTGGCGCCTTTTAGAGCCAGCCAGGGTGCTTGTGAGCATACTAATGTGTGCTCGCACAGTGACCTGTGCGCTAGCCTCAGGCCTGCTGAGCTGCACCCCAAGAGTCGGTCTCTTGCCTCTTGGGGCGGGGCCCCGGACAATTGTGCATGGTGGAAGTAGGCGTCTGTGGGTAACCGCCGCCCGCTGTTCCTGCACCTGCCTGGGCGGGCATGAGTAGAGCTTGTACAAGTGGGCTGTGCGCCGGCCTGGCACCTATTGGGGCAGGCCAGGGGTGTCTGCACATGGTCTCCTGCGTGCCCAGCGGGATGACCCTGCGCCCGTTGGTGAGCTGATCTTATGCCTGTTGGGGTGGGTCCGAAGAGCCCCAGGACGTGTGACCAGTGACCTGGCTGTGTGCCGGGGCCAGTGGATGAGGGCACCTCCCTATGCATACCCGCATGACCCAAGGGGAGGATTGTGAAGTGGGCGAGTGCATTTCTGTGCCTGCCCTCCTCAAAAATGTCCTATCACCCCCAACCTTTCCTCCCCTCTCTTCAGCACACAGGAGGAAAATACAAAGGAAAAACATGTTCTTACATACACAACAGTATGCTGTTTCTTATCTCTCAGCGCCAGATCCCACCTGGCCCACTTCTGGCTCTGCCAGTAAGCAGAGACCCGCTCTCCCCCTGATTCCTCTCTGGGGAAGCCTGTGGTCCCTAAAAAGTCTTTGTGTATTTCCAGCTGTAGCTCAGGAAGCCAACCCAGTCAGAAATCTTGTCTCATCCCTTTTTCCTCCACTATCCTCACCAAACAGGTCATTCCCTGATGGTCTTCTCTGATGCAGCCGTGCCTAGGCTCAACTCCTGCCAGTGTCCAGATGCTCACTGAGATGTTCTGTCTGCAATCATTCCAAACTGCAGATGGGTCTTGGGAGCCAGAAAGCACAGCCTTCTCTCACTCCTCTGCCATCTTTGAACCCCCAGTTTTGGCTTCTGTAGTGAGAGGTAGAGTAGAATCTTGTGGAACTGAATCTTTAACCTGTGAAATCTGACTCTTAGATTGATAGTGTCAGAATTGGTTAAATTGTAGGATACCTGGTTGGTGTTACAGAATTGCTCAATGTGTAGAAAACCCACACATATGCTGTCAGAAGTGAAGGTTAGTAGCAACGTGTGAGAGTAAGAGAAACTCACAAGAATGTGTTTTTTCTTTATGGCATTTTTTTTAATATAAAAATTTTCCCTTGTTAGATTTTGGGCATGTGCATTTAAAAGTATTTTAATAATATAGTGGCAATCCTTTTTTCTTTTTCAATGTACTTTTTGAAATTTCCTTTCCAAATGTCTTTGACAAAAGTTAACCATATCAGCTTTCCATTTTTTCTCTGTTACAAAACTTTGTGCCATTTCTGCTCAGAAATATGTCATGATTCCCTTATTCATGCTGTGTATTGGCATGCAGGGATGATTGTTAATCCAGCATCCACTAACCACTTTTTTGTGATCTCTGTGCAGTGTATGGATAAATTCCCACTCAACATTTTTTCCAATAGGCACCAAGAGGATATAAAGAGATTTAATTAATGATATAATGAGGCTTTCTGAGGACAGTTGGATGGCTCCCAAATAGGTCATAAAATGGCTTGAAGCTTCTAGAAGGAACAACTGGTTTTTGTTTTTATTATGGTTAGGAGGTAAGGCTAGGCATGGATTCCCACAAGTAGGCCAAGCTAGAGAGACTTGAACTTCCTGCTACTGTCAAAGGAGGTCACACAGGTTTTCTTATCTCCTTGTCCAGTTGTCATAGGGAAGAAGAGGGGTGGAGACTGAAGCTTTATCCAAACATCAAAAATCTAGTCAGACTCTTTATTACATCCTGCTCAATATATTCTGATATCCATCCCTCCTCTGCATTGTAACTCTTAGTCTCCAGAGTAAGTCACTGCCAGAAGTGAGCCTGATTATTATAAAGCAACCCCATTTCTTTGCTAGCTACATTGGGATACAAATCAGGCATGTATCAATCAGCACAAACAGTGCCCTTGTCCATAGAAAATTTACATGTAATCAATTTTTTAAATGTATTCATTGTTTCTCTATTACAATTGTCCTACCCTTCCCCTCATTGACCCCCCCCACTCAGCCAACCCCTTCTCCCACAGTCAATCCCCACACCATTGTCCATGTCCATGGGTCATTTATACTAGTTCCTTGACTAGACCCTTCCTCTACTTACCTGTTTTTTCTCCCTTGCCCCTGGTAACTGATCATCTGCTCCTTGTTTACATGCCTCTGGTTCAATTTTGCTCATTTGCTTGTGCTGTTCATTAGTTTCCTGTATTAGGTGATATATAGTATTTGTTTTTCATTGCCTGACATTTCACTAAGCATAACACTGGGGAACACAATTTTCGTTGAGTTAGATCTGACAGGTTTTTTTTTTTGACTAAATTTTGGCCTCTGAATCCAAAAATGACCCCAGTTTCTCTATCAGGTCAACTTTTTAATGTGAAGTATACCCTCCCTTTGTCCAAAAACCATACAAAATGTAAAGAAAAACTTACCTGAATAGATTGTTTATTTAGAGTTATTTTATTTTATTTTTTTATTTTTGCAGATAACTGGGTTATATTATTTTTTACTGTATTTTTTATTACAATTGTCTCACTTTTTCCCTCGTCGCTACCCTCCACCCAGCCCAACTCTTCTCCCACGGTCCATCCCAACCCCGTTGTCCATATTCATGGGTTATTTATATTAGTTTATTATTGTAAAGGCTATATATTGTTACTGTAAGTCAAACTGTACAAGTAGTAAAGTTCTGCTACCAAACATACATATCAAGGTATTTTGTCTTTTGAAATGACAGGCTAGGAAATGCCAAAATGAGATACTTGAAACAGTCTCCTTTAATTGGCAAAGCTTTACCAAATTTATTCATGAGACCCACTTTTATGTGCAGAGGTTGGAATCGAATGTTCTGTCAACAAGTGGCTCATGTAGAATGTTTTGGTCACCAGCTTTGAGATCAGATATTGAAGGCCAATTAAACTCCACCCAATGCTTCTCATGAGCTCTGTTGTCCCACATACACAGAAAACAGGAACACTTGGTGTATCCGCATTGCTGACCAAGAAGGAAGCAGACCATTTTAAGGTTAACATAGATGATCCAGTTGTGCTTGTGATATTGCAACAGATCAATGGCTCTCTTTATGTCTTCATATTATGCACGAAAACAAACTGAATGGCCAATTGGGACTGCACCAAATAAATTGCCATTGTGGAGGAGGACACACTTCAAGCTCCACTTTGAGCTATCAATGAACAGTTGCCATACAGTTGTGTTATAGATTGGAATTCCCAATTACTCCATTAAACCATGTATGTGATGGCAATACACAAAGCCACCATCACATTGAAAGTGCTGCAGAAATGCACTTTCTCTTAATCAAAAGGAGGATACCTTCGCTCCTTTTTCAAGCAAGTTATTCTTTTGCAGTCTGGATGCTAAGAGTTATGAAGCCTTTTTGTATAGTCCCAAATCTCTTGCCAAATCATTCAACTCATGCTGATCAAATCCCTTATGAACTGAGTCATCTTCAATTTCAAAATCTTCATCGTTGCTGTAACTTAGTTCTTCACCATATTCCTGTTTTTTGAAAGAAGGTAATTCAATGAAAACTGGCACTGGGATTTCAGCTTAATGAGGCACTGGGCGTGTAGCTGGTGGTAGACTAGGATACTCTATTTTACATTTATTTTTCTTGTTATAGTCTTACGTTTTCACTATACAAAAATAACAGTCACTTCAATAATCTCTGCGCTCCCACCAAGCCATAGGTATACCAAATGGCAATTGATCACGTGTTCCTTTTTTCCACAACCATAAACTCTTGACACACTGCTTGCACACCTTGTGAGGGGTTCAAGACTTATCTTCATTACCATGTCTTACTTTAAAATATGCAAAAGAGGCTTGCCTGACAAATGCTCTGTTTTTCCTTTGACTGGGAATGGTAAAACTGCCATAGATATAACAAAACAAATCAGGGTTCTTTAGGCACTTATAACCAGAGATAGCAGAGGCAGACATGATCTGAATGAAAGGAAATAAGTACATATGTAAATAAAAATAAACTCTGCTAACTCCATGTATATGGAGAATGACACGGACTACACTACAGAATACAATTCACTATATAGAGCAGCACACAACCGTTCACCACATTGTCTCATGTGTAACTGAATAGCATAGACAAGTACAAACTGGTCTCTGGTCTCCAAGGTCATTCTACACCCTTCCCCACTTGAGGGAGGGTTCCTCTCAGCCAATAGGAGAGCACTCGTGCTTCCCTCGATCCAGGCTTGATCCAGCCTAGAGTGGTCATATCAAGATAAGTTGTATAGGAAAAACATGACGTGATAGAAGAAAATTAGCTAGAGTTTTGAAATCAGCAAGTCTATTTAAGTCTGTAACAGTTGTAAAATCTAACCCAACAGGAATTATGTTAAAAATTGTTCCCCTGTGTAATTCTTTCTAGTTCCATCCATGTTGTCGCAAATATTAGTTCTTTCTTTCTTTCTGCTCCATAGTATTCCATTGTTTTTAATGTTTCACAGTTTTTTGATCCACTCATCTACAGATGGGCACTTAGGCTGTTTCCAGCGCTACTAAAAACATAGGAATGCATAGGTTTTTTTGAATTGGTGTTTCAAGATTCTTCGGGTATAATCCTAGGAATGGAATTGCTGGATCAAAAGGCAGTTCCATTTTTTTTTTTTTGAGGTAATTCCATACTGTTTTCCAATGTGACTTCACCAGTCTGCATTCCCATCAACAATGCTCTAGGGTTCCCTTTTCTCTGCATCTTCACCAGCGCTTGTAGTTTTTGATTTGTTGATGATGGCCATCCTGATTGGTGTGAAGTGGTATCTCATTGTGGTTTTTATTTGCATTTCTCTAATGGCTAGTGATGTTGAGCATTCTTTCATATACCTACGTGCATGTCTTCTTTGGAGAAGTGTTTGTTTGGGTCCTTTTCCCATTGTTTAATTGAGTTATCTATGTTCTTGGTGTTGAGTCATATAATTTCTTTATATATTTTGTCTGAGGTATCATTGGCAAATATGTTTTCCCATAGAGTTGGTTCCCTTTCATCTTGCTGATGTTTTCTTTTGCTGAGCAGAAACTTTCATTTGATGTAATCCCATTTGTTTATTCTTTTCTTTATTTCCCTTGCCTTAGGATATATGTGAGCGAAAATATTGCTACATGGGATATATCAGCTCTTTCTGCCTATTTTTTTCTCTAGGACTTTCATGGTGTCATGGTTTACATTTAAGTCTTTTACCCATCTTAAATTTTTTCTGGTGTAAGGTGTAAGTTGATGTTCAAATTTCCTTTTTTTGCATGTCCCTGTCCAGTTCCCCCAGCACCATTTGTTGAAGAGACTCTTTTCATTTCATGCGATGTTCTTTTCCCCTTGTCAACTATTAGTCGATCATACAGACCTGGGTTTATTTCTGGGCTCTCTATTCCGTTCCGTTAATCTATATGTGACCAAATTTGTACTTAAAAGATGAAAGTTTTTTTTTCAGGGTTTGGTGTGATTTTGGGGGGTGGGGAATTTTAGGAAAATTTTCTCCCACTTAAGAGAGAACCAGTATAAGAGAAAAGCTTTCTTCCTTTGGACGTTGCTATGTGCATATGTGAGGTCTGGAAGTTGAATAGCGATCCCATTTCCAGCTTGCTACTCAAGAGAATAACAAGAAACAGAGTCAAAATCCTGCTTTACCACATCTGATGACTATCCTGCCTCACTACATTTTTAGTCATTTCAGGCACACATATGATTTTATTGGTTTATACCAAGTTTATATGATTTTCTGTCCATTCACTTGAAAACAAACAAAAGCATCTATCAGTCTTCTGAGACAAAGAATATTCTGTAAAAATCTTATTGAGTGCTATGCTTTTAGAAATACAAAATTCATTCCAATATATGGAAAGCTAAAGATCTCCTTCTCATCGATAGTTGTTCTTCTTAATTGACAGTTTTACAATCTACTACATCCCACTATCCATATATTCTTCCTCTCTGAAGAGTTTATACTCTAATCTGTTTCAAAGTAATATCACTTTGTTTTTTCTTATTTTCTCATCACCCAAGGATTCCCTCTGGACCTGATATATTGTTTTCTGAACTTTTTATCTTAAATAATACAGTTTCTTATATTTTCATTTTTCATTAATGAATTAAATTTTAGGAACTAGTCCCTTCCTGAAAAGTTTTGAGGCTATTCATAAAGAAGTTGAAGTATATTAAGGTAATTTAACTTTTTTATGTTTCAATTACAGTTTACATTCAATAATATTCTGTATTAGCTTCAAATGTATAGCATAGTGGTTAGAAATCATGTACTTTACAGAGTGGTTTTCCCCAATATTTCAACTATCCACCTATCCCCATACATAGTTATTATGTTATTATTGATTATATTCTTTATGTTGTAATTTCCATCTCTGTGACTATTCTGTAACTACTGATTTGTACGTTTAATTCCTGATCCAAAAAGGAAATTCAACTTTTAATTTTTTTTTATATATTCTACTCTACTGGTGACATTTATCTCCAGTATTTCATATTTTGTGTACTCCATAAACTTATTGGATTCCTATGTGTAAAATTATTTCTAAGCACACTCAATTTTACGTATTGTACCATTTTTATTCCATGTGATTGTGACAGTTATTATGGTAGATAGCTTATCAACTTGCTCATCATGGTTGAATATCCATGTTATATTTTTCTGGGAAGCAAAAGGAGTATCACGAGAATACTTTATGAAGTACTACTACTCATTGATTTTTATTTCCTATTTTTATTTATTTATTTAAAAATTTGTATTGGTTTCAGGCATACAACTTAGTGGTTAGACAATCACATACTTTACAGAGTGTTCCCATGGGTATTTCCAGTACCCAACTGGCACCATACATATTTATTTCAATATTATTTACTATATTTCCTATGTTTTTCTTAATTCCACATGAGTAGTTTGTAACTACCAATTTGTGCTTCTTAGTCCCTTCATCTTTCACCCAGTGCCCTAACCCTTTCAACCACCAGTTTCCTCTCTGTATCTATGAGTGTGCATCAATTCTGTTTCTTTATTTTTTACATATCAGATATAAGTGTAATCATGTGGTATTTGTCTTTCTCTAACTGACATCTCAATGAACTTTTAAATATTTATTTTCATAGACACTTTTATAGCAACAATGCACTTTTTCCAGGAATTATTGGACTCCTGTTATCCTGTTTAATTTGAGAGAAATTTCAGGGAGAACTTATTGTGAATTTATCATGCTGATAGTTTTGTTATATGTAGTAACACATGTACGTTTAGTAGAATATACAAAATAAGTTTACAATGTGAAATATAAGTAGTACATTTAATTGTTATTATATTGTTTCAATGATAATATATAGGTTTTGAATTCTGTTTTCTAGGTAATATACATGTTACTATTATATAAGGACTCTTTTTATAATTTTTCAGTCAAAACATGCACACCTGCGTTGAAAACATTTTTACATGCAATCCTTTCTTTTATAATTATGTGTGTGTGCGTGTGTGTATTTTAGTGCAGAATTGAGAAAATGTTTATGACAGTAATGCAGTATTCAGTTTGTTCCCATCCTTGACAGACAATTAGTTCCCACTGTGTAATTAATTATTAAAATCATTTTATTGAATTTTTAAAATCTGGCACATAATATAATGCAAATCACTATAATTTCTTCTCTAAAGTGTATAATGCTATTCTGTCTAAATAAATGACGTTTGTACTTAAGATAAAGGGGATGGATTTTTTTTTGCCATGTAACTGGTAGTGTAATTTTCTTTAATGTCATCTCCACAAATATTTTAACAATGCTATATATCTAAACTGGTGAACAGGTTTTCCCAGCTGAATAAATGTACATATATTGCTAAGTGACAAAATTTTAGCTCAAATAAATATATTGATGTTTCCAGAAATTTTTGAGGTTTTAAAATTATCCATAGTTATTAGCCATCTTCATTTTCAAATACCAAGTACAACTTTATCAATAGAGGAGGTCATCAAGTTTAAATATAACAGCAGAAGTCAGTCTAACAACTATAGAGTTAGAAGGATAGGTGTGGAAAGTCCTATGAAGATATTTAATGAGCAAGAATTTTACAGCTCCTACAATATACTACACACTGTGTTATGAAATCTGGTAAGTAACAACACACCTTGACAATTTTAAAACTTACTTAGATAGCCGTTTGTACTTCAGAGATTTTTATACCTTCCTCAGCATTTAACTGTTCCCCGGCTGAGGGACCAAACAGATCAAATAGAGGTGATTGACTTATGATGATGAGGTGTGAGTCTGGCAAAATGGAGACAACAGACTATGTCTCAAGAGAGCCATAGCTACTCAGTTTGTCTGTTTTAGCTTAAGAAAAATAATCCAGATCTATTGGTATAGTAAGTTCTAATTTTTTAAGTGAAAGTTAAATTTGGATTTCTTTTTATTGTTTTTCTATTACAGTTGTTCCATTTTCCCCCATTGCTCCCCCCACCCAGACCACCCCTTCTCTCGCAGTCATTCTCCACCCCGTTGTCCATGTCCATGTGTCATTTATACATGTTCTTTAACTAGACCCTTTCCCTGCTTATCCCCTTCCTTCTCCTCCCTCCCCCCGATAACTATTATTCTGTTCCTTGTTTAATTTTGTTCATTTAAATTTGGATTTTTGAATGTGAATTTACCTACTATTTTAGTAGGTAATAGTTGTTTTCCCTTTCTAATCCAGAAATATTGTATATAAACTGCTAGTGTAAGGGGGATCTGTGCAGATCACTGAAGAGCAGAGGAACCCTGATCCAGCGCCAAAGGTTGCACTCCAAAGAGAAGGCATGGGTGTGAGGAACCCCCAAAACTGCAGATTGAAACATCAACCTGTGTGTGATTCCGTATCCCTGAGGCATCAGTAAATAAACAAGAACTAGCATTCGTTGTCCTGGCAACTGAGCAATGTGACATAACAAAGAAGTTTGCATAAATCCTGAGCGCTGAAGATGTCACAACATATGTGTAACAAGGTGACCCCCCCACCCCACCCCAGGCAGAGATGCTGTGCTTATGCACCCAGCTATCAAAATGTTTGGACAAAAAAAAAAAGACTCTCCAATGCACTTCCGGCAGATGTGAGATTTTGGGTCTAGACTTTTCAAAACAGAATGAGTGTGGAAACTCTCGCTTTTACCTTTCCCCTGGCTTGCCCAGTGGGGTTTTGGGAACCCAAGCTCCTGGTCTGGTGGGCCCTGGAGACCACATAGCTGGCTGACAGTCCACATGCCACTTTCGGCCCTCGGAGCAGTGGCACTGCTGGGAGCTGGCCGTGCATTTTGTGGCCCTGCTCAATCAGGTACACAGATGTACCTGCGAGCTGAAGGCAAGAGGATAGGACAAAAGCATTGGGCCAGTGGGCAGCGGGTGGAATAAAGGACATTGGGCCACGAGTAGGTCACCCACATGCATATGCTCCAAATGATGCCCGGAGCCAAACTATGACAAGGAGCCATTTAAGCCAATTCTATTTCCCAAATGATGGCATTTTTAAATGGGAGAAGGAATTCTAGGCACAGCCTTGAACTGAGCTGTGGAGGGGCTATTTGCCTTTGGGTGTTTCAAAGGGAATGAACTTTGAGGCAGAAGCCCATCATTCTTCCAAAATTGTATAGCCTTTAAATAAGAGATTCCTTTTCCTTTATCACCAAACTTCTGCCTCTGGAGTTTATGAGAGATGGGCAGCAGAACCTTATATGGCTGTATGGTAACACCAAGGTCATATTTTAAAAACATATGTATTGAGAAATGTTTGACATAATACAAAAGTTACCCACTTAAAATGTACATTCGGTGATTTTATATGTACAGAGAGGGCAAACATCATCATAGTCATCTAAAAATTGAATATATTTATCACACCCTAAATAATGTCTGCACTTAGTAACAGTCACTCCTCATTCTCACTTAATATTTGCCATGCAATTAATCATTAATATGGTTTCATCTCTATGAATTTGTTATTCTGGGGATTTCATGTTAATTGAATCATACAATGTGTGGCCTTTGTGCTTAGCCTTTTTGAATTAGCATGATGTTTTCTTTTTAATTTAGTTTTATTTTATTTTATTTTTAATTTAATTTAATTGTTTTTCTATTACAGTTGTTCTATTTTTCCCCCATTTCTCCCCCTCACACCCACACCACCCCTTCTCCCACAGTCATTCCCTACTCTGTTGTCTATGTCCATGGATTATTTATGCTAGTTCCTTTACTAGACCCTTCCCCTATTTACCCATTCTCTCCCCCCAGCGATAACTGTTTTTCTGTTCCTTGTTCAATTTTGTTCATTTGTTTGCGCTGTTCCTTAGTCTTCTATATTAGGTTATATCATATGGCATTTTTATTTCATTGCCTGGCATATTTCATTAAGCATAATTCTCTCTAGTTTCATCCATGTTGTCACAAATGGCAGGAGTTCCTTCTTTCTTTCTGCTGCATAATATTCCATTGAGTAAATGTACCACAGTTTTTTAATCAACTCATCTACAGATGGGCACTTAGGTTGTTTCCAGCACGTGGCTATTGTAAAAACCACTGCTATGAACATAGGGTGCATAGGTTCTTTTGAATTGGTACTTTAAGGTTCTTCGGGTACAGTCCTAGCAGTGGAAAAGCTGGTTCAAAAGACAGTTCCATTTTTAGTTTTCTGAGGTAATTTCATACTGTTTTCCATAGTGGCTGCACCAGTTTGCATTCCCACCAACAGTGCACTAGTGTTCCCATTTCTCCACATCCTTGACAGCACTTGTTGTTTGTTGATTTGTTGATAATGGCCATTCTGACAGGTGTAAAGTGGCATCTCATTGTGGTTTTTATTTGCATCTCTCAGATGGCTAGTGATGTTGAGCATTCTTTTATATGCCTATGGACCCTCTGAGTATCTTCCTTGAAAAAGGGTGTTTGTTCAGGTCCTTTGCCTATTTTTTAATTGGTATGTTTGTCTTCTCAGTGTTTAAATGTGTAAGTTCTTTATACATTTTATAGATTAATCCCTTGTCTGAGGTATCATTGGCAAATATATTTCCCATATGGTAGGTGTCCTTTTCATCTTGTTGATGTTTTCTCTTCCTGAGCAGAAACTCTTTAGTTTGATGTAGTCCCATTTGTTTATTATTTCATTTATTTCCCTTGCCTCAAAGAGATATATCATTGAAAATGTTGCTACATGGGATATCTGAAATTTTTCTGCCTATGGTTTCCTCTAAGACTTTTATGGTGCCACAGCTTACATTAAGTCTTTGATCCATCTTGAGTTTATTCTGGTATATGGTGTAAGTTCATGGTATAGTTTCATTTTTTTGCATGTCCCTGTCCAGTTCTCCCAACACCATTTGTTGAAGAGGCTCTTTTCACTCCATTTTATGTTCCTTCCCCCTTAGTCAAATATTAGTTGACCATATAAACCTGAGTTTATTTCTGGGTGCTGTATTCTGTTCAATTAATTTATATGTCTGTTCTTATGCCAGTACCAGGCTGTCTTGACCACAGTGACTTTGTAGTATAGTTTGATGTCAGGTATTGTGATTCCTCTTACTGTGTTCCTCTGTCTCAAGATTGCTGTGGCTATTCAGGCTCTTCTTTGATTCCATATAAATTTCTGAAGTATTTCTCTAAGTCTGTGAGATATATCACTGGTATTTTAATAGAGATTGTGTTGAATCTATAAATAGCTTTGGGTAGGAGTCGAGTCGGCAGCCGTTCATCTCGAGAGACGATGGTGTAGCTTCTTAAGAGTCTATCTGCACCGCCGAGAATGGGTGTGCAGTCCAACTCGGGAGTGACACGGTATCTGTCTCCTCCCGTGTTGAATTGACATCTTGTGATGACGCTGGAGTGTCCTCTCCAGTGAAGCTGAAGCTACAGAGCCTGGGCAAGGTGATATGGAGGGTCTGCTGTTGCCCATGCAGCAGACCCCCCCCCTCTCTTCGCAGCTGAAGGGTCCAAGGGAAAGATGGAGTCAATACAGCTTGGCTTCAGGTGAGCCGCAGGAGTTGCCGGTGTTGACTACAACGTCGAACCGCCTTAGGGACTCCGGCTCCGGATTTTCTGTCGGGGTTTACTCCCTTAGCCTTTCCCCTGAAGAGGTATGCCGCAAGGCAGCGGAGGTTTTTTGGAGTCAGAGTTTTCCTTCTCTGATGTGCCCTGACTGGAAGATCGAACCAGCGACACTTAGCTCGCAGGCCGACGCTCAATCCACTGAGCCAAACCAGCCAGGGGAATAGCTTTGGGTAATATGGACATTTTAATGATGTTGATTCTTCCCATCCATGAACATGGTATATACTCCCATTTATTTGTATCTTCCTTAATTTCTTTCTTCAGAGATATGTAGTTTTCCACCTAAAGGTCTTTTATCTCTTTTGTTAAGTTTATTCTTTGGTACTTTATTTTCTTGCTGCTAAAGTAAATGGAATTTTTAAAAAATTTCTCTCTCTGATATTCTATTGTTGCTGTACAAAAATGCCTTCAATTTCTATATATTGACTTTGTAACGTGCTATTTTGCCAAATTTACTTATTATGTCATGTATATTATTAGTGGAGTCTATAGTGTTTTTTGTGTACACTATCATGTCATGTGCAAATACTGAGAGTTTTACTTCCTCTTTTCCAATTTGGATGCCTTTTATTTCTTTTTTCTTGTCTGATTGTATGGCTACAACTTCCAAGACTATGTTGAATAGGAGTGGAGAGAATGGACATCCTTGTCTTGTTCCTGATCTCAAAGGGAATGCTTTCAGTTTTTGTCCATTGAGTGTGTTGTTGGCTTCAGGTTTCTTGTATATAGCCTTTATTTTGTTGAGGTATGCTCTCTCTATTTTCATTTTGTTGAGAGTTTACATCATAAATGGGTGTTGTAGTTTATCAGATGCTTTTTCAACATCTATGGATATGATCATGTGGTTTTTGTCTTTCAATTTGTTTATGTGCTGTATTACATTTATTGATTTGTGAATATTAAACTATCCTTGCATCCTTGAAATGAATCCCGCTTAATTGTGGTGTATGATCTTTTTAATGTATTGCTGGATCCTGTTTGCCACTATTTTGTTGAGGATTTTAGCATCTATGTTCATCAGTGATATTGGCCTGTAGTTATCTTTCTTTGCTGTGTTTTGACCTCGTTTTAGAATTAGGGTAACACTGATTTTATAGAAAGAGTTTGGGAGTCTTTTCTCCTCTTGGATTTTTTGAAATAGTTTGAAAAGAGTAGACATTAGTTCTTCCCTGAATGTTTTGTAAAATTCACCTTTGAAGCCATGCAGTCCAGGGCGTTTGTGTGCTTGTAGTTTTTTTTTATTACTGTTTCAGTTTTACTCTTTGTTATTGGTCTGTTCAGACTTTCTATTTCTTCTTGATTTATGTTTTGGAAGTTTATATGTTTCTAGAAATTTGTCCATTTCATCTAGGTTTTCAAGTGTTTTGACATACAGCTGTTTGTAGTAATTTATTACAACCATTTTTATTTCTTTGATATTGGTCGTGATCTCTCCTCTTTCATTTCTGTTTTTGTTTATTTGAGTCTTCTCTCTTTTTTCTTGCTGTATCTGGCTAAAGACTTGTTGATTTTGTTTATCTTTTGAAAGAACCAGCTCCTACTTTTATTGATTTTTGAATTGTTTGTTTAGTCTCTATGTCATTTAATTCTGCTCTGATCTTGATGATTTTCTTCCTTCTATTCACCCTGGGCTTTATTCATTGTTTTTGTTCAGTTCTTGTAGATGTAGCATAAGATTTTTTTATTGATATTCTTCCATCCTTTTCAGGTAGGCCCGTATATCTTGGAACTTTACTCTCTGGACTGCTTTTTCTGTGTCCCATAGGTTTTGGGTTGTTGTCTTTTCATTATCATTAGTTTCTAGAAACTTTCTGATTCTTCTTGATGTCATTGTTAACCCATTCATATTTTACTATCATGTTATTTATTCTCCATGAGTTTGAATGTCTTTGAGTTTTTTCCTTGAGGTTGATTTCTAGTTTCAAGGCTTTGTGGTCTGAGAAGATGCTTGATATAATTTCAATTTTCTTGAATTTGTTGAGGATTGTTTTGTATCCTACCATGTGTTCTATCTTTGAAAATATGCTATGTGCATCTGAAAAAAAATGTATATTTTGCCTCTATGGGGTGAAAAGTACTATATATATCAATTAAGTCCAGTTGATCTACTGTATTGTTCAATGCCTTAATATCCTTTGTGTTTCTTTGTTTTGAAGATCTGCCTATTTTTGATAATGGGGTGTTAAATTTCTCTACTATGAGTGTGTTGCTGTTAATATCCTTCTTGTAGTCTTCTAGTATTCTCCTTATATATTTGGAAGCTCCTATGTTGGGTGAATATATGTTTACCAGGGTTATATCTTACTGATAGATTTTTCCCTCAAGTATTATGAAATGTCCTTCCTTGTCTCTTTTTATGGGCTTTGTTGTGAAATCTGTTTTGTCTGATATAAGTATTGTTACCCCAGCTTATTTTTCATGTCCATTTGCCTGGAATACTTTTTCCCATCTCTTCACTTTCAGGATGTGTAAATGTTTTGTTTTGAGGACTGTCTCTTGTAGACTGCATATATGTGGGTCATGTTTTCATATCCACTCTGCTACCCTATGTATTTTGATTGGAGCATTGAATCCATTCACTTTTAAGTTATTATTGACAAGTATTTATTCATTCCCATTTTTACCTGTGCTCCTCTCCCTCTCCCTCTCCCTTTTTCTTCTTTATCTTAAAGCCTTTCCTTTAGCATCTCTTGCAATGTTGGTTTGGTGAAAATGTATTCTTTTAGTCTTCCTTTGTCTGAGAAACTCCTTATTTCACCTTCCATTTTGAATGAGAGCTTTGCTGGGTAGAGTATTCTTGGTTGTAGGCCTTTATTTTTCATTGCTGGGAATACTTTTTTGCCATTCCCTTCTTGTTTGTAGTGTTTCTGTTGAGAAATCAGTTGATAGTCTTATCGGAGCTCCCTTGTATGTTATTTGCTATTTTTCTCTTGTTGCTTTTAGGATTCTCTTTTTGTCTTTAAATATTGCCAATATAGTTATGATGTGTCTTGGAATGGACCTTTTTGGGTTCATCTTCATTGGGACCCTCTGTGCTTCTTGGACTTGCATGACTTTTTCTCTCATCAAGTTAGGAAAATTTTGTGTCATTGCTTTTTCAATCAGGTTTTCTATCCCTTGCTCCTCTGCTTCTCCTTTTTGTATCCTTATGATTCTAATGTTGTTTTGTCTCATGTTATCCTGCAGTTCCCTTAAATCCTCTTCATTCCTTTTCATTCTTTTTTCATTTTGTTGTATTGTCTGGGAATTTATTTCTACATTGTCCTCTAACTCACTGATACAATCCTCTGCTTTGTTTAGCCTGCTTTTGGTTGATTCTACTGCATTCTTCAGTTCAGAAATTGTATTCTTCATTTCGTCCTGGTTCTTATTGATAGTTTGTATGTCCTTTTTTATGCTGCTGTCGTTCTCCATAAGTTCCTTCTAGCTTCTTTGGAGTTTTTTGTAGTTTCCCTGGTGTTCTTTTGTAGTTCCCCTGGAGTTCATTGTAGGTTCCTCTCAGTTTTTTAAGTTCATTGAGTTTCCTTATAACCATTATTTTGAATTCCATATTTGATAGATTTCTTGCCTTTGTTTGATCTCTCTCATTCTCTGCAGATTTCTCTTTTCCTTTCTTTGGGAAGTTCTTTCTGTGTCTCTCCATCCTGTATGCTTCTTGTTTGTTTTTGTTTCTTAGACTTGTCTGTTTTGATTTCCTGCTTTCATGATTTGAGATTCTGTATATGAGACCTGGGGGATTAAGTGGTTCAGTCTCTTTGATCTCCTGAGCTTGATGATCTTGGGATGCCCTTTATTTCATTTGTTTAAGCTTTCTGGTTATATTTCAGTTACTCTTTGGTGGAACCTTCCCTTTGGCTAGTTGATTGAGAGTCTCTCTGCCCAAGTTGTCTTGAGTTCTTTTGTGGAGGTGCTATTAAAACATAAACATACAACCCAGGCAGAAAACCACACCCTCAAAAATGTCCCCCACTCACAATCACACTATCAGTGAAAAATGAGCCAGTATTAATATAGATATAAAGAGGTTAAGATTGTTATAGTATATGAAAATCTGATAAGAGTTGTTTTAACTGATAGAGAGATGATTTTTGAGAGGGAAGATGGTAGAATAATAGTAGTAACAAGTAGAGTCTAGGCTGTGTGAAACAGTAAGTAGTATTTACATTGTATGTTGAAAAAAGGAGGAAAGAATACAGAATGGAGTGAGAAAGTGGAATTGTATAGTATTAGGTTTATATTACATTTATATGCTATATATTTAGTGTGAGAGGGAGGATAAACAAAACAGACAAACAAACAAAAAATTATTAAAGAAGAATAAGAGGGAGAGAGAGTAGGAAATAGATTAAAGAAAGATTTTTTCTCCAGTACAACCTTTGGGCACTGTCCTTCTTCTTCTGAATCCATCCCTGGTCAAAATTTGATGGGTTTCAAACCTTCTTTTCTGGCTGGCTGGCTGTGAGGAGATCTAGCTTGTTTCTGTGGCTGCTATTCTCTCACTCATGCTGTGAGCCACACTGAGTTGGGTCTCTCTCCGCCTGTCCTGCGGCACCCTCCAGCACTCCTCAGTCTTGTCTAGCAATGCTGTTCTGCTGGCAAGCCGGCACACAAGCCCCTAGTCCTTGCTCAGCTTCGAGTCTTGTCTCTTTCAAAAAAGTCTCTGTGTTGCCTCCCAGCTTCAGCACCAGCCTGTGTCCCTGGTTGTCAGCCCCTTATTTTGTGCCTGTGTGTACAGCTTGTCTGCCTGGGGTCACTACTGAGTCTGCGTTTCTGCCACAGCTTTCCTTTATGGGCCCCTCTCCATGGCTCAGTTATGCTTTTTTGTTTGGTGGAGCCGTGATGCGAGCACCTGGGGTGCAGGGTTGCCTGCCCAGGGTTGCCAGCCCAAAGAGTCCCCACCTAGACTCAGTTCATACAGTTTCTCACAATCCAGGCTGTTCACTGTCTTACCACATCTCTGACTGTTTCAACAAAACCTTCTTGTTGACTCCCTCTGGGACTTTGCTGGTCCAAGTGCCTATGGCATGGGGAAGTTTTTAAGCAGATCCCAGGTAATGATCTGGTCAGCAGCTGCCTCTTTCAGGTGTGGTGTGGCAGAGGCACCAGGCTGGGAGTTCCACCAACTCCATTTGGAAAGCGCAAGCCAAGCTTTCTGCCCTCTTTCATGCTACTCCCATAATCCCGTCCGTGTTCGCACTATCTGAAGCCTGTGCTCACTCACTCCTCTCCGTATTTTTACTCTACGTTCTTCCATGATGGGAGCAAACAGACAATTCTGCTGTCTACTCCGTCTCCATCTTCCCGGCCTCCCTCAGTATGATGTTTTTAAGTTTCAGCCACCTTATAACATGCATTATTACTTCATTAAATTTTATGGCTAAATGTCATTCCATAATATGGATATATGACATTTCATTCACTTATCGATATAATCAATTGTGATATTCGTAAATTGTGTGATAAGTTAATACTGGAGTACCAGAAAATATAAACTGTCATATTAAATTTTAGGTTTCAGAAACTCTAAAATATATGGCCCAAAATCAAGTAAATAAGAAGTTTTGTATAATTAAACCCATATTGTGAATAGAACTCCATATGGTTATAGAATATGTAACTTAGCCAGAATTTTTGTATATGGAAAAAGTTTTGAATTAAGTAACCCTCCTCTGTAATGCATGTACTCCATCTAATGTAGAAATTGTTCCATCTTTGTATTTTGTCTATTGATAATTATTGCTGAAAATTCTTTGAATCGTTCAGTTTTCATGTCTGTGTTTTCTTAGTTCTCTATATTTTTTTAATTGCATAAAATGTAAGATATGTCTTTCTCTTCCAAACCATCCTGAAAATATTTTCCATTTATTATCTTGAAAATGATTTCACTCTGCCCCTCATCTAATCAGCCCCAGCCCCCAGCTTTGTTGTGCTCTGTTTCATAATTTGAGGGGATATCGCCATATTTGTCACTTCTGGCTGTGTCTCTTAATGAGGGAATAAACACTTCTATATTGACTCTTCCCTGGCAAGTATCCCCAACATTATATAATTTAACAAATGTTCATGTAGTAGTCACTAATTTGTAGGCACTTATCTAATCCTCCTAATAACTCTGGGAATACAGATTGAGGCACTATTATTATTAGGCACACTTCACAAACTATGCTAATTTGCTATAGAATACATTGCTGACAATTGTCAAGACTGGACCCTAAACCAGTGAAATCTGGCTTTAAAATCAAAACCAGTAACTAATCTATGAGAAAAATTGAGGCAAAGAGAGGTAGAATGAACTGACCAAAGTTCTCTAAGGGGAGCCAAAGTTTTACTTAGATACTCTTGAATCCTTGTCTGGTGTCTCCAGATCTTCCCCCAACCCTCTCCTCATTAGTTTTTCACTCTGCTGGAAGGAGCTGTATAAGATTAGAATCCTTTATGGATGGCCTCTAGTGGGCATCTACTTAAGAGCAGAGAGCTAGAGGGAAGCTTGTATGTATTGGTTCCCAGGGTCTTAAGCTTTATCTATCCTGTCACTTCCATTTCAGCTGGGTATTCCATCCCTCTTAGATGGCTGCCTTCATTCACCTAACTACTGAAGAATCACAGCTGTGCCCTCTTTTCATCACCTACAAAGCTCCCAAACCAATATTCTCTTGAACAAGTCTCTCTTACTCTCTAGACATACACACTGAAAACGATTTTCCTCTATGAGATGACTGAAATTGTTCTTTGTTGCTATGACAATTTAATAGGCAGCCAAGACTTCCCAATCACATTTAGAAATATAGGCAAGGAGTTACTAATATTTATATAAGTACTGAAAATTAACTGACTTCACTTTAGATGCTCTTGAGGTACCCAGGCCTCCAACCAATTTAATTCCCACTCCCCTCTTCAGTCATAACACCTTAGACTTTTTGCCAAAGTTGCTTTCTCAGCTGTAACTCCTCCTGCTGTGACAAAGATAACTGCCTGTATAAATTAGAAGTAGAACACCTAGCAAGCACAGTAAGAACTAAATAATCCCACAATCTAAGGGAATGTTTTACGCCTATCTTGCAAAACCTTGTATATGTTAGTAAATGAGGGTACTCTCTCATAATAAAAGTCCATCCTTCTGCATTGTCATATAATTATTTTGTGTATTATCATATTTTGAGTATAAGGGGAATGATTAAATTATTTCTTCATATTTCTGAAAAGAAAATACAGAGACAGTAACTACTGTAACTATCTAAATTTTATCTTGGTGAAATTCATATTATAGAATTTTCTCCTATAAAACTATCTAATCTTGGACTGGGCTCATCCTCAAAAATGGCCCCTTCCTTATAAATCTGGCTAGAGAGTTCACTATAACTTTGTTCTAATCTCCTGTGCCCTGAATATCTTACACCACTCACATTGCATTTTACATATATATATATATATATGCATATATATATATATGTAAAATATAATATAAAATATTTGGATTCATTTTTGGCTGTGCTATATTAAGAAAAGTAGTTTCATTAAATTTAAAAATATGCCAGACTCTGAAATATCTGGCCATTGATATATAAATAAGATAAGAGATATGTGCCCAGAGTGATGCTTGGCATATAGTACTTCATTCTTTCTCACTGAGAAATGCTTATTAATAATTTCATGTGGGCTAAACACTGTGCTGGGCACTAGGGGTATAATGGTAAATAAGATAGAAATAAGCCTTCCCTTTTACCACAGAGACCATAGTTTGGTAGAGCATACAAATAAGTAAGTACACAATTGTACTTTGGGTGGTAAACACACAATGCAATACACAGATGTGTATTATAGAATTGTTCACTTGAAACCTATATAGTTTTATTAACTCATATCAATTCAATAAATTTAACTAAAAATTAAAAACAACTAAATAATGCATGCTATGCTTTGCTATGGTAGGAAAAGGCAGGGTGCCCAGGGAGCACAAAACAACACCTGACCAAGAACTAGTGAATGTATCAGGGCAAGATATCCAGAGGAAGTGGTATCTAAGCTAAGCCCCAAAGAATGATAGCTATGTGAAAAGGGTGTAGAAACTTTTACATATAAAATGGAGGTTATCCAAACACTTCATGGAGAGAAATAGAGCAGGAAGCCCTGGTTAGGATTTAGCAGTATTTCTTTTGCATATTTCTCTTTATTCTCTGCCTAATCTTTATTGTTTTACATGTCAAGTAGTTCAACCTTCTATTGGCTCATCCTAGCAAAGAACAATCCCAGAATTGTTCCTGGACCTGAATCTACTTGACAATCGTCTTATTTAATAACATTAGTAATTATATTTATTAACTATTTAAATCATTTGAAACTGCTATAAAAACTAACACTTCACTCACCCTCTCCCATATGTGGAAATGCCTCCTTTTTCCTTGAAACAAGGACAAGGTAATTCATCATTTTCATAGTCTTCTTGTAGAATTTTTAGGCAAAAATCATTCAGCACACACTATTACAAATCATTATGACAGTACTTTTGAGGAAATAAATCCCAGGAGGATTTCCTAAGAAAGCACAAAGATCAAGGTTTTATTTGCAAGTGCTAGGTAAAATGCTAAAGTTACAAAGGTGGCTGATCACCTCATTTATACCTTCTTTCACCTCTTCATTCACCAGACTCTGGAAAATAATATTTTAACAATATCTTAAATTAATTTACTATGAGATTAGTTGGATGAATGTATAAAGTGGAATATTTTGTATGTAGTATATATAATATATAGTCTTGGGTTGCTTATTTTATTTGACCTCCAATATTAAAATTGCTATACAAAAGTCAACCAATTTTGATAATTTTTTAAATTCACACTGACATGACAGCTATCACAATACAATCTAGAAAAATTGTTTCAAATAAAGTTAAAGAGAACTAAGCACTACTAAAGTCATCATATAAAAAAAACTAAACAAACTTTTTGGTCAATGTATGTGAAATATATAGGTATATATGTATGCAATATATATAGTGAAATACACTTACATTCTCTCTCTTCTCCTTCTACTCCTTTGTCTTCTTTTTCTTCTTCCTTCTTTCTCTCTCTCTCTCTCTCTCTCTCTCTCTCTCACACACACACACACACACACACACACACACACACACAATTCTAGTCTGGTTCCAGTTCTGTGATTGTTTGGTTATGCGTGGTCTTCTGTACCTCATGCTAATCTGCATTCTGACACCATTTGCATTGGTATGGCTATCTATATCACCTTTCTCTACATATTGGTGACAGGGAATAATTTGTCTTTCCGCCTGCAGTTACTTGAGATCATTCATTGATTTTAGAGTTATTATCTTAATTTGTATATCTAAGGCTTTTCTCCAGTGAGCAATTTAAAATTCCAGTTTTCAATTTTGAGCCCTCTTTGATGTTTACTATTTCCATTTGTGCTTTGTAAATGAGATAGTTTTATTAATCCTTGAATTATTTTGAATAAGATAATTATTAGCAGTTTTAGTAAACCAGAAAAAAAGAAAATCTCCCATTGTAAAGAAATTATGGAAATGAATGTCCTTCACTTTTCACCATATATTATACTCTTGACTACAAACATCTGAAGGTTTCCACTTTAGCTCTTTTTTTTGACCATGTGTAGGCTACATATACTTGACACAAGCAAACTAATGAACTTGAAAGAGTGACAGAACAGGGTTATTTGGCTTAGTCTCTAAAAGTCATCTGATAGCCCTAGTCTGCCCAAAAGTCACCCTAGAGATACACTACAGAAGCACCTTTTTAATCAATGATCACTATGAGGATATTTTTCACTTTTGATTCATTGCAGTAAAAAATAAGAAAACAAAATAAAGGAGGCAATAACATTTTAACAATATATTTTATTAAATTATCTCAAATATAATTGTATCATTTTATGCTACTTCTATATCTAATCAAAGTTATCCTTTAGAAAACATTAACAGGGAGGTTAAAAAGGTATCAATGTCTGTACACATACAACTTAGAATAAAACTGTATACAATAGAGTGTCAGAAAATTCTGCTCAATGAATTAATGTAAAACAGTAACTATTTATACTTTATACTCCCAGGACTATAATTTTTTGCATATACATCTCATTTCCTCTACTGGATTGTAAGCGTATGGATCATAAGGGAGATATAATATTTTCTATGATTCCAGTACAGAGGACAATGCCAGGAACATAACAGGTATGTAAAGAATGAGGGGTGAGTGTATAGTTGCACAGATGAGTAAGAAAAAAGTGAAAAAAAAAAAAAAACACCCGTAAGTCAGTGAATATGTTTACAGTTGTCTTATTCAGAGTTAAGCATTTTATTTTGATTCACCTAAAATAATTGAGTATGATGAGCTTAAGTTGTGACTATACTTGCCTATTATAACATTTTTTAAGAAAAAATTGAATCTGAATTGCATTATTCTGGTTTACAGCCATACTGTGAAGATTTTTCTGTTATTCAAGGCTTCATAGTTAACACAGAATCCACAGAAGTGGTACAAGTGAGTCAGTGTTTCAAGACTACTCATTTTCTTCTTTACAAAATATTTTTACTGATTTATATTTGAGCATCTAGAAAGACTCTTATCCAGAAAGATTATTTCAGAGTCCATTCAAGAAAACAATTTTAAAATAATAGAGAAGGGATACAGTCATTATTTGTATGAACATAAGTCTTTTACTCAAGAAGAACATTGACCTGAGTCCTATAGATCATATCCACACAAAAGCCTTTAGATGAAGGTTCCTAGCTGCTTTCCTCATATTAGCCAAAACCTAGAAGTAATCCAGACATTTATTAATGGACAAGTGGTTAAACAAACTGTGTGGTACACACGTACATTGGCATTTTTTAAAAAAATCATACTATTGATACAACAGCTTGGATGGATCTCAAGGATAATTTGTGTGTGAAATAAGCTAATCTCAAAAGGTCTGTGGTATAATAAAAATATATATTTGGTATCTGTCCTCAGTTCTTGGCATAAAGCTCCTAAAATTCTTGGAATTTCATAAGTGAAGGGAATGTATTTTGTTATTTATAATAAACCTTTTTCAGCCACACTTGAGTTTATGTTAATTAGGTAACAGGGTAGGAGCCCTAGATAGCCTCAGGATGGAGTTGGTCATCAGAAAAAGTGATTGGAGTGTTGGGACTTTTTTCCCCACTTGCTACCTATGAGGAGAGGGGCTAGAGATTGAGCTCTATAAAAACTCTTAAACAGGGAGCTTCAGGGTTGGTGAATGCATTAAAGTGCTGGGATGATGGAGCCCCAGAGAAGGCAAGGAAGCTGTTTACACTTTCCATCCCCCAACCCTAGACCTATGTATTTGGCGTCCATTAGGTTGTATCTTTCGATATAAACTGGTAAATGTAAGTAAAGTGTTCTGAGTTCTGTAGGCCATTCTAGCAAATCATTGAAATTAAAGAGATAGTTGTTGGAACCCACAAATTTGTAGTTCACTGGGCAGAAATTTGGGTAACCTGGGCACCACATTTGTGGCTGGTATGTGAAATGGGCATAGTTATGTGAGAATGAGCTCTTTAACTTATGGATCTTATGCTAATTCCAGGTAGATAGTGTCAAAATTTTATTAAATTTTTGAACAGTCAGATGTTGAGAATTGCAGAGGTCTCAGGCTGCATGACTCCATTTATAACATTCTCACATGATAAAATTATGGAGATAGAGGAACCTTAGTGGTTTACAGGTTTTAGTGAAGGTCAGGGGGTGGTTCTGATTATAAAGGGGTAGCATGAGGGAAATAACTGAATAGTTCTATATCTTAATTGTCATGGTGGACTTATACATGTGATAAGATGACAAAGTACTATACTCATGCTTTACATAAATGGTAATTTTCTGGCTTTGATTTTATGCTATAATTACATTAGATCTAACTTTTGGGTAAAACTGTGAGAAAGTTGTAGTTGCACAGAACCCATGTACTACTATAGTATCTTTGCAACTTTCTGTGAATCTATTTTTAAAAATAAAAATTTGAAAAATTATCTTATAATCATCATTGACTCCTCCATAACGCTTTCCACCACTAACATCTAATTATCAAGTATCATGCATGTCATTATTTATATATTTTTTATTAATCCCCACTACTTCTGACTCAGTACAGACTATTATAATTTCTTTCCTCAGTTCTTACTATGCCTTTCTAACTGGGCTCTTGGCCTCCATTCAGGCACTCTCTCCAAACCAATTCTCACTCAGATGAAGTGTTATTTCAAAAATATGTTTACCATCATATTGTACTTCCTTTTCAAACTTTTAAGATTTAATAATTACCTGCAGAATTGTGTTAACTCCTCAGCATGGCATTTAAGGTATCTCACAGCTTCCTTTTAAACCTCATCTCCAATTCCACTGTACCAGAAACCCGTTGTTACAGACTCATCAAGCTAATCAGACTTTTATAATCATAACCTAAACATTTGCTCAGGCTGTCTCCTTTTCCTAGATTGCCCACCGCTTACTTTCAGAGGCATGCTGAAAGTCTAATCAGACTTGAGCTCCTGGCCTCAAATATGCTATTCTCCTTTGTTCATTTCTTGGTGACTCTTAATTTAATTTCATTGACAAATTTGCATTCATTTCTTTATTCAATATAGAAAACTAAGTATATGCTAGTCACTGTGCTAAGTCTCAGAAATAATAAACACATATCTTCAAGTATAACTCATAGTTTTACTTTAAAAGGCTCATTTGGAGGGGGAAGATGGTGGAAGAGTGAGGAGAGGATGTAGTTTCAGGCTCCCGAGACTCGTCTGCAGTTTGGGCTAATTGCAGACAGAACATCTCAGTGAGCAGCTATACACTGGCAGGAGTCGAGCCAAGGCACTGCTGGATTAGAAAAAATCCATCTGGGAACAACCTGTTTAGTGAGGATAGCAGAGGAAAAGGGGACAAAACGGGATTCCTGACTGGGGCGGCTGGCGGAGCTGTGGCTGGAAGTACACAAAGGCTTTTTGGCAACCACAGGCTACCCCGGGGAGGAGTCGGGAGGAGAGCGGATCTCTGCCAGCTGGCAGAGACGGGACTCCACCAAGTGGCATTGGCGCTGAAGGACAGGAGACAGCGTGCTGCCGGGCAAGTGAGAACATAACTCTCCTTTATATTTTTCTCTGGTCCATGGTGGAGAGGGGAGGAAAGTTTGGGGGTGGTAGGCAATTCTTGAGGAGCACAGGCGCAGAGGTGTGCTCATCTACTCCCCAACCCTACCCTTGGGTTGCCGGGCTGCGCATAAGGAAGTACTCTCACTCACTGTCCCAGGTGCGCAGGGCCATGAGTCCAGAGGTCCCTCGGACACTCCCCAATGGACATAAGATCAGTGCCCAAACGGGCACAGGGAGGGCTCACTGAACACGCAGAGGACCGTGCGCAGAAACCCCTAGACAGCTCCCGTGGGCGCTGGGCCCCAGGCGAGAACTCAGACCACTAGCTCAGGCTCCGCTCATCCCTGCCCAGATGGGAGAGGAAAGGCGGGCGGCTGCGGTGCCAGAATAGCGGGCGGCAGCGACTCACAGACGCTCACTTTCACTGAGCACAAGTGTCCGCGGCCCCGCCCTAGGAGGCGAGAGACCAACTCCTGGAGCTCGGCTCAGCGGAACTAAGGGCACGGGCACGCGAGCGCGAAAACACCTCAGCCCGGGGACAATAGGCACCAATCCAGGGGCAAGTTCTCGGGCCGCCCAAGCGCGTGCAGGGACGCATGCAAGGACACCTCAGCACGAACTCGGAAACACCTTGGCCCGCAACAATAGGCGTCAACGGCGGGGCAAACTCTCAGGCCACCCGCGCATGCAGGGGCTCGCGCGCAAGGACATTTCAACTGGCTCCAGCGGGCAGCAAGCGAGCGCGCCATGCCAGCAACCGCGGGCGTGCACCATTGCTGCAAGAAACAAGAACTTCTGAACCACCACACTAGACCAGCTGCGGACGCAGAAAGAGAAGGTGACACACCAAGGCTAAAACGGACATATCCACAAAAGAACTCAAGACAAAGTGGATAGAGTGACTCTCAACCAAGTAGCCAGAAGGAAGATCCTACCAAAGACCATCTGAAATATAACCAAAAAGCATAAGCAAACGACATAAAGGGTAACTCAAAAACATCAGGCTCAGGATATCAAAGAGACAGCACCACTAAAACCCCCAGATCTCCAATAAAGAATCTCACATCACAAAGGAGGGAAGTCAAAGCAGACCACACCCCACCAAAAAACAAACAAATAAATAAATAAATAAAAACAAAAAGAATCCAACATGGTAAGACGCAAAAATAACCCCTCAATGAAGAGAAAAGAGGAATCCTCAGACAGAGAAACAGATGAAATAGACATAGCCCAAATGTCAGACATGGAATTCAAAACAATGGTGGTAAAGAAGCTCAGTATACTCGACATCCTTAAAATCAACTATGACAACCTTCAAGGAAGTTACCAGCAGCTCCAAGAAAACTACAGGGAACTTGCAGAGAACTACACCAGCATAAAAAAAAAGACATAGAAACTGTTAACAAGAACCAGGAAGAACTGAAGAATTCAATTTCTGAACTGAAAAACACAGTAGAACCAGTCAAAAGCAGACTAAACGAAGCAGAGGATCAGATTAGTGAGTTAGAAGATAATGTAGAGAAAAAATCCCAGACAATACAGCAAAATGAAAAAAGATTGAAAAAATATGAAGAGGATGTAAGGGAATTTCAGGATAGCATGATAAGAAATAATATCAAGATCATAGGAACTAGAGAGGGAGAAGAAAAGGTGCATGGAATTAAAAAACTGATAGGAGAAATAGTGACAGAAAATTTTCTGAACCTGATGAGAGAAAAAGTTATACAAGTTCAGGAAGCACAGTGAGTTCCAATGAAGAGGAACCCCTAAAAACCCACTACAAGGCACATCATAATTAAAATGGCAACATTTCAAAACAAAGAGAGAATCCTAAAAGCAGCAAGAGAAAAACAGCAAGTAACATACAAGGGAGCTCCGATAAGGCTATCAACTGATTTCTCAACAGAAACATTACAAGCCAGAAGGGAATGGTCAGAAATATTTCAAGCAATGAAAAACAAAGGCCTACAACCTAGAATACTCTACCCAGCAAGGCTCTCATTCAAAATGGAAGGTGAAATAAGGAGTTTCTCAGACAAAGGAAGACTGAAAGAATACATCTCCACCAAACCAGCATTGCAAGAGATGCTAAAGGGAGTGTTCTAAGAAAAAAGAAGAAAAGAACAAGAGAGGAGAGGAACACAGGTACAAAGGGCAATGAATAAATACATGTCAATAGTAACCTTAAATGTAAATGGATTAAATGCTCTAATTAAAAGACATAGGGTAACGGAATGGATAAGAAAACAGGACCCACATATTTGCTGTCTACAAGAAACACACCTCAAAACAAAAGATTTACACAGACTGAAAGTAAAGGGATATAAAAAAATATTCCAAGCAAACGGACCGGAAAAAAAAGCCGGGGTAGCAGTCCTCGTATCAGACAAAATGGATTTCAAAGCAAGGACAATAAATTGAGACAAAGAAGGACATTTCATAATACTTAAAGGAACAATCCATCAAGAAGATATGACTTTGATAAACATATATGCACCCAACATAGGAGCACCCAAATACATAAAGCAAATACTAGAAGACCACAAAAAGGATATCAACGACAACACACTCATAGTAGGGGACTTCAACACTCCATTATCAACAATAGACAGATCATCCAAGCAAAAAAATACCAAGGATATACAGGCATTGAACAACACACTAAACCACATGGATCTAACTGATATATATAGAACTTTCCACCCCAAAGAAGCAAAATATACATTCTTTTCAAAGGCACATGGGACATTTTCAAAGATAGACCACATGATAGGACACAGAACAAGCCTCAACAAATTCAAGAAAATTGAAATCATATCAAGCATTTTTTCAGATCACAATGCCTTGAAACTAGAAATCAACCTCAGAGAAAAAAATCTAAGACACCCAAACTCATGGAGATTGAATAACATGCTATTAAATAATGAATGGGTTAACAATGACATCAAAGAAGAAATCAAGAAATTTCTGGAAACTAATGATAATGAGCACACAACAGCCCAAAACATGTGGGACACAGTAAAAGCAGTCCTGAGAGGGAAGTTCATAGCAATACAGGCATATCTGAAAAGGATAGAAGAATCTCAAATAAAAAACCTAACCATAAATCTACAAGAACTAGAACAACAACAACAAAAAAGCCTAGGGCAAGAAGAAGGAACGAAATCATCAAGATCAGAGCAGAACTAAATGACATAGAGACTAAACAAACAATCCAACAGATCAACAAAACTAGGAGTTGGTTCTTCGAAAAATATAAACAAAACCAACAAGCCTCCAGCCGGTCTAATCAAGAAAAAGAGAGAAAAGACCCAAATAAACAAAATCAGAAATGAAAGAGGAGAAATCACGACTGATACCCCAGAAATACAAATGATAGTTAGAAATTACTACAGACAACTAACTGTATGACAAGGAATTTGAAAATCTAGAACAAATGGACAAATTTCTAGATACATACAACTTTCCAACAGACCAATAACAAAGAAGGAAATTGAAACAGTAATCCAAACTCTCCCTGCACACAAAAGCCCTAGACCAGATGGCTTCACGGGTGAATTCTACAAATCATTCAGGGAAGAACTAACTCCTACCCTCCTCAAACAGTTCCAAAAAATCCAAGAAGAGGGGAAAACTCTTTCTATGAAGCCAGTATTATCCTAATCCCCAAACCAGGTCAAGACACAACAAAGAAATAAAACTACAGGCCAATATCACTGATGAACATAGATGCTAAAATCCTCAATAAAATATTGGCAAACAGGATGCAGCAATACATCAAAAATATCATACATCATGATCAAGTGGGCTTCATTCCAGGGATGCAAGGATGGTTTAATATTCGCAAATCAATCAATATAATACATCACCTAAACAAAATGAAAGACAAAAATCACATGATCATATCAATAGATTCAGAAAAAGCATTTGATAAAGTACAACACCCTTTTATGATGAAAACACTCAGCAAAATGGGAATAGAGGGAGCATACCTTAACATAATTAAGGCTATATATGAGAAGCCTGAGGCCAACATCATACTCAATGGACAAAAACTAAAAGCATTCCCCCTGAACTCAGGAACTAGACAAGGTTGTCCACTCTCTCCACTCCTTTTCAACATAGTGTTGGAAGTTCTAGCCACAGCAATCAGACAAGAAAGAGAAATAAAAGGCATCCAAATTGGGAAAGAGGTAGTAAAACTTTCATTATATGCAGATGACCTGATAGCATACCTAGAAAATCCTATAAACTCCACTAAAAGACTACTCGATATAATAACTGAATTTGGCAAAATCGCTGGGTACAAAATAAATATACAGAAATCTAAGGCATTTCTGTACAGCAACAATAAAATAGCAGAGACAGAGACAAAAAACAAAATACCATTTACTATAGCAACAAGAAAAATAAAGTACCTAGGAGTAAACTTAACCAAAGAGATAAAAGACCTGTACTCTGAAAATTACATAACATTGAAGAAAGAAATTAAGGAAGATACAAATAAATGGAAGCAAATACCATGTTCTTGGATGGGAAGAATCAACATCATCAAAATGACCATACTACCCAAAGCAATTTACAGATTCAATGCAATCCCTAGTAAAATACCAATGACATATTTCATTGACCTAGAACAAATACTCCAAAAATTCATATGGAACCAAAAAAGACCCCGAATAGCAAAAGCAATCTTGAGACAGAAGAACACAGCAGGAGGAATCACAACACCAGATATCAAACAATACTACAAAGCCACTGTAATCAAAACAGTTTTGTACTGGCATAAGAACAGACATATAGATCAGTGGAACAGAATAGAGAATCCAGAAATAAACCCAGGCTTCTATGGTCAACTAATCTTTGATAAAGGAGGAAGGAACATAAAATGGAGTGACAAGAGCCTCTTTAACAAATGGTGCTGGGAGACCTGGATAGGGACCTGCAATAAAATGAAACTAGACCACCAACTTACACCACACATGAGAATAAACTCAAGATGGATCAAAGACTTAAATGTAAGCCGTGACACCATAAAAGTCCTAGAGGAAAACATAGGCAAGAAAATATCAGATATCTCACATAACAATTTCTTCACGGATACATCTCCTAAAGCAAGAGAAATGAAGGAAAAAATAAATAAATGGGATTACATCAAACTAAAGAGTTTCTGCTCAGCAAAAGAAAACATCAGCAAGATGAAAAGGAAACCAACCATATGGGAAAACATATTTCCCAATGATATCACAGACAGGGGACTGATTTCCAAAATATGTAAAGAGCTAATACGACTCAACATCAAGAAAACAAACAACCCAATTCAAAAATGGGCAAAGGACTTGAACAAACACTTCTCTGAAGAGGACATACAGAAGGTCCATAGACACATGAAAAAATGCTCAACATCATTAGCCATCAGGGAGATGCAAATAAAAACCACAATGAGATACCATTTTACACCAGTCAGGATGGCCATCATCAACAAATCAACAAACAACAAGTGCTGGCGAGGATGTGGAGAAACGGGAACCCTATTGCACTGTTGGTGGGAATGCAGACTGGTGGAGCCACTATGGAAAACAGTATGGAATTACCTCAAAAAACTAAAAATGGAACTGCCTTTTGAACCAGCGACTCCACTACTAGGATTATACCCGAAGAATCTTGAAACACCAATTCAAAAGAACTTATGCACCCCTATGTTCATAGCAGCACTGTTTACAATAGCTAAGTGCTGGAAACAACTTAAATGCCCATCTGTAGATGAGTGGATCAAAAAACTGTGGTACATTTACACAATGGAATACTATGTAGCAGAAAGAAAGAAGGAACTCCTGCCATTTGCGACAACATGGATGGAACTAGAGAGAATTATGCTTAGTAAAATAAGCCAGGCAAAGAAAGAAAAATACCATATGATATCAACTAATACGGGAAACCAAAGAACGACACAAACAAAGGAACTAAATAGAACAAAGAGCAGAATAGCAATCAATAGGGGGGAGGGGAGAGGGAGAGAAGGGGGATAAGTAAGGGAAGGGTTTAGTCAAGGAACCCGTATAAATGACTTATGGACATGGACAACGGGGAGGGATATGACTGCGGGAGAGGGGGTGGGTTGGGTGGGGGAGAGAAATTGGGGGAAAGGGGACAACTGTAATTGAAAAACCAAAGAAAGGAAAAAAAAATAAATGGCTCATTTACATGTTCTCCCATTTCACAAGTATATTTAAGTATTTTTCTAGATGTATTTATTGGAAAAATAAAAATTATGTAGCTGGAGCTAAGGGGTTATTTGATTAGAATAGTAATTATAGGAGTAAAATTAATACATAAAGTGCATTGACTTCAGAACTCTGACAATAAAAGGTAATTTTAAAATTCAATATCTTTTACTATCATTTTTGGCTGGACTTACTTGAGACAGGTATGTTAACATAAATTATAATGCAATTTGGAAAATGTTCTAATAGAGTTATATATGAGGAAAGAAGCTGGAAGAATTGAGTTACTGCCTAAATAAAATTAGAATGTGTTTCTGATCATAGATGGTTAAATTTTAGTTTGCAAAGTGAAGGGGGTGGGTAGAGAATCTAAAAGCAGGGGACTGTCATATATAATGGCACAGTTAAAGGGGAATATGACAAATTTTAATATAGCAAGATTGCAGTGTACATATAGGTAAAGTGGCTGGTATGGTTGGAGTTAAAACCAGAGAGGTTTACTTCTGGCTGTTACTTCCTTGTATACAAGGTAAGGAGTTTTTATTCTCTCCTTAACTGATATTCATATAAGCTGTATTTTTAACTCAATGATAACATTTACAACATGCTCTTGTACCTTATTTAGATGAATTCATTTTTTCTCTTCTCAGAGGACTATGGGATCTTCAAAGTTAATGGGTATTTTCTATTGATCTTTTTATGCCCAACAATTTAAAAACTTCCTGTTGATTATGCAGAGTCAGTGTGTTGACCAGCTGAAGCAGAGAACTCTAATTAGGTAGAACAAAAAGATTCTATGTTTTTCTCCCCTTTATTTATAAACATTTTGTTTTACTACCTCTGATTCAGAAATACAATCTGCCTGTATTTGTGATGGTAGACAGTGTTAAGATAATAAGGATTTTCATCTAGGCTGCAATCTTCCAGCTGAGTCACAAAGTAGCATAATCCTGGTAGTTGCTATTATAGAGAAAGGTTACCCTCTATAGAGCTTGTTTTTGAAACCATATTTGAAGATGACTTAGAAACCAGAATTAAGTGTGTATAACCATAAATATATTGCAAGATTTGAAACTAGTCCAGAAGTTGTTTATTTTTAATTTATTTTTATTTTTTGAATTCAGAAAGGTCTTTAATTATTCAGAGTTTCTGTGATCCTTATTGTCACTAATGGTAGATAAAGGAGTTTTTATTTTATTGCTGTTCTATTACAGCTGTCGCAATTTGCCCCCATTGCTCTCCCCTGCCCCTTGAACACCCCACTCCCACAGTCAATCCCCACGCTGTTGTCCATGTCTATGGGTCATTTATATGTGTTTCTTTTTTAAATTTTTTATTTACTTTATTTTATTGTTGTTCAATTACAGTTGTCCCAAATCCCCCCCATTGCTTTCCCCTGACCCACCCACTCCCACTTCCGCAGTAAATCTGCACATTGCTGTACATGTCCATGGCTCATTTATACTAGTTCCTTTACTAGACCATTCCCCTTCTTTCCCCACTTCTCCCCCTCTCCTCTGGTGACTGTCAGTCTGTTCTTTGTTTCCATGCCTCTGGTTCTATTTTTCTCATGTATTTGTTTTGTTCATTAGGTTCCTCTTATGGGTGAGATCATATGGTATTTGTCTTTTGCTGCCTAGCTTATTTCACTTAGCATAATACTGTCCAATTCCATCCATGCTGTTGAGAAAGGTAGATCACATTAGTTCACATATTTAGATATTCTGAATTAGGAACAAAACCCAGGACTCCATATACTCTGTCCATTTCTTAGGTTGAACATAAAGACTTATACCTCTCCACTTCTTTTGGGAGGATGGGAAATAATCACTATATAAGATGTCACAGTATTAGCATTTCTCTAACCAGTGAATCAAAATTCCAAATAATGAAGTCTTTTTAAGTTGGTTAAATGGAGGTTAACATTCTATTTTGTAATCTTCACCTTTGATCTTAACAAAATAAATAAAAATATCTACAAATAGAGGCTTATATTATTCAGAAAAATATACAGACCTTTACTACTCATATAAAGTTATGTGTGTACTTACATGAGTATAATTTTATATTAATTTCCCATACTTAAAAATTGAAAATATCAAATTAGATCATTTTAATTCATACTCCTGTTTCCAAAAATGTTTTGCTACATGACAGGTGACCCTATATAAAAGAAAAATATAAAAATAAATTTTCTGACTTAAAAATAAAGAACTATATTCGATTAAAATTTTTTTGTGTTTATTAAAGTATAATTGGCATACAATATCATATTAGTTTCCAATGTACTACAATAACTTTATCTTTTCTTTTTTTTTCTTTTTTATTGAATTTATTGGGGTGACATTGTTTAATAAAATTATATAGTTTTCAGGCATAATACATCATCTGTATATTGTATTGTGTGGTCACAACCCTAAGTCACCTCCTTCTATTACCATTTATCTCCTCTTTACCCTCTTCTACTTTCCCCACCCCACTTTCCCTCTGGCAATCATAATACTGCTGTCTGTGTCTATAAGATTGTTTTTTTTTTTGTTTGTTTGTTTGTTTGCTTAATCCCTTCATCTTTTTCATCCAGCCCCACACTTACATGTGGAATCTAATAAACAAAACAAATTAACAACAAAATAGAAATAGACTCATATTTATTTTTTTCTTATAAAGGCTTAATGAGAGAAAGAATGAGTTATTGAAGGATGATAATAGGGATCTTAGAGTTGGGGAGCAGGGACATACATAGTATTTATTACTTCAATAAATATTTCTTAAGCAGTAATTGTGGGCCAGGAGTGATGTTAGTATATTACAATATATTGGTAAGGAAGAACATTGCCAGCATGGGTCCAGAATACATGAAGCCTTCAAGGCAGGAAAGAGACTATGCATTTTAGGAGTCAAATAAAGGCCAATATGACTGAAGCCTATAGAACTGGAAAAAGAGTGATGTGAGATAAACTATAGACAGTAGACCAGGGTTAGAAGTTTGATGATATAAGGGTTATAAGTAGATGGTATTTACCACAGAGGAGGAGGTAACTTTATTAATAAATTAATAATTAATTTATTGCTCTCATGATGTCACTAGAAATAAAAAAAAAATGTTCTCACTTCTCAATTCTGACTCAGAGAAAACAAGTTGGCATATTTTGAGAGGGCTGTAGATAAAGTAGCATCCTGGAGAAAGCCGAGTTTCACTTTAAGTTTGGAGGTAGAGAATGTTAGAAGAGATTGCTGATTGTGATGTCAGTTCTAGAAGGGTAGACATGTGAATGGTTACATAAGCAAAGAAAGTTCAGAGCAGTGTGAAGACACATGAAGAGAGAAGAGTTTTCCCGGAGTTTATAGTTTGGATCATACCGAGGACAGTGGATAGGCGTGAAATGGTAAAATTAACCATAACCTACTAGGTCAGACCTATGGTTTGATAAATGGAAAAAAAAATGATTTGAATTGGATTTGTTTTCTACTTTGTTTTACTACAAAACTAGCAAACAGGCTATTGAATGGATATCAGTGAGATCCAGGATACCTGGTGTAAATGAGCAGGCACAATTCACCATGACTCTTGCTTTATCACAGAGAATTGCTCAGAGTTGGAAGTTTGGTAGTCTTATTAGTTTGAATATAGTGACCACAGGGGTGAAAAGCCAATTTCAAAGAATTACCAAAGTATAATGAAAAATAAATATAACTTTGAGGTTGATTAATGATGTTTTGTTCTTTTAACTTCGTCAGCATTTACTGAAGAGTCAGATAGAATTATATAGAACAGCGTATGTCCAATGACTTTTCAAAATATGTTAGTTATGTAGTAACTTTATTTTTTATTGTTATTCAATCACATAGTGCCTTTTGAATTAAAAATCTATTTCATGGTAGTAATAACATGGCAAGCTATATGATTTAAAAGAGAAATTCAATACTGTTAGGCTATAACTTATATTACCACCTACTTAATCAGAAAACTAGGATAGTACTCAATAATTTGATCAAATCACTTTTCCTTGAAGTCCATGGAAAAAACAACTTTTAAAAATCCTCATCTGGGGATATGTTTATTGATGAGAGAGAGAGAGAGAGAGAGAGAGAGAGAGAGAAAGTATGGATGTGAGAGAAAAACATCTATTGGTTGCCTCCCATATGCATCCTGACAGGAGATTGAACCCACAACCTAGGTATATGCCCTGAATTGGAATTGAATCTGCAAATTTTTGGTGTATGGGGTGATGCTCCAACCCCAAGGCCAAACAAACAACCTTTTAGCAGCACTAAAAATGTCACAACTGTTGTACTGGTCTATGTGCCTCCAAATAGAGAAAGTTAAGATTCCTCAAGCTTTTTTAATTTTGATACCAGTTTGGTCCCTTGATGAGATAAAATTAGAATATTTGTTGTATGATAATTGTTTTTATCCAATAATTTATTTTGCATGCAATTATTGTCAGTACTCTTAAGTTTTAAGTCTCTTGTCTTAAGAATTCTAAAAACTACTTTGATACATCTGAAATTCATTCAATATCATGAAGGGGGATTTCATTTTGATATTTTTGCTAGAATGTTGACATGTCTTAAGCAATGTTTGTGTGATGATCTATTCTTCCTATATTGATTACTGATGGTCTTTTTAATCATCTACTAAATTTATGGGCTCTATATCTCAGATACCTGTTCACTTTCATTTTTGATCTCTGCTTATGCTAGTTCCTCATTGTTAATTATTATAATTTTGTGCTATAATATCAGATAGAGATAATTCCCTGCTGTTAGTCTCCTTGTGAAATTCTTTTGGCTTTTCTTACACTTGAATTTTATAATCATTTTCACAGATTTGAAGAAAAAATATTGTTCAAGTTTTTATTGTAATTGTAGTAAATGCATGTAGTAATTTTGAAATGCTCTGCATTCTTACACTGAGTTTTCTTTTCAGAAATCATAATGTCTTCATGTTTTAAAGTCTTTTTTTATATCTATCAATACCTTTTTGTACTCTTTGTCCTAATGTGTCCCCTTCTCAGTCTCTTGCTAAGGAACATTTTGCTGTTGTTATTTGTACTAGAAATAGGACTGTTCTAGAAATATTTTGTTTACTTTCCCAGTAAGTTTAAAGACACTGAAGGATATGTTATTTCTCCGTGTGTCTACTATAGGTCTCAGGAGGAATCAAAGCATCTTTGCATACATTAGAACATTATATTGCTGAATATACTTCAGCATTCATTGGGTTTGGGGGGAAGTATTTTAAGTTCTCTCAGAAAGAGTGATTTTGCTTTTTTTAAAATATAAATATACTGTAAAGTTAATAGGAAGATGAAAAATCTTAAAGAGTAACAAAATATCTCTCTGACATTAGCAGATTTAATATACTCTTTGATAAGATAGTAATATATCTTTGCCTGTAAAAATGCAAAGGTACTATTAGTCATCCTTTCAACCAACATTTAGAGAGTTCCTTCTCTGTATCTGCTACTTCTAAATTAAGGTACCAGGGCCAAAAAGAATGGTCATAAAAATAGAGTAGAATGTAATTGCCATAGATGTAGAGGCCAGAGTCTAGTGGAAGAAACAAATACATAAGTAATATATGATGCAGTGTGACATGTTTTTCATAGAGGTAAGACAAAGTGCTCTAGGGTTATAATAAAAGCAATTATTATTTTTGACTAGATTGGGATCTTGTATATGACCTTACAATTGAGCTGGGATCCTAAGGGTGAGTAGAAATTTAACTAGCTGAATCCAACACATGTGAGATTTAAAAGTAGAGATCACTGATGCATTCATTTGCTCAGTAAATATGTATTGAGTGCTTACTAGGTCTGCCAGGCACTGTTCTAAGCACTGGACATACAACAGTGCAAAAAACTGACAAATATCAAGCCCTCATTAACCTCATATTCTGGTGAGGGTGACTTACATTAATCAGAATAATATGTGTAATATAATTTCAGGTAATAAATACTGTATAAAAATAAGTAAAATATGATAGTGGAAGGAGACCATTTGAGTGCGTGTGTGCATAGTTCACTCTATACAGACTGGCCATGCAAAGACTCTAAATAAAGTAAAGGAGTGATGCAAGCAAAGATCTAGGGGAAGAACATTTGTTGACAAAAGAAATGTCAAGTGAAAGGCTGACAGGAACAAGCTTGAAGGCACATTCAGAGAGTAGTAAACAGAACAATGTAGCATTTAGATATAGTGTAGTTTGGGAATAAAATAAGAAGGGTCTTGTATGCCACACCAAAAAATGTTAATTTTTCCTTTTTCCTCTAGCTTTGGTGAGATATAACTGATATATAACATTATCTAAGTTTAAGATACAACGTATTGACCTCATACACTTTATATTTGAAAACAATTAACAACATAGTGTTAGCTTAATACCAGCATGACATCCTATAATTACCCTTTTTTGTGACAATGTTACCAGAAAGCCTCATACTGTTTGAGAACAAGTGGGGTCCCACTGCTCACCACCCATAGGCAAAAACTCAGAGGAAGAGTCCAATGCAAAGGAAAAAGAATCAACCAGAGGTCCTGCTTGGGCTGGAGTGGGTGGAGCAGCAACGATGGTGGAAACTGCCATCGTCAGGGCCCTAGCTGGAGGAGCACGTGGGCAGCGGGCCAGTGGTTGCTGTGACAGCTTCTAGGTGGTTGTCTGCTGACGCATGGGAGAGGGGAATGGGGTCTGCCATTGACTTCCATTGATGGGGACCTCACCCCACCAGAAAAGCTCATGGATGGCAGACAGGTGGATGCTGCTGATGGCTTCCCACAGCTTCCCATGTAGATGGCAGGCATGGGGCTTGCTGCCAGGCCATGCTGACTTCTGGGACACCCCTGGCTCAAGCCTCCTCCCCTCCCTTCTTACCAGCCTAGAACCCCCAGTGCTCCCAGCCAGGCAGGTCTCAGAATACCCTGGGAGGGGCATGGAAAATGCTCCTGGACAGTATGGATCCTGAAGCCTGGGGACCAGGAAGTCCAACCCCTGGTGGCTGGAAAAAAATGAGAGAATCCAAGAGAGCAACATTGCTGCATGTTCTCTTTTAAAGGTTTCCCCAGAATCCTCTGCTTGGCCGGTGTGCATCGCACTAGCAATGAGTGCAGCTGCCACTCATGGGCTGTCCCTGGCACCTTCTCACTTCTACCTCATTTCTGGGGCATGAGGGTCACTCCATTATAACTCTTCAAAGTGAGTGATGATCCATTGTCACTCTGGATGCTGTGAGGAAGTCCAAACCTAGGGATTGTTTCTTTAAGTAGAATTTCACTACCTCAGTCACCTTCTCAATTCTAGTGGAGTATGCCTCTACCAATCCGGAAAAAGTGTCCATAAAAACTAATTTAAAAAAATATTTGCATAAGATCCACTTGCCAGTCCTCAAATGGGAATAATCCTTTACATGATACTCCCTTTTTGCTGGGATGTGTTCTTAGGGTTGTTTTTAGCACATATTTGAGTGTTATAGGAAGACTGGCAAGGCTGAATTAGTCCTGATTTTAAGAACTTCTGCAATATTGGCTGAATCCTTCTAAAACCTCCTTGTTGAGGGGGTACTGTTTCTTCTGTGGGATCTGCACCTCTTCTTTTAGGTTAAATTTTATGGGTTGGACATTAACCACTTACCTGGGGGTCCACCAGCCCAAACAGTTCAATCAACCTGTTCATAGATCTCAGGTGCAAAGAGCTCACCTCTGGGACATTGTGGGCAAGTCAAGAGTAGCTGCAGAGCATGTTCCAATGGGACTTCTATAGATAGTTTCTACTTCTCAGGAGAAAAAGTTATTTTTGTGTATAATTTGCAAAGTAAATCTCAGTTCAGCAGTGGAATAGGGAAGTCTGGAATGTAGAGAAAATTATGTGGAATCTTTTGATCCACAGGCTGGTATTCTAGGGTTTGAAGGAACACCTGTTTTTATAATTTTCCAGTCACTTCAATAACCGTTACTTTATTCAAACTTTCCTTAGTTACTTTTGTGTTCAGCACTGAGTATGCAACTTCCATATCTACATGAAAATCAATTGGCTTGTTCCCCACCATCAACTGTACCTAGGGCTCCTGTGTGGAAATAGTAATAGCCTAGGAGATGTCCAAGGGAGTCCCTGGGCCTCCTCATTCATCATCAGACTCTCCTCACCTTTTTAGCATCTCTTGGTGAAGTTTTTCATCTCTACTTTCCCTTTAGACTTTTGGAAACTCCCTTTTCAAATGGCCCTCCTCTGTGCAATAGGAACATTGATTGGCACCTAGTAAGCCTCTTCTTTTTTCCCTTTAGGGTCCCACCTCTTATGACCTCGCCACTCTGCTTTCTGAGAACACCATGGCCTGCTTTATCTTTCTTGTTTCCTGGGCATTGTAGACTTTAAAGGCTATGTCTACCAGCTGAGAAGGATTCATTCCCAATGCCACATCTAAACTCTGAGGTTTCTTTCAGATATTTGGGGCACTTTGCCTAATAAAGGCCATATTTACCACCCACACATTCTCTGGTACCTACGGATCAACAACAGTGCGCTTTCTATAGACCTGATAGATCTTCTCTAAAAAATCATAAAGGTCTTCATCTGGCTTTTGCTAAAGGACTTATATTCAGGCTCTTTTGCTTGGGCATCTATTTTGTAAGTCCTTCCAGTTTTGATAAGATTCCAGAAAGGTTAGGCCCCCACCATTTTGGTTCCAGTCAGCTTCTGTCAAGGGAATTGCCCAGCTGGGTAGGGGTCCCATTGGGATTCTCTTGGTGGAGATGTTGGGCCTCTTCATTTGCCTTATTTATAACTGGAAGTCTCTCATCTGTGGTTAACAAGGTGTTAAGGAGAGCCTGTACATCTGTCCAGTTCAGATGATGAGTGACAAAAATGGAGGTGATAAGATCTGCCATTCTGTGAGGATCCTTTGTATATGGGAGGTTGGAATTCTTTCAATTCATTAAGTCTGTAGTGGAGAATGGAGTATGGACCCAATAGTACCAAGCAGGCTGGCCTTCCTCAGTTACTTCACCTATAGGGCATTGCCTCAAAGGAAACTACCTGTTCCAGATAAGGAGGCTCCCTGGAGAAATTTGGTTCCCTGACATGTCTTCAAGGGGGAGACCCATCTTTTGTCATACAGGAGTGGAGCTATTGGCTCTGTGGGCCCTATTTCAGGGGTAGCTTGTGTTGGAGGTGGTGATGGAGGAGGTCCTTCTGCTATGAACCTTGTGTCCCTTGGATTCAGGGCACTGATATGACATATTCCCTCAATCTCCTTTTCTTCCTGTGTCTTTCTGTCAGGAAGAGGTTTAAAAGTCCCTTCCTCTGCACCATCAATCAGACCTCTGTCTCTGTTGAAATCCTATTATTCTATTATGCAATGCCATAAATGCTTTGGAATAATGGATTACATCCTATTTATGCAACTGTTAGCAATAATGTTCCAGTTGCTTAATAGTACAGTAATCTAGGAAACCATCAATGGACCACCTAAACCAATACTTCCTTGGACATTGGATAATGGCTATTTGTGTCCCAGTCCACTAAAATTCTAACCAGTAGGCTCCCTCTAGGTACCAACACAGAATGGCCCCTATTGACCTATATGTACAGGCCTAAAGTTATAGCCAAAATAATGCAGGTGAACTGTGAACATATAAGCAAAACTTGAATTCACAACTCCATTATTGCAATGAGTGCTCAAAAGCAAGCCTTCTACAAACCAATCTTGCAAACAGTGGTCCCGAGCAATAGACTTCACAAAGCTTGGCTAGTCCTCGCCCAGACCCCAGTTCAAAGCCTCAAAATTCATGTGATAGTTCCTCCTTCCCAGAGTCTGTTCCCTTTACAGACTCATTTTCTTTCCACCTGCCAGGTGTGTGTAGGCAGCTGACACCTACAGCAGAGAAATTCTCAGCAACTGGGAAACTCCAGTCCCACTCCTTGTGGGGGGATCGACTTGTCAAGAGGGCTAAGACCCCACGTTGGATGCCACTGTTCTTACCAGACACCCTCGTGCTGTTCCATTGTTCGCCAACAATAGGCAAAAAATTTAGAAACAGAGTCTGATGGGAAATAATGAAATACTTTTTTTTTAAATTTAATTTTTTTTTAATTTCATTTTTTGGTTATTCAATTAGAGTTGTCCCATTTTTCCCCCATTGCTCCCCCCTCCCAGCCCATCCCTTCTCCCATAATTGTATCCCTTCCCGTTGTCCATGTCCATGAGTCATTCATATACGTTCCTTGACTAGACCCTTTCCTTACTTATCCCCCTTCTCTCCCTCCCTCCTCCCCCCTACTGACTACTATTCTAGTCTTTGCCTATTTAGTTCATTTGTTCGTGTTGCTCTTTAGTTTCCTGTATTAGGTGATATCATATGGTATTTTGCTTTCTTTGCCTGGCTTATTTCACTAAGCATAATTCTCTCTAGTTCCATCCATGTTGTCGCAAATGGCAGGAATTCCTCCTTTCTTTCTGCTACATAGTATTTCATTGTATAGATGTACCACTGTTTTTTGATCCACTCATCTACAGATGGGCACTTAGGCTGTTTCCAGCACTTAGCTATTGTAAACAGGGCTGCTATGAACATAGGGGTGCATAAGTTTTTTGAATTAGGGTTTTAGGATTTTTGGGGTATAATCCTAGCAGTGGAATCACTGGTTCAAATGGCAGTTCCATTTTTCATTTTTTGAGGTAATTCCATACTGTTTTCCATAGTGGCTGCACCAGTCTGCATTCCCACCAACAGTGCAGTAGGGTTCCTGTTTCTCCACATCCTCACCAGCATTGGTTGTTTGTTGATTTGTTGATGATGGCCATTCTGACAGGTGTAAGGTGGTATCTCATTGTGGTTTTTACTTACATCTCTCTGATGGCCAATGATGTTGAGCATTTTTTCATGTGTCTATGGACCTTCTGTATGTCCTCTTCGGAGAAGTGTTTGTTTAGGTCCTTTGCCCATTTTTTAATTGGGTTTTTTGTTTTCTTGATGTTGAGTTGTATAAGCTCTTTATATACTTTGGAGATCAGTCCCCTGTCTGTGATATCATTGGCAAATGTGTTTTCCCATATGGTTGGTTTCCTTTTCATCTTGCTGATGTTTTCTTTTGATGAGCAGAAACTTTTTAGTTTGATGTAGTCCCATTTGTTTATCTTTTCCTTTATTTCTCTTGCCTTGGGAGATGTATCCATGAAGATATTGTTACGTGTGATATCTGAAATTTTCCTGCCTATGTTGTCCTCTAGGACTTTTATGGTATCACGGCTTACATTTAAGTCTTTAATCCATCTTGAGTTTATTCTCGTGTGTGGTGTAAGTTGGTGGTCTAGTTTCATTTTTTTGCACGTCCCTGTCCAGTTCTCCCAGCACCATTTGTTAAAGAGGCTCTTCTCACTCTATTTTATGTTCCTTCCTCCTTTATCAAAGATTAGTTGACCATAGAGGCATGGGTTTATTTCTGGGCTTTCAATTCTGTTCCCTATTAAAATACCAATGACATATTTCACTGACCTAGAACAAATCCTCCAAAAATTCATATGGAACCAAAAAAGACCCCGAATAGCAAAAGCAATCTTGAAACAGAAAAACACAGCAGGATGAATCACGATACCAGACCTCAAACAATACTACAAAGCCACTGTGATCAAAACAGTCTGGTACTGGCATAAGAACAGACATATAAAAAATTTAATTTATTGTTATATTAGAAGTGTCCCATTTTCCCCCATTGCTCTCCCCCGCCCAACCACCCCATCCATTCTCCCATAGTAAATACCCACTCTGTTCTCCAAGTCAATGTGTCATTCATACTAGTTCCTTGACTAATCATTTCCCCTGCTTCCCCTCTTCCCCCTCTTCCCCCTCCCCTATGGTCACTGTCAGTCTGTTCCCTGTTTCCATGCCTCTGGTTCTCTTATGCTCATTTTTTTGTGTTGTTCATTAGGTTCCTGTATTGGGTGATATCGTATGTATTTGTCTTAAACTACCAGGCTTATTTCACTAAGCATAATACTCTCCAGTTCCATCCATGTTGTCTCAAAAGGTAGGAGTTCCTTCTTTCTTTCTGCTGTGTTGTATTCCATTGTGTAAATGTACCACAGTTTTTTGATCCACTCATCCATTGATGGGCACTTAGGCTGTTTCCAGGACTTGGTTATTGTAAACAGTGCTGCTATGAACATAAGATTGCATAGGTTCTTTTGAATCGGTGTTTCAGAATTCTTCAGGTAAAATCATAGCAGTGGAATTCCTGGGTCAAAAGGCAGTTTCATTTTTAATTTTTGAGAAAATTTCAAACTGTTTTCTACAGTGGCCGCACCAGTCTACATTCTCACCAGCAGTGCACTAGGGTTGCTGTTCCTCCACATTTTCACCAGCACTTGTTCTTTGTTGAATTATTAATTATGACCATCGGGACAGGTGTGAAGTGGTATCTCATTATGGTTTAAATTTGCATCGCTCTGATGGCCAATGATGTTGAGCATTCTTTCATGTACCTATGGGCCCTCTGTATGTCCTCCTTGGAGAAGTGTCTGTTCAGGTCCATTGACCATTTTTAATTGGATTATCTGTCTTCTTGATGTTGAATCATATAAGTCTTTATATATTTTGGAGATCATTCCCTTGTCTGGGGTATAATTGGCAAATGTTTTTCCATATGGTTGGTTCCCTTTGCATTTTGTTAATGTTTTATTTAGCTGAGCAGAGACCTTTTAGTTTGATGTAGTCCCATTTGTTTATTCTTTTCTTTATTCTCCTTTCCATAGAAGGTATATCAGTGAAAATTTTGCTGTGTGGGATATCTAAAATTTTACTGCCTATGTTTTCCTCTAGGACTTTTATGGTGGTTCAGCTTATGTTTAAGTCTTCTATTCATCTTGAGTTTATTGTGGTGTATGGTGTAAGTCAATGATGTAATTTCATTTTTTTTTTTGCATGTCCCTGTCCAGTTCTCCCAACATCGTTTGTTGAAGAGGCTATTATATATATATATATATATATGACCTAGAGTGTTGTTCAATATATCAATAATATCCTTGGTGTTTCTTTGTTTTGAAGATCTGTCCATTGTTGACAATGGGGCATTAAAATCCCTTATTAAGTGTGTGTGTTGCTGTTGATATCCTTCCTCAAGTCCTCCAAGATTTTCTTTATATATTCAGGTGTCCTATATTTGGTGCATATATGTTTATAACTATTATATCTTCTTGATGGATTGTTCCTTTAAGTATTCTGAAATATCTTTCTTTGTCTCTTTTGATGGCTTTGTTCCGATATCTATTTTGTCCGATGTAAGTATTACTACCAAAGTTACTTTCATGTCCATTTGCTTGAAATAATTTTTTCCATCCCTTCACTATCAGTCTGTGTACATCTTTGGTTCTAAGGTAGGTCTCTTGAGACAGAATATATGTGGTCATGTTTTCTTATCCATTCAGCTACCCTATGTCTTTTTATTGGAGCATTTAATCCATTTACATTTAAGGTTAGTATGGATAGGTACTTATGCATTGCCATTTTTTTCCCTTTGTATCTGAATCTCTCTCTCTCTCTCTCTCTCTCTCTCTCTCTCTCTCTCTCTCTCTCTCTCTCTCTCTCTCTCATTCATCTTCTTAAAGCATTCCCTTTAGTATGTCTTGCAATGTTGGTTTGGTGGAGATATATTCTTTTAGCCTTTCTTTGTCTGGGAAACCCCTTATTTCACCTTCCATTTTGAAAGAGACCCTTGCTGAGAAGAGTAGTCTTGGCTGTAGACCTTTTTTTTCATCACTTAAAGTATTTTTTGCTATTGACTTCTGGCTCGTTGTATTTCTGTTTAGAAATCTTCTGATAGCCTTATTGGAGCTCCCATGTCTGTTATTTGCTGTTTCTTTCCTGCTGCCTCTAGGGTTCTCTCCTTGTCTTTGAATGTAGCTATTTTAATTATGATGTGTCTTGGAGTGGGCCTCTTGGCTTCATCTTCATTGTAAACCTCTGTGCTTTCCGGACTTGCAAGATTTTTGTCTCATCATGTTTGGGAACTTTTCTGTCATTACTTTTCCAAACAAGGTTTCTATCCCTTGCTCTTCTTCTCCTCTTTCTGATATCCTTGTAATATGGATATTTTTATATTTCATGTTGTTGTTCAGCTCTCTTAAACAATCTTCATTCATTTGAAATCTTTTTTCATTTTGTTGCACTGTGGGAATTTTTTCTATGTTGTCCTCTAGCTTTCTGATCTAATCCTCTGCTTCACTAAGCTGCTTTTGATTTCTTCTACCGTATTCTTCAGTTCAGAAATTGTATTCTTTATTTCTTTCTGGATCTTTTTTGTAGTTTCTATGTCCTCTTTTATGTTGGTGTAGTCCTCAGTATGTTCCTTGTAGCTTCCAGAAGTTGTTTGTAGTTTCCCTGCAGTTCTTTGTAGTTCTCTTGGAGTTTTTTCTAGTTTTCTCTGAGCTCACTCAGCTCATTGAGTTTCCTTATAAAAATTATTTTGAAGTTCATGTTTGACAGTTTCCTTGCCTCCATTTTAACTATCATGCTTTCTGGGAATTCTTCCTTTCCTTTCAATGGGGAGTTGTTTCTTTGTCTCCCCATTTTAGGTGACTCATTGTTTTTTTCTGCTTCTTAGATTCATCTGAATTGACTTCCTGCCTTCATTATGTGACCTTCTTTGGTAGGAGTCCTGTGAGATTAAGTGGTGCAGACTCCTTGACCTCCTGAACTTGATGCTCTTGGGATGCCCTATATGCCAATTATTTGGTCTGTCTGGTTGTATTTCAGTTTTGGTTGATGTTCTGTTGCTCTTTCTTGGATCTTTCCATCTGGCTAGCTGACTGAGAGTCACTCCACCAACCATGTTTTGTCAACTTCTGTTGAGTTGCTGCTAAAACAAATTCATCAGCCCAGGCAAGAAGCCCACACTCACAAAGATAACCTCCATACTTAATTGAGTATCAGGTGAAAATGAGTCAGTCTTGGTAAGAATGCAAAAATATTAAGACTATTATGAGAAAGGAAAAACAAATAAGAGTTGACTAGCTGAAAGAAAAATTATTCTTGAGAGGGTAGAGGGAGGAGCAGTAATAGTAGCAAGTAGGGACAAAGCAATGAGAGAAAGAAAGTATAATTTACATCATATATAAAAAGGGAGTGAAGAAGGCAGAATCAAGTACAAATGGGGAAGCATATAGTATTATGTTTAAACAAAAATTATTATATATAATATATATATATATGTATGCAAGAGCTAAAACACACAAAAAATAAGGAATATGAATAATAAGAAAAAATAAGAACCAAATTAGAGAAAATGTTTCACCTCAGCACTATCACAACCTATGCATTAAGATTAAAATAGCTTGGATGGAAGTAATAGAAAAAAATGAAAGAAAGAGAAACTTAAGAGATGTCTGGAGGAAAGGGAAGTTATTTTGAGATGAAAGAGGGAGAAGGAATACTAAAAGTGAGGAATGAAAACCAGGCTAAGATTGGGAAAAATTCAAATTTAAGATGAAAGAAGGAAAGGGCTAGAAGAAGGTACAAATAGAGTAGGAGAGGTGAACAATAAGAATTGAGATTTGAAATATCAAAATAGTGAAAATCTATGAATAAAGTTACAGAAATGCCACAACTACCACCATATTCCACACTATAGGTACAACTTAATCAACGTGGTGGGAGAATAAGTGTATTTTATGAATGGGAAAAAAATGTGAGGTTACTAATGACAAAAAAAATGGCTTTGAGAGGCTGGAGAGTGGAGAAATAATAAGAGTATAGATTGGAAATGAGTTGAAGCAAGAGAGAAGACAGAATTTAAAAGAAAAATAAGGGGAAGAAATTAGATGGTGAAATGGAATAATAAAAGGAGGAGCAAAATATGAGATTTGAAATAAACTGTAGTTACTTAAAGAAACAAACTGTGAGACTTCCGGCCAAGATGGAGGCATAGACTGACACGCTCTTCTCCCTCCACAACTAAGAAGGACTACAACTACCACAAAACCAAAAATAACCAGAAGTTCCAGAAAATAAAGCTACATGGAAGTCCAACGTATGAAGTCATAAACAAGTGGTGCTCATCCAGATGGGTATTAAGGGAGAAACCACGGCTGAAAAATCAAACTGTGCTGGAGGCAGCAGCTGCAGCAGTGAACAGCAGGACCTGGTCAGCAGACACCCGTATTTGTGGGGAGGAGAGAAGTGCCTGGGAGCTAGCCCTGGCTGCAGACCAGAACCGTTGGCTCGTGATTCCAACGTTGGGGAAGGGAGTCCTTATTGTCTTGGACAGTGAGGCCCGGAGGGTGGATGGAGGAGGAGGCTCCTGTTTCCTCAGCGGAGAGTAACAGCAGGAATCAGTCTTGGACCCTCGCCCCCATGCAAAGCACCACAGTGTGGTGAGAAAGGTCACCAGGTTGTGACAACCACACGGAGCTCTGCCCAAGATAGCATAGGAGGTGTGATAGCGCCCTGCCCAAGAAAGAAAGATAAACAAAATGGTCAGAATGGCAGAATTAATTATTAAAATACCAATCACACAGCTAACAAAAAAACAAATAAAAGACTTGACAGGTGAACAAATAGCAAAAACAAAGAGCCATAGTCATAAGGCAGCTTATAGACCTAACAAGAGGGCTGAGTCAAGACAGGAAAGGAATGAAGGTTAGTTCTACTGAAATGAACAAAAATACATACAATACAAGTGGTGAGGAAGGGAAAGCCATGGATCAAATCAACAAATAGGAACATAGGGAGGGAATAAACAGTCAACCAGTGCAGAAAGAGGAAACAAAAAGTACAGAATATGAAGAGAGGCTCAGAAACATCTGGGACAGCTATAAGCGAACGAGCATTCGAATTATAGGGTTGTCAGAGGTTGAAGAAGAAGAACAAGACATTGAAAAATTGTGTGAAAAAATAATGAAGCAGAACTTCCTTAACTTGGGGAAGGAAATAGACTTACAGGTCCAGGAAGCACAGAGAGTTCCAGATAGGCTGGACCTAGGGAGGACCACATCAAGACACATTGTCATCAGAATGTCAAAAATTAAAGATAAAGAGAGAATCTGAAAAGCAGCAAGAGAGAAGAGAAGAATTATGTACAAAGGGGCCCCAATTAGACTATCAGCGAATTTCTCAAAGGAGACTTTACAGGCAAGAAGGGACTGGCAAGAAATATTCAAAGTAATGAAAATCAAAAACCTACAACCATGATTACTCTATCCAGCGAAGCTATCATTCAGGATAGAAGGGCAGAGAAAGTGTTTCCAGGACAAAGTAAAACTGAAGGAGTTTGTTAGATCTAAACCACTTTTATATGAGATGTTAAAGGGACTTGTTTAGAAGAAGGAGGATCAAAACTATGAACATTAAAATGAAAACTGTATCACAACAACCAACAGCAGAAGCTAGAGAATTGAAACGAAGGCAAACTAAGTATTCAACGAAAGTGGAAAAATAATTATAGGTATAGGGAACATATTTGGGGGAGGTCAGTGGGGAGGACGAAGGGAGAAAAGGAAGGGAGATGATGCAGAAATTAAGAAGCATAATAGGAGGGAGTGGAGTAGACATGAAGAGGTGGAGAAGAACTATATGCACAACCAATGGTCATGGACTAAGTTGAGGGACAACTGGAGGGATGGGGATCACAAGGTGGAGGGGAGCAGAAGGAAAAGAAATTGGGACAACTGTAACAGTATAATCAATAAAACATATTAAAAAGACATAAAAGTTTAGAAAAATGTTACAATTCTTCAAATAGTATGCATTTTTATTTCATTAAGTTTGTTAACCTTGCTTAAAACTGTTACTTGTTTTAATCGTAGGAGACACAAGTTTTTGGTCAAACATGCAAAAATTTTGTGCTGGGTTCAAATTGTTTTGTCTTTCAAAGGACTCCCATTTCAAACACAAGCATTACGTTTACAAATCTAAGTTTTAAAATGTTTCCTGAAATGTGAGTGTTGTTTTAGTAAACATCTGTTTCCACCATTCAAAAGAAAAGTGGTCATATGAAAGAATAACAATTATGTACAATAGGAAGCCTAATAATAAAATGAACACTCATGAACTTACTGATGAATTTAGGAATTAAAATATACCCAGTAACATTACAGCTACCTTTGTTCTCCTCTCACCTATCTTATGCCCCTGCCTTTCCCACAGTGGTGAACACTTCCCCAAATTACTTTCAATTTCCTTGGCTTTTTTTGAATCCATTGATCTTTTTACTTAGTTCTTACATTTTATTTTTCAATTATAGTTGATATTCAATATAATTTTGTATTAATTCCAGGTTTATAACACAGTAGTTAGACAATCATATACTTTACAAACTGATCCCTCTGAAAGAAAGTTATTACAATATTATTTACTATATTACCTATGCTGTACTTTACATTGTCATGACTATTGTGTAATTATCAATTTGTACTTCTTAATACTGGGGACTTTTCCACCCATTCCTTAACATCCCTTCCCTCTGGCAACCATCGGACTGTTCCATGAGTCTATAAATCTGTTTAAATTCTGTTTGCTTCTTTATTTTGTTCTTTAGGTTCCACATATAAGTGAAATCCTGTGGTATTTGTCTTTCTCTGTCTGACTTATCTCACTTAGCATAATACCCTCTGGGTCCATCCATGTTGTTACAAATGGTAGGATTTCATTCCTTTTTAGTGTATTATATCATGTTTTTTTATCTACTCACCTATCTGAAGAAACCCAAAACATTAATTCAAAAGGGTATGTGTACCCCTATATTCATTGCAGCATTTATTTACAACAGCAAAGGTATAGAAGCAATCCAAGTGTTCCTTGCTTTCAAGAATAATACTTTTATTCTATTTATAAGCATCCTTAAAAAGGTCTGGTTTTAGTCTTTATAAAGATGACATTATAGTGTCTGTAGTCATTATCTTGCCTTTTTTCAGTCAACGTTATGCTTCTGGGATTTAGTTATGTTAATGTGTAAAGTACATGTATATTTTCTTTCTTACATGTTGGATAGTCATATAACTTCAGCACAAATTAGTTATTTATTCTCTTCTTTTTAGATATTGGGTTGTTTATTTGTTTGCTTGTTTTGTTATCATGTTGCTGTGAACATTTCATATGATTTACTGCTTTCCATTATTTATGCTCCTATATTCATGGGTTTTTATTCTCTCTATATTTAAAACCTCATACAAATTTGTCTTGTATTATCAATATTTACTTAGATTAACATGCATTTTCTATATCTTTGAAGGCTTTCTTCAATTTTCTTATTTCTGACTGAGATGGTTTTTATTTTCCTGAAAAGTTCCTTCTATTCTTTTATGTGAATTTTCTCAGTTTTTAGTGTGCATGTGTTTTTAATTGATCTTTATGCTTGAAGAACAGGTTGGCTAGATACAGAATTCTGCATTGGTGGTTATTTTTGTTGACAGTAAAAAAATATAATTCCATTTTGCTTGGTGTTGTCATTCTTGTTGCGGAGTTAGCATTCAATCTTATTGTTCTTCCTTTGCTAGTCATGAATCTTTTTTCTATATCTGTTTTAGGTTTTTCTTCTTGTCTTTGCTTTTAAGCAGTGTTATTGAAATGTACCTAGTTCTGTTTTGATGCAGTGCATTGGGCTTGCAAAATTATTTGCTAATATTTCTGTAAGTAATGTTTTCCCATTCTTTTTCATTTTGTTTTTAATTTCCCTTATGTCTTATTAATATTTATTTAATTTACATATTTTCTATGTTTCAATTTGTATATTTTCTATGGACCTAACTTCTAGTTCTGTTATCTTTTTTCCTTGTGATAGACTTCATGGTTGGTAGAGGAAAGTTGTTTCTTTATAAATTATATTGTAATAACTCAGATTACACGTGTATAGACTTAAAATGGGAGGTTGAGATGTTGGAATAAAAATGCAACTAGGAAATGTTGATAGATGATTTCACACCAGAGAAATAGTACTTAAAATCACTGACTGGTTTACTGATTTTATTTCTGTTACTTTACTAAGTACTATTATTGAAATGTGAAGCAAATTTAACTGAAATGAAATAATAAAGACTAATACATACATGAATAAATGTTACATTCTGCACAGTAAAATTAATAGATTTAATTTTACTTAATTTATAAAATTCTTGGATTTGTCCCAACTTAGTAATTAGTTCATTCTCTTCTATATTATTTTTAATTTATTTTTTAGTGCTAACAATTGACTAATGTAGCATAGAGAATTAACCATCTGTATGGACTGTGAACACAAGCAATTATGAAACCTCAGGTAAGGACTTAAATTTTCTGTACCTTAGAATTTTCGTTTGTATGAAAATAATAGTCTCTAGCTCACAGAATCGTTTTCAGGACTTAGCAAAAATGAATCAATCCATCTATTTATCTATTTATCTACCTACCTACATACCTTCTAACCATATAGGTAGCTAATCAGTTAACTATATTATTATGTAGCAGAGTACATTATGTTTAACGGACACCTATTGAATGGTAATTGCCACTAACTACTATTATCAGTCCATTGTGTAATATTACCACAAACTCAGCCACTCAAAATAGGAGACACTCATTTATTGTCTCATGGTTTCTGTGGGTCAGAACCCTAGCACAGTTTAGGTAGTTTCTCTGTTTCAAGATTTCTCATGAGGCTTCTTTCAAGACACCAGCCAGGGCTGGGTTCTCACTTAAGACTCAACTGGGGAAGGATCTACTTTCTTTTTCTTAAAAAAATAATTTATTTGTTTGTTTGTTTGTTTTATTTTTAGAGAGAGAGGAAAGGAGAAAGAGAAGGAGAGAAACATCACTGTATGGTTGCCTCTCACTCATGCCCCCAACTAGGGACCTGACGTGCAACCTAGTAATGCACCCTGACTGGGAATCGAACCAGTGACACTTGGCTCGCAGGCCAACGCTTAATCCACTGAGCCACAGCAGCCAGGGTTAGGACTCACTTTCACTCTCACTTATGGAGTCATCTCCAAGATTCAGTCTGTTACTTTTGAGCTTATTATATCAATTTACAGAGAAGAAAATTGTGTCTTGTAGAGTTATAATATTTTGACCAAGGTTGTGGGACTAAATAATAAGACCTGAGATTCAAACCCAGTGTTATATAATTTAACTCTTCTACATGAGGAAATCCAAGTGGGCATGCTGCTGACAGATATTTGTAATGAACAGATTATCAAAACAACAGAGTCATTGCTTTCTACAGGATTATGGCAGTAGATTAGATTTTAAATTTATAACTGAGATTGAATCCTGACTCTGTCACTTTCTGTTTAGCTTTGGAGTTGTTATATGATAGCTCTGGAAATTGGCTTTTTTATCTATATTTTGGTAATGACAATAATTGTGCCTAGTGCAAGGTCTGCAAGGTAAGCATTCTGTGAAAGAAAGCCTACCTTGTTAAGACTGTTTTTCTCATGTTAGATGTGGACAACATAAGTGGGTATGTGTATTACAAATTAGTGGGAAGTAGGACTAAATTCAATTTTATTTACAGAACAAGTGATATTTACTGTGGTTTGAGACTCATAGAGAAACACTGGAGTTAGTAATATGGAAAATATATCAAATTGATTTTTTGATGAATTCATGTGCACGACGTTTCAAAGTCTATATAAATTTGGAGAGGAAAGTTTCTTCTAGGCTATACTGTACAGATAAAAGCCTGAGAACTTGTCTTTAGTTCATGGCCAAACCCTAAACAAAACATATTAGCCAAGCATTTTCTCTTAGAAGCAATATGATGTTTGCCTGTCTAGTTTATTGGTGACACAACAGACCAGCATTCAATTTTCTTTATTTTTTTTAAGAGTTTCTTTTGCTGAGTTTTTTCAAGTAAGGTACTTAACAGGTATATGCTGTTGTAACAATGTAGTAATGACCACATTAAACAGAAGTGCTAGTATAGATAGATGCGTTCTGTGTAGGGTGACATGAAGGTTATACCATTAATAGTAATGGTAATTGAAGCTATGCCATAATATTATGTAATTGTTAATTAAGACAATATAAATGTCCCATGGTTGTTTTACCCACTCATCTCCTTATGGATACTTGGGCTGCTTCCATATCTTAGCAATTGGAAATAACACTGTAATGAACATAGGGGTGCTTATGTTCTTTTGAATTAGCGTTTTGGGTTTCTCGGGATGTATTCACAGAAGTTGGATTGCTGGGTTAAAAGGCAGATCCATTTTTAAGTGTTTGAGGTAGCTCCATACTGCTTTCCATAGTGGTTACAGCAGTCTGCATTTCCACCAATAGTGAACTAGGGTTCCCTTTTCTCCACATCCTCACCAGCACTTGTTTTTTGTTGATTTGATGATAGCAATTCTGTGAGGTGTGAGGCAATATCTCATTATAGATTTAATTTGCATTTCTCTGATGATTAATGATGTTGAGCATCTTTTCATATGTCTATTGAACACCTGTATGTCCTCTTTGGAGATGTGTTTATGCAGGTCCTTTGCTTATTTTTAAATTGAATTGTTTGTTTGCTTGTTTGTTTGCAGTGTTCACTTTTGTGTTTTATAAATCTTGGATGTTAACTCTTTATTAGATGTATTGGTCAATATGTTCTCTCATTATGTGGGTTTTCTTTTTATTTTGTTGATGATCTTTGCTGTGCAAAATTTTTCAGTTTGATGTAGTCCCATTTGTTTATTTTTTTCCTTTCATTTCCCTTGCCTGGGGAGATATATCAGATAAAATATTGCTACAAGCCATGTTAGAGATTTTACTGCCTATGTTTTCTTCTAGGGCTTTTATTGTTTTGTGTCTAATATTTAACTATTTAATCCATTTTGAATTCATTCTTGTGTGTGGTATAATAAGGCAATCTACTTTCATTTCTCTGTACTTATCTGTCCACATTTTTCAACACTATATATTGAATAAACTATCTTTACCCCATTGTATGTGCTTGCTTCCTCTGTTGAATATTAATTGACTATAAGGATGTGGGTTTCCTTCTGGGTTCTCTATTTTTACACAATGGAATACTACTTGGTCATTACAAAGAAGAAAACTACCATCTGTGACAGCATGGATGGACTTGGAGAACATTATGCTAAGTAAAACAAGGCAATCAAAAACCTTATTATTTCACTTCTTATATGTGGGATCTAATGAATGCATTTAACTAACAAGCAAAACAGAGACATAGATAGAAAGCAGGATGACAGCTATTTGGGGGGAGGTTAAGGAGTGGAGGTATTGAGCAAAAAGAAAAAAGGGCTCATGAACATGGACAACAGTGTGGTGATGGCAAGGGGGAGGGGATATATGGGGGATAAATTGCAATGGAAAATACAATAAAAGTTTCTAAAAAAAATAAAATATAGATAATAAAGTCAGTGATTTACCCTGTCCTGGTGAAAGAGCAACATTTGGATGTAAGAGGAGGAATAGAAGCCAGAAAAATGACCAGAAAAAAAAGAATAGAAACTTCAATGGCTAGGAGCCAGGAGAGAAGGTAGTCCACAGTTTAAAATGATACAAAGAAATCAAGGTACTTACATTCAACTTCCTACAGCATTAAGCATCATGAGCAGCATGAAAATGAAGAAATATGGCAGAGCCTGCACAATTATGTTAGGATCCCTGATGTTTGCCAAAACAAATCAAAACTCTACATTGATTTCAGTTCCAGAGATTTTAAATAAAGTTAATTAATTTAAAATGCATGGACTAGGGAAATTGGAAGATGGCAGAGGAGTGAGAGGAGGCTGTGCTTTCTGGCTCCCGAGACACGTCTGTAGTTTGGACTAATTGCAGACAGAACATCTCAGTGAGCAGCTGGGAACTGGCAGGAGTTGAGCCTTGGCACTGCTGGATTAGAGAAAACCATCTGGGAATGACCTGTTTGGTGAGGATAGCAGAAGAAAAAAGGACGAGATGGGATTTCTGACTGGGTTGGCTTCCAAAGCTGCAGCTAGAAGTACACAAAGACTTTTTAGCAACCACAGGCTTCCCCAGAGAGGAATCCAGAGGAGAGTGGGGCTCTGCCTTCTGGGAAAGCCAGGCAGCCAGGTGGCATCTGGCGCTGAAAGACAAAAAACCCCGTACTGCTGTGCATGTAAGAACGTGATTTTTCTTTATATTTTCTCTTGTATATTGTGGAGAAGGGAGGAAATGTTTGGGGCAATAAGACATTCCTGAGCGCAGGTGCAGAAGAGTGCTCACTCACTCCCCAATGCTTCCTTTGGGTCGCACGGGCGTGCACAGGGAAGTGTCCACATCCACTGGCCCAGGCACACAGCCAGGTTGCTGGCCGAGTGTCCAGGTGCCCCTTGGACACACCCCAATAGACATAAGATCAGTGCCCCAACGGGCACAGGAAGGTCCCGCTGGGCATGCAGAAGACCATGCACAGACACCCCTGGCCAGCCCCAGTGGGCGCCAGGCTGGAGCACAGCCCACTTGCACTAGTTTTGCTTGTGTACGCCCAGGCGGTGAGGAAATGGCGGGTGGCTGCGACTCACAGATGCTCATTTCCACTGTGCACAAGTGTCTGGGGTCCCTGCCCAAGGAGCAAGAGACTGACTCCCTGGGCGAGGCTCCGCAGGCCAGAGGCTAGCATGCAGGCCACCATGCGTGTGCACTTCCATGCATGCACAAACACCCTGGCTGGCTCCAACATGCTCCAAACGAATGCACCGGCCACCGCAGGTGCACACTGCTGCTACAAGGATCAGGAACCTCTGATCTGCCTCATTAGACCAGCTGTGGATCTAGAAAAGAAGATGACACACAAAGGCTGAACTCAGTAAAACGTTACCTTTGTATTTTTAAAAAATTTTATTTTTATTTTAGTATTTTATTTGTATTTTATTTTATTTTAATTTTTTTGAATTTTTTATTTTTAATTTTAATTTTTACTTTTACTCAAAATTTAAAAAATATCTATCTCAATCTTTTTTCATACCATGTCTCCTTCTCTTCCTTCCTCTTTAATTTTTGTTTATTTGTTTGTCTGTTTTGTTTAGCCTCCCTTTCACACTAAATAAATAGAATATAATTACTATATAAATCTAATACTATACAATTTCACTGTCTTACTATATTCTGCATTCTTCCCTCATTTTCCTTTATTATTATTAACATACAATGTAAATATTACCTACTGTCTTGCATAGTCTCAACACTTCCTGCTACTATTATTAATCTATCATTCCATCTCTCAAAAATCATATTTTTCCTCTTTAAAAACAATGCTTATCTATTTTTCCTATAGTATAAAAGCCTTAACTTCTCTACATTTATATTAATATTGGCTCATTGGCTACCGATAGTGGGATAAAAAGTAGAGATATTTTTGAGGGTGTGGGTTTCAAGCTTGGGATGTGTGTTGATGTTTTTTAACAGCATCTCTACAAAAGAACTCAAGACAAAGTGGGAAGAGTGACTCTCAATCAAATAGCCAGAGGAAAGTCCCACCAAAGAGCATCTGAAATATAACCAGACAGCATAAACAAATGACATAAAGGGTATCCCAAGAACATCAGCTCAGGAGATCAAAGAGACTGCACGACTGAAACCCCAAGATCCCTATATAGAATCTCATACAACAAATGTGAGAAGACAAACAGACAAACCCAAAAATCAAAAATAAACAAGAAGAATCCAGCATGGTAAGACAAAGAAACAACCTCTCAATGAAAAGAAAAGAGGAATCCCCAGAAAGAGAGGTAGATGGAATAGACATAGCCCAAATGTCAGACATGGAATTCAAAACAATGGTGGTGAAGAAGTTCAATATACTCGACAACTGCAAAAACAACTACGATGACCTCCAAGGAAGTTACCAACGGCTCCAAGAAAATCACAGGGAAGTTATGGGGAACTACACCAGCATAAAAAGGATAGAGAAACTATTAACAAGAACCAGGAAGAAATGAAGAATATAATCTCAGAACTGAAAAACACAGTAGAATCAATCAAAAGCAGGCTAAATGATGCAGAGGATCAGATCAGTGAGTTGGAGGACAATGTAGAAAAAAATTCCCAGACAATACAACAAAATGAAAAAAAGATTGAAAATATATGAAGAAGATGTAAGGGAATTACAGGATAACATGAGAAAAAATAATATCCGGATCATTGGAATAAAAGAGATAGACAAAGAAGAACGAGGAATAGAAAAGCTGACAGGAGAAGTAAAGACAGAAAATTTTTTCAACCTGATCAGAGAAAAAGTTATGTAAGTTCAAGAAACACAGAGAATCCCAATGAAGATGAACCCAAAGGCCCAATCCGAGGAACATCATAATAAAAATGGCAACATTCAAAGACAAATCGAGAATCCTAAAAGCAGCAAGAGAAAAACAGCAAATAACTTACAAGGGAGCTCCGATAAGGCTATTGACCAATTTCTCAACAGAAACACAACAAGCCAGAAGGGAATGGTCAAAAGTATTGCAAGCAATGAAAAACAAAGGCCTACAACCAAGAGTACTCTACCCAGCAAGGCTCTCATTCAAAATGGAAGGTGAAATAAGGAGTTTCCCTGAAAAAGAAAGACTAAAAGAATACATCTCCACCAAACCAATATTGCAAGAGATGCTAAAGGGAGTGTTCCAAGAAAAAGAAGAAAAAAAGAGGAGAGGAACACAGGTACAAAGGGAAATGAATAAATGCATGTTAATAATAACTTTAAATATAAATGGATTAAATGCTCCAATTAAAAGACATAGGGTAATGGAATGGATATGAAAACAGGACCCACATATGCTATCTACAAGAAACACACCTCAAAACAAAAGATTTACTCAGACTGAAAGTAAAGGGATATAAAAGAGTATTCCAAGCAAACGGACATGAAAAAGAAATCTCGGGTAGCAGTACTCATATCAGACAAAACGGATTTCAAAGCAAAGGCAATACAAAGAGATAAAGAAGGACATTTCATAATACTTAAGGGAAAAATCCATCAAGAAGATATAACACTGATAAACATATAGGCACCCAACATAGAAGCACACAAACACATAAAGAAAATACTAGAAGATCACAAGAAGGATATTAACAGCAACACACTCATAGTAGGGGACCTTAACGCTCCATTATCAACAATAGACAGATTTTTGAAGCAAAGAAACACCAAGAATATACAGGCATTGAACAATACACTAAACCACATGGGCTTAACTGATATATATAGATCTTTTCACCCCAAAGAAGTAAACTATACATTCTTTTCAAGTGCACATGTGACATTTTCAAAGATAGACCACATGATAGAACACAAAACAAGCCTCAACAAATTCAAGAAAACTGAAATCATATCAAGCATCTTTTCAGACCACAATGCCTTGAAACTAAAAATCAACCTCAGAGAAAAAAAATCAAAGACATTAAAACTCATGGAGAATAAATAACATGCTATTAAATAATGAATGGGTTAACAATGGCATCAAAAAAGACATCAAGAAATTTTTTGGAAACTAATGATAATGAACACACAACAGCCCAAAACCTATGGGACAGAGCAAACGCAGTCCTAAGAGGAAAATTCATAGCAATACAGGCATATCTGAAAAGGATAGGAGAATCTCAAACAAAAAATCTAACCCTAAAGCTATAAGTACTAGAAAAATAACAAAAAACGAAGCCTAGGGCAAGAAGAAGGAAGGAAATCATGAAGATTAGTGCAGAATTAAATGACATAGAGACCAAACAAACAATTCAAAGTATCAACAAAACTAGGAGCTGGTTCTTTGAAAAAAAATAAACAAAATCGACAAGCCTTTATTTGGGCTGATCAAGAAAAAAAAGAGAGAAGACCCAAATAAACAAAATCAGAAATGAAAGAAGAGAAATCACGACTTATACCACAGAAATATAAAGAATTTTAAGAAATTACTGCAAACAACTCTATGGCAAGAAATTTTACAACCTAGAAGAAATGGACAAATATCTAGGAATATTTAACCTTCCAAAACTGAATCAAGAAGGAGTAAAAAGTCTCAACAGACCAATAACAAAGAAGGAAATTGAAACAGTAATCAAAAATCTTGAGGTACACAAAAGCCCTGAACCGCATGGCTCACAAGTGAATTTAACAAAACTTTTAGGGGAGAACTAACTCCTACCCTCCTCAAACTATTTTAAAAATTCCAAGAAGAGGGAAAAATTCCAAAATCTTTCTATGAAGCTAGTATTACCCTAATTCCAAAACCAGGTCAAGACAAAACAAAGAAAGAAAACTACAGGCCAATATCATTGATGAACATAGATGCTAAAATCCTCAACAAAATATTGGCAAACAGGATACAGCAGTACATTAAAAAGATCATACACCACGAGCAACTGAGATTCACCCCAGGGATGCAAGGATGCTTTAATATTCGCAAATCAATAAGTATTATACATCACCTCAACAAAATGAAAGACAACAATCACATAATCATATCAATAGATGCAGAAAAAGTATATGATAAAGTACAACACCCTTTTATGATGAAAACACTCAGCAAAATGGGCATAGAGGGGGCATACTTCAATATAATTAAGGCTATATATGAGAAACCTGAAGCCAACATCATACTCAATGGACAAAAACTGAAGGATTCCCCCCTGAAATAAGGAACAAGGCAAGGATGTCCACTCTCTCCACTTCTATTCAACATAGTGTTGGAAGTCCTAGCCACAGCAATCAGACAAGAAAAAGAAATAAAAGGCATCCAAATTGGGAAAGATGAAGTAAAACTATTATTATATGCAATTGACATCATAGCATACATAGAAAATCCTATAAACTCCACTAAAAGACCACTCGATATAATAAGAGAATTTGGCAAAATAGCAGGGTACAAAATAAATATACAGAAATCTAAGGCATTTCTGTTCACCAAAAATAAAATATCAGAGACAGAGACAAAAAATAAAATACCATTTACTATGGCAACAGGAAAAATAAAGTACCTAGGAATAAACTTAAACAAAGATATAAAAGACCTGTACTCTGAAAATTAAGTAAAATTGAAGAAAGAAATTAAGGAAGGTACAAATAAATGTAAGCAAATACCATCTTCTTGGTTGGGAAGAATCGACATAATCAAAATGGGCATACTATCCAAAGTAATTTACAGATTCAATGTAATCCCTATTAAAATACCAATGACATATTTCACAAACCTAGAAAAAAAAACTCCAAAAATTCATATGGAACCAAAAAAGACCTCGAATAGCAAAAGCAATCTTGAGACAGAAGAACACAGCAGGAGGAATCACAATACCAGACATCAAACAATACTACAAAGCCACTGTGATCAAAACAGTCTGGTGCTGGCAAAAGAAGAGACATAAAGATCAATGTAACAGAATAAAGAATCCAGAAATAAATCCAGGAATATATGGTCAATTAATCTTTGATAAAGGAGGAAGGAACATAAAATGGAGTGAGAAGAGCCTCTTTAACAAATGGTACTGGGAGAACCGGACAGGGATGTGCAAAAAAATGAAACTAGACCACCAACTTACATCACACATGAGAATAAACTCAAGATGGATCAAAGACTTAAATGTAAGCCATGACACCATAAAAGTCCTAGAGGAAAACATAGGCAGGAAAATTTCAGATAACTCATATAACAATATTTTCATGGATACATCTCCTAAGGCAAAGGAAGTAAAGTAAAAAATAAACAAATGGGACTACATTATGCTAAACAGTTTCTGCTCAGCAAAAGAAAACATCAGCAAGATGAAAAGGAAACCAACCATATGGGAAAACATATTTGCCGATGATATCTCAGACAGGGGACTGATCTCCAAAATATATAAAGAGGTTATATGACTCAACGTCAAGAAAACAGACAACCCTATTAAAAAATGGGCAAAGGAACTGAACAAACACTTCTCCAAAGAGGACACACAAAAGGTCCATAGACACATGAAAAAATGCTCAACATCACTAGCCATCAGAGAGATGCAAATAAAAACCACAATGAGATACCACTTTACACCTGTCAGAATGGCCATCATCAACAAATCCACAAACAACAAGTGCTGGCGAGGATGTGGGGAAATGGGAACCCTACTGCACTGTTGGTGGGAATGCAGAGTGGTGTAGCCACTATGGAAAACAGTATCAAACTACCTCAAAAAACTAAAAATGGAACTGTCTTTTGAACCAGTGATTCCTCTGCTGGGTTTATACCTGAAAAATCCTAAAACCCTAATTCAAAAGAACTTATGCACCCCTATGTTCACAGCAGCACTGTTTACAAAAGCTAAGTGCTGGAAACAGCCTAAGTGCCCATCTGTAGATGAGTGGATCAAAAAACAGTGGTACCTTTATACAATGGAATACTATGCAGCACAGAGAAAGAAGGAACTCCTGCCATTTGCAACAACATGGATGGAACTAGAGAGAATTATGCTTAGTGAAATAAGCCAGGCAAAGAAAGAAAAATACCATATGACATCACCTAATACAGGAAACTAAAGAACAACATAAACAAATGAACTAAATAGGACAAAGAGCAGAATAACGTCAATACGGGGGAGGGCAGAAGGAGAGAAGGGGGATAAGTAAGGGAAGGGTTTAGTCAAGGAACATGTATAAATGACTCATGGACATGGACAATGGGGAGGGATATGATTGTCAGAGAAGGGGTGGCCTGGGTGGGGGGGAGCAATGGAGAAAAAACGGGACAACTGTAATTGAAAAACAAAAAAATAAAATAAATAAATAAATATAATAAAATGTATGGACTATTTGAATTCCACTTGATATTTTCAGTAATGCAGTTCACATTAAATATTTATTTTTAAGTAGATTAAATCCTTATGTAGTAAGAGTCTAGAATGTTTTGAGTTATTATCATCTTTATTTGAAAGACAAAACACATGAATATTTGACTGTTCATTTACCTCTGGTAGATTCAGAAGTGTTTCAGAAAGTAGAGGAGTTTGATGGCCAAACTAAAATTTATTTGACATCCAAAATGTGTGTTAGTTTTATTTTACATAAGGATAGTCAATTTAAATGGATGATGAATCTGCTTTCTTTTATCTTGTAAGTTGCATCAGACTTTCACTTTATTATTTTAATTAAAAATATTAATACATTTTGTTACTATCATCTCTAAAGTTTTCACAGTCACCAATATGATTTATCTTTATTGTTGTTGCTGGTGTTATATTGTTGTGATTATGTAATGTTTCCGAAGTCCTCAGGCCTGAGCGCACAATGAAAAAGTATTGTTACCTATCTAATTTACAGAAAGTAATTTTGATATTAGCGAGATCTATACTTATAATATTCAATGGGTTTCTAGTAAAGTATTTCCTTTTTTCATTTTCATTTCTTGTCCCTTAAATTGAGGTATTTACAATGTTTTTCAGACATATCCCTTGTCTTATGTTTTGCAACCCTTTATAGAGAATATACATGCTTTTAGTCTGTCTTAACACTCCCTGTGAAAAATGTAACATTATAATTTAGAAGTAAGTTAATTATTTCTCAAAGTTATTTGGAATAATCTTTGATTATTAATTATTTTTTTTTCTTATTTTCCTTTTGGGAAAACCTAAGTCTTGTTCAGGTATAGTTTATGTTTACAGTGACATCTCTTCATTAGTCCAACAAGCTCTCACTTCAATGGACTGTCTGTCCTCCTTCAAGAAAGTGAGATATTAAAACCAGACTTAAAAGCACCCTTTTCAGGTCCATGTTCTTGTCTGCAATTTGTTTTAATTATAAGTTTACTTGTTACAAAATTGGCTCTCCTCACTCGTTGAAGGTGTTGAACCTGAAAAGTGTGTTTCTGACTTTACTTTTCAAAACATCTCAGATTAACCTTTACTAAAAAATAAAAAGAGAATTGAAATAGTGATAGTCTCACCTACCTATTCTAATGACACCTTTTTAAAAAATAAAATAATGAGTGACTTTCAAATTGAAATTAAATATCTGGCACAGCTATCTTAGGAACAGATTGAGATCACTGTCTTGAATATTCTCATGGCTGCATAATCCTTTGATAAGGGTGATTCATTCCCATTATTGGTAATATATGTTTCCTGTGAATTCATCATAGAACGTTAGTTACATGAATACAACAAACTTCTAATACCATTTTATTTGTTTTTCATAACAGAAGCATTTATAAACAGTATAAACATGTTAAACAGTTAAGTACTAGGCTTCTGATGGGATAGTGGAAAGAGACAGAGTATTTGGGTTTATTCCTCTTGGAGTACTTTTTAAATGACTGCAATTTATAAGTTCTAATATATATTGTTAATTCCCTACTAGGAGATTAATCAAATCAGTATTAGATGAAAACAATGTTATACAATGTAGTCATTTTCCTTAAGAGATCTCTATGAGACATGAAACTTTTGATACAGATCTATAAAACTTGAAAGATAGATCTATGCAATCAATTATTAACAGTACCATGGCTTAGGATTTATTGAGAAACACTTGAGTTAGCAACAAACAAAATCAAAAGGACCGCTTGATTTAACTTAAGTGCTTGAGGTCTATGAAGGCAACCCCAAAATGAGAAGAACTTCAGCCACTCTACAGATAAAATAAACAAATAAAAACAGGTTTGGTAGTTTGTGACCAATACTTATGCAAATATTTCCAGCCAGGCATTTCCAACCAGTTACATTATTTTTGTGAAGCTGTCTGATGAGATTGACAGTTCAGTTGACTGGGAACCCCAGAGACTAGCATTCTATACCTTTAACAGGTTTTCTCAAGAAAGTAATTTACTCTGTTTCTTTATAAGATTCTTCTGAAATGGGTTTGAAAATAAACGCTGTTTATAAATCATTTTGAACTTTATTGAATATCTTGGTACTTTTCCATGAGTGCAGTTCATTATATTGAGCTTATTGGTAGAGTCTTTGAAACATGGTTAAAATCTTTTATAGATGAGAAAACTAAAACCTAAATACATAACTTGATTTGCTTAATTTAGGGTTTCTCAATTGACATCTTGAGCTGGATAATTCATTATCTTGGGGGTGGGGTTTTCCTTCTCTCTGTGAAATGCTGAGCAACATCTCTGGCCTCTATTCCCTAGATCCCTATATCTACAACCCAGTCCTGACTATGAAAAATGTCTCCAGATATTGCCAAACATCCTCTGGGGGACAAAGTAGGTCCCAGTTGAGAACCACTGCCCTAAGTCACATAGTGAAATAGTGGCAAGAGCTAGAAATGGAGTCTTGACCTTCTGATTCACAATCTAGTCATATTCTTATTCAGCTATACCGATTTTTTTGGAGAGCAGATATCAGGTTTACACCCTTACCTTGCTAGGAGAATACCTCCTCTGGAGTTTGATCATTTGCCTTGCTGTGTTATATTGTATCACAGTAGCATAATGAAAACATGTAAGTAGAAAGAGGTTAAGTTGACAAACATGAGTGATTTATTGAAGAGCTATGATTATTTACAATTACTCAAGTGCAGTGCATGTGTCTCCTTAATGATGAATATACAGTATTTAGTAGTATGTGTCTGACAAAGTTAGGCATTGCAGCAAACATTCATTGCAGTATGAAGAATTCAAATTGATCAACCACTTCGTGAATATCTTCAAGTGATGAAGATAAATTTCATCTATATTAATAGTCTAATAGCTTCATAAAACATGCACAAATATTCTAATGATATAAATTCAAGTTTCACAAAGGACCTTTGTATGCAAGGGGTGAGGCTACAAGACTGTATAGTACAACTATAAACTGAGACATGATTTTTCATAATTTAAAAGGATTTAATGGTGTAGTAAATAAATATTTATTCAAATGGAAATTGTGTTATATATTAACTGAAAAGTAGGTATAAACAAAGTATTTATGATGTAATCTATTTTTGTAGAATGTCTGAAGGCAGTATTAGGGTGGTATGGATATGTCTAGGTGGTAAAGATAACAGCTTCTCTTTTAAGTTTTTTTCCTTCTACTATATGTTTTTATTGAAATTATCTGCAATGCATTAACATATTTTTTCTTGTTTTTCTATTACAGTTGTCCCATTTTTCCCCCATTGCTCCCCCCTAGTCAGCCCACCTGCCGACCCACATTCAATCCCAATCATGTTGTCCATGTCATCGGTCATTCATACAGGTTCTTTAAGGAGATACTTCCTCTTCTTTACCCTCTTTTCTGCCTCCCATTTTCCCTCGGGTCAGTGTCAGTCTGTTCTTTGTTTACATGCCTCTGGTTATATTTTGCTAGTCTGTTTGTGTTGCCCATTAGTTTCCTGAATTAGGTGATATCATCTGGTATTTCTCTTTCAATGCTTTGCTTATTTCACTAAGCATAATACCCTCCAGTTCCATGCATGTTTTCACAAAAGGTAGGACTTCCTTCTTTCTTTATGCTGCATAGTATTCCATTGTGTAAATGTATCACAGTTTTTTAATCCACTCATTTACTGATGGGCCTTTAGGCTGTGCCCAGGACTTGGATATTGTAGATAGTGCTGCTATGAACACAGAGGTGCATAGGTTCTTGTGAACTGGTTTTTCAGGATTCTTCAGGTACATTCTTAGCAATGTAATCACTTTATCAAAAGGCAGGACCACTTTTTGTTTTGTGTGGAAATTTCATACTGTTTTTGATACTGGCTGCACCACTCTGCATACCGACCAACAGTGCACTAGGATTTCCTTTTCTCCACACCCTAGCTAGCACTTGTTGTTTGCTGATTTGTTAATTATGGCTATCTTGACAGGTGTGAGATGGTATATCATTGTGGTTTTAATTTGCATCTCTCTGATGGTTAATGATGTTAAAAATTCTTTCATATGCCTATGGGCCCCCTGTATGTCCTCTTTGGAGAAGTGTTTGTTCAGGTTCTTTACACATTTTTTAATTGGATTATCTCTCTTCTTGGTTTTGCGTTGTATAAGTTCTTCATATATTTTGGAGAACAAACCCTTGTCCACGATGTCACTAGCAAATATGTTTTCCAATATAATGGTTCCCTTTTCATTTGGCTGAAGTTTTCTTTCACTGAGAAGAAACTCTTTACTTTGATGTAGTCCCATTTGTTTATTCTTTTCTTTATTTCCCTTGCCCAAGGAGATATATTGGAAAAGTACTGCTGCATTGGATATCTGAAATTTTACTGCCTATATTTTCTTTTGTGATTTTTATGGTGTCATGGCTTATATTTAAGTCTTTTGTCCATATTTTATTCTGGTATATGATGTTAGTTGGTGGTCTAGTTTCATGTTTTTTGCATATCTATGTCCAGTTCTCTCAGCATCATTTGTTGAAGAGGCTCTTCTCACTCCATTTTGTGCTCCTTCCCCCTCTGTCAAATATTAATTGACCATAGAGAACTGGGTTTATTTCTGGGCTCTCTATTCTGTTCCATTGATCTACATGTCTGTTCTTATGCCAGTACCAGACTGCTTTTGTTAGAGTGGTGTTGTGTAGTTTGATATCAGGTATTGCGATTTCTCCTACTTTGTTCCTTTTTCTAAAGATTGCCAAGGCTTTTAGGGTCTTTTTTGGTTACATATAAAATTTTAAAGTATTTGCTCTAGGTCTGTGAAATATGTCATTGGTATTTTAATAGAAATTACATTGAATCTATAAATTGTATTGGGTGCTATGAACACTTTAATGATGTTTCCCTTTATTTGTAACTTCCTTAAATTCTTTCTATCTTCCTTAAATTTGTTCTTTGGTGTTCTGCAGTTTTCCAAATACAGGTTCTTTACATACTAGGTACTTTATTTCTCTTGTTAGTAAAGTAAATGGGATTATTTTCCAGGTTCTGTGTCTGATATTTTATTGTTTGTGTACAGAAATTCCATTGATTTCTGAATATTAACTTTGTACTTTGTCATTTTTCCAAATTCACTTATTACGTCGAGTAGTTTTTTGGTGGAGTCTATAGGGTTTTCTTGTTTTGTGTCCGATCATGTGGCCTATATTTAAAAATGTTCTATGTGCATTTAAAAAAACATGTATGTTTTGCTTCTTTTGGGTAAAATATTCTTAATATATTAATTAAGTCTATTAGATCTCAAGTGTTGTTCAATGCTTCAATATCTTTGATGTTTCTTTGCTTGGAATATTTCTGTATTGTTGACAACTGTGTACTAAAGTCCCCTACTATGGGTGTGCTGTTGTCAATATCCCTCCTGAAGTCCTCCAATATTTTTCTTATATATTTGGGTGTTCCTATGTTGGGTGCATATATATTTATAAGGATTATATATTCTTGATGGATTTTCCCTTAAGTGTTATGAATTATACTTCTTTGTCTCTTTTTATGAACTTTGTTGTGAAATCTGTCTTGTCTGATGTGTATTACTACTCCAACTTTCTTCATGTCCATTTGATTGAAATACTTTTTCCATTCCTTCACTTTTAGTGTGTGTAAATCTTTTATTCTGAGGTGGGTCTCTTATAGACAGCATATATATGGGTCATGTTTTCTTATCCATTCAGCTACCCTATGCCTTTTATTGGAGCATTTAATCCATTTACATTTGAATTTACTCATTGCAATTTTCCCCCTTTGTACCTGCATTCTCTCTCTCTCTCTCTCTCTCTCTCTCTGTCTCTCTCTCTCTCTCTCACTCTCTGTCTCTCCATCATCTTACAGTGGACTCTTTAGCATATCTTGCAATTCTGGTTTGGTGGAGATGTATTCTTTTAACCTTCTTTTGTCTTGGAAACTCCTTATTTCATCTTCCATTTTGAATGAGAGCGTTTCTGGGTAGAGTAGTCTTGGTTGTAGGCCTCTGTTTTTCATTGCTTGAAATATTTTGTGCCATTCGCTTCTGGCTCATAATGTCTCTTCTGAGAAATCTGCTGACTGCCTTATCGGAGCTCCCTTGTATACTAATTGCTGTTTCTCTCTTGTTGTCTTTAGGATTCTCTCTTTGTCTTTGAATGTTGCCATTTTAATTATGATGTGTCTTGAAGTGGACCTCTTTGAGTTTGTTTTTATTGAGACCCTCTGTGCTTCTGTGACTTGTGTGACTTTTTCTCTCCTCACATCATGGATGTTTTCTGTCATTACTTTTTCAAATACATTTTATATCACTTGCTACCCTCCTTCTCCCTCTGGTATCCCCATGATACAGCTATTGTGACATTTCATGCTGTCCTGCAGCTCTCTTAAACCCTCTTCATTCTTTTTAATCTTTTTTTTATTTTGTTTTACTGTCTGTTTTTTACCTGTGTTGTACTCCTGCACACTGATCCAATCCTCTGTTTCCTATAGCCTGCTTTTGATTCCTTCTACTGTGTTCTTTAATTCAGAAATTGTATTCTTCATTTCTTCCTGTCTCTTATTGATAGTTTCTATGTCCTTTTCAATGCTGATATAATTGGAAGTAAGTTCCTTATAGCTTCCCTGGAGTTCTTTGTAGTTTCCCTGGAGTTCTCTGTAATTTCCCCAGAATTTATTGTAGTGTCATCTGAGTTTGTTGGGTTCATTGAGCTTCTTCATAATCATTTTCTTTAATTCAATGTCTGATAGTTTTCTTGCTTCTGTTTCATCCAGCACTGTTTCTGGGGATTCCTATTTTCCTTTAATTATGGGAGTATTTCTTTGTCTCCCCATTTTAAGTGACTCTTCTTGCTTGTTTTTTCCTTCTTAGATTTGTCTGCTTTGATTTCTCACCTTCGTGGTGTCACCTTCCATAATAGGGAACTATGGAATTCAGTGATTCAGTCTTTTTGATCTCCTAAGCTTCATGCTCTTGGGATGCTGTCTGGTTATATTTTGGTTTTGGTTGTTGTTGTGTTTCTCTTTAGTGGGGCCTTCCCTCCAGCTAGCTGATTGAGAGTCATTCCACCCACCACATCCTGAATTCTTTTGTGGAGGTGCTATTAAAGCATAAACACACAATGCAAGCAAGAAACCCTTACGTTCAAAAATATCCCCCCCACAATCACACTATCAACAGCAAATGTGCCAATATTAATATAGATGTAAAGAGATTAAGACAATTATACTAAAGGAAAAATAGAAAAGAGTTGGCTAATTAAAAGAAAAATTGTTCTCCAGAGGAGAGGTAGAAGAGCAACATGAGACAGTAAGTAATTTTATGAATGAGAAAAAGAATGTGAAGTAACTAATGGCTCATAATGACAAGAAAAATGGTTTTGAGAGATTGTAAAAGGGAAAAATAGTATGAGTTTGGGATGGATACTACTCGTAGAAAGAAAAAATATAAAATTTACAACAAAAGTAAGAAGAAACGTCAGATGTTAAAGTGGGGTGATATAAGGGAGGATCAAAATATATTTTAAATAAACTATAATATAACAACTAGTGACTTAAAATGTATAAACTAAGAGGACAAGAAAATAACGCATGAAGAATACCATGGCGGAATTCGTCCCTGTAATATCTGTTTGTTTTTTTTACCACTTTCTTCGCTTTCTGTATCTGCTCTTGGTCAAAGTCCCATGGGTTTCATATCTTTCTTTCTGGCTGTCTGTGAGGAGATCTAGGTGGATTCTGAGACTTATTCTCTTGCTTGTGGGTCTGCTGACCACAGCCCTCCACTGTGAGTCACACTGGTTTGGGCCTCCCAAGACTGGACTTGTGGTACCCTCTAGTCCTATTAGTTTTTGTTTAGCAGCACTAGTATGTCAGTGAACTGGTGTGCACCTCTATAGTCCTTTCCAAGTGTTGAGTCTTGTTTCAGCTCTTCTTCCAAAAAAGTCTCTACTTTGGTTCCAAACTGTAACACCTGTCTGCATTTTATGTTTAGCAGAGCCCTTATGCCCATGCATGGACCTAAAAGATCAAGGGTCCTTTCCAAGTCTTGGTCTTATCCAAGTTTTTCTTCTAAATGAGTCTCAGTTTGACCCCCATTCTTCAGTACCATTACTTGTGGACCCTGATGTCCGTTCTCTCCCCCATTCCAAAATTTACAGTCAGGACTGACCTCTGTTTTCCCGTGCCTCTGACTATTTCAGCAAACTTTCTTGCTGACTCCCTCCTGGACATTGTTGAACAGGGTGCTTACAGCAGGAGTGCAGTTTCCAGGAAGATCCCAGCTAATGAGCTGGTCAGCAGCTGACCATATGCAATGCAGTTGAGGAGCTGGACTGGGCAGCCTGGCAACTCTGCTTGTAGAGTGTGGGTTGCTGTTTTTGCCCTCTTCTGCACTGTTCCCATGATCCTGTCCCTTTTTGCTCTATCTGAAAGCTGTTCTCACTCACTCTCCACTCCATTTGTATTCCAAGTCCTTCCATTATGGGAGCGAGCAGGCAAGACTGCTACTTACTCTGCCACCATCTTTAATCTTGACTTATTCTCTTATATTTGTAAATGAACACCATTTTTAAAGCATCTTAAGAAACTAAAACTTTAGTTCATGTATTTGAAGATTGAGAAATTGTAGAATGATGTTAGAAGAAAAATGTCTGATAACTGATTAATCCCAATTCAAATTAAGTAAAGCATATGTGTAGAGTAAATTAATAGCAAAGAAATAATGTTTTCCATTTCTATTTTTTAAAATCCTATTTGTAGAAAGTAACAAAAGACCAACTACAAATTGTTTGACCATTTCATCATTTTGGTAACTACAAATCTGTTCATTAAAAATGTAAAAGGTTGACACTTTTAGTTAATAGTTTAAAATGTTAATGCTGTATTAATATTGGATAAAATAATTTTCTATTTAAATAGGTTGTTTCATTTAAGTCTTTAATCCATCTTGAGTTTATTCTCGTGTGTGGTGTAAGTTGGTGGTCTAGTTTCATTTTTTTGCACGTCCCTGTCCAGTTCTCCCAGCACCATTTGTTAAAGAGGCTCTTCTCACTCCATTTTATGTTCCTTGCTCCTTTATCAAAGATTAGTTGGCCATAGAGGCCTGGGTTTATTTCTGGGCTTTCAATTCTGTTCCACTGATCTATATGTCTGTTCTTATGCCAGTACCAAACTGTTTTGATCACAGTGGCTTTGTAGTATTGTTTGATGTCTGGTATCGTGATTCCTCCTGCTGCGTTCTTCTGTTTCAAGATTGCTTTTGCTATTCGGGGTCTTTTTTGGTTCCATAAGAATTTTTGGAGTATTTGTTTTAGGTCAGTGAAATATGTCATTGGTATTTTAATAGGGATTGCATTGAATCTATAAATTGCTTTGGGTAGTATGGCCATTTTGATGATGTTGATTCTTCCCATCCAAGAACATGGTATTTTCTTCCATTTATTTCTACCTTCCTTAATTTCTTTCTTCATTGTTGCATAATTTTCACTGTACATGTTTTTTATCTGTTTCGTTAAGTTTTTTCCTAGGTATTTTATTTTCCTTTTTGCTATAGTAAACGGTATTTTCTCTTTTGCCTCTGTCTCTGATATTTTATTGTTGGTGTACAGAAATGCCTTAGATTTCTGTATATTTATTTTGTATCCTGCTATTTTGGCAAATTCACTTATTATATCGAGTAGTCTTTTAGTGGAGTTCATAGGGTTTTCTAGGTATACTATCATGTCGTCTGCAAATAGTGATAGTTTTACTTCTTCTTTCCCAATTTGGATGCCTTTTATTTCTTTTTCTTGTCTGATTGCTGTGGCTAAGACTTCCAACACAATGTTGAATAGAAGTGAGGAGAGTGGACAGCCTTGACTAGTTCCTGATTTCAGGGAGAATGCTTTCAGTTTTTGTCCATTGAGTATGATGTTGGCTTCAGGCTTCTCATATATAGCCTTAATGATGTTAAGGTATGCTCCCTCTATTCCAATTTTGCTGAGTGTTTTCAACATAAATGGGTGTTGTCTTTGTCAAATGCTTTTTCTGCATCTATAGATATGATCACGTGATTTTTGTCTTTCATTTTGTTTAGGTGATGTATTATATTGATTGATTTGCAAATATTAAACCATCCTTGCATCCCTGGGATGAATCCCACTTGATCATGGTGTATGACCTTTTTGATGTATTGCTGGGTCCTGTTTGCCAAAATTTTATTGAGCATTTTAGCATCTCTGTTCATCAGTGATATTGGCCTGTAGTTTTCTTTCTTTGCTGTGTCTTGACTTGGTTTTGGGATTAGGGTAATACTGGCCTCATAGAAAGAGTTTTGGATTTTTTCCTCTTCTTGGATTTTGTGGAATAGTTTGAGGAGGGTAGGAGATAGTTCTTCCCTAAATGTTTTGTAAAATTCTCCTGTGAAGCCATTCAGTCCAAGGCTTTTGTGTCCAGGGAGATTTTTTGATTACTGTTTCAATTCCCTTCTTTGTTATTGGTCTGTTGAGACTTTCTACTTCTTGATTCAGTTCTGGAAGGTTATATGTTCTAGAAATCTGTTTATTTCTTCTCGGTTGTCAAATTTCTTGCTATATAGTTGTTTGTAGTAATTTCTTATAATTGTTAGTATTTCTGAGGTATCAGTTGTGATTTCTCCTCTTCTGTTTCTGATTTTGTTTATTTGGGTCTTCTCTCTTTTTTTCTTAATGAGCCTGACTAGTGGCTTGTCAATTTTGTTGATTTTTCCAAGAACCAGCTCCTAGTTTTGTTTTTTTTTTTTTTTGGATTGTTTGTTTAGTCTCTATGTCGTTTAATTCTGCCTTGATCTTGATGATTTCCTTTCTTCTTCTTGCCGTAGGCTTTGTTTGTTGTAGTTGTTCTAGTTCTTGTAGCTTTAATATTAGGTTTTTTATTTGAGATTCTTCTAGTCTTTTCAGATATCCCTGTATTGTTATGAACTTCCCTCCTAGTACTGTTTTTGCTGTGTCCCATAGGTTTTGGGCTGTTGTGTGTTCATTGTCATTAGTTTCTAGGAATTTCTTGATTTCCTCTTTCATGTCATTGTTAACTCATTCATTATTTAACAGCGTGTTATTCATTCTCCATGAGTTTGGGTGTCCTTTATTTTTTCCCAGAGGTTGATTTTTAGTTTCATGGCATTGTTGTGTGAAAAGATGCTTGATATGATTTCAATTTTCTTGAATTTGTTGAGGCTTGTTTTGTGTCCTATTATGTTGTCTCTCTTTGAAAATGTCCCATGTGCCTTTTAAAAGAATGTATATTTTGCTTCTTTGGGGTGAAAAGTTCTATATATATCAGTTAAGTCCATGTGGTTTACTGTGTTGTTCAATGCCTGTATATCCTTGGTGTTTCTTTGCTTGGATTATCAGTCTATTGTTGATAATGGAGTGTTGAAGTCCCCTACTATGAGTGTGTTGTTGTTAATATCCTTCTTGTGGTCTTCTAGTATTTGCTTTATGTACTTGGGTGCTCCTATGTTGTGTGCATATACGTTTATCAGTGTTATGTCTTCTTGATGAAACATTCCTTTAAGCATTATGAAATGTCGTCCTTTGTCTTTTTTTATTGCCCTTGCTTTGAAATCCGTTTTGTCTGATATGAGGACTGCTACCCCAGCTTTTTTTTCAGGCTCATTTCTTGGAATATTTTTTTATATCCCTTTACTTTCAGTCTGTGTAAATCTTTTGTTTTGAGGTGTGTTTCTTGTAGACAGCAAATATGTGGGTCCTGTTTTCTTATCCATTCCGTTACCCTGTGTCTTTTAATTGGAGTATTTAATCCATTTACATTTAAGGTTATTATTGACATGTATTTATTCATTTCCCTTTGTATCTCTGTTCTTCTACTCTTTTTTATTTGTTGGTTTTTTCTCCTCCTTTTTCTTAGAATATTCCCTTTAACATCTCTTGCAATGCTAGTTTGGTGGAGATTTATTCTTTTAGTCTTGTTTTGTCTCAGAAACTCCTTATTTCACCTTCCATTTTGAATGACAGCCTTGCTGGGTACAGTATTCTTGGTTTTAGGCCTTTGTTTTTCATTGCTTGAAATATTTTTGACCATTCCCTTCTGGCTTGTAGTGTTTCTGTTGAGAAATTAGTCGATAGCCTTACTGGAGCTCCCTTGTAAGTTATTTGCTATTTTTCTCTTGCTGCTTTCAGGATTCTCTCTTTGTCTTGGAATGTTGCCATTTTAACTATGATGAGCCTCAAAGTGTGTTTTTGGAACTCTTTATTGGAACTCTCTGTTCTTCCTGGACTTGCATAACTTTTTCTCTCATCAGGTTCGGAAAATTTTCTGTCACTATTTCTCCTATCAGTTTTTCAATTCCATGATCCTTTTCTTCTCCCTCTCTTACTCCAATGATCCTGATATTATTGCTTCTCATGCTATCCTGTAATTCCCTTACATTTTGTTCATATTTTTAAAAATTTTTTCATTTCGCTGAATCCTTTGAGAATTATTTTTTACATTATCCTCTAACTCACTAATATGATCCTCTGCTTCATTTAGTCTGCTTTTGACTGATTTTCCTGTGTTTTTCAGTTCAGAGATTGCATTCTTCATTTCTTCCTGGTTCTTGTTGATAGTTTCTATGTCTTTTTTTTATTTCGGTGTAGTTCTCTGCAAGTTCTCTGTACTTTTCTTGGAGCTGCTGGTAACTTACTTCGAGATTGTCATAGTTGTTTTTGAGGTTATTGAGCATATTGAGCTTCTTCACCACCATTGTTTTAAATTCCATGTCTGACATTTGGGCTATGTGTATTCCATGTACCTCTCTTTCTGGGGATTCCTCTTTTTTTTTTATTGAGAGGTTGTTTCTGCGTCTTACCATGTTGGATTCTTCTTGTTTGTTTTTGTTATTTGGATTTGTCTGCTTTGCCTTCTTACCTTTGTGGTATGAGATTCTTTATGGTAGAACTGGGGGTTTCAGCCGTGCAGTCTCTTTGATCTCCTGAGCCTGATGTTCTTGGGGTACCTTTTATATCATTTGTTTATGCTGTCTGCTTATATTTCAGATGCTTTTTGTTAGGATCTTCGTTCTGGCTAGTTGATTGAGAGTCACTCTATCCGCTCTATCTTGAATTCTTTTGTGGAGATGTCAGTTCAGCCTTTGTGTGTTGTCTTTTTTTTCTGTATCCACAGCTGGTCTAATGAGGTGGGTCAGAGGTTCCTTATCCTTGCAGCAGTGGGCCCCCGCACGGCGCGTTCCTTCGAAGTCTGTTGGAGATAACCAAGGTGTCTTTTCAGGCATGCCTGTAACCGGGTAACTTGGCCCGAGAGCTTTCCTCAGGCCTGTCCCGCAGCACTCTGGGAGTATCGCAATGTGGCCAGGGAGTTATCCTCAGGTCTGCCGGACTGTGCTTCAGGAGTTGGTCTCTCACCTGCCAGTGCTGGGCCCCAGACACTCGTGTACAGTAGAAGTGAGCGATTGGTGCCTATTGATGTTGTCGAGGTATTTTTGTACTCGCGTGCCCTTGCTCGCCCAAGGCATCCGGGAAGCTAGTCTCCACGCAGCGCTCCCGCTGAGTGTCTGTGAGTCACTGCTGCGTGCTGTTCCGGCGCTACAGCCGCCCACCATTCGCGCACCTGCCTGGGTGGGCGCGAGCTGAGCCTGAGCGAATGCTTTGCGTTCCGGCCTGGCACTCAGACCTGGCTCCCACTAGAGCTGGCCAGAGGCGACTGCGCACAGTCTTCTGTTTATCCAGAGGTCCCTCCATGCGCCCGTTTGGGCACTGATCTTATGTTTGTTGGGGTATGTCTGAAGGGCCCCTGGACTCTCGGCCCTGCGCACCTGGGTCAGTGAAGGAGGGCACCTCCCTTTGTGCACTCGCAACCCAAGGGGAGGGTTGGGAAGTGAGCATGTGCACTTCTGTGCCTGCGCTCCTCAAGAATGTACTTTCACACCCAAACTTTCTCCCCTCTCCGAAGTTCACAAGAGAAAAATATAAAGAAAAAAATTACGATTTCACTTGCTCAACAGCACGCTGTCTCCCATCTTTCAGCGCCTATTCCACCTGGTTGAGTCCTGTCTCTGCCAGCCGGCAAAGATCCGCTTTCCTCCTGACTTCCCTCTGGGGAACCCTGTGGTCGCCAAAACGCGTTTGTGTCCTTTCAGCTGCAGCTCGGGCAGCCATCCCAGTCAGGAATCCCATTTCGTCCCTTTTTCTTCTTTCACTATCCTCACTAAACAGGTTGTTTCCAGATGTTTTTTTTCTCTAATCCAGCAGTGCCAATGCTCGACTCCTGCCAGTGTCCAGCTGTTCACTGAGATGTTCTGTCTGCAATTAGTCCAAACTACAGATGGGTCTTGGGAGCCTTAGAGTGCAGCCTCCCCTCACTCCTCCGCCATCTTCCTTCCTTATTTTGTGTATTGAGTAAAGAGGTGATCTACTTTAAATTATCCAATTTTCTCATTTATAAGACTATAAAACATAATAATCTCAGAAGGAAACACAGGTAGTAAAATCTCAGACATTCCTCAAAACAGTACTTTTTTTTCTGATATCTTTCCTCAGACAAAGGAAAAAAGAACAATAAAAAACAAATGGGACTACATCCAAATAAAAAAATTTTTACACAGCAAAAGAAACCATCAATACAATGAAAAATAACCCATTGAATGAGAGAACATATTCACTGATACATCTGATAAGTGATTAATATCCAAAATTCATAACCTTAAAAAAGTAAAACTAAAAAAAATCAAATTAGTTAATGAGAAAAATACCTAGATAGACACCTCTCCAAAGAGAACATACAGATGTCCAATAAGTATATGAAAAGGTTCTCAATGTCTCTAATCATCAGAGAGATGCAAATTAAATCCATAATGAGATATCATCTCATTCCTATCAAATGGCTATCATCAACAAATCAATAAAAAACTGTGTTAATAAAGCTGTAAAGAGAAGGAAAATCTCATATACTGTTGTGGAAAACAATACAAATTTTCTTCAAAAATTAAAAAAAAGGAACTGCCTTATACCCAGCAATCCAACTTCTGGAAACATATCCAAAGAATTAATGTAATCTCTATTAAAATACCAATGGCACGTTTCACAGACCTAGAACAAATACTTCAAAATTTTATATGGATCCCAAAAAGACCCTGAATAGCCTCAGCAATCTTGAGAAAGAATAATACAGTAAGAGGAATCACAATATTTGATATCAAAATATACTACAAGGCCACTGCAATCAAAACAGTCTGATACTGGAATGAGAATAGACATATAAATCAATGGAACAAAATAAAGAACCCAGGTCTCTGTGGTCAACTAATATTTGACAAATAGAGAAGAAACATAAAATGGAGTCAAAAGAGCCTCTTCAACAAATGGTGCTGGGAGAACTGGACAGGAACATGCAAAAAAAGAAAAATGAAACTAAACCACCAACTTACACAATATACCAGAATTATCTCAAAATGGAGAAAACACTTAAATGTAAGCAGTGACACTATAAAAATCAGAGAAGAAAACATACGCAATTAATTTCAGATATCCCACATAGCAATATTTTAACCGATATATCTCCTAGGGCAAGAGAAATAAATGAAAGTATAAACAAATGGGACTACATCAGACTAAAGAATTTCTGCTGTAGGGAAAGAAAACATCGGCAAGACGAAAAAGGAAACAATTGTATGGGAGAACATATTTGCCAATGATACCTCAGACAAGGGTTTGATCTCTGAAATATATAGAGAACTTATGAAACTCAACACCAAGAAGACAGATAATCCAATATAAAAATGGGCAAAGGTCCTGAACCAAAACTTTTCCAAAGAGGATATACAGAAAGAATCATCACTACACATCAGAGTGATGCAAATTAAAACCACAATAAAATACCACTTCACACCAGTCAGAATGTGTATCATCAACAAAGCAGCAAACAACAAGCGTTAATGAGGGTGTGGAGAAAAATGAACCATAGTGCACTTTTGATGGGAATGAAGAATGATACAGCCACTATGAAAAAGAGTACAGAATTTCCTCAAAAACTAAAACTGGAAATACCTTTTGATCCAGTGATTCCATTGCTAAGATTATATCCGAAGAATCCTGAAACACCAATTCAAAAGAACTTATGTACCCCTATGTTCATAGCAGTGCTATTTACAATAGCCAAGTCTTGGAAACAGCCTAAGTGCCCATCAGTGGATGGGTGGATCAAAAAATTGTGGTACATTTACATAATGGAATACTACAGAACAGAAAAAAGAAGGAACTCTTAACTTTGCTACAGCATGAATGGGACTTGAGAGTATTATGCTTAGTGAAATAAGTCAGGCAGTGAAAGACAAATATCATATGATTTCACCTAATACAGAAAACTAATGAACAAAACAAATGAGCAAAATTGAACCAGAGGCATGTAAACAAGGAGTAGACTAACAGTGACCAGAGGAGAAGGGGGAAGGGGAAAAAAGGGAGAAAGAGGGAAAGGGCCTAGTCAAGGAACAAGTTTAAATGACCCATAGACATGTACAATTAAATGGGGATTGACTGTGGGAGAGGGGGGAGGTGGGTGGAGCAGGGGACAGCAAAGAGAGGATAATGAGACAGCTGTAATAGAAAAACAATTTAAAAAAAAGAATCACAAAACACTGATTTGAAAGAATATATGAAGTCCTATGTTCCTTGAAGCACTATTTATAATAGACAAGATTTGGGAGCAGTTGAAATGCCGATCGGTAAAAGAGTTCAGTAAAAAGCTGTGGTACATTCACATGATGGAATACTACTCGGTTGTTAAAAGAAATGAAAAGAAAAAGAAAAAGAAAGAGAGAAAAGAAAAGAGAAAAAAATATTATATTCTGCAACACCATGGATTGATTTAGAGGGTATCATGCTAAATGAAATAAACCATAAGAGAAAGACAAATACCATATGATTTCACTTATACATGGAATCTAATGAACAGAATAAAGAAACAAAATAGAAGTAGTCTCATAGATGCAGAGAAAAGACTGACAGCTATCGGGGGTGGGGTGTTGAGGGGCTGGGTGAAATAAGTGAAGGGATTAAGCAAAAAACGCCTCATAGACACAGACATCAGTATGGTGATTACTAGAAGAAAGGTGGTTGGGCGCAGATAGAAGGGGGTAAAGGATAGTTAAGTGGTGACAGAAGGAGACTTTAGATGATGAACAGACAGTACAATATACAGATGATGTATTATAGAATTGTACACTTGAAACCTATTTGTTTAACCAATGAAACCCAAATAAATTCAATAAAATTGAAATCTGAGGATTATTTTTTCCATTTGTGTATTAAGAAATTATGAGGTCCTGGAAAAGTCCAAGCCATTGTTAACACAAGAACTGTTTGTGGGACATCAATGTAATCTGGCAGCCAAGGAGAGTGTGGATTGGACTCAGCATGTGTGAACAATGACAACTTCACTGTACTAGTCAGTGGGGGTGGTAGATGCTGTTGAGTGATCCTGTGTGCTGTGTGGCTGTCACATTCAAAATGACTGAGTGAGTAGAGCAACATATCTACATGTAATTTACATTAAGTATGAACAGTCCTCCACAGAAACTACTTAAATGATTTAGGATTTTGGGGACAATAAAATGAGTGCAGCAGAAGTAACAGTATGGCACAAATGTTTCAAAGATGGTCGAGTGTCACAGACTCTGACCAGCAGTGACAACAGCATTGTAGATGTGATGAATAAAATAAACCCACACTGCACTAATCCGGTGTAGAAGAGGGACAGAACAGCCACTCTCTCAGTCAGTGTGAGAGAGAGAGCATGCTGACCCTTGCCTGAACAGGCTTTTATTCTCTTTTGGTCAGATCACATCAAACAGTTTCAAATCTCTTTGCTCATGTTGCTTTAGATGGTTGTTGTTTATAGATAATAAAGAAAAGAATGTTGCACAGGCAAGAAAACCGTAAGGATAGGAAATCTGGCCACATCCTGTCCTTAAAACAGTTCAGAATAGACCTTGAGAAGTTTACTTTAAATTTATACATCTGCTGTTTTTCAGCTCAGGGTGAGAGAGTTTTAGCAAAAGCAAGCTTTTAAGCAGTATAGATACAATGCAGGTCTGATTCCCATGGGAAGGCCAATCTTCCGGCCTGGCTCCTGCGTGGCTCCTCATGCCTGTTGGTTTTCCAAACCAGGGCTGAGCTACATTCATCATTGCCATGCAGACCAGTTCCCTACAATCGAGAATCTGTTAATTCTGAAAGGCCTGCAACAAGCAGAACAGCTGAGAATGTTGAACGTGAGTGGGCTGCAATCAACAAAAATCAGAGACTGACAGTGCGATAACTAGAAGTTGATCTGCAGATTCCAAAAATGGCTATGTCCAAGATTTTGATGCAGAAACTTGGCATGAAATGTGTCATAGAAAAATTCATTCCACAGGGCTTCTGCTACCAGAGCAGAAGCAGCATCATGCTGAAGTTGCTAATGACTTGATTCAAACCACTACCAATGAACGAGAAGGTCATAACTGAAGATGAACCATGGGTCTATGGTTATGATCCAGAAACAAAGGCCCCGTCATCCCAATGGAAGTCACGTGGTTCTCATGCCAGAAGAAGATGGAGCAAAAGCGCGGCAAGATCAAGACCATGTTAACTATGTATTTTTATTGGGAAAGTGTCGTCCATGACAAGTATGCCCCTCCAGGCCAAACAATTAATAAGGAGTACGACTTCAATGCTCTTCATCCATTGAAAGATGCAATACAATGAAAATGGCCACAGCTATGGGCAATTGGAAATTGTAAACTTCATCAGAACAACACGTCCAATCATGCATTACATCTCATGCAGAGTTTTTGGTGAAACATCAACTTACCCAAGTGACTCAGCCCCTACACAGCCCATATTTGGTGTCCTGAAACTTCTGACTTTTCCTAAAACTAAAACCAACTTTGAAAGGGACAAGATTTCAGATAATCAGTGAGATTCAGAAAAATATGATGGTGATTCCAACAGAGTATTTTGTAGAGTGTTTTGAGCAGTGGAAGTGATGCTGGGAGAACTGTGTTAGGTCCCAAGGTACCTATTTTAAAGTTGACTGAGGCATCATTGTCTCATGTACAATGGTTCTTGTATCCCATGCCTTCTTCAATAAATGTCTCTATTTTTCACATTATGTGGATGGATACTTTCTGGAAAGGCCTCATATATGAATAAAATATAAAGTCAACTAAGGCAGCATATTGATTGAGACCTTACATTAAGATCATGGTTTTCTATGGGATGCAAATCAAGTGTGAGTTACTTGGTATGTAAAGACTACTATAGCTATGAGAATTATTCTCCTAGATAGAGCAGCCTTAAATTTAAAAATAATCTTGTTTTGATCTATAGTAACCTGAATCGACTTTCTTAACTGGATAAATTCTCCCCCTTTATATTTTATCTTAGCCCTATGCACCTTCACAGTTTCAGAATTATAAATTGAGTAAATAGCTTGTACATATTTTACTGTCTGACTCACTTCTCTAGTCCAGCAATTTTCAACTGGTGTACCTCAAGAATTTTTAAAACATGCAATACCTATTTAGTCAGGGGCACTGACCTCTTTTTCCTTAGATTATCAAATAACTAAATTACAGCAGCCAACACAACAATAGCTGTCAGGTGTAAATGCCCTGTCTTGAATCATAAATGTATAGTTCATATAATAGAGTTGCATCTTATTGGTCACATTGTGTAATAAGGTTGTGTCTTTGGTTAATTATTGACACCAGAAATTCTTATATACAAGTATAGGCACAAGATTTCTTTTCAAAAGTCACTTTGGAGCAAAAAAAAGTATGTAAATCAATGAAATTATACCAATTTTTTTGTCAAATTGACAAAAATGATTTTTTGGTGTGCTACAGAATTTTAGTAATTAGTTTATGCGTGCCAGGAGATAAAAAATGTTGACAATCCCTGCTCTGTTCTATAAGCTCCGTGATGTATGGGGTTTGTCTGAACTGTAGGCAGTGATATATTTGTGAAACAAATGACTCCCACCCCTACTCCTCAAATGTAGGATATATCTGTTTAATGAACAAACTGCTTGTAGAAGTTTACTTACATTTCTCATTGTTAGAAAGAAAATTTACGTTCGGGGTGTGTGTGTGTGTGTGTGTGTGTGTGTGTGTGTGTGTGTGTGTGTGTGTTCTAATCTGGTACTGTGCAACTCTCTTCCTTTACCTCCATTTTCCCACCTGGGAGATCTAAGAAGTCTCCCAGGAATTGTAACTCCTATTGTAAAGTAATTATGATTTACATAAAAAACTCATATCATAATTCCTCACTTTTCTTCAAATAGTGCAGCCCATATTTTCATGATTCTGTTTATTGTTTATGCTGTTACAATTTCTTCCTTTTCCCCCTTTCCTACCTCCACCCAGCTCACCCCTCACTTACATAGTCAATCCCCACACCATTGTCCATGTTCACGGGTCCTTAATATATCTCCTTTGGCTAATCCCTTCGCCTCTTTTAAACAGTCCTCACTTTCCTCCTACCTACTTACCTCTTGGTCTACTCCATGATTCTATGCCTCTGGGTCTACTTAGCTCTTAGTTTATTTTGTGCATTAAGTTCCTCTTATAAGTGAGATCATATGGTATTCATCTTTCACCAAGTGGCTTATATCACTTAGCATAATAGTCTCCAGTTCCATCCATGTTTTCACAAAAGGTAGGAATGCCATCTTTTTCTGCTGCATAGCATTCTGTTGTGTAAATGTATCACATTTTTTAAATCAACTTTTCTACTGATTGGTACTTAGGCTGTTCCCAATCTTGGCTATTGTAAATAGCATTGCTATGAACATAGTGGTGCATAAATTATTTGATTTGGTTCTTCTGGATTCTTCAGGTATATTCCCAGAAATAGAATTGCTGCATCAAAAGGGAGTTCCATTTTTAGTTTTGTGAGGAAATTCTATACCATTTCCTACAGTGGCCACACCATTCTAGATTCCCATCAACAGTGCATCAGGGTTCCCTTTACTCCACATCCTGACCAGCATTTTTTGTTTGTTTATTTATTAATGATAGTCATTTTGGCAGGTGTGAGGTGGTATCTCATTGTGGTCTTAATTTGCATCTCTTTGATAGCTAGTGATGTTGAGCATTTTTTCATATGCCTATGGGTCATCTGCCTGTATTTCTTGGAGAAGCATCTATTCAGGTCCTTTGCCTATTTTTAAATTGGATTTTTTGTCTTCCTGGTTTTGAGTTGTATGAGTCCTTTATATATTTTGGATATTAAAATCTTGTCCATTGTATTATGGGCAAATATGTTCTCCCACACAGTCGATTTTCCTTTCATTTTGATGATGGCTTCTTTAGCCATACATACACTTTTTTGATTTGAAGTCGTCCCATTTTTTTATTTCTACCTTTATTTTACTTGTTATGCAAGCTAGTTGAAATTTTACTTTCTATGTTTTCCACAATTATTTTTATGGTATCCCGACTTATATTTGTCTTTTACCCATTTTGAGTTTATTCTGGTGTATGATGTAAGTTGGTGGTCTTATTTCATTATTTTGCATATACCATTCTAGTTATCCTAACACCACTTATTGAAGAGACTATCTTAACTCCATTGTATGCTTATGCCCCCTTTGTCAAATATTTATTGACCATAGAGACATGATTTTTTTCAGGGATCTTTATTCTGTTTCATTGATCTATGTGTCTGTTCTTATGCCAGTACCAGACTGCTTTGATTACAATGGCCTTGAATTATAGTTTGCTATCAGGTACTGTGTGATCCGTCTAACATTTTTCTTCTTTCTCGAGATTTCTGAGGCTATTTGGGGTCTTTTTTGTTCCATACTAATTTTTGGAGTATTTGTTTCAGATCTGTAATACATGCCATTGGTATTTTAATAAGAATTGCATTAAATCTCTAGATTGTTTTTGGTAGTTGGACATTTTAAATCTTCTAATCCATGAACATGATATATGCTTCTGTTTATTTCTGTACTCCTCAATTTTTTTCTTCAGTATTGTATAGTATTATGAGTACAGGTCTTTTATCTTTTTGGTTAAATTTTTCCTAGGTACTTTTTCTGTTGCTATAGTAAATGAAAACTTTTCTTAGTTTCTCTTTCTCATATTTTATTGTTGGTATACAAAAAAAATTCCATTAATTTTTGAATATTGACTTTGTATCCTGCTACTTTGCTGAATTCACTAATTAGGTTGAGTAGTTTTTGGTGGAGTCAATAAGGTTTTCTATGTACACTATCATGTCACCTGCAAATAATGACAGTTTTACTTACTTTTTCCTAATTTTAATGTCTTTTATTTCTTCTTCTTGTCTGATTGCTGTGGCTAGAACTTCCAGGACTATGTTGCGTATGAGATACTGGCAACTTTTGAACAAATTTTGAGACTTAGGTGTAAGGTAATTGTCCACAATATGCCCTTCTAATAATGAAAACTCTAGTTGCAATAGAGTGCAATATTGTTGAAATAATCACTCATTTGTAAAATAACTATGTTTGGAGGACCACCAGATATAATTAAATCAATCTAAATTTTCAGTATTGAAGAACTAAGTTCTCTTCATTTTCCATTAGATTATATTGTTATATTTTCATTCATGTAAAAAATAGGAGAAATATTCAATGACTTCTTATTGTCTAGGAAATAAATTATGGGCTTCTTATCCTCATATTAGAATCAACAAAATTCGTGCAATGGTTTGAATGAATCTTACTGCCATACGTAAGCATCAGCCTCAAGGTGATAATCAGATATGGCCACTGTTTACTGAGAGCTAAAATTAGGAAGTTTAAACTATTTTGAATGTTCACAATGACTGTGAGGTAATTATTTATACCCTTTAACAGATTAGAAAACAGGATCATAGATGAAGAGTAATATAAAAGAGTTCAGGAAGTGTCAGAGCTAGAATTTAGCCTCAGCTGTTCTGATTCCAAAGTCTATATTCATTTCACTGAGGTGTACTGCTCCAAAATTACATTGTTTAATAAAAATTAGAGTCCATATTAAATTAGCACTGGGGCATATTTCAGTCTCTTTTAGCCAACATGTGTTAGGAGAAACCCATGTCTTAGTTCACATGCAGAATCTTCTAGTACATTTCAAAGTTTAGTTTTCTGTCACCATAGCATATTCTTCCTAGTTAGCTGATGTTAATTTTCCCATGATTTAAAACAAGATGTGGTAGGGGCACATTTCAAACTCTCATTTCTCCTCTAATTAATTACTGTAGTCCCATATACATGAGCTTATCAACAAAGAATATCCTGGGTAAATGCATTTCACTTAAGGGTTTAGCCATGCAACCCTAGGCTCTTGGGAGCTGGGATGAAACCATTAAGAAGCCTGATAGTTGTTTATGCCCATGACCTCACCCTAGTCTTTTGTATCAATGTATTGTTATTCTAGGTTCATTTGTGTTGGAAGCCCAGCCCTCTATCTTCATAATCCAGTTTATCACAGTGAATTCCGTGATGGCAGTTCTGATTCTTCTGTAGGGTAAACAGGGAAAAAGTCCTTGAACTCTGCTTGAGCAGAAGCTTTAGACCTGAATTTTCACATCTTTAAGGAATCCAAGTATAAATTTTGTGACATTTAGATAATACTAATTTTATGTGAATTATAGTATAAATGTATTCAACAACATTTTAGGGGGAAAGTGTCATTGTTTTCATCCATCTCAACAAGACCTTTGGACACACCCTCTAAATTAAGAACCACCATCTTAAAGGTTAATGTATAGCCAACACTTCCCTGACTTATTCTTCTCCTGCCAACTCATTAAGTTTGATAGTCAGGGTCATTGTCAAACAAGTATATGGCTGTCAATCTGTGTGGGATGAAGTATTAGTGTAGATCCAATAGGAAATATGCAGTTCAGAACAGATCATAAGGTTGAGAAAACACATAAATATGTAACTAAATCCTAGGAAATAAAGAACTGGGGTACACCCCAGTAAGTTCTATAGAGCATCACCTGGAGAATAAATAAATCTTAGTCATAGTAGAATACTCTCACAAATAGTAGACTGATTGTCATCAGAGAAAGGAATATCCCTAAGAAGGCTAATCCCTTAACTTTTCCCCCTGAAACACTGTGATCTCATCCAAACATTTGAAAAACCCCTCTTTTATAGTGTTCTGACATTTATTCTAGACAAAGTAAAATAGATTTTAGTATTTGCACAATATTACACACTAAAGAGAAAAGAAAAACACAGATATTTTCATACTGTAGTTCTCTTTTGTCTTGACAGCAATATTATACAAGCATATTCATATGATAAGTGGGATATAATGGGTGCATGAGGTTGTATGATTCCCTGCAACTGTATGAATGTACCATGATAATATAGTTAACCCCAGTGTACTCATTAATAATACCATATACACTCAAACTCCTATTACAAAGCTCTTAGCATTCATGTCTTATTGTGCTATTACTAGTTTACACTTCATTGCATACCATAATATGTTTCATTCAAATACTATTCTGTCAAATTCATCTTCACATTTATAATGTCACTGACTATCTTATCTCTCCAGCTCAGAAGTTGCTTTTGTGCAGCATATTATATTACTGTATTCTCATAGATGGCATTTAGAATGTGAGATGCCTATGAAAAAATTATCTTGCCATTACACACACACACACACACACACACACACACACACATTTACACAGTAAGAAATAGAGGGTTTAATGCTATCCATGGTAAATTCAATCTATTTTTTTGCCCTCTCTGTTATCACAAGAAACAATTAAATTTAACCAAGGAATTCTTATATTTTTTGGACCACACAAATGAGGAGAAAGCAAAATAACAAGTGTATGAAGGTCATGGGGTATTTGTAATAAATTACATTTCTAATTATAAAAGATACCCATGCTCACTATGTAATTTGGAAAATATACATATATATTTGCTCTCTCACTCGTGCGCTGGCTCTCTCTCGCTCTCGCTCTGGCTTGCGCGCTCTCTCGCTCTCGCTCGCTCGCGCGCTCGCTCTCAGGCTCTCGCTCTCTCGCTCTCTCGTGTGCTCCCTCCACGTGGCTTGGTGAAGGGGCCTTCACCATGTGGCTTGGAGAAGGGGTCTCCAGGCTGCTTTAAGAGGCTCTCGCCATGCGGTTTTGAGAAGGAGAGGAGATCCGCGCGGTTTGCAGGAAGAAGGCAGTTTGCAAGGAGGCTGAGAATCCAGATGGTTCTGCATTGAGAGATGGAGGGCACCACAGCACAGAAAGGACCTCCCCAATCAGATTGAATGATTGACAGTTGCTGTTCACAAGAGAAAAATCAAAGGAAAAATTACGATTTCACTTGCTCAGCAGCACGCTGTCTCCCATCTTCCAGCGCCAATGCCACCTGGTCGAGTCCAGTCTCTGCCAGCGGGCAGAGATCTGCTTTCCTCCTGACTTTCCTCTGGAGAAGCCTGTGATCGCCAAAAGGCCTTTATGGTTTTTCTCTAATCCAGCAGTGCCAAGGCTTGACTCCTGCCAGTGTCCAGCTGTTCACTGAGATGTTCTGTCTACAATTAGTCCAAACTACAGATGGGTCTTGGGAGCCTGAGAGTGCAGCCTCCCCTCACTCCTCTGCCATCTTCCCTCTACAACTTCTTAAAAGGTCTAGACTTTGAACCTTTCCAATGGACAAGAGATTATCAGTTTTCTCATTGCAGATCCACCTGCCTATCTGATGAGCCCTTACACCCATTCCAGATGGAATTTAATAGACTAAATCTTACTAAAAACCTGGAAGATTCAAGGCCCTGGACAGTAGCTAACCAAGCAATGGACTGGCCCCTGTGATCTCCTACTGACAACACACCCTTCCCTGAAGCTCACGGGAATCAAGCCTTGGATCCACCACCACACGGATGAAACAGTCACTGCTTGAGGAGAACTCGAACACTGCTGCTGTGGTTGATGCTGAAAGGGAAAGCTCAACCTGCATTCCAGGAGATTTGAAATTTCTCTTCTGGAGGAAGACAGTGGGCCCCAACGCAAAGTGACAATGTTCCTTTTACTTTATTTGCTTGCAAATCTAGGGACTTAAACATTTTTTTATTGTTAAATATTTTATTTATTTTTAAGTGAGAGGGGAAGGGAGGGAGAAAGAGAGGGAGCGAAATATGGATGTGCTAGGGAACATTCTCAATCAGTTGCCTCTCACACACCCTCAAGTGGGGATGTGTCCCATAATGCAGGCATGTGCTCTGACTGGGAGCCCACCCTGTGACCTTTCAGTTTCTAGGATGGCACTCAACCCACTGACTCATACCAGCCTTGGTGGGACTTTTTAGAAAAGATTTTATTTTTTTATTTATTTTTAGAGATGGGGGAAGGGAGGGAGAAAGGGAGAGAGAGAAACATTGATTGGTTGCTTCTAGCATGCACCCAACTGGGGACCTGGCCCACAATCCAGACATGTGCCCTGATCAGGAATCAAACCTTCCAGTTCACATTCTGGCACTCAATTCACTGAATCACACAAGCCAGGGCAAATATAGGAACCTTTAGCTGCTTGATATTGAGTTAGAGTATGGTTCTGCCCAGGGCTGAAAAGAATAAGAATTAAAAGTGATCCTCTGTTTGGACTTGTCAAAATTTGTGAGTCATGGCTAAATATGAATGAGCATAGAAAGTTGTGAAGGTTTTAACATGAAAGGAAAGAAACCTATCTCTCGGTACTATGCTTGCTTTCTGATCTTGTGGGGACTAGGGGGAACTTTGTTTTGTTTACACAGGGAATCCTCATGTCTCTGCTCTGAGACCAGGTGGCAGACTGGTAGGCAAGAGAATGTCTCTGCCATTGGGATTTCAGGCCGTTGGGACCTAGGAAAGGTCATTTGATGCTGGTGGGAATACCAGCTTGGGTGAGAGTTCATATGAGACCAGTTGACATAGTGAGGGGTGAGAGAATATCTCTTTGATGGGGCTTCAAGCCAGTTGAATCTAGGAGAGGTCCCCTGTGAAACCGCTTTGTGTGAGCTAAGATTCTAAAGCAAGTACTGGTTACCTCCTCCATTTTTTCTGAAAGTTTATTTTTTGTTTTTGTTTTGAAAGGAAATTGAAGGTTTCTGAGAGATAAAACTTTACATTAAGTTTGAAAGAAAACAATGGAAAGCATAAGGCATGAAAATGTAATTGGAAGGGCAAGGGTTTTCCTTTTTGCTTTGGATTTTACCCGCTACCTGACCCTCCAGAATTTGGCATTCTTTTTATTTGTTGCTTTTTAAATATTATATTTTATTGATTATAGTATTACAGTTGTCACAATTTATTCCCAATTGTTCCCCTCCACCCAGCACGCTCCACTCTCTCAGGCAATCCCTACACCATTTTTCATGTCCATGGGTCATGTGTATAAGTTCTTCAGCTACTCCATTTTCTATACTGTACTTTACATCTAATGGCTATTCTGTAACTACATATTTGTACTGCTTACTCTCTCATCTATTCACTCATTTCCCTACATACCCCTCCCAACTGGCAACCATAAAAATGCTCTCTGTATCCATGATTCTGTCTATGTTCTTGTTTGCCTAGTTTGTTTCTGGATTCAATTGTTGATAGAAATATGCTTATTGCCATTTTACTATTCCTAGTTTTGATCTTCTTTTTCTTAAAAAAAAACCCTTTAATATTTCATGTAATAATGGTTTGGTGATGATGAACTGGGCCCTGGCTGGTTTGGCTCAGTGGATTGAGCGTCGGCCTCCGAGCTAAGTGTCGCTGGTTCGATCTTCCAGTCAGGGCACATCAGAGAAGGAAAACTCTGATTCCAAAAAACCTCCGCTGACTTGCGGCATACCTCTTCAGGGGAAAGGCTAAGGGAGTAAACCCCGACAGAAAATCTGGAGCCGGAGTCCCTAAGGCGGTTTGACGTTGTAGTCAACACCGGCAACTCCTGTGGCGCACCTGAAGCCAAGCTGTATTGACTCTGTATTTCCCTTGGATCCTTCAGCTGCGAAGAGAGAGGGGGTCTGCTGCATGGGCAACAGCAGACCCTCCATATCACCCTGCCCAGGCTCTGTAGCTTCAGCTTCACTGGAGAGGACACTCCAGCGTCATCGCAAGATGTCGATTCAACACGGGAGGAGACGGATACCGTGTCACTCCCGAGTCGGACTGCACAGCCATTCTCGGCGGTGCAGATAGACTCTTAAGAAGCTACACCATCGTCTCTCGAGGCTCTGTAGCTTCAGCTTCACTGGAGAGGACACTCCAGCGTCATCACAAGATGTCAATTCAACATGGGAGGAGACAGATACCGTGTCACTCCCGAGTCGGACTGCACAACCATTCTCGGCGGTGCAGATAGACTCTTAAGAAGCTACATCATCGTCTCTCGAGACGGACGGCTGCCGACAACGACATATATATTTACACATGTAGATTCATATGCACACACACCATATATGCATGTTTATATGAAGAAAATAAAATAATCTATAGAAGTATAATGATCTTTTAATATTTTGGAACATTTCCTTCCACTTGTCTTTCCTACATGCACATAGCAGACACACATTTTAATTTTTAAAATGGGGAAAGTAACTTTTCCTGATTCAAAGAGAACTTGTGAGATTTAAATTAGTAAATGTAAAGCCCTTGGCATATTCACTGGCACATAGTGTCAGTTGTGGTTGTTATTTTTATTATTACTATTACTATTGTAATTTCACTTTATGTCCAACATCCTAATAGGCATTATTAGTGTCTGTATTTTCTTAGGACTTAAAAATACACTACTCATTGATGCATCATAATTTATTTTGCTTGTACCCTCTTTGAGTGATTCAGATGGTTTCTAATTTATTAGACCTGACACTGTGATGGATATCTTTTGATCACCTTTTTTTGTTACATCCTTATTTATTTTTCATAGATTATTGGAGGTGGAGTTATTGAGTCTTTGATGATTAAAAACTTGGTTATTCTATTGAGTTTGACATATTTCCTCTCATCTGACTTTTTGCTATCATTAAATAAAGAATTATTTTATAAAGAAACCCTTCTTGGTAGTAATCAATTTGTTATTTTAGGTCTTTGAATATACACATACTGAAAATTATAATAGGATGGCAATAATTAGCTGTCTTTCATGTTGCTTTTCCTGAAACTGTATTAATTATTGCTGAATATCTTCCTTATTCCTTTATTCAGTACATGATTCTCCATATGTACTAAAAGCATTAGTAAATTCTTAAATGCACTTATAAACATGGTTTTATATAAAACATGTATAAAGTTGGGGTAAATAATTAATATTTTAACTGAAGGGAATCCTAATATTTCTTGGTGATTTCCTGTTCTTAACTTTACAATTCAAGTAATTAAGCCCAAAGTAAGCATAGGGAAATAAATAACAAATATTAGAGCAGAAATAAATAAAACATAAGCCAGTAAAACAATTAAAAAATTTATAATATTTAATAGGGGGGTTTATAATTTCCATTTAAACCTCATACTATATACTTCCCTTCTCTTAATCTATTCCTCTTTCTTACCTCCTTTTTAAATTTATGATATAAATTTTGTTTTCCTCTCTCTTCACCTTGTCTCTATACACTACTCTTAGTATTGCTACTCCTCCTACTCTTTCAAAATCATTTAAAATTATTTTTTCTCTTTTTAAAAATTTTTATTGACTTCTTTAAAATTACATTTTATTGGTTATATTGTTACAATAATTCCAATTTTTCCCCTTTGCTCTCCTCCACCCAGCATCCCCCTACCCCAGCAATCCCCCACCAAATCCATGCCCATGGTTCGTACATAAAAGCTCTCCTGCTTCACCCTTTCATATATTTTTCTTTTTTTAAATAAATAAATGATTAATTATTTTAACAATAAAAAATAATAATCCCTCACTCTCAGATATTAAGACCCTTTATAATCTTATAAAGGACAATGGGCGAAGGTCTCAAGCTCCTCTAACTGCTTCAAGCTGGACATGGTCATCCTCCTACCTACCCTTGGGTCAAGAAATCCCTAATAAGAGTGGGGGATGTGGAGGGGAGGGTGGCCTTCCCACATGGGGAAGGATCGTGCAGACTCCAGGTCAGTTGGCTGTCCCCAGACAATGGCGTGCTTGGTTTAACAGGCTGGCACCTTGCTGTATTCTGGGGGCAACAGATTTGGCAAAAGTGTTAAAAGACATCACTCAATCCATAACTACTAGATGACAAAAGGCAAGGATTAATTTTTCAACGTCCCACATTAGGGAAAAGAAAAGAAAAAGGGTTTCTTTGGAGGAAGGCGTCCCAGACATATCTCACCTGTCCAAAAGACTGTTGCCTATTATACTTAGTTTTCTCTGAGGGAAATATTTTTGGTTTCCCCCTCTCAGTCCTCTGGGCCCTTTTGGTCCAAGCCATTAGAATAGAAAAGAGGAAGCAGTTTTAAAGTGAAGCCCACAGACCACCCCATTATTCACCAACCCAGCCACTTAGTTCAGCCAAACAGTTGAGTCTCAGGAGGCAGCGATGCAGACAGGATTAAGTGAGGCCTATACGTACAGTCACTCAGGTAGTGAGTGATTATGCCCTTTGAAAACAGAAAACACATGTTAATTTATGTAACATAACCCACATACAAGTCTCTAAATCTGTAGGACTGTCTTATCGGAAAGACATCCAGTTGCAAGGCATCTGACATTCTTCTTGCCTGTAAATTAAACATCTTTGATGATACCACAGACATAGTTTAACTTTCACATCAGAGAAGGAAAACTCTGACTCCAAAAAACCTCCGCTGTCTTGCGGCATACCTCTTCAGGGGAAAGGCTAAGGGAGTAAACCCCGACAGAAAATCCGGAGCCGGAGTCCCTAAGGCGGTTTGACGTTGTAGTCAACACCGGTAACTCCTGCGGCGCACCTGAAGCCAAGCTGTATTGACTCCGTCTTTCCCTTGGACCCTTCAGCTGCGAAGAGAGGGTGGGTCTGCTGCATGGGCAACAGCAGACCCTCCATATCACCCTGCCCAGGCTCTGTAGCTTCAGCTTCACTGGAGAGGACACTCCAGCGTCATCGCAAGATGTCGATTCAACACGGGAGGAGACAGATACCGTGTCACTCCCGAGTTGGACTGCACAGCCATTCTCGGCGGTGCAGATAGACTCTTAGGAAGCTACACCATCGTCTCTCGAGACGGACGGCTGCCGACGAGGAGTTTAACTTTCAAGTGAAAACATATTTTAAATGAAAAGAAACTTTAAAGACGGTTACCTGCACTAATTTATAGTCTACCACTGATCATTGTGATTTTCCTTGAATAATGATTTTTCTCACTAAGATTACCCTCCTTAACATTAAAGGGACTGAATTAAGTCCATTTTAATTAATCCTGTTCATTCGCATAAACACAACAAGAGGAGCAGATGGTCACTTATGATCTTTAGTTATGCTTTGCTGGAACTTACACAAGGAACATTTAGGGTGACCTTCAGTCTGCCCTGCAGGGCACAGAAGCTGAGCCACATACCTGGCTTTCAGTCTTGCCTGTACAAACCTGTCTTTTCCAAATCCTTCTGGTTTTCCATTGTGCCTTAAGGTCACTTCTAGCCATCTTTCATGAAAACAACCTTCATTCCTTCCCTGGAAAGATTTATGTGATCCGCACAACCAACCACGGTACCAGGCCTTTTATCTCATGGGCTTTTATTACCTTCGAAAGTCATTCCCAGTTCCTCAGGGCTTTTTGGTAACAACCAGAGCCCAAGCATATCTCCATTAGGCATGATATTCCAGTCAAAGCCTTCGTCAAAAAAAAAAAAAAAAAAAAAAAAACTCTATTAACAACTGGTCTTATTAGTTTTATGCAAAGAAACTTATGTCATTGCTTACTTCTTTAGAATTTCAAACTCTGGAGAAATCAGATAGAAAGAAAAATATACAGTTTGAAGGAAAACCCTTGTCCTTCTAATATTCACTGAACTGGCATTTCCATTATTCAAATTTTCATTTTTCTTTCACTAAAGCTTTTTGCTTATTTTTCCATTACAGTTGTCCCACTTTCTTTTCCCCTCTTGCTTCCTTGTACCCTGTCCCTTCCTTCTCCAAGATTTAGTCCGCACTCAGTTGTCCATGTTTGTGGGTCATTTATACATGTTCTTTGACTAGACCCTTCCCCTTATTACCCCCTTCTCTTCCTCCCGCCTCCCTCCTTGTTATTGTTAGTCTACTCCTTGTTTACAACCCTGGCTGGTTTGGCTCAGTGGATGAGCGTCGGCCTGCGAGCTAAGTGTCGCTGGTTCGATCTTCTAGTCAGGGCACATCAGAGAAGGAAAACTCTGACTCCAAAAAACCTCCGCTGCCTTGCGGCATACCTCTTCAGGGGAAAGGCTAAGGGAGTAAACCCCGACAGAAAATCCAGAGCCGGAGTCCCTAAGGCGGTTTGACGTTGTAGTCAACACCGGCAACTCCTGCGGCGCACCTGAAGCCAAGCTGTATTGACTCCGTCTTTCCCTTGGATCCTTCAGCTGCGAAGAGAGGGGGGGGTCTGCTGCATGGGCAACAGCAGACCCTCCATATCACCCTGCCCAGGCTCTGTAGCTTCAGCTTCACTGGAGAGGACACTCCAGCGACATCGCAAGATGTCGATTCAACACGGGAGGAGACAGATACCGTGTCACTCCCGAGTCGGACTGCACAGCCATTCTCGGCGGTGCAGATAGACTCTTAAGAAGCTACACCATCGTCTCTCGAGATGGACGGCTGCCGCCGACGCCGCCGACTCCTTGTTTACATACCTGTGGTTCAATTTTGCACATTTGTTTGTTTTGTTAATTAGTTTTCTGTAATAGCTGAAAGCATAAGGTATTTTTCTATCGTTGCCTGGCTTATTTCACTAAGCATAATTCTCTCTAGTTCCACCCATGTTGTTGCAAATGGTAGTAGTTCCTTATTTATTTCTGCTACATAGTACTCCATTCTGTAAATGTACCACAGTTTTTTGATCCACTCATCTACAGATGGGCACTTAGGTTGTTTTCAGCACTTGGCTATTGTAAGTAATGCTGCTATGAACAAAGGGGTGCATGGGTCCTTTTGAATTTGTGTTTCAGGGTTTTTCGGATATAATCCTAGCAATGGAATTGCTGGATGAAAAGGTAGTTCCATTTTTAGTTTTTTGAGGAAATTCCAAACTGTTTTCCATAGTGGCTGCAACAGTCTCCATTCCCACCAGCAGTACACCAGGGTTCCCATTTCTTCGCATCCTCTCCAGCACAAGTTGTTTGTTGATTTCTTGATGATGGCCATTCTGACTGGTGTGAGGTGGTATTTCATCGTGGTTTTTATTTGCATCTCTCTGATGGCTAGTGATGTTTAGCATTCTTTCGTATGTCTATGGACCCTCTGTATGTTCTCTTTGGAGAAGTGTTTGTTCAGGTCCTTTGCCCATTTTTTAATTGGGTTGTCTATTTTCTTGGTGTTGAGTCATATGAGTTGTTTATATATTTTGGAGATCAATCCCTTGTCTGAGATGTCGTTGGCAAATATATTTTCCCATATGGTTGGTTTCCTATTCATCTTGCTGACGTTTTCTTTAGCTGAGCAGAAACTTTTTAGTTCGATGTAGTCCCATTTGTTTATTCTTTCCTTTATTTCCCTTACCTTAGGAGATATATCAGGGAAAATGTTACTACATGAGATATCTGAAATATTCGTGCCTATGTTTTCCTCTAGGACTTTTATGGTGTCACAGCTTACATTTAAGTCTTTGATCCATTTTGAGTTTATTCTGGTGTATGGTGTAAGTTGGTGGTCTAGTTTCATTTTTTTGCATGTCCCTGTCCAGTTCTCCCAATACAATTTTTTGAATAGACTCTTTTCACTTCATTTGATGTTCCTTCCCCCTTTGTCAAATATTAGTTGACCATGTATACCTGGGTTTATTTCTGGGCTCTCTATTTTGTTCCATTGATCTATATGTCTGTTCTTATGCCAGTACCAGACTGTTTTGACTACCATGGCCTTGTAGTATAGTTTGATATCAGATATTGTGATACCTCCTACTGTGTTCTTCTTCCTCAAAATTGCTGTGGCTATTTCGGCTCTTTTTTGGTTCCATATGAATATTTGAAGTATTTGATCTAGGTTTGTGAAAAATGTCATTGGTATTTTAATAGAGATTGCATTGAATCTATAAATTGCTTTGGGTACTATGGTCATTTTAATGATGTTGATTCTTCCCATTCATGAGCATGGTATATGCCTCCATTTATTTATATCTTCTTCAATTTCTTTCTTCAGTGTTATGTAGTTTTCTGAGTACAGGTCTTTTACCTCCTTGGTTAAATTTATTCCTAGGAACTTTATTTTTCTTGTTGCTATGCTAAATTTGATTTTTCTTTCAGTTTCTATGTCTGATATTTTATTGCTGGTGTACAGAAATGCCTTCGATTTCTGAATATTGACTTTGTACCCTGCTGTTTTTCTGAATTCATTTATTAGGTTGAGTAGTTTTCTTGTGGAGTCTATAGGGTTTTCTGTGTACACTATAATGTCATCTGCAAATAATGACAGTTTTACTTCCTCTTTTCCAATTTGGATGCCATTTATTTCTCTTTCTTGTCTGATTGCTGTGGTTAGGACTTCCAAGACTATGTTGAATAGGAGTGAAGAGAGTGGACATCCTTGTCTTGTTCCTGACCTCAGGGGAATGCTCTCAGTTTTTGCCCATTGAGTATGATGTTGGCTTCAGGTTTCTCATATACGGCCTTTATTATGTTGAGGCATGCTCCCTCTATTCCCATTTTGCTGAGGGTTGTCATCATAAATGGTTGTGTACTTTATCAAGTGTTTTCTCTGGATCTCTTGATATGATCATGTGGTTTTTGTCTTTCATTTTGTTTATGTGGTGTATTACGTTTATTGATTTGCAAATATTAAACCATCCTTGCATCACTGGGATGAATCCCACTTGATCGTGGTGTATGATCTTTCTAATGTGTTGCTTTATCCAGTTTGCCAATATTTTGTTGAGGATTTTAGCATCTATGTTCATCAGCGATATTGGCCTGTAGTTTTCTTTCTTTGCTGTGTCATGACCTGATTTTGGAATTAGGGTTATACTGGCTTCACAGAAAGATTTGGAAGTCTTCCCTCTTCTTGGATCTCTTGAAATAGTCTGAGGAGGATAGGAGTTAGTTCTTTCCTAAATGTTTTGTAGAATTCACTTGTGAAGCCATCCGGTCCAGGTCTTTTGTTTGCTGGGAGTTTTTTGATTACTGCTTCAATTTCACTAGTTGTTATTGGTCTATTCAGGCTTTCTGCTTCTTCTTGATTCAGTTTTGGAAGGCTATATGTTTCCAGGAATTTGTCCATTTCCTCTAGGTTGTCAAATTTCTTGCCATACAGTTGTTCATAATAATTTTTTGCAATCCTTTGTATTTCTGTGGTATTGGTTGTGATTTCTCCTCTACCATTTCTGATTTTATTTATTTGGGTTCTCTCTCTTTTCTTCTTGATAAGCCTGGTTAAAGGCTTGTCGATTTTGTTTATCTTTTCAAAGAATCAGCTTCTACTTATGTTGATCTTCTGAATTGTTAGTTTAGTCTTTATATCATTTTATTGTGCTCTTGTCTTGATGATTTCCTTCCTTCTACGTGATCTGGGCTTTGCTTGTTGTTCTTCCTGTAGTTCTTGTAACTGTAGGGTTAAAATTTTTATTAGAGATTTTTCTATCTTTTTTAGGTAGGCCTCTATAGCTATGAACTTCCCTCTCAGGACTGCTTTCGCTGTATCCCATAGGTTTTGGGTTGTTGTGTGTTCATTATCATTAGTTTCTAGAAACTTTTTGATTTCTTCTTTGATATCATTGTTAATCCATTCATTATTTAATAGCATGTTATTCATTCTCCATGAGTTTGAATGTTTTTGACATTTTTTCCTTGAGGTTGATTTCCAATTTTAAGCCATTGTGATCTGAGAACATGCTTGATATAATTTCAATTTTCTTGAATTTGTTGATACTTGTTTTGTGTCCTACCATGTGTTCTGTCTTTGAAAATATTCCATGTGCACTTGAGAGGAATGTATATTTTGCTTCTTTGGGGTGAAAAGTTCTATATGTATCGACTAAGTCCATTTGATCTAGAGTATTGTTCAGTTCCTCAATATCTTTGGTGTTTTTTTGCTTTGAGGAACTGTCCATTGGTGACAATGGTGTGTTAAAATCCCCTACTATGAGTGTGTTGGTGTCTATATCTTCCTTGGAGTCTTTCGAAATTTTTCTTACACATTTGGGTGCTCCTAAGTTGGGTGCATATATATTTATAAGGGTTATATCTTCTTGATGAACTTGTCCCTTAAGTATTATGAAATGTCCTTCTTTGTTTTTTTTTAATGGCCTTTTCTGTGAAATCTGTTTTGTCTGATATAAGTATTGCTACCCACTTTTTTTTATGTCCATTTGCTTGAAATACTTTTTTCCATCTCTTCACTTTAAGTCTGTGTAGATATTTTGTTCTCAGGTGGCTCTCTTGTAGACAGCATATATGTGGGTCATTCTTTTTAATTCATTCAGCTACTCTATGTCTTTTGATTGGATCGTTTAGTCCATTTACATTTAAGGTTATTACCGATAAGTATTTATTCATTGTCATTTTCCCCCTTTGTACTCATGTTCCTCTCTGTCTCTCTCTGTTTTTTGTTTTTGTTTTTTTTTATCTTCTTAAAGCAGACCCTTAGCATCTCTTGCAATGCCGGTTTGGTGAAGATGTATTCTTTTCGTCTTCTTTTGTCTTGGAAACTCTTTATTTCACCTTCTATTTTGAATGAGAGCCTTGCTGGGTAGAGTATTCTTGGTTGTAGGCCTTTGTTTTTCATTGCTTGGAATATTTTTTGCCATTCCCTTCTGGCTTGTAGTGTTTCTGCTGAGAAATCTGAGGACAGCCTTATTGGAGCTCCCTTGTATGTTATTAGTTGTTTCTCTCTTGCTGCTTTTAGGATTCTCTCTTTGTCTTGGAATGTTGACATTTTAATTATGATGTGTCTTGAAGTAGGCCTGTTGGGGTTCATCTTCATTGGGACCCTCTGTGCTTCCTGGACTTGCGTGACTGTTTCTCTCCTCATGTTAGGGAAGTTTTCTGTCATTAGTTTTTCAAAGAGGTTTTCTATTCCTTGCTCTTCTTCTTCTCCTTCTGGAATTCCTATGATACAGATATTTTTATGTTTCCTGTTGTCCTGCAGCTGTCTTAGAGCCTCTTCATCCTTGTTCAGTCTTTTTTCATTTTGTTGCACTGCCTGGGAGTTTTTGTCTACATTGTCCTCCAACTCGCTGATCTGATCTTCTGCTTCCTCTAGCCTGCTTTTAATTCCTTCTACTGTGATCTTCAATTCAGAGATCATATTCTTCATTTTCTTCTGGCTCTTATTGATAGCGTCTATGTCCTTTTTCATGCTGGTGTAATTCTCAGTAAGTTCCTTGTAGTTTTTTGGAGTTCCTTGTGATTTCCCTGGAGTTCTTTGTAGTTTCCGCTGAGCTCATTCAGCTTCTCCATAATCCATGTTTTGAATTCCATATCTGATAGTTTGCTCCCATCTATTTCATTTAGCACTCTTTCTGGGGATTCTACCTTTCCTTTTGATGGGGGGTTGTTTCTCTGTCTCCGTATTCTTGTGACTCCTATTGTTTGTTGGTGCTTCTTAAAATGATCTGCACTTACTGGATCTGCCTCTGTTAGCGTCAGATCATGTATCAGTCTGGGCCTAGCAGCCAGTTGGAGACTTCCAGGGATCTTCTGCCTTTGTCTGTCTTCTTTAGTTGTTAATCTATTCAATCTGTGAGTATCCGTCAGGCTTAAAGACCGTGGATGTGGCAGCTTAATTCCGGTAGTCAGGGCTTTTGTTTCCCCTCAGGCTGATGCCATTTGTAGGGGAATGGTCTGCCTTCTGTACTAGAGATGTGTTAGCACTGGGACCCGGTGGACTGCTCCCCCAGTTCTCCCATCAAAGCCACTGCGCCAAACTCTCCCCAAGTGTCTTCAGTCCTCTATGCCTTCCCTGTGATTGAGCCCAGTGTAAGTGGGGGCCAAAATATTTTTGTATGTCTTCCATTTAAGAGCTATTTTTCTCCCACTGTTTCTTTCTGGCTAGCAAGAAACCCTGTGGCTTTTCACTATTCACAGCTGGATACTATTTTACTTTCCACTCTGTTGTTGTAGGCTGGAAAGCCCAGCTCGGGGTTTAGACCCTTCCCTTCTCAGGGGGAACCTCCAGCTGCCGAGCTGTTTCTCAGTCCCTTCAGCTGCCACCTGTGTGAGCCCAGCCAGCCCTTCTGTGTCTCCGCACTCCCTACTGGCCACATTGTGATGTAGTAGCCTATTCTGTCTCTGTGGTTATAAGACTTCTTTCCAGATAGTGTTCGGTTGGTTATTCCAGATGATTTCTCCAAAATTAAGTTGTAAATCCAGACTAGTCCTGGGAGGAGGTTAGTGAAGCTTCCACTTACTTCTCCACCATCTTGGATCTCCAAAATCATTTTACTTTTGTTAGTCATCTCATATTCATTTCTTTCTTTATAATAGTCTTAATATTTTTTAAACTTTATTAATATTGGCTATTTTGCTGTTGATATTGTGGTTGTGGGTGGGGGTTATTTTTGCAGTTGTGGGCTTGCTTCCTAGGCTGTTAGTTTTATTTTGACAGCACATGTACATCAACATACAAGATGTGGTGGGTGACATGAGTATCATTCATCCAGTCAGAGGGAATTATCCACCAAAGAATGACCCCAAAAAACCAAAACACAGATACAACCAGAAAGGCCACATAAATATCATGAAGGGCATTCTAAGAACATCAAGCTCAAGAGATCAATGAGACTGCACTACTGAGTCCCACTAGTCTCCTACCATAGAAGCTCAAAAAATGAATACAGGGAGGCAAAGCAGATCCACATAACACACACAAGAAAATAAGAGTCACCCAAAACAGGCAGACAGAGTAATAACCCAAGCACTACAGACTAAGATGGAGGCATGCTTTGCCTCTTTCCACATCCATGAAAAGGATTACATCCACCTCAAAATGAAAAACAATCAGAACTATCAGAAAATTGAACCTCATGGAAGTCCAACAAACAAAGATACAAGGAAGTAATACTCATCCATTGAGTGCCACAAGGCAGTGAAACAGGTCGCCTACCAATGAAAAATACTTAAGGCTCCACCCCTTACAAAGTAACAGGTACGACAGCTCTACCTAAGACAGAATCAATCACAGGTGACTGTCAAGTTGCAAAGACAGCAGAGTAAGGCCAAAAGAGAGAGAAGATCAAGGCTTCAGAGGGAGAACTAAGCAATGAGGAAAGAGCCCACCTAACACATGCATAGTTAAAAAAACTGGAGATAACAATGATAAAAGTAATAATTTAGTACAGAAAATGTATGAGGAAAGAAGTGAAGGCTAAACTAAGCACTAAAGTTCTTCTCAGACAAAGTGAAGCTAAAGGAATTCACCATCACCAAGTCCTTATTATATGAAATGTAAAAGGAACACATTTAAGAAAAAGAAGATCAAAACTATGAACAGTAAAATGACAACAAACTCACAACAATCAACAACTGAAACTTTAAAAAAACTAAACTAATAACTAGAACAGGAAGAGGAACACAGATATAGAAATCATAATAAGAGTTGTCAGTGGGGATGGGGAAGGGGGTGATTGGGAGGAAAGGTAGAGGGGTCAAGAAGAAAACTAGTAGGTACAAAATTAATAGGAGGGCATTAAGAAAAGTATAGGAAATGGAGAAGCCAAAGAACTTATATGCATGACACATGAACATGAACTAAGGAAGGGGAAGTTGTTGGAGGGAAGGGAGGTATCAGGTAGAGGGGGGGAAAGGGGAAAATTGGGACAACTATGATATCATAATCAATAACATATACTTTAAAAAACCCAATCGAAATGAAAGAAAGAATTCCAAGAGAGTGCTAATTGAAATAGAGACATGCAAATTATAAGACATTGAGATCAAAACAATGGTTATAAGGATTTTCAAGGAGCTCTGTGAATACTACAAAGAATTCCAGGGAAGCTACAAGGAGTTTACGCTGAAATACACTAACATGAAAGGTACATAGAAATTATCAATAAGAGCCAGAAGGAAATGAAGTATACAATATCTAAAATGAAGAACACAGTAAAAGGAATTAAAAGCAGACTAGATGAAACAGAGGATCATATAAGCGAGAAGAAAGATAAGGTAGAAAAACAATTTATAGGCAGAGCAATGAAACAAAGAAAGACTCAAAAAGAATGAAGAGCATTTGACAAGAGATTTAAAAAAACATGAAATGGAATAATATCCATATTATAGAGATACCAGGAGAAGAAGAGGAGCAAAGGATAGAAAACCTGTTTGAAAAAGTAATGACAGATAACTTCCTTAACTTGATGAGAGATAAAGCCATACAAGTCCAGGAAGAACAGAGGCTCCCAAACAAGATGAATCCAAAGAGGTCTACTCCAAAACACATCATAATTAAAATGGCAAAATTTAAAAACAGAGAATCTTAAAAGCGGCAAGGGAGAAACAGCTACTGATATATCGGGAGCTCCAATAAGGCTATCAACAGATTACTTAACAGAAACACAACAAGCCAGAAGGGAATCGCAAGAAATAATCCAAGTAATGAAAAGCGAAGGCCTACAACCAAGACTATTCTACCCAGAAAGACTTTCAATTAAAATGGAAGGTGAAATAAGTAGTGTCCCAGACAAAAGAAGGCTAAAATTATACATCTCCACCAAACCAGCATCATAAGAGATGCTAAGAGAACTGCCAGAAGAAGAAGAAAGAAGAAGAAGAAGAAGAAGAAGAAGAAGAAGAAGAAGAAGAAGAAAGAAGAAGAAGAAGAAGAAGAAGAAGAAGAAGAAGAAGAAGAAGAAGAAGAAGAAGAAAAGAGAGAAAAAGGAACAGAAGTACAAAGGGAAAAAATGACAATAAATAAGTACCTATATATAATGATATTAAATGTAAATAAATTAAATGTTCCAGTCAAAAGACACATGATATATAAATGGGTAAGAAACATGAGTTGAATATATGCTGTCTGTAGAAGACCACCATGGGACAAAAAACATACACAGACTTAAAGTGAAGGTATGGAAGAAAGTATTCCAAGAAAATGGACATGAAAAAAAGGGGGACAGCAATACTTATATCAGAAAAACATATTCTAAATCAATTATCATAAAAAGAGACAAAAATGGCACAACATAATATATAAGTGAACAATCCAACAAGAAATTATAACCCATATAAATATATGCACCCAACATAAGAGCACGTTAATATATAAGGAAAATTTTGGAATAATTCAAGAAAGATATTGACTGTAACATTCTTATAATAGGACATTTTAACACCACGCTGTCAACAATGGATAGATTTTCTAAGCAAAGAGTCAACAAGGATATTGTGGTGTTGAAAAACACTCTAGATCAAATGGACTTAATTGATATACACAGAAAATTTCACCCCAAAGAAGTAAAATGCACATTCTTTTCAAAAGCACATGAACAATTTTCAATGATACACCACATGGTATCACACAAAACAGACCTCAACAAATGCAAGAAAATTGAAATATATCAAGTATCTTCTCAGATCACGGGGGATTGAAACTAGAAATCAACCTCTAGGAAAGCACTCAAATTCATGGAAACTGACTAACATGCTATTAAACAATGAATGGGTTAATAATGATATCAAGGAAGAAATCAAAAAGTTTCTGGAAACAAATGAAAATAAATGTGCAAAGCCCAAAACATATGCGAAATAGCGATGGCAGTACTGAGAAGAGAGTTTATAGCAATTCAAGCTTACTTATAAAAGATAGAAGAGTTTTAAATAAACAACCTGCCCCAACATCTACAAGAACTAGAGGAACAACAACGAACAAAGCCCAAAATGAGTCAAAAGAAGGAAATAATCAAGATCAAAGCATAATTAAATGGCATAGAGAATAAAAGAACAATTCAAAGAATAAATTAATTCATAGTCTGGCTCATTGAAAAGATAAAATTGACAAGCCTTTAAGCAGACTCATCAAGAAAAAAAAGGACAGAAATGAATAAAATCAGAAAGGAAAGAGGAAAAATCACAACCGATAGCACAGAAATACAAAGGATTGTAAGAAATTACTACAAAGAACTCTATGCTGAGAAATTTGACAACCTGAAAAAAATGGAGAAATTTGAAGAAACATAATCTTCAAAACTGAATCAAGAAAAAGCAGAAACCCTGAATAGACTGATAACCACTAGTGACATTGAAGCAGTAATCAAAAAACTCTTGGCACACAAAATCACTGGACGAGACAGTTTCACAAAGCAAATTTTATCAAACATTTAGGGAAGAGCTAACTCCTATCCTTTTAAGACTATTCCAAAAAATTAAAGAAGAGGTAAAAGTCCCAAACTCTTCCTATGAGGCCAGTATTGTCCTTATTCCAAAACCAGGTCAAGACACAACAAAGAAAGAAAAATACATGTCAATAAAACTGATAAAATAGACGCTGAGATCCTCAACCAAATATTGACATACCGGATCCAACAATACATGAAAAAAGTCATACACCATGACCAAGTGAGATTCATCACAGGGATACAAGGATCGTATAATATCTGCAAATCAATAAACATAATACATCACATAAACAAAATGAAAGTCAAGACTTCCGGCCAAGATAGAGGTGCAGACAGACATGCTGCGTCTCCCTCTACAACTAAGAAGGAATACAACTACCTCAAAACTAGAAACAACCAGAAGTTCCAGAAAATCAAACTACGTGGAAGTCCAGCAAACAAAGATATAAAGAAGAAATACTCATCCAGACGGGTAGGATGGGCGGAGCTGGGGCAGAGAGGACTCAGTGTGGTGGTGGCAGCAGTGGCAACAACAGCAGGCTGGTGGAAAGCACAGTTACACATTTTAAAAGGTCAGGAGGGACACCTGGGAGCATCCCCAGCCCCACACCAGACTGTGCAGCTCACTGTCCCAGCACCGGAGAAAATCAAGCCTCATTGCTTTTGACTGCAAAAGTGGGGGTTCGAACAGAGGCAGAAACTGCCAGTCTCTCAGCAGAATCCACTTGTTTAAAGGGCCCCCATGGACCTAGAACATCCACAGACCCACCCACTCTGTGAACGACAGCCAAGGGAGCAGCTAGAGGGGCGCCAGTCCGGTGCAGAAAAGGGAGAAGTGCCTGGAAAGGGGGTAAGTGCTGGGCAAGCGGCATTGTTCCTTCTCAGACCTCCCCCCCCCGCATACAGCACCGCAATGTGGTGAAATAGGTCGCCCATTACTGATGAATACCTAAGGCTCCGCCCCTTATAAGGTAGTAGGAGCGACAGCTCTCCCTGGGACACGGAAGTAAACAAACACAAGAGACTTTTTGCCAAGTTGGAGGCCTAGACTGACATGTTCCATTTCCCTCCACAACTAAGAAGGAATACAACTACTGCAAAACCAGAAATAACCAGAAATTCCAGAAAATAAATGGAAGTCCAACATATGAAGTCATAAAGAAGTGGTCCTCATGCGGACAGATAGGAGGGGCAAAGCCAGGGAGAAGAGTTCAAGCTGTGCTGTCCGCAGCAGCAGCAGCAGCGACAGAGGCAGGACAGCGGTAATCACAGACACCCATAGAGAGATGTGAGAAGCACCTGGGGAGCACCCCTGGCTGCAGACTAGACCCATCAGCTTGCAATTCCAAAGCTGAGAAAGGCAGACCTCCATTGCCTTGGACTGTGAGGAACGGAGCGGGTGGGGACAGAGGAGGATTCTTCCGGTCTCTCAGCGGAGAGTGAATGGCAGGAAACAATCTTGGACCCCACCCTGGCAGAAAACGCCACAGTGTGGTGAGACAGGTTGCCCGGCTGTGATGAGTGCACAAGGTTCTGCCCCCTATAGCATAGGAGGTGTGACAGCACTGCCCAGGAAGCAAAGGTAAACACAAAACTGTCAGGAGAGCACAGATCATGATAGAGATCCCAGTGACGCAGCTGACAAGACAGCAAATATCTAATCTAATAAAGCAGCAGATACGAAATCCTTCTGAGGCTCAGTTCAGAGCTTTGCTTATAAAAATGCTTACAGACCTAACAGCAGATCTTAAACAAGCCAGGGAAGTAATAAAGGCTAGTCCTGCTGAAATGAACAAAAACACAATGAAACTAGTGGTGAAGAAAAGAAAGCCAGGGATCAAATCAACAAATAAGAACATAGGGAAGGAACAAACAATCAACCAGTGCAGAAAGAGGAAATGAGAAGTGAGGAAAATGGGGAGAGGCTCAAACTTATCGGACAGCTATAAGCGGGCCAACATCCGAATCATAGGGTTGCCAGAAGGTGAAGAAATTGAAAAATTATGTGAAAAATAATGAATCAAAATCTCCCTAACATGAGGAAGAAAATAGACTTACAGGTCCAAGAAGCACAGAGAGTTAAAAAAACAAAAAACAAAAAACTGGATCCAGGGAGAACCACAACAAGACACATTATAATCAAAATGTTAAAAGTTCAGGATAAAGAGAGAATCTTAAAAGTAGCAAGATAGAAGAAGAGACTTACATACAAAGGGGTCCCAATAAGACTCTCAGCTGATTTCTCAAAAGAAACTCTGCAGGTAAGAAGGGACTGGCAAGAAATATTCAAAGTAATGAAAATCAAAAACCTACAACCACAATTACTTTGTCCAGCGAAGCTGTCATTCAGAATAGAAGGGCAGAGAAAGTGCTTCCAGGACAAAGTAAAACTGAAGGAGTTCCTCAGATCCAAACCACTGTTACATGAAATGTTAGGGACTTGTTTAGGGGAAGAATTAAAACTATGAACATTAAAATGAAAACTGTATCACAACAACCAACAACAGAAGCTAGGGAATTGAAACAAAGGCAGACTTAAGTAGGCAACGAGAGTGGGAAAAAGAATTATAGGTATTGTGAACTTTTGGGGGGGAGGTCAGTGGAGAGGGGGAAGGGGGAAAGGGACAGAGATGGTACAGGAATTTAAGAAGCATAGTAGTAGGGAGTGGAGTAAATAGAAAGATGTTGAGAAAAACTATATGCACAACCAATGGACATGAACTAAGGGTGGGAACAACTTGAGGGAGGCATATCAATGGGTGGAGGGGAACAAAGGGAAAAGAAATTGGACAACTGTAATAGCATAAACAATAAAGCATATTAAAAATAAAAAATAAAATTAAAAATATAACAAAAGAAACAAAAACAAAAATGAAATAAAAAATTATAAGATTATGTCAATATATGCTGAAAAAACATTTTAAAAAATCCAGTACCCATTTATGATAAAAATGCTCAGCAAAGTGGGAATAGAGGGAGTATATCTCAACATAATAAAGGCCATATATGTGAAACCTGCAGCCAACATCACACACAATGTACAAAAACTAATCCTTTCCCCTTAAAATCAGGAACAAGGCACAGATGCCTACTTCCATTACTTTTATTCAACATAGTATTGGAAGTTGTTGCCAAAGTCACGAGACAAGAAAAACAAATGAAAAACACTCAAATTGGAAAAGAGAAAGTAAATGTTATTATTTCCAGATGACATGATACTGTACATAGCAAACCTTACAGGTTCCACTAAAAAACTACTCACCTTAATAAGTGAATATTGCAGAATAGAGGGCTACAAAGTCAATATTAAAAAATTGAAGACATTTTTGTACACCAGCAATGAAATATCAGAGGTAGAAGCTAGGGAAAATATACCATTAACTATAGAAAAAATACCATTAACTTAACCAAGGAAGTAAAAGACCTATACTTGGAAAACTACAGAACACTGAAGAAATTAAGGAAGATACCATTAAATGGAAGTGTGTACCGTGTTCATAGATTGCAAAATTAACATCATTAAAATGTCCATACTACCCAAAACAATCTATAGATTCAATGGAATCTCAATTAAATTACCAATGACATAATTTTCAGATTTAGAACATATATTTCAAAATATTTTTATGGAACTAAAAATGACCCTGAATAGCCTCAGTAACCTTGAGAAATAAAAAGAAAGAACTAAAAGATCACAATATCTGATTATCAAATTTTTTCAAGGCCACTGTTATCAAAACAGTCTGGTACTGGCATAAGAACAGACACATAGATCAATGCAACAGAATAGGGAACCCTGAAATAAACCTATGCTTTATGGTATTAATATTTGTCAAATGGGTTGGAAGCATAAAATGGAGTGAAAATAGCATCTTCAACAAACGGTGTTGGGACAACTGGACAGGTACATGAAAAAAAAATGATACTAAACCATCAATTTACACCATACACTAGAATAAACTCAAGATTGATAAAAGACAAATATAAGCCATGACACCATAAAAGTCCTAGAGGAAAACATAGGCAGTAAAATTTCAGATATCACACACAGCAATATTTTTGCTGATACACCCTCTATTGTGAGGGAAATAAAGAAAAGAATAAATAAGAACAAATGAGGTCAAATTAAAATTCTTCTGCAAGGTAAAAAAAATCATCAAAATGTTCTATCCTAATGGCTTGCACAGAAAGAACCCAGAGGTCTGAGAGGGGGGAAACCTAAAATATTTTCCTCAGCCCAAACTAAGTATAATGGGCAAAAGGGTTTTGGACAGGTGAGATGTGCCTGGCACACCTTCCTCCAAAGAAGCCCTTCTTTTCCCTAATGTGGGACATTGAAAAATTAATACCTTCTTTTTGTCAACTATTGGTTATAGATTGAATGATGCCTTTTAACCCTGTCAGCAAACCTGTTGCCCCCAGAGCACAAGGATGCCAGCCTGTTAAATCAAGCACGCCTTTGTCCAGGGACAGCCAACTGACCTGGAGTCTGCACGATCCTTCCCCATTTGGGAAGGCCACCCTCTCCTCCACACCCCCACTCTTATTAGAAATTTCTGGACCCAAGGGTAGGTAGGATGACGACCATGTCCAGCTTGAAGCAGCTAGAGGAGCTCGAGACCTTCACCCATTGTCCTTTATAAGATTATAAAGGGTCTTAAGTCTGAGAGGGAGGGACTGTTATTTTTTACTGTTAAATAATTAATTAATCATTTATTTATTTAAAAAATGAGAATATATGAAAGAGTGCATCGGGAGAGCTTGTATGTACGACACGACCCATGGGCATGAACTTGGGGGTGTATTGTCATGGGATGGGTGGGGCTGGGTGGAGAGGAACAAAGGGGAAAAATTGGAACCATTGTGAAAATACAATCAATAAAATATACTTAAATAAAGAAGAAGAAAAAAGAGCAGTCAAGAGATAACTGATAAAATTGCCAAGTATTTTATTAAGTTGATGGTTAATCATTCACTTCTCATTACATTGCGTATCTTCTCGTCCATGCTCTTGCCGTGGAATTGTACTTGGCCCTATCCTTTAGGTATATTCTTGCAATAGTTGTCACTAATGAGTCATGCGCATTGGGGTTACTTAACATGGAGCTGATGGACATCAAGACTTTGGATACAGTGAATGTGGGGGACCAGAGGAACTTTAAAATGTCCAAACAGATCACGCCCCTATCATTGATGTTGGGGTGGTAAATCCGCGTAGTGAAGTAAACATGAGGGGGTCTGAGGGGGAACATGTCTGGGAAATCTATCTTGAGGTAGAAGACCCCTCCCTCGTAGGGGCTGTCATCGGGCCCCATGATTATCCCCTGCCAGTGGAACATATCATTGTCGTCCACTGGCCCTGCAGAGCACATGGGTGGGGGGTTCTTATTGATGTCCAGGAGCTCTTTTTGGAGGCGCTGTAGAGTCCTGGACTGCACCTCCATGGAAATGGGACTCCTCAGGGCGTCCTGATAGGGAGAAGTGGGGATACCACTGATTAGGGGAAACCATGGGGTTGGGGGACCATTTGTTATGGAGGTGGCCACCCACCAGATAGATCATGGGTAAGTGGGCTGAGGCTGTCTCCAGGGTCTAGGAGGGTGTCGGGGGACAGGGAGTGTGGAGGGGAGGAGGTGGAGGCAGGGAGAGCTGGGGACTTGGATGGACCGGGTGGGCTACTGGTCACCTGTGGGCCACTGGCCACCAGATGCTCCAACGCTGGCTCTTGCACCTGTGGTTCTTGCACCGTGGGCTCGTCCACTGCGGGGTCCTCCACCGCAGGGTCCTGAATTACTGGGTTTTCCATTACTGTCCACACTCACAGCTGCCTCCTCTGCCAGTCGTCTGTGCCATCCACCTGGGTGGCATGGCAACAGTAGGGCATCCACTGTGTAATGTCACAAGGGCAAGCTGATGACATCACCAAGTTAGTAGAGGGGGTGTGTTCTGAAAGAGAAGGGTTTGGGATGAGAGGAAACACTAAATTCCATGCATGGGGTTGGAGGGCTGGGAGACCATGGAGAACGGGAGGGGGGTATTAGGGGACACATTTCAAGGCCAAGGGTTGTGTCAGGGACATACTTAAGTGTACCAGGCATGGAGGGACATTCTTCTGGTTGAGGGGGAGCTGGGAGACATGTACCAGGGTGGAAAGCTTATTAGAGGACACCCCCAGGGACAATGACAGCGTCTGGAGACACACTATGGGACAAGGGGTTTCCGTAGTCATGCTCTGGGACAGGATATGCCTGGGACAAGCTCCAGGGTCAAGATGGCATGTTTAGGAACAAGCTCTGGGGCCAAGGGCGGTGATTACAGGGACCGTGGTGAAGAGGAAGGGTAAAAAAGGAAGAGTTGGGCACTCAGTTGGACCCAATGGGCTACAGGTCACATGTGGCACACAAGCCACTTGCTCCACCTTTGCTGACTCCTACACCATTGTCACCACCTCTAGACTATCTTCACCTGGACACTCTGCGACTCAGAACCTGAGCCTCCCAGAGGCCACAATGCCCATAGATAACACCCCTAAGTCAGTGGAGGGGGCGGGACTAGGATAGAGAGGTGGCCCGAATGAGAGGGAGTGGAGGGTGGGAGGGACCATGGAGGGAAATCCAGGGGGTGGGGGGGCAGGATAGAACATGAAGACCAGTAGGAAGGTCTCGGAGGCCACACTTTGAGGCTGAGGGGGAGTTGGGGGACAGAACCCAAAGTTGTGGGAGTGCATAATGGGCTCTCTTTTGGTTGAGGATGTGTTAAAGGATAGGCTTTGGATTGAGGGAATGTCCTAGGACACATTCAAGGATGAAGGAGGGTGTCAAGGATACGCTTCAGGTTGAGCGGGTGTTGGGGGAAGAGCTTCAAGTTGAGGCGGGTATTGGAGGACAGGCTCTGGGATGAGGGTTCCCGAGGGAGATGATTTGGGTGGATGGGTATTGGGGACAGGCTTCAGGTCAGTGGGTGTTGGGAGACTGGCTTCAGGTTGACAGTGTGCTGGGGCATATCTGTGGGTTGAAGATTTCCAAGTGATACACTTCTGGTCGAGGGTTAACAATGGACATGATTTGGGTCAAATGGGTGTCAGCACCAGGATTATGGTCAAGTAAGCTTCAGGGAACACATTCAGTGGTTTGGCAGGGTGTCAGGGATACACTTTGGGCCAAGACTGTGCCAAGGGACAGACTTCGGGCTGAGGGTGTGCTGGGGGACACACTATGAGTTGAGGATTGCCTTGGGACATGGTATGGATGAAGCAGGTATATTCATCACGTTTTGGGTTGAGTGAATTTTGGGACATGCTCCAGTTTGAGAGAGTGTCAGGGGACACCCTATGGATTGAAGGTTGCCAAGGGACACGGTCAAGGTGGAGCGGTTATGGGGGTCATGCTTTGAGTCGAGAGTGTACAGGGGAACACTCTATGGTTAAGGGTTGCAGTGAGACATGGTTCAGGAGAAGGTGGTTCAGGGGCACACTTTGGGTTGATGCAGGTGTTGGGGGACATATTCTGGGTGGTGAGGTGTCATGGGACAGTCTATGGGTTGAGGGTTACCGAGGAATATGGTTTGGGTGGAGTGGGTGTTGGAGGACTGGCTTCAGGTGGGTGGGTGTTAGGCAACAAGCTTTAGGTAGAAGGTGTACCAAAGGGAACACCACATGGGTTTAGGTTGCCATGGGATACACTTTGGGTTGTGGGTTGCCTAGGGACATGGTTCAGGTCAAGCGGGTGATGGGGTCATGCTTAGTATCGAGCAGGTTTCAAGTGACACACTCCATGGTTGAAAGATGATGTCAGGGACACACTTTTCATAGAGGCCATGTCGAGGGATATGCTTTGTGTGGAGCGGGTGTTGGGGCAACACTTCAGGTTGAGGATGTGCCAGGAGACACCCTACGGGTTGAGGGTTGCAGAGGGACACAGTTTGGGTGGAATGGGAGTTGGGGTTACACTTTGGCTGAGTAAGTGTTGGGGTACAGGCTCTGTGTGGAAGACACATCAAAGGAGACCCTATGGGTTGAGGGCTGCTGAAGGACACAGTTCAGGTCCAGCAGGTGTTGGTGTCACACTGCAGGTCGAGCAGATGTCAGGGACATACTTTTACTCAAGGGTGTGCCAGAGAACATGCTTCACATTGAGCAGGTGTTTAGGCAACGCTTTAGGTTGAGGATGCACCAGGGTACACCCAATGGATTGAAGGTTGCCAAACAACACTGTTCAGGTGTAGCTGGTGTCATGGGACAGGCTTCAGGTCGAGTGGGTGTCTGGAGATACTGTAGGGATTTACGGTTGCTAAGGGACACACTTCAGGTAGTGGATGTTGTGGGACAAGCTTCAGGTTGAGGGTGTGCCAGCAGACTCCCTATGGATTGAGGGTTGCCAAGGGACGCCGTTCAGGTGGAGCATATATCAGGGTCACACTTTGGGTTGACTGGGTGTTGGAGGACAAGCTTCAGGTTGATAGGGTGCTGGGGACACCTTATGGGTTGAGTGTTAGCAAGGGACATGGTTCAAGTGGAGTGGGTTTGGGGTCACACTTTGGGTGAGCTTGTGTTGAGGAACAGGTTTTGGGTTGAGGGTGTTCAGGGGAAACACCCTTTGGGTTTAGGGCTGCCAAAGGGCTAAAATTTGGGTTGTGGGTTGCTGAGGGACACAGTTCAACTGCAGTGGATGTCAGGGTCACACATCCAGTGAGCAGGTTCTGAGGGACAGGATTTGGGTAAAGGGTGTGCCAGGAGGCATCCTTTGGGTTGAGGGTTCCAGAGGGATGTGGTTTGTGTGAGTTGGGTGTCAGAGTCACACTTCAAGTGAGCGGGTGTTTGGGACAGGCTCTGGATGAGTGTGTATCAGGGAACACCCTATGGACTGAGGGTTGTCTTGGTGGAGCGGGGGTCAGGGGACAGGCTTTGGGTGTGGGAATGTCAGGGGACACTCTAGGGATATAGGACTGCTGAGGGGAATGGTTTGGGTAGAGTGGGTGTTGTGGTCATGCTTCAAATAAGCAGGTTTTGGGGGAAAGGATTTGGGGAGGCAGTGTGCCGGGAGACATCATATGGGTTGAAGGTCGCCAAGGGATACATTTTGGGTTGGGAGTTGCTGAACGACAAAGTTCAGATCAAGTGGATGTTGAGGTCACGCTTCAGGTCAACCAATATCAGGAAACACATTCTTGGGGTGAGGGAAGCTGTTGGGATACACTTTTGGTCGGAGGTGTGCCAAGAGTCATGCTTCAGGTGGAGTGGGCATTGATGCACACTTCAGGTTGAAGATGTACTAGGTGACGCTCTAGGGGTTGAAGGTTACTAAAGGTACACTTTGGGTTGATGGTTGCTGAAGGACATGGTTCAGGTCAAGCGGGTGTTAGGGTCATGCTTAGGGTTGAGCAGGTGTCGGGGGACTCACTCGGTGGTTGAGAGTGTGTTAGGGACATACTTTGGGTTGAGGGTTTGCCAAGGGACATGCTTTGAGTACAGCAGGTTTTGGTGGACACGCTTTCTGTTGAGGATGTTCTGGGGACACCCTATGAGTTGAGGGAAGCTGAGGGATATTGTTTGGGTAGAGAAGGTGTTCTGGTCACTCTGGGTTGAGTGGGTTTTGGCGGACAGGTTCCAGGTTGAAGAGGTTTCAGAGGATACTCTATGGGTTGAGGGTAACTGACGGACATGTTGGTGTAGAGTGGGCATTGAGGGACAGCCTTCAAGTGAGTGGGTGTTGGGAGACAGGCTTCTGGTCAAAGGGTTGTTGAGGTACACACTCTGGGGTTGAGGGAGAGTGTCAGGGACACACTTTGACTTGAGCAGGTGTTAGGGTACATGCTTCAGGTTGAGGGGATGCTGGGAATACAAGTCAAGGGAGGGTGTCAAGGACATACTTTGAATTGAAGGAAGTCTGGGGAAAGCCTTTGAGTTGAGGGGATGCCAGATGGCCAGCTTCATGGTGGAAGGGCTGTGGGGAGTCATATCCCACGGTCAAGAAAATGTGTCAGGGGACAAGCTCCTGGGTCAAGGGGGGTCATGGGGGACACACTCTGGTGTGTATAGTGGTGTTAGAAGACAGGGACATGCTGGGGTAGAGGGGGAGAAAGGGAGAGTCGGGGACTCACCTGGCCATGATGACCTACTGGCTCCTCCACCCCTGGCTCCTCCACCGCCACCACCTCCCAGGTGTGTGGAGACTCTAACACTCAGAGCCTGAGCCCTCTGAGGCCACGCTGCCCACAGCCCCACCGCCCTGTGACAGGGCCATTCCTGCCAGGTCACCTACCTCTGCAGCTCATCCCTGCCATACACACTGGGCTGCCTGGGAACTGTAGAGGATCCCGTCCCTAACATCACAGGTGCCAGCAGACGATATCGCCAAGTGAGTAGATTGCATGGGTCCAGGTTAGAGAGATGGTTTGAATGAGGGGCGTGGATAGGAATGGGGGGTGGAGGGCAGGAGAGACCTTGCAGGAGAACTAGAGGGCTGGAGGGACCAAGGAGGACATGGGTCAGGGTAGACAGGTGGCAGGAAGGAGATGGGGTGGAGGGTGGGTGGAACCCTGGAGGGCCATGGAGGTTGGTGTCTGGGGACAGGGTCATATTGGGGAGGAGTGGGGAGGAAAGGAGAGTTGGAGACTCAGCGGGACCTGGTGGGTTACTGGTCACCTGTGATACACTCGTCGCTGGCTCCTCCACCTTTGTCACCTCCCAGGTGTCCTCACCTGGAGACTCTGTCACTCAGAACCTGAGCCCCCAGAGGCTGCGCTGCCGGTGGACACCGCATCTCCGTGACAGGACCGCTCCTGCCGGTGCACCTGCCTCTCCCACCCATCCCTGCTGTCAACATTGGGCTGCCTGGGGACCATAGGGGATCCATTCCCTGACATCCCAGGGGCCAGCAGACAACTTCGCCAAGTCAGTGAATGGGGCGGGTCCAGGTTACAGAGATGGCCTGAATGAGGGAGGTGGAAAGCGAATGGGGAGGGGTGGAGCATGGAAGAAACCTGTAGAGGATTAAGGGGGAGAGGGCGTGAGGGACCAAGGGTAAGGCAGGGTCACGGTAGACAGGTAGGAAGGAGGGGGAGTGGATGGTGGGAGTGACCCTGGGGGGCACTGAAGGGCGGTGTCGGGGGACAGGGACTGTGGTGGGGAGGAAGGGGAGGAAAGGAGAGCTGGGGACTCAGAGGGACCTGGTGGGCTACTGATCACCTGTGCTCCGATGGGTGCTGACTCCAACACTGTCACCTTCCAGGTGTCTTCACCTGGAAACCCTGCCGCTGAGGGCCTGAGCCCATGGGAGGGAGCTGTACTGCCCGTAGACACCACTGCCCTGTGACCAGGACGCTCCTGCTGCGGTGCCTACCTCTGCCACCAGTACCTGCTGTCCACACTGTGCTGCCTGGTGAGATGAGGGGATCCGCTCTGTGACTTCACAAGGGCCCGTACCTGCCACCAAGTCAGAGATTGGGCGGGTCCATGGTAGAGACTTGGCCAGAACGAGAGGGGGGCGGGGGCGGAGTGGAACATGGCGGGGAGTGGAGGAGTGGAACGTGGGAAGGAGCTAAAGGGGAAGGGGGTAGAAGAAATGGATGGGAGTGGAAGTAAATGGAGGGACGTGGAGAAGAGTTGAGGGGGATGAAGGGGAATGCAGCGGGCTGGGGGCATGAGGGACCATGGAATGGAGGGCATGTCGGGGGCATGAGCAAGAAGGTGTGGGAATGATGGGAGGTAGGGTGAGAGGCCTGGAAGAAGGGGAGGGGCGGGGTAGAGGGGGCTCCTGGCTCCCTGACTGGCCCACAGCTTGTGCTCTGTCCTGGTTCAGTGGGTGGCAGGCACTACCCCCTCCCCTTGTCAGAGTCACCCCAATGTAGAAGAGCAGTTCCATGAATTCCCCACCCCTCCCTCTCCCAGAATCACCTGTCATTAACATTTTACCCCACTAGCTTGGGCTCATTTCTCTCCCTGTGTGTGTGGCTCCTGTGCTCACTCTCTCTCTCTCTCTCTTTCTCTTTCCCTCTCTATGGACACAGACAGACCTGGGACTGAGCTACACACACCAGCACCCTTTACTCCCAGTGCTTCCCTGTGGGCTTCCTAGGAGACATTTTCTCACATACTCTCCTTTACTCTATTTAACACTGGCACCATACTTTGTAACCTTGAATGTAGCTTTTCATAACATTTTTATAAATTTTCTTTTATGAATATTAAAGGCTTCAAAGAGCCAATCTGGCTCTCAAACCAGTTTAATCTTTCAAGAACTGATGGAAAAGGCGGGAGGAAGGAAGGAAGAGAAACCAGTAACGCACTGGGGAAGCTAAGCAGTGCACTTGTTTTTCTTTGTAACAACAACCACGTGGGGAAGTAGCGGTTCCAGTGACGAGAACGACAACAGAACAACGCCTTTCCTCATGAGGGTGTCTAATGAAGGTCCCTATGCACATGAAACCCCCTTCACTCACTTGCCTGCGTAGGGATTCAAGCCACACCAGCACCATCAACGTGGCTTGGGCTGCAATCCATACCGATTCCTTTTCTCAAAATAAGCAATTATATAATGAGGCCCCTTACATTGTGGCAAGAGATCACATTAGACATGGTAGGCAGGCCACAGCTTCACTTATGATGTACTGGGCATTCTTCCAGGATGAAACTTCCCTGCTACCAAACTAGTAATCTCATATGCCTTGTCCACCCACTGAGGACAGCAAGGTCATGATTGGCTGGGACTTTAAGAGGGGAGCACATAGGGGCTGAATCAAACATCCAATGTTTGATTCATTGACAGAAACTTTTTCAAATCCCTTGTGTTATATAGTAGCAAACAAGAACTGTGTTGTATGCTTTTGTACAGTTAAACCATCCTTATCCCTGTAGTGAGGATCCAGTTTTAAACTCTTCATTTAAAATCATAGAACACTTCTAAGAAAAATGGAAAAGAAACTCAGCACTAGCCCTGTACATGGAAGCATACACAGCATTGCTCAATGAAGTTCATTGCTTCTGAAGTTCTCGTTTCAAGGGGATGAGACTTGTAACTTACTCTGGGAGACCGAATGCTGAATGCCGCTGGCACCAGCCTTTCAGGTTTGGTCAGGTGTCAGGACAATGCGGTGTTCTGTGAATGCTCTTTGGGAGAAAGGGGGGGCCCATGATTCCCTATCTTTTCATTGACCAAATCCTGAGAAAAAACTTCTCACATGCATGCACTCCATCCCTGGTGAGGCGACTCTAATTTGGGATGTGACCATGTATCTCCAGACTGCAGTAACATCCTGCCGCCTCCCATGCACCCTCAGCCCTGCCATGTGGGATAGTGTCCCTGAAGCAGGGACACTGTCATGCAGATTGCCAACCTGTAAGGTCCCGAGTTCCTGGAAATCCTGTGAGAGCATTTTCCTCACGTCCCCTCCCGCCCCCAGGAAACCAGCGCTCTCACCTTCTGTCGGCAGTACTTGCAAACTCTCTCCTGTCCGTCCTGTGACCTGCATCTCCATGAACATGCCATTCACCCAGACCTGACCATGAACATGTCGTTCACCCAGACCTGACCATCTCTCTTGGGGAGTCTCAAATTCCTCCCCCTCCCCACCCCCGGTGTCTGCATCTAACCAGATACTTGCATTTTGAATTCTGACCGCTTCACTCTGTGGTTCAAATCACTTCACTGTTCTTTCCCACGTACACGGTCAGGTCCAAACCTGGCTGTAGTGTGGGGCACCACAGCATCCACGGCCAGGCCTCTGCCTTCCCCTCCAATCAGCTGCGGTGCAATCATTCTGAATAGGAACACAAAGACGCACTGTACTCCTCCTCCTTTTCTACCTTTCTCTATGTTCTTCTCTCCATAATGTTCCTTCTGTCCCTTATTCTCTGCATGAAACCTTCCCCATCCTCAAGTGTTATACGGGCCTAATGACCTAATACCATGGCCCTTCCCACGTTCGTGCCAGAAGTGGGTGGCTGTTGGTATTGCTAGCTAAAGGGACATGGAGAAGATGGGTATTAACACTTCACAAAGTGCTTATCAAGTAAGACGTGCCCAATTAAAGTGGCTATTCTCACTATAGTGTGGGAATGCCTGCTTGTCTGCACCCTGACTGTAAGCATTCAGTGTCTGTGAAGCTTTGTTCACGGCTACCGAAGGCCAATTTGGGGAGAGGCGGGAAAGGTCAATGCAGTGTTTTATAAATGTTGCCTTGACCCAGTATTTTTGAATATAAAAGTTTCCATTCATTTTTTAAGTATGTTACATTTTATTTACTCAGTGTTTAATGTTAAGAGTTTACCTGGGCAACAGTGGGTTTGAATGAGGCAGCACCACTTAGGCAGGGGTCAGGAGAACCACACTGACAAGAGCCTGAAGAGAGACTTTTATGGAGAAAAGCATGTAACAGAGTAAGAACAATTTCCTGTTTCTGTTTTTCATTGAATTCACCGGGGTGACACTGGTTAATGACATCATCCAGGTTCTAAGTGCACACCTCCATAATACCCCTCTGTCTATTGTACTCTGTGTTCACCACCCCAAGTCACGTCTGCTTTGATCACCATTTACCCCCTTCACCCTCTTATGTTGGAAGTCCCCTATACTGCCCCTCTGGTAATCACCATACCTCCCCACCTCCATGTTCCCTCAGCCTCATGCTTCCCCCATCCCTCCACACACCCTGGTGTGGAAGGTGTATGGGATGTGCCCAGAAAGATGGGCAAATGCGCTTCGTAAAGAGCAGTCAAGGGGGAAGGAACATCAAATGGAGTGAAAAGAGCCTCTCCAACAAATGGTGTTGGGAGAACTGGACAGGGACATGCAAAAAAATGAAACTAGACCGCCAGCTTACACCGTACACCAGAATAAATTCAAGATGAATCAAAGACTTAAATGTAAGCCGTGATACCATAAAAGTCATAGAGGAAAAAACAGGCAGGAAAATTTCAGATATCCCACATAGCAACATTTTCATTGATATATCTCCTAAAGCAAGGGAAATAAAGGAAAGAATAAACAAATGGGACTACATCAAACTAAAAAGTTTCTGCTCAGCTAAAGAAAACATCAGCAAGATGAAAAGGAAACCAACCATATGAGAAAATATATTAGGCAATGATATCTCAGACAAGGGATTGATCTCCAAAATATATAAAGACGTCATATGACTCAACACCAAGAAGACAGACAATCCAAGTAAAAAATGGGCAAATGACTTGAACAAACACTTCTCCAAGGAGGACATATAGAGGTTCCATAGACATATGGAAGAATGCTCAACATCACTAGCCATCAGAGAGATGCAAATAAAAACCACAATGAGATACCACCTCACAGCTTCAGAATGGCCATCATCAACAAATCAACAAACAATTTGTGCTGGCGAAGATGTGGAGAAACGGGGACTCTACTGCTCTGTTGCTGGGTATGCAGACTGGTGCAGCCACTATGTAAAACAGTTTGGAATTTCCTCAAAAAACTAAAAATGGAACTGTCTTTTGAACCAGCAATTCCATTGCTAGGATTATATCTGAAGAATCCTGAAACACCAATTCAAAAGAACCTATGCACCCCTATGTTCATAGCAGCACTATTTACAATAGCCAAGTGCTGGAAACAACCTAAGTATCCATCTGTAGATGAGTGGATAAAAAAACTGTGGTACATTTACTCAATGGAGTACTATGTAGCAGAAAGAAAGAAGGAACTTCTACCATTTGCAAAAACATGGATGGAACTAGAGCGAATTATGCTTAGCAAAATAAGCCAGCAATGAAAGAAAAATGCCTTATGCTGTCACCTATTACAGGAAATTAATGAACAACATAAACAAATGAGCAAAATAGAACCAGAGGTATGTAAACAAGGAGTAGACTAACAGTAACAAGGGGGGAGGCAGGAGGGAGAGAAGGGGGTAAGAAGGGGAAGGGCCTAGTCAAAGAACATGTATAAATGACCCACAGACATAGACAACTGAGTGGGGACTGAATGTGGGAGAAGGGGAGGACAAGGTGCAGAGAAGCAAGAGGGGGAAAAAAATTGGGTCCATTGTAATGGAAAAAAAAATTTTTTTTAGTAGGGGAAAAAGAAAAATATAAAAATGGAAATGCCAGTTCAGTAAATATTAGAAGGACAAGGATTTTCCTTCACACTGTATATTTTTTCCCTATCTGATCCCTCCAGTGTTTGGCATTCTAAAGAAGTAAGTAATGACATAAGTTTCTTTGCATAAAACTAATAAGACCAGTTGTTAATAGAGGTTTTTGTTTTTTTTTTTTTTTTTTTTTTACCAAGATGTTGACTGGAATGTCATACCTAAAGGAGATATGCTTGGCCTCTGGTTGTTACCCAAAAGCCCTGAGGAACTGAGAATGATTTTGAAGGTAATAAAAGTCCATGAGATAAAAGGTCTGGTATTGTGGTTGGTTGTGCGGTCCACAGCAATCTTTCCAGGGAAGGAATGAAGGTTGTTTTCGTGAAAGATGGCTAGAAGTCACCTTAAGACACAATGGAAAACCAAAAGGATTTGGAAAAGACAGGTGTGTACAGGCAAGGCTGAATTGCAGGTATGTGGCTCAGCTTCTGTGCCCTGAAGGGCAGACTGAAGGTCACACTAAAGGTTCCTTGTGTAAGTTCCAGCAAAGCAGAACTAAAGATCATAAGTGATCATTTGCTGCTCTTGTTGTGTTTATGCAAATGAACAGGATAAATTAAAAATGGACTTAATGTAGTCCCTTTAATGGCAAGGAGGGTAATCTTAGGGAGAAAAATCGTTATTCTAGGAAAATCACAATGATCAGTGGTAGACTATAAAGTAGTGCAGCTAACCGTCATTAAAGTTTCTTTTCATTTAGAATATGTTTCCATTTGAAAGTTAAACTCTGTGGTATCATCAAATATGTTTAATTTACAGGCAAGAAGAATGTCAAGTGCCTTGCAACTGGATAGCTTTCCAATAAGACAGTCTTACAGATTTAGAGACTTGTTTGTGGGTTATGTCACATAAATTAACATGTGTTTTCTGTTTCCAAAGTGCGTAAGCCTATGCTCTCATTACCTCAGTGATTGTCTGTATGTATAGGCCTCACTTAATCCTGTCTGCAGCGCTGCCTCCTGAGACTCAACAATTTGGCTGAACTAAGTGGCTGGGTTTGTGTAGTATGGGGTGGTCTATGGGCTTCATTTTAAAACTGGTTTATCTTTTTTATCCTAATGGCTTGGACAGAAACAGCCCAGAGGCCTGAGAGGGGGAAACCTAAAATATTTCCCTCAGCCCAAACTAAGTATAATGGGCAAAAGGGTTTTGGATAGATGAGATGTGCCTGGTATACCTTCCTCCAAAGAAGCCCTTCTTTTCCCTAATGTGGGACATTGAAAAATTAATACCTTCCTTTTGTCATCTATTGGTTATAGATTGAATGATGCCTTTTAACCCTGTCAGCAAACCTGTTGCCCCCAGAGCACAACAAGGATGCCAGCCTGTTAAATCAAGCACGCCTTTGTCCAGGGACAGCCAACTGACCTGGAGTCTGCATGATCCTTCCCCATGTGGGAAGGCCACCCTTCCCTCCACACCCTCACTCTTATTAGAGATTTCTGGACCCAAGGGTAGGTAGGACAATGACCATGTCCAGCTTGAAGCAGCTAGAGGAGCTCGAGACCTTCACCCATTGTCCTTTATAATATTATAAAGGGTCTTAAGTCTGAGAGGGAGGGATTGTTATTTTTTATTGTTTAAATTATTAATTAATTAATTTCTTAAAAAAGAAGAAAAATATATAAAAGTGTGAAGTGGAAGAGCTTGTTTGTACCACCCATGGGCATGGAATTGGGGGGAGATATTGCTGGGGAACAGGAGGTGCTGGATGGAAGGGAGCAAAGGGGAAAGAATTGGAACTATTGTAACAATAGAATCAATAAAATATACTTTAAACAAATAAAAAATAAAACATCTAAAAAAATCATAAAAATGAAAAGCAAACTAATGGCATGGGAAAACATATTTGCCAATGATACCTCTGTCAAGTGTTTGATCTCCACAAATTATAAAGGATTCAAATCAAATACAACCAAAAAAACAAAGAATCCAATTTAAAATGGGAAAAGGACCTGAATAGACACTTCCAAAGGAGGACATACAGAAGGCCCATATAGATATGGAAGGATGCTCAGCATCATTAGCCATCAGAGACATGCAAGTTAAAACCACAATAAGATACCATCTCACAACAGTCAGAATGGCCATCATTAATAAATCAACAAACAAGTGCTGGTGAGGATGTGGTGAAAAGGGAACCCTAGTGCACTCTTGGTGGGAATGCAGACTTGTGCAGCCACTATGGAAAATAGTATGGCATTTCCTGAAAGAACATAAAATGGAACTGCCTTTTGACCCAGTGATTCCACTGCTGATATGATACCCCCAAAATCCTGAATCATCAATTCAAAAGAATCTACACACCCCTATGTTCATAGCAGTGTTACTTACAATAGCCAAGTGTTGGTAACTGCTTAAGTGCCCATCAGTAGACTAGTGGGTCAAAAAAAACTGTTATGCATTTTTACAATGGAAAACTATGCAGTAGAATGTTAGAAGAAACTCCTGCATCTTTGACATCATGGACAGAACTGGAGAGTATTATGCTTAGTGAAATAAACCCGGCAGCAAAAGACAAATACCATATAATCTTACCTATAACAGAAGTCTAATGAATAAATCAAACAAATGAGCAAAATAGAACCAGAGGCATGGAAACAAGGAACAGACTGACATTGACAAGAAGGGAGTCAGGGGGAAGGGAAGTGACTAGCCAAGTAACATGTATAAATGATCCATGGACATGAACAATGAGGTGGGGATTAACTGTGGGAGTGGGCGTGCAGCAAGGCAGTGGATGATAATGGGGAAAAATTGGGACAATGTAATTGATCAGCAATTAAAACAAAAAGAAATGAAAGAAAATACAAAAATACAACAACTTCATGATTAAAAACTCTCAGCAAATTGGGCATAGAAGAAACATACTTCAACATTATAAAGGTGTTATATGACAAACACATAGCTGACACCATACTTAATGTTGAGAAATTGAAAGCTCATTCTCTAAGATAAGGAACAATAATGTGTTTCCAACTGTCACTACTTATTTTCAACATTGTACTGAGAATCTAGCTAGATCACTCAAGCAATAAATTGAATAAAAATTATACAAATTGAAAAGGAAGAAGTAAAATTGTCACTTTTTGCAAGTGATATGAATTTATATAAAAGAAATACCACTGAATCCACCAAAAACCTCAATCATCAACAAATGTAATAAAGTTGCAAGATACAAAATCTATGTACAGAATTCTTTTTCATTTCTAAACACTCACAACAAAATATGTGAAATAGAAATTTTTTAAATCCCATTCACAATAACATCAAAAACAATAAAACACTTAGGAATAAATTTAACCAAGGAAGCAAAAAATTGGCACACAAAAATTTATAAACAAATCCAAAGATATCCTGTTTGCATAGATTGAAAAAATAATTTTGTTAAAGTTTCCATACTACCCAAATCATCTATAGATTCAGTTCAATTCTTAACAAAGTTCCAATGGTATTTTTCGCAGGGATAATAAAACTACCTTAAATTTTGTATGGAATCCCCCCAAAACACAAATAGCCAAAGAAATCTTGAGAACAAAGCTGGAGGCCTCACACCTTTTGATTTAAAAAAACCCACAAAATTAATGTAATCGAAACATTTTGGTTTTGACATAAAAGAGGACATGTAGACCAATGGAACAGTCAATAGCCTAGAAATGGTTGAAAGACTTAAACATAAGACTTGATATTGTAAAATTACTAGAAGAAAAATTAGGGGAAAAGTTCCTTGATATTAGTCTTGGGCAGTGATGTTTTGGATATGATACCGAAGTTTAAACAACGAATTAAAAAATTAGTGCTAGACTACATCAAAATAAAAAGCTTCTGCACAAGAAAATAATTGACAAAATAAAAAAGAAATCTATGAAATAGGAGAATATTTTGGCAAGCTATATACCTAATAAGGGGTTAATATCTAAAATACACAAATACCTCTTACAGGTCAATAGAAAAAAAAAATTTTTTTAATGTTTTTTATTGATTATATTGTTACAACAGTTCCAATTTTCTCCTCCTTGTTCCCCTCACCCCAGCACCCCCGAAAAAATTTTTTTTAAATTAGAAGAAAAAGAAAACCAATCCAATTACAAAATGAGTAAAGTACCTGAATAGACATTTTCTCAAAGAAGACATACAAATGTACAAGAGGTACATCAAAAGGTACGTGATGTCAGAAACTATCAGAAAAATTCAGACTAAATGACAATGATTCATATGGAACCAAAAAAGACCCCGAATAGCAAAAGCAATCTTGAGACAGAAGAACACAGCAGGAGGAATCACAACACCAGAAATCAAACAATACTACACTCGTCGTCGGCAGCCGTCCGTCTCGAGAGACGATGGTGTAGCTTCTTAAGAGTCTATCTGCACCGCCGAGAATGGCTGTGCAGTCCAACTCGGGAGTGACACGGTATCTGTCTCCTCCCGTGTTGAATCGACATCTTGTGATGACGCTGGAGTGTCCTCTCCAGTGAAGCTGAAGCTACAGAGCCTGGGCAGGGTGATATGGAGGGTCTGCTGTTGCCCATGCAGCAGACCCCCCCTCTCTTCGCAGCTGAAGGGTCCAAGGGAAAGACGGAGTCAATACAGCTTGGCTTCAGGTGCGCCGCAGGAGTTGCCGGTGTTGACTACAACGTCAAACCGCCTTAGGGACTCCGGCTCCGGATTTTCTGTCGGGGTTTACTCCCTTAGCCTTTCCCCTGAAGAGGTATGCCACAAGGCAGCGGAGGTTTTTTGGAGTCAGAGTTTTCCTTCTCTGATGTACCCTGACTGGAAGATCGAACCAGCGACACTTAGCTCGCAGGCCGACGCTCAATCCACTGAGCCAAACCAGCCAAAACAATACTACAAAGCCACTGTAAACAAAACAGTCTGGTACTGGCATAAGAACAGACATATAGATCAGTGGAACAGAATAGAGAGTCCAGAAATAAACCCAGGCCTCTATGGTCAACTAATATTTGATAAAGGAAGAAGGAACATAAAATGGAGTGAGAAGAGCCTCTTTAACAAATGGTGCTGGGAGAACTGGATAGGGACCTGCAAAAAAATGAAACTGGACCACCAACTTACACCACACACGAGAATAAACTCAAGATGGATCAAAGACTTAAATGTAAGCTGTGACACCATAAAAGTCTTAGAGGAAAACATAGGCAAGAAAATATCAGATATCTCACGTAACAATCTCTTCAGGGATACATCTCTTAAAGCAAGAGAAATAAAGGAAAAAATAAATAAATGGGATTACATCAAACTAAAGAGTTTCTGCTCAGCAAAAGAAAACATCAGCAAGATGAAAAGGAAACCAACCATATGGGAAAATATATTTTCCAATGACATCACAGACAGGGGACTGATTTCCAAAATATATAAAGAGCTGATACGACTAAACATTAAGAGAACAAACAACGCAATTAAAAAATGGGCAAAGGACATGGACAAACATGTCTCCGAAGAGGACATACAGAAGGTCCATAGACTCATGAAAAAATGCTTAACATCATTAGCCATCAGGGAGATGCAAATAAAAACCACAATGAGATACCATTTTACACCAGTCAGAATGGCCATCGTCAACAAATCAACAAGCAACAAGTGCTGGCGAGGATGTGGAGAAACGGGAACCCTACTGCACTGTTGGTGGGAATGCAGACTGGTGCAGCCACTATGGAAAACAGTAGGGAATTACCTCAAAAGATTAAAAATAGAACTGCCTTCTGAACCAGCGACTCCACTACTAGGATTATACCCGAAGAATCTTGAAACACCAATTCAAAAGAACTTATGCACCCCTATGTTCATAACAGCCCTGTTTACAATAGCTAAGTGCTGGAAACAACCTAAGTGCCCATCTGTAGATGAGTGGATCAAAAAACTGTGGTACATTTACACAATGGAATACTATGTAGCAGAAAGAAAGAAGGAACTCCTGGCATTTGCAACAACATGGATGGAACTAGAGAGAATTATGCTTAGTGAAATAAGCCAGGCAAAGAAAGAAAAATACCATATGATATCACCTAATACAGGAAACTAAAGAACAGCACAAACAAAGGAACTAAATAGAACAAAGAGCAGAATAGCAGTCAATAGGGGGGAGGGGAGAGGGAAAGAAGGGGGATAAGTAAGGGAAGGGTTTAGTCAAAGAAACTCTATAAAAGACTCATGGACATGGACAACGGGGAGGGATATGATTGCGGGAGAGGGGGTGGGTTGGGTGGGGGAGAGAAATTAGGGGAAAAGGGGACAACTGTAATTGAAAAAACAAAATAAAAAATAAAAATAAAAAAAATTAAAAATAAAATGACAATGATTGTTCACATTACACATGTTAAAATGGTTATTGTCAAAAAGACAAATGATAAGTGCTGCTGAGACTGTGGAGAGAAAGGAACCCTTATACACTGTAGGTAAAATGAAATTGATAGAACCATTTTGAAAACAATATGGAATTTCCTCAAAAAATTAAATATAGAATTATAAAATAATCCAGAAATTCCACTTCTGGGTATATATCCAAAAAAATAAAGTCAGGATTTCGAAGAGATATCTTCACTTCCATGTTTATTGCAGCATAATTCGCAATAGCCACAACAAAAAGAAAAAATATATAAAAAATATGAACAAGATGTAAGGGAATTACAGGATAGCATGAGAAGAAATAATACCAGGATCACCAGAATAAGAGAGGGAGAAGAAGACAAGTGAGGGAAAGAAAAGCTGATAGGAAAATTATTGACAGAAAATTTTCCCAACCTTATGAGAGAAAAAGGTATGCAAGTTCAAGAAACACAGAGACTTCCAATGAAGAGGAACCCCCATAGAGAGAATCTTAAAAGCAACAGGAGAAAAACAGCAAGTAACATACAAGGGAGCTCTGATAAGGCTATCGACCGATTTCTCAACATAAACACTACAAGCCAGAAGGGAATGGTCAAATATATTTTAAGCAATGAAAAACAAAGGCCTACAACCAAGAATACTCTACCCAGCAAGGTTCTCATTCAAAATGGAAGGTGAAATAAGGAGTTTCCCAGAAAAAAGAAGAAGAAAAAAATACATCTCCACCAAACAAGCATTGCAACAGATGCTAAAGGGAACGTTTTAACAAAAAGAAGAAAAAAAGAGTAGAGGAAAAGAGGTACAAAGGGAAACGAATAAATATGTCGATAATAACTTAAATGTAAATGGATTAAATGCTCCAATTAAAAGACATAAGGTAATTAAATGGATAAGAAAACAGGACCCACATATTTACTGTCTACAAGAAACACTCCTCAAAACAAAAGATTTACACAGACGGAAAGTAAATGGATATAAAAAAGTATTCCAAGCAAATGGAAATGAAAAAAAAAGCTGGGGTAACGGTACTCATATCAGACAAAACGGATTTCAAAGCAAGGGCAATAAAAAGAGATAAAGAAGGACATTTCATGATACTTGAGGAAAGAATCCATCATGAAGACATAACACTGATAAACATATATGCACCCAACATAGAAGCACCCAAATACATAGAGAAAATACTAGAAGACCACAGGAAGGAAATTAGCAGGAACACACTCATAGTAGGGGACTTTAACACTCCATTATCAACAACAGACAGATCTTTGAAGCGAAGAAACACCAAGGATATACAGGCATTCAACAACACACTAAACCACATGAACTTAACTGAAATATATAGAAATTTTCACCCCAAAGACGCAAAATATACATTTATTTCAAATGCACATGGGACATTTTCAAAGATAGACCACATGATAGGACACAAAACAAGTCTCAACAATTCAAGAAAATTGAAATCATATCAAGCATCTTTTCAGACCACAATGCATTCAAACTAAAAATCAACCCCAGAGAAAAAAATCAAAGACATTTAAACTCATAGAGAATGAATAACATGCTTTTAAATAATGAATGGGTTAACAATGATATCAAAAAAGAAATCAAGAAGTCTCTGGAAACTAATGTTAATGAACACACAACAGCCGAAAATCTATGGGACATAGCAAAAGGAGTCCTGAGAGGAAAGTTCATAGCAATGCAGGCCTACAAAAAAAGGATAGAAGAATATCAAATAAAAAAACTAATCCAAAAGCTACAAGAACTATAACAACAACAGCAAAAAAAGCTTAGTGCCATAAGAATGAAGGAAATCATCAAGATGAGAGTAGAATTAAATGACATAGAGATCAAACAAACAATTCAAAAGATCAACGAAATTGGGAGCTGATTCTTTGAAAGAATAAACAAAATCGACAAGCCTTTAGCCAAGCTCATCAAGAAGAAAAGAGAGAAGACCCAAATAAACAAAATCAGAAAAGAAAGAGGAGAAATCACAACTGATACCTCAGAAATGCAAACGATTGTAAGAAATTACTACAAACAACTGTATGACAAGAAATTTGACAACCTAGAAGAAATGGACAAATTTCTAGTAACATATAACCTTCCAAAACTGAATGAAGAAGAAGTAGAAAGTCTCAACAGACCAATAACAAAGAAAGAAATTGAAACACTAATCCAAAATCTCCCTTCACACAAAAGCCCTGGACCGGATGGCTTCACAGGCAAATTTTACAAAACATTTAGGGAAAAACTAACTCCCACCCTCCGCAAACTATTCCAAAAAAAAAAAAAAAAAAAAAAAAGAAGAGGAAAAAATCCCAAACTCTTTCTACAAAGCCAGTATTACCCTAATTCCAAAACCAGGTCAAGACACAAAAAAGAAAGAAAACTACAGGACAATATCACTGTTCAACATAGATGCTAAAATCCTCAACAAAATATTGGCAAACAGAATCCAGCAATACATCCAAAAGATTATACACAACGATCAAGTGGGATTCATCCCAGGGATATAAGGATGGTTTAATATTTGCAAATCAATAAATATAATACATCACCTAAACAAAATGACAGACAAAAATCATATGATCATATCAATAGATGAGAAAAAGCATTTGATAAAGTGCAATACCCATTTATGATGAAAACACTCAGCAAAAAGGTAATAAAGGGAGCATACCTTAACATTTTTAAGGCTATATATGAGAAGCCTGAAGCCAACATCATACTCAATGGACAAAAACTGAAAGCATTCCCCCTGAAATCAGGAACTAGACAAGGCTGTCCACTCTCCCCACTTCTATTCAACATAGTGTTGAAAGTCCTAGCCACAGCAATCAGAGAAGACATAGAAATAAAAGGCATCCAAATAGGCAAAGAAGAAATAAAACTATTATTATATGCAGACGACATGATAGTATACCTAGAAAACCCTATAAACTCCACTAAAAGACTACTTGATAGAATAAGTGATTTTGGCAAAATAGCAGGGTACAAAATAAATACACAGAAATCTAAGGCATTTCTGTACACCAACAATAAAATATCAGAGACAGAGACAAAAAAGAAAATACCATTTACAATAGCAAAAAGAAAAATAAAGTACCTAGGAGTAAACTTAACCAAAAAGATAAAAGAACTGTACTCTAAAAATTACGTAACATTGAAGAAAGAAATTAAGGAAGATACAAATAAATGGAAGAAAATACCATGTTCTTGGATAGGAAGAATCAACATCATCAAAATGGCTATACTACCCAAAGCAAATTACAGATTCAATGCAGTCCCTATTAAAATACCAATGACATATTTCAGTGACCTAGAACAAATACTCCAAAAATTCATATGGAGTCAAAGAAGACCCCGAATAGCAAAAGCAATCTTGAGACAGAAGAACACAGCAGGAGGAATCACAATACCAGACATCAAACAATACTACAAAGCCACTGTGATCAAAAGAGTCTGGTACTGGCATAAGAACAGACATATAGATCAGTGCAACAGAATAGAGAGCCCAGAAATAAATCCAGAAACATACAGTCAACTAATATTTGATAAAGGAGGAAGGAACATAAAATGGAGTGAGAAGAGACTCTTTAACAAATGGTGCTGGGACAACTGGACAGGGACGTGCAAAAAAATAAAACTAGACCACCAACTTACACCATCCACCAGAATAAACTTAAGATGGATCAAAAAGACTTAAATACAAGCCGTGATACCATAAAAGTCCTAGAGGAATACATAGGCAGAAAAATTTCAGATATCCCACACAACAATATTTTCTGAGATACATCTCCTAGGACAAGAGAAATAAAGGAAAAAATAAACAAATGGGACTACATCAAACTAAAAAGTTTCTGCTCAGCAAAAGAAAACATCAGCAAGACGAAAAGGGAACCAGCCATATGGGAAAACATATTTGCCAATGATATCTCAGACAGGGGGCTGATCTCCAAAATATATAAAGAGCTTATATGACTCAAAATCAAGAAAACAGACTACCCAATTAAAAAATGGGCAAAGGAACTTAACAAACACTTCTCCAATGAGGATATACAAAAGGTCCATAAACTGATGAAAAAATGCTCAATATCACTAGCCATCAGAGAGACGCAAATAAAAAACACAATGAGATACCACACTTTACACCAGTCAGAATGACCATCGTCAACAAATCAACAAACATCAAGTGCTGGCGAGGATGTGGAGAAATGGGAACCCTACTGCACTGTTGGTGGGAATGCAGACTGGTGCAGCCACTATGGAAAACAGTATGGAATTACCTCAAAAAACTAAAAATGGAACTACCTTTTGAACCAATGATTCCACTGCTAGGATTATACCCCCAAAATCCTAAAACCCTATTTCAAAAGAACTTATGCACCCCTATGTTCATAGCAGCCCTGTTTACAATAGCTAAGTGCTGGAAACAGCCTAAGTGCCTATCTGTAGATGAGTGGATCAAAAAACAGTGGTACATCTACACAATGGAATACTATGCAGCAGAGAGTAAGAAGGGACTCCTGCTGTTTGCGACAACATGGATGGGACTAGAGAGAATTATGCTTAGTGAAATAAGCCAGGCAAAGAAAGAAAAATACCATACAATATCACCTAATACAGGATACTAAAGGACAACATAAACAAATGAACTAAATAGGACAAGGAGAAGAATAACAGTCAATAGGGAGGAGGAGGAATGAGAGAAGGGAGATAAGTAAGGGAAGGATTTAGTCAAAGAACGTGTATAAATGACTCATGGACATGGACAACGGGAAGGGATATGATTGTGGGAGAAGGGGTGGTTTGGGTGGGGGGGAGTAATGGGAGAAAAATGGAACAACTGTAATTCAAAAACCAAAAAATAAAGAATAAAAAAAAATAGCCATGTCATGGAAAAAAAACAAACAGACATCTATTGATGACTGAGTAAAAAAGTTGTGAGATATAAATGTATAGCGAAATACTATTTAGCTTTTAAATAGAGAAATTTCTGGCTTTTGTCACAACATGGATAACACTGAAGGTATTATGCTATGTGAAATAAGTGAGAAAGAAAAATATAAATTCTGTCTGATATCACTTATATGTGGAATGTAAAAAAGCCATACTCCCTGGCCATTTTGGTTTGGTTGGTTGGAGCATTGCCCCCTGCACCAAATGGTCACAGGTTTGGTTTTGTTTCTGATCAGAGCAGATGCCTAGGTTGTGGGTTTGTTGTCGGTGTGTGTACGAGGGGCATCCAATTGATGTTTCTCACATCAATGTTTCTCTCTCTCTCTCTCTCTCTCTCTCCTGCTCTCTCACTCTTTTCCTCTCTCTAAAATAAATGGATGTATCCTCAGGTGGGGATTTAAAAAAATAAAATAAAAAGCCAAAACATAAAAACAGTGAGTATATTGCTGGATATTAGGAGCTGTGGGAGGCGTTGGTCAAAGGCACAAACTTTCAGTTAGATGAATTAGTTACAGGGATCTAATATACAGCATAGTGATTGTAGTTAACAATACTCTATTATATATTTGAAAGTTATTAGAGTACATCTTAAGGGCTCTCACCTCACCAAATAATGGTAATTATGTGAAGGGATGGAGTTGTTAGGTAATGCTACAGTGCCTATTACTACAATATTTAAGTGTATCAAATGAACACCTTTTGCACCTTAAACTTTCACAATTTCATATGTCAATTATATCTCGATAAAGCTAAAATAAAAATAATGACATTTTCTGAATTTATGCAGGTAAAGAATACATATCAAGTACACGAGATCTGTCCAGAAGGTATCCAGCTATGTAATATTAAAAATAGAGACATTTATTGAAGAAAATACAAGATACAAGAAACATTGTACATAAGACAATGACACCTCAGTCTCTTTCAAAGTAGGCACCTTGGGACTTTACACAGTTCTCCCAATTGCCATTAGCTCCTCTGTCGTATTTTACTGAATCTCATTGATGGTATGAAATCTCTTCCCTTTCAAAGGTGGTTTTAGTTTTGGGGAAGGGCCGGAAGTTGCAGGACACCAAATCTGGGCTGTAGGGGGGCTGAGTTATCTGATGTTTCTTCAGAAATCTCTGCATGAGACATGATGCATACATGGGCTCATTGTCATGATGAAGCTGCTAATCACCAGTTGCCCATAGCTATTGCCTTCTAAACCATATGAGTAGTTTTCATGGAGGAATGTTCAAGTTTAACACAAAATTTGATGCAGATTTGTCGCTCTGCTGTCTCAGTCATTTTGAATGTGATGGCTACACAGTACATATGCTTACTCAATGACATCTACCACCCCCATTGACTAGTACAGTGATGTCACTATTGTTCATGCATGCACATTCCAGCCCACTTTCTTTGGCTGCCAGGATACATTAAAGTGGGGCAAACTGTTCTCTTTATATTAGCAATGGCTGGACTTTCTGGACAGACCTCATATATAAACACTTTTTAAAGAAGTAATATGCAAATAAGTAAAAGTCAAATAACTAAAAAAGAAAGATGGGTAGAATCTATGCACAGGCAATTCACAAAAAGGGTAAATATAATTGATTCTTGTTAGTTGTGATATTTATGTTCTATGTAGCTTTTTGTATTTCTTACAAATAATTCATGTACTCTTTCTTTATAATGAAACACTAGCCAAAGGGTTTAACAATTTTATGACCCTGGGTAATGTGGCTATAAATTTGTTAGGCCTTCAGCCTCAATAAGGCTGTGCACTATGCTTTTATTTCATTAGGCATTATGTCATGAATCTACAAATTCTTTCATGTTTTACATAATTTCATTATCCATACAAGATGTTACGTTGCACCTTCTAGAACAGTGTCATATAGAGATCAATGAATTTTCTCTTCCTTTTTCTGGATACAATCTATAGATTCATTAACACAACTACACCAACAGCACTGTAACTCATGTTTGAACAAAGCTGATCTAACATATGTATTTTCTCTATAAGGTATATCATATTCTTCTTGCCCTTGTGAGCAGAAGACAGTGTTTCAGCATTGTGCTTGGGAGACTTTTTATATAGCAAAGTCATCATCGAAGGGCACAAAAAAAAAAGTTACAGTAGATAGTCTGCAGAAAGAAAACTGTTTACAGTAAGAGAGCTGAATGAAGAAGGCAGAAAACCACCTTGTTCCATGTCAGCTGGGAATATGCATCTACAATGTTTCAAATATGTTGGCATAACCGTGTTTTGATTTTGAAAAGAATGAGGAAATGGGTATGTGCAGAGACTCAGACACTGACTCAGTACTGTGGTGTGAGTACAGCATATAGTCTTTTTAAAAGGATCTGAAATGTGGCTGGGCAAGTAACCCATGTGCAGCTGGCCTTCCAGGAGAGACCAGGTTAAAATTGCAGCAGTGGATGTCCCTCCCTTTTGAACTATGAATACTTAAGGATTCTTGGAGCAACAGAGAGGAAAGGAAAGCTGTTGGGTCTCTGGCAGCAAGATGTGATGAGGTTCCACCACACCTGTGAAAATCAGATATTGCAATTCAACATGATATGCTTTCTATGGCTTGGGCATGAGGCTAATGAGTTTGCTACATGAGCTCAGACTAAGAGAAGAACATAGAAGAATGGGAAAACTGTTTGTTTTTTGTCCCATTCTAAACTTTTTTCAGCCATGACAAGCCATGCTGGATCTCTGGTCCCTTTCCCACTGAATCCAGCTGAGCAGGGAGAACAGAAATTTGAGCAATGAGGGCTTTTCTTGGCCCTGGCCAACTAAGCTTGCAAGAAAGCTGTAGGCTGCACAGGATAGAAAGTTCTGGACTGTGTCTGTTGCAAAGGCGGTGGGCTAGGAGTAAGATGGGAAATAATTGAGCACCTGGGATTCTTAGCAGTCAGGCAGACACCTCTCAATGAATACAGACTTCTGGGAAGAGAAAGGTGTGCCCATCCCCCACCTGCAGGATTTCAGGCACCACCTCAAGCAGGGAAATTCTGCAGAGCAGTCCTGCTAAGTCCAAGATTCCCCACTCAGTGCATTCTGCAAGGAAAAGAAAGAGAAATTCTAAAAGGGGTCATTCTAAACTTTTCTTAGCTGTGCCAAGCCAGGCTGGTTCTTCAGGTCTTTTTTTTCTGAAAGCAGCTGGGCAGAGATCATAAATTCATGCAACAAGGGATTTGCTGGGCTCCACCAGGCTTGGCCTACAAGCAAACCAGGTGTTGCACAGAACATAGTTTCAGACTGTGTCTCCGTCAAGGGCTGGGATTTATACAGCTGATATTTAAGCTCCTGAGCTACTTTTCAGTGAGGCAAAACTCTTCACTAACACAATCCTTTGGGAAAAGAAAAGTGTGTCCATCCCCCTCCAGCAGGGTTGTAGGCATCACCTCAAACAGGAAAACTCTGCAGAACAGTCTTGCCAAGTCCAAGATTCCACTGCTGAGTGAAGTTCCACAGGGGGAAGAAAGAGAAATTTTAAACAGGGACTCTCAATGTGTGAGAATTTTGGAGGATATTACCTGGGATCAAGAAAGAGAGCTTAGAATCATACTAACGTCTTAGTTGAGAAAGAAAGTTTAGATCACACCTGTGGTCCGATCTTGTCCTAACCCCAATGAGACATTCTTTTGATCTATCCCGTAAAGTCGAGTCACTGAGACCACTCCTGCAAAGGGGAAAGTTGAATATACCCATCTTGAACAAACAGTGAGGTCCCTTGAGAAACAAGAGCCTGAATCTCTGCAAAGACTGAAGGGGTTGGCTCTGAGTTGGGGCTACTCTTCCCTCACTAAGTGCCCAACAGAATGCAATTTCAACAAAGTGGAAATCTGTAAGAACTATTTCAACATACCTGGTTTTACTTTACAGACCCTCATAAAAAGACTCTGAAGAGAAACCAGGTAAACAGGGAAGGGTAGAAAGACTGAAAGAGGGAGTCCAACCCTAGAGAGCCTTGGCTCTTTACAAGGTGCCATTATCTCCAAGCAGAGAAGATATGACTCTTTTACACAGATTTACCTCTCACATGAAATGGACAGCTAACACTTCAAAATGTATTCATTATTGGAAATAATCTGGGACAGACCAAGATGTGTGGTAAAGAATTGGGGTAACACACCCACCATCTCCCTAAAACTATTAGCAGCTTCCCCTGAGAGAGCTCTAGGGGATCCATTCTCCTGATTGCACCAGAAGCCCTCTCAAAAACAGATGGTTTAGAGGCTAAGCTAAGACTAATGTCAGGACCACAGATAAAGGCAGGTGGAGGCGGTACCTGCAGTGCTTTCAGTCATTAGTTGACCAGCTCCTGGGTCTTGTGCTGATAAAAAGCCATCAGTGCAGAGTAAGGACCATCATGGACACAGCCAAGGCTGAAGGAGATAGCCACAGACATGGATCACTTGCAGCTTTGAGCAGGTTGCCTAGAGCCAGACAGGGACAGCATCTGACATGGCATACACTAGCTTCAGACAACACCAGAGCCATATCCAGAAGGAGAATTCAGCAGGCAAGCACTAATTCTGGCTGAAACAAATTCCTTTTTGTTCTTTTTCATTATTTGCATTACTTTTTATTTTGTATAGCTTTTTAACATTTTTGTTTTTCTTTAATTTTGTTTCTATTTTTTACTATTTTTATTTTAAAACTCATATTTTACCCATCCCTTTCTTACTCCATTTTGCCTTCTTCCTTCCCTTTCTTATTTTAATTTTAAATTTTATTTTATTTTTCCCTTTCTTTGACCTTTTGTAGTGCTTTCCTGTTTCTATGACTTACTCTTTGTTATTTCACTTTCCTCTAGCCTCTCGCAATCATTATTCTTTCCTTTAGCCATCCATATTATTTTTCTTCTTATAATATTCTTATTCTCTTGCCAACTTTATTAATCTTTGCTCATTTGTCAATTATATTGCTGTTGTTGTTGGAAGGTAATTTTGCTGGTGTGTTTCTTTTCTGTATTGTTTTTCTTGTCAACACTTGTACAACAGACTACAAGACATACTGGGGAGTGAGACTCCCAATAAGCCAAGTGGAGGGGAGAATTCACCAACTAACAGGCCAAAATCAAAACCCAAATACAACAGAAAAGTCCACATAACTTGCATAAAGGAAATTCCTAGAGCAACCAGCTCTGGAGTTCAAGGAGACTGCACCACTGAGTCACACAGAACTATTACCACATAAAGTAACTCCACAAAGACAGGAAGTCAAAGCAGATCAATCTAATATGTAGAAACAAACAAAAATAATCAGTTAAAATGGGGAGACAGAAACAACCTTCAATTGAAAGGAAAGGAGAAGTCCCCAGAAAAAGAGCTAATGAAATTGAGGCAAGAAATTTATCAGACATAGAATTCAAAGTAATGGTTATAAGGATACTCAATGAACTTAGTGATAACTATAAGGAAACCAGTGTGAACTACATCAGCAGGGAAAAGGACATGGAAACTATGAATAGAACCAGGTGTAATGGAAGAATACAGTATCTGAAATAAATGATGCAATAAAAAGAATTAGAAGTAGGCTAGATGAAGCAACAGATAGAATCAGTGAGTTAGAAAACAAGGCAGTAAAAAACACCTAGTCAGAGCAACAAAATAAAAAAAGACTTAAAAAGAATGACAACAATTTAAGGGAACATTGAGAAAACATGAAATTCAACAATATTCACATCACTGGGATAACAGATGGAGAAGAAAAGGAGCAAGGGATGGAAAACCTCTTTGAAAAAATAGTGACAGAAAACTTCATTAACTTGGTGAAAAAAAAAATTACACTTGTTCATGAAGCACAGAGAATTCCATAAAGATGAACCCCAAGAGGCCCACTTTAATAAACATTACAATCGAAATGGCAAAATTCAAAGACAATGAGAAAATCTTAAAGGCAATAAGGGAAAAGAAGCTGGTAACACAGAAGAGAGCTCCAATAAGGCTATCAGCTGATTTCTAAACAGGAACATTACAAGCCAGAGGGAATGGCACAAAATATTTAAAACAATAAAATTCAAGGTCATACAATCAAGACTACTCTATTTAGAAAGGCCCTCATTTGTAATGAAAGGCAAAATAATGAACATTCCAGATTTTAAAAAAGAAGACTAGAAGAATACATCTCCACAAAACAAGAATTTCAAGATTTCAAGAGATGATAAAGGGACTGATTTATGAAGAAGAACAAGAACAAGAAGGAGGAGGAGATGGAGGAAGAGGAGGAGGAGAAGGAGGAGAAGGAGGAGGAGGAGGAGAAGGAGAAGAAGGAGAAGAAGAAGAAGAAGAAGAAGAAGAAGAAGAAGAAGAAGAAGAAGAAGAAGAACGGATGAATGAATGAATGAATGAATAGGAGAAGGAGGAGAAAGGGAAGAGAAAGAAAGGGAAGACAAAGGAGGAGGGGGGAGAAGAAGGGGGAGAGGGGAGGAGGAAAGAAGAGAAGAAGGAGAGAGGAACACAGGTACAAAAAAAAAAAGGCAATGAATAAGTACCTGTCAATAATAACATTACATGTAAATGGATTAAGTGCTCCAACCAAAACACATAAGGTAGTTGAATGGATAAGAAACCATGACTTGTGAATTAGAACACGGTGGAGCAGTGAGGAGAGGCTGTGCTTTCTTGCTCCTGAGACCTGTCTGTAGTTTGGACTAATTGTAGACAGACCATTTCAGTTAACATCTGGATACTGGCAGGAGTTGAGCCTCGGCACTGCTGGATCAGAGAAGAACACCTTGGAGCGACTTGTTTGGTGAGGATAGCGGTGGATAAAGGGACAAGATGGGATTTCTAATTGGATTGGCTTCCTGAGCTGCGGCTGGAGGTACACAAAGATTTTTTAGTGACCCCAGGTCTCCCCAGAGAAGAATCAGGAGGAGAGTGGGGTTCTGCCTGCTGGCAAAGCCAGGAGTGGGCCAGGTGGCATCTGGCGCTGAGAGGCAAGAAACAGCGTACTGCTGTGTATGTATGAATGTGTTTTTCCTTTTTCTTTTTCTTTTTTGCTTTTTTGCGGAGAGGGGAGGAGAGGTTAGGGGTGGGACTAGATTCTTGAGGAGTGCAGGCGCAGAAGCACACTTTCCCAGTCTCCAACCTTCGCCCTGGGTCACATGAGCACTTACAGGGAGGTGCGTACATCTGTCTGCCAGCCCAGGTGTGCAACCAACTCGCCAGCCGTGGAGCCCAGTTGCCCCTCAGGCCCGCCACAACAGGCACAAAATCCATGAGCCAGCTGCCAGGCACAGACACCCATCTCTGCCGTGCTCAGCTGCCTGCGGCCCCACCCTAACGGGCGCAAAATCAACTCACTGGGCATGCAAGCCTCCATCCACAGGCACCCCTGGCCTGCCCCAATAAGCGCCAAACCAACTCGCCTGCTTATTGCCCAGGCGCTACCCGTGCACACCCCAGAGGGCGCAAGAAGAGCAGACAGCCGCAGCTCACAGCTGCCTACATCCACTGTGCACAGGTGTCTGGGGTCCTGCCCCAGTGGGCAAAAATCCAACTCCCTGGACATGGCTCCGCAGGCACAAGGCTAGCACACAGGCCACCGTGAGCAAGCACCCCGGCCTGCTCCAATAGGCACCAAACGAATGCCTGTTCCAAGAGGCACCAAACGAACACGCCAGCCACTGAGTACGGGTGTCACCTGGGTGCACGACCCAGCGGGTGCGAGGCTAGAGTGCACAACACCACTCGCAGTAGTACACCACTTCCGTCGTGCCCAGGAATCTCTGGCCCACCTCAATAGGCGCCAAACCAACGTGCCAGCCACTGCACCCAGGTGCCACCCGGGCACGCCCCAGTGGGCACAAGACAAGTGGGCCGGCCACCACACATAGGAGCCCACTGCCAACGCACACAAGTGATTGTGGCACGGCCTCAACGGACACAAAACCAACTCACCAGCCGCCACACATGGGCACAGGTACCATGCGGACCCGACCAAATGGACGTGAAACCAAAACACGACCCACCCAAACAGACCAACAAAAAACCCAACCACCGGCAAGTAGAGACCTCCCCCTCCACCGGAACAGGAGAGCAATCAGTCTGCCTTGGACCCACCGACCCTGGAGCGCAATGGGTCATTTCACCCGTGGCCTTCATGAGGGAATGCATTCGTCTCTGGCTGAGGACAAAGGACAGTGAAATGAACTAGAAACACTTTGTAGTAAGTTTTAGGTGCTGGCTCTTGAGAAACAGCTGGGAGAGCAGTGGACTAAGTCCCAGTATAGAAGCATCCAAGTGCTACGGGAGAAATCACTTAAGCAGACTGCTCCCCTCCAAGTGATGTCAACTGGAGACAGCAGCTCAACAACTGTATACAAGAAGTTCACACCATAAAGGCAGAAAATAAAAGCAGATAAATCTGAGAAGCAGAAACAAGACCAGTGCCCAAAATGGGGAGGCGGAATTACACCCCACCAAACAGAAACAACACTCCATCAAAAAGAAAAAAGGATTCCCAGATGGAAGGATAGACGACATAGAAGCGAGAAAGCTATCAGACATGGAATTCAAAATAATAGTAATGAGGAAGCTCAATGACACTACAAACTCAAAAAAACTATAACGAATTCCAGGGGAACTATAAAGAGCTCCAGGGAAGCTATAAGGAACTTACTAAAAACTACACCAGCATAAAAAAAGACATAGAAACTATCAACAAGAACCAGGAAGAAATGAAGAGTACAATTTATGAACTGAAGAACGCAGTAGAATCAATCAAAACCAGGCTACACAAAGCAGAGGACTTGATTAGAGACTTAGAGAACAACATAGAAAAAAATTCCCAGACAATGAAAAAAAATGAAAAAGACTAAAAAAGAGTGAAGAGGCTTTAAGAGAACTCCAGAACAACATGAGATGAAACAACATTGGAATCATAGGGATATAAGAAGGAGAAGAAGAGAAGGAAAGGATAGAAACTCTGATAGAAAAAGTAATGACAAAAAATTTTCCTAACTTCATGAGAGAAAAAGTCATATAAGTCCAGAAAACACAGAGAGTCCCAATGAATATGAATCCAAAAAGGCCTACACCAAGGCACATCAAAATTAAAATGGCAACATTCAAAGACAAAGAGAGAATCCTAAAAGCAGGAAGAGAAAAACAGCAAATAATATACAAGGGAGCTCTGATAAGGCTATCAAAAAATTTCTCAACAGGAACAATAAAAGCCAGAAGGATATGGTAAGAAATATTTCAAGCAATGAAAAACAAAGGCCTACAACCAAGAATACTCTACCCAGCAAGGCTTTCCTTCAAAACAGAAGGTGAAATAAGGAGTATCCCAGACAAAGGAAAACTTAAAGAATACATCTTCGCCAAACCAGCATTGCAAGACATGCTAAAGGAATGCTTTAAGAAAAAGAAGAAGAGAGAGGGAGAAGAACACAGGTACAAAGGGAAATGAATAAATACCTGTCAGTAATAACCTTAAATGTAAATAGATTAAATGCTTCAATCAAAGGACATAAGGTAGCAGAATGGATACTAAAACAAGACCCACATATATGTTGTCTTCAAGAGACACAACTCAAAACAAAAGATATACACAGACTGAAAGTGAAAGGATGAAAAAAAATACTCCAAGCAAATAGACATGAAAAAAACTGGGGTACCAATACTTATATCAGACAAAACAGATTTCACAGCAAAGGACATTTTATAATACTTAAGAGAACTACCATCAAGAAGATATAACCCTCATAAACATATATGCACCCAACATAGGTGCACCAAAATATATAAGGAAAATATTGGAAAACTACAAAAAATATATCAAGAGCAACACACTCATAGTAGGGGACTATAATACCACACTGTCAACAATGGACAGATCTTCAAAGCAAGAAACACGAAGGATATTGAGGCATTAAAAAATACTCTAGAAAAAATGGACTTAATTCATATATATAGAACTTTTCTCCCCAAAGAAGCAAAATATACATTCTTTTCAAATGCACATGGAACATTTTCAAAGATAGACCACATGATAGGACACAAAACAAGCCTCAACAAATTCAAGAAAATTGAAGTTATATCAAGAATCTTCTCAGATCACAATGCCCTGAAACTAGAAAGCAATCTCAAGGAAAAAAATCAAAAACATTCAAACTCATGGAGAATGAATAACATGCTATTAAATAATGGATGGGTTAACAATGACATCAAGGAAGAAATCAAAAAGTTTCTGTAAACAAATGATAATGAACATACAACAGCTCCAAACATAAGGAATACAGCAAAAGCAGTCCTGAGAGGAAAGTTCATAGCAATACAGGCCTACCTAAAAAGGATACAAAAATTTAAAATAAAAAATCTAACCCTTGAGCTACAAAAACTAAGACAACAACAACAAACAAAGCCCAGAGCAAGTAGGAGAAAGGAAAACATTAAGATCAGAGGAGAATTAAATGACATAGAGACTAAACAAACAATCAAAAGATCAACATAAGTAGGATCTGGTTCTTTGAAAAGATAAAGAAAACTTTAGCTAGGCTCACCAAGAAAAGAAGAGAAAAAACCCAAATAAACAAAATCAGAAACGAAAAAGTAGATATCATGACTGATATCACAGAAATACAAAGGATTTTAAGAAATTACTACAAACAAGTCTATGACAAGAAACCTGACAACCCAGATAAAATGAACAAATTTCTAGAAACATATAATATCCAAAAACTAAATCAAGAAGAAGCAGAAAGCCCGAACAAACCAATAACAACGAGTAAAATTGAAACAATAATCAAAGAACTCCCAGTACACTAAATCCCTGGACTGGATGGCTTCACAGGCAAATTTTACAAAACATTTATGGAAGAAGTAACTCCTGTCCTCCTCAAACTATTCCAAAAAATCCAAGAAGAGGGAAAAATCCCAAATTCCTTCTATGAAACCAGTATTACCCTAATTGCAAAACCACGTCAAGACACAACAAAAAAATAAAACTACAGGCCAATATCACTGATGAACATAGATGTTAAAATCCTCAACAAAATATTGGCAAACCAGAGCCAGCAACACATTAAAAAGATCATATATTATGATCAAGTGGGATTCATCCCAGAGATGCAAGGATAGTTTAATATTTGCAAATCAATAAATATAATACACCACATAAACAAAATGAAAGAAAAAAACCACATGATCATATCACTAGATGCTGAAAAGGCATCTGATAAAGTACAACACCCATTTATGATGTAAACACTCAGCAAAATGGGAATAAAGGGAGCATACCTCAACATAATAAAGGCCATAAATGAGAAACTCGAAGCCAACATCATACTCAATTGACAAAAACTGAAAGCATTCTCCCTGAAATCAGGAACAAGACGAGGATGTCCACTCTCTCCACTTCTATTCAACATAGAATCAAACAAAAATAAATAAATAAATAATAGGCATCCACATTGGAAAAGAAGAAGTAAAACTGTAACTATTTGCAGATGACATAGTAGTAAACATAGACTCCATCAGAAAGACTCCCTATAGAATCTACCAAAAAACTACTCGACCTATTAAGTGAATTTGGCAAAATAGCAGAGCTCAAAGTCAATATTTAGAAATTTATGGCATTTCTATACACCAACAATAAAATATTAGAGATAGAAACTAGAAAAAATATCCCATTTATTATAGGAACAAGGAAAATAAAGTACCTCAAGATAAATTTAACCAAAGAAGTAAAAGACCTGTACTCAGAAAACTACATAACCCTGAAGAAAGAAGTTAAGGAAGATACAAATAAGTGGAAGCATATACCATGTTCATGGATGTGAATAATCAACATCATTAAAATGTCCATACTGCTCAAAGCAAATTAAAAATCCAATACAATCCCTATTAAAATACCAGCAACGTATTTCACAGACCTAGAACAAGTACTTCAAAAATTTATATGGAACCAAAAAAGAGCTCAAATAACAACAGCAATTTTGAGACAAAAGAACACAATAGGAGGACTCACAATACCTGATATCAAATTATACTACAAGGCCACTGTAATCAAAACAGTCTGGTACGGGCATAAGAAGAAACATATAGGTCAATGGAACAGAGTAGAGAGTCCAGAAATAAACCCAGGCTTCTATGGTCAACTAATCTTTGACAAAGGGGGAAGAAACATAAAATAGAATGAGAAGAGTCTCTTCAACAAATGGTGCTGGGAGAACTGGACAGGGATGTGCAAAAAAATGAAACTAGACCACCAACTTACGCTACACACTAGAATAAATTCAAGATGGATCAAAGATTTAAATGTAAGATGTGATACCATAAAAATCCTAGAGGAAAACATAGGCAGGAAGATTTCAGATATACCACTAAACAATATTTTCACTGATACATCTCCTAAGGCAAAGTAAATAAAGGAAAAAATAAACAAATGGGACTACATCAAACTAAAGATTTTCTGTTCAACAAAAGAAAACATCAGCAAGATGAAAAGGGAACCAACTATGAGGGAAAACATATCTACCAATGATACATCAGATAAGGGATTGATCTCCGAGATATATAAAGAACTTACACATCTCAACACCAAGAAGACAGACAGCCCAGTTAAAAAAATGGGCAAAGGACCTGAACAAACACCTCTCCTAAGAAGATGTACAGAGAGTCCAGAGGCATATGAAAAAATGGTCAACATCACTAGCCATCAGAAAGATGCCAATAATAACCACAATGAGATACCACTTTACACCAGTCAGAATGCCCATCATCAACAAATCAACAAACAACAAGTGCTGGTGAAGATGTGGAAAAACAGGAACCCTAGTGCACTGCTGGTGGGAATGCAGACTGGTGCAGCCACTAAGAAAAACAGTATGGAATTTCTTTAAGAAACTAAAAATAGAACTGCCTTTTGAACCAGTGATTCCACTACTATGATTATACCTTAAGAATCCTGAATCCCCAATTCAAAAGAACTTATGCACCCCTATGTTCATAGAAGCACTGTTTACAATAGCCAAGTGCTGGAAACAACCCAAGTGACCATCTATAGATGAGTGGATTAAAATTTGTGGTACATTTACACAATGCAATACTATGCATAAGAAAGATAGAAGAAACTCCTGCCATTTGCGACAACATGGAAGGAACTAGAGAGAATTATGCTTAGTTAAATAAGCCAGGCAATGAAAAAAAAAATACCATATGCTATCACCGAATACAGGAAACTAATGAACAACACAAATAAATGAACAAAATTGAGTAAGAAACAGAGTAACTGTTATCACGGGGGAGGGGGCAGGAAGGGAAGGGTGTAAGTAGGGGAAGGGTTTAGCAAAGAAACTAATATAAATAACCTATGAATATGGACAACAGAGTCGAGATGGACCGTGGGAGAAAGGGTGGGCTGGGTTGGGGGTAGCAATGTGGGAAAAAGTGGGACAATTGTAAAAGAAAAACAATAAAAATAAAATTAAAAAAAAAAAAAAAAGACTTGCATTTATGCTGTTTCCAAGACTTCCACATCAGAACAAAAGATTTACACAGGCTAAAAATGAAGGAACAGAAAAAGTATTCTATGCAAATGGACATTAAAAAAAAAAAACTGGGGTGGCAATACTTAGAAAAATTTACTTCAAACCAAAGGCCATAACAAGAGACAAAGAAGGTCACTAGATAATACTTAAGGGAGTATTACAACAAGAGGCTATAACCCTAGTAAACATATATGCACTGAATATAGGAACATATAAGTATAAAAAGAAAATCTTGGAGGACTTCAAAAAGAGAAGTATAACAATCCAATCATTGTAGAGGATTTTAGTACCCCGCTGTCAACAATAAATAGATCTTCCAACAAGGCATCAACAAGGATATTGAAGCAGTGAATGACACTCTAGATCAAATAGATTTAATTGATATTTACAGAACATTTCATCCCCAAAAGCTAAATGTATATTCTACTCAAATACACATAAATCTTTTTGAAAAACAGACTACATGGTAGGACACCAAACAAGCCTTAACATATTGAAGAAAACTGAAATTATATTAAGCATCTACTCAGATCACATGATTTGAAACCAATCTCAAGAAAAAAAAAACTCAAAAACATTAAAATACATGAACCCTAAATAACATGTTATAAAATAGGTTAAAAATAATAACAATGAAGAAATCAAAATATCTAGAAAGAAATGAAAATTAACACACAATAACTCCAAACATAAGAGACACAGTGAAAGTTGTCCTGAGAGGGAAGTTTGTTACATTACAGGCCTACCTAAAGAATATAGAAAAATCTCAAGTAAGAGACTTCTGGCCAAGATGGAGGCCTAGACAGACATGTTGCTTCCCCCTCCACAACTAAGAATGAACAAAACTACCTCAAAACTAGCGACAACCAGAAGTTCCAGAAAATAAAGCTGTATGGAAGTCCAGTAAACAAAAATATAAAGAAAAAATACTCATCCAGACAGGTAGGAGGGGCGGAGCTGGTGTGGAGAGGATGCAGTGTGGTGGCGGCAGCAGCAGCAGTGACAGGTCAGTGGAAAGCACAGTCACACATTTTAAAAAGTAGGGAGGAACACCTGGGGAGTGCTCCAAGCACCAGACCAGACCACACAGCTCACAGTTCCAGAGCCAAGGAAAAGAAAGGCCTCATTGCTTCTGACTGTGAAAACCAGTAGGGATTGGGGTGGAGGAGGAAACTGCCAGTCTATCACTAGGGTCTGCTTGTTTAGAGGGCTCCCACGGTCCTAGAACATCCACGGGCCAAACCACTCTGAGAATGATGGCCAGGGCAACAACTAGATAGGAAACACTCCCATATGTAAGTGAGAGAAGTGCCTGGAAAAGGGGCAACTGTTGAGCTAGTGGCACTGTTCCCTCTCAGACACCTCCCCCACATAGAGCGCCACAACATGGTGAAATGGATCGCCCCATACTGATGAATACCTAAGGCTCTGCCTTTTGCAACATAACAGGTATGACAGCTCTACCTAAGACACAGACGCAAACAAACACAAGAGCCTCTCAAGATAAGGAGACAGAGAAGTATGGCCCAAAAGAGGAAATGGAACAAGGTTACAGTGGGAGAACTAAACAACGAGGAGATAGCCAACCTAACGGATGTAGAGTTCAAAACACGGGTGATAAAAATGCTCACAGGATTGACAGATATACTTAACTATGGCAAATGCATAAGGGAAGAAGTGAAGGCTACGCGAAATGAAATGAAGAAAAATCCACATAAAACCAATGGTGAAGAGTAAGAAACCAGGGTTCAAATCAATGAATTGGAACACGAAGAAGAAAAAAACAGTTAACCAGTACAGACTGAGAAAACAAGATTTGAAAAAAAGAATGAGGAGAAGCCTAGGAATCTATCGGACAACTCTAAGTGTGCCAACATCTGAAACATAGGGGTCCCAGAAGGAGAAGAGGGAGAGCAAGAAATTGAAGCTTATGTTGAAAAACAATGAAGGAAAATTTCTCAAATTTGGTGAAGGAAATAAACATACAGATCTAGGAAGCACAGAGAGTCCCAAACAAGCTAGACCCAAAGAGGACCACACCAAGACACATTATAATTAAAATGCCAAAGGTTCAAGATAAAGGAGAATCTTAAAAGCAGCAAGAGAAAAGCAGAAAGTTACCTACAGAAGTTCCTATAAGACTATCAGTTGATTTCCTTAAAAAAACTTAGCAGACAAGAAGGGACTGGCAAGAAGTATTCAAAGTAATAAAAAGGAAGGACCTACAACCAAGATTACTCTATCCAACAAAGCTATCATTTAGAATGGAAGGGCAGACAAAATGCTTCCCAGACAAGGTAAAGCTAAAGGAGTTTATCATCACCAAACCATTATTATATGAAATGTTAAACGGATTTATTTAAGAAAAAGAAGATGAAAACTATGAACATTAAAATGACCAACATCTCACAACTAACAACAACTGAGTCTAAAAATGAAAAACAATATTCAACTAAGAAAACCAGAATAGGAACAGAATCATAAGCATGGAGATCATTTGGAGGGTTATCAGCTGAAAGGGGGGAGGGGGGAAATTGGGAAATGATGCAGGGATTAAGAAGCGTAATTGATTGGTACAAAATTGGGAGAAATTAAGAATAATATAGGAAAGGGTGAAGCCACAGAACTTATATGCACAACTCATGGACATCCACTTAGGGAGGTGAGATTGCTAGAGGGATGGGGAGTACTATGTTCAGGAATGCAAAGTGAAAAAATATGGGACTACTGTAACATCATAATCAATAAAATATACTTAAAGAAAAGAAAGATCTCAAATAAGAAGCTTAACCTTATATCTACAAGAACTAGAGGAAAAATAACAAAGAAAGACCAAAGCAAGTAGGAGGAAGGAAAAAATCAAGATCAGAGCAGAATTAAATGACAAAAGACTAAAAATAAAGAACCCAAATGCTCAATGAATCCAGAAACTTTTTCTTTGAAAATATAAACAGAATTGACAAACTTTTAACCAGACTTATCAAGAAAGAGGAGAGGTAACAATTGATAACACTGAAATACAAAGAATTGAAAGAAATTACTATGAACAACTCTATGCCAAAAAAAAAGTTGGACAACCTGACTAAAATGGATATATTTTTAGAAACACAAATCTTCCAAAACTTAACCAGGAAGAAGCAGAAAACCTGAATGGATCAATAACAACTAGCAAAATTGCAGAAGTAATCCAAAAATTCCTGCACATAGAAGCCCTGGACCAGAGGGTTTCACAGGTAAAATTCATCAAACATTCAGAGAATACATACCCTTCGCAAACTATTGCAAAAAAATTCAGTTGGAGGAACAACTCCCAAACTCTCTTTATGAAGCCAGTATTATCATAATTCCAGAACTGGGTAAAGACACAACAAAGAAAGAAAATTATAAGCCAAAATATCTGACAAAATATTAGAAAAACAGATATAACAGTACATTTTAAAAAGTCATACACCATGATCAAGTGAGATTTACTCCAAGGATGCAAGGATGGTACAATATTGGCAACTGATTATGTGTAATACTTCATATAAACAAAATAAAGGACTAAAAACACATGATCATATTAATAGATTCTGGAAAGGCATTTGATAAAATCCAGCACACATTTATGATAAAAACACTCAGCAAAGTGGGATTAGAGGGAGTATATCTCAATATAATAAAGGCCATATATGAAAAATCTACTGCCAAATCATACTCAATGGGGAAAAAAATGGATGTGTTTTCTTATGATCAGGAACAAGACAATGTTGTCCACTTTCACCACTCTCATTTAATATAGTTCTGGAAGTCATATCCACAGAGATCAGAGAAGAAGAAGATATAAAATGCATTTAAATTGGAAAGGAGGAAGTAAAATTGTCATTATTCACAGACAATGATAGAGTACATAGAAAACCCTATAGGCTCCACCAAAATATTACTCAACCTAATAAGAGAATTTGGCAAAGCAGCAAGATTGAAAGTCAATGGCATTTTTGTATATCAACAGTGAACTATCAGAAAGAGAAACTAAGAAAACATCTAATACACTATAGCAACAACAACAAAAAATAATGTACCTAGGAATAAATTTACCCAAAGAGATAAAAGGCCTATACTTGGAACACTGAAGAAAAATATTAAGGAAGACATCAATAAATGGAAGCATATACTATGTTCATTGGTTGTAATAATTAACATCAATAAAATGTCCGAACTACTCAAAGCAATCTATAGAATAAATGCAATTCTTATTAAAATGACAATGGCACATTTCACAGATCTAAAACAGTTTTCCAAAATATGTATATGGAATGATAAAAGACCTCAAATAGCCTCAGCAAGCTTGAGAAAGAAGAACAAAGGTGGAGGGGTCACAATACCTGATAGCAAACTATAATAAAAGGTCATTGTAATCAAAACAGTCTGAACCTTGCATAAGAACCAACACATGGATCAATGGAACAGAATAGAGAGCTCAAAAATAAACCCAGGTCTATATGGTCAACTAGTATTTGACAAAGGGAGAAAGAACATAAAATGGAGTGAGAAGAGCCTCTTCAACAAGTGGCGCTGGAAGAACTGGACAGGGACGTGCAAAAAAATGAAATTAGACCACCAACTTAGACCATAAAGCAGAATAAACTCAATTGGATAAAAGACTTAAATGTAAGGCGTGACACCATAAATGTTATAGAGAAAAATGCAGAAAATTTTCAGATATCCCATGAAGCAATATTTTTGTTAATATACCTTCTAGGGCAAGGAAAATAAAGGAAAAAATAAACAAATGGGCCTATATCAATCTAAAAAGCAACTGCAGATCTGCCCCTTACAACATAACAGGAGTGACAGCTCTCCCTAAGACACAGAGGCAAACACACACAGGAGACTTCCGGCCAAGATGGAGGCCTAAACTGACACACTCCGTCTCACTCCACAACTAAGAAGAAATACAACTACTGCAAAACCATAAATAACCAACATATGAAGTTATAAAAACTGGTGCTCATCCAGACAGGCAGGAAGGTGAATTTGGGGTGGAGAGGTCAAGCTGTGCTGGCTGTGGCAAAAGTGGCAACGGTGGCACAACAGTGGTAAGCACAGACACCTGTATTTAAGGGGAGGTGAGAAGCACCTGGGTAGAATCTCCAGCTGCAGGCCAGACCTGTCAGCTTGTGATTCCAATGCTGGGGAAGGCAGACCGCCATTGCCTTGGACTGTGAGGCCCAGAGGGGTGTGGATGGAGGAGGAGGCTCTCGGGCTCTCAGTGGAGAGTGAACAGCAGTAATCCATCTTGGACCCACACCCCCACACAAAATGCCACAGTGTGGTGAGAAGAGTCACTAGGTAGTGATGAGTGCACAGAGCTCTGCCTGCTATAGTGTAGAAGTTGTGACAGCCCCGCCCAGGAAGCAAAGGGAAACACAAAACTGTCAGGATGGCACAGATCATGATAGAGACCTCTGCGACGCAGCTGACCAGCCAGCAAATATCTAATCTAACAAAGCGGCAGATAGAAAATCTTTCTGAGGCACAGTTCAGAGCTTTGGTTATAAGAAAGCTTACAGACCTAACAGTAGACCTCAAGCAAGACAGGAAAAGAATGAAGGCTAGTCCGCTGAAATGAACAAAAAATCATACAAAACTAGTGGTGACAGAAAGAAAACTAGGGATTAAATCAACAAATCGAAACATAGGGTAGGAACAGGTAGTCAACCTGTGCAGGCAGAGGAAATGAGAAGTGAGGTAAATGAGGAGAGGCTAAGAAAGCAATCGGACAGCTATAAGCGGGCCAACATCCAAATCATAGGGTTGCCAGAAGGTGAAGAAGAATTAGAAATTGAAAACTTATGTGAAAAAATAGTGAAGCAGACCTTCCATAACTTGGGGAAGGAAATAGACTTACAGGTCCAGGAAGCGCATAGAGTTCCAAAAAAAAAAAAAAATAATAACAAAAACAAAAACAAAAAACAACAACAACAAAAAACAAAACTGGACCCAGGGAGAACCACAACAAGACACATTATAATGAAAATGTCAAAAATTAAGGAAAAAAAAAAGAATAAAAGAATTAAAAAATTAAGGATAAAGAGAGAATCTTAAAAGCAGCAAGAGAGTAGAAGAGAATTACGTACAAAGGGGTCCCAATAAGACTATTAGCTGATTTCTCAAAAGAAACTCTGCAAGCAAGAAGGGACTAGCAAAAAATATTCAAAGTAATGAAAAGCTAAAACCTACAACCACAATTACTCTATCCAGTAAAGCTATCATTCAGAATAGAAGGGCAGAGAAAGTGTTTCCAGGACAAAGTAAAACTGAAGGAGTTCATCAGATTGAAACCACCATTATATGAAATGTTAAAGGGACTTGTTTAGGAGAAAGAGGGTAAAACTATAAACATTAAAATGAAACCTATATCACAACAACCAACAACAGAATTTACGGAGTTCACCACGATCAAGTGGGATTCATCCCAGGGATGCAAGGATGGTTTAATATTCGCAAATCAATAAATATATACATCACCTAAAGAAAATGAAAGAAAAAAAATCACATGATTATATCAATAGATGCAGAAAAAGCATTTAATAAAGTAAAACACCCATTTATGATGAAAACACTCAGAAAAATGGGAATAGAGGGAGCATACCTTAACATCATTAAAACTGTATATGAGAAACATGAAGCCAACATCATACTCAATGGACAAAAACTGAAAGCATTCCCCCTGAGATTAGGAACAAGACAAGGGTATGTATTCTCTCTACACCTATTGAACATAGTGTTGGAAGTCCTAGCCATAGCAATCAGACAAGACAAAGAAATAAAAGGCATCCAAATAGGGAAAGAAGGAATAACACTATTATATGCAGATGACATGATAGTATACCCAGAAAACCCTATAAACTCCACTAAAAGACTACTCGATATAATAAGTGAATTTGACTAAATAGCAGGGTACAAAATAAATATACAGAAATCTAAGGCATTTCTGTATACCAACAATAAAATATCAGAGACAGAGACAAAAAAGAAAATACCATTTACTATAGCAACAAGAGAAATAAAGTACCTGGGATTAAACTTAACCAAAGAGATAAAAGATGTGTACTCTGAAAATTATGTAATATTGAAGAAAGAAATTAAGGAAGATACAAATAAATGGAAGAAAATACCATGCTCTTGGATGGGAAGATCAATATCATCAAAATGGCCATACTATCCAAAGCAATTTACAAATTCAATGCAATCCCTATTAAAACACCAATGACATATTTCACAGACCTAGAACAAATACTCCAAAAACTCATATGGAGCCAAAAAAGACCCCGAATAGCAAAAGCAATCTTGAAACAGAAGAACACAGTAGGAGGAACCACAATTCCAGAAATCAAACAATATTACAAAGCCACTGTGATCAAAAGTCTGGTACTGGCATAAGAACAGACATATAGATCAGTGGAACAGAATAGAGAGCCCAGAAATAAATCCAGAAACATACGGTCAACTAATATTTGATAAAGAAAGAAGGAACATAAAATGGAGTGAGAAGAGACTCTAACAAATGGTGCTGGGAGAACTGGACAGGGGCGTGCAAAAAAATGAACCTAGACCACCAATTTACACCACACACGAGAATAAACTCAAAATGAATCAAAGACTTAAATGTAAGCCATGACACCATAAAAGTCCTAGAGGAAAACATGGGCAGAAAAATTTCAGATATCTCACATAACAATATCTTCATGGATACATCTCCTAAGGCAAGAGAAATAAAGGAAAAAATAAACAAATGGGACTACATCAAACTAAAAAGGTTCTGCTCAGCAAAAGAAAACATCAGCAAGATGAAAGGGAAACCAACCATATGGGAAAACATATTTGCCAATGCTATCTCAGACAGGGTACTGCTCTCCAAAATATATAAAGAGCTGATACGACTCAACATCAAGAAAACAGACAATCCAATTAAAAATGGGCAAAGGAACCAAACAAACACTTCTCCGAAGAGGACATACAGAAGGTCCATAGACACATGAAAAAATGCTCAAGAACACTAGTCATCAGAGAGATGCAAATAAAAACCACAATGAGATACCACTTTACACCAGTCAGAATGGCCATCATCAACATATCAACAAACAACAAGTGCTGGCGAGGATGTGGAGAAACGAGAATCCTACTGCACTGCTGGTGGGAATACCGACTGGTGCAGCCACTATGGAAAACAGTATGGAATTACCTCAAAAAACTAAAAATGAACTGCTTTTTGAACCAGCGATTCCACGGCTAGGATTATGCCCCCAAAATTCTAAAACACTAATTCAAAAGAACTTATACACCCCTATGTTCATAGCAGCACTGTTTTTTGTAGCTAAGTGCTGGAAACAGCCTAGTGCCCATTTATAGATGAGTGGATCAAAAAACAGTGGTACATTTACACAATGGAATACTATGCAGCAGAGAGAAAGAAGGAACTCCTGCCATTTGCGACAACGTGGATGGAACTAGAGAAAATTATGCTCAGTAAAATCAGCCAAGCAAAGAAAGAAAAATACCATATGATATCACCTAATACAGGAAACTAAAAAGCAACATAAACAAATGAACTAAATAGGACAAGGAGCAGAATAACAGTCAATAGGGAGGAGGTGGAGGGAGAGAAGGGGGATAAGTAAGGGAAGGATTTAGTCAACGAACGTGTATAAATGACTCATGGACATGGATAACAGGAAGGGATATGATTGTGGGAGAAGGGGTGGTTTGGGTGGGGGGGAGTAATGGGGGAAAAATGGGACAAGTGTAATTGAAAAACCAAAAAATAAAATCTATAAATATGTTAATTAATTTTAAAAAAAGAAGCTAGCGAGTTAAAATAAAGCCAAACTAAGTAGGCAAAGACAGTGAGAAAAGAATTCTAGGTAAGGGGAAAATTTTGGGGAGAGGTCAGCAGGGAGGGGTAAAGGGGGAAAGGGAGGGAGATATTACAGGAATTAAGAATCATAGGAGGGAGTGGAGTAGATAGGAAGATGTTGGGAAGAACTATATGCACAAACAATTGGCATGGACTAAGGGGGGCGGACAACTGGAGGGAAGGGCGTCACTGGGTGGAGGGGAAGAGAGGGAAAAGAAATTGGGACAGCTGTAACAGCATAATCAATACAGTATTTACTCACTTATTGTGGGTATTACATTCTAGACCCCCTCACAAAGTAAGAACCTTATATTTATTCCACACCCTTAAACCTATGTAACTTTAACAACATATATATACAGTACCACAAAATTCCACGATATAGTGAAAAATCCACTATAATTAATTAAATATAATATTTTTATAATCCCGCGATACAGTGAGCTCACGATAAGTGAATGGCGACATATAGAGGGACTACTGTAAAGCATATTAAAAATAAAAATAAAAAGCAACCGCACAGCTAAAGGAACTCATAGAAATTAAAAAGCAACCAACGGTATGGGAGAACATATTTGTCCACAATACAGTGGACAAGAATTTAATCTCCAGAATTTATAACGAACTCACAACTCAACACCAGAAAGACAAATAATCCAATTTAAAAATAGGTAAAGGACCTAAAAAGACTCTTCACGGAGGACATTCAGAGGTCCCATAGACAAATGAAAGGATGCTCAACATGACTAACCATCAGGTAGATGCAAATTAAAACCACCATGAGATACCAACTCACACTGGTCAGAACGGTCATCATTGCTCTCTCTGCAGATGTACTCATGGTGGCGGCAGCAGGTGCACTATCAATATACAGAATGACACTGGGAAGTTCATGGATCTGTAGGTGCTGTGGAAATGCTCCACAGCAACAGCATCTTTGGCGCCAGGGCCACGCGTCCATCCAGATGAACGTGGCGGAGGGTGATAAAGTGACAGCCAGGTTCAACTGCTAGTTTAAAACCTACACTATGTGCAGGGCTATTCACAAGATAAGCCAGTTGGATGAGTCCATTCTTTGACTGGCCAAGGCCAACAGCATCATGTCCAAGAGCTTCCGACTGGATGGCATCACAGATGTAAAATTTTACATAAATAAATAGTGAACCCCCCTCCCCCCAAAAAGAATAGCTATCATTAACAAATCAACGAACAAGTGCTGGCAATTATGTGGAGAAAAGGGAACCACTGTTGGTGAGAATGCAGATCAGTGCAGCCACTGTGGAAAACAGCATGGAATTTCCTCAAAAAACTAAAAATGGAATTGCCTTTTGATGCAACTATTCTATGTTGAGAATATACCTAAGGAATTAAAAAAATACCAATTTAAAAGAATTTATGCACCCCTATGTTCATAGCTATTTACAGTAGCCAAGTGCTTGAAACAGCCTAAATGCTCATCAGTAGGTGAATGGATTAAAAAATTGTGGTACATTTACACAATGGATTGCTGCCCAGCAGAGAAAATGAAAGAATTATTACCTTTTCTGACAACGTGGATGGAACTGGAGACTATTATGCTTAGTGAAATAAGCCAGTTGGTGGAAGACAAATACCATATGATCACACTTATACAGGGCATCTAATTAACAAAATAAACTAATGATCAAAATAGAACTAGAGGCATAGCATCATGGAGTAACCTGATAGCTGTAAGAAGGGAGGAAAGAAGTGGGGACTGGTTGAAAGAAGGTGAAGAGATTAGTCAAGGAACTATGGACTAATATATGAAGGACCCATGGACATGGAGAACTGTGTGGAGACAGGCTATGGTAGTGTGAGGCAGGCTAGGTGAAAAGGTAGAAAGGGATAAAAATTGGGAAAACTGTAGTAGCATAAACAATAAAATATTTTTAAAAGAACAAAGGAATTGTAAGCAAAAATGCAAGATAGTGGTGTGGAGAGAAAAAAACATGTGCATACTCTGAGGGTTGAGCACATGCATAGTTTCATGTTATTCTATCTCTTGAGCTGAGGGAAGCAAGTAAACACTTGCATGGTATTCTCATGCTCTATTACATTGTATGATGTTGTGTTGTGCCACACTATATTTTATTATATGTTATTTAGTTATATGTCAGGATGAAATATGACAACATTTAACATATTTGAATACCTAAAATTATAAAACTTTTATACATGAAAAACTGAAACATTTACATTACATACAATAAATAGGAAAAGAACAATATTTGTAGAATACAAAGAAAATTCAATAAATAGTAAGAAAATGAAAAGTAGAAGAGATTTTTAAATATGTGTATGATTAAATTCACAAACGAAGAGATAAAGATAATTAAATAAACATAAGTATTCTACCCAAATGGGAGGGAATCTTTTAATTTTTTTTTGCCATGTCACTGATATATGTTTCTTGTATGAATACACAAATGAATTAAAAGATGCCCAGTGTTACTAGCAGTCAGGACCATACAAATTAAACAATGATTAAATACAATTATCCTCAACCATACTATACAATTGAAAAGATCAATGACACTGTATAACAGAATGTAGATAATGGGTGCTCCGATATCCTGCTCATGGGACTCTAAAATAGTTGATGTTGTCATAAAAGCTTTCTACACTTATTACTCCACCAAAACTGTGGTTACTAAGGTTAATATATAACCCACATGCAGCCAAACCTAATGAACTCCTCTGTTAACATCCAACCTTCTCTGTTAACATCTTTTTCACCGTGACCATATGTATTACTTTCAATGTGAAAAAAATTGATAAAAGCCAGAAGAAAATATATGTTAATTGATATTTCATTATAAAATGTGATATAGATTTTGTGAAAAAAAATTTTAAATGCCTTCTCTTTTGATTTTCAAATACTGCCGTTCTCTACTGGTTTTTCTTATTTCAGACTGGTCATTTTTTTCTCATTTTCTTTCAAGGATACTTGATCTCTAATAGAAATGCTTGGGGTTTATCATGCCTTGGTTCTAGGTCTTCCTTCCTTCTCTACATCCTATTTTAAGGTATTCTCATCTAGGCCCATATATTTAAATGCAATTGTTACAATGAGGATCACAAATTAATATCTCTATCCTTTCCTCTGAATTTACGACTCATTTTCTTCAATTGCATACTTGTTTCTATTTGAAATGATCATAAAAATACAAACTTAATTTTTCTGTTACAAAATTCTGTTTTCCCATAGTATTGCTTATATCAATAAATAAAATCTAAATGGATTATATTCTCAAGCCAGAAATTGTTCCATCTTTGAAAATCCTTTTTCTTCTCCCCATCATTACTGCTAACATCTTAATTTAAACAACTATCTTCTGATGACTGGATTATTGAAGCAATCTCCTAACAACTACTTATATCACCCCCATTAAACATTTTCATCACTGTAATTACATCATACCACACCCTATGGAGGAGTGGCCCATTCTTGCCAATATCAGCAACAATGAGGAGGAAGATAAAACAACTCATTTATTGAGGCTTATTCTGGTCCAGGCCACACTATGACTTCTGTGGGCCCTTCCTCCAAGAGAAAGATATTTTATGATTGTATTAGTACAAAGACAATTTAATTTTTTTCTTCTGATAATAAAAAACATTATCAGGGCACCTAGGCTCTGTTTTTACTAGTGGAGAATTTGGCCCTGGAATTTAATTGTCCTAAACACAGTCTCATTTAATTATTCCAACAGGAATAATTTCATCTGGAGCAGGACCAGATGAAGAACCTTTTATGTCTAAAATTCATTACTAAAGACTTAGATTAATTTTAAATGTATATAACTTACCACCAAGCTGAACTCGATTTGGCAAATGTTTTTATTTCCAAAAAAACATACATGTAGCTGGATACATCAAATCATATTCAATATCCTGAGCTTTACATTCAGGGCACATCAGAGAAGGAAAACTCTGACTCCAAAAAACCTCCGCTGCCTTGCGGCATACCTCTTCAGGGGAAAGGCTAAGGGAGTAAACCCCGACAGAAAATCCGGAGCCGGAGTCCCTAAGGCGGTTTGACGTTGTAGTCAACACCGGCAACTCCTGCTGTGCACCTGAAGCCAAGCTGTATTGACTCCGTCTTTCCCTTGGACCCTTCAGCTGCGAAGAGAGGGTGGGTCTGCTGCATGGGCAACAGCAGACCCTCCATATCACCCTGCCCAGGCTCTGTAGCTTCAGCTTCAATGGAGAGGACACTCCAGCGTCATCACAAGATGTCGATTCAACACGGAAGGAGACAGATACCGTGTCACTCCCGAGTCGGACTGCACAACCATTCTCGGCGGTGCAGATAGACTCTTAAGAAGCTACACCATCGTCTCTCGAGACGGACGGCTGCCGACGACGAATTACATCATATCAAACACCTGATTAAAGTTCACGTTGGCCTCCAATTATAAATAAAGTAAATGCTGTTTCCACTTTATGCCCTCTGAGGCCTTTCATATGCTTTTCTTTGACTACTTATTCAGTCTCATTTGATACCACTGTCCCCCATATTTACTAAGTTCCAGCTGTGCTGGTCTTTCAGTCTCTCTGAAAAGGACCCTAAATATTTTCCCATGAGAGAGATTTTGCACAGTTTTTTCCCATTTACCTGAGATGTTTTTACCTAGCTTTCTATGTTATTATTTCAAACGTCCCATATTCAGAGAGGTCTTTCCTGACCATTACACCTACCTCTGTTAATCATCATATTAGGTCCACTGTTATTGCATTCAGAGAACAATTTTTACCTGTACATTTCTACTTACTTGTGTACTGTTTTTTCCCCACTACAATGTAAATACTGAGTTAAATCCTAAATGAAATATATCATACTGAATGAAACAAAAGACTATTTTATTCTTTACCCTATCCTTAGAGCTTAGTTCAGTGCCTGGAAATTAGTATGCAATCAACTATTATTTTACTAAGTTTATAACTAATTTTAAAGGAAGTGACTAAATACTCACAAATGTATCTTACTTATAAAATTATTACCTGGCCATCACAATGTGTTCTTATTATTATAAAAATAGACATGATTTTCCCATGTTAAAATCATGGAAATCTGAATGTTTATTAGTTCAAGAAATGAAGTGAAACCCTCCCCAAGATGATGAAATTTCAGAAATGCATACCTGAGATACATACACAGACTATACATATACACGTATGCACATACACAGAAAGAGTAGTTGACCTTGTATATCAAGAGTATAGGTGATTTTTCCATATTTCACTCTTTTGTATATTCTAAATATTCATATATAATAATAATAGCTAACATGTAAAACACTCTATATGCCAGATTTTATGCAGTGTTTCATGTGCATTATTTTATTAATCTTCCCCTAAACTCATAAGATATGTAATATTATTTTTGCTATTTTGTACATCAGTGAAACTGAAGAACAGAGAGGTTACTTTTCCAATGGTCATAAAACCATCATGTTCTAGAGATAGAGCTGATCTGACTAAAAATCAGTTTCTATGCTCTACCCTATACTTCTTTTCTCGAAAACACACATTTTTTAGAATAACTTCAACCATAAAACTAATAAACCAGTTATAATGCTTACATTTTATACATTGCTGGAATCTCACTTACATTTCCAGGTATTTATCAAAGAATCTAACTTTGATTAACTTCTCTATAGTGATTAAATTTTTAATATTTATTTTATAAACAATGTAGAAAATAATTTACTTGTGTCCAATGAATGTCTCTATGATGGATGAGAGGAAACATATTCCAAATGAGTCTAGGAGAAATATATCACAAAAAGTAAGAGATTTATTTTATGTTTTCCATTTTATCTTTGCATTTATGTGCATTTTATTTCACAAAATCTCCACTTTTTGAAATATAAATATATTTTATTTTTAATATAAATATATTTTAAATTACCCATGAAATCACTTTAAAATATCTCCTTCTGAAAATTCCAAGTAACCTGGTTCAAATCATTTGCATCATGTGTATCCTGTGGTTTTGCAATGTATATACCACAAGTTTAAAAAAGAGAAGTTGAATGAATTCTTAAATATTTCATCCTTTTATGTTTTCTAAGTATAATGAGTATATACTTTAAAGGTAACCTGCTCACAGAAGGGACAGAAGTAGCAACAGCAAATCCCTTGGCTCCATGAGAAAGCAGTGGCAATAAGAACACAGGATAATGATCTCCTGCCCAGGCCAGGCTGAGTCTGGAACTTTTGGAATATCTGAAATACATACTCCCTTGACCTGCTCCCTGAATAGCCACAACTCTCTTCTGTAGCCCGTGCTTTTATTACAGGTAAAGAACATAAATGTTTTCTTTTAATATTGCATCCACATATTTCATGGTAAGACTATTCACGTCGTATACTTTATATACTTTTTAAATAGCAAGCTACCTTATAAAAATTCAGAATAAGAAAAATTCTTGTTTTTTGAAGAAAAAATTATCAATTACAATTCTATGGTACTGTACAAAGTGGTCATTTTTTCTGTTCTGTTTTTAAAGAGAGTTGTTACTTTTCCTGTTGGAAAGTAAGATTAACTTTTTACTAGTGGTGATAAATACATCTCTATACTATTTATCCAAAATATCTTTTCCCTTCCTCTATGTATTTTCTAAACTCTCACTTGATGTTTATCCTAAGTCATTTGTTCTATGTGTACTTTTAAAATATTTCTCCTTTGATACTCTCTGGAAGTTGGCAGAGACAAAACAAAAGCTTTAAAGCTATTTTAAAAACCTGAATTCCATACCACATTGCTTTATAAATCACGAGAGAACTCGGGAATCATAGAGAGATTAAACTCATCCAGTTTGTGATCATTTTCTTTTGGGATATACTCACTTTGGTTGAAGCTAATTTTGACTTTGGTGTACTGGTTTGTTTTTTTTTTTTTTTTTTAACGAAAAGGAAGTGGTTTCACTCTGAGAAGTTCACTGCATTTGAAATCATTATATACTACAACCCTCAAAATCAAGAAAGAGTTTTTTATTCTCACCTTTCTGGGCATGTATGTATTGGCTTTATGAATCGTTCTCAAAGACCTCATAATCTAAAACCTATTTGCTAATGTGCCTAATTTTAAATCAAACTTAATATAAAAACAAATAAAATTTTTATGAAATTTTAAGAAGTTCAAGTTATACTGCTTTGTATTTCCAGGTTTCCCATTCATTCCTGCAAATGTGGTCATGTAGAGCAATTTAAGACAATGGATTAGGGTTTGGTGACTAGAATTTCTATTTTTTATGTCTGTGTGGTATAGGAAAGGAGAAGAAGGCCAGTGAAACTTACCAAATTTCTTGGCACCTGCAAATAAGAAAAAATTCAATATCAACATGTCAATAGACAGAATAAACTTTTCTGCTACATCAACCACACTAAGAGATTAGTTATATTCTTTACAATATCAGATATCTCCACTTGTTTGTAGAGGAAGTTCATTTTACCATTAATAAGGTAATTCAACAGCGTCTTTCTTTATGTTGTTAATAACTTTAATACAGAGCTCTTCATCTTAACAACTTTTACTTTAGGAGGATCGATTGAATTGTATAGATATTTGTCCAATAAAACTACAAGTGAATAAATATGTAAATTATACTTGGTAGTCTCACTACTAAGTAATTCTATTTTTCTAAAATTATGAAGTCATTGAGGTTGTCTTTATGACAAGAATCTAAACTTTTTTACTATTTCCTTTGCTAAAGTAATAAAACATTGAATCAAAGCATTAATTATCCATGGTTTTCCATTTATCATAGTTTTAACAGTAAGTACAGTGTGGGGGAAAAAGTAAGTTTAAAGTTGTTTGTTGGAAAATAATACAATAAATACTAATACAAAAATAAATTCTGTTTCATGTACTCACAACTGTAAATCTGCATTTCCCTACCCTGTATAGCACAGTAAAAGATCACTCTAGGCTTCCACTAGACCCTCTCTCAACACACACATACATTCAATTTTGCTTATATGTTGAAAAATCTGTGTTTGCTTGCACCCGTGATTGTTTTTAATTGATGAGTTAAGGCTATATGCTTTTTTCTCTCTTTTTTTTTACTTTAAATAATATAACACTAGTATAAAATCGAACAGTGCTATAGGTAAGAATTAAGGATAATGGTGGTATTAGGCAAGGTATCTGGTTAGATGTATTTCTTTATTGTTTGTTTAAGGTGACCTATATGCTAAAATGAAATAATCACTTCAAATTTTTATTTAAAACTTTTGTTTTATTTTTATTTACCAAAAAATACCAAAAGACTGCTAAGATTAGTATGTTTCTATTTTTCAATGCACCAGTCAATGTTCTAGATATTAAGGATAAAAATGTAAATAAAACATATAAACATGTTTGTATTTGTGAAGCTTAGATTGTATTAAAGATATCAACAAATAAAACAGTGGTCACAAGGAATAAAATGGAAAAGGGAATATGAAAGAATAGGTGCATTTTAGTTAGCTCAACCAGGGATATCTTTACTGAAGAGGTGAAAAGTGAGTAAAGACTTCAAAGAAGTGAGAGCTTGAATCCATGCACATATGCAAGATCATCTCTGGCAGAAGAAAGAGTAAGTGCAAACAGTAAGACACAATTGTGGCATGTTCCAGGCATAATCAATAAGGCAGCATGCCTATTGCAAAGTAAATGAGGTGTACAGTAGAAGGTATAGGTTAGGACTTGAGGAACAATATGTGAATTTGTTAAGTCCTGAATAAGATGTTGCCTTAGTCCTGAGTAAACATCAGTAGTACATGAAAAAAAAGAAGAAGAAGAAGAAATCCTGAAGGAAAAATAAAAAGAAGGAGGAGATAGTTAAGAAGAAAAAGCAGGAGAAGAAAGAAAAGTTATTACAGTAAAGTAAAGATAAAAAGAAGGGGTGTTAAGGACCAACTGCCTGGAAAGGCATTTGAAGGTTTCCTGTAACCATTGTAGAATGAACTCCTGACTATCTGAGTCTCTGGTTAGTTCAAGATAGTGGTCAGCTCACAAACCATGTGAGCTTTAAATCCAGTTGTAGAGCAGGATACATAAACCCGTGTGGTCTTTATTCTGTAGTCTGTCTGCTTTTCCACCCAGCTCAGATTTTAACATTAGAGTTCTGTGGTCCAGGAGCTTCTTTCTTTTTATTTTTCTAAATTTAAATATTTTCTTGTTTATGCTATTACCATTGCCTGCATATTTCTCCCTTTGTCCCTCTCCACCCAGCCTGTCCCCCCCTCCTAAAGTCAATCCCCACTCCGTTATTCACGCTCATGGGTCACTTATGTATGTTGTTGGTCTAATCCCTTCACCTTCTTTCATCCGGTACCCACCTCCCTCTTCCCATCTTGCAGCTGCCAGTCTGTTCCATGTTTCTATGCCTCTGGTTCTATTTTTCTCTTTAGTTTATTTTGTTCATTAGATTCCACTTATAAGTGAGATCATATGATATTTGTCTTTCACCTACTGGCTTATTTCACTTAGCATAATAGTCTCCAGTTCCATCCATGCTTTCACAAAAGGTAAGAATTTGTGCTTTTTTACTGCTGTGTAGTATTCCATTGTGTAAATGTACCACATTTTTACTTTTATTTTTTTATTTCTTTTTTTCTTGTTGTTCTATTACAATTGTCCCAATTTTTCCATATTGCTCTCCACTGACCCCCACTTCTACCTTGTTGTCCATGGGTCCTTTATACTTGTTCCTTGACAAGATCCTTCCCCTTCTTTTCCCTGTTATCCCCCTCCCGTCCTGCCTCAGGTCACTGTCAGTGTGTTCCTTATTTCCATGTCTCCACTTCTATTCTGCTCATTTGTTTGTTTTTTTCATTAGTTTCCACCTATAGGTGAGATCATATGGTATTTGTCTCTCACTGCCTGGCTTATTTCACTTAGCATAATACTCTCCAGTTCCACCCACGCTGCTGCAAGAGGTAAGAATTCCTTCTTTCTTTTTGCTGCATAGGATTCCACTGTGTAAATGTACCACAGTTTTCTGATCCACTTATTTACTGATGGGAACTTAGGCTGTCTCCAGCATTGGTTATTGTAAACAATGCTGTTATGAACATTGGGATGCATAGGTTCTTTTGAATTGGTGTTTCAGATTCTTAGGGTATAATCACAGCAGTGGGATCTCCGGGTCAAAAGGCACTTCCATTTTTAATTTCTTTAGAAAACTCCAAAACCTGCATTCCCATCAACAGTGCATGAGGGTTTCCTTTTCTCCATATCTTTGTCAATACTTGTTTGTTGATTTACTGCTGATAACCATTTTGACAGGTGTAAGGTGGTATCTCATGGAGGTTTTAAGTTGCATTACTCTGATGATTAGTGACCTTAAACATATCTCCATATGTCTGGTGATATTGAAAATGGGAAATTTCATCTTAACTGTCTGAATGGGTGCTAGACTTTGAGGAGGAAGAGTGGAGGTTTTTAAGAGCCTTCTCTTAACCTAAAGGGCTTTAAATGTTTTAAACAGTGGGTAGAACCAAGTCATTAAAATTTTGTGCTTAAAAATAAAAGGTAAATCCTATGTGTCTCAGACAAGGCATAATAACTGTTGCAAATTAAAAGGTGTTTATACCTACCCTGGCCACATGGTTCAGTTGGTTGGTGTGTCATTCAGTGCACCAAAAGCTTGCTGGTTTGAATCCTGGTCTGGTCCTATGCCTAGGCAGTGGGTTAGATCTCCCATTGGGGTGTGTGCTAAAGGCATGTTTCTCTCTGATATTGATGCCCCCCCCCAAAAAAAACGCAATGGGAACATGTCCTCAGGTGAGGATTTAAAAAATAGATGAATGAAAACGTGCTTATGCATGATAAATGTTCTCCTAAATAAGCTTCATAGTTTCTTTATATAAAGAAAAAATCAGTATGTGTTTTTATTATAGCAGGCTTTTATCAGATTCAAATTAAATTATACTTGTGTATTTAAGAAAGATTTCTACTCCAGGGCACACAAAGAAATAACCACTCTTACAAGACTAACTGCAGTCGCATAAAATAGCCTTTGACCTTCAGTACACATACATGAGGGGGTGGAGATTTATTGATTCGTAGGTCATTTTCCTGTCTTAAGAAAGGGTGCTGAGAGAACATTGGAATGACTCCAGGAGGACAAATAAATCTGAAATTCATGCCTTCGGTGAGCAATTTGTAAATGCAGTCATTACTGCTCTTAGGAGCAACCCACTGGGGACCCGATAGGACAGTGTCTGAGGCTAAGTCACATTTGGATTCAAGTGAAGCCCAGCCATGCTGGGTGTTACCCAAGCTCTTGGCACATGCCTTTCCCTTGTGCACCACAGTCTCTAGTCTTGAGATGGTGCCTGTGCACTTGTATTTGCCACATTGCCCACTAAACCTTTTGCCTTTGGCCTATTAGCTGATCCCTAAAGGCATTCGAATATGTGACTGCTGATATTGAACAACAAAAAAAGAAATTCTGCACAGTTTTGACCAGGCTGATGTCATATATTAAGAGGGAAATGAACTTAACATTCATTCCTATTGGCTGTGATCCTAGTAACAAATAATGAGAAGCTGCAAATTTATCTGGAAGACTTAACCACTCTGCCTAACATACTTTGTGTATAACTAGCCTTTTTGTTTGTTTGTTTGTTTGTTTCCCTTAAGTTAATTTAGTCCTATGGGCTTTGATAAGCTATGGGAATACTAATGTTCAATTGAAAAATTCATCCTTTCTACCTTGTCCAGTGCTGCATATTACACTAGAGAATAGAAGTGACTCCAATGAAATATCTGCCCTTAGAGTTCATAGTCTGGTCAAGTAGATGAAGAAACATTTAGTTATAATAGAAATATTGACAACAGCTTACCAAGAAAACTTTTCCAAAGGAGGGGATGCCTGAGCTTTGTTATGGTGAGTGAGAAATTCTCCAAATAGACAAGAACCTTGTTCAAGGAAATTCCAGAAGTAAACACCATTCTAATGGAAGTCCACACTCCTTCAACAAGTATTCCTTGAGGGCCTCTCCTGTGCCTGGCATTGCCCCAGGGTCCTGAATAAAATGGTGAAGGAAACAGAAGAGGTCTCTGCTCCCAAGGAGCATGTGACCAGTGGACATCGCCTAGCCAGAAAACAGAGAGTCATCACATCCTGTAAGAATGTGCTGTTTCTGTCCCCTGTTACACATGTCAGCAGTCACACATGTCATCGATGTGGGGGCCTGAATGTGAGTGGGGAAGCCACCAGTTGTTCCTGAATCAGCTCATGACATCAGTCTGCTGTTTCTGGCTTGAGAAAAAATAACAAAGACAATTAAAATGACATTGGTAAGTGTGAATAATTATACTTTCAAAGTATATTTTAAGTTGTTTCTCCTTGGAGCAACAAAGGGCTATATCCCTGTGTCTTAGGGTCCAGAATCCGAGAAGTCAGAACATCTAGGAGATAGCCACATATATGCATAGGATTTGGCATTAGGGTTGTGGGAGTGATCAAGCAGCCTCTGTAAGGCTGCTGTGACCATGTCTGAAGTTGAAGCTCTAAGTCCACAGGGCAGGGAGGGAGGATGGATATAGAGTGGGGAGATCAAGAGAAAACCAGAACCAGCATGAGCTCGCCCACAAAGACGGACTGAAGAAAGCTGGCAGTCTTGTTGTCTCCAATCTTGGTGATGAGTGTCCTGCTGAAGCCAGGGTCTGTGTCACAGAACTAGGCGCACACCTGGCCTGTGTCACAGAGCTGCACATACACCTGGTCCAGGAGGGGAGCTGATGGAGGGTGAGGAAGGGCAGAGCAGCCCCAAGCCCAGGTGCTGCCCCACAACATGGAGTCTAGTTGGCAGGTGGGCAGCAACTCATATTCGCTACTGAGTGGCAGCCTTATTACTCTGCCTTGCAGATCTCCCACTGAACCCTCTGTGGCCCATTCTATCCAGAAATACAAAAGAGCAGGGATTCTGAGGTAGGTAGTTCAGCCTGAATAAGTTGACATATTATAAATCCGCCATGTCCTGTTATAAAAATCAAAAATGCCTGAGCTACATTAAGAAACAAACCCAGTGGACTCATGAAAAAACTGAACGGTGAGCACTTAGCTTATCTGAATTCCCAGTAAAAAGGGAGCGGCATAACGACAGAGCTCCATATCACGTTTGAGAAACGTCTAGCAGTAAAGAGAAGTCTTAGGGTGATGGGTAGGAGATGAGGCTGAATGCCAGGCTGACAGAGCCATCATGGTACTGAGCAGGGGAATGATGTGCTAGATGGGTGTTGTGGATGGATAACCTGTGGTTATTTGGGGAAATTTAAGCTAGACCATGTAGGAGACTCCACTGAGAGTTGCCACAAAACTTGGAAGGGGGACGAGTCAAACTTAAGAGTCTAAGGTCAGGGAGAGCAGTGGATGGGGCTGCCATGAGCTCAGGAAGGGAGGTTCTGGACTGGGATGGCAGGGGAAGCAGAGGCTAAGAGTCAGCTGTGGACATATTCAGTCTAAGGAGTGTGCACCATCCCCAGCTGGTACTTGTCTGATGGGCAGGTGCGAACATACTGCCTGAAGTATAAAAGAGATGCTTAGAGGTAGAGCAGGCAATCTGTGGCCTGAAGCCATGGAAGGATGGCTAAGCATGAAGCTAAAACAAAAACCCTGGGCTCCACTGACAACTTAAAGCTACTAGTCAGCAGCCCTGGATAACCTCCTTCTTGGCTGCTGCTTACAGGAACCAGGGTTGGGGAGGGATGGGACTCCTCTTTGATTTGGCTGCTAGAATCTGTTACACGTGATCAACTGTAACAGGTACAGTTAATTCACAGTTCTCCAATTTTCCACTAGGGCTGGGAATTAGTCTAATATCTTTAGCCCAGATTAGTCTTTTTTCCATATCCCCTTTCAGTACTATTTTGATTAGGAGATTAGTTATTTTTGTTTCCCCAAAAGAAAATAATTATTTTTCTGCCTGATAATGAGAGTCATTCAAGATGTATACAAGGATATTCACTGCAGATTTATTAGCAATAATAATTTAAAATTACCTGAATTTTCATCAATAGAGAATTGGATGTAGAAATTATAAACTAGAAAATAAGTATATCCATATGTATGACTTAGGAAAGAATCCTACTTTTATTGCGAAGAGAACAAAGCAAGAATATACATATGTTTAGTATATGATTTATGTTACTCGGAAGTACGCATATGTATTCTTATACAAACATGTGTATTCATTCTTCTGTAAGTATAGACAAAAAAGCCTAGGTGGACATATACCAAACTGTAAAGAGGTAGTTATCCTGGATAATAGATAAGGGGGAGGGTTAGGAGTGTGGAAAATTTAACTCTTTTCATTATAAATGTTATGCTGTTTGAGTCTATTACACAAAAAAAAATTATCTTGGACTAAATTCTAAAATTATAGAACAGCCTAAGATAGAAACTAAATTCATCTAAAATGTAACCAAATAGAAATAACCACAGTTGACATGTTGATGAGTATCTTCTAGAATCTTGACCTTTCCTATGTACACATATACGCACAAACTCTCATTATTTGTAACACCCTCTCTCCTTGTTATCTCGTTGATCAACTCTTTCTTTTTTTAAAATTTTATGTATTGACTTTAGAGAGAGAGAGGAAGGAGAGAGAGAGAGAGAGACAGAGACAGAGACAGAGACAGAGACAGAGAGACAGAGAGAGAGATTTGTTGTTCCACTTACTTATGCATTCATTGGTTGCTTCTTGTATATGCCCTGAGTGGGGATCAGACCGCAACCTTGGTGTATCAGGTCGACACCCTAACCAACTGAGCTATGTGGCCAGGGCTTCATTGGTCGATTATTTTTGATCCTCTTCTGCCAGCTTTGTCTCCCTTACTTAACTTCAATACATTAGGTTTTTGTCATGGGACTTCTCTTTACACTTAGTCCCTAAAATCACCTCATCCAGTTTTAAGGTCATCCTTCTTCCATTACTTTCAGTTTCAAATATCCAGCTACCCACCCGACAACTTCATTTAAATGCTGAAATTACAAAATGAAGGTACTTTGTAAATCAAACTTTTAATATCTATTCACATCCTCCCCCTCCCCGTACCAATAAAAACACACCTTTCCCGATCTTCACTAGCTCCTTAAACGAAAGCGATTTCCACCACGTTGCTCAGACCCCAAACCTGAAAGTCATCCTTAATCCTTCCTTCCCCCTCCTTCCACATCTGATCTACCAACAAAGCTCCCAGCTCCACCACCAGTTACCAGCCTCAACCCATTCCCCACCCCAACACACACACAAACGACCTTGGAGATAGTCCCTTTACTTTTACCCCTTTCACCTCAGTTGGAATAAAATCCAGTTTCCTAACCACGGTCCCTAAGGCCCTAGATGACCACCACCAAGGCCTCGTGCCCCTGCCCCCAACCTCAGCTGAGACTACTCTGCCCTCACTCCTTTTATTTGGCTCTCACTGAATTTCTAGAACATTCTAAGTTACTTATGGCCTCAGACATCTGTCTTGGCCTTTCCCTTTGAAATGCTCCTTCCCACTGTTCTCACTGCTGTCTCCACTCATTCTTCAAGCTTTTGCTCAAATAGCACTTCCTTGGAGAGGCTTGACTTGGCTCTCCTCCTTCTACACTATGAGTCTCTCTCTCACACTTTGTCTTTCCTAGCACTAAGCGCTATCATGAATTCTCATCTGTTTACTTGCTTACTTACCATCTGTCTCTTCTACTAAAATATACACTCTATGAGGTCAAGGACCCTGAATATAGATCTGCCCCCAGCATCAAAGACAGTACCTGGCACCTAACAGATCCAATCACTTATTGAGAGAATGAACATTCATATCCCCATATAACATTGAAAGCAAATGGGATCATGTTACCTATGCTGCTGTGCAACAAGCTTTTACATTTTACTCACTTTTAAATGTCTTCACAAGTCAGATGGATGTAACCAAAATCTTTCTTTTTAATGGGTGCATGGCAGGTCATATGAAGAAATCGATCTATTTAACCAAACTCTAACTGGGCATTTAGGCACGCTCTAATCTCCCCTGACTAGAATTGTTTCCAATATATATATTGTACATACAGTAGTCCCTCTCTATATCGCATATAGGCATGCTCCAATCTCCCCCGACTAGATGTGTTTTCAATATATATATTGTACATATTATTGAATAGTCCAATTTCTTCTTGAAGATAATTTGTTAGAAGTGGAATTGCTGGATCAAAAATTACAAAGCACAACTTTGGATACTGAAGGTGTTTTTAAAAATCACCCATTTTATTCGCTCTTCCATAAAATGAAACAAAACACAAGGCTTTTTATAACTACTACACCCTTTAAGGTAAACAGAATATTATAAAACATGTTTTGGGATATGGCCTGTTCAGGGAATCTAGTTCCGACCCCTACATTGAAGAAAATGTCAACTTGATATCTGTGTAAAAAGCCTCATTATTAAATGCTGTGGGAATGAACAAAACAATATTCAGAGACTCCAACTGCTGTCTTTAAAGTGACTGTATCCAAGAACAGAGTAGTTGGTGGTTGTTGAACACACTCCGTATTATTTACTCTGTGGGACTCACAGCACTGGCAGAAAGCTCACGGGGTGTAGCCCCAAGAGTGGCTGGAGCACCCAGGAAAGTGTTGGGGTTCACAGTGGAAAATTTATAAACATCCTCCTTTAGAAATCTCTCCAAGTGTGATAATTATATAAACTCCCTCCGTTAGAAATCCCTCCTTTCAGTCGCAATTCCCTCTTTGCCTTAAGAGCAACCAATAGACAGCCATCCTCCTCCACATTCTCAGTTGATGCTGCGGGTACAGCTCCTCCTCTGCCTCAGCCTGTTGACCTTCCCCACCCTCTCAGGGTCTTCCTGTCCAACCCCCACAATTCAGCCCGTCAGCAGCAGACTCCCTGGTATCCTCAGCCTCATCCGAGATGAAAATATCCCCCTGCCTCCTTATCTTCACTAAAATGTGGTGACTTCTGAAGGTACCACCTCTCTTGAGACCTTCCTTCCAGTAAGTTTTTTCCCCCGATTATCCTATCACTTCATGACAAGAGGGAGAGGCCGGTGTTCTCCTTACGCCTTACTCCCCATTGCCTCACACAGCTCATTGCCCCCTCCCTTGTAGAAACTGCCCTGCTGAGTTTATACCAGCTATCGGACTATGCTCTCACCACCCTGGGCCCTTTGTTCACTTGGTTCCTGCCAGCCTTAGTAATAATCGCAACAGCTTCACAAGGGCCCATCTTCATGCTTTCTTCATTCTCAATGTCCCACTTCCTGCCCACACCCTCCTGGCCTTTTCAAGGCAGCTGCCCCCCTTCCTCCACTGTCACAATTTCTGATCCCACAAAGACTGTCAGTTCGTTGACCCTATGGTATAGACTGAATGTACCCCCGCCCTAATTCATGTGCTGACTCCCTCCCCCTCCTTGTGATGTTGTTAGAAAGTAGAGCTTTTAGGCGCTAGTTAGAAGTAAACAAGGTCATGTTGCGACAGGGTAGTAAGAAGCTGGCAAAATTCCTGGGCGAGTGAAATGGGGGAACTGAGACCAAAAAATTAAACAAGGCCAAACAGTTTGAGCAACTTGCAGCCAGCTGGTGAATCGCAAGATCTTGTCTCCCCTAACCAAGGGCACTTGAAAGCAAATAGTTCATACCTCTCCTCCCTAACCAAAGAACACATAGCTGAACTCTCCCTGGTCTGGGAAATAGAAAACAGAGACCCAATTAATGTCACGTCTGCCAGCTAACCCCAAGGACAGATGAAATCAGGAACAAATAACAAAAACCCTATTAAAAGCCAGGCAGACTCAAGATAACAGTAACAGACCAAAGAATGTTCCCAAATCCCCCTATGTGCTCATTTGGACACATCAGCATATTAAATACGCACTTGGAAAGCTAATGAATATTCTGATGGAAACCTCCCCTAAGATTCTCACCCACATGAAAAAGATAAAAGCCCTCAGACAAAGGACTCAGCGAGGGCTCACTCAAAGCATCCCCATGCCCCTTCCAGGGCAGGACCTTCTTATTTGCTCTTGAACTCTAAGGGACTCCTAGGAGGCTTGCAGCCAGGGCAGAAGTGGGCAGCAGCAGCTAAACCCAGGCTTACTTCCTGATCCTGTCTCCAAGGCCCCCTGGTGTCTGACTTCCCAGTAAGCTAAAAGTAGCTCCAACTTGGCTCACTTCTTTTTTCTAACTATATATATATATATGTATTTTTTTTTTAATCCACTCATCTACAGATGGGTTCTTAGGCTGTTTCCAACACTTGGCTACTGTGAATAGTGCTGCTATGAACATAGGGGTGCATAGATTCTTTTGAAATGGTGTTTCAGGATTCTTTGGGTATAATCCTAGCAATGGTAATGCTGGATCAAAAGGCAGTTTCATTTTTAGTTTTTGAGGTAATTCCATGATGCTGGAAATCAAGACTTCTGATTTGAGGTATGTTTACATGCCTCTCGGTCCAGCTGTTTAATCATCCGAGCAGCGAGCTAGACTTGCTGCTGCTGACAGTCTCTGACTGCTCAGGACTCAGGATCTTAAAGGCATCATGTGACAAACAAAATCTTGCTGAGTACTCCATCTTCCCTGACGTTGATAAGGAAATCATACAAAATTAAGTATAAATGGTGTTTAACCTTAATTGCTTTCTGAACAGTGCATCCGTTCCTTAACCTTAAAAGAGTAAGTGATTAGATTTCTGTTTTCCTGTCTTTCTGTCTAGGAATGCTATATAGACTTGTTGGTCAGGAAGCGTTCTCTTTAGTTAATCCTTTAAGCTTCTTCCTCTGTTGTAAGTTTCAAGTATTTTGTAAACATTCCCAGGATCTGCCTCTGAGCTCTTTCCTGGACCATCCCTGTTAATTAGGATATCTGTAAAATCCAATAAAAGGAGGACGAGGCTTCCGGCTCTCCCCTGTTGGTCTGAGGGAGCCACAGTCCTCCGTTGGTACTGGCTATTCATCCTGCTTATTGGAATTACCTCAGCGTCTCTGGCCATAATTAACATCATATCTGTACACTACAATTCCATACTGTTTTCCATAGTGGCTGCTGCAGTCTGCATTCTCATGAACAATGTACTAGGATTCCCATTTCTCCACATCCTCACCAGCACTTGTTGTTTGTTGATTTGTTGTTGATTGCCATTCTGACAGGTGTAAAGTGGTATCTCATGGTTTTTATTTTTTCATGTGTCTGTGGACCCCTTGTATGTCCTCTTTGGAGAAGTGTTTGTTCAGGTCCTTTGCCTATTTTTTAATTGGGTTGTCTGTTTTCTTGATGTTGAGTCGTATAAGCTCTTTATATATTTTGGAGATCAGTCCCCTGTCTGTGATATCATTGGCAAATATGTTTTCCCATATGGTTGGTTTCCTTTTCATCTTGCTGATGTTTTCTTCTGCTGAGCAGAAACTTTTTAGTTTGATGTAGTCCCATTTGTTTATTTTTTCCTTTATTTCTCTTGCCTTGGGAGATGTATCCGTGAAGATATTGTTACGTGTGATATCTGAAATTTTCCTGCCTATGTTTTCCTCTAGGACTTTTATGGTGTCACGGCTTACATTTAAGTCTTTAAACCATCTTGAGTTTATTCTCGTGTGTGGTGTAAGTTGGTGGTCTGGTTTCATTTTTTTGCACGTCCCTGTCCTGCTCTCCCAGCACCATTTGTTAAAGAGGCTCTTCTCACTCTGTTTTATGTTCCTTCCTCCTTTATCAAAGATTAGTTGACCATAGAGGCCTGGGTTTATTTCTGGGCTTTCAATTCTGTTCCACTGATCTATATGTCTGTTCTTATGGCAGTACTAGACTGTTCTGATTACAGTGGCTTTGCAGTATAGTTTGATGTCTGGTATTGTGATTCCTCCTGCTGTTTTCTTTTGTCTCAAGATTGATTTTGCTATTCGGGGTTTTTTCTAACTATATTTTATTGATTATGCTGTTACAGTTGTCCCAGTTGTCTCCTTCTGCCCATCTCCACCCAGTACCACCCTTCCCTCCAGCAACACCCCCCTTAGTTCATGTCCATGGGTCATGAAAGGTCTTTGGCTTCTCCATTTCCTATACTATTCTTGACATCCCCCTGTCTGTTTTGAGCCTACCAACTCTCCTTCTGAATCCCTGCACCATTTTCTCTATTCTCTCCCTTCCCCTGCCCAGCTGATAACCCTCTAAATGATCCCCATACCTATGATTCTCTTCATGTTCTGGTTGTGTGCTCAGTTTGTTTTTGTCTTTGTTTTTGTTTTTTGAGATTTGATTGTTAATGGTTGTAAGTTTGTTGTCATTTTAATGTTTATAGTTTCGATCTTCTTTTTCTTAAATAAGTCCCTTTAACATTTCATGTAGTAATGGCTTGCTGATGATGAACTCCTTTAGCTTTACGTTGTCTGGGAAGCACTTATCTGCCCTTCCATTCTAAATGACTGCTGTGCTGGCTAGAGTAGTTTAGGTTGTAGGTCCTTGTTTTTCATGACTTTGAATACTTCTTGTCAGTCCCTTCTTGCCTGCAAATTTCTTTTGAGAAATCAGCTGAGAGTCTTATAAGAACTCCTTTGTAGGTGACTCTTTGCTTTTCTCTTGCTGCTTTTCAGACTCTCTCTTTATCTTTAAACTTTTACATTTTAATCATGATGTGTCTTGGTGTGGTCAACTTGTTTGGGACCCTGTGCTTCCTGGACTTGTATGTCGATTTCTTTCACGAAATTAGGGAAGTTTCCTTTCACTATTTTTTCAACTAATTTTTAATTTCTTGCTCTTCCTTTTCTCCTTCTGGCACCCTTATGATTTGAAGTTTGGTATGTGTATAGTGGTCCCAGAGGTTCCTAATCCTCTCCTCGTGTTTTTGCATTGTTGTTTCTTCTTTCTGTTCTGGTTGAGTGTTTATTAATTCCTCATGTTCCAAATCACTGATTTGAATCCCCGTTTCCTTCCCTTCACTGTCGGTTTCCTGTATATATTTCTTTATTTCACTTAATGTGACCTTCATATCTTTCTTTCTTTTATTGCCATACTCAACGAGTTCTCTGAGCATCCTTATCACCAGTGTTTTGAACCCTGAATCTGATAGGTTGACTATCTCTGTTTTGTTAATTTCTTTTTCTGGGGTTTTGTTCTGTTCTTTCACTTGGGTCTTATTTCTTCGCCTCCTCAATTGGCAGCCTCCCTGTGTATGTTTGTGTGTATTAGGTAGAGCTGCTTTTACTCCCTGTCTTAACAGCATGGCCGATTATCCAAGGCTCCTATAAGTTGTGTGGGGAAGAGCCTTAGGTAATTGCCAGGGCAGGGCAACCCACTTCACTGCTTTGTGGTAGGGGCTCAAAGAGGGGACAATGCCACAGCCTGGCTTCTGGCAATTTTCTCGACCCTCTCCCCCTTACCAGTAACTTTACCCAATTCTTATATGCAATTGTTGCCCTTCGAGTTGCTGTGCTGGTGTTTGCATACATTCTAAGACCATGCAGGCCCTGGAGCATTTGGAGAAGGACAATGTTCCCAGAGCACAAGGGTCTCCAAGGCTCACAGGTAAAGGAATGAAGTCCCTAGTGGCTGACACAACCAGCAAGAAGAGGGGAAAGGAGAGTGCAGTATTTCCACGCTCTCCACTCTTTAACAACAGCCGCCAGAATCCCCTTCGCAGTGCAAGTAGATACGAAGGTATATTCCTCCATCCAATCAGCTCCCTAGCCTGACGCATGAGCCCTACATGATTCTTTCTGCTAAGTCATGCAGCATTGCCCTGGTTGTCAGTCCTCCCATGCTTCCCAAGTACTGTCCCATTTCCTGGGCAGGGGTGAGGGGTGGTGTGGGGGAGTAGGTCTCTCTGTTACAAAGAGGCAGGAGGAGTATTTTAGTGAAATGGAAATATATTAATTGTGTAAAGTTAAGTAACAAAATATGGCTATAAGCATAGTATAACAGTCTGACAAAATGTTATATGCATAAAATACTACCAAGACATCATATACCAAAATGTCCGCAGTTGTAGTTTCTTCTTAAAGTTTTATATTTTATGTTTCACATATAGATCTATGATTCATTTTGAGTTATCTTTAGTATCAGATATGAGGTGTGGGTCAAGACTACCTTTTCACGTGGATGCACAGTTATCTCAACACAGTTTATTTTAAAGCTGTTTATACACCTTTGTCAATATTTTATTGACTATATTTATGTAGGTCTATTTCTGGAATCCCTATTCTAATTCATTATTCTCTCTGTTTATCTTCAGGCCAATACCACTCTGTCTTAATTACCATAGATTGATAGTAATTCTTGAAATCAAGTAGTGTGAGTTTTCCATCTTTATTCTTATCATTTGTATATTTTATTTATGTTTTTAATTTAAATACTTTATTGTTTATGCTATTACAGTTGTCCCAATTTTTTCCCCTTTGCTTCCCTCCACCCAGGCCCCACAACTCCCAGAGTCAATCCCCACACTGTTGTTCGTGTCAACGGGTCATTCATCCATATTCTTTGACTAATCCTTTCACCTTCTTTTGACCAGTTTCAACCTCCTCCACCCACCCCCTTTTACAGCTGTCACTCTGTTCCATGTTTCTATGCCTCTGGTTCTGTTTTGCTCATTAGTTGATTTTGTTCATTAGATTCTACTTATAGGTGAGACCATATTTGTCTTTCACCAAATGGCGTATTTCACTCAGCATGATAGTCTCCAGTTCCATCCATGCTACTGCAAAAGATAAAAATTCCCTCCTTTTTACTGCTGTGTAGTATTCCATTGTCTAAATGTACCCCCTTTTTTTTTTCTTTTTTCTTTCTTTCTTTTTTAATACACTCATCTACTGATGGGTACTTAGGCTGTTTCCAAATCTTGGCTATTGTAAATAGCACTGCTATGAATATAGAGGTACATATATTGTTTTGAATTGATGTTTCAGGATCCTTACGTCTATATATTTTAGTTGTGCTAGAATATTTCAGATATTAGGTATTTTACAGACATTATTACATTTCTCTCCTTACATTTTATGACGCAACAGCATCGCCAGCCACTGTAATCCTTAATATCATTAACACTAATTCCTTATTATCCTCTAATTCTTGGTCGCCCTTCATATTTCTAGGGTCAATTACCTTTAATACTTCTTATTTCTTTCTCCCGTTAATATTTCTGCCATTTTTAAAGAAGAAAACAACACTACAAAACCAAGTCACTTGCCGTGCCCACCACACCTCTTCTTATCATTTCTTTTTTTTTGGTTTTTCAATTACAGTTGTCCCCTTTTCCCCTCATTTCTCTCCCCCACCCAACCCACCCCCTCTCCCGCAATCATATCCCTCCCCGTTGTCCATGTCCATGAGTCTTTTATACGGGTTCTTTGACTAATCCCTTCCCTTACTTATCCCCCTTCTCTCCCTCTCCCCTCCCCCCTATTGACTGCTATTCTGCTCTTTGTTCTATTTAGTTCCTTTGTTTGTGTTGTTCTTTAGTTTCCTGTATTAGGTGATATCATATGGTATTTTTCTTTCTTTGCCTGGCTTATTTCACTAAGCATAATTCTCTCTAGTTCCATCCATGTTGTTGCAAATGGCAGGAGTTCCTTCTTTCTTTCTGCTGCATAGTATTCCATTGTGTAAATGTACCACAGTTTTTTGATCCACTCATCTACAGATGGGCACTTAGGTTGTTTCCAGCACTTAGCTATTGTAAACAGTGCTGCAATGAACATAGGAGTGCATAAGTTCTTTTGAATTGGTGTTTCAAGATTCTTCGGATATAATCCTAGTAGTGGAGTCGCTGGTTCAAAAGGCAGTTCCATTTTTAATCTTTTGAGGTAATTCCATACTGTTCTCCATAGTGGCTGCACCAGTCTGCATTCCCACCAACAGTGCAGTAGGGTTCCCGTTTCTCCACATCCTCGCCAGCACTTGTTGCTTGTTGATTTGTTGATGATGGCCATTCTGACTGGTGTAAAATGGTATCTCATTGTGGTTTTTATTTGCATCTCCCTGATGGCTAATGATGTTGAGCATTTTTTCATGTGTCTATGGACCTTCTGTATGTCCTCTTCGGAGAAGTGTTTATTCAGGTCCCTTTCCCATTTTTTAATTGGGTTGTTTGTTTTCTTGATGTTTAGTCGTATCAGCTCTTTACATATTTTGGAAATCAGTCCCCTGTCTGTGATGTCATTGGCAAATATGTTTTCCCATATGGTTGGCTTCCTTTTCATCTTGCTGATGTTTTCCTTTGGTGAGCAGAAACTTTTTAGTTTGATGTAATCCCATTTATTTATTTTTTCCTTCATTTCTCTTGCTTTAGGAGATGTATCCGTGAAGAGATTGTTACGTGAGATATCTGATATTTTCTTGCCTATGTTTTCCTCTAGAACTTTTATGGTGTCATGGCTTACATTTAAGTCTTTGATGCATCTTGAGTTTATTCTTGTGTGTGGTGTAAGTTGGTGGTCTAGTGTCATTTTTTTGCAGGTCCCTATCCAGTTCTCCCAGCACCATTTGTTAAAGAGGCTCTTCTCACTCCATTTTATGTTCCTTCCTCCTTTATCAAAGATTAGTTGACCATAGAGGCCTGGGTTTATTTCTGGACTCTCTATTCTGTTCCACTGATCTATATGTCTGTTCTTATGCCAGTACCAGACTGTTTTGATTACAGTGGCTTTGTAGTATTGTTTGATATCTGGTGTTGTGATTCCTCCTGCTGTGTTCTTCTGTCTCAAGATTGCTTTTGCTATTCGGGGTCTTTTTTGGTTCCATATGAATTTATGGAGTATTTGTTCTAGGTCTGTGAAATATGTCATTGGTATTTTAATAGGGATTGCATTGAATCTGTAAATTGCTTTGGGTAGTATGGCCTTTTTGATGATGTTGATTCTTCCCATCCAAGAACATGGTATTTGTTTCCATTTATTTGTTTCTTCCTTAATTTCTTTCTTCAATGTTATGTAATTTTCAGAGTACAGGTCTTTTATCTCTTTGGTTAAATTTACTCCTAGGTACTTTATTTTTCTTGTTGCTATAGTAAATGGTATTTTGTTTTTTGTCTCTGTCTCTGCTATTTTATTGTTGGTGTACAGAAATGCCTTAGATTTCTGTATATTTATTTTGTACCCTGCGATTTTGCCAAATTTACTTATTATATTGAGTAGTCTTTTAGTGGAGTTTATAGGATTTTCTAGGTTTACTATCATGTCATCTGCATATAATGAAAGTTTCACTTCCTCTTTCCCAATTTGGAGGCCTTTTATTTCTTTTTCTTGTCTGATTGCTGTGGCTAGGACTTCCAACACTATGTTGAAAAGGAGTGGAGAGAGTGGACAACCTTGTCTAGTTCCTGAGTTCAGGGGGAATGCTTTCAGTTTTTGTCCATTGAGTATGATGTTGGCCTCAGGCTTCTCATATATAGCCTTAATTATGTTAAGATATGCTCCCTTTATTCCCATTTTGCTGAGTGTTTTCATCATAAATGGGTGTTGTACTTTATCAAATGCTTTTTCTGCATCTATTGATATGATCATGTGATTTTTGTCTTTCATTCTGTTTAGGTGATGTATTATATTTATTGATTTGCGAATATTAAACCATCCTTGCATCCCTGGAATGAAGCCCACTTGATCATGATGTATGATCTTTTTGATGTATTGCTGGATCCTGTTTGCCAATATTTTATTGAGGATTTTAGCATCGATGTTCATCAGTGATATTGGCCTGTAGTTTTCTTTCTTTGTTGTGTCTTGACCTGGTTTGGGGATTAGGATAATACTGGCTTCATAGAAAGAGTTTGGGATTTTCCCCTCTTCTTGGATTTTTTGGAACAGTTTGAGGAGGATAGGAGTTAGTTCTTCCCTGAATGTTTTGTAGAATTCGCCTGTGAAGCCATCCGGTCCAGGGCTTTTGTGTGCCGGGAGATTTTGGATTACTGTTTCAATTTCCTTTTTTGTTATTGGTTTGTTGAGACTTTCCACTTTTTCTTGATTTAGTTTTGGGAGGTTGTATGTTTCTAGAAATTTGTCCATTTCTTCTAGATTGTCAAATTTCTTGTCATACAGTTGTCTGAAGCAATTTCTAACTATCATTTGTATTTCTGAGGTATCAGTCGTGATTTCTCCTCTTTCATTTCTGATTTTGTTTATTTGGGTCTTCTCTCTTTTTTTCTTGATTAGACTGGCTAGAGGCTTGTCGATTTTGTTGATTTTTTCGAAGAACCAGCTCCTAGTTTTGTTGATCTTTTGGATTGTTTGTTTAGTCTCTATGTCATTTAGTTCTGCTCTGATCTTGATGATTTCATTCCTTCTTCTTGCCCTAGGCTTTGTTTGTTGTTGTTCTAGTTCTTGTAGCATTGTGGTTAGGTTTTTTATTTGAGATTCTTCTAGCCTTTTCAGATATGCCTGTATTGCTATAAACTTCCCTCTCAGGACTGCTTTTGCTGTGTCCCACAGGTTTTGGGTTGTTGTATGCTCATTATCATTAGTTTCTAGAAATTTCTTGATTTCTTCTTTGATGTCATTGTTAACCCATTCATTATTTAATAGCATGTTATTCATTCTCCATGAGTTTGGGTGTCTTTGATTTTTTTCTCTGAGGTTGATTTCTAGTTTCAAGGCAAAGTGATCTGAAAAGATGCTTGATATGATTTCAATTTTCTTGAATTTGTTGAGGCTTGTTTTGTGACCTATCATGTGGTCTATCTTTGAAAATGTCCCATGTGCACTTGAAAAGAATGTATATTTTGCTTCTTTGGGGTGAAAAGTTCTATATATATCAGTTAGATCCATGTGGTTTAGTGTTGGTGTTTCTTTGCTTTGATGATCTGTCTATTGTTGATAATGGAGTGTTGAAGTCCCCTACAATGAGTGCGTTGTCGTTGATATCCTTTTTGTGGTCTTCTAGTATTTGCTTTATGGATTTGGGTGCTCCTATGTTGGGTGCATATATGTTTATCAAAGTCATATCTTCTTGATGGATTGTTCCTTTAAGTATTATGAAGTGTCCTTCTTTGTCTCTTTTTATTGTCCTTGCTTTGAAATCCATTTTGTCTGATATGAGAACTGCTACCCCGGCTTTTTTTTCCGGTCCGTTTGCTTGGAATATTTTTTTATATTCCTTTACTTTCAGTCTGTGTAAATCTTTTGTTTTGAGGTGTGTTTCTTGTAGACAGCAAATATGTGGATCCTGTTTTCTTATCCATTCCGTTACCCTATGTCTTTTAATTGGAGCATTTAATCCATTTACATTTAAGGTTATTATTGACGTGTATTTATTCATTTCCCTTTGTACCTCTGTTCCTCTCCTCTCTTGTTCTTTTCTTCTTTTTTCTTAGAACACTCCCTTTAGCATCTCTTGCAATGCTGGTTTTGTGAAGATGTATTCTTTCAGTCTTCCTTTGTCTGAGAAACTCCTTATTTCACCTTCTATTTTGAATGAGAGCCTTGCTGGGTAGAGTATTCTTGGTTGTAGGCCTTTGTTTTTCATTGCTTGAAATATTTTTGACCATTCCTTTCTGACTTGTAATGTTTCTGTTGAGAAATCAGTTGATAGACTTATCGGAGCTCCCTTGTATGTTATTTGCTGCTTTTCTCTTGCTGCTTTTAGGATTCTCTCTTTGTCTTGGAATGTTGCCATTTTAACTATGATGTGCCTTGGAGTGGGTTTTTGGGGGTTCCTCTTGATTGGAACTCTCAGTGCTTCTTGGACTTGCATAGCTTTTCCTCTCATCAGGTTCGGAAAATTTTCTGTCACTATTTCTCCTATCAGATTTTCAATTCCATGTTCCTTTTCTTCTCCCTCTCATATTCTGATGATCCTTAAATTATTTTTCCTAATGCTATCCTGTAATTCCCTTACATCGTGTTCATATTTTTTCAATGGTTTTTCATTTTGCTGTATTGTCTGGGAGTTTTTCTCTACATTATCTTCTAACTCACTAATCCGATCCTCTGCTTCGTTAAGTCTGCTTTTGACTGATTCTACTGTGTTTTTCAGTTCAGAGATTGTATTCTTAAGTTCTTCCTGGTTCCTGTTAACAATTTCTATGTCTTTTTTTATGCTGGTGTAGTTCTCTGCCAGTTCCCTGTAATTTTCTTGGAGCTGCTGGTAACTTCCTTGAAGGTTGTCATAGTTGATTTTAAGGATGTCGAGTATAGTGAGCTTCTTTACCACCATTGTTTTGAATTCCATGTCTGACATTTGGGCTATGTCTATTTCGTCTATCTCTCTTTCTGAGAATTCCTCTTTTCTTTTCATTGAGGGGTTATTTTTGCGTCTTACCATGTTGGATTCTTTCTGTTTTTATTTATTTATTTATTTATTTATTTTGGGGGGGGTAGTCTGCTTTGACTTCCCTCCTTTGTGGTGTAATATTCTTTATCGAAGGTCTGGGAGTTTCAGTGGTGTAGTCTCTTTGATATCCTGAGCCTGATGGTCTTGAGTTACCCTTTATGTCGTTTGTTTATGCTGTTCGGTTATATTTCAGATGTTCTTTGATAGGATCTTCCTTCTGGCTACTTGGTTGAGAGTCACTCTATCTGCTTTGTCTTGAGTTCTTTTGTGGATATGCTGTTAAAGACATAAACACACAGCCCAGGCAGGAGACCCACACCCTCAGAAAGTATCCCCCACTCTATCCTGCTATCGTTAGCCAACTAGCCCGTATTAATATAAATATAAAGAGATTTGAGCTTTTATACTATAAGAAGAATAGATACGAGTTGTTTTTGGGGAGGAAAAATATACTTTTTGATAGAGGGGTTGATAGATTAATAATAGTTGAGACTGTGCAAGCCAGTTAGTAATATTTACATTGTATGTTAATAAAAATAGAAAAAAAGGATAGAAAAATACATAGTATAGTAAGAAAGTGGGATTGTATTGTATTTGGGTTTATATAGTAATTATATTATATTATTTAGAGTGATAGGGGGGCTAAGCTAGACACACAAATGAATAAACCACGATTAAAGAGAAAGGATGAGAAGGAGAGGTTATATGCAACACGTTAGAGATAAAGTTTGTTATTATTGGAAGAGGTGAAGGAAAAACACCCCCCCAAAAAATCCCCAAGAAAATAGAAGAAAGAGAGAAAGAGAAGAAAATAAAAAATTTACCACAAAACGCCCCCTAAAAAAAACCCCAAAAGGGAAGAAAGAAAGGAACAAAGAAAGATAGAAAAGAAAGAATAAAGAAGAAAGAAAGAAAGAAAAAAGAGAGAAAAAAAATTAAAAAAAAAATATGTGTATATATACCCCCCAAAACCCCCCCAAAAAAACCCCAGGAAAAGAATAAAGAAAGAAGGAAAGAAAAGAAATAATTAAGAAGAAAGAAAGAACAAGGGAGAAAAAATTTGGGAGAAAAAATTTGGAAAAAAAAATCGATGTTTTTACTCCGTTTTAGCCTTGGTGTGTTGCCTTCTTTTACTGGGTCCGCGGCTAGTCTAGTGTGGCAGGTCAGAGGTTCTTGTTTTTTGCAGGACTGGTGTGCGCCCCCGGTTGCCGCTATGTTGCGCGCCCGCGGTTGCCGGCACGGCGCGCTCCCTTGCTGCTTGCTGGAGCCAGTTGAGGTGCCCTTGCGCGCAAGCCCCTGCGCTCTCGGGCGGCCCGAGAGTTTGCCCCGCGGTTGGAGCCCACTGCTGCCGGGCCGCGGCGGTTCCCAGTTCGCGCCGAGGTGTCCCTGCCCGCGCGGGCGGCCCGAGCTCTTTCCCCGGGATTGGTTCCTGCTTTCGCTGGGCCGCGGCGGTTCCACGTTCGCGCCGAGGTGTCCCTACCCGCGCGGGCGGCCTGAGAGCTTTCCCCAGGATTGGCGCCAACTGACCCCGGGCTGAGGTGCTTTTGCGCTCGCGCGCCGTCCCGTGCCCTCAGTCCCGCTGAGCCGAGCTCCGGGAGTTGGTCTCTCGCCTCTTAGGGCAGGGCCAGGGACACTTGTGCTCAGTGGAATCGAGCGTCCATGGGTCGCCGCCTCCCGCTGTTCCCGTGCTGCAGCTGCCCACCTTCCCTCACCCGTCTGGGTGGGCACAAACAGAGCCTGCGCTAGTGGTCTGCTTTCCTGCCTGGGGCCCTGCGCCCACGGGAGCTGTCTAGGGGTGTCTGTGCACAGTCCTCTGCGTGTTCAGTGGGCCCTCCCTGTGCCCGTTGGGGCACTGATCTTATGTCCATTGGGGAGTGTCCGAGGGACGCCTGGACTCACGGCCCCTCGCACCTGGGCCAGTGAATGAGAGCACTTCCCTATGTGCGCCCCCGCGACCCAATGGTAGGGTTGAGGAGTGGATGAGCGGGCCTCTGCGCCTGGGCTCCTCCAGAACGGCCTACCACCCCCAAACTTTCCTCCCGCCTCCACCGTCCACTAGAGAAGAATATGAAGGAGAATTATGTTCTCACTTGCCCAGCAGCACGCTGTCTCCTGTCTTTCAGCGCCAATGCCACTTGGTGGAGTCCCGTCTCTGCCAGCTGGCAGAGATCCGCTCTCCTCCCGACTCCTCTCCGGGGCAGCCTGTGGTCGCCAAAAATCCTTTGTGTGCTTCCCGCCACAGCTCGGGCAGCCGCCCCAGTCAGGAATCCCGTTTCGTCCCCTTTTTCTCTGCTATCCTCACTAAACAGGTTGTTCCCAGATGGATTTTCTCTAATCCAGCAGTGCCTTGGCTCAACTCCCGCCAATGTCCAGCTGCTCACTGAGATGTTCTGTCTGCAATTAGACCAAACTGCAGACGGGTATCCAGAGCCTAAAACCGCAACCTCTCCTCACTCCTCCGCCATCTTACCTCCGGGACTGAAAGTTCTAATCTCAAATAACTGGGCTTATTTCTGAACTCTCTATTCTGTTCCACTGATCTATATGTCTGTTCTTATGCCAGTACCATACTGTTTTGATTACAGTGGCTTTGTGGTATTGTTTGATATCTGGTGTTGTGATTCTTCCTGCTGTGTTCTTCTGTCTCAAGATTGCTTTTGCTATTCGGGGTCTTTTTTGGTTCCATATGAATTTATGGAGTATTTGTTCTAGGTCTGTGAAATATGTCATTGGTATTTTAATAGGGATTGCATTGAATCTGTAAATTGCTTTGGGTAGTATGGCCATTTTGATGATGTTGATTCTTCCCATCCAAGAACATGGTATTTGCTTCCATTTATTTGTTTCTTCCTTAATTTCTTTCTTCAATGTTATGTAATTTTCAGAGTACAGGTCTTTTATCTCTTTGGTTAAATTTACTCCTAGGTACTTTATTTTTCTTGTTGCTATAGTAAATGGTATTTTGTTTTTTGTCTCTGTCTCTGCTATTTTATTGTTGGTGTACAGAAATGCCTTAGATTTCTGTATATTTATTTTGTACCCTGCGATTTTGCCAAATTCACTTATTATATCGAGTAATCTTTTAGTGGAGTTTACAGGATTTTCTAGGTATACTATCATGTCATCAGCATATAATGAAAGTTTTACTTCCTCTTTCCCAATTTGGAGGCCTTTTATTTCTTTTTCTTGTCTGATTGCTGTGGCTAGGACTTCCAACACTATGTTGAAAATGAGTGGAAAGAGTGGACAACCTTGTCTAGTTTCTGAGTTCAGGGGCAATGCTTTCAGTTTTTGTCCATTGAGTATGATGTTGGCCTCAGGCTTCTCATATATAGCCTTAATTATGTTAAGATATGCTCCCTTTATTCCCATTTTGTTGAGTGTTTTCATCATAAATGGGTGTTGTACTTTATCAAATGCTTTTTCTGCATCTATTGATATGATCATGTGATTTTTGTCTTTCATTCTGTTTAGGTGATGTATTATATTTATTGATTTGCGAATATTGATTTGCCTCCTTCTTGATTAGAGCACCTCAAGTGGCGAACCCCTTTAGTTTGATAGCACAGCTTGCTTGAACAGACTCACATATTAAAATGGTAAAAGAAAGAAAGAAAGAAAGAGAGAGAGAGAGAGAGAGAGAGAGAGAGAGAGAGAGAGAGAGAGAGAGAAAGAGAGAGAAAGAGAGAAAAAAAGAAAGAGAGAAAGAAAGAAAGAAAGAAAGAAAGAAAGAAAGAAAGAAAGAAAGAAAGAAAGAAAGAAAGAAAAGAAGGAAGGAAGGAAGGAAGGAAGAACAGAGTGGTAATATATTAAGTATAGTACAACCTAGTAAGATTCTAAGAAGGGAACCATCGGGAAAGGTTGCCACTAAGAAGTATGACTTAGGCTGGTCTTTATAAGTTTGGAACAGGCAGAGAAGCGTATGCTAAGCAATGGAAATTGCATAAAGGCTTGGAAGAAGAAATATATAAGACGTGGTGTCTCCTGAGAACAAGGCAGCCTCCCCAGGGAGTGGTGATGTATGAGGGAGGTATGGAGAGCTCTGGAACAAGGAAGGGGCTTTCCAACTTGATTTCAGAAGTACTAGAGAGTCACTGTGTGTCCTCGAACAGCTAGAGCAATGTAACAAACCTAGTACTGTGTGATATTAGGACTACAGCAGTTTTCAGGAAAAGCTTACTGGAGAAGATGTGTCATGGACAGAGGTCACCTGAAGATGAAAGTGCAGACTTGGGAGCGGACAAGGAGAGAAGCAACAGAGCTTGGTTCAAGATTGGAGTCAGGGAGCAGAGAGAGGGAACACTCAAAGCTAACTCTAGGGTTTCTAGCTTGGGTAGTGTTGTAGGTTGAATTGTGTCCCTTTCAAATTCACATGCCTAAGTCCTAATGTGCAGAACTTCAGAACATGACCTTAATTTGGAGACAGGGTCTCTACAGAAGTGATCAAGTTAAAATGACGTTATTAGGGTGACCCCGATTCATTATGATTGCTGCCCTGGACACAGGGAGAAACCATGTGAAGACAAAGTCGGGGGTCAGGTGTACCACAGATTTCCAGCAAAACACAGGAAGCTCTCACAAGAAACCAACCTGCCAACACCTTGATCTTAGACTTCTCTGGCCTCTACAACGATGAGAGAATGATTTTCAGCTGCTTTTTACTTATTACTTGCTTTAAACAACAGAAATTTATTTTATCACATTTCTGGAGGCTAGTTTAAGATAAAAGTATCATCAGGGTTGATTTCTTCAGAGGTGTCTTTCTTAAGCATATAGATGACCATCTCCCTGTGTCTGTACATGTCTGTTCTCTGTCCATCTCTGTGTCTAAATTTCCTCTTTTTAAATCCACGCCCACTTTGATTTATTTTAATTTGATTACCTCTTTAAATATCTCCAAATACAGTCACATTCTGAGGTACTAGAGGTTAGAACTTCAACATATGAATGGGGGGAGCATTCATCCCATAACAGGGAAAGAAGAAAACACAAAAGGGGAGGCAGATGAAAAGAAGGAAAAAAGGGTGAAGGGTATGTATCAGTTTTTAATGGCTTCCTCTGCAGGTCATAGTAATTCACAGAGTATTGAAACAGGGCTTTGCTTTTATCACTGACATTAAGTTCGATGGGGGTGGTGTGCGAACATTGGTTCAGCTGGGAAAAAAGGCCATCAAAGACCAGGCTCTTGCACTATTTCTACTCTGCCATCTTTGCATTTTTCATCTGAATGCTGGTTGTGTCGTGGAAACAAGATTGCTGTTGCACACCCAGAGATTCTGTCTGCTTTCAAGACAGGAAGACGGGGAACTAGGCTCTACCGATGATCTCCCTTCTCTGTCCTTTTCATGGAGAAGCCAAGTCTGTCCCAGAAGCCCCCTAACACATTTCCATTTATGTTTCCTTGGCCATAATTGAGTCACGTGGTCAGCCCTGGCCACCAGAAACTCTGGCTTTCCATATCCTTTGGTAAGAGGCATCAAGGAAGAAGGGGATCAAGATACCTCATGAATTAGTCAATCAAGTTCAGGTTAAGGGGGGAGAGAGGAATGAGGAAAAAGAATAGTAGGGAGCTGGGGGAAGGGAAGAAGAGGAAACTTGTCTGCAATCATTTTTAATTACTTTATGAAAAAGGCAAAGTTTTCAAATGGTAGCCCTTTTCAGGGTAATCCCCTAGTCTAATCATTAGTTATTGTAATAGCCAAAGTATAGTTCAATAGCTAAACAACTTCTTATCTCTTGGCAAAAACATATGCAAGCCTGGCTAGAGGCTTGTCAATTTTGTTTATTTTTTTAAAGAACCAGCTCCTAGTTTTGTTGATTTTTTGGATTGTTCGTTTCGTTTCTATGTCGTTTAATTCTGCTTTGATCTTGATGATTTCCTTTCTTGTTTTTGCCCTAGGCTTTGTTTGTTGTTGCTGTTCTAGTTCTTGTAGCTTTATGGTTAGGTTTTTTATTTGAGATTCTTCTAGCCTTTTCAGATATGCCTGTATTGCTATGAACTTCCCTCTTAGGACTGCTTTTGCTGTGTCCCATAGGTTTTGGGCTGTTGTGTGTTCATTGTCATTAGTTTCTAGAAATTTCTTGATTTCTCTTTGATGTCATTGTTAACCCATTCGTTATTTAAGAGCGTGTTATTCATTCTCCATGAGTTTGGGTGTCTTTGATTTTTTTCCCTGAGGTTGATTTTTAGTTTCAAGGCATTGTGGTCTGAAAAGATCCTTGATATGATTTCAATTTTCTTGAATTTGTTGAGGCTTGTTTTGTGTCCTATTATGTGGTATATCTTTGAAAATGTCCCATGTGCCTTTGAAAAGAATGTATATTTTGCTTCTTTGGGGTGAAAAATTCTATATATATCAGTTAGGTCCATGTGGTTTAGTGTGTTGTTCAATGTCTGTATATCCTTGGTGTTTCTTTGCTTGGATGATCTGTCTATTGATGATAATGGAGTGTTGAAGTCCCCTACTATGAGTGGGTTGTTAATATGCTTCTTGTGGTCTTTTAGTATTTGCTTTATGTATTTGGGTGCTCCTATGTTGGGTGCATATATGTTTATCAGTGTTATATCTTCTTGATGAATCGTTCCTTTAAGTATTATGAAATGTCCTTCTTTGTCTCTTTTTATTGCCCTTGCTTTGAAATCCGTTTTCTCTGATACGAGGACTGTTAATCCAGCTTTTTTTTCAGGTCAATTTGCTTGACATATTTTTTTATATCCCTTTACTTTCAGTCTATGTAAATCTTTTGTTTTGAGGTGTGTTTCTTGTAGACAGCAAATAGGTGGGTCCTGTTTTCTTATCCATTCCGTTACCCTATGTCTTTTAATGGGAGCATTTAATTTATTTACATTTAACGTTATTATTGACATGTATTTATTCATTTCCATTTTGTATCTCTGTTCCTCTAGTCTTTTTTTGTTTTTTCTCTTGCTTTTTCTTAGAATATCCCCTTTAGCATCTCTTGCAATGCTGGTTTGGTGGAGATGTATTCTTTTAGTCTTCCTTTGTCTGAGAAACTCCTTATTTCACCTTCTATTTTGAATGAGAGCCTTGCTGGGTAGAGTATTCTTGGTTGTAGGCCTTTGCTTTTCATTGCTTGAAATATTTTTGACCATTCCCTTCTGGCTTGTAATGTTTCTGTTGAGAAATCGGTCGATAGCCTTATTGGAGCTCCCTTGTAAGTTATTTGCTGTTTTTCTCTTGCTGCTTTTAGGATTCTCTCTTTGTCTTTGAATGTTGCCATTTTAACTATGATGTGCCTTGGAGTGGGTTTTTGGGGGTTCCTCTTCATTGGAACTCTCAGTGCTTCTTGGACTTGCATAACTTTTTCTCTCATCAGGTTCGGAAAATTTTCTGTCACTATTTCTCCTATCAGTTTTTCAATTCCATGCTCCTTTTCTTCTCCCTCTCTTATTCCTATGATCCTGATATTATTTTTTCTAATGCTATCCTGTAATTCCCTTACATCTTGTTCATATTTTTTCAATCGTTTTTCATTTTGCTGTATCATTTGAGAATTATTACCGACATTATCCTCTAACTCACTAATCCGATCCTCTGCTTCGTTTAGTCTGCTTTTGACGGATTCTATTGTGTTTTTCAGTTCAGAGATTGCATTCTTCATTTCTTCCTGGTTCTTGTTGATAGTTTCTATGTCTTTTTTTATGCTGGTGTAGTTCTCTGAAAGTTCCCTGTAATTTTCTTGGAGCTGTTGGTAACTTCCTTGGAGGTTGTCATAGTTTTTTTTCAGGTTTTCGAGCATATTGAGTTTCTTCACCACCATAGTTTTGAATTCCATGTCTTACATTTGGGCTATGTCTATCCCATCTACCTCTCTTTCTGGGGATTCCTCTTTTCTTTTCATTGAGAGGTTGTTTATGCGTCTTACCATGGTGGATTCTTCTTGCTTGTTTTTGTTATTTGGATTTGTCTGCTTTGCCTTCCCAGCTTTGTGGTATGAGATTTTTTATGGTAGATCTTGGGGTTTCAGTGGTGCAGTCTCTTTGATCTCCTGAGCCTGATGTTCTTGGGGTACCTTTTATATCGTTTGTTTATGCTGTCTGGTTATATTTCAGATTTTCTTGTTAGTGTCTTCCTTCTGGCTTGTTGATTGAGAGTCACTCTATCCACTTTATCTCGAATTCTTTTGTGGAGATGCTCTTAAAAACATAAACACACAGCCCCAGCAGGAGACCCACACCCTCAAAATTATCCCCCACCCTCTATCCTGCTATCATCAGCTAACGAGCCAGTATTAATATAAATGTAGAGAGATTAGAGCTTTTACACTATAGGAAGAATAGATAAGAGTTGTTTTAGTGAAGGAAAAATATGATTTTTGAGAGAGGGGATAATAGGTTAATAATAGTTGAGACTGTGCAAGACAGTAGGTAATATTTACGTTGTATGTTAATAAGTATTGGAAAAAAAGGGGAAGAGTGCATAATATAGTAGGAAAGTGGAATTATACAGTATTGGATTTATATAGTAGTTATAGTCTATTTATTTAGAGTGAAAGGGAGGCTAAACTAGGCCCACAAACAAATAAACAACAATTGAAGAAGAGGGATAAGAAGGAAAGATTATATAAAACAGATTAGAGATATAGTTTGTTTTTTCCTCCTTCCTTCCCCTCCTCCTTCCTCCCCTCCTGTTTCAGGATGAAAAGAAAAAGGAAAAAGGGAAAAAGAAAAAAAAAAAAGGAATGTTTTTACCCAGTTAAGCCTTCTTGTGCTGTCTTCTTATTCTACGTCCACAGCTGATCTAATGTGATGAGTCAGAGATTCCTATTCCTTGCAGCAGTGGTGTGCGCGAGGTGGCCGGCAGGGCGCAATGCAAGGCAGCCAAGAGCCCACCTCAGGTCTGCCACACCGCGCTCCGGGAAATCAGGCCGTACCGCGCTCCGGGAAAGCCCTTGATGTGTTTTTTGGCTCGAGTGCCGGTGTGCACCCAAGTGGCTGGGGAGTTAGTCTCAGGCCTGTAGCGCTGTGTTCTGGAAGTTGGTCTTTCGCCTCTTAGGACAGGGCCGCAGACATTTGTGCTCAGTAGACGTGAGTGTCTGTGAGTCTCTGCTGCCCACTGTTCCCATGCCGCGGCCGCCCACCGTTCCCTCACCTCCTGAGCGGGAAGCGCAGAGCCTGGGGAAGTGGTCTGCGCTCCGGATTCCGGCCTGGTACTTCGCCCTGGCGCCCACTGGGCTGGCCAGGGGCGAATGCGCACAGTCTTCTGCATGTCCAGTGGGCCCACCCTGCGCCCGTTGGGTCACTGATTTTATGTCTGTTGGCCTGTGTCTGAGGGGCATCTGGACATGCAGCCCTGCGCACCTGGGCCAGTGAATGAGGGCACTTCCCTATGCGCGCCCCCGTGTCCCAAGGGGAAGGTTGGGGAGTGGATGAGCGCACCACTGCGCCTGCCCTCTTCAAGAATGGCCTACCACCCCCAAACATTCCTCCCCTCTCCACCGTCCACTAGAGAAAAATATAAAGGAGAATTATATTCTCACTTGCCCGGCTGTACGCTGTCTCCTGTCCTTCAACACCAATGCCACTTGGTCGAGTCCCGTCTCTGCCAGCGGGCAGAGATCCGCTCTCCTCCCAACTCCTCTCCCGAGTAGCCTGTGGTCACCAACAAGCCTTTGTGTACTTCCAGCCACAGCTCTGGCAGCTTCCGCAGTCAGGAATCCCGTTTCGTCCCCTTTTCCTCCGCTATCCTCACTAAACAGGTTGTTCCCAGATGGATTTTCTCTAATCCAGCAGTGCCTTGGCTTGACTCCTGCCAGTGTCCAGCTGCTCACTGAGATGTTCTGTCTGCAGTTAGCCCGAACTGCAGAGGGGTCTCGGGAGCCTGAAACCGCAGCCTCTCCTCATTCCTCCACCATCTTCCCCAAACTCTCAAGTTCTTATGAAATAACCTACTCCAATATTGCAAAAGTCTTCTAAACTTCTTTTTGACGAAAAGTATCTTAATGGTGAGATAAAACCACAGAAGCTGCTAAGGAAGTCTCCAAATTTCTACTTTCATACCTTTATTCAGGATACCCAGAAAGGACTTTGATGAACACTGTCTCTAACTCTGAACCTTCGGGGGGGAAACCAACGAAAATTAAGCTAATATGTGAAAATCAACACTGTTCTGTGAAAAATAGACTACTGGTAACGAGTATGATTAGATTGTTCTGGAAGTCTAGCAAGAAGAAGAAAGAGAAAGGTGAGCAGCTTGCTGTGCCTGGTAGAAACGCCCTCTGGGGTGAAGGCGGAAGACAGGTAACAAAGAACAGGGGATCAGCTTGCTCAGCCTGGTAGATACGCCCCCCGGGATTAAGGCACAAGACAGGTAACAAAGAATAGGTTAGCAGCTTGTTCAGCCTGGTACATACAGGCCACGGGGTAAAGGCAGAAGACAGGTAAGAAAAAAGAGGTGAGCAGCTTGCTCGACCTGGTAGACACGCCCCCCAGATTGAGGGCAAAAGATAGGTAACAAAGAACAGGTGTGCACCTTTCTTGGCCCGGTAGACACGCCCGCTGGGGTGAAGGCAGAAGAGAGGCAACAGAAAACAGGTGAGTAGCTTGCTCTGACGGGTAGACTCGCCCCCCGGGGTGAAGGCAGAAGACAGGTAACAAAGAACAGGTGAAGCTGGCTCGGCCTGGTAGACAATCCCCCCGGGGTGAAGGCAGAAGACAGGTAACAAAAAACAGATGAGCAGCTTGTTCAGCATGGTAAACACGCCTCACTGGGTGAAGGCAGAAGACAGGTAAGAAAAAAGAGGTGAGCAGCTTGCTCGGCCTGGTAGACACGCCCCCAGGATTGAAGGCAGAAGATATATAACGAAGAACAGGTGAGCAGCTTGCTCGGACTGGTAGACATGCCCCCCGTAGTGAAGGCAAAAGAGAAGTAACAGAGAACATGTGAGAAGCTTGCTTGGCCTGTAAAACACACCCCCCGTGGTGAAGGCAGAAGACAGGTAACAGAGAACACGTGAGCAGCTTGCTAGGCTTGGTAGACACGCCCCTCATATTGAAGGCAGAAGATAGGTAACAAATAACAGGTGAGCAGCTTTCTTGGCTGGTAGACACGCCCCCCGGGGTGAAGGGTGAAGAGAGGTAACAGAACAGGTGAGCGGCGTGCTCGGCCTGGTAGACACGGCCCCCGGAGTGAAGGCAGAAGACAGGTAACAAAAAACAGGTGAGCAGCTTTCTTGGCGGGTAGACACGCCCCCCTGGGTTAAGGCAGAAGACACGTAAGAGAGAACAGGTGAGCAGCTTGCTTGGTCTGGTAGACACGCCCCCCTGGTGAATGGAGAACACAGGTTACAAAGACAGGTGAGTAGTTTGCTCGGCCTGGTAGACACGCCCCCCGGAACGAAGGCAGGAGACAGGTAAAAAAGAACAGGAGAGCCGCTTGCTGGGCCTGGCAGACAGGCCGCCGGGGTGAAGAGAGAGGACAGGTAACTAACAGCAGGTGAACAGCTTGCACGGCCTGGTAGACACGCCCCCCGGAGTTAAGGCACAAGACAGGTAACAAAGAACAGTAGTTCCGCTTGCTCGGTCTGGTAGACACGATCCTCGGGGTCAAGGCAGAAGACAGGTAACAAAAAAGAGGTGAAGAGCTTTCTCGGCGTAGTAGACATGCCCCCAGGATTGAAGGCAGAAGATAGATAACAAAGAACAGGTGAGCAGCTTTCCATGCCGGGTAAACACTCCCCCCCGTGGTGAAGGCAGAATATAGGTACAAAGAACAGGTGAGTAGCTTGCTCTGACGGGTAGACTCGCCCCCCGGGGTGAAGGCAGAAGACAGGTAACAAAGAGCAGGTGAGTGGCTTGTTCGGCCTGGTAAACATGCCCACGGGTTGAAGGCAGGAGACGTGTAACAAAGAACAGGTGAGCAGCTTGCTCGGCCTGGCAGACACGCCCCCCGGGGTGAAGGCGCAAGATAGGTAAGAAAAAAGACGTGAATAGCTTGCTCGACCTTGTAGACACTGCCTCCGGGTTAAGACAGAAGACAGGTAACAATGAACACGTGAGCAGCTTGCTCTGCCTAGGAGATATGCCCCCGGTGCTGAAGGCAGAAGAGAGGTAACAAAGAACAGATGAACAGCTTGTTCCTCCTGGTAGACACGCCCCCCTTGGTGAAGGTAGAAGACAAGTAACAAAAAGAGGTGAGCAGTTTGCTCGGCCTGGTAGACAAGCCCCTCGTGGTGAAGGGAGAAGACAGGTAATAAAGAACAGTTGAGCAGCTTGCTCGGCCTGGTGTACACGCCCCCCGAGGTGAAGGCAGAAGACATGTAAGAAAAAGGAGGTGAGAATCTTTCTCGGCCTGGAAGACACACTCCCCGGTGTGAAGGCACAAGACAGGTAACAAAATAGAGGTGGGCAGCTTGCTCGGCCTGGTAGACACGCCCCCCGTGATGAAGGCAAAAAATAGGTAACGAAGAACATGTGAGCAGCTTGCTTGGCACGGAAGACGCGCCCCCCCGGGGTGAAGGTAGAAGACAGGTAACAAAATAGAGGTGGGCAGCTTGATTGGCCTGGTAGACACGCCCACCGGGGTGAAGGCAGAAGAGAGGTAGAAAGAAGAGGTGAGAAGGTTGCTCGGCTTATTAGACACGTCTCCTGGGCTGAAGGCAGAAGACAGGTAACAAAGAATATTAGAGCCACTTACTCGGCATGAGAGACGGGTCGCTGGGGAGAAGTGAGAAAGCAGGTAACAAAGAACAGGTGAGCAGCTTGCTCGTCCTGGTAGACATGCCTCCGGTGCTGAAGGGAGAAGATAGGTAACAAAGTACAGCTGAGCAGCTTGCTCGTCCTGCTGGACATGCCCCCATGTGTTAAAGCAGAAGACAGGTAACAAAGAACAGGTGAGGAGCTTTCTCGGCCTAGTAGAAACGCCCCGGGGTGAAGGCAAAAGACAGGTAACAAATAACAGGAGAGCCCCTTGCTCGGCCTGATAGACGGGCCACAGGGGTGAAGGGAGAAGAAAGGTAACAAAGAACAGGGGAGCAGCTTGCTCGGCCAGGCAGTCGGGCCACCGGGGTGAAGGGAGAAGACATGTAACAAAGAACAGGTGAGCAGCTTGTTCGGCCTGCTGGACACGCCCCCTGGTGAGAAGTTATAAGAGAGATAACAAAGAATAGGTCAGCATCTTGCACGGCCTTGTAGACACGCCCCCTGGGGTGAAGGCTTAGCAAGTAACCAAGAACAGGAGAGCCGCTTTCTTGGCCTGGCAGACACGCCCCCCGGGGTGAAGGCAGTTGACAGGTAAGAGAGAATAGGTGAGCAGCTTGCTCGGCCTGGTAGACACGCCCCACTGGGTGAAGGCATAAGACAGGTAACAAAAAACAGGTGAGCAGCTTCCTTGGCGGGTAGACACGCCCCCCTGGGTTAAGGCAGAAGACAGGTAACAAAAAAGAGGAAACCATCTTGCTGGGCCTGGTAGACACGCCCCCCGGGTGAATGGAGAAGACAGGTAACAAAGACAGGTGAGTAGCTTGCTTGGCCTGGTGTACACCCCCTCCGAGGTGAAGGCAGAAGAGAGGTAAGAAAAAAGAGGTGAGCATCTTTCTCGGCCTGGAAGACACGCTCCCCGGTGTGAAGGCACAAGAGAGGTAATGAAGAACAGGTGAGCATCTTTCTTGGCCTGGTAGACACGCCCCGCTGGTGAATGGAGAAGACTGGTAACAAAGACAATTGAGCAGCTTGCTCGGCCTGGTAGACAAGGCGCCCATGGTGAAGGCAGAAGACAGGTAATAAAGAACAAGTGAACAGCTTTCTAAGCTGGGTAGACACTACCCCCGTTCTGAAGGCAGGAGACACTTCAGAAAAAAGAGGTGAGCATCTTTCTCGGCCTGGAAGACACGCTCCCCGGTGTGAAGGCACAAGACAGGTAACAAAGAACAGGTGAGCAGCTTGCTCGGCCTCGTAGACATGCCCCCGGTGTAAAGGCAGAAGAAAGGTAACAAAGAACAGCTGAGCAGCTTGTTTGGCCTGGTAGACACGCCACCCAGGGTGAATGCGGAAGACAGGTAACAAAGAATAGGTGAGCAGTTTTCACGGCCTGGTAGACACGCCCCCCTTTGGTGAAGGCATAAGGGAGGTAAACAAGAACAGGAGAGCCGCTTGCAGGGCCTAGCAGACAGGTCGCCAGAGTTAAGAGAGAAGACAGGTAACAAAGAAGAAGTGAGCAGCTTTCTCGGCCTGGTAGACACGCCTCCCGTGGTGAAGGCAGAAGACAGTTAACAACGAACAGGTGAGCAGCTTACTCGGTCTGGTAGACATGCTCCCTGGCGTGTAGGCAGAAGACAGGTAACAAAAAACAGGTGAGCAGCTTTCTCAGCCTGGTAGACATGCCCCCTGGGTGAATGGAGAAGACAGGTAACAAAGACAGGTGAGCAGCTTGCTCATCGTGGTGAACACGACCCCCGGGGCGAAGGCAGAAGACAGGTAACAAAGAACAGGAGAGTTGCTTGTTTGGCATGACAGACTGCCCCCCGGGGTGAAGGGAGAAAGCAGGTAACAAAGAACAAGTGAGCAGCTTGCTCGGACTGGTAGACAGGCTTCTCGGGCTGAAGGTAGAAGACAGGAAACCGGGAACAGGAGAGCCGCTTGCTCAGCTTGTCAGACAGGCCGCTAGGGTGAAGGGAGAAGACAGGTAACAAAGAACAAGTGAGCAGCTTCCTCGGCCTGGTAGACACACCCCCCGGGGTGAAGGCAGAAGACAGGTAACAAAGAACAGGTGAGCAGCTTGTTCTCCCTGGTAGACATGCCTCACGGGATGAAGGGAGAAGACTGGTACGAAAAAAGTGGTGAGTAGCTTGCTCAGCCTGGTAGTCACGCTCCCCGGATTTAAGGCAGAAGACAGGTAACAGAAACAGGTGAGCAGCTTGCTTGGCCTGGTAGACACACCCCACAGGGTGAAGGCAGAAGACAGGTAGCAAAGAATAGGAGAGCCAATTGCTCAGCTTGCCAGACGGGCCGTCGTGGTAAAGGGAGAATACAGGTAAGAAAGAACAGGAGAGCAGATTGCTCGTCCTGGTAGACACGATCCCTGGGGTGAGCGCAGAAGACAGGTAACCAAGAATAGGAGAGCCAATTGCTCAGCTTGCCAGACGGGCCGTCATGATAAAGGGAGAATACAGGTAAGAAAGAACAGGAGAGCAGATTGCTCGTCCTTGTAGACACGATCCCTGGGGTGAAGGCAGAAGACAGGTAACCAAGAATAGGAGAGCCACTTGCTGGGCCTGGCAGACAGGCCGCTGGGGTGAAGAGAGAGGACAGGTAACAAAGGACAGGTGAGCAGCTTCCTGGGCCTGGTAGACACGCCCTCCGGGGTAAAGGCAGAAGACAGGTAACAAAGTAAAGGTGAGAAACTTGCTTGGCCTGTCAGATATGCCCCCCGGGGAGAAGGTAGAAGACAGGTAACAAAGAACAGGAGAACCGCTTGCTCGGCCTGGCAGAGGAGCCGCCGGAGTGAAGGGAAAAGACAGGTAACAAAGAACAGGAGAGCAGCTTGCTCGTCCTGGTAGACACACAGCAGCTTGCTCGTCCTGGTAGACATGTCCCCCCCCAGTGTGAAGGCAAACAACAGGTAACAAAGAGTATTCTGTTAGAACGTAGACTGAATGAGTATTCTGTTAGAACACGGGCTGAGTGAGTATTCTTTAAACATAGACTGAGTACATACTCTGTTAGAACACAGGCTGAGTTAGTATTCTGTTAGAACACAGGCTGAGAAATTTTTTTTTTAATGCTGTCTAAGTCCATATAACGGCCAGTCTCACAGAGCAGAGAGCACCGGAATAGGTTAGACTCGGTTGCTGTACCTAGCGCAAATTGTGGCAGGTAGATTCGATTACCTGCCACAGAGTGTTGCTTGCTGAGAAAGTATTTTTTAAACATAGACTGAATCCATATTCTGTTAGAACACAGGATGAGTAGGCATTCTTTAAACATAAACTGAGTTCAAATTTTGTTAGAACACAGGCTAAGTGAGTATTCTGTTAGGACAGATGGCGAGTGGATATTCTTTAAACAGATACTGAGTCAATATTTTGTTATTACACAGCTGAGTGAGTATTCTTTAAACACACACTGAGTCCATATTCTGTTACAACACAGGCTGAGTGAATATTAGGTTAGAACACAGGATCAGTGGGAATTTTTTAAACCTTGACTGAGTCCATTTTCTGTTAGAACGCAGGCTGAGTGGGTATTTTTTAAACATAGACTGAATCCCTATTTTGTTAAAACACAAGCTGAGTGAGTAATTTTTAAACTGAGACTGAGTCCATATTTTCTTAGAACACAGGCTGAGTGAGTATTTTCTAAACATAAGCTGAGTCCGTATTCCGTTAGAACACAGGCTGAGTGGGTATCCTTGAAACATAGACTGAGTCCATATTCTGTTAGAACACTGGTTGAGTGAGTATTCTGTTAGAACACAGGCTGAGTTACTCTTCTTTATACATAGACTGAGTCCATATTCTTTTAGAACACAGGCTAAGTAAGTATACTTTAATCATAAACTGTGTCCATAATCTATTAGAACCAAGGTGAGTGGGTATTCTTTAAACATTGACTGAGTTCATATTCTGTAGAACACAGGCTGAGTGAGTATTATTTAAAATAGACTGAGTCCATATTGTGTTAGAACACAGGCTAACTGGGTATTCTTTAAACAAAGACTGAGTCCATATTCTGTTGGAACACAGGCTGAGTGAGTGTTCTGTTAGAACACATGCTTACCGAGAGAGAAAGATGGCAGAGGAGTGAGGGGAGGCTGCGGTTTCAGGCTCCCGAGACCCGTCTGTAGTTTGGGCTAATTGCAGACAGAACATCTCAGTGAGCATCTGGACACTGGCAGGAGTCGAGCCAAAGCACTGCTGGATTAGAGAAAATCCATCTGAGAACAACCTGTTTAGTGAGGATAGTGGAGGAAAAGGGGACGAAACGGGATTCCTGACTGCGGCGGCTCCCCGTGCTGCAGCTGGAAGTACACAAAGGCTTTTTGGCGACCACAGGCTACCCCGAAGAGGAGTCGGCAGGAGAGCGGATCTCTTCCCGCTGGCAGAGACTGGACTCAACCAAGTGGCATTGTCACTGAAGGACAGAAGACAGCATGCTGCCAGGAAAGTGAGAACATAATTCTCCTTTATATTTTTCTCTAGTGGACGGTGGAGAGGGGAGGAAAGTTTGGGGGTGTTAGGCCATTCTTGAGGAGCGCAGGTGCAGTGGTGCGCTCATCTACTCCCCAACCCTACCCTTGGGTAATTGGAGCGTGCATAGGGAAGTGCTCTCACTCACTGGCCCAGGTGCGCGGGGCCGTGAGTACAGGTATCCCTCGGACAGTCCCGAACAGACATAAGATCAGTGCCCCAATGGGCACAGGGAGGGCCCACTGAACACGCAGAGGACCATGCGCAGATACACCTAGACAGCTCCCGTGGGCGCCAGGCCCCAGGCCAGAGAGCAGACCACTAGCTCAGGCTCTGTTTGTGCCCACCCAGACGGGTGAGGGAAGGAGGGCGGCTGTGGCGCCAGAATAGCCGTTGGCAGCGAATCACAGACGCTCACTTCCACTGAGCACAAGTGTCCGCGGCTCCGCCCTAAGAGGCAAGAGACCAACTCCTGGAGCTCGGCTCAGCGGGACTAAGGGAACCCTCATGCGAGTGCGAAAACACCTCAGAACGGGGACAATAACCGCCAATAGCAGGGCAAGTTCTCGGGCAGCTAGTGCGCGTACAGGGACAAGCCCAGGGACACATGGGCGCGAACGCTGAACCACCTCGGCCCGGCAACAATAGGCGCCAATTGCTGGGCAAGCTCTCGACCACCCCGCCTGTACATGGTCGAGCTCAGGAAAACCTCAGCGCAAACGCAGAAACACCTCCGCCTGGCAAAAATAGGTGCCAATTGCAGGGCAAGCTTTCCGCTGCCCCACCCCTGCAGGGGCTCGCGCGCAAGAACACCTCAACTGGCTCCGGCGGGTAACAAGGGAGCGTGCTGTGCTGGCAACCGGGCACGCACCATTGCTGCAAGAAACAAGAACCTCCGAACCACCACATTAGACCAGCTGTGGACGCAGAAAAAGAAGGCAACACACCAAGGCTAAAACGGACTTATCCACAAAAGAATCCGAGATAAAGTGGATAGAGTGACCCTCAATCAACAAGCCAGAAGGAATATCCTAACAAAAAATCTGAAATATAACCAGACAGCATAAACAAACAATATAAAAGGTACCCCAAGAACATCAGGCTCAGGAGATCAAAGAGACTGCACCACTGAAACCCCAAGATCTACCATAAAAAATCTCATACCACAAAGCTGGGAAGGCAAAGCAGACAAATCCAAATAACAAAAACAAACAAGAAGAGTCCAACATAGTAAGATGCAGAAACAACCTCGCAATGAAAAGAAAAGAGGAATCCCCAGAAAGAGAGGTAGATGGGATAGACATAACCCAAATGTCAGACATGGAATTCAAAACTATGGTGGTGAAGAAGCTCAATATGCTCGAAAACCTGAAAAACAACTATGACAACCTCCAAGGAAGTTACCAACAGCTCCAAGAAAGTTACAGGGAACTGGCAGAGAACTACACCAGCATAATAAAAGACATAGGAACTATCAACAAGAACCAAGAAGAAATGAAGAATGCAATCTCTGAACTGAAAAGCACAGTAGAATCAGTCAAAAGCAGACTAAACGAAGCAGAGGATCGGATTAGTGAGTTAGAGGATAATGTCGGTAATAATTCTCAAAAGATAGAGCAAAATGAAAAAAGATTGAAAAATATGAACAAGATGTAAGGGAATTACAGGATAGCATTAGAAAAAATAATATCAGGATCATAGGAATAAGAGAGGGAGAAGAAAAGGAGCATGGAATTGAAAAACTGATAGGAGAAATAGTGACAGAAAATTTTCCGAACCTGATGAGAGAAAAAGTTATGCAAGTCCAAGAAGCACTGAGAGTTCCAATGAAGAGGAACCCCCAAAAACCCACTCCAAGGCACATCATAGTTAAAATGGCAACATTCAAAGACAAAGAGAGAATCCTAAAAGCAGCAAGAGAAAAACAGCAAATAACTTACAAGGGAGCTCCAATAAGGCTATCGACCGATTTCTCAACAGAAACATTACAAGCCAGAAGGGAATGGTCAAAAATATTTCAAGCGATGAAAAGCAAAGGCCTACAACCAAGAATACTCTACCCAGCAAGGCTCTCATTCAAAATAGAAGGTGAAATAAGGAGTTTCTCAGACAAAGGAAGACTAAAAGAATACATCTCCACAAAACCAGCATTGCAAGAGATGCTAAAGGGAATGTTCTAAGAAAAAGGAAGAGAAAAAACAAAAAGAGAGTAGAGGAACAGAGATACGAAAGGGAAATGAATAAATACATGTCAATAATAATGTTAAATGTAAATAGATTATATGATCCCATTAAAAGACATAAGGTAACGGAATGGATAAGAAAACAGGACCCACATATTTGCTGTCTACAAGAAACACACCTCAAAACAAAACATTTACATAAACTGAAAGTAAAGGGATATAAAAAAATATTTCAAGCAAATAGACCGGAAAAAAAGCCGGAGTAGACCACCAACTTACACCACACACGAGAATAAATTCGAGATGGATTAAAGTCTTTCTTTCTTCTTTCTTCTTTCTTGTCTTTCTTTCTTTATTCTTTTCTTTCTTCCCTTTTCTTGGGTTTTTTTTGGGGGGGTCTTTCTCAATTTTTTTCTCTCTTTCTTCTTTCTTTCTTCTTCTTTATTCTTTCTTTTCTTTCTTTATTCTTTTCTTTCTTCTCTTTTCTTGGGTTTTTTTGGGAAGTTTTTTCTGGGTTTTTTTTTTTAATTTTTTTCTCTCTTCTTTCTTTCTTCTATTTTCTTTCTTTCTTTGTTTCTTCTTTTCTTTCTTCTCTTTTCTTGGTTTTTTTTGGGGGGGTGTTTTTTTTCTCCCCTTCCAAAAAGAATAACAAACTTTATCACTATCGTGTTGCATATAACCTCTCCTTCTCATCCTTTCTCTTTAATCATTGTTTATTAGTTTGTGTGTCTAGTTTAGCCCCCCTATCACCCTAATAATAGAATATAATTACTATATAAACCCAATACAATACAATCCCACTTTCTTACTATATTATGCATTTTTCCATCCTTTTCTTCTATTTTTCTTAACATACAATATAAATATTACCTACTGGCTTGCACAGTCTCAACTATTATTAATCTATCACCCCCTTTATGAAAAATTATATTTTTCCTTTCCAAAAACAACTCTTATCTATTCTTCTTATAGTATAAAAGCTGTAATCTCTTTACATTTATATTAATACGGGCTTCTTGGCTGACAATAGCGGGATAGAGAGTGGAGGATGCTTTTTGACAGTGTGGGTCTCCTGCCTGGGCTGTGTGTTTATGTTATTAACAGCATATCCACAGAAAAACTCAAGACAAAGCTGATAGAGTGACTCTCAACCAACTAGCCAGAAGGAAGATCCTACCAAAGAACATCTGAAATATAACCAAACAACATAAACAAATGACATAAAGGGTAACTCAAGAATATCAGGCTCAGGATATCAAAGAGACTGCACCACTGAAACCCCCAGATCTCCGATAAAGAATCTCACACCACAAAGGAGGGAAGTCAAAGCAGACTACCTCCCCCACAAAAAAACAAATAAATAAATAAATAAAAATAAACAAAAAGAATCCAACATGGTAAGACACAAAAATAACCCCTCAATGAAGAGAAAAGAGGAATCCTCAGAAAGAGAGATAGATGAAACAGACATAGCCCAAATGTCAGACATGGAATTCAAAACAATGGTGGTAAAGAAGCTCAATATACTCGACATCCTTAAAATCAACTATGACAACCTCCAAGGAAGTTACCAGCAGCTCCAAGAAAATTACAGGGAACTTACAGAGAACTACACCAGCATAAAAAAAGACATAGAAACTGTTAACAAGAACCAGGAAGAACTTAAGAATGCAATCTCTGAACTGAAAAACACAGTTGAATCAGTCAAAAGCAGACTAAATGAAGCAGAGGACTGGATTACTGAGTAAGAAGATAATGCAGAGAAAAACTCCCAGACAATACAGCAAAAGGAAAAAAGATTGAAAAAATATGAACAAAATGTAAGGGAATTACAGGATAGCATGAGAAGTAATAAGATCAGGATCATAGGAATTAGAGACGGAGAAGAAAAGGAGCATGGAATTGAAAAACTGCTAGGAGAAATAGTGACAGAAAATTTTCCGAACCTAATGAGAGAAAAAGTTATACAAGTTCAGGAAGCAGAGAGAGTTCCAATGAAGAAGAACCCCAAAAAACCCACTCCAAGGCACATCATAATTAAAATGGCAACATTCCAAGACAAAGAGAGAATCCTAAAAGCAGCAATAAAAAAACATCAAATAACAAACAAGGGAGCTCCGATAAGGCTATCAACTGATTTCTCAACAGAAACATTACAAGCCAGAAGGGAATGGTCAGAAATATTTCAAACAATGAAAAACAAAAGACTACAACCAAGAATACTCTACCCAGCAAGGCTCTCATTCAAAATAGAAGGTGAAATAAGGAGTTTCTCAGACAAAGGAAGACTGAAAGAATACATCTCCACCAAACCAGCATTGCAAGAGATGCTAAAGGGAGTGTTCTAAGAAAAAAGAAGAAAAGAACAAGAGAGGAGAGGAACACAGGTACAAAGGGCAATGAATAAATACACGTCAATAATAACCTTAAATGTAAATGGATTAAATGCTCCAATTAAAAGACATAGGGTAACGGAATGGATAAGAAAACAGGACCCAACTATTTGCTGTCTAAAAGAAACACACTTCAAAACAGAAGATTAACACAGACTGAAAGTAAAGGGATATAAAAAAATATTCCAAGCAAACGAAGCGGAAAAGAAAGCCGGGGTAGCAGTCCTCATACCAGACAAAACGGATTTCAAAGCAAGGGCAATAAAAAGAGACAAAGAAGGACATTTCATAATACTTAAAGGAACAATCCATCAAGAAGATATGACTTTGATAAACATATATGCACCCAACATAGGAGCACCCAAATACATAAAGCAAATACTAGAAGACCACAAAAAGAATATCAACGAGAACACACTCATAGTAGGGGACTTCAATACTCCATTATCAAGAATAGACAGATGATCAAAACAAAGAAACAAGAAGGATATACAGGCATTGAACAACACACTAAACCACATGCATCTAACTGATATATATAGAACTTTTCAAACCAAAGAAGCAAAATATACATTCTTTTCAAGTGCACATGGTACATTTTCAAAGATAGACCACATGATAAGTCACAAAACAAGCCTCAACAAATTCAAGAAAATTGAAATCATATCAAGCAACTTTTCAGACCACAATGCCTTGAAACTAGAAATCAACCTCAGAGAAAAAAATCAAAGACACCCAAACTCATGGAGATTGAATAACATGCTATTAAATAATGAATGGGTAAACAATGACATCAAAGAAGAAATCAAGAAATTTCTAGAAACTAATGATAATGAGCACACAACAGCCCAAAACCTGTTGGACACAGCACAAGCAGTCCTGAGAGGGAAGTTCATAGCAATACAGGCATATCTGAAAAGGAGAGAAGAATCTCAAATAAAAAACCGAATCATAAAGGTATAAGAACCAGAACAACAACAACAAACAAAGCCTAGGGCAGGAAAAAGGAACGAAATCATCAAGATCAGAGCAGAACTAAAGGACATAGAGACTAAACAAACAATCCAAAAGATCAACAAACTAGGAGCTGGTTCTTCAAAAAAAAAAAAAAAATCCACAAGCCTCTAGCCAGTCTAATCAACAAAAAAAGAGAAAGGCCCAAATAAACAAAATCAGAAATGAAAGAGGAGAAATCACGACTAATACCTCAGAAATACAAATGATAGTTAGAAATTACTACAGACAACCGTATGACAAAAATTTGACAATGTAGAAGAAATGGACAAATTTCTAGAAACATACAACCTTCCAAAACTGAATCAAGAAGAAGTGGACAGTCTCAACAAACCAGTAACAAAAAGGAAATTGAAACAGTAATCCAAAATCTCCCTGCACACAAAAGCCCTGGACCGGATGGCTTCACAGGCGAATTCTACAAAACATTCAGGGAAGAACTAACTTCTATCCTCCTCAGATTATTCCAAAAGATCCAAGAAGAGGGAAGACTCCTAAACTCGTTCTGTGAAGCCAGTATTATCCTAATCCCCAAACCAGGTCAAAACACAACAAAGAAAGAAAACTACAGGCCAATATCGCTGATGAACATAGATGCTAAAATCATCAACAAAATATTGGCAAACCGGATCCAGCAACACAGTAAAAAGATCATACACCACGATCAAGTAGGATTCATCCCAGGTATGCAAGGATGTTTTAATATTCGCAAATCAATAAACGTAATACACCACATAAACAAAATGAAAGACAAAAACCACATGATCATATCAATATGCCAAAAAGCATTTGATAAAGTATAACACCTATTTATGATAAAAACTCTCAGCAAAATGGGAATAGATGGAGCATACCTCAACATAATAAAGGCCATATATGAATAACCTGAAGGCAACATCATACTTAATGGGCAAAAACTGAGAGCATTCCCCCTGAGATCAGGAAAGAGACAAGGATGTCTGCTCTCTCCACTCCTATTCAACATAGTCTTGGAAGTTCTAGCCACAGCTATCAGACAAGAAAGAGAAATAAAAGGCATCCAAATTGGAAAAGAGGATGTAAAACTGTCATTATTTGCAGATGACATGATAGTGTACCTAGAAAATCCTTTAGACTCCACAAAAAATCTACTCAACCTAATAAGTGAATTCGGCAAAATAGAAGGATACAAAGTCAATATTAAGAAATCGAAGGCATTTTTATACACCAACAATAAAAACTCAGAGATAGAAGCTGAAAGAAGAATTCCATCTACCATAGCAACAAGAAAAATAAAATACCTAGGAATAAAGTTAACCAAGGAGGTAAAAGACCTGTACACAGAAAACTACATAACACTGAAGAAATAAATTAAAGAAGATACAAATAAATGGAAGCATATACCATGCTCATGGATGGGAAGTATCAACATCATTAAAATGTCCATACTACCCAAAGCAATTTATAGATTCAATGCAATCCCTATTAAAATACCAGCAACATATTTCACAGACCTAGAACAAATACTTCAAAAATGTATATGGAACCAAAAAAGAGCCCGGATAGCCACAGGAATTTTGAGGAAGAACACAGTAGGAAGAATCACAATACCTGATATGAAACTATACTACAAGGCCACGGTAATCCAAACAGTCTTGTACTGGCATAAAAACAGACATATAGATCAATGGAACAGAATAGAGAGCCCAGAAATGAACCCAGGTTCATATGGTCAACTAATATTTGACAAAGGGGGAAAGAACATCAAATGGGGTGAAAATAGCCTCTTCAACAAATGGTGTTGGGAGAACTGGACAGGGACATGCAAAAAAATGAAACTAGACCACCAACTTACACCATACACCAGAGTAAACTCAAAATGGATCAAAGAAATTAAATGTAAGCTGTGATACCATAAAAGTCCTAGAGGAAAAAATAGGCGGGAAATTTCCAAATATCCCATGTAGCAACATTTTCACTGATATATCTCCTAAGGCAAGGGAAATAAAGGAAAGAATAAACAAATGGGACTATATCAAACTAAAAAATTTCTGCTCAGCAAAAGAAAACATCAGCAAGATGAAAAGTAAACCAACCATATGGGAAAACATATTCGCCAATGACATCTCAGACAAGGGATTTATCTCCAAAATATATAAAGAACTCATACGACTCAACACGAAGAAGACAGACAACCCAATTAAAAAATGGGCAAAGGACCTGAACAAACACTTCTCCAAAGAAGATATACAGAGGGTCCATAGACATATGAAAGTACGCTCAACATCACTAGCCATCAGAGAGATGCAAATAAAAACCACAATGAGATACCACCTCACACCAGTCAGAATGGCCATCATCAACAAATCAACAAATAACTTGTGTTGGAGAGGATGCGGAGAAACGGGAACCCTGGTGCATTGCTGGTGGGAATGCAGACTGGTGCAGCCACTGTGGATAACAGTTTGGAATTTCCTCAAAAAACTAAAAATGGAACTGCCTTTTGAACCAGCAATTCCATTGCTAGGATTATATCCAAAAGATCCTGAAACACCAATTCAAAAGAACCTATGCACTCCAATGTTCATAGCAGCACTATTTACAATAGCCAAGTGCTGGAAACAACCTAAATGGCCATCTGTAGATGAGTGGATCAAAAAACTGTGGTACATTTACACACTGGAGTTCTATGTAGCAGAAAGAAAGAAGGAACTTCTACCATTTGCAACAACATGGATGGAACTAGAGAAAATTATGCTTAGTGAAATAAGCCAGGCAAGAAAAGAAAAATACCTTATGCTGTCACCTATTACAGAAAACTAATGAACAACAGAAACAAATGAACAAAATTGAACCAGAGTTATGTAAACAAGGAGTAGACTAACAGTAACAAGGGTGGAGGTGGGAGGAAGAGAAGGGTGTAAGAAGGGGGAAGGGTCAAGTAAAAGAAAAAACATGTATGAATGACCCACGGACATGGGCAACTGAGTGGAGACTGAATGTGGGGGAAGGGAGGGGCAGGGTGCAGGGAAGCAAGAGGGGGGAAAAAGTGAGACAACTGTAATGGAAAAACAAAAAAAATTTTTTAGTGGCGGAAAAATTAAAATATGAAGAATGGAAATGCCAGTTCAGTGAATATTAGGACAAAGATTTTCCTTCACGTTGTATATTTGTCTCATTATTTGATCCCTCCAGAGTTTGGCATTCTAAACAAGTAAGTAATGACATAAGTTTCTTTGCATAGAACTAATAAGACCAGTTGTTAATAGAGGTTCCTTTTTTTTTTGTTGTTGTTGTTTTGACCAAGTCTTTGACTGGAATGTCAAGCCTAAAGGAGACAAACTTGGGCTCAGGTTGTTACCAAAAAGCCCTGAGGAAAAGGGAATGACTTTCAAAGGTAATAAAAGCCCGCGAGATAAAAGGCCTGGTACCATGGTTGGTTGTGCGGTCCACAGCAATCTTTCCAGGGAAGGAACGAAGGTTGTTTTCCTGAAAGATGGCTAGAAGTGACCTTAAGGCACAATGAAAAACCAGAAAGACTTGGAAAGGACAGGTGTGTACAGGCAAGGATAAATGCCAGGTATGTGGCTCAGCTTCTGTGCCCTGAAGAACAGACTGAAGGTCACCCCAAATATTCCTTGGGTAAGTTCCAGCAAAGCAGAACTAAACATCATAAGTGATCATTTGCTGCTCTTGTTATGTTTATGCAAATGAACAGGATAAATTAAAAATGGACTTAATGTAGTCCCTTTAAAGACAAGGGTGTAACCTTAGGGAGAAAAATCATTATTCGAGGAAAATCACAATGATCAGTAGTAGAGTATAAAATAGGGCAACTAACCATCTTAAAAGTTTCTTCTCATTTAAAATATGGTTTCACTTGAAAATTAAACCATGTCTGTGATATCATCAAAGATATTCAAGTTGCAGGCAAATAGAATTTCAAGAGCCTTGCAACTGGATGTCTTCCCAATAAGACAGTCCTACAGATTTAGAGACTTGTTTGTGGGTTATGTTACATAAATTAACACGTGTTTTCTGTTTTCAAAGGACATAAGCCTATGATCGCATTACCTAAGTGATTGTACGCATAAGCCTCACTTAATCCTCTCTACAGCGCTGCCTCCTGAGACTCAACGGTTTGGCTGAACTAAATGGTCGGAACACAACAAGGATGCCAGCCTGTTAAACCAGGCACGCCGTTGACCGGAGACAGCCAATTGACCTGGAGTCTGCACGATCCGTCCCCATGTGGGAAGACCACCCTCCCCTCCACACCCCCACTATTATTAAGGTTTTCTGGACCCAAGGGTAGGTAAGAGGACGACCACGTCCAGCTTGAAGCAGCTAGAGGACCTTGAGACCTTCGCCCATTGTCCTTTACAAGATTACAAAGTGTCTTAATATTGGAGAGGGGGGGTTATTTTTTACGATCCAGAAGTATGGACTTGGGGGGGGGGGTTGCTGGGGAAGGGAGATGCTGGGTGGAGGGGAGCAAAAGCGGAGAAAATTGGAACTGTTGTAACAATGTAATCAATAAAAAACATAAAAAAAAAAACAATCTGTGTGAGTAATTTTTAAACATAAACTGTGTCCATATTTTCTTAGAACACAGGCTGACTGGGTATTCTTTCAACATAGACTGAGTCCTTATTCCATTAGAACACAGGCGGAGTGAGTATTCTTAAACATAGACTGAGTCCATATTCTGTTAGAATACAGAGTGAGCGAGTATTCTGTTAAAACACAGGCTGAGTGGGTATTATTTAAATATAAACTGAGTCCATATTCTGTTAGAACACAGGCTGAGTGAGTATTCTTTAAACACGGACTAAGTCCATATTCTGTTAAAACACAGGCGGAGGGAGTATTCTTTACACATAGACTGAGTCCATATTCTGTTAGAGCACAGGCTGAGTGAGTATTCTTTAAACATAGACTGATTCCATATTCTCTTAGAACACAGGCTGAGTGCGTAACCTTGAAACAAAGACTGAGTCCATATTTTGTGAAAACACGGGCTGAGTGAGTATTCTTAAAACATAGACTGATTTCATATTATGTCAGAACACAGGCTGAGTGAGTATTATGTTAGAACACAGGATGACTGGGAATTTTTTAAACATTGACTGAGTCCATGTTCTGTTAGAACACAAGCTGAGTGGGTATTCTTTAAACATAGACTGAATCCATATTTTGTTAAAACACAAACTGAGTGAATACTTTCTTTTTTAATTTTTATTTATTTATTTATTTATTTATATTGGTTTTTCAATTACACTTGTCCCCTTTTCCCATAATTTCTCTCCCCCACCCATCCCAGCCCCTCTCCCGCAATCATATCCCTCCCCGTTGTCCATGTCCATGAGACTTTTATGCAGGTTCTTTGACTAAACCCTTCCCTTACTTATCCCCCTTCTCTCTTTCTCCCCTCCCCCCTATTGACTGCTATTCTGCTCTTTGTTCTATTTAGTTCCTTTGTGTTGTTCTTTAGTTTCCTGTATTAGGTGATATCATATGGCATTTTTCTTTCTTTGCCTGGCTTATTTCACTAAGTATAATTCTCTCTAGTTCCATCCATGTTGTTGCAAATGGCAGGAGTTCCTTCTTTCTTTCTGCTACATAGTATTCCATTGTGTAAATGTACCACGGTTTTTTGATCCACTCATCTACAGATGGGCACTTAGGTTGTTTCCAGCACTTAGCTATTGTAAACAGTGCTGCAATGAAGATAGGGATGCATAAGTTCTTTTGAATTGGTGTTTCAAGATTCTTCGGGTATAATCCTAGTAGTGGAGTCTGTGGTTCAAAAGGCAGTTCCATTTTTAATCTTTTGAGGTAATTCCATACTGTTCTCCATAGTGGCTGCACCAGTCTGCATTCCCACCAACAGTACAGTAGGGTTCCCGTTTCTCCACATCCTCGCCAGCACTTGTTGCTTGTTCATTTGTTGATGATGGCCATTCTGACTGGTGTAAAATGGTATCACATTGTGGTTTTTATTTGCATCTCCCTGATGGCTAATGATGTTGAACATTTTTTCATGTGTCTATGGACCTTCTGTATGTCCTCTTCGGAGAATTGTTTGTTCAGGTCCTTTGCCCATTTTTTAATTGGGTTGTTTGTTTTCTTAATGTTGAGTCGTATCAGCTCTTTATATATTTTGGAAGTCAGTCCCCTGTCTGTGATGTCATTGGCAAATATGTTTTCCCATATTGTTGGTTTCCTTTTCATCTTGCTGATGTTTTCTTTTGCTGAGCAGAAACCCTTTAGTTTAATGTAATCCAATTTATTTATTTTTTCCTTTATTTCTCTCGCTTTAGGAGATGTATCCGTGAAGAGATTGTTACGTGAGATATCTGATATTTTCTTGCCTATGTTTTCCTCTAGGACTTTTATGGTGTCACGGCTTACATTTAAGTCTTTGATCCATCTTGAATTTATTCTCATGTGTGGTGTAAGTTGGTGGTCTAGTTTCATTTTTTTGCAGGTCCCTATCCAGTTCTCCCAGCACCATTTGTTAAAGAGGCTCTTCTCACTCCATTTTATGCTCCTTCCTCCTTTATCAAATATTAGTTGACCATAGAGGCCTGGGTTTATTTCTGGGCTCTCTATTCTGTTCCACTGATCTATATGTCTGTTCTTATGCCAGTACCAGACTGTTTTGATTACAGTGGCTTTGTAGTATTGTTTGATATCTGGTGTTGTGATTCCTCCTGCTGTGTTCTTCTGTCTCAAGATTGCTTTTGCTATTCGGGGTCTTTTTTGGTTCCATATGAATTTATGGAGTATTTGTTCTAGGTCTGTGAAATATGTCATTGATATTTTAATAGGGATTGCATTGAATCTGTAAATTGCTTATGATAGTATGGCCATTTTGATGAAGTTGATTCTTCCCATCCAAGAACATGGTATTTGCTTCCATTTATTTGTATCTTTCTTAATTTCTTTCTTCAATGTTATGTAGTTTTCAGAGTACAAGTCTTTTATCTCTTTGGTTAAGTTTACTCCTAGGTACTTTATTTTTCTTGTTGCTATAGTAAAAGGTATTTTCTTTTTTGTCTCTGTCTCTCCTATTTTATTGTTGTTGTACAGAAATGCCTTATATTTCTGTATATTTATTTTGTACCCTGCGATTTTGCCAAATTCACTTATTATATCGAGTAGTCTTTTAGTGGAGTTTATAGGATTTTCTAGGTATACGATCATGTCATCTGTATATAATGAAAGTTTTACTTCCTCTTTCTCAATTTGGATGCCTTTTATTTCTTTTTCTTGTCTGATTTCTGTGGCTAGGACTTCCAACACTTTGTTGAAAAGGAGTGGAGAGAGTGGACAACCTTGTCTAGTTCCTGAGTTCAGGGGGAATGCTTTCAGTTTTTGTCCATTGAGTATGATGTTGGCCTCAGGCTTCTCATATATAGCCTTAATTATGTTAAGATATGCTCTCTTTATTCCCATTTTGCTGAGTGTTTTCATCATAAATAGGTGTTGTATTTTATCAAATGCTTTTTCTACATCTATTGATATGATCATGTGATTTTTGTCTTTCATTCTGTTTAGGTGATGTATTATATTTATTGATTTGCGAATATTAAACCATCCTTGCATCCCTGGAATGAAGCCCACTTGATCATGATGTATGATCTTTTTGATGTATTGCTGGATCCTGTTTGCCAATATTTTATTGAGGATTTTTGCATCTATGTTCATCAGTGATATTGGCCTGTACTTTTATTTCTTTGTTGTATTTTGACCTAGTTTGGGGATTAGGATAATACTGGCTTCATAGAAAGAGTTTGGGATTTTCCCCTCTTCTTGGATTTTTTGGAACAGTTTGAGGAGGATAGGAGTTAGTTCTTCCCTGAATGTTTTGTAGAATTCGCCTGTGAAGCCATCCGGTCCAGGGCTTTTGTGTGCAGGGAGATTTTGGATTACTGTTTCAATTTCCTTTTTTGTTATTGGTCTGTTGAGACTTTCCACTTCTTCTTGATTCAGTTTTGGAAGGTTGTATGTTTCTAGAAATTTGTCCATTTCTTCTACATTGTCAAATTTCTTGTCATACAGTTGTCTGAAGTAATTTCTAACTATAATTTGTATTTCTGAGGTATCAGTCGTGATTTCTCCTCTTTTATTTCTGATTTTGTTTATTTGGGTCTTCCCTCTTTTTTTCTTGATTAGACTGGCTAGAGGATTGTCGATTTTGTTTATTTTTTCGAAGAACCAGCTCCTAGTTTTGTTGATCTTTTGAATTGTTTGTTTAGTCTCAATGTCATTTAGTTCTGCTCTGATCTTGATGATTTCATTCCTTCTTCTTGCCCTAGGCTTTCTTTGTTGTTGTTGTTCTAGTTCTTGTAGCATTATGGTTAGGTTTTTTATTTGAGATTCTTCTAGCCTTTTCAGATGTGCCTGTATTGCTATGAACTTTCCTCTCGGGACTGCTTTTTCTGTGTCCCACAGATTTTGTGTTGTTGTGTGCTCATTATCATCACTTTCTAGAAATTTCTTGATTTCTCCTTTGATGTCATTGTTAACCCATTCATTATTTAATAGCATGTTATTCAATCTCCATGAGTTTGGGTGTCTTTGATTTTTTTCTCTGAGGTTGATTTCTAGTTTCAAGGCATTGTGATCTGAAAAGATGCTTGATATGATTTCAATTTTCTTGAATTTGTTGAGGCTTGTTTTGTGACCTATCATGTGGTCTATCTTTGAAAATGTCCCATGTGCAGTTGAAAAGAATGTATATTTTGCTTCTTTGGGGTGAAAAGTTCTATATATATCACTTAGATCCATGTGGTTTAGTGTGTTATTCATTTCCTGTATATCCTTGGTGTTTCTTTGCTTTGATGATCTGTCTATTGTTGATAATGGAGTGTTGAAGTCCCCTGCTATCAGTGTGTTGTTGTTGATATTCTTTTTGTTGTCTTCTAGTATTTGCTTTATTTGTTTGGGTGCTCCTATGTTGGGTGCATATATGTTTATCAAAGTCATATCTTCTTGATGGATTGTTCCTTTAAGTATTATGAAATGTCCTTCTTTGTCTCTTTTTATTGTCCTTGCTTTGATATCCGTTTTGTCTGATATGAGGACTGCTACCCCTGCTTTTTTTTCTGGTCCGTTTGCTTGGAATATTTTTTTATATCTTTTTACTTTCAGTCTGTGTAAATCTTTTGTTTTCAAGTGTGTTTCTTGTAGACAGCAAATAGGTAGGTCCTGTTTTCTTATCCATTCCGTTACCCTATGTCTTTTAATTGGAGCATTTAATCCATTTACATTTAAGGTTATTATTTACGTGTATTTATTCATTGCCCTTTGTACCTGTGTTCCTCTCCTCTCTTGTTCTTTTCTTCTTTTTTCTTAGAACACTCCCTTTAGCATCTCTTGCAATGCTGGTTTGGTGCAGATGTTTTCTCTCAGTCTTCCTTTGTCTGAGAAACTCCTTATTTCACCTTCTATTTTGAATGAGAGCCTTGCTGGGTAGAGTATTCTTGGTTGTAGTCTTTTGTTTTTCATTGTTTGAAATATTTCTGACCATTCCCTTCTGGCTTGTAATGTTTCTGTTGAGAAATCAGTTGATAGCCTTATCGGAGCTCCTTTGTATGTTATTTGCTGTTTTCTCTTGCTGCTTTTAGGATTCTCTCTTTGTCTTGGAATGTTGCCATTTTAACTATGATGTGCCTTGGAGAGGGTTTTTTGGGGTTCCTCTTCATTGGAACTCTCTGTGCTTCCTGAACTTGTATAACTTTTTCTCTCATCAGGTTCGGAAAATTTTCTGTAACTATTTCTCCTATCAGTTTTTCAATTCCATGGTTCTTTTCTTCTCCCTCTCTAATTCCTATGATCCTGATATTTTTTTCCCATGCTATCCTGTAATTCCCTTACATCTTGTTCATATTTTTTCAATCTTTTTTCATTTTGCTATATTGTCTGGGAGTTTTTCTCTATATTGTCTTCTAACTCACTAATCCGATCCTCTGCTTCGTTTAGTCTGCTTTTGACTGATTCCACTGTGTTTTTCAGTTCAGAGATTGCATTCTTAAGTTCTTCCTGGTTCTTATTAACAGTTTCTATGTCTTTTTTTAAGCTTGTGTAGTTCTCTGTAAGTTCCCTGTAATTTTCTTGGAGCTGCTGGTAACTTCCTTGAAGGTTGTCATATTTGATTTTAAGGATGTCGAGTATATTGAGCTTCTTTACCGCCATTGTTTTGAGTTCCATGTCTGACATTTGGGCTATGTCTATTTCATCTATCTCTCTTTCTGAGGATTCCTGTTTTCCTTTCATTGAGAGGTTATTTTTGCGTCTTACCATGTAGTATTTTTCTTGTTTGTTTTTATTTATTTGTTTGTTTGCTTTTTTTGGGGGGGTGTAGTCTGCTTTGACTTCCCTCCTTTGTGGTGTGAGATTCTTTATCAGAGATCCGGAGGTTTCAGTGGTGCAGTCTCTTTGATATCCTGAGCCTGATGGTCTTGAGTTACCCTTTATGTCGTTTGTTTATGCCGTTTGATTATATTTCAGATGTGCTTTGATAGGATCTTCTTTCTGTCTAGTTGGTTGAGAGTCACTCTATCTGCTTTTTCTTGAGTTCTTTTGTGGATATGCTGTTAAAAACATAAACACACAGCCCAGGCAGGAGACCCACACCCTCAATAAGTATCCCCCACTCTATCCTGCTATCGTCAGCCAAGGAGCCCGTATTAATATAAATGTAAAGAGATTAGAGCTTTTATAATATAAGAAGAATAGGAAAGAGTTGTTTTGTGGGATGAAAAATATAATTTTTGATAGAGGGGCTGATAGATTAATAATAGTTGAGACAGTGCAAGCCAGTAGGTAATATTTACTTTGTATGTTAATAAAAATAGAAGAAAAAGATAGAAAAATGCATAATATGGTAAGAAAGTGGGATTGTATTGTATTGGGTTTATATAGTAATTATATTCTATTATTTAAAGTGATAGGGGGGCTAAACTAGACACACAAACGAATCGTCGTCGTCGGCAGCCGTCCGTCTCGAGAGACGATGGTGTAGCTTCTTAAGAGTCTATCTGTACCGCCGAGAATGGCTGTGCAGTCCGACTCGGGAGTGACATGGTAGTATCTGTCTCCTCCCGTGTTGAATCGACATCTTGCGATGACGCTGAAGCTACAGAGCCTGGGCAGGGTAATATGGAGGGTCTGCTGTTGCCCCTGCAGCAGACCCCCCCCTCTTCGCAGCTGAAGGATCCAAGGGAAAGACGGAGTCAATACAGCTTGGGTTCAGGTGCGCCGCAGGAGTTGCCGGTGTTGACTACAACGTCAAACCGCCTTAGGGACTCCGGCTCCGGATTTTCTGTCGGGGTTTACTCCCTTAGCCTTGCCCCTGAAGAGGTATGCCGCAAGGCAGCGGAGGTTTTTTGGAGTCAGAGTTTTCCTTCTCTGATGTACCCTGACTGGAAGATCGAACCAGCGACACTTAGCTCGCAGGCCGACGCTCAATCCACTGAGCTAAACCAGCCAGGGCACACAAACGAATAAACAACGATTAAAGGGAAAGGATGAGTAAGAGAGATTATATGCAACACGTTAGAGATAAAGTTTGTTATTCTTTTTGGAAGGGCAGAAAAAAGAAAAAAAAACACTCCCCCCAAAAATCCCAAGATAATAGAAGAAAGAAAAGAAGAAAGAAAGAAAGAAACAATATAGAAGAAAGGAAGAAGAAAGAGAGATAGAGAGAAAATAACCACAAAAGAACCCCCCAAAAAACGCAAAAGGGAAGAAAGAAAGGAACAAAGAAAGATATAAAAGAAAGAATAAAGAGGAAAGAAAGAAAGAAGAGAGAAAAAAATTGAGAAAAATAAAAAATTATACCCCCCCAAAAAACCCCTAAAAAAGCCCAAGAAAAGAATATTGAAAGAAATAAAGAAAAGAAAGGATTAATAAGAAAGAAAGAAAAAGGGAGAAATAAAATAGGAAAAAAAAAATTATACCTCCCCGAAAAATCCACCCAAAAAAGCCCAAGAAAAGACTAAAAAAAGAAAGAAAGAAAAGAAAGACTTAAGGAGAAAGAAAGAAAAAGGGAGAAAAAAATTGGAAAAAAAAAAAGCGATGTTTTTACTCCGTTTTAGCCTTGGTGTGTTGCCTTCTTCTTCTGCGTCTGCTGCTGGTCTAGTGTGGTAGGTCAGTGGTTCTTGTTTCTTGCAGCTCCGGTGTGCGCCCACGGTTGCTGCAATGGCGCGCACCCTCGGTTGCCGGCACGGTGCGTTTCCTTGTTGCCCGCTGGAGCCAGTTGAGGTGCCCTTGCGCGCGAGCCCCTGCGCGCTCAGGTGGCCCGAGAGTTTGCCCCGCGGTTAGAGCCTATTGTTGCCGGTTCGAGGTGGTTCCGCGTTTTCGCCGAGGTGACCTGCGCGTGTCCCTGCACTCGCGGGCGGCCCGAGAGCTTGCCCCGGGATTGGCGTCTATTGTCCCTGGGCTGAGGTGTTTTCACGCTCGCGCGCCGCCCGTGCCTTTAGTCCAGCTGAGCCAAGCTCCGGGAGTTGGTCTCTCGCTTCTTAGGGCAGGGCCGCGGACACTTGTGTTCAGTGGAAGTGAGCGCCTGTGAGTCCTGCCCGCTGTTCCCCTGCTGCAGCTGCCCGCCTTCCCTCACCCATCTGGTCCGCACGAACAGAGCCTGCGCTAGTGGTCTGCTTTCGGACCTGGGGCCCTGCACCCACGGGAGCTGTCTAGGGGTATCTGCGCACGGTCCTCTGCGTGTTCAGTGGGCCCTCCCTGTGCCCGTTGGGGCACTGATCTTATGTCCATTGGGGAGTGTCCGAGGGACGCCTGGACTCACGGCCCCACGCACCTGGGCCAGTGAATGAGAGCACTTCCCTATGTGCGCCCCCGCAACCCAAGGGTAGGGTTGGGGAGTGGATGAGCGCGCCTCTGCGCATAGGCTCCTCAAGAATGGCCTACCACCCCCAAACTTTCCTCCCCTCTCCACCTTCCACTAGAGAAAAATATAAAGGACAATTATGTTCTCACTTGCCAGGCAGCACGCTGTCTCCTGTCCTTTAGCGACAATGCCACTTGGTCGAGTCCGGTCTCTGCCAGCCGGCAGAGATCCGCTCTCCTCTCTACTCCTCTCCTGGGCAGCCTGTGTTCGCCAATAAACCTTTGTGTGCTTCCCGCCACAGTTCGGGCAGCCGCTCCAGTCAGGAATCCCGTTTCGTCCCCTTTTCCTCCGCTATCCTCACTAAACAGGTTGTTACCAGATGGATTTTCTCTAATCCAGCAGTGCCTTGGCTCGACACCTGCCAGTGTCCAGCTGCTCACTGAGATGAGTGAATACTTTTTAAACATAGACTGAGTCCATATTTTCTTAGAACTCAGGCTGACTGGGTATTCTTTAAACATAGACTGAGTCCATATTCTGTTAGAACAAAGGCTGAGTGAGTATTCTGTTAGAACACAGGCTGAGTTGGTATTCTTTAAACATTGACTGAGTCCATATTTTGTGAAAACACAGGATGAGTGAGTTTCTGTTAGAGTACAGGCTGAGTGAGTACTCTTTAAACATAGACTGATTCCATATTCTGTTTGAACACAGGCTAAGTGAGTATTCTATTAGAACACAGGCTGAGTGGGTATCCTTGAAACATAGACTGAGTCCATATTCTGTTACAACACAGCCTGAGTGTGTATTTTTTAAACGTAGACTGAGTCCATATTCTGTTAGAACACAGGCGGAGGGAGTATTCTTTACACATAGACTGAGTCCACATTCTGTTAGAGCACAGGCTGAGTGAGTATTCTTTAAATATAGACTGATTCCATACTCTGTTAAAACACAGGCTGAGTGAGTATTCTGTTAGAACACAGGTGAGTGGGTATCCTTGAAACAAAGACTGAGTCCATATTCTGTTAAAACACAGGCTGAGTGATTATTCTCTGAGAACACATGTTGAGTAGGTATTCTTTAAACATAGACTGAGTCCATATTCTCTTAAAACTCAGGCTGAATGAGTATTTGTAAGAACACAGGTTCTGTGGGTATTTTTTAGACCTAGACTGAGTCCATATTCTGTTAGAACACAGGTTTAGTGAGTATTCTGTTAGAAAACAGGCTGAGTGAGTATTCTTTTAATATAGACTGAGTCCATATTCTGTCAGAACACAGGCTGAGTGAGTATTATGTTAGAACACAGGATCAGTGGGAATTTTTTAAACATTGACTGAGTCCATATTTTCTTAAAACACAGGCTGACTGGGTATTCTTTCAACATAGACTGAGTCCTTATTCTGTTAGAACACAGGCGGAGTGAGTATTCTTAAAAATAGCCTGTGTCCATATTCTGTTAGAATACAGGCTGAGCGAGTATTCTGTTAAAACACAGGCTGAGTGGGTATTATTTAAACATAAACTGAGTCCATAATCTGTTAAAACACAGGCAGAGGGAGTATTCCTTACACATAGACTGAGTCCATATTCTGTTAGAGCACAGGCTGAGTGAGTATTTTTTAACATAGACTGAGTCCATATTTTCTTAGAACACAGGCTGACTGGGTATTATTTAAACATAAACTGAGTCCATATTCTGTTGGAACACAGGCTGAGTGGGTATCCTTGAAACATAGACTGAGTCCATGTTCTGTTAGAACACAGGCTGAGTGGGTATTCTTTAAACATAGACTGAATTTATATTTTGTTAAAACACAAGCTGAGTGAGTAATTTTTAAAAATAGACTGAGTCCATATTTCTTAGAACACAGGCTGACTGGGTATTCTTTAAACATAGACTGCGTCCATATTCTGTTAGAACAAAGGCTGAGTGAGTATTCTGTTAAAACATAGGCTGAGTGGGTATCCTTGAAACATAGACTGAGTCCATGTTCTGTTAGAACACAGGCTGAGTGGGTATTCTTTAAACATAGACTGAATTTATATTTTGTTAAAACACAAGCTGAGTGAGTAATTTTTAAAAATAGACTGAGTCCATATTTCTTAGAACACAGGCTGACTGGGTATTCTTTAAACATAGACTGAGTCCATATTCTGTTAGAACAAAGGCTGAGTGAGTATTCTGTTAAAACATAGGCTGAGTGGGTATCCTTGAAACATAGACTGAGTCCATATTCTGTTAGAACACAGGCAGAGTGTGTATTTTTTAAACGTAGACTGAGTCAATATTCTGTTAAAACACAGGTGAGTGAGTATTCTTTAAACATAGGCTGAGTCCATATTCTGTTAGAACACAGGATGAGTGGTATTCTTTAAACATAGACTGCGTCCATATTCTGTTAGAACACAGGCTGAGTGAGTACTCTTTAAACATAGACTGATTTCATATTATGTCAGAACACAGGCTGAGTGAGTATTATGTTAGAACACAGGATCAGTGGGGATTTTTTAAACATCGACTGAGTCCTTGTTCTGTTAGAACACAGGCTGAGTGGGTATTCTGTTATAAAACAGGCTGAGTTGGTATTCTTTAAACATTGACTGAGTCAATATTTTTTGAAAACACAGGTTGAATGAATATTATGTGAGAACACTGGTTTACTGGGAATTCTTTAAACATAGACTGATTCCATATTCTGTTAGAACACAGGCTGAGTGAGTATTCTGTTAGAACACAGGCTGAGTGTGCATTTTTTAAATGTAGACTGGGTCCATATTTTGTTAAAACACAGGCTAACTGGGTATTCTAGAAACATAGGCTGAGTCCATATTCTTTTTTTTTGTCTTTAAACAAGACTTTAATGGTAACAATTCCTTAGAACACAGGATGAGTGGTATTCTTTAAAAATAAACTGAGTCCACATTCTGTTAGAAGACAGAGTGAGTGAGCATTCTGTTAAAACAAAGACCTAGTGAGTATTTTTTAAACTTAGAATGAGTCCATATTCTGTTAAAACACAGGCGAAGGGAGTATTCTTTACACATAGACTGAGTCCGTATTCTGTTAGAGCACAGGCTGAGTGAGTATTCTTTAAACATAGACTGATTCCATATTCTGTTAGAACACAGGCTGAGTGAGTATTCTGTTAGAACACAGTCTGAGTGGGTATCCTTGAAACATTGACTGAGTTCATATTCTGTTACAAAACAGGCTGAGTGGGTATTTTTTAAACGTAGACTGAGTCCATATTCTGTTAAAACACAGGCTGAGTGATTATTCTTTTAGAACACAGGTTGACTAGGTATTCTTTAAACATAGACTGAGTCCATATTCTGTTAGAACACAGGCTGAGAGGGTATTCTTTAGACATAGACTGAATTCATATTTTATTAAAACACAAGCTGAGTGAGTAATTTTTAAACATAGATTGAATCCATATTTTCTTAGAATACAGGCTGACTGGGTATTCTTTAAACACAGACTGAGTCCATATTCTGTTAGAACACAGACTGAACTGGTATTCTTTAAACATTGACTGAGTCCATATTTTGTGAAAACACGGGCTGAATGAATATTCTGTTAGAGCACAGGCTGAGTGAGTATTTTTTAAACACAGACTGATTCCATATTCTGTCAGAACACAGGCTAAGTGAGTATTATGTTAGAAACAGGATCAATGGGAATTTTTTAAACATTGACTGAGTCCATGTTCTGTTAGAACACAGGCTTAGTGGGTATTCTGTTAGAACACAGGCTGAGTTGGTATTCTTTAAACATTGACTGAGTCCATATTTTGTGAAAACACAGGCTGAGTGAGTAATATGTTAGAGCACTGGCTGACTGGCTATTCTTTAAACATAGACTGATTCCATATTCTGTTACAACACAGGCTGAGTGAGTATTCTGTTAGAACACAGGCTGAGTGGGTATCCTTGAAACAGACTGAGTCCATATTCTCTTAGAACACAGCCTGAGTGAGTATGCTGTTAGAACACAGGCAGAGTGAGTATTCCTTAAAACACAGGCTGAGTGGGTATTCTTTAAACATAGACTGAGTCAATATACTTTTAGAACACATGCTGAGTGAGTATTCTTTAAACATAGACTGAGTCCGTATACTTTTAAACAAGAGGCTGAGTGGGTATTCTGTAAGAATACAGGCAGAGTGAGTATTCTGTTAAAACACAGACTTAGTGAGTATTATTTAAACATAGACTGAGTCCATATTTTGTTAGAACACAGCCTGAGTGAGTATTCTTTAAACATGCACTGAGTCCATATTCCTTATTATTATTATTTTTGGTTTTTCAATTACAGTTGTCCCTTTTTCTCCCCATTTCTCTCCCCTACCCAACCCACCCCTTCTCCCGCAATCATATCCCTCCCCGTTGTCCATGTCCATGTGTCATTTATATATGTTCTTTGACTAAACCCTTCCCATACTTATCCTCCTTCTCTCCCTCCCTCCTCCCCCCTATTGACTGCTATTCTGCTCTTTGTTCTATTTAGTTCTTTTGTTTGTGTTCTTTAGTTTCCTGTATTAGGTGATATCATATGGTATTTTTCTTTCTTTGCCTGGCTTATTTCACTAAGAAAATTCTTTCTAATTCCATCTATGTTGTTGCAAATGGCAGGAGTTCCTTCTTTCTTTCTGCTACATAGTATTCCATTGTGTAAATGTAATACAGTTTTTTGATGCACTCATCTACAGACAAGCACCTAGGCTGTTTCCAGCACTTAGCTATTGTAAACAGGGCTGCTGTGAACATAGGGGTGCATAAGATCTTTTGAATTAGTGTTTTAAGAATTTTCGGGTATAATGCTAGTAGTGGAGTCTGTGGTTCAAAAGGCAGTTCCATTTTTAATCTTTTGAGGTAATTCCATACTGTTCTCCATAGTGGCTGCACCAGTCTCATTCCCAAAAACAGTGCAGTAGGGTTCCTGTTTCTCCACATCCTCGCCAGCATTTGTTGTTTATTGATTTGTTGATGATGGCCATTCTGACTGGTGTAAAGAGGTATCTCATTGAGGTTTTTATTTGCATCTCCCTGATGGCTAATGATGTTGAGCATTTTTTCATGTGTCTATGGACCTTCTGTATGTCCTCTTCGGAGAATTGTTTGTACAGGTCGTTTGCCCATTTTTTAATTGGGTTGTTTGTTTTCTTGATGTTGAGTCGCATCAGCTCTTTATATATTTTGGAAATCAGTCCCCTGTCTGTGATGTCATTGGCAAATATGTTTTCCCATATGGTTGGTTTCCTTTTCATCTTGCTGATGTTTTCTTTTGCTGAGCAGAAACTCTTTAGTGTGATGTAATCCCATTTTTTTAATATTTTCCTTTATTTCTCTTGCTTTAGGAGATGTATCCGTGAAGAAATTGTTACGTGAGATATTTGATATTTTCTTGCCTATGTTTTCCTCTAGGGCTTTTATGGTGTCATGGCTTGCATTTAAGTCTTAATCCATCTTGAGCTTATTCTCATGTGTGGTGTAAGTTGGTGGTCTAGTTTCATTTTTTTGCACGTCCCTGTCCAGTTCTCCCAGCACCATTTGTTAAAGAGGCTCTTCTCACTCCATTTTATGTTCCTACCTCCTTTATCAAATATTAGTTGACCATAGAGGCCTAGCTTTATTTCTGGACTCTCTATTCTGTTCCACTGATCTATATGTCTGTTCTTACGCCAGTACCAGACTGTTTTGATTACAGTGGCTTTGTAGTATTGTTTGATATCTGGTGTTGTGATTCCTCCTGCTGTGTTCTTCCGTCTCAAGATTGCTTTTGCTCATCAGGGTCTTTTTTGGTTCCATATGAATTTATGGAGTATTTGTTCTAAGTCTGTGAAATATGTCATTGGTATTTTAATAGGGATTGCATTGAATCTGTAAATTGCTTTGGGTAGTATGGCCATTTTGATGAAGTTGATTCTTCCCATCCAAGAACATGGTATTTGCTTCCACTTATTTGTATCTTCCTTAATTTCTTTCTTCAATGTTATGTAATTTTCAGAGTACAGGTCTTTTATCTCTTTGTTTAAGTTTACTCCTAGGTACTTTATTTTTCTTGTTGCTATAGTAAAAGGTATTTTCTTTTTTGTTTCTGTCTCTGATATTTTATTGTTAGTGTACAGAAATACTTAGATTTCTGTATATTTATTTTGTATCCTGCTATTTTGGCAAATTCACTTATTATATCGAGTAGTTTTTTAGTGGAGTTTATAGGATTTTCTAGGCATACTATCATGTCATCTGCATATCATGAAAGTTTTACTTCCTCTTTCCCAATTTGATTACCTTTTATTTCTTTTTCTTGTCTGATTGCTATGGCTAGGACTTCCAACACTATGTTGAAAAGGAGTGGAGAGAGTGGACAAACTTGTCTAGTTCCGAAATTCAGCGGGAGTGCTTTAAGTTTTTGTCCATGGAGTATGATGTTGGCTTCAGGCTTCTCATATATAGCCTTAATGATGTTAAGGTATGCTCCCTCTATTCCCATTTTGCTGAGTGTTTTCAACATAAATGGGTGTTGTACTTTATCAAATGCTTTTTCTGCATCTATTGATATGATCGTGTGATTTTTGTCTTTCATTTTCTTTAGGTGATGTATTATGTTTATTAATTTGCAAATATTAAACCATCCTTGCATCCCTGGAATGAATCCCACTTGATCGAGATGTATGATCTTTTTGATGCATTGCTGGATCCTGTTTGCCAAAATTTTATTGAGGATTTTAGCACCTATGTTAATCAGTGATATTGGCCTGTAGTTTTCTTTCTTTGTTGTGTCTTGACCTGGTTTGGGGATTAGAATAATACTGGCTTCATAGAAAGAGTTTGGGATTTTCCCCTCTTCTTGGATTTTTCGGAACAGTTTGAGGAGGATAGGAGTTATTTCTTTCCTGAATGGTTTGTAGAATTCGCCTGTGAAGCCATCCGGTACAGGGCTTTTGTGTGCAGGGAGATTTTGGATTACTGTTTCAATTACCTTTTTTGTTATTGGTCTGTTGAAACTTTCCTCTTCTTCTTGATTCAGTTTTGGAAGGTTATATGTTTCTAGAAATTTGTCCATTTGTTCTAGATTGTCAAATTACTTGCCATACAGTTGTCTGTAGTAATTTCTAACTATCATTTGTATCTGTGGTATCAGTCATGATTTCTCCTCTTTCATTTCTGATTTTGTTTATTTGGGTATTCTCTCTCCTTTTTTTTTATATTTATTTTGGTTTTTCAATTACAGTTGTGCCCTTTTCCCCTAATTTCTCTCCCCCACCCAACCCACCCCCTCTCCCGCAATCATATCCCTCCCCGTTGTCCATGTCCATGAGTCTTTTATGCAGGTTCTTTGACTAAACCCTTACCTTACTTATCTCCTTTCTCTCCGTCTCCCCTCCCCCCCCATTGACTGCTATTCTGCTCTTTGTTCTATTTAGTTCTTTTGTTTGTGTTATTCTTTAGTTTCCCGTATTAGGTGATATCATGTGGTATTTTTCTTTCTTTGCCTGGCTTATTTCACTAAACATAATTCTCTCTAGTTCCATCCATGTTGTTGCAAATGGCAGGAGTTCCTTCTTTCGTTCTGCTACATAGTATTCCATTGTGTAAATGTACCACGGTTTTTTGATCCACTCATCTACAGATGGGCACTTAGGTTGTTTCCAGCACTTAGCTATTGTAAACAGTGCTGCAATGAAGATAGGGATGCATAAGTTCTTTTGAATTGGTGTTTGAAGATTTTTCGGGTATAATCCTAGTAGTGGAGTCGCTGGTTCAAAAGGCAGTTCCATTTTTAATCTTTTGAGGTAATTCCATACTGTTCTCCATAGTGGCTGCACCAGTCTGCATTCCCACCAACAGTGCAGTAGGGTTCCCGTTTCTCCTCATCATCCCCAGCACTTGTTGCTTGTTGATTTGTTGATGATGGCCATTCTGACTGGTGTAAAATGGTAACTCATTGTGCTTTTTATTTGCATCTCCCTGATGGCTAATGATGTTGAGCATTTTTTCATGTGTCTATGGACGTTCTGTATGTCCTCTTCAGAGGAGTATTTGTTCAGGTCCTTTGCCCATTTTTTAATTGGGTTGTTTGTTTTCTTAATGTTGAGTCGTATCAGCTCTTTATATATTTTGGAAATCAGTCCCCTGTCTGTGATGTCATTGGCAAATATGTTTTCCCATAAGGTTGGTTTCCTTTTCATCTTGCTGATGTTTTCTTTTGCTGAGCAGAAACTCTTTAGTTTGATGTAATCCCATTTATTTATTTTTTCCTTTATTTCTCTTGCACGTACCTCTGCGTGCTCAGTGGGACCTCCCTGTGCCCCTTGGGGCACTAATCTTATGTTCGTTGCGGAGTGTCCAAGGGACGTCTGGACTCACTGCCCTACACACATGGGAGAGTGAATGAGAGCACTTCCTTATGTGCGCCCCCGGGACCCAATGGTAGTGTTGCGGAGTGGATGAGAATGCCTCTGCACCTGCGCTACTCAAGAATGGCCTACCACACCCAAACTTTCCTCCCCTCTCCACCGTCAACTAGAGAAAAATATAAAGGAGAGTTATATTCTCACTTGTCCAGGAGCACGCTGTCTCCTGTCCTTCAGCGCCAATGCTACTTGGTCGAGTCCCGTCTCTGCCAGCGGGCAGAGATCCGCTCTCATCCCAACTCCTCTCCAGGGCAGCATGTGGTCCCCAAAAAGCCTTTGTGTCCTTCCAGCCGGAGCTCGGGCAGCCGCTCCAGTCAGGAATCCCGTTTTGTCCCCTTTTACTCAGGTATCTTCATTAAACAGGTTGTTCCCAGATGGATTTTCTCGAATCCAGCAGTGCCATGGCTCGACGTCTGCAAGTGTCCAGCTGATCACTGAGATGTTCTGTCTCTAATTAGACCAAACTGCAGGCTGGTCTCGGGAGCCTGAAAAGGCAACCTCTCCTCACTGCTCCGCCATCATCTCTCTCAGATGTAACTCTTTGAACTGAAGATATTAGATGTTATCGTGTTTCTCATGTATGTCTTTCAAAAAGTTTCTGTTGCCCTTACTCGTTAACAGAGAAAAACTGTGTTCTGAAAGAGGCCAGCAACAGTTTTCAAGTATATAGAAGAAATATACATTGAACATTCTAACCAACATATACTTGTTAGCAAACGTTTTCAACAGATGGAAATATGCTCTTGCTGTGCCGTTGTTGTTCTGCTTCATCGAATGCTTCAGTGAAGTTTTGAGTTTATACAATAGATTAAAGAGCAATCACTGCTTCGGGAATGCTAGAGTCCTTTGTGTAGTCTATTACACATGACAAACTAAAGGAAATATATGTAACTTCACCGTTCACATTTGTTTCTTATTTTGTTACTTTTAATTGACTGTGAAATTCAGAAAACACCGTGTTTTAAAAGACGCCTAACTTATAAATTCTACTTGGTAAAGATTCATTCTTGAAACAGGAGAGAACATGAACATTTCTCTCAATTATAAGAGAAGTTAGAGATTTCTCCTCTCTGTACATCTGGTGATGGCCTTCATTGTGTGAGATAGTAACCAATGGCATTGCCATAGAAGGCAGAAGCAGAGATAGCGGTTTCTGGACACATCTTGTTTTCCGTGGATAGTAACGCATATACTACTGGAATTACTGATGTAGCTCTTTCAACTGAAGATATTACGTGCTATCTTATTCTCATGTATGTTTTTATAAAAATATCTGTTGCCCTTACTCCTTAACTCAGAAAAACTGGTTTATGGAAGAGGCCAGTAACAGATTTCAAGTACATAGAAGAAATGTACATTGAACATTCTAACCAACAAATACCTATTATGAAACGTTTTCAACAGATGGAATGCTCTTCCTCTGCCATTGTTGTTCTCCTTCACTAAATGCTTCAGTGAACTTTCGAGTTTATACAATAGACTAAAGAGCAAACACTGGTGTCTGGAACGCTGGAACCTTTTCGATAGTCTGATACTGGTGACACACTAAAGGAAATATATGTGACTTCACACTTCACTTCTGTTTCCTATTTTGTTTCTTTGTAATTCACTGTGAAACTCAGAATATACTGTGTTTTCAAAGACGCCTAACCTATAAATTCTCTTTCAAAAAGAATCATTCTTTGAAACAGCAGAGAACATGAATATTTCCAGTAGTTATAACAGAATATAGAGCTTTCTCCTCTCTGTCCATGTGGTGATGGTGTTCACTGTGTGACATGGTCACCGGTGGCATTGCCATAGGAGGCAGAAGCAGAGCTAGCGGTTTTTGGACATATCTTGTTTTCCGTGGAGACTAACGCATATACTACTGAAAGTACTGATGTAGCTCTTTGAACTGAAGGTATTAGATGTTATCTTGTTCTCATGTATGACTTTCTAAAAGTTGCTGTTGCCCTTACTTGTTAACTCAGAAAAACTGTGTTCCGAAAGAGACCAGCAACAATTTTCAACCAGATAGAAGAAATGTACATTGAACACTCTAACCAACATATATATATTATCAAACGATTTCAACAAATGGAATTATGATCTTGCTGTTCTGTTGTTGTTCTGTTTCATAGAATGCTTCAGTGAACTTTTCAGTTTATACAATAGACTAAAGACCAGACACTGGTGACAGGAACGCTGGAATTTTTTGGCTAGCCTGCTACACGTGACACACTGAAGGAAATATAGGACACTTCACCGTTAACAGTTTTTCCCTACTTCGTTTCTTTGTAATTCACTGTGAAACTCAGAAACTACCGTGTTTTCAAAGAGGACTAGCCTATAATTTCTATGGGGTAAAGAATCATTCTTTGAAACAAAAGAAAACATGAACATTTCTAGCAATTATAACAGAAGTTATTGCTTTCTCTACTCTGTCCGTGTGGTGATGGCTTTCATTGTGTGAGATAGTCACGGGTCGCATTGCCGTTGAAGGCAGAAGCAGAGATAGCAATGTCTGGACATATCTTGTTTTCCGTCCACAGTAGCGCATATACTACCGGAAGTACAGATGTAGCTCTTTGAACTGAAGATACTGGGTGCTATCTTGTTTGTCATGAATGCCTTTTAAAAACTTGCTGTTGCCCGTACTTGTTAACTCAGAAAAACTGTGTTCCGAAAGAGGCCAGCAACAGTTTTCAAGCAGAGAGAAGAAATGTACATTGAACACTCTAACGAACATATACATATTATCAAACGATTTCAACAAATGGAATTATGAGCTTGCTGTTCCGTTGTTGTTCTCTTTCATTGAATGCTTCAGTGAACGTTTGAGTTTATACAATAGACTAAAGACCAAACACTGGTGTCAGGAACGATGGAATCTTTTGGCTATTGTGCTACACGTGACACACTAAAGGAAATATAGGAGACTTCACGGTTCACATATTTTCCCTATTTTGTTTCTTTGTAATTCACTGTGAAACTCAGAAAATACCGTGTTTTCAAAGAGGCCTAGCCTATAAATTCTCTTTCATAAAGAGTCATTCTGTGAAACAGGAGAGAATATGAACTTTTCTAACAACTATAAAAGAAGACAGAACTTTCTCCTCTCTGTGTGTGTCGTGATGGCTTTCATTGTGTGAGATAGCACTGGTGGCATTGCCATGGAAGGCAGAAGCACAGATAGCGGTTTCTGGACATATCTTGTTTTCCGTGGAGAGTAGCGCATATACTACTGCAAGTACATATGTAGCACTTTGAACTAAAGATATTGGTGCTATCTTGTTTCTCATGAATGTCTTTGAAAAAGTTCCTGTAGACCTTACTTGTTAATGCTGAAAAACTGTGTTCTGAAAGAGGCCAGCAACAGTTTTCAACCAGATAGAAGAAATGTACATTGAACATTCTAACGAACATATACATATTATCAAACAATTTCAACAGATGGAAGTATGAACTTGCTCTGCCGTTGGTGTTCTCTTTCATTGAATGTTTCAGTGAACTTTCAAGTTTATACAATAGACTAAAGAGCAAGCACTAGTTTCAACAATGCTAGAGTCTTTTGATCGTGTGCTTCACTTGACACACTAAAGGAAATATAGGAGATTTCACCGTTCACATTTGTTCCCTATTTTGTTTCTTTGTAATTCACTGTGAAACTCAGAAAATACCGTGTTTTCAAAGAGGCCTAGCCGATAAATTCTCTTTCATTAAGAATCATTCTTTGAAATGGGAGAGAACATGAACATTTCTAACAATTATAAAACAAGATAGAGCTTTCTCCTCTCTGTGTGTGTGGTGATGCCGTTCATTGTGTGAGATAGTCACCGGTGGCATTGCCATAGAAGGCAGAAGCACAGATAGCGGTTTCAGGACATATCTTGTTTTCCGTGGAGAGTAACGGATATACTACTGAAAGTACTGATGTAGCTCTCTGAACTGAAGACATTAGATGCTATCTTGTTCTAACGGATGTCTTTCTAAAAGTTGCTGTTGCCCTTACTTGTTAACTCAGAAAAACCGTGTTCCGAAAGAGGCCAGCAACAGTTTTCAACCAAAAGAAGAAATGTACATTGAACACTCTAACAAACATATACATATAATAAAAGGATTTCAACAGATGGAATTATGAGCTTGCTGTGCCGTTGTTGTTCTTCTCCATTGTATGCTTCAGTGAACTTTTGAGTTTATACAATAGACTGAAGAGCAAACACTGGTGTCAGGAACGCTGGAACGTTTTCCATAGTCTGATAGTCGTAACAAACTAAAGGAAATATAGGAGATTTCACTGTTCACATTTGTTCCCTATTTTGTTTCTTTGTAATTCACTGGGAAACTCAGAAAATACCGTGTTTTCAAAGAAGCCTAGTCTATAAGTTCTCTTTCATAAAGAATCATTCTTTGAAACAGGAGAGAACATGAACATTTGTAACAATTATAAAAGAAGATAGAGCTTTCTCCTCTCTGTGTGTGTGTTGATGCCGTTCATTGTGTGAGATAGTCACCGGTGGCATTTCGATAGAAGGCAGAAGCACAGATAGCGGTTTCTGGACATATCTTGTATTCGGTGGAGAGTAACGCATATACTACTGAAAGTACTGATGTAGCTCTCTGAACTGAAGATATTAGATGCTATCTTGTTCTCATGTATGTCTTTCTAAAAGTTTCTGTTGCCGTACTTGTTAACTCAGAGAAACTGTGTTCCGAAAGAGGCCAGCAACAGTTTTCAACCAAATAGAAGAAATGTACATTGAACACTCTAAAAAACACATACATATTATCAAACGATTTCAACAGATGAAAGTATGAGCTTGCTGTGCCGTTGTTGTTCTTCTCCATTGTTTGCTTCAGTGAACTTTTGAGTTTATACAATAGACTAAAGAGCAAACACTGGTGTCAGGAACACTGGAACATTTTCGCTAGTCTGATACTCGTGACATACTAAAGGAAATATAGGAGATTTCACAGTTCACATTTATTCCCTATTTTGTTTCTTGGTAATTCACTGTGAAACTCAGAAATACCGTGTTTTCAAAGAGGCCTGGCCTATAAATTCTCTTTCATAAAGAATCATTCTTTGAAACAGGAGAGAACATGAACATTTCTAACAATTATAAAAGAAGATAGAGCTTTCTCCTCTGTGTGTGTGTGGTGATGCCGTTCATTGTGTGAGATAGTCACCGGTGGCATTGCCATAGAAGGCAGAAGCACAGATAGCGGTTTCTGGAACTATCTTGTATTCGGTGGAGAGTAACGCATATACTACTGAAAGTACTGATGTAGCTCTCTGAACTGAAGACATTCGATGCTATCTTGTTCTCATGTATGTCTTTCTAAAAGTTGCTGTTGCCCTTACTTGTTAACTCAGAAAAACTGTGTTCCGAAAAAGGCCAGCAACAGTTTTCAACCAAATACAGGAAATGTACATTGAACACTCAAAAAACACATACATATTATCAAACGATTTCAACAGATGGAATTATGAGCTTTCTGTGCCGTTGTTGTTCTTCTCCGTTGTATGCTTCAGTGCACTTTTGAGTTTATACAATTGACTAAAGAGCAAACACTGATGTCAGGAACGCTGGAACCTTTTCGATAGTCTGATACTCGTGACACACTAAAGGAAATATAGGAGATTTCACAGTTCACATTTGTTCCCTATTTTGTTTCTCTGTAATTCACTGTGAAACTCAGAAAATACCGTGTTTTCAAAGAGGCCTAGCCTATAAATTCTCTTTCATAAAGAATCATTCTTTGAAACAGGAGAGAACATGAACATTTGTAACAATTATAAAAGAAGATAGAGCTTTCTCCTCTCTGTGTGTGTGTTGATGCCGTTCATTGTGTGAGATAGTCACCGGTGGCATTGCCATAGAAGGCAGAAGCACAGATAGCGGTTTCTGGACATATCATGTTTTCCGTGGAGAGTAAGAGATATATTACTGAAAGTACTGATGTAGCTCTTTGAACTGAAGATATTAGATGCTATCTTGTTCTCATGTATGTCTTTCTAAAGGTTTCTGTTGCCGTACTTGTTAACTCAGAAAAACTGTGTTCCGAAAGAGGCCAGCAACAGTTTTCAACCAAAAGAAGAAATGTACATTGAACACTCTAACAAACATATACATATAATAAAAGGATTTCAACAGATGGAATTATGAGCTTGCTGTGCCGTTGTTGTTCTTCTCCATTGTATGCTTCAGTGAACTTTTGAGTTTATACAATAGACTGAAGAGCAAACACTGGTGTCAGGAACGCTGGAACGTTTTCCATAGTCTGATAGTCGTAACAAACTAAAGGAAATATAGGAGATTTCACTGTTCACATTTGTTCCCTATTTTGTTTCTTTGTAATTCACTGGGAAACTCAGAAAATACCGTGTTTTCAAAGAAGCCTAGTCTATAAGTTCTCTTTCATAAAGAATCATTCTTTGAAACAGGAGAGAACATGAACATTTGTAACAATTATAAAAGAAGATAGAGCTTTCTCCTCTCTGTGTGTGTGTTGATGCCGTTCATTGTGTGAGATAGTCACCGGTGGCATTTCGATAGAAGGCAGAAGCACAGATAGCGGTTTCTGGACATATCTTGTATTCGGTGGAGAGTAACGCATATACTACTGAAAGTACTGATGTAGCTCTCTGAACTGAAGATATTAGATGCTATCTTGTTCTCATGTATGTCTTTCTAAAAGTTTCTGTTGCCGTACTTGTTAACTCAGAGAAACTGTGTTCCGAAAGAGGCCAGCAACAGTTTTCAACCAAATAGAAGAAATGTACATTGAACACTCTAAAAAACACATACATATTATCAAACGATTTCAACAGATGAAAGTATGAGCTTGCTGTGCCGTTGTTGTTCTTCTCCATTGTTTGCTTCAGTGAACTTTTGAGTTTATACAATAGACTAAAGAGCAAACACTGGTGTCAGGAACACTGGAACATTTTCGCTAGTCTGATACTCGTGACATACTAAAGGAAATATAGGAGATTTCACAGTTCACATTTATTCCCTATTTTGTTTCTTGGTAATTCACTGTGAAACTCAGAAATACCGTGTTTTCAAAGAGGCCTGGCCTATAAATTCTCTTTCATAAAGAATCATTCTTTGAAACAGGAGAGAACATGAACATTTCTAACAATTATAAAAGAAGATAGAGCTTTCTCCTCTGTGTGTGTGTGGTGATGCCGTTCATTGTGTGAGATAGTCACCGGTGGCATTGCCATAGAAGGCAGAAGCACAGATAGCGGTTTCTGGAACTATCTTGTATTCGGTGGAGAGTAACGCATATACTACTGAAAGTACTGATGTAGCTCTCTGAACTGAAGACATTCGATGCTATCTTGTTCTCATGTATGTCTTTCTAAAAGTTGCTGTTGCCCTTACTTGTTAACTCAGAAAAACTGTGTTCCGAAAAAGGCCAGCAACAGTTTTCAACCAAATACAGGAAATGTACATTGAACACTCAAAAAACACATACATATTATCAAACGATTTCAACAGATGGAATTATGAGCTTTCTGTGCCGTTGTTGTTCTTCTCCGTTGTATGCTTCAGTGCACTTTTGAGTTTATACAATTGACTAAAGAGCAAACACTGATGTCAGGAACGCTGGAACCTTTTCGATAGTCTGATACTCGTGACACACTAAAGGAAATATAGGAGATTTCACAGTTCACATTTGTTCCCTATTTTGTTTCTCTGTAATTCACTGTGAAACTCAGAAAATACCGTGTTTTCAAAGAGGCCTAGCCTATAAATTCTCTTTCATAAAGAATCATTCTTTGAAACAGGAGAGAACATGAACATTTGTAACAATTATAAAAGAAGATAGAGCTTTCTCCTCTCTGTGTGTGTGTTGATGCCGTTCATTGTGTGAGATAGTCACCGGTGGCATTGCCATAGAAGGCAGAAGCACAGATAGCGGTTTCTGGACATATCATGTTTTCCGTGGAGAGTAAGAGATATATTACTGAAAGTACTGATGTAGCTCTTTGAACTGAAGATATTAGATGCTATCTTGTTCTCATGTATGTCTTTCTAAAGGTTTCTGTTGCCGTACTTGTTAACTCAGAAAAACTGTGTTCCGAAAGAGGCCAGCAACAGTTTTCAACCAAATAGAACAAATGTACATTGAACACTCTAACAAACATATACATATAATAAAAGGATTTCAACAGATGGAATTATGAGCTTACTGTGCCGTTGTTGTTCTTCTCCATTGTATGCTTCAGTGCACTTTTGAGTTTATACAATTGACTAAAGAGCAAACACTGGTGTCAGGAACGCTGGAACCTTTTCGATAGTCTGATACTCGTGACACACTAAAGGAAATATAGGAGATTTCACAGTTCACATTTGTTCCCTATTTTGTTTCTCTGTAATTCACTGTGAAACTCAGAAAATACCGTGTTTTCAAAGAGGCCTAGCCTATAAATTCTCTTTCATAAAGAATCATTCTTTGAAACAGAGAGAACATGAACATTTCTAACAATTATAAAAGAAGATAGAGCTTTCTCCTCTGTGTGTGTGTGGTGATGCCGTTCATTGTGTGAGATGGTCACCGGTGGCATTGCCGTACAAGGCAGAAGCACAGATAGTCGTTTCTGGACATATCTTGTTTTCCGAGGAGAGTAACGCATATACTACTGAAAGTACTGATGTAGCTCTTTGAACTGAAGATATTAGATGGTATCTTGTTCTCATGTATGTCTTTCTAAAAGTTGCTGTTGCCCTTACTTGTTAACTCAGAAAAACTGTGTTCCAAAAGAGGCCAGCAACAGTTTTCAACCAAATAGAAGAAATGTACATTGTACACTCTAACAAACATATACATATAATAAAAGGATTTCAACAGATGGAATTATGAGCTTGCTCTGCCGTTGTTGTTCTTCTCCATTGTTTGCTTCAGTGAACTTTTGAGTTTATACAATAGACTAAAGAGTAAACACTGCTCTCAGGAAAGCTGGAATCTTGTCGCTAGTCTGATACTCGTGACACACTAAAGGAAATATAGGAGATTTCACCGTTCACATTTGTTCCCTATTTGTTTCTCTGTAATTCACTGTAAAACTCAGAAAATACCGTGTTTTCAAAGAGGCCTAGGCTATAAATTCTCTTTCATAAAGAATCATTCTTTGAAACAGGAGAGAACTTGAACATTTGTAACAATTATAAAAGAAGATAGAGCTTTCTCCTCTGTGTGTGTGTGGTGATGCCGTTCATTGTGTGAGATAGTCACCGGTGGCATTGACATAGAAGGCAGAAGCACAGATAGCGGTTTCTTGACATATCTGGTTTTCCGTGGAGAGTAACGCATATACTACTGAAAGTACTGATGTAGCTCTTTGAACTGAAGGTATTAGATGCTATCTTGTTCTGATGTATGTCTTTCTAAAAGTTGTTGTTGCCCTTACTTGTAAACTCAGAAAAACTGTGTTCCGAAAGAGGTCAGCAACAGTTTTCAACCAAATAGAACAAATGTACATTGAACACTCTAACAAACATATACATATAATAAAAGGATTTCAACAGATGGAATTATGAGCTTGCTGTGCCGTTGTTGTTCTTCTCCATTGTATGCTTCAGTGCACTTTTGAGTTTTTACAATTGACTAAAGAGCAAACACTGGTGTCAGGAACGCTGGAAACCTTTGGATTGTCTGCTACACGTGACACACTAAAGGAAATATAGGAGATTTCAAACATCACATTTGTTCCCTATTTTGTTTCTTAGTAATTCACTGTGAAACACAGAAAATACCGTGTTTTCATAGAGGACTAGCCCATAAATTCTCTTTCATAAAGTATCATTGTTTGAAACAGGAGAGAACATGAACATTTCTAACAATTATAAAAGAAGATAGAGCTTTCTCCTCTGTGTGTGTGTGGTGATGCCGTTCATTGTGTGAGATGGTCACCGGTGGCATTGCCGTACAAGGCAGAAGCACAGATAGTCGTTTCTGGACATATCTTGTTTTCCGAGGAGAGTAACGCATATACTACTGAAAGTACTGATGTAGCTCTCTGAACTGAAGACATTAGATGCTATCTTGTTCTAACGGATGTCTTTCTAAAAGTTGCTGTTGCCCTTACTTGTTAACTCAGAAAAACTGTGTTCCGAAAGAGGCCAGCAACAGTTTTCAACCAAATACAGGAAATGTACATTGAACACTCTAACAAACATATACATATAATAAAAGGATTTCAACAGATGGAATTATGATCTTGCAGTGCCGTTGTTGTTCTTCTCCAGTGTTTTCTTCAGTTCACTTTTGAGTTTATACAATAGACTAAAGAGCAAACACTGGTGTCTGGAACACTAGATCCTTTTCACTAGTCTGATACTCGTGACACACTAAAGGAAATGTAGGAGATTTCACCGTTCACATTTATTCCCTATTTTGTTTCTTTGTAATTCACTGTGAAACTCAGAAAATACGGTGTTTTCAAAGAGGCCTAGCCTATAAATTCTCTTTCATAAAGAATCATTCTTTGAAACAGGAGAGAACTTGTACATTTGTAACAATTGTAAAAGAAGATAGAGCTTTCTCCTTTCTGTGTTTGTGGTGATGCCGTTCATTGTGTGAGATAGTCACCGGTGGCATTGCCATAGAAAGCAGAAGCACAGATAGCGGTTTCTGCACATATCTTGTTTTCCGTGGAGAGTAACGCATATACTACTGAAAGTACTGATGTAGCTCTTTGAACTGAAGATATTAGATGCTATCTTGTTCTCATGTATGTCTTTCTAAAAGTTGCTGTTGCCCTTACTTGTTAACTGAGAAACACTGTGTTCCAAAAGAGGTCAGCAACAGTTTTCAACCAAATAGAAGAAATGTATATTGAACACTCAAAAAACACATACATATTATCAAACGATTTCAACAGATGGAATTATGAGCTTTCTGTGCCGTTGTTGTTCTTCTCCGTTGTATGCTTCAGTGAACTTTTGAGTATATACAATAGACTTAAGAGGAAACAATGGTGTCAGGAACGCTGGAATCTTTTGTCTAGTCTGCTACTCGTGACACACTAAAGGAAATATAGGAGATTTCACAGTTTACATTTGTCTTACTTTGTTTCTTTGTAATTCACTGTGAAACACAGAAAATACCGTGTTTTCATAGAGGGCTAGCCTATAAATTCCCTTTCATAAAGAATCATTCTTTGAAACAGGAGAGAACATGAACATTTCAAACAATTATAAAAGAAGATAGAGCTTTCTCCTCTCTGTGTGTGTGTTGATGCCGTTCATTGTGTGAGATAGTCACCGGTGGCATTTCGATAGAAGGCAGAAGCACAGATAGCGGTTTCTGGACATATCTTGTATTCGGTGGAGAGTAACGCATATACTACTGAAAGTACTGATGTAGCTCTCTGAACTGAAGATATTAGATGCTATCTTGTTCTCATGTATGTCTTTCTAAAAGTTTCTGTTGCCGTACTTGTTAACTCAGAGAAACTGTGTTCCGAAAGAAGCCAGCAACAGTTTTCAACCAAATAGAAGAAATGTACATTGAACACTCTAAAAAACACATACATATTATCAAACGATTTCAACAGATGAAAGTATGAGCTTGCTGTGCCGTTGTTGTTCTTCTCCATTGTTTGCTTCAGTGAACTTTTGAGTTTATACAATAGACTAAAGAGCAAACACTGATGTCAGGAACGCTGGAACCTTTTCGATAGTCTGATACTCGTGACACACTAAAGGAAATATAGGAGATTTCACAGTTCACATTTGTTCCCTATTTTGTTTCTCTGTAATTCACTGTGAAACTCAGAAAATACCGTGTTTTCAAAGAGGCCTAGCCTATAAATTCTCTTTCATAAAGAATCATTCTTTGAAACAGGAGAGAACATGAACATTTGTAACAATTATAAAAGAAGATAGAGCTTTCTCCTCTCTGTGTGTGTGTTGATGCCGTTCATTGTGTGAGATAGTCACCGGTGGCATTGCCATAGAAGGCAGAAGCACAGATAGCGGTTTCTGGACATATCATGTTTTCCGTGGAGAGTAAGAGATATATTACTGAAAGTACTGATGTAGCTCTTTGAACTGAAGATATTAGATGCTATCTTGTTCTCATGTATGTCTTTCTAAAGGTTTCTGTTGCCGTACTTGTTAACTCAGAAAAACTGTGTTCCGAAAGAGGCCAGCAACAGTTTTCAACCAAATAGAACAAATGTACATTGAACACTCTAACAAACATATACATATAATAAAAGGATTTCAACAGATGGAATTATGATCTTGCAGTGCCGTTGTTGTTCTTCTCCAGTGTTTTCTTCAGTTCACTTTTGAGTTTATACAATAGACTAAAGAGCAAACACTGGTGTCTGGAACACTAGATCCTTTTCACTAGTCTGATACTCGTGACACACTAAAGGAAATGTAGGAGATTTCACCGTTCACATTTATTCCCTATTTTGTTTCTTTGTAATTCACTGTGAAACTCAGAAAATACGGTGTTTTCAAAGAGGCCTAGCCTATAAATTCTCTTTCATAAAGAATCATTCTTTGAAACAGGAGAGAACTTGTACATTTGTAACAATTGTAAAAGAAGATAGAGCTTTCTCCTTTCTGTGTTTGTGGTGATGCCGTTCATTGTGTGAGATAGTCACCGGTGGCATTGCCATAGAAGGCAGAAGCACAGATAGCGGTTTCTGGAACTATCTTGTATTCGGTGGAGAGTAACGCATATACTACTGAAAGTACTGATGTAGCTCTCTGAACTGAAGACATTCGATGCTATCTTGTTCTCATGTATGTCTTTCTAAAAGTTGCTGTTGCCCTTACTTGTTAACTCAGAAAAACTGTGTTCCGAAAAAGGCCAGCAACAGTTTTCAACCAAATACAGGAAATGTACATTGAACACTCAAAAAACACATACATATTATCAAACGATTTCAACAGATGGAATTATGAGCTTTCTGTGCCGTTGTTGTTCTTCTCCGTTGTATGCTTCAGTGCACTTTTGAGTTTATACAATTGACTAAAGAGCAAACACTGATGTCAGGAACGCTGGAACCTTTTCGATAGTCTGATACTCATGACACACTAAAGGAAATATAGGAGATTTCACAGTTCACATTTGTTCCCTATTTTGTTTCTCTGTAATTCACTGTGAAACTCAGAAAATACCGTGTTTTCAAAGAGGCCTAGCCTATAAATTCTCTTTCATAAAGAATCATTCTTTGAAACAGGAGAGAACATGAACATTTGTAACAATTATAAAAGAAGATAGAGCTTTCTCCTCTCTGTGTGTGTGTTGATGCCGTTCATTGTGTGAGATAGTCACCGGTGGCATTGCCATAGAAGGCAGAAGCACAGATAGCGGTTTCTGGACATATCATGTTTTCCGTGGAGAGTAAGAGATATATTACTGAAAGTACTGATGTAGCTCTTTGAACTGAAGATATTAGATGCTATCTTGTTCTCATGTATGTCTTTCTAAAGGTTTCTGTTGCCGTACTTGTTAACTCAGAAAAACTGTGTTCCGAAAGAGGCCAGCAACAGTTTTCAACCAAATAGAACAAATGTACATTGAACACTCTAACAAACATATACATATAATAAAAGGATTTCAACAGATGGAATTATGAGCTTACTGTGCCGTTGTTGTTCTTCTCCATTGTATGCTTCAGTGCACTTTTGAGTTTATACAATTGACTAAAGAGCAAACACTGGTGTCAGGAACGCTGGAACCTTTTCGATAGTCTGATACTCGTGACACACTAAAGGAAATATAGGAGATTTCACAGTTCACATTTGTTCCCTATTTTGTTTCTCTGTAATTCACTGTGAAACTCAGAAAATACCGTGTTTTCAAAGAGGCCTAGCCTATAAATTCTCTTTCATAAAGAATCATTCTTTGAAACAGAGAGAACATGAACATTTCTAACAATTATAAAAGAAGATAGAGCTTTCTCCTCTGTGTGTGTGTGGTGATGCCGTTCATTGTGTGAGATGGTCACCGGTGGCATTGCCGTACAAGGCAGAAGCACAGATAGTCGTTTCTGGACATATCTTGTTTTCCGAGGAGAGTAACGCATATACTACTGAAAGTACTGATGTAGCTCTTTGAACTGAAGATATTAGATGGTATCTTGTTCTCATGTATGTCTTTCTAAAAGTTGCTGTTGCCCTTACTTGTTAACTCAGAAAAACTGTGTTCCAAAAGAGGCCAGCAACAGTTTTCAACCAAATAGAAGAAATGTACATTGTACACTCTAACAAACATATACATATAATAAAAGGATTTCAACAGATGGAATTATGAGCTTGCTGTGCCGTTGTTGTTCTTCTCCATTGTTTGCTTCAGTGAACTTTTGAGTTTATACAATAGACTAAAGAGTAAACACTGCTCTCAGGAAAGCTGGAATCTTGTCGCTAGTCTGATACTCGTGACACACTAAAGGAAATATAGGAGATTTCACCGTTCACATTTGTTCCCTATTTGTTTCTCTGTAATTCACTGTAAAACTCAAAAAATACCGTGTTTTCAAAGAGGCCTAGGCTATAAATTCTCTTTCATAAAGAATCATTCTTTGAAACAGGAGAGAACTTGAACATTTGTAACAATTATAAAAGAAGATAGAGCTTTCTCCTCTGTGTGTGTGTGGTGATGCCGTTCATTGTGTGAGATAGTCACCGGTGGCATTTCGATAGAAGGCAGAAGCACAGATAGCGGTTTCTGGACATATCTTGTATTCGGTGGAGAGTAACGCATATACTACTGAAAGTACTGATGTAGCTCTCTGAACTGAAGATATTAGATGCTATCTTGTTCTCATGTATGTCTTTCTAAAAGTTTCTGTTGCCGTACTTGTTAACTCAGAGAAACTGTGTTCCGAAAGAGGCCAGCAACAGTTTTCAACCAAATAGAAGAAATGTACATTGAACACTCTAAAAAACACATACATATTATCAAACGATTTCAACAGATGAAAGTATGAGCTTGCTGTGCCGTTGTTGTTCTTCTCCATTGTTTGCTTCAGTGAACTTTTGAGTTTATACAATAGACTAAAGAGCAAACACTGGTGTCAGGAACACTGGAACATTTTCGCTAGTCTGATACTCGTGACACACTAAAGGTAATATAGGAGGTTTCACAGTTCACATTTATTCCCTATTTTGTTTCTTGGTAATTCACTGTGAAACTCAAAAATACCGTGTTTTCAAAGAGGCCTGGCCTATAAATTCTCTTTCATAAAGAATCATTCTTTGAAACAGGAGAGAACATGAACATTTCTAACAATTATAAAAGAAGATAGAGCTTTCTCCTCTGTGTGTGTGTGGTGATGCCGTTCATTGTGTGAGATAGTCACCGGTGGCATTGACATAGAAGGCAGAAGCACAGATAGCGGTTTCTTGACATATCTGGTTTTCCGTGGAGAGTAACGCATATACTACTGAAAGTACTGATGTAGCTCTTTGAACTGAAGGTATTAGATGCTATCTTGTTCTGATGTATGTCTTTCTAAAAGTTGTTGTTGCCCTTACTTGTAAACTCAGAAAAACTGTGTTCCGAAAGAGGTCAGCAACAGTTTTCAACCAAATAGAACAAATGTACATTGAACACTCTAACAAACATATACATATAATAAAAGGATTTCAACAGATGGAATTATGAGCTTGCTGTGCCGTTGTTGTTCTTCTCCATTGTATGCTTCAGTGCACTTTTGAGTTTTTACAATTGACTAAAGAGCAAACACTGGTGTCAGGAACGCTGGAAACCTTTGGATTGTCTGCTACACGTGACACACTAAAGGAAATATAGGAGATTTCAAACATCACATTTGTTCCCTATTTTGTTTCTTAGTAATTCACTGTGAAACACAGAAAATACCGTGTTTTCATAGAGGACTAGCCCATAAATTCTCTTTCATAAAGTATCATTGTTTGAAACAGGAGAGAACATGAACATTTCTAACAATTATAAAAGAAGATAGAGCTTTCTCCTCTGTGTGTGTGTGGTGATGCCGTTCATTGTGTGAGATGGTCACCGGTGGCATTGCCGTACAAGGCAGAAGCACAGATAGTCGTTTCTGGACATATCTTGTTTTCCGAGGAGAGTAACGCATATACTACTGAAAGTACTGATGTAGCTCTCTGAACTGAAGACATTAGATGCTATCTTGTTCTAACGGATGTCTTTCTAAAAGTTGCTGTTGCCCTTACTTGTTAACTCAGAAAAACTGTGTTCCGAAAGAGGCCAGCAACAGTTTTCAACCAAATACAGGAAATGTACATTGAACACTCTAACAAACATATACATATAATAAAAGGATTTCAACAGATGGAATTATGATCTTGCAGTGCCGTTGTTGTTCTTCTCCAGTGTTTTCTTCAGTTCACTTTTGAGTTTATACAATAGACTAAAGAGCAAACACTGGTGTCTGGAACACTAGATCCTTTTCACTAGTCTGATACTCGTGACACACTAAAGGAAATGTAGGAGATTTCACCGTTCACATTTATTCCCTATTTTGTTTCTTTGTAATTCACTGTGAAACTCAGAAAATACGGTGTTTTCAAAGAGGCCTAGCCTATAAATTCTCTTTCATAAAGAATCATTCTTTGAAACAGGAGAGAACTTGTACATTTGTAACAATTGTAAAAGAAGATAGAGCTTTCTCCTTTCTGTGTTTGTGGTGATGCCGTTCATTGTGTGAGATAGTCACCGGTGGCATTGCCATAGAAAGCAGAAGCACAGATAGCGGTTTCTGCACATATCTTGTTTTCCGTGGAGAGTAACGCATATACTACTGAAAGTACTGATGTAGCTCTTTGAACTGAAGATATTAGATGCTATCTTGTTCTCATGTATGTCTTTCTAAAAGTTGCTGTTGCCCTTACTTGTTAACTGAGAAACACTGTGTTCCAAAAGAGGTCAGCAACAGTTTTCAACCAAATAGAAGAAATGTATATTGAACACTCAAAAAACACATACATATTATCAAACGATTTCAACAGATGGAATTATGAGCTTTCTGTGCCGTTGTTGTTCTTCTCCGTTGTATGCTTCAGTGAACTTTTGAGTTTATACAATAGACTAAAGAGCAAACACTGGTGTCAGGAACGCTGGAAACCTTTGGATTGTCTGCTACACGTGACACACTAAAGGAAATATAGGAGATTTCAAACATCACATTTGTTCCCTATTTTGTTTCTTAGTAATTCACTGTGAAACACTGAAAATACAGTGTTTTCATAGAGGGTTAGCCTATAAATTCTCTTTCATAAAGTATCATTGTTTGAAACAGGAGAGAACATGAACATTTCTAACAATTATAAAAGAAGATAGAGCTTTCTCCTCTCTGTGTGTGTGTTGATGCCGTTCATTGTGTGAGATAGTCACCGGTGGCATTTCGATAGAAGGCAGAAGCACAGATAGCGGTTTCTGGACATATCTTGTATTCGGTGGAGAGTAACGCATATACTACTGAAAGTACTGATGTAGCTCTCTGAACTGAAGATATTAGATGCTATCTTGTTCTCATGTATGTCTTTCTAAAAGTTTCTGTTGCCGTACTTGTTAACTCAGAGAAACTGTGTTCCGAAAGAGGCCAGCAACAGTTTTCAACCAAATAGAAGAAATGTACATTGAACACTCTAAAAAACACATACATATTATCAAACGATTTCAACAGATGAAAGTATGAGCTTGCTGTGCCGTTGTTGTTCTTCTCCATTGTTTGCTTCAGTGAACTTTTGAGTTTATACAATAGACTAAAGAGCAAACACTGGTGTCAGGAACACTGGAACATTTTCGCTAGTCTGATACTCGTGACACACTAAAGGAAATATAGGAGGTTTCACAGTTCACATTTATTCCCTATTTTGTTTCTTGGTAATTCACTGTGAAACTCAGAAATACCGTGTTTTCAAAGAGGCCTGTCCTATAAATTCTCTTTCATAAAGAATCATTCTTTGAAACAGGAGAGAACATGAACATTTCTAACAATTATAAAAGAAGATAGAGCTTTCTCCTCTGTGTGTGTGTGGTGATGCCGTTCATTGTGTGAGATAGTCACCGGTGGCATTGCCATAGAAGGCAGAAGCACAGATAGCGGTTTCTGGAACTATCTTGTATTCGGTGGAGAGTAACGCATATACTACTGAAAGTACTGATGTAGCTCTCTGAACTGAAGACATTCGATGCTATCTTGTTCTCATGTATGTCTTTCTAAAAGTTGCTGTTGCCCTTACTTGTTAACTCAGAAAAACTGTGTTCCGAAAAAGGCCAGCAACAGTATTCAACCAAATACAGGAAATGTACATTGAACACTCAAAAAACACATACATATTATCAAACGATTTCAACAGATGGAATTATGAGCTTTCTGTGCCGTTGTTGTTCTTCTCCGTTGTATGCTTCAGTGCACTTTTGAGTTTATACAATTGACTAAAGAGCAAACACTGATGTCAGGAACGCTGGAACCTTTTCGATAGTCTGATACTCGTGACACACTAAAGGAAATATAGGAGATTTCACAGTTCACATTTGTTCCCTATTTTGTTTCTCTGTAATTCACTGTGAAACTCAGAAAATACCGTGTTTTCAAAGAGGCCTAGCCTATAAATTCTCTTTCATAAAGAATCATTCTTTGAAACAGGAGAGAACATGAACATTTGTAACAATTATAAAAGAAGATAGAGCTTTCTCCTCTCTGTGTGTGTGTTGATGCCGTTCATTGTGTGAGATAGTCACCGGTGGCATTGCCATAGAAGGCAGAAGCACAGATAGCGGTTTCTGGACATATCATGTTTTCCGTGGAGAGTAAGAGATATATTACTGAAAGTACTGATGTAGCTCTTTGAACTGAAGATATTAGATGCTATCTTGTTCTCATGTATGTCTTTCTAAAGGTTTCTGTTGCCGTACTTGTTAACTCAGAAAAACTGTGTTCCGAAAGAGGCCAGCAACAGTTTTCAACCAAATAGAACAAATGTACATTGAACACTCTAACAAACATATACATATAATAAAAGGATTTCAACAGATGGAATTATGAGCTTACTGTGCCGTTGTTGTTCTTCTCCATTGTATGCTTCAGTGCACTTTTGAGTTTATACAATTGACTAAAGAGCAAACACTGGTGTCAGGAACGCTGGAACCTTTTCGATAGTCTGATACTCGTGACACACTAAAGGAAATATAGGAGATTTCACAGTTCACATTTGTTCCCTATTTTGTTTCTCTGTAATTCACTGTGAAACTCAGAAAATACCGTGTTTTCAAAGAGGCCTAGCCTATAAATTCTCTTTCATAAAGAATCATTCTTTGAAACAGAGAGAACATGAACATTTCTAACAATTATAAAAGAAGATAGAGCTTTCTCCTCTGTGTGTGTGTGGTGATGCCGTTCATTGTGTGAGATGGTCACCGGTGGCATTGCCGTACAAGGCAGAAGCACAGATAGTCGTTTCTGGACATATCTTGTTTTCCGAGGAGAGTAACGCATATACTACTGAAAGTACTGATGTAGCTCTTTGAACTGAAGATATTAGATGGTATCTTGTTCTCATGTATGTCTTTCTAAAAGTTGCTGTTGCCCTTACTTGTTAACTCAGAAAAACTGTGTTCCAAAAGAGGCCAGCAACAGTTTTCAACCAAATAGAAGAAATGTACATTGTACACTCTAACAAACATATACATATAATAAAAGGATTTCAACAGATGGAATTATGAGCTTGCTGTGCCGTTGTTGTTCTTCTCCATTGTTTGCTTCAGTGAACTTTTGAGTTTATACAATAGACTAAAGAGTAAACACTGCTCTCAGGAAAGCTGGAATCTTGTCGCTAGTCTGATACTCGTGACACACTAAAGGAAATATAGGAGATTTCACCGTTCACATTTGTTCCCTATTTGTTTCTCTGTAATTCACTGTAAAACTCAGAAAATACCGTGTTTTCAAAGAGGCCTAGGCTATAAATTCTCTTTCATAAAGAATCATTCTTTGAAACAGGAGAGAACATGAACATTTGTAACAATTATAAAAGAAGATAGAGCTTTCTCCTCTGTGTGTGTGTGGTGATGCCGTTCATTGTGTGAGATAGTCACCGGTGGCATTTCGATAGAAGGCAGAAGCACAGATAGCGGTTTCTGGACATATCTTGTATTCGGTGGAGAGTAACGCATATACTACTGAAAGTACTGATGTAGCTCTCTGAACTGAAGATATTAGATGCTATCTTGTTCTCATGTATGTCTTTCTAAAAGTTTCTGTTGCCGTACTTGTTAACTCAGAGAAACTGTGTTCCGAAAGAGGCCAGCAACAGTTTTCAACCAAATAGAAGAAATGTACATTGAACACTCTAAAAAACACATACATATTATCAAACGATTTCAACAGATGAAAGTATGAGCTTGCTGTGCCGTTGTTGTTCTTCTCCATTGTTTGCTTCAGTGAACTTTTGAGTTTATACAATAGACTAAAGAGCAAACACTGGTGTCAGGAACACTGGAACATTTTCGCTAGTCTGATACTCGTGACACACTAAAGGAAATATAGGAGGTTTCACAGTTCACATTTATTCCCTATTTTGTTTCTTGGTAATTCACTGTGAAACTCAGAAATACCGTGTTTTCAAAGAGGCCTGGCCTATAAATTCTCTTTCATAAAGAATCATTCTTTGAAACAGGAGAGAACATGAACATTTCTAACAATTATAAAAGAAGATAGAGCTTTCTCCTCTGTGTGTGTGTGGTGATGCCGTTCATTGTGTGAGATAGTCACCGGTGGCATTGCCATAGAAGGCAGAAGCACAGATAGCGGTTTCTGGAACTATCTTGTATTCGGTGGAGAGTAACGCATATACTACTGAAAGTACTGATGTAGCTCTCTGAACTGAAGACATTCGATGCTATCTTGTTCTCATGTATGTCTTTCTAAAAGTTGCTGTTGCCCTTACTTGTTAACTCAGAAAAACTGTGTTCCAAAAGAGGCCAGCAACAGTTTTCAACCAAATAGAAGAAATGTACATTGTACACTCTAACAAACATATACATATAATAAAAGGATTTCAACAGATGGAATTATGAGCTTGCTGTGCCGTTGTTGTTCTTCTCCATTGTTTGCTTCAGTGAACTTTTGAGTTTATACAATAGACTAAAGAGTAAACACTGCTCTCAGGAAAGCTGGAATCTTGTCGCTAGTCTGATACTCGTGACACACTAAAGGAAATATAGGAGATTTCACCGTTCACATTTGTTCCCTATTTGTTTCTCTGTAATTCACTGTAAAACTCAGAAAATACCGTGTTTTCAAAGAGGCCTAGGCTATAAATTCTCTTTCATAAAGAATCATTCTTTGAAACAGGAGAGAACTTGAACATTTGTAACAATTATAAAAGAAGATAGAGCTTTCTCCTCTGTGTGTGTGTGGTGATGCCATTCATTGTGTGAGATAGTCACCGGTGGCATTGACATAGAAGGCAGAAGCACAGATAGCGGTTTCTTGACATATCTGGTTTTCCGTGGAGAGTAACGCATATACTACTGAAAGTACTGATGTAGCTCTTTGAACTGAAGGTATTAGATGCTATCTTGTTCTGATGTATGTCTTTCTAAAAGTTGTTGTTGCCCTTACTTGTAAACTCAGAAAAACTGTGTTCCGAAAGAGGCCAGCAACAGTTTTCAACCAAATAGAACAAATGTACATTGAACACTCTAACAAACATATACATATAATAAAAGGATTTCAACAGATGGAATTATGAGCTTGCTGTGCCGTTGTTGTTCTTCTCCATTGTATGCTTCAGTGCACTTTTGAGTTTTTACAATTGACTAAAGAGCAAACACTGGTGTCAGGAACGCTGGAAACCTTTGGATTGTCTGCTACACGTGACACACTAAAGGAAATATAGGAGATTTCAAACATCACATTTGTTCCCTATTTTGTTTCTTAGTAATTCACTGTGAAACACAGAAAATACCGTGTTTTCATAGAGGACTAGCCCATAAATTCTCTTTCATAAAGTATCATTGTTTGAAACAGGAGAGAACATGAACATTTCTAACAATTATAAAAGAAGATAGAGCTTTCTCCTCTGTGTGTGTGTGGTGATGCCGTTCATTGTGTGAGATAATCACCGGTGGCATTGCCATAGAAGGCAGAAGCACAGATAGCGGTTTCTGGACATATCTGGTTTTCCGTGGAGAGTAACGCATATACTACTGAAAGTACTGATGTAGCTCTTTGAACTGAAGATATTAGATGCTACCTTGTTCTCAAGTATGTCTTTCTAAAAGTTGCTGTTGCCCTTACTTGTTAACTCAGAAAAACTGTGTTCCGAAAGAGACCAGCAACAGTTTTCAACCAAATACAGGAAATGTACATTGAACACTCAAAAAACACATACATATTATCAAACGATTTCAACAGATGGAATTATGAGCTTTCTGTGCCGTTGTTGTTCTTCTCCGTTGTATGCTTCAGTGAACTTTTGAGTTTATACAATAGACTAAAGAGCAAACACTGGTGTCAGGAACGCTGGAAACCTTTGGATTGTTTGCTACACGTGACACACTAAAGGAAATATAGGAGATTTCAAACATCACATTTGTTCCCTATTTTGTTTCTTAGTAATTCACTGTGAAACACAGAAAATACCGTGTTTTCATAGAGGGTTAGCCTATAAATTCTCTTTCATAAAGAATCATTCTTTGAAACAGGAGAGAACATGAACATTTCTAACAATTATAAAAGAAGATAGAGCTTTCTCCTCTCTGTGTGTGTGTTGATGCCGTTCATTGTGTGAGATAGTCACCGGTGGCATTTCGATAGAAGGCAGAAGCACAGATAGCGGTTTCTGGACATATCTTGTATTCGGTGGAGAGTAACGCATATACTACTGAAAGTACTGATGTAGCTCTCTGAACTGAAGATATTAGATGCTATCTTGTTCTCATGTATGTCTTTCTAAAAGTTTCTGTTGCCGTACTTGTTAACTCAGAGAAACTGTGTTCCGAAAGAGGCCAGCAACAGTTTTCAACCAAATAGAAGAAATGTACATTGAACACTCTAAAAAACACATACATATTATCAAACGATTTCAACAGATGAAAGTATGAGCTTGCTGTGCCGTTGTTGTTCTTCTCCATTGTTTGCTTCAGTGAACTTTTGAGTTTATACAATAGACTAAAGAGCAAACACTGGTGTCAGGAACACTGGAACATTTTCGATAGTCTGATACTCGTGACACACTAAAGGAAATATAGGAGGTTTCACAGTTCACATTTATTCCCTATTTTGTTTCTTGGTAATTCACTGTGAAACTCAGAAATACCGTGTTTTCAAAGAGGCCTGGCCTATAAATTCTCTTTCATAAAGAATCATTCTTTGAAACAGGAGAGAACATGAACATTTCTAACAATTATAAAAGAAGATAGAGCTTTCTCCTCTGTGTGTGTGTGGTGATGCCGTTCATTGTGTGAGATAGTCACCGGTGGCATTGCCATAGAAGGCAGAAGCACAGATAGCGGTTTCTGGAACTATCTTGTATTCGGTGGAGAGTAACGCATATACTACTGAAAGTACTGATGTAGCTCTCTGAACTGAAGACATTCGATGCTATCTTGTTCTCATGTATGTCTTTCTAAAAGTTGCTGTTGCCCTTACTTGTTAACTCAGAAAAACTGTGTTCCGAAAAAGGCCAGCAACAGTTTTCAACCAAATACAGGAAATGTACATTGAACACTCAAAAAACACATACATATTATCAAACGATTTCAACAGATGGAATTATGAGCTTTCTGTGCCGTTGTTGTTCTTCTCCGTTGTATGCTTCAGTGCACTTTTGAGTTTATACAATTGACTAAAGAGCAAACACTGATGTCAGGAACGCTGGAACCTTTTCGATAGTCTGATACTCGTGACACACTAAAGGAAATATAGGAGATTTCACAGTTCACATTTGTTCCCTATTTTGTTTCTCTGTAATTCACTGTGAAACTCAGAAAATACCGTGTTTTCAAAGAGGCCTAGCCTATAAATTCTCTTTCATAAAGAATCATTCTTTGAAACAGAGAGAACATGAACATTTCTAACAATTATAAAAGAAGATAGAGCTTTCTCCTCTGTGTGTGTGTGGTGATGCCGTTCATTGTGTGAGATGGTCACCGGTGGCATTGCCGTACAAGGCAGAAGCACAGATAGTCGTTTCTGGACATATCTTGTTTTCCGAGGAGAGTAACGCATATACTACTGAAAGTACTGATGTAGCTCTTTGAACTGAAGATATTAGATGGTATCTTGTTCTCATGTATGTCTTTCTAAAAGTTGCTGTTGCCCTTACTTGTTAACTCAGAAAAACTGTGTTCCAAAAGAGGCCAGCAACAGTTTTCAACCAAATAGAAGAAATGTACATTGTACACTCTAACAAACATATACATATAATAAAAGGATTTCAACAGATGGAATTATGAGCTTGCTGTGCCGTTGTTGTTCTTCTCCATTGTTTGCTTCAGTGAACTTTTGAGTTTATACAATAGACTAAAGAGTAAACACTGCTCTCAGGAAAGCTGGAATCTTGTCGCTAGTCTGATACTCGTGACACACTAAAGGAAATATAGGAGATTTCACCGTTCACATTTGTTCCCTATTTGTTTCTCTGTAATTCACTGTAAAACTCAGAAAATACCGTGTTTTCAAAGAGGCCTAGGCTATAAATTCTCTTTCATAAAGAATCATTCTTTGAAACAGGAGAGAACTTGAACATTTGTAACAATTATAAAAGAAGATAGAGCTTTCTCCTCTGTGTGTGTGTGGTGATGCCATTCATTGTGTGAGATAGTCACCGGTGGCATTGACATAGAAGGCAGAAGCACAGATAGCGGTTTCTTGACATATCTGGTTTTCCGTGGAGAGTAACGCATATACTACTGAAAGTACTGATGTAGCTCTTTGAACTGAAGGTATTAGATGCTATCTTGTTCTGATGTATGTCTTTCTAAAAGTTGTTGTTGCCCTTACTTGTAAACTCAGAAAAACTGTGTTCCGAAAGAGGCCAGCAACAGTTTTCAACCAAATAGAACAAATGTACATTGAACACTCTAACAAACATATACATATAATAAAAGGATTTCAACAGATGGAATTATGAGCTTGCTGTGCCGTTGTTGTTCTTCTCCATTGTATGCTTCAGTGCACTTTTGAGTTTTTACAATTGACTAAAGAGCAAACACTGGTGTCAGGAACGCTGGAAACCTTTGGATTGTCTGCTACACGTGACACACTAAAGGAAATATAGGAGATTTCAAACATCACATTTGTTCCCTATTTTGTTTCTTAGTAATTCACTGTGAAACACAGAAAATACCGTGTTTTCATAGAGGACTAGCCCATAAATTCTCTTTCATAAAGTATCATTGTTTGAAACAGGAGAGAACATGAACATTTCTAACAATTATAAAAGAAGATAGAGCTTTCTCCTCTGTGTGTGTGTGGTGATGCCGTTCATTGTGTGAGATAATCACCGGTGGCATTGCCATAGAAGGCAGAAGCACAGATAGCGGTTTCTGGACATATCTGGTTTTCCGTGGAGAGTAACGCATATACTACTGAAAGTACTGATGTAGCTCTTTGAACTGAAGATATTAGATGCTACCTTGTTCTCAAGTATGTCTTTCTAAAAGTTGCTGTTGCCCTTACTTGTTAACTCAGAAAAACTGTGTTCCGAAAGAGACCAGCAACAGTTTTCAACCAAATACAGGAAATGTACATTGAACACTCAAAAAACACATACATATTATCAAACGATTTCAACAGATGGAATTATGAGCTTTCTGTGCCGTTGTTGTTCTTCTCCGTTGTATGCTTCAGTGAACTTTTGAGTTTATACAATAGACTAAAGAGCAAACACTGGTGTCAGGAACGCTGGAAACCTTTGGATTGTTTGCTACACGTGACACACTAAAGGAAATATAGGAGATTTCAAACATCACATTTGTTCCCTATTTTGTTTCTTAGTAATTCACTGTGAAACACAGAAAATACCGTGTTTTCATAGAGGGTTAGCCTATAAATTCTCTTTCATAAAGAATCATTCTTTGAAACAGGAGAGAACATGAACATTTCTAACAATTATAAAAGAAGATAGAGCTTTCTCCTCTCTGTGTGTGTGTTGATGCCGTTCATTGTGTGAGATAGTCACCGGTGGCATTTCGATAGAAGGCAGAAGCACAGATAGCGGTTTCTGGACATATCTTGTATTCGGTGGAGAGTAACGCATATACTACTGAAAGTACTGATGTAGCTCTCTGAACTGAAGATATTAGATGCTATCTTGTTCTCATGTATGTCTTTCTAAAAGTTTCTGTTGCCGTACTTGTTAACTCAGAGAAACTGTGTTCCGAAAGAGGCCAGCAACAGTTTTCAACCAAATAGAAGAAATGTACATTGAACACTCTAAAAAACACATACATATTATCAAACGATTTCAACAGATGAAAGTATGAGCTTGCTGTGCCGTTGTTGTTCTTCTCCATTGTTTGCTTCAGTGAACTTTTGAGTTTATACAATAGACTAAAGAGCAAACACTGGTGTCAGGAACACTGGAACATTTTCGCTAGTCTGATACTCGTGACACACTAAAGGAAATATAGGAGGTTTCACAGTTCACATTTATTCCCTATTTTGTTTCTTGGTAATTCACTGTGAAACTCAGAAATACCGTGTTTTCAAAGAGGCCTGTCCTATAAATTCTCTTTCATAAAGAATCATTCTTTGAAACAGGAGAGAACATGAACATTTCTAACAATTATAAAAGAAGATAGAGCTTTCTCCTCTGTGTGTGTGTGGTGATGCCGTTCATTGTGTGAGATAGTCACCGGTGGCATTGCCATAGAAGGCAGAAGCACAGATAGCGGTTTCTGGAACTATCTTGTATTCGGTGGAGAGTAACGCATATACTACTGAAAGTACTGATGTAGCTCTCTGAACTGAAGACATTCGATGCTATCTTGTTCTCATGTATGTCTTTCTAAAAGTTGCTGTTGCCCTTACTTGTTAACTCAGAAAAACTGTGTTCCGAAAAAGGCCAGCAACAGTTTTCAACCAAATACAGGAAATGTACATTGAACACTCAAAAAACACATACATATTATCAAACGATTTCAACAGATGGAATTATGAGCTTTCTGTGCCGTTGTTGTTCTTCTCCGTTGTATGCTTCAGTGCACTTTTGAGTTTATACAATTGACTAAAGAGCAAACACTGATGTCAGGAACGCTGGAACCTTTTCGATAGTCTGATACTCGTGACACACTAAAGGAAATATAGGAGATTTCACAGTTCACATTTGTTCCCTATTTTGTTTCTCTGTAATTCACTGTGAAACTCAGAAAATACCGTGTTTTCAAAGAGGCCTAGCCTATAAATTCTCTTTCATAAAGAATCATTCTTTGAAACAGAGAGAACATGAACATTTCTAACAATTATAAAAGAAGATAGAGCTTTCTCCTCTGTGTGTGTGTGGTGATGCCGTTCATTGTGTGAGATGGTCACCGGTGGCATTGCCGTACAAGGCAGAAGCACAGATAGTCGTTTCTGGACATATCTTGTTTTCCGAGGAGAGTAACGCATATACTACTGAAAGTACTGATGTAGCTCTTTGAACTGAAGATATTAGATGGTATCTTGTTCTCATGTATGTCTTTCTAAAAGTTGCTGTTGCCCTTACTTGTTAACTCAGAAAAACTGTGTTCCAAAAGAGGCCAGCAACAGTTTTCAACCAAATAGAAGAAATGTACATTGTACACTCTAACAAACATATACATATAATAAAAGGATTTCAACAGATGGAATTATGAGCTTGCTGTGCCGTTGTTGTTCTTCTCCATTGTTTGCTTCAGTGAACTTTTGAGTTTATACAATAGACTAAAGAGTAAACACTGCTCTCAGGAAAGCTGGAATCTTGTCGCTAGTCTGATACTCGTGACACACTAAAGGAAATATAGGAGATTTCACCGTTCACATTTGTTCCCTATTTGTTTCTCTGTAATTCACTGTAAAACTCAGAAAATACCGTGTTTTCAAAGAGGCCTAGGCTATAAATTCTCTTTCATAAAGAATCATTCTTTGAAACAGGAGAGAACTTGAACATTTGTAACAATTATAAAAGAAGATAGAGCTTTCTCCTCTGTGTGTGTGTGGTGATGCCATTCATTGTGTGAGATAGTCACCGGTGGCATTGACATAGAAGGCAGAAGCACAGATAGCGGTTTCTTGACATATCTGGTTTTCCGTGGAGAGTAACGCATATACTACTGAAAGTACTGATGTAGCTCTTTGAACTGAAGGTATTAGATGCTATCTTGTTCTGATGTATGTCTTTCTAAAAGTTGTTGTTGCCCTTACTTGTAAACTCAGAAAAACTGTGTTCCGAAAGAGGCCAGCAACAGTTTTCAACCAAATAGAACAAATGTACATTGAACACTCTAACAAACATATACATATAATAAAAGGATTTCAACAGATGGAATTATGAGCTTGCTGTGCCGTTGTTGTTCTTCTCCATTGTATGCTTCAGTGCACTTTTGAGTTTTTACAATTGACTAAAGAGCAAACACTGGTGTCAGGAACGCTGGAAACCTTTGGATTGTCTGCTACACGTGACACACTAAAGGAAATATAGGAGATTTCAAACATCACATTTGTTCCCTATTTTGTTTCTTAGTAATTCACTGTGAAACACAGAAAATACCGTGTTTTCATAGAGGACTAGCCCATAAATTCTCTTTCATAAAGTATCATTGTTTGAAACAGGAGAGAACATGAACATTTCTAACAATTATAAAAGAAGATAGAGCTTTCTCCTCTGTGTGTGTGTGGTGATGCCGTTCATTGTGTGAGATAATCACCGGTGGCATTGCCATAGAAGGCAGAAGCACAGATAGCGGTTTCTGGACATATCTGGTTTTCCGTGGAGAGTAACGCATATACTACTGAAAGTACTGATGTAGCTCTTTGAACTGAAGATATTAGATGCTACCTTGTTCTCAAGTATGTCTTTCTAAAAGTTGCTGTTGCCCTTACTTGTTAACTCAGAAAAACTGTGTTCCGAAAGAGACCAGCAACAGTTTTCAACCAAATACAGGAAATGTACATTGAACACTCAAAAAACACATACATATTATCAAACGATTTCAACAGATGGAATTATGAGCTTTCTGTGCCGTTGTTGTTCTTCTCCGTTGTATGCTTCAGTGAACTTTTGAGTTTATACAATAGACTAAAGAGCAAACACTGGTGTCAGGAACGCTGGAAACCTTTGGATTGTTTGCTACACGTGACACACTAAAGGAAATATAGGAGATTTCAAACATCACATTTGTTCCCTATTTTGTTTCTTAGTAATTCACTGTGAAACACAGAAAATACCGTGTTTTCATAGAGGGTTAGCCTATAAATTCTCTTTCATAAAGAATCATTCTTTGAAACAGGAGAGAACATGAACATTTCTAACAATTATAAAAGAAGATAGAGCTTTCTCCTCTCTGTGTGTGTGTTGATGCCGTTCATTGTGTGAGATAGTCACCGGTGGCATTTCGATAGAAGGCAGAAGCACAGATAGCGGTTTCTGGACATATCTTGTATTCGGTGGAGAGTAACGCATATACTACTGAAAGTACTGATGTAGCTCTCTGAACTGAAGATATTAGATGCTATCTTGTTCTCATGTATGTCTTTCTAAAAGTTTCTGTTGCCGTACTTGTTAACTCAGAGAAACTGTGTTCCGAAAGAGGCCAGCAACAGTTTTCAACCAAATAGAAGAAATGTACATTGAACACTCTAAAAAACACATACATATTATCAAACGATTTCAACAGATGAAAGTATGAGCTTGCTGTGCCGTTGTTGTTCTTCTCCATTGTTTGCTTCAGTGAACTTTTGAGTTTATACAATAGACTAAAGAGCAAACACTGGTGTCAGGAACACTGGAACATTTTCGCTAGTCTGATACTCGTGACACACTAAAGGAAATATAGGAGGTTTCACAGTTCACATTTATTCCCTATTTTGTTTCTTGGTAATTCACTGTGAAACTCAGAAATACCGTGTTTTCAAAGAGGCCTGGCCTATAAATTCTCTTTCATAAAGAATCATTCTTTGAAACAGGAGAGAACATGAACATTTCTAACAATTATAAAAGAAGATAGAGCTTTCTCCTCTGTGTGTGTGTGGTGATGCCGTTCATTGTGTGAGATAGTCACCGGTGGCATTGCCATAGAAGGCAGAAGCACAGATAGCGGTTTCTGGAACTATCTTGTATTCGGTGGAGAGTAACGCATATACTACTGAAAGTACTGATGTAGCTCTCTGAACTGAAGACATTCGATGCTATCTTGTTCTCATGTATGTCTTTCTAAAAGTTGCTGTTGCCCTTACTTGTTAACTCAGAAAAACTGTGTTCCGAAAAAGGCCAGCAACAGTTTTCAACCAAATACAGGAAATGTACATTGAACACTCAAAAAACACATACATATTATCAAACGATTTCAACAGATGGAATTATGAGCTTTCTGTGCCGTTGTTGTTCTTCTCCGTTGTATGCTTCAGTGCACTTTTGAGTTTATACAATTGACTAAAGAGCAAACACTGATGTCAGGAACGCTGGAACCTTTTCGATAGTCTGATACTCGTGACACACTAAAGGAAATATAGGAGATTTCACAGTTCACATTTGTTCCCTATTTTGTTTCTCTGTAATTCACTGTGAAACTCAGAAAATACCGTGTTTTCAAAGAGGCCTAGCCTATAAATTCTCTTTCATAAAGAATCATTCTTTGAAACAGGAGAGAACATGAACATTTGTAACAATTATAAAAGAAGATAGAGCTTTCTCCTCTCTGTCTGTGTGTTGATGCCGTTCATTGTGTGAGATAGTCACCGGTGGCATTGCCATAGAAGGCAGAAGCACAGATAGCGGTTTCTGGACATATCATGTTTTCCGTGGAGAGTAAGAGATATATTACTGAAAGTACTGATGTAGCTCTTTGAACTGAAGATATTAGATGCTATCTTGTTCTCATGTATGTCTTTCTAAAGGTTTCTGTTGCCGTACTTGTTAACTCAGAAAAACTGTGTTCCGAAAGAGGCCAGCAACAGTTTTCAACCAAATAGAACAAATGTACATTAAACACTCTAACAAACATATACATATAATAAAAGGATTTCAACAGATGGAATTATGAGCTTACTGTGCCGTTGTTGTTCTTCTCCATTGTATGCTTCAGTGCACTTTTGAGTTTATACAATTGGCTAAAGAGCAAACACTGGTGTCAGGAACGCTGGAACCTTTTCGATAGTCTGATACTCGTGACACACTAAAGGAAATATAGGAGATTTCACAGTTCACATTTGTTCCCTATTTTGTTTCTCTGTAATTCACTGTGAAACTCAGAAAATACCGTGTTTTCAAAGAGGCCTAGCCTATAAATTCTCTTTCATAAAGAATCATTCTTTGAAACAGAGAGAACATGAACATTTCTAACAATTATAAAAGAAGATAGAGCTTTCTCCTCTGTGTGTGTGTGGTGATGCCGTTCATTGTGTGAGATGGTCACCGGTGGCATTGCCGTACAAGGCAGAAGCACAGATAGTCGTTTCTGGACATATCTTGTTTTCCGAGGAGAGTAACGCATATACTACTGAAAGTACTGATGTAGCTCTTTGAACTGAAGATATTAGATGGTATCTTGTTCTCATGTATGTCTTTCTAAAAGTTGCTGTTGCCCTTACTTGTTAACTCAGAAAAACTGTGTTCCAAAAGAGGCCAGCAACAGTTTTCAACCAAATAGAAGAAATGTACATTGTACACTCTAACAAACATATACATATAATAAAAGGATTTCAACAGATGGAATTATGAGCTTGCTGTGCCGTTGTTGTTCTTCTCCATTGTTTGCTTCAGTGAACTTTTGAGTTTATACAATAGACTAAAGAGTAAACACTGCTCTCAGGAAAGCTGGAATCTTGTCGCTAGTCTGATACTCGTGACACACTAAAGGAAATATAGGAGATTTCACCGTTCACATTTGTTCCCTATTTGTTTCTCTGTAATTCACTGTAAAACTCAGAAAATACCGTGTTTTCAAAGAGGCCTAGGCTATAAATTCTCTTTCATAAAGAATCATTCTTTGAAACAGGAGAGAACTTGAACATTTGTAACAATTATAAAAGAAGATAGAGCTTTCTCCTCTGTGTGTGTGTGGTGATGCCATTCATTGTGTGAGATAGTCACCGGTGGCATTGACATAGAAGGCAGAAGCACAGATAGCGGTTTCTTGACATATCTGGTTTTCCGTGGAGAGTAACGCATATACTACTGAAAGTACTGATGTAGCTCTTTGAACTGAAGGTATTAGATGCTATCTTGTTCTGATGTATGTCTTTCTAAAAGTTGTTGTTGCCCTTACTTGTAAACTCAGAAAAACTGTGTTCCGAAAGAGGCCAGCAACAGTTTTCAACCAAATAGAACAAATGTACATTGAACACTCTAACAAACATATACATATAATAAAAGGATTTCAACAGATGGAATTATGAGCTTGCTGTGCCGTTGTTGTTCTTCTCCATTGTATGCTTCAGTGCACTTTTGAGTTTTTACAATTGACTAAAGAGCAAACACTGGTGTCAGGAACGCTGGAAACCTTTGGATTGTCTGCTACACGTGACACACTAAAGGAAATATAGGAGATTTCAAACATCACATTTGTTCCCTATTTTGTTTCTTAGTAATTCACTGTGAAACACAGAAAATACCGTGTTTTCATAGAGGACTAGCCCATAAATTCTCTTTCATAAAGTATCATTGTTTGAAACAGGAGAGAACATGAACATTTCTAACAATTATAAAAGAAGATAGAGCTTTCTCCTCTGTGTGTGTGTGGTGATGCCGTTCATTGTGTGAGATAATCACCGGTGGTATTGCCATAGAAGGCAGAAGCACAGATAGCGGTTTCTGGACATATCTGGATTTCCGTGGAGAGTAACGCATATACTACTGAAAGTACTGATGTAGCTCTTTGAACTGAAGATATTAGATGCTACCTTGTTCTCATGTATGTCTTTCTAAAAGTTGCTGTTGCCCTTACTTGTTAACTCAGAAAAACTGTGTTCCGAAAGAGACCAGCAACAGTTTTCAACCAAATACAGGAAATGTACATTGAACACTCAAAAAACACATACATATTATCAAACGATTTCAACAGATGGAATTATGAGCTTTCTGTGCCGTTGTTGTTCTTCTCCGTTGTATGCTTCAGTGAACTTTTGAGTTTATACAATAGACTAAAGAGCAAACACTGGTGTCAGGAACGCTGGAAACCTTTGGATTGTTTGCTACACGTGACACACTAAAGGAAATATAGGAGATTTCAAACATCACATTTGTTCCCTATTTTGTTTCTTAGTAATTCACTGTGAAACACAGAAAATACCGTGTTTTCATAGAGGGTTAGCCTATAAATTCTCTTTCATAAAGTATCATTGTTTGAAACAGGAGAGAACATGAACATTTCTAACAATTATAAAAGAAGATAGAGCTTTCTCCTCTCTGTGTGTGTGTTGATGCCGTTCATTGTGTGAGATAGTCACCGGTGGCATTTCGATAGAAGGCAGAAGCACAGATAGCGGTTTCTGGACATATCTTGTATTCGGTGGAGAGTAACGCATATACTACTGAAAGTACTGATGTAGCTCTCTGAACTGAAGATATTAGATGCTATCTTGTTCTCATGTATGTCTTTCTAAAAGTTTCTGTTGCCGTACTTGTTAACTCAGAGAAACTGTGTTCCGAAAGAGGCCAGCAACAGTTTTCAACCAAATAGAAGAAATGTACATTGAACACTCTAAAAAACACATACATATTATCAAACGATTTCAACAGATGAAAGTATGAGCTTGCTGTGCCGTTGTTGTTCTTCTCCATTGTTTGCTTCAGTGAACTTTTGAGTTTATACAATAGACTAAAGAGCAAACACTGGTGTCAGGAACACTGGAACATTTTCGCTAGTCTGATACTCGTGACACACTAAAGGAAATATAGGAGGTTTCACAGTTCACATTTGTTCCCTATTTTGTTTCTCTGTAATTCACTGTGAAACTCAGAAAATACCGTGTTTTCAAAGAGGCCTAGCCTATAAATTCTCTTTCATAAAGAATCATTCTTTGAAACAGGAGAGAACATGAACATTTGTAACAATTATAAAAGAAGATAGAGCTTTCTCCTCTCTGTCTGTGTGTTGATGCCGTTCATTGTGTGAGATAGTCACCGGTGGCATTGCCATAGAAGGCAGAAGCACAGATAGCGGTTTCTGGACATATCATGTTTTCCGTGGAGAGTAAGAGATATATTACTGAAAGTACTGATGTAGCTCTTTGAACTGAAGATATTAGATGCTATCTTGTTCTCATGTATGTCTTTCTAAAGGTTTCTGTTGCCGTACTTGTTAACTCAGAAAAACTGTGTTCCGAAAGAGGCCAGCAACAGTTTTCAACCAAATAGAACAAATGTACATTAAACACTCTAACAAACATATACATATAATAAAAGGATTTCAACAGATGGAATTATGAGCTTACTGTGCCGTTGTTGTTCTTCTCCATTGTATGCTTCAGTGCACTTTTGAGTTTATACAATTGGCTAAAGAGCAAACACTGGTGTCAGGAACGCTGGAACCTTTTCGATAGTCTGATACTCGTGACACACTAAAGGAAATATAGGAGATTTCACAGTTCACATTTGTTCCCTATTTTGTTTCTCTGTAATTCACTGTGAAACTCAGAAAATACCGTGTTTTCAAAGAGGCCTAGCCTATAAATTCTCTTTCATAAAGAATCATTCTTTGAAACAGAGAGAACATGAACATTTCTAACAATTATAAAAGAAGATAGAGCTTTCTCCTCTGTGTGTGTGTGGTGATGCCGTTCATTGTGTGAGATGGTCACCGGTGGCATTGCCGTACAAGGCAGAAGCACAGATAGTCGTTTCTGGACATATCTTGTTTTCCGAGGAGAGTAACGCATATACTACTGAAAGTACTGATGTAGCTCTTTGAACTGAAGATATTAGATGGTATCTTGTTCTCATGTATGTCTTTCTAAAAGTTGCTGTTGCCCTTACTTGTTAACTCAGAAAAACTGTGTTCCAAAAGAGGCCAGCAACAGTTTTCAACCAAATAGAAGAAATGTACATTGTACACTCTAACAAACATATACATATAATAAAAGGATTTCAACAGATGGAATTATGAGCTTGCTGTGCCGTTGTTGTTCTTCTCCATTGTTTGCTTCAGTGAACTTTTGAGTTTATACAATAGACTAAAGAGTAAACACTGCTCTCAGGAAAGCTGGAATCTTGTCGCTAGTCTGATACTCGTGACACACTAAAGGAAATATAGGAGATTTCACCGTTCACATTTGTTCCCTATTTGTTTCTCTGTAATTCACTGTAAAACTCAGAAAATACCGTGTTTTCAAAGAGGCCTAGGCTATAAATTCTCTTTCATAAAGAATCATTCTTTGAAACAGGAGAGAACTTGAACATTTGTAACAATTATAAAAGAAGATAGAGCTTTCTCCTCTGTGTGTGTGTGGTGATGCCATTCATTGTGTGAGATAGTCACCGGTGGCATTGACATAGAAGGCAGAAGCACAGATAGCGGTTTCTTGACATATCTGGTTTTCCGTGGAGAGTAACGCATATACTACTGAAAGTACTGATGTAGCTCTTTGAACTGAAGGTATTAGATGCTATCTTGTTCTGATGTATGTCTTTCTAAAAGTTGTTGTTGCCCTTACTTGTAAACTCAGAAAAACTGTGTTCCGAAAGAGGCCAGCAACAGTTTTCAACCAAATAGAACAAATGTACATTGAACACTCTAACAAACATATACATATAATAAAAGGATTTCAACAGATGGAATTATGAGCTTGCTGTGCCGTTGTTGTTCTTCTCCATTGTATGCTTCAGTGCACTTTTGAGTTTTTACAATTGACTAAAGAGCAAACACTGGTGTCAGGAACGCTGGAAACCTTTGGATTGTCTGCTACACGTGACACACTAAAGGAAATATAGGAGATTTCAAACATCACATTTGTTCCCTATTTTGTTTCTTAGTAATTCACTGTGAAACACAGAAAATACCGTGTTTTCATAGAGGACTAGCCCATAAATTCTCTTTCATAAAGTATCATTGTTTGAAACAGGAGAGAACATGAACATTTCTAACAATTATAAAAGAAGATAGAGCTTTCTCCTCTGTGTGTGTGTGGTGATGCCGTTCATTGTGTGAGATAATCACCGGTGGCATTGCCATAGAAGGCAGAAGCACAGATAGCGGTTTCTGGACATATCTGGATTTCCGTGGAGAGTAACGCATATACTACTGAAAGTACTGATGTAGCTCTTTGAACTGAAGATATTAGATGCTACCTTGTTCTCATGTATGTCTTTCTAAAAGTTGCTGTTGCCCTTACTTGTTAACTCAGAAAAACTGTGTTCCGAAAGAGACCAGCAACAGTTTTCAACCAAATACAGGAAATGTACATTGAACACTCAAAAAACACATACATATTATCAAACGATTTCAACAGATGGTATTATGAGCTTTCTGTGCCGTTGTTGTTCTTCTCTGTTGTATGCTTCAGTGAACTTTTGAGTTTATACAATAGACTAAAGAGCAAATACTGGTGTCAGGAACGCTGGAAACCTTTGGATTGTTTGCTACACGTGACACACTAAAGGAAATATAGGAGATTTCAAACATCACATTTGTTCCCTATTTTGTTTCTTAGTAATTCACTGTGAAACACAGAAAATACCGTGTTTTCATAGAGGGTTAGCCTATAAATTCTCTTTCATAAAGTATCATTGTTTGAAACAGGAGAGAACATGAACATTTCTAACAATTATAAAAGAAGATAGAGCTTTCTCCTCTCTGTGTGTGTGTTGATGCCGTTCATTGTGTGAGATAGTCACCGGTGGCATTTCGATAGAAGGCAGAAGCACAGATAGCGGTTTCTGGACATATCTTGTATTCGGTGGAGAGTAACGCATATACTACTGAAAGTACTGATGTAGCTCTCTGAACTGAAGATATTAGATGCTATCTTGTTCTCATGTATGTCTTTCTAAAAGTTTCTGTTGCCGTACTTGTTAACTCAGAGAAACTGTGTTCCGAAAGAGGCCAGCAACAGTTTTCAACCAAATAGAAGAAATGTACATTGAACACTCTAAAAAACACATACATATTATCAAACGATTTCAACAGATGAAAGTATGAGCTTGCTGTGCCGTTGTTGTTCTTCTCCATTGTTTGCTTCAGTGAACTTTTGAGTTTATACAATAGACTAAAGAGCAAACACTGGTGTCAGGAACACTGGAACATTTTCGCTAGTCTGATACTCGTGACACACTAAAGGAAATATAGGAGGTTTCACAGTTCACATTTATTCCCTATTTTGTTTCTTGGTAATTCACTGTGAAACTCAGAAATACCGTGTTTTCAAAGAGGCCTGGCCTATAAATTCTCTTTCATAAAGAATCATTCTTTGAAACAGGAGAGAACATGAACATTTCTAACAATTATAAAAGAAGATAGAGCTTTCTCCTCTGTGTGTGTGTGGTGATGCCGTTCATTGTGTGAGATAGTCACCGGTGGCATTGCCATAGAAGGCAGAAGCACAGATAGCGGTTTCTGGAACTATCTTGTATTCGGTGGAGAGTAACGCATATACTACTGAAAGTACTGATGTAGCTCTCTGAACTGAAGACATTCGATGCTATCTTGTTCTCATGTATGTCTTTCTAAAAGTTGCTGTTGCCCTTACTTGTTAACTCAGAAAAACTGTGTTCCGAAAAAGGCCAGCAACAGTTTTCAACCAAATACAGGAAATGTACATTGAACACTCAAAAAACACATACATATTATCAAACGATTTCAACAGATGGAATTATGAGCTTTCTGTGCCGTTGTTGTTCTTCTCCGTTGTATGCTTCAGTGCACTTTTGAGTTTATACAATTGACTAAAGAGCAAACACTGATGTCAGGAACGCTGGAACCTTTTCGATAGTCTGATACTCGTGACACACTAAAGGAAATATAGGAGATTTCACAGTTCACATTTGTTCCCTATTTTGTTTCTCTGTAATTCACTGTGAAACTCAGAAAATACCGTGTTTTCAAAGAGGCCTAGCCTATAAATTCTCTTTCATAAAGAATCATTCTTTGAAACAGGAGAGAACATGAACATTTGTAACAATTATAAAAGAAGATAGAGCTTTCTCCTCTCTGTGTGTGTGTTGATGCCGTTCATTGTGTGAGATAGTCACCGGTGGCATTGCCATAGAAGGCAGAAGCACAGATAGCGGTTTCTGGACATATCATGTTTTCCGTGGAGAGTAAGAGATATATTACTGAAAGTACTGATGTAGCTCTTTGAACTGAAGATATTAGATGCTATCTTGTTCTCATGTATGTCTTTCTAAAGGTTTCTGTTGCCGTACTTGTTAACTCAGAAAAACTGTGTTCCGAAAGAGGCCAGCAACAGTTTTCAACCAAATAGAACAAATGTACATTGAACACTCTAACAAACATATACATATAATAAAAGGATTTCAACAGATGGAATTATGAGCTTACTGTGCCGTTGTTGTTCTTCTCCATTGTATGCTTCAGTGCACTTTTGAGTTTATACAATTGGCTAAAGAGCAAACACTGGTGTCAGGAACGCTGGAACCTTTTCGATAGTCTGATACTCGTGACACACTAAAGGAAATATAGGAGATTTCACAGTTCACATTTGTTCCCTATTTTGTTTCTCTGTAATTCACTGTGAAACTCAGAAAATACCGTGTTTTCAAAGAGGCCTAGCCTATAAATTCTCTTTCATAAAGAATCATTCTTTGAAACAGAGAGAACATGAACATTTCTAACAATTATAAAAGAAGATAGAGCTTTCTCCTCTGTGTGTGTGTGGTGATGCCGTTCATTGTGTGAGATGGTCACCGGTGGCATTGCCGTACAAGGCAGAAGCACAGATAGTCGTTTCTGGACATATCTTGTTTTCCGAGGAGAGTAACGCATATACTATTGAAAGTACTGATGTAGCTCTTTGAACTGAAGATATTAGATGGTATCTTGTTCTCATGTATGTCTTTCTAAAAGTTGCTGTTGCCCTTACTTGTTAACTCAGAAAAACTGTGTTCCAAAAGAGGCCAGCAACAGTTTTCAACCAAATAGAAGAAATGTACATTGTACACTCTAACAAACATATACATATAATAAAAGGATTTCAACAGATGGAATTATGATCTTGCAGTGCCGTTGTTGTTCTTCTCCAGTGTTTTCTTCAGTTCACTTTTGAGTTTATACAATAGACTAAAGAGCAAACACTGGTGTCTGGAACACTAGATCCTTTTCACTAGTCTGATACTCGTGACACACTAAAGGAAATGTAGGAGATTTCACCGTTCACATTTATTCCCTATTTTGTTTCTTTGTAATTCACTGTGAAACTCAGAAAATACGGTGTTTTCAAAGAGGCCTAGCCTATAAATTCTCTTTCATAAAGAATCATTCTTTGAAACAGGAGAGAACTTGTACATTTGTAACAATTGTAAAAGAAGATAGAGCTTTCTCCTTTCTGTGTTTGTGGTGATGCCGTTCATTGTGTGAGATAGTCACCGGTGGCATTGCCATAGAAAGCAGAAGCACAGATAGCGGTTTCTGCACATATCTTGTTTTCCGTGGAGAGTAACGCATATACTACTGAAAGTACTGATGTAGCTCTTTGAACTGAAGATATTAGATGCTATCTTGTTCTCATGTATGTCTTTCTAAAAGTTGCTGTTGCCCTTACTTGTTAACTGAGAAACACTGTGTTCCAAAAGAGGTCAGCAACAGTTTTCAACCAAATAGAAGAAATGTATATTGAACACTCAAAAAACACATACATATTATCAAACGATTTCAACAGATGGAATTATGAGCTTTCTGTGCCGTTGTTGTTCTTCTCCGTTGTATGCTTCAGTGAACTTTTGAGTTTATACAATAGACTAAAGAGCAAACACTGGTGTCAGGAACGCTGGAAACCTTTGGATTGTTTGCTACACGTGACACACTAAAGGAAATATAGGAGATTTCAAACATCACATTTGTTCCCTATTTTGTTTCTTAGTAATTCACTGTGAAACACAGAAAATACCGTGTTTTCATAGAGGGTTATCCTATAAATTCTCTTTCATAAAGTATCATTGTTTGAAACAGGAGAGAACATGAACATTTCTAACAATTATAAAAGAAGATAGAGCTTTCTCCTCTCTGTGTGTGTGTTGATGCCGTTCATTGTGTGAGATAGTCACCGGTGGCATTTCGATAGAAGGCAGAAGCACAGATAGCGGTTTCTGGACATATCTTGTATTCGGTGGAGAGTAACGCATATACTACTGAAAGTACTGATGTAGCTCTCTGAACTGAAGACATGCGATGCTATCTTGTTCTCATGTATGTCTTTCTAAAAGTTTCTGTTGCCGTACTTGTTAACTCAGAGAAACTGTGTTCCGAAAGAGGCCAGCAACAGTTTTCAACCAAATAGAAGAAATGTACATTGAACACTCTAAAAAACACATACATATTATCAAACGATTTCAACAGATGAAAGTATGAGCTTGCTGTGCCGTTGTTGTTCTTCTCCATTGTTTGCTTCAGTGAACTTTTGAGTTTATACAATAGACTAAAGAGCAAACACTGGTGTCAGGAACACTGGAACATTTTCGCTAGTCTGATACTCGTGACACACTAAAGGAAATATAGGAGGTTTCACAGTTCACATTTATTCCCTATTTTGTTTCTTGGTAATTCACTGTGAAACTCAGAAATACCGTGTTTTCAAAGAGGCCTGGCCTATAAATTCTCTTTCAAAAAGAATCATTCTTTGAAACAGGAGAGAACATGAACATTTCTAACAATTATAAAAGAAGATAGAGCTTTCTCCTCTGTGTGTGTGTGGTGATGCCGTTCATTGTGTGAGATAGTCACCGGTGGCATTGCCATAGAAGGCAGAAGCACAGATAGCGGTTTCTGGAACTATCTTGTATTCGGTGGAGAGTAACGCATATACTACTGAAAGTACTGATGTAGCTCTCTGAACTGAAGACATTCGATGCTATCTTGTTCTCATGTATGTCTTTCTAAAAGTTGCTGTTGCCCTTACTTGTTAACTCAGAAAAACTGTGTTCCGAAAAAGGCCAGCAACAGTTTTCAACCAAATACAGGAAATGTACATTGAACACTCAAAAAACACATACATATTATCAAACGATTTCAACAGATGGAATTATGAGCTTTCTGTGCCGTTGTTGTTCTTCTCCGTTGTATGCTTCAGTGCACTTTTGAGTTTATACAATTGACTAAAGAGCAAACACTGATGTCAGGAATGCTGGAACCTTTTCGATAGTCTGATACTCGTGACACACTAAAGGAAATATAGGAGATTTCACAGTTCACATTTGTTCCCTATTTTGTTTCTCTGTAATTCACTGTGAAACTCAGAAAATACCGTGTTTTCAAAGAGGCCTAGCCTATAAATTCTCTTTCATAAAGAATCATTCTTTGAAACAGGAGAGAACATGAACATTTGTAACAATTATAAAAGAAGATAGAGCTTTCTCCTCTCTGTGTGTGTGTTGATGCCGTTCATTGTGTGAGATAGTCACCGGTGGCATTGCCATAGAAGGCAGAAGCACAGATAGCGGTTTCTGGACATATCATGTTTTCCGTGGAGAGTAAGAGATATATTACTGAAAGTACTGATGTAGCTCTTTGAACTGAAGATATTAGATGCTATCTTGTTCTCATGTATGTCTTTCTAAAGGTTTCTGTTGCCGTACTTGTTAACTCAGAAAAACTGTGTTCCGAAAGAGGCCAGCAACAGTTTTCAACCAAATAGAACAAATGTACATTGAACACTCTAACAAACATATACATATAATAAAAGGATTTCAACAGATGGAATTATGAGCTTACTGTGCCGTTGTTGTTCTTCTCCATTGTATGCTTCAGTGCACTTTTGAGTTTATACAATTGACTAAAGAGCAAACACTGGTGTCAGGAACGCTGGAACCTTTTCGATAGTCTGATACTCGTGACACACTAAAGGAAATATAGGAGATTTCACAGTTCACATTTGTTCCCTATTTTGTTTCTCTGTAATTCACTGTGAAACTCAGAAAATACCGTGTTTTCAAAGAGGCCTAGCCTATAAATTCTCTTTCATAAAGAATCATTCTTTGAAACAGAGAGAACATGAACATTTCTAACAATTATAAAAGAAGATACAGCTTTCTCCTCTGTGTGTGTGTGGTGATGCCGTTCATTGTGTGAGATGGTCACCGGTGGCATTGCCGTACAAGGCAGAAGCACAGATAGTCGTTTCTGGACATATCTTGTTTTCCAAGGAGAGTAACGCATATACTCCTGAAAGTACTGATGTAGCTCTTTGAACTGAAGATATTAGATGGTATCTTGTTCTCATGTATGTCTTTCTAAAAGTTGTTGTTGCCCTTACTTGTAAACTCAGAAAAACTGTGTTCCGAAAGAGGCCAGCAACAGTTTTCAACCAAATAGAACAAATGTACATTGAACACTCTAACAAACATATACATATAATAAAAGGATTTCAACAGATGGAATTATGAGCTTGCTGTGCCGTTGTTGTTCTTCTCCATTGTATGCTTCAGTGCACTTTTGAGTTTTTACAATTGACTAAAGAGCAAACACTGGTGTCAGGAACGCTGGAAACCTTTGGATTGTCTGCTACACGTGACACACTAAAGGAAATATAGGAGATTTCAAACATCACATTTGTTCCCTATTTTGTTTCTTAGTAATTCACTGTGAAACACAGAAAATACCGTGTTTTCATAGAGGACTAGCCCATAAATTCTCTTTCATAAAGTATCATTGTTTGAAACAGGAGAGAACATGAACATTTCTAACAATTATAAAAGAAGATAGAGCTTTCTCCTCTGTGTGTGTGTGGTGATGCCGTTCATTGTGTGAGATAATCACCGGTGGCATTGCCATAGAAGGCAGAAGCACAGATAGCGGTTTCTGGACATATCTGGTTTTCCGTGGAGAGTAACGCATATACTACTGAAAGTACTGATGTAGCTCTTTGAACTGAAGATATTAGATGCTACCTTGTTCTCAAGTATGTCTTTCTAAAAGTTGCTGTTGCCCTTACTTGTTAACTCAGAAAAACTGTGTTCCGAAAGAGACCAGCAACAGTTTTCAACCAAATACAGGAAATGTACATTGAACACTCAAAAAACACATACATATTATCAAACGATTTCAACAGATGGAATTATGAGCTTTCTGTGCCGTTGTTGTTCTTCTCCGTTGTATGCTTCAGTGAACTTTTGAGTTTATACAATAGACTAAAGAGCAAACACTGGTGTCAGGAACGCTGGAAACCTTTGGATTGTTTGCTACACGTGACACACTAAAGGAAATATAGGAGATTTCAAACATCACATTTGTTCCCTATTTTGTTTCTTAGTAATTCACTGTGAAACACAGAAAATACCGTGTTTTCATAGAGGGTTAGCCTATAAATTCTCTTTCATAAAGAATCATTCTTTGAAACAGGAGAGAACATGAACATTTCTAACAATTATAAAAGAAGATAGAGCTTTCTCCTCTCTGTGTGTGTGTTGATGCCGTTCATTGTGTGAGATAGTCACCGGTGGCATTTCGATAGAAGGCAGAAGCACAGATAGCAGTTTCTGGACATATCTTGTATTCGGTGGAGAGTAACGCATATACTACTGAAAGTACTGATGTAGCTCTCTGAACTGAAGATATTAGATGCTATCTTGTTCTCATGTATGTCTTTCTAAAAGTTTCTGTTGCCGTACTTGTTAACTCAGAGAAACTGTGTTCCGAAAGAGGCCAGCAACAGTTTTCAACCAAATAGAAGAAATGTACATTGAACACTCTAAAAAACACATACATATTATCAAACGATTTCAACAGATGAAAGTATGAGCTTGCTGTGCCGTTGTTGTTCTTCTCCATTGTTTGCTTCAGTGAACTTTTGAGTTTATACAATAGACTAAAGAGCAAACACTGGTGTCAGGAACACTGGAACATTTTCGCTAGTCTGATACTCGTGACACACTAAAGGAAATATAGGAGGTTTCACAGTTCACATTTATTCCCTATTTTGTTTCTTGGTAATTCACTGTGAAACTCAGAAATACCGTGTTTTCAAAGAGGCCTGGCCTATAAATTCTCTTTCATAAAGAATCATTCTTTGAAACAGGAGAGAACATGAACATTTCTAACAATTATAAAAGAAGATAGAGCTTTCTCCTCTGTGTGTGTGTGGTGATGCCGTTCATTGTGTGAGATAGTCACCGGTGGCATTGCCATAGAAGGCAGAAGCACAGATAGCGGTTTCTGGAACTATCTTGTATTCGGTGGAGAGTAACGCATATACTACTGAAAGTACTGATGTAGCTCTCTGAACTGAAGACATTCGATGCTATCTTGTTCTCATGTATGTCTTTCTAAAAGTTGCTGTTGCCCTTACTTGTTAACTCAGAAAAACTGTGTTCCGAAAAAGGCCAGCAACAGTTTTCAACCAAATACAGGAAATGTACATTGAACACTCAAAAAACACATACATATTATCAAACGATTTCAACAGATGGAATTATGAGCTTTCTGTGCCGTTGTTGTTCTTCTCCGTTGTATGCTTCAGTGCACTTTTGAGTTTATACAATTGACTAAAGAGCAAACACTGATGTCAGGAACGCTGGAACCTTTTCGATAGTCTGATACTCGTGACACACTAAAGGAAATATAGGAGATTTCACAGTTCACATTTGTTCCCTATTTTGTTTCTCTGTAATTCACTGTGAAACTCAGAAAATACCGTGTTTTCAAAGAGGCCTAGCCTATAAATTCTCTTTCATAAAGAATCATTCTTTGAAACAGGAGAGAACATGAACATTTGTAACAATTATAAAAGAAGATAGAGCTTTCTCCTCTCTGTGTGTGTGTTGATGCCGTTCATTGTGTGAGATAGTCACCGGTGGCATTGCCATAGAAGGCAGAAGCACAGATAGCGGTTTCTGGACATATCATGTTTTCCGTGGAGAGTAAGAGATATATTACTGAAAGTACTGATGTAGCTCTTTGAACTGAAGATATTAGATGCTATCTTGTTCTCATGTATGTCTTTCTAAAGGTTTCTGTTGCCGTACTTGTTAACTCAGAAAAACTGTGTTCCGAAAGAGGCCAGCAACAGTTTTCAACCAAATAGAACAAATGTACATTAAACACTCTAACAAACATATACATATAATAAAAGGATTTCAACAGATGGAATTATGAGCTTACTGTGCCGTTGTTGTTCTTCTCCATTGTATGCTTCAGTGCACTTTTGAGTTTATACAATTGGCTAAAGAGCAAACACTGGTGTCAGGAACGCTGGAACCTTTTCGATAGTCTGATACTCGTGACACACTAAAGGAAATATAGGAGATTTCACAGTTCACATTTGTTCCCTATTTTGTTTCTCTGTAATTCACTGTGAAACTCAGAAAATACCGTGTTTTCAAAGAGGCCTAGCCTATAAATTCTCTTTCATAAAGAATCATTCTTTGAAACAGAGAGAACATGAACATTTCTAACAATTATAAAAGAAGATAGAGCTTTCTCCTCTGTGTGTGTGTGGTGATGCCGTTCATTGTGTGAGATGGTCACCGGTGGCATTGCCGTACAAGGCAGAAGCACAGATAGTCGTTTCTGGACATATCTTGTTTTCCGAGGAGAGTAACGCATATACTACTGAAAGTACTGATGTAGCTCTTTGAACTGAAGATATTAGATGGTATCTTGTTCTCATGTATGTCTTTCTAAAAGTTGCTGTTGCCCTTACTTGTTAACTCAGAAAAACTGTGTTCCAAAAGAGGCCAGCAACAGTTTTCAACCAAATAGAAGAAATGTACATTGTACACTCTAACAAACATATACATATAATAAAAGGATTTCAACAGATGGAATTATGAGCTTGCTGTGCCGTTGTTGTTCTTCTCCATTGTTTGCTTCAGTGAACTTTTGAGTTTATACAATAGACTAAAGAGTAAACACTGCTCTCAGGAAAGCTGGAATCTTGTCGCTAGTCTGATACTCGTGACACACTAAAGGAAATATAGGAGATTTCACCGTTCACATTTGTTCCCTATTTGTTTCTCTGTAATTCACTGTAAAACTCAGAAAATACCGTGTTTTCAAAGAGGCCTAGGCTATAAATTCTCTTTCATAAAGAATCATTCTTTGAAACAGGAGAGAACTTGAACATTTGTAACAATTATAAAAGAAGATAGAGCTTTCTCCTCTGTGTGTGTGTGGTGATGCCATTCATTGTGTGAGATAGTCACCGGTGGCATTGACATAGAAGGCAGAAGCACAGATAGCGGTTTCTTGACATATCTGGTTTTCCGTGGAGAGTAACGCATATACTACTGAAAGTACTGATGTAGCTCTTTGAACTGAAGGTATTAGATGCTATCTTGTTCTGATGTATGTCTTTCTAAAAGTTGTTGTTGCCCTTACTTGTAAACTCAGAAAAACTGTGTTCCGAAAGAGGCCAGCAACAGTTTTCAACCAAATAGAACAAATGTACATTGAACACTCTAACAAACATATACATATAATAAAAGGATTTCAACAGATGGAATTATGAGCTTGCTGTGCCGTTGTTGTTCTTCTCCATTGTATGCTTCAGTGCACTTTTGAGTTTTTACAATTGACTAAAGAGCAAACACTGGTGTCAGGAACGCTGGAAACCTTTGGATTGTCTGCTACACGTGACACACTAAAGGAAATATAGGAGATTTCAAACATCACATTTGTTCCCTATTTTGTTTCTTAGTAATTCACTGTGAAACACAGAAAATACCGTGTTTTCATAGAGGACTAGCCCATAAATTCTCTTTCATAAAGTATCATTGTTTGAAACAGGAGAGAACATGAACATTTCTAACAATTATAAAAGAAGATAGAGCTTTCTCCTCTGTGTGTGTGTGGTGATGCCGTTCATTGTGTGAGATAATCACCGGTGGCATTGCCATAGAAGGCAGAAGCACAGATAGCGGTTTCTGGACATATCTGGATTTCCGTGGAGAGTAACGCATATACTACTGAAAGTACTGATGTAGCTCTTTGAACTGAAGATATTAGATGCTACCTTGTTCTCATGTATGTCTTTCTAAAAGTTGCTGTTGCCCTTACTTGTTAACTCAGAAAAACTGTGTTCCGAAAGAGACCAGCAACAGTTTTCAACCAAATACAGGAAATGTACATTGAACACTCAAAAAACACATACATATTATCAAACGATTTCAACAGATGGAATTATGAGCTTTCTGTGCCGTTGTTGTTCTTCTCCGTTGTATGCTTCAGTGAACTTTTGAGTTTATACAATAGACTAAAGAGCAAACACTGGTGTCAGGAACGCTGGAAACCTTTGGATTGTTTGCTACACGTGACACACTAAAGGAAATATAGGAGATTTCAAACATCACATTTGTTCCCTATTTTGTTTCTTAGTAATTCACTGTGAAACACAGAAAATACCGTGTTTTCATAGAGGGTTAGCCTATAAATTCTCTTTCATAAAGTATCATTGTTTGAAACAGGAGAGAACATGAACATTTCTAACAATTATAAAAGAAGATAGAGCTTTCTCCTCTCTGTGTGTGTGTTGATGCCGTTCATTGTGTGAGATAGTCACCGGTGGCATTTCGATAGAAGGCAGAAGCACAGATAGCGGTTTCTGGACATATCTTGTATTCGGTGGAGAGTAACGCATATACTACTGAAAGTACTGATGTAGCTCTCTGAACTGAAGATATTAGATGCTATCTTGTTCTCATGTATGTCTTTCTAAAAGTTTCTGTTGCCGTACTTGTTAACTCAGAGAAACTGTGTTCCGAAAGAGGCCAGCAACAGTTTTCAACCAAATAGAAGAAATGTACATTGAACACTCTAAAAAACACATACATATTATCAAACGATTTCAACAGATGAAAGTATGAGCTTGCTGTGCCGTTGTTGTTCTTCTCCATTGTTTGCTTCAGTGAACTTTTGAGTTTATACAATAGACTAAAGAGCAAACACTGGTGTCAGGAACACTGGAACATTTTCGCTAGTCTGATACTCGTGACACACTAAAGGAAATATAGGAGGTTTCACAGTTCACATTTATTCCCTATTTTGTTTCTTGGTAATTCACTGTGAAACTCAGAAATACCGTGTTTTCAAAGAGGCCTGTCCTATAAATTCTCTTTCATAAAGAATCATTCTTTGAAACAGGAGAGAACATGAACATTTCTAACAATTATAAAAGAAGATAGAGCTTTCTCCTCTGTGTGTGTGTGGTGATGCCGTTCATTGTGTGAGATAGTCACCGGTGGCATTGCCATAGAAGGCAGAAGCACAGATAGCGGTTTCTGGAACTATCTTGTATTCGGTGGAGAGTAACGCATATACTACTGAAAGTACTGATGTAGCTCTCTGAACTGAAGACATTCGATGCTATCTTGTTCTCATGTATGTCTTTCTAAAAGTTGCTGTTGCCCTTACTTGTTAACTCAGAAAAACTGTGTTCCGAAAAAGGCCAGCAACAGTTTTCAACCAAATACAGGAAATGTACATTGAACACTCAAAAAACACATACATATTATCAAACGATTTCAACAGATGGAATTATGAGCTTTCTGTGCCGTTGTTGTTCTTCTCCGTTGTATGCTTCAGTGCACTTTTGAGTTTATACAATTGACTAAAGAGCAAACACTGATGTCAGGAACGCTGGAACCTTTTCGATAGTCTGATACTCGTGACACACTAAAGGAAATATAGGAGATTTCACAGTTCACATTTGTTCCCTATTTTGTTTCTCTGTAATTCACTGTGAAACTCAGAAAATACCGTGTTTTCAAAGAGGCCTAGCCTATAAATTCTCTTTCATAAAGAATCATTCTTTGAAACAGGAGAGAACATGAACATTTGTAACAATTATAAAAGAAGATAGAGCTTTCTCCTCTCTGTGTGTGTGTTGATGCCGTTCATTGTGTGAGATAGTCACCGGTGGCATTGCCATAGAAGGCAGAAGCACAGATAGCGGTTTCTGGACATATCATGTTTTCCGTGGAGAGTAAGAGATATATTACTGAAAGTACTGATGTAGCTCTTTGAACTGAAGATATTAGATGCTATCTTGTTCTCATGTATGTCTTTCTAAAGGTTTCTGTTGCCGTACTTGTTAACTCAGAAAAACTGTGTTCCGAAAGAGGCCAGCAACAGTTTTCAACCAAATAGAACAAATGTACATTGAACACTCTAACAAACATATACATATAATAAAAGGATTTCAACAGATGGAATTATGAGCTTACTGTGCCGTTGTTGTTCTTCTCCATTGTATGCTTCAGTGCACTTTTGAGTTTATACAATTGGCTAAAGAGCAAACACTGGTGTCAGGAACGCTGGAACCTTTTCGATAGTCTGATACTCGTGACACACTAAAGGAAATATAGGAGATTTCACAGTTCACATTTGTTCCCTATTTTGTTTCTCTGTAATTCACTGTGAAACTCAGAAAATACCGTGTTTTCAAAGAGGCCTAGCCTATAAATTCTCTTTCATAAAGAATCATTCTTTGAAACAGAGAGAACATGAACATTTCTAACAATTATAAAAGAAGATAGAGCTTTCTCCTCTGTGTGTGTGTGGTGATGCCGTTCATTGTGTGAGATGGTCACCGGTGGCATTGCCGTACAAGGCAGAAGCACAGATAGTCGTTTCTGGACATATCTTGTTTTCCGAGGAGAGTAACGCATATACTACTGAAAGTACTGATGTAGCTCTTTGAACTGAAGATATTAGATGGTATCTTGTTCTCATGTATGTCTTTCTAAAAGTTGCTGTTGCCCTTACTTGTTAACTCAGAAAAACTGTGTTCCAAAAGAGGCCAGCAACAGTTTTCAACCAAATAGAAGAAATGTACATTGTACACTCTAACAAACATATACATATAATAAAAGGATTTCAACAGATGGAATTATGAGCTTGCTGTGCCGTTGTTGTTCTTCTCCATTGTTTGCTTCAGTGAACTTTTGAGTTTATACAATAGACTAAAGAGTAAACACTGCTCTCAGGAAAGCTGGAATCTTGTCGCTAGTCTGATACTCGTGACACACTAAAGGAAATATAGGAGATTTCACCGTTCACATTTGTTCCCTATTTGTTTCTCTGTAATTCACTGTAAAACTCAGAAAATACCGTGTTTTCAAAGAGGCCTAGGCTATAAATTCTCTTTCATAAAGAATCATTCTTTGAAACAGGAGAGAACTTGAACATTTGTAACAATTATAAAAGAAGATAGAGCTTTCTCCTCTGTGTGTGTGTGGTGATGCCATTCATTGTGTGAGATAGTCACCGGTGGCATTGACATAGAAGGCAGAAGCACAGATAGCGGTTTCTTGACATATCTGGTTTTCCGTGGAGAGTAACGCATATACTACTGAAAGTACTGATGTAGCTCTTTGAACTGAAGGTATTAGATGCTATCTTGTTCTGATGTATGTCTTTCTAAAAGTTGTTGTTGCCCTTACTTGTAAACTCAGAAAAACTGTGTTCCGAAAGAGGCCAGCAACAGTTTTCAACCAAATAGAACAAATGTACATTGAACACTCTAACAAACATATACATATAATAAAAGGATTTCAACAGATGGAATTATGAGCTTGCTGTGCCGTTGTTGTTCTTCTCCATTGTATGCTTCAGTGCACTTTTGAGTTTTTACAATTGACTAAAGAGCAAACACTGGTGTCAGGAACGCTGGAAACCTTTGGATTGTCTGCTACACGTGACACACTAAAGGAAATATAGGAGATTTCAAACATCACATTTGTTCCCTATTTTGTTTCTTAGTAATTCACTGTGAAACACAGAAAATACCGTGTTTTCATAGAGGACTAGCCCATAAATTCTCTTTCATAAAGTATCATTGTTTGAAACAGGAGAGAACATGAACATTTCTAACAATTATAAAAGAAGATAGAGCTTTCTCCTCTGTGTGTGTGTGGTGATGCCGTTCATTGTGTGAGATAATCACCGGTGGCATTGCCATAGAAGGCAGAAGCACAGATAGCGGTTTCTGGACATATCTGGTTTTCCGTGGAGAGTAACGCATATACTACTGAAAGTACTGATGTAGCTCTTTGAACTGAAGATATTAGATGCTACCTTGTTCTCAAGTATGTCTTTCTAAAAGTTGCTGTTGCCCTTACTTGTTAACTCAGAAAAACTGTGTTCCGAAAGAGACCAGCAACAGTTTTCAACCAAATACAGGAAATGTACATTGAACACTCAAAAAACACATACATATTATCAAACGATTTCAACAGATGGAATTATGAGCTTTCTGTGCCGTTGTTGTTCTTCTCCGTTGTATGCTTCAGTGAACTTTTGAGTTTATACAATAGACTAAAGAGCAAACACTGGTGTCAGGAACGCTGGAAACCTTTGGATTGTTTGCTACACGTGACACACTAAAGGAAATATAGGAGATTTCAAACATCACATTTGTTCCCTATTTTGTTTCTTAGTAATTCACTGTGAAACACAGAAAATACCGTGTTTTCATAGAGGGTTAGCCTATAAATTCTCTTTCATAAAGAATCATTCTTTGAAACAGGAGAGAACATGAACATTTCTAACAATTATAAAAGAAGATAGAGCTTTCTCCTCTCTGTGTGTGTGTTGATGCCGTTCATTGTGTGAGATAGTCACCGGTGGCATTTCGATAGAAGGCAGAAGCACAGATAGCGGTTTCTGGACATATCTTGTATTCGGTGGAGAGTAACGCATATACTACTGAAAGTACTGATGTAGCTCTCTGAACTGAAGATATTAGATGCTATCTTGTTCTCATGTATGTCTTTCTAAAAGTTTCTGTTGCCGTACTTGTTAACTCAGAGAAACTGTGTTCCGAAAGAGGCCAGCAACAGTTTTCAACCAAATAGAAGAAATGTACATTGAACACTCTAAAAAACACATACATATTATCAAACGATTTCAACAGATGAAAGTATGAGCTTGCTGTGCCGTTGTTGTTCTTCTCCATTGTTTGCTTCAGTGAACTTTTGAGTTTATACAATAGACTAAAGAGCAAACACTGGTGTCAGGAACACTGGAACATTTTCGCTAGTCTGATACTCGTGACACACTAAAGGAAATATAGGAGGTTTCACAGTTCACATTTATTCCCTATTTTGTTTCTTGGTAATTCACTGTGAAACTCAGAAATACCGTGTTTTCAAAGAGGCCTGGCCTATAAATTCTCTTTCATAAAGAATCATTCTTTGAAACAGGAGAGAACATGAACATTTCTAACAATTATAAAAGAAGATAGAGCTTTCTCCTCTGTGTGTGTGTGGTGATGCCGTTCATTGTGTGAGATAGTCACCGGTGGCATTGCCATAGAAGGCAGAAGCACAGATAGCGGTTTCTGGAACTATCTTGTATTCGGTGGAGAGTAACGCATATACTACTGAAAGTACTGATGTAGCTCTCTGAACTGAAGACATTCGATGCTATCTTGTTCTCATGTATGTCTTTCTAAAAGTTGCTGTTGCCCTTACTTGTTAACTCAGAAAAACTGTGTTCCGAAAAAGGCCAGCAACAGTTTTCAACCAAATACAGGAAATGTACATTGAACACTCAAAAAACACATACATATTATCAAACGATTTCAACAGATGGAATTATGAGCTTTCTGTGCCGTTGTTGTTCTTCTCCGTTGTATGCTTCAGTGCACTTTTGAGTTTATACAATTGACTAAAGAGCAAACACTGATGTCAGGAACGCTGGAACCTTTTCGATAGTCTGATACTCGTGACACACTAAAGGAAATATAGGAGATTTCACAGTTCACATTTGTTCCCTATTTTGTTTCTCTGTAATTCACTGTGAAACTCAGAAAATACCGTGTTTTCAAAGAGGCCTAGCCTATAAATTCTCTTTCATAAAGAATCATTCTTTGAAACAGGAGAGAACATGAACATTTGTAACAATTATAAAAGAAGATAGAGCTTTCTCCTCTCTGTGTGTGTGTTGATGCCGTTCATTGTGTGAGATAGTCACCGGTGGCATTGCCATAGAAGGCAGAAGCACAGATAGCGGTTTCTGGACATATCATGTTTTCCGTGGAGAGTAAGAGATATATTACTGAAAGTACTGATGTAGCTCTTTGAACTGAAGATATTAGATGCTATCTTGTTCTCATGTATGTCTTTCTAAAGGTTTCTGTTGCCGTACTTGTTAACTCAGAAAAACTGTGTTCCGAAAGAGGCCAGCAACAGTTTTCAACCAAATAGAACAAATGTACATTGAACACTCTAACAAACATATACATATAATAAAAGGATTTCAACAGATGGAATTATGAGCTTACTGTGCCGTTGTTGTTCTTCTCCATTGTATGCTTCAGTGCACTTTTGAGTTTATACAATTGGCTAAAGAGCAAACACTGGTGTCAGGAACGCTGGAACCTTTTCGCTAGTCTGATACTCGTGACACACTAAAGGAAATATAGGAGATTTCACAGTTCACATTTGTTCCCTATTTTGTTTCTCTGTAATTCACTGTGAAACTCAGAAAATACCGTGTTTTCAAAGAGGCCTAGCCTATAAATTCTCTTTCATAAAGAATCATTCTTTGAAACAGAGAGAACATGAACATTTCTAACAATTATAAAAGAAGATAGAGCTTTCTCCTCTGTGTGTGTGTGGTGATGCCGTTCATTGTGTGAGATGGTCACCGGTGGCATTGCCGTACAAGGCAGAAGCACAGGTAGTCGTTTCTGGACATATCTTGTTTTCCGAGGAGAGTAACGCATATACTACTGAAAGTACTGATGTAGCTCTTTGAACTGAAGATATTAGATGGTATCTTGTTCTCATGTATGTCTTTCTAAAAGTTGCTGTTGCCCTTACTTGTTAACTCAGAAAAACTGTGTTCCAAAAGAGGCCAGCAACAGTTTTCAACCAAATAGAAGAAATGTACCTTGTACACTCTAACAAACATATACATATAATAAAAGGATTTCAACAGATGGAATTATGAGCTTGCTGTGCCGTTGTTGTTCTTCTCCATTGTTTGCTTCAGTGAACTTTTGAGTTTATACAATAGACTAAAGAGTAAACACTGCTCTCAGGAAAGCTGGAATCTTGTCGCTAGTCTGATACTCGTGACACACTAAAGGAAATATAGGAGATTTCACCGTTCACATTTGTTCCCTATTTGTTTCTCTGTAATTCACTGTAAAACTCAGAAAATACCGTGTTTTCAAAGAGGCCTAGGCTATAAATTCTCTTTCATAAAGAATCATTCTTTGAAACAGGAGAGAACTTGAACATTTGTAACAATTATAAAAGAAGATAGAGCTTTCTCCTCTGTGTGTGTGTGGTGATGCCATTCATTGTGTGAGATAGTCACCGGTGGCATTGACATAGAAGGCAGAAGCACAGATAGCGGTTTCTTGACATATCTGGTTTTCCGTGGAGAGTAACGCATATACTACTGAAAGTACTGATGTAGCTCTTTGAACTGAAGGTATTAGATGCTATCTTGTTCTGATGTATGTCTTTCTAAAAGTTGTTGTTGCCCTTACTTGTAAACTCAGAAAAACTGTGTTCCGAAAGAGGCCAGCAACAGTTTTCAACCAAATAGAACAAATGTACATTGAACACTCTAACAAACATATACATATAATAAAAGGATTTCAACAGATGGAATTATGAGCTTGCTGTGCCGTTGTTGTTCTTCTCCATTGTATGCTTCAGTGCACTTTTGAGTTTTTACAATTGACTAAAGAGCAAACACTGGTGTCAGGAACGCTGGAAACCTTTGGATTGTCTGCTACACGTGACACACTAAAGGAAATATAGGAGATTTCAAACATCACATTTGTTCCCTATTTTGTTTCTTAGTAATTCACTGTGAAACACAGAAAATACCGTGTTTTCATAGAGGACTAGCCCATAAATTCTCTTTCATAAAGTATCATTGTTTGAAACAGGAGAGAACATGAACATTTCTAACAATTATAAAAGAAGATAGAGCTTTCTCCTCTGTGTGTGTGTGGTGATGCCGTTCATTGTGTGAGATAATCACCGGTGGCATTGCCATAGAAGGCAGAAGCACAGATAGCGGTTTCTGGACATATCTGGTTTTCCGTGGAGAGTAACGCATATACTACTGAAAGTACTGATGTAGCTCTTTGAACTGAAGATATTAGATGCTACCTTGTTCTCATGTATGTCTTTCTAAAAGTTGCTGTTGCCCTTACTTGTTAACTCAGAAAAACTGTGTTCCGAAAGAGACCAGCAACAGTTTTCAACCAAATACAGGAAATGTACATTGAACACTCAAAAAACACATACATATTATCAAACGATTTCAACAGATGGAATTATGAGCTTTCTGTGCCGTTGTTGTTCTTCTCCGTTGTATGCTTCAGTGAACTTTTGAGTTTATACAATAGACTAAAGAGCAAACACTGGTGTCAGGAACGCTGGAAACCTTTGGATTGTTTGCTACACGTGACACACTAAAGGAAATATAGGAGATTTCAAACATCACATTTGTTCCCTATTTTGTTTCTTAGTAATTCACTGTGAAACACAGAAAATACCGTGTTTTCATAGAGGGTTAGCCTATAAATTCTCTTTCATAAAGAATCATTCTTTGAAACAGGAGAGAACATGAACATTTCTAACAATTATAAAAGAAGATAGAGCTTTCTCCTCTCTGTGTGTGTGTTGATGCCGTTCATTGTGTGAGATAGTCACCGGTGGCATTTCGATAGAAGGCAGAAGCACAGATAGCGGTTTCTGGACATATCTTGTATTCGGTGGAGAGTAACGCATATACTACTGAAAGTACTGATGTAGCTCTCTGAACTGAAGATATTAGATGCTATCTTGTTCTCATGTATGTCTTTCTAAAAGTTTCTGTTGCCGTACTTGTTAACTCAGAGAAACTGTGTTCCGAAAGAGGCCAGCAACAGTTTTCAACCAAATAGAAGAAATGTACATTGAACACTCTAAAAAACACATACATATTATCAAACGATTTCAACAGATGAAAGTATGAGCTTGCTGTGCCGTTGTTGTTCTTCTCCATTGTTTGCTTCAGTGAACTTTTGAGTTTATACAATAGACTAAAGAGCAAACACTGGTGTCAGGAACACTGGAACATTTTCGCTAGTCTGATACTCGTGACACACTAAAGGAAATATAGGAGGTTTCACAGTTCACATTTATTCCCTATTTTGTTTCTTGGTAATTCACTGTGAAACTCAGAAATACCGTGTTTTCAAAGAGGCCTGGCCTATAAATTCTCTTTCATAAAGAATCATTCTTTGAAACAGGAGAGAACATGAACATTTCTAACAATTATAAAAGAAGATAGAGCTTTCTCCTCTGTGTGTGTGTGGTGATGCCGTTCATTGTGTGAGATAGTCACCGGTGGCATTGCCATAGAAGGCAGAAGCACAGATAGCGGTTTCTGGAACTATCTTGTATTCGGTGGAGAGTAACGCATATACTACTGAAAGTACTGATGTAGCTCTCTGAACTGAAGACATTCGATGCTATCTTGTTCTCATGTATGTCTTTCTAAAAGTTGCTGTTGCCCTTACTTGTTAACTCAGAAAAACTGTGTTCCGAAAAAGGCCAGCAACAGTTTTCAACCAAATACAGGAAATGTACATTGAACACTCAAAAAACACATACATATTATCAAACGATTTCAACAGATGGAATTATGAGCTTTCTGTGCCGTTGTTGTTCTTCTCCGTTGTATGCTTCAGTGCACTTTTGAGTTTATACAATTGACTAAAGAGCAAACACTGATGTCAGGAACGCTGGAACCTTTTCGATAGTCTGATACTCGTGACACACTAAAGGAAATATAGGAGATTTCACAGTTCACATTTGTTCCCTATTTTGTTTCTCTGTAATTCACTGTGAAACTCAGAAAATACCGTGTTTTCAAAGAGGCCTAGCCTATAAATTCTCTTTCATAAAGAATCATTCTTTGAAACAGGAGAGAACATGAACATTTGTAACAATTATAAAAGAAGATAGAGCTTTCTCCTCTCTGTGTGTGTGTTGATGCCGTTCATTGTGTGAGATAGTCACCGGTGGCATTGCCATAGAAGGCAGAAGCACAGATAGCGGTTTCTGGACATATCATGTTTTCCGTGGAGAGTAAGAGATATATTACTGAAAGTACTGATGTAGCTCTTTGAACTGAAGATATTAGATGCTATCTTGTTCTCATGTATGTCTTTCTAAAGGTTTCTGTTGCCGTACTTGTTAACTCAGAAAAACTGTGTTCCGAAAGAGGCCAGCAACAGTTTTCAACCAAATAGAACAAATGTACATTGAACACTCTAACAAACATATACATATAATAAAAGGATTTCAACAGATGGAATTATGAGCTTACTGTGCCGTTGTTGTTCTTCTCCATTGTATGCTTCAGTGCACTTTTGAGTTTATACAATTGGCTAAAGAGCAAACACTGGTGTCAGGAACGCTGGAACCTTTTCGCTAGTCTGATACTCGTGACACACTAAAGGAAATATAGGAGATTTCACAGTTCACATTTGTTCCCTATTTTGTTTCTCTGTAATTCACTGTGAAACTCAGAAAATACCGTGTTTTCAAAGAGGCCTAGCCTATAAATTCTCTTTCATAAAGAATCATTCTTTGAAACAGAGAGAACATGAACATTTCTAACAATTATAAAAGAAGATAGAGCTTTCTCCTCTGTGTGTGTGTGGTGATGCCGTTCATTGTGTGAGATGGTCACCGGTGGCATTGCCGTACAAGGCAGAAGCACAGATAGTCGTTTCTGGACATATCTTGTTTTCCGAGGAGAGTAACGCATATACTACTGAAAGTACTGATGTAGCTCTTTGAACTGAAGATATTAGATGGTATCTTGTTCTCATGTATGTCTTTCTAAAAGTTGCTGTTGCCCTTACTTGTTAACTCAGAAAAACTGTGTTCCAAAAGAGGCCAGCAACAGTTTTCAACCAAATAGAAGAAATGTACATTGTACACTCTAACATACATATACATATAATAAAAGGATTTCAACAGATGGAATTATGAGCTTGCTGTGCCGTTGTTGTTCTTCTCCATTGTTTGCTTCAGTGAACTTTTGAGTTTATACAATAGACTAAAGAGTAAACACTGCTCTCAGGAAAGCTGGAATCTTGTCGCTAGTCTGATACTCGTGACACACTAAAGGAAATATAGGAGATTTCACCGTTCACATTTGTTCCCTATTTGTTTCTCTGTAATTCACTGTAAAACTCAGAAAATACCGTGTTTTCAAAGAGGCCTAGGCTATAAATTCTCTTTCATAAAGAATCATTCTTTGAAACAGGAGAGAACTTGAACATTTGTAACAATTATAAAAGAAGATAGAGCTTTCTCCTCTGTGTGTGTGTGGTGATGCCATTCATTGTGTGAGATAGTCACCGGTGGCATTGACATAGAAGGCAGAAGCACAGATAGCGGTTTCTTGACATATCTGGTTTTCCGTGGAGAGTAACGCATATACTACTGAAAGTACTGATGTAGCTCTTTGAACTGAAGGTATTAGATGCTATCTTGTTCTGATGTATGTCTTTCTAAAAGTTGTTGTTGCCCTTACTTGTAAACTCAGAAAAACTGTGTTCCGAAAGAGGCCAGCAACAGTTTTCAACCAAATAGAACAAATGTACATTGAACACTCTAACAAACATATACATATAATAAAAGGATTTCAACAGATGGAATTATGAGCTTGCTGTGCCGTTGTTGTTCTTCTCCATTGTATGCTTCAGTGCACTTTTGAGTTTTTACAATTGACTAAAGAGCAAACACTGGTGTCAGGAACGCTGGAAACCTTTGGATTGTCTGCTACACGTGACACACTAAAGGAAATATAGGAGATTTCAAACATCACATTTGTTCCCTATTTTGTTTCTTAGTAATTCACTGTGAAACACAGAAAATACCGTGTTTTCATAGAGGACTAGCCCATAAATTCTCTTTCATAAAGTATCATTGTTTGAAACAGGAGAGAACATGAACATTTCTAACAATTATAAAAGAAGATAGAGCTTTCTCCTCTGTGTGTGTGTGGTGATGCCGTTCATTGTGTGAGATAATCACCGGTGGCATTGCCATAGAAGGCAGAAGCACAGATAGCGGTTTCTGGACATATCTGGTTTTCCGTGGAGAGTAACGCATATACTACTGAAAGTACTGATGTAGCTCTTTGAACTGAAGATATTAGATGCTACCTTGTTCTCATGTATGTCTTTCTAAAAGTTGCTGTTGCCCTTACTTGTTAACTCAGAAAAACTGTGTTCCGAAAGAGACCAGCAACAGTTTTCAACCAAATACAGGAAATGTACATTGAACACTCAAAAAACACATACATATTATCAAACGATTTCAACAGATGGAATTATGAGCTTTCTGTGCCGTTGTTGTTCTTCTCCGTTGTATGCTTCAGTGAACTTTTGAGTTTATACAATAGACTAAAGAGCAAACACTGGTGTCAGGAACGCTGGAAACCTTTGGATTGTTTGCTACACGTGACACACTAAAGGAAATATAGGAGATTTCAAACATCACATTTGTTCCCTATTTTGTTTCTTAGTAATTCACTGTGAAACACAGAAAATACCGTGTTTTCATAGAGGGTTAGCCTATAAATTCTCTTTCTTAAAGTATCATTGTTTGAAACAGGAGAGAACATGAACATTTCTAACAATTATAAAAGAAGATAGAGCTTTCTCCTCTCTGTGTGTGTGTTGATGCCGTTCATTGTGTGAGATAGTCACCGGTGGCATTTCGATAGAAGGCAGAAGCACAGATAGCGGTTTCTGGACATATCTTGTATTCGGTGGAGAGTAACGGATATACTACTGAAAGTACTGATGTAGCTCTCTGAACTGAAGATATTAGATGCTATCTTGTTCTCATGTATGTCTTTCTAAAAGTTTCTGTTGCCGTACTTGTTAACTCAGAGAAACTGTGTTCCGAAAGAGGCCAGCAACAGTTTTCAACCAAATAGAAGAAATGTACATTGAACACTCTAAAAAACACATACATATTATCAAACGATTTCAACAGATGAAAGTATGAGCTTGCTGTGCCGTTGTTGTTCTTCTCCATTGTTTGCTTCAGTGAACTTTTGAGTTTATACAATAGACTAAAGAGCAAACACTGGTGTCAGGAACACTGGAACATTTTCGCTAGTCTGATACTCGTGACACACTAAAGGAAATATAGGAGATTTCACAGTTCACATTTATTCCCTATTTTGTTTCTTGGTAATTCACTGTGAAACTCAGAAATACCGTGTTTTCAAAGAGGCCTGTCCTATAAATTCTCTTTCATAAAGAATCATTCTTTGAAACAGGAGAGAACATGAACATTTCTAACAATTATAAAAGAAGATAGAGCTTTCTCCTCTGTGTGTGTGTGGTGATGCCGTTCATTGTGTGAGATAGTCACCGGTGGCATTGCCATAGAAGGCAGAAGCACAGATAGCGGTTTCTGGAACTATCTTGTATTCGGTGGAGAGTAACGCATATACTACTGAAAGTACTGATGTAGCTCTCTGAACTGAAGACATTCGATGCTATCTTGTTCTCATGTATGTCTTTCTAAAAGTTGCTGTTGCCCTTACTTGTTAACTCAGAAAAACTGTGTTCCGAAAAAGGCCAGCAACAGTTTTCAACCAAATACAGGAAATGTACATTGAACACTCAAAAAACACATACATATTATCAAACGATTTCAACAGATGGAATTATGAGCTTTCTGTGCCGTTGTTGTTCTTCTCCGTTGTATGCTTCAGTGCACTTTTGAGTTTATACAATTGACTAAAGAGCAAACACTGATGTCAGGAACGCTGGAACCTTTTCGATAGTCTGATACTCGTGACACACTAAAGGAAATATAGGAGATTTCACAGTTCACATTTGTTCCCTATTTTGTTTCTCTGTAATTCACTGTGAAACTCAGAAAATACCGTGTTTTCAAAGAGGCCTAGCCTATAAATTCTCTTTCATAAAGAATCATTCTTTGAAACAGGAGAGAACATGAACATTTGTAACAATTATAAAAGAAGATAGAGCTTTCTCCTCTCTGTGTGTGTGTTGATGCCGTTCATTGTGTGAGATAGTCACCGGTAGCATTGCCATAGAAGGCAGAAGCACAGATAGCGGTTTCTGGACATATCATGTTTTCCGTGGAGAGTAAGAGATATATTACTGAAAGTACTGATGTAGCTCTTTGAACTGAAGATATTAGATGCTATCTTGTTCTCATGTATGTCTTTCTAAAGGTTTCTGTTGCCGTACTTGTTAACTCAGAAAAACTGTGTTCCGAAAGAGGCCAGCAACAGTTTTCAACCAAATAGAACAAATGTACATTGAACACTCTAACAAACATATACATATAATAAAAGGATTTCAACAGATGGAATTATGAGCTTACTGTGCCGTTGTTGTTCTTCTCCATTGTATGCTTCAGTGCACTTTTGAGTTTATACAATTGGCTAAAGAGCAAACACTGGTGTCAGGAACGCTGGAACCTTTTCGATAGTCTGATACTCGTGACACACTAAAGGAAATATAGGAGATTTCACAGTTCACATTTGTTCCCTATTTTGTTTCTCTGTAATTCACTGTGAAACTCAGAAAATACCGTGTTTTCAAAGAGGCCTAGCCTATAAATTCTCTTTCATAAAGAATCATTCTTTGAAACAGAGAGAACATGAACATTTCTAACAATTATAAAAGAAGATAGAGCTTTCTCCTCTGTGTGTGTGTGGTGATGCCGTTCATTGTGTGAGATGGTCACCGGTGGCATTGCCGTACAAGGCAGAAGCACAGGTAGTCGTTTCTGGACATATCTTGTTTTCCGAGGAGAGTAACGCATATACTACTGAAAGTACTGATGTAGCTCTTTGAACTGAAGATATTAGATGGTATCTTGTTCTCATGTATGTCTTTCTAAAAGTTGCTGTTGCCCTTACTTGTTAACTCAGAAAAACTGTGTTCCAAAAGAGGCCAGCAACAGTTTTCAACCAAATAGAAGAAATGTACATTGTACACTCTAACAAACATATACATATAATAAAAGGATTTCAACAGATGGAATTATGAGCTTGCTGTGCCGTTGTTGTTCTTCTCCATTGTTTGATTCAGTGAACTTTTGAGTTTATACAATAGACTAAAGAGTAAACACTGCTCTCAGGAAAGCTGGAATCTTGTCGCTAGTCTGATACTCGTGACACACTAAAGGAAATATAGGAGATTTCACCGTTCACATTTGTTCCCTATTTGTTTCTCTGTAATTCACTGTAAAACTCAGAAAATACCGTGTTTTCAAAGAGGCCTAGGCTATAAATTCTCTTTCATAAAGAATCATTCTTTGAAACAGGAGAGAACTTGAACATTTGTAACAATTATAAAAGAAGATAGAGCTTTCTCCTCTGTGTGTGTGTGGTGATGCCATTCATTGTGTGAGATAGTCACCGGTGGCATTGACATAGAAGGCAGAAGCACAGATAGCGGTTTCTTGACATATCTGGTTTTCCGTGGAGAGTAACGCATATACTACTGAAAGTACTGATGTAGCTCTTTGAACTGAAGGTATTAGATGCTATCTTGTTCTGATGTATGTCTTTCTAAAAGTTGTTGTTGCCCTTACTTGTAAACTCAGAAAAACTGTGTTCCGAAAGAGGCCAGCAACAGTTTTCAACCAAATAGAACAAATGTACATTGAACACTCTAACAAACATATACATATAATAAAAGGATTTCAACAGATGGAATTATGAGCTTGCTGTGCCGTTGTTGTTCTTCTCCATTGTATGCTTCAGTGCACTTTTGAGTTTTTACAATTGACTAAAGAGCAAACACTGGTGTCAGGAACGCTGGAAACCTTTGGATTGTCTGCTACACGTGACACACTAAAGGAAATATAGGAGATTTCAAACATCACATTTGTTCCCTATTTTGTTTCTTAGTAATTCACTGTGAAACACAGAAAATACCGTGTTTTCATAGAGGACTAGCCCATAAATTCTCTTTCATAAAGTATCATTGTTTGAAACAGGAGAGAACATGAACATTTCTAACAATTATAAAAGAAGATAGAGCTTTCTCCTCTGTGTGTGTGTGGTGATGCCGTTCATTGTGTGAGATAATCACCGGTGGCATTGCCATAGAAGGCAGAAGCACAGATAGCGGTTTCTGGACATATCTGGTTTTCCGTGGAGAGTAACGCATATACTACTGAAAGTACTGATGTAGCTCTTTGAACTGAAGATATTAGATGCTACCTTGTTCTCATGTATGTCTTTCTAAAAGTTGCTGTTGCCCTTACTTGTTAACTCAGAAAAACTGTGTTCCGAAAGAGACCAGCAACAGTTTTCAACCAAATAGAAGAAATGTACATTGAACACTCTAAAAAACACATACATATTATCAAACGATTTCAACAGATGAAAGTATGAGCTTGCTGTGCCGTTGTTGTTCTTCTCCATTGTTTGCTTCAGTGAACTTTTGAGTTTATACAATAGACTAAAGAGCAAACACTGGTGTCAGGAACACTGGAACATTTTCGCTAGTCTGATACTCGTGACACACTAAAGGAAATATAGGAGGTTTCACAGTTCACATTTATTCCCTATTTTGTTTCTTGGTAATTCACTGTGAAACTCAGAAATACCGTGTTTTCAAAGAGGCCTGGCCTATAAATTCTCTTTCATAAAGAATCATTCTTTGAAACAGGAGAGAACATGAACATTTCTAACAATTATAAAAGAAGATAGAGCTTTCTCCTCTGTGTGTGTGTGGTGATGCCGTTCATTGTGTGAGATAGTCACCGGTGGCATTGCCATAGAAGGCAGAAGCACAGATAGCGGTTTCTGGAACTATCTTGTATTCGGTGGAGAGTAACGCATATACTACTGAAAGTACTGATGTAGCTCTCTGAACTGAAGACATTCGATGCTATCTTGTTCTCATGTATGTCTTTCTAAAAGTTGCTGTTGCCCTTACTTGTTAACTCAGAAAAACTGTGTTCCGAAAAAGGCCAGCAACAGTTTTCAACCAAATACAGGAAATGTACATTGAACACTCAAAAAACACATACATATTATCAAACGATTTCAACAGATGGAATTATGAGCTTTCTGTGCCGTTGTTGTTCTTCTCCGTTGTATGCTTCAGTGCACTTTTGAGTTTATACAATTGACTAAAGAGCAAACACTGATGTCAGGAACGCTGGAACCTTTTCGATAGTCTGATACTCGTGACACACTAAAGGAAATATAGGAGATTTCACAGTTCACATTTGTTCCCTATTTTGTTTCTCTGTAATTCACTGTGAAACTCAGAAAATACCGTGTTTTCAAAGAGGCCTAGCCTATAAATTCTCTTTCATAAAGAATCATTCTTTGAAACAGGAGAGAACATGAACATTTGTAACAATTATAAAAGAAGATAGAGCTTTCTCCTCTCTGTGTGTGTGTTGATGCCGTTCATTGTGTGAGATAGTCACCGGTGGCATTGCCATAGAAGGCAGAAGCACAGATAGCGGTTTCTGGACATATCATGTTTTCCGTGGAGAGTAAGAGATATATTACTGAAAGTACTGATGTAGCTCTTTGAACTGAAGATATTAGATGCTATCTTGTTCTCATGTATGTCTTTCTAAAGGTTTCTGTTGCCGTACTTGTTAACTCAGAAAAACTGTGTTCCGAAAGAGGCCAGCAACAGTTTTCAACCAAATAGAACAAATGTACATTGAACACTCTAACAAACATATACATATAATAAAAGGATTTCAACAGATGGAATTATGAGCTTACTGTGCCGTTGTTGTTCTTCTCCATTGTATGCTTCAGTGCACTTTTGAGTATATACAATTGGCTAAAGAGCAAACACTGGTGTCAGGAACGCTGGAACCTTTTCGATAGTCTGATACTCGTGACACACTAAAGGAAATATAGGAGATTTCACAGTTCACATTTGTTCTCTATTTTGTTTCTCTGTAATTCACTGTGAAACTCAGAAAATACCGTGTTTTCAAAGAGGCCTAGCCTATAAATTCTCTTTCATAAAGAATCATTCTTTGAAACAGAGAGAACATGAACATTTCTAACAATTATAAAAGAAGATAGAGCTTTCTCCTCTGTGTGTGTGTGGTGATGCCGTTCATTGTGTGAGATGGTCACCGGTGGCATTGCCGTACAAGGCAGAAGCACAGATAGTCGTTTCTGGACATATCTTGTTTTCCGAGGAGAGTAACGCATATACTACTGAAAGTACTGATGTAGCTCTTTGAACTGAAGATATTAGATGGTATCTTGTTCTCATGTATGTCTTTCTAAAAGTTGCTGTTGCCCTTACTTGTTAACTCAGAAAAACTGTGTTCCGAAAGAGGCCAGCAACAGTTTTCAACCAAATAGAAGAAATGTACATTGTACACTCTAACAAACATATACATATAATAAAAGGATTTCAACAGATGGAATTATGAGCTTGCTGTGCCGTTGTTGTTCTTCTCCATTGTTTGCTTCAGTGAACTTTTGAGTTTATACAATAGACTAAAGAGTAAACACTGCTCTCAGGAAAGCTGGAATCTTGTCGCTAGTCTGATACTCGTGACACACTAAAGGAAATATAGGAGATTTCACCGTTCACATTTGTTCCCTATTTGTTTCTCTGTAATTCACTGTAAAACTCAGAAAATACCGTGTTTTCAAAGAGGCCTAGGCTATAAATTCTCTTTCATAAAGAATCATTCTTTGAAACAGGAGAGAACTTGAACATTTGTAACAATTATAAAAGAAGATAGAGCTTTCTCCTCTGTGTGTGTGTGGTGATGCCATTCATTGTGTGAGATAGTCACCGGTGGCATTGACATAGAAGGCAGAAGCACAGATAGCGGTTTCTTGACATATCTGGTTTTCCGTGGAGAGTAACGCATATACTACTGAAAGTACTGATGTAGCTCTTTGAACTGAAGGTATTAGATGCTATCTTGTTCTGATGTATGTCTTTCTAAAAGTTGTTGTTGCCCTTACTTGTAAACTCAGAAAAACTGTGTTCCGAAAGAGGCCAGCAACAGTTTTCAACCAAATAGAACAAATGTACATTGAACACTCTAACAAACATATACATATAATAAAAGGATTTCAACAGATGGAATTATGAGCTTGCTGTGCCGTTGTTGTTCTTCTCCATTGTATGCTTCAGTGCACTTTTGAGTTTTTACAATTGACTAAAGAGCAAACACTGGTGTCAGGAACGCTGGAAACCTTTGGATTGTCTGCTACACGTGACACACTAAAGGAAATATAGGAGATTTCAAACATCACATTTGTTCCCTATTTTGTTTCTTAGTAATTCACTGTGAAACACAGAAAATACCGTGTTTTCATAGAGGACTAGCCCATAAATTCTCTTTCATAAAGTATCATTGTTTGAAACAGGAGAGAACATGAACATTTCTAACAATTATAAAAGAAGATAGAGCTTTCTCCTCTGTGTGTGTGTGGTGATGCCGTTCATTGTGTGAGATAATCACCGGTGGCATTGCCATAGAAGGCAGAAGCACAGATAGCGGTTTCTGGACATATCTGGTTTTCCGTGGAGAGTAACGCATATACTACTGAAAGTACTGATGTAGCTCTTTGAACTGAAGATATTAGATGCTACCTTGTTCTCATGTATGTCTTTCTAAAAGTTGCTGTTGCCCTTACTTGTTAACTCAGAAAAACTGTGTTCCGAAAGAGACCAGCAACAGTTTTCAACCAAATAGAAGAAATGTACATTGAACACTCTAAAAAACACATACATATTATCAAACGATTTCAACAGATGAAAGTATGAGCTTGCTGTGCCGTTGTTGTTCTTCTCCATTGTTTGCTTCAGTGAACTTTTGAGTTTATACAATAGACTAAAGAGCAAACACTGGTGTCAGGAACACTGGAACATTTTCGCTAGTCTGATACTCGTGACACACTAAAGGAAATATAGGAGGTTTCACAGTTCACATTTATTCCCTATTTTGTTTCTTGGTAATTCACTGTGAAACTCAGAAATACCGTGTTTTCAAAGAGGCCTGGCCTATAAATTCTCTTTCATAAAGAATCATTCTTTGAAACAGGAGAGAACATGAACATTTCTAACAATTATAAAAGAAGATAGAGCTTTCTCCTCTGTGTGTGTGTGGTGATGCCGTTCATTGTGTGAGATAGTCACCGGTGGCATTGCCATAGAAGGCAGAAGCACAGATAGCGGTTTCTGGAACTATCTTGTATTCGGTGGAGAGTAACGCATATACTACTGAAAGTACTGATGTAGCTCTCTGAACTGAAGACATTCGATGCTATCTTGTTCTCATGTATGTCTTTCTAAAAGTTGCTGTTGCCCTTACTTGTTAACTCAGAAAAACTGTGTTCCGAAAAAGGCCAGCAACAGTTTTCAACCAAATACAGGAAATGTACATTGAACACTCAAAAAACACATACATATTATCAAACGATTTCAACAGATGGAATTATGAGCTTTCTGTGCCGTTGTTGTTCTTCTCCGTTGTATGCTTCAGTGCACTTTTGAGTTTATACAATTGACTAAAGAGCAAACACTGATGTCAGGAACGCTGGAACCTTTTCGATAGTCTGATACTCGTGACACACTAAAGGAAATATAGGAGATTTCACAGTTCACATTTGTTCCCTATTTTGTTTCTCTGTAATTCACTGTGAAACTCAGAAAATACCGTGTTTTCAAAGAGGCCTAGCCTATAAATTCTCTTTCATAAAGAATCATTCTTTGAAACAGGAGAGAACATGAACATTTGTAACAATTATAAAAGAAGATAGAGCTTTCTCCTCTCTGTGTGTGTGTTGATGCCGTTCATTGTGTGAGATAGTCACCGGTGGCATTGCCATAGAAGGCAGAAGCACAGATAGCGGTTTCTGGACATATCATGTTTTCCGTGGAGAGTAAGAGATATATTACTGAAAGTACTGATGTAGCTCTTTGAACTGAAGATATTAGATGCTATCTTGTTCTCATGTATGTCTTTCTAAAGGTTTCTGTTGCCGTACTTGTTAACTCAGAGAAACTGTGTTCCGAAAGAGGCCAGCAACAGTTTTCAACCAAATAGAAGAAATGTACATTGAACACTCTAAAAAACACATACATATTATCAAACGATTTCAACAGATGAAAGTATGAGCTTGCTGTGCCGTTGTTGTTCTTCTCCATTGTTTGCTTCAGTGAACTTTTGAGTTTATACAATAGACTAAAGAGCAAACACTGGTGTCAGGAACACTGGAACATTTTCGCTAGTCTGATACTCGTGACACACTAAAGGAAATATAGGAGGTTTCACAGTTCACATTTATTCCCTATTTTGTTTCTTGGTAATTCACTGTGAAACTCAGAAATACCGTGTTTTCAAAGAGGCCTGTCCTATAAATTCTTTCATAAAGAATCATTCTTTGAAACAGGAGAGAACATGAACATTTCTAACAATTATAAAAGAAGATAGAGCTTTCTCCTCTGTGTGTGTGTGGTGATGCCGTTCATTGTGTGAGATAGTCACCGGTGGCATTGCCATAGAAGGCAGAAGCACAGATAGCGGTTTCTGGAACTATCTTGTATTCGGTGGAGAGTAACGCATATACTACTGAAAGTACTGATGTAGCTCTCTGAACTGAAGACATTCGATGCTATCTTGTTCTCATGTATGTCTTTCTAAAAGTTGCTGTTGCCCTTACTTGTTAACTCAGAAAAACTGTGTTCCGAAAGAGACCAGCAACAGTTTTCAACCAAATACAGGAAATGTACATTGAACACTCAAAAAACACATACATATTATCAAACGATTTCAACAGATGGAATTATGAGCTTTCTGTGCCGTTGTTGTTCTTCTCCGTTGTATGCTTCAGTGAACTTTTGAGTTTATACAATAGACTAAAGAGCAAACACTGGTGTCTGGAACACTAGATCCTTTTCACTAGTCTGATACTCGTGACACACTAAAGGAAATGTAGGAGATTTCACCGTTCACATTTATTCCCTATTTTGTTTCTTTGTAATTCACTGTGAAACTCAGAAAATACGGTGTTTTCAAAGAGGCCTAGCCTATAAATTCTCTTTCATAAAGAATCATTCTTTGAAACAGGAGAGAACTTGTACATTTGTAACAATTGTAAAAGAAGATAGAGCTTTCTCCTTTCTGTGTTTGTGGTGATGCCGTTCATTGTGTGAGATAGTCACCGGTGGCATTGCCATAGAAAGCAGAAGCACAGATAGCGGTTTCTGCACATATCTTGTTTTCCGTGGAGAGTAACGCATATACTACTGAAAGTACTGATGTAGCTCTTTGAACTGAAGATATTAGATGCTATCTTGTTCTCATGTATGTCTTTCTAAAAGTTGCTGTTGCCCTTACTTGTTAACTGAGAAACACTGTGTTCCAAAAGAGGTCAGCAACAGTTTTCAACCAAATAGAAGAAATGTATATTGAACACTCAAAAAACACATACATATTATCAAACGATTTCAACAGATGGAATTATGAGCTTTCTGTGCCGTTGTTTTTCTTCTCCGTTGTATGCTTCAGTGAACTTTTGAGTATATACAATAGACTTAAGAGGAAACAATGGTGTCAGGAACGCTGGAATCTTTTGTCTAGTCTGCTACTCGTGACACACTAAAGGAAATATAGGAGATTTCACAGTTTACATTTGTCTTACTTTGTTTCTTTGTAATTCACTGTGAAACACAGAAAATACCGTGTTTTCATAGAGGGCTAGCCTATAAATTCCCTTTCATAAAGAATCATTCTTTGAAACAGGAGAGAACATGAACATTTCAAACAATTATAAAAGAAGATAGAGCTTTCTCCTCTCTGTGTGTGTGTTGATGCCGTTCATTGTGTGAGATAGTCACCGGTGGCATTTCGATAGAAGGCAGAAGCACAGATAGCGGTTTCTGGACATATCTTGTATTCGGTGGAGAGTAACGGATATACTACTGAAAGTACTGATGTAGCTCTCTGAACTGAAGATATTAGATGCTATCTTGTTCTCATGTATGTCTTTCTAAAAGTTTCTGTTGCCGTACTTGTTAACTCAGAGAAACTGTGTTCCGAAAGAGGCCAGCAACAGTTTTCAACCAAATAGAAGAAATGTACATTGAACACTCTAAAAAACACATACATATTATCAAACGATTTCAACAGATGAAAGTATGAGCTTGCTGTGCCGTTGTTGTTCTTCTCCATTGTTTGCTTCAGTGAACTTTTGAGTTTATACAATAGACTAAAGAGCAAACACTGGTGTCAGGAACACTGGAACATTTTCGCTAGTCTGATACTCGTGACACACTAAAGGAAATATAGGAGGTTTCACAGTTCACATTTATTCCCTATTTTGTTTCTTGGTAATTCACTGTGAAACTCAGAAATACCGTGTTTTCAAAGAGGCCTGTCCTATAAATTCTTTCATAAAGAATCATTCTTTGAAACAGGAGAGAACATGAACATTTCTAACAATTATAAAAGAAGATAGAGCTTTCTCCTCTGTGTGTGTGTGGTGATGCCGTTCATTGTGTGAGATAGTCACCGGTGGCATTGCCATAGAAGGCAGAAGCACAGATAGCGGTTTCTGGAACTATCTTGTATTCGGTGGAGAGTAACGCATATACTACTGAAAGTACTGATGTAGCTCTCTGAACTGAAGACATTCGATGCTATCTTGTTCTCATGTATGTCTTTCTAAAAGTTGCTGTTGCCCTTACTTGTTAACTCAGAAAAACTGTGTTCCGAAAGAGACCAGCAACAGTTTTCAACCAAATACAGGAAATGTACATTGAACACTCAAAAAACACATACATATTATCAAACGATTTCAACAGATGGAATTATGAGCTTTCTGTGCCGTTGTTGTTCTTCTCCGTTGTATGCTTCAGTGCACTTTTGAGTTTATACAATTGACTAAAGAGCAAACACTGATGTCAGGAACGCTGGAACCTTTTCGATAGTCTGATACTCGTGACACACTAAAGGAAATATAGGAGATTTCACAGTTCACATTTGTTCCCTATTTTGTTTCTCTGTAATTCACTGTGAAACTCAGAAAATACCGTGTTTTCAAAGAGGCCTAGCCTATAAATTCTCTTTCATAAAGAATCATTCTTTGAAACAGGAGAGAACATGAACATTTGTAACAATTATAAAAGAAGATAGAGCTTTCTCCTCTCTGTGTGTGTGTTGATGCCGTTCATTGTGTGAGATAGTCACCGGTGGCATTGCCATAGAAGGCAGAAGCACAGATAGCGGTTTCTGGACATATCATGTTTTCCGTGGAGAGTAAGAGATATATTACTGAAAGTACTGATGTAGCTCTTTGAACTGAAGATATTAGATGCTATCTTGTTCTCATGTATGTCTTTCTAAAGGTTTCTGTTGCCGTACTTGTTAACTCAGAAAAACTGTGTTCCGAAAGAGGCCAGCAACAGTTTTCAACCAAATAGAACAAATGTACATTGAACACTCTAACAAACATATACATATAATAAAAGGATTTCAACAGATGGAATTATGAGCTTACTGTGCCGTTGTTGTTCTTCTCCATTGTATGCTTCAGTGCACTTTTGAGTTTATACAATTGGCTAAAGAGCAAACACTGGTGTCAGGAACGCTGGAACCTTTTCGCTAGTCTGATACTCGTGACACACTAAAGGAAATATAGGAGATTTCACAGTTCACATTTGTTCCCTATTTTGTTTCTCTGTAATTCACTGTGAAACTCAGAAAATACCGTGTTTTCAAAGAGGCCTAGCCTATAAATTCTCTTTCATAAAGAATCATTCTTTGAAACAGAGAGAACATGAACATTTCTAACAATTATAAAAGAAGATAGAGCTTTCTCCTCTGTGTGTGTGTGGTGATGCCGTTCATTGTGTGAGATGGTCACCGGTGGCATTGCCGTACAAGGCAGAAGCACAGATAGTCGTTTCTGGACATATCTTGTTTTCCGAGGAGAGTAACGCATATACTACTGAAAGTACTGATGTAGCTCTTTGAACTGAAGATATTAGATGGTATCTTGTTCTCATGTATGTCTTTCTAAAAGTTGCTGTTGCCCTTACTTGTTAACTCAGAAAAACTGTGTTCCAAAAGAGGCCAGCAACAGTTTTCAACCAAATAGAAGAAATGTACATTGTACACTCTAACAAACATATACATATAATAAAAGGATTTCAACAGATGGAATTATGAGCTTGCTGTGCCGTTGTTGTTCTTCTCCATTGTTTGCTTCAGTGAACTTTTGAGTTTATACAATAGACTAAAGAGTAAACACTGCTCTCAGGAAAGCTGGAATCTTGTCGCTAGTCTGATACTCGTGACACACTAAAGGAAATATAGGAGATTTCACCGTTCACATTTGTTCCCTATTTGTTTCTCTGTAATTCACTGTAAAACTCAGAAAATACCGTGTTTTCAAAGAGGCCTAGGCTATAAATTCTCTTTCATAAAGAATCATTCTTTGAAACAGGAGAGAACTTGAACATTTGTAACAATTATAAAAGAAGATAGAGCTTTCTCCTCTGTGTGTGTGTGGTGATGCCATTCATTGTGTGAGATAGTCACCGGTGGCATTGACATAGAAGGCAGAAGCACAGATAGCGGTTTCTTGACATATCTGGTTTTCCGTGGAGAGTAACGCATATACTACTGAAAGTACTGATGTAGCTCTTTGAACTGAAGGTATTAGATGCTATCTTGTTCTGATGTATGTCTTTCTAAAAGTTGTTGTTGCCCTTACTTGTAAACTCAGAAAAACTGTGTTCCGAAAGAGGCCAGCAACAGTTTTCAACCCAATAGAACAAATGTACATTGAACACTCTAACAAACATATACATATAATAAAAGGATTTCAACAGATGGAATTATGAGCTTGCTGTGCCGTTGTTGTTCTTCTCCATTGTATGCTTCAGTGCACTTTTGAGTTTTTACAATTGACTAAAGAGCAAACACTGGTGTCAGGAACGCTGGAAACCTTTGGATTGTCTGCTACACGTGACACACTAAAGGAAATATAGGAGATTTCAAACATCACATTTGTTCCCTATTTTGTTTCTTAGTAATTCACTGTGAAACACAGAAAATACCGTGTTTTCATAGAGGACTAGCCCATAAATTCTCTTTCATAAAGTATCATTGTTTGAAACAGGAGAGAACATGAACATTTCTAACAATTATAAAAGAAGATAGAGCTTTCTCCTCTGTGTGTGTGTGGTGATGCCGTTCATTGTGTGAGATAATCACCGGTGGCATTGCCATAGAAAGCAGAAGCACAGATAGCGGTTTCTGCACATATCTTGTTTTCCGTGGAGAGTAACGCATATACTACTGAAAGTACTGATGTAGCTCTTTGAACTGAAGATATTAGATGCTATCTTGTTCTCATGTATGTCTTTCTAAAAGTTGCTGTTGCCCTTACTTGTTAACTGAGAAACACTGTGTTCCAAAAGAGGTCAGCAACAGTTTTCAACCAAATAGAAGAAATGTATATTGAACACTCAAAAAACACATACATATTATCAAACGATTTCAACAGATGGAATTATGAGCTTTCTGTGCCGTTGTTTTTCTTCTCCGTTGTATGCTTCAGTGAACTTTTGAGTATATACAATAGACTTAAGAGGAAACAATGGTGTCAGGAACGCTGGAATCTTTTGTCTAGTCTGCTACTCGTGACACACTAAAGGAAATATAGGAGATTTCACAGTTTACATTTGTCTTACTTTGTTTCTTTGTAATTCACTGTGAAACACAGAAAATACCGTGTTTTCATAGAGGGCTAGCCTATAAATTCCCTTTCATAAAGAATCATTCTTTGAAACAGGAGAGAACATGAACATTTCAAACAATTATAAAAGAAGATAGAGCTTTCTCCTCTCTGTGTGTGTGTTGATGCCGTTCATTGTGTGAGATAGTCACCGGTGGCATTTCGATAGAAGGCAGAAGCACAGATAGCGGTTTCTGGACATATCTTGTATTCGGTGGAGAGTAACGGATATACTACTGAAAGTACTGATGTAGCTCTCTGAACTGAAGATATTAGATGCTATCTTGTTCTCATGTATGTCTTTCTAAAAGTTTCTGTTGCCGTACTTGTTAACTCAGAGAAACTGTGTTCCGAAAGAGGCCAGCAACAGTTTTCAACCAAATAGAAGAAATGTACATTGAACACTCTAAAAAACACATACATATTATCAAACGATTTCAACAGATGAAAGTATGAGCTTGCTGTGCCGTTGTTGTTCTTCTCCATTGTTTGCTTCAGTGAACTTTTGAGTTTATACAATAGACTAAAGAGCAAACACTGGTGTCAGGAACACTGGAACATTTTCGCTAGTCTGATACTCGTGACACACTAAAGGAAATATAGGAGGTTTCACAGTTCACATTTATTCCCTATTTTGTTTCTTGGTAATTCACTGTGAAACTCAGAAATACCGTGTTTTCAAAGAGGCCTGTCCTATAAATTCTTTCATAAAGAATCATTCTTTGAAACAGGAGAGAACATGAACATTTCTAACAATTATAAAAGAAGATAGAGCTTTCTCCTCTGTGTGTGTGTGGTGATGCCGTTCATTGTGTGAGATAGTCACCGGTGGCATTGCCATAGAAGGCAGAAGCACAGATAGCGGTTTCTGGAACTATCTTGTATTCGGTGGAGAGTAACGCATATACTACTGAAAGTACTGATGTAGCTCTCTGAACTGAAGACATTCGATGCTATCTTGTTCTCATGTATGTCTTTCTAAAAGTTGCTGTTGCCCTTACTTGTTAACTCAGAAAAACTGTGTTCCGAAAGAGACCAGCAACAGTTTTCAACCAAATACAGGAAATGTACATTGAACACTCAAAAAACACATACATATTATCAAACGATTTCAACAGATGGAATTATGAGCTTTCTGTGCCGTTGTTGTTCTTCTCCGTTGTATGCTTCAGTGAACTTTTGAGTTTATACAATAGACTAAAGAGCAAACACTGGTGTCTGGAACACTAGATCCTTTTCACTAGTCTGATACTCGTGACACACTAAAGGAAATGTAGGAGATTTCACCGTTCACATTTATTCCCTATTTTGTTTCTTTGTAATTCACTGTGAAACTCAGAAAATACGGTGTTTTCAAAGAGGCCTAGCCTATAAATTCTCTTTCATAAAGAATCATTCTTTGAAACAGGAGAGAACTTGTACATTTGTAACAATTGTAAAAGAAGATAGAGCTTTCTCCTTTCTGTGTTTGTGGTGATGCCGTTCATTGTGTGAGATAGTCACCGGTGGCATTGCCATAGAAAGCAGAAGCACAGATAGCGGTTTCTGCACATATCTTGTTTTCCGTGGAGAGTAACGCATATACTACTGAAAGTACTGATGTAGCTCTTTGAACTGAAGATATTAGATGCTATCTTGTTCTCATGTATGTCTTTCTAAAAGTTGCTGTTGCCCTTACTTGTTAACTGAGAAACACTGTGTTCCAAAAGAGGTCAGCAACAGTTTTCAACCAAATAGAAGAAATGTATATTGAACACTCAAAAAACACATACATATTATCAAACGATTTCAACAGATGGAATTATGAGCTTTCTGTGCCGTTGTTTTTCTTCTCCGTTGTATGCTTCAGTGAACTTTTGAGTATATACAATAGACTTAAGAGGAAACAATGGTGTCAGGAACGCTGGAATCTTTTGTCTAGTCTGCTACTCGTGACACACTAAAGGAAATATAGGAGATTTCACAGTTTACATTTGTCTTACTTTGTTTCTTTGTAATTCACTGTGAAACACAGAAAATACCGTGTTTTCATAGAGGGCTAGCCTATAAATTCCCTTTCATAAAGAATCATTCTTTGAAACAGGAGAGAACATGAACATTTCAAACAATTATAAAAGAAGATAGAGCTTTCTCCTCTCTGTGTGTGTGTTGATGCCGTTCATTGTGTGAGATAGTCACCGGTGGCATTTCGATAGAAGGCAGAAGCACAGATAGCGGTTTCTGGACATATCTTGTATTCGGTGGAGAGTAACGGATATACTACTGAAAGTACTGATGTAGCTCTCTGAACTGAAGATATTAGATGCTATCTTGTTCTCATGTATGTCTTTCTAAAAGTTTCTGTTGCCGTACTTGTTAACTCAGAGAAACTGTGTTCCGAAAGAGGCCAGCAACAGTTTTCAACCAAATAGAAGAAATGTACATTGAACACTCTAAAAAACACATACATATTATCAAACGATTTCAACAGATGAAAGTATGAGCTTGCTGTGCCGTTGTTGTTCTTCTCCATTGTTTGCTTCAGTGAACTTTTGAGTTTATACAATAGACTAAAGAGCAAACACTGGTGTCAGGAACACTGGAACATTTTCGCTAGTCTGATACTCGTGACACACTAAAGGAAATATAGGAGGTTTCACAGTTCACATTTATTCCCTATTTTGTTTCTTGGTAATTCACTGTGAAACTCAGAAATACCGTGTTTTCAAAGAGGCCTGTCCTATAAATTCTTTCATAAAGAATCATTCTTTGAAACAGGAGAGAACATGAACATTTCTAACAATTATAAAAGAAGATAGAGCTTTCTCCTCTGTGTGTGTGTGGTGATGCCGTTCATTGTGTGAGATAGTCACCGGTGGCATTGCCATAGAAGGCAGAAGCACAGATAGCGGTTTCTGGAACTATCTTGTATTCGGTGGAGAGTAACGCATATACTACTGAAAGTACTGATGTAGCTCTCTGAACTGAAGACATTCGATGCTATCTTGTTCTCATGTATGTCTTTCTAAAAGTTGCTGTTGCCCTTACTTGTTAACTCAGAAAAACTGTGTTCCGAAAGAGACCAGCAACAGTTTTCAACCAAATACAGGAAATGTACATTGAACACTCAAAAAACACATACATATTATCAAACGATTTCAACAGATGGAATTATGAGCTTTCTGTGCCGTTGTTGTTCTTCTCCGTTGTATGCTTCAGTGCACTTTTGAGTTTATACAATTGACTAAAGAGCAAACACTGATGTCAGGAACGCTGGAACCTTTTCGATAGTCTGATACTCGTGACACACTAAAGGAAATATAGGAGATTTCACAGTTCACATTTGTTCCCTATTTTGTTTCTCTGTAATTCACTGTGAAACTCAGAAAATACCGTGTTTTCAAAGAGGCCTAGCCTATAAATTCTCTTTCATAAAGAATCATTCTTTGAAACAGGAGAGAACATGAACATTTGTAACAATTATAAAAGAAGATAGAGCTTTCTCCTCTCTGTGTGTGTGTTGATGCCGTTCATTGTGTGAGATAGTCACCGGTGGCATTGCCATAGAAGGCAGAAGCACAGATAGCGGTTTCTGGACATATCATGTTTTCCGTGGAGAGTAAGAGATATATTACTGAAAGTACTGATGTAGCTCTTTGAACTGAAGATATTAGATGCTATCTTGTTCTCATGTATGTCTTTCTAAAGGTTTCTGTTGCCGTACTTGTTAACTCAGAAAAACTGTGTTCCGAAAGAGGCCAGCAACAGTTTTCAACCAAATAGAACAAATGTACATTGAACACTCTAACAAACATATACATATAATAAAAGGATTTCAACAGATGGAATTATGAGCTTACTGTGCCGTTGTTGTTCTTCTCCATTGTATGCTTCAGTGCACTTTTGAGTTTATACAATTGGCTAAAGAGCAAACACTGGTGTCAGGAACGCTGGAACCTTTTCGCTAGTCTGATACTCGTGACACACTAAAGGAAATATAGGAGATTTCACAGTTCACATTTGTTCCCTATTTTGTTTCTCTGTAATTCACTGTGAAACTCAGAAAATACCGTGTTTTCAAAGAGGCCTAGCCTATAAATTCTCTTTCATAAAGAATCATTCTTTGAAACAGAGAGAACATGAACATTTCTAACAATTATAAAAGAAGATAGAGCTTTCTCCTCTGTGTGTGTGTGGTGATGCCGTTCATTGTGTGAGATGGTCACCGGTGGCATTGCCGTACAAGGCAGAAGCACAGATAGTCGTTTCTGGACATATCTTGTTTTCCGAGGAGAGTAACGCATATACTACTGAAAGTACTGATGTAGCTCTTTGAACTGAAGATATTAGATGGTATCTTGTTCTCATGTATGTCTTTCTAAAAGTTGCTGTTGCCCTTACTTGTTAACTCAGAAAAACTGTGTTCCAAAAGAGGCCAGCAACAGTTTTCAACCAAATAGAAGAAATGTACATTGTACACTCTAACAAACATATACATATAATAAAAGGATTTCAACAGATGGAATTATGAGCTTGCTGTGCCGTTGTTGTTCTTCTCCATTGTTTGCTTCAGTGAACTTTTGAGTTTATACAATAGACTAAAGAGTAAACACTGCTCTCAGGAAAGCTGGAATCTTGTCGCTAGTCTGATACTCGTGACACACTAAAGGAAATATAGGAGATTTCACCGTTCACATTTGTTCCCTATTTGTTTCTCTGTAATTCACTGTAAAACTCAGAAAATACCGTGTTTTCAAAGAGGCCTAGGCTATAAATTCTCTTTCATAAAGAATCATTCTTTGAAACAGGAGAGAACTTGAACCTTTGTAACAATTATAAAAGAAGATAGAGCTTTCTCCTCTGTGTGTGTGTGGTGATGCCATTCATTGTGTGAGATAGTCACCGGTGGCATTGACATAGAAGGCAGAAGCACAGATAGCGGTTTCTTGACATATCTGGTTTTCCGTGGAGAGTAACGCATATACTACTGAAAGTACTGATGTAGCTCTTTGAACTGAAGGTATTAGATGCTATCTTGTTCTGATGTATGTCTTTCTAAAAGTTGTTGTTGCCCTTACTTGTAAACTCAGAAAAACTGTGTTCCGAAAGAGGCCAGCAACAGTTTTCAACCCAATAGAACAAATGTACATTGAACACTCTAACAAACATATACATATAATAAAAGGATTTCAACAGATGGAATTATGAGCTTGCTGTGCCGTTGTTGTTCTTCTCCATTGTATGCTTCAGTGCACTTTTGAGTTTTTACAATTGACTAAAGAGCAAACACTGGTGTCAGGAACGCTGGAAACCTTTGGATTGTCTGCTACACGTGACACACTAAAGGAAATATAGGAGATTTCAAACATCACATTTGTTCCCTATTTTGTTTCTTAGTAATTCACTGTGAAACACAGAAAATACCGTGTTTTCATAGAGGACTAGCCCATAAATTCTCTTTCATAAAGTATCATTGTTTGAAACAGGAGAGAACATGAACATTTCTAACAATTATAAAAGAAGATAGAGCTTTCTCCTCTGTGTGTGTGTGGTGATGCCGTTCATTGTGTGAGATAATCACCGGTGGCATTGCCATAGAAGGCAGAAGCACAGATAGCGGTTTCTGGACATATCTGGTTTTCCGTGGAGAGTAACGCATATACTACTGAAAGTACTGATGTAGCTCTTTGAACTGAAGATATTAGATGCTACCTTGTTCTCATGTATGTCTTTCTAAAAGTTGCTGTTGCCCTTACTTGTTAACTCAGAAAAACTGTGTTCCGAAAGAGACCAGCAACAGTTTTCAACCAAATACAGGAAATGTACATTGAACACTCAAAAAACACATACATATTATCAAACGATTTCAACAGATGGAATTATGAGCTTTCTGTGCCGTTGTTGTTCTTCTCCGTTGTATGCTTCAGTGAACTTTTGAGTTTATACAATAGACTAAAGAGCAAACACTGGTGTCAGGAACGCTGGAAACCTTTGGATTGTTTGCTACACGTGACACACTAAAGGAAATATAGGAGATTTCAAACATCACATTTGTTCCCTATTTTGTTTCTTAGTAATTCACTGTGAAACACAGAAAATACCGTGTTTTCATAGAGGGTTAGCCTATAAATTCTCTTTTATAAAGTATCATTGTTTGAAACAGGAGAGAACATGAACATTTCTAACAATTATAAAAGAAGATAGAGCTTTCTCCTCTCTGTGTGTGTGTTGATGCCGTTCATTGTGTGAGATAGTCACCGGTGGCATTTCGATAGAAGGCAGAAGCACAGATAGCGGTTTCTGGACATATCTTGTATTCGGTGGAGAGTAACGCATATACTACTGAAAGTACTGATGTAGCTCTCTGAACTGAAGATATTAGATGCTATCTTGTTCTCATGTATGTCTTTCTAAAAGTTTCTGTTGCCGTACTTGTTAACTCAGAGAAACTGTGTTCCGAAAGAGGCCAGCAACAGTTTTCAACCAAATAGAAGAAATGTACATTGAACACTCTAAAAAACACATACATATTATCAAACGATTTCAACAGATGAAAGTATGAGCTTGCTGTGCCGTTGTTGTTCTTCTCCATTGTTTGCTTCAGTGAACTTTTGAGTTTATACAATAGACTAAAGAGCAAACACTGGTGTCAGGAACACTGGAACATTTTCGCTAGTCTGATACTCGTGACACACTAAAGGAAATATAGGAGGTTTCACAGTTCACATTTATTCCCTATTTTGTTTCTTGGTAATTCACTGTGAAACTCAGAAATACCGTGTTTTCAAAGAGGCCTGTCCTATAAATTCTCTTTCATAAAGAATCATTCTTTGAAACAGGAGAGAACATGAACATTTCTAACAATTATAAAAGAAGATAGAGCTTTCTCCTCTGTGTGTGTGTGGTGATGCCGTTCATTGTGTGAGATAGTCACCGGTGGCATTGCCATAGAAGGCAGAAGCACAGATAGCGGTTTCTGGAACTATCTTGTATTCGGTGGAGAGTAACGCATATACTACTGAAAGTACTGATGTAGCTCTCTGAACTGAAGACATTCGATGCTATCTTGTTCTCATGTATGTCTTTCTAAAAGTTGCTGTTGCCCTTACTTGTTAACTCAGAAAAACTGTGTTCCGAAAAAGGCCAGCAACAGTTTTCAACCAAATACAGGAAATGTACATTGAACACTCAAAAAACACATACATATTATCAAACGATTTCAACAGATGGAATTATGAGCTTTCTGTGCCGTTGTTGTTCTTCTCCGTTGTATGCTTCAGTGCACTTTTGAGTTTATACAATTGACTAAAGAGCAAACACTGATGTCAGGAACGCTGGAACCTTTTCGATAGTCTGATACTCGTGACACACTAAAGGAAATATAGGAGATTTCACAGTTCACATTTGTTCCCTATTTTGTTTCTCTGTAATTCACTGTGAAACTCAGAAAATACCGTGTTTTCAAAGAGGCCTAGCCTATAAATTCTCTTTCATAAAGAATCATTCTTTGAAACAGGAGAGAACATGAACATTTGTAACAATTATAAAAGAAGATAGAGCTTTCTCCTCTCTGTGTGTGTGTTGATGCCGTTCATTGTGTGAGATAGTCACCGGTGGCATTGCCATAGAAGGCAGAAGCACAGATAGCGGTTTCTGGACATATCATGTTTTCCGTGGAGAGTAAGAGATATATTACTGAAAGTACTGATGTAGCTCCTTGAAATGAAGATATTAGATGCTATCTTGTTCTCATGTATGTCTTTCTAAAGGTTTCTGTTGCCGTACTTGTTAACTCAGAAAAACTGTGTTCCGAAAGAGGCCAGCAACAGTTTTCAACCAAATAGAACAAATGTACATTGAACACTCTAACAAACATATACATATAATAAAAGGATTTCAACAGATGGAATTATGAGCTTACTGTGCCGTTGTTGTTCTTCTCCATTGTATGCTTCAGTGCACTTTTGAGTTTATACAATTGGCTAAAGAGCAAACACTGGTGTCAGGAACGCTGGAACCTTTTCGATAGTCTGATACTCGTGACACACTAAAGGAAATATAGGAGATTTCACAGTTCACATTTGTTCCCTATTTTGTTTCTCTGTAATTCACTGTGAAACTCAGAAAATACCGTGTTTTCAAAGAGGCCTAGCCTATAAATTCTCTTTCATAAAGAATCATTCTTTGAAACAGAGAGAACATGAACATTTCTAACAATTATAAAAGAAGATAGAGCTTTCTCCTCTGTGTGTGTGTGGTGATGCCGTTCATTGTGTGAGATGGTCACCGGTGGCATTGCCGTACAAGGCAGAAGCACAGATAGTCGTTTCTGGACATATCTTGTTTTCCGAGGAGAGTAACGCATATACTACTGAAAGTACTGATGTAGCTCTTTGAACTGAAGATATTAGATGGTATCTTGTTCTCATGTATGTCTTTCTAAAAGTTGCTGTTGCCCTTACTTGTTAACTCAGAAAAACTGTGTTCCAAAAGAGGCCAGCAACAGTTTTCAACCAAATAGAAGAAATGTACATTGTACACTCTAACAAACATATACATATAATAAAAGGATTTCAACAGATGGAATTATGAGCTTGCTGTGCCGTTGTTGTTCTTCTCCATTGTTTGCTTCAGTGAACTTTTGAGTTTATACAATAGACTAAAGAGTAAACACTGCTCTCAGGAAAGCTGGAATCTTGTCGCTAGTCTGATACTCGTGACACACTAAAGGAAATATAGGAGATTTCACCGTTCACATTTGTTCCCTATTTGTTTCTCTGTAATTCACTGTAAAACTCAGAAAATACCGTGTTTTCAAAGAGGCCTAGGCTATAAATTCTCTTTCATAAAGAATCATTCTTTGAAACAGGAGAGAACTTGAACATTTGTAACAATTATAAAAGAAGATAGAGCTTTCTCCTCTGTGTGTGTGTGGTGATGCCATTCATTGTGTGAGATAGTCACCGGTGGCATTGACATAGAAGGCAGAAGCACAGATAGCGGTTTCTTGACATATCTGGTTTTCCGTGGAGAGTAACGCATATACTACTGAAAGTACTGATGTAGCTCTTTGAACTGAAGGTATTAGATGCTATCTTGTTCTGATGTATGTCTTTCTAAAAGTTGTTGTTGCCCTTACTTGTAAACTCAGAAAAACTGTGTTCCGAAAGAGGCCAGCAACAGTTTTCAACCCAATAGAACAAATGTACATTGAACACTCTAACAAACATATACATATAATAAAAGGATTTCAACAGATGGAATTATGAGCTTGCTGTGCCGTTGTTGTTCTTCTCCATTGTATGCTTCAGTGCACTTTTGAGTTTTTACAATTGACTAAAGAGCAAACACTGGTGTCAGGAACGCTGGAAACCTTTGGATTGTCTGCTACACGTGACACACTAAAGGAAATATAGGAGATTTCAAACATCACATTTGTTCCCTATTTTGTTTCTTAGTAATTCACTGTGAAACACAGAAAATACCGTGTTTTCATAGAGGACTAGCCCATAAATTCTCTTTCATAAAGTATCATTGTTTGAAACAGGAGAGAACATGAACATTTCTAACAATTATAAAAGAAGATAGAGCTTTCTCCTCTGTGTGTGTGTGGTGATGCCGTTCATTGTGTGAGATAATCACCGGTGGCATTGCCATAGAAGGCAGAAGCACAGATAGCGGTTTCTGGACATATCTGGTTTTCCGTGGAGAGTAACGCATATACTACTGAAAGTACTGATGTAGCTCTTTGAACTGAAGATATTAGATGCTACCTTGTTCTCATGTATGTCTTTCTAAAAGTTGCTGTTGCCCTTACTTGTTAACTCAGAAAAACTGTGTTCCGAAAGAGACCAGCAACAGTTTTCAACCAAATACAGGAAATGTACATTGAACACTCAAAAAACACATACATATTATCAAACGATTTCAACAGATGGAATTATGAGCTTTCTGTGCCGTTGTTGTTCTTCTCCGTTGTATGCTTCAGTGAACTTTTGAGTTTATACAATAGACTAAAGAGCAAACACTGGTGTCAGGAACGCTGGAAACCTTTGGATTGTTTGCTACACGTGACACACTAAAGGAAATATAGGAGATTTCAAACATCACATTTGTTCCCTATTTTGTTTCTTAGTAATTCACTGTGAAACACAGAAAATACCGTGTTTTCATAGAGGGTTAGCCTATAAATTCTCTTTTATAAAGTATCATTGTTTGAAACAGGAGAGAACATGAACATTTCTAACAATTATAAAAGAAGATAGAGCTTTCTCCTCTCTGTGTGTGTGTTGATGCCGTTCATTGTGTGAGATAGTCACCGGTGGCATTTCGATAGAAGGCAGAAGCACAGATAGCGGTTTCTGGACATATCTTGTATTCGGTGGAGAGTAACGCATATACTACTGAAAGTACTGATGTAGCTCTCTGAACTGAAGATATTAGATGCTATCTTGTTCTCATGTATGTCTTTCTAAAAGTTTCTGTTGCCGTACTTGTTAACTCAGAGAAACTGTGTTCCGAAAGAGGCCAGCAACAGTTTTCAACCAAATAGAAGAAATGTACATTGAACACTCTAAAAAACACATACATATTATCAAACGATTTCAACAGATGAAAGTATGAGCTTGCTGTGCCGTTGTTGTTCTTCTCCATTGTTTGCTTCAGTGAACTTTTGAGTTTATACAATAGACTAAAGAGCAAACACTGGTGTCAGGAACACTGGAACATTTTCGCTAGTCTGATACTCGTGACACACTAAAGGAAATATAGGAGGTTTCACAGTTCACATTTATTCCCTATTTTGTTTCTTGGTAATTCACTGTGAAACTCAGAAATACCGTGTTTTCAAAGAGGCCTGTCCTATAAATTCTTTCATAAAGAATCATTCTTTGAAACAGGAGAGAACATGAACATTTCTAACAATTATAAAAGAAGATAGAGCTTTCTCCTCTGTGTGTGTGTGGTGATGCCGTTCATTGTGTGAGATAGTCACCGGTGGCATTGCCATAGAAGGCAGAAGCACAGATAGCGGTTTCTGGAACTATCTTGTATTCGGTGGAGAGTAACGCATATACTACTGAAAGTACTGATGTAGCTCTCTGAACTGAAGACATTCGATGCTATCTTGTTCTCATGTATGTCTTTCTAAAAGTTGCTGTTGCCCTTACTTGTTAACTCAGAAAAACTGTGTTCCGAAAGAGACCAGCAACAGTTTTCAACCAAATACAGGAAATGTACATTGAACACTCAAAAAACACATACATATTATCAAACGATTTCAACAGATGGAATTATGAGCTTTCTGTGCCGTTGTTGTTCTTCTCCGTTGTATGCTTCAGTGAACTTTTGAGTTTATACAATAGACTAAAGAGCAAACACTGGTGTCTGGAACACTAGATCCTTTTCACTAGTCTGATACTCGTGACACACTAAAGGAAATGTAGGAGATTTCACCGTTCACATTTATTCCCTATTTTGTTTCTTTGTAATTCACTGTGAAACTCAGAAAATACGGTGTTTTCAAAGAGGCCTAGCCTATAAATTCTCTTTCATAAAGAATCATTCTTTGAAACAGGAGAGAACTTGTACATTTGTAACAATTGTAAAAGAAGATAGAGCTTTCTCCTTTCTGTGTTTGTGGTGATGCCGTTCATTGTGTAAGATAGTCACCGGTGGCATTGCCATAGAAAGCAGAAGCACAGATAGCGGTTTCTGCACATATCTTGTTTTCCGTGGAGAGTAACGCATATACTACTGAAAGTACTGATGTAGCTCTTTGAACTGAAGATATTAGATGCTATCTTGTTCTCATGTATGTCTTTCTAAAAGTTGCTGTTGCCCTTACTTGTTAACTGAGAAACACTGTGTTCCAAAAGAGGTCAGCAACAGTTTTCAACCAAATAGAAGAAATGTATATTGAACACTCAAAAAACACATACATATTATCAAACGATTTCAACAGATGGAATTATGAGCTTTCTGTGCCGTTGTTTTTCTTCTCCGTTGTATGCTTCAGTGAACTTTTGAGTATATACAATAGACTTAAGAGGAAACAATGGTGTCAGGAACGCTGGAATCTTTTGTCTAGTCTGCTACTCGTGACACACTAAAGGAAATATAGGAGATTTCACAGTTTACATTTGTCTTACTTTGTTTCTTTGTAATTCACTGTGAAACACAGAAAATACCGTGTTTTCATAGAGGGCTAGCCTATAAATTCCCTTTCATAAAGAATCATTCTTTGAAACAGGAGAGAACATGAACATTTCAAACAATTATAAAAGAAGATAGAGCTTTCTCCTCTCTGTGTGTGTGTTGATGCCGTTCATTGTGTGAGATAGTCACCGGTGGCATTTCGATAGAAGGCAGAAGCACAGATAGCGGTTTCTGGACATATCTTGTATTCGGTGGAGAGTAACGGATATACTACTGAAAGTACTGATGTAGCTCTCTGAACTGAAGATATTAGATGCTATCTTGTTCTCATGTATGTCTTTCTAAAAGTTTCTGTTGCCGTACTTGTTAACTCAGAGAAACTGTGTTCCGAAAGAGGCCAGCAACAGTTTTCAACCAAATAGAAGAAATGTACATTGAACACTCTAAAAAACACATACATATTATCAAACGATTTCAACAGATGAAAGTATGAGCTTGCTGTGCCGTTGTTGTTCTTCTCCATTGTTTGCTTCAGTGAACTTTTGAGTTTATACAATAGACTAAAGAGCAAACACTGGTGTCAGGAACACTGGAACATTTTCGCTAGTCTGATACTCGTGACACACTAAAGGAAATATAGGAGGTTTCACAGTTCACATTTATTCCCTATTTTGTTTCTTGGTAATTCACTGTGAAACTCAGAAATACCGTGTTTTCAAAGAGGCCTGTCCTATAAATTCTTTCATAAAGAATCATTCTTTGAAACAGGAGAGAACATGAACATTTCTAACAATTATAAAAGAAGATAGAGCTTTCTCCTCTGTGTGTGTGTGGTGATGCCGTTCATTGTGTGAGATAGTCACCGGTGGCATTGCCATAGAAGGCAGAAGCACAGATAGCGGTTTCTGGAACTATCTTGTATTCGGTGGAGAGTAACGCATATACTACTGAAAGTACTGATGTAGCTCTCTGAACTGAAGACATTCGATGCTATCTTGTTCTCATGTATGTCTTTCTAAAAGTTGCTGTTGCCCTTACTTGTTAACTCAGAAAAACTGTGTTCCGAAAGAGACCAGCAACAGTTTTCAACCAAATACAGGAAATGTACATTGAACACTCAAAAAACACATACATATTATCAAACGATTTCAACAGATGGAATTATGAGCTTTCTGTGCCGTTGTTGTTCTTCTCCGTTGTATGCTTCAGTGCACTTTTGAGTTTATACAATTGACTAAAGAGCAAACACTGATGTCAGGAACGCTGGAACCTTTTCGATAGTCTGATACTCGTGACACACTAAAGGAAATATAGGAGATTTCACAGTTCACATTTGTTCCCTATTTTGTTTCTCTGTAATTCACTGTGAAACTCAGAAAATACCGTGTTTTCAAAGAGGCCTAGCCTATAAATTCTCTTTCATAAAGAATCATTCTTTGAAACAGGAGAGAACATGAACATTTGTAACAATTATAAAAGAAGATAGAGCTTTCTCCTCTCTGTGTGTGTGTTGATGCCGTTCATTGTGTGAGATAGTCACCGGTGGCATTGCCATAGAAGGCAGAAGCACAGATAGCGGTTTCTGGACATATCATGTTTTCCGTGGAGAGTAAGAGATATATTACTGAAAGTACTGATGTAGCTCCTTGAAATGAAGATATTAGATGCTATCTTGTTCTCATGTATGTCTTTCTAAAGGTTTCTGTTGCCGTACTTGTTAACTCAGAAAAACTGTGTTCCGAAAGAGGCCAGCAACAGTTTTCAACCAAATAGAACAAATGTACATTGAACACTCTAACAAACATATACATATAATAAAAGGATTTCAACAGATGGAATTATGAGCTTACTGTGCCGTTGTTGTTCTTCTCCATTGTATGCTTCAGTGCACTTTTGAGTTTATACAATTGGCTAAAGAGCAAACACTGGTGTCAGGAACGCTGGAACCTTTTCGATAGTCTGATACTCGTGACACACTAAAGGAAATATAGGAGATTTCACAGTTCACATTTGTTCCCTATTTTGTTTCTCTGTAATTCACTGTGAAACTCAGAAAATACCGTGTTTTCAAAGAGGCCTAGCCTATAAATTCTCTTTCATAAAGAATCATTCTTTGAAACAGAGAGAACATGAACATTTCTAACAATTATAAAAGAAGATAGAGCTTTCTCCTCTGTGTGTGTGTGGTGATGCCGTTCATTGTGTGAGATGGTCACCGGTGGCATTGCCGTACAAGGCAGAAGCACAGATAGTCGTTTCTGGACATATCTTGTTTTCCGAGGAGAGTAACGCATATACTACTGAAAGTACTGATGTAGCTCTTTGAACTGAAGATATTAGATGGTATCTTGTTCTCATGTATGTCTTTCTAAAAGTTGCTGTTGCCCTTACTTGTTAACTCAGAAAAACTGTGTTCCAAAAGAGGCCAGCAACAGTTTTCAACCAAATAGAAGAAATGTACATTGTACACTCTAACAAACATATACATATAATAAAAGGATTTCAACAGATGGAATTATGAGCTTGCTGTGCCGTTGTTGTTCTTCTCCATTGTTTGCTTCAGTGAACTTTTGAGTTTATACAATAGACTAAAGAGTAAACACTGCTCTCAGGAAAGCTGGAATCTTGTCGCTAGTCTGATACTCGTGACACACTAAAGGAAATATAGGAGATTTCACCGTTCACATTTGTTCCCTATTTGTTTCTCTGTAATTCACTGTAAAACTCAGAAAATACCGTGTTTTCAAAGAGGCCTAGGCTATAAATTCTCTTTCATAAAGAATCATTCTTTGAAACAGGAGAGAACTTGAACATTTGTAACAATTATAAAAGAAGATAGAGCTTTCTCCTCTGTGTGTGTGTGGTGATGCCATTCATTGTGTGAGATAGTCACCGGTGGCATTGACATAGAAGGCAGAAGCACAGATAGCGGTTTCTTGACATATCTGGTTTTCCGTGGAGAGTAACGCATATACTACTGAAAGTACTGATGTAGCTCTTTGAACTGAAGGTATTAGATGCTATCTTGTTCTGATGTATGTCTTTCTAAAAGTTGTTGTTGCCCTTACTTGTAAACTCAGAAAAACTGTGTTCCGAAAGAGGCCAGCAACAGTTTTCAACCCAATAGAACAAATGTACATTGAACACTCTAACAAACATATACATATAATAAAAGGATTTCAACAGATGGAATTATGAGCTTGCTGTGCCGTTGTTGTTCTTCTCCATTGTATGCTTCAGTGCACTTTTGAGTTTTTACAATTGACTAAAGAGCAAACACTGGTGTCAGGAACGCTGGAAACCTTTGGATTGTCTGCTACACGTGACACACTAAAGGAAATATAGGAGATTTCAAACATCACATTTGTTCCCTATTTTGTTTCTTAGTAATTCACTGTGAAACACAGAAAATACCGTGTTTTCATAGAGGACTAGCCCATAAATTCTCTTTCATAAAGTATCATTGTTTGAAACAGGAGAGAACATGAACATTTCTAACAATTATAAAAGAAGATAGAGCTTTCTCCTCTGTGTGTGTGTGGTGATGCCGTTCATTGTGTGAGATAATCACCGGTGGCATTGCCATAGAAGGCAGAAGCACAGATAGCGGTTTCTGGACATATCTGGTTTTCCGTGGAGAGTAACGCATATACTACTGAAAGTACTGATGTAGCTCTTTGAACTGAAGATATTAGATGCTACCTTGTTCTCATGTATGTCTTTCTAAAAGTTGCTGTTGCCCTTACTTGTTAACTCAGAAAAACTGTGTTCCGAAAGAGACCAGCAACAGTTTTCAACCAAATACAGGAAATGTACATTGAACACTCAAAAAACACATACATATTATCAAACGATTTCAACAGATGGAATTATGAGCTTTCTGTGCCGTTGTTGTTCTTCTCCGTTGTATGCTTCAGTGAACTTTTGAGTTTATACAATAGACTAAAGAGCAAACACTGGTGTCAGGAACGCTGGAAACCTTTGGATTGTTTGCTACACGTGACACACTAAAGGAAATATAGGAGATTTCAAACATCACATTTGTTCCCTATTTTGTTTCTTAGTAATTCACTGTGAAACACAGAAAATACCGTGTTTTCATAGAGGGTTAGCCTATAAATTCTCTTTTATAAAGTATCATTGTTTGAAACAGGAGAGAACATGAACATTTCTAACAATTATAAAAGAAGATAGAGCTTTCTCCTCTCTGTGTGTGTGTTGATGCCGTTCATTGTGTGAGATAGTCACCGGTGGCATTTCGATAGAAGGCAGAAGCACAGATAGCGGTTTCTGGACATATCTTGTATTCGGTGGAGAGTAACGCATATACTACTGAAAGTACTGATGTAGCTCTCTGAACTGAAGATATTAGATGCTATCTTGTTCTCATGTATGTCTTTCTAAAAGTTTCTGTTGCCGTACTTGTTAACTCAGAGAAACTGTGTTCCGAAAGAGGCCAGCAACAGTTTTCAACCAAATAGAAGAAATGTACATTGAGCACTCTAAAAAACACATACATATTATCAAACGATTTCAACAGATGAAAGTATGAGCTTGCTGTGCCGTTGTTGTTCTTCTCCATTGTTTGCTTCAGTGAACTTTTGAGTTTATACAATAGACTAAAGAGCAAACACTGGTGTCAGGAACACTGGAACATTTTCGCTAGTCTGATACTCGTGACACACTAAAGGAAATATAGGAGGTTTCACAGTTCACATTTATTCCCTATTTTGTTTCTTGGTAATTCACTGTGAAACTCAGAAATACCGTGTTTTCAAAGAGGCCTGTCCTATAAATTCTTTCATAAAGAATCATTCTTTGAAACAGGAGAGAACATGAACATTTCTAACAATTATAAAAGAAGATAGAGCTTTCTCCTCTGTGTGTGTGTGGTGATGCCGTTCATTGTGTGAGATAGTCACCGGTGGCATTGCCATAGAAGGCAGAAGCACAGATAGCGGTTTCTGGAACTATCTTGTATTCGGTGGAGAGTAACGCATATACTACTGAAAGTACTGATGTAGCTCTCTGAACTGAAGACATTCGATGCTATCTTGTTCTCATGTATGTCTTTCTAAAAGTTGCTGTTGCCCTTACTTGTTAACTCAGAAAAACTGTGTTCCGAAAGAGACCAGCAACAGTTTTCAACCAAATACAGGAAATGTACATTGAACACTCAAAAAACACATACATATTATCAAACGATTTCAACAGATGGAATTATGAGCTTTCTGTGCCGTTGTTGTTCTTCTCCGTTGTATGCTTCAGTGAACTTTTGAGTTTATACAATAGACTAAAGAGCAAACACTGGTGTCTGGAACACTAGATCCTTTTCACTAGTCTGATACTCGTGACACACTAAAGGAAATGTAGGAGATTTCACCGTTCACATTTATTCCCTATTTTGTTTCTCTGTAATTCACTGTGAAACTCAGAAAATACGGTGTTTTCAAAGAGGCCTAGCCTATAAATTCTCTTTCATAAAGAATCATTCTTTGAAACAGGAGAGAACTTGTACATTTGTAACAATTGTAAAAGAAGATAGAGCTTTCTCCTTTCTGTGTTTGTGGTGATGCCGTTCATTGTGTGAGATAGTCACCGGTGGCATTGCCATAGAAAGCAGAAGCACAGATAGCGGTTTCTGCACATATCTTGTTTTCCGTGGAGAGTAACGCATATACTACTGAAAGTACTGATGTAGCTCTTTGAACTGAAGATATTAGATGCTATCTTGTTCTCATGTATGTCTTTCTAAAAGTTGCTGTTGCCCTTACTTGTTAACTGAGAAACACTGTGTTCCAAAAGAGGTCAGCAACAGTTTTCAACCAAATAGAAGAAATGTATATTGAACACTCAAAAAACACATACATATTATCAAACGATTTCAACAGATGGAATTATGAGCTTTCTGTGCCGTTGTTTTTCTTCTCCGTTGTATGCTTCAGTGAACTTTTGAGTATATACAATAGACTTAAGAGGAAACAATGGTGTCAGGAACGCTGGAATCTTTTGTCTAGTCTGCTACTCGTGACACACTAAAGGAAATATAGGAGATTTCACAGTTTACATTTGTCTTACTTTGTTTCTTTGTAATTCACTGTGAAACACAGAAAATACCGTGTTTTCATAGAGGGCTAGCCTATAAATTCCCTTTCATAAAGAATCATTCTTTGAAACAGGAGAGAACATGAACATTTCAAACAATTATAAAAGAAGATAGAGCTTTCTCCTCTCTGTGTGTGTGTTGATGCCGTTCATTGTGTGAGATAGTCACCGGTGGCATTTCGATAGAAGGCAGAAGCACAGATAGCGGTTTCTGGACATATCTTGTATTCGGTGGAGAGTAACGGATATACTACTGAAAGTACTGATGTAGCTCTCTGAACTGAAGATATTAGATGCTATCTTGTTCTCATGTATGTCTTTCTAAAAGTTTCTGTTGCCGTACTTGTTAACTCAGAGAAACTGTGTTCCGAAAGAGGCCAGCAACAGTTTTCAACCAAATAGAAGAAATGTACATTGAACACTCTAAAAAACACATACATATTATCAAACGATTTCAACAGATGAAAGTATGAGCTTGCTGTGCCGTTGTTGTTCTTCTCCATTGTTTGCTTCAGTGAACTTTTGAGTTTATACAATAGACTAAAGAGCAAACACTGGTGTCAGGAACACTGGAACATTTTCGCTAGTCTGATACTCGTGACACACTAAAGGAAATATAGGAGGTTTCACAGTTCACATTTATTCCCTATTTTGTTTCTTGGTAATTCACTGTGAAACTCAGAAATACCGTGTTTTCAAAGAGGCCTGTCCTATAAATTCTTTCATAAAGAATCATTCTTTGAAACAGGAGAGAACATGAACATTTCTAACAATTATAAAAGAAGATAGAGCTTTCTCCTCTGTGTGTGTGTGGTGATGCCGTTCATTGTGTGAGATAGTCACCGGTGGCATTGCCATAGAAGGCAGAAGCACAGATAGCGGTTTCTGGAACTATCTTGTATTCGGTGGAGAGTAACGCATATACTACTGAAAGTACTGATGTAGCTCTCTGAACTGAAGACATTCGATGCTATCTTGTTCTCATGTATGTCTTTCTAAAAGTTGCTGTTGCCCTTACTTGTTAACTCAGAAAAACTGTGTTCCGAAAGAGACCAGCAACAGTTTTCAACCAAATACAGGAAATGTACATTGAACACTCAAAAAACACATACATATTATCAAACGATTTCAACAGATGGAATTATGAGCTTTCTGTGCCGTTGTTGTTCTTCTCCGTTGTATGCTTCAGTGCACTTTTGAGTTTATACAATTGACTAAAGAGCAAACACTGATGTCAGGAACGCTGGAACCTTTTCGATAGTCTGATACTCGTGACACACTAAAGGAAATATAGGAGATTTCACAGTTCACATTTGTTCCCTATTTTGTTTCTCTGTAATTCACTGTGAAACTCAGAAAATACCGTGTTTTCAAAGAGGCCTAGCCTATAAATTCTCTTTCATAAAGAATCATTCTTTGAAACAGGAGAGAACATGAACATTTGTAACAATTATAAAAGAAGATAGAGCTTTCTCCTCTCTGTGTGTGTGTTGATGCCGTTCATTGTGTGAGATAGTCACCGGTGGCATTGCCATAGAAGGCAGAAGCACAGATAGCGGTTTCTGGACATATCATGTTTTCCGTGGAGAGTAAGAGATATATTACTGAAAGTACTGATGTAGCTCTTTGAACTGAAGATATTAGATGCTATCTTGTTCTCATGTATGTCTTTCTAAAGGTTTCTGTTGCCGTACTTGTTAACTCAGAAAAACTGTGTTCCGAAAGAGGCCAGCAACAGTTTTCAACCAAATAGAACAAATGTACATTGAACACTCTAACAAACATATACATATAATAAAAGGATTTCAACAGATGGAATTATGAGCTTACTGTGCCGTTGTTGTTCTTCTCCATTGTATGCTTCAGTGCACTTTTGAGTTTATACAATTGGCTAAAGAGCAAACACTGGTGTCAGGAACGCTGGAACCTTTTCGCTAGTCTGATACTCGTGACACACTAAAGGAAATATAGGAGATTTCACAGTTCACATTTGTTCCCTATTTTGTTTCTCTGTAATTCACTGTGAAACTCAGAAAATACCGTGTTTTCAAAGAGGCCTAGCCTATAAATTCTCTTTCATAAAGAATCATTCTTTGAAACAGAGAGAACATGAACATTTCTAACAATTATAAAAGAAGATAGAGCTTTCTCCTCTGTGTGTGTGTGGTGATGCCGTTCATTGTGTGAGATGGTCACCGGTGGCATTGCCGTACAAGGCAGAAGCACAGATAGTCGTTTCTGGACATATCTTGTTTTCCGAGGAGAGTAACGCATATACTACTGAAAGTACTGATGTAGCTCTTTGAACTGAAGATATTAGATGGTATCTTGTTCTCATGTATGTCTTTCTAAAAGTTGCTGTTGCCCTTACTTGTTAACTCAGAAAAACTGTGTTCCAAAAGAGGCCAGCAACAGTTTTCAACCAAATAGAAGAAATGTACATTGTACACTCTAACAAACATATACATATAATAAAAGGATTTCAACAGATGGAATTATGAGCTTGCTGTGCCGTTGTTGTTCTTCTCCATTGTTTGCTTCAGTGAACTTTTGAGTTTATACAATAGACTAAAGAGTAAACACTGCTCTCAGGAAAGCTGGAATCTTGTCGCTAGTCTGATACTCGTGACACACTAAAGGAAATATAGGAGATTTCACCGTTCACATTTGTTCCCTATTTGTTTCTCTGTAATTCACTGTAAAACTCAGAAAATACCGTGTTTTCAAAGAGGCCTAGGCTATAAATTCTCTTTCATAAAGAATCATTCTTTGAAACAGGAGAGAACTTGAACATTTGTAACAATTATAAAAGAAGATAGAGCTTTCTCCTCTGTGTGTGTGTGGTGATGCCATTCATTGTGTGAGATAGTCACCGGTGGCATTGACATAGAAGGCAGAAGCACAGATAGCGGTTTCTTGACATATCTGGTTTTCCGTGGAGAGTAACGCATATACTACTGAAAGTACTGATGTAGCTCTTTGAACTGAAGGTATTAGATGCTATCTTGTTCTGATGTATGTCTTTCTAAAAGTTGTTGTTGCCCTTACTTGTAAACTCAGAAAAACTGTGTTCCGAAAGAGGCCAGCAACAGTTTTCAACCCAATAGAACAAATGTACATTGAACACTCTAACAAACATATACATATAATAAAAGGATTTCAACAGATGGAATTATGAGCTTGCTGTGCCGTTGTTGTTCTTCTCCATTGTATGCTTCAGTGCACTTTTGAGTTTTTACAATTGACTAAAGAGCAAACACTGGTGTCAGGAACGCTGGAAACCTTTGGATTGTCTGCTACACGTGACACACTAAAGGAAATATAGGAGATTTCAAACATCACATTTGTTCCCTATTTTGTTTCTTAGTAATTCACTGTGAAACACAGAAAATACCGTGTTTTCATAGAGGACTAGCCCATAAATTCTCTTTCATAAAGTATCATTGTTTGAAACAGGAGAGAACATGAACATTTCTAACAATTATAAAAGAAGATAGAGCTTTCTCCTCTGTGTGTGTGTGGTGATGCCGTTCATTGTGTGAGATAATCACCGGTGGCATTGCCATAGAAGGCAGAAGCACAGATAGCGGTTTCTGGACATATCTGGTTTTCCGTGGAGAGTAACGCATATACTACTGAAAGTACTGATGTAGCTCTTTGAACTGAAGATATTAGATGCTACCTTGTTCTCATGTATGTCTTTCTAAAAGTTGCTGTTGCCCTTACTTGTTAACTCAGAAAAACTGTGTTCCGAAAGAGACCAGCAACAGTTTTCAACCAAATACAGGAAATGTACATTGAACACTCAAAAAACACATACATATTATCAAACGATTTCAACAGATGGAATTATGAGCTTTCTGTGCCGTTGTTGTTCTTCTCCGTTGTATGCTTCAGTGAACTTTTGAGTTTATACAATAGACTAAAGAGCAAACACTGGTGTCAGGAACGCTGGAAACCTTTGGATTGTTTGCTACACGTGACACACTAAAGGAAATATAGGAGATTTCAAACATCACCTTTGTTCCCTATTTTGTTTCTTAGTAATTCACTGTGAAACACAGAAAATACCGTGTTTTCATAGAGGGTTAGCCTATAAATTCTCTTTCATAAAGAATCATTCTTTGAAACAGGAGAGAACATGAACATTTGTAACAATTATAAAAGAAGATAGAGCTTTCTCCTCTCTGTGTGTGTGTTGATGCCGTTCATTGTGTGAGATAGTCACCGGTGGCATTTCGATAGAAGGCAGAAGCACAGATAGCGGTTTCTGGACATATCTTGTATTCGGTGGAGAGTAACGCATATACTACTGAAAGTACTGATGTAGCTCTCTGAACTGAAGATATTAGATGCTATCTTGTTCTCATGTATGTCTTTCTAAAAGTTTCTGTTGCCGTACTTGTTAACTCAGAGAAACTGTGTTCCGAAAGAGGCCAGCAACAGTTTTCAACCAAATAGAAGAAATGTACATTGAACACTCTAAAAAACACATACATATTATCAAACGATTTCAACAGATGAAAGTATGAGCTTGCTGTGCCGTTGTTGTTCTTCTCCATTGTTTGCTTCAGTGAACTTTTGAGTTTATACAATAGACTAAAGAGCAAACACTGGTGTCAGGAACACTGGAACATTTTCGCTAGTCTGATACTCGTGACACACTAAAGGAAATATAGGAGGTTTCACAGTTCACATTTATTCCCTATTTTGTTTCTTGGTAATTCACTGTGAAACTCAGAAATACCGTGTTTTCAAAGAGGCCTGGCCTATAAATTCTCTTTCATAAAGAATCATTCTTTGAAACAGGAGAGAACATGAACATTTCTAACAATTATAAAAGAAGATAGAGCTTTCTCCTCTGTGTGTGTGTGGTGATGCCGTTCATTGTGTGAGATAGTCACCGGTGGCATTGCCATAGAAGGCAGAAGCACAGATAGCGGTTTCTGGAACTATCTTGTATTCGGTGGAGAGTAACGCATATACTACTGAAAGTACTGATGTAGCTCTCTGAACTGAAGACATTCGATGCTATCTTGTTCTCATGTATGTCTTTCTAAAAGTTGCTGTTGCCCTTACTTGTTAACTCAGAAAAACTGTGTTCCGAAAAAGGCCAGCAACAGTTTTCAACCAAATACAGGAAATGTACATTGAACACTCAAAAAACACATACATATTATCAAACGATTTCAACAGATGGAATTATGAGCTTTCTGTGCCGTTGTTGTTCTTCTCCGTTGTATGCTTCAGTGCACTTTTGAGTTTATACAATTGACTAAAGAGCAAACACTGATGTCAGGAACGCTGGAACCTTTTCGATAGTCTGATACTCGTGACACACTAAAGGAAATATAGGAGATTTCACAGTTCACATTTGTTCCCTATTTTGTTTCTCTGTAATTCACTGTGAAACTCAGAAAATACCGTGTTTTCAAAGAGGCCTAGCCTATAAATTCTCTTTCATAAAGAATCATTCTTTGAAACAGGAGAGAACATGAACATTTGTAACAATTATAAAAGAAGATAGAGCTTTCTCCTCTCTGTGTGTGTGTTGATGCCGTTCATTGTGTGAGATAGTCACCGGTGGCATTGCCATAGAAGGCAGAAGCACAGATAGCGGTTTCTGGACATATCATGTTTTCCGTGGAGAGTAAGAGATATATTACTGAAAGTACTGATGTAGCTCCTTGAAATGAAGATATTAGATGCTATCTTGTTCTCATGTATGTCTTTCTAAAGGTTTCTGTTGCCGTACTTGTTAACTCAGAAAAACTGTGTTCCGAAAGAGGCCAGCAACAGTTTTCAACCAAATAGAACAAATGTACATTGAACACTCTAACAAACATATACATATAATAAAAGGATTTCAACAGATGGAATTATGAGCTTACTGTGCCGTTGTTGTTCTTCTCCATTGTATGCTTCAGTGCACTTTTGAGTTTATACAATTGGCTAAAGAGCAAACACTGGTGTCAGGAACGCTGGAACCTTTTCGATAGTCTGATACTCGTGACACACTAAAGGAAATATAGGAGATTTCACAGTTCACATTTGTTCCCTATTTTGTTTCTCTGTAATTCACTGTGAAACTCAGAAAATACCGTGTTTTCAAAGAGGCCTAGCCTATAAATTCTCTTTCATAAAGAATCATTCTTTGAAACAGAGAGAACATGAACATTTCTAACAATTATAAAAGAAGATAGAGCTTTCTCCTCTGTGTGTGTGTGGTGATGCCGTTCATTGTGTGAGATGGTCACCGGTGGCATTGCCGTACAAGGCAGAAGCACAGATAGTCGTTTCTGGACATATCTTGTTTTCCGAGGAGAGTAACGCATATACTACTGAAAGTACTGATGTAGCTCTTTGAACTGAAGATATTAGATGGTATCTTGTTCTCATGTATGTCTTTCTAAAAGTTGCTGTTGCCCTTACTTGTTAACTCAGAAAAACTGTGTTCCAAAAGAGGCCAGCAACAGTTTTCAACCAAATAGAAGAAATGTACATTGTACACTCTAACAAACATATACATATAATAAAAGGATTTCAACAGATGGAATTATGAGCTTGCTGTGCCGTTGTTGTTCTTCTCCATTGTTTGCTTCAGTGAACTTTTGAGTTTATACAATAGACTAAAGAGTAAACACTGCTCTCAGGAAAGCTGGAATCTTGTCGCTAGTCTGATACTCGTGACACACTAAAGGAAATATAGGAGATTTCACCGTTCACATTTGTTCCCTATTTGTTTCTCTGTAATTCACTGTAAAACTCAGAAAATACCGTGTTTTCAAAGAGGCCTAGGCTATAAATTCTCTTTCATAAAGAATCATTCTTTGAAACAGGAGAGAACTTGAACATTTGTAACAATTATAAAAGAAGATAGAGCTTTCTCCTCTGTGTGTGTGTGGTGATGCCATTCATTGTGTGAGATAGTCACCGGTGGCATTGACATAGAAGGCAGAAGCACAGATAGCGGTTTCTTGACATATCTGGTTTTCCGTGGAGAGTAACGCATATACTACTGAAAGTACTGATGTAGCTCTTTGAACTGAAGGTATTAGATGCTATCTTGTTCTGATGTATGTCTTTCTAAAAGTTGTTGTTGCCCTTACTTGTAAACTCAGAAAAACTGTGTTCCGAAAGAGGCCAGCAACAGTTTTCAACCCAATAGAACAAATGTACATTGAACACTCTAACAAACATATACATATAATAAAAGGATTTCAACAGATGGAATTATGAGCTTGCTGTGCCGTTGTTGTTCTTCTCCATTGTATGCTTCAGTGCACTTTTGAGTTTTTACAATTGACTAAAGAGCAAACACTGGTGTCAGGAACGCTGGAAACCTTTGGATTGTCTGCTACACGTGACACACTAAAGGAAATATAGGAGATTTCAAACATCACATTTGTTCCCTATTTTGTTTCTTAGTAATTCACTGTGAAACACAGAAAATACCGTGTTTTCATAGAGGACTAGCCCATAAATTCTCTTTCATAAAGTATCATTGTTTGAAACAGGAGAGAACATGAACATTTCTAACAATTATAAAAGAAGATAGAGCTTTCTCCTCTGTGTGTGTGTGGTGATGCCGTTCATTGTGTGAGATAATCACCGGTGGCATTGCCATAGAAGGCAGAAGCACAGATAGCGGTTTCTGGACATATCTGGTTTTCCGTGGAGAGTAACGCATATACTACTGAAAGTACTGATGTAGCTCTTTGAACTGAAGATATTAGATGCTACCTTGTTCTCATGTATGTCTTTCTAAAAGTTGCTGTTGCCCTTACTTGTTAACTCAGAAAAACTGTGTTCCGAAAGAGACCAGCAACAGTTTTCAACCAAATACAGGAAATGTACATTGAACACTCAAAAAACACATACATATTATCAAACGATTTCAACAGATGGAATTATGAGCTTTCTGTGCCGTTGTTGTTCTTCTCCGTTGTATGCTTCAGTGAACTTTTGAGTTTATACAATAGACTAAAGAGCAAACACTGGTGTCAGGAACGCTGGAAACCTTTGGATTGTTTGCTACACGTGACACACTAAAGGAAATATAGGAGATTTCAAACATCACATTTGTTCCCTATTTTGTTTCTTAGTAATTCACTGTGAAACACAGAAAATACCGTGTTTTCATAGAGGGTTAGCCTATAAATTCTCTTTTATAAAGTATCATTGTTTGAAACAGGAGAGAACATGAACATTTCTAACAATTATAAAAGAAGATAGAGCTTTCTCCTCTCTGTGTGTGTGTTGATGCCGTTCATTGTGTGAGATAGTCACCGGTGGCATTTCGATAGAAGGCAGAAGCACAGATAGCGGTTTCTGGACATATCTTGTATTCGGTGGAGAGTAACGCATATACTACTGAAAGTACTGATGTAGCTCTCTGAACTGAAGATATTAGATGCTATCTTGTTCTCATGTATGTCTTTCTAAAAGTTTCTGTTGCCGTACTTGTTAACTCAGAGAAACTGTGTTCCGAAAGAGGCCAGCAACAGTTTTCAACCAAATAGAAGAAATGTACATTGAACACTCTAAAAAACACATACATATTATCAAACGATTTCAACAGATGAAAGTATGAGCTTGCTGTGCCGTTGTTGTTCTTCTCCATTGTTTGCTTCAGTGAACTTTTGAGTTTATACAATAGACTAAAGAGCAAACACTGGTGTCAGGAACACTGGAACATTTTCGCTAGTCTGATACTCGTGACACACTAAAGGAAATATAGGAGGTTTCACAGTTCACATTTATTCCCTATTTTGTTTCTTGGTAATTCACTGTGAAACTCAGAAATACCGTGTTTTCAAAGAGGCCTGGCCTATAAATTCTCTTTCATAAAGAATCATTCTTTGAAACAGGAGAGAACATGAACATTTCTAACAATTATAAAAGAAGATAGAGCTTTCTCCTCTGTGTGTGTGTGGTGATGCCGTTCATTGTGTGAGATAGTCACCGGTGGCATTGCCATAGAAGGCAGAAGCACAGATAGCGGTTTCTGGAACTATCTTGTGTTCGGTGGAGAGTAACGCATATACTACTGAAAGTACTGATGTAGCTCTCTGAACTGAAGACATTCGATGCTATCTTGTTCTCATGTATGTCTTTCTAAAAGTTGCTGTTGCCCTTACTTGTTAACTCAGAAAAACTGTGTTCCGAAAAAGGCCAGCAACAGTTTTCAACCAAATACAGGAAATGTACATTGAACACTCAAAAAACACATACATATTATCAAACGATTTCAACAGATGGAATTATGAGCTTTCTGTGCCGTTGTTGTTCTTCTCCGTTGTATGCTTCAGTGCACTTTTGAGTTTATACAATTGACTAAAGAGCAAACACTGATGTCAGGAACGCTGGAACCTTTTCGATAGTCTGATACTCGTGACACACTAAAGGAAATATAGGAGATTTCACAGTTCACATTTGTTCCCTATTTTGTTTCTCTGTAATTCACTGTGAAACTCAGAAAATACCGTGTTTTCAAAGAGGCCTAGCCTATAAATTCTCTTTCATAAAGAATCATTCTTTGAAACAGGAGAGAACATGAACATTTGTAACAATTATAAAAGAAGATAGAGCTTTCTCCTCTCTGTGTGTGTGTTGATGCCGTTCATTGTGTGAGATAGTCACCGGTGGCATTGCCATAGAAGGCAGAAGCACAGATAGCGGTTTCTGGACATATCATGTTTTCCGTGGAGAGTAAGAGATATATTACTGAAAGTACTGATGTAGCTCCTTGAAATGAAGATATTAGATGCTATCTTGTTCTCATGTATGTCTTTCTAAAGGTTTCTGTTGCCGTACTTGTTAACTCAGAAAAACTGTGTTCCGAAAGAGGCCAGCAACAGTTTTCAACCAAATAGAACAAATGTACATTGAACACTCTAACAAACATATACATATAATAAAAGGATTTCAACAGATGGAATTATGAGCTTACTGTGCCGTTGTTGTTCTTCTCCATTGTATGCTTCAGTGCACTTTTGAGTTTATACAATTGGCTAAAGAGCAAACACTGGTGTCAGGAACGCTGGAACCTTTTCGATAGTCTGATACTCGTGACACACTAAAGGAAATATAGGAGATTTCACAGTTCACATTTGTTCCCTATTTTGTTTCTCTGTAATTCACTGTGAAACTCAGAAAATACCGTGTTTTCAAAGAGGCCTAGCCTATAAATTCTCTTTCATAAAGAATCATTCTTTGAAACAGAGAGAACATGAACATTTCTAACAATTATAAAAGAAGATAGAGCTTTCTCCTCTGTGTGTGTGTGGTGATGCCGTTCATTGTGTGAGATGGTCACCGGTGGCATTGCCGTACAAGGCAGAAGCACAGATAGTCGTTTCTGGACATATCTTGTTTTCCGAGGAGAGTAACGCATATACTACTGAAAGTACTGATGTAGCTCTTTGAACTGAAGATATTAGATGGTATCTTGTTCTCATGTATGTCTTTCTAAAAGTTGCTGTTGCCCTTACTTGTTAACTCAGAAAAACTGTGTTCCAAAAGAGGCCAGCAACAGTTTTCAACCAAATAGAAGAAATGTACATTGTACACTCTAACAAACATATACATATAATAAAAGGATTTCAACAGATGGAATTATGAGCTTGCTGTGCCGTTGTTGTTCTTCTCCATTGTTTGCTTCAGTGAACTTTTGAGTTTATACAATAGACTAAAGAGTAAACACTGCTCTCAGGAAAGCTGGAATCTTGTCGCTAGTCTGATACTCGTGACACACTAAAGGAAATATAGGAGATTTCACCGTTCACATTTGTTCCCTATTTGTTTCTCTGTAATTCACTGTAAAACTCAGAAAATACCGTGTTTTCAAAGAGGCCTAGGCTATAAATTCTCTTTCATAAAGAATCATTCTTTGAAACAGGAGAGAACTTGAACATTTGTAACAATTATAAAAGAAGATAGAGCTTTCTCCTCTGTGTGTGTGTGGTGATGCCATTCATTGTGTGAGATAGTCACCGGTGGCATTGACATAGAAGGCAGAAGCACAGATAGCGGTTTCTTGACATATCTGGTTTTCCGTGGAGAGTAACGCATATACTACTGAAAGTACTGATGTAGCTCTTTGAACTGAAGGTATTAGATGCTATCTTGTTCTGATGTATGTCTTTCTAAAAGTTGTTGTTGCCCTTACTTGTAAACTCAGAAAAACTGTGTTCCGAAAGAGGCCAGCAACAGTTTTCAACCCAATAGAACAAATGTACATTGAACACTCTAACAAACATATACATATAATAAAAGGATTTCAACAGATGGAATTATGAGCTTGCTGTGCCGTTGTTGTTCTTCTCCATTGTATGCTTCAGTGCACTTTTGAGTTTTTACAATTGACTAAAGAGCAAACACTGGTGTCAGGAACGCTGGAAACCTTTGGATTGTCTGCTACACGTGACACACTAAAGGAAATATAGGAGATTTCAAACATCACATTTGTTCCCTATTTTGTTTCTTAGTAATTCACTGTGAAACACAGAAAATACCGTGTTTTCATAGAGGACTAGCCCATAAATTCTCTTTCATAAAGTATCATTGTTTGAAACAGGAGAGAACATGAACATTTCTAACAATTATAAAAGAAGATAGAGCTTTCTCCTCTGTGTGTGTGTGGTGATGCCGTTCATTGTGTGAGATAATCACCGGTGGCATTGCCATAGAAGGCAGAAGCACAGATAGCGGTTTCTGGACATATCTGGTTTTCCGTGGAGAGTAACGCATATACTACTGAAAGTACTGATGTAGCTCTTTGAACTGAAGATATTAGATGCTACCTTGTTCTCATGTATGTCTTTCTAAAAGTTGCTGTTGCCCTTACTTGTTAACTCAGAAAAACTGTGTTCCGAAAGAGACCAGCAACAGTTTTCAACCAAATACAGGAAATGTACATTGAACACTCAAAAAACACATACATATTATCAAACGATTTCAACAGATGGAATTATGAGCTTTCTGTGCCGTTGTTGTTCTTCTCCGTTGTATGCTTCAGTGAACTTTTGAGTTTATACAATAGACTAAAGAGCAAACACTGGTGTCAGGAACGCTGGAAACCTTTGGATTGTTTGCTACACGTGACACACTAAAGGAAATATAGGAGATTTCAAACATCACCTTTGTTCCCTATTTTGTTTCTTAGTAATTCACTGTGAAACACAGAAAATACCGTGTTTTCATAGAGGGTTAGCCTATAAATTCTCTTTTATAAAGTATCATTGTTTGAAACAGGAGAGAACATGAACATTTCTAACAATTATAAAAGAAGATAGAGCTTTCTCCTCTCTGTGTGTGTGTTGATGCCGTTCATTGTGTGAGATAGTCACCGGTGGCATTTCGATAGAAGGCAGAAGCACAGATAGCGGTTTCTGGACATATCTTGTATTCGGTGGAGAGTAACGCATATACTACTGAAAGTACTGATGTAGCTCTCTGAACTGAAGATATTAGATGCTATCTTGTTCTCATGTATGTCTTTCTAAAAGTTTCTGTTGCCGTACTTGTTAACTCAGAGAAACTGTGTTCCGAAAGAGGCCAGCAACAGTTTTCAACCAAATAGAAGAAATGTACATTGAACACTCTAAAAAACACATACATATTATCAAACGATTTCAACAGATGAAAGTATGAGCTTGCTGTGCCGTTGTTGTTCTTCTCCATTGTTTGCTTCAGTGAACTTTTGAGTTTATACAATAGACTAAAGAGCAAACACTGGTGTCAGGAACACTGGAACATTTTCGCTAGTCTGATACTCGTGACACACTAAAGGAAATATAGGAGGTTTCACAGTTCACATTTATTCCCTATTTTGTTTCTTGGTAATTCACTGTGAAACTCAGAAATACCGTGTTTTCAAAGAGGCCTGGCCTATAAATTCTCTTTCATAAAGAATCATTCTTTGAAACAGGAGAGAACATGAACATTTCTAACAATTATAAAAGAAGATAGAGCTTTCTCCTCTGTGTGTGTGTGGTGATGCCGTTCATTGTGTGAGATAGTCACCGGTGGCATTGCCATAGAAGGCAGAAGCACAGATAGCGGTTTCTGGAACTATCTTGTATTCGGTGGAGAGTAACGCATATACTACTGAAAGTACTGATGTAGCTCTCTGAACTGAAGACATTCGATGCTATCTTGTTCTCATGTATGTCTTTCTAAAAGTTGCTGTTGCCCTTACTTGTTAACTCAGAAAAACTGTGTTCCGAAAAAGGCCAGCAACAGTTTTCAACCAAATACAGGAAATGTACATTGAACACTCAAAAAACACATACATATTATCAAACGATTTCAACAGATGGAATTATGAGCTTTCTGTGCCGTTGTTGTTCTTCTCCGTTGTATGCTTCAGTGCACTTTTGAGTTTATACAATTGACTAAAGAGCAAACACTGATGTCAGGAACGCTGGAACCTTTTCGATAGTCTGATACTCGTGACACACTAAAGGAAATATAGGAGATTTCACAGTTCACATTTGTTCCCTATTTTGTTTCTCTGTAATTCACTGTGAAACTCAGAAAATACCGTGTTTTCAAAGAGGCCTAGCCTATAAATTCTCTTTCATAAAGAATCATTCTTTGAAACAGGAGAGAACATGAACATTTGTAACAATTATAAAAGAAGATAGAGCTTTCTCCTCTCTGTGTGTGTGTTGATGCCGTTCATTGTGTGAGATAGTCACCGGTGGCATTGCCATAGAAGGCAGAAGCACAGATAGCGGTTTCTGGACATATCATGTTTTCCGTGGAGAGTAAGAGATATATTACTGAAAGTACTGATGTAGCTCCTTGAAATGAAGATATTAGATGCTATCTTGTTCTCATGTATGTCTTTCTAAAGGTTTCTGTTGCCGTACTTGTTAACTCAGAAAAACTGTGTTCCGAAAGAGGCCAGCAACAGTTTTCAACCAAATAGAACAAATGTACATTGAACACTCTAACAAACATATACATATAATAAAAGGATTTCAACAGATGGAATTATGAGCTTACTGTGCCGTTGTTGTTCTTCTCCATTGTATGCTTCAGTGCACTTTTGAGTTTATACAATTGGCTAAAGAGCAAACACTGGTGTCAGGAACGCTGGAACCTTTTCGATAGTCTGATACTCGTGACACACTAAAGGAAATATAGGAGATTTCACAGTTCACATTTGTTCCCTATTTTGTTTCTCTGTAATTCACTGTGAAACTCAGAAAATACCGTGTTTTCAAAGAGGCCTAGCCTATAAATTCTCTTTCATAAAGAATCATTCTTTGAAACAGAGAGAACATGAACATTTCTAACAATTATAAAAGAAGATAGAGCTTTCTCCTCTGTGTGTGTGTGGTGATGCCGTTCATTGTGTGAGATGGTCACCGGTGGCATTGCCGTACAAGGCAGAAGCACAGATAGTCGTTTCTGGACATATCTTGTTTTCCGAGGAGAGTAACGCATATACTACTGAAAGTACTGATGTAGCTCTTTGAACTGAAGATATTAGATGGTATCTTGTTCTCATGTATGTCTTTCTAAAAGTTGCTGTTGCCCTTACTTGTTAACTCAGAAAAACTGTGTTCCAAAAGAGGCCAGCAACAGTTTTCAACCAAATAGAAGAAATGTACATTGTACACTCTAACAAACATATACATATAATAAAAGGATTTCAACAGATGGAATTATGAGCTTGCTGTGCCGTTGTTGTTCTTCTCCATTGTTTGCTTCAGTGAACTTTTGAGTTTATACAATAGACTAAAGAGTAAACACTGCTCTCAGGAAAGCTGGAATCTTGTCGCTAGTCTGATACTCGTGACACACTAAAGGAAATATAGGAGATTTCACCGTTCACATTTGTTCCCTATTTGTTTCTCTGTAATTCACTGTAAAACTCAGAAAATACCGTGTTTTCAAAGAGGCCTAGGCTATAAATTCTCTTTCATAAAGAATCATTCTTTGAAACAGGAGAGAACTTGAACATTTGTAACAATTATAAAAGAAGATAGAGCTTTCTCCTCTGTGTGTGTGTGGTGATGCCATTCATTGTGTGAGATAGTCACCGGTGGCATTGACATAGAAGGCAGAAGCACAGATAGCGGTTTCTTGACATATCTGGTTTTCCGTGGAGAGTAACGCATATACTACTGAAAGTACTGATGTAGCTCTTTGAACTGAAGGTATTAGATGCTATCTTGTTCTGATGTATGTCTTTCTAAAAGTTGTTGTTGCCCTTACTTGTAAACTCAGAAAAACTGTGTTCCGAAAGAGGCCAGCAACAGTTTTCAACCCAATAGAACAAATGTACATTGAACACTCTAACAAACATATACATATAATAAAAGGATTTCAACAGATGGAATTATGAGCTTGCTGTGCCGTTGTTGTTCTTCTCCATTGTATGCTTCAGTGCACTTTTGAGTTTTTACAATTGACTAAAGAGCAAACACTGGTGTCAGGAACGCTGGAAACCTTTGGATTGTCTGCTACACGTGACACACTAAAGGAAATATAGGAGATTTCAAACATCACATTTGTTCCCTATTTTGTTTCTTAGTAATTCACTGTGAAACACAGAAAATACCGTGTTTTCATAGAGGACTAGCCCATAAATTCTCTTTCATAAAGTATCATTGTTTGAAACAGGAGAGAACATGAACATTTCTAACAATTATAAAAGAAGATAGAGCTTTCTCCTCTGTGTGTGTGTGGTGATGCCGTTCATTGTGTGAGATAATCACCGGTGGCATTGCCATAGAAGGCAGAAGCACAGATAGCGGTTTCTGGACATATCTGGTTTTCCGTGGAGAGTAACGCATATACTACTGAAAGTACTGATGTAGCTCTTTGAACTGAAGATATTAGATGCTACCTTGTTCTCATGTATGTCTTTCTAAAAGTTGCTGTTGCCCTTACTTGTTAACTCAGAAAAACTGTGTTCCGAAAGAGACCAGCAACAGTTTTCAACCAAATACAGGAAATGTACATTGAACACTCAAAAAACACATACATATTATCAAACGATTTCAACAGATGGAATTATGAGCTTTCTGTGCCGTTGTTGTTCTTCTCCGTTGTATGCTTCAGTGAACTTTTGAGTTTATACAATAGACTAAAGAGCAAACACTGGTGTCAGGAACGCTGGAAACCTTTGGATTGTTTGCTACACGTGACACACTAAAGGAAATATAGGAGATTTCAAACATCACATTTGTTCCCTATTTTGTTTCTTAGTAATTCACTGTGAAACACAGAAAATACCGTGTTTTCATAGAGGGTTAGCCTATAAATTCTCTTTTATAAAGTATCATTGTTTGAAACAGGAGAGAACATGAACATTTCTAACAATTATAAAAGAAGATAGAGCTTTCTCCTCTCTGTGTGTGTGTTGATGCCGTTCATTGTGTGAGATAGTCACCGGTGGCATTTCGATAGAAGGCAGAAGCACAGATAGCGGTTTCTGGACATATCTTGTATTCGGTGGAGAGTAACGCATATACTACTGAAAGTACTGATGTAGCTCTCTGAACTGAAGATATTAGATGCTATCTTGTTCTCATGTATGTCTTTCTAAAAGTTTCTGTTGCCGTACTTGTTAACTCAGAGAAACTGTGTTCCGAAAGAGGCCAGCAACAGTTTTCAACCAAATAGAAGAAATGTACATTGAACACTCTAAAAAACACATACATATTATCAAACGATTTCAACAGATGAAAGTATGAGCTTGCTGTGCCGTTGTTGTTCTTCTCCATTGTTTGCTTCAGTGAACTTTTGAGTTTATACAATAGACTAAAGAGCAAACACTGGTGTCAGGAACACTGGAACATTTTCGCTAGTCTGATACTCGTGACACACTAAAGGAAATATAGGAGGTTTCACAGTTCACATTTATTCCCTATTTTGTTTCTTGGTAATTCACTGTGAAACTCAGAAATACCGTGTTTTCAAAGAGGCCTGGCCTATAAATTCTCTTTCATAAAGAATCATTCTTTGAAACAGGAGAGAACATGAACATTTCTAACAATTATAAAAGAAGATAGAGCTTTCTCCTCTGTGTGTGTGTGGTGATGCCGTTCATTGTGTGAGATAGTCACCGGTGGCATTGCCATAGAAGGCAGAAGCACAGATAGCGGTTTCTGGAACTATCTTGTATTCGGTGGAGAGTAACCCATATACTACTGAAAGTACTGATGTAGCTCTCTGAACTGAAGACATTCGATGCTATCTTGTTCTCATGTATGTCTTTCTAAAAGTTGCTGTTGCCCTTACTTGTTAACTCAGAAAAACTGTGTTCCGAAAAAGGCCAGCAACAGTTTTCAACCAAATACAGGAAATGTACATTGAACACTCAAAAAACACATACATATTATCAAACGATTTCAACAGATGGAATTATGAGCTTTCTGTGCCGTTGTTGTTCTTCTCCGTTGTATGCTTCAGTGCACTTTTGAGTTTATACAATTGACTAAAGAGCAAACACTGATGTCAGGAACGCTGGAACCTTTTCGATAGTCTGATACTCGTGACACACTAAAGGAAATATAGGAGATTTCACAGTTCACATTTGTTCCCTATTTTGTTTCTCTGTAATTCACTGTGAAACTCAGAAAATACCGTGTTTTCAAAGAGGCCTAGCCTATAAATTCTCTTTCATAAAGAATCATTCTTTGAAACAGGAGAGAACATGAACATTTGTAACAATTATAAAAGAAGATAGAGCTTTCTCCTCTCTGTGTGTGTGTTGATGCCGTTCATTGTGTGAGATAGTCACCGGTGGCATTGCCATAGAAGGCAGAAGCACAGATAGCGGTTTCTGGACATATCATGTTTTCCGTGGAGAGTAAGAGATATATTACTGAAAGTACTGATGTAGCTCCTTGAAATGAAGATATTAGATGCTATCTTGTTCTCATGTATGTCTTTCTAAAGGTTTCTGTTGCCGTACTTGTTAACTCAGAAAAACTGTGTTCCGAAAGAGGCCAGCAACAGTTTTCAACCAAATAGAACAAATGTACATTGAACACTCTAACAAACATATACATATAATAAAAGGATTTCAACAGATGGAATTATGAGCTTACTGTGCCGTTGTTGTTCTTCTCCATTGTATGCTTCAGTGCACTTTTGAGTTTATACAATTGGCTAAAGAGCAAACACTGGTGTCAGGAACGCTGGAACCTTTTCGATAGTCTGATACTCGTGACACACTAAAGGAAATATAGGAGATTTCACAGTTCACATTTGTTCCCTATTTTGTTTCTCTGTAATTCACTGTGAAACTCAGAAAATACCGTGTTTTCAAAGAGGCCTAGCCTATAAATTCTCTTTCATAAAGAATCATTCTTTGAAACAGAGAGAACATGAACATTTCTAACAATTATAAAAGAAGATAGAGCTTTCTCCTCTGTGTGTGTGTGGTGATGCCGTTCATTGTGTGAGATGGTCACCGGTGGCATTGCCGTACAAGGCAGAAGCACAGATAGTCGTTTCTGGACATATCTTGTTTTCCGAGGAGAGTAACGCATATACTACTGAAAGTACTGATGTAGCTCTTTGAACTGAAGATATTAGATGGTATCTTGTTCTCATGTATGTCTTTCTAAAAGTTGCTGTTGCCCTTACTTGTTAACTCAGAAAAACTGTGTTCCAAAAGAGGCCAGCAACAGTTTTCAACCAAATAGAAGAAATGTACATTGTACACTCTAACAAACATATACATATAATAAAAGGATTTCAACAGATGGAATTATGAGCTTGCTGTGCCGTTGTTGTTCTTCTCCATTGTTTGCTTCAGTGAACTTTTGAGTTTATACAATAGACTAAAGAGTAAACACTGCTCTCAGGAAAGCTGGAATCTTGTCGCTAGTCTGATACTCGTGACACACTAAAGGAAATATAGGAGATTTCACCGTTCACATTTGTTCCCTATTTGTTTCTCTGTAATTCACTGTAAAACTCAGAAAATACCGTGTTTTCAAAGAGGCCTAGGCTATAAATTCTCTTTCATAAAGAATCATTCTTTGAAACAGGAGAGAACTTGAACATTTGTAACAATTATAAAAGAAGATAGAGCTTTCTCCTCTGTGTGTGTGTGGTGATGCCATTCATTGTGTGAGATAGTCACCGGTGGCATTGACATAGAAGGCAGAAGCACAGATAGCGGTTTCTTGACATATCTGGTTTTCCATGGAGAGTAACGCATATACTACTGAAAGTACTGATGTAGCTCTTTGAACTGAAGGTATTAGATGCTATCTTGTTCTGATGTATGTCTTTCTAAAAGTTGTTGTTGCCCTTACTTGTAAACTCAGAAAAACTGTGTTCCGAAAGAGGCCAGCAACAGTTTTCAACCCAATAGAACAAATGTACATTGAACACTCTAACAAACATATACATATAATAAAAGGATTTCAACAGATGGAATTATGAGCTTGCTGTGCCGTTGTTGTTCTTCTCCATTGTATGCTTCAGTGCACTTTTGAGTTTTTACAATTGACTAAAGAGCAAACACTGGTGTCAGGAACGCTGGAAACCTTTGGATTGTCTGCTACACGTGACACACTAAAGGAAATATAGGAGATTTCAAACATCACATTTGTTCCCTATTTTGTTTCTTAGTAATTCACTGTGAAACACAGAAAATACCGTGTTTTCATAGAGGACTAGCCCATAAATTCTCTTTCATAAAGTATCATTGTTTGAAACAGGAGAGAACATGAACATTTCTAACAATTATAAAAGAAGATAGAGCTTTCTCCTCTGTGTGTGTGTGGTGATGCCGTTCATTGTGTGAGATAATCACCGGTGGCATTGCCATAGAAGGCAGAAGCACAGATAGCGGTTTCTGGACATATCTGGTTTTCCGTGGAGAGTAACGCATATACTACTGAAAGTACTGATGTAGCTCTTTGAACTGAAGATATTAGATGCTACCTTGTTCTCATGTATGTCTTTCTAAAAGTTGCTGTTGCCCTTACTTGTTAACTCAGAAAAACTGTGTTCCGAAAGAGACCAGCAACAGTTTTCAACCAAATACAGGAAATGTACATTGAACACTCAAAAAACACATACATATTATCAAACGATTTCAACAGATGGAATTATGAGCTTTCTGTGCCGTTGTTGTTCTTCTCCGTTGTATGCTTCAGTGAACTTTTGAGTTTATACAATAGACTAAAGAGCAAACACTGGTGTCTGGAACACTAGATCCTTTTCACTAGTCTGATACTCGTGACACACTAAAGGAAATGTAGGAGATTTCACCGTTCACATTTATTCCCTATTTTGTTTCTTTGTAATTCACTGTGAAACTCAGAAAATACGGTGTTTTCAAAGAGGCCTAGCCTATAAATTCTCTTTCATAAAGAATCATTCTTTGAAACAGGAGAGAACTTGTACATTTGTAACAATTGTAAAAGAAGATAGAGCTTTCTCCTTTCTGTGTTTGTGGTGATGCCGTTCATTGTGTGAGATAGTCACCGGTGGCATTGCCATAGAAAGCAGAAGCACAGATAGCGGTTTCTGCACATATCTTGTTTTCCGTGGAGAGTAACGCATATACTACTGAAAGTACTGATGTAGCTCTTTGAACTGAAGATATTAGATGCTATCTTGTTCTCATGTATGTCTTTCTAAAAGTTGCTGTTGCCCTTACTTGTTAACTGAGAAACACTGTGTTCCAAAAGAGGTCAGCAACAGTTTTCAACCAAATAGAAGAAATGTATATTGAACACTCAAAAAACACATACATATTATCAAACGATTTCAACAGATGGAATTATGAGCTTTCTGTGCCGTTGTTTTTCTTCTCCGTTGTATGCTTCAGTGAACTTTTGAGTATATACAATAGACTTAAGAGGAAACAATGGTGTCAGGAACGCTGGAATCTTTTGTCTAGTCTGCTACTCGTGACACACTAAAGGAAATATAGGAGATTTCACAGTTTACATTTGTCTTACTTTGTTTCTTTGTAATTCACTGTGAAACACAGAAAATACCGTGTTTTCATAGAGGGCTAGCCTATAAATTCCCTTTCATAAAGAATCATTCTTTGAAACAGGAGAGAACATGAACATTTCAAACAATTATAAAAGAAGATAGAGCTTTCTCCTCTCTGTGTGTGTGTTGATGCCGTTCATTGTGTGAGATAGTCACCGGTGGCATTTCGATAGAAGGCAGAAGCACAGATAGCGGTTTCTGGACATATCTTGTATTCGGTGGAGAGTAACGGATATACTACTGAAAGTACTGATGTAGCTCTCTGAACTGAAGATATTAGATGCTATCTTGTTCTCATGTATGTCTTTCTAAAAGTTTCTGTTGCCGTACTTGTTAACTCAGAGAAACTGTGTTCCGAAAGAGGCCAGCAACAGTTTTCAACCAAATAGAAGAAATGTACATTGAACACTCTAAAAAACACATACATATTATCAAACGATTTCAACAGATGAAAGTATGAGCTTGCTGTGCCGTTGTTGTTCTTCTCCATTGTTTGCTTCAGTGAACTTTTGAGTTTATACAATAGACTAAAGAGCAAACACTGGTGTCAGGAACACTGGAACATTTTCGCTAGTCTGATACTCGTGACACACTAAAGGAAATATAGGAGGTTTCACAGTTCACATTTATTCCCTATTTTGTTTCTTGGTAATTCACTGTGAAACTCAGAAATACCGTGTTTTCAAAGAGGCCTGTCCTATAAATTCTTTCATAAAGAATCATTCTTTGAAACAGGAGAGAACATGAACATTTCTAACAATTATAAAAGAAGATAGAGCTTTCTCCTCTGTGTGTGTGTGGTGATGCCGTTCATTGTGTGAGATAGTCACCGGTGGCATTGCCATAGAAGGCAGAAGCACAGATAGCGGTTTCTGGAACTATCTTGTATTCGGTGGAGAGTAACGCATATACTACTGAAAGTACTGATGTAGCTCTCTGAACTGAAGACATTCGATGCTATCTTGTTCTCATGTATGTCTTTCTAAAAGTTGCTGTTGCCCTTACTTGTTAACTCAGAAAAACTGTGTTCCGAAAAAGGCCAGCAACAGTTTTCAACCAAATACAGGAAATGTACATTGAACACTCAAAAAACACATACATATTATCAAACGATTTCAACAGATGGAATTATGAGCTTTCTGTGCCGTTGTTGTTCTTCTCCGTTGTATGCTTCAGTGCACTTTTGAGTTTATACAATTGACTAAAGAGCAAACACTGATGTCAGGAACGCTGGAACCTTTTCGATAGTCTGATACTTGTGACACACTAAAGGAAATATAGGAGATTTCACAGTTCACATTTGTTCCCTATTTTGTTTCTCTGTAATTCACTGTGAAACTCAGAAAATACCGTGTTTTCAAAGAGGCCTAGCCTATAAATTCTCTTTCATAAAGAATCATTCTTTGAAACAGGAGAGAACATGAACATTTGTAACAATTATAAAAGAAGATAGAGCTTTCTCCTCTCTGTGTGTGTGTTGATGCCGTTCATTGTGTGAGATAGTCACCGGTGGCATTGCCATAGAAGGCAGAAGCACAGATAGCGGTTTCTGGACATATCATGTTTTCCGTGGAGAGTAAGAGATATATTACTGAAAGTACTGATGTAGCTCTTTGAACTGAAGATATTAGATGGTATCTTGTTCTCATGTATGTCTTTCTAAAAGTTGCTGTTGCCCTTACTTGTTAACTCAGAAAAACTGTGTTCCAAAAGAGGCCAGCAACAGTTTTCAACCAAATAGAAGAAATGTACATTGTACACTCTAACAAACATATACATATAATAAAAGGATTTCAACAGATGGAATTATGAGCTTGCTGTGCCGTTGTTGTTCTTCTCCATTGTTTGCTTCAGTGAACTTTTGAGTTTATACAATAGACTAAAGAGTAAACACTGCTCTCAGGAAAGCTGGAATCTTGTCGCTAGTCTGATACTCGTGACACACTAAAGGAAATATAGGAGATTTCACCGTTCACATTTGTTCCCTATTTGTTTCTCTGTAATTCACTGTAAAACTCAGAAAATACCGTGTTTTCAAAGAGGCCTAGGCTATAAATTCTCTTTCATAAAGAATCATTCTTTGAAACAGGAGAGAACTTGAACATTTGTAACAATTATAAAAGAAGATAGAGCTTTCTCCTCTGTGTGTGTGTGGTGATGCCATTCATTGTGTGAGATAGTCACCGGTGGCATTGACATAGAAGGCAGAAGCACAGATAGCGGTTTCTTGACATATCTGGTTTTCCGTGGAGAGTAACGCATATACTACTGAAAGTACTGATGTAGCTCTTTGAACTGAAGGTATTAGATGCTATCTTGTTCTGATGTATGTCTTTCTAAAAGTTGTTGTTGCCCTTACTTGTAAACTCAGAAAAACTGTGTTCCGAAAGAGGCCAGCAACAGTTTTCAACCAAATAGAACAAATGTACATTGAACACTCTAACAAACATATACATATAATAAAAGGATTTCAACAGATGGAATTATGAGCTTGCTGTGCCGTTGTTGTTCTTCTCCATTGTATGCTTCAGTGCACTTTTGAGTTTTTACAATTGACTAAAGAGCAAACACTGGTGTCAGGAACGCTGGAAACCTTTGGATTGTCTGCTACACGTGACACACTAAAGGAAATATAGGAGATTTCAAACATCACATTTGTTCCCTATTTTGTTTCTTAGTAATTCACTGTGAAACACAGAAAATACCGTGTTTTCATAGAGGACTAGCCCATAAATTCTCTTTCATAAAGTATCATTGTTTGAAACAGGAGAGAACATGAACATTTCTAACAGTTATAAAAGAAGATAGAGCTTTCTCCTCTGTGTGTGTGTGGTGATGCCGTTCATTGTGTGAGATAATCACCGGTGGCATTGCCATAGAAGGCAGAAGCACAGATAGCGGTTTCTGGACATATCTGGTTTTCCGTGGAGAGTAACGCATATACTACTGAAAGTACTGATGTAGCTCTTTGAACTGAAGATATTAGATGCTATCTTGTTCTCATGTATGTCTTTCTAAAAGTTGCTGTTGCCCTTACTTGTTAACTGAGAAACACTGTGTTCCAAAAGAGGTCAGCAACAGTTTTCAACCAAATAGAAGAAATGTATATTGAACACTCAAAAAACACATACATATTATCAAACGATTTCAACAGATGGAATTATGAGCTTTCTGTGCCGTTGTTTTTCTTCTCCGTTGTATGCTTCAGTGAACTTTTGAGTATATACAATAGACTTAAGAGGAAACAATGGTGTCAGGAACGCTGGAATTTTTTGTCTAGTCTGCTACTCGTGACACACTAAAGGAAATATAGGAGATTTCACAGTTTACAATTGTCTTACTTTGTTTCTTTGTAATTCACTGTGAAACACAGAAAATACCGTGTTTTCATAGAGGGCTAGCCTATAAATTCCCTTTCATAAAGAATCATTCTTTGAAACAGGAGAGAACATGAACATTTCAAACAATTATAAAAGAAGATAGAGCTTTCTCCTCTCTGTGTGTGTGTTGATGCCGTTCATTGTGTGAGATAGTCACCGGTGGCATTTCGATAGAAGGCAGAAGCACAGATAGCGGTTTCTGGACATATCTTGTATTCGGTGGAGAGTAACGGATATACTACTGAAAGTACTGATGTAGCTCTCTGAACTGAAGATATTAGATGCTATCTTGTTCTCATGTATGTCTTTCTAAAAGTTTCTGTTGCCGTACTTGTTAACTCAGAGAAACTGTGTTCCGAAAGAGGCCAGCAACAGTTTTCAACCAAATAGAAGAAATGTACATTGAACACTCTAAAAAACACATACATATTATCAAACGATTTCAACAGATGAAAGTATGAGCTTGCTGTGCCGTTGTTGTTCTTCTCCATTGTTTGCTTCAGTGAACTTTTGAGTTTATACAATAGACTAAAGAGCAAACACTGGTGTCAGGAACACTGGAACATTTTCGCTAGTCTGATACTCGTGACACACTAAAGGAAATATAGGAGGTTTCACAGTTCACATTTATTCCCTATTTTGTTTCTTGGTAATTCACTGTGAAACTCAGAAATACCGTGTTTTCAAAGAGGCCTGGCCTATAAATTCTCTTTCATAAAGAATCATTCTTTGAAACAGGAGAGAACATGAACATTTCTAACAATTATAAAAGAAGATAGAGCTTTCTCCTCTGTGTGTGTGTGGTGATGCCGTTCATTGTGTGAGATAGTCACCGGTGGCATTGCCATAGAAGGCAGAAGCACAGATAGCGGTTTCTGGAACTATCTTGTATTCGGTGGAGAGTAACGCATATACTACTGAAAGTACTGATGTAGCTCTCTGAACTGAAGACATTCGATGCTATCTTGTTCTCATGTATGTCTTTCTAAAAGTTGCTGTTGCCCTTACTTGTTAACTCAGAAAAACTGTGTTCCGAAAAAGGCCAGCAACAGTTTTCAACCAAATACAGGAAATGTACATTGAACACTCAAAAAACACATACATATTATCAAACGATTTCAACAGATGGAATTATGAGCTTTCTGTGCCGTTGTTGTTCTTCTCCGTTGTATGCTTCAGTGCACTTTTGAGTTTATACAATTGACTAAAGAGCAAACACTGATGTCAGGAACGCTGGAACCTTTTCGATAGTCTGATACTCGTGACACACTAAAGGAAATATAGGAGATTTCACAGTTCACATTTGTTCCCTATTTTGTTTCTCTGTAATTCACTGTGAAACTCAGAAAATACCGTGTTTTCAAAGAGGCCTAGCCTATAAATTCTCTTTCATAAAGAATCATTCTTTGAAACAGGAGAGAACATGAACATTTGTAACAATTATAAAAGAAGATAGAGCTTTCTCCTCTCTGTGTGTGTGTTGATGCCGTTCATTGTGTGAGATAGTCACCGGTGGCATTGCCATAGAAGGCAGAAGCACAGATAGCGGTTTCTGGACATATCATGTTTTCCGTGGAGAGTAAGAGATATATTACTGAAAGTACTGATGTAGCTCTTTGAACTGAAGATATTAGATGGTATCTTGTTCTCATGTATGTCTTTCTAAAAGTTGCTGTTGCCCTTACTTGTTAACTCAGAAAAACTGTGTTCCAAAAGAGGCCAGCAACAGTTTTCAACCAAATAGAAGAAATGTACATTGTACACTCTAACAAACATATACATATAATAAAAGGATTTCAACAGATGGAATTATGAGCTTGCTGTGCCGTTGTTGTTCTTCTCCATTGTTTGCTTCAGTGAACTTTTGAGTTTATACAATAGACTAAAGAGTAAACACTGCTCTCAGGAAAGCTGGAATCTTGTCGCTAGTCTGATACTCGTGACACACTAAAGGAAATATAGGAGATTTCACCGTTCACATTTGTTCCCTATTTGTTTCTCTGTAATTCACTGTAAAACTCAGAAAATACCGTGTTTTCAAAGAGGCCTAGGCTATAAATTCTCTTTCATAAAGAATCATTCTTTGAAACAGGAGAGAACTTGAACATTTGTAACAATTATAAAAGAAGATAGAGCTTTCTCCTCTGTGTGTGTGTGGTGATGCCATTCATTGTGTGAGATAGTCACCGGTGGCATTGACATAGAAGGCAGAAGCACAGATAGCGGTTTCTTGACATATCTGGTTTTCCGTGGAGAGTAACGCATATACTACTGAAAGTACTGATGTAGCTCTTTGAACTGAAGGTATTAGATGCTATCTTGTTCTGATGTATGTCTTTCTAAAAGTTGTTGTTGCCCTTACTTGTAAACTCAGAAAAACTGTGTTCCGAAAGAGGCCAGCAACAGTTTTCAACCCAATAGAACAAATGTACATTGAACACTCTAACAAACATATACATATAATAAAAGGATTTCAACAGATGGAATTATGAGCTTGCTGTGCCGTTGTTGTTCTTCTCCATTGTATGCTTCAGTGCACTTTTGAGTTTTTACAATTGACTAAAGAGCAAACACTGGTGTCAGGAACGCTGGAAACCTTTGGATTGTCTGCTACACGTGACACACTAAAGGAAATATAGGAGATTTCAAACATCACATTTGTTCCCTATTTTGTTTCTTAGTAATTCACTGTGAAACACAGAAAATACCGTGTTTTCATAGAGGACTAGCCCATAAATTCTCTTTCATAAAGTATCATTGTTTGAAACAGGAGAGAACATGAACATTTCTAACAATTATAAAAGAAGATAGAGCTTTCTCCTCTGTGTGTGTGTGGTGATGCCGTTCATTGTGTGAGATAATCACCGGTGGCATTGCCATAGAAGGCAGAAGCACAGATAGCGGTTTCTGGACATATCTGGTTTTCCGTGGAGAGTAACGCATATACTACTGAAAGTACTGATGTAGCTCTTTGAACTGAAGATATTAGATGCTACCTTGTTCTCATGTATGTCTTTCTAAAAGTTGCTGTTGCCCTTACTTGTTAACTCAGAAAAACTGTGTTCCGAAAGAGACCAGCAACAGCTTTCAACCAAATACAGGAAATGTACATTGAACACTCAAAAAACACATACATATTATCAAACGATTTCAACAGATGGAATTATGAGCTTTCTGTGCCGTTGTTGTTCTTCTCCGTTGTATGCTTCAGTGAACTTTTGAGTTTATACAATAGACTAAAGAGCAAACACTGGTGTCAGGAACGCTGGAAACCTTTGGATTGTTTGCTACACGTGACACACTAAAGGAAATATAGGAGATTTCAAACATCACATTTGTTCCCTATTTTGTTTCTTAGTAATTCACTGTGAAACACAGAAAATACCGTGTTTTCATAGAGGGTTAGCCTATAAATTCTCTTTTATAAAGTATCATTGTTTGAAACAGGAGAGAACATGAACATTTCTAACAATTATAAAAGAAGATAGAGCTTTCTCCTCTCTGTGTGTGTGTTGATGCCGTTCATTGTGTGAGATAGTCACCGGTGGCATTTCGATAGAAGGCAGAAGCACAGATAGCGGTTTCTGGACATATCTTGTATTCGGTGGAGAGTAACGCATATACTACTGAAAGTACTGATGTAGCTCTCTGAACTGAAGATATTAGATGCTATCTTGTTCTCATGTATGTCTTTCTAAAAGTTTCTGTTGCCGTACTTGTTAACTCAGAGAAACTGTGTTCCGAAAGAGGCCAGCAACAGTTTTCAACCAAATAGAAGAAATGTACATTGAACACTCTAAAAAACACATACATATTATCAAACGATTTCAACAGATGAAAGTATGAGCTTGCTGTGCCGTTGTTGTTCTTCTCCATTGTTTGCTTCAGTGAACTTTTGAGTTTATACAATAGACTAAAGAGCAAACACTGGTGTCAGGAACACTGGAACATTTTCGCTAGTCTGATACTCGTGACACACTAAAGGAAATATAGGAGGTTTCACAGTTCACATTTATTCCCTATTTTGTTTCTTGGTAATTCACTGTGAAACTCAGAAATACCGTGTTTTCAAAGAGGCCTGGCCTATAAATTCTCTTTCATAAAGAATCATTCTTTGAAACAGGAGAGAACATGAACATTTCTAACAATTATAAAAGAAGATAGAGCTTTCTCCTCTGTGTGTGTGTGGTGATGCCGTTCATTGTGTGAGATAGTCACCGGTGGCATTGCCATAGAAGGCAGAAGCACAGATAGCGGTTTCTGGAACTATCTTGTATTCGGTGGAGAGTAACGCATATACTACTGAAAGTACTGATGTAGCTCTCTGAACTGAAGACATTCGATGCTATCTTGTTCTCATGTATGTCTTTCTAAAAGTTGCTGTTGCCCTTACTTGTTAACTCAGAAAAACTGTGTTCCGAAAAAGGCCAGCAACAGTTTTCAACCAAATACAGGAAATGTACATTGAACACTCAAAAAACACATACATATTATCAAACGATTTCAACAGATGGAATTATGAGCTTTCTGTGCCGTTGTTGTTCTTCTCCGTTGTATGCTTCAGTGCACTTTTGAGTTTATACAATTGACTAAAGAGCAAACACTGATGTCAGGAACGCTGGAACCTTTTCGATAGTCTGATACTCGTGACACACTAAAGGAAATATAGGAGATTTCACAGTTCACATTTGTTCCCTATTTTGTTTCTCTGTAATTCACTGTGAAACTCAGAAAATACCGTGTTTTCAAAGAGGCCTAGCCTATAAATTCTCTTTCATAAAGAATCATTCTTTGAAACAGGAGAGAACATGAACATTTGTAACAATTATAAAAGAAGATAGAGCTTTCTCCTCTCTGTGTGTGTGTTGATGCCGTTCATTGTGTGAGATAGTCACCGGTGGCATTGCCATAGAAGGCAGAAGCACAGATAGCGGTTTCTGGACATATCATGTTTTCCGTGGAGAGTAAGAGATATATTACTGAAAGTACTGATGTAGCTCCTTGAAATGAAGATATTAGATGCTATCTTGTTCTCATGTATGTCTTTCTAAAGGTTTCTGTTGCCGTACTTGTTAACTCAGAAAAACTGTGTTCCGAAAGAGGCCAGCAACAGTTTTCAACCAAATAGAACAAATGTACATTGAACACTCTAACAAACATATACATATAATAAAAGGATTTCAACAGATGGAATTATGAGCTTACTGTGCCGTTGTTGTTCTTCTCCATTGTATGCTTCAGTGCACTTTTGAGTTTATACAATTGGCTAAAGAGCAAACACTGGTGTCAGGAACGCTGGAACCTTTTCGATAGTCTGATACTCGTGACACACTAAAGGAAATATAGGAGATTTCACAGTTCACATTTGTTCCCTATTTTGTTTCTCTGTAATTCACTGTGAAACTCAGAAAATACCGTGTTTTCAAAGAGGCCTAGCCTATAAATTCTCTTTCATAAAGAATCATTCTTTGAAACAGAGAGAACATGAACATTTCTAACAATTATAAAAGAAGATAGAGCTTTCTCCTCTGTGTGTGTGTGGTGATGCCGTTCATTGTGTGAGATGGTCACCGGTGGCATTGCCGTACAAGGCAGAAGCACAGATAGTCGTTTCTGGACATATCTTGTTTTCCGAGGAGAGTAACGCATATACTACTGAAAGTACTGATGTAGCTCTTTGAACTGAAGATATTAGATGGTATCTTGTTCTCATGTATGTCTTTCTAAAAGTTGCTGTTGCCCTTACTTGTTAACTCAGAAAAACTGTGTTCCAAAAGAGGCCAGCAACAGTTTTCAACCAAATAGAAGAAATGTACCTTGTACACTCTAACAAACATATACATATAATAAAAGGATTTCAACAGATGGAATTATGAGCTTGCTGTGCCGTTGTTGTTCTTCTCCATTGTTTGCTTCAGTGAACTTTTGAGTTTATACAATAGACTAAAGAGTAAACACTGCTCTCAGGAAAGCTGGAATCTTGTCGCTAGTCTGATACTCGTGACACACTAAAGGAAATATAGGAGATTTCACCGTTCACATTTGTTCCCTATTTGTTTCTCTGTAATTCACTGTAAAACTCAGAAAATACCGTGTTTTCAAAGAGGCCTAGGCTATAAATTCTCTTTCATAAAGAATCATTCTTTGAAACAGGAGAGAACTTGAACATTTGTAACAATTATAAAAGAAGATAGAGCTTTCTCCTCTGTGTGTGTGTGGTGATGCCATTCATTGTGTGAGATAGTCACCGGTGGCATTGACATAGAAGGCAGAAGCACAGATAGCGGTTTCTTGACATATCTGGTTTTCCGTGGAGAGTAACGCATATACTACTGAAAGTACTGATGTAGCTCTTTGAACTGAAGGTATTAGATGCTATCTTGTTCTGATGTATGTCTTTCTAAAAGTTGTTGTTGCCCTTACTTGTAAACTCAGAAAAACTGTGTTCCGAAAGAGGCCAGCAACAGTTTTCAACCCAATAGAACAAATGTACATTGAACACTCTAACAAACATATACATATAATAAAAGGATTTCAACAGATGGAATTATGAGCTTGCTGTGCCGTTGTTGTTCTTCTCCATTGTATGCTTCAGTGCACTTTTGAGTTTTTACAATTGACTAAAGAGCAAACACTGGTGTCAGGAACGCTGGAAACCTTTGGATTGTCTGCTACACGTGACACACTAAAGGAAATATAGGAGATTTCAAACATCACATTTGTTCCCTATTTTGTTTCTTAGTAATTCACTGTGAAACACAGAAAATACCGTGTTTTCATAGAGGACTAGCCCATAAATTCTCTTTCATAAAGTATCATTGTTTGAAACAGGAGAGAACATGAACATTTCTAACAATTATAAAAGAAGATAGAGCTTTCTCCTCTGTGTGTGTGTGGTGATGCCGTTCATTGTGTGAGATAATCACCGGTGGCATTGCCATAGAAGGCAGAAGCACAGATAGCGGTTTCTGGACATATCTGGTTTTCCGTGGAGAGTAACGCATATACTACTGAAAGTACTGATGTAGCTCTTTGAACTGAAGATATTAGATGCTACCTTGTTCTCATGTATGTCTTTCTAAAAGTTGCTGTTGCCCTTACTTGTTAACTCAGAAAAACTGTGTTCCGAAAGAGACCAGCAACAGCTTTCAACCAAATACAGGAAATGTACATTGAACACTCAAAAAACACATACATATTATCAAACGATTTCAACAGATGGAATTATGAGCTTTCTGTGCCGTTGTTGTTCTTCTCCGTTGTATGCTTCAGTGAACTTTTGAGTTTATACAATAGACTAAAGAGCAAACACTGGTGTCAGGAACGCTGGAAACCTTTGGATTGTTTGCTACACGTGACACACTAAAGGAAATATAGGAGATTTCAAACATCACATTTGTTCCCTATTTTGTTTCTTAGTAATTCACTGTGAAACACAGAAAATACCGTGTTTTCATAGAGGGTTAGCCTATAAATTCTCTTTTATAAAGTATCATTGTTTGAAACAGGAGAGAACATGAACATTTCTAACAATTATAAAAGAAGATAGAGCTTTCTCCTCTCTGTGTGTGTGTTGATGCCATTCATTGTGTGAGATAGTCACCGGTGGCATTTCGATAGAAGGCAGAAGCACAGATAGCGGTTTCTGGACATATCTTGTATTCGGTGGAGAGTAACGCATATACTACTGAAAGTACTGATGTAGCTCTCTGAACTGAAGATATTAGATGCTATCTTGTTCTCATGTATGTCTTTCTAAAAGTTTCTGTTGCCGTACTTGTTAACTCAGAGAAACTGTGTTCCAAAAGAGGCCAGCAACAGTTTTCAACCAAATAGAAGAAATGTACATTGAACACTCTAAAAAACACATACATATTATCAAACGATTTCAACAGATGAAAGTATGAGCTTGCTGTGCCGTTGTTGTTCTTCTCCATTGTTTGCTTCAGTGAACTTTTGAGTTTATACAATAGACTAAAGAGCAAACACTGGTGTCAGGAACACTGGAACATTTTCGCTAGTCTGATACTCGTGACACACTAAAGGAAATATAGGAGGTTTCACAGTTCACATTTATTCCCTATTTTGTTTCTTGGTAATTCACTGTGAAACTCAGAAATACCGTGTTTTCAAAGAGGCCTGGCCTATAAATTCTCTTTCATAAAGAATCATTCTTTGAAACAGGAGAGAACATGAACATTTCTAACAATTATAAAAGAAGATAGAGCTTTCTCCTCTGTGTGTGTGTGGTGATGCCGTTCATTGTGTGAGATAGTCACCGGTGGCATTGCCATAGAAGGCAGAAGCACAGATAGCGGTTTCTGGAACTATCTTGTATTCGGTGGAGAGTAACGCATATACTACTGAAAGTACTGATGTAGCTCTCTGAACTGAAGACATTCGATGCTATCTTGTTCTCATGTATGTCTTTCTAAAAGTTGCTGTTGCCCTTACTTGTTAACTCAGAAAAACTGTGTTCCGAAAAAGGCCAGCAACAGTTTTCAACCAAATACAGGAAATGTACATTGAACACTCAAAAAACACATACATATTATCAAACGATTTCAACAGATGGAATTATGAGCTTTCTGTGCCGTTGTTGTTCTTCTCCGTTGTATGCTTCAGTGCACTTTTGAGTTTATACAATTGACTAAAGAGCAAACACTGATGTCAGGAACGCTGGAACCTTTTCGATAGTCTGATACTCGTGACACACTAAAGGAAATATAGGAGATTTCACAGTTCACATTTGTTCCCTATTTTGTTTCTCTGTAATTCACTGTGAAACTCAGAAAATACCGTGTTTTCAAAGAGGCCTAGCCTATAAATTCTCTTTCATAAAGAATCATTCTTTGAAACAGGAGAGAACATGAACATTTGTAACAATTATAAAAGAAGATAGAGCTTTCTCCTCTCTGTGTGTGTGTTGATGCCGTTCATTGTGTGAGATAGTCACCGGTGGCATTGCCATAGAAGGCAGAAGCACAGATAGCGGTTTCTGGACATATCATGTTTTCCGTGGAGAGTAAGAGATATATTACTGAAAGTACTGATGTAGCTCTTTGAACTGAAGATATTAGATGCTATCTTGTTCTCATGTATGTCTTTCTAAAGGTTTCTGTTGCCGTACTTGTTAACTCAGAAAAACTGTGTTCCGAAAGAGGCCAGCAACAGTTTTCAACCAAATAGAACAAATGTACATTGAACACTCTAACAAACATATACATATAATAAAAGGATTTCAACAGATGGAATTATGAGCTTGCTGTGCCGTTGTTGTTCTTCTCCATTGTTTGCTTCAGTGAACTTTTGAGTTTATACAATAGACTAAAGAGTAAACACTGCTCTCAGGAAAGCTGGAATCTTGTCGCTAGTCTGATACTCGTGACACACTAAAGGAAATATAGGAGATTTCACCGTTCACATTTGTTCCCTATTTGTTTCTCTGTAATTCACTGTAAAACTCAGAAAATACCGTGTTTTCAAAGAGGCCTAGGCTATAAATTCTCTTTCATAAAGAATCATTCTTTGAAACAGGAGAGAACTTGAACATTTGTAACAATTATAAAAGAAGATAGAGCTTTCTCCTCTGTGTGTGTGTGGTGATGCCATTCATTGTGTGAGATAGTCACCGGTGGCATTGACATAGAAGGCAGAAGCACAGATAGCGGTTTCTTGACATATCTGGTTTTCCGTGGAGAGTAACGCATATACTACTGAAAGTACTGATGTAGCTCTTTGAACTGAAGGTATTAGATGCTATCTTGTTCTGATGTATGTCTTTCTAAAAGTTGTTGTTGCCCTTACTTGTAAACTCAGAAAAACTGTGTTCCGAAAGAGGCCAGCAACAGTTTTCAACCCAATAGAACAAATGTACATTGAACACTCTAACAAACATATACATATAATAAAAGGATTTCAACAGATGGAATTATGAGCTTGCTGTGCCGTTGTTGTTCTTCTCCATTGTATGCTTCAGTGCACTTTTGAGTTTTTACAATTGACTAAAGAGCAAACACTGGTGTCAGGAACGCTGGAAACCTTTGGATTGTCTGCTACACGTGACACACTAAAGGAAATATAGGAGATTTCAAACATCACATTTGTTCCCTATTTTGTTTCTTAGTAATTCACTGTGAAACACAGAAAATACCGTGTTTTCATAGAGGACTAGCCCATAAATTCTCTTTCATAAAGTATCATTGTTTGAAACAGGAGAGAACATGAACATTTCTAACAATTATAAAAGAAGATAGAGCTTTCTCCTCTGTGTGTGTGTGGTGATGCCGTTCATTGTGTGAGATAATCACCGGTGGCATTGCCATAGAAGGCAGAAGCACAGATAGCGGTTTCTGGACATATCTGGTTTTCCGTGGAGAGTAACGCATATACTACTGAAAGTACTGATGTAGCTCTTTGAACTGAAGATATTAGATGCTACCTTGTTCTCATGTATGTCTTTCTAAAAGTTGCTGTTGCCCTTACTTGTTAACTCAGAAAAACTGTGTTCCGAAAGAGACCAGCAACAGTTTTCAACCAAATACAGGAAATGTACATTGAACACTCAAAAAACACATACATATTATCAAACGATTTCAACAGATGGAATTATGAGCTTTCTGTGCCGTTGTTGTTCTTCTCCGTTGTATGCTTCAGTGAACTTTTGAGTTTATACAATAGACTAAAGAGCAAACACTGGTGTCAGGAACGCTGGAAACCTTTGGATTGTTTGCTACACGTGACACACTAAAGGAAATATAGGAGATTTCAAACATCACATTTGTTCCCTATTTTGTTTCTTAGTAATTCACTGTGAAACACAGAAAATACCGTGTTTTCATAGAGGGTTAGCCTATAAATTCTCTTTTATAAAGTATCATTGTTTGAAACAGGAGAGAACATGAACATTTCTAACAATTATAAAAGAAGATAGAGCTTTCTCCTCTCTGTGTGTGTGTTGATGCCGTTCATTGTGTGAGATAGTCACCGGTGGCATTTCGATAGAAGGCAGAAGCACAGATAGCGGTTTCTGGACATATCTTGTATTCGGTGGAGAGTAACGCATATACTACTGAAAGTACTGATGTAGCTCTCTGAACTGAAGATATTAGATGCTATCTTGTTCTCATGTATGTCTTTCTAAAAGTTTCTGTTGCCGTACTTGTTAACTCAGAGAAACTGTGTTCCGAAAGAGGCCAGCAACAGTTTTCAACCAAATAGAAGAAATGTACATTGAACACTCTAAAAAACACATACATATTATCAAACGATTTCAACAGATGAAAGTATGAGCTTGCTGTGCCGTTGTTGTTCTTCTCCATTGTTTGCTTCAGTGAACTTTTGAGTTTATACAATAAACTAAAGAGCAAACACTGGTGTCAGGAACACTGGAACATTTTCGCTAGTCTGATACTCGTGACACACTAAAGGAAATATAGGAGGTTTCACAGTTCACATTTATTCCCTATTTTGTTTCTTGGTAATTCACTGTGAAACTCAGAAATACCGTGTTTTCAAAGAGGCCTGTCCTATAAATTCTCTTTCATAAAGAATCATTCTTTGAAACAGGAGAGAACATGAACATTTCTAACAATTATAAAAGAAGATAGAGCTTTCTCCTCTGTGTGTGTGTGGTGATGCCGTTCATTGTGTGAGATAGTCACCGGTGGCATTGCCATAGAAGGCAGAAGCACAGATAGCGGTTTCTGGAACTATCTTGTATTCGGTGGAGAGTAACGCATATACTACTGAAAGTACTGATGTAGCTCTCTGAACTGAAGACATTCGATGCTATCTTGTTCTCATGTATGTCTTTCTAAAAGTTGCTGTTGCCCTTACTTGTTAACTCAGAAAAACTGTGTTCCGAAAAAGGCCAGCAACAGTTTTCAACCAAATACAGGAAATGTACATTGAACACTCAAAAAACACATACATATTATCAAACGATTTCAACAGATGGAATTATGAGCTTTCTGTGCCGTTGTTGTTCTTCTCCGTTGTATGCTTCAGTGCACTTTTGAGTTTATACAATTGACTAAAGAGCAAACACTGATGTCAGGAACGCTGGAACCTTTTCGATAGTCTGATACTCGTGACACACTAAAGGAAATATAGGAGATTTCACAGTTCACATTTGTTCCCTATTTTGTTTCTCTGTAATTCACTGTGAAACTCAGAAAATACCGTGTTTTCAAAGAGGCCTAGCCTATAAATTCTCTTTCATAAAGAATCATTCTTTGAAACAGGAGAGAACATGAACATTTGTAACAATTATAAAAGAAGATAGAGCTTTCTCCTCTCTGTGTGTGTGTTGATGCCGTTCATTGTGTGAGATAGTCACCGGTGGCATTGCCATAGAAGGCAGAAGCACAGATAGCGGTTTCTGGACATATCATGTTTTCCGTGGAGAGTAAGAGATATATTACTGAAAGTACTGATGTAGCTCTTTGAACTGAAGATATTAGATGCTATCTTGTTCTCATGTATGTCTTTCTAAAGGTTTCTGTTGCCGTACTTGTTAACTCAGAAAAACTGTGTTCCGAAAGAGGCCAGCAACAGTTTTCAACCAAATAGAACAAATGTACATTGAACACTCTAACAAACATATACATATAATAAAAGGATTTCAACAGATGGAATTATGAGCTTACTGTGCCGTTGTTGTTCTTCTCCATTGTATGCTTCAGTGCACTTTTGAGTTTATACAATTGACTAAAGAGCAAACACTGGTGTCAGGAACGCTGGAACCTTTTCGCTAGTCTGATACTCGTGACACACTAAAGGAAATATAGGAGATTTCACAGTTCACATTTGTTCCCTATTTTGTTTCTCTGTAATTCACTGTGAAACTCAGAAAATACCGTGTTTTCAAAGAGGCCTAGCCTATAAATTCTCTTTCATAAAGAATCATTCTTTGAAACAGAGAGAACATGAACATTTCTAACAATTATAAAAGAAGATAGAGCTTTCTCCTCTCTGTGTGTGTGGTGATGCCGTTCATTGTGTGAGATGGTCACGGGTGGCATTGCCGTACAAGGCAGAAGCACAGATAGTCGTTTCTGGACATATCTTGTTTTCCGAGGAGAGTAACGCATATACTACTGAAAGTACTGATGTAGCTCTTTGAACTGAAGATATTAGATGGTATCTTGTTCTCATGTATGTCTTTCTAAAAGTTGCTGTTGCCCTTACTTGTTAACTCAGAAAAACTGTGTTCCAAAAGAGGCCAGCAACAGTTTTCAACCAAATAGAAGAAATGTACATTGTACACTCTAACAAACATATACATATAATAAAAGGATTTCAACAGATGGAATTATGAGCTTGCTGTGCCGTTGTTGTTCTTCTCCATTGTTTGCTTCAGTGAACTTTTGAGTTTATACAATAGACTAAAGAGTAAACACTGCTCTCAGGAAAGCTGGAATCTTGTCGCTTGTCTGATACTCGTGACACACTAAAGGAAATATAGGAGATTTCACCGTTCACATTTGTTCCCTATTTGTTTCTCTGTAATTCACTGTAAAACTCAGAAAATACCGTGTTTTCAAAGAGGCCTAGGCTATAAATTCTCTTTCATAAAGAATCATTCTTTGAAACAGGAGAGAACTTGAACATTTGTAACAATTATAAAAGAAGATAGAGCTTTCTCCTCTGTGTGTGTGTGGTGATGCCGTTCATTGTGTGAGATAGTCACCGGTGGCATTGACATAGAAGGCAGAAGCACAGATAGCGGTTTCTTGACATATCTGGTTTTCCGTGGAGAGTAACGCATATACTACTGAAAGTACTGATGTAGCTCTTTGAACTGAAGGTATTAGATGCTATCTTGTTCTGATGTATGTCTTTCTAAAAGTTGTTGTTGCCCTTACTTGTAAACTCAGAAAAACTGTGTTCCGAAAGAGGCCAGCAACAGTTTTCAACCCAATAGAACAAATGTACATTGAACACTCTAACAAACATATACATATAATAAAAGGATTTCAACAGATGGAATTATGAGCTTGCTGTGCCGTTGTTGTTCTTCTCCATTGTATGCTTCAGTGCACTTTTGAGTTTTTACAATTGACTAAAGAGCAAACACTGGTGTCAGGAACGCTGGAAACCTTTGGATTGTCTGCTACACGTGACACACTAAAGGAAATATAGGAGATTTCAAACATCACATTTGTTCCCTATTTTGTTTCTTAGTAATTCACTGTGAAACACAGAAAATAACGTGTTTTCATAGAGGACTAGCCCATAAATTCTCTTTCATAAAGTATCATTGTTTGAAACAGGAGAGAACATGAACATTTCTAACAATTATAAAAGAAGATAGAGCTTTCTCCTCTGTGTGTGTGTGGTGATGCCGTTCATTGTGTGAGATAATCACCGGTGGCATTGCCATAGAAGGCAGAAGCACAGATAGCGGTTTCTGGACATATCTGGTTTTCCGTGGAGAGTAACGCATATACTACTGAAAGTACTGATGTAGCTCTTTGAACTGAAGATATTAGATGCTACCTTGTTCTCATGTATGTCTTTCTAAAAGTTGCTGTTGCCCTTACTTGTTAACTCAGAAAAACTGTGTTCCGAAAGAGACCAGCAACAGTTTTCAACCAAATACAGGAAATGTACATTGAACACTCAAAAAACACATACATATTATCAAACGATTTCAACAGATGGAATTATGAGCTTTCTGTGCCGTTGTTGTTCTTCTCCGTTGTATGCTTCAGTGAACTTTTGAGTTTATACAATAGACTAAAGAGCAAACACTGGTGTCAGGAACGCTGGAAACCTTTGGATTGTTTGCTACACGTGACACACTAAAGGAAATATAGGAGATTTCAAACATCACATTTGTTCCCTATTTTGTTTCTTTGTAATTCACTGTGAAACTCAGGAAATACCGTGTTTTCAAAGAGGCCTAGCCTATAAATTCCCTTTCATAAAGAATCATTCTTTGAAACAGGAGAGAACATGAACATTTCTAACAATTATAAAAGAAGATAGAGCTTTCTCCTCTGTGTGTCTGTGGTGATGCCGTTCATTGTTTGAGATACTCACCGGTGGCATTGCCATAGAAGGCAGAAGCACAGATAGAGGTTTCTGTACATATCTGGTTTTCCGTGGAGAGTAACGCATATACTACTGAAAGTACTGATGTAGCTCTTTGAACTGAAGATATTAGATGCTATCTTGTTCTCATGTATGTCTTTCTAAAAGTTGCTGTTGCCCTTACTTGTTAACTGAGAAACACTGTGTTCCAAAAGAGGTCAGCAACAGTTTTCAACCAAATAGAAGAAATGTATATTGAACACTCAAAAAACACATACATATTATCAAACGATTTCAACAGATGGAATTATGAGCTTTCTGTGCCGTTGTTGTTCTTCTCCGTTGTATGCTTCAGTGCACTTTTGAGTTTATACAATTGACTAAAGAGCAAACACTGATGTCAGGAACGCTGGAACCTTTTCGATAGTCTGATACTCGTGACACACTAAAGGAAATATAGGAGATTTCACAGTTCACATTTGTTCCCTATTTTGTTTCTCTGTAATTCACTGTGAAACTCAGAAAATACCGTGTTTTCAAAGAGGCCTAGCCTATAAATTCTCTTTCATAAAGAATCATTCTTTGAAACAGGAGAGAACATGAACATTTGTAACAATTATAAAAGAAGATAGAGCTTTCTCCTCTCTGTGTGTGTGTTGATGCCGTTCATTGTGTGAGATAGTCACCGGTGGCATTGCCATAGAAGGCAGAAGCACAGATAGCGGTTTCTGGACATATCATGTTTTCCGTGGAGAGTAAGAGATATATTACTGAAAGTACTGATGTATCTCTTTGAACTGAAGATATTAGATGCTATCTTGTTCTCATGTATGTCTTTCTAAAGGTTTCTGTTGCCGTACTTGTTAACTCAGAAAAACTGTGTTCCGAAAGAGGCCAGCAACAGTTTTCAACCAAATAGAACAAATGTACATTGAACACTCTAACAAACATATACATATAATAAAAGGATTTCAACAGATGGAATTATGAGCTTACTGTGCCGTTGTTGTTCTTCTCCATTGTATGCTTCAGTGCACTTTTGAGTTTATACAATTGGCTAAAGAGCAAACACTGGTGTCAGGAACGCTGGAACCTTTTCGCTAGTCTGATACTCGTGACACACTAAAGGAAATATAGGAGATTTCACAGTTCACATTTGTTCCCTATTTTGTTTCTCTGTAATTCACTGTGAAACTCAGAAAATACCGTGTTTTCAAAGAGGCCTAGCCTATAAATTCTCTTTCATAAAGAATCATTCTTTGAAACAGAGAGAACATGAACATTTCTAACAATTATAAAAGAAGATAGAGCTTTCTCCTCTCTGTGTGTGTGGTGATGCCGTTCATTGTGTGAGATGGTCACGGGTGGCATTGCCGTACAAGGCAGAAGCACAGATAGTCGTTTCTGGACATATCTTGTTTTCCGAGGAGAGTAACGCATATGCTACTGAAAGTACTGATGTAGCTCTTTGAACTGAAGATATTAGATGGTATCTTGTTCTCATGTATGTCTTTCTAAAAGTTGCTGTTGCCCTTACTTGTTAACTCAGAAAAACTGTGTTCCAAAAGAGGCCAGCAACAGTTTTCAACCAAATAGAAGAAATGTACATTGTACACTCTAACAAACATATACATATAATAAAAGGATTTCAACAGATGGAATTATGAGCTTGCTGTGCCGTTGTTGTTCTTCTCCATTGTTTGCTTCAGTGAACTTTTGAGTTTATACAATAGACTAAAGAGTAAACACTGCTCTCAGGAAAGCTGGAATCTTGTCGCTAGTCTGATACTCGTGACACACTAAAGGAAATATAGGAGATTTCACCGTTCACATTTGTTCCCTATTTGTTTCTCTGTAATTCACTGTAAAACTCAGAAAATACCGTGTTTTCAAAGAGGCCTAGGCTATAAATTCTCTTTCATAAAGAATCATTCTTTGAAACAGGAGAGAACTTGAACATTTGTAACAATTATAAAAGAAGATAGAGCTTTCTCCTCTGTGTGTGTGTGGTGATGCCGTTCATTGTGTGAGATAGTCACCGGTGGCATTGACATAGAAGGCAGAAGCACAGATAGCGGTTTCTTGACATATCTGGTTTTCCGTGGAGAGTAACGCATATGCTACTGAAAGTACTGATGTAGCTCTTTGAACTGAAGGTATTAGATGCTATCTTGTTCTGATGTATGTCTTTCTAAAAGTTGTTGTTGCCCTTACTTGTAAACTCAGAAAAACTGTGTTCCGAAAGAGGCCAGCAACAGTTTTCAACCCAATAGAACAAATGTACATTGAACACTCTAACAAACATATACATATAATAAAAGGATTTCAACAGATGGAATTATGAGCTTGCTGTGCCGTTGTTGTTCTTCTCCATTGTATGCTTCAGTGCACTTTTGAGTTTTTACAATTGACTAAAGAGCAAACACTGGTGTCAGGAACGCTGGAAACCTTTGGATTGTCTGCTACACGTGACACACTAAAGGAAATATAGGAGATTTCAAACATCACATTTGTTCCCTATTTTGTTTCTTAGTAATTCACTGTGAAACACAGAAAATAACGTGTTTTCATAGAGGACTAGCCCATAAATTCTCTTTCATAAAGTATCATTGTTTGAAACAGGAGAGAACATGAACATTTCTAACAATTATAAAAGAAGATAGAGCTTTCTCCTCTGTGTGTGTGTGGTGATGCCGTTCATTGTGTGAGATAATCACCGGTGGCATTGCCATAGAAGGCAGAAGCACAGATAGCGGTTTCTGGACATATCTGGTTTTCCGTGGAGAGTAACGCATATACTACTGAAAGTACTGATGTAGCTCTTTGAACTGAAGATATTAGATGCTACCTTGTTCTCATGTATGTCTTTCTAAAAGTTGCTGTTGCCCTTACTTGTTAACTCAGAAAAACTGTGTTCCGAAAGAGACCAGCAACAGTTTTCAACCAAATACAGGAAATGTACATTGAACACTCAAAAAACACATACATATTATCAAACGATTTCAACAGATGGAATTATGAGCTTTCTGTGCCGTTGTTGTTCTTCTCCGTTGTATGCTTCAGTGAACTTTTGAGTTTATACAATAGACTAAAGAGCAAACACTGGTGTCAGGAACGCTGGAAACCTTTGGATTGTTTGCTACACGTGACACACTAAAGGAAATATAGGAGATTTCAAACATCACATTTGTTCCCTATTTTGTTTCTTTGTAATTCACTGTGAAACTCAGGAAATACCGTGTTTTCAAAGAGGCCTAGCCTATAAATTCCCTTTCATAAAGAATCATTCTTTGAAACAGGAGAGAACATGAACATTTCTAACAATTATAAAAGAAGATAGAGCTTTCTCCTCTGTGTGTCTGTGGTGATGCCGTTCATTGTTTGAGATACTCACCGGTGGCATTGCCATAGAAGGCAGAAGCACAGATAGAGGTTTCTGTACATATCTGGTTTTCCGTGGAGAGTAACGCATATACTACTGAAAGTACTGATGTAGCTCTTTGAACTGAAGATATTAGATGCTATCTTGTTCTCATGTATGTCTTTCTAAAAGTTGCTGTTGCCCTTACTTGTTAACTGAGAAACACTGTGTTCCAAAAGAGGTCAGCAACAGTTTTCAACCAAATAGAAGAAATGTATATTGAACACTCAAAAAACACATACATATTATCAAACGATTTCAACAGATGGAATTATGAGCTTTCTGTGCCGTTGTTGTTCTTCTCCGTTGTATGCTGCAGTGCACTTTTGAGTTTATACAATTGACTAAAGAGCAAACACTGATGTCAGGAACGCTGGAACCTTTTCGATAGTCTGATACTCGTGACACACTAAAGGAAATATAGGAGATTTCACAGTTCACATTTGTTCCCTATTTTGTTTCTCTGTAATTCACTGTGAAACTCAGAAAATACCGTGTTTTCAAAGAGGCCTAGCCTATAAATTCTCTTTCATAAAGAATCATTCTTTGAAACAGGAGAGAACATGAACATTTGTAACAATTATAAAAGAAGATAGAGCTTTCTCCTCTCTGTGTGTGTGTTGATGCCGTTCATTGTGTGAGATAGTCACCGGTGGCATTGCCATAGAAGGCAGAAGCACAGATAGCGGTTTCTGGACATATCATGTTTTCCGTGGAGAGTAAGAGATATATTACTGAAAGTACTGATGTAGCTCTTTGAACTGAAGATATTAGATGCTATCTTGTTCTCATGTATGTCTTTCTAAAGGTTTCTGTTGCCGTACTTGTTAACTCAGAAAAACTGTGTTCCGAAAGAGGCCAGCAACAGTTTTCAACCAAATAGAACAAATGTACATTGAACACTCTAACAAACATATACATATAATAAAAGGATTTCAACAGATGGAATTATGAGCTTTCTGTGCCGTTGTTGTTCTTCTCCGTTGTATGCTGCAGTGCACTTTTGAGTTTATACAATTGACTAAAGAGCAAACACTGGTGTCAGGAACGCTGGAACCTTTTCGATAGTCTGATACTCGTGACACACTAAAGGAAATATAGGAGATTTCACAGTTCACATTTGTTCCCTATTTTGTTTCTCTGTAATTCACTGTGAAACTCAGAAAATACCGTGTTTTCAAAGAGGCCTAGCCTATAAATTCTCTTTCATAAAGAATCATTCTTTGAAACAGAGAGAACATGAACATTTCTAACAATTATAAAAGAAGATAGAGCTTTCTCCTCTCTGTGTGTGTGGTGATGCCGTTCATTGTGTGAGATGGTCACGGGTGGCATTGCCGTACAAGGCAGAAGCACAGATAGTCGTTTCTGGACATATCTTGTTTTCCGAGGAGAGTAACGCATATACTACTGAAAGTACTGATGTAGCTCTTTGAACTGAAGATATTAGATGGTATCTTGTTCTCATGTATGTCTTTCTAAAAGTTGCTGTTGCCCTTACTTGTTAACTCAGAAAAACTGTGTTCCAAAAGAGGCCAGCAACAGTTTTCAACCAAATAGAAGAAATGTACATTGTACACTCTAACAAACATATACATATAATAAAAGGATTTCAACAGATGGAATTATGAGCTTGCTGTGCCGTTGTTGTTCTTCTCCATTGTTTGCTTCAGTGAACTTTTGAGTTTATACAATAGACTAAAGAGTAAACACTGCTCTCAGGAAAGCTGGAATCTTGTCGCTAGTCTGATACTCGTGACACACTAAAGGAAATATAGGAGATTTCACCGTTCACATTTGTTCCCTATTTGTTTCTCTGTAATTCACTGTAAAACTCAGAAAATACCGTGTTTTCAAAGAGGCCTAGGCTATAAATTCTCTTTCATAAAGAATCATTCTTTGAAACAGGAGAGAACTTGAACATTTGTAACAATTATAAAAGAAGATAGAGCTTTCTCCTCTGTGTGTGTGTGGTGATGCCGTTCATTGTGTGAGATAGTCACCGGTGGCATTGACATAGAAGGCAGAAGCACAGATAGCGGTTTCTTGACATATCTGGTTTTCCGTGGAGAGTAACGCATATGCTACTGAAAGTACTGATGTAGCTCTTTGAACTGAAGGTATTAGATGCTATCTTGTTCTGATGTATGTCTTTCTAAAAGTTGTTGTTGCCCTTACTTGTAAACTCAGAAAAACTGTGTTCCGAAAGAGGCCAGCAACAGTTTTCAACCCAATAGAACAAATGTACATTGAACACTCTAACAAACATATACATATAATAAAAGGATTTCAACAGATGGAATTATGAGCTTGCTGTGCCGTTGTTGTTCTTCTCCATTGTATGCTTCAGTGCACTTTTGAGTTTTTACAATTGACTAAAGAGCAAACACTGGTGTCAGGAACGCTGGAAACCTTTGGATTGTCTGCTACACGTGACACACTAAAGGAAATATAGGAGATTTCAAACATCACATTTGTTCCCTATTTTGTTTCTTAGTAATTCACTGTGAAACACAGAAAATAACGTGTTTTCATAGAGGACTAGCCCATAAATTCTCTTTCATAAAGTATCATTGTTTGAAACAGGAGAGAACATGAACATTTCTAACAATTATAAAAGAAGATAGAGCTTTCTCCTCTGTGTGTGTGTGGTGATGCCGTTCATTGTGTGAGATAATCACCGGTGGCATTGCCATAGAAGGCAGAAGCACAGATAGCGGTTTCTGGACATATCTGGTTTTCCGTGGAGAGTAACGCATATACTACTGAAAGTACTGATGTAGCTCTTTGAACTGAAGATATTAGATGCTACCTTGTTCTCATGTATGTCTTTCTAAAAGTTGCTGTTGCCCTTACTTGTTAACTCAGAAAAACTGTGTTCCGAAAGAGACCAGCAACAGTTTTCAACCAAATACAGGAAATGTACATTGAACACTCAAAAAACACATACATATTATCAAACGATTTCAACAGATGGAATTATGAGCTTTCTGTGCCGTTGTTGTTCTTCTCCGTTGTATGCTTCAGTGAACTTTTGAGTTTTTACAATTGACTAAAGAGCAAACACTGGTGTCAGGAACGCTGGAAACCTTTGGATTGTTTGCTACACGTGACACACTAAAGGAAATATAGGAGATTTCAAACATCACATTTGTTCCCTATTTTGTTTCTTAGTAATTCACTGTGAAACACAGAAAATAACGTGTTTTCATAGAGGACTAGCCCATAAATTCTCTTTCATAAAGTATCATTGTTTGAAACAGGAGAGAACATGAACATTTCTAACAATTATAAAAGAAGATAGAGCTTTCTCCTCTGTGTGTGTGTGGTGATGCCGTTCATTGTGTGAGATAATCACCGGTGGCATTGCCATAGAAGGCAGAAGCACAGATAGCGGTTTCTGGACATATCTGGTTTTCCGTGGAGAGTAACGCATATACTACTGAAAGTACTGATGTAGCTCTTTGAACTGAAGATATTAGATGCTACCTTGTTCTCATGTATGTCTTTCTAAAAGTTGCTGTTGCCCTTACTTGTTAACTCAGAAAAACTGTGTTCCGAAAGAGACCAGCAACAGTTTTCAACCAAATACAGGAAATGTACATTGAACACTCAAAAAACACATACATATTATCAAACGATTTCAACAGATGGAATTATGAGCTTTCTGTGCCGTTGTTGTTCTTCTCCGTTGTATGCTTCAGTGAACTTTTGAGTTTATACAATAGACTAAAGAGCAAACACTGGTGTCAGGAACGCTGGAAACCTTTGGATTGTTTGCTACACGTGACACACTAAAGGAAATATAGGAGATTTCAAACATCACATTTGTTCCCTATTTTGTTTCTTTGTAATTCACTGTGAAACTCAGGAAATACCGTGTTTTCAAAGAGGCCTAGCCTATAAATTCCCTTTCATAAAGAATCATTCTTTGAAACAGGAGAGAACATGAACATTTCTAACAATTATAAAAGAAGATAGAGCTTTCTCCTCTGTGTGTCTGTGGTGATGCCGTTCATTGTTTGAGATACTCACCGGTGGCATTGCCATAGAAGGCAGAAGCACAGATAGAGGTTTCTGTACATATCTGGTTTTCCGTGGAGAGTAACGCATATACTACTGAAAGTACTGATGTAGCTCTTTGAACTGAAGATATTAGATGCTATCTTGTTCTCATGTATGTCTTTCTAAAAGTTGCTGTTGCCCTTACTTGTTAACTGAGAAACACTGTGTTCCAAAAGAGGTCAGCAACAGTTTTCAACCAAATAGAAGAAATGTATATTGAACACTCAAAAAACACATACATATTATCAAACGATTTCAACAGATGGAATTATGAGCTTTCTGTGCCGTTGTTGTTCTTCTCCGTTGTATGCTTCAGTGCACTTTTGAGTTTATACAATTGACTAAAGAGCAAACACTGATGTCAGGAACGCTGGAACCTTTTCGATAGTCTGATACTCGTGACACACTAAAGGAAATATAGGAGATTTCACAGTTCACATTTGTTCCCTATTTTGTTTCTCTGTAATTCACTGTGAAACTCAGAAAATACCGTGTTTTCAAAGAGGCCTAGCCTATAAATTCTCTTTCATAAAGAATCATTCTTTGAAACAGGAGAGAACATGAACATTTGTAACAATTATAAAAGAAGATAGAGCTTTCTCCTCTCTGTGTGTGTGTTGATGCCGTTCATTGTGTGAGATAGTCACCGGTGGCATTGCCATAGAAGGCAGAAGCACAGATAGCGGTTTCTGGACATATCATGTTTTCCGTGGAGAGTAAGAGATATATTACTGAAAGTACTGATGTAGCTCTTTGAACTGAAGATATTAGATGCTATCTTGTTCTCATGTATGTCTTTCTAAAGGTTTCTGTTGCCGTACTTGTTAACTCAGAAAAACTGTGTTCCGAAAGAGGCCAGCAACAGTTTTCAACCAAATAGAACAAATGTACATTGAACACTCTAACAAACATATACATATAATAAAAGGATTTCAACAGATGGAATTATGAGCTTACTGTGCCGTTGTTGTTCTTCTCCATTGTATGCTTCAGTGCACTTTTGAGTTTATACAATTGGCTAAAGAGCAAACACTGGTGTCAGGAACGCTGGAACCTTTTCGCTAGTCTGATACTCGTGACACACTAAAGGAAATATAGGAGATTTCACAGTTCACATTTGTTCCCTATTTTGTTTCTCTGTAATTCACTGTGAAACTCAGAAAATACCGTGTTTTCAAAGAGGCCTAGCCTATAAATTCTCTTTCATAAAGAATCATTCTTTGAAACAGAGAGAACATGAACATTTCTAACAATTATAAAAGAAGATAGAGCTTTCTCCTCTCTGTGTGTGTGGTGATGCCGTTCATTGTGTGAGATGGTCACGGGTGGCATTGCCGTACAAGGCAGAAGCACAGATAGTCGTTTCTGGACATATCTTGTTTTCCGAGGAGAGTAACGCATATACTACTGAAAGTACTGATGTAGCTCTTTGAACTGAAGATATTAGATGCTATCTTGTTCTCATGTATGTCTTTCTAAAAGTTGCTGTTGCCCTTACTTGTTAACTCAGAAAAACTGTGTTCCAAAAGAGGCCAGCAACAGTTTTCAACCAAATAGAAGAAATGTACATTGTACACTCTAACAAACATATACATATAATAAAAGGATTTCAACAGATGGAATTATGAGCTTGCTGTGCCGTTGTTGTTCTTCTCCATTGTTTGCTTCAGTGAACTTTTGAGTTTATACAATAGACTAAAGAGTAAACACTGCTCTCAGGAAAGCTGGAATCTTGTCGCTAGTCTGATACTCGTGACACACTAAAGGAAATATAGGAGATTTCACCGTTCACATTTGTTCCCTATTTGTTTCTCTGTAATTCACTGTAAAACTCAGAAAATACCGTGTTTTCAAAGAGGCCTAGGCTATAAATTCTCTTTCATAAAGAATCATTCTTTGAAACAGGAGAGAACTTGAACATTTGTAACAATTATAAAAGAAGATAGAGCTTTCTCCTCTGTGTGTGTGTGGTGATGCCGTTCATTGTGTGAGATAGTCACCGGTGGCATTGACATAGAAGGCAGAAGCACAGATAGCGGTTTCTTGACATATCTGGTTTTCCGTGGAGAGTAACGCATATACTACTGAAAGTACTGATGTAGCTCTTTGAACTGAAGGTATTAGATGCTATCTTGTTCTGATGTATGTCTTTCTAAAAGTTGTTGTTGCCCTTACTTGTAAACTCAGAAAAACTGTGTTCCGAAAGAGGCCAGCAACAGTTTTCAACCCAATAGAACAAATGTACATTGAACACTCTAACAAACATATACATATAATAAAAGGATTTCAACAGATGGAATTATGAGCTTGCTGTGCCGTTGTTGTTCTTCTCCATTGTATGCTTCAGTGCACTTTTGAGTTTTTACAATTGACTAAAGAGCAAACACTGGTGTCAGGAACGCTGGAAACCTTTGGATTGTCTGCTACACGTGACACACTAAAGGAAATATAGGAGATTTCAAACATCACATTTGTTCCCTATTTTGTTTCTTAGTAATTCACTGTGAAACACAGAAAATAACGTGTTTTCATAGAGGACTAGCCCATAAATTCTCTTTCATAAAGTATCATTGTTTGAAACAGGAGAGAACATGAACATTTCTAACAATTATAAAAGAAGATAGAGCTTTCTCCTCTGTGTGTGTGTGGTGATGCCGTTCATTGTGTGAGATAATCACCGGTGGCATTGCCATAGAAGGCAGAAGCACAGATAGCGGTTTCTGGACATATCTGGTTTTCCGTGGAGAGTAACGCATATACTACTGAAAGTACTGATGTAGCTCTTTGAACTGAAGATATTAGATGCTACCTTGTTCTCATGTATGTCTTTCTAAAAGTTGCTGTTGCCCTTACTTGTTAACTCAGAAAAACTGTGTTCCGAAAGAGACCAGCAACAGTTTTCAACCAAATACAGGAAATGTACATTGAACACTCAAAAAACACATACATATTATCAAACGATTTCAACAGATGGAATTATGAGCTTTCTGTGCCGTTGTTGTTCTTCTCCGTTGTATGCTTCAGTGAACTTTTGAGTTTATACAATAGACTAAAGAGCAAACACTGGTGTCAGGAACGCTGGAAACCTTTGGATTGTTTGCTACACGTGACACACTAAAGGAAATATAGGAGATTTCAAACATCACATTTGTTCCCTATTTTGTTTCTTTGTAATTCACTGTGAAACTCAGGAAATACCGTGTTTTCAAAGAGGCCTAGCCTATAAATTCCCTTTCATAAAGAATCATTCTTTGAAACAGGAGAGAACATGAACATTTCTAACAATTATAAAAGAAGATAGAGCTTTCTCCTCTGTGTGTCTGTGGTGATGCCGTTCATTGTTTGAGATACTCACCGGTGGCATTGCCATAGAAGGCAGAAGCACAGATAGAGGTTTCTGTACATATCTGGTTTTCCGTGGAGAGTAACGCATATACTACTGAAAGTACTGATGTAGCTCTTTGAACTGAAGATATTAGATGCTATCTTGTTCTCATGTATGTCTTTCTAAAAGTTGCTGTTGCCCTTACTTGTTAACTGAGAAACACTGTGTTCCAAAAGAGGTCAGCAACAGTTTTCAACCAAATAGAAGAAATGTATATTGAACACTCAAAAAACACATACATATTATCAAACGATTTCAACAGATGGAATTATGAGCTTTCTGTGCCGTTGTTGTTCTTCTCCGTTGTATGCTTCAGTGCACTTTTGAGTTTATACAATTGACTAAAGAGCAAACACTGATGTCAGGAACGCTGGAACCTTTTCGATAGTCTGATACTCGTGACACACTAAAGGAAATATAGGAGATTTCACAGTTCACATTTGTTCCCTATTTTGTTTCTCTGTAATTCACTGTGAAACTCAGAAAATACCGTGTTTTCAAAGAGGCCTAGCCTATAAATTCTCTTTCATAAAGAATCATTCTTTGAAACAGGAGAGAACATGAACATTTGTAACAATTATAAAAGAAGATAGAGCTTTCTCCTCTCTGTGTGTGTGTTGATGCCGTTCATTGTGTGAGATAGTCACCGGTGGCATTGCCATAGAAGGCAGAAGCACAGATAGCGGTTTCTGGACATATCATGTTTTCCGTGGAGAGTAAGAGATATATTACTGAAAGTACTGATGTAGCTCTTTGAACTGAAGATATTAGATGCTATCTTGTTCTCATGTATGTCTTTCTAAAGGTTTCTGTTGCCGTACTTGTTAACTCAGAAAAACTGTGTTCCGAAAGAGGCCAGCAACAGTTTTCAACCAAATAGAACAAATGTACATTGAACACTCTAACAAACATATACATATAATAAAAGGATTTCAACAGATGGAATTATGAGCTTACTGTGCCGTTGTTGTTCTTCTCCATTGTATGCTTCAGTGCACTTTTGAGTTTATACAATTGGCTAAAGAGCAAACACTGGTGTCAGGAACGCTGGAACCTTTTCGCTAGTCTGATACTCGTGACACACTAAAGGAAATATAGGAGATTTCACAGTTCACATTTGTTCCCTATTTTGTTTCTCTGTAATTCACTGTGAAACTCAGAAAATACCGTGTTTTCAAAGAGGCCTAGCCTATAAATTCTCTTTCATAAAGAATCATTCTTTGAAACAGAGAGAACATGAACATTTCTAACAATTATAAAAGAAGATAGAGCTTTCTCCTCTCTGTGTGTGTGGTGATGCCGTTCATTGTGTGAGATGGTCACGGGTGGCATTGCCGTACAAGGCAGAAGCACAGATAGTCGTTTCTGGACATATCTTGTTTTCCGAGGAGAGTAACGCATATACTACTGAAAGTACTGATGTAGCTCTTTGAACTGAAGGTATTAGATGCTATCTTGTTCTGATGTATGTCTTTCTAAAAGTTGTTGTTGCCCTTACTTGTAAACTCAGAAAAGCTGTGTTCCGAAAGAGGCCAGCAACAGTTTTCAACCCAATAGAACAAATGTACATTGAACACTCTAACAAACATATACATATAATAAAAGGATTTCAACAGATGGAATTATGAGCTTGCTGTGCCGTTGTTGTTCTTCTCCATTGTATGCTTCAGTGCACTTTTGAGTTTTTACAATTGACTAAAGAGCAAACACTGGTGTCAGGAACGCTGGAAACCTTTGGATTGTCTGCTACACGTGACACACTAAAGGAAATATAGGAGATTTCAAACATCACATTTGTTCCCTATTTTGTTTCTTAGTAATTCACTGTGAAACACAGAAAATAACGTGTTTTCATAGAGGACTAGCCCATAAATTCTCTTTCATAAAGTATCATTGTTTGAAACAGGAGAGAACATGAACATTTCTAACAATTATAAAAGAAGATAGAGCTTTCTCCTCTGTGTGTGTGTGGTGATGCCGTTCATTGTGTGAGATAATCACCGGTGGCATTGCCATAGAAGGCAGAAGCACAGATAGCGGTTTCTGGACATATCTGGTTTTCCGTGGAGAGTAACGCATATACTACTGAAAGTACTGATGTAGCTCTTTGAACTGAAGATATTAGATGCTACCTTGTTCTCATGTATGTCTTTCTAAAAGTTGCTGTTGCCCTTACTTGTTAACTCAGAAAAACTGTGTTCCGAAAGAGACCAGCAACAGTTTTCAACCAAATACAGGAAATGTACATTGAACACTCAAAAAACACATACATATTATCAAACGATTTCAACAGATGGAATTATGAGCTTTCTGTGCCGTTGTTGTTCTTCTCCGTTGTATGCTTCAGTGAACTTTTGAGTTTATACAATAGACTAAAGAGCAAACACTGGTGTCAGGAACGCTGGAAACCTTTGGATTGTTTGCTACACGTGACACACTAAAGGAAATATAGGAGATTTCAAACATCACATTTGTTCCCTATTTTGTTTCTTTGTAATTCACTGTGAAACTCAGGAAATACCGTGTTTTCAAAGAGGCCTAGCCTATAAATTCCCTTTCATAAAGAATCATTCTTTGAAACAGGAGAGAACATGAACATTTCTAACAATTATAAAAGAAGATAGAGCTTTCTCCTCTGTGTGTCTGTGGTGATGCCGTTCATTGTTTGAGATACTCACCGGTGGCATTGCCATAGAAGGCAGAAGCACAGATAGAGGTTTCTGTACATATCTGGTTTTCCGTGGAGAGTAACGCATATACTACTGAAAGTACTGATGTAGCTCTTTGAACTGAAGATATTAGATGCTATCTTGTTCTCATGTATGTCTTTCTAAAAGTTGCTGTTGCCCTTACTTGTTAACTGAGAAACACTGTGTTCCAAAAGAGGTCAGCAACAGTTTTCAACCAAATAGAAGAAATGTATATTGAACACTCAAAAAACACATACATATTATCAAACGATTTCAACAGATGGAATTATGAGCTTTCTGTGCCGTTGTTGTTCTTCTCCGTTGTATGCTTCAGTGAACTTTTGAGTATATACAATAGACTTAAGAGGAAACAATGGTGTCAGGAACGCTGGAATCTTTTGTCTAGTCTGCTACTCGTGACACACTAAAGGAAATATAGGAGATTTCACAGTTTATATTTGTCTTACTTTGTTTCTTTGTAATTCACTGTGAAACACAGAAAATACCGTGTTTTCATAGAGGGCTAGCCTATAAATTCCCTTTCATAAAGAATCATTCTTTGAAACAGGAGAGAACATGAACATTTCTAACAATTATAAAAGAAGATAGAGCTTTCTCCTCTGTGTGTCTGTGGTGATGCCGTTCATTGTTTGAGATACTCACCGGTGGCATTGCCATAGAAGGCAGAAGCACAGATAGAGGTTTCTGTACATATCTGGTTTTCCGTGGAGAGTAACGCATATACTACTGAAAGTACTGATGTAGCTCTTTGAACTGAAGATATTAGATGCTATCTTGTTCTCATGTATGTCTTTCTAAAAGTTGCTGTTGCCCTTACTTGTTAACTGAGAAACACTGTGTTCCAAAAGAGGTCAGCAACAGTTTTCAACCAAATAGAAGAAATGTATATTGAACACTCAAAAAACACATACATATTATCAAACGATTTCAACAGATGGAATTAGGAGCTTTCTGTGCTGTTGTTGTTCTTCTCCGTTGTATGCTTCAGTGAACTTTTGAGTTTATACAATAGACTAAAGAGCAAACACTGGTGTCAGGAAAGCTGGAAACCTTTGGATTGTCTGCTACACGTGACACACTAAAGGAAATATAGGAGATTTCACCGTTCACATTTATTCCCTACTTTTTTCCGTTGTAATTCACTGTGAAACTCAGGAAATACTGTGTTTTCAAAGAGGCCTAGCCTACAAATTCCCCTTCATAAAGAATCATTCTTTGAAACAGGAGAGAACATGAACATTTGTAACAATTATAAAAGAAGATAGAGCTTTCTCCTCTGTGTGTGTGTGGTGATGCCGTTCATTGTGTGAGATAGTCACCGGTGGCATTTCCATAGAAGGTAGAAGCACAGATAGCGGTTTCTGGATATATCTTGTTTTCCGTGGAGAGTAACGTATATACTACTGAAAGTACTGATGTATCTCTTTGAACTGAAGACATTAGATGCTATCTTGTTCTGATGGATGTGTTTCTAAAAGTTATTGTTGCCCTTACTTGTTAACTCAGAAAAACTGTGTTCGGAAACAGGCCAGCAACAGTTTTCAACCAAATAGAAGAAATGTACATTGAACACTCTAACAAACATATACATATAATGAAAGGATTTCAACATATGGAATTATGAGCTTCCTGTGTTGTTGTTGTTCTTCTCCTTTGTATGCTTCAGTGAACTTTTGAGTTTATACATTAGACAAAAGAGCAAACACTGGTGTCAGGAACGCTGGAACCTTTTCGCTAGTCTGATACTCGTGACACACTAAAGGAAATATAGGAGATTTCACCGTTCACATTTGTTCCCTATTTTGTTTCTGTGTAATTCACTGGGAAACTCAGAAAATACCGTGTTTTCAAAGAGGCTTAGCCTATAAATTCTCTTTCATAAAGAATTATTCTTTGAAACAGGAGAGAACTTAAACATTTGTAACAATTGTAAAAGAAGATAGGGCTTTCTCCTCTGTGTGTCTGTGGTGATGCCGTTCATTATGTGAGATAGTCACCGGTGGCATTTCCATAGAAGGCAGAAGCACAGATAGCGGTTTCTGCACATATCTTGTTTTCCGTGGAGAGTAACGCATATACTACTGAAAGTACTGATGTAGCTCTCTGAACTGAAGACATTAGATGCTATCTTGTTCTAACGGATGTCTTTCTAAAAGTTGCTGTTTCCCTTACTTGTTAACTCAGAAAAACTGTGTTCCGAAAGAGGCCAGCAACAGTTTTCAACCAAATAGAAGACATGTACATTGAACACTCTAAAAAACACGTACATATTTTAAACTATTTCAACAGATGGAATTATGAGTTTTCTGTGCCGTTGTTGTTCTTCTCCATTGTACGCTTCAGTGAACTTTTGAGTTTACACAATAGACTAAAGAGCAAACACTGGTGTCAGGAACGCTGGAAACCTTTGTATTGTTTGCTACACGTGACACACTAAAGGAAATATAGGAGATTTCACCGTTTACATTTGTTCTTATTTTGTTTCTTTGTAATTCACTGTGAAACTCAGAAAATACCGTGTTTTCAAAGAGGCCTACCCTATAAATTCTCTTTCATATTGAATCATTATTTGAAACAGGAGAGAACTTAAACATTTGTAACAATTGTAAAAGAAGATAGAGCTTTCTCCTTTCTGTGTTTGTGGTGATGCCGTTCATTGTGTGAGATAGTCACCGGTGGCATTGCCATAGAAGGCAGAAGCACAGATAGCGGTTTCTGGACATATCATGTTTTCCGAGGAGAGTAACGCATATACTACTGAAAGTACAGATGTAGCTCCTTGAACTGAAGATATTAGATGCTATCTTGTTCTCATGTATGTCTTTCTAAAAGTTGCTGTTGCCCTTACTTGTTAACTCAGAAAAACTGTGTTCCGAAAGAGGCCAGCAACAGTTTTCAACCAAATAGAAGAAATGTACATTGAACACTCTAACAAACATATACATGTAATAAAAGGATTTCAACATATGGAATTATGAGATTCCTGTGCTGTTGTTTTTCTTCTCCATTGTATGCTTCAGTGAACTTTTGAGTTTATACAATAGACAAAAGAGCAAACACTGGTGTCAGGAACGCTGGAACCTTTTCGCTAGTCTGATACTCGTGACACACTAAAGGAAATATAGGAGATTTCACCGTTCACATTTCTTCCCTATTTTGTTTCTCTGTAATTCACTGGGAAACTCAGAAAATACCGTGTTTTCAAAGAGGCCTAGCCTATAAATTCTCTTTCATAAAGAATCATTATTTGAAACAGGAGAGAACTTGAAGATTTGTAACAATTATGAAAGACGATAGAGCTTTCTCCTCTGTGTGTGTGTGGTAATGCTGTTCATTGTGTGAGATAGTCACCGGTGGCATTGCCATAGAAGGCAGAAGCATAGATAGCGTTTTCTGGACATATATTGTTTTCCGTGGATAGTAACGCATATACTACTTAAAGTACTGATGTAGCTCCTTGAAATGAAGATATTAGATGCTATCTTGTTCTCATGTATGTCTTTCTAAAAGTTGCTGTTGCCCTTACTTGTTAACACAGAAAAACTGTGTTCGGAAAGAGGCCAGCAACAGTTTTCAACCAAATAGAAGAAATGTACATTGAACACTCTAACAAACATATACATATAATAAAAGGATTTCAACAGATGGAATTATGAGCTTGCTGTGCCGTTGTTGTTCTTCTCCATTGTTTGCTTCAGTGAACTTTTGAGTTTATACAATAGACTAAAGAGCAAACACTGGTGTCAGGAACGCTGGAACGTTTTTGCTAGTCTGATACTCGTGACACACTAGAGGAAATATAGGAGATTTCACCGTTCACATTTGTTCCAATTTTGTTTCTGTGTAATTCACTGGGAAACTCAGAAAATACCGTGTTTTCAAAGAGGCCTAGCCTATAAATTCTCTTTCATAAAGAATCATTCTTTGAAACAGGAGAGAACACGAACATTTCTAACAATTTTAAAATTAGGGAGAGCTTTCTCCTCTGTGTGTGTGTGGTGATGCCGTTCATTGTGTGAGATAGTCACCGGTGCCATTGCCATAGAAGGAAGAAGCACAGATTGCGGTTTCTGGACATATCTTGTTTTCTGTGGAGAGTAACGCATATACTACTGAAAGTACTGATGTAGCTCTTTGAACTGAAGACATTAAATGCTATCTTGTTCTGATGGATGTCTTTCTAAAAGTTGCTGTTGCACTTACTTGTTAACTCAGAAAAACTCTGTTCAGAAAGAGGCCAGCAACAGTTTTCAACCAAATAGAAGAAATGTACATTGAACACTCTAACAAACATATACATATAATAAAAGGATTTCAACATATGGAATTATGAGCTTCCTGTGCTGTTGTTTTTCTTCTCCATTGTATGCTTCAGTGAACTTTTGAGTTTATACAATAGACAAAAGAGCAAACACTGGTGTCAGGAACGCTGGAAACCTTTGGATTATCTGTTACACGTGACACACTAAAGAAAATATAGGAGATTTCAAACTTCACATTTGTTCCCTATTTTGTTTCTTTGTAATCACTGGGAAACTCAGAAAATACCATGTTTTCAAAGAGGCCTAGCCTATAAATTCCCTTTCATAAAGAATCATTGTTTGAAACAGGAGAGAAAATGAACATTTCTAACAATTATCAAAGAAAATAGAGCTTTGTCCTCTGTGTGTGTGTGGTGATGACTTTCATTGTGTGAGACAGTCACCGGTGGCATTTCCACAGAAGGCAGAAGAACAGATAGCGATGTCTGAACATATCTTGTTTTCCGTGGAGAGTGACGTATATACTACTGAAAGTACTGATGTAGCTCTTTGAAATGAACATATTAGATGCTATCTTGTTCTCAAGTATTTCTTTCTGAAAGTTACTGTTGCCCTTTCTTGTTAACTCAGAAAAACGGTGTTCCGATAGAGGCCAGCACCCGCTTCCAACGAAATAGAAGGAAGAACTGAAAGTACAGATGTAGGTCTTTGAACTGAAGGTATTAGACGCTATCTCTTGTTCTCATGTATGTCTTTCTAAAAGAAATTCCTGTTGCCCTTACTTGTAAACTCAGAAAAACTGTGTTCCGATAGAGGCCAGCTCCCGCTTCAAACGAAATAGAAGGAAGAAATGCACATTGAGCATTCTAACCAACATATACATATTATCAAACGATTTCAACAGATGGAATTAGGCCCTCTTTGTGCCGTTGTTGTCCTGCTGCATTGTTTGCTTCAGAGAACTTTCTAGTTCATACAATAGACTAAAGAGGAAACACTGCTTCCAGGAACGCTAGAGTCTTCGGGGTAGTGTGCTACAGGCGACACACTGAAGGAAATATGTGAGATTTCACCGTTCACATTTGTTCCCTATTTCGTTTCTTTGTAATTCACTGTGAAACTCAGAAACTACTGTGTTTTCAAAGAGGCCTAGCCTGTCAATTCTCTGTACTAAAGAATCATTCTTTGAAACAGAGAGAACATGAACATTTCAAGCACTGATAACACAAGATAGAACCTTCTCCTCTCTGTGCCTGTGGTGATGGCGTTCAGTGTGTGAGATAGTCACCGGTGGCATTGCCATAGCAGGCAGAAGCAGAGATGGCGGTTCCTGGACATACCTTGTTCTCGGTGGAGAGTAACGCATATACTACTGAAAGTACAGATGTAGGTCTTTGAACTGAAGGTATTAGACGCTATCTCTTGTTCTCATGTATGTCTTTCTAAAAGAAGTTCCTGTTGCCCTTACTTGTAAACTCAGAAAAACTGTGTTCCGATAGAGGCCAGCAGCCGCTTCCAACGAAATAGAAGGAAGAAATGCACATTGAGCATTCTAACCAACATATACATATTATCAAACGATTTCAACAGATGGAATTAGGCCCTCGCTGTGCCATTGTTGTCCTGCTGCATTGTTTGCTTCAGAGAACTTTCGAGTTCATACAATAGACTAAAGAGGAAACACTGTTTCCAGGAACGCTAGAATCTTCTGGGTAGTGTGCTACAGGCGACACACTGAGGGAATTATGTGAGATTTCACCGTTCACATTTGTTCCCTATTTCGTTTCTTTGTAATTCACTGTGAAACTCAGAAAATACTGTGTTTTCAAAGAGGCCTAGCCTGTCAGTTCTCTGTACTAAAGAATCATTCTTTGAAACAGAAAGAACATGAACATTTCTAGCACTTATAACACAAGATAGAACTTTCTCCTCTCTGTGCCTGTGGTGATGGCGTTCAGTGTGTGAGATAGTCATCGGTGGCATTGCCATAGCAGGCAGAAGAAGAGATGGCGGTTCCTGGACATACTTTGTTCTCGGTGGAGAGTAACGCATATACTACTGAAATTACAGATGTAGGTCTTTGAACTGAAGGTATTAGACGCTATCTCTTGTTCTCATGTATGTCTTTCTAAAAGAAGTTCCTGTTGCTCTTACTTGTAAACTCAGAAAAACTGTGTTCCGATAGAGGCCAACACCCGTTTCCAACGAAATAGAAGGAAGAACTTAAAGTACAGATGTAGGTCTTTGAACTGAAGCTATTAGACGCTATCTTCTTCTCATGTATGTCTTTCTAAAAGTTCCTGTTGCCCTAACCTGTTGACTCAGAAAAACTGTGTTCTGATAGAGGCCAGCAACTGTTTCCAACAAAATAGAAGAAATGCACATTGAACATTCTAACCAATATATACTTATTATCATACGATTTCAACAGATGGAATTAGGCGTCTCTGTGCCGTTGTTGTTTTGCTGCATTGCTTGCTTCAGATTACTTTCGAGTTCATACAGTAGACTAAAAAGGAAACACTGTTTCCAGGAACGCTAGAGTCTTCTGGGTAGTGTGCTACAGGCGACACACTGAAGGAAATATGTGAGATTTCACCGTTCACTTTTGTTCCCTATTTCGTTTCTCTGTAATTCACTGTGAAACTCAGAAAATACTGTGTTTTCAAAGAGGCCTAGCCTGTCAGTTCTCTGTACTAAAGAATCATTCTTTGAAACAGAGAGAACATGAACATTTCTAGCACTTATAACACAAGATAGAATCTTCTCCTCTCTGTGCCTGTGGTGATTGCGTTCAGTGTGTGAGATAGTCACTGGTGGCATTGCCATAGCAGGCAGAAGCAGAGATGGCGGTTTCTGGACATACCTTGTTCTCGGTGGAGAGTAACGCATATACTACTGAAAGTACAGATGTAAGTCTTTGAACTGAAAGTATTAGACGCTATCTTGTTCTCATGTATGTCTTTGTAAAAGTTCCTGTTGCCCTTACTTTTTGACTCAGAAAAACTGTATTCCGATAGAGGCCAGCAACTGTTTCCAACAAAATAGAAGAAATGCACATTGAACATTCTAACCAACATTTACATATTATCAAACGATTTCAACAGATGGAATTAGGCCCTCTTTGTGCCGTTGTTGTTTTGCTGCATTGCTTGCTTCAGAGAACTTTTGAGTTCATACAGTAGACTAAAGAGGAAACACTGTTTCCAGGAACGCTAGAGTCTTCTGGGTAGTGTGCTACAGGTGACACACTAAAGGAAATATGTGAGATTTCACCGTTCACATTTGTTCCCTATTTTGTTTCTTTGTAATTCACTGTGAAACTCAGAAAATATTGTGTATTCAAAGAGGCCTAGCCTATAAATCCTCTGTACTAAAGAATCATTCTTGGGGAGGTAAGATGGCGGAGTAGTGAGGAGAGGTTGCGGTTTTAGGCTCCGGAGACCCGTCTGCAGTTTGGTCTAATTGCAGACAGAACATCTCAGTGAGCAGCTGGACATTGGCGGGAGTTGAGCCAAGGCACTGCGGGATTAGAGAAAATCCATCTGGGAACAACCTGTTTAGTGAGGATAGCGGAGAAAAAGGGGACGAAACGGAATTCCTGACTGGGGCGGCTGCCCGAGCTGTGGCGGGAAGCACACAAAGGATTTTTGGCGACCACAGGCTACCCTAGAGAGGAGTCAGGCGGAGAGCGGATCTCTGCCCGCTGGCAGAGACGGGACTCGACCAAGTGGCATTGGCGCTGAAGGACAGGAAACAGCGTGCTGCCGGGCAAGTGAGAACATAATTCTCCTTTATATTTTTCTCTAGTGGATGGTGGAGACGGGAGGAAAGTTTGGGTGTGGTAGGCCGTTCTGGAGGAGCCCAGGCGCAGGGGCGCGCTAATCCACTCCTCAACCCTACCATTGGGTCGCGGGGGCGCACATAGGGAAGTGCTCTCATTTACTGGCCCGGGTGTGTGGGGCAGTGAGTCCAGACGTCCCTCGGATACTCCCCAATCGACATAAGATCAGTGCCCCAACGGGCACAGGGAGGGCCCACTGAACACGCAGAGGACTGTGCACAGACACCCCTAGACAGCTCCCGTGGGCGCAGGGCCCTAGGCCGGAAAGCAGACCACTAGCGCAGGCTCTGTTTGTGCCCACCCAGACGGGTGAGGGAACGGGGCGGCTGCAGCACGGGAACAGCGAGAGGCGGCGACCCACGGACGCTCGATTCCACTGAGCACAAGTGTCCCTGGCCCTGCCCTAAGAGGCGAGAGACCAACTCCCGGAGCTCGGCTCAGCGGGACTGAGGGCACGGGGCAGCGCGCGAGCGGGAAAGCACCTCAGCCGGGGGTCAGTGGGAGCTCTCAGGCCGCCTGTGCGGGCAGGGTCACCTTGGCGCAAACGGGGAACCGCCACGGCCCAGCGAAAGCAGGAGCCAATCCCGGGGAAAGCGCTCGGGCCGTCCGCGCGGGCAGGGTCACCTCGGCGCGAACGGGGAACCACCGCGGCCCAGCGAAAGCAGGAGCCAATCCCGGGGAAAGCGATCGGGCCGCCCGCGTAAGCAGGGTCACCTCGGCGCAAACGGGGAACTGCCGCGCCCCAGGGAAAGCAGGAGCCAATCCCGGGAAAAGCGATCGGGCCGCCCGCGTGGGCAGGGTCACCTCGGCGCGAACGGGGAACTGCCGCGCCCCAGCGAAAGCGGGAGCCAATCCCGGGGAAAGCGCTCGGGCCGCCCGCGTGGACAAAGACACCTTGGCGCGAACGGGGAACCACCGCGGCCCGGCAGCAGTGGGCTCCAACCGCGGGGCAAACTGTCGGGCCACCCGAGCGCGCAGGGGCTTGCGCGCAAGGGCACCTCAACTGGCTACAGCGGGCAGCAAGGTAGCGCGCCGTGCCGGCAACCGCAGGCGCGCACCATAGCGGCAACCGGGTGCGAACACCAGTCCGGCAAAAGAACAAGAAAAGAACAAGAACCTCTGACCTGCCACACTAGACCAGCTGCGGACCCAGAAAAAGAAGGCAACACACAAAGGCTAAAACGGAGTAAAAACATCGTTTTTTTTTTTTTTTTTCCAAATTTTTTCTCCCAAATTTTTTCTCCCTTGTTCTTTCTTTCTTCTTAATAATTTCTTTTCTTTCCTTCTTTCTTTATTCTTTTCCTGGGGTTTTTTTTTGGGGGGGTTTGGGGGGTATATATATATATTTTTTTTGGGGGGGGGTGGGTTCAATTTTTTTTTCTCTCTCTTTTTTCTTTCTTCCTTCTGTATTCTTTCTTTTCTATCTTTCTTTGTTCCTTTCTTGCTTACCTTTTGGAGTTTTTTGGGGGGGTTGTGGTAAATTTCTTATTTTCTTCTCTTTCTCTCTTTCTTCTTTTCTTTCTTCTATTTTCTTGGGGATTTTTTGGGGGGGTGTTTTTCCTTCACCTCTTCCAATAATAACAAACTTTATCTCTAACGTGTTGCATATAACCTCTCCTTCTCATCCTTTCTCTTTAATAGTGGTTTATTCGTTTGTGTGTCTAGCTTAGCCCCCCTATTACTTTAAATAATACAATATAATTACTACATAAACCCAAATACAATACAATCCCACTTTCTTACTATACTAAGTATTTTTCTATCCTTTTCTTCTATTTTTCTTAACATACAATGTAAATATTACTAACTGGCTTGCACAGTCTCAACTATTATTAATCTATCAACCCCTCTATCAAAAATTATATTTTTCCTCCCCAAAAACAACTCGTATCTATTCTTCTTATAGTATAAAAGCTCAAATCTCTTTACATTTATATTAATACGGGCTAGTTGGCTAACGATAGCAGGATAGAGTGGGGGATACTTTCTGAGGGTGTGGGTCTCCTGCCTGGGCTGTGTGTTTATGTTTTTCACAGCATATCCACAAAAGAACTCAAGACAAAGCAGATAGAGTGACTCTCAACCAAGTAGCCAGAAGGAAGATCCTATCAAAGAACATCTGAAATATAACCGAACAGCATAAACAAACGACATAAAGGGTAACTCAAGACCATCAGGCTCAAGATATCAAAGAGACTGCACCACTGAAACTCCCAGACCTTCGATAAAGAATATTACACCACAAAGGAGGGAAGTCAAAGCAGACTATCCCCCCCCCAATAAATAAATAAATAAATAAATAAATAAATAAAAACAAAAAGAATCCAACATGGTAAGACGCAAAAATAACCCCTCAATGAAAAGAAAAGAGGACTCCTCAGAAAGAGAGATAGACGAAATAGACATAGCCCAAATGTCAGACATGGAATTCAAAACAATGGTGGTAAAGAAGCTCAATATACTCGACATCCTTAAAATCAACTATGACAACCTTCAAGGAAGTTACCAGCAGCTCCAAGAAAATTACAGGGAACTTGCAGAGAACTACACCAGCATAAAAAAAGACATAGAAATCGTTAACAAGAACCAGGAAGAACTTAAGAATACAATCTCTGAACTGAAAAACACAGTAGAATCAGTCAAAAGCAGACTAAACGAAGCAGAGGATCGGATTAGTGAGTTAGAAGATAATGTAGAGAAAAACTCCCAGACAATACAGCAAAATGAAAAACGATTGAAAAAATATGAACAAGATGTAAGGGAATTACAGGATAGCATTAGGAAAAATAATTTAAGGATCATCGGAATACGAGAGGAAGAAGAAAAGGAACATGGAATTGAAAATCTGATAGGAGAAATAGTGACAGAAAATTTTCCGAACCTGATGAGAGGAAAAGCTATGCAAGTCCAAGAAGCACTGAGAGTTCCAATCAAGAGGAACCCCCAAAAACCCACTCCAAGGCACATCATAGTTAAAATGGCAACATTCCAAGACAAAGAGAGAATCCTAAAAGCAGCAAGAGAAAAGTAGCAAATAACATACAAGGGAGCTCCGATAAGGCTATCAACTGATTTCTCAACAGAAACATTACAAGCCAGAAGGGAATGGTCAAAAATATTTCAAGCAATGAAAAACAAAGGCCTACAACCAAGAATACTCTACCCAGCAAGGCTCTCATTCAAAATAGAAGGTGAAATAAGGAGTTTCTCAGACAAAGGAAGACTGAAAGAATACATCTCCACCAAACCAGCATTGCAAGAGATGCTAAAGGGACTGTTCTAAGAAAAAAGAAGGAAAAAACAAGAGAGGAGAGGAACAGAGGTACAAAGGGCAATGAATAAATACACGTCAATAATAACCTTAAATGTAAATGGATTAAATGCTCCAATTAAAAGACATAGGGTAACGGAATGGATAAGAAAACAGGACCCACATATTTGCTGTCTACAAGAAACACACCTCAAAACAAAAGATTTACACAGACTGAAAGTAAAGGGATATAAAAAAATATTCCAAGCAAACGGACCGGAAAAAAAAGCCGGGGTAGCAGTTCTCATATCAGACAAAATGGATTTCAAAGCAAGGACAATAAAAAGAGACAAAGAAGGACATTTCATAATACTTAAAGGAACAATCCATCAAGAAGATATGACTTTGATAAACATATATGCACCCAACATAGGAGCACCCAAATACATAAAGCAAATACTAGAAGACCACAAAAAGGATATCAACAACAACACACTCATAGTAGGGGACTTCAACACTCCATTATCAACAATAGACAGATCATCAAAGCAAAGAAACACCAAGGATATACAGGCATTGAACAACACACTAAACCACATGGATCTAACTGATATATATAGAACTTTTCACCCCAAAGAAGCAAAATATACATTCTTTTCAAGTGCACATGGGACATTTTCAAAGATAGACCACATGATAGGTCACAAAACTAGCCTCAACAAATTCAAGAAAACTGAAATCATATCAAGCATCTTTTCAGATCACAATGCCTTGAAACTAGAAATCAACCTCAGAGGAAAAAATCAAAGACACCCAAACTCAAGGAGATTGAATAACATGCTATTAAATAATGAATGGGTTAACAATGACATCAAAGAAGCAATCAAGAAATTTCTAGAAACTAATGATAATGAGCACACAACAACCCAAAACCTGTGGGACACAGCAAAAGCAGTCCTGAGAGGGAAGTTTATAGCAATACAGGCATATCTGAAAAGGCTAGAAGAATCTCAAATAAAATACCTAACCACAATGCTACAAGAACTAGAACAACAACAACAAACAAAGCCTAGGGCAAGAAGAAGGAATGAAATCATCAAGATCAGAGCAGAACTAAATGACATAGAGACTAAACAAACAATCCAAAAGATCAACGAAACTAGGAGCTGGTACTTCGAAAAAATCAACAAAATCGACAAGCCTCTAGCCAGTCTAATCAAGAAAAAAAGAAAGAAGACACAAATAAACAAAATCAGAAATGAAAGAGGAGAAATCACGACTGATACCTCAGAAATACAAATTATAGTTAGAAATTACTTCAGACAACTGTATGCCAAGAAATTTGACAATCTAGAAGAAATGGACAAATATCTAGAAACATACAACCTTCCAAAACTGAATCAAGAAGAAGTGGAAAGTCTCAACAGACCAATAACAAAGAAGGAAATTGAAACAGTAATCCAAAATCTCCCGGCACACAAAAGCCCTGGACCGGATGGCTTCACAGGCGAATTCTACAAAACATTCAGGGAAGAACTAACTCCTATCCTCCTCAAACTGTTCCAAAAAATCCAAGAAGAAGGGAAAATCCCAAACTCTTTCTATGAAGCCAGTATTATCCTAATCCCCAAACCAGGTCAAGACACAACAAAGAAAGAAAACTACAGGCCAATATCACTGATGAACATCGATGCTAAAATCCTCAATAAAATATTGGCAAACAGGATCCAGCAACACATCAAAAAGATCATACATCATGATCAAGTGGGCTTCATTCCAGGGATGCAAGGATGGTTTAATATTCGCAAATCAATAAATATAATACATCACCTAAACAGAATGAAAGACAAAAATCACATGATCATATCAATAGATGTAGAAAAAGCATTTGATAAAGTTCAACACCCATTTATGATGAAAACACTCAGCAAAATGGGAATAAAGGGAGCATATCTTAACATAATTAAGGCTATATATGAGAAGCCTGAGGCCAACATCATACTCAATGGACAAAAACTGAAAGCATTCCCCCTGAACTCAGGAACGAGACAAGGTTGTCCACTCTCTCCACTCCTTTTCAACATAGTGTTGGAAGTCCTAGCCACAGCAATCAGACAAGAAAAAGAAATAAAAGGCATCCAAATTGGGAAAGAGGAAGTGAAACTTTCATTATATGCAGATGATATGATAGTATACCTAGAAAATCCTATAAATTCCACTAAAAGACTACTCGATATAATAAGTGAATTTGGCAAAATCGCAGGGTACAAAATAAATATACAGAAATCCAAGGCATTTCTGTACACCAACAATAAAATAGCAGAGACAGAGACAAAAAAGAAAATACCATTTACTATAGCAACAAGAAAAATAAAGTACCTAGGAGTAAACTTAACCAAAGAGATAAAAGACCTGTACTCTGAAAATTACATAACATTGAAGAAAGAAATTAAGGAAGAAACAAATAAATGGAAGCAAATACCATGTTCTTGGATGGGAAGAATCAACATCATCAAAATGGCCATACTACCCAAAGCAATTTACAAATTCAATGCAATCCCTATTAAAATACCAATGACATATTTCACAGACCTAGAACAAATAATCCATAAATTCATATGGAACCAAAAAAGACCCCGAATAGCAAAAGCAATCTTGAGACAGAAGAACACAGCAGGAGGAATCACAACACCAGATATCAAACAATACTACAAAGCCACTGTAATCAAAACAGTATGGTACTGGCATAAGAACAGACATATAGATCAGTGGAACAGAATAGAGAGTCCAGAAATAAACCCAGGCCTCTATGGTCAACTAATCTTTGATAAAGGAGGAAGGAACATAAAATGGAGTGAGAAGAGCCTCTTTAACAAATGGTGCTGGGAGAACTGGATAGGGACCTGCAAAAAAATGAAACTAGACCACCAACTTACACCACACACGAGAATAAACTCAAGATGGATCAAAGACTTAAATGTAAGCCGTGACATCATAAAAGTCCTAGAGGAAAACATAGGCAAGAAAATATCAGATATCTCACATAACTATCTCTTCACGGATACATCTCCTAAAGCAAGAGAAATAAAGGAAAAAATAAATAAATGGGATTACATCAAACTGAAGAGTTTCTGCTCAGCAAAAGAAAACATCAGCAAAATGAAAAGGAAACCAACCATATGGGAAAACATATTTGCCAATGACATCACAGACAGGGGACTGATTTCCAAAATATATAAAGAGCTGATATGACTCAACATCAAGAAAACAAACAACCCAATTAAAAAATGGGCAAGGGACCTGAACAAACACTTCTCCGAAGAGGACATACAGAAGGTCCATAGACACATGAAAAAATGCTCAACATCATTAGCCATCAGGGAGATGTAAATAAAAACCACAATGAGATACCACCTTACACCAGTCAGAATGGCCATCATCAGCAAATCAACAAGCAACAAGTGCTGGCGAGGATGTGGAGAAACGGGAACCCTACTGCACTGTTGGTGGGAATGCAGACTGGTGCAGCCACTATGGAGAACAGTATGGAATTACCTCAAAAGATTAAAAATGGAATTGCCTTTTGAACCAGCGACTCCACTACTAGGATTATACCCGAAGAATCTTGAAACACCAATTCAAAAGAACTTATGCACTCCTATGTTCATAGCAGCACTGTTTACAATAGCTAAGTGCTGGAAACAACCTAAGTGCCCATCTGTAGATGAGTGGATCAAAAAACTGTGGTACATTTACACAATGGAATACTATGTAGCAGAAAGAAAGAAGGAACTCCTACCATTTGCAACAACATGGATGGAACTAGAGAGAATTATACTTAGTGAAATAAGCCAGGCAAAGAAAGAAAAATACCATATGATATCACCTAATACAGGAAACTAAAGAACAACACAAACAAAGGAACTAAATAGAACAAAGAGCAGAATAGCAGTCAATAGGGGGGAGGGGAGAGGGAGAGAAGGGGGATAAGTAAAGGAAGGGTTTAATTAAAGAGCCTGTATAAAAGACTCATGGACATAGACAACGGGGAGGGATATGATTGCGGGAGAGGGGGTGGGCTGGGTGGGGGAGAGAAATTGGGGGAAAAGGAGACAACTGTAATTGAAAAACCAAAATAAAAAAAAAAAAATAAAAAAAAAAAAAAGAATCATTCTTTGAAGCAGAGAGAACATGAACATTTCTAGCACTTATAACACAAGATAGAACTTTCTGCTCTCTGTGCCTGTGGTGATGGCGTTCAGTGTGTGAGATAGTCCCCGGTGGCATTGCCATAGCAGGCAGAAGAAGAGATGGCGGTTCCTGGACATATCTTTTTTCGGTGGAGAGTAACACGTATACTACTGAAAGTACTCATGTAGGTCTTTGAACTGAAGCTATTAGATGCTATCTTGTTCTCATGTATGTCTTTCTAAAAGTTCCTGTTGCCCTAACCTGTTGACTCAGAAAAACTGTGTTCTGATAGAGGCCAGCAACTGTTTCCAACAAAATAGAAGAAATGCACATTGAACATTCTAACCAACATATACTTATTATCAAACGATTTCAACAGATGGAATTAGTCCCTCTCTGTGCCGTTGTTGTTTTGCTGCATTGCTTGTTTCAGAGAACTTTCGAGTTCATCGTCGTCGTCGTCGGCAGCCGTCCGTCTCGAGAGACGATGGTGTAGCTTCTTAAGAGTCTATCTGCACCGCCGAGAATGGCTGTGCAGTCCGACTCGGGAGTGACATGGTATCTGTCTCCTCCCGTGTTGAATCGACATCATGCGATGACGCTGAAGCTACAGAGCCTGGGCAGGGTAATATGGAGGGTCTGCTGTTGCCCATGCAGCAGACCCCCCCTCTCTTCGCAGCTGAAGGGTCCAAGGGAAAGACGGAGTCGATACAGCTTGGCTTCAGGTGCGCCGCAGGAGTTGCCGGTGTTGACTACGACGTCAAACCGCCTTAGGGACTCCGGCTCCGGATTTTCTGTCGGGGTTTACTCCCTTAGCCTTTCCCCTGAAGAGGTATGCCGCAAGGCAGCGGAGGTTTTTTGGAGTCAGAGTTTTCCTTCTCTGATGTACCCTGACTGGAAGATCGAACCAGCGACACTTAGCTCGCAGGCCGACGCTCAATCCACTGAGCTAAACCAGCCAGGGCCATTTCGAGTTCATACAGTAGACTAAAAAGGAAACACTGTTTCCAGGAACGCTAGAGTCTTCTGGGTAATGTTTTACAGGTGACACACTAAAGGAAATACGTGAGATTTCACCGTTCACATTTGTTCCCTTTTTTTTTCTTTGTAATTCACTGTGAAACTCAGAAAATACAGTGTTTTCAAAGAGGCCTATCCTATAAATTCTCTGTACTAAAGAATCATTCTTTGAAACAGAGAGAACATGAACATTTCTAGCACTTATAACACAAGATAGAACTTTCTCCTCTCTGTGCCTGTGGTGATCGCGTTCAGAGTGTGAGATAGTCACCGGTGGCATTGCCATAGCAGGCAGAAGGAGAGATGGCGGTTCCTGGACAAACCTTGTTCTCGGTGGAGAGTAACGCATATATTACTGAAATTACAGATGTAGGTCTTGGAACTGAAGGTATTAGACGCTATCTTGTTCTCATGTATGTCTTTGTAAAAGTTCATGTTGCCCTTACTTTTTGACTCAGAAAAACTGTATTCCGATAGAGACCAGCAACTGTTTCCAACAAAATAGAAGAAATGCACATTGAACATTCTAACAACATATACTTATTATCAAACGATTTCAACAGATGGAATTAGGCCCTTGTTGTGCCGTTGTTGTCCTGCTGCATTGTTTGCTTCAGAGAACTTTTGATTTCATACAGTAGACTAAAGAGGAAACACTGTTTCCAGGAACGCTAGAGTCTTCTGGGTAGTGTTCTACAGGTGACACACTAAAGGAAATATGTGAGATTTCACCGTTCACATTTGTTCCCTTTTTTTTTCTTTGTAATTCACTGTGAAACTCAGAAAATACAGTGTTTTCAAAGAGGCCTATCCTATAAATTCTCTGTACTAAAGAATCATTCTTTGAAACAGAGAGAACATGAACATTTCTAGCACTTATAACACAAGATAGAACTTTCTGCTCTCTGTGCCTGTGGTGATGGCGTTCAGTGTGTGAGATAGTCACCGGTGGCATTGCCATAGCAGGTAGAAGCAGAGATGGCGGTTCCTGGACATATCTTGTTTTCGGTGGAGAGTAACACATATACTACTGAAAGTACTCATGTAGGTCTTTGAACTGAAGGTATTAGACGCTATCTCTTTTTCTCATGTATGTCTTTTTTAAATAAGTTCCTGTTGCCCTTACTTGTAAACTCAGAAAAACTGTGTTCCGATAGAGGCCCGTACCAGCTTCCAACGAAATAGAAGGAAGAAATGCACATTGAACATTATAACCAACATATACATATTATCAAACGATTTCAACAGATGGAATTAGGCACTTGCTGTGCCGTTGTTGTCCTGCTGCATTGTTTGCTTCAGAGAACTTTCGAGTGAATACAATAGACTAAAGAGCAAACACTGTTTCCAGGAACGGTAGATTCTTCTGGGTAGTGTGCTACAGGCGACACACTGAAGGAAATATGTGAGATTTCACCGTTCACATTTGTTCCCTATTTCGTATCTCTGTAATTCACTGTGAAACTCAGAAAATACTGTGTTTTCAAAGAGGCCTAGCCTGTCAATTCTCTGTACTAAGGAATCATCCTTTGAAACAGAGAGAACATGAACATTTCAAGCACTGATAACACAAAATAGAACCTTCTCCTCTCTGTGCCTGTGGTGATGGCGTTCAGTGTGTGAGATAGTCACCGGTGGCATTGCCATAGCAGGCAGAAGCAGAGATGGCGGTTCCTGGACATACCTTGTTCTCGGTGGAGAGTAGCGCATATGCTACTGAAAGTACAGATGTAGGTCTTTGAACTGAAAGTATTAGACGCTATCTTGTTCTCATTTATGTCTTTGTGAAAGTTCCTGTTGCCCTTACTTTTTGACTCAGAAAAACTGTATTCCGATAGAGGCCAGCAACTGTTTCCAACAAAATAGAAGAAATGCACATTGAACATTCTAACCAACATTTACATATTATCAAACGATTTCAACAGATGGAATTAGGCCCTCTTTGTGCCGTTGTTGTTTTGCTGCATTGCTTGCTTCAGAGAACTTTTGAGTTCATACAGTAGTCTAAAGAGGAAACACTGTTTCCAGGAACGCTAGAGTCTTCTGGGTAGTGTGCTACAGGTGACACACTAAAGGAAATATGTGAGATTTCACCGTTCACATTTGTTCCCTATTTTGTATCTTTGTAATTCACTGTGAAACTCAGAAAATATTGTGTATTCAAAGAGGCCTAGCCTATAAATCCTCTGTACTAAAGAATCATTCTTTGAAGCAGAGAGAACATGAACATTTCTAGCACTTATAACACAAGATAGAACGTTCTCCTCTCTATGCCTGTGGTGATGGCGTTCAGTGTGTGAGATAGTCACCGGTGGCATTGCCATAGCAGGCAGAAGCAGAGATGGCGGTTCCTGGACATACTTGTTTTCGGTGGAGAGTAACACATATATTAATGCAAGTACACATGTAGGTCTTTGAACTGAAGGTATTAGACGCTATCTTGTTCTCATGTATGTCTTTCTAAAAGTTCCTGTTGCCCTAACCTGTTGACTCAGAAAAACTGTGTTCCGATAGAGGCCAGCAACTGTTTCCAACAAAATAGAAGAAATGCACATTGTACATTCTAAGCAACATATACATATTATCAAACGATTTCAACAGATGGAATTAGGCCCTTGCAGCGCCGTTATTGTGCTGCTGCATTGCTTGCTTCAGAGAACTTTCGAGTTCATACAATAGACTAAAGAGGAAACACTGTTTCTAGGAACGCTAGAGTCTTCTCGGTAGTGTGCTACAGGCGACACACTGAAGGAAATATGTGATATTTCACCGTTCACATTTGTTCCCTATTTCGTTTCTTTGTAATTCACTGTGAAACTCAGAAAATACTGTGTTTTCAAAGAGGCCTAGCCTGTCAGTTCTCTGTACTAAAGAATCATTCTTTGAAACAGAGAGAACATGAACATTTCTAGCACTTATAACACAAGATAGAACTTTCTCCTCTCTGTGCCTGTGGTGATGGCGTTCAGTGTGTGAGATAGTCACCGGTGGCATTGCCATAGCAGGCAGAAGCAGAGATGGCGGTTCCTGGACATACCTTGTTCTCGGTGGAGAGTAGCGCATATGCTACTGAAAGTACAGATGTAGGTCTTTGAACTGAAAGTATTAGACGCTATCTTGTTCTCATTTATGTCTTTGTGAAAGTTCCTGTTGCCCTTACTTTTTGACTCAGAAAAACTGTATTCCGATAGAGGCCAGCAACTGTTTCCAACAAAATAGAAGAAATGCACATTGAACATTCTAACCAACATTTACATATTATCAAACGATTTCAACAGATGGAATTAGGCCCTCTTTGTGCCGTTGTTGTTTTGCTGCATTGCTTGCTTCAGAGAACTTTTGAGTTCATACAGTAGTCTAAAGAGGAAACACTGTTTCCAGGAACGCTAGAGTCTTCTGGGTAGTGTGCTACAGGTGACACACTAAAGGAAATATGTGAGATTTCACCGTTCACATTTGTTCCCTATTTTGTATCTTTGTAATTCACTGTGAAACTCAGAAAATATTGTGTATTCAAAGAGGCCTAGCCTATAAATCCTCTGTACTAAAGAATCATTCTTTGAAGCAGAGAGAACATGAACATTTCTAGCACTTATAACACAAGATAGAACGTTCTCCTCTCTATGCCTGTGGTGATGGCGTTCAGTGTGTGAGATAGTCACCGGTGGCATTGCCATAGCAGGCAGAAGCAGAGATGGCGGTTCCTGGACATACTTGTTTTCGGTGGAGAGTAACACATATATTAATGCAAGTACACATGTAGGTCTTTGAACTGAAGGTATTAGACGCTATCTTGTTCTCATGTATGTCTTTCTAAAAGTTCCTGTTGCCCTAACCTGTTGACTCAGAAAAACTGTGTTCCGATAGAGGCCAGCAACTGTTTCCAACAAAATAGAAGAAATGCACATTGTACATTCTAAGCAACATATACATATTATCAAACGATTTCAACAGATGGAATTAGGCCCTTGCAGCGCCGTTATTGTGCTGCTGCATTGCTTGCTTCAGAGAACTTTCGAGTTCATACAATAGACTAAAGAGGAAACACTGTTTCTAGGAACGTTAGAGTCTTCTCGGTAGTGTGCTACAGGCGACACACTGAAGGAAATATGTGATATTTCACCGTTCACATTTGTTCCCTATTTCGTTTCTTTGTAATTCACTGTGAAACTCAGAAAATACTGTGTTTTCAAAGAGGCCTAGCCTGTCAGTTCTCTGTACTAAAGAATCATTCTTTGAAACAGAGAGAACATGAACATTTCTAGCACTTATAACACAAGATAGAACTTTCTCCTCTCTGTGCCTGTGGTGATGGCGTTCAGTGTGTGAGATAGTCACCGGTGGCATTGCCATAGCAGGCAGAAGCAGAGATGGCGGTTCCTGGACATACCTTGTTCTCGGTGGAGAGTAGCGCATATGCTACTGAAAGTACAGATGTAGGTCTTTGAACTGAAAGTATTAGACGCTATCTTGTTCTCATTTATGTCTTTGTGAAAGTTCCTGTTGCCCTTACTTTTTGACTCAGAAAAACTGTATTCCGATAGAGGCCAGCAACTGTTTCCAACAAAATAGAAGAAATGCACATTGAACATTCTAACCAACATATACATATTATCAAACGATTTCAACAGATGGAATTAGGCACTTGCTGTGCCGTTGTTGTCCTGCTGCATTGTTTGCTTCAGAGAACTTTCGAGTGAATACAATAGACTAAAGAGCAAACACTGTTTCCAGGAACGGTAGATTCTTCTGGGTAGTGTGCTACAGGCGACACACTGAAGGAAATATGTGAGATTTCACCGTTCACATTTGTTCCCTATTTCGTATCTCTGTAATTCACTGTGAAACTCAGAAAATACTGTGTTTTCAAAGAGGCCTAGCCTGTCAGTTCTCTGTACTAAAGAATCATTCTTTGAAACAGAGAGAACATGAACATTTCTAGCACTTATAACACAAGATAGAACTTTCTCCTCTCTGTGCCTGTGGTGATGGCGTTCAGTGTGTGAGATAGTCACCGGTGGCATTGCCATAGCAGGCAGAAGAAGAGATGGCGGTTCCTGGACATACTTTTTTCTCGGAGGAGAGTAACGCATATACTACTGAAATTACAGATGTAGGTCTTGGAACTGAAGGTATTAGACGCTATCTCTTCTTCTCATGTATGTCTTTCTAAAAGAAGTTCCTGTTGCCCTTACTTGTAAACTCAGAAAAACTGTGTTCCGATAGAGGCCAGCACCCGCTTCCAACGAAATAAAAGGAAGAAATGCACATTGAACATTCTAACCAACATATACATATTATGAAACGATTTCAACAGATGAAATTAGGCCCTTGCTGTGCCGTTGTTGTCCTGCTGCATTTTTTGCTTCAGAGAACTTTCGAGTTCATACAATAGACTAAAGAGGAAACACTGTTTCTAGGAACGCTAGAGTCTTCTGGGTAGTGTGCTACAGGCGACACACTGAAGGAATTATGTGAGATTTCACCGTTCACATTTGTTCCCTATTTCGTTTCTTTTAATTCACTGTGAAACTCAGAAAATACTGTGTTTTCAAAGAGGCCTAGCCTGTCAATTCTCTGTACTAAGGAATCATCCTTTGAAACAGAGAGAACATGAACATTTCAAGCACTGATAACACAAAATAGAACCTTCTCCTCTCTGTGCCTGTGGTGATGGCGTTCAGTGTGTGAGATAGTCACCGGTGGCATTGCCATAGCAGGCAGAAGCAGAGATGGCGGTTCCTGGACATACCTTGTTCTCGGTGGAGAGTAGCGCATATGCTACTGAAAGTAAAGATGTAGGTCTTTGAACTGAAAGTATTAGACGCTATCTTGTTCTCATTTATGTCTTTGTGAAAGTTCCTGTTGCCCTTACTTTTTGACTCAGAAAAACTGTATTCCGATAGAGGCCAGCAACTGTTTCCAACAAAATAGAAGAAATGCACATTGAACATTCTAACCAACATTTACATATTATCAAACGATTTCAACAGATGGAATTAGGCCCTCTTTGTGCCGTTGTTGTTTTGCTGCATTGCTTGCTTCAGAGAACTTTTGAGTTCATACAGTAGTCTAAAGAGGAAACACTGTTTCCAGGAACGCTAGAGTCTTCTGGGTAGTGTGCTACAGGTGACACACTAAAGGAAATATGTGAGATTTCACCGTTCACATTTGTTCCCTATTTTGTATCTTTGTAATTCACTGTGAAACTCAGAAAATATTGTGTATTCAAAGAGGCCTAGCCTATAAATCCTCTGTACTAAAGAATCATTCTTTGAAGCAGAGAGAACATGAACATTTCTAGCACTTATAACACAAGATAGAACGTTCTCCTCTCTGTGCCTGTGGTGATGGCGTTCAGTGTGTGAGATAGTCACCGGTGGCATTGCCATAGCAGGCAGAAGCAGAGATGGCGGTTCCTGGACATACTTGTTTTCGGTGGAGAGTAACACATATATTAATGCAAGTACACATGTAGGTCTTTGAACTGAAGGTATTAGACGCTATCTTGTTCTCATGCATGTCTTTCTAAAAGTTCCTGTTGCCCTAACCTGTTGACTCAGAAAAACTGTGTTCCGATAGAGGCCAGCAACTGTCTCCAACAAAATAGAAGAAATGCACATTGTACATTCTAAGCAACATATACATATTAACAAACGATTTCAACAGATGGAATTAGGCCCTTGCAGCGCCGTTATTGTGCTGCTGCATTGCTTGCTTCAGAGAACTTTCGAGTTCATACAATAGACTAAAGAGGAAACACTGTTTCTAGGAACGCTAGAGTCTTCTCGGTAGTGTGCTACAGGCGACACACTGAAGGAAATATGTGATATTTCACCGTTCACATTTGTTCCCTATTTCGTTTCTTTTAATTCACTGTGAAACTCAGAAAATACTGTGTTTTCAAAGAGGCCTAGCCTGTCAATTCTCTGTACTAAGGAATCATCCTTTGAAACAGAGAGAACATGAACATTTCAAGCACTGATAACACAAAATAGAACCTTCTCCTCTCTGTGCCTGTGGTGATGGCGTTCAGTGTGTGAGATAGTCACCGGTGGCATTGCCATAGCAGGCAGAAGCAGGGATGGCGGTTCCTGGACATACCTTGTTCTCGGTGGAGAGTAGCGCATATGCTACTGAAAGTACAGATGTAGGTCTTTGAACTGAAAGTATTAGACGCTATCTTGTTCTCATTTATGTCTTTGTGAAAGTTCCTGTTGCCCTTACTTTTTGACTCAGAAAAACTGTATTCCGATAGAGGCCAGCAACTGTTTCCAACAAAATAGAAGAAATGCACATTGAACATTCTAACCAACATTTACATATTATCAAACGATTTCAACAGATGGAATTAGGCCCTCTTTGTGCCGTTGTTGTTTTGCTGCATTGCTTGCTTCAGAGAACTTTTGAGTTCATACAGTAGTCTAAAGAGGAAACACTGTTTCCAGGAACGCTAGAGTCTTCTGGGTAGTGTGCTACAGGTGACACACTAAAGGAAATATGTGAGATTTCACCGTTCACATTTGTTCCCTATTTTGTATCTTTGTAATTCACTGTGAAACTCAGAAAATATTGTGTATTCAAAGAGGCCTAGCCTATAAATCCTCTGTACTAAAGAATCATTCTTTGAAGCAGAGAGAACATGAACATTTCTAGCACTTATAACACAAGATAGAACGTTCTCCTCTCTATGCCTGTGGTGATGGCGTTCAGTGTGTGAGATAGTCACCGGTGGCATTGCCATAGCAGGCAGAAGCAGAGATGGCGGTTCCTGGACATACTTGTTTTCGGTGGAGAGTAACACATATATTAATGCAAGTACACATGTAGGTCTTTGAACTGAAGGTATTAGACGCTATCTTGTTCTCATGTATGTCTTTCTAAAAGTTCCTGTTGCCCTAACCTGTTGACTCAGAAAAACTGTGTTCCGATAGAGGCCAGCAACTGTTTCCAACAAAATAGAAGAAATGCACATTGTACATTCTAAGCAACATATACATATTATCAAACGATTTCAACAGATGGAATTAGGCACTTGCTGTGCCGTTGTTGTCCTGCTGCATTGTTTGCTTCAGAGAACTTTCGAGTGAATACAATAGACTAAAGAGCAAACACTGTTTCCAGGAACGGTAGATTCTTCTGGGTAGTGTGCTACAGGCGACACACTGAAGGAAATATGTGAGATTTCACCGTTCACATTTGTTCCCTATTTCGTATCTCTGTAATTCACTGTGAAACTCAGAAAATACTGTGTTTTCAAAGAGGCCTAGCCTGTCAGTTCTCTGTACTAAAGAATCATTCTTTGAAACAGAGAGAACATGAACATTTCTAGCACTTATAACACAAGATAGAACTTTCTCCTCTCTGTGCCTGTGGTGATGGCGTTCAGTGTGTGAGATAGTCACCGGTGGCATTGCCATAGCAGGCAGAAGAAGAGATGGCGGTTCCTGGACATACTTTTTTCTCGGAGGAGAGTAACGCATATACTACTGAAATTACAGATGTAGGTCTTGGAACTGAAGGTATTAGACGCTATCTCTTCTTCTCATGTATGTCTTTCTAAAAGTAGTTCCTGTTGTCCTTACTTGTAAACTCAGAAAAGCTGTGTTCCGATAGAGGCCAGCACCGGCTTCCAACGAAATAAAAGGTAGAAATGCACATTGAACATTCTAACCAACATATACATATTATGAAACGATTTCAACAGATGAAATTAGGCCCTTGCTGTGCCGTTGTTGTCCTGCTGCATTGTTTGCTTCAGAGAACTTTCGAGTTCATACAATAGACTAAAGAGGAAACACTGTTTCCAGGAACGCTAGAGTCTTCTGGGTAGTGTGCTACAGGTGACACACTGAAGGAATTATGTGAGATTTCACCGTTCACATTTGTTCCCTATTTCGTTTCTTTTAATTCACTGTGAAACTCAGAAAATACTGTGTTTTCAAAGAGGCCTAGCCTGTCAATTCTCTGTACTAAGGAATCATCCTTTGAAACAGAGAGAACATGAACATTTCAAGCACTGATAACACAAAATAGAACCTTCTCCTCTCTGTGCCTGTGGTGATGGCGTTCAGTGTGTGAGATAGTCACCGGTGGCATTGCCATAGCAGGCAGAAGCAGAGATGGCGGTTCCTGGACATACCTTGTTCTCGGTGGAGAGTAGCGCATATGCTACTGAAAGTACAGATGTAGGTCTTTGAACTGAAAGTATTAGACGCTATCTTGTTCTCATTTATGTCTTTGTGAAAGTTCCTGTTGCCCTTACTTTTTGACTCAGAAAAACTGTATTCCGATAGAGGCCAGCAACTGTTTCCAACAAAATAGAAGAAATGCACATTGAACATTCTAACCAACATTTACATATTATCAAACGATTTCAACAGATGGAATTAGGCCCTCTTTGTGCCGTTGTTGTTTTGCTGCATTGCTTGCTTCAGAGAACTTTTGAGTTCATACAGTAGTCTAAAGAGGAAACACTGTTTCCAGGAACGCTAGAGTCTTCTGGGTAGTGTGCTACAGGTGACACACTAAAGGAAATATGTGAGATTTCACCGTTCACATTTGTTCCCTATTTTGTATCTTTGTAATTCACTGTGAAACTCAGAAAATATTGTGTATTCAAAGAGGCCTAGCCTATAAATCCTCTGTACTAAAGAATCATTCTTTGAAGCAGAGAGAACATGAACATTTCTAGCACTTATAACACAAGATAGAACGTTCTCCTCTCTATGCCTGTGGTGATGGCGTTCAGTGTGTGAGATAGTCACCGGTGGCATTGCCATAGCAGGCAGAAGCAGAGATGGCGGTTCCTGGACATACTTGTTTTCGGTGGAGAGTAACACATATATTAATGCAAGTACACATGTAGGTCTTTGAACTGAAGGTATTAGACGCTATCTTGTTCTCATGTATGTCTTTCTAAAAGTTCCTGTTGCCCTAACCTGTTGACTCAGAAAAACTGTGTTCCGATAGAGGCCAGCAACTGTTTCCAACAAAATAGAAGAAATGCACATTGTACATTCTAAGCAACATATACATATTATCAAACGATTTCAACAGATGGAATTAGGCCCTTGCAGCGCCGTTATTGTGCTGCTGCATTGCTTGCTTCAGAGAACTTTCGAGTTCATACAATAGACTAAAGAGGAAACACTGTTTCTAGGAACGCTAGAGTCTTCTCGGTAGTGTGCTACAGGCGACACACTGAAGGAAATATGTGATATTTCACCGTTCACATTTGTTCCCTATTTCGTTTCTTTGTAATTCACTGTGAAACTCAGAAAATACTGTGTTTTCAAAGAGGCCTAGCCTGTCAGTTCTCTGTACTAAAGAATCATTCTTTGAAACAGAGAGAACATGAACATTTCTAGCACTTATAACACAAGATAGAACTTTCTCCTCTCTGTGCCTGTGGTGATGGCGTTCAGTGTGTGAGATAGTCACCGGTGGCATTGCCATAGCAGGCAGAAGCAGAGATGGCGGTTCCTGGACATACCTTGTTCTCGGTGGAGAGTAGCGCATATGCTACTGAAAGTACAGATGTAGGTCTTTGAACTGAAAGTATTAGACGCTATCTTGTTCTCATTTATGTCTTTGTGAAAGTTCCTGTTGCCCTTACTTTTTGACTCAGAAAAACTGTATTCCGATAGAGGCCAGCAACTGTTTCCAACAAAATAGAAGAAATGCACATTGAACATTCTAACCAACATATACATATTATCAAACGATTTCAACAGATGGAATTAGGCACTTGCTGTGCCGTTGTTGTCCTGCTGCATTGTTTGCTTCAGAGAACTTTCGAGTGAATACAATAGACTAAAGAGCAAACACTGTTTCCAGGAACGGTAGATTCTTCTGGGTAGTGTGCTACAGGCGACACACTGAAGGAAATATGTGAGATTTCACCGTTCACATTTGTTCCCTATTTCGTTTCTTTTAATTCACTGTGAAACTCAGAAAATACTGTGTTTTCAAAGAGGCCTAGCCTGTCAGTTCTCTGTACTAAGGAATCATCCTTTGAAACAGAGAGAACATGAACATTTCTAGCACTTATAACACAAGATAGAACTTTCTCCTCTCTGTGCCTGTGGTGATGGCGTTCAGTGTGTGAGATAGTCACCGGTGGCATTGCCATAGCAGGCAGAAGAAGAGATGGCGGTTCCTGGACATACCTTGTTCTCGGTGGAGAGTAGCGCATATGCTACTGAAAGTACAGATGTAGGTCTTGGAACTGAAAGTATTAGACGCTATCTTGTTCTCATGTATGTCTTTCTAAAAGAAGTTCCTGTTGCCCTTACTTGTAAACTCAGAAAAACTGTATTCCGATAGAGGCCAGCACCCGCTTCCAACGAAATAAAAGGAAGAAATGCACATTGAACATTCTAACCAACATTTACATATTATCAAACGATTTCAACAGATGGAATTAGGCCCTCTTTGTGCCGTTGTTGTTTTGCTGCATTGCTTGCTTCAGAGAACTTTCGAGTTCATACAGTAGTCTAAAGAAGAAACACTGTTTCCAGGAACGCTAGAGTCTTCTGGGTAGTGTGCTACAGGTGACACACTAAAGGAAATATGTGAGATTTCACCGTTCACATTTGTTCCCTATTTTGTATCTTTGTAATTCACTGTGAAACTCAGAAAATATTGTGTATTCAAAGAGGCCTAGCCTGTCAGTTCTCTGTACTAAGGAATCATCCTTTGAAACAGAGAGAACATGAACATTTCTAGCACTTATAACACAAGATAGAACTTTCTCCTCTCTGTGCCTGTGGTGATGGCGTTCAGTGTGTGAGATAGTCACCGGTGGCATTGCCATAGCAGGCAGAAGCAGAGATGGCGGTTCCTGGACATACTTGTTTTCGGTGGAGAGTAACACATATATTAATGCAAGTACACATGTAGGTCTTTGAACTGAAGGTATTAGACGCTATCTTGTTCTCATGTATGTCTTTCTAAAAGTTCCTGTTGCCCTAACCTGTTGACTCAGAAAAACTGTGTTCCGATAGAGGCCAGCAACTGTTTCCAACAAAATAGAAGAAATGCACATTGTACATTCTAAGCAACATATACATATTATCAAACGATTTCAACAGATGGAATTAGGCCCTTGCAGCGCCGTTATTGTGCTGCTGCATTGCTTGCTTCAGAGAACTTTCGAGTTCATACAATAGACTAAAGAGGAAACACTGTTTCTAGGAACGCTAGAGTCTTCTCGGTAGTGTGCTACAGGCGACACACTGAAGGAAATATGTGATATTTCACCGTTCACATTTGTTCCCTATTTCGTTTCTTTGTAATTCACTGTGAAACTCAGAAAATACTGTGTTTTCAAAGAGGCCTAGCCTGTCAGTTCTCTGTACTAAAGAATCATTCTTTGAAACAGAGAGAACATGAACATTTCTAGCACTTATAACACAAGATAGAACTTTCTCCTCTCTGTGCCTGTGGTGATGGCGTTCAGTGTGTGAGATAGTCACCGGTGGCATTGCCATAGCAGGCAGAAGCAGAGATGGCGGTTCCTGGACATACCTTGTTCTCGGTGGAGAGTAGCGCATATGCTACTGAAAGTACAGATGTAGGTCTTTGAACTGAAAGTATTAGACGCTATCTTGTTCTCATTTATGTCTTTGTGAAAGTTCCTGTTGCCCTTACTTTTTGACTCAGAAAAACTGTATTCCGATAGAGGCCAGCAACTGTTTCCAACAAAATAGAAGAAATGCACATTGAACATTCTAACCAACATATACATATTATCAAACGATTTCAACAGATGGAATTAGGCACTTGCTGTGCCGTTGTTGTCCTGCTGCATTGTTTGCTTCAGAGAACTTTCGAGTGAATACAATAGACTAAAGAGCAAACACTGTTTCCAGGAACGGTAGATTCTTCTGGGTAGTGTGCTACAGGCGACACACTGAAGGAAATATGTGAGATTTCACCGTTCACATTTGTTCCCTATTTCGTTTCTTTTAATTCACTGTGAAACTCAGAAAATACTGTGTTTTCAAAGAGGCCTAGCCTGTCAGTTCTCTGTACTAAGGAATCATCCTTTGAAACAGAGAGAACATGAACATTTCTAGCACTTATAACACAAGATAGAACTTTCTCCTCTCTGTGCCTGTGGTGATGGCGTTCAGTGTGTGAGATAGTCACCGGTGGCATTGCCATAGCAGGCAGAAGAAGAGATGGCGGTTCCTGGACATACCTTGTTCTCGGTGGAGAGTAGCGCATATGCTACTGAAAGTACAGATGTAGGTCTTGGAACTGAAAGTATTAGACGCTATCTTGTTCTCATGTATGTCTTTCTAAAAGAAGTTCCTGTTGCCCTTACTTGTAAACTCAGAAAAACTGTATTCCGATAGAGGCCAGCACCCGCTTCCAACGAAATAAAAGGAAGAAATGCACATTGAACATTCTAACCAACATTTACATATTATCAAACGATTTCAACAGATGGAATTAGGCCCTCTTTGTGCCGTTGTTGTTTTGCTGCATTGCTTGCTTCAGAGAACTTTCGAGTTCATACAGTAGTCTAAAGAGGAAACACTGTTTCCAGGAACGCTAGAGTCTTCTGGGTAGTGTGCTACAGGTGACACACTAAAGGAAATATGTGAGATTTCACCGTTCACATTTGTTCCCTATTTTGTATCTTTGTAATTCACTGTGAAACTCAGAAAATATTGTGTATTCAAAGAGGCCTAGCCTATAAATCCTCTGTACTAAAGAATCATTCTTTGAAGCAGAGAGAACATGAACATTTCTAGCACTTATAACACAAGATAGAACGTTCTCCTCTCTATGCCTGTGGTGATGGCGTTCAGTGTGTGAGATAGTCACCGGTGGCATTGCCATAGCAGGCAGAAGCAGAGATGGCGGTTCCTGGACATACTTGTTTTCGGTGGAGAGTAACACATATATTAATGCAAGTACACATGTAGGTCTTTGAACTGAAGGTATTAGACGCTATCTTGTTCTCATGTATGTCTTTCTAAAAGTTCCTGTTGCCCTAACCTGTTGACTCAGAAAAACTGTGTTCCGATAGAGGCCAGCAACTGTTTCCAACAAAATAGAAGAAATGCACATTGTACATTCTAAGCAACATATACATATTATCAAACGATTTCAACAGATGGAATTAGGCCCTTGCAGCGCCGTTATTGTGCTGCTGCATTGCTTGCTTCAGAGAACTTTCGAGTTCATACAATAGACTAAAGAGGAAACACTGTTTCTAGGAACGCTAGAGTCTTCTCGGTAGTGTGCTACAGGCGACACACTGAAGGAAATATGTGATATTTCACCGTTCACATTTGTTCCCTATTTCGTTTCTTTGTAATTCACTGTGAAACTCAGAAAATACTGTGTTTTCAAAGAGGCCTAGCCTGTCAGTTCTCTGTACTAAAGAATCATTCTTTGAAACAGAGAGAACATGAACATTTCTAGCACTTATAACACAAGATAGAACTTTCTCCTCTCTGTGCCTGTGGTGATGGCGTTCAGTGTGTGAGATAGTCACCGGTGGCATTGCCATAGCAGGCAGAAGCAGAGATGGCGGTTCCTGGACATACCTTGTTCTCGGTGGAGAGTAGCGCATATGCTACTGAAAGTACAGATGTAGGTCTTTGAACTGAAAGTATTAGACGCTATCTTGTTCTCATTTATGTCTTTGTGAAAGTTCCTGTTGCCCTTACTTTTTGACTCAGAAAAACTGTATTCCGATAGAGGCCAGCAACTGTTTCCAACAAAATAGAAGAAATGCACATTGAACATTCTAACCAACATATACATATTATCAAACGATTTCAACAGATGGAATTAGGCACTTGCTGTGCCGTTGTTGTCCTGCTGCATTGTTTGCTTCAGAGAACTTTCGAGTGAATACAATAGACTAAAGAGCAAACACTGTTTCCAGGAACGGTAGATTCTTCTGGGTAGTGTGCTACAGGCGACACACTGAAGGAAATATGTGAGATTTCACCGTTCACATTTGTTCCCTATTTCGTTTCTTTTAATTCACTGTGAAACTCAGAAAATACTGTGTTTTCAAAGAGGCCTAGCCTGTCAGTTCTCTGTACTAAGGAATCATCCTTTGAAACAGAGAGAACATGAACATTTCTAGCACTTATAACACAAGATAGAACTTTCTCCTCTCTGTGCCTGTGGTGATGGCGTTCAGTGTGTGAGATAGTCACCGGTGGCATTGCCATAGCAGGCAGAAGAAGAGATGGCGGTTCCTGGACATACCTTGTTCTCGGTGGAGAGTAGCGCATATGCTACTGAAAGTACAGATGTAGGTCTTGGAACTGAAAGTATTAGACGCTATCTTGTTCTCATGTATGTCTTTCTAAAAGAAGTTCCTGTTGCCCTTACTTGTAAACTCAGAAAAACTGTATTCCGATAGAGGCCAGCACCCGCTTCCAACGAAATAAAAGGAAGAAATGCACATTGAACATTCTAACTAACATTTACATATTATCAAACGATTTCAACAGATGGAATTAGGCCCTCTTTGTGCCGTTGTTGTTTTGCTGCATTGCTTGCTTCAGAGAACTTTCGAGTTCATACAGTAGTCTAAAGAGGAAACACTGTTTCCAGGAACGCTAGAGTCTTCTGGGTAGTGTGCTACAGGTGACACACTAAAGGAAATATGTGAGATTTCACCGTTCACATTTGTTCCCTATTTTGTATCTTTGTAATTCACTGTGAAACTCAGAAAATATTGTGTATTCAAAGAGGCCTAGCCTGTCAGTTCTCTGTACTAAGGAATCATCCTTTGAAACAGAGAGAACATGAACATTTCTAGCACTTATAACACAAGATAGAACTTTCTCCTCTCTGTGCCTGTGGTGATGGCGTTCAGTGTGTGAGATAGTCACCGGTGGCATTGCCATAGCAGGCAGAAGAAGAGATGGCGGTTCCTGGACATACCTTGTTCTCGGTGGAGAGTAGCGCATATGCTACTGAAAGTACAGATGTAGGTCTTGGAACTGAAAGTATTAGACGCTATCTTGTTCTCATGTATGTCTTTCTAAAAGAAGTTCCTGTTGCCCTTACTTGTAAACTCAGAAAAACTGTATTCCGATAGAGGCCAGCACCCGCTTCCAACGAAATAAAAGGAAGAAATGCACATTGAACATTCTAACCAACATTTACATATTATCAAACGATTTCAACAGATGGAATTAGGCCCTCTTTGTGCCGTTGTTGTTTTGCTGCATTGCTTGCTTCAGAGAACTTTCGAGTTCATACAGTAGTCTAAAGAGGAAACACTGTTTCCAGGAACGCTAGAGTCTTCTGGGTAGTGTGCTACAGGTGACACACTAAAGGAAATATGTGAGATTTCACCGTTCACATTTGTTCCCTATTTTGTATCTTTGTAATTCACTGTGAAACTCAGAAAATATTGTGTATTCAAAGAGGCCTAGCCTATAAATCCTCTGTACTAAAGAATCATTCTTTGAAGCAGAGAGAACATGAACATTTCTAGCACTTATAACACAAGATAGAACGTTCTCCTCTCTATGCCTGTGGTGATGGCGTTCAGTGTGTGAGATAGTCACCGGTGGCATTGCCATAGCAGGCAGAAGCAGAGATGGCGGTTCCTGGACATACTTGTTTTCGGTGGAGAGTAACACATATATTAATGCAAGTACACATGTAGGTCTTTGAACTGAAGGTATTAGACGCTATCTTGTTCTCATGTATGTCTTTCTAAAAGTTCCTGTTGCCCTAACCTGTTGACTCAGAAAAACTGTGTTCCGATAGAGGCCAGCAACTGTTTCCAACAAAATAGAAGAAATGCACATTGTACATTCTAAGCAACATATACATATTATCAAACGATTTCAACAGATGGAATTAGGCCCTTGCAGCGCCGTTATTGTGCTGCTGCATTGCTTGCTTCAGAGAACTTTCGAGTTCATACAATAGACTAAAGAGGAAACACTGTTTCTAGGAACGCTAGAGTCTTCTCGGTAGTGTGCTACAGGCGACACACTGAAGGAAATATGTGATATTTCACCGTTCACATTTGTTCCCTATTTCGTTTCTTTGTAATTCACTGTGAAACTCAGAAAATACTGTGTTTTCAAAGAGGCCTAGCCTGTCAGTTCTCTGTACTAAAGAATCATTCTTTGAAACAGAGAGAACATGAACATTTCTAGCACTTATAACACAAGATAGAACTTTCTCCTCTCTGTGCCTGTGGTGATGGCGTTCAGTGTGTGAGATAGTCACCGGTGGCATTGCCATAGCAGGCAGAAGCAGAGATGGCGGTTCCTGGACATACCTTGTTCTCGGTGGAGAGTAGCGCATATGCTACTGAAAGTACAGATGTAGGTCTTTGAACTGAAAGTATTAGACGCTATCTTGTTCTCATTTATGTCTTTGTGAAAGTTCCTGTTGCCCTTACTTTTTGACTCAGAAAAACTGTATTCCGATAGAGGCCAGCAACTGTTTCCAACAAAATAGAAGAAATGCACATTGAACATTCTAACCAACATATACATATTATCAAACGATTTCAACAGATGGAATTAGGCACTTGCTGTGCCGTTGTTGTCCTGCTGCATTGTTTGCTTCAGAGAACTTTCGAGTGAATACAATAGACTAAAGAGCAAACACTGTTTCCAGGAACGGTAGATTCTTCTGGGTAGTGTGCTACAGGCGACACACTGAAGGAAATATGTGAGATTTCACCGTTCACATTTGTTCCCTATTTCGTTTCTTTTAATTCACTGTGAAACTCAGAAAATACTGTGTTTTCAAAGAGGCCTAGCCTGTCAGTTCTCTGTACTAAGGAATCATCCTTTGAAACAGAGAGAACATGAACATTTCTAGCACTTATAACACAAGATAGAACTTTCTCCTCTCTGTGCCTGTGGTGATGGCGTTCAGTGTGTGAGATAGTCACCGGTGGCATTGCCATAGCAGGCAGAAGAAGAGATGGCGGTTCCTGGACATACCTTGTTCTCGGTGGAGAGTAGCGCATATGCTACTGAAAGTACAGATGTAGGTCTTGGAACTGAAAGTATTAGACGCTATCTTGTTCTCATGTATGTCTTTCTAAAAGAAGTTCCTGTTGCCCTTACTTGTAAACTCAGAAAAACTGTATTCCGATAGAGGCCAGCACCCGCTTCCAACGAAATAAAAGGAAGAAATGCACATTGAACATTCTAACCAACATTTACATATTATCAAACGATTTCAACAGATGGAATTAGGCCCTCTTTGTGCCGTTGTTGTTTTGCTGCATTGCTTGCTTCAGAGAACTTTCGAGTTCATACAGTAGTCTAAAGAGGAAACACTGTTTCCAGGAACGCTAGAGTCTTCTGGGTAGTGTGCTACAGGTGACACACTAAAGGAAATATGTGAGATTTCACCGTTCACATTTGTTCCCTATTTTGTATCTTTGTAATTCACTGTGAAACTCAGAAAATATTGTGTATTCAAAGAGGCCTAGCCTATAAATCCTCTGTACTAAAGAATCATTCTTTGAAGCAGAGAGAACATGAACATTTCTAGCACTTATAACACAAGATAGAACGTTCTCCTCTCTATGCCTGTGGTGATGGCGTTCAGTGTGTGAGATAGTCACCGGTGGCATTGCCATAGCAGGCAGAAGCAGAGATGGCGGTTCCTGGACATACTTGTTTTCGGTGGAGAGTAACACATATATTAATGCAAGTACACATGTAGGTCTTTGAACTGAAGGTATTAGACGCTATCTTGTTCTCATGTATGTCTTTCTAAAAGTTCCTGTTGCCCTAACCTGTTGACTCAGAAAAACTGTGTTCCGATAGAGGCCAGCAACTGTTTCCAACAAAATAGAAGAAATGCACATTGTACATTCTAAGCAACATATACATATTATCAAACGATTTCAACAGATGGAATTAGGCCCTTGCAGCGCCGTTATTGTGCTGCTGCATTGCTTGCTTCAGAGAACTTTCGAGTTCATACAATAGACTAAAGAGGAAACACTGTTTCTAGGAACGCTAGAGTCTTCTCGGTAGTGTGCTACAGGCGACACACTGAAGGAAATATGTGATATTTCACCGTTCACATTTGTTCCCTATTTCGTTTCTTTGTAATTCACTGTGAAACTCAGAAAATACTGTGTTTTCAAAGAGGCCTAGCCTGTCAGTTCTCTGTACTAAAGAATCATTCTTTGAAACAGAGAGAACATGAACATTTCTAGCACTTATAACACAAGATAGAACTTTCTCCTCTCTGTGCCTGTGGTGATGGCGTTCAGTGTGTGAGATAGTCACCGGTGGCATTGCCATAGCAGGCAGAAGCAGAGATGGCGGTTCCTGGACATACCTTGTTCTCGGTGGAGAGTAGCGCATATGCTACTGAAAGTACAGATGTAGGTCTTTGAACTGAAAGTATTAGACGCTATCTTGTTCTCATTTATGTCTTTGTGAAAGTTCCTGTTGCCCTTACTTTTTGACTCAGAAAAACTGTATTCCGATAGAGGCCAGCAACTGTTTCCAACAAAATAGAAGAAATGCACATTGAACATTCTAACCAACATATACATATTATCAAACGATTTCAACAGATGGAATTAGGCACTTGCTGTGCCGTTGTTGTCCTGCTGCATTGTTTGCTTCAGAGAACTTTCGAGTGAATACAATAGACTAAAGAGCAAACACTGTTTCCAGGAACGGTAGATTCTTCTGGGTAGTGTGCTACAGGCGACACACTGAAGGAAATATGTGAGATTTCACCGTTCACATTTGTTCCCTATTTCGTTTCTTTTAATTCACTGTGAAACTCAGAAAATACTGTGTTTTCAAAGAGGCCTAGCCTGTCAGTTCTCTGTACTAAGGAATCATCCTTTGAAACAGAGAGAACATGAACATTTCTAGCACTTATAACACAAGATAGAACTTTCTCCTCTCTGTGCCTGTGGTGATGGCGTTCAGTGTGTGAGATAGTCACCGGTGGCATTGCCATAGCAGGCAGAAGAAGAGATGGCGGTTCCTGGACATACCTTGTTCTCGGTGGAGAGTAGCGCATATGCTACTGAAAGTACAGATGTAGGTCTTGGAACTGAAAGTATTAGACGCTATCTTGTTCTCATGTATGTCTTTCTAAAAGAAGTTCCTGTTGCCCTTACTTGTAAACTCAGAAAAACTGTATTCCGATAGAGGCCAGCACCCGCTTCCAACGAAATAAAAGGAAGAAATGCACATTGAACATTCTAACTAACATTTACATATTATCAAACGATTTCAACAGATGGAATTAGGCCCTCTTTGTGCCGTTGTTGTTTTGCTGCATTGCTTGCTTCAGAGAACTTTCGAGTTCATACAGTAGTCTAAAGAGGAAACACTGTTTCCAGGAACGCTAGAGTCTTCTGGGTAGTGTGCTACAGGTGACACACTAAAGGAAATATGTGAGATTTCACCGTTCACATTTGTTCCCTATTTTGTATCTTTGTAATTCACTGTGAAACTCAGAAAATATTGTGTATTCAAAGAGGCCTAGCCTGTCAGTTCTCTGTACTAAGGAATCATCCTTTGAAACAGAGAGAACATGAACATTTCTAGCACTTATAACACAAGATAGAACTTTCTCCTCTCTGTGCCTGTGGTGATGGCGTTCAGTGTGTGAGATAGTCACCGGTGGCATTGCCATAGCAGGCAGAAGAAGAGATGGCGGTTCCTGGACATACCTTGTTCTCGGTGGAGAGTAGCGCATATGCTACTGAAAGTACAGATGTAGGTCTTGGAACTGAAAGTATTAGACGCTATCTTGTTCTCATGTATGTCTTTCTAAAAGAAGTTCCTGTTGCCCTTACTTGTAAACTCAGAAAAACTGTATTCCGATAGAGGCCAGCACCCGCTTCCAACGAAATAAAAGGAAGAAATGCACATTGAACATTCTAACCAACATTTACATATTATCAAACGATTTCAACAGATGGAATTAGGCCCTCTTTGTGCCGTTGTTGTTTTGCTGCATTGCTTGCTTCAGAGAACTTTCGAGTTCATACAGTAGTCTAAAGAGGAAACACTGTTTCCAGGAACGCTAGAGTCTTCTGGGTAGTGTGCTACAGGTGACACACTAAAGGAAATATGTGAGATTTCACCGTTCACATTTGTTCCCTATTTTGTATCTTTGTAATTCACTGTGAAACTCAGAAAATATTGTGTATTCAAAGAGGCCTAGCCTATAAATCCTCTGTACTAAAGAATCATTCTTTGAAGCAGAGAGAACATGAACATTTCTAGCACTTATAACACAAGATAGAACGTTCTCCTCTCTATGCCTGTGGTGATGGCGTTCAGTGTGTGAGATAGTCACCGGTGGCATTGCCATAGCAGGCAGAAGCAGAGATGGCGGTTCCTGGACATACTTGTTTTCGGTGGAGAGTAACACATATATTAATGCAAGTACACATGTAGGTCTTTGAACTGAAGGTATTAGACGCTATCTTGTTCTCATGTATGTCTTTCTAAAAGTTCCTGTTGCCCTAACCTGTTGACTCAGAAAAACTGTGTTCCGATAGAGGCCAGCAACTGTTTCCAACAAAATAGAAGAAATGCACATTGTACATTCTAAGCAACATATACATATTATCAAACGATTTCAACAGATGGAATTAGGCCCTTGCAGCGCCGTTATTGTGCTGCTGCATTGCTTGCTTCAGAGAACTTTCGAGTTCATACAATAGACTAAAGAGGAAACACTGTTTCTAGGAACGCTAGAGTCTTCTCGGTAGTGTGCTACAGGCGACACACTGAAGGAAATATGTGATATTTCACCGTTCACATTTGTTCCCTATTTCGTTTCTTTGTAATTCACTGTGAAACTCAGAAAATACTGTGTTTTCAAAGAGGCCTAGCCTGTCAGTTCTCTGTACTAAAGAATCATTCTTTGAAACAGAGAGAACATGAACATTTCTAGCACTTATAACACAAGATAGAACTTTCTCCTCTCTGTGCCTGTGGTGATGGCGTTCAGTGTGTGAGATAGTCACCGGTGGCATTGCCATAGCAGGCAGAAGCAGAGATGGCGGTTCCTGGACATACCTTGTTCTCGGTGGAGAGTAGCGCATATGCTACTGAAAGTACAGATGTAGGTCTTTGAACTGAAAGTATTAGACGCTATCTTGTTCTCATTTATGTCTTTGTGAAAGTTCCTGTTGCCCTTACTTTTTGACTCAGAAAAACTGTATTCCGATAGAGGCCAGCAACTGTTTCCAACAAAATAGAAGAAATGCACATTGAACATTCTAACCAACATATACATATTATCAAACGATTTCAACAGATGGAATTAGGCACTTGCTGTGCCGTTGTTGTCCTGCTGCATTGTTTGCTTCAGAGAACTTTCGAGTGAATACAATAGACTAAAGAGCAAACACTGTTTCCAGGAACGGTAGATTCTTCTGGGTAGTGTGCTACAGGCGACACACTGAAGGAAATATGTGAGATTTCACCGTTCACATTTGTTCCCTATTTTGTATCTCTGTAATTCACTGTGAAACTCAGAAAATACTGTGTTTTCAAAGAGGCCTAGCCTGTCAGTTCTCTGTACTAAAGAATCATTCTTTGAAACAGAGAGAACATGAACATTTCTAGCACTTATAACACAAGATAGAACTTTCTCCTCTCTGTGCCTGTGGTGATGGCGTTCAGTGTGTGAGATAGTCACCGGTGGCATTGCCATAGCAGGCAGAAGAAGAGATGGCGGTTCCTGGACATACTTTTTTCTCGGAGGAGAGTAACGCATATACTACTGAAATTACAGATGTAGGTCTTGGAACTGAAGGTATTAGACGCTATCTCTTCTTCTCATGTATGTCTTTCTAAAAGAAGTTCCTGTTGCCCTTACTTGTAAACTCAGAAAAACTGTGTTCCGATAGAGGCCAGCACCCGCTTCCAACGAAATAAAAGGAAGAAATGCACATTGAACATTCTAACCAACATATACATATTATGAAACGATTTCAACAGATGAAATTAGGCCCTTGCTGTGCCGTTGTTGTCCTGCTGCATTTTTTGCTTCAGAGAACTTTCGAGTTCATACAATAGACTATAGAGGAAACACTGTTTCTAGGAACGCTAGAGTCTTCTGGGTAGTGTGCTACAGGCGACACACTGAAGGAATTATGTGAGATTTCACCGTTCACATTTGTTCCCTATTTCGTTTCTTTTAATTCACTGTGAAACTCAGAAAATACTGTGTTTTCAAAGAGGCCTAGCCTGTCAATTCTCTGTACTAAGGAATCATCCTTTGAAACAGAGAGAACATGAACATTTCAAGCACTGATAACACAAAATAGAACCTTCTCCTCTCTGTGCCTGTGGTGATGGCGTTCAGTGTGTGAGATAGTCACCGGTGGCATTGCCATAGCAGGCAGAAGCAGAGATGGCGGTTCCTGGACATACCTTGTTCTCGGTGGAGAGTAGCGCATATGCTACTGAAAGTACAGATGTAGGTCTTTGAACTGAAAGTATTAGACGCTATCTTGTTCTCATTTATGTCTTTGTGAAAGTTCCTGTTGCCCTTACTTTTTGACTCAGAAAAACTGTATTCCGATAGAGGCCAGCAACTGTTTCCAACAAAATAGAAGAAATGCACATTGAACATTCTAACCAACATTTACATATTATCAAACGATTTCAACAGATGGAATTAGGCCCTCTTTGTGCCGTTGTTGTTTTGCTGCATTGCTTGCTTCAGAGAACTTTTGAGTTCATACAGTAGTCTAAAGAGGAAACACTGTTTCCAGGAACGCTAGAGTCTTCTGGGTAGTGTGCTACAGGTGACACACTAAAGGAAATATGTGAGATTTCACCGTTCACATTTGTTCCCTATTTTGTATCTTTGTAATTCACTGTGAAACTCAGAAAATATTGTGTATTCAAAGAGGCCTAGCCTATAAATCCTCTGTACTAAAGAATCATTCTTTGAAGCAGAGAGAACATGAACATTTCTAGCACTTATAACACAAGATAGAACGTTCTCCTCTCTGTGCCTGTGGTGATGGCGTTCAGTGTGTGAGATAGTCACCGGTGGCATTGCCATAGCAGGCAGAAGCAGAGATGGCGGTTCCTGGACATACTTGTTTTCGGTGGAGAGTAACACATATATTAATGCAAGTACACATGTAGGTCTTTGAACTGAAGGTATTAGACGCTATCTTGTTCTCATGTATGTCTTTCTAAAAGTTCCTGTTGCCCTAACCTGTTGACTCAGAAAAACTGTGTTCCGATAGAGGCCAGCAACTGTTTCCAACAAAATAGAAGAAATGCACATTGTACATTCTAAGCAACATATACATATTAACAAACGATTTCAACAGATGGAATTAGGCCCTTGCAGCGCCGTTATTGTGCTGCTGCATTGCTTGCTTCAGAGAACTTTCGAGTTCATACAATAGACTAAAGAGGAAACACTGTTTCTAGGAACGCTAGAGTCTTCTCGGTAGTGTGCTACAGGCGACACACTGAAGGAAATATGTGATATTTCACCGTTCACATTTGTTCCCTATTTCGTTTCTTTGTAATTCACTGTGAAACTCAGAAAATACTGTGTTTTCAAAGAGGCCTAGCCTGTCAGTTCTCTGTACTAAAGAATCATTCTTTGAAACAGAGAGAACATGAACATTTCTAGCACTTATAACACAAGATAGAACTTTCTCCTCTTTGTGCCTGTGGTGATGGCGTTCAGTGTGTGAGATAGTCACCGGTGGCATTGCCATAGCAGGCAGAAGAAGAGATGGCGGTTCCTGGACATACTTTGTTCTCGGTGGAGAGTAACGCATATACTACTGAAATTACAGATGTAGGTCTTTGAACTGAAGGTATTAGACGCTATCTCTTCTTCTCATGTATGTCTTTCTAAAAGAAGTTCCTGTTGCCCTTACTTGTAAACTCAGAAAAACTGTGTTCCTATAGAGGCCAGCACCCATTTCCAACGAAATAGAAGGAAGAACTTAAAGTACAGATGTAGGTCTTTGAACTGAAGGTATTAGACGCTATCTCTTCTTCTCATGTATGTCTTTCTAAAAGAAGTTCCTGTTGTCCTTACTTGTAAACTCAGAAAAGCTGTGTTCCGATAGAGGCCAGCACCGGCTTCCAACGAAATAAAAGGTAGAAATGCACATTGAACATTCTAACCAACATATACATATTATGAAACGATTTCAACAGATGAAATTAGGTCCTTGCTGTGCCGTTGTTGTCCTGCTGCATTGTTTGCTTCAGAGAACTTTCGAGTTCATACAATAGACTAAAGAGGAAACACTGTTTCCAGGAACGCTAGAGTCTTCTGGGTAGTGTGCTACAGGCGACACACTGAAGGAATTATGTGAGATTTCACCATTCACATTTGTTCCCTATTTCGTTTCTTTGTAATTCACTGTGAAACTCAGAAAATACTGTGTTTTCAAAGAGGCCTAGCCTGTCAATTCTCTGTACTAAGGAATCATTCTTTGAAACAGAGAGAACATGAACATTTCAAACACTGATAACACAAAATAGAACCTTCTCCTCTCTGTGCCTGTGGTGATGGCGTTCAGTGTGTGCGATAGTCACCGGTGGCATTGCCATAGCAGGCAGAAGCAGGGATGGCGGTTCCTGGACATACCTTGTTCTCGGTGGAGAGTAGCGCATATACTACTGAAAGTACAGATGTAGGTCTTTGAACTGAAAGTATTAGACGCTATCTTGTTCTCATTTATGTCTTTGTGAAAGTTCCTGTTGCCCTTACTTTTTGACTCAGAAAAACTGTATTCCGATAGAGGCCAGCAACTGTTTCCAACAAAATAGAAGAAATGCACATTGAACATTCTAACCAACATTTACATATTATCAAACGATTTCAACAGATGGAATTAGGCCCTCTTTGTGCCGTTGTTTTGCTGCATTGCTTGCTTCAGAGAACTTTTGAGTTCATACAGTAGTCTAAAGAGGAAACACTGTTTCCAGGAACGCTAGAGTCTTCTGGGTAGTGTGCTACAGGTGACACACTAAAGGAAATATGTGAGATTTCACCGTTCACATTTGTTCCCTATTTTGTTTCTTTGTAATTCACTGTGAAACTCAGAAAATATTGTGTATTCAAAGAGGCCTAGCCTATAAATCCTCTGTACTAAAGAATCATTCTTTGAAGCAGAGAGAACATGAACATTTCTAGCACTTATAACACAAGATAGAACTTTCTGCTCTCTGTGCCTGTGGTGATGGCGTTCAGTGTGTGAGATAGTCCCCGGTGGCATTGCCATAGCAGGCAGAAGAAGAGATGGCGGTTCCTGGACATATCTTTTTTCGGTGGAGAGTAACACATATACTACTGAAAGTACTCATGTAGGTCTTTGAACTGAAGCTATTAGACGCTATCTTGTTCTCATGTATGTCTTTCTAAAAGTTCCTGTTGCCCTAACCTGTTGACTCAGAAAAACTGTGTTCTGATAGAGGCCAGCAACTGTTTCCAACAAAATAGAAGAAATGCACATTGAACATTCTAACCAATATATACTTATTATCATACGATTTCAACAGATGGAATTAGGCGTCTCTGTGCCGTTGTTGTTTTGCTGCATTGCTTGCTTCAGAGAACTTTCGAGTTCATACAGTAGACTAAAAAAGAAACACTGTTTCCAGGAACGCTAGAGTCTTCTGGGTAGTGTTTTACAGGTGACACACTAAAGGAAATACGTGAGATTTCACCGTTCACATTTGTTCCCTATTTTGTTTCTTTGTAATTCACTGTGAAACTCAGAAAATACAGTGTTTTCAAAGAGGACTATGCTATAAATTCTCTGTACTAAAGAATCATTCTTTGAAACAGAGAGAACATGAACATTTCTAGCACTTATAACACAAGATAGAACGTTCTCCTCTCTGTGCCTGTGGTGATGGCGTTCATTGTGTGAGATAGTCACCAGTGGCTTTGTCATAGCAGGCAGAAGCAGAGATGGCGGTTCCTGGACATACTTGTTTTCGGTGGAGAGTAACGCATATACTACTGCAAGTACACATGTAGGTCTTTGAACTGAAAGTATTAGACGCTATCTTGTTCTCATGTATGGCTTTCTAAAAGTTCCTGTTGCCCTAACCTGTTGACTCAGAAAAACTGTGTTCTGATAGAGGCCAGCAACTGTTTCCAACAAAAATAGAAAAAATGCACATTGAACATTCTAACCAACATATACATATTATCAAACGATTTCAACAGATGGAATTAGGCCCTTGCTGTGCCGTTGTTGTCCTGCTGCATTGTTTGCTTCAGAGAACTTTCGAGTTCATACAATAGACTAAAGAGGAAACACTGCCTCCAGGAACGCTAGAGTCTTCTGGGTAGTGTGCTACAGGCGACAAACTGAAGGAAATATGTCAGATTTCACCGTTACATTTGTTCCCTATTTCGTTTCTTTGTAATTCACTGTGAAACTCAGAAAATATTGTGTATTCAAAGAGGCCTACCATATAAATCCTCTGTATTAAAGAATCATTCTTTGAAGCAGAGAGAACATGAACATTTCTAGCACTTATAACACAAGATAGAACTTTCTGCTCTCTGTGCCTGTGGTGATGGCGTTCAGTGTGTGAGATAGTCACCGGTGGCATTGCCATAGCAGGCAGAAGCAGAGATGGCGGTTCCTGGACATACTTGTTTTCGGTGGAGAGTAACACATATATTAATGCAAGTACACATGTAGGTCTTTGAACTGAAGGTATTAGACGCTATCTTGTTCTCATGTATGTCTTTCTAAAAGTTCCTGTTGCCCTAACCTGTTGACTCAGAAAAACTGTGTTCCGATAGAGGCCAGCAACTGTTTCCAACAAAATAGAAGAAATGCACATTGTACATTCTAAGCAACATATACATATTATCAAACGATTTCAACAGATGGAATTAGGCCCTTGCAGCGCCGTTATTGTGCTGCTGCATTGCTTGCTTCAGAGAACTTTCGAGTTCATACAATAGACTAAAGAGGAAACACTGTTTCTAGGAACGCTAGAGTCTTCTCGGTAGTGTGCTACAGGCGACACACTGAAGGAAATATGTGATATTTCACCGTTCACATTTGTTCCCTATTTCGTTTCTTTGTAATTCACTGTGAAACTCAGAAAATACTGTGTTTTCAAAGAGGCCTAGCCTGTCAGTTCTCTGTACTAAAGAATCATTCTTTGAAACAGAGAGAACATGAACATTTCTAGCACTTATAACACAAGATAGAACTTTCTCCTCTCTGTGCCTGTGGTGATGGCGTTCAGTGTGTGAGATAGTCACCGGTGGCATTGCCATAGCAGGCAGAAGCAGAGATGGCGGTTCCTGGACATACCTTGTTCTCGGTGGAGAGTAGCGCATATGCTACTGAAAGTACAGATGTAGGTCTTTGAACTGAAAGTATTAGACGCTATCTTGTTCTCATTTATGTCTTTGTGAAAGTTCCTGTTGCCCTTACTTTTTGACTCAGAAAAACTGTATTCCGATAGAGGCCAGCAACTGTTTCCAACAAAATAGAAGAAATGCACATTGAACATTCTAACCAACATATACATATTATCAAACGATTTCAACAGATGGAATTAGGCACTTGCTGTGCCGTTGTTGTCCTGCTGCATTGTTTGCTTCAGAGAACTTTCGAGTGAATACAATAGACTAAAGAGCAAACACTGTTTCCAGGAACGGTAGATTCTTCTGGGTAGTGTGCTACAGGCGACACACTGAAGGAAATATGTGAGATTTCACCGTTTACATTTGTTCCCTATTTCGTATCTCTGTAATTCACTGTGAAACTCAGAAAATACTGTGTTTTCAAAGAGGCCTAGCCTGTCAGTTCTCTGTACTAAAGAATCATTCTTTGAAACAGAGAGAACATGAACATTTCTAGCACTTATAACACAAGATAGAACTTTCTCCTCTCTGTGCCTGTGGTGATGGCGTTCAGTGTGTGAGATAGTCACCGGTGGCATTGCCATAGCAGGCAGAAGAAGAGATGGCGGTTCCTGGACATACTTTGTTCTCGGTGGAGAGTAACGCATATACTACTGAAATTACAGATGTAGGTCTTGGAACTGAAGGTATTAGACGCTATCTCTTCTTCTCATGTATGTCTTTCTAAAAGAAGTTCCTGTTGCCCTTACTTGTAAACTCAGAAAAACTGTGTTCCGATAGAGGCCAGCACCCGCTTCCAACGAAATAAAAGGAAGAAATGCACATTGAACATTCTAACCAACATATACATATTATGAAACGATTTCAACAGATGAAATTAGGCCCTTGCTGTGCCGTTGTTGTCCTGCTGCATTTTTTGCTTCAGAGAACTTTCGAGTTCATACAATAGACTAAAGAGGAAACACTGTTTCTAGGAACGCTAGAGTCTTCTGGGTAGTGTGCTACAGGTGACACACTGAAGGAATTATGAGAGATTTCACCGTTCACATTTGTTCCCTATTTCGTTTCTTTTAATTCACTGTGAAACTCAGAAAATACTGTGTTTTCAAAGAGGCCTAGCCTGTCAATTCTCTGTACTAAGGAATCATCCTTTGAAACAGAGAGAACATGAACATTTCAAGCACTGATAACACAAAATAGAACCTTCTCCTCTCTGTGCCTGTGGTGATGGCGTTCAGTGTGTGAGATAGTCACCGGTGGCATTGCCATAGCAGGCAGAAGCAGAGATGGCGGTTCCTGGACATACCTTGTTCTCGGTGGAGAGTAGCGCATATGCTACTGAAAGTACAGATGTAGGTCTTTGAACTGAAAGTATTAGACGCTATCTTGTTCTCATTTATGTCTTTGTGAAAGTTCCTGTTGCCCTTACTTTTTGACTCAGAAAAACTGTATTCCGATAGAGGCCAGCAACTGTTTCCAACAAAATAGAAGAAATGCACATTGAACATTCTAACCAACATTTACATATTATCAAACGATTTCAACAGATGGAATTAGGCCCTCTTTGTGCCGTTGTTGTTTTGCTGCATTGCTTGCTTCAGAGAACTTTTGAGTTCATACAGTAGTCTAAAGAGGAAACACTGTTTCCAGGAACGCTAGAGTCTTCTGGGTAGTGTGCTACAGGTGACACACTAAAGGAAATATGTGAGATTTCACCGTTCACATTTGTTCCCTATTTTGTATCTTTTTAATTCACTGTGAAACTCAGAAAATATTGTGTATTCAAAGAGGCCTAGCCTATAAATCCTCTGTACTAAAGAATCATTCTTTGAAGCAGAGAGAACATGAACATTTCTAGCACTTATAACACAAGATAGAACGTTCTCCTCTCTGTGCCTGTGGTGATGGCGTTCAGTGTGTGAGATAGTCACCGGTGGCATTGCCATAGCAGGCAGAAGCAGAGATGGCGGTTCCTGGACATACTTGTTTTCGGTGGAGAGTAACATATATATTAATGCAAGTACACATGTAGGTCTTTGAACTGAAGGTATTAGACGCTATCTTGTTCTCATGTATGTCTTTCTAAAAGTTCCTGTTGCCCTAACCTGTTGACTCAGAAAAACTGTGTTCCGATAGAGGCCAGCAACTGTTTCCAACAAAATAGAAGAAATGCACATTGTACATTCTAAGCAACATATACATATTAACAAACGATTTCAACAGATGGAATTAGGCCCTTGCAGCGCCGTTATTGTGCTGCTGCATTGCTTGCTTCAGAGAACTTTCGAGTTCATACAATAGACTAAAGAGGAAACACTGTTTCTAGGAACGCTAGAGTCTTCTCGGTAGTGTGCTACAGGCGACACACTGAAGGAAATATGTGATATTTCACCGTTCACATTTGTTCCCTATTTCGTTTCTTTGTAATTCACTGTGAAACTCAGAAAATACTGTGTTTTCAAAGAGGCCTAGCCTGTCAGTTCTCTGTACTAAAGAATCATTCTTTGAAACAGAGAGAACATGAACATTTCTAGCACTTATAACAAAAGATAGAACTTTCTCCTCTCTGTGCCTGTGGTGATGGCGTTCAGTGTGTGAGATAGTCACCGGTGGCATTGCCATAGCAGGCAGAAGAAGAGATGGCGGTTCCTGGACATACTTTGTTCTCGGTGGAGAGTAACGCATATACTACTGAAATTACAGATGTAGGTCTTTGAACTGAAGGTATTAGACGCTATCTCTTCTTCTCATGTATGTCTTTCTAAAAGAAGTTCCTGTTGCCCTTACTTGTAAACTCAGAAAAACTGTGTTCCTATAGAGGCCAGCACCCATTTCCAACGAAATAGAAGGAAGAACTTAAAGTACAGATGTAGGTCTTTGAACTGAAGGTATTAGACGCTATCTCTTCTTCTCATGTATGTCTTTCTAAAAGAAGTTCCTGTTGCCCTTACTTGTAAACTCAGAAAAACTGTGTTCCGATAGAGGCCAGCACCGGCTTCCAACGAAATAAAAGGTAGAAATGCACATTGAACATTCTAACCAACATATACATATTATGAAACGATTTCAACAGATGAAATTAGGCCCTTGCTGTGCCGTTGTTGTCCTGCTGCATTGTTTGCTTCAGAGAACTTTCGAGTTCATACAATAGACTAAAGAGGAAACACTGTTTCCAGGAACGCTAGAGTCTTCTGGGTAGTGTGCTACAGGCGACACACTGAAGGAATTATGTGAGATTTCACCATTCACATTTGTTCCCTATTTCGTTTCTTTGTAATTCACTGTGAAACTCAGAAAATACTGTGTTTTCAAAGAGGCCTAGCCTGTCAATTCTCTGTACTAAGGAATCATTCTTTGAAACAGAGAGAACATGAACATTTCAAACACTGATAACACAAAATAGAACCTTCTCCTCTCTGTGCCTGTGGTGATGGCGTTCAGTGTGTGCGATAGTCACCGGTGGCATTGCCATAGCAGGCAGAAGCAGGGATGGCGGTTCCTGGACATACCTTGTTCTCGGTGGAGAGTAGCGCATATACTACTGAAAGTACAGATGTAGGTCTTTGAACTGAAAGTATTAGACGCTATCTTGTTCTCATTTATGTCTTTGTGAAAGTTCCTGTTGCCCTTACTTTTTGACTCAGAAAAACTGTATTCCGATAGAGGCCAGCAACTGTTTCCAACAAAATAGAAGAAATGCACATTGAACATTCTAACCAACATTTACATATTATCAAACGATTTCAACAGATGGAATTAGGCCCTCTTTGTGCCGTTGTTTTGCTGCATTGCTTGCTTCAGAGAACTTTTGAGTTCATACAGTAGTCTAAAGAGGAAACACTGTTTCCAGGAACGCTAGAGTCTTCTGGGTAGTGTGCTACAGGTGACACACTAAAGGAAATATGTGAGATTTCACCGTTCACATTTGTTCCCTATTTTGTTTCTTTGTAATTCACTGTGAAACTCAGAAAATATTGTGTATTCAAAGAGGCCTAGCCTATAAATCCTCTGTACTAAAGAATCATTCTTTGAAGCAGAGAGAACATGAACATTTCTAGCACTTATAACACAAGATAGAACTTTCTGCTCTCTGTGCCTGTGGTGATGGCGTTCAGTGTGTGAGATAGTCCCCGGTGGCATTGCCATAGCAGGCAGAAGAAGAGATGGCGGTTCCTGGACATATCTTTTTTCGGTGGAGAGTAACACATATACTACTGAAAGTACTCATGTAGGTCTTTGAACTGAAGCTATTAGACGCTATCTTGTTCTCATGTATGTCTTTCTAAAAGTTCCTGTTGCCCTAACCTGTTGACTCAGAAAAACTGTGTTCTCATAGAGGCCAGCAACTGTTTCCAACAAAATAGAAGAAATGCACATTGAACATTCTAACCAATATATACTTATTATCATACGATTTCAACAGATGGAATTAGGCGTCTCTGTGCCGTTGTTGTTTTGCTGCATTGCTTGCTTCAGAGAACTTTCGAGTTCATACAGTAGACTAAAAAAGAAACACTGTTTCCAGGAACGCTAGAGTCTTCTGGGTAGTGTTTTACAGGTGACACACTAAAGGAAATACGTGAGATTTCACCGTTCACATTTGTTCCCTATTTTGTTTCTTTGTAATTCACTGTGAAACTCAGAAAATACAGTGTTTTCAAAGAGGACTATGCTATAAATTCTCTGTACTAAAGAATCATTCTTTGAAACAGAGAGAACATGAACATTTCTAGCACTTATAACACAAGATAGAACGTTCTCCTCTCTGTGCCTGTGGTGATGGCGTTCATTGTGTGAGATAGTCACCAGTGGCTTTGTCATAGCAGGCAGAAGCAGAGATGGCGGTTCCTGGACATACTTGTTTTCGGTGGAGAGTAACGCATATACTACTGCAAGTACACATGTAGGTCTTTGAACTGAAGGTATTAGACGCTATCTTGTTCTCATGTATGGCTTTCTAAAAGTTCCTGTTGCCCTAACTTGTAGACTCAGAAAAACTGTGTTCTGATAGAGGCCAGCAACTGTTTCCAACAAAAATAGAAAAAATGCACATTGAACATTCTAACCAACATATACATATTATCAAACGATTTCAACAGATGGAATTAGGCCCTTGCTGTGCCGTTGTTGTCCTGCTGCATTGTTTGCTTCAGAGAACTTTCGAGTTCATACAATAGACTAAAGAGGAAACACTGCCTCCAGGAACGCTAGAGTCTTCTGGGTAGTGTGCTACAGGCGACACACTGAAGGAAATATGTCAGATTTCACCGTTACATTTGTTCCCTATTTCGTTTCTTTGTAATTCACTGTGAAACTCAGAAAATACTGTGTTTTCAAAGAGGCCTAGCCTGTCAGTTCTCTGTACTAAAGAATCATTCTTTGAAACAGAGATAACATGAACATTTCTAGCACTTATAACACAAGATAGAACTTTCTCCTCTCTGTGCCTGTGGTGATGGCGTTCAGTGTGTGAGATAGTCACCGGTGGCATTGCCATAGCAGGCAGAAGAAGAGATGGCGGTTCCTGGACATACTTTGTTCTCGGTGGAGAGTAACGCATATACTACTGAAATTACAGATGTAGGTCTTTGAACTGAAGGTATTAGACGCTATCTCTTCTTCTCATGTATGTCTTTCTAAAAGAAGTTCCTGTTGCCCTTACTTGTAAACTCAGAAAAACTGTGTTCCTATAGAGGCCAGCACCCGTTTCCAACGAAATAGAAGGAAGAACTTAAAGTACAGATGTAGGTCTTTGAACTGAAGGTATTAGACGCTATCTCTTCTTCTCATGTATGTCTTTCTAAAAGAAGTTCCTGTTGCCCTTACTTGTAAACTCAGAAAAACTGTGTTCCGATAGAGGCCAGCACCGGCTTCCAACGAAATAAAAGGTAGAAATGCACATTGAACATTCTAACCAACATATACATATTATGAAACGATTTCAACAGATGAAATTAGGCCCTTGCTGTGCCGTTGTTGTCCTGCTGCATTGTTTGCTTCAGAGAACTTTCGAGTTCATACAATAGACTAAAGAGGAAACACTGTTTCCAGGAACGCTAGAGTCTTCTGGGTAGTGTGCTACAGGCGACACACTGAAGGAATTATGTGAGATTTCACCATTCACATTTGTTCCCTATTTCGTTTCTTTGTAATTCACTGTGAAACTCAGAAAATACTGTGTTTTCAAAGAGGCCTAGCCTGTCAATTCTCTGTACTAAGGAATCATTCTTTGAAACAGAGAGAACATGAACATTTCAAACACTGATAACACAAAATAGAACCTTCTCCTCTCTGTGCCTGTGGTGATGGCGTTCAGTGTGTGCGATAGTCACCGGTGGCATTGCCATAGCAGGCAGAAGCAGGGATGGCGGTTCCTGGACATACCTTGTTCTCGGTGGAGAGTAGCGCATATACTACTGAAAGTACAGATGTAGGTCTTTGAACTGAAAGTATTAGACGCTATCTTGTTCTCATTTATGTCTTTGTGAAAGTTCCTGTTGCCCTTACTTTTTGACTCAGAAAAACTGTATTCCGATAGAGGCCAGCAACTGTTTCCAACAAAATAGAAGAAATGCACATTGAACATTCTAACCAACATTTACATATTATCAAACGATTTCAACAGATGGAATTAGGCCCTCTTTGTGCCGTTGTTTTGCTGCATTGCTTGCTTCAGAGAACTTTTGAGTTCATACAGTAGTCTAAAGAGGAAACACTGTTTCCAGGAACGCTAGAGTCTTCTGGGTAGTGTGCTACAGGTGACACACTAAAGGAAATATGTGAGATTTCACCGTTCACATTTGTTCCCTATTTTGTTTCTTTGTAATTCACTGTGAAACTCAGAAAATATTGTGTATTCAAAGAGGCCTAGCCTATAAATCCTCTGTACTAAAGAATCATTCTTTGAAGCAGAGAGAACATGAACATTTCTAGCACTTATAACACAAGATAGAACTTTCTGCTCTCTGTGCCTGTGGTGATGGCGTTCAGTGTGTGAGATAGTCCCCGGTGGCATTGCCATAGCAGGCAGAAGAAGAGATGGCGGTTCCTGGACATATCTTTTTTCGGTGGAGAGTAACACATATACTACTGAAAGTACTCATGTAGGTCTTTGAACTGAAGCTATTAGACGCTATCTTGTTCTCATGTATGTCTTTCTAAAAGTTCCTGTTGCCCTAACCTGTTGACTCAGAAAAACTGTGTTCTCATAGAGGCCAGCAACTGTTTCCAACAAAATAGAAGAAATGCACATTGAACATTCTAACCAATATATACTTATTATCATACGATTTCAACAGATGGAATTAGGCGTCTCTGTGCCGTTGTTGTTTTGCTGCATTGCTTGCTTCAGAGAACTTTCGAGTTCATACAGTAGACTAAAAAAGAAACACTGTTTCCAGGAACGCTAGAGTCTTCTGGGTAGTGTTTTACAGGTGACACACTAAAGGAAATACGTGAGATTTCACCGTTCACATTTGTTCCCTATTTTGTTTCTTTGTAATTCACTGTGAAACTCAGAAAATACAGTGTTTTCAAAGAGGACTATGCTATAAATTCTCTGTACTAAAGAATCATTCTTTGAAACAGAGAGAACATGAACATTTCTAGCACTTATAACACAAGATAGAACGTTCTCCTCTCTGTGCCTGTGGTGATGGCGTTCATTGTGTGAGATAGTCACCAGTGGCTTTGTCATAGCAGGCAGAAGCAGAGATGGCGGTTCCTGGACATACTTGTTTTCGGTGGAGAGTAACGCATATACTACTGCAAGTACACATGTAGGTCTTTGAACTGAAGGTATTAGACGCTATCTTGTTCTCATGTATGGCTTTCTAAAAGTTCCTGTTGCCCTAACTTGTAGACTCAGAAAAACTGTGTTCTGATAGAGGCCAGCAACTGTTTCCAACAAAAATAGAAAAAATGCACATTGAACATTCTAACCAACATATACATATTATCAAACGATTTCAACAGATGGAATTAGGCCCTTGCTGTGCCGTTGTTGTCCTGCTGCATTGTTTGCTTCAGAGAACTTTCGAGTTCATACAATAGACTAAAGAGGAAACACTGCCTCCAGGAACGCTAGAGTCTTCTGGGTAGTGTGCTACAGGCGACACACTGAAGGAAATATGTCAGATTTCACCGTTACATTTGTTCCCTATTTCGTTTCTTTGTAATTCACTGTGAAACTCAGAAAATACTGTGTTTTCAAAGAGGCCTAGCCTGTCAGTTCTCTGTACTAAAGAATCATTCTTTGAAACAGAGAGAACATGAACATTTCTAGCACTTATAACACAAGATAGAACTTTCTCCTCTCTGTGCCTGTGGTGATGGCGTTCAGTGTGTGAGATAGTCACCGGTGGCATTGCCATAGCAGGCAGAAGAAGAGATGGCGGTTCCTGGACATACTTTGTTCTCGGTGGAGAGTAACGCATATACTACTGAAATTACAGATGTAGGTCTTTGAACTGAAGGTATTAGACGCTATCTCTTCTTCTCATGTATGTCTTTCTAAAAGAAGTTCCTGTTGCCCTTACTTGTAAACTCAGAAAAACTGTGTTCCTATAGAGGCCAGCACCCGTTTCCAACGAAATAGAAGGAAGAACTTAAAGTACAGATGTAGGTCTTTGAACTGAAGGTATTAGACGCTATCTCTTCTTCTCATGTATGTCTTTCTAAAAGAAGTTCCTGTTGCCCTTACTTGTAAACTCAGAAAAACTGTGTTCCGATAGAGGCCAGCACCGGCTTCCAACGAAATAAAAGGTAGAAATGCACATTGAACATTCTAACCAACATATACATATTATGAAACGATTTCAACAGATGAAATTAGGCCCTTGCTGTGCCGTTGTTGTCCTGCTGCATTGTTTGCTTCAGAGAACTTTCGAGTTCATACAATAGACTAAAGAGGAAACACTGTTTCCAGGAACGCTAGAGTCTTCTGGGTAGTGTGCTACAGGCGACACACTGAAGGAATTATGTGAGATTTCACCATTCACATTTGTTCCCTATTTCGTTTCTTTGTAATTCACTGTGAAACTCAGAAAATACTGTGTTTTCAAAGAGGCCTAGCCTGTCAATTCTCTGTACTAAGGAATCATTCTTTGAAACAGAGAGAACATGAACATTTCAAACACTGATAACACAAAATAGAACCTTCTCCTCTCTGTGCCTGTGGTGATGGCGTTCAGTGTGTGCGATAGTCACCGGTGGCATTGCCATAGCAGGCAGAAGCAGGGATGGCGGTTCCTGGACATACCTTGTTCTCGGTGGAGAGTAGCGCATATACTACTGAAAGTACAGATGTAGGTCTTTGAACTGAAAGTATTAGACGCTATCTTGTTCTCATTTATGTCTTTGTGAAAGTTCCTGTTGCCCTTACTTTTTGACTCAGAAAAACTGTATTCCGATAGAGGCCAGCAACTGTTTCCAACAAAATAGAAGAAATGCACATTGAACATTCTAACCAACATTTACATATTATCAAACGATTTCAACAGATGGAATTAGGCCCTCTTTGTGCCGTTGTTGTTTTGCTGCATTGCTTGCTTCAGAGAACTTTTGAGTTCATACAGTAGTCTAAAGAGGAAACACTGTTTCCAGGAACGCTAGAGTCTTCTGGGTAGTGTGCTACAGGTGACACACTAAAGGAAATATGTGAGATTTCACCGTTCACATTTGTTCCCTATTTTGTTTCTTTGTAATTCACTGTGAAACTCAGAAAATATTGTGTATTCAAAGAGGCCTAGCCTATAAATCCTCTGTATTAAAGAATCATTCTTTGAAGCAGAGAGAACATGAACATTTCTAGCACTTATAACACAAGATAGAACTTTCTGCTCTCTGTGCCTGTGGTGATGGCGTTCAGTGTGTGAGATAGTCCCCGGTGGCATTGCCATAGCAGGCAGAAGAAGAGATGGCGGTTCCTGGACATATCTTTTTTCGGTGGAGAGTAACACATATACTACTGAAAGTACTCATGTAGGTCTTTGAACTGAAGCTATTAGACGCTATCTTGTTCTCATGTATGTCTTTCTAAAAGTTCCTGTTGCCCTAACCTGTTGACTCAGAAAAACTGTGTTCTGATAGAGGCCAGCAACTGTTTCCAACAAAATAGAAGAAATGCACATTGAACATTCTAACCAATATATACTTATTATCATACGATTTCAACAGATGGAATTAGGCGTCTCTGTGCCGTTGTTGTTTTGCTGCATTGCTTGCTTCAGAGAACTTTCGAGTTCATACAGTAGACTAAAAAAGAAACACTGTTTCCAGGAACGCTAGAGTCTTCTGGGTAGTGTTTTACAGGTGACACACTAAAGGAAATACGTGAGATTTCACCGTTCACATTTGTTCCCTATTTTGTTTCTTTGTAATTCACTGTGAAACTCAGAAAATACAGTGTTTTCAAAGAGGACTATGCTATAAATTCTCTGTACTAAAGAATCATTCTTTGAAACAGAGAGAACATGAACATTTCTAGCACTTATAACACAAGATAGAACGTTCTCCTCTCTGTGCCTGTGGTGATGGCGTTCATTGTGTGAGATAGTCACCAGTGGCTTTGTCATAGCAGGCAGAAGCAGAGATGGCGGTTCCTGGACATACTTGTTTTCGGTGGAGAGTAACGCATATACTACTGCAAGTACACATGTAGGTCTTTGAACTGAAGGTATTAGACGCTATCTTGTTCTCATGTATGGCTTTCTAAAAGTTCCTGTTGCCCTTACTTGTAGACTCAGAAAAACTGTGTTCTGATAGAGGCCAGCAACTGTTTCCAACAAAAATAGAAAAAATGCACATTGAACATTCTAACCAACATATACATATTATCAAACGATTTCAACAGATGGAATTAGGCCCTTGCTGTGCCGTTGTTGTCCTGCTGCATTGTTTGCTTCAGAGAACTTTCGAGTTCATACAATAGACTAAAGAGGAAACACTGCCTCCAGGAACGCTAGAGTCTTCTGGGTAGTGTGCTACAGGCGACACACTGAAGGAAATATGTCAGATTTCACCGTTACATTTGTTCCCTATTTCGTTTCTTTGTAATTCACTGTGAAACTCAGAAAATACTGTGTTTTCAAAGAGGCCTAGCCTGTCAGTTCTCTGTACTAAAGAATCATTCTTTGAAACAGAGAGAACATGAACATTTCTAGCACTTATAACACAAGATAGAACTTTCTCCTCTCTGTGCCTGTGGTGATGGCGTTCAGTGTGTGAGATAGTCACCGGTGGCATTGCCATAGCAGGCAGAAGAAGAGATGGCGGTTCCTGGACATACTTTGTTCTCGGTGGAGAGTAACGCATATACTACTGAAATTACAGATGTAGGTCTTTGAACTGAAGGTATTAGACGCTATCTCTTCTTCTCATGTATGTCTTTCTAAAAGAAGTTCCTGTTGCCCTTACTTGTAAACTCAGAAAAACTGTGTTCCTATAGAGGCCAGCACCCGTTTCCAACGAAATAGAAGGAAGAACTTAAAGTACAGATGTAGGTCTTTGAACTGAAGGTATTAGACGCTATCTCTTCTTCTCATGTATGTCTTTCTAAAAGAAGTTCCTGTTGCCCTTACTTGTAAACTCAGAAAAACTGTGTTCCGATAGAGGCCAGCACCGGCTTCCAACGAAATAAAAGGTAGAAATGCACATTGAACATTCTAACCAACATATACATATTATGAAACGATTTCAACAGATGAAATTAGGCCCTTGCTGTGCCGTTGTTGTCCTGCTGCATTGTTTGCTTCAGAGAACTTTCGAGTTCATACAATAGACTAAAGAGGAAACACTGTTTCCAGGAACGCTAGAGTCTTCTGGGTAGTGTGCTACAGGCGACACACTGAAGGAATTATGTGAGATTTCACCATTCACATTTGTTCCCTATTTCGTTTCTTTGTAATTCACTGTGAAACTCAGAAAATACTGTGTTTTCAAAGAGGCCTAGCCTGTCAATTCTCTGTACTAAGGAATCATTCTTTGAAACAGAGAGAACATGAACATTTCAAACACTGATAACACAAAATAGAACCTTCTCCTCTCTGTGCCTGTGGTGATGGCGTTCAGTGTGTGCGATAGTCACCGGTGGCATTGCCATAGCAGGCAGAAGCAGGGATGGCGGTTCCTGGACATACCTTGTTCTCGGTGGAGAGTAGCGCATATACTACTGAAAGTACAGATGTAGGTCTTTGAACTGAAAGTATTAGACGCTATCTTGTTCTCATTTATGTCTTTGTGAAAGTTCCTGTTGCCCTTACTTTTTGACTCAGAAAAACTGTATTCCGATAGAGGCCAGCAACTGTTTCCAACAAAATAGAAGAAATGCACATTGAACATTCTAACCAACATTTACATATTATCAAACGATTTCAACAGATGGAATTAGGCCCTCTTTGTGCCGTTGTTGTTTTGCTGCATTGCTTGCTTCAGAGAACTTTTGAGTTCATACAGTAGTCTAAAGAGGAAACACTGTTTCCAGGAACGCTAGAGTCTTCTGGGTAGTGTGCTACAGGTGACACACTAAAGGAAATATGTGAGATTTCACCGTTCACATTTGTTCCCTATTTTGTTTCTTTGTAATTCACTGTGAAACTCAGAAAATATTGTGTATTCAAAGAGGCCTAGCCTATAAATCCTCTGTACTAAAGAATCATTCTTTGAAGCAGAGAGAACATGAACATTTCTAGCACTTATAACACAAGATAGAACTTTCTGCTCTCTGTGCCTGTGGTGATGGCGTTCAGTGTGTGAGATAGTCCCCGGTGGCATTGCCATAGCAGGCAGAAGAAGAGATGGCGGTTCCTGGACATATCTTTTTTCGGTGGAGAGTAACACATATACTACTGAAAGTACTCATGTAGGTCTTTGAACTGAAGCTATTAGACGCTATCTTGTTCTCATGTATGTCTTTCTAAAAGTTCCTGTTGCCCTAACCTGTTGACTCAGAAAAACTGTGTTCTCATAGAGGCCAGCAACTGTTTCCAACAAAATAGAAGAAATGCACATTGAACATTCTAACCAATATATACTTATTATCATACGATTTCAACAGATGGAATTAGGCGTCTCTGTGCCGTTGTTGTTTTGCTGCATTGCTTGCTTCAGAGAACTTTCGAGTTCATACAGTAGACTAAAAAAGAAACACTGTTTCCAGGAACGCTAGAGTCTTCTGGGTAGTGTTTTACAGGTGACACACTAAAGGAAATACGTGAGATTTCACCGTTCACATTTGTTCCCTATTTTGTTTCTTTGTAATTCACTGTGAAACTCAGAAAATACAGTGTTTTCAAAGAGGACTATGCTATAAATTCTCTGTACTAAAGAATCATTCTTTGAAACAGAGAGAACATGAACATTTCTAGCACTTATAACACAAGATAGAACGTTCTCCTCTCTGTGCCTGTGGTGATGGCGTTCATTGTGTGAGATAGTCACCAGTGGCTTTGTCATAGCAGGCAGAAGCAGAGATGGCGGTTCCTGGACATACTTGTTTTCGGTGGAGAGTAACGCATATACTACTGCAAGTACACATGTAGGTCTTTGAACTGAAGGTATTAGACGCTATCTTGTTCTCATGTATGGCTTTCTAAAAGTTCCTGTTGCCCTAACTTGTAGACTCAGAAAAACTGTGTTCTGATAGAGGCCAGCAACTGTTTCCAACAAAAATAGAAAAAATGCACATTGAACATTCTAACCAACATATACATATTATCAAACGATTTCAACAGATGGAATTAGGCCCTTGCTGTGCCGTTGTTGTCCTGCTGCATTGTTTGCTTCAGAGAACTTTCGAGTTCATACAATAGACTAAAGAGGAAACACTGCCTCCAGGAACGCTAGAGTCTTCTGGGTAGTGTGCTACAGGCGACACACTGAAGGAAATATGTCAGATTTCACCGTTACATTTGTTCCCTATTTCGTTTCTTTGTAATTCACTGTGAAACTCAGAAAATACTGTGTTTTCAAAGAGGCCTAGCCTGTCAGTTCTCTGTACTAAAGAATCATTCTTTGAAACAGAGAGAACATGAACATTTCTAGCACTTATAACACAAGATAGAACTTTCTCCTCTCTGTGCCTGTGGTGATGGCGTTCAGTGTGTGAGATAGTCACCGGTGGCATTGCCATAGCAGGCAGAAGAAGAGATGGCGGTTCCTGGACATACTTTGTTCTCGGTGGAGAGTAACGCATATACTACTGAAATTACAGATGTAGGTCTTTGAACTGAAGGTATTAGACGCTATCTCTTCTTCTCATGTATGTCTTTCTAAAAGAAGTTCCTGTTGCCCTTACTTGTAAACTCAGAAAAGCTGTGTTCCGATAGAGGCCAGCACCGGCTTCCAACGAAATAAAAGGTAGAAATGCACATTGAACATTCTAACCAACATATACATATTATGAAACGATTTCAACAGATGAAATTAGGCCCTTGCTGTGCCGTTGTTGTCCTGCTGCATTGTTTGCTTCAGAGAACTTTCGAGTTCATACAATAGACTAAAGAGGAAACACTGTTTCCAGGAACGCTAGAGTCTTCTGGGTAGTGTGCTACAGGCGACACACTGAAGGAATTATGTGAGATTTCACCATTCACATTTGTTCCCTATTTCGTTTCTTTGTAATTCACTGTGAAACTCAGAAAATACTGTGTTTTCAAAGAGGCCTAGCCTGTCAATTCTCTGTACTAAGGAATCATTCTTTGAAACAGAGAGAACATGAACATTTCAAACACTGATAACACAAAATAGAACCTTCTCCTCTCTGTGCCTGTGGTGATGGCGTTCAGTGTGTGCGATAGTCACCGGTGGCATTGCCATAGCAGGCAGAAGCAGGGATGGCGGTTCCTGGACATACCTTGTTCTCGGTGGAGAGTAGCGCATATACTACTGAAAGTACAGATGTAGGTCTTTGACCTGAAAGTATTAGACGCTATCTTGTTCTCATTTATGTCTTTGTGAAAGTTCCTGTTGCCCTTACTTTTTGACTCAGAAAAACTGTATTCCGATAGAGGCCAGCAACTGTTTCCAACAAAATAGAAGAAATGCACATTGAACATTCTAACCAACATTTACATATTATCAAACGATTTCAACAGATGGAATTAGGCCCTCTTTGTGCCGTTGTTTTGCTGCATTGCTTGCTTCAGAGAACTTTTGAGTTCATACAGTAGTCTAAAGAGGAAACACTGTTTCCAGGAACGCTAGAGTCTTCTGGGTAGTGTGCTACAGGTGACACACTAAAGGAAATATGTGAGATTTCACCGTTCACATTTGTTCCCTATTTTGTTTCTTTGTAATTCACTGTGAAACTCAGAAAATATTGTGTATTCAAAGAGGCCTAGCCTATAAATCCTCTGTACTAAAGAATCATTCTTTGAAGCAGAGAGAACATGAACATTTCTAGCACTTATAACACAAGATAGAACTTTCTGCTCTCTGTGCCTGTGGTGATGGCGTTCAGTGTGTGAGATAGTCCCCGGTGGCATTGCCATAGCAGGCAGAAGAAGAGATGGCGGTTCCTGGACATATCTTTTTTCGGTGGAGAGTAACACATATACTACTGAAAGTACTCATGTAGGTCTTTGAACTGAAGCTATTAGACGCTATCTTGTTCTCATGTATGTCTTTCTAAAAGTTCCTGTTGCCCTAACCTGTTGACTCAGAAAAACTGTGTTCTCATAGAGGCCAGCAACTGTTTCCAACAAAATAGAAGAAATGCACATTGAACATTCTAACCAATATATACTTATTATCATACGATTTCAACAGATGGAATTAGGCGTCTCTGTGCCGTTGTTGTTTTGCTGCATTGCTTGCTTCAGAGAACTTTCGAGTTCATACAGTAGACTAAAAAAGAAACACTGTTTCCAGGAACGCTAGAGTCTTCTGGGTAGTGTTTTACAGGTGACACACTAAAGGAAATACGTGAGATTTCACCGTTCACATTTGTTCCCTATTTTGTTTCTTTGTAATTCACTGTGAAACTCAGAAAATACAGTGTTTTCAAAGAGGACTATGCTATAAATTCTCTGTACTAAAGAATCATTCTTTGAAACAGAGAGAACATGAACATTTCTAGCACTTATAACACAAGATAGAACGTTCTCCTCTCTGTGCCTGTGGTGATGGCGTTCATTGTGTGAGATAGTCACCAGTGGCTTTGTCATAGCAGGCAGAAGCAGAGATGGCGGTTCCTGGACATACTTGTTTTCGGTGGAGAGTAACGCATATACTACTGCAAGTACACATGTAGGTCTTTGAACTGAAGGTATTAGACGCTATCTTGTTCTCATGTATGGCTTTCTAAAAGTTCCTGTTGCCCTAACTTGTAGACTCAGAAAAACTGTGTTCTGATAGAGGCCAGCAACTGTTTCCAACAAAAATAGAAAAAATGCACATTGAACATTCTAACCAACATATACATATTATCAAACGATTTCAACAGATGGAATTAGGCCCTTGCTGTGCCGTTGTTGTCCTGCTGCATTGTTTGCTTCAGAGAACTTTCGAGTTCATACAATAGACTAAAGAGGAAACACTGCCTCCAGGAACGCTAGAGTCTTCTGGGTAGTGTGCTACAGGCGACACACTGAAGGAAATATGTCAGATTTCACCGTTACATTTGTTCCCTATTTCGTTTCTTTGTAATTCACTGTGAAACTCAGAAAATACTGTGTTTTCAAAGAGGCCTAGCCTGTCAGTTCTCTGTACTAAAGAATCATTCTTTGAAACAGAGAGAACATGAACATTTCTAGCACTTATAACACAAGATAGAACTTTCTCCTCTCTGTGCCTGTGGTGATGGCGTTCAGTGTGTGAGATAGTCACCGGTGGCATTGCCATAGCAGGCAGAAGAAGAGATGGCGGTTCCTGGACATACTTTGTTCTCGGTGGAGAGTAACGCATATACTACTGAAATTACAGATGTAGGTCTTTGAACTGAAGGTATTAGACGCTATCTCTTCTTCTCATGTATGTCTTTCTAAAAGAAGTTCCTGTTGCCCTTACTTGTAAACTCAGAAAAACTGTGTTCCTATAGAGGCCAGCACCCGTTTCCAACGAAATAGAAGGAAGAACTTAAAGTACAGATGTAGGTCTTTGAACTGAAGGTATTAGACGCTATCTCTTCTTCTCATGTATGTCTTTCTAAAAGAAGTTCCTGTTGCCCTTACTTGTAAACTCAGAAAAACTGTGTTCCGATAGAGGCCAGCACCGGCTTCCAACGAAATAAAAGGTAGAAATGCACATTGAACATTCTAACCAACATATACATATTATGAAACGATTTCAACAGATGAAATTAGGCCCTTGCTGTGCCGTTGTTGTCCTGCTGCATTGTTTGCTTCAGAGAACTTTCGAGTTCATACAATAGACTAAAGAGGAAACACTGTTTCCAGGAACGCTAGAGTCTTCTGGGTAGTGTGCTACAGGCGACACACTGAAGGAATTATGTGAGATTTCACCATTCACATTTGTTCCCTATTTCGTTTCTTTGTAATTCACTGTGAAACTCAGAAAATACTGTGTTTTCAAAGAGGCCTAGCCTGTCAATTCTCTGTACTAAGGAATCATTCTTTGAAACAGAGAGAACATGAACATTTCAAACACTGATAACACAAAATAGAACCTTCTCCTCTCTGTGCCTGTGGTGATGGCGTTCAGTGTGTGCGATAGTCACCGGTGGCATTGCCATAGCAGGCAGAAGCAGGGATGGCGGTTCCTGGACATACCTTGTTCTCGGTGGAGAGTAGCGCATATACTACTGAAAGTACAGATGTAGGTCTTTGAACTGAAAGTATTAGACGCTATCTTGTTCTCATTTATGTCTTTGTGAAAGTTCCTGTTGCCCTTACTTTTTGACTCAGAAAAACTGTATTTCGATAGAGGCCAGCAACTGTTTCCAACAAAATAGAAGAAATGCACATTGAACATTCTAACCAACATTTACATATTATCAAACGATTTCAACAGATGGAATTAGGCCCTCTTTGTGCCGTTGTTGTTTTGCTGCATTGCTTGCTTCAGAGAACTTTTGAGTTCATACAGTAGTCTAAAGAGGAAACACTGTTTCCAGGAACGCTAGAGTCTTCTGGGTAGTGTGCTACAGGTGACACACTAAAGGAAATATGTGAGATTTCACCGTTCACATTTGTTCCCTATTTTGTTTCTTTGTAATTCACTGTGAAACTCAGAAAATATTGTGTATTCAAAGAGGCCTAGCCTATAAATCCTCTGTATTAAAGAATCATTCTTTGAAGCAGAGAGAACATGAACATTTCTAGCACTTATAACACAAGATAGAACTTTCTGCTCTCTGTGCCTGTGGTGATGGCGTTCAGTGTGTGAGATAGTCCCCGGTGGCATTGCCATAGCAGGCAGAAGAAGAGATGGCGGTTCCTGGACATATCTTTTTTCGGTGGAGAGTAACACATATACTACTGAAAGTACTCATGTAGGTCTTTGAACTGAAGCTATTAGACTCTATCTTGTTCTCATGTATGTCTTTCTAAAAGTTCCTGTTGCCCTAACCTGTTGACTCAGAAAAACTGTGTTCTCATAGAGGCCAGCAACTGTTTCCAACAAAATAGAAGAAATGCACATTGTACATTCTAAGCAACATATACATATTAACAAACGATTTCAAAAGATGGAATTAGGCCCTTGCAGCGCCGTTATTGTGCTGCTGCATTGCTTGCTTCAGAGAACTTTCGAGTTCATACAATAGACTAAAGAGGAAACACTGTTTCTAGGAACGCTAGAGTCTTCTCGGTAGTGTGCTACAGGCGACACACTGAAGGAAATATGTGATATTTCACCGTTCACATTTGTTCCCTATTTCGTTTCTTTGTAATTCACTGTGAAACTGAGAAAATACTGTGTTTTCAAAGAGGCCTAGCCTGTCAGTTCTCTGTACTAAAGAATCATTCTTTGAAACAGAGAGAACATGAACATTTCTAGCACTTATAACACAAGATAGAACTTTCTCCTCTCTGTGCCTGTGGTGATGGCGTTCAGTGTGTGAGATAGTCACCGGTGGCATTGCCATAGCAGGCAGAAGAAGAGATGGCGGTTCCTGGACATACTTTGTTCTCGGTGGAGAGTAACGCATATACTACTGAAATTACAGATGTAGGTCTTTGAACTGAAGGTATTAGACGCTATCTCTTCTTCTCATGTATGTCTTTCTAAAAGAAGTTCCTGTTGCCCTTACTTGTAAACTCAGAAAAACTGTGTTCCTATAGAGGCCAGCACCCATTTCCAACGAAATAGAAGGAAGAACTTAAAGTACAGATGTAGGTCTTTGAACTGAAGGTATTAGACGCTATCTCTTCTTCTCATGTATGTCTTTCTAAAAGAAGTTCCTGTTGCCCTTACTTGTAAACTCAGAAAAACTGTGTTCCGATAGAGGCCAGCACCGGCTTCCAACGAAATAAAAGGTAGAAATGCACATTGAACATTCTAACCAACATATACATATTATGAAACGATTTCAACAGATGAAATTAGGCCCTTGCTGTGCCGTTGTTGTCCTGCTGCATTGTTTGCTTCAGAGAACTTTCGAGTTCATACAATAGACTAAAGAGGAAACACTGTTTCCAGGAACGCTAGAGTCTTCTGGGTAGTGTGCTACAGGCGACACACTGAAGGAATTATGTGAGATTTCACCATTCACATTTGTTCCCTATTTCGTTTCTTTGTAATTCACTGTGAAACTCAGAAAATACTGTGTTTTCAAAGAGGCCTAGCCTGTCAATTCTCTGTACTAAGGAATCATTCTTTGAAACAGAGAGAACATGAACATTTCAAACACTGATAACACAAAATAGAACCTTCTCCTCTCTGTGCCTGTGGTGATGGCGTTCAGTGTGTGCGATAGTCACCGGTGGCATTGCCATAGCAGGCAGAAGCAGGGATGGCGGTTCCTGGACATACCTTGTTCTCGGTGGAGAGTAGCGCATATACTACTGAAAGTACAGATGTAGGTCTTTGAACTGAAAGTATTAGACGCTATCTTGTTCTCATTTATGTCTTTGTGAAAGTTCCTGTTGCCCTTACTTTTTGACTCAGAAAAACTGTATTCCTATAGAGGCCAGCAACTGTTTCCAACAAAATAGAAGAAATGCACATTGAACATTCTAACCAACATTTACATATTATGAAACGATTTCAACAGATGGAATTAGGCCCTCTTTGTGCCGTTGTTGTTTTGCTGCATTGCTTGCTTCAGAGAACTTTCGAGTTCATACAGTAGACTAAAAAAGAAACACTGTTTCCAGGAACGCTAGAGTCTTCTGGGTAGTGTTTTACAGGTGACACACTAAAGGAAATACGTGAGATTTCACCGTTCACATTTGTTCCCTATTTTGTTTCTTTGTAATTCACTGTGAAACTCAGAAAATACAGTGTTTTCAAAGAGGCCTATGCTATAAATTCTCTGTACTAAAGAATCATTCTTTGAAACAGAGAGAACATGAACATTTCTAGCACTTATAACACAAGATAGAACGTTCTCCTCTCTGTGCCTGTGGTGATGGCGTTCATTGTGTGAGATAGTCACCAGTGGCTTTGTCATAGCAGGCAGAAGCAGAGATGGCGGTTCCTGGACATACTTGTTTTCGGTGGAGAGTAACGCATATACTACTGCAAGTACACATGTAGGTCTTTGAACTGAAGGTATTAGACGCTATCTTGTTCTCATGTATGGCTTTCTAAAAGTTCCTGTTGCCCTAACTTGTAGACTCAGAAAAACTGTGTTCTGATAGAGGCCAGCAACTGTTTCCAACAAAAATAGAAAAAATGCACATTGAACATTCTAACCAACATATACATATTATCAAACGATTTCAACAGATGGAATTAGGCCCTTGCTGTGCCGTTGTTGTCCTGCTGCATTGTTTGCTTCAGAGAACTTTCGAGTTCATACAATAGACTAAAGAGGAAACACTGCCTCCAGGAACGCTAGAGTCTTCTGGGTAGTGTGCTACAGGCGACACACTGAAGGAAATATGTCAGATTTCACCGTTACATTTGTTCCCTATTTCGTTTCTTTGTAATTCACTGTGAAACTCAGAAAATACTGTGTTTTCAAAGAGGCCTAGCCTGTCAGTTCTCTGTACTAAAGAATCATTCTTTGAAACAGAGAGAACATGAACATTTCTAGCACTTATAACACAAGATAGAACTTTCTCCTCTCTGTGCCTGTGGTGATGGCGTTCAGTGTGTGAGATAGTCACCGGTGGCATTGCCATAGCAGGCAGAAGAAGAGATGGCGGTTCCTGGACATACTTTGTTCTCGGTGGAGAGTAACGCATATACTACTGAAATTACAGATGTAGGTCTTTGAACTGAAGGTATTAGACGCTATCTCTTCTTCTCATGTATGTCTTTCTAAAAGAAGTTCCTGTTGCCCTTACTTGTAAACTCAGAAAAACTGTGTTCCTATAGAGGCCAGCACCCGTTTCCAACGAAATAGAAGGAAGAACTTAAAGTACAGATGTAGGTCTTTGAACTGAAGGTATTAGACGCTATCTCTTCTTCTCATGTATGTCTTTCTAAAAGAAGTTCCTGTTGCCCTTACTTGTAAACTCAGAAAAACTGTGTTCCGATAGAGGCCAGCACCGGCTTCCAACGAAATAAAAGGTAGAAATGCACATTGAACATTCTAACCAACATATACATATTATGAAACGATTTCAACAGATGAAATTAGGCCCTTGCTGTGCCGTTGTTGTCCTGCTGCATTGTTTGCTTCAGAGAACTTTCGAGTTCATACAATAGACTAAAGAGGAAACACTGTTTCCAGGAACGCTAGAGTCTTCTGGGTAGTGTGCTACAGGCGACACACTGAAGGAATTATGTGAGATTTCACCATTCACATTTGTTCCCTATTTCGTTTCTTTGTAATTCACTGTGAAACTCAGAAAATACTGTGTTTTCAAAGAGGCCTAGCCTGTCAATTCTCTGTACTAAGGAATCATTCTTTGAAACAGAGAGAACATGAACATTTCAAACACTGATAACACAAAATAGAACCTTCTCCTCTCTGTGCCTGTGGTGATGGCGTTCAGTGTGTGCGATAGTCACCGGTGGCATTGCCATAGCAGGCAGAAGCAGGGATGGCGGTTCCTGGACATACCTTGTTCTCGGTGGAGAGTAGCGCATATACTACTGAAAGTACAGATGTAGGTCTTTGAACTGAAAGTATTAGACGCTATCTTGTTCTCATTTATGTCTTTGTGAAAGTTCCTGTTGCCCTTACTTTTTGACTCAGAAAAACTGTATTCCGATAGAGGCCAGCAACTGTTTCCAACAAAATAGAAGAAATGCACATTGAACATTCTAACCAACATTTACATATTATCAAACGATTTCAACAGATGGAATTAGGCCCTCTTTGTGCCGTTGTTGTTTTGCTGCATTGCTTGCTTCAGAGAACTTTCGAGTTCATACAGTAGACTAAAAAAGAAACACTGTTTCCAGGAACGCTAGAGTCTTCTGGGTAGTGTTTTACAGGTGACACACTAAAGGAAATACGTGAGATTTCACCGTTCACATTTGTTCCCTATTTTGTTTCTTTGTAATTCACTGTGAAACTCAGAAAATACAGTGTTTTCAAAGAGGACTATGCTATAAATTCTCTGTACTAAAGAATCATTCTTTGAAACAGAGAGAACATGAACATTTCTAGCACTTATAACACAAGATAGAACGTTCTCCTCTCTGTGCCTGTGGTGATGGCGTTCATTGTGTGAGATAGTCACCAGTGGCTTTGTCATAGCAGGCAGAAGCAGAGATGGCGGTTCCTGGACATACTTGTTTTCGGTGGAGAGTAACGCATATACTACTGCAAGTACACATGTAGGTCTTTGAACTGAAGGTATTAGACGCTATCTTGTTCTCATGTATGGCTTTCTAAAAGTTCCTGTTGCCCTAACTTGTAGACTCAGAAAAACTGTGTTCTGATAGAGGCCAGCAACTGTTTCCAACAAAAATAGAAAAAATGCACATTGAACATTCTAACCAACATATACATATTATCAAACGATTTCAACAGATGGAATTAGGCCCTTGCTGTGCCGTTGTTGTCCTGCTGCATTGTTTGCTTCAGAGAACTTTCGAGTTCATACAATAGACTAAAGAGGAAACACTGCCTCCAGGAACGCTAGAGTCTTCTGGGTAGTGTGCTACAGGCGACACACTGAAGGAAATATGTCAGATTTCACCGTTACATTTGTTCCCTATTTCGTTTCTTTGTAATTCACTGTGAAACTCAGAAAATACTGTGTTTTCAAAGAGGCCTAGCCTGTCAGTTCTCTGTACTAAAGAATCATTCTTTGAAACAGAGAGAACATGAACATTTCTAGCACTTATAACACAAGATAGAACTTTCTCCTCTCTGTGCCTGTGGTGATGGCGTTCAGTGTGTGAGATAGTCACCGGTGGCATTGCCATAGCAGGCAGAAGAAGAGATGGCGGTTCCTGGACATACTTTGTTCTCGGTGGAGAGTAACGCATATACTACTGAAATTACAGATGTAGGTCTTTGAACTGAAGGTATTAGACGCTATCTCTTCTTCTCATGTATGTCTTTCTAAAAGAAGTTCCTGTTGCCCTTACTTGTAAACTCAGAAAAACTGTGTTCCTATAGAGGCCAGCACCCGTTTCCAACGAAATAGAAGGAAGAACTTAAAGTACAGATGTAGGTCTTTGAACTGAAGGTATTAGACGCTATCTCTTCTTCTCATGTATGTCTTTCTAAAAGAAGTTCCTGTTGCCCTTACTTGTAAACTCAGAAAAACTGTGTTCCGATAGAGGCCAGCACCGGCTTCCAACGAAATAAAAGGTAGAAATGCACATTGAACATTCTAACCAACATATACATATTATGAAACGATTTCAACAGATGAAATTAGGCCCTTGCTGTGCCGTTGTTGTCCTGCTGCATTGTTTGCTTCAGAGAACTTTCGAGTTCATACAATAGACTAAAGAGGAAACACTGTTTCCAGGAACGCTAGAGTCTTCTGGGTAGTGTGCTACAGGCGACACACTGAAGGAATTATGTGAGATTTCACCATTCACATTTGTTCCCTATTTCGTTTCTTTGTAATTCACTGTGAAACTCAGAAAATACTGTGTTTTCAAAGAGGCCTAGCCTGTCAATTCTCTGTACTAAGGAATCATTCTTTGAAACAGAGAGAACATGAACATTTCAAACACTGATAACACAAAATAGAACCTTCTCCTCTCTGTGCCTGTGGTGATGGCGTTCAGTGTGTGCGATAGTCACCGGTGGCATTGCCATAGCAGGCAGAAGCAGGGATGGTGGTTCCTGGACATACCTTGTTCTCGGTGGAGAGTAGCGCATATACTACTGAAAGTACAGATGTAGGTCTTTGAACTGAAAGTATTAGACGCTATCTTGTTCTCATTTATGTCTTTGTGAAAGTTCCTGTTGCCCTTACTTTTTGACTCAGAAAAACTGTATTCCGATAGAGGCCAGCAACTGTTTCCAACAAAATAGAAGAAATGCACATTGAACATTCTAACCAACATTTACATATTATCAAACGATTTCAACAGATGGAATTAGGCCCTCTTTGTGCCGTTGTTGTTTTGCTGCATTGCTTGCTTCAGAGAACTTTTGAGTTCATACAGTAGTCTAAAGAGGAAACACTGTTTCCAGGAACGCTAGAGTCTTCTGGGTAGTGTGCTACAGGTGACACACTAAAGGAAATATGTGAGATTTCACCGTTCACATTTGTTCCCTATTTTGTTTCTTTGTAATTCACTGTGAAACTCAGAAAATATTGTGTATTCAAAGAGGCCTAGCCTATAAATCCCCTGTATTAAAGAATCATTCTTTGAAGCAGAGAGAACATGAACATTTCTAGCACTTATAACACAAGATAGAACTTTCTGCTCTCTGTGCCTGTGGTGATGGCGTTCAGTGTGTGAGATAGTCCCCGGTGGCATTGCCATAGCAGGCAGAAGAAGAGATGGCGGTTCCTGGACATATCTTTTTTCGGTGGAGAGTAACACATATACTACTGAAAGTACTCATGTAGGTCTTTGAACTGAAGCTATTAGACTCTATCTTGTTCTCATGTATGTCTTTCTAAAAGTTCCTGTTGCCCTAACCTGTTGACTCAGAAAAACTGTGTTCTCATAGAGGCCAGCAACTGTTTCCAACAAAATAGAAGAAATGCACATTGTACATTCTAAGCAACATATACATATTAACAAACGATTTCAACAGATGGAATTAGGCCCTTGCAGCGCCGTTATTGTGCTGCTGCATTGCTTGCTTCAGAGAACTTTCGAGTTCATACAATAGACTAAAGAGGAAACACTGTTTCTAGGAACGCTAGAGTCTTCTCGGTAGTGTGCTACAGGCGACACACTGAAGGAAATATGTGATATTTCACCGTTCACATTTGTTCCCTATTTCGTTTCTTTGTAATTCACTGTGAAACTGAGAAAATACTGTGTTTTCAAAGAGGCCTAGCCTGTCAGTTCTCTGTACTAAAGAATCATTCTTTGAAACAGAGAGAACATGAACATTTCTAGCACTTATAACACAAGATAGAACTTTCTCCTCTCTGTGCCTGTGGTGATGGCGTTCAGTGTGTGAGATAGTCACCGGTGGCATTGCCATAGCAGGCAGAAGAAGAGATGGCGGTTCCTGGACATACTTTGTTCTCGGTGGAGAGTAACGCATATACTACTGAAATTACAGATGTAGGTCTTTGAACTGAAGGTATTAGATGCTATCTCTTCTTCTCATGTATGTCTTTCTAAAAGAAGTTCCTGTTGCCCTTACTTGTAAACTCAGAAAAACTGTGTTCCTATAGAGGCCAGCACCCATTTCCAACGAAATAGAAGGAAGAACTTAAAGTACAGATGTAGGTCTTTGAACTGAAGGTATTAGACGCTATCTCTTCTTCTCATGTATGTCTTTCTAAAAGAAGTTCCTGTTGCCCTTACTTGTAAACTCAGAAAAGCTGTGTTCCGATAGAGGCCAGCACCGGCTTCCAACGAAATAAAAGGTAGAAATGCACATTGAACATTCTAACCAACATATACATATTATGAAACGATTTCAACAGATGAAATTAGGCCCTTGCTGTGCCGTTGTTGTCCTGCTGCATTGTTTGCTTCAGAGAACTTTCGAGTTCATACAATAGACTAAAGAGGAAACACTGTTTCCAGGAACGCTAGAGTCTTCTGGGTAGTGTGCTACAGGCGACACACTGAAGGAATTATGTGAGATTTCACCATTCACATTTGTTCCCTATTTCGTTTCTTTGTAATTCACTGTGAAACTCAGAAAATACTGTGTTTTCAAAGAGGCCTAGCCTGTCAATTCTCTGTACTAAGGAATCATTCTTTGAAACAGAGAGAACATGAACATTTCAAACACTGATAACACAAAATAGAACCTTCTCCTCTCTGTGCCTGTGGTGACGGCGTTCAGTGTGTGCGATAGTCACCGGTGGCATTGCCATAGCAGGCAGAAGCAGGGATGGCGGTTCCTGGACATACCTTGTTCTCGGTGGAGAGTAGCGCATATACTACTGAAAGTACAGATGTAGGTCTTTGACCTGAAAGTATTAGACGCTATCTTGTTCTCATTTATGTCTTTGTGAAAGTTCCTGTTGCCCTTACTTTTTGACTCAGAAAAACTGTATTCCGATAGAGGCCAGCAACTGTTTCCAACAAAATAGAAGAAATGCACATTGAACATTCTAACCAACATTTACATATTATCAAACGATTTCAACAGATGGAATTAGGCCCTCTTTGTGCCGTTGTTTTGCTGCATTGCTTGCTTCAGAGAACTTTTGAGTTCATACAGTAGTCTAAAGAGGAAACACTGTTTCCAGGAACGCTAGAGTCTTCTGGGTAGTGTGCTACAGGTGACACACTAAAGGAAATATGTGAGATTTCACCGTTCACATTTGTTCCCTATTTTGTTTCTTTGTAATTCACTGTGAAACTCAGAAAATATTGTGTATTCAAAGAGGCCTAGCCTATAAATCCTCTGTACTAAAGAATCATTCTTTGAAGCAGAGAGAACATGAACATTTCTAGCACTTATAACACAAGATAGAACTTTCTGCTCTCTGTGCCTGTGGTGATGGCGTTCAGTGTGTGAGATAGTCCCCGGTGGCATTGCCATAGCAGGCAGAAGAAGAGATGGCGGTTCCTGGACATATCTTTTTTCGGTGGAGAGTAACACATATACTACTGAAAGTACTCATGTAGGTCTTTGAACTGAAGCTATTAGACGCTATCTTGTTCTCATGTATGTCTTTCTAAAAGTTCCTGTTGCCCTAACCTGTTGACTCAGAAAAACTGTGTTCTGATAGAGGCCAGCAACTGTTTCCAACAAAATAGAAGAAATGCACATTGAACATTCTAACCAATATATACTTATTATCATACGATTTCAACAGATGGAATTAGGCGTCTCTGTGCCGTTGTTGTTTTGCTGCATTGCTTGCTTCAGAGAACTTTCGAGTTCATACAGTAGACTAAAAAAGAAACACTGTTTCCAGGAACGCTAGAGTCTTCTGGGTAGTGTTTTACAGGTGACACACTAAAGGAAATACGTGAGATTTCACCGTTCACATTTGTTCCCTATTTTGTTTCTTTGTAATTCACTGTGAAACTCAGAAAATACAGTGTTTTCAAAGAGGACTATGCTATAAATTCTCTGTACTAAAGAATCATTCTTTGAAACAGAGAGAACATGAACATTTCTAGCACTTATAACACAAGATAGAACGTTCTCCTCTCTGTGCCTGTGGTGATGGCGTTCATTGTGTGAGATAGTCACCAGTGGCTTTGTCATAGCAGGCAGAAGCAGAGATGGCGGTTCCTGGACATACTTGTTTTCGGTGGAGAGTAACGCATATACTACTGCAAGTACACATGTAGGTCTTTGAACTGAAGGTATTAGACGCTATCTTGTTCTCATGTATGGCTTTCTAAAAGTTCCTGTTGCCCTAACTTGTAGACTCAGAAAAACTGTGTTCTGATAGAGGCCAGCAACTGTTTCCAACAAAAATAGAAAAAATGCACATTGAACATTCTAACCAACATATACATATTATCAAACGATTTCAACAGATGGAATTAGGCCCTTGCTGTGCCGTTGTTGTCCTGCTGCATTGTTTGCTTCAGAGAACTTTCGAGTTCATACAATAGACTAAAGAGGAAACACTGCCTCCAGGAACGCTAGAGTCTTCTGGGTAGTGTGCTACAGGCGACACACTGAAGGAAATATGTCAGATTTCACCGTTACATTTGTTCCCTATTTCGTTTCTTTGTAATTCACTGTGAAACTCAGAAAATACTGTGTTTTCAAAGAGGCCTAGCCTGTCAGTTCTCTGTACTAAAGAATCATTCTTTGAAACAGAGAGAACATGAACATTTCTAGCACTTATAACACAAGATAGAACTTTCTCCTCTCTGTGCCTGTGGTGATGGCGTTCAGTGTGTGAGATAGCCACCGGTGGCATTGCCATAGCAGGCAGAAGAAGAGATGGCGGTTCCTGGACATACTTTGTTCTCGGTGGAGAGTAACGCATATACTACTGAAATTACAGATGTAGGTCTTTGAACTGAAGGTATTAGACGCTATCTCTTCTTCTCATGTATGTCTTTCTAAAAGAAGTTCCTGTTGCCCTTACTTGTAAACTCAGAAAAACTGTGTTCCTATAGAGGCCAGCACCCGTTTCCAACGAAATAGAAGGAAGAACTTAAAGTACAGATGTAGGTCTTTGAACTGAAGGTATTAGACGCTATCTCTTCTTCTCATGTATGTCTTTCTAAAAGAAGTTCCTGTTGCCCTTACTTGTAAACTCAGAAAAACTGTGTTCCGATAGAGGCCAGCACCGGCTTCCAACGAAATAAAAGGTAGAAATGCACATTGAACATTCTAACCAACATATACATATTATGAAACGATTTCAACAGATGAAATTAGGCCCTTGCTGTGCCGTTGTTGTCCTGCTGCATTGTTTGCTTCAGAGAACTTTCGAGTTCATACAATAGACTAAAGAGGAAACACTGTTTCCAGGAACGCTAGAGTCTTCTGGGTAGTGTGCTACAGGCGACACACTGAAGGAATTATGTGAGATTTCACCATTCACATTTGTTCCCTATTTCGTTTCTTTGTAATTCACTGTGAAACTCAGAAAATACTGTGTTTTCAAAGAGGCCTAGCCTGTCAATTCTCTGTACTAAGGAATCATTCTTTGAAACAGAGAGAACATGAACATTTCAAACACTGATAACACAAAATAGAACCTTCTCCTCTCTGTGCCTGTGGTGATGGCGTTCAGTGTGTGCGATAGTCACCGGTGGCATTGCCATAGCAGGCAGAAGCAGGGATGGCGGTTCCTGGACATACCTTGTTCTCGGTGGAGAGTAGCGCATATACTACTGAAAGTACAGATGTAGGTCTTTGAACTGAAAGTATTAGACGCTATCTTGTTCTCATTTATGTCTTTGTGAAAGTTCCTGTTGCCCTTACTTTTTGACTCAGAAAAACTGTATTCCGATAGAGGCCAGCAACTGTTTCCAACAAAATAGAAGAAATGCACATTGAACATTCTAACCAACATTTACATATTATCAAACGATTTCAACAGATGGAATTAGGCGTCTCTGTGCCGTTGTTGTTTTGCTGCATTGCTTGCTTCAGAGAACTTTCGAGTTCATACAGTAGACTAAAAAAGAAACACTGTTTCCAGGAACGCTAGAGTCTTCTGGGTAGTGTTTTACAGGTGACACACTAAAGGAAATACGTGAGATTTCACCGTTCACATTTGTTCCCTATTTTGTTTCTTTGTAATTCACTGTGAAACTCAGAAAATACAGTGTTTTCAAAGAGGCCTATGCTATAAATTCTCTGTACTAAAGAATCATTCTTTGAAACAGAGATAACATGAACATTTCTAGCACTTATAACACAAGATAGAACGTTCTCCTCTCTGTGCCTGTGGTGATGGCGTTCATTGTGTGAGATAGTCACCAGTGGCTTTGTCATAGCAGGCAGAAGCAGAGATGGCGGTTCCTGGACATACTTGTTTTCGGTGGAGAGTAACGCATATACTACTGCAAGTACACATGTAGGTCTTTGAACTGAAGGTATTAGACGCTATCTTGTTCTCATGTATGGCTTTCTAAAAGTTCCTGTTGCCCTAACCTGTTGACTCAGAAAAACTGTGTTCTGATAGAGGCCAGCAACTGTTTCCAACAAAAATAGAAAAAATGCACATTGAACATTCTAACCAACATATACATATTATCAAACGATTTCAACAGATGGAATTAGGCCCTCTTTGTGCCGTTGTTGTTTTGCTGCATTGCTTGCTTCAGAGAACTTTTGAGTTCATACAGTAGTCTAAAGAGGAAACACTGTTTCCAGGAACGCTAGAGTCTTCTGGGTAGTGTGCTACAGGTGACACACTAAAGGAAATATGTGAGATTTCACCGTTCACATTTGTTCCCTATTTTGTTTCTTTGTAATTCACTGTGAAACTCAGAAAATATTGTGTATTCAAAGAGGCCTAGCCTATAAATCCCCTGTATTAAAGAATCATTCTTTGAAGCAGAGAGAACATGAACATTTCTAGCACTTATAACACAAGATAGAACTTTCTGCTCTCTGTGCCTGTGGTGATGGCGTTCAGTGTGTGAGATAGTCCCCGGTGGCATTGCCATAGCAGGCAGAAGAAGAGATGGCGGTTCCTGGACATATCTTTTTTCGGTGGAGAGTAACACATATACTACTGAAAGTACTCATGTAGGTCTTTGAACTGAAGCTATTAGACTCTATCTTGTTCTCATGTATGTCTTTCTAAAAGTTCCTGTTGCCCTAACCTGTTGACTCAGAAAAACTGTGTTCTCATAGAGGCCAGCAACTGTTTCCAACAAAATAGAAGAAATGCACATTGTACATTCTAAGCAACATATACATATTAACAAACGATTTCAACAGATGGAATTAGGCCCTTGCAGCGCCGTTATTGTGCTGCTGCATTGCTTGCTTCAGAGAACTTTCGAGTTCATACAATAGACTAAAGAGGAAACACTGTTTCTAGGAACGCTAGAGTCTTCTCGGTAGTGTGCTACAGGCGACACACTGAAGGAAATATGTGATATTTCACCGTTCACATTTGTTCCCTATTTCGTTTCTTTGTAATTCACTGTGAAACTGAGAAAATACTGTGTTTTCAAAGAGGCCTAGCCTGTCAGTTCTCTGTACTAAAGAATCATTCTTTGAAACAGAGAGAACATGAACATTTCTAGCACTTATAACACAAGATAGAACTTTCTCCTCTCTGTGCCTGTGGTGATGGCGTTCAGTGTGTGAGATAGTCACCGGTGGCATTGCCATAGCAGGCAGAAGAAGAGATGGCGGTTCCTGGACATACTTTGTTCTCGGTGGAGAGTAACGCATATACTACTGAAATTACAGATGTAGGTCTTTGAACTGAAGGTATTAGATGCTATCTCTTCTTCTCATGTATGTCTTTCTAAAAGAAGTTCCTGTTGCCCTTACTTGTAAACTCAGAAAAACTGTGTTCCTATAGAGGCCAGCACCCATTTCCAACGAAATAGAAGGAAGAACTTAAAGTACAGATGTAGGTCTTTGAACTGAAGGTATTAGACGCTATCTCTTCTTCTCATGTATGTCTTTCTAAAAGAAGTTCCTGTTGCCCTTACTTGTAAACTCAGAAAAGCTGTGTTCCGATAGAGGCCAGCACCGGCTTCCAACGAAATAAAAGGTAGAAATGCACATTGAACATTCTAACCAACATATACATATTATGAAACGATTTCAACAGATGAAATTAGGCCCTTGCTGTGCCGTTGTTGTCCTGCTGCATTGTTTGCTTCAGAGAACTTTCGAGTTCATACAATAGACTAAAGAGGAAACACTGTTTCCAGGAACGCTAGAGTCTTCTGGGTAGTGTGCTACAGGCGACACACTGAAGGAATTATGTGAGATTTCACCATTCACATTTGTTCCCTATTTCGTTTCTTTGTAATTCACTGTGAAACTCAGAAAATACTGTGTTTTCAAAGAGGCCTAGCCTGTCAATTCTCTGTACTAAGGAATCATTCTTTGAAACAGAGAGAACATGAACATTTCAAACACTGATAACACAAAATAGAACCTTCTCCTCTCTGTGCCTGTGGTGACGGCGTTCAGTGTGTGCGATAGTCACCGGTGGCATTGCCATAGCAGGCAGAAGCAGGGATGGCGGTTCCTGGACATACCTTGTTCTCGGTGGAGAGTAGCGCATATACTACTGAAAGTACAGATGTAGGTCTTTGACCTGAAAGTATTAGACGCTATCTTGTTCTCATTTATGTCTTTGTGAAAGTTCCTGTTGCCCTTACTTTTTGACTCAGAAAAACTGTATTCCGATAGAGGCCAGCAACTGTTTCCAACAAAATAGAAGAAATGCACATTGAACATTCTAACCAACATTTACATATTATCAAACGATTTCAACAGATGGAATTAGGCCCTCTTTGTGCCGTTGTTTTGCTGCATTGCTTGCTTCAGAGAACTTTTGAGTTCATACAGTAGTCTAAAGAGGAAACACTGTTTCCAGGAACGCTAGAGTCTTCTGGGTAGTGTGCTACAGGTGACACACTAAAGGAAATATGTGAGATTTCACCGTTCACATTTGTTCCCTATTTTGTTTCTTTGTAATTCACTGTGAAACTCAGAAAATATTGTGTATTCAAAGAGGCCTAGCCTATAAATCCTCTGTACTAAAGAATCATTCTTTGAAGCAGAGAGAACATGAACATTTCTAGCACTTATAACACAAGATAGAACTTTCTGCTCTCTGTGCCTGTGGTGATGGCGTTCAGTGTGTGAGATAGTCCCCGGTGGCATTGCCATAGCAGGCAGAAGAAGAGATGGCGGTTCCTGGACATATCTTTTTTCGGTGGAGAGTAACACATATACTACTGAAAGTACTCATGTAGGTCTTTGAACTGAAGCTATTAGACGCTATCTTGTTCTCATGTATGTCTTTCTAAAAGTTCCTGTTGCCCTAACCTGTTGACTCAGAAAAACTGTGTTCTGATAGAGGCCAGCAACTGTTTCCAACAAAATAGAAGAAATGCACATTGAACATTCTAACCAATATATACTTATTATCATACGATTTCAACAGATGGAATTAGGCGTCTCTGTGCCGTTGTTGTTTTGCTGCATTGCTTGCTTCAGAGAACTTTCGAGTTCATACAGTAGACTAAAAAAGAAACACTGTTTCCAGGAACGCTAGAGTCTTCTGGGTAGTGTTTTACAGGTGACACACTAAAGGAAATACGTGAGATTTCACCGTTCACATTTGTTCCCTATTTTGTTTCTTTGTAATTCACTGTGAAACTCAGAAAATACAGTGTTTTCAAAGAGGACTATGCTATAAATTCTCTGTACTAAAGAATCATTCTTTGAAACAGAGAGAACATGAACATTTCTAGCACTTATAACACAAGATAGAACGTTCTCCTCTCTGTGCCTGTGGTGATGGCGTTCATTGTGTGAGATAGTCACCAGTGGCTTTGTCATAGCAGGCAGAAGCAGAGATGGCGGTTCCTGGACATACTTGTTTTCGGTGGAGAGTAACGCATATACTACTGCAAGTACACATGTAGGTCTTTGAACTGAAGGTATTAGACGCTATCTTGTTCTCATGTATGGCTTTCTAAAAGTTCCTGTTGCCCTAACTTGTAGACTCAGAAAAACTGTGTTCTGATAGAGGCCAGCAACTGTTTCCAACAAAAATAGAAAAAATGCACATTGAACATTCTAACCAACATATACATATTATCAAACGATTTCAACAGATGGAATTAGGCCCTTGCTGTGCCGTTGTTGTCCTGCTGCATTGTTTGCTTCAGAGAACTTTCGAGTTCATACAATAGACTAAAGAGGAAACACTGCCTCCAGGAACGCTAGAGTCTTCTGGGTAGTGTGCTACAGGCGACACACTGAAGGAAATATGTCAGATTTCACCGTTACATTTGTTCCCTATTTCGTTTCTTTGTAATTCACTGTGAAACTCAGAAAATACTGTGTTTTCAAAGAGGCCTAGCCTGTCAGTTCTCTGTACTAAAGAATCATTCTTTGAAACAGAGAGAACATGAACATTTCTAGCACTTATAACACAAGATAGAACTTTCTCCTCTCTGTGCCTGTGGTGATGGCGTTCAGTGTGTGAGATAGCCACCGGTGGCATTGCCATAGCAGGCAGAAGAAGAGATGGCGGTTCCTGGACATACTTTGTTCTCGGTGGAGAGTAACGCATATACTACTGAAATTACAGATGTAGGTCTTTGAACTGAAGGTATTAGACGCTATCTCTTCTTCTCATGTATGTCTTTCTAAAAGAAGTTCCTGTTGCCCTTACTTGTAAACTCAGAAAAACTGTGTTCCTATAGAGGCCAGCACCCGTTTCCAACGAAATAGAAGGAAGAACTTAAAGTACAGATGTAGGTCTTTGAACTGAAGGTATTAGACGCTATCTCTTCTTCTCATGTATGTCTTTCTAAAAGAAGTTCCTGTTGCCCTTACTTGTAAACTCAGAAAAACTGTGTTCCGATAGAGGCCAGCACCGGCTTCCAACGAAATAAAAGGTAGAAATGCACATTGAACATTCTAACCAACATATACATATTATGAAACGATTTCAACAGATGAAATTAGGCCCTTGCTGTGCCGTTGTTGTCCTGCTGCATTGTTTGCTTCAGAGAACTTTCGAGTTCATACAATAGACTAAAGAGGAAACACTGTTTCCAGGAACGCTAGAGTCTTCTGGGTAGTGTGCTACAGGCGACACACTGAAGGAATTATGTGAGATTTCACCATTCACATTTGTTCCCTATTTCGTTTCTTTGTAATTCACTGTGAAACTCAGAAAATACTGTGTTTTCAAAGAGGCCTAGCCTGTCAATTCTCTGTACTAAGGAATCATTCTTTGAAACAGAGAGAACATGAACATTTCAAACACTGATAACACAAAATAGAACCTTCTCCTCTCTGTGCCTGTGGTGATGGCGTTCAGTGTGTGCGATAGTCACCGGTGGCATTGCCATAGCAGGCAGAAGCAGGGATGGCGGTTCCTGGACATACCTTGTTCTCGGTGGAGAGTAGCGCATATACTACTGAAAGTACAGATGTAGGTCTTTGAACTGAAAGTATTAGACGCTATCTTGTTCTCATTTATGTCTTTGTGAAAGTTCCTGTTGCCCTTACTTTTTGACTCAGAAAAACTGTATTCCGATAGAGGCCAGCAACTGTTTCCAACAAAATAGAAGAAATGCACATTGAACATTCTAACCAACATTTACATATTATCAAACGATTTCAACAGATGGAATTAGGCGTCTCTGTGCCGTTGTTGTTTTGCTGCATTGCTTGCTTCAGAGAACTTTCGAGTTCATACAGTAGACTAAAAAAGAAACACTGTTTCCAGGAACGCTAGAGTCTTCTGGGTAGTGTTTTACAGGTGACACACTAAAGGAAATACGTGAGATTTCACCGTTCACATTTGTTCCCTATTTTGTTTCTTTGTAATTCACTGTGAAACTCAGAAAATACAGTGTTTTCAAAGAGGCCTATGCTATAAATTCTCTGTACTAAAGAATCATTCTTTGAAACAGAGATAACATGAACATTTCTAGCACTTATAACACAAGATAGAACGTTCTCCTCTCTGTGCCTGTGGTGATGGCGTTCATTGTGTGAGATAGTCACCAGTGGCTTTGTCATAGCAGGCAGAAGCAGAGATGGCGGTTCCTGGACATACTTGTTTTCGGTGGAGAGTAACGCATATACTACTGCAAGTACACATGTAGGTCTTTGAACTGAAGGTATTAGACGCTATCTTGTTCTCATGTATGGCTTTCTAAAAGTTCCTGTTGCCCTAACCTGTTGACTCAGAAAAACTGTGTTCTGATAGAGGCCAGCAACTGTTTCCAACAAAAATAGAAAAAATGCACATTGAACATTCTAACCAACATATACATATTATCAAACGATTTCAACAGATGGAATTAGGCCCTTGCTGTGCCGTTGTTGTCCTGCTACATTGTTTGCTTCAGAGAACTTTCGAGTTCATACAATAGACTAAAGAGGAAACACTGCCTCCAGGAACGCTAGAGTCTTCTGGGTAGTGTGCTACAGGCGACACACTGAAGGAAATATGTCAGATTTCACCGTTACATTTGTTCCCTATTTCGTTTCTTTGTAATTCACTGTGAAACTCAGAAAATACTGTGTTTTCAAAGAGGCCTAGCCTGTCAGTTCTCTGTACTAAAGAATCATTCTTTGAAACAGAGATAACATGAACATTTCTAGCACTTATAACACAAGATAGAACTTTCTCCTCTCTGTGCCTGTGGTGATGGCGTTCAGTGTGTGAGATAGTCACCGGTGGCATTGCCATAGCAGGCAGAAGAAGAGATGGCGGTTCCTGGACATACTTTGTTCTCGGTGGAGAGTAACGCATATACTACTGAAATTACAGATGTAGGTCTTTGAACTGAAGGTATTAGACGCTATCTCTTCTTCTCATGTATGTCTTTCTAAAAGAAGTTCCTGTTGCCCTTACTTGTAAACTCAGAAAAACTGTGTTCCTATAGAGGCCAGCACCCGTTTCCAACGAAATAGAAGGAAGAACTTAAAGTACAGATGTAGGTCTTTGAACTGAAGGTATTAGACGCTATCTCTTCTTCTCATGTATGTCTTTCTAAAAGAAGTTCCTGTTGCCCTTACTTGTAAACTCAGAAAAACTGTGTTCCGATAGAGGCCAGCACCGGCTTCCAACGAAATAAAAGGTAGAAATGCACATTGAACATTCTAACCAACATATACATATTATGAAACGATTTCAACAGATGAAATTAGGCCCTTGCTGTGCCGTTGTTGTCCTGCTGCATTGTTTGCTTCAGAGAACTTTCGAGTTCATACAATAGACTAAAGAGGAAACACTGTTTCCAGGAACGCTAGAGTCTTCTGGGTAGTGTGCTACAGGCGACACACTGAAGGAATTATGTGAGATTTCACCATTCACATTTGTTCCCTATTTCGTTTCTTTGTAATTCACTGTGAAACTCAGAAAATACTGTGTTTTCAAAGAGGCCTAGCCTGTCAATTCTCTGTACTAAGGAATCATTCTTTGAAACAGAGAGAACATGAACATTTCAAACACTGATAACACAAAATAGAACCTTCTCCTCTCTGTGCCTGTGGTGATGGCGTTCAGTGTGTGCGATAGTCACCGGTGGCATTGCCATAGCAGGCAGAAGCAGGGATGGCGGTTCCTGGACATACCTTGTTCTCGGTGGAGAGTAACGCATATACTACTGAAAGTACAGATGTAGGTCTTTGAACTGAAAGTATTAGACGCTATCTTGTTCTCATTTATGTCTTTGTGAAAGTTCCTGTTGCCCTTACTTTTTGACTCAGAAAAACTGTATTCCGATAGAGGCCAGCAACTGTTTCCAACAAAATAGAAGAAATGCACATTGAACATTCTAACCAACATTTACATATTATCAAACGATTTCAACAGATGGAATTAGGCCCTCTTTGTGCCGTTGTTGTTTTGCTGCATTGCTTGCTTCAGAGAACTTTTGAGTTCATACAGTAGTCTAAAGAGGAAACACTGTTTCCAGGAACGCTAGAGTCTTCTGGGTAGTGTGCTACAGGTGACACACTAAAGGAAATATGTGAGATTTCACCGTTCACATTTGTTCCCTATTTTGTTTCTTTGTAATTCACTGTGAAACTCAGAAAATATTGTGTATTCAAAGAGGCCTAGCCTATAAATCCTCTGTACTAAAGAATCATTCTTTGAAGCAGAGAGAACATGAACATTTCTAGCACTTATAACACAAGATAGAACTTTCTGCTCTCTGTGCCTGTGGTGATGGCGTTCAGTGTGTGAGATAGTCCCCGGTGGCATTGCCATAGCAGGCAGAAGAAGAGATGGCGGTTCCTGGACATATCTTTTTTCGGTGGAGAGTAACACATATACTACTGAAAGTACTCATGTAGGTCTTTGAACTGAAGCTATTAGACGCTATCTTGTTCTCATGTATGTCTTTCTAAAAGTTCCTGTTGCCCTAACCTGTTGACTCAGAAAAACTGTGTTCTGATAGAGGCCAGCAACTGTTTCCAACAAAATAGAAGAAATGCACATTGAACATTCTAACCAACATTTACATATTATCAAACGATTTCAACAGATGGAATTAGGCGTCTCTGTGCTGTTGTTGTTTTGCTGCATTGCTTGCTTCAGAGAACTTTCGAGTTCATACAGTAGACTAAAAAAGAAACACTGTTTCCAGGAACGCTAGAGTCTTCTGGGTAGTGTGCTACAGGTGACACACTAAAGGAAATACGTCAGATTTCACCGTTCACATTTGTTCCCTATTTTGTTTCTTTGTAATTCACTGTGAAACTCAGAAAATACAGTGTTTTCAAAGAGGCCTATGCTATAAATTCTCTGTACTAAAGAATCATTCTTTGAAACAGAGATAACATGAACATTTCTAGCACTTATAACACAAGATAGAACGTTCTCCTCTCTGTGCCTGTGGTGATGGCGTTCATTGTGTGAGATAGTCACCAGTGGCATTGTCATAGAAGGCAGAAACAGAGATGGCGGTTCCTGGACATACTTGTTTTCGGTGCAGAGTAACGCATATACTACTGCAAGTACACATGTAGGTCTTTGAACTGAAGGTATTAGACGCTATCTTGTTCTCATGTATGGCTTTCTAAAAGTTCCTGTTGCCCTAACCTGTTGACTCAGAAAAACTGTGTTCTCATAGAGGCCAGCAACTGTTTCCAACAAAATAGAAGAAATGCACATTGAACATTCTAACCAATATATACTTATTATCATACGATTTCAACAGATGGAATTAGGCGTCTCTGTGCCGTTGTTGTTTTGCTGCATTGCTTGCTTCAGAGAACTTTCGAGTTCATACAGTAGACTAAAAAAGAAACACTGTTTCCAGGAACGCTAGAGTCTTCTGGGTAGTGTTTTACAGGTGACACACTAAAGGAAATACGTGAGATTTCACCGTTCACATTTGTTCCCTATTTTGTTTCTTTGTAATTCACTGTGAAACTCAGAAAATACAGTGTTTTCAAAGAGGACTATGCTATAAATTCTCTGTACTAAAGAATCATTCTTTGAAACAGAGAGAACATGAACATTTCTAGCACTTATAACACAAGATAGAACGTTCTCCTCTCTGTGCCTGTGGTGATGGCGTTCATTGTGTGAGATAGTCACCAGTGGCTTTGTCATAGCAGGCAGAAGCAGAGATGGCGGTTCCTGGACATACTTGTTTTCGGTGGAGAGTAACGCATATACTACTGCAAGTACACATGTAGGTCTTTGAACTGAAGGTATTAGACGCTATCTTGTTCTCATGTATGGCTTTCTAAAAGTTCCTGTTGCCCTAACTTGTAGACTCAGAAAAACTGTGTTCTGATAGAGGCCAGCAACTGTTTCCAACAAAAATAGAAAAAATGCACATTGAACATTCTAACCAACATATACATATTATCAAACGATTTCAACAGATGGAATTAGGCCCTTGCTGTGCCGTTGTTGTCCTGCTGCATTGTTTGCTTCAGAGAACTTTCGAGTTCATACAATAGACTAAAGAGGAAACACTGCCTCCAGGAACGCTAGAGTCTTCTGGGTAGTGTGCTACAGGCGACACACTGAAGGAAATATGTCAGATTTCACCGTTACATTTGTTCCCTATTTCGTTTCTTTGTAATTCACTGTGAAACTCAGAAAATACTGTGTTTTCAAAGAGGCCTAGCCTGTCAGTTCTCTGTACTAAAGAATCATTCTTTGAAACAGAGAGAACATGAACATTTCTAGCACTTATAACACAAGATAGAACTTTCTCCTCTCTGTGCCTGTGGTGATGGCGTTCAGTGTGTGAGATAGTCACCGGTGGCATTGCCATAGCAGGCAGAAGAAGAGATGGCGGTTCCTGGACATACTTTGTTCTCGGTGGAGAGTAACGCATATACTACTGAAATTACAGATGTAGGTCTTTGAACTGAAGGTATTAGACGCTATCTCTTCTTCTCATGTATGTCTTTCTAAAAGAAGTTCCTGTTGCCCTTACTTGTAAACTCAGAAAAACTGTGTTCCTATAGAGGCCAGCACCCGTTTCCAACGAAATAGAAGGAAGAACTTAAAGTACAGATGTAGGTCTTTGAACTGAAGGTATTAGACGCTATCTCTTCTTCTCATGTATGTCTTTCTAAAAGAAGTTCCTGTTGCCCTTACTTGTAAACTCAGAAAAACTGTGTTCCGATAGAGGCCAGCACCGGCTTCCAACGAAATAAAAGGTAGAAATGCACATTGAACATTCTAACCAACATATACATATTATGAAACGATTTCAACAGATGAAATTAGGCCCTTGCTGTGCCGTTGTTGTCCTGCTGCATTGTTTGCTTCAGAGAACTTTCGAGTTCATACAATAGACTAAAGAGGAAACACTGTTTCCAGGAACGCTAGAGTCTTCTGGGTAGTGTGCTACAGGCGACACACTGAAGGAATTATGTGAGATTTCACCATTCACATTTGTTCCCTATTTCGTTTCTTTGTAATTCACTGTGAAACTCAGAAAATACTGTGTTTTCAAAGAGGCCTAGCCTGTCAATTCTCTGTACTAAGGAATCATTCTTTGAAACAGAGAGAACATGAACATTTCAAACACTGATAACACAAAATAGAACCTTCTCCTCTCTGTGCCTGTGGTGATGGCGTTCAGTGTGTGCGATAGTCACCGGTGGCATTGCCATAGCAGGCAGAAGCAGGGATGGCGGTTCCTGGACATACCTTGTTCTCGGTGGAGAGTAGCGCATATACTACTGAAAGTACAGATGTAGGTCTTTGAACTGAAAGTATTAGACGCTATCTTGTTCTCATTTATGTCTTTGTGAAAGTTCCTGTTGCCCTTACTGTTTGACTCAGAAAAACTGTATTCCGATAGAGGCCAGCAACTGTTTCCAACAAAATAGAAGAAATGCACATTGAACATTCTAACCAACATTTACATATTATCAAACGATTTCAACAGATGGAATTAGGCCCTCTTTGTGCCGTTGTTTTGCTGCATTGCTTGCTTCAGAGAACTTTTGAGTTCATACAGTAGTCTAAAGAGGAAACACTGTTTCCAGGAACGCTAGAGTCTTCTGGGTAGTGTGCTACAGGTGACACACTAAAGGAAATATGTGAGATTTCACCGTTCACATTTGTTCCCTATTTTGTTTCTTTGTAATTCACTGTGAAACTCAGAAAATATTGTGTATTCAAAGAGGCCTAGCCTATAAATCCTCTGTACTAAAGAATCATTCTTTGAAGCAGAGAGAACATGAACATTTCTAGCACTTATAACACAAGATAGAACTTTCTGCTCTCTGTGCCTGTGGTGATGGCGTTCAGTGTGTGAGATAGTCCCCGGTGGCATTGCCATAGCAGGCAGAAGAAGAGATGGCGGTTCCTGGACATATCTTTTTTCGGTGGAGAGTAACACATATACTACTGAAAGTACTCATGTAGGTCTTTGAACTGAAGCTATTAGACGCTATCTTGTTCTCATGTATGTCTTTCTAAAAGTTCCTGTTGCCCTAACCTGTTGACTCAGAAAAACTGTGTTCTGATAGAGGCCAGCAACTGTTTCCAACAAAATAGAAGAAATGCACATTGAACATTCTAACCAATATATACTTATTATCATACGATTTCAACAGATGGAATTAGGCGTCTCTGTGCCGTTGTTGTTTTGCTGCATTGCTTGCTTCAGAGAACTTTCGAGTTCATACAGTAGACTAAAAAAGAAACACTGTTTCCAGGAACGCTAGAGTCTTCTGGGTAGTGTTTTACAGGTGACACACTAAAGGAAATACGTGAGATTTCACCGTTCACATTTGTTCCCTATTTTGTTTCTTTGTAATTCACTGTGAAACTCAGAAAATACAGTGTTTTCAAAGAGGACTATGCTATAAATTCTCTGTACTAAAGAATCATTCTTTGAAACAGAGAGAACATGAACATTTCTAGCACTTATAACACAAGATAGAACGTTCTCCTCTCTGTGCCTGTGGTGATGGCGTTCATTGTGTGAGATAGTCACCAGTGGCTTTGTCATAGCAGGCAGAAGCAGAGATGGCGGTTCCTGGACATACTTGTTTTCGGTGGAGAGTAACGCATATACTACTGCAAGTACACATGTAGGTCTTTGAACTGAAGGTATTAGACGCTATCTTGTTCTCATGTATGGCTTTCTAAAAGTTCCTGTTGCCCTAACTTGTAGACTCAGAAAAACTGTGTTCTGATAGAGGCCAGCAACTGTTTCCAACAAAAATAGAAAAAATGCACATTGAACATTCTAACCAACATATACATATTATCAAACGATTTCAACAGATGGAATTAGGCCCTTGCTGTGCCGTTGTTGTCCTGCTGCATTGTTTGCTTCAGAGAACTTTCGAGTTCATACAATAGACTAAAGAGGAAACACTGCCTCCAGGAACGCTAGAGTCTTCTGGGTAGTGTGCTACAGGCGACACACTGAAGGAAATATGTCAGATTTCACCGTTACATTTGTTCCCTATTTCGTTTCTTTGTAATTCACTGTGAAACTCAGAAAATACTGTGTTTTCAAAGAGGCCTAGCCTGTCAGTTCTCTGTACTAAAGAATCATTCTTTGAAACAGAGAGAACATGAACATTTCTAGCACTTATAACACAAGATAGAACTTTCTCCTCTCTGTGCCTGTGGTGATGGCGTTCAGTGTGTGAGATAGCCACCGGTGGCATTGCCATAGCAGGCAGAAGAAGAGATGGCGGTTCCTGGACATACTTTGTTCTCGGTGGAGAGTAACGCATATACTACTGAAATTACAGATGTAGGTCTTTGAACTGAAGGTATTAGACGCTATCTCTTCTTCTCATGTATGTCTTTCTAAAAGAAGTTCCTGTTGCCCTTACTTGTAAACTCAGAAAAACTGTGTTCCTATAGAGGCCAGCACCCGTTTCCAACGAAATAGAAGGAAGAACTTAAAGTACAGATGTAGGTCTTTGAACTGAAGGTATTAGACGCTATCTCTTCTTCTCATGTATGTCTTTCTAAAAGAAGTTCCTGTTGCCCTTACTTGTAAACTCAGAAAAACTGTGTTCCGATAGAGGCCAGCACCGGCTTCCAACGAAATAAAAGGTAGAAATGCACATTGAACATTCTAACCAACATATACATATTATGAAACGATTTCAACAGATGAAATTAGGCCCTTGCTGTGCCGTTGTTGTCCTGCTGCATTGTTTGCTTCAGAGAACTTTCGAGTTCATACAATAGACTAAAGAGGAAACACTGTTTCCAGGAACGCTAGAGTCTTCTGGGTAGTGTGCTACAGGCGACACACTGAAGGAATTATGTGAGATTTCACCATTCACATTTGTTCCCTATTTCGTTTCTTTGTAATTCACTGTGAAACTCAGAAAATACTGTGTTTTCAAAGAGGCCTAGCCTGTCAATTCTCTGTACTAAGGAATCATTCTTTGAAACAGAGAGAACATGAACATTTCAAACACTGATAACACAAAATAGAACCTTCTCCTCTCTGTGCCTGTGGTGATGGCGTTCAGTGTGTGCGATAGTCACCGGTGGCATTGCCATAGCAGGCAGAAGCAGGGATGGCGGTTCCTGGACATACCTTGTTCTCGGTGGAGAGTAGCGCATATACTACTGAAAGTACAGATGTAGGTCTTTGAACTGAAAGTATTAGACGCTATCTTGTTCTCATTTATGTCTTTGTGAAAGTTCCTGTTGCCCTTACTTTTTGACTCAGAAAAACTGTATTCCGATAGAGGCCAGCAACTGTTTCCAACAAAATAGAAGAAATGCACATTGAACATTCTAACCAACATTTACATATTATCAAACGATTTCAACAGATGGAATTAGGCGTCTCTGTGCCGTTGTTGTTTTGCTGCATTGCTTGCTTCAGAGAACTTTCGAGTTCATACAGTAGACTAAAAAAGAAACACTGTTTCCAGGAACGCTAGAGTCTTCTGGGTAGTGTTTTACAGGTGACACACTAAAGGAAATACGTGAGATTTCACCGTTCACATTTGTTCCCTATTTTGTTTCTTTGTAATTCACTGTGAAACTCAGAAAATACAGTGTTTTCAAAGAGGCCTATGCTATAAATTCTCTGTACTAAAGAATCATTCTTTGAAACAGAGATAACATGAACATTTCTAGCACTTATAACACAAGATAGAACGTTCTCCTCTCTGTGCCTGTGGTGATGGCGTTCATTGTGTGAGATAGTCACCAGTGGCTTTGTCATAGCAGGCAGAAGCAGAGATGGCGGTTCCTGGACATACTTGTTTTCGGTGGAGAGTAACGCATATACTACTGCAAGTACACATGTAGGTCTTTGAACTGAAGGTATTAGACGCTATCTTGTTCTCATGTATGGCTTTCTAAAAGTTCCTGTTGCCCTAACCTGTTGACTCAGAAAAACTGTGTTCTGATAGAGGCCAGCAACTGTTTCCAACAAAAATAGAAAAAATGCACATTGAACATTCTAACCAACATATACATATTATCAAACGATTTCAACAGATGGAATTAGGCCCTTGCTGTGCCGTTGTTGTCCTGCTGCATTGTTTGCTTCAGAGAACTTTCGAGTTCATACAATAGACTAAAGAGGAAACACTGCCTCCAGGAACGCTAGAGTCTTCTGGGTAGTGTGCTACAGGCGACACACTGAAGGAAATATGTCAGATTTCACCGTTACATTTGTTCCCTATTTCGTTTCTTTGTAATTCACTGTGAAACTCAGAAAATACTGTGTTTTCAAAGAGGCCTAGCCTGTCAGTTCTCTGTACTAAAGAATCATTCTTTGAAACAGAGAGAACATGAACATTTCTAGCACTTATAACACAAGATAGAACTTTCTCCTCTCTGTGCCTGTGGTGATGGCGTTCAGTGTGTGAGATAGTCACCGGTGGCATTGCCATAGCAGGCAGAAGAAGAGATGGCGGTTCCTGGACATACTTTGTTCTCGGTGGAGAGTAACGCATATACTACTGAAATTACAGATGTAGGTCTTTGAACTGAAGGTATTAGACGCTATCTCTTCTTCTCATGTATGTCTTTCTAAAAGAAGTTCCTGTTGCCCTTACTTGTAAACTCAGAAAAACTGTGTTCCTATAGAGGCCAGCACCCGTTTCCAACGAAATAGAAGGAAGAACTTAAAGTACAGATGTAGGTCTTTGAACTGAAGGTATTAGACGCTATCTCTTCTTCTCATGTATGTCTTTCTAAAAGAAGTTCCTGTTGCCCTTACTTGTAAACTCAGAAAAACTGTGTTCCGATAGAGGCCAGCACCGGCTTCCAACGAAATAAAAGGTAGAAATGCACATTGAACATTCTAACCAACATATACATATTATGAAACGATTTCAACAGATGAAATTAGGCCCTTGCTGTGCCGTTGTTGTCCTGCTGCATTGTTTGCTTCAGAGAACTTTCGAGTTCATACAATAGACTAAAGAGGAAACACTGTTTCCAGGAACGCTAGAGTCTTCTGGGTAGTGTGCTACAGGCGACACACTGAAGGAATTATGTGAGATTTCACCATTCACATTTGTTCCCTATTTCGTTTCTTTGTAATTCACTGTGAAACTCAGAAAATACTGTGTTTTCAAAGAGGCCTAGCCTGTCAATTCTCTGTACTAAGGAATCATTCTTTGAAACAGAGAGAACATGAACATTTCAAACACTGATAACACAAAATAGAACCTTCTCCTCTCTGTGCCTGTGGTGATGGCGTTCAGTGTGTGCGATAGTCACCGGTGGCATTGCCATAGCAGGCAGAAGCAGGGATGGCGGTTCCTGGACATACCTTGTTCTCGGTGGAGAGTAGCGCATATACTACTGAAAGTACAGATGTAGGTCTTTGAACTGAAAGTATTAGACGCTATCTTGTTCTCATTTATGTCTTTGTGAAAGTTCCTGTTGCCCTTACTTTTTGACTCAGAAAAACTGTATTCCGATAGAGGCCAGCAACTGTTTCCAACAAAATAGAAGAAATGCACATTGAACATTCTAACCAACATTTACATATTATCAAACGATTTCAACAGATGGAATTAGGCCCTCTTTGTGCCGTTGTTTTGCTGCATTGCTTGCTTCAGAGAACTTTTGAGTTCATACAGTAGTCTAAAGAGGAAACACTGTTTCCAGGAACGCTAGAGTCTTCTGGGTAGTGTGCTACAGGTGACACACTAAAGGAAATATGTGAGATTTCACCGTTCACATTTGTTCCCTATTTTGTTTCTTTGTAATTCACTGTGAAACTCAGAAAATATTGTGTATTCAAAGAGGCCTAGCCTATAAATCCTCTGTACTAAAGAATCATTCTTTGAAGCAGAGAGAACATGAACATTTCTAGCACTTATAACACAAGATAGAACTTTCTGCTCTCTGTGCCTGTGGTGATGGCGTTCAGTGTGTGAGATAGTCCCCGGTGGCATTGCCATAGCAGGCAGAAGAAGAGATGGCGGTTCCTGGACATATCTTTTTTCGGTGGAGAGTAACACATATACTACTGAAAGTACTCATGTAGGTCTTTGAACTGAAGCTATTAGACGCTATCTTGTTCTCATGTATGTCTTTCTAAAAGTTCCTGTTGCCCTAACCTGTTGACTCAGAAAAACTGTGTTCTGATAGAGGCCAGCAACTGTTTCCAACAAAATAGAAGAAATGCACATTGAACATTCTAACCAATATATACTTATTATCATACGATTTCAACAGATGGAATTAGGCGTCTCTGTGCCGTTGTTGTTTTGCTGCATTGCTTGCTTCAGAGAACTTTCGAGTTCATACAGTAGACTAAAAAAGAAACACTGATTCCAGGAACGCTAGAGTCTTCTGGGTAGTGTTTTACAGGTGACACACTAAAGGAAATACGTGAGATTTCACCGTTCACATTTGTTCCCTATTTTGTTTCTTTGTAATTCACTGTGAAACTCAGAAAATACAGTGTTTTCAAAGAGGACTATGCTATAAATTCTCTGTACTAAAGAATCATTCTTTGAAACAGAGAGAACATGAACATTTCTAGCACTTATAACACAAGATAGAACGTTCTCCTCTCTGTGCCTGTGGTGATGGCGTTCATTGTGTGAGATAGTCACCAGTGGCTTTGTCATAGCAGGCAGAAGCAGAGATGGCGGTTCCTGGACATACTTGTTTTCGGTGGAGAGTAACGCATATACTACTGCAAGTACACATGTAGGTCTTTGAACTGAAGGTATTAGACGCTATCTTGTTCTCATGTATGGCTTTCTAAAAGTTCCTGTTGCCCTAACTTGTAGACTCAGAAAAACTGTGTTCTGATAGAGGCCAGCAACTGTTTCCAACAAAAATAGAAAAAATGCACATTGAACATTCTAACCAACATATACATATTATCAAACGATTTCAACAGATGGAATTAGGCCCTTGCTGTGCCGTTGTTGTCCTGCTGCATTGTTTGCTTCAGAGAACTTTCGAGTTCATACAATAGACTAAAGAGGAAACACTGCCTCCAGGAATGCTAGAGTCTTCTGGGTAGTGTGCTACAGGCTACACACTGAAGGAAATATGTCAGATTTCACCGTTACATTTGTTCCCTATTTCGTTTCTTTGTAATTCACTGTGAAACTCAGAAAATACTGTGTTTTCAAAGAGGCCTAGCCTGTCAGTTCTCTGTACTAAAGAATCATTCTTTGAAACAGAGAGAACATGAACATTTCTAGCACTTATAACACAAGATAGAACTTTCTCCTCTCTGTGCCTGTGGTGATGGCGTTCAGTGTGTGAGATAGCCACCGGTGGCATTGCCATAGCAGGCAGAAGAAGAGATGGCGGTTCCTGGACATACTTTGTTCTCGGTGGAGAGTAACGCATATACTACTGAAATTACAGATGTAGGTCTTTGAACTGAAGGTATTAGACGCTATCTCTTCTTCTCATGTATGTCTTTCTAAAAGAAGTTCCTGTTGCCCTTACTTGTAAACTCAGAAAAACTGTGTTCCTATAGAGGCCAGCACCCGTTTCCAACGAAATAGAAGGAAGAACTTAAAGTACAGATGTAGGTCTTTGAACTGAAGGTATTAGACGCTATCTCTTCTTCTCATGTATGTCTTTCTAAAAGAAGTTCCTGTTGCCCTTACTTGTAAACTCAGAAAAACTGTGTTCCGATAGAGGCCAGCACCGGCTTCCAACGAAATAAAAGGTAGAAATGCACATTGAACATTCTAACCAACATATACATATTATGAAACGATTTCAACAGATGAAATTAGGCCCTTGCTGTGCCGTTGTTGTCCTGCTGCATTGTTTGCTTCAGAGAACTTTCGAGTTCATACAATAGACTAAAGAGGAAACACTGTTTCCAGGAACGCTAGAGTCTTCTGGGTAGTGTGCTACAGGCGACACACTGAAGGAATTATGTGAGATTTCACCATTCACATTTGTTCCCTATTTCGTTTCTTTGTAATTCACTGTGAAACTCAGAAAATACTGTGTTTTCAAAGAGGCCTAGCCTGTCAATTCTCTGTACTAAGGAATCATTCTTTGAAACAGAGAGAACATGAACATTTCAAACACTGATAACACAAAATAGAACCTTCTCCTCTCTGTGCCTGTGGTGATGGCGTTCAGTGTGTGCGATAGTCACCGGTGGCATTGCCATAGCAGGCAGAAGCAGGGATGGCGGTTCCTGGACATACCTTGTTCTCGGTGGAGAGTAGCGCATATACTACTGAAAGTACAGATGTAGGTCTTTGAACTGAAAGTATTAGACGCTATCTTGTTCTCATTTATGTCTTTGTGAAAGTTCCTGTTGCCCTTACTTTTTGACTCAGAAAAACTGTATTCCGATAGAGGCCAGCAACTGTTTCCAACAAAATAGAAGAAATGCACATTGAACATTCTAACCAACATTTACATATTATCAAACGATTTCAACAGATGGAATTAGGCGTCTCTGTGCCGTTGTTGTTTTGCTGCATTGCTTGCTTCAGAGAACTTTCGAGTTCATACAGTAGACTAAAAAAGAAACACTGTTTCCAGGAACGCTAGAGTCTTCTGGGTAGTGTTTTACAGGTGACACACTAAAGGAAATACGTGAGATTTCACCGTTCACATTTGTTCCCTATTTTGTTTCTTTGTAATTCACTGTGAAACTCAGAAAATACAGTGTTTTCAAAGAGGCCTATGCTATAAATTCTCTGTACTAAAGAATCATTCTTTGAAACAGAGATAACATGAACATTTCTAGCACTTATAACACAAGATAGAACGTTCTCCTCTCTGTGCCTGTGGTGATGGCGTTCATTGTGTGAGATAGTCACCAGTGGCTTTGTCATAGCAGGCAGAAGCAGAGATGGCGGTTCCTGGACATACTTGTTTTCGGTGGAGAGTAACGCATATACTACTGCAAGTACACATGTAGGTCTTTGAACTGAAGGTATTAGACGCTATCTTGTTCTCATGTATGGCTTTCTAAAAGTTCCTGTTGCCCTAACCTGTTGACTCAGAAAAACTGTGTTCTGATAGAGGCCAGCAACTGTTTCCAACAAAAATAGAAAAAATGCACATTGAACATTCTAACCAACATATACATATTATCAAACGATTTCAACAGATGGAATTAGGCCCTTGCTGTGCCGTTGTTGTCCTGCTGCATTGTTTGCTTCAGAGAACTTTCGAGTTCATACAATAGACTAAAGAGGAAACACTGCCTCCAGGAACGCTAGAGTCTTCTGGGTAGTGTGCTACAGGCGACACACTGAAGGAAATATGTCAGATTTCACCGTTACATTTGTTCCCTATTTCGTTTCTTTGTAATTCACTGTGAAACTCAGAAAATACTGTGTTTTCAAAGAGGCCTAGCCTGTCAGTTCTCTGTACTAAAGAATCATTCTTTGAAACAGAGATAACATGAACATTTCTAGCACTTATAACACAAGATAGAACTTTCTCCTCTCTGTGCCTGTGGTGATGGCGTTCAGTGTGTGAGATAGTCACCGGTGGCATTGCCATAGCAGGCAGAAGAAGAGATGGCGGTTCCTGGACATACTTTGTTCTCGGTGGAGAGTAACGCATATACTACTGAAATTACAGATGTAGGTCTTTGAACTGAAGGTATTAGACGCTATCTCTTCTTCTCATGTATGTCTTTCTAAAAGAAGTTCCTGTTGCCCTTACTTGTAAACTCAGAAAAACTGTGTTCCTATAGAGGCCAGCACCCGTTTCCAACGAAATAGAAGGAAGAACTTAAAGTACAGATGTAGGTCTTTGAACTGAAGGTATTAGACGCTATCTCTTCTTCTCATGTATGTCTTTCTAAAAGAAGTTCCTGTTGCCCTTACTTGTAAACTCAGAAAAACTGTGTTCCGATAGAGGCCAGCACCGGCTTCCAACGAAATAAAAGGTAGAAATGCACATTGAACATTCTAACCAACATATACATATTATGAAACGATTTCAACAGATGAAATTAGGCCCTTGCTGTGCCGTTGTTGTCCTGCTGCATTGTTTGCTTCAGAGAACTTTCGAGTTCATACAATAGACTAAAGAGGAAACACTGTTTCCAGGAACGCTAGAGTCTTCTGGGTAGTGTGCTACAGGCGACACACTGAAGGAATTATGTGAGATTTCACCATTCACATTTGTTCCCTATTTCGTTTCTTTGTAATTCACTGTGAAACTCAGAAAATACTGTGTTTTCAAAGAGGCCTAGCCTGTCAATTCTCTGTACTAAGGAATCATTCTTTGAAACAGAGAGAACATGAACATTTCAAACACTGATAACACAAAATAGAACCTTCTCCTCTCTGTGCCTGTGGTGATGGCGTTCAGTGTGTGCGATAGTCACCGGTGGCATTGCCATAGCAGGCAGAAGCAGGGATGGCGGTTCCTGGACATACCTTGTTCTCGGTGGAGAGTAACGCATATACTACTGAAAGTACAGATGTAGGTCTTTGAACTGAAAGTATTAGACGCTATCTTGTTCTCATTTATGTCTTTGTGAAAGTTCCTGTTGCCCTTACTTTTTGACTCAGAAAAACTGTATTCCGATAGAGGCCAGCAACTGTTTCCAACAAAATAGAAGAAATGCACATTGAACATTCTAACCAACATTTACATATTATCAAACGATTTCAACAGATGGAATTAGGCCCTCTTTGTGCCGTTGTTGTTTTGCTGCATTGCTTGCTTCAGAGAACTTTTGAGTTCATACAGTAGTCTAAAGAGGAAACACTGTTTCCAGGAACGCTAGAGTCTTCTGGGTAGTGTGCTACAGGTGACACACTAAAGGAAATATGTGAGATTTCACCGTTCACATTTGTTCCCTATTTTGTTTCTTTGTAATTCACTGTGAAACTCAGAAAATATTGTGTATTCAAAGAGGCCTAGCCTATAAATCCTCTGTACTAAAGAATCATTCTTTGAAGCAGAGAGAACATGAACATTTCTAGCACTTATAACACAAGATAGAACTTTCTGCTCTCTGTGCCTGTGGTGATGGCGTTCAGTGTGTGAGATAGTCCCCGGTGGCATTGCCATAGCAGGCAGAAGAAGAGATGGCGGTTCCTGGACATATCTTTTTTCGGTGGAGAGTAACACATATACTACTGAAAGTACTCATGTAGGTCTTTGAACTGAAGCTATTAGACGCTATCTTGTTCTCATGTATGTCTTTCTAAAAGTTCCTGTTGCCCTAACCTGTTGACTCAGAAAAACTGTGTTCTGATAGAGGCCAGCAACTGTTTCCAACAAAATAGAAGAAATGCACATTGAACATTCTAACCAACATTTACATATTATCAAACGATTTCAACAGATGGAATTAGGCGTCTCTGTGCTGTTGTTGTTTTGCTGCATTGCTTGCTTCAGAGAACTTTCGAGTTCATACAGTAGACTAAAAAAGAAACACTGTTTCCAGGAACGCTAGAGTCTTCTGGGTAGTGTGCTACAGGTGACACACTAAAGGAAATACGTCAGATTTCACCGTTCACATTTGTTCCCTATTTTGTTTCTTTGTAATTCACTGTGAAACTCAGAAAATACAGTGTTTTCAAAGAGGCCTATGCTATAAATTCTCTGTACTAAAGAATCATTCTTTGAAACAGAGATAACATGAACATTTCTAGCACTTATAACACAAGATAGAACGTTCTCCTCTCTGTGCCTGTGGTGATGGCGTTCATTGTGTGAGATAGTCACCAGTGGCATTGTCATAGAAGGCAGAAACAGAGATGGCGGTTCCTGGACATACTTGTTTTCGGTGCAGAGTAACGCATATACTACTGCAAGTACACATGTAGGTCTTTGAACTGAAGGTAATAGACGCTATCTTGTTCTCATGTATGGCTTTCTAAAAGTTCCTGTTGCCCTAACCTGTTGACTCAGAAAAACTGTGTTCTCATAGAGGCCAGCAACTGTTTCCAACAAAATAGAAGAAATGCACATTGAACATTCTAACCAATATATACTTATTATCATACGATTTCAACAGATGGAATTAGGCGTCTCTGTGCCGTTGTTGTTTTGCTGCATTGCTTGCTTCAGAGAACTTTCGAGTTCATACAGTAGACTAAAAAAGAAACACTGTTTCCAGGAACGCTAGAGTCTTCTGGGTAGTGTTTTACAGGTGACACACTAAAGGAAATACGTGAGATTTCACCGTTCACATTTGTTCCCTATTTTGTTTCTTTGTAATTCACTGTGAAACTCAGAAAATACAGTGTTTTCAAAGAGGACTATGCTATAAATTCTCTGTACTAAAGAATCATTCTTTGAAACAGAGAGAACATGAACATTTCTAGCACTTATAACACAAGATAGAACGTTCTCCTCTCTGTGCCTGTGGTGATGGCGTTCATTGTGTGAGATAGTCACCAGTGGCTTTGTCATAGCAGGCAGAAGCAGAGATGGCGGTTCCTGGACATACTTGTTTTCGGTGGAGAGTAACGCATATACTACTGCAAGTACACATGTAGGTCTTTGAACTGAAGGTATTAGACGCTATCTTGTTCTCATGTATGGCTTTCTAAAAGTTCCTGTTGCCCTAACTTGTAGACTCAGAAAAACTGTGTTCTGATAGAGGCCAGCAACTGTTTCCAACAAAAATAGAAAAAATGCACATTGAACATTCTAACCAACATATACATATTATCAAACGATTTCAACAGATGGAATTAGGCCCTTGCTGTGCCGTTGTTGTCCTGCTGCATTGTTTGCTTCAGAGAACTTTCGAGTTCATACAATAGACTAAAGAGGAAACACTGCCTCCAGGAACGCTAGAGTCTTCTGGGTAGTGTGCTACAGGCGACACACTGAAGGAAATATGTCAGATTTCACCGTTACATTTGTTCCCTATTTCGTTTCTTTGTAATTCACTGTGAAACTCAGAAAATACTGTGTTTTCAAAGAGGCCTAGCCTGTCAGTTCTCTGTACTAAAGAATCATTCTTTGAAACAGAGAGAACATGAACATTTCTAGCACTTATAACACAAGATAGAACTTTCTCCTCTCTGTGCCTGTGGTGATGGCGTTCAGTGTGTGAGATAGTCACCGGTGGCATTGCCATAGCAGGCAGAAGAAGAGATGGCGGTTCCTGGACATACTTTGTTCTCGGTGGAGAGTAACGCATATACTACTGAAATTACAGATGTAGGTCTTTGAACTGAAGGTATTAGACGCTATCTCTTCTTCTCATGTATGTCTTTCTAAAAGAAGTTCCTGTTGCCCTTACTTGTAAACTCAGAAAAACTGTGTTCCTATAGAGGCCAGCACCCGTTTCCAACGAAATAGAAGGAAGAACTTAAAGTACAGATGTAGGTCTTTGAACTGAAGGTATTAGACGCTATCTCTTCTTCTCATGTATGTCTTTCTAAAAGAAGTTCCTGTTGCCCTTACTTGTAAACTCAGAAAAGCTGTGTTCCGATAGAGGCCAGCACCGGCTTCCAACGAAATAAAAGGTAGAAATGCACATTGAACATTCTAACCAACATATACATATTATGAAACGATTTCAACAGATGAAATTAGGCCCTTGCTGTGCCGTTGTTGTCCTGCTGCATTGTTTGCTTCAGAGAACTTTCGAGTTCATACAATAGACTAAAGAGGAAACACTGTTTCCAGGAACGCTAGAGTCTTCTGGGTAGTGTGCTACAGGCGACACACTGAAGGAATTATGTGAGATTTCACCATTCACATTTGTTCCCTATTTCGTTTCTTTGTAATTCACTGTGAAACTCAGAAAATACTGTGTTTTCAAAGAGGCCTAGCCTGTCAATTCTCTGTACTAAGGAATCATTCTTTGAAACAGAGAGAACATGAACATTTCAAACACTGATAACACAAAATAGAACCTTCTCCTCTCTGTGCCTGTGGTGATGGCGTTCAGTGTGTGCGATAGTCACCGGTGGCATTGCCATAGCAGGCAGAAGCAGGGATGGCGGTTCCTGGACATACCTTGTTCTCGGTGGAGAGTAGCGCATATACTACTGAAAGTACAGATGTAGGTCTTTGAACTGAAAGTATTAGACGCTATCTTGTTCTCATTTATGTCTTTGTGAAAGTTCCTGTTGCCCTTACTTTTTGACTCAGAAAAACTGTATTCCGATAGAGGCCAGCAACTGTTTCCAACAAAATAGAAGAAATGCACATTGAACATTCTAACCAACATTTACATATTATCAAACGATTTCAACAGATGGAATTAGGCCCTCTTTGTGCCGTTGTTTTGCTGCATTGCTTGCTTCAGAGAACTTTTGAGTTCATACAGTAGTCTAAAGAGGAAACACTGTTTCCAGGAACGCTAGAGTCTTCTGGGTAGTGTGCTACAGGTGACACACTAAAGGAAATATGTGAGATTTCACCGTTCACATTTGTTCCCTATTTTGTTTCTTTGTAATTCACTGTGAAACTCAGAAAATATTGTGTATTCAAAGAGGCCTAGCCTATAAATCCTCTGTACTAAAGAATCATTCTTTGAAGCAGAGAGAACATGAACATTTCTAGCACTTATAACACAAGATAGAACTTTCTGCTCTCTGTGCCTGTGGTGATGGCGTTCAGTGTGTGAGATAGTCCCCGGTGGCATTGCCATAGCAGGCAGAAGAAGAGATGGCGGTTCCTGGACATATCTTTTTTCGGTGGAGAGTAACACATATACTACTGAAAGTACTCATGTAGGTCTTTGAACTGAAGCTATTAGACGCTATCTTGTTCTCATGTATGTCTTTCTAAAAGTTCCTGTTGCCCTAACCTGTTGACTCAGAAAAACTGTGTTCTGATAGAGGCCAGCAACTGTTTCCAACAAAATAGAAGAAATGCACATTGAACATTCTAACCAATATATACTTATTATCATACGATTTCAACAGATGGAATTAGGCGTCTCTGTGCCGTTGTTGTTTTGCTGCATTGCTTGCTTCAGAGAACTTTCGAGTTCATACAGTAGACTAAAAAAGAAACACTGTTTCCAGGAACGCTAGAGTCTTCTGGGTAGTGTTTTACAGGTGACACACTAAAGGAAATACGTGAGATTTCACCGTTCACATTTGTTCCCTATTTTGTTTCTTTGTAATTCACTGTGAAACTCAGAAAATACAGTGTTTTCAAAGAGGACTATGCTATAAATTCTCTGTACTAAAGAATCATTCTTTGAAACAGAGAGAACATGAACATTTCTAGCACTTATAACACAAGATAGAACGTTCTCCTCTCTGTGCCTGTGGTGATGGCGTTCATTGTGTGAGATAGTCACCAGTGGCTTTGTCATAGCAGGCAGAAGCAGAGATGGCGGTTCCTGGACATACTTGTTTTCGGTGGAGAGTAACGCATATACTACTGCAAGTACACATGTAGGTCTTTGAACTGAAGGTATTAGACGCTATCTTGTTCTCATGTATGGCTTTCTAAAAGTTCCTGTTGCCCTAACTTGTAGACTCAGAAAAACTGTGTTCTGATAGAGGCCAGCAACTGTTTCCAACAAAAATAGAAAAAATGCACATTGAACATTCTAACCAACATATACATATTATCAAACGATTTCAACAGATGGAATTAGGCCCTTGCTGTGCCGTTGTTGTCCTGCTGCATTGTTTGCTTCAGAGAACTTTCGAGTTCATACAATAGACTAAAGAGGAAACACTGCCTCCAGGAACGCTAGAGTCTTCTGGGTAGTGTGCTACAGGCGACACACTGAAGGAAATATGTCAGATTTCACCGTTACATTTGTTCCCTATTTCGTTTCTTTGTAATTCACTGTGAAACTCAGAAAATACTGTGTTTTCAAAGAGGCCTAGCCTGTCAGTTCTCTGTACTAAAGAATCATTCTTTGAAACAGAGATAACATGAACATTTCTAGCACTTATAACACAAGATAGAACTTTCTCCTCTCTGTGCCTGTGGTGATGGCGTTCAGTGTGTGAGATAGTCACCGGTGGCATTGCCATAGCAGGCAGAAGAAGAGATGGCGGTTCCTGGACATACTTTGTTCTCGGTGGAGAGTAACGCATATACTACTGAAATTACAGATGTAGGTCTTTGAACTGAAGGTATTAGACGCTATCTCTTCTTCTCATGTATGTCTTTCTAAAAGAAGTTCCTGTTGCCCTTACTTGTAAACTCAGAAAAACTGTGTTCCTATAGAGGCCAGCACCCGTTTCCAACGAAATAGAAGGAAGAACTTAAAGTACAGATGTAGGTCTTTGAACTGAAGGTATTAGACGCTATCTCTTCTTCTCATGTATGTCTTTCTAAAAGAAGTTCCTGTTGCCCTTACTTGTAAACTCAGAAAACCTGTGTTCCGATAGAGGCCAGCACCGGCTTCCAACGAAATAAAAGGTAGAAATGCACATTGAACATTCTAACCAACATATACATATTATGAAACGATTTCAACAGATGAAATTAGGCCCTTGCTGTGCTGTTGTTGTCCTGCTGCATTGTTTGCTTCAGAGAACTTTCGAGTTCATACAATAGACTAAAGAGGAAACACTGTTTCCAGGAACGCTAGAGTCTTCTGGGTAGTGTGCTACAGGCGACACACTGAAGGAATTATGTGAGATTTCACCATTCACATTTGTTCCCTATTTCGTTTCTTTGTAATTCACTGTGAAACTCAGAAAATACTGTGTTTTCAAAGAGGCCTAGCCTGTCAATTCTCTGTACTAAGGAATCATTCTTTGAAACAGAGAGAACATGAACATTTCAAACACTGATAACACAAAATAGAACCTTCTCCTCTCTGTGCCTGTGGTGATGGCGTTCAGTGTGTGCGATAGTCACCGGTGGCATTGCCATAGCAGGCAGAAGCAGGGATGGCGGTTCCTGGACATACCTTGTTCTCGGTGGAGAGTAACGCATATACTACTGAAAGTACAGATGTAGGTCTTTGAACTGAAAGTATTAGACGCTATCTTGTTCTCATTTATGTCTTTGTGAAAGTTCCTGTTGCCCTTACTTTTTGACTCAGAAAAACTGTATTCCGATAGAGGCCAGCAACTGTTTCCAACAAAATAGAAGAAATGCACATTGAACATTCTAACCAACATTTACATATTATCAAACGATTTCAACAGATGGAATTAGGCCCTCTTTGTGCCGTTGTTGTTTTGCTGCATTGCTTGCTTCAGAGAACTTTTGAGTTCATACAGTAGTCTAAAGAGGAAACACTGTTTCCAGGAACGCTAGAGTCTTCTGGGTAGTGTGCTACAGGTGACACACTAAAGGAAATATGTGAGATTTCACCGTTCACATTTGTTCCCTATTTTGTTTCTTTGTAATTCACTGTGAAACTCAGAAAATATTGTGTATTCAAAGAGGCCTAGCCTATAAATCCTCTGTACTAAAGAATCATTCTTTGAAGCAGAGAGAACATGAACATTTCTAGCACTTATAACACAAGATAGAACTTTCTGCTCTCTGTGCCTGTGGTGATGGCGTTCAGTGTGTGAGATAGTCCCCGGTGGCATTGCCATAGCAGGCAGAAGAAGAGATGGCGGTTCCTGGACATATCTTTTTTCGGTGGAGAGTAACACATATACTACTGAAAGTACTCATGTAGGTCTTTGAACTGAAGCTATTAGACGCTATCTTGTTCTCATGTATGTCTTTCTAAAAGTTCCTGTTGCCCTAACCTGTTGACTCAGAAAAACTGTGTTCTCATAGAGGCCAGCAACTGTTTCCAACAAAATAGAAGAAATGCACATTGAACATTCTAACCAACATTTACATATTATCAAACGATTTCAACAGATGGAATTAGGCGTCTCTGTGCTGTTGTTGTTTTGCTGCATTGCTTGCTTCAGAGAACTTTCGAGTTCATACAGTAGACTAAAAAAGAAACACTGTTTCCAGGAACGCTAGAGTCTTCTGGGTAGTGTGCTACAGGTGACACACTAAAGGAAATACGTCAGATTTCACCGTTCACATTTGTTCCCTATTTTGTTTCTTTGTAATTCACTGTGAAACTCAGAAAATACAGTGTTTTCAAAGAGGCCTATGCTATAAATTCTCTGTACTAAAGAATCATTCTTTGAAACAGAGATAACATGAACATTTCTAGCACTTATAACACAAGATAGAACGTTCTCCTCTCTGTGCCTGTGGTGATGGCGTTCATTGTGTGAGATAGTCACCAGTGGCATTGTCATAGAAGGCAGAAACAGAGATGGCGGTTCCTGGACATACTTGTTTTCGGTGCAGAGTAACGCATATACTACTGCAAGTACACATGTAGGTCTTTGAACTGAAGGTATTAGACGCTATCTTGTTCTCATGTATGGCTTTCTAAAAGTTCCTGTTGCCCTAACCTGTTGACTCAGAAAAACTGTGTTCTGATAGAGGCCAGCAACTGTTTCCAACAAAATAGAAGTAATGCACATTGAACATTCTAAGCAACATTTACATATTATCAAACGATTTCAACAGATGGAATTAGGCGTCTCTGTGCTGTTGTTGTTTTGCTGCATTGCTTGCTTCAGAGAACTTTCGAGTTCATACAGTAGACTAAAAAAGAAACACTGTTTCCAGGAACGCTAGAGTCTTCTGGGTAGTGTTTTACAGGTGACACACTAAAGGAAATACGTCAGATTTCACTGTTCACATTTGTTCCCTATTTTGTTTCTTTGTAATTCACTGTGAAACTCAGAAAATACAGTGTTTTCAAAGAGGCCTATGCTATAAATTCTCTGTACTAAAGAATCATTCTTTGAAACAGAGATAACATGAACATTTCTAGCACTTATAACACAAGATAGAACGTTCTCCTCTCTGTGCCTGTGGTGATGGCGTTCATTGTGTGAGATAGTCACCAGTGGCATTGTCATAGCAGGCAGAAACAGAGATGGCGGTTCCTGGACATACTTGTTTTCGGTGGAGAGTAACGCATATACTACTGCAAGTACACATGTAGGTCTTTGAACTGAAGGTATTAGACGCTATCTTGTTCTCATGTATGGCTTTCTAAAAGTTCCTGTTGCCCTAACCTGTTGACTCAGAAAAACTGTGTTCTGATAGAGGCCAGCAACTGTTTCCAACAAAATAGAAGAAATGCACATTGTACATTCTAAGCAACATATACATATTAACAAACGATTTCAACAGATGGAATTAGGCCCTTGCAGCGCCGTTATTGTGCTGCTGCATTGCTTGCTTCAGAGAACTTTCGAGTTCATACAATAGACTAAAGAGGAAACACTGTTTCTAGGAACGCTAGAGTCTTCTCGGTAGTGTGCTACAGGCGACACACTGAAGGAAATATGTGATATTTCACCGTTCACATTTGTTACCTATTTCGTTTCTTTGTAATTCACTGTGAAACTCAGAAAATACTGTGTTTTCAAAGAGGCCTAGCCTGTCAGTTCTCTGTACTAAAGAATCATTCTTTGAAACAGAGAGAACATGAACATTTCTAGCACTTATAACACAAGATAGAACTTTCTCCTCTCTGTGCCTGTGGTGATGGCGTTCAGTGTGTGAGATAGTCACCGGTGGCATTGCCATAGCAGGCAGAAGAAGAGATGGCGGTTCCTGGACATACTTTGTTCTCGGTGGAGAGTAACGCATATACTACTGAAATTACAGATGTAGGTCTTTGAACTGAAGGTATTAGACGCTATCTCTTCTTCTCATGTATGTCTTTCTAAAAGAAGTTCCTGTTGCCCTTACTTGTAAACTCAGAAAAACTGTGTTCCTATAGAGGCCAGCACCCATTTCCAACGAAATAGAAGGAAGAACTTAAAGTACAGATGTAGGTCTTTGAACTGAAGGTATTAGACGCTATCTCTTCTTCTCATGTATGTCTTTCTAAAAGAAGTTCCTGTTGCCCTTACTTGTAAACTCAGAAAAGCTGTGTTCCGATAGAGGCCAGCACCGGCTTCCAACGAAATAAAAGGTAGAAATGCACATTGAACATTCTAACCAACATATACATATTATGAAACGATTTCAACAGATGAAATTAGGCCCTTGCTGTGCCGTTGTTGTCCTGCTGCATTGTTTGCTTCAGAGAACTTTCGAGTTCATACAATAGACTAAAGAGGAAACACTGTTTCCAGGAACGCTAGAGTCTTCTGGGTAGTGTGCTACAGGCGACACACTGAAGGAATTATGTGAGATTTCACCATTCACATTTGTTCCCTATTTCGTTTCTTTGTAATTCACTGTGAAACTCAGAAAATACTGTGTTTTCAAAGAGGCCTAGCCTGTCAATTCTCTGTACTAAGGAATCATTCTTTGAAACAGAGAGAACATGAACATTTCAAACACTGATAACACAAAATAGAACCTTCTCCTCTCTGTGCCTGTGGTGATGGCGTTCAGTGTGTGCGATAGTCACCGGTGGCATTGCCATAGCAGGCAGAAGCAGGGATGGCGGTTCCTGGACATACCTTGTTCTCGGTGGAGAGTAGCGCATATACTACTGAAAGTACAGATGTAGGTCTTTGAACTGAAAGTATTAGACGCTATCTTGTTCTCATTTATGTCTTTGTGAAAGTTCCTGTTGCCCTTACTTTTTGACTCAGAAAAACTGTATTCCGATAGAGGCCAGCAACTGTTTCCAACAAAATAGAAGAAATGCACATTGAACATTCTAACCAACATTTACATATTATCAAACGATTTCAACAGATGGAATTAGGCCCTCTTTGTGCCGTTGTTTTGCTGCATTGCTTGCTTCAGAGAACTTTTGAGTTCATACAGTAGTCTAAAGAGGAAACACTGTTTCCAGGAACGCTAGAGTCTTCTGGGTAGTGTGCTACAGGTGACACACTAAAGGAAATATGTGAGATTTCACCGTTCACATTTGTTCCCTATTTTGTTTCTTTGTAATTCACTGTGAAACTCAGAAAATATTGTGTATTCAAAGAGGCCTAGCCTATAAATCCTCTGTACTAAAGAATCATTCTTTGAAGCAGAGAGAACATGAACATTTCTAGCACTTATAACACAAGATAGAACTTTCTGCTCTCTGTGCCTGTGGTGATGGCGTTCAGTGTGTGAGATAGTCCCCGGTGGCATTGCCATAGCAGGCAGAAGAAGAGATGGCGGTTCCTGGACATATCTTTTTTCGGTGGAGAGTAACACATATACTACTGAAAGTACTCATGTAGGTCTTTGAACTGAAGCTATTAGACGCTATCTTGTTCTCATGTATGTCTTTCTAAAAGTTCCTGTTGCCCTAACCTGTTGACTCAGAAAAACTGTGTTCTCATAGAGGCCAGCAACTGTTTCCAACAAAATAGAAGAAATGCACATTGAACATTCTAACCAATATATACTTATTATCATACGATTTCAACAGATGGAATTAGGCGTCTCTGTGCCGTTGTTGTTTTGCTGCATTGCTTGCTTCAGAGAACTTTCGAGTTCATACAGTAGACTAAAAAAGAAACACTGTTTCCAGGAACGCTAGAGTCTTCTGGGTAGTGTTTTACAGGTGACACACTAAAGGAAATACGTGAGATTTCACCGTTCACATTTGTTCCCTATTTTGTTTCTTTGTAATTCACTGTGAAACTCAGAAAATACAGTGTTTTCAAAGAGGACTATGCTATAAATTCTCTGTACTAAAGAATCATTCTTTGAAACAGAGAGAACATGAACATTTCTAGCACTTATAACACAAGATAGAACGTTCTCCTCTCTGTGCCTGTGGTGATGGCGTTCATTGTGTGAGATAGTCACCAGTGGCTTTGTCATAGCAGGCAGAAGCAGAGATGGCGGTTCCTGGACATACTTGTTTTCGGTGGAGAGTAACGCATATACTACTGCAAGTACACATGTAGGTCTTTGAACTGAAGGTATTAGACGCTATCTTGTTCTCATGTATGGCTTTCTAAAAGTTCCTGTTGCCCTAACTTGTAGACTCAGAAAAACTGTGTTCTGATAGAGGCCAGCAACTGTTTCCAACAAAAATAGAAAAAATGCACATTGAACATTCTAACCAACATATACATATTATCAAACGATTTCAACAGATGGAATTAGGCCCTTGCTGTGCCGTTGTTGTCCTGCTGCATTGTTTGCTTCAGAGAACTTTCGAGTTCATACAATAGACTAAAGAGGAAACACTGCCTCCAGGAACGCTAGAGTCTTCTGGGTAGTGTGCTACAGGCGACACACTGAAGGAAATATGTCAGATTTCACCGTTACATTTGTTCCCTATTTCGTTTCTTTGTAATTCACTGTGAAACTCAGAAAATACTGTGTTTTCAAAGAGGCCTAGCCTGTCAGTTCTCTGTACTAAAGAATCATTCTTTGAAACAGAGAGAACATGAACATTTCTAGCACTTATAACACAAGATAGAACTTTCTCCTCTCTGTGCCTGTGGTGATGGCGTTCAGTGTGTGAGATAGTCACCGGTGGCATTGCCATAGCAGGCAGAAGAAGAGATGGCGGTTCCTGGACATACTTTGTTCTCGGTGGAGAGTAACGCATATACTACTGAAATTACAGATGTAGGTCTTTGAACTGAAGGTATTAGACGCTATCTCTTCTTCTCATGTATGTCTTTCTAAAAGAAGTTCCTGTTGCCCTTACTTGTAAACTCAGAAAAACTGTGTTCCTATAGAGGCCAGCACCCGTTTCCAACGAAATAGAAGGAAGAACTTAAAGTACAGATGTAGGTCTTTGAACTGAAGGTATTAGACGCTATCTCTTCTTCTCATGTATGTCTTTCTAAAAGAAGTTCCTGTTGCCCTTACTTGTAAACTCAGAAAAACTGTGTTCCGATAGAGGCCAGCACCGGCTTCCAACGAAATAAAAGGTAGAAATGCACATTGAACATTCTAACCAACATATACATATTATGAAACGATTTCAACAGATGAAATTAGGCCCTTGCTGTGCCGTTGTTGTCCTGCTGCATTGTTTGCTTCAGAGAACTTTCGAGTTCATACAATAGACTAAAGAGGAAACACTGTTTCCAGGAACGCTAGAGTCTTCTGGGTAGTGTGCTACAGGCGACACACTGAAGGAATTATGTGAGATTTCACCATTCACATTTGTTCCCTATTTCGTTTCTTTGTAATTCACTGTGAAACTCAGAAAATACTGTGTTTTCAAAGAGGCCTAGCCTGTCAATTCTCTGTACTAAGGAATCATTCTTTGAAACAGAGAGAACATGAACATTTCAAACACTGATAACACAAAATAGAACCTTCTCCTCTCTGTGCCTGTGGTGATGGCGTTCAGTGTGTGCGATAGTCACCGGTGGCATTGCCATAGCAGGCAGAAGCAGGGATGGCGGTTCCTGGACATACCTTGTTCTCGGTGGAGAGTAGCGCATATACTACTGAAAGTACAGATGTAGGTCTTTGAACTGAAAGTATTAGACGCTATCTTGTTCTCATTTATGTCTTTGTGAAAGTTCCTGTTGCCCTTACTTTTTGACTCAGAAAAACTGTATTCCGATAGAGGCCAGCAACTGTTTCCAACAAAATAGAAGAAATGCACATTGAACATTCTAACCAACATTTACATATTATCAAACGATTTCAACAGATGGAATTAGGCGTCTCTGTGCCGTTGTTGTTTTGCTGCATTGCTTGCTTCAGAGAACTTTCGAGTTCATACAGTAGACTAAAAAAGAAACACTGTTTCCAGGAACGCTAGAGTCTTCTGGGTAGTGTTTTACAGGTGACACACTAAAGGAAATACGTGAGATTTCACCGTTCACATTTGTTCCCTATTTTGTTTCTTTGTAATTCACTGTGAAACTCAGAAAATACAGTGTTTTCAAAGAGGCCTATGCTATAAATTCTCTGTACTAAAGAATCATTCTTTGAAACAGAGATAACATGAACATTTCTAGCACTTATAACACAAGATAGAACGTTCTCCTCTCTGTGCCTGTGGTGATGGCGTTCATTGTGTGAGATAGTCACCAGTGGCTTTGTCATAGCAGGCAGAAGCAGAGATGGCGGTTCCTGGACATACTTGTTTTCGGTGGAGAGTAACGCATATACTACTGCAAGTACACATGTAGGTCTTTGAACTGAAGGTATTAGACGCTATCTTGTTCTCATGTATGGCTTTCTAAAAGTTCCTGTTGCCCTAACCTGTTGACTCAGAAAAACTGTGTTCTGATAGAGGCCAGCAACTGTTTCCAACAAAAATAGAAAAAATGCACATTGAACATTCTAACCAACATATACATATTATCAAACGATTTCAACAGATGGAATTAGGCCCTTGCTGTGCCGTTGTTGTCCTGCTGCATTGTTTGCTTCAGAGAACTTTCGAGTTCATACAATAGACTAAAGAGGAAACACTGCCTCCAGGAACGCTAGAGTCTTCTGGGTAGTGTGCTACAGGCGACACACTGAAGGAAATATGTCAGATTTCACCGTTACATTTGTTCCCTATTTTGTTTCTTTGTAATTCACTGTGAAACTCAGAAAATACTGTGTTTTCAAAGAGGCCTAGCCTGTCAATTCTCTGTACTAAGGAATCATTCTTTGAAACAGAGAGAACATGAACATTTCAAACACTGATAACACAAAATAGAACCTTCTCCTCTCTGTGCCTGTGGTGATGGCGTTCAGTGTGTGCGATAGTCACCGGTGGCATTGCCATAGCAGGCAGAAGCAGGGATGGCGGTTCCTGGACATACCTTGTTCTCGGTGGAGAGTAACGCATATACTACTGAAAGTACAGATGTAGGTCTTTGAACTGAAAGTATTAGACGCTATCTTGTTCTCATTTATGTCTTTGTGAAAGTTCCTGTTGCCCTTACTTTTTGACTCAGAAAAACTGTATTCCGATAGAGGCCAGCAACTGTTTCCAACAAAATAGAAGAAATGCACATTGAACATTCTAACCAACATTTACATATTATCAAACGATTTCAACAGATGGAATTAGGCCCTCTTTGTGCCGTTGTTGTTTTGCTGCATTGCTTGCTTCAGAGAACTTTTGAGTTCATACAGTAGTCTAAAGAGGAAACACTGTTTCCAGGAACGCTAGAGTCTTCTGGGTAGTGTGCTACAGGTGACACACTAAAGGAAATATGTGAGATTTCACCGTTCACATTTGTTCCCTATTTTGTTTCTTTGTAATTCACTGTGAAACTCAGAAAATATTGTGTATTCAAAGAGGCCTAGCCTATAAATCCTCTGTACTAAAGAATCATTCTTTGAAGCAGAGAGAACATGAACATTTCTAGCACTTATAACACAAGATAGAACTTTCTGCTCTCTGTGCCTGTGGTGATGGCGTTCAGTGTGTGAGATAGTCCCCGGTGGCATTGCCATAGCAGGCAGAAGAAGAGATGGCGGTTCCTGGACATATCTTTTTTCGGTGGAGAGTAACACATATACTACTGAAAGTACTCATGTAGGTCTTTGAACTGAAGCTATTAGACGCTATCTTGTTCTCATGTATGTCTTTCTAAAAGTTCCTGTTGCCCTAACCTGTTGACTCAGAAAAACTGTGTTCTGATAGAGGCCAGCAACTGTTTCCAACAAAATAGAAGAAATGCACATTGAACATTCTAACCAACATTTACATATTATCAAACGATTTCAACAGATGGAATTAGGCGTCTCTGTGCTGTTGTTGTTTTGCTGCATTGCTTGCTTCAGAGAACTTTCGAGTTCATACAGTAGACTAAAAAAGAAACACTGTTTCCAGGAACGCTAGAGTCTTCTGGGTAGTGTGCTACAGGTGACACACTAAAGGAAATACGTCAGATTTCACCGTTCACATTTGTTCCCTATTTTGTTTCTTTGTAATTCACTGTGAAACTCAGAAAATACAGTGTTTTCAAAGAGGCCTATGCTATAAATTCTCTGTACTAAAGAATCATTCTTTGAAACAGAGATAACATGAACATTTCTAGCACTTATAACACAAGATAGAACGTTCTCCTCTCTGTGCCTGTGGTGATGGCGTTCATTGTGTGAGATAGTCACCAGTGGCATTGTCATAGCAGGCAGAAACAGAGATGGCGGTTCCTGGACATACTTGTTTTCGGTGGAGAGTAACGCATATACAACTGCAAGTACACATGTAGGTCTTTGAACTGAAGGTATTAGACGCTATCTTGTTCTCATGTATGGCTTTCTAAAAGTTCCTGTTGCCCTAACCTGTTGACTCAGAAAAACTGTGTTCTGATAGAGGCCAGCAACTGTTTCCAACAAAATAGAAGTAATGCACATTGAACATTCTAACCAACATTTACATATTATCAAACGATTTCAACAGATGGAATTAGGCGTCTCTGTGCTGTTGTTGTTTTGCTGCATTGCTTGCTTCAGAGAACTTTCGAGTTCATACAGTAGACTAAAAAAGAAACACTGTTTCCAGGAACGCTAGAGTCTTCTGGGTAGTGTTTTACAGGTGACACACTAAAGGAAATACGTCAGATTTCACCGTTCACATTTGTTCCCTATTTTGTTTCTTTGTAATTCACTGTGAAACTCAGAAAATACAGTGTTTTCAAAGAGGCCTATGCTATAAATTCTCTGTACTAAAGAATCATTCTTTGAAACAGAGATAACATGAACATTTCTAGCACTTATAACACAAGATAGAACGTTCTCCTCTCTGTGCCTGTGGTGATGGCGTTCATTGTGTGAGATAGTCACCAGTGGCATTGTCATAGCAGGCAGAAACAGAGATGGCGGTTCCTGGACATACTTGTTTTCGGTGGAGAGTAACGCATATACTACTGCAAGTACACATGTAGGTCTTTGAACTGAAGGTATTAGACGCTATCTTGTTCTCATGTATGGCTTTCTAAAAGTTCCTGTTGCCCTAACCTGTTGACTCAGAAAAACTGTGTTCTGATAGAGGCCAGCAACTGTTTCCAACAAAATAGAAGAAATGCGCATTGAACATTCTAACCAATATATACTTATTATCATACGATTTCAACAGATGGAATTAGGCGTCTCTGTGCCGTTGTTGTTTTGCTGCATTGCTTGCTTCAGAGAACTTTCGAGTTCATACAGTAGACTAAAAAAGAAACACTGTTTCCAGGAACGCTAGAGTCTTCTGGGTAGTGTTTTACAGGTGACACACTAAAGGAAATACGTGAGATTTCACCGTTCACATTTGTTCCCTATTTTGTTTCTTTGTAATTCACTGTGAAACTCAGAAAATACAGTGTTTTCAAAGAGGCCTATGCTATAAATTCTCTGTACTAAAGAATCATTCTTTGAAACAGAGATAACATGAACATTTCTAGCACTTATAACACAAGATAGAACGTTCTCCTCTCTGTGCCTGTGGTGATGGCGTTCATTGTGTGAGATAGTCACCAGTGGCTTTGTCATAGCAGGCAGAAGCAGAGATGGCGGTTCCTGGACATACTTGTTTTCGGTGGAGAGTAACGCATATACTACTGCAAGTACACATGTAGGTCTTTGAACTGAAGGTATTAGACGCTATCTTGTTCTCATGTATGGCTTTCTAAAAGTTCCTGTTGCCCTAACCTGTTGACTCAGAAAAACTGTGTTCTGATAGAGGCCAGCAACTGTTTCCAACAAAAATAGAAAAAATGCACATTGAACATTCTAACCAACATATACATATTATCAAACGATTTCAACAGATGGAATTAGGCCCTTGCTGTGCCGTTGTTGTCCTGCTGCATTGTTTGCTTCAGAGAACTTTCGAGTTCATACAATAGACTAAAGAGGAAACACTGCCTCCAGGAACGCTAGAGTCTTCTGGGTAGTGTGCTACAAGCGACACACTGAAGGAAATATGTCAGATTTCACCGTTACATTTGTTCCCTATTTCGTTTCTTTGTAATTCACTGTGAAACTCAGAAAATACTGTGTTTTCAAAGAGGCCTAGCCTGTCAGTTCTCTGTACTAAAGAATCATTCTTTGAAACAGAGAGAACATGAACATTTCTAGCACTTATAACAAAAGATAGAACTTTCTCCTCTCTGTGCCTGTGGTGATGGCGTTCAGTGTGTGAGATAGTCACCGGTGGCATTGCCATAGCAGGCAGAAGAAGAGATGGCGGTTCCTGGACATACTTTGTTCTTGGTGGAGAGTAACGCATATACTACTGAAATTACAGATGTAGGTCTTTGAACTGAAGGTATTAGACGCTATCTCTTCTTCTCATGCATGTCTTTCTAAAAGAAGTTCCTGTTGCCCTTACTTGTAAACTCAGAAAAACTGTGTTCCTATAGAGGCCAGCACCCGTTTCCAACGAAATAGAAGGAAGAACTTAAAGTACAGATGTAGGTCTTTGAACTGAAGGTATTAGACGCTATCTCTTGTTCTCATGCATGTCTTTCTAAAAGAAGTTCCTGTTGCCCTTACTTGTAAACTCAGAAAAACTGTGTTCCGATAGAGGCCAGCACCGGCTTCCAACGAAATAAAAGGTAGAAATGCACATTGAACATTCTAACCAACATATACATATTATGAAACGATTTCAACAGATGAAATTACGCCCTTGCTGTGCCGTTGTTGTCCTGCTGCATTGTTTGCTTCAGAGAACTTTCGAGTTCATACAATAGACTAAAGAGGAAACACTGTTTCCAGGAACGCTAGAGTCTTCTGGGTAGTGTGCTACAGGCGACACACTGAAGGAATTATGTGAGATTTCACCGTTCACATTTGTTCCCTATTTCGTTTCTTTGTAATTCACTGTGAAACTCAGAAAATACTGTGTTTTCAAAGAGGCCTAGCCTGTCAATTCTCTGTACTAAGGAATCATTCTTTGAAACAGAGATAACATGAACATTTCTAGCACTTATAACACAAGATAGAACGTTCTCCTCTCTGTGCCTGTGGTGATGGCGTTCATTGTGTGAGATAGTCACCAGTGGCATTGTCATAGCAGGCAGAAACAGAGATGGCGGTTCCTGGACATACTTGTTTTCGGTGGAGAGTAACGCATATACTACTGCAAGTACACATGTAGGTCTTTGAACTGAAGGTATTAGACGCTATCTTGTTCTCATGTATGGCTTTCTAAAAGTTCCTGTTGCCCTAACCTGTTGACTCAGAAAAACTGTGTTCTGATAGAGGCCAGCAACTGTTTCCAACAAAATAGAAGAAATGCACATTGAACATTCTAACCAATATATACTTATTATCATACGATTTCAACAGATGGAATTAGGCGTCTCTGTGCCGTTGTTGTTTTGCTGCATTGCTTGCTTCAGAGAACTTTCGAGTTCATACAGTAGACTAAAAAAGAAACACTGTTTCCAGGAACGCTAGAGTCTTCTGGGTAGTGTTTTACAGGTGACACACTAAAGGAAATACGTGAGATTTCACCGTTCACATTTGTTCCCTATTTTGTTTCTTTGTAATTCACTGTGAAACTCAGAAAATACAGTGTTTTCAAAGAGGCCTATGCTATAAATTCTCTGTACTAAAGAATCATTCTTTGAAACAGAGATAACATGAACATTTCTAGCACTTATAACACAAGATAGAACGTTCTCCTCTCTGTGCCTGTGGTGATGGCGTTCATTGTGTGAAATAGTCACCAGTGGCTTTGTCATAGCAGGCAGAAGCAGAGATGGCGGTTCCTGGACATACTTGTTTTCGGTGGAGAGTAACGCATATACTACTGCAAGTACACATGTAGGTCTTTGAACTGAAGGTATTAGACGCTATCTTGTTCTCATGTATGGCTTTCTAAAAGTTCCTGTTGCCCTAACCTGTTGACTCAGAAAAACTGTGTTCTGATAGAGGCCAGCAACTGTTTCCAACAAAAATAGAAAAAATGCACATTGAACATTCTAACCAACATATACATATTATCAAACGATTTCAACAGATGGAATTAGGCCCTTGCTGTGCCGTTGTTGTCCTGCTGCATTGTTTGCTTCAGAGAACTTTCGAGTTCATACAATAGACTAAAGAGGAAACACTGCCTCCAGGAACGCTAGAGTCTTCTGGGTAGTGTGCTACAGGCGACACACTGAAGGAAATATGTCAGATTTCACCGTTACATTTGTTCCCTATTTCGTTTCTTTGTAATTCACTGTGAAACTCAGAAAATACTGTGTTTTCAAAGAGGCCTAGCCTGTCAGTTCTCTGTACTAAAGAATCATTCTTTGAAACAGAGAGAACATGAACATTTCTAGCACTTATAACAAAAGATAGAACTTTCTCCTCTCTGTGCCTGTGGTGATGGCGTTCAGTGTGTGAGATAGTCACCGGTGGCATTGCCATAGCAGGCAGAAGAAGAGATGGCGGTTCCTGGACATACTTTGTTCTCGGTGGAGAGTAACGCATATACTACTGAAATTACAGATGTAGGTCTTTGAACTGAAGGTATTAGACGCTATCTCTTCTTCTCATGCATGTCTTTCTAAAAGAAGTTCCTGTTGCCCTTACTTGTAAACTCAGAAAAACTGTGTTCCTATAGAGGCCAGCACCCGTTTCCAACGAAATAGAAGGAAGAACTTAAAGTACAGATGTAGGTCTTTGAACTGAAGGTATTAGACGCTATCTCTTGTTCTCATGCATGTCTTTCTAAAAGAAGTTCCTGTTGCCCTTACTTGTAAACTCAGAAAAACTGTGTTCCGATAGAGGCCAGCACCGGCTTCCAACGAAATAAAAGGTAGAAATGCACATTGAACATTCTAACCAACATATACATATTATGAAACGATTTCAACAGATGAAATTACGCCCTTGCTGTGCCGTTGTTGTCCTGCTGCATTGTTTGCTTCAGAGAACTTTCGAGTTCATACAATAGACTAAAGAGGAAACACTGTTTCCAGGAACGCTAGAGTCTTCTGGGTAGTGTGCTACAGGCGACACACTGAAGGAATTATGTGAGATTTCACCGTTCACATTTGTTCCCTATTTCGTTTCTTTGTAATTCACTGTGAAACTCAGAAAATACTGTGTTTTCAAAGAGGCCTAGCCTGTCAATTCTCTGTACTAAGGAATCATTCTTTGAAACAGAGATAACATGAACATTTCTAGCACTTATAACACAAGATAGAACGTTCTCCTCTCTGTGCCTGTGGTGATGGCGTTCATTGTGTGAGATAGTCACCAGTGGCATTGTCATAGCAGGCAGAAACAGAGATGGCGGTTTCTGGACATACTTGTTTTCGGTGGAGAGTAACGCATATACTACTGCAAGTACACATGTAGGTCTTTGAACTGAAGGTATTAGACGCTATCTTGTTCTCATGTATGGCTTTCTAAAAGTTCCTGTTGCCCTAACCTGTTGACTCAGAAAAACTGTGTTCTGATAGAGGCCAGCAACTGTTTCCAACAAAATAGAAGAAATGCACATTGAACATTCTAACCAATATATACTTATTATCATACGATTTCAACAGATGGAATTAGGCGTCTCTGTGCCGTTGTTGTTTTGCTGCATTGCTTGCTTCAGAGAACTTTCGAGTTCATACAGTAGACTAAAAAAGAAACACTGTTTCCAGGAACGCTAGAGTCTTCTGGGTAGTGTTTTACAGGTGACACACTAAAGGAAATACGTGAGATTTCACCGTTCACATTTGTTCCCTATTTTGTTTCTTTGTAATTCACTGTGAAACTCAGAAAATACAGTGTTTTCAAAGAGGACTATGCTATAAATTCTCTGTACTAAAGAATCATTCTTTGAAACAGAGAGAACATGAACATTTCTAGCACTTATAACACAAGATAGAACGTTCTCCTCTCTGTGCCTGTGGTGATGGCGTTCATTGTGTGAGATAGTCACCAGTGGCTTTGTCATAGCAGGCAGAAGCAGAGATGGCGGTTCCTGGACATACTTGTTTTCGGTGGAGAGTAACGCATATACTACTGCAAGTACACATGTAGGTCTTTGAACTGAAGGTATTAGACGCTATCTTGTTCTCATGTATGGCTTTCTAAAAGTTCCTGTTGCCCTAACTTGTAGACTCAGAAAAACTGTGTTCTGATAGAGGCCAGCAACTGTTTCCAACAAAAATAGAAAAAATGCACATTGAACATTCTAACCAACATATACATATTATCAAACGATTTCAACAGATGGAATTAGGCCCTTGCTGTGCCGTTGTTGTCCTGCTGCATTGTTTGCTTCAGAGAACTTTCGAGTTCATACAATAGACTAAAGAGGAAACACTGCCTCCAGGAACGCTAGAGTCTTCTGGGTAGTGTGCTACAGGCGACACACTGAAGGAAATATGTCAGATTTCACCGTTACATTTGTTCCCTATTTCGTTTCTTTGTAATTCACTGTGAAACTCAGAAAATACTGTGTTTTCAAAGAGGCCTAGCCTGTCAGTTCTCTGTACTAAAGAATCATTCTTTGAAACAGAGAGAACATGAACATTTCTAGCACTTATAACACAAGATAGAACTTTCTCCTCTCTGTGCCTGTGGTGATGGCGTTCAGTGTGTGAGATAGTCACCGGTGGCATTGCCATAGCAGGCAGAAGAAGAGATGGCGGTTCCTGGACATACTTTGTTCTCGGTGGAGAGTAACGCATATACTACTGAAATTACAGATGTAGGTCTTTGAACTGAAGGTATTAGACGCTATCTCTTCTTCTCATGTATGTCTTTCTAAAAGAAGTTCCTGTTGCCCTTACTTGTAAACTCAGAAAAACTGTGTTCCTATAGAGGCCAGCACCCGTTTCCAACGAAATAGAAGGAAGAACTTAAAGTACAGATGTAGGTCTTTGAACTGAAGGTATTAGACGCTATCTCTTCTTCTCATGTATGTCTTTCTAAAAGAAGTTCCTGTTGCCCTTACTTGTAAACTCAGAAAAACTGTGTTCCGATAGAGGCCAGCACCGGCTTCCAACGAAATAAAAGGTAGAAATGCACATTGAACATTCTAACCAACATATACATATTATGAAACGATTTCAACAGATGAAATTAGGCCCTTGCTGTGCCGTTGTTGTCCTGCTGCATTGTTTGCTTCAGAGAACTTTCGAGTTCATACAATAGACTAAAGAGGAAACACTGTTTCCAGGAACGCTAGAGTCTTCTGGGTAGTGTGCTACAGGCGACACACTGAAGGAATTATGTGAGATTTCACCATTCACATTTGTTCCCTATTTCGTTTCTTTGTAATTCACTGTGAAACTCAGAAAATACTGTGTTTTCAAAGAGGCCTAGCCTGTCAATTCTCTGTACTAAGGAATCATTCTTTCAAACAGAGAGAACATGAACATTTCAAACACTGATAACACAAAATAGAACCTTCTCCTCTCTGTGCCTGTGGTGATGGCGTTCAGTGTGTGCGATAGTCACCGGTGGCATTGCCATAGCAGGCAGAAGCAGGGATGGCGGTTCCTGGACATACCTTGTTCTCGGTGGAGAGTAGCGCATATACTACTGAAAGTACAGATGTAGGTCTTTGAACTGAAAGTATTAGACGCTATCTTGTTCTCATTTATGTCTTTGTGAAAGTTCCTGTTGCCCTTACTTTTTGACTCAGAAAAACTGTATTCCGATAGAGGCCAGCAACTGTTTCCAACAAAATAGAAGAAATGCACATTGAACATTCTAACCAACATTTACATATTATCAAACGATTTCAACAGATGGAATTAGGCGTCTCTGTGCCGTTGTTGTTTTGCTGCATTGCTTGCTTCAGAGAACTTTCGAGTTCATACAGTAGACTAAAAAAGAAACACTGTTTCCAGGAACGCTAGAGTCTTCTGGGTAGTGTTTTACAGGTGACACACTAAAGGAAATACGTGAGATTTCACCGTTCACATTTGTTCCCTATTTTGTTTCTTTGTAATTCACTGTGAAACTCAGAAAATACAGTGTTTTCAAAGAGGCCTATGCTATAAATTCTCTGTACTAAAGAATCATTCTTTGAAACAGAGATAACATGAACATTTCTAGCACTTATAACACAAGATAGAACGTTCTCCTCTCTGTGCCTGTGGTGATGGCGTTCATTGTGTGAGATAGTCACCAGTGGCTTTGTCATAGCAGGCAGAAGCAGAGATGGCGGTTCCTGGACATACTTGTTTTCGGTGGAGAGTAACGCATATACTACTGCAAGTACACATGTAGGTCTTTGAACTGAAGGTATTAGACGCTATCTTGTTCTCATGTATGGCTTTCTAAAAGTTCCTGTTGCCCTAACCTGTTGACTCAGAAAAACTGTGTTCTGATAGAGGCCAGCAACTGTTTCCAACAAAAATAGAAAAAATGCACATTGAACATTCTAACCAACATATACATATTATCAAACGATTTCAACAGATGGAATTAGGCCCTTGCTGTGCCGTTGTTGTCCTGCTGCATTGTTTGCTTCAGAGAACTTTCGAGTTCATACAATAGACTAAAGAGGAAACACTGCCTCCAGGAACGCTAGAGTCTTCTGGGTAGTGTGCTACAGGCGACACACTGAAGGAAATATGTCAGATTTCACCGTTACATTTGTTCCCTATTTTGTTTCTTTGTAATTCACTGTGAAACTCAGAAAATACTGTGTTTTCAAAGAGGCCTAGCCTGTCAATTCTCTGTACTAAGGAATCATTCTTTGAAACAGAGAGAACATGAACATTTCAAACACTGATAACACAAAATAGAACCTTCTCCTCTCTGTGCCTGTGGTGATGGCGTTCAGTGTGTGCGATAGTCACCGGTGGCATTGCCATAGCAGGCAGAAGCAGGGATGGCGGTTCCTGGACATACCTTGTTCTCGGTGGAGAGTAACGCATATACTACTGAAAGTACAGATGTAGGTCTTTGAACTGAAAGTATTAGACGCTATCTTGTTCTCATTTATGTCTTTGTGAAAGTTCCTGTTGCCCTTACTTTTTGACTCAGAAAAACTGTATTCCGATAGAGGCCAGCAACTGTTTCCAACAAAATAGAAGAAATGCACATTGAACATTCTAACCAACATTTACATATTATCAAACGATTTCAACAGATGGAATTAGGCCCTCTTTGTGCCGTTGTTGTTTTGCTGCATTGCTTGCTTCAGAGAACTTTTGAGTTCATACAGTAGTCTAAAGAGGAAACACTGTTTCCAGGAACGCTAGAGTCTTCTGGGTAGTGTGCTACAGGTGACACACTAAAGGAAATATGTGAGATTTCACCGTTCACATTTGTTCCCTATTTTGTTTCTTTGTAATTCACTGTGAAACTCAGAAAATATTGTGTATTCAAAGAGGCCTAGCCTATAAATCCTCTGTACTAAAGAATCATTCTTTGAAGCAGAGAGAACATGAACATTTCTAGCACTTATAACACAAGATAGAACTTTCTGCTCTCTGTGCCTGTGGTGATGGCGTTCAGTGTGTGAGATAGTCCCCGGTGGCATTGCCATAGCAGGCAGAAGAAGAGATGGCGGTTCCTGGACATATCTTTTTTCGGTGGAGAGTAACACATATACTACTGAAAGTACTCATGTAGGTCTTTGAACTGAAGCTATTAGACGCTATCTTGTTCTCATGTATGTCTTTCTAAAAGTTCCTGTTGCCCTAACCTGTTGACTCAGAAAAACTGTGTTCTGATAGAGGCCAGCAACTGTTTCCAACAAAATAGAAGAAATGCACATTGAACATTCTAACCAACATTTACATATTATCAAACGATTTCAACAGATGGAATTAGGCGTCTCTGTGCTGTTGTTGTTTTGCTGCATTGCTTGCTTCAGAGAACTTTCGAGTTCATACAGTAGACTAAAAAAGAAACACTGTTTCCAGGAACGCTAGAGTCTTCTGGGTAGTGTGCTACAGGTGACACACTAAAGGAAATACGTCAGATTTCACCGTTCACATTTGTTCCCTATTTTGTTTCTTTGTAATTCACTGTGAAACTCAGAAAATACAGTGTTTTCAAAGAGGCCTATGCTATAAATTCTCTGTACTAAAGAATCATTCTTTGAAACAGAGATAACATGAACATTTCTAGCACTTATAACACAAGATAGAACGTTCTCCTCTCTGTGCCTGTGGTGATGGCGTTCATTGTGTGAGATAGTCACCAGTGGCATTGTCATAGCAGGCAGAAACAGAGATGGCGGTTCCTGGACATACTTGTTTTCGGTGGAGAGTAACGCATATACTACTGCAAGTACACATGTAGGTCTTTGAACTGAAGGTATTAGACGCTATCTTGTTCTCATGTATGGCTTTCTAAAAGTTCCTGTTGCCCTAACCTGTTGACTCAGAAAAACTGTGTTCTGATAGAGGCCAGCAACTGTTTCCAACAAAATAGAAGTAATGCACATTGAACATTCTAACCAACATTTACATATTATCAAACGATTTCAACAGATGGAATTAGGCGTCTCTGTGCTGTTGTTGTTTTGCTGCATTGCTTGCTTCAGAGAACTTTCGAGTTCATACAGTAGACTAAAAAAGAAACACTGTTTCCAGGAACGCTAGAGTCTTCTGGGTAGTGTTTTACAGGTGACACACTAAAGGAAATACGTCAGATTTCACCGTTCACATTTGTTCCCTATTTTGTTTCTTTGTAATTCACTGTGAAACTCAGAAAATACAGTGTTTTCAAAGAGGCCTATGCTATAAATTCTCTGTACTAAAGAATCATTCTTTGAAACAGAGATAACATGAACATTTCTAGCACTTATAACACAAGATAGAACGTTCTCCTCTCTGTGCCTGTGGTGATGGCGTTCATTGTGTGAGATAGTCACCAGTGGCATTGTCATAGCAGGCAGAAACAGAGATGGCGGTTCCTGGACATACTTGTTTTCGGTGGAGAGTAACGCATATACTACTGCAAGTACACATGTAGGTCTTTGAACTGAAGGTATTAGACGCTATCTTGTTCTCATGTATGGCTTTCTAAAAGTTCCTGTTGCCCTAACCTGTTGACTCAGAAAAACTGTGTTCTGATAGAGGCCAGCAACTGTTTCCAACAAAATAGAAGAAATGCGCATTGAACATTCTAACCAATATATACTTATTATCATACGATTTCAACAGATGGAATTAGGCGTCTCTGTGCCGTTGTTGTTTTGCTGCATTGCTTGCTTCAGAGAACTTTCGAGTTCATACAGTAGACTAAAAAAGAAACACTGTTTCCAGGAACGCTAGAGTCTTCTGGGTAGTGTTTTACAGGTGACACACTAAAGGAAATACGTGAGATTTCACCGTTCACATTTGTTCCCTATTTTGTTTCTTTGTAATTCACTGTGAAACTCAGAAAATACAGTGTTTTCAAAGAGGCCTATGCTATAAATTCTCTGTACTAAAGAATCATTCTTTGAAACAGAGATAACATGAACATTTCTAGCACTTATAACACAAGATAGAACGTTCTCCTCTCTGTGCCTGTGGTGATGGCGTTCATTGTGTGAGATAGTCACCAGTGGCTTTGTCATAGCAGGCAGAAGCAGAGATGGCGGTTCCTGGACATACTTGTTTTCGGTGGAGAGTAACGCATATACTACTGCAAGTACACATGTAGGTCTTTGAACTGAAGGTATTAGACGCTATCTTGTTCTCATGTATGGCTTTCTAAAAGTTCCTGTTGCCCTAACCTGTTGACTCAGAAAAACTGTGTTCTGATAGAGGCCAGCAACTGTTTCCAACAAAAATAGAAAAAATGCACATTGAACATTCTAACCAACATATACATATTATCAAACGATTTCAACAGATGGAATTAGGCCCTTGCTGTGCCGTTGTTGTCCTGCTGCATTGTTTGCTTCAGAGAACTTTCGAGTTCATACAATAGACTAAAGAGGAAACACTGCCTCCAGGAACGCTAGAGTCTTCTGGGTAGTGTGCTACAAGCGACACACTGAAGGAAATATGTCAGATTTCACCGTTACATTTGTTCCCTATTTCGTTTCTTTGTAATTCACTGTGAAACTCAGAAAATACTGTGTTTTCAAAGAGGCCTAGCCTGTCAGTTCTCTGTACTAAAGAATCATTCTTTGAAACAGAGAGAACATGAACATTTCTAGCACTTATAACAAAAGATAGAACTTTCTCCTCTCTGTGCCTGTGGTGATGGCGTTCAGTGTGTGAGATAGTCACCGGTGGCATTGCCATAGCAGGCAGAAGAAGAGATGGCGGTTCCTGGACATACTTTGTTCTTGGTGGAGAGTAACGCATATACTACTGAAATTACAGATGTAGGTCTTTGAACTGAAGGTATTAGACGCTATCTCTTCTTCTCATGCATGTCTTTCTAAAAGAAGTTCCTGTTGCCCTTACTTGTAAACTCAGAAAAACTGTGTTCCTATAGAGGCCAGCACCCGTTTCCAACGAAATAGAAGGAAGAACTTAAAGTACAGATGTAGGTCTTTGAACTGAAGGTATTAGACGCTATCTCTTGTTCTCATGCATGTCTTTCTAAAAGAAGTTCCTGTTGCCCTTACTTGTAAACTCAGAAAAACTGTGTTCCGATAGAGGCCAGCACCGGCTTCCAACGAAATAAAAGGTAGAAATGCACATTGAACATTCTAACCAACATATACATATTATGAAACGATTTCAACAGATGAAATTACGCCCTTGCTGTGCCGTTGTTGTCCTGCTGCATTGTTTGCTTCAGAGAACTTTCGAGTTCATACAATAGACTAAAGAGGAAACACTGTTTCCAGGAACGCTAGAGTCTTCTGGGTAGTGTGCTACAGGCGACACACTGAAGGAATTATGTGAGATTTCACCGTTCACATTTGTTCCCTATTTCGTTTCTTTGTAATTCACTGTGAAACTCAGAAAATACTGTGTTTTCAAAGAGGCCTAGCCTGTCAATTCTCTGTACTAAGGAATCATTCTTTGAAACAGAGATAACATGAACATTTCTAGCACTTATAACACAAGATAGAACGTTCTCCTCTCTGTGCCTGTGGTGATGGCGTTCATTGTGTGAGATAGTCACCAGTGGCATTGTCATAGCAGGCAGAAACAGAGATGGCGGTTCCTGGACATACTTGTTTTCGGTGGAGAGTAACGCATATACTACTGCAAGTACACATGTAGGTCTTTGAACTGAAGGTATTAGACGCTATCTTGTTCTCATGTATGGCTTTCTAAAAGTTCCTGTTGCCCTAACCTGTTGACTCAGAAAAACTGTGTTCTGATAGAGGCCAGCAACTGTTTCCAACAAAATAGAAGAAATGCACATTGAACATTCTAACCAATATATACTTATTATCATACGATTTCAACAGATGGAATTAGGCGTCTCTGTGCCGTTGTTGTTTTGCTGCATTGCTTGCTTCAGAGAACTTTCGAGTTCATACAGTAGACTAAAAAAGAAACACTGTTTCCAGGAACGCTAGAGTCTTCTGGGTAGTGTTTTACAGGTGACACACTAAAGGAAATACGTGAGATTTCACCGTTCACATTTGTTCCCTATTTTGTTTCTTTGTAATTCACTGTGAAACTCAGAAAATACAGTGTTTTCAAAGAGGCCTATGCTATAAATTCTCTGTACTAAAGAATCATTCTTTGAAACAGAGATAACATGAACATTTCTAGCACTTATAACACAAGATAGAACGTTCTCCTCTCTGTGCCTGTGGTGATGGCGTTCATTGTGTGAGATAGTCACCAGTGGCTTTGTCATAGCAGGCAGAAGCAGAGATGGCGGTTCCTGGACATACTTGTTTTCGGTGGAGAGTAACGCATATACTACTGCAAGTACACATGTAGGTCTTTGAACTGAAGGTATTAGACGCTATCTTGTTCTCATGTATGGCTTTCTAAAAGTTCCTGTTGCCCTAACCTGTTGACTCAGAAAAACTGTGTTCTGATAGAGGCCAGCAACTGTTTCCAACAAAAATAGAAAAAATGCACATTGAACATTCTAACCAACATATACATATTATCAAACGATTTCAACAGATGGAATTAGGCCCTTGCTGTGCCGTTGTTGTCCTGCTGCATTGTTTGCTTCAGAGAACTTTCGAGTTCATACAATAGACTAAAGAGGAAACACTGCCTCCAGGAACGCTAGAGTCTTCTGGGTAGTGTGCTACAGGCGACACACTGAAGGAAATATGTCAGATTTCACCGTTACATTTGTTCCCTATTTCGTTTCTTTGTAATTCACTGTGAAACTCAGAAAATACTGTGTTTTCAAAGAGGCCTAGCCTGTCAGTTCTCTGTACTAAAGAATCATTCTTTGAAACAGAGAGAACATGAACATTTCTAGCACTTATAACAAAAGATAGAACTTTCTCCTCTCTGTGCCTGTGGTGATGGCGTTCAGTGTGTGAGATAGTCACCGGTGGCATTGCCATAGCAGGCAGAAGAAGAGATGGCGGTTCCTGGACATACTTTGTTCTCGGTGGAGAGTAACGCATATACTACTGAAATTACAGATGTAGGTCTTTGAACTGAAGGTATTAGACGCTATCTCTTCTTCTCATGCATGTCTTTCTAAAAGAAGTTCCTGTTGCCCTTACTTGTAAACTCAGAAAAACTGTGTTCCTATAGAGGCCAGCACCCGTTTCCAACGAAATAGAAGGAAGAACTTAAAGTACAGATGTAGGTCTTTGAACTGAAGGTATTAGACGCTATCTCTTGTTCTCATGCATGTCTTTCTAAAAGAAGTTCCTGTTGCCCTTACTTGTAAACTCAGAAAAACTGTGTTCCGATAGAGGCCAGCACCGGCTTCCAACGAAATAAAAGGTAGAAATGCACATTGAACATTCTAACCAACATATACATATTATGAAACGATTTCAACAGATGAAATTACGCCCTTGCTGTGCCGTTGTTGTCCTGCTGCATTGTTTGCTTCAGAGAACTTTCGAGTTCATACAATAGACTAAAGAGGAAACACTGTTTCCAGGAACGCTAGAGTCTTCTGGGTAGTGTGCTACAGGCGACACACTGAAGGAATTATGTGAGATTTCACCGTTCACATTTGTTCCCTATTTCGTTTCTTTGTAATTCACTGTGAAACTCAGAAAATACTGTGTTTTCAAAGAGGCCTAGCCTGTCAATTCTCTGTACTAAGGAATCATTCTTTGAAACAGAGATAACATGAACATTTCTAGCACTTATAACACAAGATAGAACGTTCTCCTCTCTGTGCCTGTGGTGATGGCGTTCATTGTGTGAGATAGTCACCAGTGGCATTGTCATAGCAGGCAGAAACAGAGATGGCGGTTTCTGGACATACTTGTTTTCGGTGGAGAGTAACGCATATACTACTGCAAGTACACATGTAGGTCTTTGAACTGAAGGTATTAGACGCTATCTTGTTCTCATGTATGGCTTTCTAAAAGTTCCTGTTGCCCTAACCTGTTGACTCAGAAAAACTGTGTTCTGATAGAGGCCAGCAACTGTTTCCAACAAAATAGAAGAAATGCACATTGAACATTCTAACCAATATATACTTATTATCATACGATTTCAACAGATGGAATTAGGCGTCTCTGTGCCGTTGTTGTTTTGCTGCATTGCTTGCTTCAGAGAACTTTCGAGTTCATACAGTAGACTAAAAAAGAAACACTGTTTCCAGGAACGCTAGAGTCTTCTGGGTAGTGTTTTACAGGTGACACACTAAAGGAAATACGTGAGATTTCACCGTTCACATTTGTTCCCTATTTTGTTTCTTTGTAATTCACTGTGAAACTCAGAAAATACAGTGTTTTCAAAGAGGCCTATGCTATAAATTCTCTGTACTAAAGAATCATTCTTTGAAACAGAGATAACATGAACATTTCTAGCACTTATAACACAAGATAGAACGTTCTCCTCTCTGTGCCTGTGGTGATGGCGTTCATTGTGTGAGATAGTCACCAGTGGCTTTGTCATAGCAGGCAGAAGCAGAGATGGCGGTTCCTGGACATACTTGTTTTCGGTGGAGAGTAACGCATATACTACTGCAAGTACACATGTAGGTCTTTGAACTGAAGGTATTAGACGCTATCTTGTTCTCATGTATGGCTTTCTAAAAGTTCCTGTTGCCCTAACCTGTTGACTCAGAAAAACTGTGTTCTGATAGAGGCCAGCAACTGTTTCCAACAAAAATAGAAAAAATGCACATTGAACATTCTAACCAACATATACATATTATCAAACGATTTCAACAGATGGAATTAGGCCCTTGCTGTGCCGTTGTTTTCCTGCTGCATTGTTTGCTTCAGAGAACTTTCGAGTTCATACAATAGACTAAAGAGGAAACACTGCCTCCAGGAACGCTAGAGTCTTCTGGGTAGTGTGCTACAGGCGACACACTGAAGGAAATATGTCAGATTTCACCGTTACATTTGTTCCCTATTTCGTTTCTTTGTAATTCACTGTGAAACTCAGAAAATACTGTGTTTTCAAAGAGGCCTAGCCTGTCAGTTCTCTGTACTAAAGAATCATTCTTTGAAACAGAGATAACATGAACATTTCTAGCACTTATAACACAAGATAGAACTTTCTCCTCTCTGTGCCTGTGGTGATGGCGTTCAGTGTGTGAGATAGTCACCGGTGGCATTGCCATAGCAGGCAGAAGAAGAGATGGCGGTTCCTGGACATACTTTGTTCTCGGTGGAGAGTAACGCATATACTACTGAAATTACAGATGTAGGTCTTTGAACTGAAGGTATTAGACGCTATCTCTTCTTCTCATGCATGTCTTTCTAAAAGAAGTTCCTGTTGCCCTTACTTGTAAACTCAGAAAAACTGTGTTCCTATAGAGGCCAGCACCCGTTTCCAACGAAATAGAAGGAAGAACTTAAAGTACAGATGTAGGTCTTTGAACTGAAGGTATTAGACGCTATCTCTTCTTCTCATGTATGTCTTTCTAAAAGAAGTTCCTGTTGCCCTTACTTGTAAACTCAGAAAAACTGTGTTCCGATAAAGGCCAGCACCGGCTTCCAACGAAATAAAAGGTAGAAATGCACATTGAACATTCTAACCAACATATACATATTATGAAACGATTTCAACAGATGAAATTAGGCCCTTGCTGTGCCGTTGTTGTCCTGCTGCATTGTTTGCTTCAGAGAACTTTCGAGTTCATACAATAGACTAAAGAGGAAACACTGTTTCCAGGAACGCTAGAGTCTTCTGGGTAGTGTGCTACAGGCGACACACTGAAGGAATTATGTGAGATTTCACCATTCACATTTGTTCCCTATTTCGTTTCTTTGTAATTCACTGTGAAACTCAGAAAATACTGTGTTTTCAAAGAGGCCTAGCCTGTCAATTCTCTGTACTAAGGAATCATTCTTTGAAACAGAGAGAACATGAACATTTCAAACACTGATAACACAAAATAGAACCTTCTCCTCTCTGTGCCTGTGGTGATGGCGTTCAGTGTGTGCGATAGTCACCGGTGGCATTGCCATAGCAGGCAGAAGCAGGGATGGCGGTTCCTGGACATACCTTGTTCTCGGTGGAGAGTAACGCATATACTACTGAAAGTACAGATGTAGGTCTTTGAACTGAAAGTATTAGACGCTATCTTGTTCTCATTTATGTCTTTGTGAAAGTTCCTGTTGCCCTTACTTTTTGACTCAGAAAAACTGTATTCCGATAGAGGCCAGCAACTGTTTCCAACAAAATAGAAGAAATGCACATTGAACATTCTAACCAACATTTACATATTATCAAACGATTTCAACAGATGGAATTAGGCCCTCTTTGTGCCGTTGTTGTTTTGCTGCATTGCTTGCTTCAGAGAACTTTTGAGTTCATACAGTAGTCTAAAGAGGAAACACTGTTTCCAGGAACGCTAGAGTCTTCTGGGTAGTGTGCTACAGGTGACACACTAAAGGAAATATGTGAGATTTCACCGTTCACATTTGTTCCCTATTTTGTTTCTTTGTAATTCACTGTGAAACTCAGAAAATATTGTGTATTCAAAGAGGCCTAGCCTATAAATCCTCTGTACTAAAGAATCATTCTTTGAAGCAGAGAGAACATGAACATTTCTAGCACTTATAACACAAGATAGAACTTTCTGCTCTCTGTGCCTGTGGTGATGGCGTTCAGTGTGTGAGATAGTCCCCGGTGGCATTGCCATAGCAGGCAGAAGAAGAGATGGCGGTTCCTGGACATATCTTTTTTCGGTGGAGAGTAACACATATACTACTGAAAGTACTCATGTAGGTCTTTGAACTGAAGCTATTAGACGCTATCTTGTTCTCATGTATGTCTTTCTAAAAGTTCCTGTTGCCCTAACCTGTTGACTCAGAAAAACTGTGTTCTGATAGAGGCCAGCAACTGTTTCCAACAAAATAGAAGAAATGCACATTGAACATTCTAACCAACATTTACATATTATCAAATGATTTCAACAGATGGAATTAGGCGTCTCTGTGCTGTTGTTGTTTTGCTGCATTGCTTGCTTCAGAGAACTTTCGAGTTCATACAGTAGACTAAAAAAGAAACACTGTTTCCAGGAACGCTAGAGTCTTCTGGGTAGTGTGCTACAGGTGACACACTAAAGGAAATACGTCAGATTTCACCGTTCACATTTGTTCCCTATTTTGTTTCTTTGTAATTCACTGTGAAACTCAGAAAATACAGTGTTTTCAAAGAGGCCTATGCTATAAATTCTCTGTACTAAAGAATCATTCTTTGAAACAGAGATAACATGAACATTTCTAGCACTTATAACACAAGATAGAACGTTCTCCTCTCTGTGCCTGTGGTGATGGCGTTCATTGTGTGAGATAGTCACCAGTGGCATTGTCATAGCAGGCAGAAACAGAGATGGCGGTTCCTGGACATACTTGTTTTCGGTGGAGAGTAACGCATATACTACTGCAAGTACACATGTAGGTCTTTGAACTGAAGGTATTAGACGCTATCTTGTTCTCATGTATGGCTTTCTAAAAGTTCCTGTTGCCCTAACCTGTTGACTCAGAAAAACTGTGTTCTGATAGAGGCCAGCAACTGTTTCCAACAAAATAGAAGTAATGCACATTGAACATTCTAACCAACATTTACATATTATCAAACGATTTCAACAGATGGAATTAGGCGTCTCTGTGCTGTTGTTGTTTTGCTGCATTGCTTGCTTCAGAGAACTTTCGAGTTCATACAGTAGACTAAAAAAGAAACACTGTTTCCAGGAACGCTAGAGTCTTCTGGGTAGTGTTTTACAGGTGACACACTAAAGGAAATACGTCAGATTTCACCGTTCACATTTGTTCCCTATTTTGTTTCTTTGTAATTCACTGTGAAACTCAGAAAATACAGTGTTTTCAAAGAGGCCTATGCTATAAATTCTCTGTACTAAAGAATCATTCTTTGAAACAGAGATAACATGAACATTTCTAGCACTTATAACACAAGATAGAACGTTCTCCTCTCTGTGCCTGTGGTGATGGCGTTCATTGTGTGAGATAGTCACCAGTGGCATTGTCATAGCAGGCAGAAACAGAGATGGCGGTTCCTGGACATACTTGTTTTCGGTGGAGAGTAACGCATATACTACTGCAAGTACACATGTAGGTCTTTGAACTGAAGGTATTAGACGCTATCTTGTTCTCATGTATGGCTTTCTAAAAGTTCCTGTTGCCCTAACCTGTTGACTCAGAAAAACTGTGTTCTGATAGAGGCCAGCAACTGTTTCCAACAAAATAGAAGAAATGCGCATTGAACATTCTAACCAATATATACTTATTATCATACGATTTCAACAGATGGAATTAGGCGTCTCTGTGCCGTTGTTGTTTTGCTGCATTGCTTGCTTCAGAGAACTTTCGAGTTCATACAGTAGACTAAAAAAGAAACACTGTTTCCAGGAACGCTAGAGTCTTCTGGGTAGTGTTTTACAGGTGACACACTAAAGGAAATACGTGAGATTTCACCGTTCACATTTGTTCCCTATTTTGTTTCTTTGTAATTCACTGTGAAACTCAGAAAATACAGTGTTTTCAAAGAGGCCTATGCTATAAATTCTCTGTACTAAAGAATCATTCTTTGAAACAGAGATAACATGAACATTTCTAGCACTTATAACACAAGATAGAACGTTCTCCTCTCTGTGCCTGTGGTGATGGCGTTCATTGTGTGAGATAGTCACCAGTGGCATTGTCATAGCAGGCAGAAACAGAGATGGCGGTTCCTGGACATACTTGTTTTCGGTGGAGAGTAACGCATATACTACTGCAAGTACACATGTAGGTCTTTGAACTGAAGGTATTAGACGCTATCTTGTTCTCATGTATGGCTTTCTAAAAGTTCCTGTTGCCCTAACCTGTTGACTCAGAAAAACTGTGTTCCGATAGAGGCCAGCAACTGTTTCCAACAAAATAGAAGAAATGCACATTGTACATTCTAAGCAACATATACATATTAACAAACGATTTCAACAGATGGAATTAGGCCCTTGCAGCGCCGTTATTGTGCTGCTGCATTGCTTGCTTCAGAGAACTTTCGAGTTCATACAATAGACTAAAGAGGAAACACTGTTTCTAGGAACGCTAGAGTCTTCTCGGTAGTGTGCTACAGGCGACACACTGAAGGAAATATGTGATATTTCACCGTTCACATTTGTTCCCTATTTCGTTTCTTTGTAATTCACTGTGAAACTCAGAAAATACTGTGTTTTCAAAGAGGCCTAGCCTGTCAGTTCTCTGTACTAAAGAATCATTCTTTGAAACAGAGAGAACATGAACATTTCTAGCACTTATAACAAAAGATAGAACTTTCTCCTCTCTGTGCCTGTGGTGATGGCGTTCAGTGTGTGAGATAGTCACCGGTGGCATTGCCATAGCAGGCAGAAGAAGAGATGGCGGTTCCTGGACATACTTTGTTCTCGGTGGAGAGTAACGCATATACTACTGAAATTACAGATGTAGGTCTTTGAACTGAAGGTATTAGACGCTATCTCTTCTTCTCATGTATGTCTTTCTAAAAGAAGTTCCTGTTGCCCTTACTTGTAAACTCAGAAAAACTGTGTTCCTATAGAGGCCAGCACCCATTTCCAACGAAATAGAAGGAAGAACTTAAAGTACAGATGTAGGTCTTTGAACTGAAGGTATTAGACGCTATCTCTTCTTCTCATGTATGTCTTTCTAAAAGAAGTTCCTGTTGCCCTTACTTGTAAACTCAGAAAAGCTGTGTTCCGATAGAGGCCAGCACCGGCTTCCAACGAAATAAAAGGTAGAAATGCACATTGAACATTCTAACCAACATATACATATTATGAAACGATTTCAACAGATGAAATTACGCCCTTGCTGTGCCGTTGTTGTCCTGCTGCATTGTTTGCTTCAGAGAACTTTCGAGTTCATACAATAGACTAAAGAGGAAACACTGTTTCCAGGAACGCTAGAGTCTTCTGGGTAGTGTGCTACAGGCGACACACTGAAGGAATTATGTGAGATTTCACCATTCACATTTGTTCCCTATTTCGTTTCTTTGTAATTCACTGTGAAACTCAGAAAATACTGTGTTTTCAAAGAGGCCTAGCCTGTCAATTCTCTGTACTAAGGAATCATTCTTTGAAACAGAGAGAACATGAACATTTCAAACACTGATAACACAAAATAGAACCTTCTCCTCTCTGTGCCTGTGGTGATGGCGTTCAGTGTGTGCGATAGTCACCGGTGGCATTGCCATAGCAGGCAGAAGCAGGGATGGCGGTTCCTGGACATACCTTGTTCTCGGTGGAGAGTAGCGCATATACTACTGAAAGTACAGATGTAGGTCTTTGAACTGAAAGTATTAGACGCTATCTTGTTCTCATTTATGTCTTTGTGAAAGTTCCTGTTGCCCTTACTTTTTGACTCAGAAAAACTGTATTCCGATAGAGGCCAGCAACTTTTTCCAACAAAATAGAAGAAATGCACATTGAACATTCTAACCAACATTTACATATTATCAAACGATTTCAACAGATGGAATTAGGCCCTCTTTGTGCCGTTGTTTTGCTGCATTGCTTGCTTCAGAGAACTTTTGAGTTCATACAGTAGTCTAAAGAGGAAACACTGTTTCCAGGAACGCTAGAGTCTTCTGGGTAGTGTGCTACAGGTGACACACTAAAGGAAATATGTGAGATTTCACCGTTCACATTTGTTCCCTATTTTGTTTCTTTGTAATTCACTGTGAAACTCAGAAAATATTGTGTATTCAAAGAGGCCTAGCCTATAAATCCTCTGTACTAAAGAATCATTCTTTGAAGCAGAGAGAACATGAACATTTCTAGCACTTATAACACAAGATAGAACTTTCTGCTCTCTGTGCCTGTGGTGATGGCGTTCAGTGTGTGAGATAGTCCCCGGTGGCATTGCCATAGCAGGCAGAAGAAGAGATGGCGGTTCCTGGACATATCTTTTTTCGGTGGAGAGTAACACATATACTACTGAAAGTACTCATGTAGGTCTTTGAACTGAAGCTATTAGACGCTATCTTGTTCTCATGTATGTCTTTCTAAAAGTTCCTGTTGCCCTAACCTGTTGACTCAGAAAAACTGTGTTCTGATAGAGGCCAGCAACTGTTTCCAACAAAATAGAAGAAATGCACATTGAACATTCTAACCAATATATACTTATTATCATACGATTTCAACAGATGGAATTAGGCGTCTCTGTGCCGTTGTTGTTTTGCTGCATTGCTTGCTTCAGAGAACTTTCGAGTTCATACAGTAGACTAAGAAAGAAACACTGTTTCCAGGAACGCTAGAGTCTTCTGGGTAGTGTTTTACAGGTGACACACTAAAGGAAATACGTGAGATTTCACCGTTCACATTTGTTCCCTATTTTGTTTCTTTGTAATTCACTGTGAAACTCAGAAAATATAGTGTTTTCAAAGAGGACTATGCTATAAATTCTCTGTACTAAAGAATCATTCTTTGAAACAGAGAGAACATGAACATTTCTAGCACTTATAACACAAGATAGAACGTTCTCCTCTCTGTGCCTGTGGTGATGGCGTTCATTGTGTGAGATAGTCACCAGTGGCTTTGTCATAGCAGGCAGAAGCAGAGATGGCGGTTCCTGGACATACTTGTTTTCGGTGGAGAGTAACGCATATACTACTGCAAGTACACATGTAGGTCTTTGAACTGAAGGTATTAGACGCTATCTTGTTCTCATGTATGGCTTTCTAAAAGTTCCTGTTGCCCTAACTTGTAGACTCAGAAAAACTGTGTTCTGATAGAGGCCAGCAACTGTTTCCAACAAAAATAGAAAAAATGCACATTGAACATTCTAACCAACATATACATATTATCAAACGATTTCAACAGATGGAATTAGGCCCTTGCTGTGCCGTTGTTGTCCTGCTGCATTGTTTGCTTCAGAGAACTTTCGAGTTCATACAATAGACTAAAGAGGAAACACTGCCTCCAGGAACGCTAGAGTCTTCTGGGTAGTGTGCTACAGGCGACACACTGAAGGAAATATGTCAGATTTCACCGTTACATTTGTTCCCTATTTCGTTTCTTTGTAATTCACTGTGAAACTCAGAAAATACTGTGTTTTCAAAGAGGCCTAGCCTGTCAGTTCTCTGTACTAAAGAATCATTCTTTGAAACAGAGAGAACATGAACATTTCTAGCACTTATAACACAAGATAGAACTTTCTCCTCTCTGTGCCTGTGGTGATGGCGTTCAGTGTGTGAGATAGCCACCGGTGGCATTGCCATAGCAGGCAGAAGAAGAGATGGCGGTTCCTGGACATACTTTGTTCTCGGTGGAGCGTAACGCATATACTACTGAAATTACAGATGTAGGTCTTTGAACTGAAGGTATTAGACGCTATCTCTTCTTCTCATGTATGTCTTTCTAAAAGAAGTTCCTGTTGCCCTTACTTGTAAACTCAGAAAAACTGTGTTCCTATAGAGGCCAGCACCCGTTTCCAACGAAATAGAAGGAAGAACTTAAAGTACAGATGTAGGTCTTTGAACTGAAGGTATTAGACGCTATCTCTTCTTCTCATGTATGTCTTTCTAAAAGAAGTTCCTGTTGCCCTTACTTGTAAACTCAGAAAAACTGTGTTCCGATAGAGGCCAGCACCGGCTTCCAACGAAATAAAAGGTAGAAATGCACATTGAACATTCTAACCAACATATACATATTATGAAACGATTTCAACAGATGAAATTAGGCCCTTGCTGTGCCGTTGTTGTCCTGCTGCATTGTTTGCTTCAGAGAACTTTCGAGTTCATACAATAGACTAAAGAGGAAACACTGTTTCCAGGAACGCTAGAGTCTTCTGGGTAGTGTGCTACAGGCGACACACTGAAGGAATTATGTGAGATTTCACCATTCACATTTGTTCCCTATTTCGTTTCTTTGTAATTCACTGTGAAACTCAGAAAATACTGTGTTTTCAAAGAGGCCTAGCCTGTCAATTCTCTGTACTAAGGAATCATTCTTTGAAACAGAGAGAACATGAACATTTCAAACACTGATAACACAAAATAGAACCTTCTCCTCTCTGTGCCTGTGGTGATGGCGTTCAGTGTGTGCGATAGTCACCGGTGGCATTGCCATAGCAGGCAGAAGCAGGGATGGCGTTTCCTGGACATACCTTGTTCTCGGTGGAGAGTAGCGCATATACTACTGAAAGTACAGATGTAGGTCTTTGAACTGAAAGTATTAGACGCTATCTTGTTCTCATTTATGTCTTTGTGAAAGTTCCTGTTGCCCTTACTTTTTGACTCAGAAAAACTGTATTCCGATAGAGGCCAGCAACTGTTTCCAACAAAATAGAAGAAATGCACATTGAACATTCTAACCAACATTTACATATTATCAAACGATTTCAACAGATGGAATTAGGCGTCTCTGTGCCGTTGTTGTTTTGCTGCATTGCTTGCTTCAGAGAACTTTCGAGTTCATACAGTAGACTAAAAAAGAAACACTGTTTCCAGGAACGCTAGAGTCTTCTGGGTAGTGTTTTACAGGTGACACACTAAAGGAAATACGTGAGATTTCACCGTTCACATTTGTTCCCTATTTTGTTTCTTTGTAATTCACTGTGAAACTCAGAAAATACAGTGTTTTCAAAGAGGCCTATGCTATAAATTCTCTGTACTAAAGAATCATTCTTTGAAACAGAGATAAGATGAACATTTCTAGCACTTATAACACAAGATAGAACTTTCTCCTCTCTGTGCCTGTGGTGATGGCGTTCAGTGTGTGAGATACTCACCGGTGGCATTGCCATAGCAGGCAGAAGAAGAGATGGCGTTTCCTGGACATACTTTGTTCTCGGTGGAGAGTAACGCATATACTACTGAAATTACAGATGTAGGTCTTTGAACTGAAGGTATTAGACGCTATCTCTTCTTCTCATGTATGTCTTTCTAAAAGAAGTTCCTGTTGCCCTTACTTGTAAACTCAGAAAAACTGTGTTCCGATAGAGGCCAGCACCGGCTTCCAACGAAATAAAAGGTAGAAATGCACATTGAACATTCTAACCAACATATACATATTATGAAACGATTTCAACAGATGAAATTAGGCCCTTGCTGTGCCGTTGTTGTCCTGCTGCATTGTTTGCTTCAGAGAACTTTCGAGTTCATACAATAGACTAAAGAGGAAACACTGTTTCCAGGAACGCTAGAGTCTTCTGGGTAGTGTGCTACAGGCGACACACTGAAGGAATTATGTGAGATTTCACCATTCACATTTGTTCCCTATTTCGTTTCTTTGTAATTCACTGTGAAACTCAGAAAATACTGTGTTTTCAAAGAGGCCTAGCCTGTCAATTCTCTGTACTAAGGAATCATTCTTTGAAACAGAGAGAACATGAACATTTCAAACACTGATAACACAAAATAGAACCTTCTCCTCTCTGTGCCTGTGGTGATGGCGTTCAGTGTGTGCGATAGTCACCGGTGGCATTGCCATAGCAGGCAGAAGCAGGGATGGCGTTTCCTGGACATACCTTGTTCTCGGTGGAGAGTAGCGCATATACTACTGAAAGTACAGATGTAGGTCTTTGAACTGAAAGTATTAGACGCTATCTTGTTCTCATTTATGTCTTTGTGAAAGTTCCTGTTGCCCTTACTTTTTGACTCAGAAAAACTGTATTCCGATAGAGGCCAGCAACTGTTTCCAACAAAATAGAAGAAATGCACATTGAACATTCTAACCAACATTTACATATTATCAAACGATTTCAACAGATGGAATTAGGCGTCTCTGTGCCGTTGTTGTTTTGCTGCATTGCTTGCTTCAGAGAACTTTCGAGTTCATACAGTAGACTAAAAAAGAAACACTGTTTCCAGGAACGCTAGAGTCTTCTGGGTAGTGTTTTACAGGTGACACACTAAAGGAAATACGTGAGATTTCACCGTTCACATTTGTTCCCTATTTTGTTTCTTTGTAATTCACTGTGAAACTCAGAAAATACAGTGTTTTCAAAGAGGCCTATGCTATAAATTCTCTGTACTAAAGAATCATTCTTTGAAACAGAGATAACATGAACATTTCTAGCACTTATAACACAAGATAGAACTTTCTCCTCTCTGTGCCTGTGGTGATGGCGTTCAGTGTGTGAGATAGTCACCGGTGGCATTGCCATAGCAGGCAGAAGAAGAGATGGCGGTTCCTGGACATACTTTGTTCTCGGTGGAGAGTAACGCATATACTACTGAAATTACAGATGTAGGTCTTTGAACTGAAGGTATTAGACGCTATCTCTTCTTCTCATGTATGTCTTTCTAAAAGAAGTTCCTGTTGCCCTTACTTGTAAACTCAGAAAAACTGTGTTCCTATAGAGGGCAGCACCCGTTTCCAACGAAATAGAAGGAAGAACTTAAAGTACAGATGTAGGTCTTTGAACTGAAGGTATTAGACGCTATCTCTTCTTCTCATGTATGTCTTTCTAAAAGAAGTTCCTGTTGCCCTTACTTGTAAACTCAGAAAAACTGTGTTCCGATAAAGGCCAGCACCGGCTTCCAACGAAATAAAAGGTAGAAATGCACATTGAACATTCTAACCAACATATACATATTATGAAACGATTTCAACAGATGAAATTAGGCCCTTGCTGTGCCGTTGTTGTCCTGCTGCATTGTTTGCTTCAGAGAACTTTCGAGTTCATACAATAGACTAAAGAGGAAACACTGTTTCCAGGAACGCTAGAGTCTTCTGGGTAGTGTGCTACAGGCGACACACTGAAGGAATTATGTGAGATTTCACCATTCACATTTGTTCCCTATTTCGTTTCTTTGTAATTCACTGTGAAACTCAGAAAATACTGTGTTTTCAAAGAGGCCTAGCCTGTCAATTCTCTGTACTAAGGAATCATTCTTTGAAACAGAGAGAACATGAACATTTCAAACACTGATAACACAAAATAGAACCTTCTCCTCTCTGTGCCTGTGGTGATGGCGTTCAGTGTGTGCGATAGTCACCGGTGGCATTGCCATAGCAGGCAGAAGCAGGGATGGCGGTTCCTGGACATACCTTGTTCTCGGTGGAGAGTAACGCATATACTACTGAAAGTACAGATGTAGGTCTTTGAACTGAAAGTATTAGACGCTATCTTGTTCTCATTTATGTCTTTGTGAAAGTTCCTGTTGCCCTTACTTTTTGACTCAGAAAAACTGTATTCCGATAGAGGCCAGCAACTGTTTCCAACAAAATAGAAGAAATGCACATTGAACATTCTAACCAACATTTACATATTATCAAACGATTTCAACAGATGGAATTAGGCCCTCTTTGTGCCGTTGTTGTTTTGCTGCATTGCTTGCTTCAGAGAACTTTTGAGTTCATACAGTAGTCTAAAGAGGAAACACTGTTTCCAGGAACGCTAGAGTCTTCTGGGTAGTGTGCTACAGGTGACACACTAAAGGAAATATGTGAGATTTCACCGTTCACATTTGTTCCCTATTTTGTTTCTTTGTAATTCACTGTGAAACTCAGAAAATATTGTGTATTCAAAGAGGCCTAGCCTATAAATCCTCTGTACTAAAGAATCATTCTTTGAAGCAGAGAGAACATGAACATTTCTAGCACTTATAACACAAGATAGAACTTTCTGCTCTCTGTGCCTGTGGTGATGGCGTTCAGTGTGTGAGATAGTCCCCGGTGGCATTGCCATAGCAGGCAGAAGAAGAGATGGCGGTTCCTGGACATATCTTTTTTCGGTGGAGAGTAACACATATACTACTGAAAGTACTCATGTAGGTCTTTGAACTGAAGCTATTAGACGCTATCTTGTTCTCATGTATGTCTTTCTAAAAGTTCCTGTTGCCCTAACCTGTTGACTCAGAAAAACTGTGTTCTGATAGAGGCCAGCAACTGTTTCCAACAAAATAGAAGAAATGCACATTGAACATTCTAACCAACATTTACATATTATCAAACGATTTCAACAGATGGAATTAGGCGTCTCTGTGCTGTTGTTGTTTTGCTGCATTGCTTGCTTCAGAGAACTTTCGAGTTCATACAGTAGACTAAAAAAGAAACACTGTTTCCAGGAACGCTAGAGTCTTCTGGGTAGTGTGCTACAGGTGACACACTAAAGGAAATACGTCAGATTTCACCGTTCACATTTGTTCCCTATTTTGTTTCTTTGTAATTCACTGTGAAACTCAGAAAATACAGTGTTTTCAAAGAGGCCTATGCTATAAATTCTCTGTACTAAAGAATCATTCTTTGAAACAGAGATAACATGAACATTTCTAGCACTTATAACACAAGATAGAACGTTCTCCTCTCTGTGCCTGTGGTGATGGCGTTCATTGTGTGAGATAGTCACCAGTGGCATTGTCATAGCAGGCAGAAACAGAGATGGCGGTTCCTGGACATACTTGTTTTCGGTGGAGAGTAACGCATATACTACTGCAAGTACACATGTAGGTCTTTGAACTGAAGGTATTAGACGCTATCTTGTTCTCATGTATGGCTTTCTAAAAGTTCCTGTTGCCCTAACCTGTTGACTCAGAAAAACTGTGTTCTGATAGAGGCCAGCAACTGTTTCCAACAAAATAGAAGTAATGCACATTGAACATTCTAACCAACATTTACATATTATCAAACGATTTCAACAGATGGAATTAGGCGTCTCTGTGCTGTTGTTGTTTTGCTGCATTGCTTGCTTCAGAGAACTTTCGAGTTCATACAGTAGACTAAAAAAGAAACACTGTTTCCAGGAACGCTAGAGTCTTCTGGGTAGTGTTTTACAGGTGACACACTAAAGGAAATACGTCAGATTTCACCGTTCACATTTGTTCCCTATTTTGTTTCTTTGTAATTCACTGTGAAACTCAGAAAATACAGTGTTTTCAAAGAGGCCTATGCTATAAATTCTCTGTACTAAAGAATCATTCTTTGAAACAGAGATAACATGAACATTTCTAGCACTTATAACACAAGATAGAACGTTCTCCTCTCTGTGCCTGTGGTGATGGCGTTCATTGTGTGAGATAGTCACCAGTGGCATTGTCATAGCAGGCAGAAACAGAGATGGCGGTTCCTGGACATACTTGTTTTCGGTGGAGAGTAACGCATATACTACTGCAAGTACACATGTAGGTCTTTGAACTGAAGGTATTAGACGCTATCTTGTTCTCATGTATGGCTTTCTAAAAGTTCCTGTTGCCCTAACCTGTTGACTCAGAAAAACTGTGTTCTGATAGAGGCCAGCAACTGTTTCCAACAAAATAGAAGAAATGCGCATTGAACATTCTAACCAATATATACTTATTATCATACGATTTCAACAGATGGAATTAGGCGTCTCTGTGCCGTTGTTGTTTTGCTGCATTGCTTGCTTCAGAGAACTTTCGAGTTCATACAGTAGACTAAAAAAGAAACACTGTTTCCAGGAACGCTAGAGTCTTCTGGGTAGTGTTTTACAGGTGACACACTAAAGGAAATACGTGAGATTTCACCGTTCACATTTGTTCCCTATTTTGTTTCTTTGTAATTCACTGTGAAACTCAGAAAATACTGTGTTTTCAAAGAGGCCTAGCCTGTCAGTTCTCTGTACTAAAGAATCATTCTTTGAAACAGAGAGAACATGAACATTTCTAGCACTTATAACAAAAGATAGAACTTTCTCCTCTCTGTGCCTGTGGTGATGGCGTTCAGTGTGTGAGATAGTCACCGGTGGCATTGCCATAGCAGGCAGAAGAAGAGATGGCGGTTCCTGGACATACTTTGTTCTCGGTGGAGAGTAACGCATATACTACTGAAATTACAGATGTAGGTCTTTGAACTGAAGGTATTAGACGCTATCTCTTCTTCTCATGTATGTCTTTCTAAAAGAAGTTCCTGTTGCCCTTACTTGTAAACTCAGAAAAACTGTGTTCCTATAGAGGCCAGCACCCGTTTCCAACGAAATAGAAGGAAGAACTTAAAGTACAGATGTAGGTCTTTGAACTGAAGGTATTAGACGCTATCTCTTCTTCTCATGTATGTCTTTCTAAAAGAAGTTCCTGTTGCCCTTACTTGTAAACTCAGAAAAGCTGTGTTCCGATAGAGGCCAGCACCGGCTTCCAACGAAATAAAAGGTAGAAATGCACATTGAACATTCTAACCAACATATACATATTATGAAACGATTTCAACAGATGAAATTAGGCCCTTGCTGTGCCGTTGTTGTCCTGCTGCATTGTTTGCTTCAGAGAACTTTCGAGTTCATACAATAGACTAAAGAGGAAACACTGTTTCCAGGAACGCTAGAGTCTTCTGGGTAGTGTGCTACAGGCGACACACTGAAGGAATTATGTGAGATTTCACCATTCACATTTGTTCCCTATTTCGTTTCTTTGTAATTCACTGTGAAACTCAGAAAATACTGTGTTTTCAAAGAGGCCTAGCCTGTCAATTCTCTGTACTAAGGAATCATTCTTTGAAACAGAGAGAACATGAACATTTCAAACACTGATAACACAAAATAGAACCTTCTCCTCTCTGTGCCTGTGGTGATGGCGTTCAGTGTGTGCGATAGTCACCGGTGGCATTGCCATAGCAGGCAGAAGCAGGGATGGCGGTTCCTGGACATACCTTGTTCTCGGTGGAGAGTAGCGCATATACTACTGAAAGTACAGATGTAGGTCTTTGAACTGAAAGTATTAGACGTTATCTTGTTCTCATTTATGTCTTTGTGAAAGTTCCTGTTGCCCTTACTTTTTGACTCAGAAAAACTGTATTCCGATAGAGGCCAGCAACTTTTTCCAACAAAATAGAAGAAATGCACATTGAACATTCTAACCAACATTTACATATTATCAAACGATTTCAACAGATGGAATTAGGCCCTCTTTGTGCCGTTGTTTTGCTGCATTGCTTGCTTCAGAGAACTTTTGAGTTCATACAGTAGTCTAAAGAGGAAACACTGTTTCCAGGAACGCTAGAGTCTTCTGGGTAGTGTGCTACAGGTGACACACTAAAGGAAATATGTGAGATTTCACCGTTCACATTTGTTCCCTATTTTGTTTCTTTGTAATTCACTGTGAAACTCAGAAAATATTGTGTATTCAAAGAGGCCTAGCCTATAAATCCTCTGTACTAAAGAATCATTCTTTGAAGCAGAGAGAACATGAACATTTCTAGCACTTATAACACAAGATAGAACTTTCTGCTCTCTGTGCCTGTGGTGATGGCGTTCAGTGTGTGAGATAGTCCCCGGTGGCATTGCCATAGCAGGCAGAAGAAGAGATGGCGGTTCCTGGACATATCTTTTTTCGGTGGAGAGTAACACATATACTACTGAAAGTACTCATGTAGGTCTTTGAACTGAAGCTATTAGACGCTATCTTGTTCTCATGTATGTCTTTCTAAAAGTTCCTGTTGCCCTAACCTGTTGACTCAGAAAAACTGTGTTCTGATAGAGGCCAGCAACTGTTTCCAACAAAATAGAAGAAATGCACATTGAACATTCTAACCAATATATACTTATTATCATACGATTTCAACAGATGGAATTAGGCGTCTCTGTGCCGTTGTTGTTTTGCTGCATTGCTTGCTTCAGAGAACTTTCGAGTTCATACAGTAGACTAAGAAAGAAACACTGTTTCCAGGAACGCTAGAGTCTTCTGGGTAGTGTTTTACAGGTGACACACTAAAGGAAATACGTGAGATTTCACTGTTCACATTTGTTCCCTATTTTGTTTCTTTGTAATTCACTGTGAAACTCAGAAAATACAGTGTTTTCAAAGAGGACTATGCTATAAATTCTCTGTACTAAAGAATCATTCTTTGAAACAGAGATAACATGAACATTTCTAGCACTTATAACACAAGATAGAACGTTCTCCTCTCTGTGCCTGTGGTGATGGCGTTCATTGTGTGAGATAGTCACCAGTGGCTTTGTCATAGCAGGCAGAAGCAGAGATGGCGGTTCCTGGACATACTTGTTTTCGGTGGAGAGTAACGCATATACTACTGCAAGTACACATGTAGGTCTTTGAACTGAAGGTATTAGACGCTATCTTGTTCTCATGTATGGCTTTCTAAAAGTTCCTGTTGCCCTAACTTGTAGACTCAGAAAAACTGTGTTCTGATAGAGGCCAGCAACTGTTTCCAACAAAAATAGAAAAAATGCACATTGAACATTCTAACCAACATATACATATTATCAAACGATTTCAACAGATGGAATTAGGCCCTTGCTGTGCCGTTGTTGTCCTGCTGCATTGTTTGCTTCAGAGAACTTTCGAGTTCATACAATAGACTAAAGAGGAAACACTGCCTCCAGGAACGCTAGAGTCTTCTGGGTAGTGTGCTACAGGCGACACACTGAAGGAAATATGTCAGATTTCACCGTTACATTTGTTCCCTATTTCGTTTCTTTGTAATTCACTGTGAAACTCAGAAAATACTGTGTTTTCAAAGAGGCCTAGCCTGTCAGTTCTCTGTACTAAAGAATCATTCTTTGAAACAGAGAGAACATGAACATTTCTAGCACTTATAACACAAGATAGAACTTTCTCCTCTCTGTGCCTGTGGTGATGGCGTTCAGTGTGTGAGATAGTCACCGGTGGCATTGCCATAGCAGGCAGAAGAAGAGATGGCGGTTCCTGGACATACTTTGTTCTCGGTGGAGAGTAACGCATATACTACTGAAATTACAGATGTAGGTCTTTGAACTGAAGGTATTAGACGCTATCTCTTCTTCTCATGTATGTCTTTCTAAAAGAAGTTCCTGTTGCCCTTACTTGTAAACTCAGAAAAACTGTGTTCCTATAGAGGCCAGCACCCGTTTCCAACGAAATAGAAGGAAGAACTTAAAGTACAGATGTAGGTCTTTGAACTGAAGGTATTAGACGCTATCTCTTCTTCTCATGTATGTCTTTCTAAAAGAAGTTCCTGTTGCCCTTACTTGTAAACTCAGAAAAACTGTGTTCCGATAGAGGCCAGCACCGGCTTCCAACGAAATAAAAGGTAGAAATGCACATTGAACATTCTAACCAACATATACATATTATGAAACGATTTCAACAGATGAAATTAGGCCCTTGCTGTGCCGTTGTTGTCCTGCTGCATTGTTTGCTTCAGAGAACTTTCGAGTTCATACAATAGACTAAAGAGGAAACACTGTTTCCAGGAACGCTAGAGTCTTCTGGGTAGTGTGCTACAGGCGACACACTGAAGGAATTATGTGAGATTTCACCATTCACATTTGTTCCCTATTTCGTTTCTTTGTAATTCACTGTGAAACTCAGAAAATACTGTGTTTTCAAAGAGGCCTAGCCTGTCAATTCTCTGTACTAAGGAATCATTCTTTGAAACAGAGAGAACATGAACATTTCAAACACTGATAACACAAAATAGAACCTTCTCCTCTCTGTGCCTGTGGTGATGGCGTTCAGTGTGTGCGATAGTCACCGGTGGCATTGCCATAGCAGGCAGAAGCAGGGATGGCGGTTCCTGGACATACCTTGTTCTCGGTGGAGAGTAGCGCATATACTACTGAAAGTACAGATGTAGGTCTTTGAACTGAAAGTATTAGACGCTATCTTGTTCTCATTTATGTCTTTGTGAAAGTTCCTGTTGCCCTTACTTTTTGACTCAGAAAAACTGTATTCCGATAGAGGCCAGCAACTGTTTCCAACAAAATAGAAGAAATGCACATTGAACATTCTAACCAACATTTACATATTATCAAACGATTTCAACAGATGGAATTAGGCGTCTCTGTGCCGTTGTTGTTTTGCTGCATTGCTTGCTTCAGAGAACTTTCGAGTTCATACAGTAGACTAAAAAAGAAACACTGTTTCCAGGAACGCTAGAGTCTTCTGGGTAGTGTTTTACAGGTGACACACTAAAGGAAATACGTGAGATTTCACCGTTCACATTTGTTCCCTATTTTGTTTCTTTGTAATTCACTGTGAAACTCAGAAAATACAGTGTTTTCAAAGAGGCCTATGCTATAAATTCTCTGTACTAAAGAATCATTCTTTGAAACAGAGATAACATGAACATTTCTAGCACTTATAACACAAGATAGAACGTTCTCCTCTCTGTGCCTGTGGTGATGGCGTTCATTGTGTGAGATAGTCACCAGTGGCTTTGTCATAGCAGGCAGAAGCAGAGATGGCGGTTCCTGGACATACTTGTTTTCGGTGGAGAGTAACGCATATACTACTGCAAGTACACATGTAGGTCTTTGAACTGAAGGTATTAGACGCTATCTTGTTCTCATGTATGGCTTTCTAAAAGTTCCTGTTGCCCTAACCTGTTGACTCAGAAAAACTGTGTTCTGATAGAGGCCAGCAACTGTTTCCAACAAAAATAGAAAAAATGCACATTGAACATTCTAACCAACATATACATATTATCAAACGATTTCAACAGATGGAATTAGGCCCTTGCTGTGCCGTTGTTGTCCTGCTGCATTGTTTGCTTCAGAGAACTTTCGAGTTCATACAATAGACTAAAGAGGAAACACTGCCTCCAGGAACGCTAGAGTCTTCTGGGTAGTGTGCTACAGGCGACACACTGAAGGAAATATGTCAGATTTCACCGTTACATTTGTTCCCTATTTCGTTTCTTTGTAATTCACTGTGAAACTCAGAAAATACTGTGTTTTCAAAGAGGCCTAGCCTGTCAGTTCTCTGTACTAAAGAATCATTCTTTGAAACAGAGAGAACATGAACATTTCTAGCACTTATAACACAAGATAGAACTTTCTCCTCTCTGTGCCTGTGGTGATGGCGTTCAGTGTGTGAGATAGTCACCGGTGGCATTGCCATAGCAGGCAGAAGAAGAGATGGCGGTTCCTGGACATACTTTGTTCTCGGTGGAGAGTAACGCATATACTACTGAAATTACAGATGTAGGTCTTTGAACTGAAGGTATTAGACGCTATCTCTTCTTCTCATGTATGTCTTTCTAAAAGAAGTTCCTGTTGCCCTTACTTGTAAACTCAGAAAAACTGTGTTCCTATAGAGGCCAGCACCCGTTTCCAACGAAATAGAAGGAAGAACTTAAAGTACAGATGTAGGTCTTTGAACTGAAGGTATTAGACGCTATCTCTTCTTCTCATGTATGTCTTTCTAAAAGAAGTTCCTGTTGCCCTTACTTGTAAACTCAGAAAAACTGTGTTCCGATAGAGGCCAGCACCGGCTTCCAACGAAATAAAAGGTAGAAATGCACATTGAACATTCTAACCAACATATACATATTATGAAACGATTTCAACAGATGAAATTAGGCCCTTGCTGTGCCGTTGTTGTCCTGCTGCATTGTTTGCTTCAGAGAACTTTCGAGTTCATACAATAGACTAAAGAGGAAACACTGTTTCCAGGAACGCTAGAGTCTTCTGGGTAGTGTGCTGCAGGTGACACACTAAAGGAAATATGTGAGATTTCACCGTTCACATTTGTTCCCTATTTTGTTTCTTTGTAATTCACTGTGAAACTCAGAAAATATTGTGTATTCAAAGAGGCCTAGCCTATAAATCCTCTGTACTAAAGAATCATTCTTTGAAGCAGAGAGAACATGAACATTTCTAGCACTTATAACACAAGATAGAACTTTCTGCTCTCTGTGCCTGTGGTGATGGCGTTCAGTGTGTGAGATAGTCCCCGGTGGCATTGCCATAGCAGGCAGAAGAAGAGATGGCGGTTCCTGGACATATCTTTTTTCGGTGGAGAGTAACACATATACTACTGAAAGTACTCATGTAGGTCTTTGAACTGAAGCTATTAGACGCTATCTTGTTCTCATGTATGTCTTTCTAAAAGTTCCTGTTGCCCTAACCTGTTGACTCACAAAAACTGTGTTCTGATAGAGGCCAGCAACTGTTTCCAACAAAATAGAAGAAATGCACATTGAACATTCTAACCAATATATACTTATTATCATACGATTTCAACAGATGGAATTAGGCGTCTCTGTGCCGTTGTTGTTTTGCTGCATTGCTTGCTTCAGAGAACTTTCGAGTTCATACAGTAGACTAAAAAAGAAACACTGTTTCCAGGAACGCTAGAGTCTTCTGGGTAGTGTTTTACAGGTGACACACTAAAGGAAATACGTGAGATTTCACCGTTCACATTTGTTCCCTATTTTGTTTCTTTGTAATTCACTGTGAAACTCAGAAAATACAGTGTTTTCAAAGAGGCCTATGCTATAAATTCTCTGTACTAAAGAATCATTCTTTGAAACAGAGATAACATGAACATTTCTAGCACTTATAACACAAGATAGAACGTTCTCCTCTCTGTGCCTGTGGTGATGGCGTTCATTGTGTGAGATAGTCACCAGTGGCTTTGTCATAGCAGGCAGAAGCAGAGATGGCGGTTCCTGGACATACTTGTTTTCGGTGGAGAGTAACGCATATACTACTGCAAGTACACATGTAGGTCTTTGAACTGAAGGTATTAGACGCTATCTTGTTCTCATGTATGGCTTTCTAAAAGTTCCTGTTGCCCTAACCTGTTGACTCAGAAAAACTGTGTTCTGATAGAGGCCAGCAACTGTTTCCAACAAAAATAGAAAAAATGCACATTGAACATTCTAACCAACATATACATATTATCAAACGATTTCAACAGATGGAATTAGGCCCTTGCTGTGCCGTTGTTGTCCTGCTGCATTGTTTGCTTCAGAGAACTTTCGAGTTCATACAATAGACTAAAGAGGAAACACTGCCTCCAGGAACGCTAGAGTCTTCTGGGTAGTGTGCTACAGGCGACACACTGAAGGAAATATGTCAGATTTCACCGTTACATTTGTTCCCTATTTCGTTTCTTTGTAATTCACTGTGAAACTCAGAAAATACTGTGTTTTCAAAGAGGCCTAGCCTGTCAGTTCTCTGTACTAAAGAATCATTCTTTGAAACAGAGAGAACATGAACATTTCTAGCACTTATAACACAAGATAGAACTTTCTCCTCTCTGTGCCTGTGGTGATGGCGTTCAGTGTGTGAGATAGTCACCGGTGGCATTGCCATAGCAGGCAGAAGAAGAGATGGCGGTTCCTGGACATACTTTGTTCTCGGTGGAGAGTAACGCATATACTACTGAAATTACAGATGTAGGTCTTTGAACTGAAGGTATTAGACGCTATCTCTTCTTCTCATGCATGTCTTTCTAAAAGAAGTTCCTGTTGCCCTTACTTGTAAACTCAGAAAAACTGTGTTCCTATAGAGGCCAGCACCCGTTTCCAACGAAATAGAAGGAAGAACTTAAAGTACAGATGTAGGTCTTTGAACTGAAGGTATTAGACGCTATCTCTTGTTCTCATGCATGTCTTTCTAAAAGAAGTTCCTGTTGCCCTTACTTGTAAACTCAGAAAAACTGTGTTCCGATAGAGGCCAGCACCGGCTTCCAACGAAATAAAAGGTAGAAATGCACATTGAACATTCTAACCAACATATACATATTATGAAACGATTTCAACAGATGAAATTACGCCCTTGCTGTGCCGTTGTTGTCCTGCTGCATTGTTTGCTTCAGAGAACTTTCGAGTTCATACAATAGACTAAAGAGGAAACACTGTTTCCAGGAACGCTAGAGTCTTCTGGGTAGTGTGCTACAGGCGACACACTGAAGGAATTATGTGAGATTTCACCGTTCACATTTGTTCCCTATTTCGTTTCTTTGTAATTCACTGTGAAACTCAGAAAATACAGTGTTTTCAAAGAGGCCTAGCCTGTCAATTCTCTGTACTAAGGAATCATTCTTTGAAACAGAGATAACATGAACATTTCTAGCACTTATAACACAAGATAGAACGTTCTCCTCTCTGTGCCTGTGGTGATGGCGTTCATTGTGTGAGATAGTCACCAGTGGCATTGTCATAGCAGGCAGAAACAGAGATGGCGGTTCCTGGACATACTTGTTTTCGGTGGAGAGTAACGCATATACTACTGCAAGTACACATGTAGGTCTTTGAACTGAAGGTATTAGACGCTATCTTGTTCTCATGTATGGCTTTCTAAAAGTTCCTGTTGCCCTAACCTGTTGACTCAGAAAAACTGTGTTCTGATAGAGGCCAGCAACTGTTTCCAACAAAATAGAAGAAATGCACATTGAACATTCTAACCAATATATACTTATTATCATACGATTTCAACAGATGGAATTAGGCGTCTCTGTGCCGTTGTTGTTTTGCTGCATTGCTTGCTTCAGAGAACTTTCGAGTTCATACAGTAGACTAAAAAAGAAACACTGTTTCCAGGAACGCTAGAGTCTTCTGGGTAGTGTTTTACAGGTGACACACTAAAGGAAATACGTGAGATTTCACCGTTCACATTTGTTCCCTATTTTGTTTCTTTGTAATTCACTGTGAAACTCAGAAAATACAGTGTTTTCAAAGAGGCCTATGCTATAAATTCTCTGTACTAAAGAATCATTCTTTGAAACAGAGATAACATGAACATTTCTAGCACTTATAACACAAGATAGAACGTTCTCCTCTCTGTGCCTGTGGTGATGGCGTTCATTGTGTGAGATAGTCACCAGTGGCTTTGTCATAGCAGGCAGAAGCAGAGATGGCGGTTCCTGGACATACTTGTTTTCGGTGGAGAGTAACGCATATACTACTGCAAGTACACATGTAGGTCTTTGAACTGAAGGTATTAGACGCTATCTTGTTCTCATGTATGGCTTTCTAAAAGTTCCTGTTGCCCTAACCTGTTGACTCAGAAAAACTGTGTTCTGATAGAGGCCAGCAACTGTTTCCAACAAAAATAGAAAAAATGCACATTGAACATTCTAACCAACATATACATATTATCAAACGATTTCAACAGATGGAATTAGGCCCTTGCTGTGCCGTTGTTGTCCTGCTGCATTGTTTGCTTCAGAGAACTTTCGAGTTCATACAATAGACTAAAGAGGAAACACTGCCTCCAGGAACGCTAGAGTCTTCTGGGTAGTGTGCTACAGGCGACACACTGAAGGAAATATGTCAGATTTCACCGTTACATTTGTTCCCTATTTCGTTTCTTTGTAATTCACTGTGAAACTCAGAAAATACTGTGTTTTCAAAGAGGCCTAGCCTGTCAGTTCTCTGTACTAAAGAATCATTCTTTGAAACAGAGAGAACATGAACATTTCTAGCACTTATAACACAAGATAGAACTTTCTCCTCTCTGTGCCTGTGGTGATGGCGTTCAGTGTGTGAGATAGTCACCGGTGGCATTGCCATAGCAGGCAGAAGAAGAGATGGCGGTTCCTGGACATACTTTGTTCTCGGTGGAGAGTAACGCATATACTACTGAAATTACAGATGTAGGTCTTTGAACTGAAGGTATTAGACGCTATCTCTTCTTCTCATGCATGTCTTTCTAAAAGAAGTTCCTGTTGCCCTTACTTGTAAACTCAGAAAAACTGTGTTCCTATAGAGGCCAGCACCCGTTTCCAACGAAATAGAAGGAAGAACTTAAAGTACAGATGTAGGTCTTTGAACTGAAGGTATTAGACGCTATCTCTTGTTCTCATGCATGTCTTTCTAAAAGAAGTTCCTGTTGCCCTTACTTGTAAACTCAGAAAAACTGTGTTCCGATAGAGGCCAGCACCGGCTTCCAACGAAATAAAAGGTAGAAATGCACATTGAACATTCTAACCAACATATACATATTATGAAACGATTTCAACAGATGAAATTACGCCCTTGCTGTGCCGTTGTTGTCCTGCTGCATTGTTTGCTTCAGAGAACTTTCGAGTTCATACAATAGACTAAAGAGGAAACACTGTTTCCAGGAACGCTAGAGTCTTCTGGGTAGTGTGCTACAGGCGACACACTGAAGGAATTATGTGAGATTTCACCGTTCACATTTGTTCCCTATTTCGTTTCTTTGTAATTCACTGTGAAACTCAGAAAATACAGTGTTTTCAAAGAGGCCTAGCCTGTCAATTCTCTGTACTAAGGAATCATTCTTTGAAACAGAGATAACATGAACATTTCTAGCACTTATAACACAAGATAGAACGTTCTCCTCTCTGTGCCTGTGGTGATGGCGTTCATTGTGTGAGATAGTCACCAGTGGCATTGTCATAGCAGGCAGAAACAGAGATGGCGGTTCCTGGACATACTTGTTTTCGGTGGAGAGTAACGCATATACTACTGCAAGTACACATGTAGGTCTTTGAACTGAAGGTATTAGACGCTATCTTGTTCTCATGTATGGCTTTCTAAAAGTTCCTGTTGCCCTAACCTGTTGACTCAGAAAAACTGTGTTCTGATAGAGGCCAGCAACTGTTTCCAACAAAATAGAAGAAATGCACATTGAACATTCTAACCAATATATACTTATTATCATACGATTTCAACAGATGGAATTAGGCGTCTCTGTGCCGTTGTTGTTTTGCTGCATTGCTTGCTTCAGAGAACTTTCGAGTTCATACAGTAGACTAAAAAAGAAACACTGTTTCCAGGAACGCTAGAGTCTTCTGGGTAGTGTTTTACAGGTGACACACTAAAGGAAATACGTGAGATTTCACCGTTCACATTTGTTCCCTATTTTGTTTCTTTGTAATTCACTGTGAAACTCAGAAAATACAGTGTTTTCAAAGAGGCCTATGCTATAAATTCTCTGTACTAAAGAATCATTCTTTGAAACAGAGATAACATGAACATTTCTAGCACTTATAACACAAGATAGAACGTTCTCCTCTCTGTGCCTGTGGTGATGGCGTTCATTGTGTGAGATAGTCACCAGTGGCTTTGTCATAGCAGGCAGAAGCAGAGATGGCGGTTCCTGGACATACTTGTTTTCGGTGGAGAGTAACGCATATACTACTGCAAGTACACATGTAGGTCTTTGAACTGAAGGTATTAGACGCTATCTTGTTCTCATGTATGGCTTTCTAAAAGTTCCTGTTGCCCTAACCTGTTGACTCAGAAAAACTGTGTTCTGATAGAGGCCAGCAACTGTTTCCAACAAAAATAGAAAAAATGCACATTGAACATTCTAACCAACATATACATATTATCAAACGATTTCAACAGATGGAATTAGGCCCTTGCTGTGCCGTTGTTGTCCTGCTGCATTGTTTGCTTCAGAGAACTTTCGAGTTCATACAATAGACTAAAGAGGAAACACTGCCTCCAGGAACGCTAGAGTCTTCTGGGTAGTGTGCTACAGGCGACACACTGAAGGAAATATGTCAGATTTCACCGTTACATTTGTTCCCTATTTCGTTTCTTTGTAATTCACTGTGAAACTCAGAAAATACTGTGTTTTCAAAGAGGCCTAGCCTGTCAGTTCTCTGTACTAAAGAATGATTCTTTGAAACAGAGAGAACATGAACATTTCTAGCACTTATAACAAAAGATAGAACTTTCTCCTCTCTGTGCCTGTGGTGATGGCGTTCAGTGTGTGAGATAGTCACCGGTGGCATTGCCATAGCAGGCAGAAGAAGAGATGGCGGTTCCTGGACATACTTTGTTCTCGGTGGAGAGTAACGCATATACTACTGAAATTACAGATGTAGGTCTTTGAACTGAAGGTATTAGACGCTATCTCTTCTTCTCATGCATGTCTTTCTAAAAGAAGTTCCTGTTGCCCTTACTTGTAAACTCAGAAAAACTGTGTTCCTATAGAGGCCAGCACCCGTTTCCAACGAAATAGAAGGAAGAACTTAAAGTACAGATGTAGGTCTTTGAACTGAAGGTATTAGACGCTATCTCTTGTTCTCATGCATATCTTTCTAAAAGAAGTTCCTGTTGCCCTTACTTGTAAACTCAGAAAAACTGTGTTCCGATAGAGGCCAGCACCGGCTTCCAACGAAATAAAAGGTAGAAATGCACATTGAACATTCTAACCAACATATACATATTATGAAACGATTTCAACAGATGAAATTACGCCCTTGCTGTGCCGTTGTTGTCCTGCTGCATTGTTTGCTTCAGAGAACTTTCGAGTTCATACAATAGACTAAAGAGGAAACACTGTTTCCAGGAACGCTAGAGTCTTCTGGGTAGTGTGCTACAGGCGACACACTGAAGGAATTATGTGAGATTTCACCGTTCACATTTGTTCCCTATTTCGTTTCTTTGTAATTCACTGTGAAACTCAGAAAATACTGTGTTTTCAAAGAGGCCTAGCCTGTCAATTCTCTGTACTAAGGAATCATTCTTTGAAACAGAGATAACATGAACATTTCTAGCACTTATAACACAAGATAGAACGTTCTCCTCTCTGTGCCTGTGGTGATGGCGTTCATTGTGTGAGATAGTCACCAGTGGCATTGTCATAGCAGGCAGAAACAGAGATGGCGGTTCCTGGACATACTTGTTTTCGGTGGAGAGTAACGCATATACTACTGCAAGTACACATGTAGGTCTTTGAACTGAAGGTATTAGACGCTATCTTGTTCTCATGTATGGCTTTCTAAAAGTTCCTGTTGCCCTAACCTGTTGACTCAGAAAAACTGTGTTCTGATAGAGGCCAGCAACTGTTTCCAACAAAATAGAAGAAATGCACATTGAACATTCTAACCAATATATACTTATTATCATACGATTTCAACAGATGGAATTAGGCGTCTCTGTGCCGTTGTTGTTTTGCTGCATTGCTTGCTTCAGAGAACTTTCGAGTTCATACAGTAGACTAAAGAGGAAACACTGCCTCCAGGAACGCTAGAGTCTTCTGGGTAGTGTGCTACAGGCGACACACTGAAGGAAATATGTCAGATTTCACCGTTACATTTGTTCCCTATTTCGTTTCTTTGTAATTCACTGTGAAACTCAGAAAATACTGTGTTTTCAAAGAGGCCTAGCCTGTCAGTTCTCTGTACTAAAGAATCATTCTTTGAAACAGAGAGAACATGAACATTTCTAGCACTTATAACACAAGATAGAACTTTCTCCTCTCTGTGCCTGTGGTGATGGCGTTCAGTGTGTGAGATAGTCACCGGTGGCATTGCCATAGCAGGCAGAAGAAGAGATGGCGGTTCCTGGACATACTTTGTTCTCGGTGGAGAGTAACGCATATACTACTGAAATTACAGATGTAGGTCTTTGAACTGAAGGTATTAGACGCTATCTCTTCTTCTCATGCATGTCTTTCTAAAAGAAGTTCCTGTTGCCCTTACTTGTAAACTCAGAAAAACTGTGTTCCTATAGAGGCCAGCACCCGTTTCCAACGAAATAGAAGGAAGAACTTAAAGTACAGATGTAGGTCTTTGAACTGAAGGTATTAGACGCTATCTCTTGTTCTCATGCATGTCTTTCTAAAAGAAGTTCCTGTTGCCCTTACTTGTAAACTCAGAAAAACTGTGTTCCGATAGAGGCCAGCACCGGCTTCCAACGAAATAAAAGGTAGAAATGCACATTGAACATTCTAACCAACATATACATATTATGAAACGATTTCAACAGATGAAATTACGCCCTTGCTGTGCCGTTGTTGTCCTGCTGCATTGTTTGCTTCAGAGAACTTTCGAGTTCATACAATAGACTAAAGAGGAAACACTGTTTCCAGGAACGCTAGAGTCTTCTGGGTAGTGTGCTACAGGCGACACACTGAAGGAATTATGTGAGATTTCACCGTTCACATTTGTTCCCTATTTCGTTTCTTTGTAATTCACTGTGAAACTCAGAAAATACAGTGTTTTCAAAGAGGCCTAGCCTGTCAATTCTCTGTACTAAGGAATCATTCTTTGAAACAGAGATAACATGAACATTTCTAGCACTTATAACACAAGATAGAACGTTCTCCTCTCTGTGCCTGTGGTGATGGCGTTCATTGTGTGAGATAGTCACCAGTGGCATTGTCATAGCAGGCAGAAACAGAGATGGCGGTTCCTGGACATACTTGTTTTCGGTGGAGAGTAACGCATATACTACTGCAAGTACACATGTAGGTCTTTGAACTGAAGGTATTAGACGCTATCTTGTTCTCATGTATGGCTTTCTAAAAGTTCCTGTTGCCCTAACCTGTTGACTCAGAAAAACTGTGTTCTGATAGAGGCCAGCAACTGTTTCCAACAAAATAGAAGAAATGCACATTGAACATTCTAACCAATATATACTTATTATCATACGATTTCAACAGATGGAATTAGGCGTCTCTGTGCCGTTGTTGTTTTGCTGCATTGCTTGCTTCAGAGAACTTTCGAGTTCATACAGTAGACTAAAAAAGAAACACTGTTTCCAGGAACGCTAGAGTCTTCTGGGTAGTGTTTTACAGGTGACACACTAAAGGAAATACGTGAGATTTCACCGTTCACATTTGTTCCCTATTTTGTTTCTTTGTAATTCACTGTGAAACTCAGAAAATACAGTGTTTTCAAAGAGGCCTATGCTATAAATTCTCTGTACTAAAGAATCATTCTTTGAAACAGAGATAACATGAACATTTCTAGCACTTATAACACAAGATAGAACGTTCTCCTCTCTGTGCCTGTGGTGATGGCGTTCATTGTGTGAGATAGTCACCAGTGGCTTTGTCATAGCAGGCAGAAGCAGAGATGGCGGTTCCTGGACATACTTGTTTTCGGTGGAGAGTAACGCATATACTACTGCAAGTACACATGTAGGTCTTTGAACTGAAGGTATTAGACGCTATCTTGTTCTCATGTATGGCTTTCTAAAAGTTCCTGTTGCCCTAACCTGTTGACTCAGAAAAACTGTGTTCTGATAGAGGCCAGCAACTGTTTCCAACAAAAATAGAAAAAATGCACATTGAACATTCTAACCAACATATACATATTATCAAACGATTTCAACAGATGGAATTAGGCCCTTGCTGTGCCGTTGTTGTCCTGCTGCATTGTTTGCTTCAGAGAACTTTCGAGTTCATACAATAGACTAAAGAGGAAACACTGCCTCCAGGAACGCTAGAGTCTTCTGGGTAGTGTGCTACAGGCGACACACTGAAGGAAATATGTCAGATTTCACCGTTACATTTGTTCCCTATTTCGTTTCTTTGTAATTCACTGTGAAACTCAGAAAATACTGTGTTTTCAAAGAGGCCTAGCCTGTCAGTTCTCTGTACTAAAGAATGATTCTTTGAAACAGAGAGAACATGAACATTTCTAGCACTTATAACAAAAGATAGAACTTTCTCCTCTCTGTGCCTGTGGTGATGGCGTTCAGTGTGTGAGATAGTCACCGGTGGCATTGCCATAGCAGGCAGAAGAAGAGATGGCGGTTCCTGGACATACTTTGTTCTCGGTGGAGAGTAACGCATATACTACTGAAATTACAGATGTAGGTCTTTGAACTGAAGGTATTAGACGCTATCTCTTCTTCTCATGCATGTCTTTCTAAAAGAAGTTCCTGTTGCCCTTACTTGTAAACTCAGAAAAACTGTGTTCCTATAGAGGCCAGCACCCGTTTCCAACGAAATAGAAGGAAGAACTTAAAGTACAGATGTAGGTCTTTGAACTGAAGGTATTAGACGCTATCTCTTGTTCTCATGCATATCTTTCTAAAAGAAGTTCCTGTTGCCCTTACTTGTAAACTCAGAAAAACTGTGTTCCGATAGAGGCCAGCACCGGCTTCCAACGAAATAAAAGGTAGAAATGCACATTGAACATTCTAACCAACATATACATATTATGAAACGATTTCAACAGATGAAATTACGCCCTTGCTGTGCCGTTGTTGTCCTGCTGCATTGTTTGCTTCAGAGAACTTTCGAGTTCATACAATAGACTAAAGAGGAAACACTGTTTCCAGGAACGCTAGAGTCTTCTGGGTAGTGTGCTACAGGCGACACACTGAAGGAATTATGTGAGATTTCACCGTTCACATTTGTTCCCTATTTCGTTTCTTTGTAATTCACTGTGAAACTCAGAAAATACTGTGTTTTCAAAGAGGCCTAGCCTGTCAATTCTCTGTACTAAGGAATCATTCTTTGAAACAGAGATAACATGAACATTTCTAGCACTTATAACACAAGATAGAACGTTCTCCTCTCTGTGCCTGTGGTGATGGCGTTCATTGTGTGAGATAGTCACCAGTGGCATTGTCATAGCAGGCAGAAACAGAGATGGCGGTTCCTGGACATACTTGTTTTCGGTGGAGAGTAACGCATATACTACTGCAAGTACACATGTAGGTCTTTGAACTGAAGGTATTAGACGCTATCTTGTTCTCATGTATGGCTTTCTAAAAGTTCCTGTTGCCCTAACCTGTTGACTCAGAAAAACTGTGTTCTGATAGAGGCCAGCAACTGTTTCCAACAAAATAGAAGAAATGCACATTGAACATTCTAACCAATATATACTTATTATCATACGATTTCAACAGATGGAATTAGGCGTCTCTGTGCCGTTGTTGTTTTGCTGCATTGCTTGCTTCAGAGAACTTTCGAGTTCATACAGTAGACTAAAAAAGAAACACTGTTTCCAGGAACGCTAGAGTCTTCTGGGTAGTGTTTTACAGGTGACACACTAAAGGAAATACGTCAGATTTCACCGTTCACATTTGTTCCCTATTTTGTTTCTTTGTAATTCACTGTGAAACTCAGAAAATACAGTGTTTTCAAAGAGGCCTATGCTATAAATTCTCTGTACTAAAGAATCATTCTTTGAAACAGAGATAACATGAACATTTCTAGCACTTATAACACAAGATAGAACGTTCTCCTCTCTGTGCCTGTGGTGATGGCGTTCATTGTGTGAGATAGTCACCAGTGGCTTTGTCATAGCAGGCAGAAGCAGAGATGGCGGTTCCTGGACATACTTGTTTTCGGTGGAGAGTAACGCATATACTACTGCAAGTACACATGTAGGTCTTTGAACTGAAGGTATTAGACGCTATCTTGTTCTCATGTATGGCTTTCTAAAAGTTCCTGTTGCCCTAACCTGTTGACTCAGAAAAACTGTGTTCTGATAGAGGCCAGCAACTGTTTCCAACAAAAATAGAAAAAATGCACATTGAACATTCTAACCAACATATACATATTATCAAACGATTTCAACAGATGGAATTAGGCCCTTGCTGTGCCGTTGTTGTCCTGCTGCATTGTTTGCTTCAGAGAACTTTCGAGTTCATACAATAGACTAAAGAGGAAACACTGCCTCCAGGAACGCTAGAGTCTTCTGGGTAGTGTGCTACAGGCGACACACTGAAGGAAATATGTCAGATTTCACCGTTACATTTGTTCCCTATTTCGTTTCTTTGTAATTCACTGTGAAACTCAGAAAATACTGTGTTTTCAAAGAGGCCTAGCCTGTCAGTTCTCTGTACTAAAGAATCATTCTTTGAAACAGAGAGAACATGAACATTTCTAGCACTTATAACAAAAGATAGAACTTTCTCCTCTCTGTGCCTGTGGTGATGGCGTTCAGTGTGTGAGATAGTCACCGGTGGCATTGCCATAGCAGGCAGAAGAAGAGATGGCGGTTCCTGGACATACTTTGTTCTCGGTGGAGAGTAACGCATATACTACTGAAATTACAGATGTAGGTCTTTGAACTGAAGGTATTAGACGCTATCTCTTCTTCTCATGCATGTCTTTCTAAAAGAAGTTCCTGTTGCCCTTACTTGTAAACTCAGAAAAACTGTGTTCCTATAGAGGCCAGCACCCGTTTCCAACGAAATAGAAGGAAGAACTTAAAGTACAGATGTAGGTCTTTGAACTGAAGGTATTAGACGCTATCTCTTGTTCTCATGCATGTCTTTCTAAAAGAAGTTCCTGTTGCCCTTACTTGTAAACTCAGAAAAACTGTGTTCCGATAGAGGCCAGCACCGGCTTCCAACGAAATAAAAGGTAGAAATGCACATTGAACATTCTAACCAACATATACATATTATGAAACGATTTCAACAGATGAAATTACGCCCTTGCTGTGCCGTTGTTGTCCTGCTGCATTGTTTGCTTCAGAGAACTTTCGAGTTCATACAATAGACTAAAGAGGAAACACTGTTTCCAGGAACGCTAGAGTCTTCTGGGTAGTGTGCTACAGGCGACACACTGAAGGAATTATGTGAGATTTCACCGTTCACATTTGTTCCCTATTTCGTTTCTTTGTAATTCACTGTGAAACTCAGAAAATACTGTGTTTTCAAAGAGGCCTAGCCTGTCAATTCTCTGTACTAAGGAATCATTCTTTGAAACAGAGATAACATGAACATTTCTAGCACTTATAACACAAGATAGAACGTTCTCCTCTCTGTGCCTGTGGTGATGGCGTTCATTGTGTGAGATAGTCACCAGTGGCATTGTCATAGCAGGCAGAAACAGAGATGGCGGTTCCTGGACATACTTGTTTTCGGTGGAGAGTAACGCATATACTACTGCAAGTACACATGTAGGTCTTTGAACTGAAGGTATTAGACGCTATCTTGTTCTCATGTATGGCTTTCTAAAAGTTCCTGTTGCCCTAACCTGTTGACTCAGAAAAACTGTGTTCTGATAGAGGCCAGCAACTGTTTCCAACAAAATAGAAGAAATGCACATTGAACATTCTAACCAATATATACTTATTATCATACGATTTCAACAGATGGAATTAGGCGTCTCTGTGCCGTTGTTGTTTTGCTGCATTGCTTGCTTCAGAGAACTTTCGAGTTCATACAGTAGACTAAAAAAGAAACACTGTTTCCAGGAACGCTAGAGTCTTCTGGGTAGTGTTTTACAGGTGACACACTAAAGGAAATACGTGAGATTTCACCGTTCACATTTGTTCCCTATTTTGTTTCTTTGTAATTCACTGTGAAACTCAGAAAATACAGTGTTTTCAAAGAGGCCTATGCTATAAATTCTCTGTACTAAAGAATCATTCTTTGAAACAGAGATAACATGAACATTTCTAGCACTTATAACACAAGATAGAACTTTCTCCTCTCTGTGCCTGTGGTGATGGCGTTCAGTGTGTGAGATAGTCACCGGTGGCATTGCCATAGCAGGCAGATGAAGAGATGGCGGTTCCTGGACATACTTTGTTCTCGGTGGAGAGTAACGCATATACTACTGAAATTACAGATGTAGGTCTTTGAACTGAAGGTATTAGACGCTATCTCTTCTTCTCATGTATGTCTTTCTAAAAGAAGTTCCTGTTGCCCTTACTTGTAAACTCAGAAAAACTGTGTTCCTATAGAGGCCAGCACCCGTTTCCAACGAAATAGAAGGAAGAACTTAAAGTACAGATGTAGGTCTTTGAACTGAAGGTATTAGACGCTATCTCTTCTTCTCATGTATGTCTTTCTAAAAGAAGTTCCTGTTGCCCTTACTTGTAAACTCAGAAAAACTGTGTTCCGATAAAGGCCAGCACCGGCTTCCAACGAAATAAAAGGTAGAAATGCACATTGAACATTCTAACCAACATATACATATTATGAAACGATTTCAACAGATGAAATTACGCCCTTGCTGTGCCGTTGTTGTCCTGCTGCATTGTTTGCTTCAGAGAACTTTCGAGTTCATACAATAGACTAAAGAGGAAACACTGTTTCCAGGAACGCTAGAGTCTTCTGGGTAGTGTGCTACAGGCGACACACTGAAGGAATTATGTGAGATTTCACCATTCACATTTGTTCCCTATTTCGTTTCTTTGTAATTCACTGTGAAACTCAGAAAATACTGTGTTTTCAAAGAGGCCTAGCCTGTCAATTCTCTGTACTAAGGAATCATTCTTTGAAACAGAGAGAACATGAACATTTCAAACACTGATAACACAAAATAGAACCTTCTCCTCTCTGTGCCTGTGGTGATGGCGTTCAGTGTGTGCGATAGTCACCGGTGGCATTGCCATAGCAGGCAGAAGCAGGGATGGCGGTTCCTGGACATACCTTGTTCTCGGTGGAGAGTAAAGCATATACTACTGAAAGTACAGATGTAGGTCTTTGAACTGAAAGTATTAGACGCTATCTTGTTCTCATTTATGTCTTTGTGAAAGTTCCTGTTGCCCTTACTTTTTGACTCAGAAAAACTGTATTCCGATAGAGGCCAGCAACTGTTTCCAACAAAATAGAAGAAATGCACATTGAACATTCTAACCAACATTTACATATTATCAAACGATTTCAACAGATGGAATTAGGCCCTCTTTGTGCCGTTGTTGTTTTGCTGCATTGCTTGCTTCAGAGAACTTTTGAGTTCATACAGTAGTCTAAAGAGGAAACACTGTTTCCAGGAACGCTAGAGTCTTCTGGGTAGTGTGCTACAGGTGACACACTAAAGGAAATATGTGAGATTTCACCGTTCACATTTGTTCCCTATTTTGTTTCTTTGTAATTCACTGTGAAACTCAGAAAATATTGTGTATTCAAAGAGGCCTAGCCTATAAAACCTCTGTACTAAAGAATCATTCTTTGAAGCAGAGAGAACATGAACATTTCTAGCACTTATAACACAAGATAGAACTTTCTGCTCTCTGTGCCTGTGGTGATGGCGTTCAGTGTGTGAGATAGTCCCCGGTGGCATTGCCATAGCAGGCAGAAGAAGAGATGGCGGTTCCTGGACATATCTTTTTTCGGTGGAGAGTAACACATATACTACTGAAAGTACTCATGTAGGTCTTTGAACTGAAGCTATTAGACGCTATCTTGTTCTCATGTATGTCTTTCTAAAAGTTCCTGTTGCCCTAACCTGTTGACTCAGAAAAACTGTGTTCTGATAGAGGCCAGCAACTGTTTCCAACAAAATAGAAGAAATGCACATTGAACATTCTAACCAACATTTACATATTATCAAACGATTTCAACAGATGGAATTAGGCGTCTCTGTGCTGTTGTTGTTTTGCTGCATTGCTTGCTTCAGAGAACTTTCGAGTTCATACAGTAGACTAAAAAAGAAACACTGTTTCCAGGAACGCTAGAGTCTTCTGGGTAGTGTGCTACAGGTGACACACTAAAGGAAATACGTCAGATTTCACCGTTCACATTTGTTCCCTATTTTGTTTCTTTGTAATTCACTGTGAAACTCAGAAAATACAGTGTTTTCAAAGAGGCCTATGCTATAAATTCTCTGTACTAAAGAATCATTCTTTGAAACAGAGATAACATGAACATTTCTAGCACTTATAACACAAGATAGAACGTTCTCCTCTCTGTGCCTGTGGTGATGGCGTTCATTGTGTGAGATAGTCACCAGTGGCATTGTCATAGCAGGCAGAAACAGAGATGGCGGTTCCTGGACATACTTGTTTTCGGTGGAGAGTAACGCATATACTACTGCAAGTACACATGTAGGTCTTTGAACTGAAGGTATTAGACGCTATCTTGTTCTCATGTATGGCTTTCTAAAAGTTCCTGTTGCCCTAACCTGTTGACTCAGAAAAACTGTGTTCTGATAGAGGCCAGCAACTGTTTCCAACAAAATAGAAGTAATGCACATTGAACATTCTAACCAACATTTACATATTATCAAACGATTTCAACAGATGGAATTAGGCGTCTCTGTGCTGTTGTTGTTTTGCTGCATTGCTTGCTTCAGAGAACTTTCGAGTTCATACAGTAGACTAAAAAAGAAACACTGTTTCCAGGAACGCTAGAGTCTTCTGGGTAGTGTTTTACAGGTGACACACTAAAGGAAATACGTCAGATTTCACCGTTCACATTTGTTCCCTATTTTGTTTCTTTGTAATTCACTGTGAAACTCAGAAAATACAGTGTTTTCAAAGAGGCCTATGCTATAAATTCTCTGTACTAAAGAATCATTCTTTGAAACAGAGATAACATGAACATTTCTAGCACTTATAACACAAGATAGAACGTTCTCCTCTCTGTGCCTGTGGTGATGGCGTTCATTGTGTGAGATAGTCACCAGTGGCATTGTCATAGCAGGCAGAAACAGAGATGGCGGTTCCTGGACATACTTGTTTTCGGTGGAGAGTAACGCATATACTACTGCAAGTACACATGTAGGTCTTTGAACTGAAGGTATTAGACGCTATCTTGTTCTCATGTATGGCTTTCTAAAAGTTCCTGTTGCCCTAACCTGTTGACTCAGAAAAACTGTGTTCTGATAGAGGCCAGCAACTGTTTCCAACAAAATAGAAGAAATGCGCATTGAACATTCTAACCAATATATACTTATTATCATACGATTTCAACAGATGGAATTAGGCGTCTCTGTGCCGTTGTTGTTTTGCTGCATTGCTTGCTTCAGAGAACTTTCGAGTTCATACAGTAGACTAAAAAAGAAACACTGTTTCCAGGAACGCTAGAGTCTTCTGGGTAGTGTTTTACCGGTGACACACTAAAGGAAATACGTGAGATTTCACCGTTCACATTTGTTCCCTATTTTGTTTCTTTGTAATTCACTGTGAAACTCAGAAAATACTGTGTTTTCAAAGAGGCCTAGCCTGTCAGTTCTCTGTACTAAAGAATCATTCTTTGAAACAGAGAGAACATGAACATTTCTAGCACTTATAACAAAAGATAGAACTTTCTCCTCTCTGTGCCTGTGGTGATGGCGTTCAGTGTGTGAGATAGTCACCGGTGGCATTGCCATAGCAGGCAGAAGAAGAGATGGCGGTTCCTGGACATACTTTGTTCTCGGTGGAGAGTAACGCATATACTACTGAAATTACAGATGTAGGTCTTTGAACTGAAGGTATTAGACGCTATCTCTTCTTCTCATGTATGTCTTTCTAAAAGAAGTTCCTGTTGCCCTTACTTGTAAACTCAGAAAAACTGTGTTCCTATAGAGGCCAGCACCCGTTTCCAACGAAATAGAAGGAAGAACTTAAAGTACAGATGTAGGTCTTTGAACTGAAGGTATTAGACGCTATCTCTTCTTCTCATGTATGTCTTTCTAAAAGAAGTTCCTGTTGCCCTTACTTGTAAACTCAGAAAAGCTGTGTTCCGATAGAGGCCAGCACCGGCTTCCAACGAAATAAAAGGTAGAAATGCACATTGAACATTCTAACCAACATATACATATTATGAAACGATTTCAACAGATGAAATTAGGCCCTTGCTGTGCCGTTGTTGTCCTGCTGCATTGTTTGCTTCAGAGAACTTTCGAGTTCATACAATAGACTAAAGAGGAAACACTGTTTCCAGGAACGCTAGAGTCTTCTGGGTAGTGTGCTACAGGCGACACACTGAAGGAATTATGTGAGATTTCACCATTCACATTTGTTCCCTATTTCGTTTCTTTGTAATTCACTGTGAAACTCAGAAAATACTGTGTTTTCAAAGAGGCCTAGCCTGTCAATTCTCTGTACTAAGGAATCATTCTTTGAAACAGAGAGAACATGAACATTTCAAACACTGATAACACAAAATAGAACCTTCTCCTCTCTGTGCCTGTGGTGATGGCGTTCAGTGTGTGCGATAGTCACCGGTGGCATTGCCATAGCAGGCAGAAGCAGGGATGGCGGTTCCTGGACATACCTTGTTCTCGGTGGAGAGTAGCGCATATACTACTGAAAGTACAGATGTAGGTCTTTGAACTGAAAGTATTAGACGCTATCTTGTTCTCATTTATGTCTTTGTGAAAGTTCCTGTTGCCCTTACTTTTTGACTCAGAAAAACTGTATTCCGATAGAGGCCAGCAACTTTTTCCAACAAAATAGAAGAAATGCACATTGAACATTCTAACCAACATTTACATATTATCAAACGATTTCAACAGATGGAATTAGGCCCTCTTTGTGCCGTTGTTTTGCTGCATTGCTTGCTTCAGAGAACTTTTGAGTTCATACAGTAGTCTAAAGAGGAAACACTGTTTCCAGGAACGCTAGAGTCTTCTGGGTAGTGTGCTACAGGTGACACACTAAAGGAAATATGTGAGATTTCACCGTTCACATTTGTTCCCTATTTTGTTTCTTTGTAATTCACTGTGAAACTCAGAAAATATTGTGTATTCAAAGAGGCCTAGCCTATAAATCCTCTGTACTAAAGAATCATTCTTTGAAGCAGAGAGAACATGAACATTTCTAGCACTTATAACACAAGATAGAACTTTCTGCTCTCTGTGCCTGTGGTGATGGCGTTCAGTGTGTGAGATAGTCCCCGGTGGCATTGCCATAGCAGGCAGAAGAAGAGATGGCGGTTCCTGGACATATCTTTTTTCGGTGGAGAGTAACACATATACTACTGAAAGTACTCATGTAGGTCTTTGAACTGAAGCTATTAGACGCTATCTTGTTCTCATGTATGTCTTTCTAAAAGTTCCTGTTGCCCTAACCTGTTGACTCACAAAAACTGTGTTCTGATAGAGGCCAGCAACTGTTTCCAACAAAATAGAAGAAATGCACATTGAACATTCTAACCAATATATACTTATTATCATACGATTTCAACAGATGGAATTAGGCGTCTCTGTGCCGTTGTTGTTTTGCTGCATTGCTTGCTTCAGAGAACTTTCGAGTTCATACAGTAGACTAAGAAAGAAACACTGTTTCCAGGAACGCTAGAGTCTTCTGGGTAGTGTTTTACAGGTGACACACTAAAGGAAATACGTGAGATTTCACTGTTCACATTTGTTCCCTATTTTGTTTCTTTGTAATTCACTGTGAAACTCAGAAAATACAGTGTTTTCAAAGAGGACTATGCTATAAATTCTCTGTACTAAAGAATCATTCTTTGAAACAGAGAGAACATGAACATTTCTAGCACTTATAACACAAGATAGAACGTTCTCCTCTCTGTGCCTGTGGTGATGGCGTTCATTGTGTGAGATAGTCACCAGTGGCTTTGTCATAGCAGGCAGAAGCAGAGATGGCGGTTCCTGGACATACTTGTTTTCGGTGGAGAGTAACGCATATACTACTGCAAGTACACATGTAGGTCTTTGAACTGAAGGTATTAGACGCTATCTTGTTCTCATGTATGGCTTTCTAAAAGTTCCTGTTGCCCTAACTTGTAGACTCAGAAAAACTGTGTTCTGATAGAGGCCAGCAACTGTTTCCAACAAAAATAGAAAAAATGCACATTGAACATTCTAACCAACATATACATATTATCAAACGATTTCAACAGATGGAATTAGGCCCTTGCTGTGCCGTTGTTGTCCTGCTGCATTGTTTGCTTCAGAGAACTTTCGAGTTCATACAATAGACTAAAGAGGAAACACTGCCTCCAGGAACGCTAGAGTCTTCTGGGTAGTGTGCTACAGGCGACACACTGAAGGAAATATGTCAGATTTCACCGTTACATTTGTTCCCTATTTCGTTTCTTTGTAATTCACTGTGAAACTCAGAAAATACTGTGTTTTCAAAGAGGCCTAGCCTGTCAGTTCTCTGTACTAAAGAATCATTCTTTGAAACAGAGAGAACATGAACATTTCTAGCACTTATAACACAAGATAGAACTTTCTCCTCTCTGTGCCTGTGGTGATGGCGTTCAGTGTGTGAGATAGTCACCGGTGGCATTGCCATAGCAGGCAGAAGAAGAGATGGCGGTTCCTGGACATACTTTGTTCTCGGTGGAGAGTAACGCATATACTACTGAAATTACAGATGTAGGTCTTTGAACTGAAGGTATTAGACGCTATCTCTTCTTCTCATGTATGTCTTTCTAAAAGAAGTTCCTGTTGCCCTTACTTGTAAACTCAGAAAAACTGTGTTCCTATAGAGGCCAGCACCCGTTTCCAACGAAATAGAAGGAAGAACTTAAAGTACAGATGTAGGTCTTTGAACTGAAGGTATTAGACGCTATCTCTTCTTCTCATGTATGTCTTTCTAAAAGAAGTTCCTGTTGCCCTTACTTGTAAACTCAGAAAAACTGTGTTCCGATAGAGGCCAGCACCGGCTTCCAACGAAATAAAAGGTAGAAATGCACATTGAACATTCTAACCAACATATACATATTATGAAACGATTTCAACAGATGAAATTAGGCCCTTGCTGTGCCGTTGTTGTCCTGCTGCATTGTTTGCTTCAGAGAACTTTCGAGTTCATACAATAGACTAAAGAGGAAACACTGTTTCCAGGAACGCTAGAGTCTTCTGGGTAGTGTGCTGCAGGTGACACACTAAAGGAAATATGTGAGATTTCACCGTTCACATTTGTTCCCTATTTTGTTTCTTTGTAATTCACTGTGAAACTCAGAAAATATTGTGTATTCAAAGAGGCCTAGCCTATAAATCCTCTGTACTAAAGAATCATTCTTTGAAGCAGAGAGAACATGAACATTTCTAGCACTTATAACACAAGATAGAACTTTCTGCTCTCTGTGCCTGTGGTGATGGCGTTCAGTGTGTGAGATAGTCCCCGGTGGCATTGCCATAGCAGGCAGAAGAAGAGATGGCGGTTCCTGGACATATCTTTTTTCGGTGGAGAGTAACACATATACTACTGAAAGTACTCATGTAGGTCTTTGAACTGAAGCTATTAGACGCTATCTTGTTCTCATGTATGTCTTTCTAAAAGTTCCTGTTGCCCTAACCTGTTGACTCACAAAAACTGTGTTCTGATAGAGGCCAGCAACTGTTTCCAACAAAATAGAAGAAATGCACATTGAACATTCTAACCAATATATACTTATTATCATACGATTTCAACAGATGGAATTAGGCGTCTCTGTGCCGTTGTTGTTTTGCTGCATTGCTTGCTTCAGAGAACTTTCGAGTTCATACAGTAGACTAAGAAAGAAACACTGTTTCCAGGAACGCTAGAGTCTTCTGGGTAGTGTTTTACAGGTGACACACTAAAGGAAATACGTGAGATTTCACTGTTCACATTTGTTCCCTATTTTGTTTCTTTGTAATTCACTGTGAAACTCAGAAAATACAGTGTTTTCAAAGAGGACTATGCTATAAATTCTCTGTACTAAAGAATCATTCTTTGAAACAGAGAGAACATGAACATTTCTAGCACTTATAACACAAGATAGAACGTTCTCCTCTCTGTGCCTGTGGTGATGGCGTTCATTGTGTGAGATAGTCACCAGTGGCTTTGTCATAGCAGGCAGAAGCAGAGATGGCGGTTCCTGGACATACTTGTTTTCGGTGGAGAGTAACGCATATACTACTGCAAGTACACATGTAGGTCTTTGAACTGAAGGTATTAGACGCTATCTTGTTCTCATGTATGGCTTTCTAAAAGTTCCTGTTGCCCTAACTTGTAGACTCAGAAAAACTGTGTTCTGATAGAGGCCAGCAACTGTTTCCAACAAAAATAGAAAAAATGCACATTGAACATTCTAACCAACATATACATATTATCAAACGATTTCAACAGATGGAATTAGGCCCTTGCTGTGCCGTTGTTGTCCTGCTGCATTGTTTGCTTCAGAGAACTTTCGAGTTCATACAATAGACTAAAGAGGAAACACTGCCTCCAGGAACGCTAGAGTCTTCTGGGTAGTGTGCTACAGGCGACACACTGAAGGAAATATGTCAGATTTCACCGTTACATTTGTTCCCTATTTCGTTTCTTTGTAATTCACTGTGAAACTCAGAAAATACTGTGTTTTCAAAGAGGCCTAGCCTGTCAGTTCTCTGTACTAAAGAATCATTCTTTGAAACAGAGAGAACATGAACATTTCTAGCACTTATAACACAAGATAGAACTTTCTCCTCTCTGTGCCTGTGGTGATGGCGTTCAGTGTGTGAGATAGTCACCGGTGGCATTGCCATAGCAGGCAGAAGAAGAGATGGCGGTTCCTGGACATACTTTGTTCTCGGTGGAGAGTAACGCATATACTACTGAAATTACAGATGTAGGTCTTTGAACTGAAGGTATTAGACGCTATCTCTTCTTCTCATGTATGTCTTTCTAAAAGAAGTTCCTGTTGCCCTTACTTGTAAACTCAGAAAAACTGTGTTCCTATAGAGGCCAGCACCCGTTTCCAACGAAATAGAAGGAAGAACTTAAAGTACAGATGTAGGTCTTTGAACTGAAGGTATTAGACGCTATCTCTTCTTCTCATGTATGTCTTTCTAAAAGAAGTTCCTGTTGCCCTTACTTGTAAACTCAGAAAAACTGTGTTCCGATAGAGGCCAGCACCGGCTTCCAACGAAATAAAAGGTAGAAATGCACATTGAACATTCTAACCAACATATACATATTATGAAACGATTTCAACAGATGAAATTAGGCCCTTGCTGTGCCGTTGTTGTCCTGCTGCATTGTTTGCTTCAGAGAACTTTCGAGTTCATACAATAGACTAAAGAGGAAACACTGTTTCCAGGAACGCTAGAGTCTTCTGGGTAGTGTGCTGCAGGTGACACACTAAAGGAAATATGTGAGATTTCACCGTTCACATTTGTTCCCTATTTTGTTTCTTTGTAATTCACTGTGAAACTCAGAAAATATTGTGTATTCAAAGAGGCCTAGCCTATAAATCCTCTGTACTAAAGAATCATTCTTTGAAGCAGAGAGAACATGAACATTTCTAGCACTTATAACACAAGATAGAACTTTCTGCTCTCTGTGCCTGTGGTGATGGCGTTCAGTGTGTGAGATAGTCCCCGGTGGCATTGCCATAGCAGGCAGAAGAAGAGATGGCGGTTCCTGGACATATCTTTTTTCGGTGGAGAATAACACATATACTACTGAAAGTACTCATGTAGGTCTTTGAACTGAAGCTATTAGACGCTATCTTGTTCTCATGTATGTCTTTCTAAAAGTTCCTGTTGCCCTAACCTGTTGACTCACAAAAACTGTGTTCTGATAGAGGCCAGCAACTGTTTCCAACAAAATAGAAGAAATGCACATTGAACATTCTAACCAATATATACTTATTATCATACGATTTCAACAGATGGAATTAGGCGTCTCTGTGCCGTTGTTGTTTTGCTGCATTGCTTGCTTCAGAGAACTTTCGAGTTCATACAGTAGACTAAAAAAGAAACACTGTTTCCAGGAACGCTAGAGTCTTCTGGGTAGTGTTTTACAGGTGACACACTAAAGGAAATACGTGAGATTTCACCGTTCACATTTGTTCCCTATTTTGTTTCTTTGTAATTCACTGTGAAACTCAGAAAATACAGTGTTTTCAAAGAGGCCTATGCTATAAATTCTCTGTACTAAAGAATCATTCTTTGAAACAGAGATAACATGAACATTTCTAGCACTTATAACACAAGATAGAACGTTCTCCTCTCTGTGCCTGTGGTGATGGCGTTCATTGTGTGAGATAGTCACCAGTGGCTTTGTCATAGCAGGCAGAAGCAGAGATGGCGGTTCCTGGACATACTTGTTTTCGGTGGAGAGTAACGCATATACTACTGCAAGTACACATGTAGGTCTTTGAACTGAAGGTATTAGACGCTATCTTGTTCTCATGTATGGCTTTCTAAAAGTTCCTGTTGCCCTAACCTGTTGACTCAGAAAAACTGTGTTCTGATAGAGGCCAGCAACTGTTTCCAACAAAAATAGAAAAAATGCACATTGAACATTCTAACCAACATATACATATTATCAAACGATTTCAACAGATGGAATTAGGCCCTTGCTGTGCCGTTGTTGTCCTGCTGCATTGTTTGCTTCAGAGAACTTTCGAGTTCATACAATAGACTAAAGAGGAAACACTGCCTCCAGGAACGCTAGAGTCTTCTGGGTAGTGTGCTACAGGCGACACACTGAAGGAAATATGTCAGATTTCACCGTTACATTTGTTCCCTATTTCGTTTCTTTGTAATTCACTGTGAAACTCAGAAAATACTGTGTTTTCAAAGAGGCCTAGCCTGTCAGTTCTCTGTACTAAAGAATCATTCTTTGAAACAGAGATAACATGAACATTTCTAGCACTTATAACACAAGATAGAACTTTCTCCTCTCTGTGCCTGTGGTGATGGCGTTCAGTGTGTGAGATAGTCACCGGTGGCATTGCCATAGCAGGCAGAAGAAGAGATGGCGGTTCCTGGACATACTTTGTTCTCGGTGGAGAGTAACGCATATACTACTGAAATTACAGATGTAGGTCTTTGAACTGAAGGTATTAGACGCTATCTCTTCTTCTCATGCATGTCTTTCTAAAAGAAGTTCCTGTTGCCCTTACTTGTAAACTCAGAAAAACTGTGTTCCTATAGAGGCCAGCACCCGTTTCCAACGAAATAGAAGGAAGAACTTAAAGTACAGATGTAGGTCTTTGAACTGAAGGTATTAGACGCTATCTCTTGTTCTCATGCATGTCTTTCTAAAAGAAGTTCCTGTTGCCCTTACTTGTAAACTCAGAAAAACTGTGTTCCGATAGAGGCCAGCACCGGCTTCCAACGAAATAAAAGGTAGAAATGCACATTGAACATTCTAACCAACATATACATATTATGAAACGATTTCAACAGATGAAATTACGCCCTTGCTGTGCCGTTGTTGTCCTGCTGCATTGTTTGCTTCAGAGAACTTTCGAGTTCATACAATAGACTAAAGAGGAAACACTGTTTCCAGGAACGCTAGAGTCTTCTGGGTAGTGTGCTACAGGCGACACACTGAAGGAATTATGTGAGATTTCACCGTTCACATTTGTTCCCTATTTCGTTTCTTTGTAATTCACTGTGAAACTCAGAAAATACTGTGTTTTCAAAGAGGCCTAGCCTGTCAATTCTCTGTACTAAGGAATCATTCTTTGAAACAGAGATAACATGAACATTTCTAGCACTTATAACACAAGATAGAACGTTCTCCTCTCTGTGCCTGTGGTGATGGCGTTCATTGTGTGAGATAGTCACCAGTGGCATTGTCATAGCAGGCAGAAACAGAGATGGCGGTTCCTGGACATACTTGTTTTCGGTGGAGAGTAACGCATATACTACTGCAAGTACACATGTAGGTCTTTGAACTGAAGGTATTAGACGCTATCTTGTTCTCATGTATGGCTTTCTAAAAGTTCCTGTTGTCCTAACCTGTTGACTCAGAAAAACTGTGTTCTGATAGAGGCCAGCAACTGTTTCCAACAAAATAGAAGAAATGCACATTGAACATTCTAACCAATATATACTTATTATCATACGATTTCAACAGATGGAATTAGGCGTCTCTGTGCCGTTGTTGTTTTGCTGCATTGCTTGCTTCAGAGAACTTTCGAGTTCATACAGTAGACTAAAAAAGAAACACTGTTTCCAGGAACGCTAGAGTCTTCTGGGTAGTGTTTTACAGGTGACACACTAAAGGAAATACGTGAGATTTCACCGTTCACATTTGTTCCCTATTTTGTTTCTTTGTAATTCACTGTGAAACTCAGAAAATACAGTGTTTTCAAAGAGGCCTATGCTATAAATTCTCTGTACTAAAGAATCATTCTTTGAAACAGAGATAACATGAACATTTCTAGCACTTATAACACAAGATAGAACGTTCTCCTCTCTGTGCCTGTGGTGATGGCGTTCATTGTGTGAGATAGTCACCAGTGGCTTTGTCATAGCAGGCAGAAGCAGAGATGGCGGTTCCTGGACATACTTGTTTTCGGTGGAGAGTAACGCATATACTACTGCAAGTACACATGTAGGTCTTTGAACTGAAGGTATTAGACGCTATCTTGTTCTCATGTATGGCTTTCTAAAAGTTCCTGTTGCCCTAACCTGTTGACTCAGAAAAACTGTGTTCTGATAGAGGCCAGCAACTGTTTCCAACAAAAATAGAAAAAATGCACATTGAACATTCTAACCAACATATACATATTATCAAACGATTTCAACAGATGGAATTAGGCCCTTGCTGTGCCGTTGTTGTCCTGCTGCATTGTTTGCTTCAGAGAACTTTCGAGTTCATACAATAGACTAAAGAGGAAACACTGCCTCCAGGAACGCTAGAGTCTTCTGGGTAGTGTGCTACAGGCGACACACTGAAGGAAATATGTCAGATTTCACCGTTACATTTGTTCCCTATTTCGTTTCTTTGTAATTCACTGTGAAACTCAGAAAATACTGTGTTTTCAAAGAGGCCTAGCCTGTCAGTTCTCTGTACTAAAGAATCATTCTTTGAAACAGAGAGAACATGAACATTTCTAGCACTTATAACAAAAGATAGAACTTTCTCCTCTCTGTGCCTGTGGTGATGGCGTTCAGTGTGTGAGATAGTCACCGGTGGCATTGCCATAGCAGGCAGAAGAAGAGATGGCGGTTCCTGGACATACTTTGTTCTCGGTGGAGAGTAACGCATATACTACTGAAATTACAGATGTAGGTCTTTGAACTGAAGGTATTAGACGCTATCTCTTCTTCTCATGCATGTCTTTCTAAAAGAAGTTCCTGTTGCCCTTACTTGTAAACTCAGAAAAACTGTGTTCCTATAGAGGCCAGCACCCGTTTCCAACGAAATAGAAGGAAGAACTTAAAGTACAGATGTAGGTCTTTGAACTGAAGGTATTAGACGCTATCTCTTGTTCTCATGCATGTCTTTCTAAAAGAAGTTCCTGTTGCCCTTACTTGTAAACTCAGAAAAACTGTGTTCCGATAGAGGCCAGCACCGGCTTCCAACGAAATAAAAGGTAGAAATGCACATTGAACATTCTAACCAACATATACATATTATGAAACGATTTCAACAGATGAAATTACGCCCTTGCTGTGCCGTTGTTGTCCTGCTGCATTGTTTGCTTCAGAGAACTTTCGAGTTCATACAATAGACTAAAGAGGAAACACTGTTTCCAGGAACGCTAGAGTCTTCTGGGTAGTGTGCTACAGGCGACACACTGAAGGAATTATGTGAGATTTCACCGTTCACATTTGTTCCCTATTTCGTTTCTTTGTAATTCACTGTGAAACTCAGAAAATACTGTGTTTTCAAAGAGGCCTAGCCTGTCAATTCTCTGTACTAAGGAATCATTCTTTGAAACAGAGATAACATGAACATTTCTAGCACTTATAACACAAGATAGAACGTTCTCCTCTCTGTGCCTGTGGTGATGGCGTTCATTGTGTGAGATAGTCACCAGTGGCATTGTCATAGCAGGCAGAAACAGAGATGGCGGTTCCTGGACATACTTGTTTTCGGTGGAGAGTAACGCATATACTACTGCAAGTACACATGTAGGTCTTTGAACTGAAGGTATTAGACGCTATCTTGTTCTCATGTATGGCTTTCTAAAAGTTCCTGTTGCCCTAACCTGTTGACTCAGAAAAACTGTGTTCTGATAGAGGCCAGCAACTGTTTCCAACAAAATAGAAGAAATGCACATTGAACATTCTAACCAATATATACTTATTATCATACGATTTCAACAGATGGAATTAGGCGTCTCTGTGCCGTTGTTGTTTTGCTGCATTGCTTGCTTCAGAGAACTTTCGAGTTCATACAGTAGACTAAAAAAGAAACACTGTTTCCAGGAACGCTAGAGTCTTCTGGGTAGTGTTTTACAGGTGACACACTAAAGGAAATACGTGAGATTTCACCGTTCACATTTGTTCCCTATTTTGTTTCTTTGTAATTCACTGTGAAACTCAGAAAATACAGTGTTTTCAAAGAGGCCTATGCTATAAATTCTCTGTACTAAAGAATCATTCTTTGAAACAGAGATAACATGAACATTTCTAGCACTTATAACACAAGATAGAACGTTCTCCTCTCTGTGCCTGTGGTGATGGCGTTCATTGTGTGAGATAGTCACCAGTGGCTTTGTCATAGCAGGCAGAAGCAGAGATGGCGGTTCCTGGACATACTTGTTTTCGGTGGAGAGTAACGCATATACTACTGCAAGTACACATGTAGGTCTTTGAACTGAAGGTATTAGACGCTATCTTGTTCTCATGTATGGCTTTCTAAAAGTTCCTGTTGCCCTAACCTGTTGACTCAGAAAAACTGTGTTCTGATAGAGGCCAGCAACTGTTTCCAACAAAAATAGAAAAAATGCACATTGAACATTCTAACCAACATATACATATTATCAAACGATTTCAACAGATGGAATTAGGCCCTTGCTGTGCCGTTGTTGTCCTGCTGCATTGTTTGCTTCAGAGAACTTTCGAGTTCATACAATAGACTAAAGAGGAAACACTGCCTCCAGGAACGCTAGAGTCTTCTGGGTAGTGTGCTACAGGCGACACACTGAAGGAAATATGTCAGATTTCACCGTTACATTTGTTCCCTATTTCGTTTCTTTGTAATTCACTGTGAAACTCAGAAAATACTGTGTTTTCAAAGAGGCCTAGCCTGTCAGTTCTCTGTACTAAAGAATCATTCTTTGAAACAGAGAGAACATGAACATTTCTAGCACTTATAACACAAGATAGAACTTTCTCCTCTCTGTGCCTGTGGTGATGGCGTTCAGTGTGTGAGATAGTCACCGGTGGCATTGCCATAGCAGGCAGAAGAAGAGATGGCGGTTCCTGGACATACTTTGTTCTCGGTGGAGAGTAACGCATATACTACTGAAATTACAGATGTAGGTCTTTGAACTGAAGGTATTAGACGCTATCTCTTCTTCTCATGTATGTCTTTCTAAAAGAAGTTCCTGTTGCCCTTACTTGTAAACTCAGAAAAACTGTGTTCCTATAGAGGCCAGCACCCGTTTCCAACGAAATAGAAGGAAGAACTTAAAGTACAGATGTAGGTCTTTGAACTGAAGGTATTAGACGCTATCTCTTGTTCTCATGCATGTCTTTCTAAAAGAAGTTCCTGTTGCCCTTACTTGTAAACTCAGAAAAACTGTGTTCCGATAGAGGCCAGCACCGGCTTCCAACGAAATAAAAGGTAGAAATGCACATTGAACATTCTAACCAACATATACATATTATGAAACGATTTCAACAGATGAAATTACGCCCTTGCTGTGCCGTTGTTGTCCTGCTGCATTGTTTGCTTCAGAGAACTTTCGAGTTCATACAATAGACTAAAGAGGAAACACTGTTTCCAGGAACGCTAGAGTCTTCTGGGTAGTGTGCTACAGGCGACACACTGAAGGAATTATGTGAGATTTCACCGTTCACATTTGTTCCCTATTTCGTTTCTTTGTAATTCACTGTGAAACTCAGAAAATACTGTGTTTTCAAAGAGGCCTAGCCTGTCAATTCTCTGTACTAAGGAATCATTCTTTGAAACAGAGATAACATGAACATTTCTAGCACTTATAACACAAGATAGAACGTTCTCCTCTCTGTGCCTGTGGTGATGGCGTTCATTGTGTGAGATAGTCACCAGTGGCATTGTCATAGCAGGCAGAAACAGAGATGGCGGTTCCTGGACATACTTGTTTTCGGTGGAGAGTAACGCATATACTACTGCAAGTACACATGTAGGTCTTTGAACTGAAGGTATTAGACGCTATCTTGTTCTCATGTATGGCTTTCTAAAAGTTCCTGTTGCCCTAACCTGTTGACTCAGAAAAACTGTGTTCTGATAGAGGCCAGCAACTGTTTCCAACAAAATAGAAGAAATGCACATTGAACATTCTAACCAATATATACTTATTATCATACGATTTCAACAGATGGAATTAGGCGTCTCTGTGCCGTTGTTGTTTTGCTGCATTGCTTGCTTCAGAGAACTTTCGAGTTCATACAGTAGACTAAAAAAGAAACACTGTTTCCAGGAACGCTAGAGTCTTCTGGGTAGTGTTTTACAGGTGACACAGTAAAGGAAATACGTGAGATTTCACCGTTCACATTTGTTCCCTATTTTGTTTCTTTGTAATTCACTGTGAAACTCAGAAAATACAGTGTTTTCAAAGAGGCCTATGCTATAAATTCTCTGTACTAAAGAATCATTCTTTGAAACAGAGATAACATGAACATTTCTAGCACTTATAACACAAGATAGAACGTTCTCCTCTCTGTGCCTGTGGTGATGGCGTTCATTGTGTGAGATAGTCACCAGTGGCTTTGTCATAGCAGGCAGAAGCAGAGATGGCGGTTCCTGGACATACTTGTTTTCGGTGGAGAGTAACGCATATACTACTGCAAGTACACATGTAGGTCTTTGAACTGAAGGTATTAGACGCTATCTTGTTCTCATGTATGGCTTTCTAAAAGTTCCTGTTGCCCTAACCTGTTGACTCAGAAAAACTGTGTTCTGATAGAGGCCAGCAACTGTTTCCAACAAAAATAGAAAAAATGCACATTGAACATTCTAACCAACATATACATATTATCAAACGATTTCAACAGATGGAATTAGGCCCTTGCTGTGCCGTTGTTGTCCTGCTGCATTGTTTGCTTCAGAGAACTTTCGAGTTCATACAATAGACTAAAGAGGAAACACTGCCTCCAGGAACGCTAGAGTCTTCTGGGTAGTGTGCTACAGGCGACACACTGAAGGAAATATGTCAGATTTCACCGTTACATTTGTTCCCTATTTCGTTTCTTTGTAATTCACTGTGAAACTCAGAAAATACTGTGTTTTCAAAGAGGCCTAGCCTGTCAGTTCTCTGTACTAAAGAATCATTCTTTGAAACAGAGAGAACATGAACATTTCTAGCACTTATAACACAAGATAGAACTTTCTCCTCTCTGTGCCTGTGGTGATGGCGTTCAGTGTGTGAGATAGTCACCGGTGGCATTGCCATAGCAGGCAGAAGAAGAGATGGCGGTTCCTGGACATACTTTGTTCTCGGTGGAGAGTAACGCATATACTACTGAAATTACAGATGTAGGTCTTTGAACTGAAGGTATTAGACGCTATCTCTTCTTCTCATGTATGTCTTTCTAAAAGAAGTTCCTGTTGCCCTTACTTGTAAACTCAGAAAAACTGTGTTCCTATAGAGGCCAGCACCCGTTTCCAACGAAATAGAAGGAAGAACTTAAAGTACAGATGTAGGTCTTTGAACTGAAGGTATTAGACGCTATCTCTTCTTCTCATGTATGTCTTTCTAAAAGAAGTTCCTGTTGCCCTTACTTGTAAACTCAGAAAAACTGTGTTCCGATAGAGGCCAGCACCGGCTTCCAACGAAATAAAAGGTAGAAATGCACATTGAACATTCTAACCAACATATACATATTATGAAACGATTTCAACAGATGAAATTAGGCCCTTGCTGTGCCGTTGTTGTCCTGCTGCATTGTTTGCTTCAGAGAACTTTCGAGTTCATACAATAGACTAAAGAGGAAACACTGTTTCCAGGAACGCTAGAGTCTTCTGGGTAGTGTGCTACAGGCGACACACTGAAGGAATTATGTGAGATTTCACCATTCACATTTGTTCCCTATTTCGTTTCTTTGTAATTCACTGTGAAACTCAGAAAATACTGTGTTTTCAAAGAGGCCTAGCCTGTCAATTCTCTGTACTAAGGAATCATTCTTTGAAACAGAGAGAACATGAACATTTCAAACACTGATAACACAAAATAGAACCTTCTCCTCTCTGTGCCTGTGGTGATGGCGTTCAGTGTGTGCGATAGTCACCGGTGGCATTGCCATAGCAGGCAGAAGCAGGGATGGCGGTTCCTGGACATACCTTGTTCTCGGTGGAGAGTAGCGCATATACTACTGAAAGTACAGATGTAGGTCTTTGAACTGAAAGTATTAGACGCTATCTTGTTCTCATTTATGTCTTTGTGAAAGTTCCTGTTGCCCTTACTTTTTGACTCAGAAAAACTGTATTCCGATAGAGGCCAGCAACTGTTTCCAACAAAATAGAAGAAATGCACATTGAACATTCTAACCAACATTTACATATTATCAAACGATTTCAACAGATGGAATTAGGCGTCTCTGTGCCGTTGTTGTTTTGCTGCATTGCTTGCTTCAGAGAACTTTCGAGTTCATACAGTAGACTAAAAAAGAAACACTGTTTCCAGGAACGCTAGAGTCTTCTGGGTAGTGTTTTACAGGTGACACACTAAAGGAAATACGTGAGATTTCACCGTTCACATTTGTTCCCTATTTTGTTTCTTTGTAATTCACTGTGAAACTCAGAAAATACAGTGTTTTCAAAGAGGCCTATGCTATAAATTCTCTGTACTAAAGAATCATTCTTTGAAACAGAGATAACATGAACATTTCTAGCACTTATAACACAAGATAGAACGTTCTCCTCTCTGTGCCTGTGGTGATGGCGTTCATTGTGTGAGATAGTCACCAGTGGCTTTGTCATAGCAGGCAGAAGCAGAGATGGCGGTTCCTGGACATACTTGTTTTCGGTGGAGAGTAACGCATATACTACTGCAAGTACACATGTAGGTCTTTGAACTGAAGGTATTAGACGCTATCTTGTTCTCATGTATGGCTTTCTAAAAGTTCCTGTTGCCCTAACCTGTTGACTCAGAAAAACTGTGTTCTGATAGAGGCCAGCAACTGTTTCCAACAAAAATAGAAAAAATGCACATTGAACATTCTAACCAACATATACATATTATCAAACGATTTCAACAGATGGAATTAGGCCCTTGCTGTGCCGTTGTTGTCCTGCTGCATTGTTTGCTTCAGAGAACTTTCGAGTTCATACAATAGACTAAAGAGGAAACACTGCCTCCAGGAACGCTAGAGTCTTCTGGGTAGTGTGCTACAGGCGACACACTGAAGGAAATATGTCAGATTTCACCGTTACATTTGTTCCCTATTTCGTTTCTTTGTAATTCACTGTGAAACTCAGAAAATACTGTGTTTTCAAAGAGGCCTAGCCTGTCAGTTCTCTGTACTAAAGAATCATTCTTTGAAACAGAGATAACATGAACATTTCTAGCACTTATAACACAAGATAGAACTTTCTCCTCTCTGTGCCTGTGGTGATGGCGTTCAGTGTGTGAGATAGTCACCGGTGGCATTGCCATAGCAGGCAGAAGAAGAGATGGCGGTTCCTGGACATACTTTGTTCTCGGTGGAGAGTAACGCATATACTACTGAAATTACAGATGTAGGTCTTTGAACTGAAGGTATTAGACGCTATCTCTTCTTCTCATGTATGTCTTTCTAAAAGAAGTTCCTGTTGCCCTTACTTGTAAACTCAGAAAAACTGTGTTCCTATAGAGGCCAGCACCCGTTTCCAACGAAATAGAAGGAAGAACTTAAAGTACAGATGTAGGTCTTTGAACTGAAGGTATTAGACGCTATCTCTTCTTCTCATGTATGTCTTTCTAAAAGAAGTTCCTGTTGCCCTTACTTGTAAACTCAGAAAAACTGTGTTCCGATAAAGGCCAGCACCGGCTTCCAACGAAATAAAAGGTAGAAATGCACATTGAACATTCTAACCAACATATACATATTATGAAACGATTTCAACAGATGAAATTACGCCCTTGCTGTGCCGTTGTTGTCCTGCTGCATTGTTTGCTTCAGAGAACTTTCGAGTTCATACAATAGACTAAAGAGGAAACACTGTTTCCAGGAACGCTAGAGTCTTCTGGGTAGTGTGCTACAGGCGACACACTGAAGGAATTATGTGAGATTTCACCATTCACATTTGTTCCCTATTTCGTTTCTTTGTAATTCACTGTGAAACTCAGAAAATACTGTGTTTTCAAAGAGGCCTAGCCTGTCAATTCTCTGTACTAAGGAATCATTCTTTGAAACAGAGAGAACATGAACATTTCAAACACTGATAACACAAAATAGAACCTTCTCCTCTCTGTGCCTGTGGTGATGGCGTTCAGTGTGTGCGATAGTCACCGGTGGCATTGCCATAGCAGGCAGAAGCAGGGATGGCGGTTCCTGGACATACCTTGTTCTCGGTGGAGAGTAGCGCATATACTACTGAAAGTACAGATGTAGGTCTTTGAACTGAAGGTATTAGACGCTATCTTGTTCTCATGTATGGCTTTCTAAAAGTTCCTGTTGCCCTAACCTGTTGACTCAGAAAAACTGTGTTCTGATAGAGGCCAGCAACTGTTTCCAACAAAATAGAAGAAATGCGCATTGAACATTCTAACCAATATATACTTATTATCATACGATTTCAACAGATGGAATTAGGCGTCTCTGTGCCGTTGTTGTTTTGCTGCATTGCTTGCTTCAGAGAACTTTCGAGTTCATACAGTAGACTAAAAAAGAAACACTGTTTCCAGGAACGCTAGAGTCTTCTGGGTAGTGTTTTACAGGTGACACACTAAAGGAAATACGTGAGATTTCACCGTTCACATTTGTTCCCTATTTTGTTTCTTTGTAATTCACTGTGAAACTCAGAAAATACAGTGTTTTCAAAGAGGCCTATGCTATAAATTCTCTGTACTAAAGAATCATTCTTTGAAACAGAGATAACATGAACATTTCTAGCACTTATAACACAAGATAGAACGTTCTCCTCTCTGTGCCTGTGGTGATGGCGTTCATTGTGTGAGATAGTCACCAGTGGCATTGTCATAGCAGGCAGAAACAGAGATGGCGGTTCCTGGACATACTTGTTTTCGGTGGAGAGTAACGCATATACTACTGCAAGTACACATGTAGGTCTTTGAACTGAAGGTATTAGACGCTATCTTGTTCTCATGTATGGCTTTCTAAAAGTTCCTGTTGCCCTAACCTGTTGACTCAGAAAAACTGTGTTCCGATAGAGGCCAGCAACTGTTTCCAACAAAATAGAAGAAATGCACATTGAACATTCTAACCAACATATACATATTATCAAACGATTTCAACAGATGGAATTAGGCCCTTGCTGTGCCGTTGTTGTCCTGCTGCATTGTTTGCTTCAGAGAACTTTCGAGTTCATACAATAGACTAAAGAGGAAACACTGCCTCCAGGAACGCTAGAGTCTTCTGGGTAGTGTGCTACAGGCGACACACTGAAGGAAATATGTCAGATTTCACCGTTACATTTGTTCCCTATTTCGTTTCTTTGTAATTCACTGTGAAACTCAGAAAATACTGTGTTTTCAAAGAGGCCTAGCCTGTCAGTTCTCTGTACTAAAGAATCATTCTTTGAAACAGAGAGAACATGAACATTTCTAGCACTTATAACACAAGATAGAACTTTCTCCTCTCTGTGCCTGTGGTGATGGCGTTCAGTGTGTGAGATAGTCACCGGTGGCATTGCCATAGCAGGCAGAAGAAGAGATGGCGGTTCCTGGACATACTTTGTTCTCGGTGGAGAGTAACGCATATACTACTGAAATTACAGATGTAGGTCTTTGAACTGAAGGTATTAGACGCTATCTCTTCTTCTCATGTATGTCTTTCTAAAAGAAGTTCCTGTTGCCCTTACTTGTAAACTCAGAAAAACTGTGTTCCTATAGAGGCCAGCACCCGTTTCCAACGAAATAGAAGGAAGAACTTAAAGTACAGATGTAGGTCTTTGAACTGAAGGTATTAGACGCTATCTCTTCTTCTCATGTATGTCTTTCTAAAAGAAGTTCCTGTTGCCCTTACTTGTAAACTCAGAAAAACTGTGTTCCGATAGAGGCCAGCACCGGCTTCCAACGAAATAAAAGGTAGAAATGCACATTGAACATTCTAACCAACATATACATATTATGAAACGATTTCAACAGATGAAATTAGGCCCTTGCTGTGCCGTTGTTGTCCTGCTGCATTGTTTGCTTCAGAGAACTTTCGAGTTCATACAATAGACTAAAGAGGAAACACTGTTTCCAGGAACGCTAGAGTCTTCTGGGTAGTGTGCTACAGGCGACACACTGAAGGAATTATGTGAGATTTCACCATTCACATTTGTTCCCTATTTCGTTTCTTTGTAATTCACTGTGAAACTCAGAAAATACTGTGTTTTCAAAGAGGCCTAGCCTGTCAATTCTCTGTACTAAGGAATCATTCTTTGAAACAGAGAGAACATGAACATTTCAAACACTGATAACACAAAATAGAACCTTCTCCTCTCTGTGCCTGTGGTGATGGCGTTCAGTGTGTGCGATAGTCACCGGTGGCATTGCCATAGCAGGCAGAAGCAGGGATGGCGTTTCCTGGACATACCTTGTTCTCGGTGGAGAGTAGCGCATATACTACTGAAAGTACAGATGTAGGTCTTTGAACTGAAAGTATTAGACGCTATCTTGTTCTCATTTATGTCTTTGTGAAAGTTCCTGTTGCCCTTACTTTTTGACTCAGAAAAACTGTATTCCGATAGAGGCCAGCAACTGTTTCCAACAAAATAGAAGAAATGCACATTGAACATTCTAACCAACATTTACATATTATCAAACGATTTCAACAGATGGAATTAGGCGTCTCTGTGCCGTTGTTGTTTTGCTGCATTGCTTGCTTCAGAGAACTTTCGAGTTCATACAGTAGACTAAAAAAGAAACACTGTTTCCAGGAACGCTAGAGTCTTCTGGGTAGTGTTTTACAGGTGACACACTAAAGGAAATACGTGAGATTTCACCGTTCACATTTGTTCCCTATTTTGTTTCTTTGTAATTCACTGTGAAACTCAGAAAATACAGTGTTTTCAAAGAGGCCTATGCTATAAATTCTCTGTACTAAAGAATCATTCTTTGAAACAGAGATAACATGAACATTTCTAGCACTTATAACACAAGATAGAACTTTCTCCTCTCTGTGCCTGTGGTGATGGCGTTCAGTGTGTGAGATAGTCACCGGTGGCATTGCCATAGCAGGCAGAAGAAGAGATGGCGGTTCCTGGACATACTTTGTTCTCGGTGGAGAGTAACGCATATACTACTGAAATTACAGATGTAGGTCTTTGAACTGAAGGTATTAGACGCTATCTCTTCTTCTCATGTATGTCTTTCTAAAAGAAGTTCCTGTTGCCCTTACTTGTAAACTCAGAAAAACTGTGTTCCTATACAGGCCAGCACCCGTTTCCAACGAAATAGAAGGAAGAACTTAAAGTACAGATGTAGGTCTTTGAACTGAAGGTATTAGACGCTATCTCTTCTTCTCATGTATGTCTTTCTAAAAGAAGTTCCTGTTGCCCTTACTTGTAAACTCAGAAAAACTGTGTTCCGATAAAGGCCAGCACCGGCTTCCAACGAAATAAAAGGTAGAAATGCACATTGAACATTCTAACCAACATATACATATTATGAAACGATTTCAACAGATGAAATTAGGCCCTTGCTGTGCCGTTGTTGTCCTGCTGCATTGTTTGCTTCAGAGAACTTTCGAGTTCATACAATAGACTAAAGAGGAAACACTGTTTCCAGGAACGCTAGAGTCTTCTGGGTAGTGTGCTACAGGCGACACACTGAAGGAATTATGTGAGATTTCACCATTCACATTTGTTCCCTATTTCGTTTCTTTGTAATTCACTGTGAAACTCAGAAAATACTGTGTTTTCAAAGAGGCCTAGCCTGTCAATTCTCTGTACTAAGGAATCATTCTTTGAAACAGAGAGAACATGAACATTTCAAACACTGATAACACAAAATAGAACCTTCTCCTCTCTGTGCCTGTGGTGATGGCGTTCAGTGTGTGCGATAGTCACCGGTGGCATTGCCATAGCAGGCAGAAGCAGGGATGGCGGTTCCTGGACATACCTTGTTCTCGGTGGAGAGTAGCGCATATACTACTGAAAGTACAGATGTAGGTCTTTGAACTGAAAGTATTAGACGCTATCTTGTTCTCATTTATGTCTTTGTGAAAGTTCCTGTTGCCCTTACTTTTTGACTCAGAAAAACTGTATTCCGATAGAGGCCAGCAACTGTTTCCAACAAAATAGAAGAAATGCACATTGAACATTCTAACCAACATTTACATATTATCAAACGATTTCAACAGATGGAATTAGGCCCTCTTTGTGCCGTTGTTGTTTTGCTGCATTGCTTGCTTCAGAGAACTTTTGAGTTCATACAGTAGTCTAAAGAGGAAACACTGTTTCCAGGAACGCTAGAGTCTTCTGGGTAGTGTGCTACAGGTGACACACTAAAGGAAATATGTGAGATTTCACCGTTCACATTTGTTCCCTATTTTGTTTCTTTGTAATTCACTGTGAAACTCAGAAAATATTGTGTATTCAAAGAGGCCTAGCCTATAAATCCTCTGTACTAAAGAATCATACTTTGAAGCAGAGAGAACATGAACATTTCTAGCACTTATAACACAAGATAGAACTTTCTGCTCTCTGTGCCTGTGGTGATGGCGTTCAGTGTGTGAGATAGTCCCCGGTGGCATTGCCATAGCAGGCAGAAGAAGAGATGGCGGTTCCTGGACATATCTTTTTTCGGTGGAGAGTAACACATATACTACTGAAAGTACTCATGTAGGTCTTTGAACTGAAGCTATTAGACGCTATCTTGTTCTCATGTATGTCTTTCTAAAAGTTCCTGTTGCCCTAACCTGTTGACTCAGAAAAACTGTGTTCTGATAGAGGCCAGCAACTGTTTCCAACAAAATAGAAGAAATGCACATTGAACATTCTAACCAACATTTACATATTATCAAACGATTTCAACAGATGGAATTAGGCGTCTCTGTGCTGTTGTTGTTTTGCTGCATTGCTTGCTTCAGAGAACTTTCGAGTTCATACAGTAGACTAAAAAAGAAACACTGTTTCCAGGAACGCTAGAGTCTTCTGGGTAGTGTGCTACAGGTGACACACTAAAGGAAATACGTCAGATTTCACCGTTCACATTTGTTCCCTATTTTGTTTCTTTGTAATTCACTGTGAAACTCAGAAAATACAGTGTTTTCAAAGAGGCCTATGCTATAAATTCTCTGTACTAAAGAATCATTCTTTGAAACAGAGATAACATGAACATTTCTAGCACTTATAACACAAGATAGAACGTTCTCCTCTCTGTGCCTGTGGTGATGGCGTTCATTGTGTGAGATAGTCACCAGTGGCATTGTCATAGCAGGCAGAAACAGAGATGGCGGTTCCTGGACATACTTGTTTTCGGTGGAGAGTAACGCATATACTACTGCAAGTACACATGTAGGTCTTTGAACTGAAGGTATTAGACGCTATCTTGTTCTCATGTATGGCTTTCTAAAAGTTCCTGTTGCCCTAACCTGTTGACTCAGAAAAACTGTGTTCTGATAGAGGCCAGCAACTGTTTCCAACAAAATAGAAGTAATGCACATTGAACATTCTAACCAACATTTACATATTATCAAACGATTTCAACAGATGGAATTAGGCGTCTCTGTGCTGTTGTTGTTTTGCTGCATTGCTTGCTTCAGAGAACTTTCGAGTTCATACAGTAGACTAAAAAAGAAACACTGTTTCCAGGAACGCTAGAGTCTTCTGGGTAGTGTTTTACAGGTGACACACTAAAGGAAATACGTCAGATTTCACCGTTCACATTTGTTCCCTATTTTGTTTCTTTGTAATTCACTGTGAAACTCAGAAAATACAGTGTTTTCAAAGAGGCCTATGCTATAAATTCTCTGTACTAAAGAATCATTCTTTGAAACAGAGATAACATGAACATTTCTAGCACTTATAACACAAGATAGAACGTTCTCCTCTCTGTGCCTGTGGTGATGGCGTTCATTGTGTGAGATAGTCACCAGTGGCATTGTCATAGCAGGCAGAAACAGAGATGGCGGTTCCTGGACATACTTGTTTTCGGTGGAGAGTAACGCATATACTACTGCAAGTACACATGTAGGTCTTTGAACTGAAGGTATTAGACGCTATCTTGTTCTCATGTATGGCTTTCTAAAAGTTCCTGTTGCCCTAACCTGTTGACTCAGAAAAACTGTGTTCTGATAGAGGCCAGCAACTGTTTCCAACAAAATAGAAGAAATGCGCATTGAACATTCTAACCAATATATACTTATTATCATACGATTTCAACAGATGGAATTAGGCGTCTCTGTGCCGTTGTTGTTTTGCTGCATTGCTTGCTTCAGAGAACTTTCGAGTTCATACAGTAGACTAAAAAAGAAACACTGTTTCCAGGAACGCTAGAGTCTTCTGGGTAGTGTTTTACAGGTGACACACTAAAGGAAATACGTCAGATTTCACCGTTCACATTTGTTCCCTATTTTGTTTCTTTGTAATTCACTGTGAAACTCAGAAAATACAGTGTTTTCAAAGAGGCCTATGCTATAAATTCTCTGTACTAAAGAATCATTCTTTGAAACAGAGATAACATGAACATTTCTAGCACTTATAACACAAGATAGAACGTTCTCCTCTCTGTGCCTGTGGTGATGGCGTTCATTGTGTGAGATAGTCACCAGTGGCATTGTCATAGCAGGCAGAAACAGAGATGGCGGTTCCTGGACATACTTGTTTTCGGTGGAGAGTAACGCATATACTACTGCAAGTACACATGTAGGTCTTTGAACTGAAGGTATTAGACGCTATCTTGTTCTCATGTATGGCTTTCTAAAAGTTCCTGTTGCCCTAACCTGTTGACTCAGAAAAACTGTGTTCTGATAGAGGCCAGCAACTGTTTCCAACAAAATAGAAGAAATGCGCATTGAACATTCTAACCAATATATACTTATTATCATACGATTTCAACAGATGGAATTAGGCGTCTCTGTGCCGTTGTTGTTTTGCTGCATTGCTTGCTTCAGAGAACTTTCGAGTTCATACAGTAGACTAAAAAAGAAACACTGTTTCCAGGAACGCTAGAGTCTTCTGGGTAGTGTTTTACAGGTGACACACTAAAGGAAATACGTGAGATTTCACCGTTCACATTTGTTCCCTATTTTGTTTCTTTGTAATTCACTGTGAAACTCAGAAAATACAGTGTTTTCAAAGAGGCCTATGCTATAAATTCTCTGTACTAAAGAATCATTCTTTGAAACAGAGATAACATGAACATTTCTAGCACTTATAACACAAGATAGAACGTTCTCCTCTCTGTGCCTGTGGTGATGGCGTTCATTGTGTGAGATAGTCACCAGTGGCATTGTCATAGCAGGCAGAAACAGAGATGGCGGTTCCTGGACATACTTGTTTTCGGTGGAGAGTAACGCATATACTACTGCAAGTACACATGTAGGTCTTTGAACTGAAGGTATTAGACGCTATCTTGTTCTCATGTATGGCTTTCTAAAAGTTCCTGTTGCCCTAACCTGTTGACTCAGAAAAACTGTGTTCCGATAGAGGCCAGCAACTGTTTCCAACAAAATAGAAGAAATGCACATTGTACATTCTAAGCAACATATACATATTAACAAACGATTTCAACAGATGGAATTAGGCCCTTGCAGCGCCGTTATTGTGCTGCTGCATTGCTTGCTTCAGAGAACTTTCGAGTTCATACAATAGACTAAAGAGGAAACACTGTTTCTAGGAACGCTAGAGTCTTCTCGGTAGTGTGCTACAGGCGACACACTGAAGGAAATATGTGATATTTCACCGTTCACATTTGTTCCCTATTTCGTTTCTTTGTAATTCACTGTGAAACTCAGAAAATACTGTGTTTTCAAAGAGGCCTAGCCTGTCAGTTCTCTGTACTAAAGAATCATTCTTTGAAACAGAGAGAACATGAACATTTCTAGCACTTATAACAAAAGATAGAACTTTCTCCTCTCTGTGCCTGTGGTGATGGCGTTCAGTGTGTGAGATAGTCACCGGTGGCATTGCCATAGCAGGCAGAAGAAGAGATGGCGGTTCCTGGACATACTTTGTTCTCGGTGGAGAGTAACGCATATACTACTGAAATTACAGATGTAGGTCTTTGAACTGAAGGTATTAGACGCTATCTCTTCTTCTCATGTATGTCTTTCTAAAAGAAGTTCCTGTTGCCCTTACTTGTAAACTCAGAAAAACTGTGTTCCTATAGAGGCCAGCACCCATTTCCAACGAAATAGAAGGAAGAACTTAAAGTACAGATGTAGGTCTTTGAACTGAAGGTATTAGACGCTATCTCTTCTTCTCATGTATGTCTTTCTAAAAGAAGTTCCTGTTGCCCTTACTTGTAAACTCAGAAAAGCTGTGTTACGATAGAGGCCAGCACCGGCTTCCAACGAAATAAAAGGTAGAAATGCACATTGAACATTCTAACCAACATATACATATTATGAAACGATTTCAACAGATGAAATTAGGCCCTTGCTGTGCCGTTGTTGTCCTGCTGCATTGTTTGCTTCAGAGAACTTTCGAGTTCATACAATAGACTAAAGAGGAAACACTGTTTCCAGGAACGCTAGAGTCTTCTGGGTAGTGTGCTACAGGCGACACACTGAAGGAATTATGTGAGATTTCACCATTCACATTTGTTCCCTATTTCGTTTCTTTGTAATTCACTGTGAAACTCAGAAAATACTGTGTTTTCAAAGAGGCCTAGCCTGTCAATTCTCTGTACTAAGGAATCATTCTTTGAAACAGAGAGAACATGAACATTTCAAACACTGATAACACAAAATAGAACCTTCTCCTCTCTGTGCCTGTGGTGATGGCGTTCAGTGTGTGCGATAGTCACCGGTGGCATTGCCATAGCAGGCAGAAGCAGGGATGGCGTTTCCTGGACATACCTTGTTCTCGGTGGAGAGTAGCGCATATACTACTGAAAGTACAGATGTAGGTCTTTGAACTGAAAGTATTAGACGCTATCTTGTTCTCATTTATGTCTTTGTGAAAGTTCCTGTTGCCCTTACTTTTTGACTCAGAAAAACTGTATTCCGATAGAGGCCAGCAACTTTTTCCAACAAAATAGAAGAAATGCACATTGAACATTCTAACCAACATTTACATATTATCAAACGATTTCAACAGATGGAATTAGGCCCTCTTTGTGCCGTTGTTTTGCTGCATTGCTTGCTTCAGAGAACTTTTGAGTTCATACAGTAGTCTAAAGAGGAAACACTGTTTCCAGGAACGCTAGAGTCTTCTGGGTAGTGTGCTACAGGTGACACACTAAAGGAAATATGTGAGATTTCACCGTTCACATTTGTTCCCTATTTTGTTTCTTTGTAATTCACTGTGAAACTCAGAAAATATTGTGTATTCAAAGAGGCCTAGCCTATAAATCCTCTGTACTAAAGAATCATTCTTTGAAGCAGAGAGAACATGAACATTTCTAGCACTTATAACACAAGATAGAACTTTCTGCTCTCTGTGCCTGTGGTGATGGCGTTCAGTGTGTGAGATAGTCCCCGGTGGCATTGCCATAGCAGGCAGAAGAAGAGATGGCGGTTCCTGGACATATCTTTTTTCGGTGGAGAGTAACACATATACTACTGAAAGTACTCATGTAGGTCTTTGAACTGAAGCTATTAGACGCTATCTTGTTCTCATGTATGTCTTTCTAAAAGTTCCTGTTGCCCTAACCTGTTGACTCAGAAAAACTGTGTTCTGATAGAGGCCAGCAACTGTTTCCAACAAAATAGAAGAAATGCACATTGAACATTCTAACCAATATATACTTATTATCATACGATTTCAACAGATGGAATTAGGCGTCTCTGTGCCGTTGTTGTTTTGCTGCATTGCTTGCTTCAGAGAACTTTCGAGTTCATACAGTAGACTAAGAAAGAAACACTGTTTCCAGGAACGCTAGAGTCTTCTGGGTAGTGTTTTACAGGTGACACACTAAAGGAAATACGTGAGATTTCACCGTTCACATTTGTTCCCTATTTTGTTTCTTTGTAATTCACTGTGAAACTCAGAAAATACAGTGTTTTCAAAGAGGACTATGCTATAAATTCTCTGTACTAAAGAATCATTCTTTGAAACAGAGAGAACATGAACATTTCTAGCACTTATAACACAAGATAGAACGTTCTCCTCTCTGTGCCTGTGGTGATGGCGTTCATTGTGTGAGATAGTCACCAGTGGCTTTGTCATAGCAGGCAGAAGCAGAGATGGCGGTTCCTGGACATACTTGTTTTCGGTGGAGAGTAACGCATATACTACTGCAAGTACACATGTAGGTCTTTGAACTGAAGGTATTAGACGCTATCTTGTTCTCATGTATGGCTTTCTAAAAGTTCCTGTTGCCCTAACTTGTAGACTCAGAAAAACTGTGTTCTGATAGAGGCCAGCAACTGTTTCCAACAAAAATAGAAAAAATGCACATTGAACATTCTAACCAACATATACATATTATCAAACGATTTCAACAGATGGAATTAGGCCCTTGCTGTGCCGTTGTTGTCCTGCTGCATTGTTTGCTTCAGAGAACTTTCGAGTTCATACAATAGACTAAAGAGGAAACACTGCCTCCAGGAACGCTAGAGTCTTCTGGGTAGTGTGCTACAGGCGACACACTGAAGGAAATATGTCAGATTTCACCGTTACATTTGTTCCCTATTTCGTTTCTTTGTAATTCACTGTGAAACTCAGAAAATACTGTGTTTTCAAAGAGGCCTAGCCTGTCAGTTCTCTGTACTAAAGAATCATTCTTTGAAACAGAGAGAACATGAACATTTCTAGCACTTATAACACAAGATAGAACTTTCTCCTCTCTGTGCCTGTGGTGATGGCGTTCAGTGTGTGAGATAGTCACCGGTGGCATTGCCATAGCAGGCAGAAGAAGAGATGGCGGTTCCTGGACATACTTTGTTCTCGGTGGAGAGTAACGCATATACTACTGAAATTACAGATGTAGGTCTTTGAACTGAAGGTATTAGACGCTATCTCTTCTTCTCATGTATGTCTTTCTAAAAGAAGTTCCTGTTGCCCTTACTTGTAAACTCAGAAAAACTGTGTTCCTATAGAGGCCAGCACCCGTTTCCAACGAAATAGAAGGAAGAACTTAAAGTACAGATGTAGGTCTTTGAACTGAAGGTATTAGACGCTATCTCTTCTTCTCATGTATGTCTTTCTAAAAGAAGTTCCTGTTGCCCTTACTTGTAAACTCAGAAAAACTGTGTTCCGATAGAGGCCAGCACCGGCTTCCAACGAAATAAAAGGTAGAAATGCACATTGAACATTCTAACCAACATATACATATTATGAAACCATTTCAACAGATGAAATTAGGCCCTTGCTGTGCCGTTGTTGTCCTGCTGCATTGTTTGCTTCAGAGAACTTTCGAGTTCATACAATAGACTAAAGAGGAAACACTGTTTCCAGGAACGCTAGAGTCTTCTGGGTAGTGTGCTACAGGCGACACACTGAAGGAATTATGTGAGATTTCACCATTCACATTTGTTCCCTATTTCGTTTCTTTGTAATTCACTGTGAAACTCAGAAAATACTGTGTTTTCAAAGAGGCCTAGCCTGTCAATTCTCTGTACTAAGGAATCATTCTTTGAAACAGAGAGAACATGAACATTTCAAACACTGATAACACAAAATAGAACCTTCTCCTCTCTGTGCCTGTGGTGATGGCGTTCAGTGTGTGCGATAGTCACCGGTGGCATTGCCATAGCAGGCAGAAGCAGGGATGGCGGTTCCTGGACATACCTTGTTCTCGGTGGAGAGTAGCGCATATACTACTGAAAGTAAAGATGTAGGTCTTTGAACTGAAAGTATTAGACGCTATCTTGTTCTCATTTATGTCTTTGTGAAAGTTCCTGTTGCCCTTACTTTTTGACTCAGAAAAACTGTATTCCGATAGAGGCCAGCAACTGTTTCCAACAAAATAGAAGAAATGCACATTGAACATTCTAACCAACATTTACATATTATCAAACGATTTCAACAGATGGAATTAGGCGTCTCTGTGCCGTTGTTGTTTTGCTGCATTGCTTGCTTCAGAGAACTTTCGAGTTCATACAGTAGACTAAAAAAGAAACACTGTTTCCAGGAACGCTAGAGTCTTCTGGGTAGTGTTTTACAGGTGACACACTAAAGGAAATACGTGAGATTTCACCGTTCACATTTGTTCCCTATTTTGTTTCTTTGTAATTCACTGTGAAACTCAGAAAATACAGTGTTTTCAAAGAGGCCTATGCTATAAATTCTCTGTACTAAAGAATCATTCTTTGAAACAGAGATAACATGAACATTTCTAGCACTTATAACACAAGATAGAACGTTCTCCTCTCTGTGCCTGTGGTGATGGCGTTCATTGTGTGAGATAGTCACCAGTGGCTTTGTCATAGCAGGCAGAAGCAGAGATGGCGGTTCCTGGACATACTTGTTTTCGGTGGAGAGTAACGCATATACTACTGCAAGTACACATGTAGGTCTTTGAACTGAAGGTATTAGACGCTATCTTGTTCTCATGTATGGCTTTCTAAAAGTTCCTGTTGCCCTAACCTGTTGACTCAGAAAAACTGTGTTCTGATAGAGGCCAGCAACTGTTTCCAACAAAAATAGAAAAAATGCACATTGAACATTCTAACCAACATATACATATTATCAAACGATTTCAACAGATGGAATTAGGCCCTTGCTGTGCCGTTGTTGTCCTGCTGCATTGTTTGCTTCAGAGAACTTTCGAGTTCATACAATAGACTAAAGAGGAAACACTGCCTCCAGGAACGCTAGAGTCTTCTGGGTAGTGTGCTACAGGCGACACACTGAAGGAAATATGTCAGATTTCACCGTTACATTTGTTCCCTATTTCGTTTCTTTGTAATTCACTGTGAAACTCAGAAAATACTGTGTTTTCAAAGAGGCCTAGCCTGTCAGTTCTCTGTACTAAAGAATCATTCTTTGAAACAGAGAGAACATGAACATTTCTAGCACTTATAACACAAGATAGAACTTTCTCCTCTCTGTGCCTGTGGTGATGGCGTTCAGTGTGTGAGATAGTCACCGGTGGCATTGCCATAGCAGGCAGAAGAAGAGATGGCGGTTCCTGGACATACTTTGTTCTCGGTGGAGAGTAACGCATATACTACTGAAATTACAGATGTAGGTCTTTGAACTGAAGGTATTAGACGCTATCTCTTCTTCTCATGTATGTCTTTCTAAAAGAAGTTCCTGTTGCCCTTACTTGTAAACTCAGAAAAACTGTGTTCCTATAGAGGCCAGCACCCGTTTCCAACGAAATAGAAGGAAGAACTTAAAGTACAGATGTAGGTCTTTGAACTGAAGGTATTAGACGCTATCTCTTCTTCTCATGTATGTCTTTCTAAAAGAAGTTCCTGTTGCCCTTACTTGTAAACTCAGAAAAACTGTGTTCCGATAGAGGCCAGCACCGGCTTCCAACGAAATAAAAGGTAGAAATGCACATTGAACATTCTAACCAACATATACATATTATGAAACGATTTCAACAGATGAAATTAGGCCCTTGCTGTGCCGTTGTTGTCCTGCTGCATTGTTTGCTTCAGAGAACTTTCGAGTTCATACAATAGACTAAAGAGGAAACACTGTTTCCAGGAACGCTAGAGTCTTCTGGGTAGTGTGCTACAGGCGACACACTGAAGGAATTATGTGAGATTTCACCATTCACATTTGTTCCCTATTTCGTTTCTTTGTAATTCACTGTGAAACTCAGAAAATACTGTGTTTTCAAAGAGGCCTAGCCTGTCAATTCTCTGTACTAAGGAATCATTCTTTGAAACAGAGAGAACATGAACATTTCAAACACTGATAACACAAAATAGAACCTTCTCCTCTCTGTGCCTGTGGTGATGGCGTTCAGTGTGTGCGATAGTCACCGGTGGCATTGCCATAGCAGGCAGAAGCAGGGATGGCGGTTCCTGGACATACCTTGTTCTCGGTGGAGAGTAGCGCATATACTACTGAAAGTACAGATGTAGGTCTTTGAACTGAAAGTATTAGACGCTATCTTGTTCTCATTTATGTCTTTGTGAAAGTTCCTGTTGCCCTTACTTTTTGACTCAGAAAAACTGTATTCCGATAGAGGCCAGCAACTGTTTCCAACAAAATAGAAGAAATGCACATTGAACATTCTAACCAACATTTACATATTATCAAACGATTTCAACAGATGGAATTAGGCGTCTCTGTGCCGTTGTTGTTTTGCTGCATTGCTTGCTTCAGAGAACTTTCGAGTTCATACAGTAGACTAAAAAAGAAACACTGTTTCCAGGAACGCTAGAGTCTTCTGGGTAGTGTTTTACAGGTGACACACTAAAGGAAATACGTGAGATTTCACCGTTCACATTTGTTCCCTATTTTGTTTCTTTGTAATTCACTGTGAAACTCAGAAAATACAGTGTTTTCAAAGAGGCCTATGCTATAAATTCTCTGTACTAAAGAATCATTCTTTGAAACAGAGATAACATGAACATTTCTAGCACTTATAACACAAGATAGAACGTTCTCCTCTCTGTGCCTGTGGTGATGGCGTTCATTGTGTGAGATAGTCACCAGTGGCTTTGTCATAGCAGGCAGAAGCAGAGATGGCGGTTCCTGGACATACTTGTTTTCGGTGGAGAGTAACGCATATACTACTGCAAGTACACATGTAGGTCTTTGAACTGAAGGTATTAGACGCTATCTTGTTCTCATGTATGGCTTTCTAAAAGTTCCTGTTGCCCTAACCTGTTGACTCAGAAAAACTGTGTTCTGATAGAGGCCAGCAACTGTTTCCAACAAAAATAGAAAAAATGCACATTGAACATTCTAACCAACATATACATATTATCAAACGATTTCAACAGATGGAATTAGGCCCTTGCTGTGCCGTTGTTGTCCTGCTGCATTGTTTGCTTCAGAGAACTTTCGAGTTCATACAATAGACTAAAGAGGAAACACTGCCTCCAGGAACGCTAGAGTCTTCTGGGTAGTGTGCTACAGGCGACACACTGAAGGAAATATGTCAGATTTCACCGTTACATTTGTTCCCTATTTCGTTTCTTTGTAATTCACTGTGAAACTCAGAAAATACTGTGTTTTCAAAGAGGCCTAGCCTGTCAGTTCTCTGTACTAAAGAATCATTCTTTGAAACAGAGATAACATGAACATTTCTAGCACTTATAACACAAGATAGAACTTTCTCCTCTCTGTGCCTGTGGTGATGGCGTTCAGTGTGTGAGATAGTCACCGGTGGCATTGCCATAGCAGGCAGAAGAAGAGATGGCGGTTCCTGGACATACTTTGTTCTCGGTGGAGAGTAACGCATATACTACTGAAATTACAGATGTAGGTCTTTGAACTGAAGGTATTAGACGCTATCTCTTCTTCTCATGTATGTCTTTCTAAAAGAAGTTCCTGTTGCCCTTACTTGTAAACTCAGAAAAACTGTGTTCCTATAGAGGCCAGCACCCGTTTCCAACGAAATAGAAGGAAGAACTTAAAGTACAGATGTAGGTCTTTGAACTGAAGGTATTAGACGCTATCTCTTCTTCTCATGTATGTCTTTCTAAAAGAAGTTCCTGTTGCCCTAACCTGTTGACTCAGAAAAACTGTGTTCTGATAGAGGCCAGCAACTGTTTCCAACAAAATAGAAGAAATGCGCATTGAACATTCTAACCAATATATACTTATTATCATACGATTTCAACAGATGGAATTAGGCGTCTCTGTGCCGTTGTTGTTTTGCTGCATTGCTTGCTTCAGAGAACTTTCGAGTTCATACAGTAGACTAAAAAAGAAACACTGTTTCCAGGAACGCTAGAGTCTTCTGGGTAGTGTTTTACAGGTGACACACTAAAGGAAATACGTGAGATTTCACCGTTCACATTTGTTCCCTATTTTGTTTCTTTGTAATTCACTGTGAAACTCAGAAAATACAGTGTTTTCAAAGAGGCCTATGCTATAAATTCTCTGTACTAAAGAATCATTCTTTGAAACAGAGATAACATGAACATTTCTAGCACTTATAACACAAGATAGAACGTTCTCCTCTCTGTGCCTGTGGTGATGGCGTTCATTGTGTGAGATAGTCACCAGTGGCATTGTCATAGCAGGCAGAAACAGAGATGGCGGTTCCTGGACATACTTGTTTTCGGTGGAGAGTAACGCATATACTACTGCAAGTACACATGTAGGTCTTTGAACTGAAGGTATTAGACGCTATCTTGTTCTCATGTATGGCTTTCTAAAAGTTCCTGTTGCCCTAACCTGTTGACTCAGAAAAACTGTGTTCCGATAGAGGCCAGCAACTGTTTCCAACAAAATAGAAGAAATGCACATTGTACATTCTAAGCAACATATACATATTAACAAACGATTTCAACAGATGGAATTAGGCCCTTGCAGCGCCGTTATTGTGCTGCTGCATTGCTTGCTTCAGAGAACTTTCGAGTTCATACAATAGACTAAAGAGGAAACACTGTTTCTAGGAACGCTAGAGTCTTCTCGGTAGTGTGCTACAGGCGACACACTGAAGGAAATATGTGATATTTCACCGTTCACATTTGTTCCCTATTTCGTTTCTTTGTAATTCACTGTGAAACTCAGAAAATACTGTGTTTTCAAAGAGGCCTAGCCTGTCAGTTCTCTGTACTAAAGAATCATTCTTTGAAACAGAGAGAACATGAACATTTCTAGCACTTATAACAAAAGATAGAACTTTCTCCTCTCTGTGCCTGTGGTGATGGCGTTCAGTGTGTGAGATAGTCACCGGTGGCATTGCCATAGCAGGCAGAAGAAGAGATGGCGGTTCCTGGACATACTTTGTTCTCGGTGGAGAGTAACGCATATACTACTGAAATTACAGATGTAGGTCTTTGAACTGAAGGTATTAGACGCTATCTCTTCTTCTCATGTATGTCTTTCTAAAAGAAGTTCCTGTTGCCCTTACTTGTAAACTCAGAAAAACTGTGTTCCTATAGAGGCCAGCACCCATTTCCAACGAAATAGAAGGAAGAACTTAAAGTACAGATGTAGGTCTTTGAACTGAAGGTATTAGACGCTATCTCTTCTTCTCATGTATGTCTTTCTAAAAGAAGTTCCTGTTGCCCTTACTTGTAAACTCAGAAAAGCTGTGTTACGATAGAGGCCAGCACCGGCTTCCAACGAAATAAAAGGTAGAAATGCACATTGAACATTCTAACCAACATATACATATTATGAAACGATTTCAACAGATGAAATTAGGCCCTTGCTGTGCCGTTGTTGTCCTGCTGCATTGTTTGCTTCAGAGAACTTTCGAGTTCATACAATAGACTAAAGAGGAAACACTGTTTCCAGGAACGCTAGAGTCTTCTGGGTAGTGTGCTACAGGCGACACACTGAAGGAATTATGTGAGATTTCACCATTCACATTTGTTCCCTATTTCGTTTCTTTGTAATTCACTGTGAAACTCAGAAAATACTGTGTTTTCAAAGAGGCCTAGCCTGTCAATTCTCTGTACTAAGGAATCATTCTTTGAAACAGAGAGAACATGAACATTTCAAACACTGATAACACAAAATAGAACCTTCTCCTCTCTGTGCCTGTGGTGATGGCGTTCAGTGTGTGCGATAGTCACCGGTGGCATTGCCATAGCAGGCAGAAGCAGGGATGGCGGTTCCTGGACATACCTTGTTCTCGGTGGAGAGTAGCGCATATACTACTGAAAGTACAGATGTAGGTCTTTGAACTGAAAGTATTAGACGCTATCTTGTTCTCATTTATGTCTTTGTGAAAGTTCCTGTTGCCCTTACTTTTTGACTCAGAAAAACTGTATTCCGATAGAGGCCAGCAACTTTTTCCAACAAAATAGAAGAAATGCACATTGAACATTCTAACCAACATTTACATATTATCAAACGATTTCAACAGATGGAATTAGGCCCTCTTTGTGCCGTTGTTTTGCTGCATTGCTTGCTTCAGAGAACTTTTGAGTTCATACAGTAGTCTAAAGAGGAAACACTGTTTCCAGGAACGCTAGAGTCTTCTGGGTAGTGTGCTACAGGTGACACACTAAAGGAAATATGTGAGATTTCACCGTTCACATTTGTTCCCTATTTTGTTTCTTTGTAATTCACTGTGAAACTCAGAAAATATTGTGTATTCAAAGAGGCCTAGCCTATAAATCCTCTGTACTAAAGAATCATTCTTTGAAGCAGAGAGAACATGAACATTTCTAGCACTTATAACACAAGATAGAACTTTCTGCTCTCTGTGCCTGTGGTGATGGCGTTCAGTGTGTGAGATAGTCCCCGGTGGCATTGCCATAGCAGGCAGAAGAAGAGATGGCGGTTCCTGGACATATCTTTTTTCGGTGGAGAGTAACACATATACTACTGAAAGTACTCATGTAGGTCTTTGAACTGAAGCTATTAGACGCTATCTTGTTCTCATGTATGTCTTTCTAAAAGTTCCTGTTGCCCTAACCTGTTGACTCAGAAAAACTGTGTTCTGATAGAGGCCAGCAACTGTTTCCAACAAAATAGAAGAAATGCACATTGAACATTCTAACCAATATATACTTATTATCATACGATTTCAACAGATGGAATTAGGCGTCTCTGTGCCGTTGTTGTTTTGCTGCATTGCTTGCTTCAGAGAACTTTCGAGTTCATACAGTAGACTAAGAAAGAAACACTGTTTCCAGGAACGCTAGAGTCTTCTGGGTAGTGTTTTACAGGTGACACACTAAAGGAAATACGTGAGATTTCACCGTTCACATTTGTTCCCTATTTTGTTTCTTTGTAATTCACTGTGAAACTCAGAAAATACAGTGTTTTCAAAGAGGACTATGCTATAAATTCTCTGTACTAAAGAATCATTCTTTGAAACAGAGAGAACATGAACATTTCTAGCACTTATAACACAAGATAGAACGTTCTCCTCTCTGTGCCTGTGGTGATGGCGTTCATTGTGTGAGATAGTCACCAGTGGCTTTGTCATAGCAGGCAGAAGCAGAGATGGCGGTTCCTGGACATACTTGTTTTCGGTGGAGAGTAACGCATATACTACTGCAAGTACACATGTAGGTCTTTGAACTGAAGGTATTAGACGCTATCTTGTTCTCATGTATGGCTTTCTAAAAGTTCCTGTTGCCCTAACTTGTAGACTCAGAAAAACTGTGTTCTGATAGAGGCCAGCAACTGTTTCCAACAAAAATAGAAAAAATGCACATTGAACATTCTAACCAACATATACATATTATCAAACGATTTCAACAGATGGAATTAGGCCCTTGCTGTGCCGTTGTTGTCCTGCTGCATTGTTTGCTTCAGAGAACTTTCGAGTTCATACAATAGACTAAAGAGGAAACACTGCCTCCAGGAACGCTAGAGTCTTCTGGGTAGTGTGCTACAGGCGACACACTGAAGGAAATATGTCAGATTTCACCGTTACATTTGTTCCCTATTTCGTTTCTTTGTAATTCACTGTGAAACTCAGAAAATACTGTGTTTTCAAAGAGGCCTAGCCTGTCAGTTCTCTGTACTAAAGAATCATTCTTTGAAACAGAGAGAACATGAACATTTCTAGCACTTATAACACAAGATAGAACTTTCTCCTCTCTGTGCCTGTGGTGATGGCGTTCAGTGTGTGAGATAGTCACCGGTGGCATTGCCATAGCAGGCAGAAGAAGAGATGGCGGTTCCTGGACATACTTTGTTCTCGGTGGAGAGTAACGCATATACTACTGAAATTACAGATGTAGGTCTTTGAACTGAAGGTATTAGACGCTATCTCTTCTTCTCATGTATGTCTTTCTAAAAGAAGTTCCTGTTGCCCTTACTTGTAAACTCAGAAAAACTGTGTTCCTATAGAGGCCAGCACCCGTTTCCAACGAAATAGAAGGAAGAACTTAAAGTACAGATGTAGGTCTTTGAACTGAAGGTATTAGACGCTATCTCTTCTTCTCATGTATGTCTTTCTAAAAGAAGTTCCTGTTGCCCTTACTTGTAAACTCAGAAAAACTGTGTTCCGATAGAGGCCAGCACCGGCTTCCAACGAAATAAAAGGTAGAAATGCACATTGAACATTCTAACCAACATATACATATTATGAAACGATTTCAACAGATGAAATTAGGCCCTTGCTGTGCCGTTGTTGTCCTGCTGCATTGTTTGCTTCAGAGAACTTTCGAGTTCATACAATAGACTAAAGAGGAAACACTGTTTCCAGGAACGCTAGAGTCTTCTGGGTAGTGTGCTACAGGCGACACACTGAAGGAATTATGTGAGATTTCACCATTCACATTTGTTCCCTATTTCGTTTCTTTGTAATTCACTGTGAAACTCAGAAAATACTGTGTTTTCAAAGAGGCCTAGCCTGTCAATTCTCTGTACTAAGGAATCATTCTTTGAAACAGAGAGAACATGAACATTTCAAACACTGATAACACAAAATAGAACCTTCTCCTCTCTGTGCCTGTGGTGATGGCGTTCAGTGTGTGCGATAGTCACCGGTGGCATTGCCATAGCAGGCAGAAGCAGGGATGGCGGTTCCTGGACATACCTTGTTCTCGGTGGAGAGTAGCGCATATACTACTGAAAGTAAAGATGTAGGTCTTTGAACTGAAAGTATTAGACGCTATCTTGTTCTCATTTATGTCTTTGTGAAAGTTCCTGTTGCCCTTACTTTTTGACTCAGAAAAACTGTGTTCTGATAGAGGCCAGCAACTGTTTCCAACAAAATAGAAGAAATGCGCATTGAACATTCTAACCAATATATACTTATTATCATACGATTTCAACAGATGGAATTAGGCGTCTCTGTGCCGTTGTTGTTTTGCTGCATTGCTTGCTTCAGAGAACTTTCGAGTTCATACAGTAGACTAAAAAAGAAACACTGTTTCCAGGAACGCTAGAGTCTTCTGGGTAGTGTTTTACAGGTGACACACTAAAGGAAATACGTGAGATTTCACCGTTCACATTTGTTCCCTATTTTGTTTCTTTGTAATTCACTGTGAAACTCAGAAAATACAGTGTTTTCAAAGAGGCCTATGCTATAAATTCTCTGTACTAAAGAATCATTCTTTGAAACAGAGATAACATGAACATTTCTAGCACTTATAACACAAGATAGAACGTTCTCCTCTCTGTGCCTGTGGTGATGGCGTTCATTGTGTGAGATAGTCACCAGTGGCTTTGTCATAGCAGGCAGAAGCAGAGATGGCGGTTCCTGGACATACTTGTTTTCGGTGGAGAGTAACGCATATACTACTGCAAGTACACATGTAGGTCTTTGAACTGAAGGTATTAGACGCTATCTTGTTCTCATGTATGGCTTTCTAAAAGTTCCTGTTGCCCTAACCTGTTGACTCAGAAAAACTGTGTTCTGATAGAGGCCAGCAACTGTTTCCAACAAAAATAGAAAAAATGCACATTGAACATTCTAACCAACATATACATATTATCAAACGATTTCAACAGATGGAATTAGGCCCTTGCTGTGCCGTTGTTGTCCTGCTGCATTGTTTGCTTCAGAGAACTTTCGAGTTCATACAATAGACTAAAGAGGAAACACTGCCTCCAGGAACGCTAGAGTCTTCTGGGTAGTGTGCTACAGGCGACACACTGAAGGAAATATGTCAGATTTCACCGTTACATTTGTTCCCTATTTCGTTTCTTTGTAATTCACTGTGAAACTCAGAAAATACTGTGTTTTCAAAGAGGCCTAGCCTGTCAGTTCTCTGTACTAAAGAATCATTCTTTGAAACAGAGAGAACATGAACATTTCTAGCACTTATAACACAAGATAGAACTTTCTCCTCTCTGTGCCTGTGGTGATGGCGTTCAGTGTGTGAGATAGTCACCGGTGGCATTGCCATAGCAGGCAGAAGAAGAGATGGCGGTTCCTGGACATACTTTGTTCTCGGTGGAGAGTAACGCATATACTACTGAAATTACAGATGTAGGTCTTTGAACTGAAGGTATTAGACGCTATCTCTTCTTCTCATGTATGTCTTTCTAAAAGAAGTTCCTGTTGCCCTTACTTGTAAACTCAGAAAAACTGTGTTCCTATAGAGGCCAGCACCCGTTTCCAACGAAATAGAAGGAAGAACTTAAAGTACAGATGTAGGTCTTTGAACTGAAGGTATTAGACGCTATCTCTTCTTCTCATGTATGTCTTTCTAAAAGAAGTTCCTGTTGCCCTTACTTGTAAACTCAGAAAAACTGTGTTCCGATAGAGGCCAGCACCGGCTTCCAACGAAATAAAAGGTAGAAATGCACATTGAACATTCTAACCAACATATACATATTATGAAACGATTTCAACAGATGAAATTAGGCCCTTGCTGTGCCGTTGTTGTCCTGCTGCATTGTTTGCTTCAGAGAACTTTCGAGTTCATACAATAGACTAAAGAGGAAACACTGTTTCCAGGAACGCTAGAGTCTTCTGGGTAGTGTGCTACAGGCGACACACTGAAGGAATTATGTGAGATTTCACCATTCACATTTGTTCCCTATTTCGTTTCTTTGTAATTCACTGTGAAACTCAGAAAATACTGTGTTTTCAAAGAGGCCTAGCCTGTCAATTCTCTGTACTAAGGAATCATTCTTTGAAACAGAGAGAACATGAACATTTCAAACACTGATAACACAAAATAGAACCTTCTCCTCTCTGTGCCTGTGGTGATGGCGTTCAGTGTGTGCGATAGTCACCGGTGGCATTGCCATAGCAGGCAGAAGCAGGGATGGCGGTTCCTGGACATACCTTGTTCTCGGTGGAGAGTAGCGCATATACTACTGAAAGTACAGATGTAGGTCTTTGAACTGAAAGTATTAGACGCTATCTTGTTCTCATTTATGTCTTTGTGAAAGTTCCTGTTGCCCTTACTTTTTGACTCAGAAAAACTGTATTCCGATAGAGGCCAGCAACTGTTTCCAACAAAATAGAAGAAATGCACATTGAACATTCTAACCAACATTTACATATTATCAAACGATTTCAACAGATGGAATTAGGCGTCTCTGTGCCGTTGTTGTTTTGCTGCATTGCTTGCTTCAGAGAACTTTCGAGTTCATACAGTAGACTAAAAAAGAAACACTGTTTCCAGGAACGCTAGAGTCTTCTGGGTAGTGTTTTACAGGTGACACACTAAAGGAAATACGTGAGACTTCACCGTTCACATTTGTTCCCTATTTTGTTTCTTTGTAATTCACTGTGAAACTCAGAAAATACAGTGTTTTCAAAGAGGCCTATGCTATAAATTCTCTGTACTAAAGAATCATTCTTTGAAACAGAGATAACATGAACATTTCTAGCACTTATAACACAAGATAGAACGTTCTCCTCTCTGTGCCTGTGGTGATGGCGTTCATTGTGTGAGATAGTCACCAGTGGCTTTGTCATAGCAGGCAGAAGCAGAGATGGCGGTTCCTGGACATACTTGTTTTCGGTGGAGAGTAACGCATATACTACTGCAAGTACACATGTAGGTCTTTGAACTGAAGGTATTAGACGCTATCTTGTTCTCATGTATGGCTTTCTAAAAGTTCCTGTTGCCCTAACCTGTTGACTCAGAAAAACTGTGTTCTGATAGAGGCCAGCAACTGTTTCCAACAAAAATAGAAAAAATGCACATTGAACATTCTAACCAACATATACATATTATCAAACGATTTCAACAGATGGAATTAGGCCCTTGCTGTGCCGTTGTTGTCCTGCTGCATTGTTTGCTTCAGAGAACTTTCGAGTTCATACAATAGACTAAAGAGGAAACACTGCCTCCAGGAACGCTAGAGTCTTCTGGGTAGTGTGCTACAGGCGACACACTGAAGGAAATATGTCAGATTTCACCGTTACATTTGTTCCCTATTTCGTTTCTTTGTAATTCACTGTGAAACTCAGAAAATACTGTGTTTTCAAAGAGGCCTAGCCTGTCAGTTCTCTGTACTAAAGAATCATTCTTTGAAACAGAGATAACATGAACATTTCTAGCACTTATAACACAAGATAGAACTTTCTCCTCTCTGTGCCTGTGGTGATGGCGTTCAGTGTGTGAGATAGTCACCGGTGGCATTGCCATAGCAGGCAGAAGAAGAGATGGCGGTTCCTGGACATACTTTGTTCTCGGTGGAGAGTAACGCATATACTACTGAAATTACAGATGTAGGTCTTTGAACTGAAGGTATTAGACGCTATCTCTTCTTCTCATGTATGTCTTTCTAAAAGAAGTTCCTGTTGCCCTTACTTGTAAACTCAGAAAAACTGTGTTCCTATAGAGGCCAGCACCCGTTTCCAACGAAATAGAAGGAAGAACTTAAAGTACAGATGTAGGTCTTTGAACTGAAGGTATTAGACGCTATCTCTTCTTCTCATGTATGTCTTTCTAAAAGAAGTTCCTGTTGCCCTTACTTGTAAACTCAGAAAAACTGTGTTCCGATAGAGGCCAGCACCGGCTTCCAACGAAATAAAAGGTAGAAATGCACATTGAACATTCTAACCAACATATACATATTATGAAACGATTTCAACAGATGAAATTAGGCCCTTGCTGTGCCGTTGTTGTCCTGCTGCATTGTTTGCTTCAGAGAACTTTCGAGTTCATACAATAGACTAAAGAGGAAACACTGTTTCCAGGAACGCTAGAGTCTTCTGGGTAGTGTGCTACAGGCGACACACTGAAGGAATTATGTGAGATTTCACCATTCACATTTGTTCCCTATTTCGTTTCTTTGTAATTCACTGTGAAACTCAGAAAATACTGTGTTTTCAAAGAGGCCTAGCCTGTCAATTCTCTGTACTAAGGAATCATTCTTTGAAACAGAGAGAACATGAACATTTCAAACACTGATAACACAAAATAGAACCTTCTCCTCTCTGTGCCTGTGGTGATGGCGTTCAGTGTGTGCGATAGTCACCGGTGGCATTGCCATAGCAGGCAGAAGCAGGGATGGCGGTTCCTGGACATACCTTGTTCTCGGTGGAGAGTAGCGCATATACTACTGAAAGTACAGATGTAGGTCTTTGAACTGAAAGTATTAGACGCTATCTTGTTCTCATTTATGTCTTTGTGAAAGTTCCTGTTGCCCTTACTTTTTGACTCAGAAAAACTGTATTCCGATAGAGGCCAGCAACTGTTTCCAACAAAATAGAAGAAATGCACATTGAACATTCTAACCAACATTTACATATTATCAAACGATTTCAACAGATGGAATTAGGCGTCTCTGTGCCGTTGTTGTTTTGCTGCATTGCTTGCTTCAGAGAACTTTCGAGTTCATACAGTAGACTAAAAAAGAAACACTGTTTCCAGGAACGCTAGAGTCTTCTGGGTAGTGTTTTACAGGTGACACACTAAAGGAAATACGTGAGATTTCACCGTTCACATTTGTTCCCTATTTTGTTTCTTTGTAATTCACTGTGAAACTCAGAAAATACAGTGTTTTCAAAGAGGCCTATGCTATAAATTCTCTGTACTAAAGAATCATTCTTTGAAACAGAGATAACATGAACATTTCTAGCACTTATAACACAAGATAGAACGTTCTCCTCTCTGTGCCTGTGGTGATGGCGTTCATTGTGTGAGATAGTCACCAGTGGCTTTGTCATAGCAGGCAGAAGCAGAGATGGCGGTTCCTGGACATACTTGTTTTCGGTGGAGAGTAACGCATATACTACTGCAAGTACACATGTAGGTCTTTGAACTGAAGGTATTAGACGCTATCTTGTTCTGATGTATGGCTTTCTAAAAGTTCCTGTTGCCCTAACCTGTTGACTCAGAAAAACTGTGTTCTGATAGAGGCCAGCAACTGTTTCCAACAAAAATAGAAAAAATGCACATTGAACATTCTAACCAACATATACATATTATCAAACGATTTCAACAGATGGAATTAGGCCCTTGCTGTGCCGTTGTTGTCCTGCTGCATTGTTTGCTTCAGAGAACTTTCGAGTTCATACAATAGACTAAAGAGGAAACACTGCCTCCAGGAACGCTAGAGTCTTCTGGGTAGTGTGCTACAGGCGACACACTGAAGGAAATATGTCAGATTTCACCGTTACATTTGTTCCCTATTTCGTTTCTTTGTAATTCACTGTGAAACTCAGAAAATACTGTGTTTTCAAAGAGGCCTAGCCTGTCAGTTCTCTGTACTAAAGAATCATTCTTTGAAACAGAGATAACATGAACATTTCTAGCACTTATAACACAAGATAGAACTTTCTCCTCTCTGTGCCTGTGGTGATGGCGTTCAGTGTGTGAGATAGTCACCGGTGGCATTGCCATAGCAGGCAGAAGAAGAGATGGCGGTTCCTGGACATACTTTGTTCTCGGTGGAGAGTAACGCATATACTACTGAAATTACAGATGTAGGTCTTTGAACTGAAGGTATTAGACGCTATCTCTTCTTCTCATGTATGTCTTTCTAAAAGAAGTTCCTGTTGCCCTTACTTGTAAACTCAGAAAAACTGTGTTCCTATAGAGGCCAGCACCCGTTTCCAACGAAATAGAAGGAAGAACTTAAAGTACAGATGTAGGTCTTTGAACTGAAGGTATTAGACGCTATCTCTTCTTCTCATGTATGTCTTTCTAAAAGAAGTTCCTGTTGCCCTTACTTGTAAACTCAGAAAAACTGTGTTCCGATAGAGGCCAGCACCGGCTTCCAACGAAATAAAAGGTAGAAATGCACATTGAACATTCTAACCAACATATACATATTATGAAACGATTTCAACAGATGAAATTAGGCCCTTGCTGTGCCGTTGTTGTCCTGCTGCATTGTTTGCTTCAGAGAACTTTCGAGTTCATACAATAGACTAAAGAGGAAACACTGTTTCCAGGAACGCTAGAGTCTTCTGGGTAGTGTGCTACAGGCGACACACTGAAGGAATTATGTGAGATTTCACCATTCACATTTGTTCCCTATTTCGTTTCTTTGTAATTCACTGTGAAACTCAGAAAATACTGTGTTTTCAAAGAGGCCTAGCCTGTCAATTCTCTGTACTAAGGAATCATTCTTTGAAACAGAGAGAACATGAACATTTCAAACACTGATAACACAAAATAGAACCTTCTCCTCTCTGTGCCTGTGGTGATGGCGTTCAGTGTGTGCGATAGTCACCGGTGGCATTGCCATAGCAGGCAGAAGCAGGGATGGCGGTTCCTGGACATACCTTGTTCTCGGTGGAGAGTAGCGCATATACTACTGAAAGTACAGATGTAGGTCTTTGAACTGAAAGTATTAGACGCTATCTTGTTCTCATTTATGTCTTTGTGAAAGTTCCTGTTGCCCTTACTTTTTGACTCAGAAAAACTGTATTCCGATAGAGGCCAGCAACTGTTTCCAACAAAATAGAAGAAATGCACATTGAACATTCTAACCAACATTTACATATTATCAAACGATTTCAACAGATGGAATTAGGCGTCTCTGTGCCGTTGTTGTTTTGCTGCATTGCTTGCTTCAGAGAACTTTCGAGTTCATACAGTAGACTAAAAAAGAAACACTGTTTCCAGGAACGCTAGAGTCTTCTGGGTAGTGTTTTACAGGTGACACACTAAAGGAAATACGTGAGATTTCACCGTTCACATTTGTTCCCTATTTTGTTTCTTTGTAATTCACTGTGAAACTCAGAAAATACAGTGTTTTCAAAGAGGCCTATGCTATAAATTCTCTGTACTAAAGAATCATTCTTTGAAACAGAGATAACATGAACATTTCTAGCACTTATAACACAAGATAGAACGTTCTCCTCTCTGTGCCTGTGGTGATGGCGTTCATTGTGTGAGATAGTCACCAGTGGCTTTGTCATAGCAGGCAGAAGCAGAGATGGCGGTTCCTGGACATACTTGTTTTCGGTGGAGAGTAACGCATATACTACTGCAAGTACACATGTAGGTCTTTGAACTGAAGGTATTAGACGCTATCTTGTTCTCATGTATGGCTTTCTAAAAGTTCCTGTTGCCCTAACCTGTTGACTCAGAAAAACTGTGTTCTGATAGAGGCCAGCAACTGTTTCCAACAAAATTAGAAAAAATGCACATTGAACATTCTAACCAACATATACATATTATCAAACGATTTCAACAGATGGAATTAGGCCCTTGCTGTGCCGTTGTTGTCCTGCTGCATTGTTTGCTTCAGAGAACTTTCGAGTTCATACAATAGACTAAAGAGGAAACACTGCCTCCAGGAACGCTAGAGTCTTCTGGGTAGTGTGCTACAGGCGACACACTGAAGGAAATATGTCAGATTTCACCGTTACATTTGTTCCCTATTTCGTTTCTTTGTAATTCACTGTGAAACTCAGAAAATACTGTGTTTTCAAAGAGGCCTAGCCTGTCAGTTCTCTGTACTAAAGAATCATTCTTTGAAACAGAGAGAACATGAACATTTCTAGCACTTATAACACAAGATAGAACTTTCTCCTCTCTGTGCCTGTGGTGATGGCGTTCAGTGTGTGAGATAGTCACCGGTGGCATTGCCATAGCAGGCAGAAGAAGAGATGGCGGTTCCTGGACATACTTTGTTCTCGGTGGAGAGTAACGCATATACTACTGAAATTACAGATGTAGGTCTTTGAACTGAAGGTATTAGACGCTATCTCTTCTTCTCATGTATGTCTTTCTAAAAGAAGTTCCTGTTGCCCTTACTTGTAAACTCAGAAAAACTGTGTTCCTATAGAGGCCAGCACCCGTTTCCAACGAAATAGAAGGAAGAACTTAAAGTACAGATGTAGGTCTTTGAACTGAAGGTATTAGACGCTATCTCTTCTTCTCATGTATGTCTTTCTAAAAGAAGTTCCTGTTGCCCTTACTTGTAAACTCAGAAAAACTGTGTTCCGATAGAGGCCAGCACCGGCTTCCAACGAAATAAAAGGTAGAAATGCACATTGAACATTCTAACCAACATATACATATTATGAAACGATTTCAACAGATGAAATTAGGCCCTTGCTGTGCCGTTGTTGTCCTGCTGCATTGTTTGCTTCAGAGAACTTTCGAGTTCATACAATAGACTAAAGAGGAAACACTGTTTCCAGGAACGCTAGAGTCTTCTGGGTAGTGTGCTACAGGCGACACACTGAAGGAATTATGTGAGATTTCACCATTCACATTTGTTCCCTATTTCGTTTCTTTGTAATTCACTGTGAAACTCAGAAAATACTGTGTTTTCAAAGAGGCCTAGCCTGTCAATTCTCTGTACTAAGGAATCATTCTTTGAAACAGAGAGAACATGAACATTTCAAACACTGATAACACAAAATAGAACCTTCTCCTCTCTGTGCCTGTGGTGATGGCGTTCAGTGTGTGCGATAGTCACCGGTGGCATTGCCATAGCAGGCAGAAGCAGGGATGGCGGTTCCTGGACATACCTTGTTCTCGGTGGAGAGTAGCGCATATACTACTGAAAGTACAGATGTAGGTCTTTGAACTGAAAGTATTAGACGCTATCTTGTTCTCATTTATGTCTTTGTGAAAGTTCCTGTTGCCCTTACTTTTTGACTCAGAAAAACTGTATTCCGATAGAGGCCAGCAACTGTTTCCAACAAAATAGAAGAAATGCACATTGAACATTCTAACCAACATTTACATATTATCAAACGATTTCAACAGATGGAATTAGGCCCTCTTTGTGCCGTTGTTGTTTTGCTGCATTGCTTGCTTCAGAGAACTTTTGAGTTCATACAGTAGTCTAAAGAGGAAACACTGTTTCCAGGAACGCTAGAGTCTTCTGGGTAGTGTGCTACAGGTGACACACTAAAGGAAATATGTGAGATTTCACCGTTCACATTTGTTCCCTATTTTGTTTCTTTGTAATTCACTGTGAAACTCAGAAAATATTGTGTATTCAAAGAGGCCTAGCCTATAAATCCTCTGTACTAAAGAATCATTCTTTGAAGCAGAGAGAACATGAACATTTCTAGCACTTATAACACAAGATAGAACTTTCTGCTCTCTGTGCCTGTGGTGATGGCGTTCAGTGTGTGAGATAGTCCCCGGTGGCATTGCCATAGCAGGCAGAAGAAGAGATGGCGGTTCCTGGACATATCTTTTTTCGGTGGAGAGTAACACATATACTACTGAAAGTACTCATGTAGGTCTTTGAACTGAAGCTATTAGACGCTATCTTGTTCTCATGTATGTCTTTCTAAAAGTTCCTGTTGCCCTAACCTGTTGACTCAGAAAAACTGTGTTCTGATAGAGGCCAGCAACTGTTTCCAACAAAATAGAAGAAATGCACATTGAACATTCTAACCAACATTTACATATTATCAAACGATTTCAACAGATGGAATTATGCGTCTCTGTGCTGTTGTTGTTTTGCTGCATTGCTTGCTTCAGAGAACTTTCGAGTTCATACAGTAGACTAAAAAAGAAACACTGTTTCCAGGAACGCTAGAGTCTTCTGGGTAGTGTGCTACAGGTGACACACTAAAGGAAATACGTCAGATTTCACCGTTCACATTTGTTCCCTATTTTGTTTCTTTGTAATTCACTGTGAAACTCAGAAAATACAGTGTTTTCAAAGAGGCCTATGCTATAAGTTCTCTGTACTAAAGAATCATTCTTTGAAACAGAGATAACATGAACATTTCTAGCACTTATAACACAAGATAGAACGTTCTCCTCTCTGTGCCTGTGGTGATGGCGTTCATTGTGTGAGATAGTCACCAGTGGCATTGTCATAGCAGGCAGAAACAGAGATGGCGGTTCCTGGACATACTTGTTTTCGGTGGAGAGTAACGCATATACTACTGCAAGTACACATGTAGGTCTTTGAACTGAAGGTATTAGACGCTATCTTGTTCTCATGTATGGCTTTCTAAAAGTTCCTGTTCCCCTAACCTGTTGACTCAGAAAAACTGTGTTCTGATAGAGGCCAGCAACTGTTTCCAACAAAATAGAAATAATGCACATTGAACATTCTAACCAACATTTACATATTATCAAACGATTTCAACAGATGGAATTAGGCGTCTCTGTGCTGTTGTTGTTTTGCTGCATTGCTTGCTTCAGAGAACTTTCGAGTTCATACAGTAGACTAAAAAAGAAACACTGTTTCCAGGAACGCTAGAGTCTTCTGGGTAGTGTTTTACAGGTGACACACTAAAGGAAATACGTCAGATTTCACCGTTCACATTTGTTCCCTATTTTGTTTCTTTGTAATTCACTGTGAAACTCAGAAAATACAGTGTTTTCAAAGAGGCCTATGCTATAAATTCTCTGTACTAAAGAATCATTCTTTGAAACAGAGATAACATGAACATTTCTAGCACTTATAACACAAGATAGAACGTTCTCCTCTCTGTGCCTGTGGTGATGGCGTTCATTGTGTGAGATAGTCACCAGTGGCATTGTCATAGCAGGCAGAAACAGAGATGGCGGTTCCTGGACATACTTGTTTTCGGTGGAGAGTAACGCATATACTACTGCAAGTACACATGTAGGTCTTTGAACTGAAGGTATTAGACGCTATCTTGTTCTCATGTATGGCTTTCTAAAAGTTCCTGTTGCCCTAACCTGTTGACTCAGAAAAACTGTGTTCTGATAGAGGCCAGCAACTGTTTCCAACAAAATAGAAGAAATGCGCATTGAACATTCTAACCAATATATACTTATTATCATACGATTTCAACAGATGGAATTAGGCGTCTCTGTGCCGTTGTTGTTTTGCTGCATTGCTTGCTTCAGAGAACTTTCGAGTTCATACAGTAGACTAAAAAAGAAACACTGTTTCCAGGAACGCTAGAGTCTTCTGGGTAGTGTTTTACAGGTGACACACTAAAGGAAATACGTGAGATTTCACCGTTCACATTTGTTCCCTATTTTGTTTCTTTGTAATTCACTGTGAAACTCAGAAAATACAGTGTTTTCAAAGAGGCCTATGCTATAAATTCTCTGTACTAAAGAATCATTCTTTGAAACAGAGATAACATGAACATTTCTAGCACTTATAACACAAGATAGAACGTTCTCCTCTCTGTGCCTGTGGTGATGGCGTTCATTGTGTGAGATAGTCACCAGTGGCTTTGTCATAGCAGGCAGAAGCAGAGATGGCGGTTCCTGGACATACTTGTTTTCGGTGGAGAGTAACGCATATACTACTGCAAGTACACATGTAGGTCTTTGAACTGAAGGTATTAGACGCTATCTTGTTCTCATGTATGGCTTTCTAAAAGTTCCTGTTGCCCTAACCTGTTGACTCAGAAAAACTGTGTTCTGATAGAGGCCAGCAACTGTTTCCAACAAAAATAGAAAAAATGCACATTGAACATTCTAACCAACATATACATATTATCAAACGATTTCAACAGATGGAATTAGGCCCTTGCTGTGCCGTTGTTGTCCTGCTGCATTGTTTGCTTCAGAGAACTTTCGAGTTCATACAATAGACTAAAGAGGAAACACTGCCTCCAGGAACGCTAGAGTCTTCTGGGTAGTGTGCTACAGGCGACACACTGAAGGAAATATGTCAGATTTCACCGTTACATTTGTTCCCTATTTCGTTTCTTTGTAATTCACTGTGAAACTCAGAAAATACTGTGTTTTCAAAGAGGCCTAGCCTGTCAGTTCTCTGTACTAAAGAATCATTCTTTGAAACAGAGAGAACATGAACATTTCTAGCACTTATAACACAAGATAGAACTTTCTCCTCTCTGTGCCTGTGGTGATGGCGTTCAGTGTGTGAGATAGTCACCGGTGGCATTGCCATAGCAGGCAGAAGAAGAGATGGCGGTTCCTGGACATACTTTGTTCTCGGTGGAGAGTAACGCATATACTACTGAAATTACAGATGTAGGTCTTTGAACTGAAGGTATTAGACGCTATCTCTTCTTCTCATGCATGTCTTTCTAAAAGAAGTTCCTGTTGCCCTTACTTGTAAACTCAGAAAAACTGTGTTCCTATAGAGGCCAGCACCCGTTTCCAACGAAATAGAAGGAAGAACTTAAAGTACAGATGTAGGTCTTTGAACTGAAGGTATTAGACGCTATCTCTTGTTCTCATGCATGTCTTTCTAAAAGAAGTTCCTGTTGCCCTTACTTGTAAACTCAGAAAAACTGTGTTCCGATAGAGGCCAGCACCGGCTTTCAACGAAATAAAAGGTAGAAATGCACATTGAACATTCTAACCAACATATACATATTATGAAACGATTTCAACAGATGAAATTACGCCCTTGATGTGCCGTTGTTGTCCTGCTGCATTGTTTGCTTCAGAGAACTTTCGAGTTCATACAATAGACTAAAGAGGAAACACTGTTTCCAGGAACGCTAGAGTCTTCTGGGTAGTGTGCTACAGGCGACACACTGAAGGAATTATGTGAGATTTCACCGTTCACATTTGTTCCCTATTTCGTTTCTTTGTAATTCACTGTGAAACTCAGAAAATACTGTGTTTTCAAAGAGGCCTAGCCTGTCAATTCTCTGTACTAAGGAATCATTCTTTGAAACAGAGATAACATGAACATTTCTAGCACTTATAACACAAGATAGAACGTTCTCCTCTCTGTGCCTGTGGTGATGGCGTTCATTGTGTGAGATAGTCACCAGTGGCATTGTCATAGCAGGCAGAAACAGAGATGGCGGTTCCTGGACATACTTGTTTTCGGTGGAGAGTAACGCATATACTACTGCAAGTACACATGTAGGTCTTTGAACTGAAGGTATTAGACGCTATCTTGTTCTCATGTATGGCTTTCTAAAAGTTCCTGTTGCCCTAACCTGTTGACTCAGAAAAACTGTGTTCTGATAGAGGCCAGCAACTGTTTCCAACAAAAATAGAAAAAATGCACATTGAACATTCTAACCAACATATACATATTATCAAACGATTTCAACAGATGGAATTAGGCCCTTGCTGTGCCGTTGTTGTCCTGCTGCATTGTTTGCTTCAGAGAACTTTCGAGTTCATACAATAGACTAAAGAGGAAACACTGCCTCCAGGAACGCTAGAGTCTTCTGGGTAGTGTGCTACAGGCGACACACTGAAGGAAATATGTCAGATTTCACCGTTACATTTGTTCCCTATTTCGTTTCTTTGTAATTCACTGTGAAACTCAGAAAATACTGTGTTTTCAAAGAGGCCTAGCCTGTCAGTTCTCTGTACTAAAGAATCATTCTTTGAAACAGAGAGAACATGAACATTTCTAGCACTTATAACACAAGACAGAACTTTCTCCTCTCTGTGCCTGTGGTGATGGCGTTCAGTGTGTGAGATAGTCACCGGTGGCATTGCCATAGCAGGCAGAAGAAGAGATGGCGGTTCCTGGACATACTTTGTTCTCGGTGGAGAGTAACGCATATACTACTGAAATTACAGATGTAGGTCTTTGAACTGAAGGTATTAGACGCTATCTCTTCTTCTCATGTATGTCTTTCTAAAAGAAGTTCCTGTTGCCCTTACTTGTAAACTCAGAAAAACTGTGTTCCTATAGAGGCCAGCACCCGTTTCCAACGAAATAGAAGGAAGAACTTAAAGTACAGATGTAGGTCTTTGAACTGAAGGTATTAGACGCTATCTCTTCTTCTCATGTATGTCTTTCTAAAAGAAGTTCCTGTTGCCCTTACTTGTAAACTCAGAAAAACTGTGTTCCGATAGAGACCAGCACCGGCTTCCAACGAAATAAAAGGTAGAAATGCACATTGAACATTCTAACCAACATATACATATTATGAAACGATTTCAACAGATGAAATTACGCCCTTGCTGTGCCGTTGTTGTCCTGCTGCATTGTTTGCTTCAGAGAACTTTCGAGTTCATACAATAGACTAAAGAGGAAACACTGTTTCCAGGAACGCTAGAGTCTTCTGGGTAGTGTGCTACAGGCGACACACTGAAGGAATTATGTGAGATTTCACCATTCACATTTGTTCCCTATTTCGTTTCTTTGTAATTCACTGTGAAACTCAGAAAATACTGTGTTTTCAAAGAGGCCTAGCCTGTCAATTCTCTGTACTAAGGAATCATTCTTTGAAACAGAGAGAACATGAACATTTCAAACACTGATAACACAAAATAGAACCTTCTCCTCTCTGTGCCTGTGGTGATGGCGTTCAGTGTGTGCGATAGTCACCGGTGGCATTGCCATAGCAGGCAGAAGCAGGGATGGCGGTTCCTGGACATACCTTGTTCTCGGTGGAGAGTAACGCATATACTACTGAAAGTACAGATGTAGGTCTTTGAACTGAAAGTATTAGACGCTATCTTGTTCTCATTTATGTCTTTGTGAAAGTTCCTGTTGCCCTTACTTTTTGACTCAGAAAAACTGTATTCCGATAGAGGCCAGCAACTGTTTCCAACAAAATAGAAGAAATGCACATTGAACATTCTAACCAACATTTACATATTATCAAACGATTTCAACAGATGGAATTAGGCCCTCTTTGTGCCGTTGTTGTTTTGCTGCATTGCTTGCTTCAGAGAACTTTTGAGTTCATACAGTAGTCTAAAGAGGAAACACTGTTTCCAGGAACGCTAGAGTCTTCTGGGTAGTGTGCTACAGGTGACACACTAAAGGAAATATGTGAGATTTCACCGTTCACATTTGTTCCCTATTTTGTTTCTTTGTAATTCACTGTGAAACTCAGAAAATATTGTGTATTCAAAGAGGCCTAGCCTATAAATCCTCTGTACTAAAGAATCATTCTTTGAAGCAGAGAGAACATGAACATTTCTAGCACTTATAACACAAGATAGAACTTTCTGCTCTCTGTGCCTGTGGTGATGGCGTTCAGTGTGTGAGATAGTCCCCGGTGGCATTGCCATAGCAGGCAGAAGAAGAGATGGCGGTTCCTGGACATATCTTTTTTCGGTGGAGAGTAACACATATACTACTGAAAGTACTCATGTAGGTCTTTGAACTGAAGCTATTAGACGCTATCTTGTTCTCATGTATGTCTTTCTAAAAGTTCCTGTTGCCCTAACCTGTTGACTCAGAAAAACTGTGTTCTGATAGAGGCCAGCAACTGTTTCCAACAAAATAGAAGAAATGCACATTGAACATTCTAACCAACATTTACATATTATCAAACGATTTCAACAGATGGAATTATGCGTCTCTGTGCTGTTGTTGTTTTGCTGCATTGCTTGCTTCAGAGAACTTTTGAGTTCATACAGTAGTCTAAAGAGGAAACACTGTTTCCAGGAACGCTAGAGTCTTCTGGGTAGTGTGCTACAGGTGACACACTAAAGGAAATATGTGAGATTTCACCGTTCACATTTGTTCCCTATTTTGTTTCTTTGTAATTCACTGTGAAACTCAGAAAATACAGTGTTTTCAAAGAGGCCTATGCTATAAATTCTCTGTACTAAAGAATCATTCTTTGAAACAGAGATAACATGAACATTTCTAGCACTTATAACACAAGATAGAACGTTCTCCTCTCTGTGCCTGTGGTGATGGCATTCATTGTGTGAGATAGTCACCAGTGGCATTGTCATAGCAGGCAGAAACAGAGATGGCGGTTCCTGGACATACTTGTTTTCGGTGGAGAGTAACGCATATACTACTGCAAGTACACATGTAGGTCTTTGAACTGAAGGTATTAGACGCTATCTTGTTCTCATGTATGGCTTTCTAAAAGTTCCTGTTGCCCTAACCTGTTGACTCAGAAAAACTGTGTTCTGATAGAGGCCAGCAACTGTTTCCAACAAAATAGAAGTAATGCACATTGAACATTCTAACCAACATTTACATATTATCAAACGATTTCAACAGATGGAATTAGGCGTCTCTGTGCTGTTGTTGTTTTGCTGCATTGCTTGCTTCAGAGAACTTTCGAGTTCATACAGTAGACTAAAAAAGAAACACTGTTTCCAGGAACGCTAGAGTCTTCTGGGTAGTGTTTTACAGGTGACACACTAAAGGAAATACGTCAGATTTCACCGTTCACATTTGTTCCCTATTTTGTTTCTTTGTAATTCACTGTGAAACTCAGAAAATACAGTGTTTTCAAAGAGGCCTATGCTATAAATTCTCTGTACTAAAGAATCATTCTTTGAAACAGAGATAACATGAACATTTCTAGCACTTATAACACAAGATAGAACGTTCTCCTCTCTGTGCCTGTGGTGATGGCGTTCATTGTGTGAGATAGTCACCAGTGGCATTGTCATAGCAGGCAGAAACAGAGATGGCGGTTCCTGGACATACTTGTTTTCGGTGGAGAGTAACGCATATACTACTGCAAGTACACATGTAGGTCTTTGAACTGAAGGTATTAGACGCTATCTTGTTCTCATGTATGGCTTTCTAAAAGTTCCTGTTGCCCTAACCTGTTGACTCAGAAAAACTGTGTTCTGATAGAGGCCAGCAACTGTTTCCAACAAAATAGAAGAAATGCGCATTGAACATTCTAACCAATATATACTTATTATCATACGATTTCAACAGATGGAATTAGGCGTCTCTGTGCCGTTGTTGTTTTGCTGCATTGCTTGCTTCAGAGAACTTTCGAGTTCATACAGTAGACTAAAAAAGAAACACTGTTTCCAGGAACGCTAGAGTCTTCTGGGTAGTGTTTTACAGGTGACACACTAAAGGAAATACGTGAGATTTCACCGTTCACATTTGTTCCCTATTTTGTTTCTTTGTAATTCACTGTGAAACTCAGAAAATACAGTGTTTTCAAAGAGGCCTATGCTATAAATTCTCTGTACTAAAGAATCATTCTTTGAAACAGAGATAACATGAACATTTCTAGCACTTATAACACAAGATAGAACGTTCTCCTCTCTGTGCCTGTGGTGATGGCGTTCATTGTGTGAGATAGTCACCAGTGGCTTTGTCATAGCAGGCAGAAGCAGAGATGGCGGTTCCTGGACATACTTGTTTTCGGTGGAGAGTAACGCATATACTACTGCAAGTACACATGTAGGTCTTTGAACTGAAGGTATTAGACGCTATCTTGTTCTCATGTATGGCTTTCTAAAAGTTCCTGTTGCCCTAACCTGTTGACTCAGAAAAACTGTGTTCTGATAGAGGCCAGCAACTGTTTCCAACAAAAATAGAAAAAATGCACATTGAACATTCTAACCAACATATACATATTATCAAACGATTTCAACAGATGGAATTAGGCCCTTGCTGTGCCGTTGTTGTCCTGCTGCATTGTTTGCTTCAGAGAACTTTCGAGTTCATACAATAGACTAAAGAGGAAACACTGCCTCCAGGAACGCTAGAGTCTTCTGGGTAGTGTGCTACAGGCGACACACTGAAGGAAATATGTCAGATTTCACCGTTACATTTGTTCCCTATTTCGTTTCTTTGTAATTCACTGTGAAACTCAGAAAATACTGTGTTTTCAAAGAGGCCTAGCCTGTCAGTTCTCTGTACTAAAGAATCATTCTTTGAAACAGAGAGAACATGAACATTTCTAGCACTTATAACACAAGATAGAACTTTCTCCTCTCTGTGCCTGTGGTGATGGCGTTCAGTGTGTGAGATAGTCACCGGTGGCATTGCCATAGCAGGCAGAAGAAGAGATGGCGGTTCCTGGACATACTTTGTTCTCGGTGGAGAGTAACGCATATACTACTGAAATTACAGATGTAGGTCTTTGAACTGAAGGTATTAGACGCTATCTCTTCTTCTCATGCATGTCTTTCTAAAAGAAGTTCCTGTTGCCCTTACTTGTAAACTCAGAAAAACTGTGTTCCTATAGAGGCCAGCACCCGTTTCCAACGAAATAGAAGGAAGAACTTAAAGTACAGATGTAGGTCTTTGAACTGAAGGTATTAGACGCTATCTCTTGTTCTCATGCATGTCTTTCTAAAAGAAGTTCCTGTTGCCCTTACTTGTAAACTCAGAAAAACTGTGTTCCGATAGAGGCCAGCACCGGCTTCCAACGAAATAAAAGGTAGAAATGCACATTGAACATTCTAACCAACATATACATATTATGAAACGATTTCAACAGATGAAATTACGCCCTTGCTGTGCCGTTGTTGTCCTGCTGCATTGTTTGCTTCAGAGAACTTTCGAGTTCATACAATAGACTAAAGAGGAAACACTGTTTCCAGGAACGCTAGAGTCTTCTGGGTAGAGTGCTACAGGCGACAAACTGAAGGAATTATGTGAGATTTCACCGTTCACATTTGTTCCCTATTTCGTTTCTTTGTAATTCACTGTGAAACTCAGAAAATACTGTGTTTTCAAAGAGGCCTAGCCTGTCAATTCTCTGTACTAAGGAATCATTCTTTGAAACAGAGATAACATGAACATTTCTAGCACTTATAACACAAGATAGAACGTTCTCCTCTCTGTGCCTGTGGTGATGGCGTTCATTGTGTGAGATAGTCACCAGTGGCATTGTCATAGCAGGCAGAAACAGAGATGGCGGTTCCTGGACATACTTGTTCTCGGTGGAGAGTAACGCATATACTACTGAAATTACAGATGTAGGTCTTTGAACTGAAGGTATTAGACGCTATCTCTTCTTCTCATGTATGTCTTTCTAAAAGAAGTTCCTGTTGCCCTTACTTGTAAACTCAGAAAAACTGTGTTCCTATAGAGGCCAGCACCCGTTTCCAACGAAATAGAAGGAAGAACTTAAAGTACAGATGTAGGTCTTTGAACTGAAGGTATTAGACGCTATCTCTTCTTCTCATGTATGTCTTTCTAAAAGAAGTTCCTGTTGCCCTTACTTGTAAACTCAGAAAAACTGTGTTCCGATAGAGACCAGCACCGGCTTCCAACGAAATAAAAGGTAGAAATGCACATTGAACATTCTAACCAACATATACATATTATGAAACGATTTCAACAGATGAAATTACGCCCTTGCTGTGCCGTTGTTGTCCTGCTGCATTGTTTGCTTCAGAGAACTTTCGAGTTCATACAATAGACTAAAGAGGAAACACTGTTTCCAGGAACGCTAGAGTCTTCTGGGTAGTGTGCTACAGGCGACACACTGAAGGAATTATGTGAGATTTCACCATTCACATTTGTTCCCTATTTCGTTTCTTTGTAATTCACTGTGAAACTCAGAAAATACTGTGTTTTCAAAGAGGCCTAGCCTGTCAATTCTCTGTACTAAGGAATCATTCTTTGAAACAGAGAGAACATGAACATTTCAAACACTGATAACACAAAATAGAACCTTCTCCTCTCTGTGCCTGTGGTGATGGCGTTCAGTGTGTGCGATAGTCACCGGTGGCATTGCCATAGCAGGCAGAAGCAGGGATGGCGGTTCCTGGACATACCTTGTTCTCGGTGGAGAGTAACGCATATACTACTGAAAGTACAGATGTAGGTCTTTGAACTGAAAGTATTAGACGCTATCTTGTTCTCATTTATGTCTTTGTGAAAGTTCCTGTTGCCCTTACTTTTTGACTCAGAAAAACTGTATTCCGATAGAGGCCAGCAACTGTTTCCAACAAAATAGAAGAAATGCACATTGAACATTCTAACCAACATTTACATATTATCAAACGATTTCAACAGATGGAATTAGGCCCTCTTTGTGCCGTTGTTGTTTTGCTGCATTGCTTGCTTCAGAGAACTTTTGAGTTCATACAGTAGTCTAAAGAGGAAACACTGTTTCCAGGAACGCTAGAGTCTTCTGGGTAGTGTGCTACAGGTGACACACTAAAGGAAATATGTGAGATTTCACCGTTCACATTTGTTCCCTATTTTGTTTCTTTGTAATTCACTGTGAAACTCAGAAAATATTGTGTATTCAAAGAGGCCTAGCCTATAAATCCTCTGTACTAAAGAATCATTCTTTGAAGCAGAGAGAACATGAACATTTCTAGCACTTATAACACAAGATAGAACTTTCTGCTCTCTGTGCCTGTGGTGATGGCGTTCAGTGTGTGAGATAGTCCCCGGTGGCATTGCCATAGCAGGCAGAAGAAGAGATGGCGGTTCCTGGACATATCTTTTTTCGGTGGAGAGTAACACATATACTACTGAAAGTACTCATGTAGGTCTTTGAACTGAAGCTATTAGACGCTATCTTGTTCTCATGTATGTCTTTCTAAAAGTTCCTGTTGCCCTAACCTGTTGACTCAGAAAAACTGTGTTCTGATAGAGGCCAGCAACTGTTTCCAACAAAATAGAAGAAATGCACATTGAACATTCTAACCAACATTTACATATTATCAAACGATTTCAACAGATGGAATTAGGCGTCTCTGTGCTGTTGTTGTTTTGCTGCATTGCTTGCTTCAGAGAACTTTCGAGTTCATACAGTAGACTAAAAAAGAAACACTGTTTCCAGGAACGCTAGAGTCTTCTGGGTAGTGTTTTACAGGTGACACACTAAAGGAAATACGTCAGATTTCACCGTTCACATTTGTTCCCTATTTTGTTTCTTTGTAATTCACTGTGAAACTCAGAAAATACAGTGTTTTCAAAGAGGCCTATGCTATAAATTCTCTGTACTAAAGAATCATTCTTTGAAACAGAGATAACATGAACATTTCTAGCACTTATAACACAAGATAGAACGTTCTCCTCTCTGTGCCTGTGGTGATGGCGTTCATTGTGTGAGATAGTCACCAGTGGCATTGTCATAGCAGGCAGAAACAGAGATGGCGGTTCCTGGACATACTTGTTTTCGGTGGAGAGTAACGCATATACTACTGCAAGTACACATGTAGGTCTTTGAACTGAAGGTATTAGACGCTATCTTGTTCTCATGTATGGCTTTCTAAAAGTTCCTGTTGCCCTAACCTGTTGACTCAGAAAAACTGTGTTCTGATAGAGGCCAGCAACTGTTTCCAACAAAATAGAAGAAATGCGCATTGAACATTCTAACCAATATATACTTATTATCATACGATTTCAACAGATGGAATTAGGCGTCTCTGTGCCGTTGTTGTTTTGCTGCATTGCTTGCTTCAGAGAACTTTCGAGTTCATACAGTAGACTAAAAAAGAAACACTGTTTCCAGGAACGCTAGAGTCTTCTGGGTAGTGTTTTACAGGTGACACACTAAAGGAAATACGTGAGATTTCACCGTTCACATTTGTTCCCTATTTTGTTTCTTTGTAATTCACTGTGAAACTCAGAAAATACAGTGTTTTCAAAGAGGCCTATGCTATAAATTCTCTGTACTAAAGAATCATTCTTTGAAACAGAGATAACATGAACATTTCTAGCACTTATAACACAAGATAGAACGTTCTCCTCTCTGTGCCTGTGGTGATGGCGTTCATTGTGTGAGATAGTCACCAGTGGCTTTGTCATAGCAGGCAGAAGCAGAGATGGCGGTTCCTGGACATACTTGTTTTCGGTGGAGAGTAACGCATATACTACTGCAAGTACACATGTAGGTCTTTGAACTGAAGGTATTAGACGCTATCTTGTTCTCATGTATGGCTTTCTAAAAGTTCCTGTTGCCCTAACCTGTTGACTCAGAAAAACTGTGTTCTGATAGAGGCCAGCAACTGTTTCCAACAAAAATAGAAAAAATGCACATTGAACATTCTAACCAACATATACATATTATCAAACGATTTCAACAGATGGAATTAGGCCCTTGCTGTGCCGTTGTTGTCCTGCTGCATTGTTTGCTTCAGAGAACTTTCGAGTTCATACAATAGACTAAAGAGGAAACACTGCCTCCAGGAACGCTAGAGTCTTCTGGGTAGTGTGCTACAGGCGACACACTGAAGGAAATATGTCAGATTTCACCGTTACATTTGTTCCCTATTTCGTTTCTTTGTAATTCACTGTGAAACTCAGAAAATACTGTGTTTTCAAAGAGGCCTAGCCTGTCAGTTCTCTGTACTAAAGAATCATTCTTTGAAACAGAGAGAACATGAACATTTCTAGCACTTATAACAAAAGATAGAACTTTCTCCTCTCTGTGCCTGTGGTGATGGCGTTCAGTGTGTGAGATAGTCACCGGTGGCATTGCCATAGCAGGCAGAAGAAGAGATGGCGGTTCCTGGACATACTTTGTTCTCGGTGGAGAGTAACGCATATACTACTGAAATTACAGATGTAGGTCTTTGAACTGAAGGTATTAGACGCTATCTCTTCTTCTCATGCATGTCTTTCTAAAAGAAGTTCCTGTTGCCCTTACTTGTAAACTCAGAAAAACTGTGTTCCTATAGAGGCCAGCACCCGTTTCCAACGAAATAGAAGGAAGAACTTAAAGTACAGATGTAGGTCTTTGAACTGAAGGTATTAGACGCTATCTCTTGTTCTCATGCATGTCTTTCTAAAAGAAGTTCCTGTTGCCCTTACTTGTAAACTCAGAAAAACTGTGTTCCGATAGAGGCCAGCACCGGCTTCCAACGAAATAAAAGGTAGAAATGCACATTGAACATTCTAACCAACATATACATATTATGAAACGATTTCAACAGATGAAATTACGCCCTTGCTGTGCCGTTGTTGTCCTGCTGCATTGTTTGCTTCAGAGAACTTTCGAGTTCATACAATAGACTAAAGAGGAAACACTGTTTCCAGGAACGCTAGAGTCTTCTGGGTAGAGTGCTACAGGCGACACACTGAAGGAATTATGTGAGATTTCACCGTTCACATTTGTTCCCTATTTCGTTTCTTTGTAATTCACTGTGAAACTCAGAAAATACTGTGTTTTCAAAGAGGCCTAGCCTGTCAATTCTCTGTACTAAGGAATCATTCTTTGAAACAGAGATAACATGAACATTTCTAGCACTTATAACACAAGATAGAACGTTCTCCTCTCTGTGCCTGTGGTGATGGCGTTCATTGTGTGAGATAGTCACCAGTGGCATTGTCATAGCAGGCAGAAACAGAGATGGCGGTTCCTGGACATACTTGTTCTCGGTGGAGAGTAACGCATATACTACTGAAATTACAGATGTAGGTCTTTGAACTGAAGGTATTAGACGCTATCTCTTCTTCTCATGTATGTCTTTCTAAAAGAAGTTCCTGTTGCCCTTACTTGTAAACTCAGAAAAACTGTGTTCCTATAGAGGCCAGCACCCGTTTCCAACGAAATAGAAGGAAGAACTTAAAGTACAGATGTAGGTCTTTGAACTGAAGGTATTAGACGCTATCTCTTCTTCTCATGTATGTCTTTCTAAAAGAAGTTCCTGTTGCCCTTACTTGTAAACTCAGAAAAACTGTGTTCCGATAGAGGCCAGCACCGGCTTCCAACGAAATAAAAGGTAGAAATGCACATTGAACATTCTAACCAACATATACATATTATGAAACCATTTCAACAGATGAAATTAGGCCCTTGCTGTGCCGTTGTTGTCCTGCTGCATTGTTTGCTTCAGAGAACTTTCGAGTTCATACAATAGACTAAAGAGGAAACACTGTTTCCAGGAACGCTAGAGTCTTCTGGGTAGTGTGCTACAGGCGACACACTGAAGGAATTATGTGAGATTTCACCATTCACATTTGTTCCCTATTTCGTTTCTTTGTAATTCACTGTGAAACTCAGAAAATACTGTGTTTTCAAAGAGGCCTAGCCTGTCAATTCTCTGTACTAAGGAATCATTCTTTGAAACAGAGAGAACATGAACATTTCAAACACTGATAACACAAAATAGAACCTTCTCCTCTCTGTGCCTGTGGTGATGGCGTTCAGTGTGTGCGATAGTCACCGGTGGCATTGCCATAGCAGGCAGAAGCAGGGATGGCGGTTCCTGGACATACCTTGTTCTCGGTGGAGAGTAGCGCATATACTACTGAAAGTACAGATGTAGGTCTTTGAACTGAAAGTATTAGACGCTATCTTGTTCTCATTTATGTCTTTGTGAAAGTTCCTGTTGCCCTTACTTTTTGACTCAGAAAAACTGTATTCCGATAGAGGCCAGCAACTGTTTCCAACAAAATAGAAGAAATGCACATTGAACATTCTAACCAACATTTACATATTATCAAACGATTTCAACAGATGGAATTAGGCGTCTCTGTGCCGTTGTTGTTTTGCTGCATTGCTTGCTTCAGAGAACTTTCGAGTTCATACAGTAGACTAAAAAAGAAACACTGTTTCCAGGAACGCTAGAGTCTTCTGGGTAGTGTTTTACAGGTGACACACTAAAGGAAATACGTGAGATTTCACCGTTCACATTTGTTCCCTATTTTGTTTCTTTGTAATTCACTGTGAAACTCAGAAAATACAGTGTTTTCAAAGAGGCCTATGCTATAAATTCTCTGTACTAAAGAATCATTCTTTGAAACAGAGATAACATGAACATTTCTAGCACTTATAACACAAGATAGAACGTTCTCCTCTCTGTGCCTGTGGTGATGGCGTTCATTGTGTGAGATAGTCACCAGTGGCTTTGTCATAGCAGGCAGAAGCAGAGATGGCGGTTCCTGGACATACTTGTTTTCGGTGGAGAGTAACGCATATACTACTGCAAGTACACATGTAGGTCTTTGAACTGAAGGTATTAGACGCTATCTTGTTCTCATGTATGGCTTTCTAAAAGTTCCTGTTGCCCTAACCTGTTGACTCAGAAAAACTGTGTTCTGATAGAGGCCAGCAACTGTTTCCAACAAAAATAGAAAAAATGCACATTGAACATTCTAACCAACATATACATATTATCAAACGATTTCAACAGATGGAATTAGGCCCTTGCTGTGCCGTTGTTGTCCTGCTGCATTGTTTGCTTCAGAGAACTTTCGAGTTCATACAATAGACTAAAGAGGAAACACTGCCTCCAGGAACGCTAGAGTCTTCTGGGTAGTGTGCTACAGGCGACACACTGAAGGAAATATGTCAGATTTCACCGTTACATTTGTTCCCTATTTCGTTTCTTTGTAATTCACTGTGAAACTCAGAAAATACTGTGTTTTCAAAGAGGCCTAGCCTGTCAGTTCTCTGTACTAAAGAATCATTCTTTGAAACAGAGAGAACATGAACATTTCTAGCACTTATAACACAAGATAGAACTTTCTCCTCTCTGTGCCTGTGGTGATGGCGTTCAGTGTGTGAGATAGTCACCGGTGGCATTGCCATAGCAGGCAGAAGAAGAGATGGCGGTTCCTGGACATACTTTGTTCTCGGTGGAGAGTAACGCATATACTACTGAAATTACAGATGTAGGTCTTTGAACTGAAGGTATTAGACGCTATCTCTTCTTCTCATGTATGTCTTTCTAAAAGAAGTTCCTGTTGCCCTTACTTGTAAACTCAGAAAAACTGTGTTCCTATAGAGGCCAGCACCCGTTTCCAACGAAATAGAAGGAAGAACTTAAAGTACAGATTTTGGTCTTTGAACTGAAGGTATTAGACGCTATCTCTTCTTCTCATGTATGTCTTTCTAAAAGAAGTTCCTGTTGCCCTTACTTGTAAACTCAGAAAAACTGTGTTCCGATAGAGGCCAGCACCGGCTTCCAACGAAATAAAAGGTAGAAATGCACATTGAACATTCTAACCAACGTATACATATTATGAAACGATTTCAACAGATGAAATTAGGCCCTTGCTGTGCCGTTGTTGTCCTGCTGCATTGTTTGCTTCAGAGAACTTTCGAGTTCATACAATAGACTAAAGAGGAAACACTGTTTCCAGGAACGCTAGAGTCTTCTGGGTAGTGTGCTACAGGCGACACACTGAAGGAATTATGTGAGATTTCACCATTCACATTTGTTCCCTATTTCGTTTCTTTGTAATTCACTGTGAAACTCAGAAAATACTGTGTTTTCAAAGAGGCCTAGCCTGTCAATTCTCTGTACTAAGGAATCATTCTTTGAAACAGAGAGAACATGAACATTTCAAACACTGATAACACAAAATAGAACCTTCTCCTCTCTGTGCCTGTGGTGATGGCGTTCAGTGTGTGCGATAGTCACCGGTGGCATTGCCATAGCAGGCAGAAGCAGGGATGGCGGTTCCTGGACATACCTTGTTCTCGGTGGAGAGTAACGCATATACTACTGAAAGTACAGATGTAGGTCTTTGAACTGAAAGTATTAGACGCTATCTTGTTCTCATTTATGTCTTTGTGAAAGTTCCTGTTGCCCTTACTTTTTGACTCAGAAAAACTGTATTCCGATAGAGGCCAGCAACTGTTTCCAACAAAATAGAAGAAATGCACATTGAACATTCTAACCAACATTTACATATTATCAAACGATTTCAACAGATGGAATTAGGCCCTCTTTGTGCCGTTGTTGTTTTGCTGCATTGCTTGCTTCAGAGAACTTTTGAGTTCATACATTAGTCTAAAGAGGAAACACTGTTTCCAGGAACGCTAGAGTCTTCTGGGTAGTGTGCTATAGTTGACACACTAAAGGAAATATGTGAGATTTCACCGTTCACATTTGTTCCCTATTTTGTTTCTTTGTAATTCACTGTGAAACTCAGAAAATATTGTGTATTCAAAGAGGCCTAGCCTATAAATCCTCTGTACTAAAGAATCATTCTTTGAAGCAGAGAGAACATGAACATTTCTAGCACTTATAACACAAGATAGAACTTTCTGCTCTCTGTGCCTGTGGTGATGGCGTTCAGTGTGTGAGATAGTCCCCGGTGGCATTGCCATAGCAGGCAGAAGAAGAGATGGCGGTTCCTGGACATATCTTTTTTCGGTGGAGAGTAACACATATACTACTGAAAGTACTCATGTAGGTCTTTGAACTGAAGCTATTAGACGCTATCTTGTTCTCATGTATGTCTTTCTAAAAGTTCCTGTTGCCCTAACCTGTTGACTCAGAAAAACTGTGTTCTGATAGAGGCCAGCAACTGTTTCCAACAAAATAGAAGAAATGCACATTGAACATTCTAACCAACATTTACATATTATCAAACGATTTCAACAGATGGAATTAGGCGTCTCTGTGCTGTTGTTGTTTTGCTGCATTGCTTGCTTCAGAGAACTTTCGAGTTCATACAGTAGACTAAAAAAGAAACACTGTTTCCAGGAACGCTAGAGTCTTCTGGGTAGTGTGCTACAGGTGACACACTAAAGGAAATACGTCAGATTTCACCGTTCACATTTGTTCCCTATTTTGTTTCTTTGTAATTCACTGTGAAACTCAGAAAATACAGTGTTTTCAAAGAGGCCTATGCTATAAATTCTCTGTACTAAAGAATCATTCTTTGAAACAGAGATAACATGAACATTTCTAGCACTTATAACACAAGATAGAACGTTCTCCTCTCTGTGCCTGTGGTGATGGCGTTCATTGTGTGAGATAGTCACCAGTGGCATTGTCATAGCAGGCAGAAACAGAGATGGCGGTTCCTGGACATACTTGTTTTCGGTGGAGAGTAACGCATATACTACTGCAAGTACACATGTAGGTCTTTGAACTGAAGGTATTAGACGCTATCTTGTTCTCATGTATGGCTTTCTAAATGTTCCTGTTCCCCTAACCTGTTGACTCAGAAAAACTGTGTTCTGATAGAGGCCAGCAACTGTTTCCAACAAAATAGAAATAATGCACATTGAACATTCTAACCAACATTTACATATTATCAAACGATTTCAACAGATGGAATTAGGCGTCTCTGTGCTGTTGTTGTTTTGCTGCATTGCTTGCTTCAGAGAACTTTCGAGTTCATACAGTAGACTAAAAAAGAAACACTGTTTCCAGGAACGCTAGAGTCTTCTGGGTAGTGTTTTACAGGTGACACACTAAAGGAAATACGTCAGATTTCACCGTTCACATTTGTTCCCTATTTTGTTTCTTTGTAATTCACTGTGAAACTCAGAAAATACAGTGTTTTCAAAGAGGCCTATGCTATAAATTCTCTGTACTAAAGAATCATTCTTTGAAACAGAGATAACATGAACATTTCTAGCACTTATAACACAAGATAGAACGTTCTCCTCTCTGTGCCTGTGGTGATGGCGTTCATTGTGTGAGATAGTCACCAGTGGCATTGTCATAGGAGGCAGAAACAGAGATGGCGGTTCCTGGACATACTTGTTTTCGGTGGAGAGTAACGCATATACTACTGCAAGTACACATGTAGGTCTTTGAACTGAAGGTATTAGACGCTATCTTGTTCTCATGTATGGCTTTCTAAAAGTTCCTGTTGCCCTAACCTGTTGACTCAGAAAAACTGTGTTCTGATAGAGGCCAGCAACTGTTTCCAACAAAATAGAAGAAATGCGCATTGAACATTCTAACCAATATATACTTATTATCATACGATTTCAACAGATGGAATTAGGCGTCTCTGTGCCGTTGTTGTTTTGCTGCATTGCTTGCTTCAGAGAACTTTCGAGTTCATACAGTAGACTAAAAAAGAAACACTGTTTCCAGGAACGCTAGAGTCTTCTGGGTAGTGTTTTACAGGTGACACACTAAAGGAAATACGTGAGATTTCACCGTTCACATTTGTTCCCTATTTTGTTTCTTTGTAATTCACTGTGAAACTCAGAAAATACAGTGTTTTCAAAGAGGCCTATGCTATAAATTCTCTGTACTAAAGAATCATTCTTTGAAACAGAGATAACATGAACATTTCTAGCACTTATAACACAAGATAGAACGTTCTCCTCTCTGTGCCTGTGGTGATGGCGTTCATTGTTTGAGATAGTCACCAGTGGCTTTGTCATAGCAGGCAGAAGCAGAGATGGCGGTTCCTGGACATACTTGTTTTCGGTGGAGAGTAACGCATATACTACTGCAAGTACACATGTAGGTCTTTGAACTGAAGGTATTAGACGCTATCTTGTTCTCATGTATGGCTTTCTAAAAGTTCCTGTTGCCCTAACCTGTTGACTCAGAAAAACTGTGTTCTGATAGAGGCCAGCAACTGTTTCCAACAAAAATAGAAAAAATGCACATTGAACATTCTAACCAACATATACATATTATCAAACGATTTCAACAGATGGAATTAGGCCCTTGCTGTGCCGTTGTTGTCCTGCTGCATTGTTTGCTTCAGAGAACTTTCGAGTTCATACAATAGACTAAAGAGGAAACACTGCCTCCAGGAACGCTAGAGTCTTCTGGGTAGTGTGCTACAGGCGACACACTGAAGGAAATATGTCAGATTTCACCGTTACATTTGTTCCCTATTTCGTTTCTTTGTAATTCACTGTGAAACTCAGAAAATACTGTGTTTTCAAAGAGGCCTAGCCTGTCAGTTCTCTGTACTAAAGAATCATTCTTTGAAACAGAGATAACATGAACATTTCTAGCACTTATAACACAAGATAGAACGTTCTCCTCTCTGTGCCTGTGGTGATGGCGTTCATTGTGTGAGATAGTCACCAGTGGCATTGTCATAGCAGGCAGAAACAGAGATGGCGGTTCCTGGACATACTTGTTTTCGGTGGAGAGTAACGCATATACTACTGCAAGTACACATGTAGGTCTTTGAACTGAAGGTATTAGACGCTATCTTGTTCTCATGTATGGCTTTCTAAAAGTTCCTGTTGCCCTAACCTGTTGACTCAGAAAAACTGTGTTCTGATAGAGGCCAGCAACTGTTTCCAACAAAATAGAAGAAATGCGCATTGAACATTCTAACCAATATATACTTATTATCATACGATTTCAACAGATGGAATTAGGCGTCTCTGTGCCGTTGTTGTTTTGCTGCATTGCTTGCTTCAGAGAACTTTCGAGTTCATACAGTAGACTAAAAAGAAACACTGTTTCCAGGAACGCTAGAGTCTTCTGGGTAGTGTTTTACAGGTGACACACTAAAGGAAATACGTGAGATTTCACCGTTCACATTTGTTCCCTATTTTGTTTCTTTGTAATTCACTGTGAAACTCAGAAAATACAGTGTTTTCAAAGAGGCCTATGCTATAAATTCTCTGTACTAAAGAATCATTCTTTGAAACAGAGATAACATGAACATTTCTAGCACTTATAACACAAGATAGAACGTTCTCCTCTCTGTGCCTGTGGTGATGGCGTTCATTGTTTGAGATAGTCACCAGTGGCTTTGTCATAGCAGGCAGAAGCAGAGATGGCGGTTCCTGGACATACTTGTTTTCGGTGGAGAGTAACGCATATACTACTGCAAGTACACATGTAGGTCTTTGAACTGAAGGTATTAGACGCTATCTTGTTCTCATGTATGGCTTTCTAAAAGTTCCTGTTGCCCTAACCTGTTGACTCAGAAAAACTGTGTTCTGATAGAGGCCAGCAACTGTTTCCAACAAAAATAGAAAAAATGCACATTGAACATTCTAACCAACATATACATATTATCAAACGATTTCAACAGATGGAATTAGGCCCTTGCTGTGCCGTTGTTGTCCTGCTGCATTGTTTGCTTCAGAGAACTTTCGAGTTCATACAATAGACTAAAGAGGAAACACTGCCTCCAGGAACGCTAGAGTCTTCTGGGTAGTGTGCTACAGGCGACACACTGAAGGAAATATGTCAGATTTCACCGTTACATTTGTTCCCTATTTCGTTTCTTTGTAATTCACTGTGAAACTCAGAAAATACTGTGTTTTCAAAGAGGCCTAGCCTGTCAGTTCTCTGTACTAAAGAATCATTCTTTGAAACAGAGAGAACATGAACATTTCTAGCACTTATAACAAAAGATAGAACTTTCTCCTCTCTGTGCCTGTGGTGATGGCGTTCAGTGTGTGAGATAGTCACCGGTGGCATTGCCATAGCAGGCAGAAGAAGAGATGGCGGTTCCTGGACATACTTTGTTCTCGGTGGAGAGTAACGCATATACTACTGAAATTACAGATGTAGGTCTTTGAACTGAAGGTATTAGACGCTATCTCTTCTTCTCATGTATGTCTTTCTAAAAGAAGTTCCTGTTGCCCTTACTTGTAAACTCAGAAAAACTGTGTTCCTATAGAGGCCAGCACCCGTTTCCAACGAAATAGAAGGAAGAACTTAAAGTACAGATGTAGGTCTTTGAACTGAAGGTATTAGACGCTATCTCTTGTTCTCATGCATGTCTTTCTAAAAGAAGTTCCTGTTGCCCTTACTTGTAAACTCAGAAAAACTGTGTTCCGATAGAGGCCAGCACCGGCTTCCAACGAAATAAAAGGTAGAAATGCACATTGAACATTCTAACCAACATATACATATTATGAAACGATTTCAACAGATGAAATTACGCCCTTGCTGTGCCGTTGTTGTCCTGCTGCATTGTTTGCTTCAGAGAACTTTCGAGTTCATACAATAGACTAAAGAGGAAACACTGTTTCCAGGAACGCTAGAGTCTTCTGGGTAGTGTGCTACAGGCGACACACTGAAGGAATTATGTGAGATTTCACCGTTCACATTTGTTCCCTATTTCGTTTCTTTGTAATTCACTGTGAAACTCAGAAAATACTGTGTTTTCAAAGAGGCCTAGCCTGTCAATTCTCTGTACTAAGGAATCATTCTTTGAAACAGAGATAACATGAACATTTCTAGCACTTATAACACAAGATAGAACGTTCTCCTCTCTGTGCCTGTGGTGATGGCGTTCATTGTGTGAGATAGTCACCAGTGGCATTGTCATAGCAGGCAGAAACAGAGATGGCGGTTCCTGGACATACTTGTTTTCGGTGGAGAGTAACGCATATACTACTGCAAGTACACATGTAGGTCTTTGAACTGAAGGTATTAGACGCTATCTTGTTCTCATGTATGGCTTTCTAAAAGTTCCTGTTGCCCTAACCTGTTGACTCAGAAAAACTGTGTTCTGATAGAGGTCAGCAACTGTTTCCAACAAAATAGAAGAAATGCACATTGAACATTCTAACCAATATATACTTATTATCATACGATTTCAACAGATGGAATTAGGCGTCTCTGTGCCGTTGTTGTTTTGCTGCATTGCTTGCTTCAGAGAACTTTCGAGTTCATACAGTAGACTAAAAAAGAAACACTGTTTCCAGGAACGCTAGAGTCTTCTGGGTAGTGTTTTACAGGTGACACACTAAAGGAAATACGTGAGATTTCACCGTTCACATTTGTTCCCTATTTTGTTTCTTTGTAATTCACTGTGAAACTCAGAAAATACAGTGTTTTCAAAGAGGCCTATGCTATAAATTCTCTGTACTAAAGAATCATTCTTTGAAACAGAGATAACATGAACATTTCTAGCACTTATAACACAAGATAGAACGTTCTCCTCTCTGTGCCTGTGGTGATGGCGTTCATTGTGTGAGATAGTCACCAGTGGCTTTGTCATAGCAGGCAGAAGCAGAGATGGCGGTTCCTGGACATACTTGTTTTCGGTGGAGAGTAACGCATATACTACTGCAAGTACACATGTAGGTCTTTGAACTGAAGGTATTAGACGCTATCTTGTTCTCATGTATGGCTTTCTAAAAGTTCGTGTTGCCCTAACCTGTTGACTCAGAAAAACTGTGTTCTGATAGAGGCCAGCAACTGTTTCCAACAAAAATAGAAAAAATGCACATTGAACATTCTAACCAACATATACATATTATCAAACGATTTCAACAGATGGAATTAGGCCCTTGCTGTGCCGTTGTTGTCCTGCTGCATTGTTTGCTTCAGAGAACTTTCGAGTTCATACAATAGACTAAAGAGGAAACACTGCCTCCAGGAACGCTAGAGTCTTCTGGGTAGTGTGCTACAGGCGACACACTGAAGGAAATATGTCAGATTTCACCGTTACATTTGTTCCCTATTTCGTTTCTTTGTAATTCACTGTGAAACTCAGAAAATACTGTGTTTTCAAAGAGGCCTAGCCTGTCAGTTCTCTGTACTAAAGAATCATTCTTTGAAACAGAGAGAACATGAACATTTCTAGCACTTATAACACAAGATAGAACTTTCTCCTCTCTGTGCCTGTGGTGATGGCGTTCAGTGTGTGAGATAGTCACCGGTGGCATTGCCATAGCAGGCAGAAGAAGAGATGGCGGTTCCTGGACATACTTTGTTCTCGGTGGAGAGTAACGCATATACTACTGAAATTACAGATGTAGGTCTTTGAACTGAAGGTATTAGACGCTATCTCTTCTTCTCATGTATGTCTTTCTAAAAGAAGTTCCTGTTGCCCTTACTTGTAAACTCAGAAAAACTGTGTTCCTATAGAGGCCAGCACCCGTTTCCAACGAAATAGAAGGAAGAACTTAAAGTACAGATGTAGGTCTTTGAACTGAAGGTATTAGACGCTATCTCTTCTTCTCATGTATGTCTTTCTAAAAGAAGTTCCTGTTGCCCTTACTTGTAAACTCAGAAAAACTGTGTTCCGATAGAGGCCAGCACCGGCTTCCAACGAAATAAAAGGTAGAAATGCACATTGAACATTCTAACCAACATATACATATTATGAAACGATTTCAACAGATGAAATTACGCCCTTGCTGTGCCGTTGTTGTCCTGCTGCATTGTTTGCTTCAGAGAACTTTCGAGTTCATACAATAGACTAAAGAGGAAACACTGTTTCCAGGAACGCTAGAGTCTTCTGGGTAGTGTGCTACAGGCGACACACTGAAGGAATTATGTGAGATTTCACCATTCACATTTGTTCCCTATTTCGTTTCTTTGTAATTCACTGTGAAACTCAGAAAATACTGTGTTTTCAAAGAGGCCTAGCCTGTCAATTCTCTGTACTAAGGAATCATTCTTTGAAACAGAGAGAACATGAACATTTCAAACACTGATAACACAAAATAGAACCTTCTCCTCTCTGTGCCTGTGGTGATGGCGTTCAGTGTGTGCGATAGTCACCGGTGGCATTGCCATAGCAGGCAGAAACAGAGATGGCGGTTCCTGGACATACTTGTTTTCGGTGGAGAGTAACGCATATACTACTGCAAGTACACATGTAGGTCTTTGAACTGAAGGTATTAGACGCTATCTTGTTCTCATGTATGGCTTTCTAAAAATTCCTGTTGCCCTAACCTGTTGACTCAGAAAAACTGTGTTCTGATAGAGGCCAGCAACTGTTTCCAACAAAATAGAAGAAATGCGCATTGAACATTCTAACCAATATATACTTATTATCATACGATTTCAACAGATGGAATTAGGCGTCTCTGTGCCGTTGTTGTTTTGCTGCATTGCTTGCTTCAGAGAACTTTCGAGTTCATACAGTAGACTAAAAAAGAAACACTGTTTCCAGGAACGCTAGAGTCTTCTGGGTAGTGTTTTACAGGTGACACACTAAAGGAAATACGTGAGATTTCACCGTTCACATTTGTTCCCTATTTTGTTTCTTTGTAATTCACTGTGAAACTCAGAAAATACAGTGTTTTCAAAGAAGCCTATGCTATAAATTCTCTGTACTAAAGAATCATTCTTTGAAACAGAGATAACATGAACATTTCTAGCACTTATAACACAAGATAGAACGTTCTCCTCTCTGTGCCTGTGGTGATGGCGTTCATTGTTTGAGATAGTCACCAGTGGCTTTGTCATAGCAGGCAGAAGCAGAGATGGCGGTTCCTGGACATACTTGTTTTCGGTGGAGAGTAACGCATATACTACTGCAAGTACACATGTAGGTCTTTGAACTGAAGGTATTAGACGCTATCTTGTTCTCATGTATGGCTTTCTAAAAGTTCCTGTTGCCCTAACCTGTTGACTCAGAAAAACTGTGTTCTGATAGAGGCCAGCAACTGTTTCCAACAAAAATAGAAAAAATGCACATTGAACATTCTAACCAACATATACATATTATCAAACGATTTCAACAGATGGAATTAGGCCCTTGCTGTGCCGTTGTTGTCCTGCTGCATTGTTTGCTTCAGAGAACTTTCGAGTTCATACAATAGACTAAAGAGGAAACACTGCCTCCAGGAACGCTAGAGTCTTCTGGGTAGTGTGCTACAGGCGACACACTGAAGGAAATATGTCAGATTTCACCGTTACATTTGTTCCCTATTTCGTTTCTTTGTAATTCACTGTGAAACTCAGAAAATACTGTGTTTTCAAAGAGGCCTAGCCTGTCAGTTCTCTGTACTAAAGAATCATTCTTTGAAACAGAGAGAACATGAACATTTCTAGCACTTATAACAAAAGATAGAACTTTCTCCTCTCTGTGCCTGTGGTGATGGCGTTCAGTGTGTGAGATAGTCACCGGTGGCATTGCCATAGCAGGCAGAAGAAGAGATGGCGGTTCCTGGACATACTTTGTTCTCGGTGGAGAGTAACGCATATACTACTGAAATTACAGATGTAGGTCTTTGAACTGAAGGTATTAGACGCTATCTCTTCTTCTCATGCATGTCTTTCTAAAAGAAGTTCCTGTTGCCCTTACTTGTAAACTCAGAAAAACTGTGTTCCTATAGAGGTCAGCACCCGTTTCCAACGAAATAGAAGGAAGAACTTAAAGTACAGATGTAGGTCTTTGAACTGAAGGTATTAGACGCTATCTCTTGTTCTCATGCATGTCTTTCTAAAAGAAGTTCCTGTTGCCCTTACTTGTAAACTCAGAAAAACTGTGTTCCGATAGAGGCCAGCACCGGCTTCCAACGAAATAAAAGGTAGAAATGCACATTGAACATTCTAACCAACATATACATATTATGAAACGATTTCAACAGATGAAATTACGCCCTTGCTGTGCCGTTGTTGTCCTGCTGCATTGTTTGCTTCAGAGAACTTTCGAGTTCATACAATAGACTAAAGAGGAAACACTGTTTCCAGGAACGCTAGAGTCTTCTGGGTAGTGTGCTACAGGCGACACACTGAAGGAATTATGTGAGATTTCACCGTTCACATTTGTTCCCTATTTCGTTTCTTTGTAATTCACTGTGAAACTCAGAAAATACTGTGTTTTCAAAGAGGCCTAGCCTGTCAATTCTCTGTACTAAGGAATCATTCTTTGAAACAGAGATAACATGAACATTTCTAGCACTTATAACACAAGATAGAACGTTCTCCTCTCTGTGCCTGTGGTGATGGCGTTCATTGTGTGAGATAGTCACCAGTGGCATTGTCATAGCAGGCAGAAACAGAGATGGCGGTTCCTGGACATACTTGTTTTCGGTGGAGAGTAACGCATATACTACTGCAAGTACACATGTAGGTCTTTGAACTGAAGGTATTAGACGCTATCTTGTTCTCATGTATGGCTTTCTAAAAGTTCCTGTTCCCCTAACCTGTTGACTCAGAAAAACTGTGTTCTGATAGAGGCCAGCAACTGTTTCCAACAAAATAGAAATAATGCACATTGAACATTCTAACCAACATTTACATATTATCAAACGATTTCAACAGATGGAATTAGGCGTCTCTGTGCTGTTGTTGTTTTGCTGCATTGCTTGCTTCAGAGAACTTTCGAGTTCATACAGTAGACTAAAAAAGAAACACTGTTTCCAGGAACGCTAGAGTCTTCTGGGTAGTGTTTTACAGGTGACACACTAAAGGAAATACGTCAGATTTCACCGTTCACATTTGTTCCCTATTTTGTTTCTTTGTAATTCACTGTGAAACTCAGAAAATACAGTGTTTTCAAAGAGGCCTATGCTATAAATTCTCTGTACTAAAGAATCATTCTTTGAAACAGAGATAACATGAACATTTCTAGCACTTATAACACAAGATAGAACGTTCTCCTCTCTGTGCCTGTGGTGATGGCGTTCATTGTGTGAGATAGTCACCAGTGGCATTGTCATAGGAGGCAGAAACAGAGATGGCGGTTCCTGGACATACTTGTTTTCGGTGGAGAGTAACGCATATACTACTGCAAGTACACATGTAGGTCTTTGAACTGAAGGTATTAGACGCTATCTTGTTCTCATGTATGGCTTTCTAAAAGTTCCTGTTGCCCTAACCTGTTGACTCAGAAAAACTGTGTTCTGATAGAGGCCAGCAACTGTTTCCAACAAAATAGAAGAAATGCGCATTGAACATTCTAACCAATATATACTTATTATCATACGATTTCAACAGATGGAATTAGGCGTCTCTGTGCCGTTGTTGTTTTGCTGCATTGCTTGCTTCAGAGAACTTTCGAGTTCATACAGTAGACTAAAAAAGAAACACTGTTTCCAGGAACGCTAGAGTCTTCTGGGTAGTGTTTTACAGGTGACACACTAAAGGAAATACGTGAGATTTCACCGTTCACATTTGTTCCCTATTTTGTTTCTTTGTAATTCACTGTGAAACTCAGAAAATACAGTGTTTTCAAAGAGGCCTATGCTATAAATTCTCTGTACTAAAGAATCATTCTTTGAAACAGAGATAACATGAACATTTCTAGCACTTATAACACAAGATAGAACGTTCTCCTCTCTGTGCCTGTGGTGATGGCGTTCATTGTTTGAGATAGTCACCAGTGGCTTTGTCATAGCAGGCAGAAGCAGAGATGGCGGTTCCTGGACATACTTGTTTTCGGTGGAGAGTAACGCATATACTACTGCAAGTACACATGTAGGTCTTTGAACTGAAGGTATTAGACGCTATCTTGTTCTCATGTATGGCTTTCTAAAAGTTCCTGTTGCCCTAACCTGTTGACTCAGAAAAACTGTGTTCTGATAGAGGCCAGCAACTGTTTCCAACAAAAATAGAAAAAATGCACATTGAACATTCTAACCAACATATACATATTATCAAACGATTTCAACAGATGGAATTAGGCCCTTGCTGTGCCGTTGTTGTCCTGCTGCATTGTTTGCTTCAGAGAACTTTCGAGTTCATACAATAGACTAAAGAGGAAACACTGCCTCCAGGAACGCTAGAGTCTTCTGGGTAGTGTGCTACAGGCGACACACTGAAGGAAATATGTCAGATTTCACCGTTACATTTGTTCCCTATTTCGTTTCTTTGTAATTCACTGTGAAACTCAGAAAATACTGTGTTTTCAAAGAGGCCTAGCCTGTCAGTTCTCTGTACTAAAGAATCATTCTTTGAAACAGAGAGAACATGAACATTTCTAGCACTTATAACACAAGATAGAACGTTCTCCTCTCTGTGCCTGTGGTGATGGCGTTCATTGTGTGAGATAGTCACCAGTGGCATTGTCATAGCAGGCAGAAACAGAGATGGCGGTTCCTGGACATACTTGTTTTCGGTGGAGAGTAACGCATATACTACTGCAAGTACACATGTAGGTCTTTGAACTGAAGGTATTAGACGCTATCTTGTTCTCATGTATGGCTTTCTAAAAGTTCCTGTTGCCCTAACCTGTTGACTCAGAAAAACTGTGTTCTGATAGAGGCCAGCAACTGTTTCCAACAAAATAGAAGAAATGCGCATTGAACATTCTAACCAATATATACTTATTATCATACGATTTCAACAGATGGAATTAGGCGTCTCTGTGCCGTTGTTGTTTTGCTGCATTGCTTGCTTCAGAGAACTTTCGAGTTCATACAGTAGACTAAAAAGAAACACTGTTTCCAGGAACGCTAGAGTCTTCTGGGTAGTGTTTTACAGGTGACACACTAAAGGAAATACGTGAGATTTCACCGTTCACATTTGTTCCCTATTTTGTTTCTTTGTAATTCACTGTGAAACTCAGAAAATACAGTGTTTTCAAAGAGGCCTATGCTATAAATTCTCTGTACTAAAGAATCATTCTTTGAAACAGAGATAACATGAACATTTCTAGCACTTATAACACAAGATAGAACGTTCTCCTCTCTGTGCCTGTGGTGATGGCGTTCATTGTTTGAGATAGTCACCAGTGGCTTTGTCATAGCAGGCAGAAGCAGAGATGGCGGTTCCTGGACATACTTGTTTTCGGTGGAGAGTAACGCATATACTACTGCAAGTACACATGTAGGTCTTTGAACTGAAGGTATTAGACGCTATCTTGTTCTCATGTATGGCTTTCTAAAAGTTCCTGTTGCCCTAACCTGTTGACTCAGAAAAACTGTGTTCTGATAGAGGCCAGCAACTGTTTCCAACAAAAATAGAAAAAATGCACATTGAACATTCTAACCAACATATACATATTATCAAACGATTTCAACAGATGGAATTAGGCCCTTGCTGTGCCGTTGTTGTCCTGCTGCATTGTTTGCTTCAGAGAACTTTCGAGTTCATACAATAGACTAAAGAGGAAACACTGCCTCCAGGAACGCTAGAGTCTTCTGGGTAGTGTGCTACAGGCGACACACTGAAGGAAATATGTCAGATTTCACCGTTACATTTGTTCCCTATTTCGTTTCTTTGTAATTCACTGTGAAACTCAGAAAATACTGTGTTTTCAAAGAGGCCTAGCCTGTCAGTTCTCTGTACTAAAGAATCATTCTTTGAAACAGAGAGAACATGAACATTTCTAGCACTTATAACAAAAGATAGAACTTTCTCCTCTCTGTGCCTGTGGTGATGGCGTTCAGTGTGTGAGATAGTCACCGGTGGCATTGCCATAGCAGGCAGAAGAAGAGATGGCGGTTCCTGGACATACTTTGTTCTCGGTGGAGAGTAACGCATATACTACTGAAATTACAGATGTAGGTCTTTGAACTGAAGGTATTAGACGCTATCTCTTCTTCTCATGTATGTCTTTCTAAAAGAAGTTCCTGTTGCCCTTACTTGTAAACTCAGAAAAACTGTGTTCCTATAGAGGCCAGCACCCGTTTCCAACGAAATAGAAGGAAGAACTTAAAGTACAGATGTAGGTCTTTGAACTGAAGGTATTAGACGCTATCTCTTGTTCTCATGCATGTCTTTCTAAAAGAAGTTCCTGTTGCCCTTACTTGTAAACTCAGAAAAACTGTGTTCCGATAGAGGCCAGCACCGGCTTCCAACGAAATAAAAGGTAGAAATGCACATTGAACATTCTAACCAACATATACATATTATGAAACGATTTCAACAGATGAAATTACGCCCTTGCTGTGCCGTTGTTGTCCTGCTGCATTGTTTGCTTCAGAGAACTTTCGAGTTCATACAATAGACTAAAGAGGAAACACTGTTTCCAGGAACGCTAGAGTCTTCTGGGTAGTGTGCTACAGGCGACACACTGAAGGAATTATGTGAGATTTCACCGTTCACATTTGTTCCCTATTTCGTTTCTTTGTAATTCACTGTGAAACTCAGAAAATACTGTGTTTTCAAAGAGGCCTAGCCTGTCAATTCTCTGTACTAAGGAATCATTCTTTGAAACAGAGATAACATGAACATTTCTAGCACTTATAACACAAGATAGAACGTTCTCCTCTCTGTGCCTGTGGTGATGGCGTTCATTGTGTGAGATAGTCACCAGTGGCATTGTCATAGCAGGCAGAAACAGAGATGGCGGTTCCTGGACATACTTGTTTTCGGTGGAGAGTAACGCATATACTACTGCAAGTACACATGTAGGTCTTTGAACTGAAGGTATTAGACGCTATCTTGTTCTCATGTATGGCTTTCTAAAAGTTCCTGTTGCCCTAACCTGTTGACTCAGAAAAACTGTGTTCTGATAGAGGCCAGCAACTGTTTCCAACAAAATAGAAGAAATGCACATTGAACATTCTAACCAATATATACTTATTATCATACGATTTCAACAGATGGAATTAGGCGTCTCTGTGCCGTTGTTGTTTTGCTGCATTGCTTGCTTCAGAGAACTTTCGAGTTCATACAGTAGACTAAAAAAGAAACACTGTTTCCAGGAACGCTAGAGTCTTCTGGGTAGTGTTTTACAGGTGACACACTAAAGGAAATACGTGAGATTTCACCGTTCACATTTGTTCCCTATTTTGTTTCTTTGTAATTCACTGTGAAACTCAGAAAATACAGTGTTTTCAAAGAGGCCTATGCTATAAATTCTCTGTACTAAAGAATCATTCTTTGAAACAGAGATAACATGAACATTTCTAGCACTTATAACACAAGATAGAACGTTCTCCTCTCTGTGCCTGTGGTGATGGCGTTCATTGTGTGAGATAGTCACCAGTGGCTTTGTCATAGCAGGCAGAAGCAGAGATGGCGGTTCCTGGACATACTTGTTTTCGGTGGAGAGTAACGCATATACTACTGCAAGTACACATGTAGGTCTTTGAACTGAAGGTATTAGACGCTATCTTGTTCTCATGTATGGCTTTCTAAAAGTTCGTGTTGCCCTAACCTGTTGACTCAGAAAAACTGTGTTCTGATAGAGGCCAGCAACTGTTTCCAACAAAAATAGAAAAAATGCACATTGAACATTCTAACCAACATATACATATTATCAAACGATTTCAACAGATGGAATTAGGCCCTTGCTGTGCCGTTGTTGTCCTGCTGCATTGTTTGCTTCAGAGAACTTTCGAGTTCATACAATAGACTAAAGAGGAAACACTGCCTCCAGGAACGCTAGAGTCTTCTGGGTAGTGTGCTACAGGCGACACACTGAAGGAAATATGTCAGATTTCACCGTTACATTTGTTCCCTATTTCGTTTCTTTGTAATTCACTGTGAAACTCAGAAAATACTGTGTTTTCAAAGAGGCCTAGCCTGTCAGTTCTCTGTACTAAAGAATCATTCTTTGAAACAGAGAGAACATGAACATTTCTAGCACTTATAACACAAGATAGAACTTTCTCCTCTCTGTGCCTGTGGTGATGGCGTTCAGTGTGTGAGATAGTCACCGGTGGCATTGCCATAGCAGGCAGAAGAAGAGATGGCGGTTCCTGGACATACTTTGTTCTCGGTGGAGAGTAACGCATATACTACTGAAATTACAGATGTAGGTCTTTGAACTGAAGGTATTAGACGCTATCTCTTCTTCTCATGTATGTCTTTCTAAAAGAAGTTCCTGTTGCCCTTACTTGTAAACTCAGAAAAACTGTGTTCCTATAGAGGCCAGCACCCGTTTCCAACGAAATAGAAGGAAGAACTTAAAGTACAGATGTAGGTCTTTGAACTGAAGGTATTAGACGCTATCTCTTCTTCTCATGTATGTCTTTCTAAAAGAAGTTCCTGTTGCCCTTACTTGTAAACTCAGAAAAACTGTGTTCCGATAGAGGCCAGCACCGGCTTCCAACGAAATAAAAGGTAGAAATGCACATTGAACATTCTAACCAACATATACATATTATGAAACGATTTCAACAGATGAAATTACGCCCTTGCTGTGCCGTTGTTGTCCTGCTGCATTGTTTGCTTCAGAGAACTTTCGAGTTCATACAATAGACTAAAGAGGAAACACTGTTTCCAGGAACGCTAGAGTCTTCTGGGTAGTGTGCTACAGGCGACACACTGAAGGAATTATGTGAGATTTCACCATTCACATTTGTTCCCTATTTCGTTTCTTTGTAATTCACTGTGAAACTCAGAAAATACTGTGTTTTCAAAGAGGCCTAGCCTGTCAATTCTCTGTACTAAGGAATCATTCTTTGAAACAGAGAGAACATGAACATTTCAAACACTGATAACACAAAATAGAACCTTCTCCTCTCTGTGCCTGTGGTGATGGCGTTCAGTGTGTGCGATAGTCACCGGTGGCATTGCCATAGCAGGCAGAAACAGAGATGGCGGTTCCTGGACATACTTGTTTTCGGTGGAGAGTAACGCATATACTACTGCAAGTACACATGTAGGTCTTTGAACTGAAGGTATTAGACGCTATCTTGTTCTCATGTATGGCTTTCTAAAAGTTCCTGTTGCCCTAACCTGTTGACTCAGAAAAACTGTGTTCTGATAGAGGCCAGCAACTGTTTCCAACAAAATAGAAGAAATGCGCATTGAACATTCTAACCAATATATACTTATTATCATACGATTTCAACAGATGGAATTAGGCGTCTCTGTGCCGTTGTTGTTTTGCTGCATTGCTTGCTTCAGAGAACTTTCGAGTTCATACAGTAGACTAAAAAAGAAACACTGTTTCCAGGAACGCTAGAGTCTTCTGGGTAGTGTTTTACAGGTGACACACTAAAGGAAATACGTGAGATTTCACCGTTCACATTTGTTCCCTATTTTGTTTCTTTGTAATTCACTGTGAAACTCAGAAAATACAGTGTTTTCAAAGAGGCCTATGCTATAAATTCTCTGTACTAAAGAATCATTCTTTGAAACAGAGATAACATGAACATTTCTAGCACTTATAACACAAGATAGAACGTTCTCCTCTCTGTGCCTGTGGTGATGGCGTTCATTGTGTGAGATAGTCACCAGTGGCTTTGTCATAGCAGGCAGAAGCAGAGATGGCGGTTCCTGGACATACTTGTTTTCGGTGGAGAGTAACGCATATACTACTGCAAGTACACATGTAGGTCTTTGAACTGAAGGTATTAGACGCTATCTTGTTCTCATGTATGGCTTTCTAAAAGTTCGTGTTGCCCTAACCTGTTGACTCAGAAAAACTGTGTTCTGATAGAGGCCAGCAACTGTTTCCAACAAAAATAGAAAAAATGCACATTGAACATTCTAACCAACATATACATATTATCAAACGATTTCAACAGATGGAATTAGGCCCTTGCTGTGCCGTTGTTGTCCTGCTGCATTGTTTGCTTCAGAGAACTTTCGAGTTCATACAATAGACTAAAGAGGAAACACTGCCTCCAGGAACGCTAGAGTCTTCTGGGTAGTGTGCTACAGGCGACACACTGAAGGAAATATGTCAGATTTCACCGTTACATTTGTTCCCTATTTCGTTTCTTTGTAATTCACTGTGAAACTCAGAAAATACTGTGTTTTCAAAGAGGCCTAGCCTGTCAGTTCTCTGTACTAAAGAATCATTCTTTGAAACAGAGAGAACATGAACATTTCTAGCACTTATAACACAAGATAGAACTTTCTCCTCTCTGTGCCTGTGGTGATGGCGTTCAGTGTGTGAGATAGTCACCGGTGGCATTGCCATAGCAGGCAGAAGAAGAGATGGCGGTTCCTGGACATACTTTGTTCTCGGTGGAGAGTAACGCATATACTACTGAAATTACAGATGTAGGTCTTTGAACTGAAGGTATTAGACGCTATCTCTTCTTCTCATGTATGTCTTTCTAAAAGAAGTTCCTGTTGCCCTTACTTGTAAACTCAGAAAAACTGTGTTCCTATAGAGGCCAGCACCCGTTTCCAACGAAATAGAAGGAAGAACTTAAAGTACAGATGTAGGTCTTTGAACTGAAGGTATTAAACGCTATCTCTTCTTCTCATGTATGTCTTTCTAAAAGAAGTTCCTGTTGCCCTTACTTGTAAACTCAGAAAAACTGTGTTCCGATAGAGGCCAGCACCGGCTTCCAACGAAATAAAAGGTAGAAATGCACATTGAACATTCTAACCAACATATACATATTATGAAACGATTTCAACAGATGAAATTACGCCCTTGCTGTGCCGTTGTTGTCCTGCTGCATTGTTTGCTTCAGAGAACTTTCGAGTTCATACAATAGACTAAAGAGGAAACACTGTTTCCAGGAACGCTAGAGTCTTCTGGGTAGTGTGCTACAGGCGACACACTGAAGGAATTATGTGAGATTTCACCATTCACATTTGTTCCCTATTTCGTTTCTTTGTAATTCACTGTGAAACTCAGAAAATACTGTGTTTTCAAAGAGGCCTAGCCTGTCAATTCTCTGTACTAAGGAATCATTCTTTGAAACAGAGAGAACATGAACATTTCAAACACTGATAACACAAAATAGAACCTTCTCCTCTCTGTGCCTGTGGTGATGGCGTTCAGTGTGTGCGATAGTCACCGGTGGCATTGCCATAGCAGGCAGAAACAGAGATGGCGGTTCCTGGACATACTTGTTTTCGGTGGAGAGTAACGCATATACTACTGCAAGTACACATGTAGGTCTTTGAACTGAAGGTATTAGACGCTATCTTGTTCTCATGTATGGCTTTCTAAAAGTTCCTGTTGCCCTAACCTGTTGACTCAGAAAAACTGTGTTCTGATAGAGGCCAGCAACTGTTTCCAACAAAATAGAAGAAATGCGCATTGAACATTCTAACCAATATATACTTATTATCATACGATTTCAACAGATGGAATTAGGCGTCTCTGTGCCGTTGTTGTTTTGCTGCATTGCTTGCTTCAGAGAACTTTCGAGTTCATACAGTAGACTAAAAAAGAAACACTGTTTCCAGGAACGCTAGAGTCTTCTGGGTAGTGTTTTACAGGTGACACACTAAAGGAAATACGTGAGATTTCACCGTTCACATTTGTTCCCTATTTTGTTTCTTTGTAATTCACTGTGAAACTCAGAAAATACAGTGTTTTCAAAGAAGCCTATGCTATAAATTCTCTGTACTAAAGAATCATTCTTTGAAACAGAGATAACATGAACATTTCTAGCACTTATAACACAAGATAGAACGTTCTCCTCTCTGTGCCTGTGGTGATGGCGTTCATTGTTTGAGATAGTCACCAGTGGCTTTGTCATAGCAGGCAGAAGCAGAGATGGCGGTTCCTGGACATACTTGTTTTCGGTGGAGAGTAACGCATATACTACTGCAAGTACACATGTAGGTCTTTGAACTGAAGGTATTAGACGCTATCTTGTTCTCATGTATGGCTTTCTAAAAGTTCCTGTTGCCCTAACCTGTTGACTCAGAAAAACTGTGTTCTGATAGAGGCCAGCAACTGTTTCCAACAAAAATAGAAAAAATGCACATTGAACATTCTAACCAACATATACATATTATCAAACGATTTCAACAGATGGAATTAGGCCCTTGCTGTGCCGTTGTTGTCCTGCTGCATTGTTTGCTTCAGAGAACTTTCGAGTTCATACAATAGACTAAAGAGGAAACACTGCCTCCAGGAACGCTAGAGTCTTCTGGGTAGTGTGCTACAGGCGACACACTGAAGGAAATATGTCAGATTTCACCGTTACATTTGTTCCCTATTTCGTTTCTTTGTAATTCACTGTGAAACTCAGAAAATACTGTGTTTTCAAAGAGGCCTAGCCTGTCAGTTCTCTGTACTAAAGAATCATTCTTTGAAACAGAGAGAACATGAACATTTCTAGCACTTATAACAAAAGATAGAACTTTCTCCTCTCTGTGCCTGTGGTGATGGCGTTCAGTGTGTGAGATAGTCACCGGTGGCATTGCCATAGCAGGCAGAAGAAGAGATGGCGGTTCCTGGACATACTTTGTTCTCGGTGGAGAGTAACGCATATACTACTGAAATTACAGATGTAGGTCTTTGAACTGAAGGTATTAGACGCTATCTCTTCTTCTCATGCATGTCTTTCTAAAAGAAGTTCCTGTTGCCCTTACTTGTAAACTCAGAAAAACTGTGTTCCTATAGAGGTCAGCACCCGTTTCCAACGAAATAGAAGGAAGAACTTAAAGTACAGATGTAGGTCTTTGAACTGAAGGTATTAGACGCTATCTCTTGTTCTCATGCATGTCTTTCTAAAAGAAGTTCCTGTTGCCCTTACTTGTAAACTCAGAAAAACTGTGTTCCGATAGAGGCCAGCACCGGCTTCCAACGAAATAAAAGGTAGAAATGCACATTGAACATTCTAACCAACATATACATATTATGAAACGATTTCAACAGATGAAATTACGCCCTTGCTGTGCCGTTGTTGTCCTGCTGCATTGTTTGCTTCAGAGAACTTTCGAGTTCATACAATAGACTAAAGAGGAAACACTGTTTCCAGGAACGCTAGAGTCTTCTGGGTAGTGTGCTACAGGCGACACACTGAAGGAATTATGTGAGATTTCACCGTTCACATTTGTTCCCTATTTCGTTTCTTTGTAATTCACTGTGAAACTCAGAAAATACTGTGTTTTCAAAGAGGCCTAGCCTGTCAATTCTCTGTACTAAGGAATCATTCTTTGAAACAGAGATAACATGAACATTTCTAGCACTTATAACACAAGATAGAACGTTCTCCTCTCTGTGCCTGTGGGGATGGCGTTCATTGTGTGAGATAGTCACCAGTGGCATTGTCATAGCAGGCAGAAACAGAGATGGCGGTTCCTGGACATACTTGTTTTCGGTGGAGAGTAACGCATATACTACTGCAAGTACACATGTAGGTCTTTGAACTGAAGGTATTAGACGCTATCTTGTTCTCATGTATGGCTTTCTAAAAGTTCCTGTTGCCCTAACCTGTTGACTCAGAAAAACTGTGTTCTGATAGAGGCCAGCAACTGTTTCCAACAAAATAGAAGAAATGCACATTGAACATTCTAACCAATATATACTTATTATCATACGATTTCAACAGATGGAATTAGGCGTCTCTGTGCCGTTGTTGTTTTGCTGCATTGCTTGCTTCAGAGAACTTTCGAGTTCATACAGTAGACTAAAAAAGAAACACTGTTTCCAGGAACGCTAGAGTCTTCTGGGTAGTGTTTTACAGGTGACACACTAAAGGAAATACGTGAGATTTCACCGTTCACATTTGTTCCCTATTTTGTTTCTTTGTAATTCACTGTGAAACTCAGAAAATACAGTGTTTTCAAAGAGGCCTATGCTATAAATTCTCTGTACTAAAGAATCATTCTTTGAAACAGAGATAACATGAACATTTCTAGCACTTATAACACAAGATAGAACGTTCTCCTCTCTGTGCCTGTGGTGATGGCGTTCATTGTGTGAGATAGTCACCAGTGGCTTTGTCATAGCAGGCAGAAGCAGAGATGGCGGTTCCTGGACATACTTGTTTTCGGTGGAGAGTAACGCATATACTACTGCAAGTACACATGTAGGTCTTTGAACTGAAGGTATTAGACGCTATCTTGTTCTCATGTATGGCTTTCTAAAAGTTCCTGTTGCCCTAACCTGTTGACTCAGAAAAACTGTGTTCTGATAGAGGCCAGCAACTGTTTCCAACAAAAATAGAAAAAATGCACATTGAACATTCTAACCAACATATACATATTATCAAACGATTTCAACAGATGGAATTAGGCCCTTGCTGTGCCGTTGTTGTCCTGCTGCATTGTTTGCTTCAGAGAACTTTCGAGTTCATACAATAGACTAAAGAGGAAACACTGCCTCCAGGAACGCTAGAGTCTTCTGGGTAGTGTGCTACAGGCGACACACTGAAGGAAATATGTCAGATTTCACCGTTACATTTGTTCCCTATTTCGTTTCTTTGTAATTCACTGTGAAACTCAGAAAATACTGTGTTTTCAAAGAGGCCTAGCCTGTCAGTTCTCTGTACTAAAGAATCATTCTTTGAAACAGAGAGAACATGAACATTTCTAGCACTTATAACACAAGATAGAACTTTCTCCTCTCTGTGCCTGTGGTGATGGCGTACAGTGTGTCAGATAGTCACCGGTGGCATTGCCATAGCAGGCAGAAGAAGAGATGGCGGTTCCTGGACATACTTTGTTCTCGGTGGAGAGTAACGCATATACTACTGAAATTACAGATGTAGGTCTTTGAACTGAAGGTATTAGACGCTATCTCTTCTTCTCATGTATGTCTTTCTAAAAGAAGTTCCTGTTGCCCTTACTTGTAAACTCAGAAAAACTGTGTTCCTATAGAGGCCAGCACCCGTTTCCAACGAAATAGAAGGAAGAACTTAAAGTACAGATGTAGGTCTTTGAACTGAAGGTATTAGACGCTATCTCTTCTTCTCATGTATGTCTTTCTAAAAGAAGTTCCTGTTGCCCTTACTTGTAAACTCAGAAAAACTGTGTTCCGATAGAGGCCAGCACCGGCTTCCAACGAAATAAAAGGTAGAAATGCACATTGAACATTCTAACCAACATATACATATTATGAAACGATTTCAACAGATGAAATTACGCCCTTGCTGTGCCGTTGTTGTCCTGCTGCATTGTTTGCTTCAGAGAACTTTCGAGTTCATACAATAGACTAAAGAGGAAACACTGTTTCCAGGAACGCTAGAGTCTTCTGGGTAGTGTGCTACAGGCGACACACTGAAGGAATTATGTGAGATTTCACCATTCACATTTGTTCCCTATTTCGTTTCTTTGTAATTCACTGTGAAACTCAGAAAATACTGTGTTTTCAAAGAGGCCTAGCCTGTCAATTCTCTGTACTAAGGAATCATTCTTTGAAACAGAGAGAACATGAACATTTCAAACACTGATAACACAAAATAGAACCTTCTCCTCTCTGTGCCTGTGGTGATGGCGTTCAGTGTGTGCGATAGTCACCGGTGGCATTGCCATAGCAGGCAGAAGCAGGGATGGCGGTTCCTGGACATACCTTGTTCTCGGTGGAGAGTAACGCATATACTACTGAAAGTACAGATGTAGGTCTTTGAACTGAAAGTATTAGACGCTATCTTGTTCTCATTTATGTCTTTGTGAAAGTTCCTGTTGCCCTTACTTTTTGACTCAGAAAAACTGTATTCCGATAGAGGCCAGCAACTGTTTCCAACAAAATAGAAGAAATGCACATTGAACATTCTAACCAACATTTACATATTATCAAACGATTTCAACAGATGGAATTAGGCCCTCTTTGTGCCGTTGTTGTTTTGCTGCATTGCTTGCTTCAGAGAACTTTTGAGTTCATACAGTAGTCTAAAGAGGAAACACTGTTTCCAGGAACGCTAGAGTCTTCTGGGTAGTGTGCTACAGGTGACACACTAAAGGAAATATGTGAGATTTCACCGTTCACATTTGTTCCCTATTTTGTTTCTTTGTAATTCACTGTGAAACTCAGAAAATATTGTGTATTCAAAGAGGCCTAGCCTATAAATCCTCTGTACTAAAGAATCATTCTTTGAAGCAGAGAGAACATGAACATTTCTAGCACTTATAACACAAGATAGAACTTTCTGCTCTCTGTGCCTGTGGTGATGGCGTTCAGTGTGTGAGATAGTCCCCGGTGGCATTGCCATAGCAGGCAGAAGAAGAGATGGCGGTTCCTGGACATATCTTTTTTCGGTGGAGAGTAACACATATACTACTGAAAGTACTCATGTAGGTCTTTGAACTGAAGCTATTAGACGCTATCTTGTTCTCATGTATGTCTTTCTAAAAGTTCCTGTTGCCCTAACCTGTTGACTCAGAAAAACTGTGTTCTGATAGAGGCCAGCAACTGTTTCCAACAAAATAGAAGAAATGCACATTGAACATTCTAACCAACATTTACATATTATCAAACGATTTCAACAGATGGAATTAGGCGTCTCTGTGCTGTTGTTGTTTTGCTGCATTGCTTGCTTCAGAGAACTTTTGAGTTCATACAATAGACTAAAGAGGAAACACTGTTTCCAGGAACGCTAGAGTCTTCTGGGTAGTGTGCTACAGGCGACACACTGAAGGAATTATGTGAGATTTCACCGTTCACATTTGTTCCCTATTTCGTTTCTTTGTAATTCACTGTGAAACTCAGAAAATACTGTGTTTTCAAAGAGGCCTAGCCTGTCAATTCTCTGTACTAAGGAATCATTCTTTGAAACAGAGATAACATGAACATTTCTAGCACTTATAACACAAGATAGAACGTTCTCCTCTCTGTGCCTGTGGTGATGGCGTTCATTGTGTGAGATAGTCACCAGTGGCATTGTCATAGCAGGCAGAAACAGAGATGGCGGTTCCTGGACATACTTGTTTTCGGTGGAGAGTAACGCATATACTACTGCAAGTACACATGTAGGTCTTTGAACTGAAGGTATTAGACGCTATCTTGTTCTCATGTATGGCTTTCTAAAAGTTCCTGTTGCCCTAACCTGTTGACTCAGAAAAACTGTGTTCTGATAGAGGCCAGCAACTGTTTCCAACAAAATAGTAGAAATGCACATTGAACATTCTAACCAATATATACTTATTATCATACGATTTCAACAGATGGAATTAGGCGTCTCTGTGCCGTTGTTGTTTTGCTGCATTGCTTGCTTCAGAGAACTTTCGAGTTCATACAGTAGACTAAAAAAGAAACACTGTTTCCAGGAACGCTAGAGTCTTCTGGGTAGTGTTTTACAGGTGACACACTAAAGGAAATACGTGAGATTTCACCGTTCACATTTGTTCCCTATTTTGTTTCTTTGTAATTCACTGTGAAACTCAGAAAATACAGTGTTTTCAAAGAGGCCTATGCTATAAATTCTCTGTACTAAAGAATCATTCTTTGAAACAGAGATAACATGAACATTTCTAGCACTTATAACACAAGATAGAACGTTCTCCTCTCTGTGCCTGTGGTGATGGCGTTCATTGTGTGAGATAGTCACCAGTGGCTTTGTCATAGCAGGCAGAAGCAGAGATGGCGGTTCCTGGACATACTTGTTTTCGGTGGAGAGTAACGCATATACTACTGCAAGTACACATGTAGGTCTTTGAACTGAAGGTATTAGACGCTATCTTGTTCTCATGTATGGCTTTCTAAAAGTTCGTGTTGCCCTAACCTGTTGACTCAGAAAAACTGTGTTCTGATAGAGGCCAGCAACTGTTTCCAACAAAAATAGAAAAAATGCACATTGAACATTCTAACCAACATATACATATTATCAAACGATTTCAACAGATGGAATTAGGCCCTTGCTGTGCCGTTGTTGTCCTGCTGCATTGTTTGCTTCAGAGAACTTTCGAGTTCATACAATAGACTAAAGAGGAAACACTGCCTCCAGGAACGCTAGAGTCTTCTGGGTAGTGTGCTACAGGCGACACACTGAAGGAAATATGTCAGATTTCACCGTTACATTTGTTCCCTATTTCGTTTCTTTGTAATTCACTGTGAAACTCAGAAAATACTGTGTTTTCAAAGAGGCCTAGCCTGTCAGTTCTCTGTACTAAAGAATCATTCTTTGAAACAGAGAGAACATGAACATTTCTAGCACTTATAACACAAGATAGAACTTTCTCCTCTCTGTGCCTGTGGTGATGGCGTTCAGTGTGTGAGATAGTCACCGGTGGCATTGCCATAGCAGGCAGAAGAAGAGATGGCGGTTCCTGGACATACTTTGTTCTCGGTGGAGAGTAACGCATATACTACTGAAATTACAGATGTAGGTCTTTGAACTGAAGGTATTAGACGCTATGTCTTCTTCTCATGCATGTCTTTCTAAAAGAAGTTCCTGTTGCCCTTACTTGTAAACTCAGAAAAACTGTGTTCCTATAGAGGTCAGCACCCGTTTCCAACGAAATAGAAGGAAGAACTTAAAGTACAGATGTAGGTCTTTGAACTGAAGGTATTAGACGCTATCTCTTGTTCTCATGCATGTCTTTCTAAAAGAAGTTCCTGTTGCCCTTACTTGTAAACTCAGAAAAACTGTGTTCCGATAGAGGCCAGCACCGGCTTCCAACGAAATAAAAGGTAGAAATGCACATTGAACATTCTAACCAACATATACATATTATGAAACGATTTCAACAGATGAAATTACGCCCTTGCTGTGCCGTTGTTGTCCTGCTGCATTGTTTGCTTCAGAGAACTTTCGAGTTCATACAATAGACTAAAGAGGAAACACTGTTTCCAGGAACGCTAGAGTCTTCTGGGTAGTGTGCTACAGGCGACACACTGAAGGAATTATGTGAGATTTCACCGTTCACATTTGTTCCCTATTTCGTTTCTTTGTAATTCACTGTGAAACTCAGAAAATACTGTGTTTTCAAAGAGGCCTAGCCTGTCAATTCTCTGTACTAAGGAATCATTCTTTGAAACAGAGATAACATGAACATTTCTAGCACTTATAACACAAGATAGAACGTTCTCCTCTCTGTGCCTGTGGGGATGGCGTTCATTGTGTGAGATAGTCACCAGTGGCATTGTCATAGCAGGCAGAAACAGAGATGGCGGTTCCTGGACATACTTGTTTTCGGTGGAGAGTAACGCATATACTACTGCAAGTACACATGTAGGTCTTTGAACTGAAGGTATTAGACGCTATCTTGTTCTCATGTATGGCTTTCTAAAAGTTCCTGTTGCCCTAACCTGTTGACTCAGAAAAACTGTGTTCTGATAGAGGCCAGCAACTGTTTCCAACAAAATAGAAGAAATGCACATTGAACATTCTAACCAATATATACTTATTATCATACGATTTCAACAGATGGAATTAGGCGTCTCTGTGCCGTTGTTGTTTTGCTGCATTGCTTGCTTCAGAGAACTTTCGAGTTCATACAGTAGACTAAAAAAGAAACACTGTTTCCAGGAACGCTAGAGTCTTCTGGGTAGTGTTTTACAGGTGACACACTAAAGGAAATACGTGAGATTTCACCGTTCACATTTGTTCCCTATTTTGTTTCTTTGTAATTCACTGTGAAACTCAGAAAATACAGTGTTTTCAAAGAGGCCTATGCTATAAATTCTCTGTACTAAAGAATCATTCTTTGAAACAGAGATAACATGAACATTTCTAGCACTTATAACACAAGATAGAACGTTCTCCTCTCTGTGCCTGTGGTGATGGCGTTCATTGTGTGAGATAGTCACCAGTGGCTTTGTCATAGCAGGCAGAAGCAGAGATGGCGGTTCCTGGACATACTTGTTTTCGGTGGAGAGTAACGCATATACTACTGCAAGTACACATGTAGGTCTTTGAACTGAAGGTATTAGACGCTATCTTGTTCTCATGTATGGCTTTCTAAAAGTTCCTGTTGCCCTAACCTGTTGACTCAGAAAAACTGTGTTCTGATAGAGGCCAGCAACTGTTTCCAACAAAAATAGAAAAAATGCACATTGAACATTCTAACCAACATATACATATTATCAAACGATTTCAACAGATGGAATTAGGCCCTTGCTGTGCCGTTGTTGTCCTGCTGCATTGTTTGCTTCAGAGAACTTTCGAGTTCATACAATAGACTAAAGAGGAAACACTGCCTCCAGGAACGCTAGAGTCTTCTGGGTAGTGTGCTACAGGCGACACACTGAAGGAAATATGTCAGATTTCACCGTTACATTTGTTCCCTATTTCGTTTCTTTGTAATTCACTGTGAAACTCAGAAAATACTGTGTTTTCAAAGAGGCCTAGCCTGTCAGTTCTCTGTACTAAAGAATCATTCTTTGAAACAGAGAGAACATGAACATTTCTAGCACTTATAACACAAGATAGAACTTTCTCCTCTCTGTGCCTGTGGTGATGGCGTACAGTGTGTCAGATAGTCACCGGTGGCATTGCCATAGCAGGCAGAAGAAGAGATGGCGGTTCCTGGACATACTTTGTTCTCGGTGGAGAGTAACGCATATACTACTGAAATTACAGATGTAGGTCTTTGAACTGAAGGTATTAGACGCTATCTCTTCTTCTCATGTATGTCTTTCTAAAAGAAGTTCCTGTTGCCCTTACTTGTAAACTCAGAAAAACTGTGTTCCTATAGAGGCCAGCACCCGTTTCCAACGAAATAGAAGGAAGAACTTAAAGTACAGATGTAGGTCTTTGAACTGAAGGTATTAGACGCTATCTCTTCTTCTCATGTATGTCTTTCTAAAAGAAGTTCCTGTTGCCCTTACTTGTAAACTCAGAAAAACTGTGTTCCGATAGAGGCCAGCACCGGCTTCCAACGAAATAAAAGGTAGAAATGCACATTGAACATTCTAACCAACATATACATATTATGAAACGATTTCAACAGATGAAATTACGCCCTTGCTGTGCCGTTGTTGTCCTGCTGCATTGTTTGCTTCAGAGAACTTTCGAGTTCATACAATAGACTAAAGAGGAAACACTGTTTCCAGGAACGCTAGAGTCTTCTGGGTAGTGTGCTACAGGCGACACACTGAAGGAATTATGTGAGATTTCACCATTCACATTTGTTCCCTATTTCGTTTCTTTGTAATTCACTGTGAAACTCAGAAAATACTGTGTTTTCAAAGAGGCCTAGCCTGTCAATTCTCTGTACTAAGGAATCATTCTTTGAAACAGAGAGAACATGAACATTTCAAACACTGATAACACAAAATAGAACCTTCTCCTCTCTGTGCCTGTGGTGATGGCGTTCAGTGTGTGCGATAGTCACCGGTGGCATTGCCATAGCAGGCAGAAGCAGGGATGGCGGTTCCTGGACATACCTTGTTCTCGGTGGAGAGTAACGCATATACTACTGAAAGTACAGATGTAGGTCTTTGAACTGAAAGTATTAGACGCTATCTTGTTCTCATTTATGTCTTTGTGAAAGTTCCTGTTGCCCTTACTTTTTGACTCAGAAAAACTGTATTCCGATAGAGGCCAGCAACTGTTTCCAACAAAATAGAAGAAATGCACATTGAACATTCTAACCAACATTTACATATTATCAAACGATTTCAACAGATGGAATTAGGCCCTCTTTGTGCCGTTGTTGTTTTGCTGCATTGCTTGCTTCAGAGAACTTTTGAGTTCATACAGTAGTCTAAAGAGGAAACACTGTTTCCAGGAACGCTAGAGTCTTCTGGGTAGTGTGCTACAGGTGACACACTAAAGGAAATATGTGAGATTTCACCGTTCACATTTGTTCCCTATTTTGTTTCTTTGTAATTCACTGTGAAACTCAGAAAATATTGTGTATTCAAAGAGGCCTAGCCTATAAATCCTCTGTACTAAAGAATCATTCTTTGAAGCAGAGAGAACATGAACATTTCTAGCACTTATAACACAAGATAGAACTTTCTGCTCTCTGTGCCTGTGGTGATGGCGTTCAGTGTGTGAGATAGTCCCCGGTGGCATTGCCATAGCAGGCAGAAGAAGAGATGGCGGTTCCTGGACATATCTTTTTTCGGTGGAGAGTAACACATATACTACTGAAAGTACTCATGTAGGTCTTTGAACTGAAGCTATTAGACGCTATCTTGTTCTCATGTATGTCTTTCTAAAAGTTCCTGTTGCCCTAACCTGTTGACTCAGAAAAACTGTGTTCTGATAGAGGCCAGCAACTGTTTCCAACAAAATAGAAGAAATGCACATTGAACATTCTAACCAACATTTACATATTATCAAACGATTTCAACAGATGGAATTAGGCGTCTCTGTGCTGTTGTTGTTTTGCTGCATTGCTTGCTTCAGAGAACTTTTGAGTTCATACAATAGACTAAAGAGGAAACACTGTTTCCAGGAACGCTAGAGTCTTCTGGGTAGTGTGCTACAGGCGACACACTGAAGGAATTATGTGAGATTTCACCGTTCACATTTGTTCCCTATTTCGTTTCTTTGTAATTCACTGTGAAACTCAGAAAATACTGTGTTTTCAAAGAGGCCTAGCCTGTCAATTCTCTGTACTAAGGAATCATTCTTTGAAACAGAGATAACATGAACATTTCTAGCACTTATAACACAAGATAGAACGTTCTCCTCTCTGTGCCTGTGGGGATGGCGTTCATTGTGTGAGATAGTCACCAGTGGCATTGTCATAGCAGGCAGAAACAGAGATGGCGGTTCCTGGACATACTTGTTTTCGGTGGAGAGTAACGCATATACTACTGCAAGTACACATGTAGGTCTTTGAACTGAAGGTATTAGACGCTATCTTGTTCTCATGTATGGCTTTCTAAAAGTTCCTGTTGCCCTAACCTGTTGACTCAGAAAAACTGTGTTCTGATAGAGGCCAGCAACTGTTTCCAACAAAATAGTAGAAATGCACATTGAACATTCTAACCAATATATACTTATTATCATACGATTTCAACAGATGGAATTAGGCGTCTCTGTGCCGTTGTTGTTTTGCTGCATTGCTTGCTTCAGAGAACTTTCGAGTTCATACAGTAGACTAAAAAAGAAACACTGTTTCCAGGAATGCTAGAGTCTTCTGGGTAGTGTTTTACAGGTGACACACTAAAGGAAATACGTGAGATTTCACCGTTCACATTTGTTCCCTATTTTGTTTCTTTGTAATTCACTGTGAAACTCAGAAAATACAGTGTTTTCAAAGAGGCCTATGCTATAAATTCTCTGTACTAAAGAATCATTCTTTGAAACAGAGATAACATGAACATTTCTAGCACTTATAACACAAGATAGAACGTTCTCCTCTCTGTGCCTGTGGTGATGGCGTTCATTGTGTGAGATAGTCACCAGTGGCTTTGTCATAGCAGGCAGAAGCAGAGATGGCGGTTCCTGGACATACTTGTTTTCGGTGGAGAGTAACGCATATACTACTGCAAGTACACATGTAGGTCTTTGAACTGAAGGTATTAGACGCTATCTTGTTCTCATGTATGGCTTTCTAAAAGTTCCTGTTGCCCTAACCTGTTGACTCAGAAAAACTGTGTTCTGATAGAGGCCAGCAACTGTTTCCAACAAAAATAGAAAAAATGCACATTGAACATTCTAACCAACATATACATATTATCAAACGATTTCAACAGATGGAATTAGGCCCTTGTTGTGCCGTTGTTGCCCTGCTGCATTGTTTGCTTCAGAGAACTTTCGAGTTCATACAATAGACTAAAGAGGAAACACTGCCTCCAGGAACGCTAGAGTCTTCTGGGTAGTGTGCTACAGGCGACACACTGAAGGAAATATGTCAGATTTCACCGTTACATTTGTTCCCTATTTCGTTTCTTTGTAATTCACTGTGAAACTCAGAAAATACTGTGTTTTCAAAGAGGCCTAGCCTGTCAGTTCTCTGTACTAAAGAATCATTCTTTGAAACAGAGAGAACATGAACATTTCTAGCACTTATAACACAAGATAGAACTTTCTCCTCTCTGTGCCTGTGGTGATGGCGTTCAGTGTGTGAGATAGTCACCGGTGGCATTGCCATAGCAGGCAGAAGAAGAGATGGCGGTTCCTGGACATACTTTGTTCTCGGTGGAGAGTAACGCATATACTACTGAAATTACAGATGTAGGTCTTTGAACTGAAGGTATTAGACGCTATCTCTTCTTCTCATGTATGTCTTTCTAAAAGAAGTTCCTGTTGCCCTTACTTGTAAACTCAGAAAAACTGTGTTCCTATAGAGGCCAGCACCCGTTTCCAACGAAATAGAAGGAAGAACTTAAAGTACAGATGTAGGTCTTTGAACTGAAGGTATTAGACGCTATCTCTTGTTCTCATGCATGTCTTTCTAAAAGAAGTTCCTGTTGCCCTTACTTGTAAACTCAGAAAAACTGTGTTCCGATAGAGGCCAGCACCGGCTTCCAACGAAATAAAAGGTAGAAATGCACATTGAACATTCTAACCAACATATACATATTATGAAACGATTTCAACAGATGAAATTACGCCCTTGCTGTGCCGTTGTTGTCCTGCTGCATTGTTTGCTTCAGAGAACTTTCGAGTTCATACAATAGACTAAAGAGGAAACACTGTTTCCAGGAACGCTAGAGTCTTCTGGGTAGTGTGCTACAGGCGACACACTGAAGGAATTATGTGAGATTTCACCATTCACATTTGTTCCCTATTTCGTTTCTTTGTAATTCACTGTGAAACTCAGAAAATACTGTGTTTTCAAAGAGGCCTAGCCTGTCAATTCTCTGTACTAAGGAATCATTCTTTGAAACAGAGAGAACATGAACATTTCAAACACTGATAACACAAAATAGAACCTTCTCCTCTCTGTGCCTGTGGTGATGGCGTTCAGTGTGTGCGATAGTCACCGGTGGCATTGCCATAGCAGGCAGAAGCAGGGATGGCGGTTCCTGGACATACCTTGTTCTCGGTGGAGAGTAGCGCATATACTACTGAAAGTACAGATGTAGGTCTTTGAACTGAAAGTATTAGACGCTATCTTGTTCTCATTTATGTCTTTGTGAAAGTTCCTGTTGCCCTTACTTTTTGACTCAGAAAAACTGTATTCCGATAGAGGCCAGCAACTGTTTCCAACAAAATAGAAGAAATGCACATTGAACATTCTAACCAACATTTACATATTATCAAACGATTTCAACAGATGGAATTAGGCCCTCTTTGTGCCGTTGTTGTTTTGCTGCATTGCTTGCTTCAGAGAACTTTTGAGTTCATACAGTAGTCTAAAGAGGAAACACTGTTTCCAGGAACGCTAGAGTCTTCTGGGTAGTGTGCTACAGGTGACACACTAAAGGAAATATGTGAGATTTCACCGTTCACATTTGTTCCCTATTTTGTTTCTTTGTAATTCACTGTGAAACTCAGAAAATATTGTGTATTCAAAGAGGCCTAGCCTATAAATCCTCTGTACTAAAGAATCATTCTTTGAAGCAGAGAGAACATGAACATTTCTAGCACTTATAACACAAGATAGAACTTTCTGCTCTCTGTGCCTGTGGTGATGGCGTTCAGTGTGTGAGATAGTCCCCGGTGGCATTGCCATAGCAGGCAGAAGAAGAGATGGCGGTTCCTGGACATATCTTTTTTCGGTGGAGAGTAACACATATACTACTGAAAGTACTCATGTAGGTCTTTGAACTGAAGCTATTAGACGCTATCTTGTTCTCATGTATGTCTTTCTAAAAGTTCCTGTTGCCCTAACCTGTTGACTCAGAAAAACTGTGTTCTGATAGAGGCCAGCAACTGTTTCCAACAAAATAGAAGAAATGCACATTGAACATTCTAACCAACATTTACATATTATCAAACGATTTCAACAGATGGAATTAGGCGTCTCTGTGCTGTTGTTGTTTTGCTGCATTGCTTGCTTCAGAGAACTTTCGAGTTCATACAGTAGACTAAAAAAGAAACACTGTTTCCAGGAACGCTAGAGTCTTCTGGGTAGTGTGCTACAGGTGACACACTAAAGGAAATACGTCAGATTTCACCGTTCACATTTGTTCCCTATTTTGTTTCTTTGTAATTCACTGTGAAACTCAGAAAATACAGTGTTTTCAAAGAGGCCTATGCTATAAATTCTCTGTACTAAAGAATCATTCTTTGAAACAGAGATAACATGAACATTTCTAGCACTTATAACACAAGATAGAACGTTCTCCTCTCTGTGCCTGTGGTGATGGCGTTCATTGTGTGAGATAGTCACCAGTGGCATTGTCATAGCAGGCAGAAACAGAGATGGCGGTTCCTGGACATACTTGTTTTCGGTGGAGAGTAACGCATATACTACTGCAAGTACACATGTAGGTCTTTGAACTGAAGGTATTAGACGCTATCTTGTTCTCATGTATGGCTTTCTAAAAGTTCCTGTTGCCCTAACCTGTTGACTCAGAAAAACTGTGTTCTGATAGAGGCCAGCAACTGTTTCCAACAAAATAGAAGTAATGCACATTGAACATTCTAACCAACATTTACATATTATCAAACGATTTCAACAGATGGAATTAGGCGTCTCTGTGCTGTTGTTGTTTTGCTGCATTGCTTGCTTCAGAGAACTTTCGAGTTCATAAAGTAGACTAAAAAAGAAACACTGTTTCCAGGAACGCTAGAGTCTTCTGGGTAGTGTTTTACAGGTGACACACTAAAGGAAATACGTCAGATTTCACCGTTCACATTTGTTCCCTATTTTGTTTCTTTGTAATTCACTGTGAAACTCAGAAAATACAGTGTTTTCAAAGAGGCCTATGCTATAAATTCTCTGTACTAAAGAATCATTCTTTGAAACAGAGATAACATGAACATTTCTAGCACTTATAACACAAGATAGAACGTTCTCCTCTCTGTGCCTGTGGGGATGGCGTTCATTGTGTGAGATAGTCACCAGTGGCATTGTCATAGCAGGCAGAAACAGAGATGGCGGTTCCTGGACATACTTGTTTTCGGTGGAGAGTAACGCATATACTACTGCAAGTACACATGTAGGTCTTTGAACTGAAGGTATTAGACGCTATCTTGTTCTCATGTATGGCTTTCTAAAAGTTCCTGTTGCCCTAACCTGTTGACTCAGAAAAACTGTGTTCTGATAGAGGCCAGCAACTGTTTCCAACAAAATAGAAGTAATGCACATTGAACATTCTAACCAACATTTACATATTATCAAACGATTTCAACAGATGGAATTAGGCGTCTCTGTGCTGTTGTTGTTTTGCTGCATTGCTTGCTTCAGAGAACTTTCGAGTTCATACGGTAGACTAAAAAAGAAACACTGTTTCCAGGAACGCTAGAGTCTTCTGGGTAGTGTTTTACAGGTGACACACTAAAGGAAATACGTCAGATTTCACCGTTCACATTTGTTCCCTATTTTGTTTCTTTGTAATTCACTGTGAAACTCAGAAAATACAGTGTTTTCAAAGAGGCCTATGCTATAAATTCTCTGTACTAAAGAATCATTCTTTGAAACAGAGATAACATGAACATTTCTAGCACTTATAACACAAGATAGAACGTTCTCCTCTCTGTGCCTGTGGTGATGGCGTTCATTGTGTGAGATAGTCACCAGTGGCATTGTCATAGCAGGCAGAAACAGAGATGGCGGTTCCTGGACATACTTGTTTTCGGTGGAGAGTAACGCATATACTACTGCAAGTACACATGTAGGTCTTTGAACTGAAGGTATTAGACGCTATCTTGTTCTCATGTATGGCTTTCTAAAAGTTCCTGTTGCCCTAACCTGTTGACTCAGAAAAACTGTGTTCTGATAGAGGCCAGCAACTGTTTCCAACAAAATAGAAGAAATGCACATTGAACATTCTAACCAACATTTACATATTATCAAACGATTTCAACAGATGGAATTAGGCCCTTGCTGTGCCGTTGTTTTCCTGCTGCATTGTTTGCTTCAGAGAACTTTCGAGTTCATTCAATAGACTAAAGAGGAAACACTGCCTCCAGGAACGCTAGAGTCTTCTGGGTAGTGTGCTACAGGCGACACACTGAAGGAAATATGTCAGATTTCACCGTTACATTTGTTCCCTATTTCGTTTCTTTGTAATTCACTGTGAAACTCAGAAAATACTGTGTTTTCAAAGAGGCCTAGCCTGTCAGTTCTCTGTACTAAAGAATCATTCTTTGAAACAGAGAGAACATGAACATTTCTAGCACTTATAACAAAAGATAGAACTTTCTCCTCTCTGTGCCTGTGGTGATGGCGTTCACTGTGTGAGATAGTCACCGGTGGCATTGCCATAGCAGGCAGAAGAAGAGATGGCGGTTCCTGGACATACTTTGTTCTCGGTGGAGAGTAACGCATATACTACTGAAATTACAGATGTAGGTCTTTGAACTGAAGGTATTAGACGCTATCTCTTCTTCTCATGCATGTCTTTCTAAAAGAAGTTCCTGTTGCCCTTACTTGTAAACTCAGAAAAACTGTGTTCCTATAGAGGTCAGCACCCGTTTCCAACGAAATAGAAGGAAGAACTTAAAGTACAGATGTAGGTCTTTGAACTGAAGGTATTAGACGCTATCTCTTGTTCTCATGCATGTCTTTCTAAAAGAAGTTCCTGTTGCCCTTACTTGTAAACTCAGAAAAACTGTGTTCCGATAGAGGCCAGCACCGGCTTCCAACGAAATAAAAGGTAGAAATGCACATTGAACATTCTAACCAACATATACATATTATGAAACGATTTCAACAGATGAAATTACGCCCTTGCTGTGCCGTTGTTGTCCTGCTGCATTGTTTGCTTCAGAGAACTTTCGAGTTCATACAATAGACTAAAGAGGAAACACTGTTTCCAGGAACGCTAGAGTCTTCTGGGTAGTGTGCTACAGGCGACACACTGAAGGAATTATGTGAGATTTCACCGTTCACATTTGTTCCCTATTTCGTTTCTTTGTAATTCACTGTGAAACTCAGAAAATACTGTGTTTTCAAAGAGGCCTAGCCTGTCAATTCTCTGTACTAAGGAATCATTCTATGAAACAGAGATAACATGAACATTTCTAGCACTTATAACACAAGATAGAACGTTCTCCTCTCTGTGCCTGTGGTGATGGCGTTCATTGTGTGAGATAGTCACCAGTGGCATTGTCATAGCAGGCAGAAACAGAGATGGCGGTTCCTGGACATACTTGTTTTCGGTGGAGAGTAACGCATATACTACTGCAAGTACACATGTAGGTCTTTGAACTGAAGGTATTAGACGCTATCTTGTTCTCATGTATGGCTTTCTAAAAGTTCCTGTTGCCCTAACCTGTTGACTCAGAAAAACTGTGTTCTGATAGAGGCCAGCAACTGTTTCCAACAAAATAGAAGAAATGCGCATTGAACATTCTAACCAATATATACTTATTATCATACGATTTCAACAGATGGAATTAGGCGTCTCTGTGCCGTTGTTGTTTTGCTGCATTGCTTGCTTCAGAGAACTTTCGAGTTCATACAGTAGACTAAAAAAGAAACACTGTTTCCAGGAACGCTAGAGTCTTCTGGGTAGTGTTTTACAGGTGACACACTAAAGGAAATACGTGAGATTTCACCGTTCACATTTGTTCCCTATTTTGTTTCTTTGTAATTCACTGTGAAACTCAGAAAATACAGTGTTTTCAAAGAGGCCTATGCTATAAATTCTCTGTACTAAAGAATCATTCTTTGAAACAGAGATAACATGAACATTTCTAGCACTTATAACACAAGATAGAACGTTCTCCTCTCTGTGCCTGTGGTGATGGCGTTCATTGTGTGAGATAGTCACCAGTGGCTTTGTCATAGCAGGCAGAAGCAGAGATGGCGGTTCCTGGACATACTTGTTTTCGGTGGAGAGTAACGCATATACTACTGCAAGTACACATGTAGGTCTTTGAACTGAAGGTATTAGACGCTATCTTGTTCTCATGTATGGCTTTCTAAAAGTTCCTGTTGCCCTAACCTGTTGACTCAGAAAAACTGTGTTCTGATAGAGGCCAGCAACTGTTTCCAACAAAAATAGAAAAAATGCACATTGAACATTCTAACCAACATATACATATTATCAAACGATTTCAACAGATGGAATTAGGCCCTTGCTGTGCCGTTGTTGTCCTGCTGCATTGTTTGCTTCAGAGAACTTTCGAGTTCATACAATAGACTAAAGAGGAAACACTGCCTCCAGGAACGCTAGAGTCTTCTGGGTAGTGTGCTACAGGCGACACACTGAAGGAAATATGTCAGATTTCACCGTTACATTTGTTCCCTATTTCGTTTCTTTGTAATTCACTGTGAAACTCAGAAAATACTGTGTTTTCAAAGAGGCCTAGCCTGTCAGTTCTCTGTACTAAAGAATCATTCTTTGAAACAGAGAGAACATGAACATTTCTAGCACTTATAACACAAGATAGAACTTTCTCCTCTCTGTGCCTGTGGTGATGGCGTTCAGTGTGTGAGATAGTCACCGGTGGCATTGCCATAGCAGGCAGAAGAAGAGATGGCGGTTCCTGGACATACTTTGTTCTCGGTGGAGAGTAACGCATATACTACTGAAATTACAGATGTAGGTCTTTGAACTGAAGGTATTAGACGCTATCTCTTCTTCTCATGTATGTCTTTCTAAAAGAAGTTCCTGTTGCCCTTACTTGTAAACTCAGAAAAACTGTGTTCCTATAGAGGCCAGCACCCGTTTCCAACGAAATAGAAGGAAGAACTTAAAGTACAGATGTAGGTCTTTGAACTGAAGGTATTAGACGCTATCTCTTCTTCTCATGTATGTCTTTCTAAAAGAAGTTCCTGTTGCCCTTACTTGTGAACTCAGAAAAACTGTGTTCCGATAGAGGCCAGCACCGGCTTCCAACGAAATAGAAGGAAGAACTTAAAGTACAGATGTAGGTCTTTGAACTGAAGGTATTAGACGCTATCTCTTGTTCTCATGCATGTCTTTCTAAAAGAAGTTCCTGTTGCCCTTACTTGTAAACTCAGAAAAACTGTGTTCCTATAGAGGCCAGCACCCGTTTCCAACGAAATAGAAGGAAGAACTTAAAGTACAGATGTAGGTCTTTGAACTGAAGGTATTAGACGCTATCTCTTCTTCTCATGTATGTCTTTCTAAAAGACGTTCCTGTTGCCCTTACTTGTAAACTCAGAAAAACTGTGTTCCGATAGAGGCCAGCACCGCCTTCCAACGAAATAAAAGGTAGAAATGCACATTGCACATTCTAACCAACATATACATATTATGAAACGATTTCAACAGATGAAATTAGGCCCTTGCTGTGCCGTTGTTGTCCTGCTGCATTGTTTGCTTCAGAGAACTTTCGAGTTCATACGATAGACTAAAGAGGAAACACTGTTTCCAGGAACGCTAGAGTCTTCTGGGTAGTGTGCTACAGGCGACACACTGAAGGAATTATGTGAGATTTCACCATTCACATTTGTTCCCTATTTCGTTTCTTTGTAATTCACTGTGAAACTCAGAAAATACTGTGTTTTCAAAGAGGCCTAGCCTGTCAATTCTCTGTACTAAGGAATCATTCTTTGAAACAGAGAGAACATGAACATTTCAAACACTGATAACACAAAATAGAACCTTCTCCTCTCTGTGCCTGTGGTGATGGCGTTCAGTGTGTGCGATAGTCACCGGTGGCATTGCCATAGCAGGCAGAAGCAGGGATGGCGGTTCCTGGACATACCTTGTTCTCGGTGGAGAGTAGCGCATATACTACTGAAAGTACAGATGTAGGTCTTTGAACTGAAAGTATTAGACGCTATCTTGTTCTCATTTATGTCTTTGTGAAAGTTCCTGTTGCCCTTAATTTTTGACTCAGAAAAACTGTATTCCGATAGAGGCCAGCAACTGTTTCCAACAAAATAGAAGAAATGCACATTGAACATTCTAACCAACATTTACATATTATCAAACGATTTCAACAGATGGAATTAGGCCCTCTTTGTGCCGTTGTTGTTTTGCTGCATTGCTTGCTTCAGAGAACTTTTGAGTTCATACAGTAGTCTAAAGAGGAAACACTGTTTCCAGGAACGCTAGAGTCTTCTGGGTAGTGTGCTACAGGTGACACACTAAAGGAAATATGTGAGATTTCACCGTTCACATTTGTTCCCTATTTTGTTTCTTTGTAATTCACTGTGAAACTCAGAAAATATTGTGTATTCAAAGAGGCCTAGCCTATAAATCCTCTGTATTAAAGAATCATTCTTTGAAGCAGAGAGAACATGAACATTTCTAGCACTTATAACACAAGATAGAACTTTCTGCTCTCTGTGCCTGTGGTGATGGCGTTCAGTGTGTGAGATAGTCCCCGGTGGCATTGCCATAGCAGGCAGAAGAAGAGATGGCGGTTCCTGGACATATCTTTTTTCGGTGGAGAGTAACACATATACTACTGAAAGTACTCATGTAGGTCTTTGAACTGAAGCTATTAGACGCTATCTTGTTCTCATGTATGTCTTTCTAAAAGTTCCTGTTGCCCTAACCTGTTGACTCAGAAAAACTGTGTTCTGATAGAGGCCAGCAACTGTTTCCAACAAAATAGAAGAAATGCACATTGAACATTCTAACCAACATTTACATATTATCAAACGATTTCAACAGATGGAATTAGGCGTCTCTGTGCTGTTGTTGTTTTGCTGCATTGCTTGCTTCAGAGAACTTTCGAGTTCATACAGTAGACTAAAAAAGAAACACTGTTTCCAGGAACGCTAGAGTCTTCTGGGTAGTGTTTTACAGGTGACACACTAAAGGAAATACGTGAGATTTCACCGTTCACATTTGTTCCCTATTTTGTTTCTTTGTAATTCACTGTGAAACTCAGAAAATACAGTGTTTTCAAAGAGGCCTATGCTATAAATTCTCTGTACTAAAGAATCATTCTTTGAAACAGAGATAACATGAACATTTCTAGCACTTATAACACAAGATAGAACGTTCTCCTCTCTGTGCCTGTGGTGATGGCGTTCATTGTGTGAGATAGTCACCAGTGGCATTGTCATAGCAGGCAGAAACAGAGATGGCGGTTCCTGGACATACTTGTTTTCGGTGGAGAGTAACGCATATACTACTGCAAGTACACATGTAGGTCTTTGAACTGAAGGTATTAGACGCTATCTTGTTCTCATGTATGGCTTTCTAAAAGTTCCTGTTGCCCTAACCTGTTGACTCAGAAAAACTGTGTTCTGATAGAGGCCAGCAACTGTTTCCAACAAAATAGAAGAAATGCGCATTGAACATTCTAACCAATATATACTTATTATCATACGATTTCAACAGATGGAATTAGGCGTCTCTGTGCCGTTGTTGTTTTGCTGCATTGCTTGCTTCAGAGAACTTTCGAGTTCATACAGTAGACTAAAAAAGAAACACTGTTTCCAGGAACGCTAGAGTCTTCTGGGTAGTGTTTTACAGGTGACACACTAAAGGAAATACGTGAGATTTCACCGTTCACATTTGTTCCCTATTTTGTTTCTTTGTAATTCACTGTGAAACTCAGAAAATACAGTGTTTTCAAAGAGGCCTATGCTATAAATTCTCTGTACTAAAGAATCATTCTTTGAAACAGAGATAACATGAACATTTCTAGCACTTATAACACAAGATAGAACGTTCTCCTCTCTGTGCCTGTGGTGATGGCGTTCATTGTGTGAGATAGTCACCAGTGGCTTTGTCATAGCAGGCAGAAGCAGAGATGGCGGTTCCTGGACATACTTGTTTTCGGTGGAGAGTAACGCATATACTACTGCAAGTACACATGTAGGTCTTTGAACTGAAGGTATTAGACGCTATCTTGTTCTCATGTATGGCTTTCTAAAAGTTCCTGTTGCCCTAACCTGTTGACTCAGAAAAACTGTGTTCTGATAGAGGCCAGCAACTGTTTCCAACAAAAATAGAAAAAATGCACATTGAACATTCTAACCAACATATACATATTATCAAACGATTTCAACAGATGGAATTAGGCCCTTGCTGTGCCGTTGTTGTCCTGCTGCATTGTTTGCTTCAGAGAACTTTCGAGTTCATACAATAGACTAAAGAGGAAACACTGCCTCCAGGAACGCTAGAGTCTTCTGGGTAGTGTGCTACAGGCGACACACTGAAGGAAATATGTCAGATTTCACCGTTACATTTGTTCCCTATTTCGTTTCTTTGTAATTCACTGTGAAACTCAGAAAATACTGTGTTTTCAAAGAGGCCTAGCCTGTCAGTTCTCTGTACTAAAGAATCATTCTTTGAAACAGAGAGAACATGAACATTTCTAGCACTTATAACAAAAGATAGAACTTTCTCCTCTCTGTGCCTGTGGTGATGGCGTTCAGTGTGTGAGATAGTCACCGGTGGCATTGCCATAGCAGGCAGAAGAAGAGATGGCGGTTCCTGGACATACTTTGTTCTCGGTGGAGAGTAACGCATATACTACTGAAATTACAGATGTAGGTCTTTGAACTGAAGGTATTAGACGCTATCTCTTCTTCTCATGCATGTCTTTCTAAAAGAAGTTCCTGTTGCCCTTACTTGTAAACTCAGAAAAACTGTGTTCCTATAGAGGCCAGCACCCGTTTCCAACGAAATAGAAGGAAGAACTTAAAGTACAGATGTAGGTCTTTGAACTGAAGGTATTAGACGCTATCTCTTGTTCTCATGCATGTCTTTCTAAAAGAAGTTCCTGTTGCCCTTACTTGTAAACTCAGAAAAACTGTGTTCCGATAGAGGCCAGCACCGGCTTCCAACGAAATAAAAGGTAGAAATGCACATTGAACATTCTAACCAACATATACATATTATGAAACGATTTCAACAGATGAAATTACGCCCTTGCTGTGCCGTTGTTGTCCTGCTGCATTGTTTGCTTCAGAGAACTTTCGAGTTCATACAATAGACTAAAGAGGAAACACTGTTTCCAGGAACGCTAGAGTCTTCTGGGTAGTGTGCTACAGGCGACACACTGAAGGAATTATGTGAGATTTCACCGTTCACATTTGTTCCCTATTTCGTTTCTTTGTAATTCACTGTGAAACTCAGAAAATACTGTGTTTTCAAAGAGGCCTAGCCTGTCAATTCTCTGTACTAAGGAATCATTCTTTGAAACAGAGATAACATGAACATTTCTAGCACTTATAACACAAGATAGAACGTTCTCCTCTCTGTGCCTGTGGTGATGGCGTTCATTGTGTGAGATAGTCACCAGTGGCATTGTCATAGCAGGCAGAAACAGAGATGGCGGTTCCTGGACATACTTGTTTTCGGTGGAGAGTAACGCATATACTACTGCAAGTACACATGTAGGTCTTTGAACTGAAGGTATTAGACGCTATCTTGTTCTCATGTATGGCTTTCTAAAAGTTCCTGTTGCCCTAACCTGTTGACTCAGAAAAACTGTGTTCTGATAGAGGCCAGCAACTGTTTCCAACAAAATAGAAGAAATGCACATTGAACATTCTAACCAATATATACTTATTATCATACGATTTCAACAGATGGAATTAGGCGTCTCTGTGCCGTTGTTGTTTTGCTGCATTGCTTGCTTCAGAGAACTTTCGAGTTCATACAGTAGACTAAAAAAGAAACACTGTTTCCAGGAACGCTAGAGTCTTCTGGGTAGTGTTTTACAGGTGACACACTAAAGGAAATACGTGAGATTTCACCGTTCACATTTGTTCCCTATTTTGTTTCTTTGTAATTCACTGTGAAACTCAGAAAATACTGTGTTTTCAAAGAGGCCTAGCCTGTCAATTCTCTGTACTAAGGAATCATTCTTTGAAACAGAGAAAACATGAACATTTCAAACACTGATAACACAAAATAGAACCTTCTCCTCTCTGTGCCTGTGGTGATGGCGTTCAGTGTGTGCGATAGTCACCGGTGGCATTGCCATAGCAGGCAGAAGCAGGGATGGCGGTTCCTGGACATACCTTGTTCTCGGTGGAGAGTAACGCATATACTACTGAAAGTACAGATGTAGGTCTTTGAACTGAAAGTATTAGACGCTATCTTGTTCTCATTTATGTCTTTGTGAAAGTTCCTGTTGCCCTTACTTTTTGACTCAGAAAAACTGTATTCCGATAGAGGCCAGCAACTGTTTCCAACAAAATAGAAGAAATGCACATTGAACATTCTAACCAACATTTACATATTATCAAACGATTTCAACAGATGGAATTAGGCCCTCTTTGTGCCGTTGTTGTTTTGCTGCATTGCTTGCTTCAGAGAACTTTTGAGTTCATACAGTAGTCTAAAGAGGAAACACTGTTTCCAGGAACGCTAGAGTCTTCTGGGTAGTGTGCTACAGGTGACACACTAAAGGAAATATGTGAGATTTCACCGTTCACATTTGTTCCCTATTTTGTTTCTTTGTAATTCACTGTGAAACTCAGAAAATATTGTGTATTCAAAGAGGCCTAGCCTATAAATCCTCTGTACTAAAGAATCATTCTTTGAAGCAGAGAGAACATGAACATTTCTAGCACTTATAACACAAGATAGAACTTTCTGCTCTCTGTGCCTGTGGTGATGGCGTTCAGTGTGTGAGATAGTCCCCGGTGGCATTGCCATAGCAGGCAGAAGAAGAGATGGCGGTTCCTGGACATATCTTTTTTCGGTGGAGAGTAACACATATACTACTGAAAGTACTCATGTAGGTCTTTGAACTGAAGCTATTAGACGCTATCTTGTTCTCATGTATGTCTTTCTAAAAGTTCCTGTTGCCCTAACCTGTTGACTCAGAAAAACTGTGTTCTGATAGAGGCCAGCAACTGTTTCCAACAAAATAGAAGAAATGCACATTGAACATTCTAACCAACATTTACATATTATCAAACGATTTCAACAGATGGAATTAGGCGTCTCTGTGCTGTTGTTGTTTTGCTGCATTGCTTGCTTCAGAGAACTTTCGAGTTCATACAGTAGACTAAAAAAGAAACACTGTTTCCAGGAACGCTAGAGTCTTCTGGGTAGTGTGCTACAGGTGACACACTAAAGGAAATACGTGAGATTTCACCGTTCACATTTGTTCCCTATTTTGTTTCTTTGTAATTCACTGTGAAACTCAGAAAATACAGTGTTTTCAAAGAGGCCTATGCTATAAATTCTCTGTACTAAAGAATCATTCTTTGAAACAGAGATAACATGAACATTTCTAGCACTTATAACACAAGATAGAACGTTCTCCTCTCTGTGCCTGTGGTGATGGCGTTCATTGTGTGAGATAGTCACCAGTGGCATTGTCATAGCAGGCAGAAACAGAGATGGCGGTTCCTGGACATACTTGTTTTCGGTGGAGAGTAACGCATATACTACTGCAAGTACACATGTAGGTCTTTGAACTGAAGGTATTAGACGCTATCTTGTTCTCATGTATGGCTTTCTAAAAGTTCCTGTTGCCCTAACCTGTTGACTCAGAAAAACTGTGTTCTGATAGAGGCCAGCAACTGTTTCCAACAAAATAGAAGTAATGCACATTGAACATTCTAACCAACATTTACATATTATCAAACGATTTCAACAGATGGAATTAGGCGTCTCTGTGCTGTTGTTGTTTTGCTGCATTGCTTGCTTCAGAGAACTTTCGAGTTCATACAGTAGACTAAAAAAGAAACACTGTTTCCAGGAACGCTAGAGTCTTCTGGGTAGTGTTTTACAGGTGACACACTAAAGGAAATACGTCAGATTTCACCGTTCACATTTGTTCCCTATTTTGTTTCTTTGTAATTCACTGTGAAACTCAGAAAATACAGTGTTTTCAAAGAGGCCTATGCTATAAATTCTCTGTACTAAAGAATCATTCTTTGAAACAGAGATAACATGAACATTTCTAGCACTTATAACACAAGATAGAACGTTCTCCTCTCTGTGCCTGTGGTGATGGCGTTCATTGTGTGAGATAGTCACCAGTGGCATTGTCATAGCAGGCAGAAACAGAGATGGCGGTTCCTGGACATACTTGTTTTCGGTGGAGAGTAACGCATATACTACTGCAAGTACACATGTAGGTCTTTGAACTGAAGGTATTAGACGCTATCTTGTTCTCATGTATGGCTTTCTAAAAGTTCCTGTTGCCCTAACCTGTTGACTCAGAAAAACTGTGTTCTGATAGAGGCCAGCAACTGTTTCCAACAAAATAGAAGAAATGCGCATTGAACATTCTAACCAATATATACTTATTATCATACGATTTCAACAGATGGAATTAGGCGTCTCTGTGCCGTTGTTGTTTTGCTGCATTGCTTGCTTCAGAGAACTTTCGAGTTCATACAGTAGACTAAAAAAGAAACACTGTTTCCAGGAACGCTAGAGTCTTCTGGGTTGTGTGCTACAGGTGACACACTAAAGGAAATACGTCAGATTTCACCGTTCACATTTGTTCCCTATTTTGTTTCTTTGTAATTCACTGTGAAACTCAGAAAATACTGTGTTTTCAAAGAGGCCTAGCCTGTCAATTCTCTGTACTAAGGAATCATTCTTTGAAACAGAGATAACATGAACATTTCTAGCACTTATAACACAAGATAGAACGTTCTCCTCTCTGTGCCTGTGGTGATGGCGTTCATTGTGTGAGATAGTCACCGGTGGCATTGTCATAGCAGGCAGAAACAGAGATGGCGGTTCCTGGACATACTTGTTTTCGGTGGAGAGTAACGCATATACTACTGCAAGTACACATGTAGGTCTTTGAACTGAAGGTATTAGACGCTATCTTGTTCTCATGTATGGCTTTCTAAAAGTTCCTGTTGCCCTAACCTGTTGACTCAGAAAAACTGTGTTCTGATAGAGGCCAGCAACTGTTTCCAACAAAATAGAAGAAATGCACATTGAACATTCTAACCAATATATACTTATTATCATACGATTTCAACAGATGGAATTAGGCGTCTCTGTGCCGTTGTTGTTTTGCTGCATTGCTTGCTTCAGAGAACTTTCGAGTTCATACAGTAGACTAAAAAAGAAACACTGTTTCCAGGAACGCTAGAGTCTTCTGGGTAGTGTTTTACAGGTGACACACTAAAGGAAATACGTGAGATTTCACCGTTCACATTTGTTCCCTATTTTGTTTCTTTGTAATTCACTGTGAAACTCAGAAAATACTGTGTTTTCAAAGAGGCCTAGCCTGTCAATTCTCTGTACTAAGGAATCATTCTTTGAAACAGAGAGAACATGAACATTTCAAACACTGATAACACAAAATAGAACCTTCTCCTCTCTGTGCCTGTGGTGATGGCGTTCAGTGTGTGCGATAGTCACCGGTGGCATTGCCATAGCAGGCAGAAGCAGGGATGGCGGTTCCTGGACATACCTTGTTCTCGGTGGAGAGTAACGCATATACTACTGAAAGTACAGATGTAGGTCTTTGAACTGAAAGTATTAGACGCTATCTTGTTCTCATTTATGTCTTTGTGAAAGTTCCTGTTGCCCTTACTTTTTGACTCAGAAAAACTGTATTCCGATAGAGGCCAGCAACTGTTTCCAACAAAATAGAAGAAATGCACATTGAACATTCTAACCAACATTTACATATTATCAAACGATTTCAACAGATGGAATTAGGCCCTCTTTGTGCCGTTGTTGTTTTGCTGCATTGCTTGCTTCAGAGAACTTTTGAGTTCATACAGTAGTCTAAAGAGGAAACACTGTTTCCAGGAACGCTAGAGTCTTCTGGGTAGTGTGCTACAGGTGACACACTAAAGGAAATATGTGAGATTTCACCGTTCACATTTGTTCCCTATTTTGTTTCTTTGTAATTCACTGTGAAACTCAGAAAATATTGTGTATTCAAAGAGGCCTAGCCTATAAATCCTCTGTACTAAAGAATCATTCTTTGAAGCAGAGAGAACATGAACATTTCTAGCACTTATAACACAAGATAGAACTTTCTGCTCTCTGTGCCTGTGGTGATGGCGTTCAGTGTGTGAGATAGTCCCCGGTGGCATTGCCATAGCAGGCAGAAGAAGAGATGGCGGTTCCTGGACATATCTTTTTTCGGTGGAGAGTAACACATATACTACTGAAAGTACTCATGTAGGTCTTTGAACTGAAGCTATTAGACGCTATCTTGTTCTCATGTATGTCTTTCTAAAAGTTCCTGTTGCCCTAACCTGTTGACTCAGAAAAACTGTGTTCTGATAGAGGCCAGCAACTGTTTCCAACAAAAATAGAAAAAATGCACATTGAACATTCTAACCAACATATACATATTATCAAACGATTTCAACAGATGGAATTAGGCCCTTGCTGTGCCGTTGTTGTCCTGCTGCATTGTTTGCTTCAGAGAACTTTCGAGTTCATACAATAGACTAAAGAGGAAACACTGCCTCCAGGAACGCTAGAGTCTTCTGGGTAGTGTGCTACAGGCGACACACTGAAGGAAATATGTCAGATTTCACCGTTACATTTGTTCCCTATTTCGTTTCTTTGTAATTCACTGTGAAACTCAGAAAATACTGTGTTTTCAAAGAGGCCTAGCCTGTCAGTTCTCTGTACTAAAGAATCATTCTTTGAAACAGAGATAACATGAACATTTCTAGCACTTATAACACAAGATAGAACGTTCTCCTCTCTGTGCCTGTGGTGATGGCGTTCATTGTGTGAGATAGTCACCAGTGGCATTGTCATAGCAGGCAGAAACAGAGATGGCGGTTCCTGGACATACTTGTTTTCGGTGGAGAGTAACGCATATACTACTGCAAGTACACATGTAGGTCTTTGAACTGAAGGTATTAGACGCTATCTTGTTCTCATGTATGGCTTTCTAAAAGTTCCTGTTGCCCTAACCTGTTGACTCAGAAAAACTGTGTTCTGATAGAGGCCAGCAACTGTTTCCAACAAAATAGAAGAAATGCGCATTGAACATTCTAACCAATATATACTTATTATCATACGATTTCAACAGATGGAATTAGGCGTCTCTGTGCCGTTGTTGTTTTGCTGCATTGCTTGCTTCAGAGAACTTTCGAGTTCATACAGTAGACTAAAAAGAAACACTGTTTCCAGGAACGCTAGAGTCTTCTGGGTAGTGTTTTACAGGTGACACACTAAAGGAAATACGTGAGATTTCACCGTTCACATTTGTTCCCTATTTTGTTTCTTTGTAATTCACTGTGAAACTCAGAAAATACAGTGTTTTCAAAGAGGCCTATGCTATAAATTCTCTGTACTAAAGAATCATTCTTTGAAACAGAGATAACATGAACATTTCTAGCACTTATAACACAAGATAGAACGTTCTCCTCTCTGTGCCTGTGGTGATGGCGTTCATTGTTTGAGATAGTCACCAGTGGCTTTGTCATAGCAGGCAGAAGCAGAGATGGCGGTTCCTGGACATACTTGTTTTCGGTGGAGAGTAACGCATATACTACTGCAAGTACACATGTAGGTCTTTGAACTGAAGGTATTAGACGCTATCTTGTTCTCATGTATGGCTTTCTAAAAGTTCCTGTTGCCCTAACCTGTTGACTCAGAAAAACTGTGTTCTGATAGAGGCCAGCAACTGTTTCCAACAAAAATAGAAAAAATGCACATTGAACATTCTAACCAACATATACATATTATCAAACGATTTCAACAGATGGAATTAGGCCCTTGCTGTGCCGTTGTTGTCCTGCTGCATTGTTTGCTTCAGAGAACTTTCGAGTTCATACAATAGACTAAAGAGGAAACACTGCCTCCAGGAACGCTAGAGTCTTCTGGGTAGTGTGCTACAGGCGACACACTGAAGGAAATATGTCAGATTTCACCGTTACATTTGTTCCCTATTTCGTTTCTTTGTAATTCACTGTGAAACTCAGAAAATACTGTGTTTTCAAAGAGGCCTAGCCTGTCAGTTCTCTGTACTAAAGAATCATTCTTTGAAACAGAGAGAACATGAACATTTCTAGCACTTATAACAAAAGATAGAACTTTCTCCTCTCTGTGCCTGTGGTGATGGCGTTCAGTGTGTGAGATAGTCACCGGTGGCATTGCCATAGCAGGCAGAAGAAGAGATGGCGGTTCCTGGACATACTTTGTTCTCGGTGGAGAGTAACGCATATACTACTGAAATTACAGATGTAGGTCTTTGAACTGAAGGTATTAGACGCTATCTCTTCTTCTCATGTATGTCTTTCTAAAAGAAGTTCCTGTTGCCCTTACTTGTAAACTCAGAAAAACTGTGTTCCTATAGAGGCCAGCACCCGTTTCCAACGAAATAGAAGGAAGAACTTAAAGTACAGATGTAGGTCTTTGAACTGAAGGTATTAGACGCTATCTCTTGTTCTCATGCATGTCTTTCTAAAAGAAGTTCCTGTTGCCCTTACTTGTAAACTCAGAAAAACTGTGTTCCGATAGAGGCCAGCACCGGCTTCCAACGAAATAAAAGGTAGAAATGCACATTGAACATTCTAACCAACATATACATATTATGAAACGATTTCAACAGATGAAATTACGCCCTTGCTGTGCCGTTGTTGTCCTGCTGCATTGTTTGCTTCAGAGAACTTTCGAGTTCATACAATAGACTAAAGAGGAAACACTGTTTCCAGGAACGCTAGAGTCTTCTGGGTAGTGTGCTACAGGCGACACACTGAAGGAATTATGTGAGATTTCACCGTTCACATTTGTTCCCTATTTCGTTTCTTTGTAATTCACTGTGAAACTCAGAAAATACTGTGTTTTCAAAGAGGCCTAGCCTGTCAATTCTCTGTACTAAGGAATCATTCTTTGAAACAGAGATAACATGAACATTTCTAGCACTTATAACACAAGATAGAACGTTCTCCTCTCTGTGCCTGTGGTGATGGCGTTCATTGTGTGAGATAGTCACCAGTGGCATTGTCATAGCAGGCAGAAACAGAGATGGCGGTTCCTGGACATACTTGTTTTCGGTGGAGAGTAACGCATATACTACTGCAAGTACACATGTAGGTCTTTGAACTGAAGGTATTAGACGCTATCTTGTTCTCATGTATGGCTTTCTAAAAGTTCCTGTTGCCCTAACCTGTTGACTCAGAAAAACTGTGTTCTGATAGAGGTCAGCAACTGTTTCCAACAAAATAGAAGAAATGCACATTGAACATTCTAACCAATATATACTTATTATCATACGATTTCAACAGATGGAATTAGGCGTCTCTGTGCCGTTGTTGTTTTGCTGCATTGCTTGCTTCAGAGAACTTTCGAGTTCATACAGTAGACTAAAAAAGAAACACTGTTTCCAGGAACGCTAGAGTCTTCTGGGTAGTGTTTTACAGGTGACACACTAAAGGAAATACGTGAGATTTCACCGTTCACATTTGTTCCCTATTTTGTTTCTTTGTAATTCACTGTGAAACTCAGAAAATACAGTGTTTTCAAAGAGGCCTATGCTATAAATTCTCTGTACTAAAGAATCATTCTTTGAAACAGAGATAACATGAACATTTCTAGCACTTATAACACAAGATAGAACGTTCTCCTCTCTGTGCCTGTGGTGATGGCGTTCATTGTGTGAGATAGTCACCAGTGGCTTTGTCATAGCAGGCAGAAGCAGAGATGGCGGTTCCTGGACATACTTGTTTTCGGTGGAGAGTAACGCATATACTACTGCAAGTACACATGTAGGTCTTTGAACTGAAGGTATTAGACGCTATCTTGTTCTCATGTATGGCTTTCTAAAAGTTCGTGTTGCCCTAACCTGTTGACTCAGAAAAACTGTGTTCTGATAGAGGCCAGCAACTGTTTCCAACAAAAATAGAAAAAATGCACATTGAACATTCTAACCAACATATACATATTATCAAACGATTTCAACAGATGGAATTAGGCCCTTGCTGTGCCGTTGTTGTCCTGCTGCATTGTTTGCTTCAGAGAACTTTCGAGTTCATACAATAGACTAAAGAGGAAACACTGCCTCCAGGAACGCTAGAGTCTTCTGGGTAGTGTGCTACAGGCGACACACTGAAGGAAATATGTCAGATTTCACCGTTACATTTGTTCCCTATTTCGTTTCTTTGTAATTCACTGTGAAACTCAGAAAATACTGTGTTTTCAAAGAGGCCTAGCCTGTCAGTTCTCTGTACTAAAGAATCATTCTTTGAAACAGAGAGAACATGAACATTTCTAGCACTTATAACACAAGATAGAACTTTCTCCTCTCTGTGCCTGTGGTGATGGCGTTCAGTGTGTGAGATAGTCACCGGTGGCATTGCCATAGCAGGCAGAAGAAGAGATGGCGGTTCCTGGACATACTTTGTTCTCGGTGGAGAGTAACGCATATACTACTGAAATTACAGATGTAGGTCTTTGAACTGAAGGTATTAGACGCTATCTCTTCTTCTCATGTATGTCTTTCTAAAAGAAGTTCCTGTTGCCCTTACTTGTAAACTCAGAAAAACTGTGTTCCTATAGAGGCCAGCACCCGTTTCCAACGAAATAGAAGGAAGAACTTAAAGTACAGATGTAGGTCTTTGAACTGAAGGTATTAGACGCTATCTCTTCTTCTCATGTATGTCTTTCTAAAAGAAGTTCCTGTTGCCCTTACTTGTAAACTCAGAAAAACTGTGTTCCGATAGAGGCCAGCACCGGCTTCCAACGAAATAAAAGGTAGAAATGCACATTGAACATTCTAACCAACATATACATATTATGAAACGATTTCAACAGATGAAATTACGCCCTTGCTGTGCCGTTGTTGTCCTGCTGCATTGTTTGCTTCAGAGAACTTTCGAGTTCATACAATAGACTAAAGAGGAAACACTGTTTCCAGGAACGCTAGAGTCTTCTGGGTAGTGTGCTACAGGCGACACACTGAAGGAATTATGTGAGATTTCACCATTCACATTTGTTCCCTATTTCGTTTCTTTGTAATTCACTGTGAAACTCAGAAAATACTGTGTTTTCAAAGAGGCCTAGCCTGTCAATTCTCTGTACTAAGGAATCATTCTTTGAAACAGAGAGAACATGAACATTTCAAACACTGATAACACAAAATAGAACCTTCTCCTCTCTGTGCCTGTGGTGATGGCGTTCAGTGTGTGCGATAGTCACCGGTGGCATTGCCATAGCAGGCAGAAACAGAGATGGCGGTTCCTGGACATACTTGTTTTCGGTGGAGAGTAACGCATATACTACTGCAAGTACACATGTAGGTCTTTGAACTGAAGGTATTAGACGCTATCTTGTTCTCATGTATGGCTTTCTAAAAATTCCTGTTGCCCTAACCTGTTGACTCAGAAAAACTGTGTTCTGATAGAGGCCAGCAACTGTTTCCAACAAAATAGAAGAAATGCGCATTGAACATTCTAACCAATATATACTTATTATCATACGATTTCAACAGATGGAATTAGGCGTCTCTGTGCCGTTGTTGTTTTGCTGCATTGCTTGCTTCAGAGAACTTTCGAGTTCATACAGTAGACTAAAAAAGAAACACTGTTTCCAGGAACGCTAGAGTCTTCTGGGTAGTGTTTTACAGGTGACACACTAAAGGAAATACGTGAGATTTCACCGTTCACATTTGTTCCCTATTTTGTTTCTTTGTAATTCACTGTGAAACTCAGAAAATACAGTGTTTTCAAAGAAGCCTATGCTATAAATTCTCTGTACTAAAGAATCATTCTTTGAAACAGAGATAACATGAACATTTCTAGCACTTATAACACAAGATAGAACGTTCTCCTCTCTGTGCCTGTGGTGATGGCGTTCATTGTTTGAGATAGTCACCAGTGGCTTTGTCATAGCAGGCAGAAGCAGAGATGGCGGTTCCTGGACATACTTGTTTTCGGTGGAGAGTAACGCATATACTACTGCAAGTACACATGTAGGTCTTTGAACTGAAGGTATTAGACGCTATCTTGTTCTCATGTATGGCTTTCTAAAAGTTCCTGTTGCCCTAACCTGTTGACTCAGAAAAACTGTGTTCTGATAGAGGCCAGCAACTGTTTCCAACAAAAATAGAAAAAATGCACATTGAACATTCTAACCAACATATACATATTATCAAACGATTTCAACAGATGGAATTAGGCCCTTGCTGTGCCGTTGTTGTCCTGCTGCATTGTTTGCTTCAGAGAACTTTCGAGTTCATACAATAGACTAAAGAGGAAACACTGCCTCCAGGAACGCTAGAGTCTTCTGGGTAGTGTGCTACAGGCGACACACTGAAGGAAATATGTCAGATTTCACCGTTACATTTGTTCCCTATTTCGTTTCTTTGTAATTCACTGTGAAACTCAGAAAATACTGTGTTTTCAAAGAGGCCTAGCCTGTCAGTTCTCTGTACTAAAGAATCATTCTTTGAAACAGAGAGAACATGAACATTTCTAGCACTTATAACAAAAGATAGAACTTTCTCCTCTCTGTGCCTGTGGTGATGGCGTTCAGTGTGTGAGATAGTCACCGGTGGCATTGCCATAGCAGGCAGAAGAAGAGATGGCGGTTCCTGGACATACTTTGTTCTCGGTGGAGAGTAACGCATATACTACTGAAATTACAGATGTAGGTCTTTGAACTGAAGGTATTAGACGCTATCTCTTCTTCTCATGCATGTCTTTCTAAAAGAAGTTCCTGTTGCCCTTACTTGTAAACTCAGAAAAACTGTGTTCCTATAGAGGTCAGCACCCGTTTCCAACGAAATAGAAGGAAGAACTTAAAGTACAGATGTAGGTCTTTGAACTGAAGGTATTAGACGCTATCTCTTGTTCTCATGCATGTCTTTCTAAAAGAAGTTCCTGTTGCCCTTACTTGTAAACTCAGAAAAACTGTGTTCCGATAGAGGCCAGCACCGGCTTCCAACGAAATAAAAGGTAGAAATGCACATTGAACATTCTAACCAACATATACATATTATGAAACGATTTCAACAGATGAAATTACGCCCTTGCTGTGCCGTTGTTGTCCTGCTGCATTGTTTGCTTCAGAGAACTTTCGAGTTCATACAATAGACTAAAGAGGAAACACTGTTTCCAGGAACGCTAGAGTCTTCTGGGTAGTGTGCTACAGGCGACACACTGAAGGAATTATGTGAGATTTCACCGTTCACATTTGTTCCCTATTTCGTTTCTTTGTAATTCACTGTGAAACTCAGAAAATACTGTGTTTTCAAAGAGGCCTAGCCTGTCAATTCTCTGTACTAAGGAATCATTCTTTGAAACAGAGATAACATGAACATTTCTAGCACTTATAACACAAGATAGAACGTTCTCCTCTCTGTGCCTGTGGTGATGGCGTTCATTGTGTGAGATAGTCACCAGTGGCATTGTCATAGCAGGCAGAAACAGAGATGGCGGTTCCTGGACATACTTGTTTTCGGTGGAGAGTAACGCATATACTACTGCAAGTACACATGTAGGTCTTTGAACTGAAGGTATTAGACGCTATCTTGTTCTCATGTATGGCTTTCTAAAAGTTCCTGTTCCCCTAACCTGTTGACTCAGAAAAACTGTGTTCTGATAGAGGCCAGCAACTGTTTCCAACAAAATAGAAATAATGCACATTGAACATTCTAACCAACATTTACATATTATCAAACGATTTCAACAGATGGAATTAGGCGTCTCTGTGCTGTTGTTGTTTTGCTGCATTGCTTGCTTCAGAGAACTTTCGAGTTCATACAGTAGACTAAAAAAGAAACACTGTTTCCAGGAACGCTAGAGTCTTCTGGGTAGTGTTTTACAGGTGACACACTAAAGGAAATACGTCAGATTTCACCGTTCACATTTGTTCCCTATTTTGTTTCTTTGTAATTCACTGTGAAACTCAGAAAATACAGTGTTTTCAAAGAGGCCTATGCTATAAATTCTCTGTACTAAAGAATCATTCTTTGAAACAGAGATAACATGAACATTTCTAGCACTTATAACACAAGATAGAACGTTCTCCTCTCTGTGCCTGTGGTGATGGCGTTCATTGTGTGAGATAGTCACCAGTGGCATTGTCATAGGAGGCAGAAACAGAGATGGCGGTTCCTGGACATACTTGTTTTCGGTGGAGAGTAACGCATATACTACTGCAAGTACACATGTAGGTCTTTGAACTGAAGGTATTAGACGCTATCTTGTTCTCATGTATGGCTTTCTAAAAGTTCCTGTTGCCCTAACCTGTTGACTCAGAAAAACTGTGTTCTGATAGAGGCCAGCAACTGTTTCCAACAAAATAGAAGAAATGCGCATTGAACATTCTAACCAATATATACTTATTATCATACGATTTCAACAGATGGAATTAGGCGTCTCTGTGCCGTTGTTGTTTTGCTGCATTGCTTGCTTCAGAGAACTTTCGAGTTCATACAGTAGACTAAAAAAGAAACACTGTTTCCAGGAACGCTAGAGTCTTCTGGGTAGTGTTTTACAGGTGACACACTAAAGGAAATACGTGAGATTTCACCGTTCACATTTGTTCCCTATTTTGTTTCTTTGTAATTCACTGTGAAACTCAGAAAATACAGTGTTTTCAAAGAGGCCTATGCTATAAATTCTCTGTACTAAAGAATCATTCTTTGAAACAGAGATAACATGAACATTTCTAGCACTTATAACACAAGATAGAACGTTCTCCTCTCTGTGCCTGTGGTGATGGCGTTCATTGTTTGAGATAGTCACCAGTGGCTTTGTCATAGCAGGCAGAAGCAGAGATGGCGGTTCCTGGACATACTTGTTTTCGGTGGAGAGTAACGCATATACTACTGCAAGTACACATGTAGGTCTTTGAACTGAAGGTATTAGACGCTATCTTGTTCTCATGTATGGCTTTCTAAAAGTTCCTGTTGCCCTAACCTGTTGACTCAGAAAAACTGTGTTCTGATAGAGGCCAGCAACTGTTTCCAACAAAAATAGAAAAAATGCACATTGAACATTCTAACCAACATATACATATTATCAAACGATTTCAACAGATGGAATTAGGCCCTTGCTGTGCCGTTGTTGTCCTGCTGCATTGTTTGCTTCAGAGAACTTTCGAGTTCATACAATAGACTAAAGAGGAAACACTGCCTCCAGGAACGCTAGAGTCTTCTGGGTAGTGTGCTACAGGCGACACACTGAAGGAAATATGTCAGATTTCACCGTTACATTTGTTCCCTATTTCGTTTCTTTGTAATTCACTGTGAAACTCAGAAAATACTGTGTTTTCAAAGAGGCCTAGCCTGTCAGTTCTCTGTACTAAAGAATCATTCTTTGAAACAGAGAGAACATGAACATTTCTAGCACTTATAACACAAGATAGAACGTTCTCCTCTCTGTGCCTGTGGTGATGGCGTTCATTGTGTGAGATAGTCACCAGTGGCATTGTCATAGCAGGCAGAAACAGAGATGGCGGTTCCTGGACATACTTGTTTTCGGTGGAGAGTAACGCATATACTACTGCAAGTACACATGTAGGTCTTTGAACTGAAGGTATTAGACGCTATCTTGTTCTCATGTATGGCTTTCTAAAAGTTCCTGTTGCCCTAACCTGTTGACTCAGAAAAACTGTGTTCTGATAGAGGCCAGCAACTGTTTCCAACAAAATAGAAGAAATGCGCATTGAACATTCTAACCAATATATACTTATTATCATACGATTTCAACAGATGGAATTAGGCGTCTCTGTGCCGTTGTTGTTTTGCTGCATTGCTTGCTTCAGAGAACTTTCGAGTTCATACAGTAGACTAAAAAGAAACACTGTTTCCAGGAACGCTAGAGTCTTCTGGGTAGTGTTTTACAGGTGACACACTAAAGGAAATACGTGAGATTTCACCGTTCACATTTGTTCCCTATTTTGTTTCTTTGTAATTCACTGTGAAACTCAGAAAATACAGTGTTTTCAAAGAGGCCTATGCTATAAATTCTCTGTACTAAAGAATCATTCTTTGAAACAGAGATAACATGAACATTTCTAGCACTTATAACACAAGATAGAACGTTCTCCTCTCTGTGCCTGTGGTGATGGCGTTCATTGTTTGAGATAGTCACCAGTGGCTTTGTCATAGCAGGCAGAAGCAGAGATGGCGGTTCCTGGACATACTTGTTTTCGGTGGAGAGTAACGCATATACTACTGCAAGTACACATGTAGGTCTTTGAACTGAAGGTATTAGACGCTATCTTGTTCTCATGTATGGCTTTCTAAAAGTTCCTGTTGCCCTAACCTGTTGACTCAGAAAAACTGTGTTCTGATAGAGGCCAGCAACTGTTTCCAACAAAAATAGAAAAAATGCACATTGAACATTCTAACCAACATATACATATTATCAAACGATTTCAACAGATGGAATTAGGCCCTTGCTGTGCCGTTGTTGTCCTGCTGCATTGTTTGCTTCAGAGAACTTTCGAGTTCATACAATAGACTAAAGAGGAAACACTGCCTCCAGGAACGCTAGAGTCTTCTGGGTAGTGTGCTACAGGCGACACACTGAAGGAAATATGTCAGATTTCACCGTTACATTTGTTCCCTATTTCGTTTCTTTGTAATTCACTGTGAAACTCAGAAAATACTGTGTTTTCAAAGAGGCCTAGCCTGTCAGTTCTCTGTACTAAAGAATCATTCTTTGAAACAGAGAGAACATGAACATTTCTAGCACTTATAACAAAAGATAGAACTTTCTCCTCTCTGTGCCTGTGGTGATGGCGTTCAGTGTGTGAGATAGTCACCGGTGGCATTGCCATAGCAGGCAGAAGAAGAGATGGCGGTTCCTGGACATACTTTGTTCTCGGTGGAGAGTAACGCATATACTACTGAAATTACAGATGTAGGTCTTTGAACTGAAGGTATTAGACGCTATCTCTTCTTCTCATGTATGTCTTTCTAAAAGAAGTTCCTGTTGCCCTTACTTGTAAACTCAGAAAAACTGTGTTCCTATAGAGGCCAGCACCCGTTTCCAACGAAATAGAAGGAAGAACTTAAAGTACAGATGTAGGTCTTTGAACTGAAGGTATTAGACGCTATCTCTTGTTCTCATGCATGTCTTTCTAAAAGAAGTTCCTGTTGCCCTTACTTGTAAACTCAGAAAAACTGTGTTCCGATAGAGGCCAGCACCGGCTTCCAACGAAATAAAAGGTAGAAATGCACATTGAACATTCTAACCAACATATACATATTATGAAACGATTTCAACAGATGAAATTACGCCCTTGCTGTGCCGTTGTTGTCCTGCTGCATTGTTTGCTTCAGAGAACTTTCGAGTTCATACAATAGACTAAAGAGGAAACACTGTTTCCAGGAACGCTAGAGTCTTCTGGGTAGTGTGCTACAGGCGACACACTGAAGGAATTATGTGAGATTTCACCGTTCACATTTGTTCCCTATTTCGTTTCTTTGTAATTCACTGTGAAACTCAGAAAATACTGTGTTTTCAAAGAGGCCTAGCCTGTCAATTCTCTGTACTAAGGAATCATTCTTTGAAACAGAGATAACATGAACATTTCTAGCACTTATAACACAAGATAGAACGTTCTCCTCTCTGTGCCTGTGGTGATGGCGTTCATTGTGTGAGATAGTCACCAGTGGCATTGTCATAGCAGGCAGAAACAGAGATGGCGGTTCCTGGACATACTTGTTTTCGGTGGAGAGTAACGCATATACTACTGCAAGTACACATGTAGGTCTTTGAACTGAAGGTATTAGACGCTATCTTGTTCTCATGTATGGCTTTCTAAAAGTTCCTGTTGCCCTAACCTGTTGACTCAGAAAAACTGTGTTCTGATAGAGGCCAGCAACTGTTTCCAACAAAATAGAAGAAATGCACATTGAACATTCTAACCAATATATACTTATTATCATACGATTTCAACAGATGGAATTAGGCGTCTCTGTGCCGTTGTTGTTTTGCTGCATTGCTTGCTTCAGAGAACTTTCGAGTTCATACAGTAGACTAAAAAAGAAACACTGTTTCCAGGAACGCTAGAGTCTTCTGGGTAGTGTTTTACAGGTGACACACTAAAGGAAATACGTGAGATTTCACCGTTCACATTTGTTCCCTATTTTGTTTCTTTGTAATTCACTGTGAAACTCAGAAAATACAGTGTTTTCAAAGAGGCCTATGCTATAAATTCTCTGTACTAAAGAATCATTCTTTGAAACAGAGATAACATGAACATTTCTAGCACTTATAACACAAGATAGAACGTTCTCCTCTCTGTGCCTGTGGTGATGGCGTTCATTGTGTGAGATAGTCACCAGTGGCTTTGTCATAGCAGGCAGAAGCAGAGATGGCGGTTCCTGGACATACTTGTTTTCGGTGGAGAGTAACGCATATACTACTGCAAGTACACATGTAGGTCTTTGAACTGAAGGTATTAGACGCTATCTTGTTCTCATGTATGGCTTTCTAAAAGTTCGTGTTGCCCTAACCTGTTGACTCAGAAAAACTGTGTTCTGATAGAGGCCAGCAACTGTTTCCAACAAAAATAGAAAAAATGCACATTGAACATTCTAACCAACATATACATATTATCAAACGATTTCAACAGATGGAATTAGGCCCTTGCTGTGCCGTTGTTGTCCTGCTGCATTGTTTGCTTCAGAGAACTTTCGAGTTCATACAATAGACTAAAGAGGAAACACTGCCTCCAGGAACGCTAGAGTCTTCTGGGTAGTGTGCTACAGGCGACACACTGAAGGAAATATGTCAGATTTCACCGTTACATTTGTTCCCTATTTCGTTTCTTTGTAATTCACTGTGAAACTCAGAAAATACTGTGTTTTCAAAGAGGCCTAGCCTGTCAGTTCTCTGTACTAAAGAATCATTCTTTGAAACAGAGAGAACATGAACATTTCTAGCACTTATAACACAAGATAGAACTTTCTCCTCTCTGTGCCTGTGGTGATGGCGTTCAGTGTGTGAGATAGTCACCGGTGGCATTGCCATAGCAGGCAGAAGAAGAGATGGCGGTTCCTGGACATACTTTGTTCTCGGTGGAGAGTAACGCATATACTACTGAAATTACAGATGTAGGTCTTTGAACTGAAGGTATTAGACGCTATCTCTTCTTCTCATGTATGTCTTTCTAAAAGAAGTTCCTGTTGCCCTTACTTGTAAACTCAGAAAAACTGTGTTCCTATAGAGGCCAGCACCCGTTTCCAACGAAATAGAAGGAAGAACTTAAAGTACAGATGTAGGTCTTTGAACTGAAGGTATTAGACGCTATCTCTTCTTCTCATGTATGTCTTTCTAAAAGAAGTTCCTGTTGCCCTTACTTGTAAACTCAGAAAAACTGTGTTCCGATAGAGGCCAGCACCGGCTTCCAACGAAATAAAAGGTAGAAATGCACATTGAACATTCTAACCAACATATACATATTATGAAACGATTTCAACAGATGAAATTACGCCCTTGCTGTGCCGTTGTTGTCCTGCTGCATTGTTTGCTTCAGAGAACTTTCGAGTTCATACAATAGACTAAAGAGGAAACACTGTTTCCAGGAACGCTAGAGTCTTCTGGGTAGTGTGCTACAGGCGACACACTGAAGGAATTATGTGAGATTTCACCATTCACATTTGTTCCCTATTTCGTTTCTTTGTAATTCACTGTGAAACTCAGAAAATACTGTGTTTTCAAAGAGGCCTAGCCTGTCAATTCTCTGTACTAAGGAATCATTCTTTGAAACAGAGAGAACATGAACATTTCAAACACTGATAACACAAAATAGAACCTTCTCCTCTCTGTGCCTGTGGTGATGGCGTTCAGTGTGTGCGATAGTCACCGGTGGCATTGCCATAGCAGGCAGAAACAGAGATGGCGGTTCCTGGACATACTTGTTTTCGGTGGAGAGTAACGCATATACTACTGCAAGTACACATGTAGGTCTTTGAACTGAAGGTATTAGACGCTATCTTGTTCTCATGTATGGCTTTCTAAAAGTTCCTGTTGCCCTAACCTGTTGACTCAGAAAAACTGTGTTCTGATAGAGGCCAGCAACTGTTTCCAACAAAATAGAAGAAATGCGCATTGAACATTCTAACCAATATATACTTATTATCATACGATTTCAACAGATGGAATTAGGCGTCTCTGTGCCGTTGTTGTTTTGCTGCATTGCTTGCTTCAGAGAACTTTCGAGTTCATACAGTAGACTAAAAAAGAAACACTGTTTCCAGGAACGCTAGAGTCTTCTGGGTAGTGTTTTACAGGTGACACACTAAAGGAAATACGTGAGATTTCACCGTTCACATTTGTTCCCTATTTTGTTTCTTTGTAATTCACTGTGAAACTCAGAAAATACAGTGTTTTCAAAGAGGCCTATGCTATAAATTCTCTGTACTAAAGAATCATTCTTTGAAACAGAGATAACATGAACATTTCTAGCACTTATAACACAAGATAGAACGTTCTCCTCTCTGTGCCTGTGGTGATGGCGTTCATTGTGTGAGATAGTCACCAGTGGCTTTGTCATAGCAGGCAGAAGCAGAGATGGCGGTTCCTGGACATACTTGTTTTCGGTGGAGAGTAACGCATATACTACTGCAAGTACACATGTAGGTCTTTGAACTGAAGGTATTAGACGCTATCTTGTTCTCATGTATGGCTTTCTAAAAGTTCGTGTTGCCCTAACCTGTTGACTCAGAAAAACTGTGTTCTGATAGAGGCCAGCAACTGTTTCCAACAAAAATAGAAAAAATGCACATTGAACATTCTAACCAACATATACATATTATCAAACGATTTCAACAGATGGAATTAGGCCCTTGCTGTGCCGTTGTTGTCCTGCTGCATTGTTTGCTTCAGAGAACTTTCGAGTTCATACAATAGACTAAAGAGGAAACACTGCCTCCAGGAACGCTAGAGTCTTCTGGGTAGTGTGCTACAGGCGACACACTGAAGGAAATATGTCAGATTTCACCGTTACATTTGTTCCCTATTTCGTTTCTTTGTAATTCACTGTGAAACTCAGAAAATACTGTGTTTTCAAAGAGGCCTAGCCTGTCAGTTCTCTGTACTAAAGAATCATTCTTTGAAACAGAGAGAACATGAACATTTCTAGCACTTATAACACAAGATAGAACTTTCTCCTCTCTGTGCCTGTGGTGATGGCGTTCAGTGTGTGAGATAGTCACCGGTGGCATTGCCATAGCAGGCAGAAGAAGAGATGGCGGTTCCTGGACATACTTTGTTCTCGGTGGAGAGTAACGCATATACTACTGAAATTACAGATGTAGGTCTTTGAACTGAAGGTATTAGACGCTATCTCTTCTTCTCATGTATGTCTTTCTAAAAGAAGTTCCTGTTGCCCTTACTTGTAAACTCAGAAAAACTGTGTTCCTATAGAGGCCAGCACCCGTTTCCAACGAAATAGAAGGAAGAACTTAAAGTACAGATGTAGGTCTTTGAACTGAAGGTATTAGACGCTATCTCTTCTTCTCATGTATGTCTTTCTAAAAGAAGTTCCTGTTGCCCTTACTTGTAAACTCAGAAAAACTGTGTTCCGATAGAGGCCAGCACCGGCTTCCAACGAAATAAAAGGTAGAAATGCACATTGAACATTCTAACCAACATATACATATTATGAAACGATTTCAACAGATGAAATTACGCCCTTGCTGTGCCGTTGTTGTCCTGCTGCATTGTTTGCTTCAGAGAACTTTCGAGTTCATACAATAGACTAAAGAGGAAACACTGTTTCCAGGAACGCTAGAGTCTTCTGGGTAGTGTGCTACAGGCGACACACTGAAGGAATTATGTGAGATTTCACCATTCACATTTGTTCCCTATTTCGTTTCTTTGTAATTCACTGTGAAACTCAGAAAATACTGTGTTTTCAAAGAGGCCTAGCCTGTCAATTCTCTGTACTAAGGAATCATTCTTTGAAACAGAGAGAACATGAACATTTCAAACACTGATAACACAAAATAGAACCTTCTCCTCTCTGTGCCTGTGGTGATGGCGTTCAGTGTGTGCGATAGTCACCGGTGGCATTGCCATAGCAGGCAGAAACAGAGATGGCGGTTCCTGGACATACTTGTTTTCGGTGGAGAGTAACGCATATACTACTGCAAGTACACATGTAGGTCTTTGAACTGAAGGTATTAGACGCTATCTTGTTCTCATGTATGGCTTTCTAAAAGTTCCTGTTGCCCTAACCTGTTGACTCAGAAAAACTGTGTTCTGATAGAGGCCAGCAACTGTTTCCAACAAAATAGAAGAAATGCGCATTGAACATTCTAACCAATATATACTTATTATCATACGATTTCAACAGATGGAATTAGGCGTCTCTGTGCCGTTGTTGTTTTGCTGCATTGCTTGCTTCAGAGAACTTTCGAGTTCATACAGTAGACTAAAAAAGAAACACTGTTTCCAGGAACGCTAGAGTCTTCTGGGTAGTGTTTTACAGGTGACACACTAAAGGAAATACGTGAGATTTCACCGTTCACATTTGTTCCCTATTTTGTTTCTTTGTAATTCACTGTGAAACTCAGAAAATACAGTGTTTTCAAAGAAGCCTATGCTATAAATTCTCTGTACTAAAGAATCATTCTTTGAAACAGAGATAACATGAACATTTCTAGCACTTATAACACAAGATAGAACGTTCTCCTCTCTGTGCCTGTGGTGATGGCGTTCATTGTTTGAGATAGTCACCAGTGGCTTTGTCATAGCAGGCAGAAGCAGAGATGGCGGTTCCTGGACATACTTGTTTTCGGTGGAGAGTAACGCATATACTACTGCAAGTACACATGTAGGTCTTTGAACTGAAGGTATTAGACGCTATCTTGTTCTCATGTATGGCTTTCTAAAAGTTCCTGTTGCCCTAACCTGTTGACTCAGAAAAACTGTGTTCTGATAGAGGCCAGCAACTGTTTCCAACAAAAATAGAAAAAATGCACATTGAACATTCTAACCAACATATACATATTATCAAACGATTTCAACAGATGGAATTAGGCCCTTGCTGTGCCGTTGTTGTCCTGCTGCATTGTTTGCTTCAGAGAACTTTCGAGTTCATACAATAGACTAAAGAGGAAACACTGCCTCCAGGAACGCTAGAGTCTTCTGGGTAGTGTGCTACAGGCGACACACTGAAGGAAATATGTCAGATTTCACCGTTACATTTGTTCCCTATTTCGTTTCTTTGTAATTCACTGTGAAACTCAGAAAATACTGTGTTTTCAAAGAGGCCTAGCCTGTCAGTTCTCTGTACTAAAGAATCATTCTTTGAAACAGAGAGAACATGAACATTTCTAGCACTTATAACAAAAGATAGAACTTTCTCCTCTCTGTGCCTGTGGTGATGGCGTTCAGTGTGTGAGATAGTCACCGGTGGCATTGCCATAGCAGGCAGAAGAAGAGATGGCGGTTCCTGGACATACTTTGTTCTCGGTGGAGAGTAACGCATATACTACTGAAATTACAGATGTAGGTCTTTGAACTGAAGGTATTAGACGCTATCTCTTCTTCTCATGCATGTCTTTCTAAAAGAAGTTCCTGTTGCCCTTACTTGTAAACTCAGAAAAACTGTGTTCCTATAGAGGTCAGCACCCGTTTCCAACGAAATAGAAGGAAGAACTTAAAGTACAGATGTAGGTCTTTGAACTGAAGGTATTAGACGCTATCTCTTGTTCTCATGCATGTCTTTCTAAAAGAAGTTCCTGTTGCCCTTACTTGTAAACTCAGAAAAACTGTGTTCCGATAGAGGCCAGCACCGGCTTCCAACGAAATAAAAGGTAGAAATGCACATTGAACATTCTAACCAACATATACATATTATGAAACGATTTCAACAGATGAAATTACGCCCTTGCTGTGCCGTTGTTGTCCTGCTGCATTGTTTGCTTCAGAGAACTTTCGAGTTCATACAATAGACTAAAGAGGAAACACTGTTTCCAGGAACGCTAGAGTCTTCTGGGTAGTGTGCTACAGGCGACACACTGAAGGAATTATGTGAGATTTCACCGTTCACATTTGTTCCCTATTTCGTTTCTTTGTAATTCACTGTGAAACTCAGAAAATACTGTGTTTTCAAAGAGGCCTAGCCTGTCAATTCTCTGTACTAAGGAATCATTCTTTGAAACAGAGATAACATGAACATTTCTAGCACTTATAACACAAGATAGAACGTTCTCCTCTCTGTGCCTGTGGGGATGGCGTTCATTGTGTGAGATAGTCACCAGTGGCATTGTCATAGCAGGCAGAAACAGAGATGGCGGTTCCTGGACATACTTGTTTTCGGTGGAGAGTAACGCATATACTACTGCAAGTACACATGTAGGTCTTTGAACTGAAGGTATTAGACGCTATCTTGTTCTCATGTATGGCTTTCTAAAAGTTCCTGTTGCCCTAACCTGTTGACTCAGAAAAACTGTGTTCTGATAGAGGCCAGCAACTGTTTCCAACAAAATAGAAGAAATGCACATTGAACATTCTAACCAATATATACTTATTATCATACGATTTCAACAGATGGAATTAGGCGTCTCTGTGCCGTTGTTGTTTTGCTGCATTGCTTGCTTCAGAGAACTTTCGAGTTCATACAGTAGACTAAAAAAGAAACACTGTTTCCAGGAACGCTAGAGTCTTCTGGGTAGTGTTTTACAGGTGACACACTAAAGGAAATACGTGAGATTTCACCGTTCACATTTGTTCCCTATTTTGTTTCTTTGTAATTCACTGTGAAACTCAGAAAATACAGTGTTTTCAAAGAGGCCTATGCTATAAATTCTCTGTACTAAAGAATCATTCTTTGAAACAGAGATAACATGAACATTTCTAGCACTTATAACACAAGATAGAACGTTCTCCTCTCTGTGCCTGTGGTGATGGCGTTCATTGTGTGAGATAGTCACCAGTGGCTTTGTCATAGCAGGCAGAAGCAGAGATGGCGGTTCCTGGACATACTTGTTTTCGGTGGAGAGTAACGCATATACTACTGCAAGTACACATGTAGGTCTTTGAACTGAAGGTATTAGACGCTATCTTGTTCTCATGTATGGCTTTCTAAAAGTTCCTGTTGCCCTAACCTGTTGACTCAGAAAAACTGTGTTCTGATAGAGGCCAGCAACTGTTTCCAACAAAAATAGAAAAAATGCACATTGAACATTCTAACCAACATATACATATTATCAAACGATTTCAACAGATGGAATTAGGCCCTTGCTGTGCCGTTGTTGTCCTGCTGCATTGTTTGCTTCAGAGAACTTTCGAGTTCATACAATAGACTAAAGAGGAAACACTGCCTCCAGGAACGCTAGAGTCTTCTGGGTAGTGTGCTACAGGCGACACACTGAAGGAAATATGTCAGATTTCACCGTTACATTTGTTCCCTATTTCGTTTCTTTGTAATTCACTGTGAAACTCAGAAAATACTGTGTTTTCAAAGAGGCCTAGCCTGTCAGTTCTCTGTACTAAAGAATCATTCTTTGAAACAGAGAGAACATGAACATTTCTAGCACTTATAACACAAGATAGAACTTTCTCCTCTCTGTGCCTGTGGTGATGGCGTACAGTGTGTCAGATAGTCACCGGTGGCATTGCCATAGCAGGCAGAAGAAGAGATGGCGGTTCCTGGACATACTTTGTTCTCGGTGGAGAGTAACGCATATACTACTGAAATTACAGATGTAGGTCTTTGAACTGAAGGTATTAGACGCTATCTCTTCTTCTCATGTATGTCTTTCTAAAAGAAGTTCCTGTTGCCCTTACTTGTAAACTCAGAAAAACTGTGTTCCTATAGAGGCCAGCACCCGTTTCCAACGAAATAGAAGGAAGAACTTAAAGTACAGATGTAGGTCTTTGAACTGAAGGTATTAGACGCTATCTCTTCTTCTCATGTATGTCTTTCTAAAAGAAGTTCCTGTTGCCCTTACTTGTAAACTCAGAAAAACTGTGTTCCGATAGAGGCCAGCACCGGCTTCCAACGAAATAAAAGGTAGAAATGCACATTGAACATTCTAACCAACATATACATATTATGAAACGATTTCAACAGATGAAATTACGCCCTTGCTGTGCCGTTGTTGTCCTGCTGCATTGTTTGCTTCAGAGAACTTTCGAGTTCATACAATAGACTAAAGAGGAAACACTGTTTCCAGGAACGCTAGAGTCTTCTGGGTAGTGTGCTACAGGCGACACACTGAAGGAATTATGTGAGATTTCACCATTCACATTTGTTCCCTATTTCGTTTCTTTGTAATTCACTGTGAAACTCAGAAAATACTGTGTTTTCAAAGAGGCCTAGCCTGTCAATTCTCTGTACTAAGGAATCATTCTTTGAAACAGAGAGAACATGAACATTTCAAACACTGATAACACAAAATAGAACCTTCTCCTCTCTGTGCCTGTGGTGATGGCGTTCAGTGTGTGCGATAGTCACCGGTGGCATTGCCATAGCAGGCAGAAGCAGGGATGGCGGTTCCTGGACATACCTTGTTCTCGGTGGAGAGTAACGCATATACTACTGAAAGTACAGATGTAGGTCTTTGAACTGAAAGTATTAGACGCTATCTTGTTCTCATTTATGTCTTTGTGAAAGTTCCTGTTGCCCTTACTTTTTGACTCAGAAAAACTGTATTCCGATAGAGGCCAGCAACTGTTTCCAACAAAATAGAAGAAATGCACATTGAACATTCTAACCAACATTTACATATTATCAAACGATTTCAACAGATGGAATTAGGCCCTCTTTGTGCCGTTGTTGTTTTGCTGCATTGCTTGCTTCAGAGAACTTTTGAGTTCATACAGTAGTCTAAAGAGGAAACACTGTTTCCAGGAACGCTAGAGTCTTCTGGGTAGTGTGCTACAGGTGACACACTAAAGGAAATATGTGAGATTTCACCGTTCACATTTGTTCCCTATTTTGTTTCTTTGTAATTCACTGTGAAACTCAGAAAATATTGTGTATTCAAAGAGGCCTAGCCTATAAATCCTCTGTACTAAAGAATCATTCTTTGAAGCAGAGAGAACATGAACATTTCTAGCACTTATAACACAAGATAGAACTTTCTGCTCTCTGTGCCTGTGGTGATGGCGTTCAGTGTGTGAGATAGTCCCCGGTGGCATTGCCATAGCAGGCAGAAGAAGAGATGGCGGTTCCTGGACATATCTTTTTTCGGTGGAGAGTAACACATATACTACTGAAAGTACTCATGTAGGTCTTTGAACTGAAGCTATTAGACGCTATCTTGTTCTCATGTATGTCTTTCTAAAAGTTCCTGTTGCCCTAACCTGTTGACTCAGAAAAACTGTGTTCTGATAGAGGCCAGCAACTGTTTCCAACAAAATAGAAGAAATGCACATTGAACATTCTAACCAACATTTACATATTATCAAACGATTTCAACAGATGGAATTAGGCGTCTCTGTGCTGTTGTTGTTTTGCTGCATTGCTTGCTTCAGAGAACTTTTGAGTTCATACAATAGACTAAAGAGGAAACACTGTTTCCAGGAACGCTAGAGTCTTCTGGGTAGTGTGCTACAGGCGACACACTGAAGGAATTATGTGAGATTTCACCGTTCACATTTGTTCCCTATTTCGTTTCTTTGTAATTCACTGTGAAACTCAGAAAATACTGTGTTTTCAAAGAGGCCTAGCCTGTCAATTCTCTGTACTAAGGAATCATTCTTTGAAACAGAGATAACATGAACATTTCTAGCACTTATAACACAAGATAGAACGTTCTCCTCTCTGTGCCTGTGGTGATGGCGTTCATTGTGTGAGATAGTCACCAGTGGCATTGTCATAGCAGGCAGAAACAGAGATGGCGGTTCCTGGACATACTTGTTTTCGGTGGAGAGTAACGCATATACTACTGCAAGTACACATGTAGGTCTTTGAACTGAAGGTATTAGACGCTATCTTGTTCTCATGTATGGCTTTCTAAAAGTTCCTGTTGCCCTAACCTGTTGACTCAGAAAAACTGTGTTCTGATAGAGGCCAGCAACTGTTTCCAACAAAATAGTAGAAATGCACATTGAACATTCTAACCAATATATACTTATTATCATACGATTTCAACAGATGGAATTAGGCGTCTCTGTGCCGTTGTTGTTTTGCTGCATTGCTTGCTTCAGAGAACTTTCGAGTTCATACAGTAGACTAAAAAAGAAACACTGTTTCCAGGAACGCTAGAGTCTTCTGGGTAGTGTTTTACAGGTGACACACTAAAGGAAATACGTGAGATTTCACCGTTCACATTTGTTCCCTATTTTGTTTCTTTGTAATTCACTGTGAAACTCAGAAAATACAGTGTTTTCAAAGAGGCCTATGCTATAAATTCTCTGTACTAAAGAATCATTCTTTGAAACAGAGATAACATGAACATTTCTAGCACTTATAACACAAGATAGAACGTTCTCCTCTCTGTGCCTGTGGTGATGGCGTTCATTGTGTGAGATAGTCACCAGTGGCTTTGTCATAGCAGGCAGAAGCAGAGATGGCGGTTCCTGGACATACTTGTTTTCGGTGGAGAGTAACGCATATACTACTGCAAGTACACATGTAGGTCTTTGAACTGAAGGTATTAGACGCTATCTTGTTCTCATGTATGGCTTTCTAAAAGTTCGTGTTGCCCTAACCTGTTGACTCAGAAAAACTGTGTTCTGATAGAGGCCAGCAACTGTTTCCAACAAAAATAGAAAAAATGCACATTGAACATTCTAACCAACATATACATATTATCAAACGATTTCAACAGATGGAATTAGGCCCTTGCTGTGCCGTTGTTGTCCTGCTGCATTGTTTGCTTCAGAGAACTTTCGAGTTCATACAATAGACTAAAGAGGAAACACTGCCTCCAGGAACGCTAGAGTCTTCTGGGTAGTGTGCTACAGGCGACACACTGAAGGAAATATGTCAGATTTCACCGTTACATTTGTTCCCTATTTCGTTTCTTTGTAATTCACTGTGAAACTCAGAAAATACTGTGTTTTCAAAGAGGCCTAGCCTGTCAGTTCTCTGTACTAAAGAATCATTCTTTGAAACAGAGAGAACATGAACATTTCTAGCACTTATAACACAAGATAGAACTTTCTCCTCTCTGTGCCTGTGGTGATGGCGTTCAGTGTGTGAGATAGTCACCGGTGGCATTGCCATAGCAGGCAGAAGAAGAGATGGCGGTTCCTGGACATACTTTGTTCTCGGTGGAGAGTAACGCATATACTACTGAAATTACAGATGTAGGTCTTTGAACTGAAGGTATTAGACGCTATGTCTTCTTCTCATGCATGTCTTTCTAAAAGAAGTTCCTGTTGCCCTTACTTGTAAACTCAGAAAAACTGTGTTCCTATAGAGGTCAGCACCCGTTTCCAACGAAATAGAAGGAAGAACTTAAAGTACAGATGTAGGTCTTTGAACTGAAGGTATTAGACGCTATCTCTTGTTCTCATGCATGTCTTTCTAAAAGAAGTTCCTGTTGCCCTTACTTGTAAACTCAGAAAAACTGTGTTCCGATAGAGGCCAGCACCGGCTTCCAACGAAATAAAAGGTAGAAATGCACATTGAACATTCTAACCAACATATACATATTATGAAACGATTTCAACAGATGAAATTACGCCCTTGCTGTGCCGTTGTTGTCCTGCTGCATTGTTTGCTTCAGAGAACTTTCGAGTTCATACAATAGACTAAAGAGGAAACACTGTTTCCAGGAACGCTAGAGTCTTCTGGGTAGTGTGCTACAGGCGACACACTGAAGGAATTATGTGAGATTTCACCGTTCACATTTGTTCCCTATTTCGTTTCTTTGTAATTCACTGTGAAACTCAGAAAATACTGTGTTTTCAAAGAGGCCTAGCCTGTCAATTCTCTGTACTAAGGAATCATTCTTTGAAACAGAGATAACATGAACATTTCTAGCACTTATAACACAAGATAGAACGTTCTCCTCTCTGTGCCTGTGGGGATGGCGTTCATTGTGTGAGATAGTCACCAGTGGCATTGTCATAGCAGGCAGAAACAGAGATGGCGGTTCCTGGACATACTTGTTTTCGGTGGAGAGTAACGCATATACTACTGCAAGTACACATGTAGGTCTTTGAACTGAAGGTATTAGACGCTATCTTGTTCTCATGTATGGCTTTCTAAAAGTTCCTGTTGCCCTAACCTGTTGACTCAGAAAAACTGTGTTCTGATAGAGGCCAGCAACTGTTTCCAACAAAATAGAAGAAATGCACATTGAACATTCTAACCAATATATACTTATTATCATACGATTTCAACAGATGGAATTAGGCGTCTCTGTGCCGTTGTTGTTTTGCTGCATTGCTTGCTTCAGAGAACTTTCGAGTTCATACAGTAGACTAAAAAAGAAACACTGTTTCCAGGAACGCTAGAGTCTTCTGGGTAGTGTTTTACAGGTGACACACTAAAGGAAATACGTGAGATTTCACCGTTCACATTTGTTCCCTATTTTGTTTCTTTGTAATTCACTGTGAAACTCAGAAAATACAGTGTTTTCAAAGAGGCCTATGCTATAAATTCTCTGTACTAAAGAATCATTCTTTGAAACAGAGATAACATGAACATTTCTAGCACTTATAACACAAGATAGAACGTTCTCCTCTCTGTGCCTGTGGTGATGGCGTTCATTGTGTGAGATAGTCACCAGTGGCTTTGTCATAGCAGGCAGAAGCAGAGATGGCGGTTCCTGGACATACTTGTTTTCGGTGGAGAGTAACGCATATACTACTGCAAGTACACATGTAGGTCTTTGAACTGAAGGTATTAGACGCTATCTTGTTCTCATGTATGGCTTTCTAAAAGTTCCTGTTGCCCTAACCTGTTGACTCAGAAAAACTGTGTTCTGATAGAGGCCAGCAACTGTTTCCAACAAAAATAGAAAAAATGCACATTGAACATTCTAACCAACATATACATATTATCAAACGATTTCAACAGATGGAATTAGGCCCTTGCTGTGCCGTTGTTGTCCTGCTGCATTGTTTGCTTCAGAGAACTTTCGAGTTCATACAATAGACTAAAGAGGAAACACTGCCTCCAGGAACGCTAGAGTCTTCTGGGTAGTGTGCTACAGGCGACACACTGAAGGAAATATGTCAGATTTCACCGTTACATTTGTTCCCTATTTCGTTTCTTTGTAATTCACTGTGAAACTCAGAAAATACTGTGTTTTCAAAGAGGCCTAGCCTGTCAGTTCTCTGTACTAAAGAATCATTCTTTGAAACAGAGAGAACATGAACATTTCTAGCACTTATAACACAAGATAGAACTTTCTCCTCTCTGTGCCTGTGGTGATGGCGTACAGTGTGTCAGATAGTCACCGGTGGCATTGCCATAGCAGGCAGAAGAAGAGATGGCGGTTCCTGGACATACTTTGTTCTCGGTGGAGAGTAACGCATATACTACTGAAATTACAGATGTAGGTCTTTGAACTGAAGGTATTAGACGCTATCTCTTCTTCTCATGTATGTCTTTCTAAAAGAAGTTCCTGTTGCCCTTACTTGTAAACTCAGAAAAACTGTGTTCCTATAGAGGCCAGCACCCGTTTCCAACGAAATAGAAGGAAGAACTTAAAGTACAGATGTAGGTCTTTGAACTGAAGGTATTAGACGCTATCTCTTCTTCTCATGTATGTCTTTCTAAAAGAAGTTCCTGTTGCCCTTACTTGTAAACTCAGAAAAACTGTGTTCCGATAGAGGCCAGCACCGGCTTCCAACGAAATAAAAGGTAGAAATGCACATTGAACATTCTAACCAACATATACATATTATGAAACGATTTCAACAGATGAAATTACGCCCTTGCTGTGCCGTTGTTGTCCTGCTGCATTGTTTGCTTCAGAGAACTTTCGAGTTCATACAATAGACTAAAGAGGAAACACTGTTTCCAGGAACGCTAGAGTCTTCTGGGTAGTGTGCTACAGGCGACACACTGAAGGAATTATGTGAGATTTCACCATTCACATTTGTTCCCTATTTCGTTTCTTTGTAATTCACTGTGAAACTCAGAAAATACTGTGTTTTCAAAGAGGCCTAGCCTGTCAATTCTCTGTACTAAGGAATCATTCTTTGAAACAGAGAGAACATGAACATTTCAAACACTGATAACACAAAATAGAACCTTCTCCTCTCTGTGCCTGTGGTGATGGCGTTCAGTGTGTGCGATAGTCACCGGTGGCATTGCCATAGCAGGCAGAAGCAGGGATGGCGGTTCCTGGACATACCTTGTTCTCGGTGGAGAGTAACGCATATACTACTGAAAGTACAGATGTAGGTCTTTGAACTGAAAGTATTAGACGCTATCTTGTTCTCATTTATGTCTTTGTGAAAGTTCCTGTTGCCCTTACTTTTTGACTCAGAAAAACTGTATTCCGATAGAGGCCAGCAACTGTTTCCAACAAAATAGAAGAAATGCACATTGAACATTCTAACCAACATTTACATATTATCAAACGATTTCAACAGATGGAATTAGGCCCTCTTTGTGCCGTTGTTGTTTTGCTGCATTGCTTGCTTCAGAGAACTTTTGAGTTCATACAGTAGTCTAAAGAGGAAACACTGTTTCCAGGAACGCTAGAGTCTTCTGGGTAGTGTGCTACAGGTGACACACTAAAGGAAATATGTGAGATTTCACCGTTCACATTTGTTCCCTATTTTGTTTCTTTGTAATTCACTGTGAAACTCAGAAAATATTGTGTATTCAAAGAGGCCTAGCCTATAAATCCTCTGTACTAAAGAATCATTCTTTGAAGCAGAGAGAACATGAACATTTCTAGCACTTATAACACAAGATAGAACTTTCTGCTCTCTGTGCCTGTGGTGATGGCGTTCAGTGTGTGAGATAGTCCCCGGTGGCATTGCCATAGCAGGCAGAAGAAGAGATGGCGGTTCCTGGACATATCTTTTTTCGGTGGAGAGTAACACATATACTACTGAAAGTACTCATGTAGGTCTTTGAACTGAAGCTATTAGACGCTATCTTGTTCTCATGTATGTCTTTCTAAAAGTTCCTGTTGCCCTAACCTGTTGACTCAGAAAAACTGTGTTCTGATAGAGGCCAGCAACTGTTTCCAACAAAATAGAAGAAATGCACATTGAACATTCTAACCAACATTTACATATTATCAAACGATTTCAACAGATGGAATTAGGCGTCTCTGTGCTGTTGTTGTTTTGCTGCATTGCTTGCTTCAGAGAACTTTTGAGTTCATACAATAGACTAAAGAGGAAACACTGTTTCCAGGAACGCTAGAGTCTTCTGGGTAGTGTGCTACAGGCGACACACTGAAGGAATTATGTGAGATTTCACCGTTCACATTTGTTCCCTATTTCGTTTCTTTGTAATTCACTGTGAAACTCAGAAAATACTGTGTTTTCAAAGAGGCCTAGCCTGTCAATTCTCTGTACTAAGGAATCATTCTTTGAAACAGAGATAACATGAACATTTCTAGCACTTATAACACAAGATAGAACGTTCTCCTCTCTGTGCCTGTGGGGATGGCGTTCATTGTGTGAGATAGTCACCAGTGGCATTGTCATAGCAGGCAGAAACAGAGATGGCGGTTCCTGGACATACTTGTTTTCGGTGGAGAGTAACGCATATACTACTGCAAGTACACATGTAGGTCTTTGAACTGAAGGTATTAGACGCTATCTTGTTCTCATGTATGGCTTTCTAAAAGTTCCTGTTGCCCTAACCTGTTGACTCAGAAAAACTGTGTTCTGATAGAGGCCAGCAACTGTTTCCAACAAAATAGTAGAAATGCACATTGAACATTCTAACCAATATATACTTATTATCATACGATTTCAACAGATGGAATTAGGCGTCTCTGTGCCGTTGTTGTTTTGCTGCATTGCTTGCTTCAGAGAACTTTCGAGTTCATACAGTAGACTAAAAAAGAAACACTGTTTCCAGGAATGCTAGAGTCTTCTGGGTAGTGTTTTACAGGTGACACACTAAAGGAAATACGTGAGATTTCACCGTTCACATTTGTTCCCTATTTTGTTTCTTTGTAATTCACTGTGAAACTCAGAAAATACAGTGTTTTCAAAGAGGCCTATGCTATAAATTCTCTGTACTAAAGAATCATTCTTTGAAACAGAGATAACATGAACATTTCTAGCACTTATAACACAAGATAGAACGTTCTCCTCTCTGTGCCTGTGGTGATGGCGTTCATTGTGTGAGATAGTCACCAGTGGCTTTGTCATAGCAGGCAGAAGCAGAGATGGCGGTTCCTGGACATACTTGTTTTCGGTGGAGAGTAACGCATATACTACTGCAAGTACACATGTAGGTCTTTGAACTGAAGGTATTAGACGCTATCTTGTTCTCATGTATGGCTTTCTAAAAGTTCCTGTTGCCCTAACCTGTTGACTCAGAAAAACTGTGTTCTGATAGAGGCCAGCAACTGTTTCCAACAAAAATAGAAAAAATGCACATTGAACATTCTAACCAACATATACATATTATCAAACGATTTCAACAGATGGAATTAGGCCCTTGTTGTGCCGTTGTTGCCCTGCTGCATTGTTTGCTTCAGAGAACTTTCGAGTTCATACAATAGACTAAAGAGGAAACACTGCCTCCAGGAACGCTAGAGTCTTCTGGGTAGTGTGCTACAGGCGACACACTGAAGGAAATATGTCAGATTTCACCGTTACATTTGTTCCCTATTTCGTTTCTTTGTAATTCACTGTGAAACTCAGAAAATACTGTGTTTTCAAAGAGGCCTAGCCTGTCAGTTCTCTGTACTAAAGAATCATTCTTTGAAACAGAGAGAACATGAACATTTCTAGCACTTATAACACAAGATAGAACTTTCTCCTCTCTGTGCCTGTGGTGATGGCGTTCAGTGTGTGAGATAGTCACCGGTGGCATTGCCATAGCAGGCAGAAGAAGAGATGGCGGTTCCTGGACATACTTTGTTCTCGGTGGAGAGTAACGCATATACTACTGAAATTACAGATGTAGGTCTTTGAACTGAAGGTATTAGACGCTATCTCTTCTTCTCATGTATGTCTTTCTAAAAGAAGTTCCTGTTGCCCTTACTTGTAAACTCAGAAAAACTGTGTTCCTATAGAGGCCAGCACCCGTTTCCAACGAAATAGAAGGAAGAACTTAAAGTACAGATGTAGGTCTTTGAACTGAAGGTATTAGACGCTATCTCTTGTTCTCATGCATGTCTTTCTAAAAGAAGTTCCTGTTGCCCTTACTTGTAAACTCAGAAAAACTGTGTTCCGATAGAGGCCAGCACCGGCTTCCAACGAAATAAAAGGTAGAAATGCACATTGAACATTCTAACCAACATATACATATTATGAAACGATTTCAACAGATGAAATTACGCCCTTGCTGTGCCGTTGTTGTCCTGCTGCATTGTTTGCTTCAGAGAACTTTCGAGTTCATACAATAGACTAAAGAGGAAACACTGTTTCCAGGAACGCTAGAGTCTTCTGGGTAGTGTGCTACAGGCGACACACTGAAGGAATTATGTGAGATTTCACCATTCACATTTGTTCCCTATTTCGTTTCTTTGTAATTCACTGTGAAACTCAGAAAATACTGTGTTTTCAAAGAGGCCTAGCCTGTCAATTCTCTGTACTAAGGAATCATTCTTTGAAACAGAGAGAACATGAACATTTCAAACACTGATAACACAAAATAGAACCTTCTCCTCTCTGTGCCTGTGGTGATGGCGTTCAGTGTGTGCGATAGTCACCGGTGGCATTGCCATAGCAGGCAGAAGCAGGGATGGCGGTTCCTGGACATACCTTGTTCTCGGTGGAGAGTAGCGCATATACTACTGAAAGTACAGATGTAGGTCTTTGAACTGAAAGTATTAGACGCTATCTTGTTCTCATTTATGTCTTTGTGAAAGTTCCTGTTGCCCTTACTTTTTGACTCAGAAAAACTGTATTCCGATAGAGGCCAGCAACTGTTTCCAACAAAATAGAAGAAATGCACATTGAACATTCTAACCAACATTTACATATTATCAAACGATTTCAACAGATGGAATTAGGCCCTCTTTGTGCCGTTGTTGTTTTGCTGCATTGCTTGCTTCAGAGAACTTTTGAGTTCATACAGTAGTCTAAAGAGGAAACACTGTTTCCAGGAACGCTAGAGTCTTCTGGGTAGTGTGCTACAGGTGACACACTAAAGGAAATATGTGAGATTTCACCGTTCACATTTGTTCCCTATTTTGTTTCTTTGTAATTCACTGTGAAACTCAGAAAATATTGTGTATTCAAAGAGGCCTAGCCTATAAATCCTCTGTACTAAAGAATCATTCTTTGAAGCAGAGAGAACATGAACATTTCTAGCACTTATAACACAAGATAGAACTTTCTGCTCTCTGTGCCTGTGGTGATGGCGTTCAGTGTGTGAGATAGTCCCCGGTGGCATTGCCATAGCAGGCAGAAGAAGAGATGGCGGTTCCTGGACATATCTTTTTTCGGTGGAGAGTAACACATATACTACTGAAAGTACTCATGTAGGTCTTTGAACTGAAGCTATTAGACGCTATCTTGTTCTCATGTATGTCTTTCTAAAAGTTCCTGTTGCCCTAACCTGTTGACTCAGAAAAACTGTGTTCTGATAGAGGCCAGCAACTGTTTCCAACAAAATAGAAGAAATGCACATTGAACATTCTAACCAACATTTACATATTATCAAACGATTTCAACAGATGGAATTAGGCGTCTCTGTGCTGTTGTTGTTTTGCTGCATTGCTTGCTTCAGAGAACTTTCGAGTTCATACAGTAGACTAAAAAAGAAACACTGTTTCCAGGAACGCTAGAGTCTTCTGGGTAGTGTGCTACAGGTGACACACTAAAGGAAATACGTCAGATTTCACCGTTCACATTTGTTCCCTATTTTGTTTCTTTGTAATTCACTGTGAAACTCAGAAAATACAGTGTTTTCAAAGAGGCCTATGCTATAAATTCTCTGTACTAAAGAATCATTCTTTGAAACAGAGATAACATGAACATTTCTAGCACTTATAACACAAGATAGAACGTTCTCCTCTCTGTGCCTGTGGTGATGGCGTTCATTGTGTGAGATAGTCACCAGTGGCATTGTCATAGCAGGCAGAAACAGAGATGGCGGTTCCTGGACATACTTGTTTTCGGTGGAGAGTAACGCATATACTACTGCAAGTACACATGTAGGTCTTTGAACTGAAGGTATTAGACGCTATCTTGTTCTCATGTATGGCTTTCTAAAAGTTCCTGTTGCCCTAACCTGTTGACTCAGAAAAACTGTGTTCTGATAGAGGCCAGCAACTGTTTCCAACAAAATAGAAGTAATGCACATTGAACATTCTAACCAACATTTACATATTATCAAACGATTTCAACAGATGGAATTAGGCGTCTCTGTGCTGTTGTTGTTTTGCTGCATTGCTTGCTTCAGAGAACTTTCGAGTTCATAAAGTAGACTAAAAAAGAAACACTGTTTCCAGGAACGCTAGAGTCTTCTGGGTAGTGTTTTACAGGTGACACACTAAAGGAAATACGTCAGATTTCACCGTTCACATTTGTTCCCTATTTTGTTTCTTTGTAATTCACTGTGAAACTCAGAAAATACAGTGTTTTCAAAGAGGCCTATGCTATAAATTCTCTGTACTAAAGAATCATTCTTTGAAACAGAGATAACATGAACATTTCTAGCACTTATAACACAAGATAGAACGTTCTCCTCTCTGTGCCTGTGGGGATGGCGTTCATTGTGTGAGATAGTCACCAGTGGCATTGTCATAGCAGGCAGAAACAGAGATGGCGGTTCCTGGACATACTTGTTTTCGGTGGAGAGTAACGCATATACTACTGCAAGTACACATGTAGGTCTTTGAACTGAAGGTATTAGACGCTATCTTGTTCTCATGTATGGCTTTCTAAAAGTTCCTGTTGCCCTAACCTGTTGACTCAGAAAAACTGTGTTCTGATAGAGGCCAGCAACTGTTTCCAACAAAATAGAAGTAATGCACATTGAACATTCTAACCAACATTTACATATTATCAAACGATTTCAACAGATGGAATTAGGCGTCTCTGTGCTGTTGTTGTTTTGCTGCATTGCTTGCTTCAGAGAACTTTCGAGTTCATACGGTAGACTAAAAAAGAAACACTGTTTCCAGGAACGCTAGAGTCTTCTGGGTAGTGTTTTACAGGTGACACACTAAAGGAAATACGTCAGATTTCACCGTTCACATTTGTTCCCTATTTTGTTTCTTTGTAATTCACTGTGAAACTCAGAAAATACAGTGTTTTCAAAGAGGCCTATGCTATAAATTCTCTGTACTAAAGAATCATTCTTTGAAACAGAGATAACATGAACATTTCTAGCACTTATAACACAAGATAGAACGTTCTCCTCTCTGTGCCTGTGGTGATGGCGTTCATTGTGTGAGATAGTCACCAGTGGCATTGTCATAGCAGGCAGAAACAGAGATGGCGGTTCCTGGACATACTTGTTTTCGGTGGAGAGTAACGCATATACTACTGCAAGTACACATGTAGGTCTTTGAACTGAAGGTATTAGACGCTATCTTGTTCTCATGTATGGCTTTCTAAAAGTTCCTGTTGCCCTAACCTGTTGACTCAGAAAAACTGTGTTCTGATAGAGGCCAGCAACTGTTTCCAACAAAATAGAAGAAATGCACATTGAACATTCTAACCAACATTTACATATTATCAAACGATTTCAACAGATGGAATTAGGCCCTTGCTGTGCCGTTGTTTTCCTGCTGCATTGTTTGCTTCAGAGAACTTTCGAGTTCATTCAATAGACTAAAGAGGAAACACTGCCTCCAGGAACGCTAGAGTCTTCTGGGTAGTGTGCTACAGGCGACACACTGAAGGAAATATGTCAGATTTCACCGTTACATTTGTTCCCTATTTCGTTTCTTTGTAATTCACTGTGAAACTCAGAAAATACTGTGTTTTCAAAGAGGCCTAGCCTGTCAGTTCTCTGTACTAAAGAATCATTCTTTGAAACAGAGAGAACATGAACATTTCTAGCACTTATAACAAAAGATAGAACTTTCTCCTCTCTGTGCCTGTGGTGATGGCGTTCACTGTGTGAGATAGTCACCGGTGGCATTGCCATAGCAGGCAGAAGAAGAGATGGCGGTTCCTGGACATACTTTGTTCTCGGTGGAGAGTAACGCATATACTACTGAAATTACAGATGTAGGTCTTTGAACTGAAGGTATTAGACGCTATCTCTTCTTCTCATGCATGTCTTTCTAAAAGAAGTTCCTGTTGCCCTTACTTGTAAACTCAGAAAAACTGTGTTCCTATAGAGGTCAGCACCCGTTTCCAACGAAATAGAAGGAAGAACTTAAAGTACAGATGTAGGTCTTTGAACTGAAGGTATTAGACGCTATCTCTTGTTCTCATGCATGTCTTTCTAAAAGAAGTTCCTGTTGCCCTTACTTGTAAACTCAGAAAAACTGTGTTCCGATAGAGGCCAGCACCGGCTTCCAACGAAATAAAAGGTAGAAATGCACATTGAACATTCTAACCAACATATACATATTATGAAACGATTTCAACAGATGAAATTACGCCCTTGCTGTGCCGTTGTTGTCCTGCTGCATTGTTTGCTTCAGAGAACTTTCGAGTTCATACAATAGACTAAAGAGGAAACACTGTTTCCAGGAACGCTAGAGTCTTCTGGGTAGTGTGCTACAGGCGACACACTGAAGGAATTATGTGAGATTTCACCGTTCACATTTGTTCCCTATTTCGTTTCTTTGTAATTCACTGTGAAACTCAGAAAATACTGTGTTTTCAAAGAGGCCTAGCCTGTCAATTCTCTGTACTAAGGAATCATTCTATGAAACAGAGATAACATGAACATTTCTAGCACTTATAACACAAGATAGAACGTTCTCCTCTCTGTGCCTGTGGTGATGGCGTTCATTGTGTGAGATAGTCACCAGTGGCATTGTCATAGCAGGCAGAAACAGAGATGGCGGTTCCTGGACATACTTGTTTTCGGTGGAGAGTAACGCATATACTACTGCAAGTACACATGTAGGTCTTTGAACTGAAGGTATTAGACGCTATCTTGTTCTCATGTATGGCTTTCTAAAAGTTCCTGTTGCCCTAACCTGTTGACTCAGAAAAACTGTGTTCTGATAGAGGCCAGCAACTGTTTCCAACAAAATAGAAGAAATGCGCATTGAACATTCTAACCAATATATACTTATTATCATACGATTTCAACAGATGGAATTAGGCGTCTCTGTGCCGTTGTTGTTTTGCTGCATTGCTTGCTTCAGAGAACTTTCGAGTTCATACAGTAGACTAAAAAAGAAACACTGTTTCCAGGAACGCTAGAGTCTTCTGGGTAGTGTTTTACAGGTGACACACTAAAGGAAATACGTGAGATTTCACCGTTCACATTTGTTCCCTATTTTGTTTCTTTGTAATTCACTGTGAAACTCAGAAAATACAGTGTTTTCAAAGAGGCCTATGCTATAAATTCTCTGTACTAAAGAATCATTCTTTGAAACAGAGATAACATGAACATTTCTAGCACTTATAACACAAGATAGAACGTTCTCCTCTCTGTGCCTGTGGTGATGGCGTTCATTGTGTGAGATAGTCACCAGTGGCTTTGTCATAGCAGGCAGAAGCAGAGATGGCGGTTCCTGGACATACTTGTTTTCGGTGGAGAGTAACGCATATACTACTGCAAGTACACATGTAGGTCTTTGAACTGAAGGTATTAGACGCTATCTTGTTCTCATGTATGGCTTTCTAAAAGTTCCTGTTGCCCTAACCTGTTGACTCAGAAAAACTGTGTTCTGATAGAGGCCAGCAACTGTTTCCAACAAAAATAGAAAAAATGCACATTGAACATTCTAACCAACATATACATATTATCAAACGATTTCAACAGATGGAATTAGGCCCTTGCTGTGCCGTTGTTGTCCTGCTGCATTGTTTGCTTCAGAGAACTTTCGAGTTCATACAATAGACTAAAGAGGAAACACTGCCTCCAGGAACGCTAGAGTCTTCTGGGTAGTGTGCTACAGGCGACACACTGAAGGAAATATGTCAGATTTCACCGTTACATTTGTTCCCTATTTCGTTTCTTTGTAATTCACTGTGAAACTCAGAAAATACAGTGTTTTCAAAGAGGCCTATGCTATAAATTCTCTGTACTAAAGAATCATTCTTTGAAACAGAGAGAACATGAACATTTCTAGCACTTATAACACAAGATAGAACTTTCTCCTCTCTGTGCCTGTGGTGATGGCGTTCAGTGTGTGAGATAGTCACCGGTGGCATTGCCATAGCAGGCAGAAGAAGAGATGGCGGTTCCTGGACATACTTTGTTCTCGGTGGAGAGTAACGCATATACTACTGAAATTACAGATGTAGGTCTTTGAACTGAAGGTATTAGACGCTATCTCTTCTTCTCATGTATGTCTTTCTAAAAGAAGTTCCTGTTGCCCTTACTTGTAAACTCAGAAAAACTGTGTTCCTATAGAGGCCAGCACCCGTTTCCAACGAAATAGAAGGAAGAACTTAAAGTACAGATGTAGGTCTTTGAACTGAAGGTATTAGACGCTATCTCTTCTTCTCATGTATGTCTTTCTAAAAGAAGTTCCTGTTGCCCTTACTTGTGAACTCAGAAAAACTGTGTTCCGATAGAGGCCAGCACCGGCTTCCAACGAAATAGAAGGAAGAACTTAAAGTACAGATGTAGGTCTTTGAACTGAAGGTATTAGACGCTATCTCTTGTTCTCATGCATGTCTTTCTAAAAGAAGTTCCTGTTGCCCTTACTTGTAAACTCAGAAAAACTGTGTTCCTATAGAGGCCAGCACCCGTTTCCAACGAAATAGAAGGAAGAACTTAAAGTACAGATGTAGGTCTTTGAACTGAAGGTATTAGACGCTATCTCTTCTTCTCATGTATGTCTTTCTAAAAGACGTTCCTGTTGCCCTTACTTGTAAACTCAGAAAAACTGTGTTCCGATAGAGGCCAGCACCGCCTTCCAACGAAATAAAAGGTAGAAATGCACATTGCACATTCTAACCAACATATACATATTATGAAACGATTTCAACAGATGAAATTAGGCCCTTGCTGTGCCGTTGTTGTCCTGCTGCATTGTTTGCTTCAGAGAACTTTCGAGTTCATACGATAGACTAAAGAGGAAACACTGTTTCCAGGAACGCTAGAGTCTTCTGGGTAGTGTGCTACAGGCGACACACTGAAGGAATTATGTGAGATTTCACCATTCACATTTGTTCCCTATTTCGTTTCTTTGTAATTCACTGTGAAACTCAGAAAATACTGTGTTTTCAAAGAGGCCTAGCCTGTCAATTCTCTGTACTAAGGAATCATTCTTTGAAACAGAGAGAACATGAACATTTCAAACACTGATAACACAAAATAGAACCTTCTCCTCTCTGTGCCTGTGGTGATGGCGTTCAGTGTGTGCGATAGTCACCGGTGGCATTGCCATAGCAGGCAGAAGCAGGGATGGCGGTTCCTGGACATACCTTGTTCTCGGTGGAGAGTAGCGCATATACTACTGAAAGTACAGATGTAGGTCTTTGAACTGAAAGTATTAGACGCTATCTTTTTCTCATTTATGTCTTTGTGAAAGTTCCTGTTGCCCTTAATTTTTGACTCAGAAAAACTGTATTCCGATAGAGGCCAGCAACTGTTTCCAACAAAATAGAAGAAATGCACATTGAACATTCTAACCAACATTTACATATTATCAAACGATTTCAACAGATGGAATTAGGCCCTCTTTGTGCCGTTGTTGTTTTGCTGCATTGCTTGCTTCAGAGAACTTTTGAGTTCATACAGTAGTCTAAAGAGGAAACACTGTTTCCAGGAACGCTAGAGTCTTCTGGGTAGTGTGCTACAGGTGACACACTAAAGGAAATATGTGAGATTTCACCGTTCACATTTGTTCCCTATTTTGTTTCTTTGTAATTCACTGTGAAACTCAGAAAATATTGTGTATTCAAAGAGGCCTAGCCTATAAATCCTCTGTATTAAAGAATCATTCTTTGAAGCAGAGAGAACATGAACATTTCTAGCACTTATAACACAAGATAGAACTTTCTGCTCTCTGTGCCTGTGGTGATGGCGTTCAGTGTGTGAGATAGTCCCCGGTGGCATTGCCATAGCAGGCAGAAGAAGAGATGGCGGTTCCTGGACATATCTTTTTTCGGTGGAGAGTAACACATATACTACTGAAAGTACTCATGTAGGTCTTTGAACTGAAGCTATTAGACGCTATCTTGTTCTCATGTATGTCTTTCTAAAAGTTCCTGTTGCCCTAACCTGTTGACTCAGAAAAACTGTGTTCTGATAGAGGCCAGCAACTGTTTCCAACAAAATAGAAGAAATGCACATTGAACATTCTAACCAACATTTACATATTATCAAACGATTTCAACAGATGGAATTAGGCGTCTCTGTGCTGTTGTTGTTTTGCTGCATTGCTTGCTTCAGAGAACTTTCGAGTTCATACAGTAGACTAAAAAAGAAACACTGTTTCCAGGAACGCTAGAGTCTTCTGGGTAGTGTTTTACAGGTGACACACTAAAGGAAATACGTGAGATTTCACCGTTCACATTTGTTCCCTATTTTGTTTCTTTGTAATTCACTGTGAAACTCAGAAAATACAGTGTTTTCAAAGAGGCCTATGCTATAAATTCTCTGTACTAAAGAATCATTCTTTGAAACAGAGATAACATGAACATTTCTAGCACTTATAACACAAGATAGAACGTTCTCCTCTCTGTGCCTGTGGTGATGGCGTTCATTGTGTGAGATAGTCACCAGTGGCATTGTCATAGCAGGCAGAAACAGAGATGGCGGTTCCTGGACATACTTGTTTTCGGTGGAGAGTAACGCATATACTACTGCAAGTACACATGTAGGTCTTTGAACTGAAGGTATTAGACGCTATCTTGTTCTCATGTATGGCTTTCTAAAAGTTCCTGTTGCCCTAACCTGTTGACTCAGAAAAACTGTGTTCTGATAGAGGCCAGCAACTGTTTCCAACAAAATAGAAGAAATGCGCATTGAACATTCTAACCAATATATACTTATTATCATACGATTTCAACAGATGGAATTAGGCGTCTCTGTGCCGTTGTTGTTTTGCTGCATTGCTTGCTTCAGAGAACTTTCGAGTTCATACAGTAGACTAAAAAAGAAACACTGTTTCCAGGAACGCTAGAGTCTTCTGGGTAGTGTTTTACAGGTGACACACTAAAGGAAATACGTGAGATTTCACCGTTCACATTTGTTCCCTATTTTGTTTCTTTGTAATTCACTGTGAAACTCAGAAAATACAGTGTTTTCAAAGAGGCCTATGCTATAAATTCTCTGTACTAAAGAATCATTCTTTGAAACAGAGATAACATGAACATTTCTAGCACTTATAACACAAGATAGAACGTTCTCCTCTCTGTGCCTGTGGTGATGGCGTTCATTGTGTGAGATAGTCACCAGTGGCTTTGTCATAGCAGGCAGAAGCAGAGATGGCGGTTCCTGGACATACTTGTTTTCGGTGGAGAGTAACGCATATACTACTGCAAGTACACATGTAGGTCTTTGAACTGAAGGTATTAGACGCTATCTTGTTCTCATGTATGGCTTTCTAAAAGTTCCTGTTGCCCTAACCTGTTGACTCAGAAAAACTGTGTTCTGATAGAGGCCAGCAACTGTTTCCAACAAAAATAGAAAAAATGCACATTGAACATTCTAACCAACATATACATATTATCAAACGATTTCAACAGATGGAATTAGGCCCTTGCTGTGCCGTTGTTGTCCTGCTGCATTGTTTGCTTCAGAGAACTTTCGAGTTCATACAATAGACTAAAGAGGAAACACTGCCTCCAGGAACGCTAGAGTCTTCTGGGTAGTGTGCTACAGGCGACACACTGAAGGAAATATGTCAGATTTCACCGTTACATTTGTTCCCTATTTCGTTTCTTTGTAATTCACTGTGAAACTCAGAAAATACTGTGTTTTCAAAGAGGCCTAGCCTGTCAGTTCTCTGTACTAAAGAATCATTCTTTGAAACAGAGAGAACATGAACATTTCTAGCACTTATAACAAAAGATAGAACTTTCTCCTCTCTGTGCCTGTGGTGATGGCGTTCAGTGTGTGAGATAGTCACCGGTGGCATTGCCATAGCAGGCAGAAGAAGAGATGGCGGTTCCTGGACATACTTTGTTCTCGGTGGAGAGTAACGCATATACTACTGAAATTACAGATGTAGGTCTTTGAACTGAAGGTATTAGACGCTATCTCTTCTTCTCATGCATGTCTTTCTAAAAGAAGTTCCTGTTGCCCTTACTTGTAAACTCAGAAAAACTGTGTTCCTATAGAGGCCAGCACCCGTTTCCAACGAAATAGAAGGAAGAACTTAAAGTACAGATGTAGGTCTTTGAACTGAAGGTATTAGACGCTATCTCTTGTTCTCATGCATGTCTTTCTAAAAGAAGTTCCTGTTGCCCTTACTTGTAAACTCAGAAAAACTGTGTTCCGATAGAGGCCAGCACCGGCTTCCAACGAAATAAAAGGTAGAAATGCACATTGAACATTCTAACCAACATATACATATTATGAAACGATTTCAACAGATGAAATTACGCCCTTGCTGTGCCGTTGTTGTCCTGCTGCATTGTTTGCTTCAGAGAACTTTCGAGTTCATACAATAGACTAAAGAGGAAACACTGTTTCCAGGAACGCTAGAGTCTTCTGGGTAGTGTGCTACAGGCGACACACTGAAGGAATTATGTGAGATTTCACCGTTCACATTTGTTCCCTATTTCGTTTCTTTGTAATTCACTGTGAAACTCAGAAAATACTGTGTTTTCAAAGAGGCCTAGCCTGTCAATTCTCTGTACTAAGGAATCATTCTTTGAAACAGAGATAACATGAACATTTCTAGCACTTATAACACAAGATAGAACGTTCTCCTCTCTGTGCCTGTGGTGATGGCGTTCATTGTGTGAGATAGTCACCAGTGGCATTGTCATAGCAGGCAGAAACAGAGATGGCGGTTCCTGGACATACTTGTTTTCGGTGGAGAGTAACGCATATACTACTGCAAGTACACATGTAGGTCTTTGAACTGAAGGTATTAGACGCTATCTTGTTCTCATGTATGGCTTTCTAAAAGTTCCTGTTGCCCTAACCTGTTGACTCAGAAAAACTGTGTTCTGATAGAGGCCAGCAACTGTTTCCAACAAAATAGAAGAAATGCACATTGAACATTCTAACCAATATATACTTATTATCATACGATTTCAACAGATGGAATTAGGCGTCTCTGTGCCGTTGTTGTTTTGCTGCATTGCTTGCTTCAGAGAACTTTCGAGTTCATACAGTAGACTAAAAAAGAAACACTGTTTCCAGGAACGCTAGAGTCTTCTGGGTAGTGTTTTACAGGTGACACACTAAAGGAAATACGTGAGATTTCACCGTTCACATTTGTTCCCTATTTTGTTTCTTTGTAATTCACTGTGAAACTCAGAAAATACTGTGTTTTCAAAGAGGCCTAGCCTGTCAATTCTCTGTACTAAGGAATCATTCTTTGAAACAGAGAAAACATGAACATTTCAAACACTGATAACACAAAATAGAACCTTCTCCTCTCTGTGCCTGTGGTGATGGCGTTCAGTGTGTGCGATAGTCACCGGTGGCATTGCCATAGCAGGCAGAAGCAGGGATGGCGGTTCCTGGACATACCTTGTTCTCGGTGGAGAGTAACGCATATACTACTGAAAGTACAGATGTAGGTCTTTGAACTGAAAGTATTAGACGCTATCTTGTTCTCATTTATGTCTTTGTGAAAGTTCCTGTTGCCCTTACTTTTTGACTCAGAAAAACTGTATTCCGATAGAGGCCAGCAACTGTTTCCAACAAAATAGAAGAAATGCACATTGAACATTCTAACCAACATTTACATATTATCAAACGATTTCAACAGATGGAATTAGGCCCTCTTTGTGCCGTTGTTGTTTTGCTGCATTGCTTGCTTCAGAGAACTTTTGAGTTCATACAGTAGTCTAAAGAGGAAACACTGTTTCCAGGAACGCTAGAGTCTTCTGGGTAGTGTGCTACAGGTGACACACTAAAGGAAATATGTGAGATTTCACCGTTCACATTTGTTCCCTATTTTGTTTCTTTGTAATTCACTGTGAAACTCAGAAAATATTGTGTATTCAAAGAGGCCTAGCCTATAAATCCTCTGTACTAAAGAATCATTCTTTGAAGCAGAGAGAACATGAACATTTCTAGCACTTATAACACAAGATAGAACTTTCTGCTCTCTGTGCCTGTGGTGATGGCGTTCAGTGTGTGAGATAGTCCCCGGTGGCATTGCCATAGCAGGCAGAAGAAGAGATGGCGGTTCCTGGACATATCTTTTTTCGGTGGAGAGTAACACATATACTACTGAAAGTACTCATGTAGGTCTTTGAACTGAAGCTATTAGACGCTATCTTGTTCTCATGTATGTCTTTCTAAAAGTTCCTGTTGCCCTAACCTGTTGACTCAGAAAAACTGTGTTCTGATAGAGGCCAGCAACTGTTTCCAACAAAATAGAAGAAATGCACATTGAACATTCTAACCAACATTTACATATTATCAAACGATTTCAACAGATGGAATTAGGCGTCTCTGTGCTGTTGTTGTTTTGCTGCATTGCTTGCTTCAGAGAACTTTCGAGTTCATACAGTAGACTAAAAAAGAAACACTGTTTCCAGGAACGCTAGAGTCTTCTGGGTAGTGTGCTACAGGTGACACACTAAAGGAAATACGTGAGATTTCACCGTTCACATTTGTTCCCTATTTTGTTTCTTTGTAATTCACTGTGAAACTCAGAAAATACAGTGTTTTCAAAGAGGCCTATGCTATAAATTCTCTGTACTAAAGAATCATTCTTTGAAACAGAGATAACATGAACATTTCTAGCACTTATAACACAAGATAGAACGTTCTCCTCTCTGTGCCTGTGGTGATGGCGTTCATTGTGTGAGATAGTCACCAGTGGCATTGTCATAGCAGGCAGAAACAGAGATGGCGGTTCCTGGACATACTTGTTTTCGGTGGAGAGTAACGCATATACTACTGCAAGTACACATGTAGGTCTTTGAACTGAAGGTATTAGACGCTATCTTGTTCTCATGTATGGCTTTCTAAAAGTTCCTGTTGCCCTAACCTGTTGACTCAGAAAAACTGTGTTCTGATAGAGGCCAGCAACTGTTTCCAACAAAATAGAAGTAATGCACATTGAACATTCTAACCAACATTTACATATTATCAAACGATTTCAACAGATGGAATTAGGCGTCTCTGTGCTGTTGTTGTTTTGCTGCATTGCTTGCTTCAGAGAACTTTCGAGTTCATACAGTAGACTAAAAAAGAAACACTGTTTCCAGGAACGCTAGAGTCTTCTGGGTAGTGTTTTACAGGTGACACACTAAAGGAAATACGTCAGATTTCACCGTTCACATTTGTTCCCTATTTTGTTTCTTTGTAATTCACTGTGAAACTCAGAAAATACAGTGTTTTCAAAGAGGCCTATGCTATAAATTCTCTGTACTAAAGAATCATTCTTTGAAACAGAGATAACATGAACATTTCTAGCACTTATAACACAAGATAGAACGTTCTCCTCTCTGTGCCTGTGGTGATGGCGTTCATTGTGTGAGATAGTCACCAGTGGCATTGTCATAGCAGGCAGAAACAGAGATGGCGGTTCCTGGACATACTTGTTTTCGGTGGAGAGTAACGCATATACTACTGCAAGTACACATGTAGGTCTTTGAACTGAAGGTATTAGACGCTATCTTGTTCTCATGTATGGCTTTCTAAAAGTTCCTGTTGCCCTAACCTGTTGACTCAGAAAAACTGTGTTCTGATAGAGGCCAGCAACTGTTTCCAACAAAATAGAAGAAATGCGCATTGAACATTCTAACCAATATATACTTATTATCATACGATTTCAACAGATGGAATTAGGCGTCTCTGTGCCGTTGTTGTTTTGCTGCATTGCTTGCTTCAGAGAACTTTCGAGTTCATACAGTAGACTAAAAAAGAAACACTGTTTCCAGGAACGCTAGAGTCTTCTGGGTTGTGTGCTACAGGTGACACACTAAAGGAAATACGTCAGATTTCACCGTTCACATTTGTTCCCTATTTTGTTTCTTTGTAATTCACTGTGAAACTCAGAAAATACTGTGTTTTCAAAGAGGCCTAGCCTGTCAATTCTCTGTACTAAGGAATCATTCTTTGAAACAGAGATAACATGAACATTTCTAGCACTTATAACACAAGATAGAACGTTCTCCTCTCTGTGCCTGTGGTGATGGCGTTCATTGTGTGAGATAGTCACCGGTGGCATTGTCATAGCAGGCAGAAACAGAGATGGCGGTTCCTGGACATACTTGTTTTCGGTGGAGAGTAACGCATATACTACTGCAAGTACACATGTAGGTCTTTGAACTGAAGGTATTAGACGCTATCTTGTTCTCATGTATGGCTTTCTAAAAGTTCCTGTTGCCCTAACCTGTTGACTCAGAAAAACTGTGTTCTGATAGAGGCCAGCAACTGTTTCCAACAAAATAGAAGAAATGCACATTGAACATTCTAACCAATATATACTTATTATCATACGATTTCAACAGATGGAATTAGGCGTCTCTGTGCCGTTGTTGTTTTGCTGCATTGCTTGCTTCAGAGAACTTTCGAGTTCATACAGTAGACTAAAAAAGAAACACTGTTTCCAGGAACGCTAGAGTCTTCTGGGTAGTGTTTTACAGGTGACACACTAAAGGAAATACGTGAGATTTCACCGTTCACATTTGTTCCCTATTTTGTTTCTTTGTAATTCACTGTGAAACTCAGAAAATACTGTGTTTTCAAAGAGGCCTAGCCTGTCAATTCTCTGTACTAAGGAATCATTCTTTGAAACAGAGAGAACATGAACATTTCAAACACTGATAACACAAAATAGAACCTTCTCCTCTCTGTGCCTGTGGTGATGGCGTTCAGTGTGTGCGATAGTCACCGGTGGCATTGCCATAGCAGGCAGAAGCAGGGATGGCGGTTCCTGGACATACCTTGTTCTCGGTGGAGAGTAACGCATATACTACTGAAAGTACAGATGTAGGTCTTTGAACTGAAAGTATTAGACGCTATCTTGTTCTCATTTATGTCTTTGTGAAAGTTCCTGTTGCCCTTACTTTTTGACTCAGAAAAACTGTATTCCGATAGAGGCCAGCAACTGTTTCCAACAAAATAGAAGAAATGCACATTGAACATTCTAACCAACATTTACATATTATCAAACGATTTCAACAGATGGAATTAGGCCCTCTTTGTGCCGTTGTTGTTTTGCTGCATTGCTTGCTTCAGAGAACTTTTGAGTTCATACAGTAGTCTAAAGAGGAAACACTGTTTCCAGGAACGCTAGAGTCTTCTGGGTAGTGTGCTACAGGTGACACACTAAAGGAAATATGTGAGATTTCACCGTTCACATTTGTTCCCTATTTTGTTTCTTTGTAATTCACTGTGAAACTCAGAAAATATTGTGTATTCAAAGAGGCCTAGCCTATAAATCCTCTGTACTAAAGAATCATTCTTTGAAGCAGAGAGAACATGAACATTTCTAGCACTTATAACACAAGATAGAACTTTCTGCTCTCTGTGCCTGTGGTGATGGCGTTCAGTGTGTGAGATAGTCCCCGGTGGCATTGCCATAGCAGGCAGAAGAAGAGATGGCGGTTCCTGGACATATCTTTTTTCGGTGGAGAGTAACACATATACTACTGAAAGTACTCATGTAGGTCTTTGAACTGAAGCTATTAGACGCTATCTTGTTCTCATGTATGTCTTTCTAAAAGTTCCTGTTGCCCTAACCTGTTGACTCAGAAAAACTGTGTTCTGATAGAGGCCAGCAACTGTTTCCAACAAAATAGAAGAAATGCACATTGAACATTCTAACCAACATTTACATATTATCAAACGATTTCAACAGATGGAATTAGGCGTCTCTGTGCTGTTGTTGTTTTGCTGCATTGCTTGCTTCAGAGAACTTTCGAGTTCATACAGTAGACTAAAAAAGAAACACTGTTTCCAGGAACGCTAGAGTCTTCTGGGTAGTGTGCTACAGGTGACACACTAAAGGAAATACGTCAGATTTCACCGTTCACATTTGTTCCCTATTTTGTTTCTTTGTAATTCACTGTGAAACTCAGAAAATACAGTGTTTTCAAAGAGGCCTATGCTATAAATTCTCTGTACTAAAGAATCATTCTTTGAAACAGAGATAACATGAACATTTCTAGCACTTATAACACAAGATAGAACGTTCTCCTCTCTGTGCCTGTGGTGATGGCGTTCATTGTGTGAGATAGTCACCAGTGGCATTGTCATAGCAGGCAGAAACAGAGATGGCGGTTCCTGGACATACTTGTTTTCGGTGGAGAGTAACGCATATACTACTGCAAGTACACATGTAGGTCTTTGAACTGAAGGTATTAGACGCTATCTTGTTCTCATGTATGGCTTTCTAAAAGTTCCTGTTGCCCTAACCTGTTGACTCAGAAAAACTGTGTTCTGATAGAGGCCAGCAACTGTTTCCAACAAAATAGAAGTAATGCACATTGAACATTCTAACCAACATTTACATATTATCAAACGATTTCAACAGATGGAATTAGGCGTCTCTGTGCTGTTGTTGTTTTGCTGCATTGCTTGCTTCAGAGAACTTTCGAGTTCATACAGTAGACTAAAAAAGAAACACTGTTTCCAGGAACGCTAGAGTCTTCTGGGTAGTGTGCTACAGGTGACACACTAAAGGAAATACGTCAGATTTCACCGTTCACATTTGTTCCCTATTTTGTTTCTTTGTAATTCACTGTGAAACTCAGAAAATACAGTGTTTTCAAAGAGGCCTATGCTATAAATTCTCTGTACTAAAGAATCATTCTTTGAAACAGAGATAACATGAACATTTCTAGCACTTATAACACAAGATAGAACGTTCTCCTCTCTGTGCCTGTGGTGATGGCGTTCATTGTGTGAGATAGTCACCAGTGGCATTGTCATAGCAGGCAGAAACAGAGATGGCGGTTCCTGGACATACTTGTTTTCGGTGGAGAGTAACGCATATACTACTGCAAGTACACATGTAGGTCTTTGAACTGAAGGTATTAGACGCTATCTTGTTCTCATGTATGGCTTTCTAAAAGTTCCTGTTGCCCTAACCTGTTGACTCAGAAAAACTGTGTTCTGATAGAGGCCAGCAACTGTTTCCAACAAAATAGAAGAAATGCGCATTGAACATTCTAACCAATATATACTTATTATCATACGATTTCAACAGATGGAATTAGGCGTCTCTGTGCCGTTGTTGTTTTGCTGCATTGCTTGCTTCAGAGAACTTTCGAGTTCATACAGTAGACTAAAAAAGAAACACTGTTTCCAGGAACGCTAGAGTCTTCTGGGTAGTGTGCTACAGGTGACACACTAAAGGAAATACGTCAGATTTCACCGTTCACATTTGTTCCCTATTTTGTTTCTTTGTAATTCACTGTGAAACTCAGAAAATACTGTGTTTTCAAAGAGGCCTAGCCTGTCAATTCTCTGTACTAAGGAATCATTCTTTGAAACAGAGATAACATGAACATTTCTAGCACTTATAACACAAGATAGAACGTTCTCCTCTCTGTGCCTGTGGTGATGGCGTTCATTGTGTGAGATAGTCACCGGTGGCATTGTCATAGCAGGCAGAAACAGAGATGGCGGTTCCTGGACATACTTGTTTTCGGTGGAGAGTAACGCATATACTACTGCAAGTACACATGTAGGTCTTTGAACTGAAGGTATTAGACGCTATCTTGTTCTCATGTATGGCTTTCTAAAAGTTCCTGTTGCCCTAACCTGTTGACTCAGAAAAACTGTGTTCTGATAGAGGCCAGCAACTGTTTCCAACAAAATAGAAGAAATGCACATTGAACATTCTAACCAATATATACTTATTATCATACGATTTCAACAGATGGAATTAGGCGTCTCTGTGCCGTTGTTGTTTTGCTGCATTGCTTGCTTCAGAGAACTTTCGAGTTCATACAGTAGACTAAAAAAGAAACACTGTTTCCAGGAACGCTAGAGTCTTCTGGGTAGTGTTTTACAGGTGACACACTAAAGGAAATACGTGAGATTTCACCGTTCACATTTGTTCCCTATTTTGTTTCTTTGTAATTCACTGTGAAACTCAGAAAATACTGTGTTTTCAAAGAGGCCTAGCCTGTCAATTCTCTGTACTAAGGAATCATTCTTTGAAACAGAGAGAACATGAACATTTCAAACACTGATAACACAAAATAGAACCTTCTCCTCTCTGTGCCTGTGGTGATGGCGTTCAGTGTGTGCGATAGTCACCGGTGGCATTGCCATAGCAGGCAGAAGCAGGGATGGCGGTTCCTGGACATACCTTGTTCTCGGTGGAGAGTAACGCATATACTACTGAAAGTACAGATGTAGGTCTTTGAACTGAAAGTATTAGACGCTATCTTGTTCTCATTTATGTCTTTGTGAAAGTTCCTGTTGCCCTTACTTTTTGACTCAGAAAAACTGTATTCCGATAGAGGCCAGCAACTGTTTCCAACAAAATAGAAGAAATGCACATTGAACATTCTAACCAACATTTACATATTATCAAACGATTTCAACAGATGGAATTAGGCCCTCTTTGTGCCGTTGTTGTTTTGCTGCATTGCTTGCTTCAGAGAACTTTTGAGTTCATACAGTAGTCTAAAGAGGAAACACTGTTTCCAGGAACGCTAGAGTCTTCTGGGTAGTGTGCTACAGGTGACACACTAAAGGAAATATGTGAGATTTCACCGTTCACATTTGTTCCCTATTTTGTTTCTTTGTAATTCACTGTGAAACTCAGAAAATATTGTGTATTCAAAGAGGCCTAGCCTATAAATCCTCTGTACTAAAGAATCATTCTTTGAAGCAGAGAGAACATGAACATTTCTAGCACTTATAACACAAGATAGAACTTTCTGCTCTCTGTGCCTGTGGTGATGGCGTTCAGTGTGTGAGATAGTCCCCGGTGGCATTGCCATAGCAGGCAGAAGAAGAGATGGCGGTTCCTGGACATATCTTTTTTCGGTGGAGAGTAACACATATACTACTGAAAGTACTCATGTAGGTCTTTGAACTGAAGCTATTAGACGCTATCTTGTTCTCATGTATGTCTTTCTAAAAGTTCCTGTTGCCCTAACCTGTTGACTCAGAAAAACTGTGTTCTGATAGAGGCCAGCAACTGTTTCCAACAAAATAGAAGAAATGCACATTGAACATTCTAACCAACATTTACATATTATCAAACGATTTCAACAGATGGAATTAGGCGTCTCTGTGCTGTTGTTGTTTTGCTGCATTGCTTGCTTCAGAGAACTTTCGAGTTCATACAGTAGACTAAAAAAGAAACACTGTTTCCAGGAACGCTAGAGTCTTCTGGGTAGTGTGCTACAGGTGACACACTAAAGGAAATACGTCAGATTTCACCGTTCACATTTGTTCCCTATTTTGTTTCTTTGTAATTCACTGTGAAACTCAGAAAATACAGTGTTTTCAAAGAGGCCTATGCTATAAATTCTCTGTACTAAAGAATCATTCTTTGAAACAGAGATAACATGAACATTTCTAGCACTTATAACACAAGATAGAACGTTCTCCTCTCTGTGCCTGTGGTGATGGCGTTCATTGTGTGAGATAGTCACCAGTGGCATTGTCATAGCAGGCAGAAACAGAGATGGCGGTTCCTGGACATACTTGTTTTCGGTGGAGAGTAACGCATATACTACTGCAAGTACACATGTAGGTCTTTGAACTGAAGGTATTAGACGCTATCTTGTTCTCATGTATGGCTTTCTAAAAGTTCCTGTTGCCCTAACCTGTTGACTCAGAAAAACTGTGTTCTGATAGAGGCCAGCAACTGTTTCCAACAAAATAGAAGTAATGCACATTGAACATTCTAACCAACATTTACATATTATCAAACGATTTCAACAGATGGAATTAGGCGTCTCTGTGCTGTTGTTGTTTTGCTGCATTGCTTGCTTCAGAGAACTTTCGAGTTCATACAGTAGACTAAAAAAGAAACACTGTTTCCAGGAACGCTAGAGTCTTCTGGGTAGTGTTTTACAGGTGACACACTAAAGGAAATACGTCAGATTTCACCGTTCACATTTGTTCCCTATTTTGTTTCTTTGTAATTCACTGTGAAACTCAGAAAATACAGTGTTTTCAAAGAGGCCTATGCTATAAATTCTCTGTACTAAAGAATCATTCTTTGAAACAGAGATAACATGAACATTTCTAGCACTTATAACACAAGATAGAACGTTCTCCTCTCTGTGCCTGTGGTGATGGCGTTCATTGTGTGAGATAGTCACCAGTGGCATTGTCATAGCAGGCAGAAACAGAGATGGCGGTTCCTGGACATACTTGTTTTCGGTGGAGAGTAACGCATATACTACTGCAAGTACACATGTAGGTCTTTGAACTGAAGGTATTAGACGCTATCTTGTTCTCATGTATGGCTTTCTAAAAGTTCCTGTTGCCCTAACCTGTTGACTCAGAAAAACTGTGTTCTGATAGAGGCCAGCAACTGTTTCCAACAAAATAGAAGAAATGCGCATTGAACATTCTAACCAATATATACTTATTATCATACGATTTCAACAGATGGAATTAGGCGTCTCTGTGCCGTTGTTGTTTTGCTGCATTGCTTGCTTCAGAGAACTTTCGAGTTCATACAGTAGACTAAAAAAGAAACACTGTTTCCAGGAACGCTAGAGTCTTCTGGGTAGTGTTTTACAGGTGACACACTAAAGGAAATACGTGAGATTTCACCGTTCACATTTGTTCCCTATTTTGTTTCTTTGTAATTCACTGTGAAACTCAGAAAATACAGTGTTTTCAAAGAGGCCTATGCTATAAATTCTCTGTACTAAAGAATCATTCTTTGAAACAGAGATAACATGAACATTTCTAGCACTTATAACACAAGATAGAACGTTCTCCTCTCTGTGCCTGTGGTGATGGCGTTCATTGTGTGAGATAGTCACCAGTGGCTTTGTCATAGCAGGCAGAAGCAGAGATGGCGGTTCCTGGACATACTTGTTTTCGGTGGAGAGTAACGCATATACTACTGCAAGTACACATGTAGGTCTTTGAACTGAAGGTATTAGACGCTATCTTGTTCTCATGTATGGCTTTCTAAAAGTTCCTGTTGCCCTAACCTGTTGACTCAGAAAAACTGTGTTCTGATAGAGGCCAGCAACTGTTTCCAACAAAAATAGAAAAAATGCACATTGAACATTCTAACCAACATATACATATTATCAAACGATTTCAACAGATGGAATTAGGCCCTTGCTGTGCCGTTGTTGTCCTGCTGCATTGTTTGCTTCAGAGAACTTTCGAGTTCATACAATAGACTAAAGAGGAAACACTGCCTCCAGGAACGCTAGAGTCTTCTGGGTAGTGTGCTACAGGCGACACACTGAAGGAAATATGTCAGATTTCACCGTTACATTTGTTCCCTATTTCGTTTCTTTGTAATTCACTGTGAAACTCAGAAAATACTGTGTTTTCAAAGAGGCCTAGCCTGTCAGTTCTCTGTACTAAAGAATCATTCTTTGAAACAGAGAGAACATGAACATTTCTAGCACTTATAACACAAGATAGAACTTTCTCCTCTCTGTGCCTGTGGTGATGGCGTTCAGTGTGTGAGATAGTCACCGGTGGCATTGCCATAGCAGGCAGAAGAAGAGATGGCGGTTCCTGGACATACTTTGTTCTCGGTGGAGAGTAACGCATATACTACTGAAATTACAGATGTAGGTCTTTGAACTGAAGGTATTAGACGCTATCTCTTCTTCTCATGTATGTCTTTCTAAAAGAAGTTCCTGTTGCCCTTACTTGTAAACTCAGAAAAACTGTGTTCCTATAGAGGCCAGCACCCGTTTCCAACGAAATAGAAGGAAGAACTTAAAGTACAGATGTAGGTCTTTGAACTGAAGGTATTAGACGCTATCTCTTGTTCTCATGCATGTCTTTCTAAAAGAAGTTCCTGTTGCCCTTACTTGTAAACTCAGAAAAACTGTGTTCCGATAGAGGCCAGCACCGGCTTCCAACGAAATAAAAGGTAGAAATGCACATTGAACATTCTAACCAACATATACATATTATGAAACGATTTCAACAGATGAAATTACGCCCTTGCTGTGCCGTTGTTGTCCTGCTGCATTGTTTGCTTCAGAGAACTTTCGAGTTCATACAATAGACTAAAGAGGAAACACTGTTTCCAGGAACGCTAGAGTCTTCTGGGTAGTGTGCTACAGGCGACACACTGAAGGAATTATGTGAGATTTCACCGTTCACATTTGTTCCCTATTTCGTTTCTTTGTAATTCACTGTGAAACTCAGAAAATACTGTGTTTTCAAAGAGGCCTAGCCTGTCAATTCTCTGTACTAAGGAATCATTCTTTGAAACAGAGATAACATGAACATTTCTAGCACTTATAACACAAGATAGAACGTTCTCCTCTCTGTGCCTGTGGTGATGGCGTTCATTGTGTGAGATAGTCACCAGTGGCATTGTCATAGCAGGCAGAAACAGAGATGGCGGTTCCTGGACATACTTGTTTTCGGTGGAGAGTAACGCATATACTACTGCAAGTACACATGTAGGTCTTTGAACTGAAGGTATTAGACGCTATCTTGTTCTCATGTATGGCTTTCTAAAAGTTCCTGTTGCCCTAACCTGTTGACTCAGAAAAACTGTGTTCTGATAGAGGCCAGCAACTGTTTCCAACAAAATAGTAGAAATGCACATTGAACATTCTAACCAATATATACTTATTATCATACGATTTCAACAGATGGAATTAGGCGTCTCTGTGCCGTTGTTGTTTTGCTGCATTGCTTGCTTCAGAGAACTTTCGAGTTCATACAGTAGACTAAAAAAGAAACACTGTTTCCAGGAACGCTAGAGTCTTCTGGGTAGTGTTTTACAGGTGACACACTAAAGGAAATACGTGAGATTTCACCGTTCACATTTGTTCCCTATTTTGTTTCTTTGTAATTCACTGTGAAACTCAGAAAATACAGTGTTTTCAAAGAGGCCTATGCTATAAATTCTCTGTACTAAAGAATCATTCTTTGAAACAGAGATAACATGAACATTTCTAGCACTTATAACACAAGATAGAACGTTCTCCTCTCTGTGCCTGTGGTGATGGCGTTCATTGTGTGAGATAGTCACCAGTGGCTTTGTCATAGCAGGCAGAAGCAGAGATGGCGGTTCCTGGACATACTTGTTTTCGGTGGAGAGTAACGCATATACTACTGCAAGTACACATGTAGGTCTTTGAACTGAAGGTATTAGACGCTATCTTGTTCTCATGTATGGCTTTCTAAAAGTTCCTGTTGCCCTAACCTGTTGACTCAGAAAAACTGTGTTCTGATAGAGGCCAGCAACTGTTTCCAACAAAAATAGAAAAAATGCACATTGAACATTCTAACCAACATATACATATTATCAAACGATTTCAACAGATGGAATTAGGCCCTTGCTGTGCCGTTGTTGTCCTGCTGCATTGTTTGCTTCAGAGAACTTTCGAGTTCATACAATAGACTAAAGAGGAAACACTGCCTCCAGGAACGCTAGAGTCTTCTGGGTAGTGTGCTACAGGCGACACACTGAAGGAAATATGTCAGATTTCACCGTTACATTTGTTCCCTATTTCGTTTCTTTGTAATTCACTGTGAAACTCAGAAAATACTGTGTTTTCAAAGAGGCCTAGCCTGTCAGTTCTCTGTACTAAAGAATCATTCTTTGAAACAGAGAGAACATGAACATTTCTAGCACTTATAACACAAGATAGAACTTTCTCCTCTCTGTGCCTGTGGTGATGGCGTTCAGTGTGTGAGATAGTCACCGGTGGCATTGCCATAGCAGGCAGAAGAAGAGATGGCGGTTCCTGGACATACTTTGTTCTCGGTGGAGAGTAACGCATATACTACTGAAATTACAGATGTAGGTCTTTGAACTGAAGGTATTAGACGCTATCTCTTCTTCTCATGTATGTCTTTCTAAAAGAAGTTCCTGTTGCCCTTACTTGTAAACTCAGAAAAACTGTGTTCCTATAGAGGCCAGCACCCGTTTCCAACGAAATAGAAGGAAGAACTTAAAGTACAGATGTAGGTCTTTGAACTGAAGGTATTAGACGCTATCTCTTGTTCTCATGCATGTCTTTCTAAAAGAAGTTCCTGTTGCCCTTACTTGTAAACTCAGAAAAACTGTGTTCCGATAGAGGCCAGCACCGGCTTCCAACGAAATAAAAGGTAGAAATGCACATTGAACATTCTAACCAACATATACATATTATGAAACGATTTCAACAGATGAAATTACGCCCTTGCTGTGCCGTTGTTGTCCTGCTGCATTGTTTGCTTCAGAGAACTTTCGAGTTCATACAATAGACTAAAGAGGAAACACTGTTTCCAGGAACGCTAGAGTCTTCTGGGTAGTGTGCTACAGGCGACACACTGAAGGAATTATGTGAGATTTCACCGTTCACATTTGTTCCCTATTTCGTTTCTTTGTAATTCACTGTGAAACTCAGAAAATACTGTGTTTTCAAAGAGGCCTAGCCTGTCAATTCTCTGTACTAAGGAATCATTCTTTGAAACAGAGATAACATGAACATTTCTAGCACTTATAACACAAGATAGAACGTTCTCCTCTCTGTGCCTGTGGTGATGGCGTTCATTGTGTGAGATAGTCACCAGTGGCATTGTCATAGCAGGCAGAAACAGAGATGGCGGTTCCTGGACATACTTGTTTTCGGTGGAGAGTAACGCATATACTACTGCAAGTACACATGTAGGTCTTTGAACTGAAGGTATTAGACGCTATCTTGTTCTCATGTATGGCTTTCTAAAAGTTCCTGTTGCCCTAACCTGTTGACTCAGAAAAACTGTGTTCTGATAGAGGCCAGCAACTGTTTCCAACAAAATAGAAGAAATGCACATTGAACATTCTAACCAATATATACTTATTATCATACGATTTCAACAGATGGAATTAGGCGTCTCTGTGCCGTTGTTGTTTTGCTGCATTGCTTGCTTCAGAGAACTTTCGAGTTCATACAGTAGACTAAAAAAGAAACACTGTTTCCAGGAACGCTAGAGTCTTCTGGGTAGTGTTTTACAGGTGACACACTAAAGGAAATACGTGAGATTTCACCGTTCACATTTGTTCCCTATTTTGTTTCTTTGTAATTCACTGTGAAACTCAGAAAATACAGTGTTTTCAAAGAGGCCTATGCTATAAATTCTCTGTACTAAAGAATCATTCTTTGAAACAGAGATAACATGAACATTTCTAGCACTTATAACACAAGATAGAACGTTCTCCTCTCTGTGCCTGTGGTGATGGCGTTCATTGTGTGAGATAGTCACCAGTGGCTTTGTCATAGCAGGCAGAAGCAGAGATGGCGGTTCCTGGACATACTTGTTTTCGGTGGAGAGTAACGCATATACTACTGCAAGTACACATGTAGGTCTTTGAACTGAAGGTATTAGACGCTATCTTGTTCTCATGTATGGCTTTCTAAAAGTTCCTGTTGCCCTAACCTGTTGACTCAGAAAAACTGTGTTCTGATAGAGGCCAGCAACTGTTTCCAACAAAAATAGAAAAAATGCACATTGAACATTCTAACCAACATATACATATTATCAAACGATTTCAACAGATGGAATTAGGCCCTTGCTGTGCCGTTGTTGTCCTGCTGCATTGTTTGCTTCAGAGAACTTTCGAGTTCATACAATAGACTAAAGAGGAAACACTGCCTCCAGGAACGCTAGAGTCTTCTGGGTAGTGTGCTACAGGCGACACACTGAAGGAAATATGTCAGATTTCACCGTTACATTTGTTCCCTATTTCGTTTCTTTGTAATTCACTGTGAAACTCAGAAAATACTGTGTTTTCAAAGAGGCCTAGCCTGTCAGTTCTCTGTACTAAAGAATCATTCTTTGAAACAGAGAGAACATGAACATTTCTAGCACTTATAACACAAGATAGAACTTTCTCCTCTCTGTGCCTGTGGTGATGGCGTTCAGTGTGTGAGATAGTCACCGGTGGCATTGCCATAGCAGGCAGAAGAAGAGATGGCGGTTCCTGGACATACTTTGTTCTCGGTGGAGAGTAACGCATATACTACTGAAATTACAGATGTAGGTCTTTGAACTGAAGGTATTAGACGCTATCTCTTCTTCTCATGTATGTCTTTCTAAAAGAAGTTCCTGTTGCCCTTACTTGTAAACTCAGAAAAACTGTGTTCCTATAGAGGCCAGCACCCGTTTCCAACGAAATAGAAGGAAGAACTTAAAGTACAGATGTAGGTCTTTGAACTGAAGGTATTAGACGCTATCTCTTGTTCTCATGCATGTCTTTCTAAAAGAAGTTCCTGTTGCCCTTACTTGTAAACTCAGAAAAACTGTGTTCCGATAGAGGCCAGCACCGGCTTCCAACGAAATAAAAGGTAGAAATGCACATTGAACATTCTAACCAACATATACATATTATGAAACGATTTCAACAGATGAAATTACGCCCTTGCTGTGCCGTTGTTGTCCTGCTGCATTGTTTGCTTCAGAGAACTTTCGAGTTCATACAATAGACTAAAGAGGAAACACTGTTTCCAGGAACGCTAGAGTCTTCTGGGTAGTGTGCTACAGGCGACACACTGAAGGAATTATGTGAGATTTCACCGTTCACATTTGTTCCCTATTTCGTTTCTTTGTAATTCACTGTGAAACTCAGAAAATACTGTGTTTTCAAAGAGGCCTAGCCTGTCAATTCTCTGTACTAAGGAATCATTCTTTGAAACAGAGATAACATGAACATTTCTAGCACTTATAACACAAGATAGAACGTTCTCCTCTCTGTGCCTGTGGTGATGGCGTTCATTGTGTGAGATAGTCACCAGTGGCATTGTCATAGCAGGCAGAAACAGAGATGGCGGTTCCTGGACATACTTGTTTTCGGTGGAGAGTAACGCATATACTACTGCAAGTACACATGTAGGTCTTTGAACTGAAGGTATTAGACGCTATCTTGTTCTCATGTATGGCTTTCTAAAAGTTCCTGTTGCCCTAACCTGTTGACTCAGAAAAACTGTGTTCTGATAGAGGCCAGCAACTGTTTCCAACAAAATAGAAGAAATGCACATTGAACATTCTAACCAATATATACTTATTATCATACGATTTCAACAGATGGAATTAGGCGTCTCTGTGCCGTTGTTGTTTTGCTGCATTGCTTGCTTCAGAGAACTTTCGAGTTCATACAGTAGACTAAAAAAGAAACACTGTTTCCAGGAACGCTAGAGTCTTCTGGGTAGTGTTTTACAGGTGACACACTAAAGGAAATACGTGAGATTTCACCGTTCACATTTGTTCCCTATTTTGTTTCTTTGTAATTCACTGTGAAACTCAGAAAATACAGTGTTTTCAAAGAGGCCTATGCTATAAATTCTCTGTACTAAAGAATCATTCTTTGAAACAGAGATAACATGAACATTTCTAGCACTTATAACACAAGATAGAACGTTCTCCTCTCTGTGCCTGTGGTGATGGCGTTCATTGTGTGAGATAGTCACCAGTGGCTTTGTCATAGCAGGCAGAAGCAGAGATGGCGGTTCCTGGACATACTTGTTTTCGGTGGAGAGTAACGCATATACTACTGCAAGTACACATGTAGGTCTTTGAACTGAAGGTATTAGACGCTATCTTGTTCTCATGTATGGCTTTCTAAAAGTTCCTGTTGCCCTAACCTGTTGACTCAGAAAAACTGTGTTCTGATAGAGGCCAGCAACTGTTTCCAACAAAAATAGAAAAAATGCACATTGAACATTCTAACCAACATATACATATTATCAAACGATTTCAACAGATGGAATTAGGCCCTTGCTGTGCCGTTGTTGTCCTGCTGCATTGTTTGCTTCAGAGAACTTTCGAGTTCATACAATAGACTAAAGAGGAAACACTGCCTCCAGGAACGCTAGAGTCTTCTGGGTAGTGTGCTACAGGCGACACACTGAAGGAAATATGTCAGATTTCACCGTTACATTTGTTCCCTATTTCGTTTCTTTGTAATTCACTGTGAAACTCAGAAAATACTGTGTTTTCAAAGAGGCCTAGCCTGTCAGTTCTCTGTACTAAAGAATCATTCTTTGAAACAGAGAGAACATGAACATTTCTAGCACTTATAACACAAGATAGAACTTTCTCCTCTCTGTGCCTGTGGTGATGGCGTTCAGTGTGTGAGATAGTCACCGGTGGCATTGCCATAGCAGGCAGAAGAAGAGATGGCGGTTCCTGGACATACTTTGTTCTCGGTGGAGAGTAACGCATATACTACTGAAATTACAGATGTAGGTCTTTGAACTGAAGGTATTAGACGCTATCTCTTCTTCTCATGTATGTCTTTCTAAAAGAAGTTCCTGTTGCCCTTACTTGTAAACTCAGAAAAACTGTGTTCCTATAGAGGCCAGCACCCGTTTCCAACGAAATAGAAGGAAGAACTTAAAGTACAGATGTAGGTCTTTGAACTGAAGGTATTAGACGCTATCTCTTCTTCTCATGTATGTCTTTCTAAAAGAAGTTCCTGTTGCCCTTACTTGTAAACTCAGAAAAACTGTGTTCCGATAGAGGCCAGCACCGGCTTCCAACGAAATAAAAGGTAGAAATGCACATTGAACATTCTAACCAACATATACATATTATGAAACGATTTCAACAGATGAAATTAGGCCCTTGCTGTGCCGTTGTTGTCCTGCTGCATTGTTTGCTTCAGAGAACTTTCGAGTTCATACAATAGACTAAAGAGGAAACACTGTTTCCAGGAACGCTAGAGTCTTCTGGGTAGTGTGCTACAGGCGACACACTGAAGGAATTATGTGAGATTTCACCATTCACATTTGTTCCCTATTTCGTTTCTTTGTAATTCACTGTGAAACTCAGAAAATACTGTGTTTTCAAAGAGGCCTAGCCTGTCAATTCTCTGTACTAAGGAATCATTCTTTGAAACAGAGAGAACATGAACATTTCAAACACTGATAACACAAAATAGAACCTTCTCCTCTCTGTGCCTGTGGTGATGGCGTTCAGTGTGTGCGATAGTCACCGGTGGCATTGCCATAGCAGGCAGAAGCAGGGATGGCGGTTCCTGGACATACCTTGTTCTCGGTGGAGAGTAACGCATATACTACTGAAAGTACAGATGTAGGTCTTTGAACTGAAAGTATTAGACGCTATCTTGTTCTCATTTATGTCTTTGTGAAAGTTCCTGTTGCCCTTACTTTTTGACTCAGAAAAACTGTATTCCGATAGAGGCCAGCAACTGTTTCCAACAAAATAGAAGAAATGCACATTGAACATTCTAACCAACATTTACATATTATCAAATGATTTCAACAGATGGAATTAGGCCCTCTTTGTGCCGTTGTTGTTTTCCTGCATTGCTTGCTTCAGAGAACTTTTGAGTTCATACAGTAGTCTAAAGAGGAAACACTGTTTCCAGGAACGCTAGAGTCTTCTGGGTAGTGTGCTACAGGTGACACACTAAAGGAAATATGTGAGATTTCACCGTTCACATTTGTTCCCTATTTTGTTTCTTTGTAATTCACTGTGAAACTCAGAAAATATTGTGTATTCAAAGAGGCCTAGCCTATAAATCCTCTGTACTAAAGAATCATTCTTTGAAGCAGAGAGAACATGAACATTTCTAGCACTTATAACACAAGATAGAACTTTCTGCTCTCTGTGCCTGTGGTGATGGCGTTCAGTGTGTGAGATAGTCCCCGGTGGCATTGCCATAGCAGGCAGAAGAAGAGATGGCGGTTCCTGGACATATCTTTTTTCGGTGGAGAGTAACACATATACTACTGAAAGTACTCATGTAGGTCTTTGAACTGAAGCTATTAGACGCTATCTTGTTCTCATGTATGTCTTTCTAAAAGTTCCTGTTGCCCTAACCTGTTGACTCAGAAAAACTGTGTTCTGATAGAGGCCAGCAACTGTTTCCAACAAAATAGAAGAAATGCACATTGAACATTCTAACCAACATTTACATATTATCAAACGATTTCAACAGATGGAATTAGGCGTCTCTGTGCTGTTGTTGTTTTGCTGCATTGCTTGCTTCAGAGAACTTTCGAGTTCATACAGTAGACTTAAAAAGAAACACTGTTTCCAGGAACGCTAGAGTCTTCTGGGTAGTGTGCTACAGGTGACACACTAAAGGAAATACGTCAGATTTCACCGTTCACATTTGTTCCCTATTTTGTTTCTTTGTAATTCACTGTGAAACTCAGAAAATACAGTGTTTTCAAAGAGGCCTATGCTATAAATTCTCTGTACTAAAGAATCATTCTTTGAAACAGAGATAACATGAACATTTCTAGCACTTATAACACAAGATAGAACGTTCTCCTCTCTGTGCCTGTGGTGATGGCGTTCATTGTGTGAGATAGTCACCAGTGGCATTGTCATAGCAGGCAGAAACAGAGATGGCGGTTCCTGGACATACTTGTTTTCGGTGGAGAGTAACGCATATACTACTGCAAGTACACATGTAGGTCTTTGAACTGAAGGTATTAGACGCTATCTTGTTCTCATGTATGGCTTTCTAAAAGTTCCTGTTGCCCTAACCTGTTGACTCAGAAAAACTGTGTTCTGATAGAGGCCAGCAACTGTTTCCAACAAAATAGAAGAAATGCACATTGAACATTCTAACCAACATTTACATATTATCAAACGATTTCAACAGATGGAATTAGGCCCTTGCTGTGCCGTTGTTTTCCTGCTGCATTGTTTGCTTCAGAGAACTTTCGAGTTCATACAATAGACTAAAGAGGAAACACTGCCTCCAGGAACGCTAGAGTCTTCTGGGTAGTGTGCTACAGGCGACACACTGAAGGAAATATGTCAGATTTCACCGTTACATTTGTTCCCTATTTCGTTTCTTTGTAATTCACTGTGAAACTCAGAAAATACTGTGTTTTCAAAGAGGCCTAGCCTGTCAGTTCTCTGTACTAAAGAATCATTCTTTGAAGCAGAGAGAACATGAACATTTCTAGCACTTATAACAAAAGATAGAACTTTCTCCTCTCTGTGCCTGTGGTGATGGCGTTCAGTGTGTGAGATAGTCACCGGTGGCATTGCCATAGCAGGCAGAAGAAGAGATGGCGGTTCCTGGACATACTTTGTTCTCGGTGGAGAGTAACGCATATACTACTGAAATTACAGATGTAGGTCTTTGAACTGAAGGTATTAGACGCTATCTCTTCTTCTCATGCATGTCTTTCTAAAAGAAGTTCCTGTTGCCCTTACTTGTAAACTCAGAAAAACTGTGTTCCTATAGAGGTCAGCACCCGTTTCCAACGAAATAGAAGGAAGAACTTAAAGTACAGATGTAGGTCTTTGAACTGAAGGTATTAGACGCTATCTCTTGTTCTCATGCATGTCTTTCTAAAAGAAGTTCCTGTTGCCCTTACTTGTAAACTCAGAAAAACTGTGTTCCGATAGAGGCCAGCACCGGCTTCCAACGAAATAAAAGGTAGAAATGCACATTGAACATTCTAACCAACATATACATATTATGAAACGATTTCAACAGATGAAATTACGCCCTTGCTGTGCCGTTGTTGTCCTGCTGCATTGTTTGCTTCAGAGAACTTTCGAGTTCATACAATAGACTAAAGAGGAAACACTGTTTCCAGGAACGCTAGAGTCTTCTGGGTAGTGTGCTACAGGCGACACACTGAAGGAATTATGTGAGATTTCACCGTTCACATTTGTTCCCTATTTCGTTTCTTTGTAATTCACTGTGAAACTCAGAAAATACTGTGTTTTCAAAGAGGCCTAGCCTGTCAATTCTCTGTACTAAGGAATCATTCTTTGAAACAGAGATAACATGAACATTTCTAGCACTTATAACACAAGATAGAACGTTCTCCTCTCTGTGCCTGTGGTGATGGCGTTCATTGTGTGAGATAGTCACCAGTGGCATTGTCATAGCAGGCAGAAACAGAGATGGCGGTTCCTGGACATACTTGTTTTCGGTGGAGAGTAACGCATATACTACTGCAAGTACACATGTAGGTCTTTGAACTGAAGGTATTAGACGCTATCTTGTTCTCATGTATGGCTTTCTAAAAGTTCCTGTTGCCCTAACCTGTTGACTCAGAAAAACTGTGTTCTGATAGAGGCCAGCAACTGTTTCCAACAAAATAGAAGAAATGCACATTGAACATTCTAACCAATATATACTTATTATCATACGATTTCAACAGATGGAATTAGGCGTCTCTGTGCCGTTGTTGTTTTGCTGCATTGCTTGCTTCAGAGAACTTTCGAGTTCATACAGTAGACTAAAAAAGAAACACTGTTTCCAGGAACGCTAGAGTCTTCTGGGTAGTGTTTTACAGGTGACACACTAAAGGAAATACGTGAGATTTCACCGTTCACATTTGTTCCCTATTTTGTTTCTTTGTAATTCACTGTGAAACTCAGAAAATACAGTGTTTTCAAAGAGGCCTATGCTATAAATTCTCTGTACTAAAGAATCATTCTTTGAAACAGAGATAACATGAACATTTCTAGCACTTATAACACAAGATAGAACGTTCTCCTCTCTGTGCCTGTGGTGATGGCGTTCATTGTGTGAGATAGTCACCAGTGGCTTTGTCATAGCAGGCAGAAGCAGAGATGGCGGTTCCTGGACATACTTGTTTTCGGTGGAGAGTAACGCATATACTACTGCAAGTACACATGTAGGTCTTTGAACTGAAGGTATTAGACGCTATCTTGTTCTCATGTATGGCTTTCTAAAAGTTCCTGTTGCCCTAACCTGTTGACTCAGAAAAACTGTGTTCTGATAGAGGCCAGCAACTGTTTCCAACAAAAATAGAAAAAATGCACATTGAACATTCTAACCAACATATACATATTATCAAACGATTTCAACAGATGGAATTAGGCCCTTGCTGTGCCGTTGTTGTCCTGCTGCATTGTTTGCTTCAGAGAACTTTCGAGTTCATACAATAGACTAAAGAGGAAACACTGCCTCCAGGAACGCTAGAGTCTTCTGGGTAGTGTGCTACAGGCGACACACTGAAGGAAATATGTCAGATTTCACCGTTACATTTGTTCCCTATTTCGTTTCTTTGTAATTCACTGTGAAACTCAGAAAATACTGTGTTTTCAAAGAGGCCTAGCCTGTCAGTTCTCTGTACTAAAGAATCATTCTTTGAAACAGAGAGAACATGAACATTTCTAGCACTTATAACACAAGATAGAACTTTCTCCTCTCTGTGCCTGTGGTGATGGCGTTCAGTGTGTGAGATAGTCACCGGTGGCATTGCCATAGCAGGCAGAAGAAGAGATGGCGGTTCCTGGACATACTTTGTTCTCGGTGGAGAGTAACGCATATACTACTGAAATTACAGATGTAGGTCTTTGAACTGAAGGTATTAGACGCTATCTCTTCTTCTCATGTATGTCTTTCTAAAAGAAGTTCCTGTTGCCCTTACTTGTAAACTCAGAAAAACTGTGTTCCTATAGAGGCCAGCACCCGTTTCCAACGAAATAGAAGGAAGAACTTAAAGTACAGATGTAGGTCTTTGAACTGAAGGTATTAGACGCTATCTCTTCTTCTCATGTATGTCTTTCTAAAAGAAGTTCCTGTTGCCCTTACTTGTAAACTCAGAAAAACTGTGTTCCGATAGAGGCCAGCACCGGCTTCCAACGAAATAGAAGGAAGAACTTAAAGTACAGATGTAGGTCTTTGAACTGAAGGTATTAGACGCTATCTCTTGTTCTCATGCATGTCTTTCTAAAAGAAGTTCCTGTTGCCCTTACTTGTAAACTCAGAAAAACTGTGTTCCTATAGAGGCCAGCACCCGTTTCCAACGAAATAGAAGGAAGAACTTAAAGTACAGATGTAGGTCTTTGAACTGAAGGTATTAGACGCTATCTCTTCTTCTCATGTATGTCTTTCTAAAAGAAGTTCCTGTTGCCCTTACTTGTAAACTCAGAAAAACTGTGTTCCGATAGAGGCCAGCACCGCCTTCCAACGAAATAAAAGGTAGAAATGCACATTGAACATTCTAACCAACATATACATATTATGAAACGATTTCAACAGATGAAATTAGGCCCTTGCTGTGCCGTTGTTGTCCTGCTGCATTGTTTGCTTCAGAGAACTTTCGAGTTCATACAATAGACTAAAGAGGAAACACTGTTTCCAGGAACGCTAGAGTCTTCTGGGTAGTGTGCTACAGGCGACACACTGAAGGAATTATGTGAGATTTCACCATTCACATTTGTTCCCTATTTCGTTTCTTTGTAATTCACTGTGAAACTCAGAAAATACTGTGTTTTCAAAGAGGCCTAGCCTGTCAATTCTCTGTACTAAGGAATCATTCTTTGAAACAGAGAGAACATGAACATTTCAAACACTGATAACACAAAATAGAACCTTCTCCTCTCTGTGCCTGTGGTGATGGCGTTCAGTGTGTGCGATAGTCACCGGTGGCATTGCCATAGCAGGCAGAAGCAGGGATGGCGGTTCCTGGACATACCTTGTTCTCGGTGGAGAGTAGCGCATATACTACTGAAAGTACAGATGTAGGTCTTTGAACTGAAAGTATTAGACGCTATCTTGTTCTCATTTATGTCTTTGTGAAAGTTCCTGTTGCCCTTACTTTTTGACTCAGAAAAACTGTATTCCGATAGAGGCCAGCAACTGTTTCCAACAAAATAGAAGAAATGCACATTGAACATTCTAACCAACATTTACATATTATCAAACGATTTCAACAGATGGAATTAGGCGTCTCTGTGCTGTTGTTGTTTTGCTGCATTGCTTGCTTCAGAGAACTTTCGAGTTCATACAGTAGACTAAAAAAGAAACACTGTTTCCAGGAACGCTAGAGTCTTCTGGGTAGTGTGCTACAGGTGACACACTAAAGGAAATACGTCAGATTTCACCGTTCACATTTGTTCCCTATTTTGTTTCTTTGTAATTCACTGTGAAACTCAGAAAATACAGTGTTTTCAAAGAGGCCTATGCTATAAATTCTCTGTACTAAAGAATCATTCTTTGAAACAGAGATAACATGAACATTTCTAGCACTTATAACACAAGATAGAACGTTCTCCTCTCTGTGCCTGTGGTGATGGCGTTCATTGTGTGAGATAGTCACCAGTGGCTTTGTCATAGCAGGCAGAAGCAGAGATGGCGGTTCCTGGACATACTTGTTTTCGGTGGAGAGTAACGCATATACTACTGCAAGTACACATGTAGGTCTTTGAACTGAAGGTATTAGACGCTATCTTGTTCTCATGTATGGCTTTCTAAAAGTTCCTGTTGCCCTAACCTGTTGACTCAGAAAAACTGTGTTCTGATAGAGGCCAGCAACTGTTTCCAACAAAAATAGAAAAAATGCACATTGAACATTCTAACCAACATATACATATTATCAAACGATTTCAACAGATGGAATTAGGCCCTTGCTGTGCCGTTGTTGTCCTGCTGCATTGTTTGCTTCAGAGAACTTTCGAGTTCATACAATAGACTAAAGAGGAAACACTGCCTCCAGGAACGCTAGAGTCTTCTGGGTAGTGTGCTACAGGCGACACACTGAAGGAAATATGTCAGATTTCACCGTTACATTTGTTCCCTATTTCGTTTCTTTGTAATTCACTGTGAAACTCAGAAAATACTGTGTTTTCAAAGAGGCCTAGCCTGTCAGTTCTCTGTACTAAAGAATCATTCTTTGAAACAGAGAGAACATGAACATTTCTAGCACTTATAACACAAGATAGAACTTTCTCCTCTCTGTGCCTGTGGTGATGGCGTTCAGTGTGTGAGATAGTCACCGGTGGCATTGCCATAGCAGGCAGAAGAAGAGATGGCGGTTCCTGGACATACTTTGTTCTCGGTGGAGAGTAACGCATATACTACTGAAATTACAGATGTAGGTCTTTGAACTGAAGGTATTAGACGCTATCTCTTCTTCTCATGTATGTCTTTCTAAAAGAAGTTCCTGTTGCCCTTACTTGTAAACTCAGAAAAACTGTGTTCCTATAGAGGCCAGCACCCGTTTCCAACGAAATAGAAGGAAGAACTTAAAGTACAGATGTAGGTCTTTGAACTGAAGGTATTAGACGCTATCTCTTCTTCTCATGTATGTCTTTCTAAAAGAAGTTCCTGTTGCCCTTACTTGTAAACTCAGAAAAACTGTGTTCCGATAGAGGCCAGCACCGGCTTCCAACGAAATAGAAGGAAGAACTTAAAGTACAGATGTAGGTCTTTGAACTGAAGGTATTAGACGCTATCTCTTGTTCTCATGCATGTCTTTCTAAAAGAAGTTCCTGTTGCCCTTACTTGTAAACTCAGAAAAACTGTGTTCCTATAGAGGCCAGCACCCGTTTCCAACGAAATAGAAGGAAGAACTTAAAGTACAGATGTAGGTCTTTGAACTGAAGGTATTAGACGCTATCTCTTCTTCTCATGTATGTCTTTCTAAAAGAAGTTCCTGTTGCCCTTACTTGTAAACTCAGAAAAACTGTGTTCCGATAGAGGCCAGCACCGCCTTCCAACGAAATAAAAGGTAGAAATGCACATTGAACATTCTAACCAACATATACATATTATGAAACGATTTCAACAGATGAAATTAGGCCCTTGCTGTGCCGTTGTTGTCCTGCTGCATTGTTTGCTTCAGAGAACTTTCGAGTTCATACAATAGACTAAAGAGGAAACACTGTTTCCAGGAACGCTAGAGTCTTCTGGGTAGTGTGCTACAGGCGACACACTGAAGGAATTATGTGAGATTTCACCATTCACATTTGTTCCCTATTTCGTTTCTTTGTAATTCACTGTGAAACTCAGAAAATACTGTGTTTTCAAAGAGGCCTAGCCTGTCAATTCTCTGTACTAAGGAATCATTCTTTGAAACAGAGAGAACATGAACATTTCAAACACTGATAACACAAAATAGAACCTTCTCCTCTCTGTGCCTGTGGTGATGGCGTTCAGTGTGTGCGATAGTCACCGGTGGCATTGCCATAGCAGGCAGAAGCAGGGATGGCGGTTCCTGGACATACCTTGTTCTCGGTGGAGAGTAGCGCATATACTACTGAAAGTACAGATGTAGGTCTTTGAACTGAAAGTATTAGACGCTATCTTGTTCTCATTTATGTCTTTGTGAAAGTTCCTGTTGCCCTTACTTTTTGACTCAGAAAAACTGTATTCCGATAGAGGCCAGCAACTGTTTCCAACAAAATAGAAGAAATGCACATTGAACATTCTAACCAACATTTACATATTATCAAACGATTTCAACAGATGGAATTAGGCCCTCTTTGTGCCGTTGTTGTTTTGCTGCATTGCTTGCTTCAGAGAACTTTTGAGTTCATACAGTAGTCTAAAGAGGAAACACTGTTTCCAGGAACGCTAGAGTCTTCTGGGTAGTGTGCTACAGGTGACACACTAAAGGAAATATGTGAGATTTCACCGTTCACATTTGTTCCCTATTTTGTTTCTTTGTAATTCACTGTGAAACTCAGAAAATATTGTGTATTCAAAGAGGCCTAGCCTATAAATCCTCTGTATTAAAGAATCATTCTTTGAAGCAGAGAGAACATGAACATTTCTAGCACTTATAACACAAGATAGAACTTTCTGCTCTCTGTGCCTGTGGTGATGGCGTTCAGTGTGTGAGATAGTCCCCGGTGGCATTGCCATAGCAGGCAGAAGAAGAGATGGCGGTTCCTGGACATATCTTTTTTCGGTGGAGAGTAACACATATACTACTGAAAGTACTCATGTAGGTCTTTGAACTGAAGCTATTAGACGCTATCTTGTTCTCATGTATGTCTTTCTAAAAGTTCCTGTTGCCCTAACCTGTTGACTCAGAAAAACTGTGTTCTGATAGAGGCCAGCAACTGTTTCCAACAAAATAGAAGAAATGCACATTGAACATTCTAACCAACATTTACATATTATCAAACGATTTCAACAGATGGAATTAGGCGTCTCTGTGCTGTTGTTGTTTTGCTGCATTGCTTGCTTCAGAGAACTTTCGAGTTCATACAGTAGACTAAAAAAGAAACACTGTTTCCAGGAACGCTAGAGTCTTCTGGGTAGTGTTTTACAGGTGACACACTAAAGGAAATACGTCAGATTTCACCGTTCACATTTGTTCCCTATTTTGTTTCTTTGTAATTCACTGTGAAACTCAGAAAATACAGTGTTTTCAAAGAGGCCTATGCTATAAATTCTCTGTACTAAAGAATCATTCTTTGAAACAGAGATAACATGAACATTTCTAGCACTTATAACACAAGATAGAACGTTCTCCTCTCTGTGCCTGTGGTGATGGCGTTCATTGTGTGAGATAGTCACCAGTGGCATTGTCATAGCAGGCAGAAACAGAGATGGCGGTTCCTGGACATACTTGTTTTCGGTGGAGAGTAACGCATATACTACTGCAAGTACACATGTAGGTCTTTGAACTGAAGGTATTAGACGCTATCTTGTTCTCATGTATGGCTTTCTAAAAGTTCCTGTTGCCCTAACCTGTTGACTCAGAAAAACTGTGTTCTGATAGAGGCCAGCAACTGTTTCCAACAAAATAGAAGAAATGCACATTGAACATTCTAACCAACATTTACATATTATCAAACGATTTCAACAGATGGAATTAGGCCCTCTTTGTGCCGTTGTTGCTTTGCTGCATTGCTTGCTTCAGAGAACTTTCGAGTTCATACAGTAGACTAAAAAAGAAACACTGTTTCCAGGAACGCTAGAGTCTTCTGGGTAGTGTTTTACAGGTGACACACTAAAGGAAATACGTCAGATTTCACCGTTCACATTTGTTCCCTATTTTGTTTCTTTGTAATTCACTGTGAAACTCAGAAAATACAGTGTTTTCAAAGAGGCCTATGCTATAAATTCTCTGTACTAAAGAATCATTCTTTGAAACAGAGATAACATGAACATTTCTAGCACTTATAACACAAGATAGAACGTTCTCCTCTCTGTGCCTGTGGTGATGGCGTTCATTGTGTGAGATAGTCACCAGTGGCATTGTCATAGCAGGCAGAAACAGAGATGGCGGTTCCTGGACATACTTGTTTTCGGTGGAGAGTAACGCATATACTACTGCAAGTACACATGTAGGTCTTTGAACTGAAGGTATTAGACGCTATCTTGTTCTCATGTATGGCTTTCTAAAAGTTCCTGTTGCCCTAACCTGTTGACTCAGAAAAACTGTGTTCTGATAGAGGCCAGCAACTGTTTCCAATAAAATAGAAGAAATGCGCATTGAACATTCTAACCAATATATACTTATTATCATACGATTTCAACAGATGGAATTAGGCGTCTCTGTGCTGTTGTTGTTTTGCTGCATTGCTTGCTTCAGAGAACTTTCGAGTTCATACAGTAGACTAAAAAAGAAACACTGTTTCCAGGAACGCTAGAGTCTTCTGGGTAGTGTTTTACAGGTGACACACTAAAGGAAATACGTGAGATTTCACCGTTCACATTTGTTCCCTATTTTGTTTCTTTGTAATTCACTGTGAAACTCAGAAAATACTGTGTTTTCAAAGAGGCCTAGCCTGTCAATTCTCTGTACTAAGGAATCATTCTTTGAAACAGAGAGAACATGAACATTTCAAACACTGATAACACAAAATAGAACCTTCTCCTCTCTGTGCCTGTGGTGATGGCGTTCAGTGTGTGCGATAGTCACCGGTGGCATTGCCATAGCAGGCAGAAGCAGGGATGGCGGTTCCTGGACATACCTTGTTCTCGGTGGAGAGTAACGCATATACTACTGAAAGTACACATGTAGGTCTTTGAACTGAAAGTATTAGACGCTATCTTGTTCTCATTTATGTCTTTGTGAAAGTTCCTGTTGCCCTTACTTTTTGACTCAGAAAAACTGTATTCCGATAGAGGCCAGCAACTGTTTCCAACAAAATAGAAGAAATGCACATTGAACATTCTAACCAACATTTACATATTATCAAACGATTTCAACAGATGGAATTAGGCCCTCTTTGTGCCGTTGTTGTTTTGCTGCATTGCTTGCTTCAGAGAACTTTTGAGTTCATACAGTAGTCTAAAGAGGAAACACTGTTTCCAGGAACGCTAGAGTCTTCTGGGTAGTGTGCTACAGGTGACACACTAAAGGAAATATGTGAGATTTCACCGTTCACATTTGTTCCCTATTTTGTTTCTTTGTAATTCACTGTGAAACTCAGAAAATATTGTGTATTCAAAGAGGCCTAGCCTATAAATCCTCTGTACTAAAGAATCATTCTTTGAAGCAGAGAGAACATGAACATTTCTAGCACTTATAACACAAGATAGAACTTTCTGCTCTCTGTGCCTGTGGTGATGGCGTTCAGTGTGTGAGATAGTCCCCGGTGGCATTGCCATAGCAGGCAGAAGAAGAGATGGCGGTTCCTGGACATATCTTTTTTCGGTGGAGAGTAACACATATACTACTGAAAGTACTCATGTAGGTCTTTGAACTGAAGCTATTAGACGCTATCTTGTTCTCATGTATGTCTTTCTAAAAGTTCCTGTTGCCCTAACCTGTTGACTCAGAAAAACTGTGTTCTGATAGAGGCCAGCAACTGTTTCCAACAAAATAGAAGAAATGCACATTGAACATTCTAACCAACATTTACATATTATCAAACGATTTCAACAGATGGAATTAGGCGTCTCTGTGCTGTTGTTGTTTTGCTGCATTGCTTGCTTCAGAGAACTTTCGAGTTCATACAGTAGACTAAAAAAGAAACACTGTTTCCAGGAACGCTAGAGTCTTCTGGGTAGTGTGCTACAGGTGACACACTAAAGGAAATACGTCAGATTTCACCGTTCACATTTGTTCCCTATTTTGTTTCTTTGTAATTCACTGTGAAACTCAGAAAATACAGTGTTTTCAAAGAGGCCTATGCTATAAATTCTCTGTACTAAAGAATCATTCTTTGAAACAGAGATAACATGAACATTTCTAGCACTTATAACACAAGATAGAACGTTCTCCTCTCTGTGCCTGTGGTGATGGCGTTCATTGTGTGAGATAGTCACCAGTGGCATTGTCATAGCAGGCAGAAACAGAGATGGCGGTTCCTGGACATACTTGTTTTCGGTGGAGAGTAACGCATATACTACTGCAAGTACACATGTAGGTCTTTGAACTGAAGGTATTAGACGCTATCTTGTTCTCATGTATGGCTTTCTAAAAGTTCCTGTTGCCCTAACCTGTTGACTCAGAAAAACTGTGTTCTGATAGAGGCCAGCAACTGTTTCCAACAAAATAGAAGTAATGCACATTGAACATTCTAACCAACATTTACATATTATCAAACGATTTCAACAGATGGAATTAGGCGTCTCTGTGCTGTTGTTGTTTTGCTGCATTGCTTGCTTCAGAGAACTTTCGAGTTCATACAGTAGACTAAAAAAGAAACACTGTTTCCAGGAACGCTAGAGTCTTCTGGGTAGTGTTTTACAGGTGACACACTAAAGGAAATACGTGAGATTTCACCGTTCACATTTGTTCCCTATTTTGTTTCTTTGTAATTCACTGTGAAACTCAGAAAATACTGTGTTTTCAAAGAGGCCTAGCCTGTCAATTCTCTGTACTAAGGAATCATTCTTTGAAACAGAGAGAACATGAACATTTCAAACACTGATAACACAAAATAGAACCTTCTCCTCTCTGTGCCTGTGGTGATGGCGTTCAGTGTGTGCGATAGTCACCGGTGGCATTGCCATAGCAGGCAGAAGCAGGGATGGCGGTTCCTGGACATACCTTGTTCTCGGTGGAGAGTAACGCATATACTACTGAAAGTACAGATGTAGGTCTTTGAACTGAAAGTATTAGACGCTATCTTGTTCTCATTTATGTCTTTGTGAAAGTTCCTGTTGCCCTTACTTTTTGACTCAGAAAAACTGTGTTCTGATAGAGGCCAGCAACTGTTTCCAACAAAATAGAAGAAATGCACATTGAACATTCTAACCAACATTTACATATTATCAAACGATTTCAACAGATGGAATTAGGCCCTCTTTGTGCCGTTGTTGCTTTGCTGCATTGCTTGCTTCAGAGAACTTTTGAGTTCATACAGTAGTCTAAAGAGGAAACACTGTTTCCAGGAACGCTAGAGTCTTCTGGGTAGTGTGCTGCAGGTGACACACTAAAGGAAATATGTGAGATTTCACCGTTCACATTTGTTCCCTATTTTGTTTCTTTGTAATTCACTGTGAAACTCAGAAAATATTGTGTATTCAAAGAGGCCTATGCTATAAATTCTCTGTACTAAAGAATCATTCTTTGAAACAGAGATAACATGAACATTTCTAGCACTTATAACACAAGATAGAACGTTCTCCTCTCTGTGCCTGTGGTGATGGCGTTCATTGTGTGAGATAGTCACCAGTGGCATTGTCATAGCAGGCAGAAACAGAGATGGCGGTTCCTGGACATACTTGTTTTCGGTGGAGAGTAACGCATATACTACTGCAAGTACACATGTAGGTCTTTGAACTGAAGGTATTAGACGCTATCTTGTTCTCATGTATGGCTTTCTAAAAGTTCCTGTTGCCCTAACCTGTTGACTCAGAAAAACTGTGTTCTGATAGAGGCCAGCAACTGTTTCCAACAAAATAGAAGTAATGCACATTGAACATTCTAACCAACATTTACATATTATCAAACGATTTCAACAGATGGAATTAGGCGTCTCTGTGCTGTTGTTGTTTTGCTGCATTGCTTGCTTCAGAGAACTTTCGAGTTCATACAGTAGACTAAAAAAGAAACACTGTTTCCAGGAACGCTAGAGTCTTCTGGGTAGTGTTTTACAGGTGACACACTAAAGGAAATACGTCAGATTTCACCGTTCACATTTGTTCCCTATTTTGTTTCTTTGTAATTCACTGTGAAACTCAGAAAATACAGTGTTTTCAAAGAGGCCTATGCTATAAATTCTCTGTACTAAAGAATCATTCTTTGAAACAGAGATAACATGAACATTTCTAGCACTTATAACACAAGATAGAACGTTCTCCTCTCTGTGCCTGTGGTGATGGCGTTCATTGTGTGAGATAGTCACCAGTGGCATTGTCATAGCAGGCAGAAACAGAGATGGCGGTTCCTGGACATACTTGTTTTCGGTGGAGAGTAACGCATATACTACTGCAAGTACACATGTAGGTCTTTGAACTGAAGGTATTAGACGCTATCTTGTTCTCATGTATGGCTTTCTAAAAGTTCCTGTTGCCCTAACCTGTTGACTCAGAAAAACTGTGTTCTGATAGAGGCCAGCAACTGTTTCCAACAAAATAGAAGAAATGCGCATTGAACATTCTAACCAATATATACTTATTATCATACGATTTCAACAGATGGAATTAGGCGTCTCTGTGCCGTTGTTGTTTTGCTGCATTGCTTGCTTCAGAGAACTTTCGAGTTCATACAGTAGACTAAAAAAGAAACACTGTTTCCAGGAACGCTAGAGTCTTCTGGGTAGTGTGCTACAGGTGACACACTAAAGGAAATACGTCAGATTTCACCGTTCACATTTGTTCCCTATTTTGTTTCTTTGTAATTCACTGTGAAACTCAGAAAATACAGTGTTTTCAAAGAGGCCTATGCTATAAATTCTCTGTACTAAAGAATCATTCTTTGAAACAGAGATAACATGAACATTTCTAGCACTTATAACACAAGATAGAACGTTCTCCTCTCTGTGCCTGTGGTGATGGCGTTCATTGTGTGAGATAGTCACCAGTGGCATTGTCATAGCAGGCAGAAACAGAGATGGCGGTTCCTGGACATACTTGTTTTCGGTGGAGAGTAACGCATATACTACTGCAAGTACACATGTAGGTCTTTGAACTGAAGGTATTAGACGCTATCTTGTTCTCATGTATGGCTTTCTAAAAGTTCCTGTTGCCCTAACCTGTTGACTCAGAAAAACTGTGTTCTGATAGAGGCCAGCAACTGTTTCCAACAAAATAGAAGTAATGCACATTGAACATTCTAACCAACATTTACATATTATCAAACGATTTCAACAGATGGAATTAGGCGTCTCTGTGCTGTTGTTGTTTTGCTGCATTGCTTGCTTCAGAGAACTTTCGAGTTCATACAGTAGACTAAAAAAGAAACACTGTTTCCAGGAACGCTAGAGTCTTCTGGGTAGTGTTTTACAGGTGACACACTAAAGGAAATACGTCAGATTTCACCGTTCACATTTGTTCCCTATTTTGTTTCTTTGTAATTCACTGTGAAACTCAGAAATACAGTGTTTTCAAAGAGGCCTATGCTATAAATTCTCTGTACTAAAGAATCATTCTTTGAAACAGAGATAACATGAACATTTCTAGCACTTATAACACAAGATAGAACGTTCTCCTCTCTGTGCCTGTGGTGATGGCGTTCATTGTGTGAGATAGTCACCAGTGGCATTGTCATAGCAGGCAGAAACAGAGATGGCGGTTCCTGGACATATCTTTTTTCGGTGGAGAGTAACACATATACTACTGAAAGTACTCATGTAGGTCTTTGAACTGAAGCTATTAGACGCTATCTTGTTCTCATGTATGTCTTTCTAAAAGTTCCTGTTGCCCTAACCTGTTGACTCAGAAAAACTGTGTTCTGATAGAGGCCAGCAACTGTTTCCAACAAAATAGAAGAAATGCACATTGAACATTCTAACCAATATATACTTATTATCATACGATTTCAACAGATGGAATTAGGCGTCTCTGTGCCGTTGTTGTTTTGCTGCATTGCTTGCTTCAGAGAACTTTCGAGTTCATACAGTAGACTAAGAAAGAAACACTGTTTCCAGGAACGCTAGAGTCTTCTGGGTAGTGTTTTACAGGTGACACACTAAAGGAAATACGTGAGATTTCACCGTTCACATTTGTTCCCTATTTTGTTTCTTTGTAATTCACTGTGAAACTCAGAAAATACAGTGTTTTCAAAGAGGACTATGCTATAAATTCTCTGTACTAAAGAATCATTCTTTGAAACAGAGAGAACATGAACATTTCTAGCACTTATAACACAAGATAGAACGTTCTCCTCTCTGTGCCTGTGGTGATGGCGTTCATTGTGTGAGATAGTCACCAGTGGCTTTGTCATAGCAGGCAGAAGCAGAGATGGCGGTTCCTGGACATACTTGTTTTCGGTGGAGAGTAACGCATATACTACTGCAAGTACACATGTAGGTCTTTGAACTGAAGGTATTAGACGCTATCTTGTTCTCATGTATGGCTTTCTAAAAGTTCCTGTTGCCCTAACTTGTAGACTCAGAAAAACTGTGTTCTGATAGAGGCCAGCAACTGTTTCCAACAAAAATAGAAAAAATGCACATTGAACATTCTAACCAACATATACATATTATCAAACGATTTCAACAGATGGAATTAGGCCCTTGCTGTGCCGTTGTTGTCCTGCTGCATTGTTTGCTTCAGAGAACTTTCGAGTTCATACAATAGACTAAAGAGGAAACACTGCCTCCAGGAACGCTAGAGTCTTCTGGGTAGTGTGCTACAGGCGACACACTGAAGGAAATATGTCAGATTTCACCGTTACATTTGTTCCCTATTTCGTTTCTTTGTAATTCACTGTGAAACTCAGAAAATACAGTGTTTTCAAAGAGGCCTATGCTATAAATTCTCTGTACTAAAGAATCATTCTTTGAAACAGAGATAACATGAACATTTCTAGCACTTATAACACAAGATAGAACGTTCTCCTCTCTGTGCCTGTGGTGATGGCGTTCATTGTGTGAGATAGTCACCAGTGGCATTGTCATAGCAGGCAGAAACAGAGATGGCGGTTCCTGGACATACTTGTTTTCGGTGGAGAGTAACGCATATACTACTGCAAGTACACATGTAGGTCTTTGAACTGAAGGTATTAGACGCTATCTTGTTCTCATGTATGGCTTTCTAAAAGTTCCTGTTGCCCTAACCTGTTGACTCAGAAAAACTGTGTTCTGATAGAGGCCAGCAACTGTTTCCAACAAAATAGAAGTAATGCACATTGAACATTCTAACCAACATTTACATATTATCAAACGATTTCAACAGATGGAATTAGGCGTCTCTGTGCTGTTGTTGTTTTGCTGCATTGCTTGCTTCAGAGAACTTTCGAGTTCATACAGTAGACTAAAAAAGAAACACTGTTTCCAGGAACGCTAGAGTCTTCTGGGTAGTGTTTTACAGGTGACACACTAAAGGAAATACGTCAGATTTCACCGTTCACATTTGTTCCCTATTTTGTTTCTTTGTAATTCACTGTGAAACTCAGAAATACAGTGTTTTCAAAGAGGCCTATGCTATAAATTCTCTGTACTAAAGAATCATTCTTTGAAACAGAGATAACATGAACATTTCTAGCACTTATAACACAAGATAGAACGTTCTCCTCTCTGTGCCTGTGGTGATGGCGTTCATTGTGTGAGATAGTCACCAGTGGCATTGTCATAGCAGGCAGAAACAGAGATGGCGGTTCCTGGACATACTTGTTTTCGGTGGAGAGTAACGCATATACTACTGCAAGTACACATGTAGGTCTTTGAACTGAAGGTATTAGACGCTATCTTGTTCTCATGTATGGCTTTCTAAAAGTTCCTGTTGCCCTAACCTGTTGACTCAGAAAAACTGTGTTCTGATAGAGGCCAGCAACTGTTTCCAACAAAATAGAAGAAATGCGCATTGAACATTCTAACCAATATATACTTATTATCATACGATTTCAACAGATGGAATTAGGCGTCTCTGTGCTGTTGTTGTTTTGCTGCATTGCTTGCTTCAGAGAACTTTCGAGTTCATACAGTAGACTAAAAAAGAAACACTGTTTCCAGGAACGCTAGAGTCTTCTGGGTAGTGTTTTACAGGTGACACACTAAAGGAAATACGTGAGATTTCACCGTTCACATTTGTTCCCTATTTTGTTTCTTTGTAATTCACTGTGAAACTCAGAAAATACTGTGTTTTCAAAGAGGCCTAGCCTGTCAATTCTCTGTACTAAGGAATCATTCTTTGAAACAGAGAGAACATGAACATTTCAAACACTGATAACACAAAATAGAACCTTCTCCTCTCTGTGCCTGTGGTGATGGCGTTCAGTGTGTGCGATAGTCACCGGTGGCATTGCCATAGCAGGCAGAAGCAGGGATGGCGGTTCCTGGACATACCTTGTTCTCGGTGGAGAGTAACGCATATACTACTGAAAGTACAGATGTAGGTCTTTGAACTGAAAGTATTAGACGCTATCTTGTTCTCATTTATGTCTTTGTGAAAGTTCCTGTTGCCCTTACTTTTTGACTCAGAAAAACTGTGTTCTGATAGAGGCCAGCAACTGTTTCCAACAAAATAGAAGAAATGCACATTGAACATTCTAACCAACATTTACATATTATCAAACGATTTCAACAGATGGAATTAGGCCCTCTTTGTGCCGTTGTTGCTTTGCTGCATTGCTTGCTTCAGAGAACTTTTGAGTTCATACAGTAGTCTAAAGAGGAAACACTGTTTCCAGGAACGCTAGAGTCTTCTGGGTAGTGTGCTGCAGGTGACACACTAAAGGAAATATGTGAGATTTCACCGTTCACATTTGTTCCCTATTTTGTTTCTTTGTAATTCACTGTGAAACTCAGAAAATATTGTGTATTCAAAGAGGCCTATGCTATAAATTCTCTGTACTAAAGAATCATTCTTTGAAACAGAGATAACATGAACATTTCTAGCACTTATAACACAAGATAGAACGTTCTCCTCTCTGTGCCTGTGGTGATGGCGTTCATTGTGTGAGATAGTCACCAGTGGCATTGTCATAGCAGGCAGAAACAGAGATGGCGGTTCCTGGACATACTTGTTTTCGGTGGAGAGTAACGCATATACTACTGCAAGTACACATGTAGGTCTTTGAACTGAAGGTATTAGACGCTATCTTGTTCTCATGTATGGCTTTCTAAAAGTTCCTGTTGCCCTAACCTGTTGACTCAGAAAAACTGTGTTCTGATAGAGGCCAGCAACTGTTTCCAACAAAATAGAAGTAATGCACATTGAACATTCTAACCAACATTTACATATTATCAAACGATTTCAACAGATGGAATTAGGCGTCTCTGTGCTGTTGTTGTTTTGCTGCATTGCTTGCTTCAGAGAACTTTCGAGTTCATACAGTAGACTAAAAAAGAAACACTGTTTCCAGGAACGCTAGAGTCTTCTGGGTAGTGTTTTACAGGTGACACACTAAAGGAAATACGTCAGATTTCACCGTTCACATTTGTAACCTATTTTGTTTCTTTGTAATTCACTGTGAAACTCAGAAAATACAGTGTTTTCAAAGAGGCCTATGCTATAAATTCTCTGTACTAAAGAATCATTCTTTGAAACAGAGATAACATGAACATTTCTAGCACTTATAACACAAGATAGAACGTTCTCCTCTCTGTGCCTGTGGTGATGGCGTTCATTGTGTGAGATAGTCACCAGTGGCATTGTCATAGCAGGCAGAAACAGAGATGGCGGTTCCTGGACATACTTGTTTTCGGTGGAGAGTAACGCATATACTACTGCAAGTACACATGTAGGTCTTTGAACTGAAGGTATTAGACGCTATCTTGTTCTCATGTATGGCTTTCTAAAAGTTCCTGTTGCCCTAACCTGTTGACTCAGAAAAACTGTGTTCTGATAGAGGCCAGCAACTGTTTCCAACAAAATAGAAGAAATGCGCATTGAACATTCTAACCAATATATACTTATTATCATACGATTTCAACAGATGGAATTAGGCGTCTCTGTGCCGTTGTTGTTTTGCTGCATTGCTTGCTTCAGAGAACTTTCGAGTTCATACAGTAGACTAAAAAAGAAACACTGTTTCCAGGAACGCTAGAGTCTTCTGGGTAGTGTGCTACAGGTGACACACTAAAGGAAATACGTCAGATTTCACCGTTCACATTTGTTCCCTATTTTGTTTCTTTGTAATTCACTGTGAAACTCAGAAAATACAGTGTTTTCAAAGAGGCCTATGCTATAAATTCTCTGTACTAAAGAATCATTCTTTGAAACAGAGATAACATGAACATTTCTAGCACTTATAACACAAGATAGAACGTTCTCCTCTCTGTGCCTGTGGTGATGGCGTTCATTGTGTGAGATAGTCACCAGTGGCATTGTCATAGCAGGCAGAAACAGAGATGGCGGTTCCTGGACATACTTGTTTTCGGTGGAGAGTAACGCATATACTACTGCAAGTACACATGTAGGTCTTTGAACTGAAGGTATTAGACGCTATCTTGTTCTCATGTATGGCTTTCTAAAAGTTCCTGTTGCCCTAACCTGTTGACTCAGAAAAACTGTGTTCTGATAGAGGCCAGCAACTGTTTCCAACAAAATAGAAGTAATGCACATTGAACATTCTAACCAACATTTACATATTATCAAACGATTTCAACAGATGGAATTATGCGTCTCTGTGCTGTTGTTGTTTTGCTGCATTGCTTGCTTCAGAGAACTTTCGAGTTCATACAGTAGACTAAAAAAGAAACACTGTTTCCAGGAACGCTAGAGTCTTCTGGGTAGTGTTTTACAGGTGACACACTAAAGGAAATACGTCAGATTTCACCGTTCACATTTGTTCCCTATTTTGTTTCTTTGTAATTCACTGTGAAACTCAGAAAATACAGTGTTTTCAAAGAGGCCTATGCTATAAATTCTCTGTACTAAAGAATCATTCTTTGAAACAGAGATAACATGAACATTTCTAGCACTTATAACACAAGATAGAACGTTCTCCTCTCTGTGCCTGTGGTGATGGCGTTCATTGTGTGAGATAGTCACCAGTGGCATTGTCATAGCAGGCAGAAACAGAGATGGCGGTTCCTGGACATACTTGTTTTCGGTGGAGAGTAACGCATATACTACTGCAAGTACACATGTAGGTCTTTGAACTGAAGGTATTAGACGCTATCTTGTTCTCATGTATGGCTTTCTAAAAGTTCCTGTTGCCCTAACCTGTTGACTCAGAAAAACTGTGTTCTGATAGAGGCCAGCAACTGTTTCCAACAAAATAGAAGAAATGCGCATTGAACATTCTAACCAATATATACTTATTATCATACGATTTCAACAGATGGAATTAGGCGTCTCTGTGCCGTTGTTGTTTTGCTGCATTGCTTGCTTCAGAGAACTTTCGAGTTCATACAGTAGACTAAAAAAGAAACACTGTTTCCAGGAACGCTAGAGTCTTCTGGGTAGTGTTTTACAGGTGACACACTAAAGGAAATACGTGAGATTTCACCGTTCACATTTGTTCCCTATTTTGTTTCTTTGTAATTCACTGTGAAACTCAGAAAATACAGTGTTTTCAAAGAGGCCTATGCTATAAATTCTCTGTACTAAAGAATCATTCTTTGAAACAGAGATAACATGAACATTTCTAGCACTTATAACACAAGATAGAACGTTCTCCTCTCTGTGCCTGTGGTGATGGCGTTCATTGTGTGAGATAGTCACCAGTGGCTTTGTCATAGCAGGCAGAAGCAGAGATGGCGGTTCCTGGACATACTTGTTTTCGGTGGAGAGTAACGCATATACTACTGCAAGTACACATGTAGGTCTTTGAACTGAAGGTATTAGACGCTATCTTGTTCTCATGTATGGCTTTCTAAAAGTTCCTGTTGCCCTAACCTGTTGACTCAGAAAAACTGTGTTCTGATAGAGGCCAGCAACTGTTTCCAACAAAAATAGAAAAAATGCACATTGAACATTCTAACCAACATATACATATTATCAAACGATTTCAACAGATGGAATTAGGCCCTTGCTGTGCCGTTGTTGTCCTGCTGCATTGTTTGCTTCAGAGAACTTTCGAGTTCATACAATAGACTAAAGAGGAAACACTGCCTCCAGGAACGCTAGAGTCTTCTGGGTAGTGTGCTACAGGCGACACACTGAAGGAAATATGTCAGATTTCACCGTTACATTTGTTCCCTATTTCGTTTCTTTGTAATTCACTGTGAAACTCAGAAAATACTGTTTTTTCAAAGAGGCCTAGCCTGTCAGTTCTCTGTACTAAAGAATCATTCTTTGAAACAGAGAGAACATGAACATTTCTAGCACTTATAACACAAGATAGAACTTTCTCCTCTCTGTGCCTGTGGTGATGGCGTTCAGTGTGTGAGATAGTCACCGGTGGCATTGCCATAGCAGGCAGAAGAAGAGATGGCGGTTCCTGGACATACTTTGTTCTCGGTGGAGAGTAACGCATATACTACTGAAATTACAGATGTAGGTCTTTGAACTGAAGGTATTAGACGCTATCTTGTTCTCATGTATGGCTTTCTAAAAGTTCCTGTTGCCCTAACCTGTTGACTCAGAAAAACTGTTATCTGATAGAGGCCAGCAACTGTTTCCAACAAAATAGAAGAAATGCGCATTGAACATTCTAACCAATATATACTTATTATCATACGATTTCAACAGATGGAATTAGGCGTCTCTGTGCTGTTGTTGTTTTGCTGCATTGCTTGCTTCAGAGAACTTTCGAGTTCATACAGTAGACTAAAAAAGAAACACTGTTTCCAGGAACGCTAGAGTCTTCTGGGTAGTGTTTTACAGGTGACACACTAAAGGAAATACGTGAGATTTCACCGTTCACATTTGTTCCCTATTTTGTTTCTTTGTAATTCACTGTGAAACTCAGAAAATACTGTGTTTTCAAAGAGGCCTAGCCTGTCAATTCTCTGTACTAAGGAATCATTCTTTGAAACAGAGAGAACATGAACATTTCAAACACTGATAACACAAAATAGAACCTTCTCCTCTCTGTGCCTGTGGTGATGGCGTTCAGTGTGTGCGATAGTCACCGGTGGCATTGCCATAGCAGGCAGAAGCAGGGATGGCGGTTCCTGGACATACCTTGTTCTCGGTGGAGAGTAACGCATATACTACTGAAAGTACAGATGTAGGTCTTTGAACTGAAAGTATTAGACGCTATCTTGTTCTCATTTATGTCTTTGTGAAAGTTCCTGTTGCCCTAACCTGTTGACTCAGAAAAACTGTATTCCGATAGAGGCCAGCAACTGTTTCCAACAAAATAGAAGAAATGCACATTGAACATTCTAACCAACATTTACATATTATCAAACGATTTCAACAGATGGAATTAGGCCCTCTTTGTGCCGTTGTTGTTTTGCTGCATTGCTTGCTTCAGAGAACTTTTGAGTTCATACAGTAGTCTAAAGAGGAAACACTGTTTCCAGGAACGCTAGAGTCTTCTGGGTAGTGTGCTACAGGTGACACACTAAAGGAAATATGTGAGATTTCACCGTTCACATTTGTTCCCTATTTTGTTTCTTTGTAATTCACTGTGAAACTCAGAAAATATTGTGTATTCAAAGAGGCCTAGCCTATAAATCCTCTGTACTAAAGAATCATTCTTTGAAGCATAGAGAACATGAACATTTCTAGCACTTATAACACAAGATAGAACTTTCTGCTCTCTGTGCCTGTGGTGATGGCGTTCAGTGTGTGAGATAGTCCCCGGTGGCATTGCCATAGCAGGCAGAAGAAGAGATGGCGGTTCCTGGACATATCTTTTTTCGGTGGAGAGTAACACATATACTACTGAAAGTACTCATGTAGGTCTTTGAACTGAAGCTATTAGACGCTATCTTGTTCTCATGTATGTCTTTCTAAAAGTTCCTGTTGCCCTAACCTGTTGACTCAGAAAAACTGTGTTCTGATAGAGGCCAGCAACTGTTTCCAACAAAATAGAAGAAATGCACATTGAACATTCTAACCAACATTTACATATTATCAAACGATTTCAACAGATGGAATTAGGCGTCTCTGTGCTGTTGTTGTTTTGCTGCATTGCTTGCTTCAGAGAACTTTCGAGTTCATACAGTAGACTAAAAAAGAAACACTGTTTCCAGGAACGCTAGAGTCTTCTGGGTAGTGTGCTACAGGTGACACACTAAAGGAAATACGTCAGATTTCACCGTTCACATTTGTTCCCTATTTTGTTTCTTTGTAATTCACTGTGAAACTCAGAAAATACAGTGTTTTCAAAGAGGCCTATGCTATAAATTCTCTGTACTAAAGAATCATTCTTTGAAACAGAGATAACATGAACATTTCTAGCACTTATAACACAAGATAGAACGTTCTCCTCTCTGTGCCTGTGGTGATGGCGTTCATTGTGTGAGATAGTCACCAGTGGCATTGTCATAGCAGGCAGAAACAGAGATGGCGGTTCCTGGACATACTTGTTTTCGGTGGAGAGTAACGCATATACTACTGCAAGTACACATGTAGGTCTTTGAACTGAAGGTATTAGACGCTATCTTGTTCTCATGTATGGCTTTCTAAAAGTTCCTGTTGCCCTAACCTGTTGACTCAGAAAAACTGTGTTCTGATAGAGGCCAGCAACTGTTTCCAACAAAATAGAAGAAATGCACATTGAACATTCTAACCAACATTTACATATTATCAAACGATTTCAACAGATGGAATTAGGCGTCTCTGTGCTGTTGTTGTTTTGCTGCATTGCTTGCTTCAGAGAACTTTCGAGTTCATACAGTAGACTAAAAAAGAAACACTGTTTCCAGGAACGCTAGAGTCTTCTGGGTAGTGTGCTACAGGTGACACACTAAAGGAAATACGTCAGATTTCACCGTTCACATTTGTTCCCTATTTTGTTTCTTTGTAATTCACTGTGAAACTCAGAAAATACAGTGTTTTCAAAGAGGCCTATGCTATAAATTCTCTGTACTAAAGAATCATTCTTTGAAACAGAGATAACATGAACATTTCTAGCACTTATAACACAAGATAGAACGTTCTCCTCTCTGTGCCTGTGGTGATGGCGTTCATTGTGTGAGATAGTCACCAGTGGCATTGTCATAGCAGGCAGAAACAGAGATGGCGGTTCCTGGACATACTTGTTTTCGGTGGAGAGTAACGCATATACTACTGCAAGTACACATGTAGGTCTTTGAACTGAAGGTATTAGACGCTATCTTGTTCTCATGTATGGCTTTCTAAAAGTTCCTGTTGCCCTAACCTGTTGACTCAGAAAAACTGTGTTCTGATAGAGGCCAGCAACTGTTTCCAACAAAATAGAAGAAATGCGCATTGAACATTCTAACCAATATATACTTATTATCATACGATTTCAACAGATGGAATTAGGCGTCTCTGTGCCGTTGTTGTTTTGCTGCATTGCTTGCTTCAGAGAACTTTCGAGTTCATACAGTAGACTAAAAAAGAAACACTGTTTCCAGGAACGCTAGAGTCTTCTGGGTAGTGAGCTACAGGTGACACACTAAAGGAAATACGTCAGATTTCACCGTTCACATTTGTTCCCTATTTTGTTTCTTTGTAATTCACTGTGAAACTCAGAAAATACAGTGTTTTCAAAGAGGCCTATGCTATAAATTCTCTGTACTAAAGAATCATTCTTTGAAACAGAGATAACATGAACATTTCTAGCACTTATAACACAAGATAGAACGTTCTCCTCTCTGTGCCTGTGGTGATGGCGTTCATTGTGTGAGATAGTCACCAGTGGCATTGTCATAGCAGGCAGAAACAGAGATGGCGGTTCCTGGACATACTTGTTTTCGGTGGAGAGTAACGCATATACTACTGCAAGTACACATGTAGGTCTTTGAACTGAAGGTATTAGACGCTATCTTGTTCTCATGTATGGCTTTCTAAAAGTTCCTGTTGCCCTAACCTGTTGACTCAGAAAAACTGTGTTCTGATAGAGGCCAGCAACTGTTTCCAACAAAATAGAAGTAATGCACATTGAACATTCTAACCAACATTTACATATTATCAAACGATTTCAACAGATGGAATTAGGCGTCTCTGTGCTGTTGTTGTTTTGCTGCATTGCTTGCTTCAGAGAACTTTCGAGTTCATACAGTAGACTAAAAAAGAAACACTGTTTCCAGGAACGCTAGAGTCTTCTGGGTAGTGTTTTACAGGTGACACACTAAAGGAAATACGTCAGATTTCACCGTTCACATTTGTTCCCTATTTTGTTTCTTTGTAATTCACTGTGAAACTCAGAAAATACAGTGTTTTCAAAGAGGCCTATGCTATAAATTCTCTGTACTAAAGAATCATTCTTTGAAACAGAGATAACATGAACATTTCTAGCACTTATAACACAAGATAGAACGTTCTCCTCTCTGTGCCTGTGGTGATGGCGTTCATTGTGTGAGATAGTCACCAGTGGCATTGTCATAGCAGGCAGAAACAGAGATGGCGGTTCCTGGACATACTTGTTTTCGGTGGAGAGTAACGCATATACTACTGCAAGTACACATGTAGGTCTTTGAACTGAAGGTATTAGACGCTATCTTGTTCTCATGTATGGCTTTCTAAAAGTTCCTGTTGCCCTAACCTGTTGACTCAGAAAAACTGTGTTCTGATAGAGGCCAGCAACTGTTTCCAACAAAATAGAAGAAATGCGCATTGAACATTCTAACCAATATATACTTATTATCATACGATTTCAACAGATGGAATTAGGCGTCTCTGTGCCGTTGTTGTTTTGCTGCATTGCTTGCTTCAGAGAACTTTCGAGTTCATACAGTAGACTAAAAAAGAAACACTGTTTCCAGGAACGCTAGAGTCTTCTGGGTAGTGTTTTACAGGTGACACACTAAAGGAAATACGTGAGATTTCACCGTTCACATTTGTTCCCTATTTTGTTTCTTTGTAATTCACTGTGAAACTCAGAAAATACAGTGTTTTCAAAGAGGCCTATGCTATAAATTCTCTGTACTAAAGAATCATTCTTTGAAACAGAGATAACATGAACATTTCTAGCACTTATAACACAAGATAGAACGTTCTCCTCTCTGTGCCTGTGGTGATGGCGTTCATTGTGTGAGATAGTCACCAGTGGCTTTGTCATAGCAGGCAGAAGCAGAGATGGCGGTTCCTGGACATACTTGTTTTCGGTGGAGAGTAACGCATATACTACTGCAAGTACACATGTAGGTCTTTGAACTGAAGGTATTAGACGCTATCTTGTTCTCATGTATGGCTTTCTAAAAGTTCCTGTTGCCCTAACCTGTTGACTCAGAAAAACTCTGTTCTGATAGAGGCCAGCAACTGTTTCCAACAAAAATAGAAAAAATGCACATTGAACATTCTAACCAACATATACATATTATCAAACGATTTCAACAGATGGAATTAGGCCCTTGCTGTGCCGTTGTTGTCCTGCTGCATTGTTTGCTTCAGAGAACTTTCGAGTTCATACAATAGACTAAAGAGGAAACACTGCCTCCAGGAACGCTAGAGTCTTCTGGGTAGTGTGCTACAGGCGACACACTGAAGGAAATATGTCAGATTTCACCGTTACATTTGTTCCCTATTTCGTTTCTTTGTAATTCACTGTGAAACTCAGAAAATACTGTGTTTTCAAAGAGGCCTAGCCTGTCAGTTCTCTGTACTAAAGAATCATTCTTTGAAACAGAGAGAACATGAACATTTCTAGCACTTATAACACAAGATAGAACTTTCTCCTCTCTGTGCCTGTGGTGATGGCGTTCAGTGTGTGAGATAGTCACCGGTGGCATTGCCATAGCAGGCAGAAGAAGAGATGGCGGTTCCTGGACATACTTTGTTCTCGGTGGAGAGTAACGCATATACTACTGAAATTACAGATGTAGGTCTTTGAACTGAAGGTATTAGACGCTATCTCTTCTTCTCATGTATGTCTTTCTAAAAGAAGTTCCTGTTGCCCTTACTTGTAAACTCAGAAAAACTGTGTTCCTATAGAGGCCAGCACCCGTTTCCAACGAAATAGAAGGAAGAACTTAAAGTACAGATGTAGGTCTTTGAACTGAAGGTATTAGACGCTATCTCTTCTTCTCATGTATGTCTTTCTAAAAGAAGTTCCTGTTGCCCTTACTTGTAAACTCAGAAAAACTGTGTTCCGATAGAGGCCAGCACCGGCTTCCAACGAAATAGAAGGAAGAACTTAAAGTACAGATGTAGGTCTTTGAACTGAAGGTATTAGACGCTATCTCTTGTTCTCATGCATGTCTTTCTAAAAGAAGTTCCTGTTGCCCTTACTTGTAAACTCAGAAAAACTGTGTTCCTATAGAGGCCAGCACCCGTTTCCAACGAAATAGAAGGAAGAACTTAAAGTACAGATGTAGGTCTTTGAACTGAAGGTATTAGACGCTATCTCTTCTTCTCATGTATGTCTTTCTAAAAGAAGTTCCTGTTGCCCTTACTTGTAAACTCAGAAAAACTGTGTTCCGATAGAGGCCAGCACCGCCTTCCAACGAAATAAAAGGTAGAAATGCACATTGAACATTCTAACCAACATATACATATTATGAAACGATTTCAACAGATGAAATTAGGCCCTTGCTGTGCCGTTGTTGTCCTGCTGCATTGTTTGCTTCAGAGAACTTTCGAGTTCATACAATAGACTAAAGAGGAAACACTGTTTCCAGGAACGCTAGAGTCTTCTGGGTAGTGTGCTACAGGCGACACACTGAAGGAATTATGTGAGATTTCACCATTCACATTTGTTCCCTATTTCGTTTCTTTGTAATTCACTGTGAAACTCAGAAAATACTGTGTTTTCAAAGAGGCCTAGCCTGTCAATTCTCTGTACTAAGGAATCATTCTTTGAAACAGAGAGAACATGAACATTTCAAACACTGATAACACAAAATAGAACCTTCTCCTCTCTGTGCCTGTGGTGATGGCGTTCAGTGTGTGCGATAGTCACCGGTGGCATTGCCATAGCAGGCAGAAGCAGGGATGGCGGTTCCTGGACATACCTTGTTCTCGGTGGAGAGTAGCGCATATACTACTGAAAGTACAGATGTAGGTCTTTGAACTGAAAGTATTAGACGCTATCTTGTTCTCATTTATGTCTTTGTGAAAGTTCCTGTTGCCCTTACTTTTTGACTCAGAAAAACTGTATTCCGATAGAGGCCAGCAACTGTTTCCAACAAAATAGAAGAAATGCACATTGAACATTCTAACCAACATTTACATATTATCAAACGATTTCAACAGATGGAATTAGGCCCTCTTTGTGCCGTTGTTGTTTTGCTGCATTGCTTGCTTCAGAGAACTTTTGAGTTCATACAGTAGTCTAAAGAGGAAACACTGTTTCCAGGAACGCTAGAGTCTTCTGGGTAGTGTGCTACAGGTGACACACTAAAGGAAATATGTGAGATTTCACAGTTCACATTTGTTCCCTATTTTGTTTCTTTGTAATTCACTGTGAAACTCAGAAAATATTGTGTATTCAAAGAGGCCTAGCCTATAAATCCTCTGTATTAAAGAATCATTCTTTGAAGCAGAGAGAACATGAACATTTCTAGCACTTATAACACAAGATAGAACTTTCTGCTCTCTGTGCCTGTGGTGATGGCGTTCAGTGTGTGAGATAGTCCCCGGTGGCATTGCCATAGCAGGCAGAAGAAGAGATGGCGGTTCCTGGACATATCTTTTTTCGGTGGAGAGTAACACATATACTACTGAAAGTACTCATGTAGGTCTTTGAACTGAAGCTATTAGACGCTATCTTGTTCTCATGTATGTCTTTCTAAAAGTTCCTGTTGCCCTAACCTGTTGACTCAGAAAAACTGTGTTCTGATAGAGGCCAGCAACTGTTTCCAACAAAATAGAAGAAATGCACATTGAACATTCTAACCAACATTTACATATTATCAAACGATTTCAACAGATGGAATTAGGCGTCTCTGTGCTGTTGTTGTTTTGCTGCATTGCTTGCTTCAGAGAACTTTCGAGTTCATACAGTAGACTAAAAAAGAAACACTGTTTCCAGGAACGCTAGAGTCTTCTGGGTAGTGTGCTACAGGTGACACACTAAAGGAAATACGTCAGATTTCACCGTTCACATTTGTTCCCTATTTTGTTTCTTTGTAATTCACTGTGAAACTCAGAAAATACAGTGTTTTCAAAGAGGCCTATGCTATAAATTCTCTGTACTAAAGAATCATTCTTTGAAACAGAGATAACATGAACATTTCTAGCACTTATAACACAAGATAGAACGTTCTCCTCTCTGTGCCTGTGGTGATGGCGTTCATTGTGTGAGATAGTCACCAGTGGCATTGTCATAGCAGGCAGAAACAGAGATGGCGGTTCCTGGACATACTTGTTTTCGGTGGAGAGTAACGCATATACTACTGCAAGTACACATGTAGGTCTTTGAACTGAAGGTATTAGACGCTATCTTGTTCTCATGTATGGCTTTCTAAAAGTTCCTGTTGCCCTAACCTGTTGACTCAGAAAAACTGTGTTCTGATAGAGGCCAGCAACTGTTTCCAACAAAATAGAAGAAATGCGCATTGAACATTCTAACCAATATATACTTATTATCATACGATTTCAACAGATGGAATTAGGCGTCTCTGTGCCGTTGTTGTTTTGCTGCATTGCTTGCTTCAGAGAACTTTCGAGTTCATACAGTAGACTAAAAAAGAAACACTGTTTCCAGGAACGCTAGAGTCTTCTGGGTAGTGTGCTACAGGTGACACACTAAAGGAAATACGTCAGATTTCACCGTTCACATTTGTTCCCTATTTTGTTTCTTTGTAATTCACTGTGAAACTCAGAAAATACAGTGTTTTCAAAGAGGCCTATGCTATAAATTCTCTGTACTAAAGAATCATTCTTTGAAACAGAGATAACATGAACATTTCTAGCACTTATAACACAAGATAGAACGTTCTCCTCTCTGTGCCTGTGGTGATGGCGTTCATTGTGTGAGATAGTCACCAGTGGCATTGTCATAGCAGGCAGAAACAGAGATGGCGGTTCCTGGACATACTTGTTTTCGGTGGAGAGTAACGCATATACTACTGCAAGTACACATGTAGGTCTTTGAACTGAAGGTATTAGACGCTATCTTGTTCTCATGTATGGCTTTCTAAAAGTTCCTGTTGCCCTAACCTGTTGACTCAGAAAAACTGTGTTCTGATAGAGGCCAGCAACTGTTTCCAACAAAATAGAAGAAATGCGCATTGAACATTCTAACCAATATATACTTATTATCATACGATTTCAACAGATGGAATTAGGCGTCTCTGTGCCGTTGTTGTTTTGCTGCATTGCTTGCTTCAGAGAACTTTCGAGTTCATACAGTAGACTAAAAAAGAAACACTGTTTCCAGGAACGCTAGAGTCTTCTGGGTAGTGAGCTACAGGTGACACACTAAAGGAAATACGTCAGATTTCACCGTTCACATTTGTTCCCTATTTTGTTTCTTTGTAATTCACTGTGAAACTCAGAAAATACAGTGTTTTCAAAGAGGCCTATGCTATAAATTCTCTGTACTAAAGAATCATTCTTTGAAACAGAGATAACATGAACATTTCTAGCACTTATAACACAAGATAGAACGTTCTCCTCTCTGTGCCTGTGGTGATGGCGTTCATTGTGTGAGATAGTCACCAGTGGCATTGTCATAGCAGGCAGAAACAGAGATGGCGGTTCCTGGACATACTTGTTTTCGGTGGAGAGTAACGCATATACTACTGCAAGTACACATGTAGGTCTTTGAACTGAAGGTATTAGACGCTATCTTGTTCTCATGTATGGCTTTCTAAAAGTTCCTGTTGCCCTAACCTGTTGACTCAGAAAAACTGTGTTCTGATAGAGGCCAGCAACTGTTTCCAACAAAATAGAAGTAATGCACATTGAACATTCTAACCAACATTTACATATTATCAAACGATTTCAACAGATGGAATTAGGCGTCTCTGTGCTGTTGTTGTTTTGCTGCATTGCTTGCTTCAGAGAACTTTCGAGTTCATACAGTAGACTAAAAAAGAAACACTGTTTCCAGGAACGCTAGAGTCTTCTGGGTAGTGTTTTACAGGTGACACACTAAAGGAAATACGTCAGATTTCACCGTTCACATTTGTTCCCTATTTTGTTTCTTTGTAATTCACTGTGAAACTCAGAAAATACAGTGTTTTCAAAGAGGCCTATGCTATAAATTCTCTGTACTAAAGAATCATTCTTTGAAACAGAGATAACATGAACATTTCTAGCACTTATAACACAAGATAGAACGTTCTCCTCTCTGTGCCTGTGGTGATGGCGTTCATTGTGTGAGATAGTCACCAGTGGCATTGTCATAGCAGGCAGAAACAGAGATGGCGGTTCCTGGACATACTTGTTTTCGGTGGAGAGTAACGCATATACTACTGCAAGTACACATGTAGGTCTTTGAACTGAAGGTATTAGACGCTATCTTGTTCTCATGTATGGCTTTCTAAAAGTTCCTGTTGCCCTAACCTGTTGACTCAGAAAAACTGTGTTCTGATAGAGGCCAGCAACTGTTTCCAACAAAATAGAAGAAATGCGCATTGAACATTCTAACCAATATATACTTATTATCATACGATTTCAACAGATGGAATTAGGCGTCTCTGTGCCGTTGTTGTTTTGCTGCATTGCTTGCTTCAGAGAACTTTCGAGTTCATACAGTAGACTAAAAAAGAAACACTGTTTCCAGGAACGCTAGAGTCTTCTGGGTAGTGTTTTACAGGTGACACACTAAAGGAAATACGTGAGATTTCACCGTTCACATTTGTTCCCTATTTTGTTTCTTTGTAATTCACTGTGAAACTCAGAAAATACAGTGTTTTCAAAGAGGCCTATGCTATAAATTCTCTGTACTAAAGAATCATTCTTTGAAACAGAGATAACATGAACATTTCTAGCACTTATAACACAAGATAGAACGTTCTCCTCTCTGTGCCTGTGGTGATGGCGTTCATTGTGTGAGATAGTCACCAGTGGCTTTGTCATAGCAGGCAGAAGCAGAGATGGCGGTTCCTGGACATACTTGTTTTCGGTGGAGAGTAACGCATATACTACTGCAAGTACACATGTAGGTCTTTGAACTGAAGGTATTAGACGCTATCTTGTTCTCATGTATGGCTTTCTAAAAGTTCCTGTTGCCCTAACCTGTTGACTCAGAAAAACTCTGTTCTGATAGAGGCCAGCAACTGTTTCCAACAAAAATAGAAAAAATGCACATTGAACATTCTAACCAACATATACATATTATCAAACGATTTCAACAGATGGAATTAGGCCCTTGCTGTGCCGTTGTTGTCCTGCTGCATTGTTTGCTTCAGAGAACTTTCGAGTTCATACAATAGACTAAAGAGGAAACACTGCCTCCAGGAACGCTAGAGTCTTCTGGGTAGTGTGCTACAGGCGACACACTGAAGGAAATATGTCAGATTTCACCGTTACATTTGTTCCCTATTTCGTTTCTTTGTAATTCACTGTGAAACTCAGAAAATACTGTGTTTTCAAAGAGGCCTAGCCTGTCAGTTCTCTGTACTAAAGAATCATTCTTTGAAACAGAGAGAACATGAACATTTCTAGCACTTATAACACAAGATAGAACTTTCTCCTCTCTGTGCCTGTGGTGATGGCGTTCAGTGTGTGAGATAGTCACCGGTGGCATTGCCATAGCAGGCAGAAGAAGAGATGGCGGTTCCTGGACATACTTTGTTCTCGGTGGAGAGTAACGCATATACTACTGAAATTACAGATGTAGGTCTTTGAACTGAAGGTATTAGACGCTATCTCTTCTTCTCATGTATGTCTTTCTAAAAGAAGTTCCTGTTGCCCTTACTTGTAAACTCAGAAAAACTGTGTTCCTATAGAGGCCAGCACCCGTTTCCAACGAAATAGAAGGAAGAACTTAAAGTACAGATGTAGGTCTTTGAACTGAAGGTATTAGACGCTATCTCTTCTTCTCATGTATGTCTTTCTAAAAGAAGTTCCTGTTGCCCTTACTTGTAAACTCAGAAAAACTGTGTTCCGATAGAGGCCAGCACCGGCTTCCAACGAAATAGAAGGAAGAACTTAAAGTACAGATGTAGGTCTTTGAACTGAAGGTATTAGACGCTATCTCTTGTTCTCATGCATGTCTTTCTAAAAGAAGTTCCTGTTGCCCTTACTTGTAAACTCAGAAAAACTGTGTTCCTATAGAGGCCAGCACCCGTTTCCAACGAAATAGAAGGAAGAACTTAAAGTACAGATGTAGGTCTTTGAACTGAAGGTATTAGACGCTATCTCTTCTTCTCATGTATGTCTTTCTAAAAGAAGTTCCTGTTGCCCTTACTTGTAAACTCAGAAAAACTGTGTTCCGATAGAGGCCAGCACCGCCTTCCAACGAAATAAAAGGTAGAAATGCACATTGAACATTCTAACCAACATATACATATTATGAAACGATTTCAACAGATGAAATTAGGCCCTTGCTGTGCCGTTGTTGTCCTGCTGCATTGTTTGCTTCAGAGAACTTTCGAGTTCATACAATAGACTAAAGAGGAAACACTGTTTCCAGGAACGCTAGAGTCTTCTGGGTAGTGTGCTACAGGCGACACACTGAAGGAATTATGTGAGATTTCACCATTCACATTTGTTCCCTATTTCGTTTCTTTGTAATTCACTGTGAAACTCAGAAAATACTGTGTTTTCAAAGAGGCCTAGCCTGTCAATTCTCTGTACTAAGGAATCATTCTTTGAAACAGAGAGAACATGAACATTTCAAACACTGATAACACAAAATAGAACCTTCTCCTCTCTGTGCCTGTGGTGATGGCGTTCAGTGTGTGCGATAGTCACCGGTGGCATTGCCATAGCAGGCAGAAGCAGGGATGGCGGTTCCTGGACATACCTTGTTCTCGGTGGAGAGTAGCGCATATACTACTGAAAGTACAGATGTAGGTCTTTGAACTGAAAGTATTAGACGCTATCTTGTTCTCATTTATGTCTTTGTGAAAGTTCCTGTTGCCCTTACTTTTTGACTCAGAAAAACTGTATTCCGATAGAGGCCAGCAACTGTTTCCAACAAAATAGAAGAAATGCACATTGAACATTCTAACCAACATTTACATATTATCAAACGATTTCAACAGATGGAATTAGGCCCTCTTTGTGCCGTTGTTGTTTTGCTGCATTGCTTGCTTCAGAGAACTTTTGAGTTCATACAGTAGTCTAAAGAGGAAACACTGTTTCCAGGAACGCTAGAGTCTTCTGGGTAGTGTGCTACAGGTGACACACTAAAGGAAATATGTGAGATTTCACAGTTCACATTTGTTCCCTATTTTGTTTCTTTGTAATTCACTGTGAAACTCAGAAAATATTGTGTATTCAAAGAGGCCTAGCCTATAAATCCTCTGTATTAAAGAATCATTCTTTGAAGCAGAGAGAACATGAACATTTCTAGCACTTATAACACAAGATAGAACTTTCTGCTCTCTGTGCCTGTGGTGATGGCGTTCAGTGTGTGAGATAGTCCCCGGTGGCATTGCCATAGCAGGCAGAAGAAGAGATGGCGGTTCCTGGACATATCTTTTTTCGGTGGAGAGTAACACATATACTACTGAAAGTACTCATGTAGGTCTTTGAACTGAAGCTATTAGACGCTATCTTGTTCTCATGTATGTCTTTCTAAAAGTTCCTGTTGCCCTAACCTGTTGACTCAGAAAAACTGTGTTCTGATAGAGGCCAGCAACTGTTTCCAACAAAATAGAAGAAATGCACATTGAACATTCTAACCAACATTTACATATTATCAAACGATTTCAACAGATGGAATTAGGCGTCTCTGTGCTGTTGTTGTTTTGCTGCATTGCTTGCTTCAGAGAACTTTCGAGTTCATACAGTAGACTAAAAAAGAAACACTGTTTCCAGGAACGCTAGAGTCTTCTGGGTAGTGTGCTACAGGTGACACACTAAAGGAAATACGTCAGATTTCACCGTTCACATTTGTTCCCTATTTTGTTTCTTTGTAATTCACTGTGAAACTCAGAAAATACAGTGTTTTCAAAGAGGCCTATGCTATAAATTCTCTGTACTAAAGAATCATTCTTTGAAACAGAGATAACATGAACATTTCTAGCACTTATAACACAAGATAGAACGTTCTCCTCTCTGTGCCTGTGGTGATGGCGTTCATTGTGTGAGATAGTCACCAGTGGCATTGTCATAGCAGGCAGAAACAGAGATGGCGGTTCCTGGACATACTTGTTTTCGGTGGAGAGTAACGCATATACTACTGCAAGTACACATGTAGGTCTTTGAACTGAAGGTATTAGACGCTATCTTGTTCTCATGTATGGCTTTCTAAAAGTTCCTGTTGCCCTAACCTGTTGACTCAGAAAAACTGTGTTCTGATAGAGGCCAGCAACTGTTTCCAACAAAATAGAAGAAATGCGCATTGAACATTCTAACCAATATATACTTATTATCATACGATTTCAACAGATGGAATTAGGCGTCTCTGTGCCGTTGTTGTTTTGCTGCATTGCTTGCTTCAGAGAACTTTCGAGTTCATACAGTAGACTAAAAAAGAAACACTGTTTCCAGGAACGCTAGAGTCTTCTGGGTAGTGAGCTACAGGTGACACACTAAAGGAAATACGTCAGATTTCACCGTTCACATTTGTTCCCTATTTTGTTTCTTTGTAATTCACTGTGAAACTCAGAAAATACAGTGTTTTCAAAGAGGCCTATGCTATAAATTCTCTGTACTAAAGAATCATTCTTTGAAACAGAGATAACATGAACATTTCTAGCACTTATAACACAAGATAGAACGTTCTCCTCTCTGTGCCTGTGGTGATGGCGTTCATTGTGTGAGATAGTCACCAGTGGCATTGTCATAGCAGGCAGAAACAGAGATGGCGGTTCCTGGACATACTTGTTTTCGGTGGAGAGTAACGCATATACTACTGCAAGTACACATGTAGGTCTTTGAACTGAAGGTATTAGACGCTATCTTGTTCTCATGTATGGCTTTCTAAAAGTTCCTGTTGCCCTAACCTGTTGACTCAGAAAAACTGTGTTCTGATAGAGGCCAGCAACTGTTTCCAACAAAATAGAAGTAATGCACATTGAACATTCTAACCAACATTTACATATTATCAAACGATTTCAACAGATGGAATTAGGCGTCTCTGTGCTGTTGTTGTTTTGCTGCATTGCTTGCTTCAGAGAACTTTCGAGTTCATACAGTAGACTAAAAAAGAAACACTGTTTCCAGGAACGCTAGAGTCTTCTGGGTAGTGTTTTACAGGTGACACACTAAAGGAAATACGTCAGATTTCACCGTTCACATTTGTTCCCTATTTTGTTTCTTTGTAATTCACTGTGAAACTCAGAAAATACAGTGTTTTCAAAGAGGCCTATGCTATAAATTCTCTGTACTAAAGAATCATTCTTTGAAACAGAGATAACATGAACATTTCTAGCACTTATAACACAAGATAGAACGTTCTCCTCTCTGTGCCTGTGGTGATGGCGTTCATTGTGTGAGATAGTCACCAGTGGCATTGTCATAGCAGGCAGAAACAGAGATGGCGGTTCCTGGACATACTTGTTTTCGGTGGAGAGTAACGCATATACTACTGCAAGTACACATGTAGGTCTTTGAACTGAAGGTATTAGACGCTATCTTGTTCTCATGTATGGCTTTCTAAAAGTTCCTGTTGCCCTAACCTGTTGACTCAGAAAAACTGTGTTCTGATAGAGGCCAGCAACTGTTTCCAACAAAATAGAAGAAATGCGCATTGAACATTCTAACCAATATATACTTATTATCATACGATTTCAACAGATGGAATTAGGCGTCTCTGTGCCGTTGTTGTTTTGCTGCATTGCTTGCTTCAGAGAACTTTCGAGTTCATACAGTAGACTAAAAAAGAAACACTGTTTCCAGGAACGCTAGAGTCTTCTGGGTAGTGTTTTACAGGTGACACACTAAAGGAAATACGTGAGATTTCACCGTTCACATTTGTTCCCTATTTTGTTTCTTTGTAATTCACTGTGAAACTCAGAAAATACAGTGTTTTCAAAGAGGCCTATGCTATAAATTCTCTGTACTAAAGAATCATACTTTGAAACAGAGATAACATGAACATTTCTAGCACTTATAACACAAGATAGAACGTTCTCCTCTCTGTGCCTGTGGTGATGGCGTTCATTGTGTGAGATAGTCACCAGTGGCTTTGTCATAGCAGGCAGAAGCAGAGATGGCGGTTCCTGGACATACTTGTTTTCGGTGGAGAGTAACGCATATACTACTGCAAGTACACATGTAGGTCTTTGAACTGAAGGTATTAGACGCTATCTTGTTCTCATGTATGGCTTTCTAAAAGTTCCTGTTGCCCTAACCTGTTGACTCAGAAAAACTCTGTTCTGATAGAGGCCAGCAACTGTTTCCAACAAAAATAGAAAAAATGCACATTGAACATTCTAACCAACATATACATATTATCAAACGATTTCAACAGATGGAATTAGGCCCTTGCTGTGCCGTTGTTGTCCTGCTGCATTGTTTGCTTCAGAGAACTTTCGAGTTCATACAATAGACTAAAGAGGAAACACTGCCTCCAGGAACGCTAGAGTCTTCTGGGTAGTGTGCTACAGGCGACACACTGAAGGAAATATGTCAGATTTCACCGTTACATTTGTTCCCTATTTCGTTTCTTTGTAATTCACTGTGAAACTCAGAAAATACTGTGTTTTCAAAGAGGCCTAGCCTGTCAGTTCTCTGTACTAAAGAATCATTCTTTGAAACAGAGAGAACATGAACATTTCTAGCACTTATAACACAAGATAGAACTTTCTCCTCTCTGTGCCTGTGGTGATGGCGTTCAGTGTGTGAGATAGTCACCGGTGGCATTGCCATAGCAGGCAGAAGAAGAGATGGCGGTTCCTGGACATACTTTGTTCTCGGTGGAGAGTAACGCATATACTACTGAAATTACAGATGTAGGTCTTTGAACTGAAGGTATTAGACGCTATCTCTTCTTCTCATGTATGTCTTTCTAAAAGAAGTTCCTGTTGCCCTTACTTGTAAACTCAGAAAAACTGTGTTCCTATAGAGGCCAGCACCCGTTTCCAACGAAATAGAAGGAAGAACTTAAAGTACAGATGTAGGTCTTTGAACTGAAGGTATTAGACGCTATCTCTTCTTCTCATGTATGTCTTTCTAAAAGAAGTTCCTGTTGCCCTTACTTGTAAACTCAGAAAAACTGTGTTCCGATAGAGGCCAGCACCGGCTTCCAACGAAATAGAAGGAAGAACTTAAAGTACAGATGTAGGTCTTTGAACTGAAGGTATTAGACGCTATCTCTTGTTCTCATGCATGTCTTTCTAAAAGAAGTTCCTGTTGCCCTTACTTGTAAACTCAGAAAAACTGTGTTCCTATAGAGGCCAGCACCCGTTTCCAACGAAATAGAAGGAAGAACTTAAAGTACAGATGTAGGTCTTTGAACTGAAGGTATTAGACGCTATCTCTTCTTCTCATGTATGTCTTTCTAAAAGAAGTTCCTGTTGCCCTTACTTGTAAACTCAGAAAAACTGTGTTCCGATAGAGGCCAGCACCGCCTTCCAACGAAATAAAAGGTAGAAATGCACATTGAACATTCTAACCAACATATACATATTATGAAACGATTTCAACAGATGAAATTAGGCCCTTGCTGTGCCGTTGTTGTCCTGCTGCATTGTTTGCTTCAGAGAACTTTCGAGTTCATACAATAGACTAAAGAGGAAACACTGTTTCCAGGAACGCTAGAGTCTTCTGGGTAGTGTGCTACAGGCGACACACTGAAGGAATTATGTGAGATTTCACCATTCACATTTGTTCCCTATTTCGTTTCTTTGTAATTCACTGTGAAACTCAGAAAATACTGTGTTTTCAAAGAGGCCTAGCCTGTCAATTCTCTGTACTAAGGAATCATTCTTTGAAACAGAGAGAACATGAACATTTCAAACACTGATAACACAAAATAGAACCTTCTCCTCTCTGTGCCTGTGGTGATGGCGTTCAGTGTGTGCGATAGTCACCGGTGGCATTGCCATAGCAGGCAGAAGCAGGGATGGCGGTTCCTGGACATACCTTGATCTCGGTGGAGAGTAGCGCATATACTACTGAAAGTACAGATGTAGGTCTTTGAACTGAAAGTATTAGACGCTATCTTGTTCTCATTTATGTCTTTGTGAAAGTTCCTGTTGCCCTTACTTTTTGACTCAGAAAAACTGTATTCCGATAGAGGCCAGCAACTGTTTCCAACAAAATAGAAGAAATGCACATTGAACATTCTAACCAACATTTACATATTATCAAACGATTTCAACAGATGGAATTAGGCCCTCTTTGTGCCGTTGTTGTTTTGCTGCATTGCTTGCTTCAGAGAACTTTTGAGTTCATACAGTAGTCTAAAGAGGAAACACTGTTTCCAGGAACGCTAGAGTCTTCTGGGTAGTGTGCTACAGGTGACACACTAAAGGAAATATGTGAGATTTCACAGTTCACATTTGTTCCCTATTTTGTTTCTTTGTAATTCACTGTGAAACTCAGAAAATATTGTGTATTCAAAGAGGCCTAGCCTATAAATCCTCTGTATTAAAGAATCATTCTTTGAAGCAGAGAGAACATGAACATTTCTAGCACTTATAACACAAGATAGAACTTTCTGCTCTCTGTGCCTGTGGTGATGGCGTTCAGTGTGTGAGATAGTCCCCGGTGGCATTGCCATAGCAGGCAGAAGAAGAGATGGCGGTTCCTGGACATATCTTTTTTCGGTGGAGAGTAACACATATACTACTGAAAGTACTCATGTAGGTCTTTGAACTGAAGCTATTAGACGCTATCTTGTTCTCATGTATGTCTTTCTAAAAGTTCCTGTTGCCCTAACCTGTTGACTCAGAAAAACTGTGTTCTGATAGAGGCCAGCAACTGTTTCCAACAAAATAGAAGAAATGCACATTGAACATTCTAACCAACATTTACATATTATCAAACGATTTCAACAGATGGAATTAGGCGTCTCTGTGCTGTTGTTGTTTTGCTGCATTGCTTGCTTCAGAGAACTTTCGAGTTCATACAGTAGACTAAAAAAGAAACACTGTTTCCAGGAACGCTAGAGTCTTCTGGGTAGTGTTTTACAGGTGACACACTAAAGGAAATACGTCAGATTTCACCGTTCACATTTGTTCCCTATTTTGTTTCTTTGTAATTCACTGTGAAACTCAGAAAATACAGTGTATTCAAAGAGGCCTATGCTATAAATTCTCTGTACTAAAGAATCATTCTTTGAAACAGAGATAACATGAACATTTCTAGCACTTATAACACAAGATAGAACGTTCTCCTCTCTGTGCCTGTGGTGATGGCGTTCATTGTGTGAGATAGTCACCAGTGGCATTGTCATAGCAGGCAGAAACAGAGATGGCGGTTCCTGGACATACTTGTTTTCGGTGGAGAGTAACGCATATACTACTGCAAGTACACATGTAGGTCTTTGAACTGAAGGTATTAGACGCTATCTTGTTCTCATGTATGGCTTTCTAAAAGTTCCTGTTGCCCTAACCTGTTGACTCAGAAAAACTGTGTTCTGATAGAGGCCAGCAACTGTTTCCAACAAAATAGAAGAAATGCACATTGAACATTCTAACCAACATTTACATATTATCAAACGATTTCAACAGATGGAATTAGGCCCTCTTTGTGCCGTTGTTGCTTTGCTGCATTGCTTGCTTCAGAGAACTTTTGAGTTCATACAGTAGTCTAAAGAGGAAACACTGTTTCCAGGAACGCTAGAGTCTTCTGGGTAGTGTGCTGCAGGTGACACACTAAAGGAAATATGTGAGATTTCACCGTTCACATTTGTTCCCTATTTTGTTTCTTTGTAATTCACTGTGAAACTCAGAAAATATTGTGTATTCAAAGAGGCCTATGCTATAAATTCTCTGTACTAAAGAATCATTCTTTGAAACAGAGATAACATGAACATTTCTAGCACTTATAACACAAGATAGAACGTTCTCCTCTCTGTGCCTGTGGTGATGGCGTTCATTGTGTGAGATAGTCACCAGTGGCATTGTCATAGCAGGCAGAAACAGAGATGGCGGTTCCTGGACATACTTGTTTTCGGTGGAGAGTAACGCATATACTACTGCAAGTACACATGTAGGTCTTTGAACTGAAGGTATTAGACGCTATCTTGTTCTCATGTATGGCTTTCTAAAAGTTCCTGTTGCCCTAACCTGTTGACTCAGAAAAACTGTGTTCTGATAGAGGCCAGCAACTGTTTCCAACAAAATAGAAGTAATGCACATTGAACATTCTAACCAACATTTACATATTATCAAACGATTTCAACAGATGGAATTAGGCGTCTCTGTGCTGTTGTTGTTTTGCTGCATTGCTTGCTTCAGAGAACTTTCGAGTTCATACAGTAGACTAAAAAAGAAACACTGTTTCCAGGAACGCTAGAGTCTTCTGGGTAGTGTTTTACAGGTGACACACTAAAGGAAATACGTCAGATTTCACCGTTCACATTTGTTCCCTATTTTGTTTCTTTGTAATTCACTGTGAAACTCAGAAAATACTGTGTTTTCAAAGAGGCCTAGCCTGTCAATTCTCTGTACTAAGGAATCATTCTTTGAAACAGAGAGAACATGAACATTTCAAACACTGATAACACAAAATAGAACCTTCTCCTCTCTGTGCCTGTGGTGATGGCGTTCAGTGTGTGCGATAGTCACCGGTGGCATTGCCATAGCAGGCAGAAGCAGGGATGGCGGTTCCTGGACATACCTTGTTCTCGGTGGAGAGTAACGCATATACTACTGAAAGTACAGATGTAGGTCTTTGAACTGAAAGTATTAGACGCTATCTTGTTCTCATTTATGTCTTTGTGAAAGTTCCTGTTGCCCTTACTTTTTGACTCAGAAAAACTGTATTCCGATAGAGGCCAGCAACTGTTTCCAACAAAATAGAAGAAATGCACATTGAACATTCTAACCAACATTTACATATTATCAAACGATTTCAACAGATGGAATTAGGCCCTCTTTGTGCCGTTGTTGTTTTGCTGCATTGCTTGCTTCAGAGAACTTTTGAGTTCATACAGTAGTCTAAAGAGGAAACACTGTTTCCAGGAACGCTAGAGTCTTCTGGGTAGTGTGCTACAGGTGACACACTAAAGGAAATATGTGAGATTTCACCGTTCACATTTGTTCCCTATTTTGTTTCTTTGTAATTCACTGTGAAACTCAGAAAATATTGTGTATTCAAAGAGGCCTAGCCTATAAATCCTCTGTACTAAAGAATCATTCTTTGAAGCAGAGAGAACATGAACATTTCTAGCACTTATAACACAAGATAGAACTTTCTGCTCTCTGTGCCTGTGGTGATGGCGTTCAGTGTGTGAGATAGTCCCCGGTGGCATTGCCATAGCAGGCAGAAGAAGAGATGGCGGTTCCTGGACATATCTTTTTTCGGTGGAGAGTAACACATATACTACTGAAAGTACTCATGTAGGTCTTTGAACTGAAGCTATTAGACGCTATCTTGTTCTCATGTATGTCTTTCTAAAAGTTCCTGTTGCCCTAACCTGTTGACTCAGAAAAACTGTGTTCTGATAGAGGCCAGCAACTGTTTCCAACAAAATAGAAGAAATGCACATTGAACATTCTAACCAACATTTACATATTATCAAACGATTTCAACAGATGGAATTAGGCGTCTCTGTGCTGTTGTTGTTTTGCTGCATTGCTTGCTTCAGAGAACTTTCGAGTTCATACAGTAGACTAAAAAAGAAACACTGTTTCCAGGAACGCTAGAGTCTTCTGGGTAGTGTGCTACAGGTGACACACTAAAGGAAATACGTCAGATTTCACCGTTCACATTTGTTCCCTATTTTGTTTCTTTGTAATTCACTGTGAAACTCAGAAAATACAGTGTTTTCAAAGAGGCCTATGCTATAAATTCTCTGTACTAAAGAATCATTCTTTGAAACAGAGATAACATGAACATTTCTAGCACTTATAACACAAGATAGAACGTTCTCCTCTCTGTGCCTGTGGTGATGGCGTTCATTGTGTGAGATAGTCACCAGTGGCATTGTCATAGCAGGCAGAAACAGAGATGGCGGTTCCTGGACATACTTGTTTTCGGTGGAGAGTAACGCATATACTACTGCAAGTACACATGTAGGTCTTTGAACTGAAGGTATTAGACGCTATCTTGTTCTCATGTATGGCTTTCTAAAAGTTCCTGTTGCCCTAACCTGTTGACTCAGAAAAACTGTGTTCTGATAGAGGCCAGCAACTGTTTCCAACAAAATAGAAGAAATGCGCATTGAACATTCTAACCAATATATACTTATTATCATACGATTTCAACAGATGGAATTAGGCGTCTCTGTGCTGTTGTTGTTTTGCTGCATTGCTTGCTTCAGAGAACTTTCGAGTTCATACAGTAGACTAAAAAAGAAACACTGTTTCCAGGAACGCTAGAGTCTTCTGGGTAGTGAGCTACAGGTGACACACTAAAGGAAATACGTGAGATTTCACCGTTCACATTTGTTCCCTATTTTGTTTCTTTGTAATTCACTGTGAAACTCAGAAAATACTGTGTTTTCAAAGAGGCCTAGCCTGTCAATTCTCTGTACTAAGGAATCATTCTTTGAAACAGAGAGAACATGAACATTTCAAACACTGATAACACAAAATAGAACCTTCTCCTCTCTGTGCCTGTGGTGATGGCGTTCAGTGTGTGCGATAGTCACCGGTGGCATTGCCATAGCAGGCAGAAGCAGGGATGGCGGTTCCTGGACATACCTTGTTCTCGGTGGAGAGTAACGCATATACTACTGAAAGTACAGATGTAGGTCTTTGAACTGAAAGTATTAGACGCTATCTTGTTCTCATTTATGTCTTTGTGAAAGTTCCTGTTGCCCTTACTTTTTGACTCAGAAAAACTGTGTTCTGATAGAGGCCAGCAACTGTTTCCAACAAAATAGAAGAAATGCACATTGAACATTCTAACCAACATTTACATATTATCAAACGATTTCAACAGATGGAATTAGGCCCTCTTTGTGCCGTTGTTGCTTTGCTGCATTGCTTGCTTCAGAGAACTTTTGAGTTCATACAGTAGTCTAAAGAGGAAACACTGTTTCCAGGAACGCTAGAGTCTTCTGGGTAGTGTGCTGCAGGTGACACACTAAAGGAAATATGTGAGATTTCACCGTTCACATTTGTTCCCTATTTTGTTTCTTTGTAATTCACTGTGAAACTCAGAAAATATTGTGTATTCAAAGAGGCCTATGCTATAAATTCTCTGTACTAAAGAATCATTCTTTGAAACAGAGATAACATGAACATTTCTAGCACTTATAACACAAGATAGAACGTTCTCCTCTCTGTGCCTGTGGTGATGGCGTTCATTGTGTGAGATAGTCACCAGTGGCATTGTCATAGCAGGCAGAAACAGAGATGGCGGTTCCTGGACATACTTGTTTTCGGTGGAGAGTAACGCATATACTACTGCAAGTACACATGTAGGTCTTTGAACTGAAGGTATTAGACGCTATCTTGTTCTCATGTATGGCTTTCTAAAAGTTCCTGTTGCCCTAACCTGTTGACTCAGAAAAACTGTGTTCTGATAGAGGCCAGCAACTGTTTCCAACAAAATAGAAGTAATGCACATTGAACATTCTAACCAACATTTACATATTATCAAACGATTTCAACAGATGGAATTAGGCGTCTCTGTGCTGTTGTTGTTTTGCTGCATTGCTTGCTTCAGAGAACTTTCGAGTTCATACAGTAGACTAAAAAAGAAACACTGTTTCCAGGAACGCTAGAGTCTTCTGGGTAGTGTTTTACAGGTGACACACTAAAGGAAATACGTCAGATTTCACCGTTCACATTTGTTCCCTATTTTGTTTCTTTGTAATTCACTGTGAAACTCAGAAAATACAGTGTTTTCAAAGAGGCCTATGCTATAAATTCTCTGTACTAAAGAATCATTCTTTGAAACAGAGATAACATGAACATTTCTAGCACTTATAACACAAGATAGAACGTTCTCCTCTCTGTGCCTGTGGTGATGGCGTTCATTGTGTGAGATAGTCACCAGTGGCATTGTCATAGCAGGCAGAAACAGAGATGGCGGTTCCTGGACATACTTGTTTTCGGTGGAGAGTAACGCATATACTACTGCAAGTACACATGTAGGTCTTTGAACTGAAGGTATTAGACGCTATCTTGTTCTCATGTATGGCTTTCTAAAAGTTCCTGTTGCCCTAACCTGTTGACTCAGAAAAACTGTGTTCTGATAGAGGCCAGCAACTGTTTCCAACAAAATAGAAGAAATGCGCATTGAACATTCTAACCAATATATACTTATTATCATACGATTTCAACAGATGGAATTAGGCGTCTCTGTGCTGTTGTTGTTTTGCTGCATTGCTTGCTTCAGAGAACTTTCGAGTTCATACAGTAGACTAAAAAAGAAACACTGTTTCCAGGAACGCTAGAGTCTTCTGGGTAGTGTTTTACAGGTGACACACTAAAGGAAATACGTGAGATTTCACCGTTCACATTTGTTCCCTATTTTGTTTCTTTGTAATTCACTGTGAAACTCAGAAAATACTGTGTTTTCAAAGAGGCCTAGCCTGTCAATTCTCTGTACTAAGGAATCATTCTTTGAAACAGAGAGAACATGAACATTTCAAACACTGATAACACAAAATAGAACCTTCTCCTCTCTGTGCCTGTGGTGATGGCGTTCAGTGTGTGCGATAGTCACCGGTGGCATTGCCATAGCAGGCAGAAGCAGGGATGGCGGTTCCTGGACATACCTTGTTCTCGGTGGAGAGTAACGCATATACTACTGAAAGTACAGATGTAGGTCTTTGAACTGAAAGTATTAGACGCTATCTTGTTCTCATTTATGTCTTTGTGAAAGTTCCTGTTGCCCTTACTTTTTGACTCAGAAAAACTGTGTTCTGATAGAGGCCAGCAACTGTTTCCAACAAAATAGAAGAAATGCACATTGAACATTCTAACCAACATTTACATATTATCAAACGATTTCAACAGATGGAATTAGGCCCTCTTTGTGCCGTTGTTGCTTTGCTGCATTGCTTGCTTCAGAGAACTTTTGAGTTCATACAGTAGTCTAAAGAGGAAACACTGTTTCCAGGAACGCTAGAGTCTTCTGGGTAGTGTGCTGCAGGTGACACACTAAAGGAAATATGTGAGATTTCACCGTTCACATTTGTTCCCTATTTTGTTTCTTTGTAATTCACTGTGAAACTCAGAAAATATTGTGTATTCAAAGAGGCCTATGCTATAAATTCTCTGTACTAAAGAATCATTCTTTGAAACAGAGATAACATGAACATTTCTAGCACTTATAACACAAGATAGAACGTTCTCCTCTCTGTGCCTGTGGTGATGGCGTTCATTGTGTGAGATAGTCACCAGTGGCATTGTCATAGCAGGCAGAAACAGAGATGGCGGTTCCTGGACATACTTGTTTTCGGTGGAGAGTAACGCATATACTACTGCAAGTACACATGTAGGTCTTTGAACTGAAGGTATTAGACGCTATCTTGTTCTCATGTATGGCTTTCTAAAAGTTCCTGTTGCCCTAACCTGTTGACTCAGAAAAACTGTGTTCTGATAGAGGCCAGCAACTGTTTCCAACAAAATAGAAGTAATGCACATTGAACATTCTAACCAACATTTACATATTATCAAACGATTTCAACAGATGGAATTAGGCGTCTCTGTGCTGTTGTTGTTTTGCTGCATTGCTTGCTTCAGAGAACTTTCGAGTTCATACAGTAGACTAAAAAAGAAACACTGTTTCCAGGAACGCTAGAGTCTTCTGGGTAGTGTTTTACAGGTGACACACTAAAGGAAATACGTCAGATTTCACCGTTCACATTTGTTCCCTATTTTGTTTCTTTGTAATTCACTGTGAAACTCAGAAAATACAGTGTTTTCAAAGAGGCCTATGCTATAAATTCTCTGTACTAAAGAATCATTCTTTGAAACAGAGATAACATGAACATTTCTAGCACTTATAACACAAGATAGAACGTTCTCCTCTCTGTGCCTGTGGTGATGGCGTTCATTGTGTGAGATAGTCACCAGTGGCATTGTCATAGCAGGCAGAAACAGAGATGGCGGTTCCTGGACATACTTGTTTTCGGTGGAGAGTAACGCATATACTACTGCAAGTACACATGTAGGTCTTTGAACTGAAGGTATTAGACGCTATCTTGTTCTCATGTATGGCTTTCTAAAAGTTCCTGTTGCCCTAACCTGTTGACTCAGAAAAACTGTGTTCTGATAGAGGCCAGCAACTGTTTCCAACAAAATAGAAGAAATGCGCATTGAACATTCTAACCAATATATACTTATTATCATACGATTTCAACAGATGGAATTAGGCGTCTCTGTGCCGTTGTTGTTTTGCTGCATTGCTTGCTTCAGAGAACTTTCGAGTTCATACAGTAGACTAAAAAAGAAACACTGTTTCCAGGAACGCTAGAGTCTTCTGGGTAGTGTTTTACAGGTGACACACTAAAGGAAATACGTGAGATTTCACCGTTCACATTTGTTCCCTATTTTGTTTCTTTGTAATTCACTGTGAAACTCAGAAAATACAGTGTTTTCAAAGAGGCCTATGCTATAAATTCTCTGTACTAAAGAATCATTCTTTGAAACAGAGATAACATGAACATTTCTAGCACTTATAACACAAGATAGAACTTTCTCCTCTCTGTGCCTGTGGTGATGGCGTTCAGTGTGTGAGATAGTCACCGGTGGCATTGCCATAGCAGGCAGAAGAAGAGATGGCGGTTCCTGGACATACTTTGTTCTCGGTGGAGAGTAACGCATATACTACTGAAATTACAGATGTAGGTCTTTGAACTGAAGGTATTAGACGCTATCTTGTTCTCATGTATGGCTTTCTAAAAGTTCCTGTTGCCCTAACCTGTTGACTCAGAAAAACTGTGTTCTGATAGAGGCCAGCAACTGTTTCCAACAAAATAGAAGTAATGCACATTGAACATTCTAACCAACATTTACATATTATCAAACGATTTCAACAGATGGAATTAGGCGTCTCTGTGCTGTTGTTGTTTTGCTGCATTGCTTGCTTCAGAGAACTTTCGAGTTCATACAGTAGACTAAAAAAGAAACACTGTTTCCAGGAACGCTAGAGTCTTCTGGGTAGTGTTTTACAGGTGACACACTAAAGGAAATACGTCAGATTTCACCGTTCACATTTGTTCCCTATTTTGTTTCTTTGTAATTCACTGTGAAACTCAGAAAATACAGTGTTTTCAAAGAGGCCTATGCTATAAATTCTCTGTACTAAAGAATCATTCTTTGAAACAGAGATAACATGAACATTTCTAGCACTTATAACACAAGATAGAACGTTCTCCTCTCTGTGCCTGTGGTGATGGCGTTCATTGTGTGAGATAGTCACCAGTGGCATTGTCATAGCAGGCAGAAACAGAGATGGCGGTTCCTGGACATACTTGTTTTCGGTGGAGAGTAACGCATATACTACTGCAAGTACACATGTAGGTCTTTGAACTGAAGGTATTAGACGCTATCTTGTTCTCATGTATGGCTTTCTAAAAGTTCCTGTTGCCCTAACCTGTTGACTCAGAAAAACTGTGTTCTGATAGAGGCCAGGAACTGTTTCCAACAAAATAGAAGAAATGCGCATTGAACATTCTAACCAATATATACTTATTATCATACGATTTCAACAGATGGAATTAGGCGTCTCTGTGCCGTTGTTGTTTTGCTGCATTGCTTGCTTCAGAGAACTTTCGAGTTCATACAGTAGACTAAAAAAGAAACACTGTTTCCAGGAACGCTAGAGTCTTCTGGGTAGTGTTTTACAGGTGACACACTAAAGGAAATACGTGAGATTTCACCGTTCACATTTGTTCCCTATTTTGTTTCTTTGTAATTCACTGTGAAACTCAGAAAATACAGTGTTTTCAAAGAGGCCTATGCTATAAATTCTCTGTACTAAAGAATCATTCTTTGAAACAGAGATAACATGAACATTTCTAGCACTTATAACACAAGATAGAACTTTCTCCTCTCTGTGCCTGTGGTGATGGCGTTCAGTGTGTGAGATAGTCACCGGTGGCATTGCCATAGCAGGCAGAAGAAGAGATGGCGGTTCCTGGACATACTTTGTTCTCGGTGGAGAGTAACGCATATACTACTGAAATTACAGATGTAGGTCTTTGAACTGAAGGTATTAGACGCTATCTTGTTCTCATGTATGGCTTTCTAAAAGTTCCTGTTGCCCTAACCTGTTGACTCAGAAAAACTGTGTTCTGATAGAGGCCAGCAACTGTTTCCAACAAAATAGAAGTAATGCACATTGAACATTCTAACCAACATTTACATATTATCAAACGATTTCAACAGATGGAATTAGGCGTCTCTGTGCTGTTGTTGTTTTGCTGCATTGCTTGCTTCAGAGAACTTTCGAGTTCATACAGTAGACTAAAAAAGAAACACTGTTTCCAGGAACGCTAGAGTCTTCTGGGTAGTGTTTTACAGGTGACACACTAAAGGAAATACGTCAGATTTCACCGTTCACATTTGTTCCCTATTTTGTTTCTTTGTAATTCACTGTGAAACTCAGAAAATACAGTGTTTTCAAAGAGGCCTATGCTATAAATTCTCTGTACTAAAGAATCATTCTTTGAAACAGAGATAACATGAACATTTCTAGCACTTATAACACAAGATAGAACGTTCTCCTCTCTGTGCCTGTGGTGATGGCGTTCATTGTGTGAGATAGTCACCAGTGGCATTGTCATAGCAGGCAGAAACAGAGATGGCGGTTCCTGGACATACTTGTTTTCGGTGGAGAGTAACGCATATACTACTGCAAGTACACATGTAGGTCTTTGAACTGAAGGTATTAGACGCTATCTTGTTCTCATGTATGGCTTTCTAAAAGTTCCTGTTGACCTAACCTGTTGACTCAGAAAAACTGTGTTCTGATAGAGGCCAGCAACTGTTTCCAACAAAATAGAAGAAATGCGCATTGAACATTCTAACCAATATATACTTATTATCATACGATTTCAACAGATGGAATTAGGCGTCTCTGTGCCGTTGTTGTTTTGCTGCATTGCTTGCTTCAGAGAACTTTCGAGTTCATACAGTAGACTAAAAAAGAAACACTGTTTCCAGGAACGCTAGAGTCTTCTGGGTAGTGTTTTACAGGTGACACACTAAAGGAAATACGTGAGATTTCACCGTTCACATTTGTTCCCTATTTTGTTTCTTTGTAATTCACTGTGAAACTCAGAAAATACAGTGTTTTCAAAGAGGCCTATGCTATAAATTCTCTGTACTAAAGAATCATTCTTTGAAACAGAGATAACATGAACATTTCTAGCACTTATAACACAAGATAGAACTTTCTCCTCTCTGTGCCTGTGGTGATGGCGTTCAGTGTGTGAGATAGTCACCGGTGGCATTGCCATAGCAGGCAGAAGAAGAGATGGCGGTTCCTGGACATACTTTGTTCTCGGTGGAGAGTAACGCATATACTACTGAAATTACAGATGTAGGTCTTTGAACTGAAGGTATTAGACGCTATCTTGTTCTCATGTATGGCTTTCTAAAAGTTCCTGTTGCCCTAACCTGTTGACTCAGAAAAACTGTGTTCTGATAGAGGCCAGCAACTGTTTCCAACAAAATAGAAGAAATGCGCATTGAACATTCTAACCAATATATACTTATTATCATACGATTTCAACAGATGGAATTAGGCGTCTCTGTGCTGTTGTTGTTTTGCTGCATTGCTTGCTTCAGAGAACTTTCGAGTTCATACAGTAGACTAAAAAAGAAACACTGTTTCCAGGAACGCTAGAGTCTTCTGGGTAGTGTTTTACAGGTGACACACTAAAGGAAATACGTGAGATTTCACCGTTCACATTTGTTCCCTATTTTGTTTCTTTGTAATTCACTGTGAAACTCAGAAAATACTGTGTTTTCAAAGAGGCCTAGCCTGTCAATTCTCTGTACTAAGGAATCATTCTTTGAAACAGAGAGAACATGAACATTTCAAACACTGATAACACAAAATAGAACCTTCTCCTCTCTGTGCCTGTGGTGATGGCGTTCAGTGTGTGCGATAGTCACCGGTGGCATTGCCATAGCAGGCAGAAGCAGGGATGGCGGTTCCTGGACATACCTTGTTCTCGGTGGAGAGTAACGCATATACTACTGAAAGTACAGATGTAGGTCTTTGAACTGAAAGTATTAGACGCTATCTTGTTCTCATTTATGTCTTTGTGAAAGTTCCTGTTGCCCTTACTTTTTGACTCAGAAAAACTGTATTCCGATAGAGGCCAGCAACTGTTTCCAACAAAATAGAAGAAATGCACATTGAACATTCTAACCAACATTTACATATTATCAAACGATTTCAACAGATGGAATTAGGCCCTCTTTGTGCCGTTGTTGTTTTGCTGCATTGCTTGCTTCAGAGAACTTTTGAGTTCATACAGTAGTCTAAAGAGGAAACACTGTTTCCAGGAACGCTAGAGTCTTCTGGGTAGTGTGCTACAGGTGACACACTAAAGGAAATATGTGAGATTTCACCGTTCACATTTGTTCCCTATTTTGTTTCTTTGTAATTCACTGTGAAACTCAGAAAATATTGTGTATTCAAAGAGGCCTAGCCTATAAATCCTCTGTACTAAAGAATCATTCTTTGAAGCAGAGAGAACATGAACATTTCTAGCACTTATAACACAAGATAGAACTTTCTGCTCTCTGTGCCTGTGGTGATGGCGTTCAGTGTGTGAGATAGTCCCCGGTGGCATTGCCATAGCAGGCAGAAGAAGAGATGGCGGTTCCTGGACATATCTTTTTTCGGTGGAGAGTAACACATATACTACTGAAAGTACTCATGTAGGTCTTTGAACTGAAGCTATTAGACGCTATCTTGTTCTCATGTATGTCTTTCTAAAAGTTCCTGTTGCCCTAACCTGTTGACTCAGAAAAACTGTGTTCTGATAGAGGCCAGCAACTGTTTCCAACAAAATAGAAGAAATGCACATTGAACATTCTAACCAACATTTACATATTATCAAACGATTTCAACAGATGGAATTAGGCGTCTCTGTGCTGTTGTTGTTTTGCTGCATTGCTTGCTTCAGAGAACTTTCGAGTTCATACAGTAGACTAAAAAAGAAACACTGTTTCCAGGAACGCTAGAGTCTTCTGGGTAGTGTGCTACAGGTGACACACTAAAGGAAATACGTCAGATTTCACCGTTCACATTTGTTCCCTATTTTGTTTCTTTGTAATTCACTGTGAAACTCAGAAAATACAGTGTTTTCAAAGAGGCCTATGCTATAAATTCTCTGTACTAAAGAATCATTCTTTGAAACAGAGATAACATGAACATTTCTAGCACTTATAACACAAGATAGAACGTTCTCCTCTCTGTGCCTGTGGTGATGGCGTTCATTGTGTGAGATAGTCACCAGTGGCATTGTCATAGCAGGCAGAAACAGAGATGGCGGTTCCTGGACATACTTGTTTTCGGTGGAGAGTAACGCATATACTACTGCAAGTACACATGTAGGTCTTTGAACTGAAGGTATTAGACGCTATCTTGTTCTCATGTATGGCTTTCTAAAAGTTCCTGTTGCCCTAACCTGTTGACTCAGAAAAACTGTGTTCTGATAGAGGCCAGCAACTGTTTCCAACAAAATAGAAGTAATGCACATTGAACATTCTAACCAACATTTACATATTATCAAACGATTTCAACAGATGGAATTAGGCGTCTCTGTGCTGTTGTTGTTTTGCTGCATTGCTTGCTTCAGAGAACTTTCGAGTTCATACAGTAGACTAAAAAAGAAACACTGTTTCCAGGAACGCTAGAGTCTTCTGGGTAGTGTTTTACAGGTGACACACTAAAGGAAATACGTCAGATTTCACCGTTCACATTTGTTCCCTATTTTGTTTCTTTGTAATTCACTGTGAAACTCAGAAAATACAGTGTTTTCAAAGAGGCCTATGCTATAAATTCTCTGTACTAAAGAATCATTCTTTGAAACAGAGATAACATGAACATTTCTAGCACTTATAACACAAGATAGAACGTTCTCCTCTCTGTGCCTGTGGTGATGGCGTTCATTGTGTGAGATAGTCACCAGTGGCATTGTCATAGCAGGCAGAAACAGAGATGGCGGTTCCTGGACATACTTGTTTTCGGTGGAGAGTAACGCATATACTACTGCAAGTACACATGTAGGTCTTTGAACTGAAGGTATTAGACGCTATCTTGTTCTCATGTATGGCTTTCTAAAAGTTCCTGTTGCCCTAACCTGTTGACTCAGAAAAACTGTGTTCTGATAGAGGCCAGCAACTGTTTCCAACAAAATAGAAGAAATGCGCATTGAACATTCTAACCAATATATACTTATTATCATACGATTTCAACAGATGGAATTAGGCGTCTCTGTGCCGTTGTTGTTTTGCTGCATTGCTTGCTTCAGAGAACTTTCGAGTTCATACAGTAGACTAAAAAAGAAACACTGTTTCCAGGAACGCTAGAGTCTTCTGGGTAGTGTGCTACAGGTGACACACTAAAGGAAATACGTCAGATTTCACCGTTCACATTTGTTCCCTATTTTGTTTCTTTGTAATTCACTGTGAAACTCAGAAAATACAGTGTTTTCAAAGAGGCCTATGCTATAAATTCTCTGTACTAAAGAATCATTCTTTGAAACAGAGATAACATGAACATTTCTAGCACTTATAACACAAGATAGAACGTTCTCCTCTCTGTGCCTGTGGTGATGGCGTTCATTGTGTGAGATAGTCACCAGTGGCTTTGTCATAGCAGGCAGAAGCAGAGATGGCGGTTCCTGGACATACTTGTTTTCGGTGGAGAGTAACGCATATACTACTGCAAGTACACATGTAGGTCTTTGAACTGAAGGTATTAGACGCTATCTTGTTCTCATGTATGGCTTTCTAAAAGTTCCTGTTGCCCTAACCTGTTGACTCAGAAAAACTGTGTTCTGATAGAGGCCAGCAACTGTTTCCAACAAAAATAGAAAAAATGCACATTGAACATTCTAACCAACATATACATATTATCAAACGATTTCAACAGATGGAATTAGGCCCTTGCTGTGCCGTTGTTGTCCTGCTGCATTGTTTGCTTCAGAGAACTTTCGAGTTCATACAATAGACTAAAGAGGAAACACTGCCTCCAGGAACGCTAGAGTCTTCTGGGTAGTGTGCTACAGGCGACACACTGAAGGAAATATGTCAGATTTCACCGTTACATTTGTTCCCTATTTCGTTTCTTTGTAATTCACTGTGAAACTCAGAAAATACTGTTTTTTCAAAGAGGCCTAGCCTGTCAGTTCTCTGTACTAAAGAATCATTCTTTGAAACAGAGAGAACATGAACATTTCTAGCACTTATAACACAAGATAGAACTTTCTCCTCTCTGTGCCTGTGGTGATGGCGTTCAGTGTGTGAGATAGTCACCGGTGGCATTGCCATAGCAGGCAGAAGAAGAGATGGCGGTTCCTGGACATACTTTGTTCTCGGTGGAGAGTAACGCATATACTACTGAAATTACAGATGTAGGTCTTTGAACTGAAGGTATTAGACGCTATCTCTTCTTCTCATGTATGTCTTTCTAAAAGAAGTTCCTGTTGCCCTTACTTGTAAACTCAGAAAAACTGTGTTCCTATAGAGGCCGGCACCCGTTTCCAACGAAATAGAAGGAAGAACTTAAAGTACAGATGTAGGTCTTTGAACTGAAGGTATTAGACGCTATCTCTTCTTCTCATGTATGTCTTTCTAAAAGAAGTTCCTCTTGCCCTTACTTGTAAACTCAGAAAAACTGTGTTCCGATAGAGGCCAGCACCGGCTTCCAACGAAATAGAAGGAAGAACTTAAAGTACAGATGTAGGTCTTTGAACTGAAGGTATTAGACGCTATCTCTTGTTCTCATGCATGTCTTTCTAAAAGAAGTTCCTGTTGCCCTTACTTGTAAACTCAGAAAAACTGTGTTCCTATAGAGGCCAGCACCCGTTTCCAACGAAATAGAAGGAAGAACTTAAAGTACAGATGTAGGTCTTTGAACTGAAGGTATTAGACGCTATCTCTTCTTCTCATGTATGTCTTTCTAAAAGAAGTTCCTGTTGCCCTTACTTGTAAACTCAGAAAAACTGTGTTCCGATAGAGGCCAGCACCGCCTTCCAACGAAATAAAAGGTAGAAATGCACATTGAACATTCTAACCAACATATACATATTATGAAACGATTTCAACAGATGAAATTAGGCCCTTGCTGTGCCGTTGTTGTCCTGCTGCATTGTTTGCTTCAGAGAACTTTCGAGTTCATACAATAGACTAAAGAGGAAACACTGTTTCCAGGAACGCTAGAGTCTTCTGGGTAGTGTGCTACAGGCGACACACTGAAGGAATTATGTGAGATTTCACCATTCACATTTGTTCCCTATTTCGTTTCTTTGTAATTCACTGTGAAACTCAGAAAATACTGTGTTTTCAAAGAGGCCTAGCCTGTCAATTCTCTGTACTAAGGAATCATTCTTTGAAACAGAGAGAACATGAACATTTCAAACACTGATAACACAAAATAGAACCTTCTCCTCTCTGTGCCTGTGGTGATGGCGTTCAGTGTGTGCGATAGTCACCGGTGGCATTGCCATAGCAGGCAGAAGCAGGGATGGCGGTTCCTGGACATACCTTGTTCTCGGTGGAGAGTAGCGCATATACTACTGAAAGTACAGATGTAGGTCTTTGAACTGAAAGTATTAGACGCTATCTTGTTCTCATTTATGTCTTTGTGAAAGTTCCTGTTGCCCTTAATTTTTGACTCAGAAAAACTGTATTCCGATAGAGGCCAGCAACTGTTTCCAACAAAATAGAAGAAATGCACATTGAACATTCTAACCAACATTTACATATTATCAAACGATTTCAACAGATGGAATTAGGCCCTCTTTGTGCCGTTGTTGTTTTGCTGCATTGCTTGCTTCAGAGAACTTTTGAGTTCATACAGTAGTCTAAAGAGGAAACACTGTTTCCAGGAACGCTAGAGTCTTCTGGGTAGTGTGCTACAGGTGACACACTAAAGGAAATATGTGAGATTTCACCGTTCACATTTGTTCCCTATTTTGTTTCTTTGTAATTCACTGTGAAACTCAGAAAATATTGTGTATTCAAAGAGGCCTAGCCCATAAATCCTCTGTATTAAAGAATCATTCTTTGAAGCAGAGAGAACATGAACATTTCTAGCACTTATAACACAAGATAGAACTTTCTGCTCTCTGTGCCTGTGGTGATGGCGTTCAGTGTGTGAGATAGTCCCCGGTGGCATTGCCATAGCAGGCAGAAGAAGAGATGGCGGTTCCTGGACATATCTTTTTTCGGTGGAGAGTAACACATATACTACTGAAAGTACTCATGTAGGTCTTTGAACTGAAGCTATTAGACGCTATCTTGTTCTCATGTATGTCTTTCTAAAAGTTCCTGTTGCCCTAACCTGTTGACTCAGAAAAACTGTGTTCTGATAGAGGCCAGCAACTGTTTCCAACAAAATAGAAGAAATGCACATTGAACATTCTAACCAACATTTACATATTATCAAACGATTTCAACAGATGGAATTAGGCGTCTCTGTGCTGTTGTTGTTTTGCTGCATTGCTTGCTTCAGAGAACTTTCGAGTTCATACAGTAGACTAAAAAAGAAACACTGTTTCCAGGAACGCTAGAGTCTTCTGGGTAGTGTTTTACAGGTGACACACTAAAGGAAATACGTCAGATTTCACCGTTCACATTTGTTCCCTATTTTGTTTCTTTGTAATTCACTGTGAAACTCAGAAAATACAGTGTTTTCAAAGAGGCCTATGCTATAAATTCTCTGTACTAAAGAATCATTCTTTGAAACAGAGATAACATGAACATTTCTAGCACTTATAACACAAGATAGAACGTTCTCCTCTCTGTGCCTGTGGTGATGGCGTTCATTGTGTGAGATAGTCACCAGTGGCATTGTCATAGCAGGCAGAAACAGAGATGGCGGTTCCTGGACATACTTGTTTTCGGTGGAGAGTAACGCATATACTACTGCAAGTACACATGTAGGTCTTTGAACTGAAGGTATTAGACGCTATCTTGTTCTCATGTATGGCTTTCTAAAAGTTCCTGTTGCCCTAACCTGTTGACTCAGAAAAACTGTGTTCTGATAGAGGCCAGCAACTGTTTCCAACAAAATAGAAGAAATGCACATTGAACATTCTAACCAACATTTACATATTATCAAACGATTTCAACAGATGGAATTAGGCCCTCTTTGTGCCGTTGTTGCTTTGCTGCATTGCTTGCTTCAGAGAACTTTTGAGTTCATACAGTAGTCTAAATAGGAAACACTGTTTCCAGGAACGCTAGAGTCTTCTGGGTAGTGTGCTGCAGGTGACACACTAAAGGAAATATGTGAGATTTCACCGTTCACATTTGTTCCCTATTTTGTTTCTTTGTAATTCACTGTGAAACTCAGAAAATATTGTGTATTCAAAGAGGCCTATGCTATAAATTCTCTGTACTAAAGAATCATTCTTTGAAACAGAGATAACATGAACATTTCTAGCACTTATAACACAAGATAGAACGTTCTCCTCTCTGTGCCTGTGGTGATGGCGTTCATTGTGTGAGATAGTCACCAGTGGCATTGTCATAGCAGGCAGAAACAGAGATGGCGGTTCCTGGACATACTTGTTTTCGGTGGAGAGTAACGCATATACTACTGCAAGTACACATGTAGGTCTTTGAACTGAAGGTATTAGACGCTATCTTGTTCTCATGTATGGCTTTCTAAAAGTTCCTGTTGCCCTAACCTGTTGACTCAGAAAAACTGTGTTCTGATAGAGGCCAGCAACTGTTTCCAACAAAATAGAAGTAATGCACATTGAACATTCTAACCAACATTTACATATTATCAAACGATTTCAACAGATGGAATTAGGCGTCTCTGTGCTGTTGTTGTTTTGCTGCATTGCTTGCTTCAGAGAACTTTCGAGTTCATACAGTAGACTAAAAAAGAAACACTGTTTCCAGGAACGCTAGAGTCTTCTGGGTAGTGTTTTACAGGTGACACACTAAAGGAAATACGTCAGATTTCACCGTTCACATTTGTTCCCTATTTTGTTTCTTTGTAATTCACTGTGAAACTCAGAAAATACAGTGTTTTCAAAGAGGCCTATGCTATAAATTCTCTGTACTAAAGAATCATTCTTTGAAACAGAGATAACATGAACATTTCTAGCACTTATAACACAAGATAGAACGTTCTCCTCTCTGTGCCTGTGGTGATGGCGTTCATTGTGTGAGATAGTCACCAGTGGCATTGTCATAGCAGGCAGAAACAGAGATGGCGGTTCCTGGACATACTTGTTTTCGGTGGAGAGTAACGCATATACTACTGCAAGTACACATGTAGGTCTTTGAACTGAAGGTATTAGACGCTATCTTGTTCTCATGTATGGCTTTCTAAAAGTTCCTGTTGCCCTAACCTGTTGACTCAGAAAAACTGTGTTCTGATAGAGGCCAGCAACTGTTTCCAACAAAATAGAAGAAATGCGCATTGAACATTCTAACCAATATATACTTATTATCATACGATTTCAACAGATGGAATTAGGCGTCTCTGTGCTGTTGTTGTTTTGCTGCATTGCTTGCTTCAGAGAACTTTCGAGTTCATACAGTAGACTAAAAAAGAAACACTGTTTCCAGGAACGCTAGAGTCTTCTGGGTAGTGTTTTACAGGTGACACACTAAAGGAAATACGTGAGATTTCACCGTTCACATTTGTTCCCTATTTTGTTTCTTTGTAATTCACTGTGAAACTCAGAAAATACTGTGTTTTCAAAGAGGCCTATGCTATAAATTCTCTGTACTAAGGAATCATTCTTTGAAACAGAGAGAACATGAACATTTCAAACACTGATAACACAAAATAGAACCTTCTCCTCTCTGTGCCTGTGCTGATGGCGTTCAGTGTGTGCGATAGTCACCGGTGGCATTGCCATAGCAGGCAGAAGCAGGGATGGCGGTTCCTGGACATACCTTGTTCTCGGTGGAGAGTAACGCATATACTACTGAAAGTACAGATGTAGGTCTTTGAACTGAAAGTATTAGACGCTATCTTGTTCTCATTTATGTCTTTGTGAAAGTTCCTGTTGCCCTTACTTTTTGACTCAGAAAAACTGTATTCCGATAGAGGCCAGCAACTGTTTCCAACAAAATAGAAGAAATGCACATTGAACATTCTAACCAACATTTACATATTATCAAACGATTTCAACAGATGGAATTAGGCCCTCTTTGTGCCGTTGTTGTTTTGCTGCATTGCTTGCTTCAGAGAACTTTTGAGTTCATACAGTAGTCTAAAGAGGAAACACTGTTTCCAGGAACGCTAGAGTCTTCTGGGTAGTGTGCTACAGGTGACACACTAAAGGAAATATGTGAGATTTCACCGTTCACATTTGTTCCCTATTTTGTTTCTTTGTAATTCACTGTGAAACTCAGAAAATATTGTGTATTCAAAGAGGCCTAGCCTATAAATCCTCTGTACTAAAGAATCATTCTTTGAAGCAGAGAGAACATGAACATTTCTAGCACTTATAACACAAGATAGAACTTTCTGCTCTCTGTGCCTGTGGTGATGGCGTTCATTGTGTGAGATAGTCCCCGGTGGCATTGCCATAGCAGGCAGAAGAAGAGATGGCGGTTCCTGGACATATCTTTTTTCGGTGGAGAGTAACACATATACTACTGAAAGTACTCATGTAGGTCTTTGAACTGAAGCTATTAGACGCTATCTTGTTCTCATGTATGTCTTTCTAAAAGTTCCTGTTGCCCTAACCTGTTGACTCAGAAAAACTGTGTTCTGATAGAGGCCAGCAACTGTTTCCAACAAAATAGAAGAAATGCACATTGAACATTCTAACCAACATTTACATATTATCAAACGATTTCAACAGATGGAATTAGGCGTCTCTGTGCTGTTGTTGTTTTGCTGCATTGCTTGCTTCAGAGAACTTTCGAGTTCATACAGTAGACTAAAAAAGAAACACTGTTTCCAGGAACGCTAGAGTCTTCTGGGTAGTGTGCTACAGGTGACACACTAAAGGAAATACGTCAGATTTCACCGTTCACATTTGTTCCCTATTTTGTTTCTTTGTAATTCACTGTGAAACTCAGAAAATACAGTGTTTTCAAAGAGGCCTATGCTATAAATTCTCTGTACTAAAGAATCATTCTTTGAAACAGAGATAACATGAACATTTCTAGCACTTATAACACAAGATAGAACGTTCTCCTCTCTGTGCCTGTGGTGATGGCGTTCATTGTGTGAGATAGTCACCAGTGGCATTGTCATAGCAGGCAGAAACAGAGATGGCGGTTCCTGGACATACTTGTTTTCGGTGGAGAGTAACGCATATACTACTGCAAGTACACATGTAGGTCTTTGAACTGAAGGTATTAGACGCTATCTTGTTCTCATGTATGGCTTTCTAAAAGTTCCTGTTGCCCTAACCTGTTGACTCAGAAAAACTGTGTTCTGATAGAGGCCAGCAACTGTTTCCAACAAAATAGAAGTAATGCACATTGAACATTCTAACCAACATTTACATATTATCAAACGATTTCAACAGATGGAATTAGGCGTCTCTGTGCTGTTGTTGTTTTGCTGCATTGCTTGCTTCAGAGAACTTTCGAGTTCATACAGTAGACTAAAAAAGAAACACTGTTTCCAGGAACGCTAGAGTCTTCTGGGTAGTGTTTTACAGGTGACACACTAAAGGAAATACGTCAGATTTCACCGTTCACATTTGTTCCCTATTTTGTTTCTTTGTAATTCACTGTGAAACTCAGAAAATACAGTGTTTTCAAAGAGGCCTATGCTATAAATTCTCTGTACTAAAGAATCATTCTTTGAAACAGAGATAACATGAACATTTCTAGCACTTATAACACAAGATAGAACGTTCTCCTCTCTGTGCCTGTGGTGATGGCGTTCATTGTGTGAGATAGTCACCAGTGGCATTGTCATAGCAGGCAGAAACAGAGATGGCGGTTCCTGGACATACTTGTTTTCGGTGGAGAGTAACGCATATACTACTGCAAGTACACATGTAGGTCTTTGAACTGAAGGTATTAGACGCTATCTTGTTCTCATGTATGGCTTTCTAAAAGTTCCTGTTGCCCTAACCTGTTGACTCAGAAAAACTGTGTTCTGATAGAGGCCAGCAACTGTTTCCAACAAAATAGAAGAAATGCGCATTGAACATTCTAACCAATATATACTTATTATCATACGATTTCAACAGATGGAATTAGGCGTCTCTGTGCCGTTGTTGTTTTGCTGCATTGCTTGCTTCAGAGAACTTTCGAGTTCATACAGTAGACTAAAAAAGAAACACTATTTCCAGGAACGCTAGAGTCTTCTGGGTAGTGTGCTACAGGTGACACACTAAAGGAAATACGTCAGATTTCACCGTTCACATTTGTTCCCTATTTTGTTTCTTTGTAATTCACTGTGAAACTCAGAAAATACAGTGTTTTCAAAGAGGCCTATGCTATAAATTCTCTGTACTAAAGAATCATTCTTTGAAACAGAGATAACATGAACATTTCTAGCACTTATAACACAAGATAGAACGTTCTCCTCTCTGTGCCTGTGGTGATGGCGTTCATTGTGTGAGATAGTCACCAGTGGCATTGTCATAGCAGGCAGAAACAGAGATGGCGGTTCCTGGACATACTTGTTTTCGGTGGAGAGTAACGCATATACTACTGCAAGTACACATGTAGGTCTTTGAACTGAAGGTATTAGACGCTATCTTGTTCTCATGTATGGCTTTCTAAAAGTTCCTGTTGCCCTAACCTGTTGACTCAGAAAAACTGTGTTCTGATAGAGGCCAGCAACTGTTTCCAACAAAATAGAAGTAATGCACATTGAACATTCTAACCAACATTTACATATTATCAAACGATTTCAACAGATGGAATTAGGCGTCTCTGTGCTGTTGTTGTTTTGCTGCATTGCTTGCTTCAGAGAACTTTCGAGTTCATACAGTAGACTAAAAAAGAAACACTGTTTCCAGGAACGCTAGAGTCTTCTGGGTAGTGTTTTACAGGTGACACACTAAAGGAAATACGTCAGATTTCACCGTTCACATTTGTTCCCTATTTTGTTTCTTTGTAATTCACTGTGAAACTCAGAAAATACAGTGTTTTCAAAGAGGCCTATGCTATAAATTCTCTGTACTAAAGAATCATTCTTTGAAACAGAGATAACATGAACATTTCTAGCACTTATAACACAAGATAGAACGTTCTCCTCTCTGTGCCTGTGGTGATGGCGTTCATTGTGTGAGATAGTCACCAGTGGCATTGTCATAGCAGGCAGAAACAGAGATGGCGGTTCCTGGACATACTTGTTTTCGGTGGAGAGTAACGCATATACTACTGCAAGTACACATGTAGGTCTTTGAACTGAAGGTATTAGACGCTATCTTGTTCTCATGTATGGCTTTCTAAAAGTTCCTGTTGCCCTAACCTGTTGACTCAGAAAAACTGTGTTCTGATAGAGGCCAGCAACTGTTTCCAACAAAATAGAAGAAATGCGCATTGAACATTCTAACCAATATATACTTATTATCATACGATTTCAACAGATGGAATTAGGCGTCTCTGTGCCGTTGTTGTTTTGCTGCATTGCTTGCTTCAGAGAACTTTCGAGTTCATACGGTAGACTAAAAAAGAAACACTGTTTCCAGGAACGCTAGAGTCTTCTGGGTAGTGTTTTACAGGTGACACACTAAAGGAAATACGTGAGATTTCACCGTTCACATTTGTTCCCTATTTTGTTTCTTTGTAATTCACTGTGAAACTCAGAAAATACAGTGTTTTCAAAGAGGCCTATGCTATAAATTCTCTGTACTAAAGAATCATTCTTTGAAACAGAGATAACATGAACATTTCTAGCACTTATAACACAAGATAGAACGTTCTCCTCTCTGTGCCTGTGGTGATGGCGTTCATTGTGTGAGATAGTCACCAGTGGCTTTGTCATAGCAGGCAGAAGCAGAGATGGCGGTTCCTGGACATACTTGTTTTCGGTGGAGAGTAACGCATATACTACTGCAAGTACACATGTAGGTCTTTGAACTGAAGGTATTAGACGCTATCTTGTTCTCATGTATGGCTTTCTAAAAGTTCCTGTTGCCCTAACCTGTTGACTCAGAAAAACTGTGTTCTGATAGAGGCCAGCAACTGTTTCCAACAAAAATAGAAAAAATGCACATTGAACATTCTAACCAACATATACATATTATCAAACGATTTCAACAGATGGAATTAGGCCCTTGCTGTGCCGTTGTTGTCCTGCTGCATTGTTTGCTTCAGAGAACTTTCGAGTTCATACAATAGACTAAAGAGGAAACACTGCCTCCAGGAACGCTAGAGTCTTCTGGGTAGTGTGCTACAGGCGACACACTGAAGGAAATATGTCAGATTTCACCGTTACATTTGTTCCCTATTTCGTTTCTTTGTAATTCACTGTGAAACTCAGAAAATACTGTGTTTTCAAAGAGGCCTAGCCTGTCAGTTCTCTGTACTAAAGAATCATTCTTTGAAACAGAGAGAACATGAACATTTCTAGCACTTATAACAAAAGATAGAACTTTCTCCTCTCTGTGCCTGTGGTGATGGCGTTCAGTGTGTGAGATAGTCACCGGTGGCATTGCCATAGCAGGCAGAAGAAGAGATGGCGGTTCCTGGACATACTTTGTTCTCGGTGGAGAGTAACGCATATACTACTGAAATTACAGATGTAGGTCTTTGAACTGAAGGTATTAGACGCTATCTCTTCTTCTCATGCATGTCTTTCTAAAAGAAGTTCCTGTTGCCCTTACTTGTAAACTCAGAAAAACTGTGTTCCTATAGAGGCCAGCACCCGTTTCCAACGAAATAGAAGGAAGAACTTAAAGTACAGATGTAGGTCTTTGAACTGAAGGTATTAGACGCTATCTCTTGTTCTCATGCATGTCTTTCTAAAAGAAGTTCCTGTTGCCCTTACTTGTAAACTCAGAAAAACTGTGTTCCGATAGAGGCCAGCACCGGCTTCCAACGAAATAAAAGGTAGAAATGCACATTGAACATTCTAACCAACATATACATATTATGAAACGATTTCAACAGATGAAATTACGCCCTTGCTGTGCCGTTGTTGTCCTGCTGCATTGTTTGCTTCAGAGAACTTTCGAGTTCATACAATAGACTAAAGAGGAAACACTGTTTCCAGGAACGCTAGAGTCTTCTGGGTAGTGTGCTACAGGCGACACACTGAAGGAATTATGTGAGATTTCACCGTTCACATTTGTTCCCTATTTCGTTTCTTTGTAATTCACTGTGAAACTCAGAAAATACTGTGTTTTCAAAGAGGCCTAGCCTGTCAATTCTCTGTACTAAGGAATCATTCTTTGAAACAGAGATAACATGAACATTTCTAGCACTTATAACACAAGATAGAACGTTCTCCTCTCTGTGCCTGTGGTGATGGCGTTCATTGTGTGAGATAGTCACCGGTGGCATTGTCATAGCAGGCAGAAACAGAGATGGCGGTTCCTGGACATACTTGTTTTCGGTGGAGAGTAACGCATATACTACTGCAAGTACACATGTAGGTCTTTGAACTGAAGGTATTAGACGCTATCTTGTTCTCATGTATGGCTTTCTAAAAGTTCCTGTTGCCCTAACCTGTTGACTCAGAAAAACTGTGTTCTGATAGAGGCCAGCAACTGTTTCCAACAAAATAGAAGAAATGCACATTGAACATTGTAACCAATATATACTTATTATCATACGATTTCAACAGATGGAATTAGGCGTCTCTGTGCCGTTGTTGTTTTGCTGCATTGCTTGCTTCAGAGAACTTTCGAGTTCATACGGTAGACTAAAAAAGAAACACTGTTTCCAGGAACGCTAGAGTCTTCTGGGTAGTGTTTTACAGGTGACACACTAAAGGAAATACGTGAGATTTCACCGTTCACATTTGTTCCCTATTTTGTTTCTTTGTAATTCACTGTGAAACTCAGAAAATACAGTGTTTTCAAAGAGGCCTATGCTATAAATTCTCTGTACTAAAGAATCATTCTTTGAAACAGAGATAACATGAACATTTCTAGCACTTATAACACAAGATAGAACGTTCTCCTCTCTGTGCCTGTGGTGATGGCGTTCATTGTGTGAGATAGTCACCAGTGGCTTTGTCATAGCAGGCAGAAGCAGAGATGGCGGTTCCTGGACATACTTGTTTTCGGTGGAGAGTAACGCATATACTACTGCAAGTACACATGTAGGTCTTTGAACTGAAGGTATTAGACGCTATCTTGTTCTCATGTATGGCTTTCTAAAAGTTCCTGTTGCCCTAACCTGTTGACTCAGAAAAACTGTGTTCTGATAGAGGCCAGCAACTGTTTCCAACAAAAATAGAAAAAATGCACATTGAACATTCTAACCAACATATACATATTATCAAACGATTTCAACAGATGGAATTAGGCCCTTGCTGTGCCGTTGTTGTCCTGCTGCATTGTTTGCTTCAGAGAACTTTCGAGTTCATACAATAGACTAAAGAGGAAACACTGCCTCCAGGAACGCTAGAGTCTTCTGGGTAGTGTGCTACAGGCGACACACTGAAGGAAATATGTCAGATTTCACCGTTACATTTGTTCCCTATTTCGTTTCTTTGTAATTCACTGTGAAACTCAGAAAATACTGTGTTTTCAAAGAGGCCTAGCCTGTCAGTTCTCTGTACTAAAGAATCATTCTTTGAAACAGAGAGAACATGAACATTTCTAGCACTTATAACAAAAGATAGAACTTTCTCCTCTCTGTGCCTGTGGTGATGGCGTTCAGTGTGTGAGATAGTCACCGGTGGCATTGCCATAGCAGGCAGAAGAAGAGATGGCGGTTCCTGGACATACTTTGTTCTCGGTGGAGAGTAACGCATATACTACTGAAATTACAGATGTAGGTCTTTGAACTGAAGGTATTAGACGCTATCTCTTCTTCTCATGCATGTCTTTCTAAAAGAAGTTCCTGTTGCCCTTACTTGTAAACTCAGAAAAACTGTGTTCCTATAGAGGCCAGCACCCGTTTCCAACGAAATAGAAGGAAGAACTTAAAGTACAGATGTAGGTCTTTGAACTGAAGGTATTAGACGCTATCTCTTGTTCTCATGCATGTCTTTCTAAAAGAAGTTCCTGTTGCCCTTACTTGTAAACTCAGAAAAACTGTGTTCCGATAGAGGCCAGCACCGGCTTCCAACGAAATAAAAGGTAGAAATGCACATTGAACATTCTAACCAACATATACATATTATGAAACGATTTCAACAGATGAAATTACGCCCTTGCTGTGCCGTTGTTGTCCTGCTGCATTGTTTGCTTCAGAGAACTTTCGAGTTCATACAATAGACTAAAGAGGAAACACTGTTTCCAGGAACGCTAGAGTCTTCTGGGTAGTGTGCTACAGGCGACACACTGAAGGAATTATGTGAGATTTCACCGTTCACATTTGTTCCCTATTTCGTTTCTTTGTAATTCACTGTGAAACTCAGAAAATACTGTGTTTTCAAAGAGGCCTAGCCTGTCAATTCTCTGTACTAAGGAATCATTCTTTGAAACAGAGATAACATGAACATTTCTAGCACTTATAACACAAGATAGAACGTTCTCCTCTCTGTGCCTGTGGTGATGGCGTTCATTGTGTGAGATAGTCACCAGTGGCATTGTCATAGCAGGCAGAAACAGAGATGGCGGTTCCTGGACATACTTGTTTTCGGTGGAGAGTAACGCATATACTACTGCAAGTACACATGTAGGTCTTTGAACTGAAGGTATTAGACGCTATCTTGTTCTCATGTATGGCTTTCTAAAAGTTCCTGTTGCCCTAACCTGTTGACTCAGAAAAACTGTGTTCTGATAGAGGCCAGCAACTGTTTCCAACAAAATAGAAGAAATGCACATTGAACATTGTAACCAATATATACTTATTATCATACGATTTCAACAGATGGAATTAGGCGTCTCTGTGCCGTTGTTGTTTTGCTGCATTGCTTGCTTCAGAGAACTTTCGAGTTCATACGGTAGACTAAAAAAGAAACACTGTTTCCAGGAACGCTAGAGTCTTCTGGGTAGTGTTTTACAGGTGACACACTAAAGGAAATACGTGAGATTTCACCGTTCACATTTGTTCCCTATTTTGTTTCTTTGTAATTCACTGTGAAACTCAGAAAATACAGTGTTTTCAAAGAGGCCTATGCTATAAATTCTCTGTACTAAAGAATCATTCTTTGAAACAGAGATAACATGAACATTTCTAGCACTTATAACACAAGATAGAACGTTCTCCTCTCTGTGCCTGTGGTGATGGCGTTCATTGTGTGAGATAGTCACCAGTGGCTTTGTCATAGCAGGCAGAAGCAGAGATGGCGGTTCCTGGACATACTTGTTTTCGGTGGAGAGTAACGCATATACTACTGCAAGTACACATGTAGGTCTTTGAACTGAAGGTATTAGACGCTATCTTGTTCTCATGTATGGCTTTCTAAAAGTTCCTGTTGCCCTAACCTGTTGACTCAGAAAAACTGTGTTCTGATAGAGGCCAGCAACTGTTTCCAACAAAAATAGAAAAAATGCACATTGAACATTCTAACCAACATATACATATTATCAAACGATTTCAACAGATGGAATTAGGCCCTTGCTGTGCCGTTGTTGTCCTGCTGCATTGTTTGCTTCAGAGAACTTTCGAGTTCATACAATAGACTAAAGAGGAAACACTGCCTCCAGGAACGCTAGAGTCTTCTGGGTAGTGTGCTACAGGCGACACACTGAAGGAAATATGTCAGATTTCACCGTTACATTTGTTCCCTATTTCGTTTCTTTGTAATTCACTGTGAAACTCAGAAAATACTGTGTTTTCAAAGAGGCCTAGCCTGTCAGTTCTCTGTACTAAAGAATCATTCTTTGAAACAGAGAGAACATGAACATTTCTAGCACTTATAACAAAAGATAGAACTTTCTCCTCTCTGTGCCTGTGGTGATGGCGTTCAGTGTGTGAGATAGTCACCGGTGGCATTGCCATAGCAGGCAGAAGAAGAGATGGCGGTTCCTGGACATACTTTGTTCTCGGTGGAGAGTAACGCATATACTACTGAAATTACAGATGTAGGTCTTTGAACTGAAGGTATTAGACGCTATCTCTTCTTCTCATGCATGTCTTTCTAAAAGAAGTTCCTGTTGCCCTTACTTGTAAACTCAGAAAAACTGTGTTCCTATAGAGGCCAGCACCCGTTTCCAACGAAATAGAAGGAAGAACTTAAAGTACAGATGTAGGTCTTTGAACTGAAGGTATTAGACGCTATCTCTTGTTCTCATGCATGTCTTTCTAAAAGAAGTTCCTGTTGCCCTTACTTGTAAACTCAGAAAAACTGTGTTCCGATAGAGGCCAGCACCGGCTTCCAACGAAATAAAAGGTAGAAATGCACATTGAACATTCTAACCAACATATACATATTATGAAACGATTTCAACAGATGAAATTACGCCCTTGCTGTGCCGTTGTTGTCCTGCTGCATTGTTTGCTTCAGAGAACTTTCGAGTTCATACAATAGACTAAAGAGGAAACACTGTTTCCAGGAACGCTAGAGTCTTCTGGGTAGTGTGCTACAGGCGACACACTGAAGGAATTATGTGAGATTTCACCGTTCACATTTGTTCCCTATTTCGTTTCTTTGTAATTCACTGTGAAACTCAGAAAATACTGTGTTTTCAAAGAGGCCTAGCCTGTCAATTCTCTGTACTAAGGAATCATTCTTTGAAACAGAGATAACATGAACATTTCTAGCACTTATAACACAAGATAGAACGTTCTCCTCTCTGTGCCTGTGGTGATGGCGTTCATTGTGTGAGATAGTCACCAGTGGCATTGTCATAGCAGGCAGAAACAGAGATGGCGGTTCCTGGACATACTTGTTTTCGGTGGAGAGTAACGCATATACTACTGCAAGTACACATGTAGGTCTTTGAACTGAAGGTATTAGACGCTATCTTGTTCTCATGTATGGCTTTCTAAAAGTTCCTGTTGCCCTAACCTGTTGACTCAGAAAAACTGTGTTCTGATAGAGGCCAGCAACTGTTTCCAACAAAATAGAAGAAATGCACATTGAACATTGTAACCAATATATACTTATTATCATACGATTTCAACAGATGGAATTAGGCGTCTCTGTGCCGTTGTTGTTTTGCTGCATTGCTTGCTTCAGAGAACTTTCGAGTTCATACGGTAGACTAAAAAAGAAACACTGTTTCCAGGAACGCTAGAGTCTTCTGGGTAGTGTTTTACAGGTGACACACTAAAGGAAATACGTGAGATTTCACCGTTCACATTTGTTCCCTATTTTGTTTCTTTGTAATTCACTGTGAAACTCAGAAAATACAGTGTTTTCAAAGAGGCCTATGCTATAAATTCTCTGTACTAAAGAATCATTCTTTGAAACAGAGATAACATGAACATTTCTAGCACTTATAACACAAGATAGAACGTTCTCCTCTCTGTGCCTGTGGTGATGGCGTTCATTGTGTGAGATAGTCACCAGTGGCTTTGTCATAGCAGGCAGAAGCAGAGATGGCGGTTCCTGGACATACTTGTTTTCGGTGGAGAGTAACGCATATACTACTGCAAGTACACATGTAGGTCTTTGAACTGAAGGTATTAGACGCTATCTTGTTCTCATGTATGGCTTTCTAAAAGTTCCTGTTGCCCTAACCTGTTGACTCAGAAAAACTGTGTTCTGATAGAGGCCAGCAACTGTTTCCAACAAAAATAGAAAAAATGCACATTGAACATTCTAACCAACATATACATATTATCAAACGATTTCAACAGATGGAATTAGGCCCTTGCTGTGCCGTTGTTGTCCTGCTGCATTGTTTGCTTCAGAGAACTTTCGAGTTCATACAATAGACTAAAGAGGAAACACTGCCTCCAGGAACGCTAGAGTCTTCTGGGTAGTGTGCTACAGGCGACACACTGAAGGAAATATGTCAGATTTCACCGTTACATTTGTTCCCTATTTCGTTTCTTTGTAATTCACTGTGAAACTCAGAAAATACTGTGTTTTCAAAGAGGCCTAGCCTGTCAGTTCTCTGTACTAAAGAATCATTCTTTGAAACAGAGAGAACATGAACATTTCTAGCACTTATAACAAAAGATAGAACTTTCTCCTCTCTGTGCCTGTGGTGATGGCGTTCAGTGTGTGAGATAGTCACCGGTGGCATTGCCATAGCAGGCAGAAGAAGAGATGGCGGTTCCTGGACATACTTTGTTCTCGGTGGAGAGTAACGCATATACTACTGAAATTACAGATGTAGGTCTTTGAACTGAAGGTATTAGACGCTATCTCTTCTTCTCATGCATGTCTTTCTAAAAGAAGTTCCTGTTGCCCTTACTTGTAAACTCAGAAAAACTGTGTTCCTATAGAGGCCAGCACCCGTTTCCAACGAAATAGAAGGAAGAACTTAAAGTACAGATGTAGGTCTTTGAACTGAAGGTATTAGACGCTATCTCTTGTTCTCATGCATGTCTTTCTAAAAGAAGTTCCTGTTGCCCTTACTTGTAAACTCAGAAAAACTGTGTTCCGATAGAGGCCAGCACCGGCTTCCAACGAAATAAAAGGTAGAAATGCACATTGAACATTCTAACCAACATATACATATTATGAAACGATTTCAACAGATGAAATTACGCCCTTGCTGTGCCGTTGTTGTCCTGCTGCATTGTTTGCTTCAGAGAACTTTCGAGTTCATACAATAGACTAAAGAGGAAACACTGTTTCCAGGAACGCTAGAGTCTTCTGGGTAGTGTGCTACAGGCGACACACTGAAGGAATTATGTGAGATTTCACCGTTCACATTTGTTCCCTATTTCGTTTCTTTGTAATTCACTGTGAAACTCAGAAAATACTGTGTTTTCAAAGAGGCCTAGCCTGTCAATTCTCTGTACTAAGGAATCATTCTTTGAAACAGAGATAACATGAACATTTCTAGCACTTATAACACAAGATAGAACGTTCTCCTCTCTGTGCCTGTGGTGATGGCGTTCATTGTGTGAGATAGTCACCAGTGGCATTGTCATAGCAGGCAGAAACAGAGATGGCGGTTCCTGGACATACTTGTTTTCGGTGGAGAGTAACGCATATACTACTGCAAGTACACATGTAGGTCTTTGAACTGAAGGTATTAGACGCTATCTTGTTCTCATGTATGGCTTTCTAAAAGTTCCTGTTGCCCTAACCTGTTGACTCAGAAAAACTGTGTTCTGATAGAGGCCAGCAACTGTTTCCAACAAAATAGAAGAAATGCACATTGAACATTCTAACCAATATATACTTATTATCATACGATTTCAACAGATGGAATTAGGCGTCTCTGTGCCGTTGTTGTTTTGCTGCATTGCTTGCTTCAGAGAACTTTCGAGTTCATACGGTAGACTAAAAAAGAAACACTGTTTCCAGGAACGCTAGAGTCTTCTGGGTAGTGTTTTACAGGTGACACACTAAAGGAAATACGTGAGATTTCACCGTTCACATTTGTTCCCTATTTTGTTTCTTTGTAATTCACTGTGAAACTCAGAAAATACAGTGTTTTCAAAGAGGCCTATGCTATAAATTCTCTGTACTAAAGAATCATTCTTTGAAACAGAGATAACATGAACATTTCTAGCACTTATAACACAAGATAGAACGTTCTCCTCTCTGTGCCTGTGGTGATGGCGTTCATTGTGTGAGATAGTCACCAGTGGCTTTGTCATAGCAGGCAGAAGCAGAGATGGCGGTTCCTGGACATACTTGTTTTCGGTGGAGAGTAACGCATATACTACTGCAAGTACACATGTAGGTCTTTGAACTGAAGGTATTAGACGCTATCTTGTTCTCATGTATGGCTTTCTAAAAGTTCCTGTTGCCCTAACCTGTTGACTCAGAAAAACTGTGTTCTGATAGAGGCCAGCAACTGTTTCCAACAAAAATAGAAAAAATGCACATTGAACATTCTAACCAACATATACATATTATCAAACGATTTCAACAGATGGAATTAGGCCCTTGCTGTGCCGTTGTTGTCCTGCTGCATTGTTTGCTTCAGAGAACTTTCGAGTTCATACAATAGACTAAAGAGGAAACACTGCCTCCAGGAACGCTAGAGTCTTCTGGGTAGTGTGCTACAGGCGACACACTGAAGGAAATATGTCAGATTTCACCGTTACATTTGTTCCCTATTTCGTTTCTTTGTAATTCACTGTGAAACTCAGAAAATACTGTGTTTTCAAAGAGGCCTAGCCTGTCAGTTCTCTGTACTAAAGAATCATTCTTTGAAACAGAGAGAACATGAACATTTCTAGCACTTATAACAAAAGATAGAACTTTCTCCTCTCTGTGCCTGTGGTGATGGCGTTCAGTGTGTGAGATAGTCACCGGTGGCATTGCCATAGCAGGCAGAAGAAGAGATGGCGGTTCCTGGACATACTTTGTTCTCGGTGGAGAGTAACGCATATACTACTGAAATTACAGATGTAGGTCTTTGAACTGAAGGTATTAGACGCTATCTCTTCTTCTCATGCATGTCTTTCTAAAAGAAGTTCCTGTTGCCCTTACTTGTAAACTCAGAAAAACTGTGTTCCTATAGAGGCCAGCACCCGTTTCCAACGAAATAGAAGGAAGAACTTAAAGTACAGATGTAGGTCTTTGAACTGAAGGTATTAGACGCTATCTCTTGTTCTCATGCATGTCTTTCTAAAAGAAGTTCCTGTTGCCCTTACTTGTAAACTCAGAAAAACTGTGTTCCGATAGAGGCCAGCACCGGCTTCCAACGAAATAAAAGGTAGAAATGCACATTGAACATTCTAACCAACATATACATATTATGAAACGATTTCAACAGATGAAATTACGCCCTTGCTGTGCCGTTGTTGTCCTGCTGCATTGTTTGCTTCAGAGAACTTTCGAGTTCATACAATAGACTAAAGAGGAAACACTGTTTCCAGGAACGCTAGAGTCTTCTGGGTAGTGTGCTACAGGCGACACACTGAAGGAATTATGTGAGATTTCACCGTTCACATTTGTTCCCTATTTCGTTTCTTTGTAATTCACTGTGAAACTCAGAAAATACTGTGTTTTCAAAGAGGCCTAGCCTGTCAATTCTCTGTACTAAGGAATCATTCTTTGAAACAGAGATAACATGAACATTTCTAGCACTTATAACACAAGATAGAACGTTCTCCTCTCTGTGCCTGTGGTGATGGCGTTCATTGTGTGAGATAGTCACCAGTGGCATTGTCATAGCAGGCAGAAACAGAGATGGCGGTTCCTGGACATACTTGTTTTCGGTGGAGAGTAACGCATATACTACTGCAAGTACACATGTAGGTCTTTGAACTGAAGGTATTAGACGCTATCTTGTTCTCATGTATGGCTTTCTAAAAGTTCCTGTTGCCCTAACCTGTTGACTCAGAAAAACTGTGTTCTGATAGAGGCCAGCAACTGTTTCCAACAAAATAGAAGAAATGCACATTGAACATTGTAACCAATATATACTTATTATCATACGATTTCAACAGATGGAATTAGGCGTCTCTGTGCCGTTGTTGTTTTGCTGCATTGCTTGCTTCAGAGAACTTTCGAGTTCATACGGTAGACTAAAAAAGAAACACTGTTTCCAGGAACGCTAGAGTCTTCTGGGTAGTGTTTTACAGGTGACACACTAAAGGAAATACGTGAGATTTCACCGTTCACATTTGTTCCCTATTTTGTTTCTTTGTAATTCACTGTGAAACTCAGAAAATACAGTGTTTTCAAAGAGGCCTATGCTATAAATTCTCTGTACTAAAGAATCATTCTTTGAAACAGAGATAACATGAACATTTCTAGCACTTATAACACAAGATAGAACGTTCTCCTCTCTGTGCCTGTGGTGATGGCGTTCATTGTGTGAGATAGTCACCAGTGGCTTTGTCATAGCAGGCAGAAGCAGAGATGGCGGTTCCTGGACATACTTGTTTTCGGTGGAGAGTAACGCATATACTACTGCAAGTACACATGTAGGTCTTTGAACTGAAGGTATTAGACGCTATCTTGTTCTCATGTATGGCTTTCTAAAAGTTCCTGTTGCCCTAACCTGTTGACTCAGAAAAACTGTGTTCTGATAGAGGCCAGCAACTGTTTCCAACAAAAATAGAAAAAATGCACATTGAACATTCTAACCAACATATACATATTATCAAACGATTTCAACAGATGGAATTAGGCCCTTGCTGTGCCGTTGTTGTCCTGCTGCATTGTTTGCTTCAGAGAACTTTCGAGTTCATACAATAGACTAAAGAGGAAACACTGCCTCCAGGAACGCTAGAGTCTTCTGGGTAGTGTGCTACAGGCGACACACTGAAGGAAATATGTCAGATTTCACCGTTACATTTGTTCCCTATTTCGTTTCTTTGTAATTCACTGTGAAACTCAGAAAATACTGTGTTTTCAAAGAGGCCTAGCCTGTCAGTTCTCTGTACTAAAGAATCATTCTTTGAAACAGAGAGAACATGAACATTTCTAGCACTTATAACAAAAGATAGAACTTTCTCCTCTCTGTGCCTGTGGTGATGGCGTTCAGTGTGTGAGATAGTCACCGGTGGCATTGCCATAGCAGGCAGAAGAAGAGATGGCGGTTCCTGGACATACTTTGTTCTCGGTGGAGAGTAACGCATATACTACTGAAATTACAGATGTAGGTCTTTGAACTGAAGGTATTAGACGCTATCTCTTCTTCTCATGCATGTCTTTCTAAAAGAAGTTCCTGTTGCCCTTACTTGTAAACTCAGAAAAACTGTGTTCCTATAGAGGCCAGCACCCGTTTCCAACGAAATAGAAGGAAGAACTTAAAGTACAGATGTAGGTCTTTGAACTGAAGGTATTAGACGCTATCTCTTGTTCTCATGCATGTCTTTCTAAAAGAAGTTCCTGTTGCCCTTACTTGTAAACTCAGAAAAACTGTGTTCCGATAGAGGCCAGCACCGGCTTCCAACGAAATAAAAGGTAGAAATGCACATTGAACATTCTAACCAACATATACATATTATGAAACGATTTCAACAGATGAAATTACGCCCTTGCTGTGCCGTTGTTGTCCTGCTGCATTGTTTGCTTCAGAGAACTTTCGAGTTCATACAATAGACTAAAGAGGAAACACTGTTTCCAGGAACGCTAGAGTCTTCTGGGTAGTGTGCTACAGGCGACACACTGAAGGAATTATGTGAGATTTCACCGTTCACATTTGTTCCCTATTTCGTTTCTTTGTAATTCACTGTGAAACTCAGAAAATACTGTGTTTTCAAAGAGGCCTAGCCTGTCAATTCTCTGTACTAAGGAATCATTCTTTGAAACAGAGATAACATGAACATTTCTAGCACTTATAACACAAGATAGAACGTTCTCCTCTCTGTGCCTGTGGTGATGGCGTTCATTGTGTGAGATAGTCACCAGTGGCATTGTCATAGCAGGCAGAAACAGAGATGGCGGTTCCTGGACATACTTGTTTTCGGTGGAGAGTAACGCATATACTACTGCAAGTACACATGTAGGTCTTTGAACTGAAGGTATTAGACGCTATCTTGTTCTCATGTATGGCTTTCTAAAAGTTCCTGTTGCCCTAACCTGTTGACTCAGAAAAACTGTGTTCTGATAGAGGCCAGCAACTGTTTCCAACAAAATAGAAGAAATGCACATTGAACATTCTAACCAATATATACTTATTATCATACGATTTCAACAGATGGAATTAGGCGTCTCTGTGCCGTTGTTGTTTTGCTGCATTGCTTGCTTCAGAGAACTTTCGAGTTCATACGGTAGACTAAAAAAGAAACACTGTTTCCAGGAACGCTAGAGTCTTCTGGGTAGTGTTTTACAGGTGACACACTAAAGGAAATACGTGAGATTTCACCGTTCACATTTGTTCCCTATTTTGTTTCTTTGTAATTCACTGTGAAACTCAGAAAATACAGTGTTTTCAAAGAGGCCTATGCTATAAATTCTCTGTACTAAAGAATCATTCTTTGAAACAGAGATAACATGAACATTTCTAGCACTTATAACACAAGATAGAACGTTCTCCTCTCTGTGCCTGTGGTGATGGCGTTCATTGTGTGAGATAGTCACCAGTGGCTTTGTCATAGCAGGCAGAAGCAGAGATGGCGGTTCCTGGACATACTTGTTTTCGGTGGAGAGTAACGCATATACTACTGCAAGTACACATGTAGGTCTTTGAACTGAAGGTATTAGACGCTATCTTGTTCTCATGTATGGCTTTCTAAAAGTTCCTGTTGCCCTAACCTGTTGACTCAGAAAAACTGTGTTCTGATAGAGGCCAGCAACTGTTTCCAACAAAAATAGAAAAAATGCACATTGAACATTCTAACCAACATATACATATTATCAAACGATTTCAACAGATGGAATTAGGCCCTTGCTGTGCCGTTGTTGTCCTGCTGCATTGTTTGCTTCAGAGAACTTTCGAGTTCATACAATAGACTAAAGAGGAAACACTGCCTCCAGGAACGCTAGAGTCTTCTGGGTAGTGTGCTACAGGCGACACACTGAAGGAAATATGTCAGATTTCACCGTTACATTTGTTCCCTATTTCGTTTCTTTGTAATTCACTGTGAAACTCAGAAAATACTGTGTTTTCAAAGAGGCCTAGCCTGTCAGTTCTCTGTACTAAAGAATCATTCTTTGAAACAGAGAGAACATGAACATTTCTAGCACTTATAACAAAAGATAGAACTTTCTCCTCTCTGTGCCTGTGGTGATGGCGTTCAGTGTGTGAGATAGTCACCGGTGGCATTGCCATAGCAGGCAGAAGAAGAGATGGCGGTTCCTGGACATACTTTGTTCTCGGTGGAGAGTAACGCATATACTACTGAAATTACAGATGTAGGTCTTTGAACTGAAGGTATTAGACGCTATCTCTTCTTCTCATGCATGTCTTTCTAAAAGAAGTTCCTGTTGCCCTTACTTGTAAACTCAGAAAAACTGTGTTCCTATAGAGGCCAGCACCCGTTTCCAACGAAATAGAAGGAAGAACTTAAAGTACAGATGTAGGTCTTTGAACTGAAGGTATTAGACGCTATCTCTTGTTCTCATGCATGTCTTTCTAAAAGAAGTTCCTGTTGCCCTTACTTGTAAACTCAGAAAAACTGTGTTCCGATAGAGGCCAGCACCGGCTTCCAACGAAATAAAAGGTAGAAATGCACATTGAACATTCTAACCAACATATACATATTATGAAACGATTTCAACAGATGAAATTACGCCCTTGCTGTGCCGTTGTTGTCCTGCTGCATTGTTTGCTTCAGAGAACTTTCGAGTTCATACAATAGACTAAAGAGGAAACACTGTTTCCAGGAACGCTAGAGTCTTCTGGGTAGTGTGCTACAGGCGACACACTGAAGGAATTATGTGAGATTTCACCGTTCACATTTGTTCCCTATTTCGTTTCTTTGTAATTCACTGTGAAACTCAGAAAATACTGTGTTTTCAAAGAGGCCTAGCCTGTCAATTCTCTGTACTAAGGAATCATTCTTTGAAACAGAGATAACATGAACATTTCTAGCACTTATAACACAAGATAGAACGTTCTCCTCTCTGTGCCTGTGGTGATGGCGTTCATTGTGTGAGATAGTCACCAGTGGCATTGTCATAGCAGGCAGAAACAGAGATGGCGGTTCCTGGACATACTTGTTTTCGGTGGAGAGTAACGCATATACTACTGCAAGTACACATGTAGGTCTTTGAACTGAAGGTATTAGACGCTATCTTGTTCTCATGTATGGCTTTCTAAAAGTTCCTGTTGCCCTAACCTGTTGACTCAGAAAAACTGTGTTCTGATAGAGGCCAGCAACTGTTTCCAACAAAATAGAAGAAATGCACATTGAACATTCTAACCAATATATACTTATTATCATACGATTTCAACAGATGGAATTAGGCGTCTCTGTGCCGTTGTTGTTTTGCTGCATTGCTTGCTTCAGAGAACTTTCGAGTTCATACGGTAGACTAAAAAAGAAACACTGTTTCCAGGAACGCTAGAGTCTTCTGGGTAGTGTTTTACAGGTGACACACTAAAGGAAATACGTGAGATTTCACCGTTCACATTTGTTCCCTATTTTGTTTCTTTGTAATTCACTGTGAAACTCAGAAAATACAGTGTTTTCAAAGAGGCCTATGCTATAAATTCTCTGTACTAAAGAATCATTCTTTGAAACAGAGATAACATGAACATTTCTAGCACTTATAACACAAGATAGAACGTTCTCCTCTCTGTGCCTGTGGTGATGGCGTTCATTGTGTGAGATAGTCACCAGTGGCTTTGTCATAGCAGGCAGAAGCAGAGATGGCGGTTCCTGGACATACTTGTTTTCGGTGGAGAGTAACGCATATACTACTGCAAGTACACATGTAGGTCTTTGAACTGAAGGTATTAGACGCTATCTTGTTCTCATGTATGGCTTTCTAAAAGTTCCTGTTGCCCTAACCTGTTGACTCAGAAAAACTGTGTTCTGATAGAGGCCAGCAACTGTTTCCAACAAAAATAGAAAAAATGCACATTGAACATTCTAACCAACATATACATATTATCAAACGATTTCAACAGATGGAATTAGGCCCTTGCTGTGCCGTTGTTGTCCTGCTGCATTGTTTGCTTCAGAGAACTTTCGAGTTCATACAATAGACTAAAGAGGAAACACTGCCTCCAGGAACGCTAGAGTCTTCTGGGTAGTGTGCTACAGGCGACACACTGAAGGAAATATGTCAGATTTCACCGTTACATTTGTTCCCTATTTCGTTTCTTTGTAATTCACTGTGAAACTCAGAAAATACTGTGTTTTCAAAGAGGCCTAGCCTGTCAGTTCTCTGTACTAAAGAATCATTCTTTGAAACAGAGAGAACATGAACATTTCTAGCACTTATAACAAAAGATAGAACTTTCTCCTCTCTGTGCCTGTGGTGATGGCGTTCAGTGTGTGAGATAGTCACCGGTGGCATTGCCATAGCAGGCAGAAGAAGAGATGGCGGTTCCTGGACATACTTTGTTCTCGGTGGAGAGTAACGCATATACTACTGAAATTACAGATGTAGGTCTTTGAACTGAAGGTATTAGACGCTATCTCTTCTTCTCATGCATGTCTTTCTAAAAGAAGTTCCTGTTGCCCTTACTTGTAAACTCAGAAAAACTGTGTTCCTATAGAGGCCAGCACCCGTTTCCAACGAAATAGAAGGAAGAACTTAAAGTACAGATGTAGGTCTTTGAACTGAAGGTATTAGACGCTATCTCTTGTTCTCATGCATGTCTTTCTAAAAGAAGTTCCTGTTGCCCTTACTTGTAAACTCAGAAAAACTGTGTTCCGATAGAGGCCAGCACCGGCTTCCAACGAAATAAAAGGTAGAAATGCACATTGAACATTCTAACCAACATATACATATTATGAAACGATTTCAACAGATGAAATTACGCCCTTGCTGTGCCGTTGTTGTCCTGCTGCATTGTTTGCTTCAGAGAACTTTCGAGTTCATACAATAGACTAAAGAGGAAACACTGTTTCCAGGAACGCTAGAGTCTTCTGGGTAGTGTGCTACAGGCGACACACTGAAGGAATTATGTGAGATTTCACCGTTCACATTTGTTCCCTATTTCGTTTCTTTGTAATTCACTGTGAAACTCAGAAAATACTGTGTTTTCAAAGAGGCCTAGCCTGTCAATTCTCTGTACTAAGGAATCATTCTTTGAAACAGAGATAACATGAACATTTCTAGCACTTATAACACAAGATAGAACGTTCTCCTCTCTGTGCCTGTGGTGATGGCGTTCATTGTGTGAGATAGTCACCAGTGGCATTGTCATAGCAGGCAGAAACAGAGATGGCGGTTCCTGGACATACTTGTTTTCGGTGGAGAGTAACGCATATACTACTGCAAGTACACATGTAGGTCTTTGAACTGAAGGTATTAGACGCTATCTTGTTCTCATGTATGGCTTTCTAAAAGTTCCTGTTGCCCTAACCTGTTGACTCAGAAAAACTGTGTTCTGATAGAGGCCAGCAACTGTTTCCAACAAAATAGAAGAAATGCACATTGAACATTCTAACCAATATATACTTATTATCATACGATTTCAACAGATGGAATTAGGCGTCTCTGTGCCGTTGTTGTTTTGCTGCATTGCTTGCTTCAGAGAACTTTCGAGTTCATACGGTAGACTAAAAAAGAAACACTGTTTCCAGGAACGCTAGAGTCTTCTGGGTAGTGTTTTACAGGTGACACACTAAAGGAAATACGTGAGATTTCACCGTTCACATTTGTTCCCTATTTTGTTTCTTTGTAATTCACTGTGAAACTCAGAAAATACAGTGTTTTCAAAGAGGCCTATGCTATAAATTCTCTGTACTAAAGAATCATTCTTTGAAACAGAGATAACATGAACATTTCTAGCACTTATAACACAAGATAGAACGTTCTCCTCTCTGTGCCTGTGGTGATGGCGTTCATTGTGTGAGATAGTCACCAGTGGCTTTGTCATAGCAGGCAGAAGCAGAGATGGCGGTTCCTGGACATACTTGTTTTCGGTGGAGAGTAACGCATATACTACTGCAAGTACACATGTAGGTCTTTGAACTGAAGGTATTAGACGCTATCTTGTTCTCATGTATGGCTTTCTAAAAGTTCCTGTTGCCCTAACCTGTTGACTCAGAAAAACTGTGTTCTGATAGAGGCCAGCAACTGTTTCCAACAAAAATAGAAAAAATGCACATTGAACATTCTAACCAACATATACATATTATCAAACGATTTCAACAGATGGAATTAGGCCCTTGCTGTGCCGTTGTTGTCCTGCTGCATTGTTTGCTTCAGAGAACTTTCGAGTTCATACAATAGACTAAAGAGGAAACACTGCCTCCAGGAACGCTAGAGTCTTCTGGGTAGTGTGCTACAGGCGACACACTGAAGGAAATATGTCAGATTTCACCGTTACATTTGTTCCCTATTTCGTTTCTTTGTAATTCACTGTGAAACTCAGAAAATACTGTGTTTTCAAAGAGGCCTAGCCTGTCAGTTCTCTGTACTAAAGAATCATTCTTTGAAACAGAGAGAACATGAACATTTCTAGCACTTATAACAAAAGATAGAACTTTCTCCTCTCTGTGCCTGTGGTGATGGCGTTCAGTGTGTGAGATAGTCACCGGTGGCATTGCCATAGCAGGCAGAAGAAGAGATGGCGGTTCCTGGACATACTTTGTTCTCGGTGGAGAGTAACGCATATACTACTGAAATTACAGATGTAGGTCTTTGAACTGAAGGTATTAGACGCTATCTCTTCTTCTCATGCATGTCTTTCTAAAAGAAGTTCCTGTTGCCCTTACTTGTAAACTCAGAAAAACTGTGTTCCTATAGAGGCCAGCACCCGTTTCCAACGAAATAGAAGGAAGAACTTAAAGTACAGATGTAGGTCTTTGAACTGAAGGTATTAGACGCTATCTCTTGTTCTCATGCATGTCTTTCTAAAAGAAGTTCCTGTTGCCCTTACTTGTAAACTCAGAAAAACTGTGTTCCGATAGAGGCCAGCACCGGCTTCCAACGAAATAAAAGGTAGAAATGCACATTGAACATTCTAACCAACATATACATATTATGAAACGATTTCAACAGATGAAATTAGGCCCTTGCTGTGCCGTTGTTGTCCTGCTGCATTGTTTGCTTCAGAGAACTTTCGAGTTCATACAATAGACTAAAGAGGAAACACTGTTTCCAGGAACGCTAGAGTCTTCTGGGTAGTGTGCTACAGGCGACACACTGAAGGAATTATGTGAGATTTCACCGTTCACATTTGTTCCCTATTTCGTTTCTTTGTAATTCACTGTGAAACTCAGAAAATACTGTGTTTTCAAAGAGGCCTAGCCTGTCAATTCTCTGTACTAAGGAATCATTCTTTGAAACAGAGATAACATGAACATTTCTAGCACTTATAACACAAGATAGAACGTTCTCCTCTCTGTGCCTGTGGTGATGGCGTTCATTGTGTGAGATAGTCACCAGTGGCATTGTCATAGCAGGCAGAAACAGAGATGGCGGTTCCTGGACATACTTGTTTTCGGTGGAGAGTAACGCATATACTACTGCAAGTACACATGTAGGTCTTTGAACTGAAGGTATTAGACGCTATCTTGTTCTCATGTATGGCTTTCTAAAAGTTCCTGTTGCCCTAACCTGTTGACTCAGAAAAACTGTGTTCTGATAGAGGCCAGCAACTGTTTCCAACAAAATAGTAGAAATGCACATTGAACATTCTAACCAATATATACTTATTATCATACGATTTCAACAGATGGAATTAGGCGTCTCTGTGCCGTTGTTGTTTTGCTGCATTGCTTGCTTCAGAGAACTTTCGAGTTCATACAGTAGACTAAAAAAGAAACACTGTTTCCAGGAACGCTAGAGTCTTCTGGGTAGTGTTTTACAGGTGACACACTAAAGGAAATACGTGAGATTTCACCGTTCACTTTTGTTCCCTATTTTGTTTCTTTGTAATTCACTGTGAAACTCAGAAAATACAGTGTTTTCAAAGAGGCCTATGCTATAAATTCTCTGTACTAAAGAATCATTCTTTGAAACAGAGATAACATGAACATTTCTAGCACTTATAACACAAGATAGAACGTTCTCCTCTCTGTGCCTGTGGTGATGGCGTTCATTGTGTGAGATAGTCACCAGTGGCTTTGTCATAGCAGGCAGAAGCAGAGATGGCGGTTCCTGGACATACTTGTTTTCGGTGGAGAGTAACGCATATACTACTGCAAGTACACATGTAGGTCTTTGAACTGAAGGTATTAGACGCTATCTTGTTCTCATGTATGGCTTTCTAAAAGTTCCTGTTGCCCTAACCTGTTGACTCAGAAAAACTGTGTTCTGATAGAGGCCAGCAACTGTTTCCAACAAAAATAGAAAAAATGCACATTGAACATTCTAACCAACATATACATATTATCAAACGATTTCAACAGATGGAATTAGGCCCTTGCTGTGCCGTTGTTTTCCTGCTGCATTGTTTGCTTCAGAGAACTTTCGAGTTCATACAATAGACTAAAGAGGAAACACTGCCTCCAGGAACGCTAGAGTCTTCTGGGTAGTGTGCTACAAGCGACACACTGAAGGAAATATGTCAGATTTCACCGTTACATTTGTTCCCTATTTCGTTTCTTTGTAATTCACTGTGAAACTCAGAAAATACTGTGTTTTCAAAGAGGCCTAGCCTGTCAGTTCTCTGTACTAAAGAATCATTCTTTGAAACAGAGAGAACATGAACATTTCTAGCACTTATAACAAAAGATAGAACTTTCTCCTCTCTGTGCCTGTGGTGATGGCGTTCAGTGTGTGAGATAGTCACCGGTGGCATTGCCATAGCAGGCAGAAGAAGAGATGGCGGTTCCTGGACATACTTTGTTCTCGGTGGAGAGTAACGCATATACTACTGAAATTACAGATGTAGGTCTTTGAACTGAAGGTATTAGACGCTATCTCTTCTTCTCATGCATGTCTTTCTAAAAGAAGTTCCTGTTGCCCTTACTTGTAAACTCAGAAAAACTGTGTTCCTATAGAGGCCAGCACCCGTTTCCAACGAAATAGAAGGAAGAACTTAAAGTACAGATGTAGGTCTTTGAACTGAAGGTATTAGACGCTATCTCTTGTTCTAATGCATGTCTTTCTAAAAGAAGTTCCTGTTGCCCTTACTTGTAAACTCAGAAAAACTGTGTTCCGATAGAGGCCAGCACCGGCTTCCAACGAAATAAAAGGTAGAAATGCACATTGAACATTCTAACCAACATATACATATTATGAAACGATTTCAACAGATGAAATTACGCCCTTGCTGTGCCGTTGTTGTCCTGCTGCATTGTTTGCTTCAGAGAACTTTCGAGTTCATACAATAGACTAAAGAGGAAACACTGTTTCCAGGAACGCTAGAGTCTTCTGGGTAGTGTGCTACAGGCGACACACTGAAGGAATTATGTGAGATTTCACCGTTCACATTTGTTCCCTATTTCGTTTCTTTATAATTCACTGAGAAACTCAGAAAATACTGTGTTTTCAAAGAGGCCTAGCGTGTCAATTCTCTGTACTAAGGAATCATTCTTTGAAACAGAGATAACATGAACATTTCTAGCACTTATAACACAAGATAGAACGTTCTCCTCTCTGTGCCTGTGGTGATGGCGTTCATTGTGTGAGATAGTCACCAGTGGCATTGTCATAGCAGGCAGAAACAGAGATGGCGGTTCCTGGACATACTTGTTTTCGGTGGAGAGTAACGCATATACTACTGCAAGTACACATGTAGGTCTTTGAACTGAAGGTATTAGACGCTATCTTGTTCTCATGTATGGCTTTCTAAAAGTTCCTGTTGCCCTAACCTGTTGACTCAGAAAAACTGTGTTCTGATAGAGGCCAGCAACTGTTTCCAACAAAATAGAAGTAATGCACATTGAACATTCTAACCAACATTTACATATTATCAAACGATTTCAACAGATGGAATTAGGCGTCTCTGTGCTGTTGTTGTTTTGCTGCATTGCTTGCTTCAGAGAACTTTCGAGTTCATACGGTAGACTAAAAAAGAAACACTGTTTCCAGGAACGCTAGAGTCTTCTGGGTAGTGTTTTACAGGTGACACACTAAAGGAAATACGTCAGATTTCACCATTCACATTTGTTCCCTATTTTGTTTCTTTGTAATTCACTGTGAAACTCAGAAAATACAGTGTTTTCAAAGAGGCCTATGCTATAAATTCTCTGTACTAAAGAATCATTCTTTGAAACAGAGATAACATGAACATTTCTAGCACTTATAACACAAGATAGAACGTTCTCCTCTCTGTGCCTGTGGTGATGGCGTTCATTGTGTGAGATAGTCACCAGTGGCATTGTCATAGCAGGCAGAAACAGAGATGGCGGTTCCTGGACATACTTGTTTTCGGTGGAGAGTAACGCATATACTACTGCAAGTACACATGTAGGTCTTTGAACTGAAGGTATTAGACGCTATCTTGTTCTCATGTATGGCTTTCTAAAAGTTCCTGTTGCCCTAACCTGTTGACTCAGAAAAACTGTGTTCTGATAGAGGCCAGCAACTGTTTCCAACAAAATAGAAGAAATGCACATTGAACATTCTAACCAACATTTACATATTATCAAACGATTTCAACAGATGGAATTAGGCCCTCTTTGTGCCGTTGTTGCTTTGCTGCATTGCTTGCTTCAGAAAACTTTTGAGTTCATACAGTAGTCTAAAGAGGAAACACTGTTTCCAGGAACGCTAGAGTCTTCTGGGTAGTGTGCTGCAGGTGACACACTAAAGGAAATATGTGAGATTTCACCGTTCACATTTGTTCCCTATTTTGTTTCTTTGTAATTCACTGTGAAACTCAGAAAATATTGTGTATTCAAAGAGGCCTAGCCTATAAATCCTCTGTACTAAAGAATCATTCTTTGAAGCAGAGAGAACATGAACATTTCTAGCACTTATAACACAAGATAGAACTTTCTGCTCTCTGTGCCTGTGGTGATGGCGTTCATTGTGTGAGATAGTCCCCGGTGGCATTGCCATAGCAGGCAGAAGAAGAGATGGCGGTTCCTGGACATATCTTTTTTCGGTGGAGAGTAACACATATACTACTGAAAGTACTCATGTAGGTCTTTGAACTGAAGCTATTAGACGCTATCTTGTTCTCATGTATGTCTTTCTAAAAGTTCCTGTTGCCCTAACCTGTTGACTCAGAAAAACTGTGTTCTGATAGAGGCCAGCAACTGTTTCCAACAAAATAGAAGAAATGCGCATTGAACATTCTAACCAATATATACTTATTATCATACGATTTCAACAGATGGAATTAGGCGTCTCTGTGCCGTTGTTGTTTTGCTGCATTGCTTGCTTCAGAGAACTTTCGAGTTCATACAGTAGACTAAAAAAGAAACACTGTTTCCAGGAACGCTAGAGTCTTCTGGGTAGTGTTTTACAGGTGACACACTAAAGGAAATACGTGAGATTTCACCGTTCACATTTGTTCCCTATTTTGTTTCTTTGTAATTCACTGTGAAACTCAGAAAATACAGTGTTTTCAAAGAGGCCTATGCTATAAATTCTCTGTACTAAAGAATCATTCTTTGAAACAGAGATAACATGAACATTTCTAGCACTTATAACACAAGATAGAACGTTCTCCTCTCTGTGCCTGTGGTGATGGCGTTCATTGTGTGAGATAGTCACCAGTGGCTTTGTCATAGCAGGCAGAAGCAGAGATGGCGGTTCCTGGACATACTTGTTTTCGGTGGAGAGTAACGCATATACTACTGCAAGTACACATGTAGGTCTTTGAACTGAAGGTATTAGACGCTATCTTGTTCTCATGTATGGCTTTCTAAAAGTTCGTGTTGCCCTAACCTGTTGACTCAGAAAAACTGTGTTCTGATAGAGGCCAGCAACTGTTTCCAACAAAAATAGAAAAAATGCACATTGAACATTCTAACCAACATATACATATTATCAAACGATTTCAACAGATGGAATTAGGCCCTTGCTGTGCCGTTGTTTTCCTGCTGCATTGTTTGCTTCAGAGAACTTTCGAGTTCATACAATAGACTAAAGAGGAAACACTGCCTCCAGGAACGCTAGAGTCTTCTGGGTAGTGTGCTACAGGCGACACACTGAAGGAAATATGTCAGATTTCACCGTTACATTTGTTCCCTATTTCGTTTCTTTGTAATTCACTGTGAAACTCAGAAAATACTGTGTTTTCAAAGAGGCCTAGCCTGTCAGTTCTCTGTACTAAAGAATCATTCTTTGAAACAGAGAGAACATGAACATTTCTAGCACTTATAACAAAAGATAGAACTTTCTCCTCTCTGTGCCTGTGGTGATGGCGTTCAGTGTGTGAGATAGTCACCGGTGGCATTGCCATAGCAGGCAGAAGAAGAGATGGCGGTTCCTGGACATACTTTGTTCTCGGTGGAGAGTAACGCATATACTACTGAAATTACAGATGTAGGTCTTTGAACTGAAGGTATTAGACGCTATCTCTTCTTCTCATGCATGTCTTTCTAAAAGAAGTTCCTGTTGCCCTTACTTGTAAACTCAGAAAAACTGTGTTCCTATAGAGGTCAGCACCCGTTTCCAACGAAATAGAAGGAAGAACTTAAAGTACAGATGTAGGTCTTTGAACTGAAGGTATTAGACGCTATCTCTTGTTCTCATGCATGTCTTTCTAAAAGAAGTTCCTGTTGCCCTTACTTGTAAACTCAGAAAAACTGTGTTCCGATAGAGGCCAGCACCGGCTTCCAACGAAATAGAAGGAAGAACTTAAAGTACAGATGTAGGTCTTTGAACTGAAGGTATTAGACGCTATCTCTTGTTCTCATGCATGTCTTTCTAAAAGAAGTTCCTGTTGCCCTTACTTGTAAACTCAGAAAAACTGTGTTCCTATAGAGGCCAGCACCCGTTTCCAACGAAATAGAAGGAAGAACTTAAAGTACAGATGTAGGTCTTTGAACTGAAGGTATTAGACGCTATCTCTTCTTCTCATGTATGTCTTTCTAAAAGAAGTTCCTGTTGCCCTTACTTGTAAACTCAGAAAAACTGTGTTCCGATAGAGGCCAGCACCTTCTTCCAACGAAATAAAAGGTAGAAATGCACATTGAACATTCTAACCAACATATACATATTATGAAACGATTTCAACAGATGAAATTAGGCCCTTGCTGTGCCGTTGTTGTCCTGCTGCATTGTTTGCTTCAGAGAACTTTCGAGTTCATACAATAGACTAAAGAGGAAACACTGTTTCCAGGAACGCTAGAGTCTTCTGGGTAGTGTGCTACAGGCGACACACTGAAGGAATTATGTGAGATTTCACCATTCACATTTGTTCCCTATTTCGTTTCTTTGTAATTCACTGTGAAACTCAGAAAATACTGTGTTTTCAAAGAGGCCTAGCCTGTCAATTCTCTGTACTAAGGAATCATTCTTTGAAACAGAGATAACATGAACATTTCAAACACTGATAACACAAAATAGAACCTTCTCCTCTCTGTGCCTGTGGTGATGGCGTTCAGTGTGTGCGATAGTCACCGGTGGCATTGCCATAGCAGGCAGAAGCAGGGATGGCGGTTCCTGGACATACCTTGTTCTCGGTGGAGAGTAGCGCATATACTACTGAAAGTACAGATGTAGGTCTTTGAACTGAAAGTATTAGACGCTATCTTTTTCTCATTTATGTCTTTGTGAAAGTTCCTGTTGCCCTTACTTTTTGACTCAGAAAAACTGTATTCCGATAGAGGCCAGCAACTGTTTCCAACAAAATAGAAGAAATGCACATTGAACATTCTAACCAACATTTACATATTATCAAACGATTTCAACAGATGGAATTAGGCGTCTCTGTGCTGTTGTTGTTTTGCTGCATTGCTTGCTTCAGAGAACTTTCGAGTTCATACAGTAGACTAAAAAAGAAACACTGTTTCCAGGAACGCTAGAGTCTTCTGGGTAGTGTTTTACAGGTGACACACTAAAGGAAATACGTCAGATTTCACCGTTCACATTTGTTCCCTATTTTGTTTCTTTGTAATTCACTGTGAAACTCAGAAAATACAGTGTTTTCAAAGAGGCCTATGCTATAAATTCTCTGTACTAAAGAATCATTCTTTGAAACAGAGATAACATGAACATTTCTAGCACTTATAACACAAGATAGAACGTTCTCCTCTCTGTGCCTGTGGTGATGGCGTTCATTGTGTGAGATAGTCACCAGTGGCATTGTCATAGCAGGCAGAAACAGAGATGGCGGTTCCTGGACATACTTGTTTTCGGTGGAGAGTAACGCATATACTACTGCAAGTACACATGTAGGTCTTTGAACTGAAGGTATTAGACGCTATCTTGTTCTCATGTATGGCTTTCTAAAAGTTCCTGTTGCCCTAACCTGTTGACTCAGAAAAACTGTGTTCTGATAGAGGCCAGCAACTGTTTCCAACAAAATAGAAGTAATGCACATTGAACATTCTAACCAACATTTACATATTATCAAACGATTTCAACAGATGGAATTAGGCGTCTCTGTGCTGTTGTTGTTTTGCTGCATTGCTTGCTTCAGAGAACTTTCGAGTTCATACGGTAGACTAAAAAAGAAACACTGTTTCCAGGAACGCTAGAGTCTTCTGGGTAGTGTTTTACAGGTGACACACTAAAGGAAATACGTCAGATTTCACCGTTCACATTTGTTCCCTATTTTGTTTCTTTGTAATTCACTGTGAAACTCAGAAAATACAGTGTTTTCAAAGAGGCCTATGCTATAAATTCTCTGTACTAAAGAATCATTCTTTGAAACAGAGATAACATGAACATTTCTAGCACTTATAACACAAGATAGAACGTTCTCCTCTCTGTGCCTGTGGTGATGGCGTTCATTGTGTGAGATAGTCACCAGTGGCATTGTCATAGCAGGCAGAAACAGAGATGGCGGTTCCTGGACATACTTGTTTTCGGTGGAGAGTAACGCATATACTACTGCAAGTACACATGTAGGTCTTTGAACTGAAGGTATTAGACGCTATCTTGTTCTCATGTATGGCTTTCTAAAAGTTCCTGTTGCCCTAACCTGTTGACTCAGAAAAACTGTGTTCTGATAGAGGCCAGCAACTGTTTCCAACAAAATAGAAGAAATGCACATTGAACATTCTAACCAACATTTACATATTATCAAACGATTTCAACAGATGGAATTAGGCCCTCTTTGTGCCGTTGTTGCTTTGCTGCATTGCTTGCTTCAGAGAACTTTTGAGTTCATACAGTAGTCTAAAGAGGAAACACTGTTTCCAGGAACGCTAGAGTCTTCTGGGTAGTGTGCTGCAGGTGACACACTAAAGGAAATATGTGAGATTTCACCGTTCACATTTGTTCCCTATTTTGTTTCTTTGTAATTCACTGTGAAACTCAGAAAATATTGTGTATTCAAAGAGGCCTAGCCTATAAATCCTCTGTACTAAAGAATCATTCTTTGAAGCAGAGAGAACATGAACATTTCTAGCACTTATAACACAAGATAGAACTTTCTGCTCTCTGTGCCTGTGGTGATGGCGTTCATTGTGTGAGATAGTCCCCGGTGGCATTGCCATAGCAGGCAGAAGAAGAGATGGCGGTTCCTGGACATATCTTTTTTCGGTGGAGAGTAACACATATACTACTGAAAGTACTCATGTAGGTCTTTGAACTGAAGCTATTAGACGCTATCTTGTTCTCATGTATGTCTTTCTAAAAGTTCCTGTTGCCCTAACCTGTTGACTCAGAAAAACTGTGTTCTGATAGAGGCCAGCAACTGTTTCCAACAAAATAGAAGAAATGCGCATTGAACATTCTAACCAATATATACTTATTATCATACGATTTCAACAGATGGAATTAGGCGTCTCTGTGCCGTTGTTGTTTTGCTGCATTGCTTGCTTCAGAGAACTTTCGAGTTCATACAGTAGACTAAAAAAGAAACACTGTTTCCAGGAACGCTAGAGTCTTCTGGGTAGTGTTTTACAGGTGACACACTAAAGGAAATACGTCAGATTTCACCGTTCACATTTGTTCCCTATTTTGTTTCTTTGTAATTCACTGTGAAACTCAGAAAATACAGTGTTTTCAAAGAGGCCTATGCTATAAATTCTCTGTACTAAAGAATCATTCTTTGAAACAGAGATAACATGAACATTTCTAGCACTTATAACACAAGATAGAACGTTCTCCTCTCTGTGCCTGTGGTGATGGCGTTCATTGTGTGAGATAGTCACCAGTGGCTTTGTCATAGCAGGCAGAAGCAGAGATGGCGGTTCCTGGACATACTTGTTTTCGGTGGAGAGTAACGCATATACTACTGCAAGTACACATGTAGGTCTTTGAACTGAAGGTATTAGACGCTATCTTGTTCTCATGTATGGCTTTCTAAAAGTTCCTGTTGCCCTAACCTGTTGACTCAGAAAAACTGTGTTCTGATAGAGGCCAGCAACTGTTTCCAACAAAAATAGAAAAAATGCACATTGAACATTCTAACCAACATATACATATTATCAAACGATTTCAACAGATGGAATTAGGCCCTTGCTGTGCCGTTGTTGTCCTGCTGCATTGTTTGCTTCAGAGAACTTTCGAGTTCATACAATAGACTAAAGAGGAAACACTGCCTCCAGGAACGCTAGAGTCTTCTGGGTAGTGTGCTACAGGCGACACACTGAAGGAAATATGTCAGATTTCACCGTTACATTTGTTCCCTATTTCGTTTCTTTGTAATTCACTGTGAAACTCAGAAAATACTGTGTTTTCAAAGAGGCCTAGCCTGTCAGTTCTCTGTACTAAAGAATCATTCTTTGAAACAGAGAGAACATGAACATTTCTAGCACTTATAACAAAAGATAGAACTTTCTCCTCTCTGTGCCTGTGGTGATGGCGTTCAGTGTGTGAGATAGTCACCGGTGGCATTGCCATAGCAGGCAGAAGAAGAGATGGCGGTTCCTGGACATACTTTGTTCTCGGTGGAGAGTAACGCATATACTACTGAAATTAGAGATGTAGGTCTTTGAACTGAAGGTATTAGACGCTATCTCTTCTTCTCATGCATGTCTTTCTAAAAGAAGTTCCTGTTGCCCTTACTTGTAAACTCAGAAAAACTGTGTTCCTATAGAGGCCAGCACCCGTTTCCAACGAAATAGAAGGAAGAACTTAAAGTACAGATGTAGGTCTTTGAACTGAAGGTATTAGACGCTATCTCTTGTTCTCATGCATGTCTTTCTAAAAGAAGTTCCTGTTGCCCTTACTTGTAAACTCAGAAAAACTGTGTTCCGATAGAGGCCAGCACCGGCTTCCAACGAAATAAAAGGTAGAAATGCACATTGAACATTCTAACCAACATATACATATTATGAAACGATTTCAACAGATGAAATTACGCCCTTGCTGTGCCGTTGTTGTCCTGCTGCATTGTTTGCTTCAGAGAACTTTCGAGTTCATACAATAGACTAAAGAGGAAACACTGTTTCCAGGAACGCTAGAGTCTTCTGGGTAGTGTGCTACAGGCGACACACTGAAGGAATTATGTGAGATTTCACCGTTCACATTTGTTCCCTATTTCGTTTCTTTGTAATTCACTGTGAAACTCAGAAAATACTGTGTTTTCAAAGAGGCCTAGCCTGTCAATTCTCTGTACTAAGGAATCATTCTTTGAAACAGAGATAACATGAACATTTCTAGCACTTATAACACAAGATAGAACGTTCTCCTCTCTGTGCCTGTGGTGATGGCGTTCATTGTGTGAGATAGTCACCAGTGGCATTGTCATAGCAGGCAGAAACAGAGATGGCGGTTCCTGGACATACTTGTTTTCGGTGGAGAGTAACGCATATACTACTGCAAGTACACATGTAGGTCTTTGAACTGAAGGTATTAGACGCTATCTTGTTCTCATGTATGGCTTTCTAAAAGTTCCTGTTGCCCTAACCTGTTGACTCAGAAAAACTGTGTTCTGATAGAGGCCAGCAACTGTTTCCAACAAAATAGAAGAAATGCACATTGAACATTCTAACCAATATATACTTATTATCATACGATTTCAACAGATGGAATTAGGCGTCTCTGTGCCGTTGTTGTTTTGCTGCATTGCTTGCTTCAGAGAACTTTCGAGTTCATACGGTAGACTAAAAAAGAAACACTGTTTCCAGGAACGCTAGAGTCTTCTGGGTAGTGTTTTACAGGTGACACACTAAAGGAAATACGTCAGATTTCACCGTTCACATTTGTTCCCTATTTTGTTTCTTTGTAATTCACTGTGAAACTCAGAAAATACAGTGTTTTCAAAGAGGCCTATGCTATAAATTCTCTGTACTAAAGAATCATTCTTTGAAACAGAGATAACATGAACATTTCTAGCACTTATAACACAAGATAGAACGTTCTCCTCTCTGTGCCTGTGGTGATGGCGTTCATTGTGTGAGATAGTCACCAGTGGCTTTGTCATAGCAGGCAGAAGCAGAGATGGCGGTTCCTGGACATACTTGTTTTCGGTGGAGAGTAACGCATATACTACTGCAAGTACACATGTAGGTCTTTGAACTGAAGGTATTAGACGCTATCTTGTTCTCATGTATGGCTTTCTAAAAGTTCCTGTTGCCCTAACCTGTTGACTCAGAAAAACTGTGTTCTGATAGAGGCCAGCAACTGTTTCCAACAAAAATAGAAAAAATGCACATTGAACATTCTAACCAACATATACATATTATCAAACGATTTCAACAGATGGAATTAGGCCCTTGCTGTGCCGTTGTTGTCCTGCTGCATTGTTTGCTTCAGAGAACTTTCGAGTTCATACAATAGACTAAAGAGGAAACACTGCCTCCAGGAACGCTAGAGTCTTCTGGGTAGTGTGCTACAGGCGACACACTGAAGGAAATATGTCAGATTTCACCGTTACATTTGTTCCCTATTTCGTTTCTTTGTAATTCACTGTGAAACTCAGAAAATACTGTGTTTTCAAAGAGGCCTAGCCTGTCAGTTCTCTGTACTAAAGAATCATTCTTTGAAACAGAGAGAACATGAACATTTCTAGCACTTATAACAAAAGATAGAACTTTCTCCTCTCTGTGCCTGTGGTGATGGCGTTCAGTGTGTGAGATAGTCACCGGTGGCATTGCCATAGCAGGCAGAAGAAGAGATGGCGGTTCCTGGACATACTTTGTTCTCGGTGGAGAGTAACGCATATACTACTGAAATTACAGATGTAGGTCTTTGAACTGAAGGTATTAGACGCTATCTCTTCTTCTCATGCATGTCTTTCTAAAAGAAGTTCCTGTTGCCCTTACTTGTAAACTCAGAAAAACTGTGTTCCTATAGAGGCCAGCACCCGTTTCCAACGAAATAGAAGGAAGAACTTAAAGTACAGATGTAGGTCTTTGAACTGAAGGTATTAGACGCTATCTCTTGTTCTCATGCATGTCTTTCTAAAAGAAGTTCCTGTTGCCCTTACTTGTAAACTCAGAAAAACTGTGTTCCGATAGAGGCCAGCACCGGCTTCCAACGAAATAAAAGGTAGAAATGCACATTGAACATTCTAACCAACATATACATATTATGAAACGATTTCAACAGATGAAATTACGCCCTTGCTGTGCCGTTGTTGTCCTGCTGCATTGTTTGCTTCAGAGAACTTTCGAGTTCATACAATAGACTAAAGAGGAAACACTGTTTCCAGGAACGCTAGAGTCTTCTGGGTAGTGTGCTACAGGCGACACACTGAAGGAATTATGTGAGATTTCACCGTTCACATTTGTTCCCTATTTCGTTTCTTTGTAATTCACTGTGAAACTCAGAAAATACTGTGTTTTCAAAGAGGCCTAGCCTGTCAATTCTCTGTACTAAGGAATCATTCTTTGAAACAGAGATAACATGAACATTTCTAGCACTTATAACACAAGATAGAACGTTCTCCTCTCTGTGCCTGTGGTGATGGCGTTCATTGTGTGAGATAGTCACCAGTGGCATTGTCATAGCAGGCAGAAACAGAGATGGCGGTTCCTGGACATACTTGTTTTCGGTGGAGAGTAACGCATATACTACTGCAAGTACACATGTAGGTCTTTGAACTGAAGGTATTAGACGCTATCTTGTTCTCATGTATGGCTTTCTAAAAGTTCCTGTTGCCCTAACCTGTTGACTCAGAAAAACTGTGTTCTGATAGAGGCCAGCAACTGTTTCCAACAAAATAGTAGAAATGCACATTGAACATTCTAACCAATATATACTTATTATCATACGATTTCAACAGATGGAATTAGGCGTCTCTGTGCCGTTGTTGTTTTGCTGCATTGCTTGCTTCAGAGAACTTTCGAGTTCATACAGTAGACTAAAAAAGAAACACTGTTTCCAGGAACGCTAGAGTCTTCTGGGTAGTGTTTTACAGGTGACACACTAAAGGAAATACGTGAGATTTCACCGTTCACTTTTGTTCCCTATTTTGTTTCTTTGTAATTCACTGTGAAACTCAGAAAATACAGTGTTTTCAAAGAGGCCTATGCTATAAATTCTCTGTACTAAAGAATCATTCTTTGAAACAGAGATAACATGAACATTTCTAGCACTTATAACACAAGATAGAACGTTCTCCTCTCTGTGCCTGTGGTGATGGCGTTCATTGTGTGAGATAGTCACCAGTGGCTTTGTCATAGCAGGCAGAAGCAGAGATGGCGGTTCCTGGACATACTTGTTTTCGGTGGAGAGTAACGCATATACTACTGCAAGTACACATGTAGGTCTTTGAACTGAAGGTATTAGACGCTATCTTGTTCTCATGTATGGCTTTCTAAAAGTTCCTGTTGCCCTAACCTGTTGACTCAGAAAAACTGTGTTCTGATAGAGGCCAGCAACTGTTTCCAACAAAAATAGAAAAAATGCACATTGAACATTCTAACCAACATATACATATTATCAAACGATTTCAACAGATGGAATTAGGCCCTTGCTGTGCCGTTGTTTTCCTGCTGCATTGTTTGCTTCAGAGAACTTTCGAGTTCATACAATAGACTAAAGAGGAAACACTGCCTCCAGGAACGCTAGAATCTTCTGGGTAGTGTGCTACAAGCGACACACTGAAGGAAATATGTCAGATTTCACCGTTACATTTGTTCCCTATTTCGTTTCTTTGTAATTCACTGTGAAACTCAGAAAATACTGTGTTTTCAAAGAGGCCTAGCCTGTCAGTTCTCTGTACTAAAGAATCATTCTTTGAAACAGAGAGAACATGAACATTTCTAGCACTTATAACAAAAGATAGAACTTTCTCCTCTCTGTGCCTGTGGTGATGGCGTTCAGTGTGTGAGATAGTCACCGGTGGCATTGCCATAGCAGGCAGAAGAAGAGATGGCGGTTCCTGGACATACTTTGTTCTCGGTGGAGAGTAACGCATATACTACTGAAATTACAGATGTAGGTCTTTGAACTGAAGGTATTAGACGCTATCTCTTCTTCTCATGCATGTCTTTCTAAAAGAAGTTCCTGTTGCCCTTACTTTTAAACTCAGAAAAACTGTGTTCCTATAGAGGCCAGCACCCGTTTCCAACGAAATAGAAGGAAGAACTTAAAGTACAGATGTAGGTCTTTGAACTGAAGGTATTAGACGCTATCTCTTGTTCTCATGCATGTCTTTCTAAAAGAAGTTCCTGTTGCCCTTACTTGTAAACTCAGAAAAACTGTGTTCCGATAGAGGCCAGCACCGGCTTCCAACGAAATAAAAGGTAGAAATGCACATTGAACATTCTAACCAACATATACATATTATGAAACGATTTCAACAGATGAAATTACGCCCTTGCTGTGCCGTTGTTGTCCTGCTGCATTGTTTGCTTCAGAGAACTTTCGAGTTCATACAATAGACTAAAGAGGAAACACTGTTTCCAGGAACGCTAGAGTCTTCTGGGTAGTGTGCTACAGGCGACACACTGAAGGAATTATGTGAGATTTCACCGTTCACATTTGTTCCCTATTTCGTTTCTTTATAATTCACTGAGAAACTCAGAAAATACTGTGTTTTCAAAGAGGCCTAGCCTGTCAATTCTCTGTACTAAGGAATCATTCTTTGAAACAGAGATAACATGAACATTTCTAGCACTTATAACACAAGATAGAACGTTCTCCTCTCTGTGCCTGTGGTGATGGCGTTCATTGTGTGAGATAGTCACCAGTGGCATTGTCATAGCAGGCAGAAACAGAGATGGCGGTTCCTGGACATACTTGTTTTCGGTGGAGAGTAACGCATATACTACTGCAAGTACACATGTAGGTCTTTGAACTGAAGGTATTAGACGCTATCTTGTTCTCATGTATGGCTTTCTAAAAGTTCCTGTTGCCCTAACCTGTTGACTCAGAAAAACTGTGTTCTGATAGAGGCCAGCAACTGTTTCCAACAAAATAGAAGAAATGCACATTGAACATTCTAACCAACATTTACATATTATCAAACGATTTCAACAGATGGAATTAGGCGTCTCTGTGCTGTTGTTGTTTTGCTGCATTGCTAGCTTCAGAGAACTTTCGAGTTCATACAGTAGACTAAAAAAGAAACACTGTTTCCAGGAACGCTAGAGTCTTCTGGGTAGTGTTTTACAGGTGACACACTAAAGGAAATACGTCAGATTTCACCGTTCACATTTGTTCCCTATTTTGTTTCTTTGTAATTCACTGTGAAACTCAGAAAATACAGTGTTTTCAAAGAGGCCTATGCTATAAATTCTCTGTACTAAAGAATCATTCTTTGAAACAGAGATAACATGAACATTTCTAGCACTTATAACACAAGATAGAACGTTCTCCTCTCTGTGCCTGTGGTGATGGCGTTCATTGTGTGAGATAGTCACCAGTGGCATTGTCATAGCAGGCAGAAACAGAGATGGCGGTTCCTGGACATACTTGTTTTCGGTGGAGAGTAACGCATATACTACTGCAAGTACACATGTAGGTCTTTGAACTGAAGGTATTAGACGCTATCTTGTTCTCATGTATGGCTTTCTAAAAGTTCCTGTTGCCCTAACCTGTTGACTCAGAAAAACTGTGTTCTGATAGAGGCCAGCAACTGTTTCCAACAAAATAGAAGAAATGCACATTGAACATTCTAACCAACATTTACATATTATCAAACGATTTCAACAGATGGAATTAGGCCCTCTTTGTGCCGTTGTTGCTTTGCTGCATTGCTTGCTTCAGAGAACTTTTGAGTTCATACAGTAGTCTAAAGAGGAAACACTGTTTCCAGGAACGCTAGAGTCTTCTGGGTAGTGTGCTGCAGGTGACACACTAAAGGAAATATGTGAGATTTCACCGTTCACATTTGTTCCCTATTTTGTTTCTTTGTAATTCACTGTGAAACTCAGAAAATATTGTGTATTCAAAGAGGCCTAGCCTATAAATCCTCTGTACTAAAGAATCATTCTTTGAAGCAGAGAGAACATGAACATTTCTAGCACTTATAACACAAGATAGAACTTTCTGCTCTCTGTGCCTGTGGTGATGGCGTTCATTGTGTGAGATAGTCCCCGGTGGCATTGCCATAGCAGGCAGAAGAAGAGATGGCGGTTCCTGGACATATCTTTTTTCGGTGGAGAGTAACACATATACTACTGAAAGTACTCATGTAGGTCTTTGAACTGAAGCTATTAGACGCTATCTTGTTCTCATGTATGTCTTTCTAAAAGTTCCTGTTGCCCTAACCTGTTGACTCAGAAAAACTGTGTTCTGATAGAGGCCAGCAACTGTTTCCAACAAAATAGAAGAAATGCGCATTGAACATTCTAACCAATATATACTTATTATCATACGATTTCAACAGATGGAATTAGGCGTCTCTGTGCCGTTGTTGTTTTGCTGCATTGCTTGCTTCAGAGAACTTTCGAGTTCATACAGTAGACTAAAAAAGAAACACTGTTTCCAGGAACGCTAGAGTCTTCTGGGTAGTGTTTTACAGGTGACACACTAAAGGAAATACGTGAGATTTCACCGTTCACATTTGTTCCCTATTTTGTTTCTTTGTAATTCACTGTGAAACTCAGAAAATACAGTGTTTTCAAAGAGGCCTATGCTATAAATTCTCTGTACTAAAGAATCATTCTTTGAAACAGAGATAACATGAACATTTCTAGCACTTATAACACAAGATAGAACGTTCTCCTCTCTGTGCCTGTGGTGATGGCGTTCATTGTGTGAGATAGTCACCAGTGGCTTTGTCATAGCAGGCAGAAGCAGAGATGGCGGTTCCTGGACATACTTGTTTTCGGTGGAGAGTAACGCATATACTACTGCAAGTACACATGTAGGTCTTTGAACTGAAGGTATTAGACGCTATCTTGTTCTCATGTATGGCTTTCTAAAAGTTCGTGTTGCCCTAACCTGTTGACTCAGAAAAACTGTGTTCTGATAGAGGCCAGCAACTGTTTCCAACAAAAATAGAAAAAATGCACATTGAACATTCTAACCAACATATACATATTATCAAACGATTTCAACAGATGGAATTAGGCCCTTGCTGTGCCGTTGTTTTCCTGCTGCATTGTTTGCTTCAGAGAACTTTCGAGTTCATACAATAGACTAAAGAGGAAACACTGCCTCCAGGAACGCTAGAGTCTTCTGGGTAGTGTGCTACAGGCGACACACTGAAGGAAATATGTCAGATTTCACCGTTACATTTGTTCCCTATTTCGTTTCTTTGTAATTCACTGTGAAACTCAGAAAATACTGTGTTTTCAAAGAGGCCTAGCCTGTCAGTTCTCTGTACTAAAGAATCATTCTTTGAAACAGAGAGAACATGAACATTTCTAGCACTTATAACAAAAGATAGAACTTTCTCCTCTCTGTGCCTGTGGTGATGGCGTTCAGTGTGTGAGATAGTCACCGGTGGCATTGCCATAGCAGGCAGAAGAAGAGATGGCGGTTCCTGGACATACTTTGTTCTCGGTGGAGAGTAACGCATATACTACTGAAATTACAGATGTAGGTCTTTGAACTGAAGGTATTAGACGCTATCTCTTCTTCTCATGCATGTCTTTCTAAAAGAAGTTCCTGTTGCCCTTACTTGTAAACTCAGAAAAACTGTGTTCCTATAGAGGTCAGCACCCGTTTCCAACGAAATAGAAGGAAGAACTTAAAGTACAGATGTAGGTCTTTGAACTGAAGGTATTAGACGCTATCTCTTGTTCTCATGCATGTCTTTCTAAAAGAAGTTCCTGTTGCCCTTACTTGTAAACTCAGAAAAACTGTGTTCCGATAGAGGCCAGCACCGGCTTCCAACGAAATAGAAGGAAGAACTTAAAGTACAGATGTAGGTCTTTGAACTGAAGGTATTAGACGCTATCTCTTGTTCTCATGCATGTCTTTCTAAAAGAAGTTCCTGTTGCCCTTACTTGTAAACTCAGAAAAACTGTGTTCCTATAGAGGCCAGCACCCGTTTCCAACGAAATAGAAGGAAGAACTTAAAGTACAGATGTAGGTCTTTGAACTGAAGGTATTAGACGCTATCTCTTCTTCTCATGTATGTCTTTCTAAAAGAAGTTCCTGTTGCCCTTACTTGTAAACTCAGAAAAACTGTGTTCCGATAGAGGCCAGCACCTTCTTCCAACGAAATAAAAGGTAGAAATGCACATTGAACATTCTAACCAACATATACATATTATGAAACGATTTCAACAGATGAAATTAGGCCCTTGCTGTGCCGTTGTTGTCCTGCTGCATTGTTTGCTTCAGAGAACTTTCGAGTTCATACAATAGACTAAAGAGGAAACACTGTTTCCAGGAACGCTAGAGTCTTCTGGGTAGTGTGCTACAGGCGACACACTGAAGGAATTATGTGAGATTTCACCATTCACATTTGTTCCCTATTTCGTTTCTTTGTAATTCACTGTGAAACTCAGAAAATACTGTGTTTTCAAAGAGGCCTAGCCTGTCAATTCTCTGTACTAAGGAATCATTCTTTGAAACAGAGAGAACATGAACATTTCAAACACTGATAACACAAAATAGAACCTTCTCCTCTCTGTGCCTGTGGTGATGGCGTTCAGTGTGTGCGATAGTCACCGGTGGCATTGCCATAGCAGGCAGAAGCAGGGATGGCGGTTCCTGGACATACCTTGTTCTCGGTGGAGAGTAGCGCATATACTACTGAAAGTACAGATGTAGGTCTTTGAACTGAAAGTATTAGACGCTATCTTGTTCTCATTTATGTCTTTGTGAAAGTTCCTGTTGCCCTTACTTTTTGACTCAGAAAAACTGTATTCCGATAGAGGCCAGCAACTGTTTCCAACAAAATAGAAGAAATGCACATTGAACATTCTAACCAACATTTACATATTATCAAACGATTTCAACAGATGGAATTAGGCGTCTCTGTGCTGTTGTTGTTTTGCTGCATTGCTTGCTTCAGAGAACTTTCGAGTTCATACAGTAGACTAAAAAAGAAACACTGTTTCCAGGAACGCTAGAGTCTTCTGGGTAGTGTTTTACAGGTGACACACTAAAGGAAATACGTCAGATTTCACCGTTCACATTTGTTCCCTATTTTGTTTCTTTGTAATTCACTGTGAAACTCAGAAAATACAGTGTTTTCAAAGAGGCCTATGCTATAAATTCTCTGTACTAAAGAATCATTCTTTGAAACAGAGATAACATGAACATTTCTAGCACTTATAACACAAGATAGAACGTTCTCCTCTCTGTGCCTGTGGTGATGGCGTTCATTGTGTGAGATAGTCACCAGTGGCATTGTCATAGCAGGCAGAAACAGAGATGGCGGTTCCTGGACATACTTGTTTTCGGTGGAGAGTAACGCATATACTACTGCAAGTACACATGTAGGTCTTTGAACTGAAGGTATTAGACGCTATCTTGTTCTCATGTATGGCTTTCTAAAAGTTCCTGTTGCCCTAACCTGTTGACTCAGAAAAACTGTGTTCTGATAGAGGCCAGCAACTGTTTCCAACAAAATAGAAGTAATGCACATTGAACATTCTAACCAACATTTACATATTATCAAACGATTTCAACAGATGGAATTAGGCGTCTCTGTGCTGTTGTTGTTTTGCTGCATTGCTTGCTTCAGAGAACTTTCGAGTTCATACGGTAGACTAAAAAAGAAACACTGTTTCCAGGAACGCTAGAGTCTTCTGGGTAGTGTTTTACAGGTGACACACTAAAGGAAATACGTCAGATTTCACCGTTCACATTTGTTCCCTATTTTGTTTCTTTGTAATTCACTGTGAAACTCAGAAAATACAGTGTTTTCAAAGAGGCCTATGCTATAAATTCTCTGTACTAAAGAATCATTCTTTGAAACAGAGATAACATGAACATTTCTAGCACTTATAACACAAGATAGAACGTTCTCCTCTCTGTGCCTGTGGTGATGGCGTTCATTGTGTGAGATAGTCACCAGTGGCATTGTCATAGCAGGCAGAAACAGAGATGGCGGTTCCTGGACATACTTGTTTTCGGTGGAGAGTAACGCATATACTACTGCAAGTACACATGTAGGTCTTTGAACTGAAGGTATTAGACGCTATCTTGTTCTCATGTATGGCTTTCTAAAAGTTCCTGTTGCCCTAACCTGTTGACTCAGAAAAACTGTGTTCTGATAGAGGCCAGCAACTGTTTCCAACAAAATAGAAGAAATGCACATTGAACATTCTAACCAACATTTACATATTATCAAACGATTTCAACAGATGGAATTAGGCCCTCTTTGTGCCGTTGTTGCTTTGCTGCATTGCTTGCTTCAGAGAACTTTTGAGTTCATACAGTAGTCTAAAGAGGAAACACTGTTTCCAGGAACGCTAGAGTCTTCTGGGTAGTGTGCTGCAGGTGACACACTAAAGGAAATATGTGAGATTTCACCGTTCACATTTGTTCCCTATTTTGTTTCTTTGTAATTCACTGTGAAACTCAGAAAATATTGTGTATTAAAAGAGGCCTAGCCTATAAATCCTCTGTACTAAAGAATCATTCTTTGAAGCAGAGAGAACATGAACATTTCTAGCACTTATAACACAAGATAGAACTTTCTGCTCTCTGTGCCTGTGGTGATGGCGTTCATTGTGTGAGATAGTCCCCGGTGGCATTGCCATAGCAGGCAGAAGAAGAGATGGCGGTTCCTGGACATATCTTTTTTCGGTGGAGAGTAACACATATACTACTGAAAGTACTCATGTAGGTCTTTGAACTGAAGCTATTAGACGCTATCTTGTTCTCATGTATGTCTTTCTAAAAGTTCCTGTTGCCCTAACCTGTTGACTCAGAAAAACTGTGTTCTGATAGAGGCCAGCAACTGTTTCCAACAAAATAGAAGAAATGCGCATTGAACATTCTAACCAATATATACTTATTATCATACGATTTCAACAGATGGAATTAGGCGTCTCTGTGCCGTTGTTGTTTTGCTGCATTGCTTGCTTCAGAGAACTTTCGAGTTCATACAGTAGACTAAAAAAGAAACACTGTTTCCAGGAACGCTAGAGTCTTCTGGGTAGTGTTTTACAGGTGACACACTAAAGGAAATACGTGAGATTTCACCGTTCACATTTGTTCCCTATTTTGTTTCTTTGTAATTCACTGTGAAACTCAGAAAATATTGTGTATTAAAAGAGGCCTAGCCTATAAATCCTCTGTACTAAAGAATCATTCTTTGAAGCAGAGAGAACATGAACATTTCTAGCACTTATAACACAAGATAGAACTTTCTGCTCTCTGTGCCTGTGGTGATGGCGTTCATTGTGTGAGATAGTCCCCGGTGGCATTGCCATAGCAGGCAGAAGAAGAGATGGCGGTTCCTGGACATACTTGTTTTCGGTGGAGAGTAACGCATATACTACTGCAAGTACACATGTAGGTCTTTGAACTGAAGGTATTAGACGCTATCTTGTTCTCATGTATGGCTTTCTAAAAGTTCCTGTTGCCCTAACCTGTTGACTCAGAAAAACTGTGTTCTGATAGAGGCCAGCAACTGTTTCCAACAAAAATAGAAAAAATGCACATTGAACATTCTAACCAACATATACATATTATCAAACGATTTCAACAGATGGAATTAGGCCCTTGCTGTGCCGTTGTTTTCCTGCTGCATTGTTTGCTTCAGAGAACTTTCGAGTTCATACAATAGACTAAAGAGGAAACACTGCCTCCAGGAACGCTAGAGTCTTCTGGGTAGTGTGCTACAGGCGACACACTGAAGGAAATATGTCAGATTTCACCGTTACATTTGTTCCCTATTTCGTTTCTTTGTAATTCACTGTGAAACTCAGAAAATACTGTGTTTTCAAAGAGGCCTAGCCTGTCAGTTCTCTGTACTAAAGAATCATTCTTTGAAACAGAGAGAACATGAACATTTCTAGCACTTATAACAAAAGATAGAACTTTCTCCTCTCTGTGCCTGTGGTGATGGCGTTCAGTGTGTGAGATAGTCACCGGTGGCATTGCCATAGCAGGCAGAAGAAGAGATGGCGGTTCCTGGACATACTTTGTTCTCGGTGGAGAGTAACGCATATACTACTGAAATTACAGATGTAGGTCTTTGAACTGAAGGTATTAGACGCTATCTCTTCTTCTCATGCATGTCTTTCTAAAAGAAGTTCCTGTTGCCCTTACTTGTAAACTCAGAAAAACTGTGTTCCTATAGAGGTCAGCACCCGTTTCCAACGAAATAGAAGGAAGAACTTAAAGTACAGATGTAGGTCTTTGAACTGAAGGTATTAGACGCTATCTCTTGTTCTCATGCATGTCTTTCTAAAAGAAGTTCCTGTTGCCCTTACTTGTAAACTCAGAAAAACTGTGTTCCGATAGAGGCCAGCACCGGCTTCCAACGAAATAGAAGGAAGAACTTAAAGTACAGATGTAGGTCTTTGAACTGAAGGTATTAGACGCTATCTCTTGTTCTCATGCATGTCTTTCTAAAAGAAGTTCCTGTTGCCCTTACTTGTAAACTCAGAAAAACTGTGTTCCTATAGAGGCCAGCACCCGTTTCCAACGAAATAGAAGGAAGAACTTAAAGTACAGATGTAGGTCTTTGAACTGAAGGTATTAGACGCTATCTCTTCTTCTCATGTATGTCTTTCTAAAAGAAGTTCCTGTTGCCCTTACTTGTAAACTCAGAAAAACTGTGTTCCGATAGAGGCCAGCACCTTCTTCCAACGAAATAAAAGGTAGAAATGCACATTGAACATTCTAACCAACATATACATATTATGAAACGATTTCAACAGATGAAATTAGGCCCTTGCTGTGCCGTTGTTGTCCTGCTGCATTGTTTGCTTCAGAGAACTTTCGAGTTCATACAATAGACTAAAGAGGAAACACTGTTTCCAGGAACGCTAGAGTCTTCTGGGTAGTGTGCTACAGGCGATACACTGAAGGAATTATGTGAGATTTCACCATTCACATTTGTTCCCTATTTCGTTTCTTTGTAATTCACTGTGAAACTCAGAAAATACTGTGTTTTCAAAGAGGCCTAGCCTGTCAATTCTCTGTACTAAGGAATCATTCTTTGAAACAGAGAGAACATGAACATTTCAAACACTGATAACACAAAATAGAACCTTCTCCTCTCTGTGCCTGTGGTGATGGCGTTCAGTGTGTGCGATAGTCACCGGTGGCATTGCCATAGCAGGCAGAAGCAGGGATGGCGGTTCCTGGACATACCTTGTTCTCGGTGGAGAGTAGCGCATATACTACTGAAAGTACAGATGTAGGTCTTTGAACTGAAAGTATTAGACGCTATCTTGTTCTCATTTATGTCTTTGTGAAAGTTCCTGTTGCCCTTACTTTTTGACTCAGAAAAACTGTATTCCGATAGAGGCCAGCAACTGTTTCCAACAAAATAGAAGAAATGCACATTGAACATTCTAACCAACATTTACATATTATCAAACGATTTCAACAGATGGAATTAGGCGTCTCTGTGCTGTTGTTGTTTTGCTGCATTGCTTGCTTCAGAGAACTTTCGAGTTCATACAGTAGACTAAAAAAGAAACACTGTTTCCAGGAACGCTAGAGTCTTCTGGGTAGTGTTTTACAGGTGACACACTAAAGGAAATACGTCAGATTTCACCGTTCACATTTGTTCCCTATTTTGTTTCTTTGTAATTCACTGTGAAACTCAGAAAATACAGTGTTTTCAAAGAGGCCTATGCTATAAATTCTCTGTACTAAAGAATCATTCTTTGAAACAGAGATAACATGAACATTTCTAGCACTTATAACACAAGATAGAACGTTCTCCTCTCTGTGCCTGTGGTGATGGCGTTCATTGTGTGAGATAGTCACCAGTGGCATTGTCATAGCAGGCAGAAACAGAGATGGCGGTTCCTGGACATACTTGTTTTCGGTGGAGAGTAACGCATATACTACTGCAAGTACACATGTAGGTCTTTGAACTGAAGGTATTAGACGCTATCTTGTTCTCATGTATGGCTTTCTAAAAGTTCCTGTTGCCCTAACCTGTTGACTCAGAAAAACTGTGTTCTGATAGAGGCCAGCAACTGTTTCCAACAAAATAGAAGTAATGCACATTGAACATTCTAACCAACATTTACATATTATCAAACGATTTCAACAGATGGAATTAGGCGTCTCTGTGCTGTTGTTGTTTTGCTGCATTGCTTGCTTCAGAGAACTTTCGAGTTCATACGGTAGACTAAAAAAGAAACACTGTTTCCAGGAACGCTAGAGTCTTCTGGGTAGTGTTTTACAGGTGACACACTAAAGGAAATACGTCAGATTTCACCGTTCACATTTGTTCCCTATTTTGTTTCTTTGTAATTCACTGTGAAACTCAGAAAATACAGTGTTTTCAAAGAGGCCTATGCTATAAATTCTCTGTACTAAAGAATCATTCTTTGAAACAGAGATAACATGAACATTTCTAGCACTTATAACACAAGATAGAACGTTCTCCTCTCTGTGCCTGTGGTGATGGCGTTCATTGTGTGAGATAGTCACCAGTGGCATTGTCATAGCAGGCAGAAACAGAGATGGCGGTTCCTGGACATACTTGTTTTCGGTGGAGAGTAACGCATATACTACTGCAAGTACACATGTAGGTCTTTGAACTGAAGGTATTAGACGCTATCTTGTTCTCATGTATGGCTTTCTAAAAGTTCCTGTTGCCCTAACCTGTTGACTCAGAAAAACTGTGTTCTGATAGAGGCCAGCAACTGTTTCCAACAAAATAGAAGAAATGCACATTGAACATTCTAACCAACATTTACATATTATCAAACGATTTCAACAGATGGAATTAGGCCCTCTTTGTGCCGTTGTTGCTTTGCTGCATTGCTTGCTTCAGAGAACTTTTGAGTTCATACAGTAGTCTAAAGAGGAAACACTGTTTCCAGGAACGCTAGAGTCTTCTGGGTAGTGTGCTGCAGGTGACACACTAAAGGAAATATGTGAGATTTCACCGTTCACATTTGTTCCCTATTTTGTTTCTTTGTAATTCACTGTGAAACTCAGAAAATATTGTGTATTAAAAGAGGCCTAGCCTATAAATCCTCTGTACTAAAGAATCATTCTTTGAAGCAGAGAGAACATGAACATTTCTAGCACTTATAACACAAGATAGAACTTTCTGCTCTCTGTGCCTGTGGTGATGGCGTTCATTGTGTGAGATAGTCCCCGGTGGCATTGCCATAGCAGGCAGAAGAAGAGATGGCGGTTCCTGGACATATCTTTTTTCGGTGGAGAGTAACACATATACTACTGAAAGTACTCATGTAGGTCTTTGAACTGAAGCTATTAGACGCTATCTTGTTCTCATGTATGTCTTTCTAAAAGTTCCTGTTGCCCTAACCTGTTGACTCAGAAAAACTGTGTTCTGATAGAGGCCAGCAACTGTTTCCAACAAAATAGAAGAAATGCGCATTGAACATTCTAACCAATATATACTTATTATCATACGATTTCAACAGATGGAATTAGGCGTCTCTGTGCCGTTGTTGTTTTGCTGCATTGCTTGCTTCAGAGAACTTTCGAGTTCATACAGTAGACTAAAAAAGAAACACTGTTTCCAGGAACGCTAGAGTCTTCTGGGTAGTGTTTTACAGGTGACACACTAAAGGAAATACGTGAGATTTCACCGTTCACATTTGTTCCCTATTTTGTTTCTTTGTAATTCACTGTGAAACTCAGAAAATACAGTGTTTTCAAAGAGGCCTATGCTATAAATTCTCTGTACTAAAGAATCATTCTTTGAAACAGAGATAACATGAACATTTCTAGCACTTATAACACAAGATAGAACGTTCTCCTCTCTGTGCCTGTGGTGATGGCGTTCATTGTGTGAGATAGTCACCAGTGGCTTTGTCATAGCAGGCAGAAGCAGAGATGGCGGTTCCTGGACATACTTGTTTTCGGTGGAGAGTAACGCATATACTACTGCAAGTACACATGTAGGTCTTTGAACTGAAGGTATTAGACGCTATCTTGTTCTCATGTATGGCTTTCTAAAAGTTCCTGTTGCCCTAACCTGTTGACTCAGAAAAACTGTGTTCTGATAGAGGCCAGCAACTGTTTCCAACAAAAATAGAAAAAATGCACATTGAACATTCTAACCAACATATACATATTATCAAACGATTTCAACAGATGGAATTAGGCCCTTGCTGTGCCGTTGTTTTCCTGCTGCATTGTTTGCTTCAGAGAACTTTCGAGTTCATACAATAGACTAAAGAGGAAACACTGCCTCCAGGAACGCTAGAGTCTTCTGGGTAGTGTGCTACAGGCGACACACTGAAGGAAATATGTCAGATTTCACCGTTACATTTGTTCCCTATTTCGTTTCTTTGTAATTCACTGTGAAACTCAGAAAATACTGTGTTTTCAAAGAGGCCTAGCCTGTCAGTTCTCTGTACTAAAGAATCATTCTTTGAAACAGAGAGAACATGAACATTTCTAGCACTTATAACAAAAGATAGAACTTTCTCCTCTCTGTGCCTGTGGTGATGGCGTTCAGTGTGTGAGATAGTCACCGGTGGCATTGCCATAGCAGGCAGAAGAAGAGATGGCGGTTCCTGGACATACTTTGTTCTCGGTGGAGAGTAACGCATATACTACTGAAATTACAGATGTAGGTCTTTGAACTGAAGGTATTAGACGCTATCTCTTCTTCTCATGCATGTCTTTCTAAAAGAAGTTCCTGTTGCCCTTACTTGTAAACTCAGAAAAACTGTGTTCCTATAGAGGTCAGCACCCGTTTCCAACGAAATAGAAGGAAGAACTTAAAGTACAGATGTAGGTCTTTGAACTGAAGGTATTAGACGCTATCTCTTGTTCTCATGCATGTCTTTCTAAAAGAAGTTCCTGTTGCCCTTACTTGTAAACTCAGAAAAACTGTGTTCCGATAGAGGCCAGCACCGGCTTCCAACGAAATAGAAGGAAGAACTTAAAGTACAGATGTAGGTCTTTGAACTGAAGGTATTAGACGCTATCTCTTGTTCTCATGCATGTCTTTCTAAAAGAAGTTCCTGTTGCCCTTACTTGTAAACTCAGAAAAACTGTGTTCCTATAGAGGCCAGCACCCGTTTCCAACGAAATAGAAGGAAGAACTTAAAGTACAGATGTAGGTCTTTGAACTGAAGGTATTAGACGCTATCTCTTCTTCTCATGTATGTCTTTCTAAAAGAAGTTCCTGTTGCCCTTACTTGTAAACTCAGAAAAACTGTGTTCCGATAGAGGCCAGCACCTTCTTCCAACGAAATAAAAGGTAGAAATGCACATTGAACATTCTAACCAACATATACATATTATGAAACGATTTCAACAGATGAAATTAGGCCCTTGCTGTGCCGTTGTTGTCCTGCTGCATTGTTTGCTTCAGAGAACTTTCGAGTTCATACAATAGACTAAAGAGGAAACACTGTTTCCAGGAACGCTAGAGTCTTCTGGGTAGTGTGCTACAGGCGACACACTGAAGGAATTATGTGAGATTTCACCATTCACATTTGTTCCCTATTTCGTTTCTTTGTAATTCACTGTGAAACTCAGAAAATACTGTGTTTTCAAAGAGGCCTAGCCTGTCAATTCTCTGTACTAAGGAATCATTCTTTGAAACAGAGAGAACATGAACATTTCAAACACTGATAACACAAAATAGAACCTTCTCCTCTCTGTGCCTGTGGTGATGGCGTTCAGTGTGTGCGATAGTCACCGGTGGCATTGCCATAGCAGGCAGAAGCAGGGATGGCGGTTCCTGGACATACCTTGTTCTCGGTGGAGAGTAGCGCATATACTACTGAAAGTACAGATGTAGGTCTTTGAACTGAAAGTATTAGACGCTATCTTGTTCTCATTTATGTCTTTGTGAAAGTTCCTGTTGCCCTTACTTTTTGACTCAGAAAAACTGTATTCCGATAGAGGCCAGCAACTGTTTCCAACAAAATAGAAGAAATGCACATTGAACATTCTAACCAACATTTACATATTATCAAACGATTTCAACAGATGGAATTAGGCGTCTCTGTGCTGTTGTTGTTTTGCTGCATTGCTTGCTTCAGAGAACTTTCGAGTTCATACAGTAGACTAAAAAAGAAACACTGTTTCCAGGAACGCTAGAGTCTTCTGGGTAGTGTTTTACAGGTGACACACTAAAGGAAATACGTCAGATTTCACCGTTCACATTTGTTCCCTATTTTGTTTCTTTGTAATTCACTGTGAAACTCAGAAAATACAGTGTTTTCAAAGAGGCCTATGCTATAAATTCTCTGTACTAAAGAATCATTCTTTGAAACAGAGATAACATGAACATTTCTAGCACTTATAACACAAGATAGAACGTTCTCCTCTCTGTGCCTGTGGTGATGGCGTTCATTGTGTGAGATAGTCACCAGTGGCATTGTCATAGCAGGCAGAAACAGAGATGGCGGTTCCTGGACATACTTGTTTTCGGTGGAGAGTAACGCATATACTACTGCAAGTACACATGTAGGTCTTTGAACTGAAGGTATTAGACGCTATCTTGTTCTCATGTATGGCTTTCTAAAAGTTCCTGTTGCCCTAACCTGTTGACTCAGAAAAACTGTGTTCTGATAGAGGCCAGCAACTGTTTCCAACAAAATAGAAGTAATGCACATTGAACATTCTAACCAACATTTACATATTATCAAACGATTTCAACAGATGGAATTAGGCGTCTCTGTGCTGTTGTTGTTTTGCTGCATTGCTTGCTTCAGAGAACTTTCGAGTTCATACGGTAGACTAAAAAAGAAACACTGTTTCCAGGAACGCTAGAGTCTTCTGGGTAGTGTTTTACAGGTGACACACTAAAGGAAATACGTCAGATTTCACCGTTCACATTTGTTCCCTATTTTGTTTCTTTGTAATTCACTGTGAAACTCAGAAAATACAGTGTTTTCAAAGAGGCCTATGCTATAAATTCTCTGTACTAAAGAATCATTCTTTGAAACAGAGATAACATGAACATTTCTAGCACTTATAACACAAGATAGAACGTTCTCCTCTCTGTGCCTGTGGTGATGGCGTTCATTGTGTGAGATAGTCACCAGTGGCTTTGTCATAGCAGGCAGAAGCAGAGATGGCGGTTCCTGGACATACTTGTTTTCGGTGGAGAGTAACGCATATACTACTGCAAGTACACATGTAGGTCTTTGAACTGAAGGTATTAGACGCTATCTTGTTCTCATGTATGGCTTTCTAAAAGTTCGTGTTGCCCTAACCTGTTGACTCAGAAAAACTGTGTTCTGATAGAGGCCAGCAACTGTTTCCAACAAAAATAGAAAAAATGCACATTGAACATTCTAACCAACATATACATATTATCAAACGATTTCAACAGATGGAATTAGGCCCTTGCTGTGCCGTTGTTTTCCTGCTGCATTGTTTGCTTCAGAGAACTTTCGAGTTCATACAATAGACTAAAGAGGAAACACTGCCTCCAGGAACGCTAGAGTCTTCTGGGTAGTGTGCTACAGGCGACACACTGAAGGAAATATGTCAGATTTCACCGTTACATTTGTTCCCTATTTCGTTTCTTTGTAATTCACTGTGAAACTCAGAAAATACTGTGTTTTCAAAGAGGCCTAGCCTGTCAGTTCTCTGTACTAAAGAATCATTCTTTGAAACAGAGAGAACATGAACATTTCTAGCACTTATAACAAAAGATAGAACTTTCTCCTCTCTGTGCCTGTGGTGATGGCGTTCAGTGTGTGAGATAGTCACCGGTGGCATTGCCATAGCAGGCAGAAGAAGAGATGGCGGTTCCTGGACATACTTTGTTCTCGGTGGAGAGTAACGCATATACTACTGAAATTACAGATGTAGGTCTTTGAACTGAAGGTATTAGACGCTATCTCTTCTTCTCATGCATGTCTTTCTAAAAGAAGTTCCTGTTGCCCTTACTTGTAAACTCAGAAAAACTGTGTTCCTATAGAGGTCAGCACCCGTTTCCAACGAAATAGAAGGAAGAACTTAAAGTACAGATGTAGGTCTTTGAACTGAAGGTATTAGACGCTATCTCTTGTTCTCATGCATGTCTTTCTAAAAGAAGTTCCTGTTGCCCTTACTTGTAAACTCAGAAAAACTGTGTTCCGATAGAGGCCAGCACCGGCTTCCAACGAAATAAAAGGTAGAAATGCACATTGAACATTCTAACCAACATATACATATTATGAAACGATTTCAACAGATGAAATTACGCCCTTGCTGTGCCGTTGTTGTCCTGCTGCATTGTTTGCTTCAGAGAACTTTCGAGTTCATACAATAGACTAAAGAGGAAACACTGTTTCCAGGAACGCTAGAGTCTTCTGGGTAGTGTGCTACAGGCGACACACTGAAGGAATTATGTGAGATTTCACCGTTCACATTTGTTCCCTATTTCGTTTCTTTGTAATTCACTGTGAAACTCAGAAAATACTGTGTTTTCAAAGAGGCCTAGCCTGTCAATTCTCTGTACTAAGGAATCATTCTTTGAAACAGAGATAACATGAACATTTCTAGGACTTATAACACAAGATAGAACGTTCTCCTCTCTGTGCCTGTGGTGATGGCGTTCATTGTGTGAGATAGTCACCAGTGGCATTGTCATAGCAGGCAGAAACAGAGATGGCGGTTCCTGGACATACTTGTTTTCGGTGGAGAGTAACGCATATACTACTGCAAGTACACATGTAGGTCTTTGAACTGAAGGTATTAGACGCTATCTTGTTCTCATGTATGGCTTTCTAAAAGTTCCTGTTGCCCTATCCTGTTGACTCAGAAAAACTGTGTTCTGATAGAGGCCAGCAACTGTTTCCAACAAAATAGAAGAAATGCACATTGAACATTCTAACCAATATATACTTATTATCATACGATTTCAACAGATGGAATTAGGCGTCTCTGTGCCGTTGTTGTTTTGCTGCATTGCTTGCTTCAGAGAACTTTCGAGTTCATACAGTAGACTAAAAAAGAAACACTGTTTCCAGGAACGCTAGAGTCTTCTGGGTAGTGTTTTACAGGTGACACACTAAAGGAAATACGTGAGATTTCACCGTTCACATTTGTTCCCTATTTTGTTTCTTTGTAATTCACTGTGAAACTCAGAAAATACAGTGTTTTCAAAGAGGCCTATGCTATAAATTCTCTGTACTAAAGAATCATTCTTTGAAACAGAGATAACATGAACATTTCTAGCACTTATAACACAAGATAGAACGTTCTCCTCTCTGTGCCTGTGGTGATGGCGTTCATTGTGTGAGATAGTCACCAGTGGCATTGTCATAGCAGGCAGAAGCAGAGATGGCGGTTCCTGGACATACTTGTTTTCGGTGGAGAGTAACGCATATACTACTGCAAGTACACATGTAGGTCTTTGAACTGAAGGTATTAGACGCTATCTTGTTCTCATGTATGGCTTTCTAAAAGTTCCTGTTGCCCTAACCTGTTGACTCAGAAAAACTGTGTTCTGATAGAGGCCAGCAACTGTTTCCAACAAAAATAGAAAAAATGCACATTGAACATTCTAACCAACATATACATATTATCAAACGATTTCAACAGATGGAATTAGGCCCTTGCTGTGCCGTTGTTTTCCTGCTGCATTGTTTGCTTCAGAGAACTTTCGAGTTCATACAATAGACTAAAGAGGAAACACTGCCTCCAGGAACGCTAGAGTCTTCTGGGTAGTGTGCTACAGGCGACACACTGAAGGAAATATGTCAGATTTCACCGTTACATTTGTTCCCTATTTCGTTTCTTTGTAATTCACTGTGAAACTCAGAAAATACTGTGTTTTCAAAGAGGCCTAGCCTGTCAGTTCTCTGTACTAAAGAATCATTCTTTGAAACAGAGAGAACATGAACATTTCTAGCACTTATAACACAAGATAGAACTTTCTCCTCTCTGTGCCTGTGGTGATGGCGTTCAGTGTGTGAGATAGTCACCGGTGGCATTGCCATAGCAGGCAGAAGAAGAGATGGCGGTTCCTGGACATACTTTGTTCTCGGTGGAGAGTAACGCATATACTACTGAAATTACAGATGTAGGTCTTTGAACTGAAGGTATTAGACGCTATCTCTTCTTCTCATGTATGTCTTTCTAAAAGAAGTTCCTGTTGCCCTTACTTGTAAACTCAGAAAAACTGTGTTCCTATAGAGGCCAGCACCCGTTTCCAACGAAATAGAAGGAAGAACTTAAAGTACAGATGTAGGTCTTTGAACTGAAGGTATTAGACGCTATCTCTTCTTCTCATGTATGACTTTCTAAAAGAAGTTCCTGTTGCCCTTACTTGTAAACTCAGAAAAACTGTGTTCCGATAGAGGCCAGCACCGGCTTCCAACGAAATAAAAGGTAGAAATGCACATTGAACATTCTAACCAACATATACATATTATGAAACGATTTCAACAGATGAAATTACGCCCTTGCTGTGCCGTTGTTGTCCTGCTGCATTGTTTGCTTCAGAGAACTTTCGAGTTCATACAATAGACTAAAGAGGAAACACTGTTTCCAGGAACGCTAGAGTCTTCTGGGTAGTGTGCTACAGGCGACACACTGAAGGAATTATGTGAGATTTCACCGTTCACATTTGTTCCCTATTTCGTTTCTTTGTAATTCACTGTGAAACTCAGAAAATACTGTGTTTTCAAAGAGGCCTAGCCTGTCAATTCTCTGTACTAAGGAATCATTCTTTGAAACAGAGATAACATGAACATTTCTAGCACTTATAACACAAGATAGAACGTTCTCCTCTCTGTGCCTGTGGTGATGGCGTTCATTGTGTGAGATAGTCACCAGTGGCATTGTCATAGCAGGCAGAAACAGAGATGGCGGTTCCTGGACATACTTGTTTTCGGTGGAGAGTAACGCATATACTACTGCAAGTACACATGTAGGTCTTTGAACTGAAGGTATTAGACGCTATCTTGTTCTCATGTATGGCTTTCTAAAAGTTCCTGTTGCCCTAACCTGTTGACTCAGAAAAACTGTGTTCTGATAGAGGCCAGCAACTGTTTCCAACAAAATAGAAGAAATGCACATTGAACATTCTAACCAATATATACTTATTATCATACGATTTCAACAGATGGAATTAGGCGTCTCTGTGCCGTTGTTGTTTTGCTGCATTGCTTGCTTCAGAGAACTTTCGAGTTCATACAGTAGACTAAAAAAGAAACACTGTTTCCAGGAACGCTAGAGTCTTCTGGGTAGTGTTTTACAGGTGACACACTAAAGGAAATACGTGAGATTTCACCGTTCACATTTGTTCCCTATTTTGTTTCTTTGTAATTCACTGTGAAACTCAGAAAATACAGTGTTTTCAAAGAGGCCTATGCTATAAATTCTCTGTACTAAAGAATCATTCTTTGAAACAGAGATAACATGAACATTTCTAGCACTTATAACACAAGATAGAACGTTCTCCTCTCTGTGCCTGTGGTGATGGCGTTCATTGTGTGAGATAGTCACCAGTGGCTTTGTCATAGCAGGCAGAAGCAGAGATGGCGGTTCCTGGACATACTTGTTTTCGGTGGAGAGTAACGCATATACTACTGCAAGTACACATGTAGGTCTTTGAACTGAAGGTATTAGACGCTATCTTGTTCTCATGTATGGCTTTCTAAAAGTTCCTGTTGCCCTAACCTGTTGACTCAGAAAAACTGTGTTCTGATAGAGGCCAGCAACTGTTTCCAACAAAAATAGAAAAAATGCACATTGAACATTCTAACCAACATATACATATTATCAAACGATTTCAACAGATGGAATTAGGCCCTTGCTGTGCCGTTGTTTTCCTGCTGCATTGTTTGCTTCAGAGAACTTTCGAGTTCATACAATAGACTAAAGAGGAAACACTGCCTCCAGGAACGCTAGAGTCTTCTGGGTAGTGTGCTACAGGCGACACACTGAAGGAAATATGTCAGATTTCACCGTTACATTTGTTCCCTATTTCGTTTCTTTGTAATTCACTGTGAAACTCAGAAAATACTGTGTTTTCAAAGAGGCCTAGCCTGTCAGTTCTCTGTACTAAAGAATCATTCTTTGAAACAGAGAGAACATGAACATTTCTAGCACTTATAACACAAGATAGAACTTTCTCCTCTCTGTGCCTGTGGTGATGGCGTTCAGTGTGTGAGATAGTCACCGGTGGCATTGCCATAGCAGGCAGAAGAAGAGATGGCGGTTCCTGGACATACTTTGTTCTCGGTGGAGAGTAACGCATATACTACTGAAATTACAGATGTAGGTCTTTGAACTGAAGGTATTAGACGCTATCTCTTCTTCTCATGTATGTCTTTCTAAAAGAAGTTCCTGTTGCCCTTACTTGTAAACTCAGAAAAACTGTGTTCCTATAGAGGCCAGCACCCGTTTCCAACGAAATAGAAGGAAGAACTTAAAGTACAGATGTAGGTCTTTGAACTGAAGGTATTAGACGCTATCTCTTGTTCTCATGCATGTCTTTCTAAAAGAAGTTCCTGTTGCCCTTACTTGTAAACTCAGAAAAACTGTGTTCCGATAGAGGCCAGCACCGGCTTCCAACGAAATAGAAGGAAGAACTTAAAGTACAGATGTAGGTCTTTGAACTGAAGGTATTAGACGCTATCTCTTGTTCTCATGCATGTCTTTCTAAAAGAAGTTCCTGTTGCCCTTACTTGTAAACTCAGAAAAACTGTGTTCCTATAGAGGCCAGCACCCGTTTCCAACGAAATAGAAGGAAGAACTTAAAGTACAGATGTAGGTCTTTGAACTGAAGGTATTAGACGCTATCTCTTCTTCTCATGTATGACTTTCTAAAAGAAGTTCCTGTTGCCCTTACTTGTAAACTCAGAAAAACTGTGTTCCGATAGAGGCCAGCACCGGCTTCCAACGAAATAAAAGGTAGAAATGCACATTGAACATTCTAACCAACATATACATATTATGAAACGATTTCAACAGATGAAATTAGGCCCTTGCTGTGCCGTTGTTGTCCTGCTGCATTGTTTGCTTCAGAGAACTTTCGAGTTCATACAATAGACTAAAGAGGAAACACTGTTTCCAGGAACGCTAGAGTCTTCTGGGTAGTGTGCTACAGGCGACACACTGAAGGAATTATGTGAGATTTCACCATTCACATTTGTTCCCTATTTCGTTTCTTTGTAATTCACTGTGAAACTCAGAAAATACTGTGTTTTCAAAGAGGCCTAGCCTGTCAATTCTCTGTACTAAGGAATCATTCTTTGAAACAGAGATAACATGAACATTTCTAGCACTTATAACACAAGATAGAACGTTCTCCTCTCTGTGCCTGTGGTGATGGCGTTCATTGTGTGAGATAGTCACCAGTGGCTTTGTCATAGCAGGCAGAAGCAGAGATGGCGGTTCCTGGACATACTTGTTTTCGGTGGAGAGTAACGCATATACTACTGCAAGTACACATGTAGGTCTTTGAACTGAAGGTATTAGACGCTATCTTGTTCTCATGTATGGCTTTCTAAAAGTTCGTGTTGCCCTAACCTGTTGACTCAGAAAAACTGTGTTCTGATAGAGGCCAGCAACTGTTTCCAACAAAAATAGAAAAAATGCACATTGAACATTCTAACCAACATATACATATTATCAAACGATTTCAACAGATGGAATTAGGCCCTTGCTGTGCCGTTGTTTTCCTGCTGCATTGTTTGCTTCAGAGAACTTTCGAGTTCATACAATAGACTAAAGAGGAAACACTGCCTCCAGGAACGCTAGAGTCTTCTGGGTAGTGTGCTACAGGCGACACACTGAAGGAAATATGTCAGATTTCACCGTTACATTTGTTCCCTATTTCGTTTCTTTGTAATTCACTGTGAAACTCAGAAAATACTGTGTTTTCAAAGAGGCCTAGCCTGTCAGTTCTCTGTACTAAAGAATCATTCTTTGAAACAGAGAGAACATGAACATTTCTAGCACTTATAACAAAAGATAGAACTTTCTCCTCTCTGTGCCTGTGGTGATGGCGTTCAGTGTGTGAGATAGTCACCGGTGGCATTGCCATAGCAGGCAGAAGAAGAGATGGCGGTTCCTGGACATACTTTGTTCTCGGTGGAGAGTAACGCATATACTACTGAAATTACAGATGTAGGTCTTTGAACTGAAGGTATTAGACGCTATCTCTTCTTCTCATGCATGTCTTTCTAAAAGAAGTTCCTGTTGCCCTTACTTGTAAACTCAGAAAAACTGTGTTCCTATAGAGGTCAGCACCCGTTTCCAACGAAATAGAAGGAAGAACTTAAAGTACAGATGTAGGTCTTTGAACTGAAGGTATTAGACGCTATCTCTTGTTCTCATGCATGTCTTTCTAAAAGAAGTTCCTGTTGCCCTTACTTGTAAACTCAGAAAAACTGTGTTCCGATAGAGGCCAGCACCGGCTTCCAACGAAATAAAAGGTAGAAATGCACATTGAACATTCTAACCAACATATACATATTATGAAACGATTTCAACAGATGAAATTACGCCCTTGCTGTGCCGTTGTTGTCCTGCTGCATTGTTTGCTTCAGAGAACTTTCGAGTTCATACAATAGACTAAAGAGGAAACACTGTTTCCAGGAACGCTAGAGTCTTCTGGGTAGTGTGCTACAGGCGACACACTGAAGGAATTATGTGAGATTTCACCGTTCACATTTGTTCCCTATTTCGTTTCTTTGTAATTCACTGTGAAACTCAGAAAATACTGTGTTTTCAAAGAGGCCTAGCCTGTCAATTCTCTGTACTAAGGAATCATTCTTTGAAACAGAGATAACATGAACATTTCTAGGACTTATAACACAAGATAGAACGTTCTCCTCTCTGTGCCTGTGGTGATGGCGTTCATTGTGTGAGATAGTCACCAGTGGCATTGTCATAGCAGGCAGAAACAGAGATGGCGGTTCCTGGACATACTTGTTTTCGGTGGAGAGTAACGCATATACTACTGCAAGTACACATGTAGGTCTTTGAACTGAAGGTATTAGACGCTATCTTGTTCTCATGTATGGCTTTCTAAAAGTTCCTGTTGCCCTATCCTGTTGACTCAGAAAAACTGTGTTCTGATAGAGGCCAGCAACTGTTTCCAACAAAATAGAAGAAATGCACATTGAACATTCTAACCAATATATACTTATTATCATACGATTTCAACAGATGGAATTAGGCGTCTCTGTGCCGTTGTTGTTTTGCTGCATTGCTTGCTTCAGAGAACTTTCGAGTTCATACAGTAGACTAAAAAAGAAACACTGTTTCCAGGAACGCTAGAGTCTTCTGGGTAGTGTTTTACAGGTGACACACTAAAGGAAATACGTGAGATTTCACCGTTCACATTTGTTCCCTATTTTGTTTCTTTGTAATTCACTGTGAAACTCAGAAAATACAGTGTTTTCAAAGAGGCCTATGCTATAAATTCTCTGTACTAAAGAATCATTCTTTGAAACAGAGATAACATGAACATTTCTAGCACTTATAACACAAGATAGAACGTTCTCCTCTCTGTGCCTGTGGTGATGGCGTTCATTGTGTGAGATAGTCACCAGTGGCATTGTCATAGCAGGCAGAAGCAGAGATGGCGGTTCCTGGACATACTTGTTTTCGGTGGAGAGTAACGCATATACTACTGCAAGTACACATGTAGGTCTTTGAACTGAAGGTATTAGACGCTATCTTGTTCTCATGTATGGCTTTCTAAAAGTTCCTGTTGCCCTAACCTGTTGACTCAGAAAAACTGTGTTCTGATAGAGGCCAGCAACTGTTTCCAACAAAAATAGAAAAAATGCACATTGAACATTCTAACCAACATATACATATTATCAAACGATTTCAACAGATGGAATTAGGCCCTTGCTGTGCCGTTGTTTTCCTGCTGCATTGTTTGCTTCAGAGAACTTTCGAGTTCATACAATAGACTAAAGAGGAAACACTGCCTCCAGGAACGCTAGAGTCTTCTGGGTAGTGTGCTACAGGCGACACACTGAAGGAAATATGTCAGATTTCACCGTTACATTTGTTCCCTATTTCGTTTCTTTGTAATTCACTGTGAAACTCAGAAAATACTGTGTTTTCAAAGAGGCCTAGCCTGTCAGTTCTCTGTACTAAAGAATCATTCTTTGAAACAGAGAGAACATGAACATTTCTAGCACTTATAACACAAGATAGAACTTTCTCCTCTCTGTGCCTGTGGTGATGGCGTTCAGTGTGTGAGATAGTCACCGGTGGCATTGCCATAGCAGGCAGAAGAAGAGATGGCGGTTCCTGGACATACTTTGTTCTCGGTGGAGAGTAACGCATATACTACTGAAATTACAGATGTAGGTCTTTGAACTGAAGGTATTAGACGCTATCTCTTCTTCTCATGTATGTCTTTCTAAAAGAAGTTCCTGTTGCCCTTACTTGTAAACTCAGAAAAACTGTGTTCCTATAGAGGCCAGCACCCGTTTCCAACGAAATAGAAGGAAGAACTTAAAGTACAGATGTAGGTCTTTGAACTGAAGGTATTAGACGCTATCTCTTCTTCTCATGTATGACTTTCTAAAAGAAGTTCCTGTTGCCCTTACTTGTAAACTCAGAAAAACTGTGTTCCGATAGAGGCCAGCACCGGCTTCCAACGAAATAAAAGGTAGAAATGCACATTGAACATTCTAACCAACATATACATATTATGAAACGATTTCAACAGATGAAATTACGCCCTTGCTGTGCCGTTGTTGTCCTGCTGCATTGTTTGCTTCAGAGAACTTTCGAGTTCATACAATAGACTAAAGAGGAAACACTGTTTCCAGGAACGCTAGAGTCTTCTGGGTAGTGTGCTACAGGCGACACACTGAAGGAATTATGTGAGATTTCACCGTTCACATTTGTTCCCTATTTCGTTTCTTTGTAATTCACTGTGAAACTCAGAAAATACTGTGTTTTCAAAGAGGCCTAGCCTGTCAATTCTCTGTACTAAGGAATCATTCTTTGAAACAGAGATAACATGAACATTTCTAGCACTTATAACACAAGATAGAACGTTCTCCTCTCTGTGCCTGTGGTGATGGCGTTCATTGTGTGAGATAGTCACCAGTGGCATTGTCATAGCAGGCAGAAACAGAGATGGCGGTTCCTGGACATACTTGTTTTCGGTGGAGAGTAACGCATATACTACTGCAAGTACACATGTAGGTCTTTGAACTGAAGGTATTAGACGCTATCTTGTTCTCATGTATGGCTTTCTAAAAGTTCCTGTTGCCCTAACCTGTTGACTCAGAAAAACTGTGTTCTGATAGAGGCCAGCAACTGTTTCCAACAAAATAGAAGAAATGCACATTGAACATTCTAACCAATATATACTTATTATCATACGATTTCAACAGATGGAATTAGGCGTCTCTGTGCCGTTGTTGTTTTGCTGCATTGCTTGCTTCAGAGAACTTTCGAGTTCATACAGTAGACTAAAAAAGAAACACTGTTTCCAGGAACGCTAGAGTCTTCTGGGTAGTGTTTTACAGGTGACACACTAAAGGAAATACGTGAGATTTCACCGTTCACATTTGTTCCCTATTTTGTTTCTTTGTAATTCACTGTGAAACTCAGAAAATACAGTGTTTTCAAAGAGGCCTATGCTATAAATTCTCTGTACTAAAGAATCATTCTTTGAAACAGAGATAACATGAACATTTCTAGCACTTATAACACAAGATAGAACGTTCTCCTCTCTGTGCCTGTGGTGATGGCGTTCATTGTGTGAGATAGTCACCAGTGGCTTTGTCATAGCAGGCAGAAGCAGAGATGGCGGTTCCTGGACATACTTGTTTTCGGTGGAGAGTAACGCATATACTACTGCAAGTACACATGTAGGTCTTTGAACTGAAGGTATTAGACGCTATCTTGTTCTCATGTATGGCTTTCTAAAAGTTCCTGTTGCCCTAACCTGTTGACTCAGAAAAACTGTGTTCTGATAGAGGCCAGCAACTGTTTCCAACAAAAATAGAAAAAATGCACATTGAACATTCTAACCAACATATACATATTATCAAACGATTTCAACAGATGGAATTAGGCCCTTGCTGTGCCGTTGTTTTCCTGCTGCATTGTTTGCTTCAGAGAACTTTCGAGTTCATACAATAGACTAAAGAGGAAACACTGCCTCCAGGAACGCTAGAGTCTTCTGGGTAGTGTGCTACAGGCGACACACTGAAGGAAATATGTCAGATTTCACCGTTACATTTGTTCCCTATTTCGTTTCTTTGTAATTCACTGTGAAACTCAGAAAATACTGTGTTTTCAAAGAGGCCTAGCCTGTCAGTTCTCTGTACTAAAGAATCATTCTTTGAAACAGAGAGAACATGAACATTTCTAGCACTTATAACACAAGATAGAACTTTCTCCTCTCTGTGCCTGTGGTGATGGCGTTCAGTGTGTGAGATAGTCACCGGTGGCATTGCCATAGCAGGCAGAAGAAGAGATGGCGGTTCCTGGACATACTTTGTTCTCGGTGGAGAGTAACGCATATACTACTGAAATTACAGATGTAGGTCTTTGAACTGAAGGTATTAGACGCTATCTCTTCTTCTCATGTATGTCTTTCTAAAAGAAGTTCCTGTTGCCCTTACTTGTAAACTCAGAAAAACTGTGTTCCTATAGAGGCCAGCACCCGTTTCCAACGAAATAGAAGGAAGAACTTAAAGTACAGATGTAGGTCTTTGAACTGAAGGTATTAGACGCTATCTCTTGTTCTCATGCATGTCTTTCTAAAAGAAGTTCCTGTTGCCCTTACTTGTAAACTCAGAAAAACTGTGTTCCGATAGAGGCCAGCACCGGCTTCCAACGAAATAGAAGGAAGAACTTAAAGTACAGATGTAGGTCTTTGAACTGAAGGTATTAGACGCTATCTCTTGTTCTCATGCATGTCTTTCTAAAAGAAGTTCCTGTTGCCCTTACTTGTAAACTCAGAAAAACTGTGTTCCTATAGAGGCCAGCACCCGTTTCCAACGAAATAGAAGGAAGAACTTAAAGTACAGATGTAGGTCTTTGAACTGAAGGTATTAGACGCTATCTCTTCTTCTCATGTATGACTTTCTAAAAGAAGTTCCTGTTGCCCTTACTTGTAAACTCAGAAAAACTGTGTTCCGATAGAGGCCAGCACCGGCTTCCAACGAAATAAAAGGTAGAAATGCACATTGAACATTCTAACCAACATATACATATTATGAAACGATTTCAACAGATGAAATTAGGCCCTTGCTGTGCCGTTGTTGTCCTGCTGCATTGTTTGCTTCAGAGAACTTTCGAGTTCATACAATAGACTAAAGAGGAAACACTGTTTCCAGGAACGCTAGAGTCTTCTGGGTAGTGTGCTACAGGCGACACACTGAAGGAATTATGTGAGATTTCACCATTCACATTTGTTCCCTATTTCGTTTCTTTGTAATTCACTGTGAAACTCAGAAAATACTGTGTTTTCAAAGAGGCCTAGCCTGTCAATTCTCTGTACTAAGGAATCATTCTTTGAAACAGAGAGAACATGAACATTTCAAACACTGATAACACAAAATAGAACCTTCTCCTCTCTGTGCCTGTGGTGATGGCGTTCAGTGTGTGCGATAGTCACCGGTGGCATTGCCATAGCAGGCAGAAGCAGGGATGGCGGTTCCTGGACATACCTTGTTCTCGGTGGAGAGTAGCGCATATACTACTGAAAGTACAGATGTAGGTCTTTGAACTGAAAGTATTAGACGCTATCTTGTTCTCATTTATGTCTTTGTGAAAGTTCCTGTTGCCCTTAATTTTTGACTCAGAAAAACTGTATTCCGATAGAGGCCAGCAACTGTTTCCAACAAAATAGAAGAAATGCACATTGAACATTCTAACCAACATTTACATATTATCAAACGATTTCAACAGATGGAATTAGGCCCTCTTTGTGCCGTTGTTGTTTTGCTGCATTGCTTGCTTCAGAGAACTTTTGAGTTCATACAGTAGTCTAAAGAGGAAACACTGTTTCCAGGAACGCTAGAGTCTTCTGGGTAGTGTGCTACAGGTGACACACTAAAGGAAATATGTGAGATTTCACCGTTCACATTTGTTCCCTATTTTGTTTCTTTGTAATTCACTGTGAAACTCAGAAAATATTGTGTATTCAAAGAGGCCTAGCCTATAAATCCTCTGTATTAAAGAATCATTCTTTGAAGCAGAGAGAACATGAACATTTCTAGCACTTATAACACAAGATAGAACTTTCTGCTCTCTGTGCCTGTGGTGATGGCGTTCAGTGTGTGAGATAGTCCCCGGTGGCATTGCCATAGCAGGCAGAAGAAGAGATGGCGGTTCCTGGACATATCTTTTTTCGGTGGAGAGTAACACATATACTACTGAAAGTACTCATGTAGGTCTTTGAACTGAAGCTATTAGACGCTATCTTGTTCTCATGTATGTCTTTCTAAAAGTTCCTGTTGCCCTAACCTGTTGACTCAGAAAAACTGTGTTCTGATAGAGGCCAGCAACTGTTTCCAAAAAAATAGAAGAAATGCACATTGAACATTCTAACCAACATTTACATATTATCAAACGATTTCAACAGATGGAATTAGGCGTCTCTGTGCTGTTGTTGTTTTGCTGCATTGCTTGCTTCAGAGAACTTTCGAGTTCATACAGTAGACTAAAAAAGAAACACTGTTTCCAGGAACGCTAGAGTCTTCTGGGTAGTGTTTTACAGGTGACACACTAAAGGAAATACGTCAGATTTCACCGTTCACATTTGTTCCCTATTTTGTTTCTTTGTAATTCACTGTGAAACTCAGAAAATACAGTGTTTTCAAAGAGGCCTATGCTATAAATTCTCTGTACTAAAGAATCATTCTTTGAAACAGAGATAACATGAACATTTCTAGCACTTATAACACAAGATAGAACGTTCTCCTCTCTGTGCCTGTGGTGATGGCGTTCATTGTGTGAGATAGTCACCAGTGGCATTGTCATAGCAGGCAGAAACAGAGATGGCGGTTCCTGGACATACTTGTTTTCGGTGGAGAGTAACGCATATACTACTGCAAGTACACATGTAGGTCTTTGAACTGAAGGTATTAGACGCTATCTTGTTCTCATGTATGGCTTTCTAAAAGTTCCTGTTGCCCTAACCTGTTGACTCAGAAAAACTGTGTTCTGATAGAGGCCAGCAACTGTTTCCAACAAAATAGAAGAAATGCACATTGAACATTCTAACCAACATTTACATATTATCAAACGATTTCAACAGATGGAATTAGGCCCTCTTTGTGCCGTTGTTGCTTTGCTGCATTGCTTGCTTCAGAGAACTTTTGAGTTCATACAGTAGTCTAAAGAGGAAACACTGTTTCCAGGAACGCTAGAGTCTTCTGGGTAGTGTGCTGCAGGTGACACACTAAAGGAAATATGTGAGATTTCACCGTTCACATTTGTTCCCTATTTTGTTTCTTTGTAATTCACTGTGAAACTCAGAAAATATTGTGTATTCAAAGAGGCCTAGCCTATAAATCCTCTGTACTAAAGAATCATTCTTTGAAGCAGAGAGAACATGAACATTTCTAGCACTTATAACACAAGATAGAACTTTCTGCTCTCTGTGCCTGTGGTGATGGCGTTCATTGTGTGAGATAGTCCCCGGTGGCACTGCCATAGCAGGCAGAAGAAGAGGTGGCTGTTCCTGGACATATCTTTTTTCGGTGGAGAGTAACACATATACTACTGAAAGTACTCATGTAGGTCTTTGAACTGAAGCTATTAGACGCTATCTTGTTCTCATGTATGTCTTTCTAAAAGTTCCTGTTGCCCTAACCTGTTGACTCAGAAAAACTGTGTTCTGATAGAGGCCAGCAACTGTTTCCAACAAAATAGAAGAAATGCGCATTGAACATTCTAACCAATATATACTTATTATCATACGATTTCAACAGATGGAATTAGGCGTCTCTGTGCCGTTGTTGTTTTGCTGCATTGCTTGCTTCAGAGAACTTTCGAGTTCATACAGTAGACTAAAAAAGAAACACTGTTTCCAGGAAGGCTAGAGTCTTCTGGGTAGTGTTTTACAGGTGACACACTAAAGGAAATACGTGAGATTTCACCGTTCACATTTGTTCCCTATTTTGTTTCTTTGTAATTCACTGTGAAACTCAGAAAATACAGTGTTTTCAAAGAGGCCTATGCTATAAATTCTCTGTACTAAAGAATCATTCTTTGAAACAGAGATAACATGAACATTTCTAGCACTTATAACACAAGATAGAACGTTCTCCTCTCTGTGCCTGTGGTGATGGCGTTCATTGTGTGAGATAGTCACCAGTGGCTTTGTCATAGCAGGCAGAAGCAGAGATGGCGGTTCCTGGACATACTTGTTTTCGGTGGAGAGTAACGCATATACTACTGCAAGTACACATGTAGGTCTTTGAACTGAAGGTATTAGACGCTATCTTGTTCTCATGTATGGCTTTCTAAAAGTTCGTGTTGCCCTAACCTGTTGACTCAGAAAAACTGTGTTCTGATAGAGGCCAGCAACTGTTTCCAACAAAAATAGAAAAAATGCACATTGAACATTCTAACCAACATATACATATTATCAAACGATTTCAACAGATGGAATTAGGCCCTTGCTGTGCCGTTGTTTTCCTGCTGCATTGTTTGCTTCAGAGAACTTTCGAGTTCATACAATAGACTAAAGAGGAAACACTGCCTCCAGGAACGCTAGAGTCTTCTGGGTAGTGTGCTACAGGCGACACACTGAAGGAAATATGTCAGATTTCACCGTTACATTTGTTCCCTATTTCGTTTCTTTGTAATTCACTGTGAAACTCAGAAAATACTGTGTTTTCAAAGAGGCCTAGCCTGTCAGTTCTCTGTACTAAAGAATCATTCTTTGAAACAGAGAGAACATGAACATTTCTTAGCACTTATAACAAAAGATAGAACTTTCTCCTCTCTGTGCCTGTGGTGATGGCGTTCAGTGTGTGAGATAGTCACCAGTGGCATTGTCATAGCAGGCAGAAACAGAGATGGCGGTTCCTGGACATACTTGTTTTCGGTGGAGAGTAACGCATATACTACTGAAATTACAGATGTAGGTCTTTGAACTGAAGGTATTAGACGCTATCTCTTCTTCTCATGCATGTCTTTCTAAAAGAAGTTCCTGTTGCCCTTACTTGTAAACTCAGAAAAACTGTGTTCCTATAGAGGCCAGCACCCGTTTCCAACGAAATAGAAGGAAGAACTTAAAGTACAGATGTAGGTCTTTGAACTGAAGGTATTAGACGCTATCTCTTGTTCTCATGCATGTCTTTCTAAAAGAAGTTCCTGTTGCCCTTACTTGTAAACTCAGAAAAACTGTGTTCCGATAGAGGCCAGCACCGGCTTCCAACGAAATAAAAGGTAGAAATGCACATTGAACATTCTAACCAACATATACATATTATGAAACGATTTCAACAGATGAAATTACGCCCTTGCTGTGCCGTTGTTGTCCTGCTGCATTGTTTGCTTCAGAGAACTTTCGAGTTCATACAATAGACTAAAGAGGAAACACTGTTTCCAGGAACGCTAGAGTCTTCTGGGTAGTGTGCTACAGGCGACACACTGAAGGAATTATGTGAGATTTCACCGTTCACATTTGTTCCCTATTTCGTTTCTTTGTAATTCACTGTGAAACTCAGAAAATACTGTGTTTTCAAAGAGGCCTAGCCTGTCAATTCTCTGTACTAAGGAATCATTCTTTGAAACAGAGATAACATGAACATTTCTAGCACTTATAACACAAGATAGAACGTTCTCCTCTCTGTGCCTGTGGTGATGGCGTTCATTGTGTGAGATAGTCACCAGTGGCATTGTCATAGCAGGCAGAAACAGAGATGGCGGTTCCTGGACATACTTGTTTTCGGTGGAGAGTAACGCATATACTACTGCAAGTACACATGTAGGTCTTTGAACTGAAGGTATTAGACGCTATCTTGTTCTCATGTATGGCTTTCTAAAAGTTCCTGTTGCCCTATCCTGTTGACTCAGAAAAACTGTGTTCTGATAGAGGCCAGCAACTGTTTCCAACAAAATAGAAGAAATGCACATTGAACATTCTAACCAATATATACTTATTATCATACGATTTCAACAGATGGAATTAGGCGTCTCTGTGCCGTTGTTGTTTTGCTGCATTGCTTGCTTCAGAGAACTTTCGAGTTCATACAGTAGACTAAAAAAGAAACACTGTTTCCAGGAACGCTAGAGTCTTCTGGGTAGTGTTTTACAGGTGACACACTAAAGGAAATACGTGAGATTTCACCGTTCACATTTGTTCCCTATTTTGTTTCTTTGTAATTCACTGTGAAACTCAGAAAATACAGTGTTTTCAAAGAGGCCTATGCTATAAATTCTCTGTACTAAAGAATCATTCTTTGAAACAGAGATAACATGAACATTTCTAGCACTTATAACACAAGATAGAACGTTCTCCTCTCTGTGCCTGTGGTGATGGCGTTCATTGTGTGAGATAGTCACCAGTGGCATTGTCATAGCAGGCAGAAGCAGAGATGGCGGTTCCTGGACATACTTGTTTTCGGTGGAGAGTAACGCATATACTACTGCAAGTACACATGTAGGTCTTTGAACTGAAGGTATTAGACGCTATCTTGTTCTCATGTATGGCTTTCTAAAAGTTCCTGTTGCCCTAACCTGTTGACTCAGAAAAACTGTGTTCTGATAGAGGCCAGCAACTGTTTCCAACAAAAATAGAAAAAATGCACATTGAACATTCTAACCAACATATACATATTATCAAACGATTTCAACAGATGGAATTAGGCCCTTGCTGTGCCGTTGTTTTCCTGCTGCATTGTTTGCTTCAGAGAACTTTCGAGTTCATACAATAGACTAAAGAGGAAACACTGCCTCCAGGAACGCTAGAGTCTTCTGGGTAGTGTGCTACAGGCGACACACTGAAGGAAATATGTCAGATTTCACCGTTACATTTGTTCCCTATTTCGTTTCTTTGTAATTCACTGTGAAACTCAGAAAATACTGTGTTTTCAAAGAGGCCTAGCCTGTCAGTTCTCTGTACTAAAGAATCATTCTTTGAAACAGAGAGAACATGAACATTTCTAGCACTTATAACACAAGATAGAACTTTCTCCTCTCTGTGCCTGTGGTGATGGCGTTCAGTGTGTGAGATAGTCACCGGTGGCATTGCCATAGCAGGCAGAAGAAGAGATGGCGGTTCCTGGACATACTTTGTTCTCGGTGGAGAGTAACGCATATACTACTGAAATTACAGATGTAGGTCTTTGAACTGAAGGTATTAGACGCTATCTCTTCTTCTCATGTATGTCTTTCTAAAAGAAGTTCCTGTTGCCCTTACTTGTAAACTCAGAAAAACTGTGTTCCTATAGAGGCCAGCACCCGTTTCCAACGAAATAGAAGGAAGAACTTAAAGTACAGATGTAGGTCTTTGAACTGAAGGTATTAGACGCTATCTCTTCTTCTCATGTATGACTTTCTAAAAGAAGTTCCTGTTGCCCTTACTTGTAAACTCAGAAAAACTGTGTTCCGATAGAGGCCAGCACCGGCTTCCAACGAAATAAAAGGTAGAAATGCACATTGAACATTCTAACCAACATATACATATTATGAAACGATTTCAACAGATGAAATTACGCCCTTGCTGTGCCGTTGTTGTCCTGCTGCATTGTTTGCTTCAGAGAACTTTCGAGTTCATACAATAGACTAAAGAGGAAACACTGTTTCCAGGAACGCTAGAGTCTTCTGGGTAGTGTGCTACAGGCGACACACTGAAGGAATTATGTGAGATTTCACCGTTCACATTTGTTCCCTATTTCGTTTCTTTGTAATTCACTGTGAAACTCAGAAAATACTGTGTTTTCAAAGAGGCCTAGCCTGTCAATTCTCTGTACTAAGGAATCATTCTTTGAAACAGAGATAACATGAACATTTCTAGCACTTATAACACAAGATAGAACGTTCTCCTCTCTGTGCCTGTGGTGATGGCGTTCATTGTGTGAGATAGTCACCAGTGGCATTGTCATAGCAGGCAGAAACAGAGATGGCGGTTCCTGGACATACTTGTTTTCGGTGGAGAGTAACGCATATACTACTGCAAGTACACATGTAGGTCTTTGAACTGAAGGTATTAGACGCTATCTTGTTCTCATGTATGGCTTTCTAAAAGTTCCTGTTGCCCTAACCTGTTGACTCAGAAAAACTGTGTTCTGATAGAGGCCAGCAACTGTTTCCAACAAAATAGAAGAAATGCACATTGAACATTCTAACCAATATATACTTATTATCATACGATTTCAACAGATGGAATTAGGCGTCTCTGTGCCGTTGTTGTTTTGCTGCATTGCTTGCTTCAGAGAACTTTCGAGTTCATACAGTAGACTAAAAAAGAAACACTGTTTCCAGGAACGCTAGAGTCTTCTGGGTAGTGTTTTACAGGTGACACACTAAAGGAAATACGTGAGATTTCACCGTTCACATTTGTTCCCTATTTTGTTTCTTTGTAATTCACTGTGAAACTCAGAAAATACAGTGTTTTCAAAGAGGCCTATGCTATAAATTCTCTGTACTAAAGAATCATTCTTTGAAACAGAGATAACATGAACATTTCTAGCACTTATAACACAAGATAGAACGTTCTCCTCTCTGTGCCTGTGGTGATGGCGTTCATTGTGTGAGATAGTCACCAGTGGCTTTGTCATAGCAGGCAGAAGCAGAGATGGCGGTTCCTGGACATACTTGTTTTCGGTGGAGAGTAACGCATATACTACTGCAAGTACACATGTAGGTCTTTGAACTGAAGGTATTAGACGCTATCTTGTTCTCATGTATGGCTTTCTAAAAGTTCCTGTTGCCCTAACCTGTTGACTCAGAAAAACTGTGTTCTGATAGAGGCCAGCAACTGTTTCCAACAAAATAGAAGAAATGCACATTGAACATTCTAACCAACATTTACATATTATCAAACGATTTCAACAGATGGAATTAGGCCCTCTTTGTGCCGTTGTTGCTTTGCTGCATTGCTTGCTTCAGAGAACTTTTGAGTTCATACAGTAGTCTAAAGAGGAAACACTGTTTCCAGGAACGCTAGAGTCTTCTGGGTAGTGTGCTGCAGGTGACACACTAAAGGAAATATGTGAGATTTCACCGTTCACATTTGTTCCCTATTTTGTTTCTTTGTAATTCACTGTGAAACTCAGAAAATATTGTGTATTCAAAGAGGCCTAGCCTATAAATCCTCTGTACTAAAGAATCATTCTTTGAAGCAGAGAGAACATGAACATTTCTAGCACTTATAACACAAGATAGAACTTTCTGCTCTCTGTGCCTGTGGTGATGGCGTTCATTGTGTGAGATAGTCCCCGGTGGCATTGCCATAGCAGGCAGAAGAAGAGATGGCGGTTCCTGGACATACTTGTTTTCGGTGGAGAGTAACGCATATACTACTGCAAGTACACATGTAGGTCTTTGAACTGAAGGTATTAGACGCTATCTTGTTCTCATGTATGGCTTTCTAAAAGTTCCTGTTGCCCTAACCTGTTGACTCAGAAAAACTGTGTTCTGATAGAGGCCAGCAACTGTTTCCAACAAAATAGAAGTAATGCACATTGAACATTCTAACCAACATTTACATATTATCAAACGATTTCAACAGATGGAATTAGGCGTCTCTGTGCTGTTGTTGTTTTGCTGCATTGCTTGCTTCAGAGAACTTTCGAGTCCATACGGTAGACTAAAAAAGAAACACTGTTTCCAGGAACGCTAGAGTCTTCTGGGTAGTGTTTTACAGGTGACACACTAAAGGAAATACGTCAGATTTCACCGTTCACATTTGTTCCCTATTTTGTTTCTTTGTAATTCACTGTGAAACTCAGAAAATACAGTGTTTTCAAAGAGGCCTATGCTATAAATTCTCTGTACTAAAGAATCATTCTTTGAAACAGAGATAACATGAACATTTCTAGCACTTATAACACAAGATAGAACGTTCTCCTCTCTGTGCCTGTGGTGATGGCGTTCATTGTGTGAGATAGTCACCAGTGGCTTTGTCATAGCAGGCAGAAGCAGAGATGGCGGTTCCTGGACATACTTGTTTTCGGTGGAGAGTAACGCATATACTACTGCAAGTACACATGTAGGTCTTTGAACTGAAGGTATTAGACGCTATCTTGTTCTCATGTATGGCTTTCTAAAAGTTCCTGTTGCCCTAACCTGTTGACTCAGAAAAACTGTGTTCTGATAGAGGCCAGCAACTGTTTCCAACAAAATAGAAGAAATGCACATTGAACATTCTAACCAACATTTACATATTATCAAACGATTTCAACAGATGGAATTAGGCGTCTCTGTGCTGTTGTTGTTTTGCTGCATTGCTTGCTTCAGAGAACTTTCGAGTTCATACAGTAGACTAAAAAAGAAACACTGTTTCCAGGAACGCTAGAGTCTTCTGGGTAGTGTTTTACAGGTGACACACTAAAGGAAATACGTCAGATTTCACCGTTCACATTTGTTCCCTATTTTGTTTCTTTGTAATTCACTGTGAAACTCAGAAAATACAGTGTTTTCAAAGAGGCCTATGCTATAAATTCTCTGTACTAAAGAATCATTCTTTGAAACAGAGATAACATGAACATTTCTAGCACTTATAACACAAGATAGAACGTTCTCCTCTCTGTGCCTGTGGTGATGGCGTTCATTGTGTGAGATAGTCACCAGTGGCATTGTCATAGCAGGCAGAAACAGAGATGGCGGTTCCTGGACATACTTGTTTTCGGTGGAGAGTAACGCATATACTACTGCAAGTACACATGTAGGTCTTTGAACTGAAGGTATTAGACGCTATCTTGTTCTCATGTATGGCTTTCTAAAAGTTCCTGTTGCCCTAACCTGTTGACTCAGAAAAACTGTGTTCTGATAGAGGCCAGCAACTGTTTCCAACAAAATAGAAGTAATGCACATTGAACATTCTAACCAACATTTACATATTATCAAACGATTTCAACAGATGGAATTAGGCGTCTCTGTGCTGTTGTTGTTTTGCTGCATTGCTTGCTTCAGAGAACTTTCGAGTTCATACGGTAGACTAAAAAAGAAACACTGTTTCCAGGAACGCTAGAGTCTTCTGGGTAGTGTTTTACAGGTGACACACTAAAGGAAATACGTGAGATTTCACCGTTCACATTTGTTCCCTATTTTGTTTCTTTGTAATTCACTGTGAAACTCAGAAAATACAGTGTTTTCAAAGAGGCCTATGCTATAAATTCTCTGTACTAAAGAATCATTCTTTGAAACAGAGATAACATGAACATTTCTAGCACTTATAACACAAGATAGAACGTTCTCCTCTCTGTGCCTGTGGTGATGGCGTTCATTGTGTGAGATAGTCACCAGTGGCTTTGTCATAGCAGGCAGAAGCAGAGATGGCGGTTCCTGGACATACTTGTTTTCGGTGGAGAGTAACGCATATACTACTGCAAGTACACATGTAGGTCTTTGAACTGAAGGTATTAGACGCTATCTTGTTCTCATGTATGGCTTTCTAAAAGTTCCTGTTGCCCTAACCTGTTGACTCAGAAAAACTGTGTTCTGATAGAGGCCAGCAACTGTTTCCAACAAAAATAGAAAAAATGCACATTGAACATTCTAACCAACATATACATATTATCAAACGATTTCAACAGATGGAATTAGGCCCTTGCTGTGCCGTTGTTGTCCTGCTGCATTGTTTGCTTCAGAGAACTTTCGAGTTCATACAATAGACTAAAGAGGAAACACTGCCTCCAGGAACGCTAGAGTCTTCTGGGTAGTGTGCTACAGGCGACACACTGAAGGAAATATGTCAGATTTCACCGTTACATTTGTTCCCTATTTCGTTTCTTTGTAATTCACTGTGAAACTCAGAAAATACTGTGTTTTCAAAGAGGCCTAGCCTGTCAGTTCTCTGTACTAAAGAATCATTCTTTGAAACAGAGAGAACATGAACATTTCTAGCACTTATAACAAAAGATAGAACTTTCTCCTCTCTGTGCCTGTGGTGATGGCGTTCAGTGTGTGAGATAGTCACCGGTGGCATTGCCATAGCAGGCAGAAGAAGAGATGGCGGTTCCTGGACATACTTTGTTCTCGGTGGAGAGTAACGCATATACTACTGAAATTACAGATGTAGGTCTTTGAACTGAAGGTATTAGACGCTATCTCTTCTTCTCATGCATGTCTTTCTAAAAGAAGTTCCTGTTGCCCTTACTTGTAAACTCAGAAAAACTGTGTTCCTATAGAGGTCAGCACCCGTTTCCAACGAAATAGAAGGAAGAACTTAAAGTACAGATGTAGGTCTTTGAACTGAAGGTATTAGACGCTATCTCTTCTTCTCATGTATGTCTTTCTAAAAGAAGTTCCTGTTGCCCTTACTTGTAAACTCAGAAAAACTGTGTTCCGATAGAGGCCAGCACCTTCTTCCAACGAAATAAAAGGTAGAAATGCACATTGAACATTCTAACCAACATATACATATTATGAAACAATTTCAACAGATGAAATTAGGCCCTTGCTGTGCCGTTGTTGTCCTGCTGCATTGTTTGCTTCAGAGAACTTTCGAGTTCATACAATAGACTAAAGAGGAAACACTGTTTCCAGGAACGCTAGAGTCTTCTGGGTAGTGTGCTACAGGCGACACACTGAAGGAATTATGTGAGATTTCACCATTCACATTTGTTCCCTATTTCGTTTCTTTGTAATTCACTGTGAAACTCAGAAAATACTGTGTTTTCAAAGAGGCCTAGCCTGTCAATTCTCTGTACTAAGGAATCATTCTTTGAAACAGAGAGAACATGAACATTTCAAACACTGATAACACAAAATAGAACCTTCTCCTCTCTGTGCCTGTGGTGATGGCGTTCAGTGTGTGCGATAGTCACCGGTGGCATTGCCATAGCAGGCAGAAGCAGAGATGGCGGTTCCTGGACATACCTTGTTCTCGGTGGAGAGTAGCGCATATACTACTGAAAGTACAGATGTAGGTCTTTGAACTGAAAGTATTAGACGCTATCTTGTTCTCATTTATGTCTTTGTGAAAGTTCCTGTTGCCCTTACTTTTTGACTCAGAAAAACTGTATTCCGATAGAGGCCAGCAACTGTTTCCAACAAAATAGAAGAAATGCACATTGAACATTCTAACCAACATTTACATATTATCAAACGATTTCAACAGATGGAATTAGGCCCTCTTTGTGCCGTTGTTGCTTTGCTGCATTGCTTGCTTCAGAGAACTTTTGAGTTCATACAGTAGTCTAAAGAGGAAACACTGTTTCCAGGAACGCTAGAGTCTTCTGGGTAGTGTGCTGCAGGTGACACACTAAAGGAAATATGTGAGATTTCACCGTTCACATTTGTTCCCTATTTTGTTTCTTTGTAATTCACTGTGAAACTCAGAAAATATTGTGTATTCAAAGAGGCCTAGCCTATAAATCCTCTGTACTAAAGAATCATTCTTTGAAGCAGAGAGAACATGAACATTTCTAGCACTTATAACACAAGATAGAACTTTCTGCTCTCTGTGCCTGTGGTGATGGCGTTCATTGTGTGAGATAGTCCCCGGTGGCACTGCCATAGCAGGCAGAAGAAGAGATGGCTGTTCCTGGACATATCTTTTTTCGGTGGAGAGTAACACATATACTACTGAAAGTACTCATGTAGGTCTTTGAACTGAAGCTATTAGACGCTATCTTGTTCTCATGTATGTCTTTCTAAAAGTTCCTGTTGCCCTAACCTGTTGACTCAGAAAAACTGTGTTCTGATAGAGGCCAGCAACTGTTTCCAACAAAATAGAAGAAATGCGCATTGAACATTCTAACCAATATATACTTATTATCATACGATTTCAACAGATGGAATTAGGCGTCTCTGTGCCGTTGTTGTTTTGCTGCATTGCTTGCTTCAGAGAACTTTCGAGTTCATACAGTAGACTAAAAAAGAAACACTGTTTCCAGGAACGCTAGAGTCTTCTGGGTAGTGTTTTACAGGTGACACACTAAAGGAAATACGTCAGATTTCACCGTTCACATTTGTTCCCTATTTTGTTTCTTTGTAATTCACTGTGAAACTCAGAAAATACAGTGTTTTCAAAGAGGCCTATGCTATAAATTCTCTGTACTAAAGAATCATTCTTTGAAACAGAGATAACATGAACATTTCTAGCACTTATAACACAAGATAGAACGTTCTCCTCTCTGTGCCTGTGGTGATGGCGTTCATTGTGTGAGATAGTCACCAGTGGCTTTGTCATAGCAGGCAGAAGCAGAGATGGCGGTTCCTGGACATACTTGTTTTCGGTGGAGAGTAACGCATATACTACTGCAAGTACACATGTAGGTCTTTGAACTGAAGGTATTAGACGCTATCTTGTTCTCATGTATGGCTTTCTAAAAGTTCGTGTTGCCCTAACCTGTTGACTCAGAAAAACTGTGTTCTGATAGAGGCCAGCAACTGTTTCCAACAAAAATAGAAAAAATGCACATTGAACATTCTAACCAACATATACATATTATCAAACGATTTCAACAGATGGAATTAGGCCCTTGCTGTGCCGTTGTTGTCCTGCTGCATTGTTTGCTTCAGAGAACTTTCGAGTTCATACAATAGACTAAAGAGGAAACACTGCCTCCAGGAACGCTAGAGTCTTCTGGGTAGTGTGCTACAGGCGACACACTGAAGGAAATATGTCAGATTTCACCGTTACATTTGTTCCCTATTTCGTTTCTTTGTAATTCACTGTGAAACTCAGAAAATACTGTGTTTTCAAAGAGGCCTAGCCTGTCAGTTCTCTGTACTAAAGAATCATTCTTTGAAACAGAGAGAACATGAACATTTCTTAGCACTTATAACAAAAGATAGAACTTTCTCCTCTCTGTGCCTGTGGTGATGGCGTTCAGTGTGTGAGATAGTCACCAGTGGCATTGTCATAGCAGGCAGAAACAGAGATGGCGGTTCCTGGACATACTTGTTTTCGGTGGAGAGTAACGCATATACTACTGAAATTACAGATGTAGGTCTTTGAACTGAAGGTATTAGACGCTATCTCTTCTTCTCATGCATGTCTTTCTAAAAGAAGTTCCTGTTGCCCTTACTTGTAAACTCAGAAAAACTGTGTTCCTATAGAGGCCAGCACCCGTTTCCAACGAAATAGAAGGAAGAACTTAAAGTACAGATGTAGGTCTTTGAACTGAAGGTATTAGACGCTATCTCTTGTTCTCATGCATGTCTTTCTAAAAGAAGTTCCTGTTGCCCTTACTTGTAAACTCAGAAAAACTGTGTTCCGATAGAGGCCAGCACCGGCATCCAACGAAATAAAAGGTAGAAATGCACATTGAACATTCTAACCAACATATACATATTATGAAACGATTTCAACAGATGAAATTACGCCCTTGCTGTGCCGTTGTTGTCCTGCTGCATTGTTTGCTTCAGAGAACTTTCGAGTTCATACAATAGACTAAAGAGGAAACACTGTTTCCAGGAACGCTAGAGTCTTCTGGGTAGTGTGCTACAGGCGACACACTGAAGGAATTATGTGAGATTTCACCGTTCACATTTGTTCCCTATTTCGTTTCTTTATAATTCACTGAGAAACTCAGAAAATACTGTGTTTTCAAAGAGGCCTAGCCTGTCAATTCTCTGTACTAAGGAATCATTCTTTGAAACAGAGATAACATGAACATTTCTAGCACTTATAACACAAGATAGAACGTTCTCCTCTCTGTGCCTGTGGTGATGGCGTTCATTGTGTGAGATAGTCACCAGTGGCATTGTCATAGCAGGCAGAAACAGAGATGGCGGTTCCTGGACATACTTGTTTTCGGTGGAGAGTAACGCATATACTACTGCAAGTACACATGTAGGTCTTTGAACTGAAGGTATTAGACGCTATCTTGTTCTCATGTATGGCTTTCTAAAAGTTCCTGTTGCCCTAACCTGTTGACTCAGAAAAACTGTGTTCTGATAGAGGCCAGCAACTGTTTCCAACAAAATAGAAGAAATGCACATTGAACATTCTAACCAACATTTACATATTATCAAACGATTTCAACAGATGGAATTAGGCGTCTCTGTGCTGTTGTTGTTTTGCTGCATTGCTTGCTTCAGAGAACTTTCGAGTTCATACAGTAGACTAAAAAAGAAACACTGTTTCCAGGAACGCTAGAGTCTTCTGGGTAGTGTTTTACAGGTGACACACTAAAGGAAATACGTCAGATTTCACCGTTCACATTTGTTCCCTATTTTGTTTCTTTGTAATTCACTGTGAAACTCAGAAAATACAGTGTTTTCAAAGAGGCCTATGCTATAAATTCTCTGTACTAAAGAATCATTCTTTGAAACAGAGATAACATGAACATTTCTAGCACTTATAACACAAGATAGAACGTTCTCCTCTCTGTGCCTGTGGTGATGGCGTTCATTGTGTGAGATAGTCACCAGTGGCATTGTCATAGCAGGCAGAAACAGAGATGGCGGTTCCTGGACATACTTGTTTTCGGTGGAGAGTAACGCATATACTACTGCAAGTACACATGTAGGTCTTTGAACTGAAGGTATTAGACGCTATCTTGTTCTCATGTATGGCTTTCTAAAAGTTCCTGTTGCCCTAACCTGTTGACTCAGAAAAACTGTGTTCTGATAGAGGCCAGCAACTGTTTCCAACAAAATAGAAGTAATGCACATTGAACATTCTAACCAACATTTACATATTATCAAACGATTTCAACAGATGGAATTAGGCGTCTCTGTGCTGTTGTTGTTTTGCTGCATTGCTTGCTTCAGAGAACTTTCGAGTTCATACGGTAGACTAAAAAAGAAACACTGTTTCCAGGAACGCTAGAGTCTTCTGGGTAGTGTTTTACAGGTGACACACTAAAGGAAATACGTCAGATTTCACCATTCACATTTGTTCCCTATTTTGTTTCTTTGTAATTCACTGTGAAACTCAGAAAATACAGTGTTTTCAAAGAGGCCTATGCTATAAATTCTCTGTACTAAAGAATCATTCTTTGAAACAGAGATAACATGAACATTTCTAGCACTTATAACACAAGATAGAACGTTCTCCTCTCTGTGCCTGTGGTGATGGCGTTCATTGTGTGAGATAGTCACCAGTGGCTTTGTCATAGCAGGCAGAAGCAGAGATGGCGGTTCCTGGACATACTTGTTTTCGGTGGAGAGTAACGCATATACTACTGCAAGTACACATGTAGGTCTTTGAACTGAAGGTATTAGACGCTATCTTGTTCTCATGTATGGCTTTCTAAAAGTTCCTGTTGCCCTAACCTGTTGACTCAGAAAAACTGTGTTCTGATAGAGGCCAGCAACTGTTTCCAACAAAAATAGAAAAAATGCACATTGAACATTCTAACCAACATATACATATTATCAAACGATTTCAACAGATGGAATTAGGCCCTTGCTGTGCCGTTGTTGTCCTGCTGCATTGTTTGCTTCAGAGAACTTTCGAGTTCATACAATAGACTAAAGAGGAAACACTGCCTCCAGGAACGCTAGAGTCTTCTGGGTAGTGTGCTACAGGCGACACACTGAAGGAAATATGTCAGATTTCACCGTTACATTTGTTCCCTATTTCGTTTCTTTGTAATTCACTGTGAAACTCAGAAAATACTGTGTTTTCAAAGAGGCCTAGCCTGTCAGTTCTCTGTACTAAAGAATCATTCTTTGAAACAGAGAGAACATGAACATTTCTAGCACTTATAACAAAAGATAGAACTTTCTCCTCTCTGTGCCTGTGGTGATGGCGTTCAGTGTGTGAGATAGTCACCGGTGGCATTGCCATAGCAGGCAGAAGAAGAGATGGCGGTTCCTGGACATACTTTGTTCTCGGTGGAGAGTAACGCATATACTACTGAAATTACAGATGTAGGTCTTTGAACTGAAGGTATTAGACGCTATCTCTTCTTCTCATGCATGTCTTTCTAAAAGAAGTTCCTGTTGCCCTTACTTGTAAACTCAGAAAAACTGTGTTCCTATAGAGGTCAGCACCCGTTTCCAACGAAATAGAAGGAAGAACTTAAAGTACAGATGTAGGTCTTTGAACTGAAGGTATTAGACGCTATCTCTTCTTCTCATGTATGTCTTTCTAAAAGAAGTTCCTGTTGCCCTTACTTGTAAACTCAGAAAAACTGTGTTCCGATAGAGGCCAGCACCTTCTTCCAACGAAATAAAAGGTAGAAATGCACATTGAACATTCTAACCAACATATACATATTATGAAACGATTTCAACAGATGAAATTAGGCCCTTGCTGTGCCGTTGTTGTCCTGCTGCATTGTTTGCTTCAGAGAACTTTCGAGTTCATACAATAGACTAAAGAGGAAACACTGTTTCCAGGAACGCTAGAGTCTTCTGGGTAGTGTGCTACAGGCGACACACTGAAGGAATTATGTGAGATTTCACCATTCACATTTGTTCCCTATTTCGTTTCTTTGTAATTCACTGTGAAACTCAGAAAATACTGTGTTTTCAAAGAGGCCTAGCCTGTCAATTCTCTGTACTAAGGAATCATTCTTTGAAACAGAGAGAACATGAACATTTCAAACACTGATAACACAAAATAGAACCTTCTCCTCTCTGTGCCTGTGGTGATGGCGTTCAGTGTGTGCGATAGTCACCGGTGGCATTGCCATAGCAGGCAGAAGCAGAGATGGCGGTTCCTGGACATACCTTGTTCTCGGTGGAGAGTAGCGCATATACTACTGAAAGTACAGATGTAGGTCTTTGAACTGAAAGTATTAGACGCTATCTTGTTCTCATTTATGTCTTTGTGAAAGTTCCTGTTGCCCTTACTTTTTGACTCAGAAAAACTGTATTCCGATAGAGGCCAGCAACTGTTTCCAACAAAATAGAAGAAATGCACATTGAACATTCTAACCAACATTTACATATTATCAAACGATTTCAACAGATGGAATTAGGCCCTCTTTGTGCCGTTGTTGTTTTGCTGCATTGCTTGCTTCAGAGAACTTTTGAGTTCATACAGTAGTCTAAAGAGGAAACAATGTTTCCAGGAACGCTAGAGTCTTCTGGGTAGTGTGCTACAGGTGACACACTAAAGGAAATATGTGAGATTTCACCGTTCACATTTGTTCCCTATTTTGTTTCTTTGTAATTCACTGTGAAACTCAGAAAATATTGTGTATTCAAAGAGGCCTAGCCTATAAATCCTCTGTATTAAAGAATCATTCTTTGAAGCAGAGAGAACATGAACATTTCTAGCACTTATAACACAAGATAGAACTTTCTGCTCTCTGTGCCTGTGGTGATGGCGTTCATTGTGTGAGATAGTCCCCGGTGGCATTGCCATAGCAGGCAGAAGAAGAGATGGCGGTTCCTGGACATACTTGTTTTCGGTGGAGAGTAACGCATATACTACTGCAAGTACACATGTAGGTCTTTGAACTGAAGGTATTAGACGCTATCTTGTTCTCATGTATGGCTTTCTAAAAGTTCCTGTTGCCCTAACCTGTTGACTCAGAAAAACTGTGTTCTGATAGAGGCCAGCAACTGTTTCCAACAAAATAGAAGTAATGCACATTGAACATTCTAACCAACATTTACATATTATCAAACGATTTCAACAGATGGAATTAGGCGTCTCTGTGCTGTTGTTGTTTTGCTGCATTGCTTGCTTCAGAGAACTTTCGAGTCCATACGGTAGACTAAAAAAGAAACACTGTTTCCAGGAACGCTAGAGTCTTCTGGGTAGTGTTTTACAGGTGACACACTAAAGGAAATACGTCAGATTTCACCGTTCACATTTGTTCCCTATTTTGTTTCTTTGTAATTCACTGTGAAACTCAGAAAATACAGTGTTTTCAAAGAGGCCTATGCTATAAATTCTCTGTACTAAAGAATCATTCTTTGAAACAGAGATAACATGAACATTTCTAGCACTTATAACACAAGATAGAACGTTCTCCTCTCTGTGCCTGTGGTGATGGCGTTCATTGTGTGAGATAGTCACCAGTGGCTTTGTCATAGCAGGCAGAAGCAGAGATGGCGGTTCCTGGACATACTTGTTTTCGGTGGAGAGTAACGCATATACTACTGCAAGTACACATGTAGGTCTTTGAACTGAAGGTATTAGACGCTATCTTGTTCTCATGTATGGCTTTCTAAAAGTTCGTGTTGCCCTAACCTGTTGACTCAGAAAAACTGTGTTCTGATAGAGGCCAGCAACTGTTTCCAACAAAATAGAAGAAATGCACATTGAACATTCTAACCAACATATACATATTATGAAACGATTTCAACAGATGAAATTACGCCCTTGCTGTGCCGTTGTTGTCCTGCTGCATTGTTTGCTTCAGAGAACTTTCGAGTTCATACAATAGACTAAAGAGGAAACACTGTTTCCAGGAACGCTAGAGTCTTCTGGGTAGTGTGCTACAGGCGACACACTGAAGGAATTATGTGAGATTTCACCGTTCACATTTGTTCCCTATTTCGTTTCTTTATAATTCACTGAGAAACTCAGAAAATACTGTGTTTTCAAAGAGGCCTAGCCTGTCAATTCTCTGTACTAAGGAATCATTCTTTGAAACAGAGATAACATGAACATTTCTAGCACTTATAACACAAGATAGAACGTTCTCCTCTCTGTGCCTGTGGTGATGGCGTTCATTGTGTGAGATAGTCACCAGTGGCATTGTCATAGCAGGCAGAAACAGAGATGGCGGTTCCTGGACATACTTGTTTTCGGTGGAGAGTAACGCATATACTACTGCAAGTACACATGTAGGTCTTTGAACTGAAGGTATTAGACGCTATCTTGTTCTCATGTATGGCTTTCTAAAAGTTCCTGTTGCCCTAACCTGTTGACTCAGAAAAACTGTGTTCTGATAGAGGCCAGCAACTGTTTCCAACAAAATAGAAGAAATGCACATTGAACATTCTAACCAACATTTACATATTATCAAACGATTTCAACAGATGGAATTAGGCGTCTCTGTGCTGTTGTTGTTTTGCTGCATTGCTTGCTTCAGAGAACTTTCGAGTTCATACAGTAGACTAAAAAAGAAACACTGTTTCCAGGAACGCTAGAGTCTTCTGGGTAGTGTTTTACAGGTGACACACTAAAGGAAATACGTCAGATTTCACCGTTCACATTTGTTCCCTATTTTGTTTCTTTGTAATTCACTGTGAAACTCAGAAAATACAGTGTTTTCAAAGAGGCCTATGCTATAAATTCTCTGTACTAAAGAATCATTCTTTGAAACAGAGATAACATGAACATTTCTAGCACTTATAACACAAGATAGAACGTTCTCCTCTCTGTGCCTGTGGTGATGGCGTTCATTGTGTGAGATAGTCACCAGTGGCATTGTCATAGCAGGCAGAAACAGAGATGGCGGTTCCTGGACATACTTGTTTTCGGTGGAGAGTAACGCATATACTACTGCAAGTACACATGTAGGTCTTTGAACTGAAGGTATTAGACGCTATCTTGTTCTCATGTATGGCTTTCTAAAAGTTCCTGTTGCCCTAACCTGTTGACTCAGAAAAACTGTGTTCTGATAGAGGCCAGCAACTGTTTCCAACAAAATAGAAGTAATGCACATTGAACATTCTAACCAACATTTACATATTATCAAACGATTTCAACAGATGGAATTAGGCGTCTCTGTGCTGTTGTTGTTTTGCTGCATTGCTTGCTTCAGAGAACTTTCGAGTTCATACGGTAGACTAAAAAAGAAACACTGTTTCCAGGAACGCTAGAGTCTTCTGGGTAGTGTTTTACAGGTGACACACTAAAGGAAATACGTCAGATTTCACCATTCACATTTGTTCCCTATTTTGTTTCTTTGTAATTCACTGTGAAACTCAGAAAATACAGTGTTTTCAAAGAGGCCTATGCTATAAATTCTCTGTACTAAAGAATCATTCTTTGAAACAGAGATAACATGAACATTTCTAGCACTTATAACACAAGATAGAACGTTCTCCTCTCTGTGCCTGTGGTGATGGCGTTCATTGTGTGAGATAGTCACCAGTGGCTTTGTCATAGCAGGCAGAAGCAGAGATGGCGGTTCCTGGACATACTTGTTTTCGGTGGAGAGTAACGCATATACTACTGCAAGTACACATGTAGGTCTTTGAACTGAAGGTATTAGACGCTATCTTGTTCTCATGTATGGCTTTCTAAAAGTTCCTGTTGCCCTAACCTGTTGACTCAGAAAAACTGTGTTCTGATAGAGGCCAGCAACTGTTTCCAACAAAAATAGAAAAAATGCACATTGAACATTCTAACCAACATATACATATTATCAAACGATTTCAACAGATGGAATTAGGCCCTTGCTGTGCCGTTGTTGTCCTGCTGCATTGTTTGCTTCAGAGAACTTTCGAGTTCATACAATAGACTAAAGAGGAAACACTGCCTCCAGGAACGCTAGAGTCTTCTGGGTAGTGTGCTACAGGCGACACACTGAAGGAAATATGTCAGATTTCACCGTTACATTTGTTCCCTATTTCGTTTCTTTGTAATTCACTGTGAAACTCAGAAAATACTGTGTTTTCAAAGAGGCCTAGCCTGTCAGTTCTCTGTACTAAAGAATCATTCTTTGAAACAGAGAGAACATGAACATTTCTAGCACTTATAACAAAAGATAGAACTTTCTCCTCTCTGTGCCTGTGGTGATGGCGTTCAGTGTGTGAGATAGTCACCGGTGGCATTGCCATAGCAGGCAGAAGAAGAGATGGCGGTTCCTGGACATACTTTGTTCTCGGTGGAGAGTAACGCATATACTACTGAAATTACAGATGTAGGTCTTTGAACTGAAGGTATTAGACGCTATCTCTTCTTCTCATGCATGTCTTTCTAAAAGAAGTTCCTGTTGCCCTTACTTGTAAACTCAGAAAAACTGTGTTCCTATAGAGGTCAGCACCCGTTTCCAACGAAATAGAAGGAAGAACTTAAAGTACAGATGTAGGTCTTTGAACTGAAGGTATTAGACGCTATCTCTTCTTCTCATGTATGTCTTTCTAAAAGAAGTTCCTGTTGCCCTTACTTGTAAACTCAGAAAAACTGTGTTCCGATAGAGGCCAGCACCTTCTTCCAACGAAATAAAAGGTAGAAATGCACATTGAACATTCTAACCAACATATACATATTATGAAACGATTTCAACAGATGAAATTAGGCCCTTGCTGTGCCGTTGTTGTCCTGCTGCATTGTTTGCTTCAGAGAACTTTCGAGTTCATACAATAGACTAAAGAGGAAACACTGTTTCCAGGAACGCTAGAGTCTTCTGGGTAGTGTGCTACAGGCGACACACTGAAGGAATTATGTGAGATTTCACCATTCACATTTGTTCCCTATTTCGTTTCTTTGTAATTCACTGTGAAACTCAGAAAATACTGTGTTTTCAAAGAGGCCTAGCCTGTCAATTCTCTGTACTAAGGAATCATTCTTTGAAACAGAGAGAACATGAACATTTCAAACACTGATAACACAAAATAGAACCTTCTCCTCTCTGTGCCTGTGGTGATGGCGTTCAGTGTGTGCGATAGTCACCGGTGGCATTGCCATAGCAGGCAGAAGCAGAGATGGCGGTTCCTGGACATACCTTGTTCTCGGTGGAGAGTAGCGCATATACTACTGAAAGTACAGATGTAGGTCTTTGAACTGAAAGTATTAGACGCTATCTTGTTCTCATTTATGTCTTTGTGAAAGTTCCTGTTGCCCTTACTTTTTGACTCAGAAAAACTGTATTCCGATAGAGGCCAGCAACTGTTTCCAACAAAATAGAAGAAATGCACATTGAACATTCTAACCAACATTTACATATTATCAAACGATTTCAACAGATGGAATTAGGCCCTCTTTGTGCCGTTGTTGTTTTGCTGCATTGCTTGCTTCAGAGAACTTTTGAGTTCATACAGTAGTCTAAAGAGGAAACAATGTTTCCAGGAACGCTAGAGTCTTCTGGGTAGTGTGCTACAGGTGACACACTAAAGGAAATATGTGAGATTTCACCGTTCACATTTGTTCCCTATTTTGTTTCTTTGTAATTCACTGTGAAACTCAGAAAATATTGTGTATTCAAAGAGGCCTAGCCTATAAATCCTCTGTATTAAAGAATCATTCTTTGAAGCAGAGAGAACATGAACATTTCTAGCACTTATAACACAAGATAGAACTTTCTGCTCTCTGTGCCTGTGGTGATGGCGTTCATTGTGTGAGATAGTCCCCGGTGGCATTGCCATAGCAGGCAGAAGAAGAGATGGCGGTTCCTGGACATACTTGTTTTCGGTGGAGAGTAACGCATATACTACTGCAAGTACACATGTAGGTCTTTGAACTGAAGGTATTAGACGCTATCTTGTTCTCATGTATGGCTTTCTAAAAGTTCCTGTTGCCCTAACCTGTTGACTCAGAAAAACTGTGTTCTGATAGAGGCCAGCAACTGTTTCCAACAAAATAGAAGTAATGCACATTGAACATTCTAACCAACATTTACATATTATCAAACGATTTCAACAGATGGAATTAGGCGTCTCTGTGCTGTTGTTGTTTTGCTGCATTGCTTGCTTCAGAGAACTTTCGAGTCCATACGGTAGACTAAAAAAGAAACACTGTTTCCAGGAACGCTAGAGTCTTCTGGGTAGTGTTTTACAGGTGACACACTAAAGGAAATACGTCAGATTTCACCGTTCACATTTGTTCCCTATTTTGTTTCTTTGTAATTCACTGTGAAACTCAGAAAATACAGTGTTTTCAAAGAGGCCTATGCTATAAATTCTCTGTACTAAAGAATCATTCTTTGAAACAGAGATAACATGAACATTTCTAGCACTTATAACACAAGATAGAACGTTCTCCTCTCTGTGCCTGTGGTGATGGCGTTCATTGTGTGAGATAGTCACCAGTGGCTTTGTCATAGCAGGCAGAAGCAGAGATGGCGGTTCCTGGACATACTTGTTTTCGGTGGAGAGTAACGCATATACTACTGCAAGTACACATGTAGGTCTTTGAACTGAAGGTATTAGACGCTATCTTGTTCTCATGTATGGCTTTCTAAAAGTTCGTGTTGCCCTAACCTGTTGACTCAGAAAAACTGTGTTCTGATAGAGGCCAGCAACTGTTTCCAACAAAATAGAAGAAATGCACATTGAACATTCTAACCAACATTTACATATTATCAAACGATTTCAACAGATGGAATTAGGCGTCTCTGTGCTGTTGTTGTTTTGCTGCATTGCTTGCTTCAGAGAACTTTCGAGTTCATACAGTAGACTAAAAAAGAAACACTGTTTCCAGGAACGCTAGAGTCTTCTGGGTAGTGTTTTACAGGTGACACACTAAAGGAAATACGTCAGATTTCACCGTTCACATTTGTTCCCTATTTTGTTTCTTTGTAATTCACTGTGAAACTCAGAAAATACAGTGTTTTCAAAGAGGCCTATGCTATAAATTCTCTGTACTAAAGAATCATTCTTTGAAACAGAGATAACATGAACATTTCTAGCACTTATAACACAAGATAGAACGTTCTCCTCTCTGTGCCTGTGGTGATGGCGTTCATTGTGTGAGATAGTCACCAGTGGCATTGTCATAGCAGGCAGAAACAGAGATGGCGGTTCCTGGACATACTTGTTTTCGGTGGAGAGTAACGCATATACTACTGCAAGTACACATGTAGGTCTTTGAACTGAAGGTATTAGACGCTATCTTGTTCTCATGTATGGCTTTCTAAAAGTTCCTGTTGCCCTAACCTGTTGACTCAGAAAAACTGTGTTCTGATAGAGGCCAGCAACTGTTTCCAACAAAATAGAAGTAATGCACATTGAACATTCTAACCAACATTTACATATTATCAAACGATTTCAACAGATGGAATTAGGCGTCTCTGTGCTGTTGTTGTTTTGCTGCATTGCTTGCTTCAGAGAACTTTCGAGTTCATACGGTAGACTAAAAAAGAAACACTGTTTCCAGGAACGCTAGAGTCTTCTGGGTAGTGTTTTACAGGTGACACACTAAAGGAAATACGTCAGATTTCACCGTTCACATTTGTTCCCTATTTTGTTTCTTTGTAATTCACTGTGAAACTCAGAAAATACAGTGTTTTCAAAGAGGCCTATGCTATAAATTCTCTGTACTAAAGAATCATTCTTTGAAACAGAGATAACATGAACATTTCTAGCACTTATAACACAAGATAGAACGTTCTCCTCTCTGTGCCTGTGGTGATGGCGTTCATTGTGTGAGATAGTCACCAGTGGCTTTGTCATAGCAGGCAGAAGCAGAGATGGCGGTTCCTGGACATACTTGTTTTCGGTGGAGAGTAACGCATATACTACTGCAAGTACACATGTAGGTCTTTGAACTGAAGGTATTAGACGCTATCTTGTTCTCATGTATGGCTTTCTAAAAGTTCCTGTTGCCCTAACCTGTTGACTCAGAAAAACTGTGTTCTGATAGAGGCCAGCAACTGTTTCCAACAAAAATAGAAAAAATGCACATTGAACATTCTAACCAACATATACATATTATCAAACGATTTCAACAGATGGAATTAGGCCCTTGCTGTGCCGTTGTTGTCCTGCTGCATTGTTTGCTTCAGAGAACTTTCGAGTTCATACAATAGACTAAAGAGGAAACACTGCCTCCAGGAACGCTAGAGTCTTCTGGGTAGTGTGCTACAGGCGACACACTGAAGGAAATATGTCAGATTTCACCGTTACATTTGTTCCCTATTTCGTTTCTTTGTAATTCACTGTGAAACTCAGAAAATACTGTGTTTTCAAAGAGGCCTAGCCTGTCAGTTCTCTGTACTAAAGAATCATTCTTTGAAACAGAGAGAACATGAACATTTCTAGCACTTATAACACAAGATAGAACTTTCTCCTCTCTGTGCCTGTGGTGATGGCGTTCAGTGTGTGAGATAGTCACCGGTGGCATTGCCATAGCAGGCAGAAGAAGAGATGGCGGTTCCTGGACATACTTTGTTCTCGGTGGAGAGTAACGCATATACTACTGAAATTACAGATGTAGGTCTTTGAACTGAAGGTATTAGACGCTATCTCTTCTTCTCATGCATGTCTTTCTAAAAGAAGTTCCTGTTGCCCTTACTTGTAAACTCAGAAAAACTGTGTTCCTATAGAGGTCAGCACCCGTTTCCAACGAAATAGAAGGAAGAACTTAAAGTACAGATGTAGGTCTTTGAACTGAAGGTATTAGACGCTATCTCTTCTTCTCATGTATGTCTTTCTAAAAGAAGTTCCTGTTGCCCTTACTTGTAAACTCAGAAAAACTGTGTTCCGATAGAGGCCAGCACCTTCTTCCAACGAAATAAAAGGTAGAAATGCACATTGAACATTCTAACCAACATATACATATTATGAAACGATTTCAACAGATGAAATTAGGCCCTTGCTGTGCCGTTGTTGTCCTGCTGCATTGTTTGCTTCAGAGAACTTTCGAGTTCATACAATAGACTAAAGAGGAAACACTGTTTCCAGGAACGCTAGAGTCTTCTGGGTAGTGTGCTACAGGCGACACACTGAAGGAATTATGTGAGATTTCACCATTCACATTTGTTCCCTATTTCGTTTCTTTGTAATTCACTGTGAAACTCAGAAAATACTGTGTTTTCAAAGAGGCCTAGCCTGTCAATTCTCTGTACTAAGGAATCATTCTTTGAAACAGAGAGAACATGAACATTTCAAACACTGATAACACAAAATAGAACCTTCTCCTCTCTGTGCCTGTGGTGATGGCGTTCAGTGTGTGCGATAGTCACCGGTGGCATTGCCATAGCAGGCAGAAGCAGAGATGGCGGTTCCTGGACATACCTTGTTCTCGGTGGAGAGTAGCGCATATACTACTGAAAGTACAGATGTAGGTCTTTGAACTGAAAGTATTAGACGCTATCTTGTTCTCATTTATGTCTTTGTGAAAGTTCCTGTTGCCCTTACTTTTTGACTCAGAAAAACTGTATTCCGATAGAGGCCAGCAACTGTTTCCAACAAAATAGAAAAATGCACATTGAACATTCTAACCAACATTTACATATTATCAAACGATTTCAACAGATGGAATTAGGCCCTCTTTGTGCCGTTGTTGTTTTGCTGCATTGCTTGCTTCAGAGAACTTTTGAGTTCATACAGTAGTCTAAAGAGGAAACAATGTTTCCAGGAACGCTAGAGTCTTCTGGGTAGTGTGCTACAGGTGACACACTAAAGGAAATATGTGAGATTTCACCGTTCACATTTGTTCCCTATTTTGTTTCTTTGTAATTCACTGTGAAACTCAGAAAATATTGTGTATTCAAAGAGGCCTAGCCTATAAATCCTCTGTATTAAAGAATCATTCTTTGAAGCAGAGAGAACATGAACATTTCTAGCACTTATAACACAAGATAGAACTTTCTGCTCTCTGTGCCTGTGGTGATGGCGTTCATTGTGTGAGATAGTCCCCGGTGGCATTGTCATAGCAGGCAGAAGAAGAGATGGCGGTTCCTGGACATATCTTTTTTCGGTGGAGAGTAACACATATACTACTGAAAGTACTCATGTAGGTCTTTGAACTGAAGCTATTAGACGCTATCTTGTTCTCATGTATGTCTTTCTAAAAGTTCCTGTTGCCCTAACCTGTTGACTCAGAAAAACTGTGTTCTGATAGAGGCCAGCAACTGTTTCCAACAAAATAGAAGAAATGCACATTGAACATTCTAACCAACATTTACATATTATCAAACGATTTCAACAGATGGAATTAGGCGTCTCTGTGCTGTTGTTGTTTTGCTGCATTGCTTGCTTCAGAGAACTTTCGAGTTCATACAGTAGACTAAAAAAGAAACACTGTTTCCAGGAACGCTAGAGTCTTCTGGGTAGTGTTTTACAGGTGACACACTAAAGGAAATACGTCAGATTTCACCGTTCACATTTGTTCCCTATTTTGTTTCTTTGTAATTCACTGTGAAACTCAGAAAATACAGTGTTTTCAAAGAGGCCTATGCTATAAATTCTCTGTACTAAAGAATCATTCTTTGAAACAGAGATAACATGAACATTTCTAGCACTTATAACACAAGATAGAACGTTCTCCTCTCTGTGCCTGTGGTGATGGCGTTCATTGTGTGAGATAGTCACCAGTGGCATTGTCATAGCAGGCAGAAACAGAGATGGCGGTTCCTGGACATACTTGTTTTCGGTGGAGAGTAACGCATATACTACTGCAAGTACACATGTAGGTCTTTGAACTGAAGGTATTAGACGCTATCTTCTTCTCATGTATGGCTTTCTAAAAGTTCCTGTTGCCCTAACCTGTTGACTCAGAAAAACTGTGTTCTGATAGAGGCCAGCAACTGTTTCCAACAAAATAGAAGTAATGCACATTGAACATTCTAACCAACATTTACATATTATCAAACGATTTCAACAGATGGAATTAGGCGTCTCTGTGCTGTTGTTGTTTTGCTGCATTGCTTGCTTCAGAGAACTTTCGAGTCCATACGGTAGACTAAAAAAGAAACACTGTTTCCAGGAACGCTAGAGTCTTCTGGGTAGTGTTTTACAGGTGACACACTAAAGGAAATACGTCAGATTTCACCGTTCACATTTGTTCCCTATTTTGTTTCTTTGTAATTCACTGTGAAACTCAGAAAATACAGTGTTTTCAAAGAGGCCTATGCTATAAATTCTCTGTACTAAAGAATCATTCTTTGAAACAGAGATAACATGAACATTTCTAGCACTTATAACACAAGATAGAACGTTCTCCTCTCTGTGCCTGTGGTGATGGCGTTCATTGTGTGAGATAGTCACCAGTGGCTTTGTCATAGCAGGCAGAAGCAGAGATGGCGGTTCCTGGACATACTTGTTTTCGGTGGAGAGTAACGCATATACTACTGCAAGTACACATGTAGGTCTTTGAACTGAAGGTATTAGACGCTATCTTGTTCTCATGTATGGCTTTCTAAAAGTTCCTGTTGCCCTAACCTGTTGACTCAGAAAAACTGTGTTCTGATAGAGGCCAGCAACTGTTTCCAACAAAATAGAAGAAATGCACATTGAACATTCTAACCAACATTTACATATTATCAAACGATTTCAACAGATGGAATTAGGCGTCTCTGTGCTGTTGTTGTTTTGCTGCATTGCTTGCTTCAGAGAACTTTCGAGTTCATACAGTAGACTAAAAAAGAAACACTGTATCCAGGAACGCTAGAGTCTTCTGGGTAGTGTTTTACAGGTGACACACTAAAGGAAATACGTCAGATTTCACCGTTCACATTTGTTCCCTATTTTGTTTCTTTGTAATTCACTGTGAAACTCAGAAAATACAGTGTTTTCAAAGAGGCCTATGCTATAAATTCTCTGTACTAAAGAATCATTCTTTGAAACAGAGATAACATGAACATTTCTAGCACTTATAACACAAGATAGAACGTTCTCCTCTCTGTGCCTGTGGTGATGGCGTTCATTGTGTGAGATAGTCACCAGTGGCATTGTCATAGCAGGCAGAAACAGAGATGGCGGTTCCTGGACATACTTGTTTTCGGTGGAGAGTAACGCATATACTACTGCAAGTACACATGTAGGTCTTTGAACTGAAGGTATTAGACGCTATCTTGTTCTCATGTATGGCTTTCTAAAAGTTCCTGTTGCCCTAACCTGTTGACTCAGAAAAACTGTGTTCTGATAGAGGCCAGCAACTGTTTCCAACAAAATAGAAGTAATGCACATTGAACATTCTAACCAACATTTACATATTATCAAACGATTTCAACAGATGGAATTAGGCGTCTCTGTGCTGTTGTTGTTTTGCTGCATTGCTTGCTTCAGAGAACTTTCGAGTTCATACGGTAGACTAAAAAAGAAACACTGTTTCCAGGAACGCTAGAGTCTTCTGGGTAGTGTTTTACAGGTGACACACTAAAGGAAATACGTCAGATTTCACCGTTCACATTTGTTCCCTATTTTGTTTCTTTGTAATTCACTGTGAAACTCAGAAAATACAGTGTTTTCAAAGAGGCCTATGCTATAAATTCTCTGTACTAAAGAATCATTCTTTGAAACAGAGATAACATGAACATTTCTAGCACTTATAACACAAGATAGAACGTTCTCCTCTCTGTGCCTGTGGTGATGGCGTTCATTGTGTGAGATAGTCACCAGTGGCTTTGTCATAGCAGGCAGAAGCAGAGATGGCGGTTCCTGGACATACTTGTTTTCGGTGGAGAGTAACGCATATACTACTGCAAGTACACATGTAGGTCTTTGAACTGAAGGTATTAGACGCTATCTTGTTCTCATGTATGGCTTTCTAAAAGTTCCTGTTGCCCTAACCTGTTGACTCAGAAAAACTGTGTTCTGATAGAGGCCAGCAACTGTTTCCAACAAAAATAGAAAAAATGCACATTGAACATTCTAACCAACATATACATATTATCAAACGATTTCAACAGATGGAATTAGGCCCTTGCTGTGCCGTTGTTGTCCTGCTGCATTGTTTGCTTCAGAGAACTTTCGAGTTCATACAATAGACTAAAGAGGAAACACTGCCTCCAGGAACGCTAGAGTCTTCTGGGTAGTGTGCTACAGGCGACACACTGAAGGAAATATGTCAGATTTCACCGTTACATTTGTTCCCTATTTCGTTTCTTTGTAATTCACTGTGAAACTCAGAAAATACTGTGTTTTCAAAGAGGCCTAGCCTGTCAGTTCTCTGTACTAAAGAATCATTCTTTGAAACAGAGAGAACATGAACATTTCTAGCACTTATAACACAAGATAGAACTTTCTCCTCTCTGTGCCTGTGGTGATGGCGTTCAGTGTGTGAGATAGTCACCGGTGGCATTGCCATAGCAGGCAGAAGAAGAGATGGCGGTTCCTGGACATACTTTGTTCTCGGTGGAGAGTAACGCATATACTACTGAAATTAGAGATGTAGGTCTTTGAACTGAAGGTATTAGACGCTATCTCTTCTTCTCATGCATGTCTTTCTAAAAGAAGTTCCTGTTGCCCTTACTTGTAAACTCAGAAAAACTGTGTTCCTATAGAGGCCAGCACCCGTTTCCAACGAAATAGAAGGAAGAACTTAAAGTACAGATGTAGGTCTTTGAACTGAAGGTATTAGACGCTATCTCTTGTTCTCATGCATGTCTTTCTAAAAGAAGTTCCTGTTGCCCTTACTTGTAAACTCAGAAAAACTGTGTTCCGATAGAGGCCAGCACCGGCTTCCAACGAAATAAAAGGTAGAAATGCACATTGAACATTCTAACCAACATATACATATTATGAAACGATTTCAACAGATGAAATTACGCCCTTGCTGTGCCGTTGTTGTCCTGCTGCATTGTTTGCTTCAGAGAACTTTCGAGTTCATACAATAGACTAAAGAGGAAACACTGTTTCCAGGAACGCTAGAGTCTTCTGGGTAGTGTGCTACAGGCGACACACTGAAGGAATTATGTGAGATTTCACCGTTCACATTTGTTCCCTATTTCGTTTCTTTGTAATTCACTGTGAAACTCAGAAAATACTGTGTTTTCAAAGAGGCCTAGCCTGTCAATTCTATGTACTAAGGAATCATTCTTTGAAACAGAGAGAACCTGAACATTTCAAGCACTGATAACACAAAATAGAACCTTCTCCTCTCTGTGCCTGTGGTGATGGCGTTCAGTGTGTGAGATAGTCACCGGTGGCATTGCCATAGCAGGCAGAAGCAGAGATGGCGGTTCCTGGACATACCTTGCTGTCGGTGGAGAGTAGCGCATATACTACTGAAAGTACAGATGTAGGTCTTTGAACTGAAAGTATTAGACGCTATCTTGTTCTCATTTATGTCTTTGTGAAAGTTCCTGTTGCCCTTACTTTTTGACTCAGAAAAACTGTATTCCGATAGAGGTCAGCAACTGTTTCCAACAAAATAGAAGTAATGCACATTGAACATTCTAACCAACATTTACATATTATCAAACGATTTCAACAGATGGAATTAGGCCCTCTTTGTGCCGTTGTTGTTTTGCTGCATTGCTTGCTTCAGAGAACTTTTGAGTTCATACAGTAGTCTAAAGAGGAAACACTGTTTCCAGGAACGCTAGAGTCTTCTGGGTAGTGTGCTACAGGTGACACACTAAAGGAAATATGTGAGATTTCACCGTTCACATTTGTTCCCTATTTTGTTTCTTTGTAATTCACTGTGAAACTCAGAAAATACAGTGTTTTCAAAGAGGCTTATGCTATAAATTCTCTGTACTAAAGAATCATTCTTTGAAACAGAGATAACATGAACATTTCTAGCACTTATAACACAAGATAGAACGTTCTCCTCTCTGTGCCTGTGGTGATGGCGTTCATTGTGTGAGATAGTTCAGTGGCATTGTCATAGCAGGCAGAAACAGAGATGGCGGTTCCTGGACATACTTGTTTTCGGTGGAGAGTAACGCATATACTACTGCAAGTACACATGTAGGTCTTTGAACTGAAGGTATTAGACGCTATCTTGTTCTCATGTATGGCTTTCTAAAAGTTCCTATTGCCCTAACCTGTTGACTCAGAAAAACTGTGTTCTGATAGAGGCCAGCAACTGTTTCCAACAAAATAGAAGAAATGCACATTGAACATTCTAACCAACATTTACATATTATCAAACGATTTCAACAGATGGAATTAGGCCCTCTTTGTGCCGTTGTTGTTTTGCTGCATTGCTTGCTTCAGAGAACTTTTGAGTTCATACAGTAGTCTAAAGAGGAAACACTGTTTCCAGGAACGCTAGAGTCTTCTGGGTAGTGTGCTGCAGGTGACACACTAAAGGAAATATGTGAGATTTCACCGTTCACATTTGTTCCCTATTTTGTTTCTTTGTAATTCACTGTGAAACTCAGAAAATATTGTGTATTCAAAGAGGCCTAGCCTATAAATCCTCTGTACTAAAGAATCATTCTTTGAAGCAGAGAGAACATGAACATTTCTAGCACTTATAACAAAAGATAGAACTTTCTGCTCTCTGTGCCTGTGGTGATGGCGTTCAGTGTGTGAGATAGTCCCCGGTGGCATTGCCATAGCAGGCAGAAGAAGAGATGGCGGTTCCTGGACATATCTTTTTTCGGTGGAGAGTAACACATATACTACTGAAAGTACTCATGTAGGTCTTTGAACTGAAGCTATTAGACGCTATCTTGTTCTCATGTATGTCTTTCTAAAAGTTCCTGTTGCCCTAAACTGTTGACTCAGAAAAACTGTGTTCTGATAGAGGCCAGCAACTGTTTCCAACAAAATAGAAGAAATGCACATTGAACATTCTAACCAACATTTACATATTATCAAACGATTTCAACAGATGGAATTAGGCCCTCTTTGTGCCGTTGTTGTTTTGCTGCATTGCTTGCTTCAGAGAACTTTTGAGTTCATACAGTAGTCTAAAGAGGAAACACTGTTTCCAGGAACACTACAGTCTTCTGGGTAGTGTGCTGCAGGTGACACACTAAAGGAAATATGTGAGATTTCACCGTTCACATTTGTTCCCTATTTTGTTTCTTTGTAATTCACTGTGAAACTCAGAAAATATTGTGTATTCAAAGAGGCCTAGCCTATAAATCCTCTGTACTAAAGAATCATTCTTTGAAGCAGAGAGAACATGAACATTTCTAGCACTTATAACACAAGATAGAACTTTCTGCTCTCTGTGCCTGTGGTGATGGCGTTCAGTGTGTGAGATAGTCCCCGGTGGCATTGCCATAGCAGGCAGAAGAAGAGATGGCGGTTCCTGGACATATCTTTTTTCGGTGGAGAGTAACACATATACTACTGAAAAGTACTCATGTAGGTCTTTGAACTGAAGCTATTAGACGCTATCTTGTTCTCATGTATGTCTTTCTAAAAGTTCCTGTTGCCCTAACCTGTTGACTCAGAAAAACTGTGTTCTGATAGAGGCCAGCAACTGTTTCCAACAAAATAGAAGTAATGCACATTGAACATTCTAACCAACATTTACATATTATCAAACGATTTCAACAGATGGAATTAGGCGTCTCTGTGCTGTTGTTGTTTTGCTGCATTGCTTGCTTCAGAGAACTTTCGAGTTCATACAGTAGACTAAAAAAGAAACACTGTTTCCAGGAACGCTAGAGTCTTCTGGGTAGTGTTTTACAGGTGACACACTAAAGGAAATACGTCAGATTTCACCGTTCACATTTGTTCCCTATTTTGTTTCTTTGTAATTCACTGTGAAACTCAGAAAATACAGTGTTTTCAAAGAGGCCTATGCTATAAATTCTCTGTACTAAAGAATCATTCTTTGAAACAGAGATAACATGAACATTTCTAGCACTTATAACACAAGATAGAACGTTCTCCTCTCTGTGCCTGTGGTGATGGCGTTCATTGTGTGAGATAGTCACCAGTGGCATTGTCATAGCAGGCAGAAACAGAGATGGCGGTTCCTGGACATACTTGTTTTCGGTGGAGAGTAACGCATATACTACTGCAAGTACACATGTAGGTCTTTGAACTGAAGGTATTAGACGCTATCTTGTTCTCATGTATGGCTTTCTAAAAGTTCCTGTTGCCCTAACCTGTTGACTCAGAAAAACTGTGTTCTGATAGAGGCCAGCAACTGTTTCCAACAAAATAGAAGAAATGCGCATTGAACATTCTAACCAATATATACTTATTATCATACGATTTCAACAGATGGAATTAGGCGTCTCTGTGCTGTTGTTGTTTTGCTGCATTGCTTGCTTCAGAGAACTTTCGAGTTCATACAGTAGACTAAAAAAGAAACACTGTTTCCAGGAACGCTAGAGTCTTCTGGGTAGTGTGCTACAGGTGACACACTAAAGGAAATACGTGAGATTTCACCGTTCACATTTGTTCCCTATTTTGTTTCTTTGTAATTCACTGTGAAACTCAGAAAATACAGTGTTTTCAAAGAGGCCTATGCTATAAATTCTCTGTACTAAAGAATCATTCTTTGAAACAGAGATAACATGAACATTTCTAGCACTTATAACACAAGATAGAACGTTCTCCTCTCTGTGCCTGTGGTGATGGCGTTCATTGTGTGAGATAGTCACCAGTGGCATTGTCATAGCAGGCAGAAACAGAGATGGCGGTTCCTGGACATACTTGTTTTCGGTGGAGAGTAACGCATATACTACTGCAAGTACACATGTAGGTCTTTGAACTGAAGGTATTAGACGCTATCTTGTTCTCATGTATGTCTTTCTAAAAGTTCCTGTTGCCCTAACCTGTTGACTCAGAAAAACTGTGTTCTGATAGAGGCCAGCAACTGTTTCCAACAAAATAGAAGTAATGCACATTGAACATTCTAACCAACATTTACATATTATCAAACGATTTCAACAGATGGAATTAGGCGTCTCTGTGCTGTTGTTGTTTTGCTGCATTGCTTGCTTCAGAGAACTTTCGAGTTCATACAGTAGACTAAAAAAGAAACACTGTTTCCAGGAACGCTAGAGTCTTCTGGGTAGTGTTTTACAGGTGACACACTAAAGGAAATACGTCAGATTTCACCGTTCACATTTGTTCCCTATTTTGTTTCTTTGTAATTCACTGTGAAACTCAGAAAATACAGTGTTTTCAAAGAGGCCTATGCTATAAATTCTCTGTACTAAAGAATCATTCTTTGAAACAGAGATAACATGAACATTTCTAGCACTTATAACACAAGATAGAACGTTCTCCTCTCTGTGCCTGTGGTGATGGCGTTCATTGTGTGAGATAGTCACCAGTGGCATTGTCATAGCAGGCAGAAACAGAGATGGCGGTTCCTGGACATACTTGTTTTCGGTGGAGAGTAACGCATATACTACTGCAAGTACACATGTAGGTCTTTGAACTGAAGGTATTAGACGCTATCTTGTTCTCATGTATGGCTTTCTAAAAGTTCCTGTTGCCCTAACCTGTTGACTCAGAAAAACTGTGTTCTGATAGAGGCCAGCAACTGTTTCCAACAAAATAGAAGAAATGCGCATTGAACATTCTAACCAATATATACTTATTATCATACGATTTCAACAGATGGAATTAGGCGTCTCTGTGCTGTTGTTGTTTTGCTGCATTGCTTGCTTCAGAGAACTTTCGAGTTCATACAGTAGACTAAAAAAGAAACACTGTTTCCAGGAACGCTAGAGTCTTCTGGGTAGTGTTTTACAGGTGACACACTAAAGGAAATACGTGAGATTTCACCGTTCACATTTGTTCCCTATTTTGTTTCTTTGTAATTCACTGTGAAACTCAGAAAATACTGTGTTTTCAAAGAGGCCTAGCCTGTCAATTCTCTGTACTAAGGAATCATTCTTTGAAACAGAGAGAACATGAACATTTCAAACACTGATAACACAAAATAGAACCTTCTCCTCTCTGTGCCTGTGGTGATGGCGTTCAGTGTGTGCGATAGTCACCGGTGGCATTGCCATAGCAGGCAGAAGCAGGGATGGCGGTTCCTGGACATACCTTGTTCTCGGTGGAGAGTAACGCATATACTACTGAAAGTACAGATGTAGGTCTTTGAACTGAAAGTATTAGACGCTATCTTGTTCTCATTTATGTCTTTGTGAAAGTTCCTGTTGCCCTTACTTTTTGACTCAGAAAAACTGTATTCCGATAGAGGCCAGCAACTGTTTCCAACAAAATAGAAGAAATGCACATTGAACATTCTAACCAACATTTACATATTATCAAACGATTTCAACAGATGGAATTAGGCCCTCTTTGTGCCGTTGTTGTTTTGCTGCATTGCTTGCTTCAGAGAACTTTTGAGTTCATACAGTAGTCTAAAGAGGAAACACTGTTTCCAGGAACGCTAGAGTCTTCTGGGTAGTGTGCTACAGGTGACACACTAAAGGAAATATGTGAGATTTCACCGTTCACATTTGTTCCCTATTTTGTTTCTTTGTAATTCACTGTGAAACTCAGAAAATATTGTGTATTCAAAGAGGCCTAGCCTATAAATCCTCTGTACTAAAGAATCATTCTTTGAAACAGAGATAACATGAACATTTCTAGCACTTATAACACAAGATAGAACGTTCTCCTCTCTGTGCCTGTGGTGATGGCGTTCATTGTGTGAGATAGTTCAGTGGCATTGTCATAGCAGGCAGAAACAGAGATGGCGGTTCCTGGACATACTTGTTTTCGGTGGAGAGTAACGCATATACTACTGCAAGTACACATGTAGGTCTTTGAACTGAAGGTATTAGACGCTATCTTGTTCTCATGTATGGCTTTCTAAAAGTTCCTATTGCCCTAACCTGTTGACTCAGAAAAACTGTGTTCTGATAGAGGCCAGCAACTGTTTCCAACAAAATAGAAGAAATGCACATTGAACATTCTAACCAACATTTACATATTATCAAACGATTTCAACAGATGGAATTAGGCCCTCTTTGTGCCGTTGTTGTTTTGCTGCATTGCTTGCTTCAGAGAACTTTTGAGTTCATACAGTAGTCTAAAGAGGAAACACTGTTTCCAGGAACGCTAGAGTCTTCTGGGTAGTGTGCTGCAGGTGACACACTAAAGGAAATATGTGAGATTTCACCGTTCACATTTGTTCCCTATTTTGTTTCTTTGTAATTCACTGTGAAACTCAGAAAATATTGTGTATTCAAAGAGGCCTAGCCTATAAATCCTCTGTACTAAAGAATCATTCTTTGAAGCAGAGAGAACATGAACATTTCTAGCACTTATAACAAAAGATAGAACTTTCTGCTCTCTGTGCCTGTGGTGATGGCGTTCAGTGTGTGAGATAGTCACCGGTGGCATTGCCATAGCAGGCAGAAGAAGAGATGGCGGTTCCTGGACATATCTTTTTTCGGTGGAGAGTAACACATATACTACTGAAAGTACTCATGTAGGTCTTTGAACTGAAGCTATTAGACGCTATCTTGTTCTCATGTATGTCTTTCTAAAAGTTCCTGTTGCCCTAAACTGTTGACTCAGAAAAACTGTGTTCTGATAGAGGCCAGCAACTGTTTCCAACAAAATAGAAGAAATGCACATTGAACATTCTAACCAACATTTACATATTATCAAACGATTTCAACAGATGGAATTAGGCCCTCTTTGTGCCGTTGTTGTTTTGCTGCATTGCTTGCTTCAGAGAACTTTTGAGTTCATACAGTAGTCTAAAGAGGAAACACTGTTTCCAGGAACGCTACAGTCTTCTGGGTAGTGTGCTGCAGGTGACACACTAAAGGAAATATGTGAGATTTCACCGTTCACATTTGTTCCCTATTTTGTTTCTTTGTAATTCACTGTGAAACTCAGAAAATATTGTGTATTCAAAGAGGCCTAGCCTATAAATCCTCTGTACTAAAGAATCATTCTTTGAAGCAGAGAGAACATGAACATTTCTAGCACTTATAACACAAGATAGAACTTTCTGCTCTCTGTGCCTGTGGTGATGGCGTTCAGTGTGTGAGATAGTCCCCGGTGGCATTGCCATAGCAGGCAGAAGAAGAGATGGCGGTTCCTGGACATATCTTTTTTCGGTGGAGAGTAACACATATACTACTGAAAGTACTCATGTAGGTCTTTGAACTGAAGCTATTAGACGCTATCTTGTTCTCATGTATGTCTTTCTAAAAGTTCCTGTTGCCCTAACCTGTTGACTCAGAAAAACTGTGTTCTGATAGAGGCCAGCAACTGTTTCCAACAAAATAGAAGTAATGCACATTGAACATTCTAACCAACATTTACATATTATCAAACGATTTCAACAGATGGAATTAGGCGTCTCTGTGCTGTTGTTGTTTTGCTGCATTGCTTGCTTCAGAGAACTTTCGAGTTCATACAGTAGACTAAAAAAGAAACACTGTTTCCAGGAACGCTAGAGTCTTCTGGGTAGTGTTTTACAGGTGACACACTAAAGGAAATACGTCAGATTTCACCGTTCACATTTGTTCCCTATTTTGTTTCTTTGTAATTCACTGTGAAACTCAGAAAATACAGTGTTTTCAAAGAGGCCTATGCTATAAATTCTCTGTACTAAAGAATCATTCTTTGAAACAGAGATAACATGAACATTTCTAGCACTTATAACACAAGATAGAACGTTCTCCTCTCTGTGCCTGTGGTGATGGCGTTCATTGTGTGAGATAGTCACCAGTGGCATTGTCATAGCAGGCAGAAACAGAGATGGCGGTTCCTGGACATACTTGTTTTCGGTGGAGAGTAACGCATATACTACTGCAAGTACACATGTAGGTCTTTGAACTGAAGGTATTAGACGCTATCTTGTTCTCATGTATGGCTTTCTAAAAGTTCCTGTTGCCCTAACCTGTTGACTCAGAAAAACTGTGTTCTGATAGAGGCCAGCAACTGTTTCCAACAAAATAGAAGAAATGCGCATTGAACATTCTAACCAATATATACTTATTATCATACGATTTCAACAGATGGAATTAGGCGTCTCTGTGCTGTTGTTGTTTTGCTGCATTGCTTGCTTCAGAGAACTTTCGAGTTCATACAGTAGACTAAAAAAGAAACACTGTTTCCAGGAACGCTAGAGTCTTCTGGGTAGTGTGCTACAGGTGACACACTAAAGGAAATACGTCAGATTTCACCGTTCACATTTGTTCCCTATTTTGTTTCTTTGTAATTCACTGTGAAACTCAGAAAATACAGTGTTTTCAAAGAGGCCTATGCAATAAATTCTCTGTACTAAAGAATCATTCTTTGAAACAGAGATAACATGAACATTTCTAGCACTTATAACACAAGATAGAACGTTCTCCTCTCTGTGCCTGTGGTGATGGCGTTCATTGTGTGAGATAGTCACCAGTGGCATTGTCATAGCAGGCAGAAACAGAGATGGCGGTTCCTGGACATACTTGTTTTCGGTGGAGAGTAACGCATATACTACTGCAAGTACACATGTAGGTCTTTGAACTGAAGGTATTAGACGCTATCTTGTTCTCATGTATGGCTTTCTAAAAGTTCCTGTTGCCCTAACCTGTTGACTCAGAAAAACTGTGTTCTGATAGAGGCCAGCAACTGTTTCCAACAAAATAGAAGTAATGCACATTGAACATTCTAACCAACATTTACATATTATCAAACGATTTCAACAGATGGAATTAGGCGTCTCTGTGCTGTTGTTGTTTTGCTGCATTGCTTGCTTCAGAGAACTTTCGAGTTCATACAGTAGACTAAAAAAGAAACACTGTTTCCAGGAACGCTAGAGTCTTCTGGGTAGTGTTTTACAGGTGACACACTAAAGGAAATACGTCAGATTTCACCGTTCACATTTGTTCCCTATTTTGTTTCTTTGTAATTCACTGTGAAACTCAGAAAATACAGTGTTTTCAAAGAGGCCTATGCTATAAATTCTCTGTACTAAAGAATCATTCTTTGAAACAGAGATAACATGAACATTTCTAGCACTTATAACACAAGATAGAACGTTCTCCTCTCTGTGCCTGTGGTGATGGCGTTCATTGTGTGAGATAGTCACCAGTGGCATTGTCATAGCAGGCAGAAACAGAGATGGCGGTTCCTGGACATACTTGTTTTCGGTGGAGAGTAACGCATATACTACTGCAAGTACACATGTAGGTCTTTGAACTGAAGGTATTAGACGCTATCTTGTTCTCATGTATGGCTTTCTAAAAGTTCCTGTTGCCCTAACCTGTTGACTCAGAAAAACTGTGTTCTGATAGAGGCCAGCAACTGTTTCCAAAAAAATAGAAGAAATGCGCATTGAACATTCTAACCAATATATACTTATTATCATACGATTTCAACAGATGGAATTAGGCGTCTCTGTGCTGTTGTTGTTTTGCTGCATTGCTTGCTTCAGAGAACTTTCGAGTTCATACAGTAGACTAAAAAAGAAACACTGTTTCCAGGAACGCTAGAGTCTTCTGGGTAGTGTTTTACAGGTGACACACTAAAGGAAATACGTGAGATTTCACCGTTCACATTTGTTCCCTATTTTGTTTCTTTGTAATTCACTGTGAAACTCAGAAAATACTGTGTTTTCAAAGAGGCCTAGCCTGTCAATTCTCTGTACTAAGGAATCATTCTTTGAAACAGAGAGAACATGAACATTTCAAACACTGATAACACAAAATAGAACCTTCTCCTCTCTGTGCCTGTGGTGATGGCGTTCAGTGTGTGCGATAGTCACCGGTGGCATTGCCATAGCAGGCAGAAGCAGGGATGGCGGTTCCTGGACATACCTTGTTCTCGGTGGAGAGTAACGCATATACTACTGAAAGTACAGATGTAGGTCTTTGAACTGAAAGTATTAGACGCTATCTTGTTCTCATTTATGTCTTTGTGAAAGTTCCTGTTGCCCTTACTTTTTGACTCAGAAAAACTGTATTCCGATAGAGGCCAGCAACTGTTTCCAACAAAATAGAAGAAATGCACATTGAACATTCTAACCAACATTTACATATTATCAAACGATTTCAACAGATGGAATTAGGCCCTCTTTGTGCCGTTGTTGTTTTGCTGCATTGCTTGCTTCAGAGAACTTTTGAGTTCATACAGTAGTCTAAAGAGGAAACACTGTTTCCAGGAACGCTAGAGTCTTCTGGGTAGTGTGCTACAGGTGACACACTAAAGGAAATATGTGAGATTTCACCGTTCACATTTGTTCCCTATTTTGTTTCTTTGTAATTCACTGTGAAACTCAGAAAATATTGTGTATTCAAAGAGGCCTAGCCTATAAATCCTCTGTACTAAAGAATCATTCTTTGAAGCAGAGAGAACATGAACATTTCTAGCACTTATAACACAAGATAGAACTTTCTGCTCTCTGTGCCTGTGGTGATGGCGTTCATTGTGTGAGATAGTCCCCGGTGGCATTGCCATAGCAGGCAGAAGAAGAGATGGCGGTTCCTGGACATATCTTTTTTCGGTGGAGAGTAACACATATACTACTGAAAGTACTCATGTAGGTCTTTGAACTGAAGCTATTAGACGCTATCTTGTTCTCATGTATGGCTTTCTAAAAGTTCCTGTTGCCCTAACCTGTTGACTCAGAAAAACTGTGTTCTGATAGAGGCCAGCAACTGTTTCCAACAAAATAGAAGAAATGCACATTGAACATTCTAACCAACATTTACATATTATCAAACGATTTCAACAGATGGAATTAGGCGTCTCTGTGCTGTTGTTGTTTTGCTGCATTGCTTGCTTCAGAGAACTTTCGAGTTCATACAGTAGACTAAAAAAGAAACACTGTTTCCAGGAACGCTAGAGTCTTCTGGGTAGTGTTTTACAGGTGACACACTAAAGGAAATACGTCAGATTTCACCGTTCACATTTGTTCCCTATTTTGTTTCTTTGTAATTCACTGTGAAACTCAGAAAATACAGTGTTTTCAAAGAGGCCTATGCTATAAATTCTCTGTACTAAAGAATCATTCTTTGAAACAGAGATAACATGAACATTTCTAGCACTTATAACACAAGATAGAACGTTCTCCTCTCTGTGCCTGTGGTGATGGCGTTCATTGTGTGAGATAGTCACCAGTGGCATTGTCATAGCAGGCAGAAACAGAGATGGCGGTTCCTGGACATACTTGTTTTCGGTGGAGAGTAACGCATATACTACTGCAAGTACACATGTAGGTCTTTGAACTGAAGGTATTAGACGCTATCTTGTTCTCATGTATGGCTTTCTAAAAGTTCCTGTTGCCCTAACCTGTTGACTCAGAAAAACTGTGTTCTGATAGAGGCCAGCAACTGTTTCCAACAAAATAGAAGTAATGCACATTGAACATTCTAACCAACATTTACATATTATCAAACGATTTCAACAGATGGAATTAGGCGTCTCTGTGCTGTTGTTGTTTTGCTGCATTGCTTGCTTCAGAGAACTTTCGAGTTCATACAGTAGACTAAAAAAGAAACACTGTTTCCAGGAACGCTAGAGTCTTCTGGGTAGTGTTTTACAGGTGACACACTAAAGGAAATACGTCAGATTTCACCGTTCACATTTGTTCCCTATTTTGTTTCTTTGTAATTCACTGTGAAACTCAGAAAATACAGTGTTTTCAAAGAGGCCTATGCTATAAATTCTCTGTACTAAAGAATCATTCTTTGAAACAGAGATAACATGAACATTTCTAGCACTTATAACACAAGATAGAACGTTCTCCTCTCTGTGCCTGTGGTGATGGCGTTCATTGTGTGAGATAGTCACCAGTGGCATTGTCATAGCAGGCAGAAACAGAGATGGCGGTTCCTGGACATACTTGTTTTCGGTGGAGAGTAACGCATATACTACTGCAAGTACACATGTAGGTCTTTGAACTGAAGGTATTAGACGCTATCTTGTTCTCATGTATGGCTTTCTAAAAGTTCCTGTTGCCCTAACCTGTTGACTCAGAAAAACTGTGTTCTGATAGAGGCCAGCAACTGTTTCCAACAAAATAGAAGAAATGCGCATTGAACATTCTAACCAATATATACTTATTATCATACGATTTCAACAGATGGAATTAGGCGTCTCTGTGCCGTTGTTGTTTTGCTGCATTGCTTGCTTCAGAGAACTTTCGAGTTCATACAGTAGACTAAAAAAGAAACACTGTTTCCAGGAACGCTAGAGTCTTCTGGGTAGTGTTTTACAGGTGACACACTAAAGGAAATACGTGAGATTTCACCGTTCACATTTGTTCCCTATTTTGTTTCTTTGTAATTCACTGTGAAACTCAGAAAATACAGTGTTTTCAAAGAGGCCTATGCTATAAATTCTCTGTACTAAAGAATCATTCTTTGAAACAGAGATAACATGAACATTTCTAGCACTTATAACACAAGATAGAACGTTCTCCTCTCTGTGCCTGTGGTGATGGCGTTCATTGTGTGAGATAGTCACCAGTGGCTTTGTCATAGCAGGCAGAAGCAGAGATGGCGGTTCCTGGACATACTTGTTTTCGGTGGAGAGTAACGCATATACTACTGCAAGTACACATGTAGGTCTTTGAACTGAAGGTATTAGACGCTATCTTGTTCTCATGTATGGCTTTCTAAAAGTTCCTGTTGCCCTAACCTGTTGACTCAGAAAAACTGTGTTCTGATAGAGGCCAGCAACTGTTTCCAACAAAAATAGAAAAAATGCACATTGAACATTCTAACCAACATATACATATTATCAAACGATTTCAACAGATGGAATTAGGCCCTTGCTGTGCCGTTGTTTTCCTGCTGCATTGTTTGCTTCAGAGAACTTTCGAGTTCATACAATAGACTAAAGAGGAAACACTGCCTCCAGGAACGCTAGAGTCTTCTGGGTAGTGTGCTACAGGCGACACACTGAAGGAAATATGTCAGATTTCACCGTTACATTTGTTCCCTATTTCGTTTCTTTGTAATTCACTGTGAAACTCAGAAAATACTGTGTTTTCAAAGAGGCCTAGCCTGTCAGTTCTCTGTACTAAAGAATCATTCTTTGAAACAGAGAGAACATGAACATTTCTAGCACTTATAACAAAAGATAGAACTTTCTCCTCTCTGTGCCTGTGGTGATGGCGTTCAGTGTGTGAGATAGTCACCGGTGGCATTGCCATAGCAGGCAGAAGAAGAGATGGCGGTTCCTGGACATACTTTGTTCTCGGTGGAGAGTAACGCATATACTACTGAAATTACAGATGTAGGTCTTTGAACTGAAGGTATTAGACGCTATCTCTTCTTCTCATGCATGTCTTTCTAAAAGAAGTTCCTGTTGCCCTTACTTGTAAACTCAGAAAAACTGTGTTCCTATAGAGGCCAGCACCCGTTTCCAACGAAATAGAAGGAAGAACTTAAAGTACAGATGTGGGTCTTTGAACTGAAGGTATTAGACGCTATCTCTTGTTCTCATGCATGTCTTTCTAAAAGAAGTTCCTGTTGCCCTTACTTGTAAACTCAGAAAAACTGTGTTCCGATAGAGGCCAGCACCGGCTTCCAACGAAATAAAAGGTAGAAATGCACATTGAACATTCTAACCAACATATACATATTATGAAACGATTTCAACAGATGAAATTACGCCCTTGCTGTGCCGTTGTTGTCCTGCTGCATTGTTTGCTTCAGAGAACTTTCGAGTTCATACAATAGACTAAAGAGGAAACACTGTTTCCAGGAACGCTAGAGTCTTCTGGGTAGTGTGCTACAGGCGACACACTGAAGGAATTATGTGAGATTTCACCGTTCACATTTGTTCCCTATTTCGTTTCTTTGTAATTCACTGTGAAACTCAGAAAATACTGTGTTTTCAAAGAGGCCTAGCCTGTCAATTCTCTGTACTAAGGAATCATTCTTTGAAACAGAGATAACATGAACATTTCTAGCACTTATAACACAAGATAGAACGTTCTCCTCTCTGTGCCTGTGGTGATGGCGTTCATTGTGTGAGATAGTCACCAGTGGCATTGTCATAGCAGGCAGAAACAGAGATGGCGGTTCCTGGACATACTTGTTTTCGGTGGAGAGTAACGCATATACTACTGCAAGTACACATGTAGGTCTTTGAACTGAAGGTATTAGACGCTATCTTGTTCTCATGTATTGCTTTCTAAAAGTTCCTGTTGCCCTAAACTGTTGACTCAGAAAAACTGTGTTCTGATAGAGGCCAGCAACTGTTTCCAACAAAATAGAAGAAATGCGCATTGAACATTCTAACCAATATATACTTATTATCATACGATTTCAACAGATGGAATTAGGCGTCTCTGTGCCGTTGTTGTTTTGCTGCATTGCTTGCTTCAGAGAACTTTCGAGTTCATACAGTAGACTAAAAAAGAAACACTGTTTCCAGGAACGCTAGAGTCTTCTGGGTAGTGTTTTACAGGTGACACACTAAAGGAAATACGTGAGATTTCACCGTTCACATTTGTTCCCTATTTTGTTTCTTTGTAATTCACTGTGAAACTCAGAAAATACAGTGTTTTCAAAGAGGCCTATGCTATAAATTCTCTGTACTAAAGAATCATTCTTTGAAACAGAGATAACATGAACATTTCTAGCACTTATAACACAAGATAGAACGTTCTCCTCTCTGTGCCTGTGGTGATGGCGTTCATTGTGTGAGATAGTCACCAGTGGCTTTGTCATAGCAGGCAGAAGCAGAGATGGCGGTTCCTGGACATACTTGTTTTCGGTGGAGAGTAACGCATATACTACTGCAAGTACACATGTAGGTCTTTGAACTGAAGGTATTAGACGCTATCTTGTTCTCATGTATGGCTTTCTAAAAGTTCCTGTTGCCCTAACCTGTTGACTCAGAAAAACTGTGTTCTGATAGAGGCCAGCAACTGTTTCCAACAAAAATAGAAAAAATGCACATTGAACATTCTAACCAACATATACATATTATCAAACGATTTCAACAGATGGAATTAGGCCCTTGCTGTGCCGTTGTTTTCCTGCTGCATTGTTTGCTTCAGAGAACTTTCGAGTTCATACAATAGACTAAAGAGGAAACACTGCCTCCAGGAACGCTAGAGTCTTCTGGGTAGTGTGCTACAGGCGACACACTGAAGGAAATATGTCAGATTTCACCGTTACATTTGTTCCCTATTTCGTTTCTTTGTAATTCACTGTGAAACTCAGAAAATACTGTGTTTTCAAAGAGGCCTAGCCTGTCAGTTCTCTGTACTAAAGAATCATTCTTTGAAACAGAGAGAACATGAACATTTCTAGCACTTATAACAAAAGATAGAACTTTCTCCTCTCTGTGCCTGTGGTGATGGCGTTCAGTGTGTGAGATAGTCACCGGTGGCATTGCCATAGCAGGCAGAAGAAGAGATGGCGGTTCCTGGACATACTTTGTTCTCGGTGGAGAGTAACGCATATACTACTGAAATTACAGATGTAGGTCTTTGAACTGAAGGTATTAGACGCTATCTCTTCTTCTCATGCATGTCTTTCTAAAAGAAGTTCCTGTTGCCCTTACTTGTAAACTCAGAAAAACTGTGTTCCTATAGAGGCCAGCACCCGTTTCCAACGAAATAGAAGGAAGAACTTAAAGTACAGATGTAGGTCTTTGAACTGAAGGTATTAGACGCTATCTCTTGTTCTCATGCATGTCTTTCTAAAAGAAGTTCCTGTTGCCCTTACTTGTAAACTCAGAAAAACTGTGTTCCGATAGAGGCCAGCACCGGCTTCCAACGAAATAAAAGGTAGAAATGCACATTGAACATTCTAACCAACATATACATATTATGAAACGATTTCAACAGATGAAATTACGCCCTTGCTGTGCCGTTGTTGTCCTGCTGCATTGTTTGCTTCAGAGAACTTTCGAGTTCATACAATAGACTAAAGAGGAAACACTGTTTCCAGGAACGCTAGAGTCTTCTGGGTAGTGTGCTACAGGCGACACACTGAAGGAATTATGTGAGATTTCACCGTTCACATTTGTTCCCTATTTCGTTTCTTTGTAATTCACTGTGAAACTCAGAAAATACTGTGTTTTCAAAGAGGCCTAGCCTGTCAATTCTCTGTACTAAGGAATCATTCTTTGAAACAGAGATAACATGAACATTTCTAGCACTTATAACACAAGATAGAACGTTCTCCTCTCTGTGCCTGTGGTGATGGCGTTCATTGTGTGAGATAGTCACCAGTGGCATTGTCATAGCAGGCAGAAACAGAGATGGCGGTTCCTGGACATACTTGTTTTCGGTGGAGAGTAACGCATATACTACTGCAAGTACACATGTAGGTCTTTGAACTGAAGGTATTAGACGCTATCTTGTTCTCATGTATGGCTTTCTAAAAGTTCCTGTTGCCCTAACCTGTTGACTCAGAAAAACTGTGTTCTGATAGAGGCCAGCAACTGTTTCCAACAAAATAGAAGAAATGCGCATTGAACATTCTAACCAATATATACTTATTATCATACGATTTCAACAGATGGAATTAGGCGTCTCTGTGCCGTTGTTGTTTTGCTGCATTGCTTGCTTCAGAGAACTTTCGAGTTCATACAGTAGACTAAAAAAGAAACACTGTTTCCAGGAACGCTAGAGTCTTCTGGGTAGTGTGCTACAGGTGACACACTAAAGGAAATACGTGAGATTTCACCGTTCACATTTGTTCCCTATTTTGTTTCTTTGTAATTCACTGTGAAACTCAGAAAATACAGTGTTTTCAAAGAGGCCTATGCTATAAATTCTCTGTACTAAAGAATCATTCTTTGAAACAGAGATAACATGAACATTTCTAGCACTTATAACACAAGATAGAACGTTCTCCTCTCTGTGCCTGTGGTGATGGCGTTCATTGTGTGAGATAGTCACCAGTGGCTTTGTCATAGCAGGCAGAAGCAGAGATGGCGGTTCCTGGACATACTTGTTTTCGGTGGAGAGTAACGCATATACTACTGCAAGTACACATGTAGGTCTTTGAACTGAAGGTATTAGACGCTATCTTGTTCTCATGTATGGCTTTCTAAAAGTTCGTGTTGCCCTAACCTGTTGACTCAGAAAAACTGTGTTCTGATAGAGGCCAGCAACTGTTTCCAACAAAAATAGAAAAAATGCACATTGAACATTCTAACCAACATATACATATTATCAAACGATTTCAACAGATGGAATTAGGCCCTTGCTGTGCCGTTGTTTTCCTGCTGCATTGTTTGCTTCAGAGAACTTTCGAGTTCATACAATAGACTAAAGAGGAAACACTGCCACCAGGAACGCTAGAGTCTTCTGGGTAGTGTGCTACAGGCGACACACTGAAGGAAATATGTCAGATTTCACCGTTACATTTGTTCCCTATTTCGTTTCTTTGTAATTCACTGTGAAACTCAGAAAATACTGTGTTTTCAAAGAGGCCTAGCCTGTCAGTTCTCTGTACTAAAGAATCATTCTTTGAAACAGAGATAACATGAACATTTCTAGCACTTATAACACAAGATAGAACGTTCTCCTCTCTGTGCCTGTGGTGATGGCGTTCATTGTGTGAGATAGTCACCAGTGGCTTTGTCATAGCAGGCAGAAGCAGAGATGGCGGTTCCTGGACATACTTGTTTTCGGTGGAGAGTAACGCATATACTACTGCAAGTATACATGTAGGTCTTTGAACTGAAGGTATTAGACGCTATCTTGTTCTCATGTATGGCTTTCTAAAAGTTCCTGTTGCCCTAACCTGTTGACTCAGAAAAACTGTGTTCTGATAGAGGCCAGCAACTGTTTCCAACAAAATAGAAGAAATGCACATTGAACATTCTAACCAATATATACTTATTATCATACGATTTCAACAGATGGAATTAGGCGTCTCTGTGCCATTGTTGTTTTGCTGCATTGCTTGCTTCAGAGAACTTTCGAGTTCATACAGTAGACTAAAAAAGAAACACTGTTTCCAGGAACGCTAGAGTCTTCTGGGTAGTGTTTTACAGGTGACACACTAAAGGAAATACGTGAGATTTCACCGTTCACATTTGTTCCCTATTTTGTTTCTTTGTAATTCACTGTGAAACTCAGAAAATACAGTGTTTTCAAAGAGGCCTATGCTATAAATTCTCTGTACTAAAGAATCATTCTTTGAAACAGAGATAACATGAACATTTCTAGCACTTATAACACAAGATAGAACGTTCTCCTCTCTGTGCCTGTGGTGATGGCGTTCATTGTGTGAGATAGTCACCAGTGGCATTGTCATAGCAGGCAGAAACAGAGATGGCGGTTCCTGGACATACTTGTTTTCGGTGGAGAGTAACGCATATACTACTGCAAGTACACATGTAGGTCTTTGAACTGAAGGTATTAGACGCTATCTTGTTCTCATGTATGGCTTTCTAAAAGTTCCTGTTGCCCTAACCTGTTGACTCAGAAAAACTGTGTTCTGATAGAGGCCAGCAACTGTTTCCAACAAAATAGAAGAAATGCACATTGAACATTCTAACCAATACATACTTATTATCATACGATTTCAACAGATGGAATTAGGCGTCTCTGTGCCGTTGTTGTTTTGCTGCATTGCTTGCTTCAGAGAACTTTCGAGTTCATACAGTAGACTAAAAAAGAAACACTGTTTCCAGGAACGCTAGAGTCTTCTGGGTAGTGTTTTACAGGTGACACACTAAAGGAAATACGTGAGATTTCACCGTTCACATTTGTTCCCTATTTTGTTTCTTTGTAATTCACTGTGAAACTCAGAAAATACAGTGTTTTCAAAGAGGCCTATGCTATAAATTCTCTGTACTAAAGAATCATTCTTTGAAACAGAGATAACATGAACATTTCTAGCACTTATAACACAAGATAGAACGTTCTCCTCTCTGTGCCTGTGGTGATGGCGTTCATTGTGTGAGATAGTCACCAGTGGCTTTGTCATAGCAGGCAGAAGCAGAGATGGCGGTTCCTGGACATACTTGTTTTCGGTGGAGAGTAACGCATATACTACTGCAAGTACACATGTAGGTCTTTGAACTGAAGGTATTAGACGCTATCTTGTTCTCATGTATGGCTTTCTAAAAGTTCCTGTTGCCCTAACCTGTTGACTCAGAAAAACTGTGTTCTGATAGAGGCCAGCAACTGTTTCCAACAAAATAGAAGAAATGCACATTGAACATTCTAACCAATATATACTTATTATCATACGATTTCAACAGATGGAATTAGGCGTCTCTGTGCCGTTGTTGTTTTGCTGCATTGCTTGCTTCAGAGAACTTTCGAGTTCATACAGTAGACTAAAAAAGAAACACTGTTTCCAGGAACGCTAGAGTCTTCTGGGTAGTGTTTTACAGGTGACACACTAAAGGAAATACGTGAGATTTCACCGTTCACATTTGTTCCCTATTTTGTTTCTTTGTAATTCACTGTGAAACTCAGAAAATACAGTGTTTTCAAAGAGGCCTATGCTATAAATTCTCTGTACTAAAGAATCATTCTTTGAAACAGAGATAACATGAACATTTCTAGCACTTATAACACAAGATAGAACGTTCTCCTCTCTGTGCCTGTGGTGATGGCGTTCATTGTGTGAGATAGTCACCAGTGGCTTTGTCATAGCAGGCAGAAGCAGAGATGGCGGTTCCTGGACATACTTGTTTTCGGTGGAGAGTAACGCATATACTACTGCAAGTACACATGTAGGTCTTTGAACTGAAGGTATTAGACGCTATCTTGTTCTCATGTATGGCTTTCTAAAAGTTCCTGTTGCCCTAACCTGTTGACTCAGAAAAACTGTGTTCTGATAGAGGCCAGCAACTGTTTCCAACAAAAATAGAAAAAATGCACATTGAACATTCTAACCAACATATACATATTATCAAACGATTTCAACAGATGGAATTAGGCCCTTGCTGTGCCGTTGTTGTCCTGCTGCATTGTTTGCTTCAGAGAACTTTCGAGTTCATACAATAGACTAAAGAGGAAACACTGCCTCCAGGAACGCTAGAGTCTTCTGGGTAGTGTGCTACAGGCGACACACTGAAGGAAATATGTCAGATTTCACCGTTACATTTGTTCCCTATTTCGTTTCTTTGTAATTCACTGTGAAACTCAGAAAATACTGTGTTTTCAAAGAGGCCTAGCCTGTCAGTTCTCTGTACTAAAGAATCATTCTTTGAAACAGAGAACATGAACATTTCTAGCACTTATAACACAAGCTAGAACTTTCTCCTCTCTGTGCCTGTGGTGATGGCGTTCAGTGTGTGAGATAGTCACCGGTGGCATTGCCATAGCAGGCAGAAGAAGAGATGGCGGTTCCTGGACATACTTTGTTCTCGGTGGAGAGTAACGCATATACTACTGAAATTACAGATGTAGGTCTTTGAACTGAAGGTATTAGACGCTATCTCTTCTTCTCATGCATGTCTTTCTAAAAGAAGTTCCTGTTGCCCTTACTTGTAAACTCAGAAAAACTGTGTTCCTATAGAGGCCAGCACCCGTTTCCAACGAAATAGAAGGAAGAACTTAAAGTACAGATGTAGGTCTTTGAACTGAAGGTATTAGACGCTATCTCTTGTTCTCATGCATGTCTTTCTAAAAGAAGTTCCTGTTGCCCTTACTTGTAAACTCAGAAAAACTGTGTTCCGATAGAGGCCAGCACCGGCTTCCAACGAAATAAAAGGTAGAAATGCACATTGAACATTCTAACCAACATATACATATTATGAAACGATTTCAACAGATGAAATTACGCCCTTGCTGTGCCGTTGTTGTCCTGCTGCATTGTTTGCTTCAGAGAACTTTCGAGTTCATACAATAGACTAAAGAGGAAACACTGTTTCCAGGAACGCTAGAGTCTTCTGGGTAGTGTGCTACAGGCGACACACTGAAGGAATTATGTGAGATTTCACCGTTCACATTTGTTCCCTATTTCGTTTCTTTGTAATTCACTGTGAAACTCAGAAAATACTGTGTTTTCAAAGAGGCCTAGCCTGTCAATTCTCTGTACTAAGGAATCATTCTTTGAAACAGAGATAACATGAACATTTCTAGCACTTATAACACAAGATAGAACGTTCTCCTCTCTGTGCCTGTGGTGATGGCGTTCATTGTGTGAGATAGTCACCAGTGGCATTGTCATAGCAGGCAGAAACAGAGATGGCGGTTCCTGGACATACTTGTTTTCGGTGGAGAGTAACGCATATACTACTGCAAGTACACATGTAGGTCTTTGAACTGAAGGTATTAGACGCTATCTTGTTCTCATGTATGGCTTTCTAAAAGTTCCTGTTGCCCTAACCTGTTGACTCAGAAAAACTGTGTTCTGATAGAGGCCAGCAACTGTTTCCAACAAAATAGAAGAAATGCACATTGAACATTCTAACCAATATATACTTATTATCATACGATTTCAACAGATGGAATTAGGCGTCTCTGTGCCGTTGTTGTTTTGCTGCATTGCTTGCTTCAGAGAACTTTCGAGTTCATACAGTAGACTAAAAAAGAAACACTGTTTCCAGGAACGCTAGAGTCTTCTGGGTAGTGTTTTACAGGTGACACACTAAAGGAAATACGTCAGATTTCACCGTTCACATTTGTTCCCTATTTTGTTTCTTTGTAATTCACTGTGAAACTCAGAAAATACAGTGTTTTCAAAGAGGCCTATGCTATAAATTCTCTGTACTAAAGAATCATTCTTTGAAACAGAGATAACATGAACATTTCTAGCACTTATAACACAAGATAGAACGTTCTCCTCTCTGTGCCTGTGGTGATGGCGTTCATTGTGTGAGATAGTCACCAGTGGCTTTGTCATAGCAGGCAGAAGCAGAGATGGCGGTTCCTGGACATACTTGTTTTCGGTGGAGAGTAACGCATATACTACTGCAAGTACACATGTAGGTCTTTGAACTGAAGGTATTAGACGCTATCTTGTTCTCATGTATGGCTTTCTAAAAGTTCCTGTTGCCCTAACCTGTTGACTCAGAAAAACTGTGTTCTGATAGAGGCCAGCAACTGTTTCCAACAAAAATAGAAAAAATGCACATTGAACATTCTAACCAACATATACATATTATCAAACGATTTCAACAGATGAAATTACGCCCTTGCTGTGCCGTTGTTGTCCTGCTGCATTGTTTGCTTCAGAGAACTTTCGAGTTCATACAATAGACTAAAGAGGAAACACTGTTTCCAGGAACGCTAGAGTCTTCTGGGTAGTGTGCTACAGGCGACACACTGAAGGAATTATGTGAGATTTCACCGTTCACATTTGTTCCCTATTTCGTTTCTTTGTAATTCACTGTGAAACTCAGAAAATACTGTGTTTTCAAAGAGGCCTAGCCTGTCAATTCTCTGTACTAAGGAATCATTCTTTGAAACAGAGATAACATGAACATTTCTAGCACTTATAACACAAGATAGAACGTTCTCCTCTCTGTGCCTGTGGTGATGGCGTTCATTGTGTGAGATAGTCACCAGTGGCATTGTCATAGCAGGCAGAAACAGAGATGGCGGTTCCTGGACATACTTGTTTTCGGTGGAGAGTAACGCATATACTACTGCAAGTACACATGTAGGTCTTTGAACTGAAGGTATTAGACGCTATCTTGTTCTCATGTATGGCTTTCTAAAAGTTCCTGTTGCCCTAAACTGTTGACTCAGAAAAACTGTGTTCTGATAGAGGCCAGCAACTGTTTCCAACAAAATAGAAGAAATGCACATTGAACATTCTAACCAATACATACTTATTATCATACGATTTCAACAGATGGAATTAGGCGTCTCTGTGCCGTTGTTGTTTTGCTGCATTGCTTGCTTCAGAGAACTTTCGAGTTCATACAGTAGACTAAAAAAGAAACACTGTTTCCAGGAACGCTAGAGTCTTCTGGGTAGTGTTTTACAGGTGACACACTAAAGGAAATACGTGAGATTTCACCGTTCACATTTGTTCCCTATTTTGTTTCTTTGTAATTCACTGTGAAACTCAGAAAATACAGTGTTTTCAAAGAGGCCTATGCTATAAATTCTCTGTACTAAAGAATCATTCTTTGAAACAGAGATAACATGAACATTTCTAGCACTTATAACACAAGATAGAACGTTCTCCTCTCTGTGCCTGTGGTGATGGCGTTCATTGTGTGAGATAGTCACCAGTGGCATTGTCATAGCAGGCAGAAACAGAGATGGCGGTTCCTGGACATACTTGTTTTCGGTGGAGAGTAACGCATATACTACTGCAAGTACACATGTAGGTCTTTGAACTGAAGGTATTAGACGCTATCTTGTTCTCATGTATGGCTTTCTAAAAGTTCGTGTTGCCCTAACCTGTTGACTCAGAAAAACTGTGTTCTGATAGAGGCCAGCAACTGTTTCCAACAAAAATAGAAAAAATGCACATTGAACATTCTAACCAACATATACATATTATCAAACGATTTCAACAGATGGAATTAGGCCCTTGCTGTGCCGTTGTTTTCCTGCTGCATTGTTTGCTTCAGAGAACTTTCGAGTTCATACAATAGACTAAAGAGGAAACACTGCCACCAGGAACGCTAGAGTCTTCTGGGTAGTGTGCTACAGGCGACACACTGAAGGAAATATGTCAGATTTCACCGTTACATTTGTTCCCTATTTCGTTTCTTTGTAATTCACTGTGAAACTCAGAAAATACTGTGTTTTCAAAGAGGCCTAGCCTGTCAGTTCTCTGTACTAAAGAATCATTCTTTGAAACAGAGATAACATGAACATTTCTAGCACTTATAACACAAGATAGAACGTTCTCCTCTCTGTGCCTGTGGTGATGGCGTTCATTGTGTGAGATAGTCACCAGTGGCTTTGTCATAGCAGGCAGAAGCAGAGATGGCGGTTCCTGGACATACTTGTTTTCGGTGGAGAGTAACGCATATACTACTGCAAGTATACATGTAGGTCTTTGAACTGAAGGTATTAGACGCTATCTTGTTCTCATGTATGGCTTTCTAAAAGTTCCTGTTGCCCTAACCTGTTGACTCAGAAAAACTGTGTTCTGATAGAGGCCAGCAACTGTTTCCAACAAAATAGAAGAAATGCACATTGAACATTCTAACCAATATATACTTATTATCATACGATTTCAACAGATGGAATTAGGCGTCTCTGTGCCATTGTTGTTTTGCTGCATTGCTTGCTTCAGAGAACTTTCGAGTTCATACAGTAGACTAAAAAAGAAACACTGTTTCCAGGAACGCTAGAGTCTTCTGGGTAGTGTTTTACAGGTGACACACTAAAGGAAATACGTGAGATTTCACCGTTCACATTTGTTCCCTATTTTGTTTCTTTGTAATTCACTGTGAAACTCAGAAAATACAGTGTTTTCAAAGAGGCCTATGCTATAAATTCTCTGTACTAAAGAATCATTCTTTGAAACAGAGATAACATGAACATTTCTAGCACTTATAACACAAGATAGAACGTTCTCCTCTCTGTGCCTGTGGTGATGGCGTTCATTGTGTGAGATAGTCACCAGTGGCATTGTCATAGCAGGCAGAAACAGAGATGGCGGTTCCTGGACATACTTGTTTTCGGTGGAGAGTAACGCATATACTACTGCAAGTACACATGTAGGTCTTTGAACTGAAGGTATTAGACGCTATCTTGTTCTCATGTATGGCTTTCTAAAAGTTCCTGTTGCCCTAACCTGTTGACTCAGAAAAACTGTGTTCTGATAGAGGCCAGCAACTGTTTCCAACAAAATAGAAGAAATGCACATTGAACATTCTAACCAATACATACTTATTATCATACGATTTCAACAGATGGAATTAGGCGTCTCTGTGCCGTTGTTGTTTTGCTGCATTGCTTGCTTCAGAGAACTTTCGAGTTCATACAGTAGACTAAAAAAGAAACACTGTTTCCAGGAACGCTAGAGTCTTCTGGGTAGTGTTTTACAGGTGACACACTAAAGGAAATACGTGAGATTTCACCGTTCACATTTGTTCCCTATTTTGTTTCTTTGTAATTCACTGTGAAACTCAGAAAATACAGTGTTTTCAAAGAGGCCTATGCTATAAATTCTCTGTACTAAAGAATCATTCTTTGAAACAGAGATAACATGAACATTTCTAGCACTTATAACACAAGATAGAACGTTCTCCTCTCTGTGCCTGTGGTGATGGCGTTCATTGTGTGAGATAGTCACCAGTGGCTTTGTCATAGCAGGCAGAAGCAGAGATGGCGGTTCCTGGACATACTTGTTTTCGGTGGAGAGTAACGCATATACTACTGCAAGTACACATGTAGGTCTTTGAACTGAAGGTATTAGACGCTATCTTGTTCTCATGTATGGCTTTCTAAAAGTTCCTGTTGCCCTAACCTGTTGACTCAGAAAAACTGTGTTCTGATAGAGGCCAGCAACTGTTTCCAACAAAATAGAAGAAATGCACATTGAACATTCTAACCAATATATACTTATTATCATACGATTTCAACAGATGGAATTAGGCGTCTCTGTGCCGTTGTTGTTTTGCTGCATTGCTTGCTTCAGAGAACTTTCGAGTTCATACAGTAGACTAAAAAAGAAACACTGTTTCCAGGAACGCTAGAGTCTTCTGGGTAGTGTTTTACAGGTGACACACTAAAGGAAATACGTGAGATTTCACCGTTCACATTTGTTCCCTATTTTGTTTCTTTGTAATTCACTGTGAAACTCAGAAAATACAGTGTTTTCAAAGAGGCCTATGCTATAAATTCTCTGTACTAAAGAATCATTCTTTGAAACAGAGATAACATGAACATTTCTAGCACTTATAACACAAGATAGAACGTTCTCCTCTCTGTGCCTGTGGTGATGGCGTTCATTGTGTGAGATAGTCACCAGTGGCTTTGTCATAGCAGGCAGAAGCAGAGATGGCGGTTCCTGGACATACTTGTTTTCGGTGGAGAGTAACGCATATACTACTGCAAGTACACATGTAGGTCTTTGAACTGAAGGTATTAGACGCTATCTTGTTCTCATGTATGGCTTTCTAAAAGTTCCTGTTGCCCTAACCTGTTGACTCAGAAAAACTGTGTTCTGATAGAGGCCAGCAACTGTTTCCAACAAAAATAGAAAAAATGCACATTGAACATTCTAACCAACATATACATATTATCAAACGATTTCAACAGATGGAATTAGGCCCTTGCTGTGCCGTTGTTGTCCTGCTGCATTGTTTGCTTCAGAGAACTTTCGAGTTCATACAATAGACTAAAGAGGAAACACTGCCTCCAGGAACGCTAGAGTCTTCTGGGTAGTGTGCTACAGGCGACACACTGAAGGAAATATGTCAGATTTCACCGTTACATTTGTTCCCTATTTCGTTTCTTTGTAATTCACTGTGAAACTCAGAAAATACTGTGTTTTCAAAGAGGCCTAGCCTGTCAGTTCTCTGTACTAAAGAATCATTCTTTGAAACAGAGAACATGAACATTTCTAGCACTTATAACACAAGCTAGAACTTTCTCCTCTCTGTGCCTGTGGTGATGGCGTTCAGTGTGTGAGATAGTCACCGGTGGCATTGCCATAGCAGGCAGAAGAAGAGATGGCGGTTCCTGGACATACTTTGTTCTCGGTGGAGAGTAACGCATATACTACTGAAATTACAGATGTAGGTCTTTGAACTGAAGGTATTAGACGCTATCTCTTCTTCTCATGCATGTCTTTCTAAAAGAAGTTCCTGTTGCCCTTACTTGTAAACTCAGAAAAACTGTGTTCCTATAGAGGCCAGCACCCGTTTCCAACGAAATAGAAGGAAGAACTTAAAGTACAGATGTAGGTCTTTGAACTGAAGGTATTAGACGCTATCTCTTGTTCTCATGCATGTCTTTCTAAAAGAAGTTCCTGTTGCCCTTACTTGTAAACTCAGAAAAACTGTGTTCCGATAGAGGCCAGCACCGGCTTCCAACGAAATAAAAGGTAGAAATGCACATTGAACATTCTAACCAACATATACATATTATGAAACGATTTCAACAGATGAAATTACGCCCTTGCTGTGCCGTTGTTGTCCTGCTGCATTGTTTGCTTCAGAGAACTTTCGAGTTCATACAATAGACTAAAGAGGAAACACTGTTTCCAGGAACGCTAGAGTCTTCTGGGTAGTGTGCTACAGGCGACACACTGAAGGAATTATGTGAGATTTCACCGTTCACATTTGTTCCCTATTTCGTTTCTTTGTAATTCACTGTGAAACTCAGAAAATACTGTGTTTTCAAAGAGGCCTAGCCTGTCAATTCTCTGTACTAAGGAATCATTCTTTGAAACAGAGATAACATGAACATTTCTAGCACTTATAACACAAGATAGAACGTTCTCCTCTCTGTGCCTGTGGTGATGGCGTTCATTGTGTGAGATAGTCACCAGTGGCATTGTCATAGCAGGCAGAAACAGAGATGGCGGTTCCTGGACATACTTGTTTTCGGTGGAGAGTAACGCATATACTACTGCAAGTACACATGTAGGTCTTTGAACTGAAGGTATTAGACGCTATCTTGTTCTCATGTATGGCTTTCTAAAAGTTCCTGTTGCCCTAACCTGTTGACTCAGAAAAACTGTGTTCTGATAGAGGCCAGCAACTGTTTCCAACAAAATAGAAGAAATGCACATTGAACATTCTAACCAATATATACTTATTATCATACGATTTCAACAGATGGAATTAGGCGTCTCTGTGCCGTTGTTGTTTTGCTGCATTGCTTGCTTCAGAGAACTTTCGAGTTCATACAGTAGACTAAAAAAGAAACACTGTTTCCAGGAACGCTAGAGTCTTCTGGGTAGTGTTTTACAGGTGACACACTAAAGGAAATACGTGAGATTTCACCGTTCACATTTGTTCCCTATTTTGTTTCTTTGTAATTCACTGTGAAACTCAGAAAATACAGTGTTTTCAAAGAGGCCTATGCTATAAATTCTCTGTACTAAAGAATCATTCTTTGAAACAGAGATAACATGAACATTTCTAGCACTTATAACACAAGATAGAACGTTCTCCTCTCTGTGCCTGTGGTGATGGCGTTCATTGTGTGAGATAGTCACCAGTGGCTTTGTCATAGCAGGCAGAAGCAGAGATGGCGGTTCCTGGACATACTTGTTTTCGGTGGAGAGTAACGCATATACTACTGCAAGTACACATGTAGGTCTTTGAACTGAAGGTATTAGACGCTATCTTGTTCTCATGTATGGCTTTCTAAAAGTTCCTGTTGCCCTAACCTGTTGACTCAGAAAAACTGTGTTCTGATAGAGGCCAGCAACTGTTTCCAACAAAAATAGAAAAAATGCACATTGAACATTCTAACCAACATATACATATTATCAAACGATTTCAACAGATGAAATTACGCCCTTGCTGTGCCGTTGTTGTCCTGCTGCATTGTTTGCTTCAGAGAACTTTCGAGTTCATACAATAGACTAAAGAGGAAACACTGTTTCCAGGAACGCTAGAGTCTTCTGGGTAGTGTGCTACAGGCGACACACTGAAGGAATTATGTGAGATTTCACCGTTCACATTTGTTCCCTATTTCGTTTCTTTGTAATTCACTGTGAAACTCAGAAAATACTGTGTTTTCAAAGAGGCCTAGCCTGTCAATTCTCTGTACTAAGGAATCATTCTTTGAAACAGAGATAACATGAACATTTCTAGCACTTATAACACAAGATAGAACGTTCTCCTCTCTGTGCCTGTGGTGATGGCGTTCATTGTGTGAGATAGTCACCAGTGGCATTGTCATAGCAGGCAGAAACAGAGATGGCGGTTCCTGGACATACTTGTTTTCGGTGGAGAGTAACGCATATACTACTGCAAGTACACATGTAGGTCTTTGAACTGAAGGTATTAGACGCTATCTTGTTCTCATGTATGGCTTTCTAAAAGTTCCTGTTGCCCTAACCTGTTGACTCAGAAAAACTGTGTTCTGATAGAGGCCAGCAACTGTTTCCAACAAAATAGAAGAAATGCACATTGAACATTCTAACCAATATATACTTATTATCATACGATTTCAACAGATGGAATTAGGCGTCTCTGTGCCGTTGTTGTTTTGCTGCATTGCTTGCTTCAGAGAACTTTCGAGTTCATACAGTAGACTAAAAAAGAAACACTGTTTCCAGGAACGCTAGAGTCTTCTGGGTAGTGTTTTACAGGTGACACACTAAAGGAAATACGTGAGATTTCACCGTTCACATTTGTTCCCTATTTTGTTTCTTTGTAATTCACTGTGAAACTCAGAAAATACAGTGTTTTCAAAGAGGCCTATGCTATAAATTCTCTGTACTAAAGAATCATTCTTTGAAACAGAGATAACATGAACATTTCTAGCACTTATAACACAAGATAGAACGTTCTCCTCTCTGTGCCTGTGGTGATGGCGTTCATTGTGTGAGATAGTCACCAGTGGCTTTGTCATAGCAGGCAGAAGCAGAGATGGCGGTTCCTGGACATACTTGTTTTCGGTGGAGAGTAACGCATATACTACTGCAAGTACACATGTAGGTCTTTGAACTGAAGGTATTAGACGCTATCTTGTTCTCATGTATGGCTTTCTAAAAGTTCCTGTTGCCCTAACCTGTTGACTCAGAAAAACTGTGTTCTGATAGAGGCCAGCAACTGTTTCCAACAAAAATAGAAAAAATGCACATTGAACATTCTAACCAACATATACATATTATCAAACGATTTCAACAGATGGAATTAGGCCCTTGCTGTGCCGTTGTTGTCCTGCTGCATTGTTTGCTTCAGAGAACTTTCGAGTTCATACAATAGACTAAAGAGGAAACACTGCCTCCAGGAACGCTAGAGTCTTCTGGGTAGTGTGCTACAGGCGACACACTGAAGGAAATATGTCAGATTTCACCGTTACATTTGTTCCCTATTTCGTTTCTTTGTAATTCACTGTGAAACTCAGAAAATACTGTGTTTTCAAAGAGGCCTAGCCTGTCAGTTCTCTGTACTAAAGAATCATTCTTTGAAACAGAGAACATGAACATTTCTAGCACTTATAACACAAGCTAGAACTTTCTCCTCTCTGTGCCTGTGGTGATGGCGTTCAGTGTGTGAGATAGTCACCGGTGGCATTGCCATAGCAGGCAGAAGAAGAGATGGCGGTTCCTGGACATACTTTGTTCTCGGTGGAGAGTAACGCATATACTACTGAAATTACAGATGTAGGTCTTTGAACTGAAGGTATTAGACGCTATCTCTTCTTCTCATGCATGTCTTTCTAAAAGAAGTTCCTGTTGCCCTTACTTGTAAACTCAGAAAAACTGTGTTCCTATAGAGGCCAGCACCCGTTTCCAACGAAATAGAAGGAAGAACTTAAAGTACAGATGTAGGTCTTTGAACTGAAGGTATTAGACGCTATCTCTTGTTCTCATGCATGTCTTTCTAAAAGAAGTTCCTGTTGCCCTTACTTGTAAACTCAGAAAAACTGTGTTCCGATAGAGGCCAGCACCGGCTTCCAACGAAATAAAAGGTAGAAATGCACATTGAACATTCTAACCAACATATACATATTATGAAACGATTTCAACAGATGAAATTACGCCCTTGCTGTGCCGTTGTTGTCCTGCTGCATTGTTTGCTTCAGAGAACTTTCGAGTTCATACAATAGACTAAAGAGGAAACACTGTTTCCAGGAACGCTAGAGTCTTCTGGGTAGTGTGCTACAGGCGACACACTGAAGGAATTATGTGAGATTTCACCGTTCACATTTGTTCCCTATTTCGTTTCTTTGTAATTCACTGTGAAACTCAGAAAATACTGTGCTTTCAAAGAGGCCTAGCCTGTCAATTCTCTGTACTAAGGAATCATTCTTTGAAACAGAGATAACATGAACATTTCTAGCACTTATAACACAAGATAGAACGTTCTCCTCTCTGTGCCTGTGGTGATGGCGTTCATTGTGTGAGACAGTCACCAGTGGCATTGTCATAGCAGGCAGAAACAGAGATGGCGGTTCCTGGACATACTTGTTTTCGGTGGAGAGTAACGCATATACTACTGCAAGTACACATGTAGGTCTTTGAACTGAAGGTATTAGACGCTATCTTGTTCTCATGTATGGCTTTCTAAAAGTTCCTGTTGCCCTAACCTGTTGACTCAGAAAAACTGTGTTCTGATAGAGGCCAGCAACTGTTTCCAACAAAATAGAAGAAATGCACATTGAACATTCTAACCAATATATACTTATTATCATACGATTTCAACAGATGGAATTAGGCGTCTCTGTGCCGTTGTTGTTTTGCTGCATTGCTTGCTTCAGAGAACTTTCGAGTTCATACAGTAGACTAAAAAAGAAACACTGTTTCCAGGAACGCTAGAGTCTTCTGGGTAGTGTTTTACAGGTGACACACTAAAGGAAATACGTGAGATTTCACCGTTCACATTTGTTCCCTATTTTGTTTCTTTGTAATTCACTGTGAAACTCAGAAAATACAGTGTTTTCAAAGAGGCCTATGCTATAAATTCTCTGTACTAAAGAATCATTCTTTGAAACAGAGATAACATGAACATTTCTAGCACTTATAACACAAGATAGAACGTTCTCCTCTCTGTGCCTGTGGTGATGGCGTTCATTGTGTGAGATAGTCACCAGTGGCTTTGTCATAGCAGGCAGAAGCAGAGATGGCGGTTCCTGGACATACTTGTTTTCGGTGGAGAGTAACGCATATACTACTGCAAGTACACATGTAGGTCTTTGAACTGAAGGTATTAGACGCTATCTTGTTCTCATGTATGGCTTTCTAAAAGTTCCTGTTGCCCTAACCTGTTGACTCAGAAAAACTGTGTTCTGATAGAGGCCAGCAACTGTTTCCAACAAAAATAGAAAAAATGCACATTGAACATTCTAACCAACATATACATATTATCAAACGATTTCAACAGATGAAATTACGCCCTTGCTGTGCCGTTGTTGTCCTGCTGCATTGTTTGCTTCAGAGAACTTTCGAGTTCATACAATAGACTAAAGAGGAAACACTGTTTCCAGGAACGCTAGAGTCTTCTGGGTAGTGTGCTACAGGCGACACACTGAAGGAATTATGTGAGATTTCACCGTTCACATTTGTTCCCTATTTCGTTTCTTTGTAATTCACTGTGAAACTCAGAAAATACTGTGTTTTCAAAGAGGCCTAGCCTGTCAATTCTCTGTACTAAGGAATCATTCTTTGAAACAGAGATAACATGAACATTTCTAGCACTTATAACACAAGATAGAACGTTCTCCTCTCTGTGCCTGTGGTGATGGCGTTCATTGTGTGAGACAGTCACCAGTGGCATTGTCATAGCAGGCAGAAACAGAGATGGCGGTTCCTGGACATACTTGTTTTCGGTGGAGAGTAACGCATATACTACTGCAAGTACACATGTAGGTCTTTGAACTGAAGGTATTAGACGCTATCTTGTTCTCATGTATGGCTTTCTAAAAGTTCCTGTTGCCCTAACCTGTTGACTCAGAAAAACTGTGTTCTGATAGAGGCCAGCAACTGTTTCCAACAAAATAGAAGAAATGCACATTGAACATTCTAACCAATATATACTTATTATCATACGATTTCAACAGATGGAATTAGGCGTCTCTGTGCCGTTGTTGTTTTGCTGCATTGCTTGCTTCAGAGAACTTTCGAGTTCATACAGTAGACTAAAAAAGAAACACTGTTTCCAGGAACGCTAGAGTCTTCTGGGTAGTGTTTTACAGGTGACACACTAAAGGAAATACGTGAGATTTCACCGTTCACATTTGTTCCCTATTTTGTTTCTTTGTAATTCACTGTGAAACTCAGAAAATACAGTGTTTTCAAAGAGGCCTATGCTATAAATTCTCTGTACTAAAGAATCATTCTTTGAAACAGAGATAACATGAACATTTCTAGCACTTATAACACAAGATAGAACGTTCTCCTCTCTGTGCCTGTGGTGATGGCGTTCATTGTGTGAGATAGTCACCAGTGGCTTTGTCATAGCAGGCAGAAGCAGAGATGGCGGTTCCTGGACATACTTGTTTTCGGTGGAGAGTAACGCATATACTACTGCAAGTACACATGTAGGTCTTTGAACTGAAGGTATTAGACGCTATCTTGTTCTCATGTATGGCTTTCTAAAAGTTCCTGTTGCCCTAACCTGTTGACTCAGAAAAACTGTGTTCTGATAGAGGCCAGCAACTGTTTCCAACAAAAATAGAAAAAATGCACATTGAACATTCTAACCAACATATACATATTATCAAACGATTTCAACAGATGAAATTACGCCCTTGCTGTGCCGTTGTTGTCCTGCTGCATTGTTTGCTTCAGAGAACTTTCGAGTTCATACAATAGACTAAAGAGGAAACACTGTTTCCAGGAACGCTAGAGTCTTCTGGGTAGTGTGCTACAGGCGACACACTGAAGGAATTATGTGAGATTTCACCGTTCACATTTGTTCCCTATTTCGTTTCTTTGTAATTCACTGTGAAACTCAGAAAATACTGTGTTTTCAAAGAGGCCTAGCCTGTCAATTCTCTGTACTAAGGAATCATTCTTTGAAACAGAGATAACATGAACATTTCTAGCACTTATAACACAAGATAGAACGTTCTCCTCTCTGTGCCTGTGGTGATGGCGTTCATTGTGTGAGATAGTCACCAGTGGCATTGTCATAGCAGGCAGAAACAGAGATGGCGGTTCCTGGACATACTTGTTTTCGGTGGAGAGTAACGCATATACTACTGCAAGTACACATGTAGGTCTTTGAACTGAAGGTATTAGACGCTATCTTGTTCTCATGTATGGCTTTCTAAAAGTTCCTGTTGCCCTAACCTGTTGACTCAGAAAAACTGTGTTCTGATAGAGGCCAGCAACTGTTTCCAACAAAATAGAAGAAATGCACATTGAACATTCTAACCAATACATACTTATTATCATACGATTTCAACAGATGGAATTAGGCGTCTCTGTGCCGTTGTTGTTTTGCTGCATTGCTTGCTTCAGAGAACTTTCGAGTTCATACAGTAGACTAAAAAAGAAACACTGTTTCCAGGAACGCTAGAGTCTTCTGGGTAGTGTTTTACAGGTGACACACTAAAGGAAATACGTGAGATTTCACCGTTCACATTTGTTCCCTATTTTGTTTCTTTGTAATTCACTGTGAAACTCAGAAAATACAGTGTTTTCAAAGAGGCCTATGCTATAAATTCTCTGTACTAAAGAATCATTCTTTGAAACAGAGATAACATGAACATTTCTAGCACTTATAACACAAGATAGAACGTTCTCCTCTCTGTGCCTGTGGTGATGGCGTTCATTGTGTGAGATAGTCACCAGTGGCATTGTCATAGCAGGCAGAAACAGAGATGGCGGTTCCTGGACATACTTGTTTTCGGTGGAGAGTAACGCATATACTACTGCAAGTACACATGTAGGTCTTTGAACTGAAGGTATTAGACGCTATCTTGTTCTCATGTATGGCTTTCTAAAAGTTCGTGTTGCCCTAACCTGTTGACTCAGAAAAACTGTGTTCTGATAGAGGCCAGCAACTGTTTCCAACAAAAATAGAAAAAATGCACATTGAACATTCTAACCAACATATACATATTATCAAACGATTTCAACAGATGGAATTAGGCCCTTGCTGTGCCGTTGTTTTCCTGCTGCATTGTTTGCTTCAGAGAACTTTCGAGTTCATACAATAGACTAAAGAGGAAACACTGCCACCAGGAACGCTAGAGTCTTCTGGGTAGTGTGCTACAGGCGACACACTGAAGGAAATATGTCAGATTTCACCGTTACATTTGTTCCCTATTTCGTTTCTTTGTAATTCACTGTGAAACTCAGAAAATACTGTGTTTTCAAAGAGGCCTAGCCTGTCAGTTCTCTGTACTAAAGAATCATTCTTTGAAACAGAGATAACATGAACATTTCTAGCACTTATAACACAAGATAGAACGTTCTCCTCTCTGTGCCTGTGGTGATGGCGTTCATTGTGTGAGATAGTCACCAGTGGCTTTGTCATAGCAGGCAGAAGCAGAGATGGCGGTTCCTGGACATACTTGTTTTCGGTGGAGAGTAACGCATATACTACTGCAAGTATACATGTAGGTCTTTGAACTGAAGGTATTAGACGCTATCTTGTTCTCATGTATGGCTTTCTAAAAGTTCCTGTTGCCCTAACCTGTTGACTCAGAAAAACTGTGTTCTGATAGAGGCCAGCAACTGTTTCCAACAAAATAGAAGAAATGCACATTGAACATTCTAACCAATACATACTTATTATCATACGATTTCAACAGATGGAATTAGGCGTCTCTGTGCCGTTGTTGTTTTGCTGCATTGCTTGCTTCAGAGAACTTTCGAGTTCATACAGTAGACTAAAAAAGAAACACTGTTTCCAGGAACGCTAGAGTCTTCTGGGTAGTGTTTTACAGGTGACACACTAAAGGAAATACGTGAGATTTCACCGTTCACATTTGTTCCCTATTTTGTTTCTTTGTAATTCACTGTGAAACTCAGAAAATACAGTGTTTTCAAAGAGGCCTATGCTATAAATTCTCTGTACTAAAGAATCATTCTTTGAAACAGAGATAACATGAACATTTCTAGCACTTATAACACAAGATAGAACGTTCTCCTCTCTGTGCCTGTGGTGATGGCGTTCATTGTGTGAGATAGTCACCAGTGGCTTTGTCATAGCAGGCAGAAGCAGAGATGGCGGTTCCTGGACATACTTGTTTTCGGTGGAGAGTAACGCATATACTACTGCAAGTACACATGTAGGTCTTTGAACTGAAGGTATTAGACGCTATCTTGTTCTCATGTATGGCTTTCTAAAAGTTCCTGTTGCCCTAACCTGTTGACTCAGAAAAACTGTGTTCTGATAGAGGCCAGCAACTGTTTCCAACAAAATAGAAGAAATGCACATTGAACATTCTAACCAATATATACTTATTATCATACGATTTCAACAGATGGAATTAGGCGTCTCTGTGCCGTTGTTGTTTTGCTGCATTGCTTGCTTCAGAGAACTTTCGAGTTCATACAGTAGACTAAAAAAGAAACACTGTTTCCAGGAACGCTAGAGTCTTCTGGGTAGTGTTTTACAGGTGACACACTAAAGGAAATACGTGAGATTTCACCGTTCACATTTGTTCCCTATTTTGTTTCTTTGTAATTCACTGTGAAACTCAGAAAATACAGTGTTTTCAAAGAGGCCTATGCTATAAATTCTCTGTACTAAAGAATCATTCTTTGAAACAGAGATAACATGAACATTTCTAGCACTTATAACACAAGATAGAACGTTCTCCTCTCTGTGCCTGTGGTGATGGCGTTCATTGTGTGAGATAGTCACCAGTGGCTTTGTCATAGCAGGCAGAAGCAGAGATGGCGGTTCCTGGACATACTTGTTTTCGGTGGAGAGTAACGCATATACTACTGCAAGTACACATGTAGGTCTTTGAACTGAAGGTATTAGACGCTATCTTGTTCTCATGTATGGCTTTCTAAAAGTTCCTGTTGCCCTAACCTGTTGACTCAGAAAAACTGTGTTCTGATAGAGGCCAGCAACTGTTTCCAACAAAAATAGAAAAAATGCACATTGAACATTCTAACCAACATATACATATTATCAAACGATTTCAACAGATGGAATTAGGCCCTTGCTGTGCCGTTGTTGTCCTGCTGCATTGTTTGCTTCAGAGAACTTTCGAGTTCATACAATAGACTAAAGAGGAAACACTGCCTCCAGGAACGCTAGAGTCTTCTGGGTAGTGTGCTACAGGCGACACACTGAAGGAAATATGTCAGATTTCACCGTTACATTTGTTCCCTATTTCGTTTCTTTGTAATTCACTGTGAAACTCAGAAAATACTGTGTTTTCAAAGAGGCCTAGCCTGTCAGTTCTCTGTACTAAAGAATCATTCTTTGAAACAGAGAACATGAACATTTCTAGCACTTATAACACAAGCTAGAACTTTCTCCTCTCTGTGCCTGTGGTGATGGCGTTCAGTGTGTGAGATAGTCACCGGTGGCATTGCCATAGCAGGCAGAAGAAGAGATGGCGGTTCCTGGACATACTTTGTTCTCGGTGGAGAGTAACGCATATACTACTGAAATTACAGATGTAGGTCTTTGAACTGAAGGTATTAGACGCTATCTCTTCTTCTCATGCATGTCTTTCTAAAAGAAGTTCCTGTTGCCCTTACTTGTAAACTCAGAAAAACTGTGTTCCTATAGAGGCCAGCACCCGTTTCCAACGAAATAGAAGGAAGAACTTAAAGTACAGATGTAGGTCTTTGAACTGAAGGTATTAGACGCTATCTCTTGTTCTCATGCATGTCTTTCTAAAAGAAGTTCCTGTTGCCCTTACTTGTAAACTCAGAAAAACTGTGTTCCGATAGAGGCCAGCACCGGCTTCCAACGAAATAAAAGGTAGAAATGCACATTGAACATTCTAACCAACATATACATATTATGAAACGATTTCAACAGATGAAATTACGCCCTTGCTGTGCCGTTGTTGTCCTGCTGCATTGTTTGCTTCAGAGAACTTTCGAGTTCATACAATAGACTAAAGAGGAAACACTGTTTCCAGGAACGCTAGAGTCTTCTGGGTAGTGTGCTACAGGCGACACACTGAAGGAATTATGTGAGATTTCACCGTTCACATTTGTTCCCTATTTCGTTTCTTTGTAATTCACTGTGAAACTCAGAAAATACTGTGTTTTCAAAGAGGCCTAGCCTGTCAATTCTCTGTACTAAGGAATCATTCTTTGAAACAGAGATAACATGAACATTTCTAGCACTTATAACACAAGATAGAACGTTCTCCTCTCTGTGCCTGTGGTGATGGCGTTCATTGTGTGAGATAGTCACCAGTGGCATTGTCATAGCAGGCAGAAACAGAGATGGCGGTTCCTGGACATACTTGTTTTCGGTGGAGAGTAACGCATATACTACTGCAAGTACACATGTAGGTCTTTGAACTGAAGGTATTAGACGCTATCTTGTTCTCATGTATGGCTTTCTAAAAGTTCCTGTTGCCCTAACCTGTTGACTCAGAAAAACTGTGTTCTGATAGAGGCCAGCAACTGTTTCCAACAAAATAGAAGAAATGCACATTGAACATTCTAACCAATATATACTTATTATCATACGATTTCAACAGATGGAATTAGGCGTCTCTGTGCCGTTGTTGTTTTGCTGCATTGCTTGCTTCAGAGAACTTTCGAGTTCATACAGTAGACTAAAAAAGAAACACTGTTTCCAGGAACGCTAGAGTCTTCTGGGTAGTGTTTTACAGGTGACACACTAAAGGAAATACGTGAGATTTCACCGTTCACATTTGTTCCCTATTTTGTTTCTTTGTAATTCACTGTGAAACTCAGAAAATACAGTGTTTTCAAAGAGGCCTATGCTATAAATTCTCTGTACTAAAGAATCATTCTTTGAAACAGAGATAACATGAACATTTCTAGCACTTATAACACAAGATAGAACGTTCTCCTCTCTGTGCCTGTGGTGATGGCGTTCATTGTGTGAGATAGTCACCAGTGGCTTTGTCATAGCAGGCAGAAGCAGAGATGGCGGTTCCTGGACATACTTGTTTTCGGTGGAGAGTAACGCATATACTACTGCAAGTACACATGTAGGTCTTTGAACTGAAGGTATTAGACGCTATCTTGTTCTCATGTATGGCTTTCTAAAAGTTCCTGTTGCCCTAACCTGTTGACTCAGAAAAACTGTGTTCTGATAGAGGCCAGCAACTGTTTCCAACAAAAATAGAAAAAATGCACATTGAACATTCTAACCAACATATACATATTATCAAACGATTTCAACAGATGGAATTAGGCCCTTGCTGTGCCGTTGTTGTCCTGCTGCATTGTTTGCTTCAGAGAACTTTCGAGTTCATACAATAGACTAAAGAGGAAACACTGCCTCCAGGAACGCTAGAGTCTTCTGGGTAGTGTGCTACAGGCGACACACTGAAGGAAATATGTCAGATTTCACCGTTACATTTGTTCCCTATTTCGTTTCTTTGTAATTCACTGTGAAACTCAGAAAATACTGTGTTTTCAAAGAGGCCTAGCCTGTCAGTTCTCTGTACTAAAGAATCATTCTTTGAAACAGAGAACATGAACATTTCTAGCACTTATAACACAAGCTAGAACTTTCTCCTCTCTGTGCCTGTGGTGATGGCGTTCAGTGTGTGAGATAGTCACCGGTGGCATTGCCATAGCAGGCAGAAGAAGAGATGGCGGTTCCTGGACATACTTTGTTCTCGGTGGAGAGTAACGCATATACTACTGAAATTACAGATGTAGGTCTTTGAACTGAAGGTATTAGACGCTATCTCTTCTTCTCATGCATGTCTTTCTAAAAGAAGTTCCTGTTGCCCTTACTTGTAAACTCAGAAAAACTGTGTTCCTATAGAGGCCAGCACCCGTTTCCAACGAAATAGAAGGAAGAACTTAAAGTACAGATGTAGGTCTTTGAACTGAAGGTATTAGACGCTATCTCTTGTTCTCATGCATGTCTTTCTAAAAGAAGTTCCTGTTGCCCTTACTTGTAAACTCAGAAAAACTGTGTTCCGATAGAGGCCAGCACCGGCTTCCAACGAAATAAAAGGTAGAAATGCACATTGAACATTCTAACCAACATATACATATTATGAAACGATTTCAACAGATGAAATTACGCCCTTGCTGTGCCGTTGTTGTCCTGCTGCATTGTTTGCTTCAGAGAACTTTCGAGTTCATACAATAGACTAAAGAGGAAACACTGTTTCCAGGAACGCTAGAGTCTTCTGGGTAGTGTGCTACAGGCGACACACTGAAGGAATTATGTGAGATTTCACCGTTCACATTTGTTCCCTATTTCGTTTCTTTGTAATTCACTGTGAAACTCAGAAAATACTGTGTTTTCAAAGAGGCCTAGCCTGTCAATTCTCTGTACTAAGGAATCATTCTTTGAAACAGAGATAACATGAACATTTCTAGCACTTATAACACAAGATAGAACGTTCTCCTCTCTGTGCCTGTGGTGATGGCGTTCATTGTGTGAGATAGTCACCAGTGGCATTGTCATAGCAGGCAGAAACAGAGATGGCGGTTCCTGGACATACTTGTTTTCGGTGGAGAGTAACGCATATACTACTGCAAGTACACATGTAGGTCTTTGAACTGAAGGTATTAGACGCTATCTTGTTCTCATGTATGGCTTTCTAAAAGTTCCTGTTGCCCTAACCTGTTGACTCAGAAAAACTGTGTTCTGATAGAGGCCAGCAACTGTTTCCAACAAAATAGAAGAAATGCACATTGAACATTCTAACCAATATATACTTATTATCATACGATTTCAACAGATGGAATTAGGCGTCTCTGTGCCGTTGTTGTTTTGCTGCATTGCTTGCTTCAGAGAACTTTCGAGTTCATACAGTAGACTAAAAAAGAAACACTGTTTCCAGGAACGCTAGAGTCTTCTGGGTAGTGTTTTACAGGTGACACACTAAAGGAAATACGTGAGATTTCACCGTTCACATTTGTTCCCTATTTTGTTTCTTTGTAATTCACTGTGAAACTCAGAAAATACAGTGTTTTCAAAGAGGCCTATGCTATAAATTCTCTGTACTAAAGAATCATTCTTTGAAACAGAGATAACATGAACATTTCTAGCACTTATAACACAAGATAGAACGTTCTCCTCTCTGTGCCTGTGGTGATGGCGTTCATTGTGTGAGATAGTCACCAGTGGCTTTGTCATAGCAGGCAGAAGCAGAGATGGCGGTTCCTGGACATACTTGTTTTCGGTGGAGAGTAACGCATATACTACTGCAAGTACACATGTAGGTCTTTGAACTGAAGGTATTAGACGCTATCTTGTTCTCATGTATGGCTTTCTAAAAGTTCCTGTTGCCCTAACCTGTTGACTCAGAAAAACTGTGTTCTGATAGAGGCCAGCAACTGTTTCCAACAAAAATAGAAAAAATGCACATTGAACATTCTAACCAACATATACATATTATCAAACGATTTCAACAGATGAAATTACGCCCTTGCTGTGCCGTTGTTGTCCTGCTGCATTGTTTGCTTCAGAGAACTTTCGAGTTCATACAATAGACTAAAGAGGAAACACTGTTTCCAGGAACGCTAGAGTCTTCTGGGTAGTGTGCTACAGGCGACACACTGAAGGAATTATGTGAGATTTCACCGTTCACATTTGTTCCCTATTTCGTTTCTTTGTAATTCACTGTGAAACTCAGAAAATACTGTGTTTTCAAAGAGGCCTAGCCTGTCAATTCTCTGTACTAAGGAATCATTCTTTGAAACAGAGATAACATGAACATTTCTAGCACTTATAACACAAGATAGAACGTTCTCCTCTCTGTGCCTGTGGTGATGGCGTTCATTGTGTGAGATAGTCACCAGTGGCATTGTCATAGCAGGCAGAAACAGAGATGGCGGTTCCTGGACATACTTGTTTTCGGTGGAGAGTAACGCATATACTACTGCAAGTACACATGTAGGTCTTTGAACTGAAGGTATTAGACGCTATCTTGTTCTCATGTATGGCTTTCTAAAAGTTCCTGTTGCCCTAACCTGTTGACTCAGAAAAACTGTGTTCTGATAGAGGCCAGCAACTGTTTCCAACAAAATAGAAGAAATGCACATTGAACATTCTAACCAATACATACTTATTATCATACGATTTCAACAGATGGAATTAGGCGTCTCTGTGCCGTTGTTGTTTTGCTGCATTGCTTGCTTCAGAGAACTTTCGAGTTCATACAGTAGACTAAAAAAGAAACACTGTTTCCAGGAACGCTAGAGTCTTCTGGGTAGTGTTTTACAGGTGACACACTAAAGGAAATACGTGAGATTTCACCGTTCACATTTGTTCCCTATTTTGTTTCTTTGTAATTCACTGTGAAACTCAGAAAATACAGTGTTTTCAAAGAGGCCTATGCTATAAATTCTCTGTACTAAAGAATCATTCTTTGAAACAGAGATAACATGAACATTTCTAGCACTTATAACACAAGATAGAACGTTCTCCTCTCTGTGCCTGTGGTGATGGCGTTCATTGTGTGAGATAGTCACCAGTGGCTTTGTCATAGCAGGCAGAAGCAGAGATGGCGGTTCCTGGACATACTTGTTTTCGGTGGAGAGTAACGCATATACTACTGCAAGTACACATGTAGGTCTTTGAACTGAAGGTATTAGACGCTATCTTGTTCTCATGTATGGCTTTCTAAAAGTTCCTGTTGCCCTAACCTGTTGACTCAGAAAAACTGTGTTCTGATAGAGGCCAGCAACTGTTTCCAACAAAATAGAAGAAATGCACATTGAACATTCTAACCAATATATACTTATTATCATACGATTTCAACAGATGGAATTAGGCGTCTCTGTGCCGTTGTTGTTTTGCTGCATTGCTTGCTTCAGAGAACTTTCGAGTTCATACAGTAGACTAAAAAAGAAACACTGTTTCCAGGAACGCTAGAGTCTTCTGGGTAGTGTTTTACAGGTGACACACTAAAGGAAATACGTGAGATTTCACCGTTCACATTTGTTCCCTATTTTGTTTCTTTGTAATTCACTGTGAAACTCAGAAAATACAGTGTTTTCAAAGAGGCCTATGCTATAAATTCTCTGTACTAAAGAATCATTCTTTGAAACAGAGATAACATGAACATTTCTAGCACTTATAACACAAGATAGAACGTTCTCCTCTCTGTGCCTGTGGTGATGGCGTTCATTGTGTGAGATAGTCACCAGTGGCTTTGTCATAGCAGGCAGAAGCAGAGATGGCGGTTCCTGGACATACTTGTTTTCGGTGGAGAGTAACGCATATACTACTGCAAGTACACATGTAGGTCTTTGAACTGAAGGTATTAGACGCTATCTTGTTCTCATGTATGGCTTTCTAAAAGTTCCTGTTGCCCTAACCTGTTGACTCAGAAAAACTGTGTTCTGATAGAGGCCAGCAACTGTTTCCAACAAAAATAGAAAAAATGCACATTGAACATTCTAACCAACATATACATATTATCAAACGATTTCAACAGATGGAATTAGGCCCTTGCTGTGCCGTTGTTGTCCTGCTGCATTGTTTGCTTCAGAGAACTTTCGAGTTCATACAATAGACTAAAGAGGAAACACTGCCTCCAGGAACGCTAGAGTCTTCTGGGTAGTGTGCTACAGGCGACACACTGAAGGAAATATGTCAGATTTCACCGTTACATTTGTTCCCTATTTCGTTTCTTTGTAATTCACTGTGAAACTCAGAAAATACTGTGTTTTCAAAGAGGCCTAGCCTGTCAGTTCTCTGTACTAAAGAATCATTCTTTGAAACAGAGAACATGAACATTTCTAGCACTTATAACACAAGCTAGAACTTTCTCCTCTCTGTGCCTGTGGTGATGGCGTTCAGTGTGTGAGATAGTCACCGGTGGCATTGCCATAGCAGGCAGAAGAAGAGATGGCGGTTCCTGGACATACTTTGTTCTCGGTGGAGAGTAACGCATATACTACTGAAATTAGAGATGTAGGTCTTTGAACTGAAGGTATTAGACGCTATCTCTTCTTCTCATGCATGTCTTTCTAAAAGAAGTTCCTGTTGCCCTTACTTGTAAACTCAGAAAAACTGTGTTCCTATAGAGGCCAGCACCCGTTTCCAACGAAATAGAAGGAAGAACTTAAAGTACAGATGTAGGTCTTTGAACTGAAGGTATTAGACGCTATCTCTTGTTCTCATGCATGTCTTTCTAAAAGAAGTTCCTGTTGCCCTTACTTGTAAACTCAGAAAAACTGTGTTCCGATAGAGGCCAGCACCGGCTTCCAACGAAATAAAAGGTAGAAATGCACATTGAACATTCTAACCAACATATACATATTATGAAACGATTTCAACAGATGAAATTACGCCCTTGCTGTGCCGTTGTTGTCCTGCTGCATTGTTTGCTTCAGAGAACTTTCGAGTTCATACAATAGACTAAAGAGGAAACACTGTTTCCAGGAACGCTAGAGTCTTCTGGGTAGTGTGCTACAGGCGACACACTGAAGGAATTATGTGAGATTTCACCGTTCACATTTGTTCCCTATTTCGTTTCTTTGTAATTCACTGTGAAACTCAGAAAATACTGTGTTTTCAAAGAGGCCTAGCCTGTCAATTCTCTGTACTAAGGAATCATTCTTTGAAACAGAGATAACATGAACATTTCTAGCACTTATAACACAAGATAGAACGTTCTCCTCTCTGTGCCTGTGGTGATGGCGTTCATTGTGTGAGATAGTCACCAGTGGCATTGTCATAGCAGGCAGAAACAGAGATGGCGGTTCCTGGACATACTTGTTTTCGGTGGAGAGTAACGCATATACTACTGCAAGTACACATGTAGGTCTTTGAACTGAAGGTATTAGACGCTATCTTGTTCTCATGTATGGCTTTCTAAAAGTTCCTGTTGCCCTAACCTGTTGACTCAGAAAAACTGTGTTCTGATAGAGGCCAGCAACTGTTTCCAACAAAATAGAAGAAATGCACATTGAACATTCTAACCAATATATACTTATTATCATACGATTTCAACAGATGGAATTAGGCGTCTCTGTGCCGTTGTTGTTTTGCTGCATTGCTTGCTTCAGAGAACTTTCGAGTTCATACAGTAGACTAAAAAAGAAACACTGTTTCCAGGAACGCTAGAGTCTTCTGGGTAGTGTTTTACAGGTGACACACTAAAGGAAATACGTGAGATTTCACCGTTCACATTTGTTCCCTATTTTGTTTCTTTGTAATTCACTGTGAAACTCAGAAAATACAGTGTTTTCAAAGAGGCCTATGCTATAAATTCTCTGTACTAAAGAATCATTCTTTGAAACAGAGATAACATGAACATTTCTAGCACTTATAACACAAGATAGAACGTTCTCCTCTCTGTGCCTGTGGTGATGGCGTTCATTGTGTGAGATAGTCACCAGTGGCTTTGTCATAGCAGGCAGAAGCAGAGATGGCGGTTCCTGGACATACTTGTTTTCGGTGGAGAGTAACGCATATACTACTGCAAGTACACATGTAGGTCTTTGAACTGAAGGTATTAGACGCTATCTTGTTCTCATGTATGGCTTTCTAAAAGTTCCTGTTGCCCTAACCTGTTGACTCAGAAAAACTGTGTTCTGATAGAGGCCAGCAACTGTTTCCAACAAAAATAGAAAAAATGCACATTGAACATTCTAACCAACATATACATATTATCAAACGATTTCAACAGATGAAATTACGCCCTTGCTGTGCCGTTGTTGTCCTGCTGCATTGTTTGCTTCAGAGAACTTTCGAGTTCATACAATAGACTAAAGAGGAAACACTGTTTCCAGGAACGCTAGAGTCTTCTGGGTAGTGTGCTACAGGCGACACACTGAAGGAATTATGTGAGATTTCACCGTTCACATTTGTTCCCTATTTCGTTTCTTTGTAATTCACTGTGAAACTCAGAAAATACTGTGTTTTCAAAGAGGCCTAGCCTGTCAATTCTCTGTACTAAGGAATCATTCTTTGAAACAGAGATAACATGAACATTTCTAGCACTTATAACACAAGATAGAACGTTCTCCTCTCTGTGCCTGTGGTGATGGCGTTCATTGTGTGAGATAGTCACCAGTGGCATTGTCATAGCAGGCAGAAACAGAGATGGCGGTTCCTGGACATACTTGTTTTCGGTGGAGAGTAACGCATATACTACTGCAAGTACACATGTAGGTCTTTGAACTGAAGGTATTAGACGCTATCTTGTTCTCATGTATGGCTTTCTAAAAGTTCCTGTTGCCCTAACCTGTTGACTCAGAAAAACTGTGTTCTGATAGAGGCCAGCAACTGTTTCCAACAAAATAGAAGAAATGCACATTGAACATTCTAACCAATACATACTTATTATCATACGATTTCAACAGATGGAATTAGGCGTCTCTGTGCCGTTGTTGTTTTGCTGCATTGCTTGCTTCAGAGAACTTTCGAGTTCATACAGTAGACTAAAAAAGAAACACTGTTTCCAGGAACGCTAGAGTCTTCTGGGTAGTGTTTTACAGGTGACACACTAAAGGAAATACGTGAGATTTCACCGTTCACATTTGTTCCCTATTTTGTTTCTTTGTAATTCACTGTGAAACTCAGAAAATACAGTGTTTTCAAAGAGGCCTATGCTATAAATTCTCTGTACTAAAGAATCATTCTTTGAAACAGAGATAACATGAACATTTCTAGCACTTATAACACAAGATAGAACGTTCTCCTCTCTGTGCCTGTGGTGATGGCGTTCATTGTTTGAGATAGTCACCAGTGGCTTTGTCATAGCAGGCAGAAGCAGAGATGGCGGTTCCTGGACATACTTGTTTTCGGTGGAGAGTAACGCATATACTACTGCAAGTACACATGTAGGTCTTTGAACTGAAGGTATTAGACGCTATCTTGTTCTCATGTATGGCTTTCTAAAAGTTCCTGTTGCCCTAACCTGTTGACTCAGAAAAACTGTGTTCTGATAGAGGCCAGCAACTGTTTCCAACAAAATAGAAGAAATGCACATTGAACATTCTAACCAATATATACTTATTATCATACGATTTCAACAGATGGAATTAGGCGTCTCTGTGCCGTTGTTGTTTTGCTGCATTGCTTGCTTCAGAGAACTTTCGAGTTCATACAGTAGACTAAAAAAGAAACACTGTTTCCAGGAACGCTAGAGTCTTCTGGGTAGTGTTTTACAGGTGACACACTAAAGGAAATACGTGAGATTTCACCGTTCACATTTGTTCCCTATTTTGTTTCTTTGTAATTCACTGTGAAACTCAGAAAATACAGTGTTTTCAAAGAGGCCTATGCTATAAATTCTCTGTACTAAAGAATCATTCTTTGAAACAGAGATAACATGAACATTTCTAGCACTTATAACACAAGATAGAACGTTCTCCTCTCTGTGCCTGTGGTGATGGCGTTCATTGTGTGAGATAGTCACCAGTGGCTTTGTCATAGCAGGCAGAAGCAGAGATGGCGGTTCCTGGACATACTTGTTTTCGGTGGAGAGTAACGCATATACTACTGCAAGTACACATGTAGGTCTTTGAACTGAAGGTATTAGACGCTATCTTGTTCTCATGTATGGCTTTCTAAAAGTTCCTGTTGCCCTAACCTGTTGACTCAGAAAAACTGTGTTCTGATAGAGGCCAGCAACTGTTTCCAACAAAAATAGAAAAAATGCACATTGAACATTCTAACCAACATATACATATTATCAAACGATTTCAACAGATGGAATTAGGCCCTTGCTGTGCCGTTGTTGTCCTGCTGCATTGTTTGCTTCAGAGAACTTTCGAGTTCATACAATAGACTAAAGAGGAAACACTGCCTCCAGGAACGCTAGAGTCTTCTGGGTAGTGTGCTACAGGCGACACACTGAAGGAAATATGTCAGATTTCACCGTTACATTTGTTCCCTATTTCGTTTCTTTGTAATTCACTGTGAAACTCAGAAAATACTGTGTTTTCAAAGAGGCCTAGCCTGTCAGTTCTCTGTACTAAAGAATCATTCTTTGAAACAGAGAGAACATGAACATTTCTAGCACTTATAACACAAGCTAGAACTTTCTCCTCTCTGTGCCTGTGGTGATGGCGTTCAGTGTGTGAGATAGTCACCGGTGGCATTGCCATAGCAGGCAGAAGAAGAGATGGCGGTTCCTGGACATACTTTGTTCTCGGTGGAGAGTAACGCATATACTACTGAAATTACAGATGTAGGTCTTTGAACTGAAGGTATTAGACGCTATCTCTTCTTCTCATGCATGTCTTTCTAAAAGAAGTTCCTGTTGCCCTTACTTGTAAACTCAGAAAAACTGTGTTCCTATAGAGGCCAGCACCCGTTTCCAACGAAATAGAAGGAAGAACTTAAAGTACAGATGTAGGTCTTTGAACTGAAGGTATTAGACGCTATCTCTTGTTCTCATGCATGTCTTTCTAAAAGAAGTTCCTGTTGCCCTTACTTGTAAACTCAGAAAAACTGTGTTCCGATAGAGGCCAGCACCAGCTTCCAACGAAATAAAAGGTAGAAATGCACATTGAACATTCTAACCAACATATACATATTATGAAACGATTTCAACAGATGAAATTACGCCCTTGCTGTGCCGTTGTTGTCCTGCTGCATTGTTTGCTTCAGAGAACTTTCGAGTTCATACAATAGACTAAAGAGGAAACACTGTTTCCAGGAACGCTAGAGTCTTCTGGGTAGTGTGCTACAGGCGACACACTGAAGGAATTATGTGAGATTTCACCGTTCACATTTGTTCCCTATTTCGTTTCTTTGTAATTCACTGTGAAACTCAGAAAATACTGTGTTTTCAAAGAGGCCTAGCCTGTCAATTCTCTGTACTAAGGAATCATTCTTTGAAACAGAGATAACATGAACATTTCTAGCACTTATAACACAAGATAGAACGTTCTCCTCTCTGTGCCTGTGGTGATGGCGTTCATTGTGTGAGATAGTCACCAGTGGCATTGTCATAGCAGGCAGAAACAGAGATGGCGGTTCCTGGACATACTTGTTTTCGGTGGAGAGTAACGCATATACTACTGCAAGTACACATGTAGGTCTTTGAACTGAAGGTATTAGACGCTATCTTGTTCTCATGTATGGCTTTCTAAAAGTTCCTGTTGCCCTAACCTGTTGACTCAGAAAAACTGTGTTCTGATAGAGGCCAGCAACTGTTTCCAACAAAATAGAAGAAATGCACATTGAACATTCTAACCAATACATACTTATTATCATACGATTTCAACAGATGGAATTAGGCGTCTCTGTGCCGTTGTTGTTTTGCTGCATTGCTTGCTTCAGAGAACTTTCGAGTTCATACAGTAGACTAAAAAAGAAACACTGTTTCCAGGAACGCTAGAGTCTTCTGGGTAGTGTTTTACAGGTGACACACTAAAGGAAATACGTGAGATTTCACCGTTCACATTTGTTCCCTATTTTGTTTCTTTGTAATTCACTGTGAAACTCAGAAAATACAGTGTTTTCAAAGAGGCCTATGCTATAAATTCTCTGTACTAAAGAATCATTCTTTGAAACAGAGATAACATGAACATTTCTAGCACTTATAACACAAGATAGAACGTTCTCCTCTCTGTGCCTGTGGTGATGGCGTTCATTGTGTGAGATAGTCACCAGTGGCTTTGTCATAGCAGGCAGAAGCAGAGATGGCGGTTCCTGGACATACTTGTTTTCGGTGGAGAGTAACGCATATACTACTGCAAGTACACATGTAGGTCTTTGAACTGAAGGTATTAGACGCTATCTTGTTCTCATGTATGGCTTTCTAAAAGTTCCTGTTGCCCTAACCTGTTGACTCAGAAAAACTGTGTTCTGATAGAGGCCAGCAACTGTTTCCAACAAAAATAGAAAAAATGCACATTGAACATTCTAACCAACATATACATATTATCAAACGATTTCAACAGATGAAATTACGCCCTTGCTGTGCCGTTGTTGTCCTGCTGCATTGTTTGCTTCAGAGAACTTTCGAGTTCATACAATAGACTAAAGAGGAAACACTGTTTCCAGGAACGCTAGAGTCTTCTGGGTAGTGTGCTACAGGCGACACACTGAAGGAATTATGTGAGATTTCACCGTTCACATTTGTTCCCTATTTCGTTTCTTTGTAATTCACTGTGAAACTCAGAAAATACTGTGTTTTCAAAGAGGCCTAGCCTGTCAATTCTCTGTACTAAGGAATCATTCTTTGAAACAGAGATAACATGAACATTTCTAGCACTTATAACACAAGATAGAACGTTCTCCTCTCTGTGCCTGTGGTGATGGCGTTCATTGTGTGAGATAGTCACCAGTGGCATTGTCATAGCAGGCAGAAACAGAGATGGCGGTTCCTGGACATACTTGTTTTCGGTGGAGAGTAACGCATATACTACTGCAAGTACACATGTAGGTCTTTGAACTGAAGGTATTAGACGCTATCTTGTTCTCATGTATGGCTTTCTAAAAGTTCCTGTTGCCCTAACCTGTTGACTCAGAAAAACTGTGTTCTGATAGAGGCCAGCAACTGTTTCCAACAAAATAGAAGAAATGCACATTGAACATTCTAACCAATACATACTTATTATCATACGATTTCAACAGATGGAATTAGGCGTCTCTGTGCCGTTGTTGTTTTGCTGCATTGCTTGCTTCAGAGAACTTTCGAGTTCATACAGTAGACTAAAAAAGAAACACTGTTTCCAGGAACGCTAGAGTCTTCTGGGTAGTGTTTTACAGGTGACACACTAAAGGAAATACGTGAGATTTCACCGTTCACATTTGTTCCCTATTTTGTTTCTTTGTAATTCACTGTGAAACTCAGAAAATACAGTGTTTTCAAAGAGGCCTATGCTATAAATTCTCTGTACTAAAGAATCATTCTTTGAAACAGAGATAACATGAACATTTCTAGCACTTATAACACAAGATAGAACGTTCTCCTCTCTGTGCCTGTGGTGATGGCGTTCATTGTGTGAGATAGTCACCAGTGGCTTTGTCATAGCAGGCAGAAGCAGAGATGGCGGTTCCTGGACATACTTGTTTTCGGTGGAGAGTAACGCATATACTACTGCAAGTACACATGTAGGTCTTTGAACTGAAGGTATTAGACGCTATCTTGTTCTCATGTATGGCTTTCTAAAAGTTCCTGTTGCCCTAACCTGTTGACTCAGAAAAACTGTGTTCTGATAGAGGCCAGCAACTGTTTCCAACAAAAATAGAAAAAATGCACATTGAACATTCTAACCAACATATACATATTATCAAACGATTTCAACAGATGAAATTACGCCCTTGCTGTGCCGTTGTTGTCCTGCTGCATTGTTTGCTTCAGAGAACTTTCGAGTTCATACAATAGACTAAAGAGGAAACACTGTTTCCAGGAACGCTAGAGTCTTCTGGGTAGTGTGCTACAGGCGACACACTGAAGGAATTATGTGAGATTTCACCGTTCACATTTGTTCCCTATTTCGTTTCTTTGTAATTCACTGTGAAACTCAGAAAATACTGTGTTTTCAAAGAGGCCTAGCCTGTCAATTCTCTGTACTAAGGAATCATTCTTTGAAACAGAGATAACATGAACATTTCTAGCACTTATAACACAAGATAGAACGTTCTCCTCTCTGTGCCTGTGGTGATGGCGTTCATTGTGTGAGATAGTCACCAGTGGCATTGTCATAGCAGGCAGAAACAGAGATGGCGGTTCCTGGACATACTTGTTTTCGGTGGAGAGTAACGCATATACTACTGCAAGTACACATGTAGGTCTTTGAACTGAAGGTATTAGACGCTATCTTGTTCTCATGTATGGCTTTCTAAAAGTTCCTGTTGCCCTAACCTGTTGACTCAGAAAAACTGTGTTCTGATAGAGGCCAGCAACTGTTTCCAACAAAATAGAAGAAATGCACATTGAACATTCTAACCAATACATACTTATTATCATACGATTTCAACAGATGGAATTAGGCGTCTCTGTGCCGTTGTTGTTTTGCTGCATTGCTTGCTTCAGAGAACTTTCGAGTTCATACAGTAGACTAAAAAAGAAACACTGTTTCCAGGAACGCTAGAGTCTTCTGGGTAGTGTTTTACAGGTGACACACTAAAGGAAATACGTGAGATTTCACCGTTCACATTTGTTCCCTATTTTGTTTCTTTGTAATTCACTGTGAAACTCAGAAAATACAGTGTTTTCAAAGAGGCCTATGCTATAAATTCTCTGTACTAAAGAATCATTCTTTGAAACAGAGATAACATGAACATTTCTAGCACTTATAACACAAGATAGAACGTTCTCCTCTCTGTGCCTGTGGTGATGGCGTTCATTGTGTGAGATAGTCACCAGTGGCTTTGTCATAGCAGGCAGAAGCAGAGATGGCGGTTCCTGGACATACTTGTTTTCGGTGGAGAGTAACGCATATACTACTGCAAGTACACATGTAGGTCTTTGAACTGAAGGTATTAGACGCTATCTTGTTCTCATGTATGGCTTTCTAAAAGTTCCTGTTGCCCTAACCTGTTGACTCAGAAAAACTGTGTTCTGATAGAGGCCAGCAACTGTTTCCAACAAAATAGAAGAAATGCACATTGAACATTCTAACCAATATATACTTATTATCATACGATTTCAACAGATGGAATTAGGCGTCTCTGTGCCGTTGTTGTTTTGCTGCATTGCTTGCTTCAGAGAACTTTCGAGTTCATACAGTAGACTAAAAAAGAAACACTGTTTCCAGGAACGCTAGAGTCTTCTGGGTAGTGTTTTACAGGTGACACACTAAAGGAAATACGTGAGATTTCACCGTTCACATTTGTTCCCTATTTTGTTTCTTTGTAATTCACTGTGAAACTCAGAAAATACAGTGTTTTCAAAGAGGCCTATGCTATAAATTCTCTGTACTAAAGAATCATTCTTTGAAACAGAGATAACATGAACATTTCTAGCACTTATAACACAAGATAGAACGTTCTCCTCTCTGTGCCTGTGGTGATGGCGTTCATTGTGTGAGATAGTCACCAGTGGCTTTGTCATAGCAGGCAGAAGCAGAGATGGCGGTTCCTGGACATACTTGTTTTCGGTGGAGAGTAACGCATATACTACTGCAAGTACACATGTAGGTCTTTGAACTGAAGGTATTAGACGCTATCTTGTTCTCATGTATGGCTTTCTAAAAGTTCCTGTTGCCCTAACCTGTTGACTCAGAAAAACTGTGTTCTGATAGAGGCCAGCAACTGTTTCCAACAAAAATAGAAAAAATGCACATTGAACATTCTAACCAACATATACATATTATCAAACGATTTCAACAGATGGAATTAGGCCCTTGCTGTGCCGTTGTTGTCCTGCTGCATTGTTTGCTTCAGAGAACTTTCGAGTTCATACAATAGACTAAAGAGGAAACACTGCCTCCAGGAACGCTAGAGTCTTCTGGGTAGTGTGCTACAGGCGACACACTGAAGGAAATATGTCAGATTTCACCGTTACATTTGTTCCCTATTTCGTTTCTTTGTAATTCACTGTGAAACTCAGAAAATACTGTGTTTTCAAAGAGGCCTAGCCTGTCAGTTCTCTGTACTAAAGAATCATTCTTTGAAACAGAGAGAACATGAACATTTCTAGCACTTATAACACAAGATAGAACTTTCTCCTCTCTGTGCCTGTGGTGATGGCGTTCAGTGTGTGAGATAGTCACCGGTGGCATTGCCATAGCAGGCAGAAGAAGAGATGGCGGTTCCTGGACATACTTTGTTCTCGGTGGAGAGTAACGCATATACTACTGAAATTAGAGATGTAGGTCTTTGAACTGAAGGTATTAGACGCTATCTCTTCTTCTCATGCATGTCTTTCTAAAAGAAGTTCCTGTTGCCCTTACTTGTAAACTCAGAAAAACTGTGTTCCTATAGAGGCCAGCACCCGTTTCCAACGAAATAGAAGGAAGAACTTAAAGTACAGATGTAGGTCTTTGAACTGAAGGTATTAGACGCTATCTCTTGTTCTCATGCATGTCTTTCTAAAAGAAGTTCCTGTTGCCCTTACTTGTAAACTCAGAAAAACTGTGTTCCGATAGAGGCCAGCACCGGCTTCCAACGAAATAAAAGGTAGAAATGCACATTGAACATTCTAACCAACATATACATATTATGAAACGATTTCAACAGATGAAATTACGCCCTTGCTGTGCCGTTGTTGTCCTGCTGCATTGTTTGCTTCAGAGAACTTTCGAGTTCATACAATAGACTAAAGAGGAAACACTGTTTCCAGGAACGCTAGAGTCTTCTGGGTAGTGTGCTACAGGCGACACACTGAAGGAATTATGTGAGATTTCACCGTTCACATTTGTTCCCTATTTCGTTTCTTTGTAATTCACTGTGAAACTCAGAAAATACTGTGTTTTCAAAGAGGCCTAGCCTGTCAATTCTCTGTACTAAGGAATCATTCTTTGAAACAGAGATAACATGAACATTTCTAGCACTTATAACACAAGATAGAACGTTCTCCTCTCTGTGCCTGTGGTGATGGCGTTCATTGTGTGAGATAGTCACCAGTGGCATTGTCATAGCAGGCAGAAACAGAGATGGCGGTTCCTGGACATACTTGTTTTCGGTGGAGAGTAACGCATATACTACTGCAAGTACACATGTAGGTCTTTGAACTGAAGGTATTAGACGCTATCTTGTTCTCATGTATGGCTTTCTAAAAGTTCCTGTTGCCCTAACCTGTTGACTCAGAAAAACTGTGTTCTGATAGAGGCCAGCAACTGTTTCCAACAAAATAGAAGAAATGCACATTGAACATTCTAACCAATATATACTTATTATCATACGATTTCAACAGATGGAATTAGGCGTCTCTGTGCCGTTGTTGTTTTGCTGCATTGCTTGCTTCAGAGAACTTTCGAGTTCATACAGTAGACTAAAAAAGAAACACTGTTTCCAGGAACGCTAGAGTCTTCTGGGTAGTGTTTTACAGGTGACACACTAAAGGAAATACGTGAGATTTCACCGTTCACATTTGTTCCCTATTTTGTTTCTTTGTAATTCACTGTGAAACTCAGAAAATACAGTGTTTTCAAAGAGGCCTATGCTATAAATTCTCTGTACTAAAGAATCATTCTTTGAAACAGAGATAACATGAACATTTCTAGCACTTATAACACAAGATAGAACGTTCTCCTCTCTGTGCCTGTGGTGATGGCGTTCATTGTGTGAGATAGTCACCAGTGGCTTTGTCATAGCAGGCAGAAGCAGAGATGGCGGTTCCTGGACATACTTGTTTTCGGTGGAGAGTAACGCATATACTACTGCAAGTACACATGTAGGTCTTTGAACTGAAGGTATTAGACGCTATCTTGTTCTCATGTATGGCTTTCTAAAAGTTCCTGTTGCCCTAACCTGTTGACTCAGAAAAACTGTGTTCTGATAGAGGCCAGCAACTGTTTCCAACAAAAATAGAAAAAATGCACATTGAACATTCTAACCAACATATACATATTATCAAACGATTTCAACAGATGAAATTACGCCCTTGCTGTGCCGTTGTTGTCCTGCTGCATTGTTTGCTTCAGAGAACTTTCGAGTTCATACAATAGACTAAAGAGGAAACACTGTTTCCAGGAACGCTAGAGTCTTCTGGGTAGTGTGCTACAGGCGACACACTGAAGGAATTATGTGAGATTTCACCGTTCACATTTGTTCCCTATTTCGTTTCTTTGTAATTCACTGTGAAACTCAGAAAATACTGTGTTTTCAAAGAGGCCTAGCCTGTCAATTCTCTGTACTAAGGAATCATTCTTTGAAACAGAGATAACATGAACATTTCTAGCACTTATAACACAAGATAGAACGTTCTCCTCTCTGTGCCTGTGGTGATGGCGTTCATTGTGTGAGATAGTCACCAGTGGCATTGTCATAGCAGGCAGAAACAGAGATGGCGGTTCCTGGACATACTTGTTTTCGGTGGAGAGTAACGCATATACTACTGCAAGTACACATGTAGGTCTTTGAACTGAAGGTATTAGACGCTATCTTGTTCTCATGTATGGCTTTCTAAAAGTTCCTGTTGCCCTAACCTGTTGACTCAGAAAAACTGTGTTCTGATAGAGGCCAGCAACTGTTTCCAACAAAATAGAAGAAATGCACATTGAACATTCTAACCAATATATACTTATTATCATACGATTTCAACAGATGGAATTAGGCGTCTCTGTGCCGTTGTTGTTTTGCTGCATTGCTTGCTTCAGAGAACTTTCGAGTTCATACAGTAGACTAAAAAAGAAACACTGTTTCCAGGAACGCTAGAGTCTTCTGGGTAGTGTTTTACAGGTGACACACTAAAGGAAATACGTGAGATTTCACCGTTCACATTTGTTCCCTATTTTGTTTCTTTGTAATTCACTGTGAAACTCAGAAAATACAGTGTTTTCAAAGAGGCCTATGCTATAAATTCTCTGTACTAAAGAATCATTCTTTGAAACAGAGATAACATGAACATTTCTAGCACTTATAACACAAGATAGAACGTTCTCCTCTCTGTGCCTGTGGTGATGGCGTTCATTGTGTGAGATAGTCACCAGTGGCTTTGTCATAGCAGGCAGAAGCAGAGATGGCGGTTCCTGGACATACTTGTTTTCGGTGGAGAGTAACGCATATACTACTGCAAGTACACATGTAGGTCTTTGAACTGAAGGTATTAGACGCTATCTTGTTCTCATGTATGGCTTTCTAAAAGTTCCTGTTGCCCTAACCTGTTGACTCAGAAAAACTGTGTTCTGATAGAGGCCAGCAACTGTTTCCAACAAAAATAGAAAAAATGCACATTGAACATTCTAACCAACATATACATATTATCAAACGATTTCAACAGATGAAATTACGCCCTTGCTGTGCCGTTGTTGTCCTGCTGCATTGTTTGCTTCAGAGAACTTTCGAGTTCATACAATAGACTAAAGAGGAAACACTGTTTCCAGGAACGCTAGAGTCTTCTGGGTAGTGTGCTACAGGCGACACACTGAAGGAATTATGTGAGATTTCACCGTTCACATTTGTTCCCTATTTCGTTTCTTTGTAATTCACTGTGAAACTCAGAAAATACTGTGTTTTCAAAGAGGCCTAGCCTGTCAATTCTCTGTACTAAGGAATCATTCTTTGAAACAGAGATAACATGAACATTTCTAGCACTTATAACACAAGATAGAACGTTCTCCTCTCTGTGCCTGTGGTGATGGCGTTCATTGTGTGAGATAGTCACCAGTGGCATTGTCATAGCAGGCAGAAACAGAGATGGCGGTTCCTGGACATACTTGTTTTCGGTGGAGAGTAACGCATATACTACTGCAAGTACACATGTAGGTCTTTGAACTGAAGGTATTAGACGCTATCTTGTTCTCATGTATGGCTTTCTAAAAGTTCCTGTTGCCCTAACCTGTTGACTCAGAAAAACTGTGTTCTGATAGAGGCCAGCAACTGTTTCCAACAAAATAGAAGAAATGCACATTGAACATTCTAACCAATATATACTTATTATCATACGATTTCAACAGATGGAATTAGGCGTCTCTGTGCCGTTGTTGTTTTGCTGCATTGCTTGCTTCAGAGAACTTTCGAGTTCATACAGTAGACTAAAAAAGAAACACTGTTTCCAGGAACGCTAGAGTCTTCTGGGTAGTGTTTTACAGGTGACACACTAAAGGAAATACGTGAGATTTCACCGTTCACATTTGTTCCCTATTTTGTTTCTTTGTAATTCACTGTGAAACTCAGAAAATACAGTGTTTTCAAAGAGGCCTATGCTATAAATTCTCTGTACTAAAGAATCATTCTTTGAAACAGAGATAACATGAACATTTCTAGCACTTATAACACAAGATAGAACGTTCTCCTCTCTGTGCCTGTGGTGATGGCGTTCATTGTGTGAGATAGTCACCAGTGGCTTTGTCATAGCAGGCAGAAGCAGAGATGGCGGTTCCTGGACATACTTGTTTTCGGTGGAGAGTAACGCATATACTACTGCAAGTACACATGTAGGTCTTTGAACTGAAGGTATTAGACGCTATCTTGTTCTCATGTATGGCTTTCTAAAAGTTCCTGTTGCCCTAACCTGTTGACTCAGAAAAACTGTGTTCTGATAGAGGCCAGCAACTGTTTCCAACAAAAATAGAAAAAATGCACATTGAACATTCTAACCAACATATACATATTATCAAACGATTTCAACAGATGAAATTACGCCCTTGCTGTGCCGTTGTTGTCCTGCTGCATTGTTTGCTTCAGAGAACTTTCGAGTTCATACAATAGACTAAAGAGGAAACACTGTTTCCAGGAACGCTAGAGTCTTCTGGGTAGTGTGCTACAGGCGACACACTGAAGGAATTATGTGAGATTTCACCGTTCACATTTGTTCCCTATTTCGTTTCTTTGTAATTCACTGTGAAACTCAGAAAATACTGTGTTTTCAAAGAGGCCTAGCCTGTCAATTCTCTGTACTAAGGAATCATTCTTTGAAACAGAGATAACATGAACATTTCTAGCACTTATAACACAAGATAGAACGTTCTCCTCTCTGTGCCTGTGGTGATGGCGTTCATTGTGTGAGATAGTCACCAGTGGCATTGTCATAGCAGGCAGAAACAGAGATGGCGGTTCCTGGACATACTTGTTTTCGGTGGAGAGTAACGCATATACTACTGCAAGTACACATGTAGGTCTTTGAACTGAAGGTATTAGACGCTATCTTGTTCTCATGTATGGCTTTCTAAAAGTTCCTGTTGCCCTAACCTGTTGACTCAGAAAAACTGTGTTCTGATAGAGGCCAGCAACTGTTTCCAACAAAATAGAAGAAATGCACATTGAACATTCTAACCAATATATACTTATTATCATACGATTTCAACAGATGGAATTAGGCGTCTCTGTGCCGTTGTTGTTTTGCTGCATTGCTTGCTTCAGAGAACTTTCGAGTTCATACAGTAGACTAAAAAAGAAACACTGTTTCCAGGAACGCTAGAGTCTTCTGGGTAGTGTTTTACAGGTGACACACTAAAGGAAATACGTGAGATTTCACCGTTCACATTTGTTCCCTATTTTGTTTCTTTGTAATTCACTGTGAAACTCAGAAAATACAGTGTTTTCAAAGAGGCCTATGCTATAAATTCTCTGTACTAAAGAATCATTCTTTGAAACAGAGATAACATGAACATTTCTAGCACTTATAACACAAGATAGAACGTTCTCCTCTCTGTGCCTGTGGTGATGGCGTTCATTGTGTGAGATAGTCACCAGTGGCTTTGTCATAGCAGGCAGAAGCAGAGATGGCGGTTCCTGGACATACTTGTTTTCGGTGGAGAGTAACGCATATACTACTGCAAGTACACATGTAGGTCTTTGAACTGAAGGTATTAGACGCTATCTTGTTCTCATGTATGGCTTTCTAAAAGTTCCTGTTGCCCTAACCTGTTGACTCAGAAAAACTGTGTTCTGATAGAGGCCAGCAACTGTTTCCAACAAAAATAGAAAAAATGCACATTGAACATTCTAACCAACATATACATATTATCAAACGATTTCAACAGATGAAATTACGCACTTGCTGTGCCGTTGTTGTCCTGCTGCATTGTTTGCTTCAGAGAACTTTCGAGTTCATACAATAGACTAAAGAGGAAACACTGTTTCCAGGAACGCTAGAGTCTTCTGGGTAGTGTGCTACAGGCGACACACTGAAGGAATTATGTGAGATTTCACCGTTCACATTTGTTCCCTATTTCGTTTCTTTGTAATTCACTGTGAAACTCAGAAAATACTGTGTTTTCAAAGAGGCCTAGCCTGTCAATTCTCTGTACTAAGGAATCATTCTTTGAAACAGAGATAACATGAACATTTCTAGCACTTATAACACAAGATAGAACGTTCTCCTCTCTGTGCCTGTGGTGATGGCGTTCATTGTGTGAGATAGTCACCAGTGGCATTGTCATAGCAGGCAGAAACAGAGATGGCGGTTCCTGGACATACTTGTTTTCGGTGGAGAGTAACGCATATACTACTGCAAGTACACATGTAGGTCTTTGAACTGAAGGTATTAGACGCTATCTTGTTCTCATGTATGGCTTTCTAAAAGTTCCTGTTGCCCTAACCTGTTGACTCAGAAAAACTGTGTTCTGATAGAGGCCAGCAACTGTTTCCAACAAAATAGAAGAAATGCACATTGAACATTCTAACCAATATATACTTATTATCATACGATTTCAACAGATGGAATTAGGCGTCTCTGTGCCGTTGTTGTTTTGCTGCATTGCTTGCTTCAGAGAACTTTCGAGTTCATACAGTAGACTAAAAAAGAAACACTGTTTCCAGGAACGCTAGAGTCTTCTGGGTAGTGTGCTACAGGCGACACACTGAAGGAATTATGTGAGATTTCACCGTTCACATTTGTTCCCTATTTCGTTTCTTTGTAATTCACTGTGAAACTCAGAAAATACTGTGTTTTCAAAGAGGCCTAGCCTGTCAATTCTCTGTACTAAGGAATCATTCTTTGAAACAGAGATAACATGAACATTTCTAGCACTTAAAACACAAGATAGAACGTTCTCCTCTCTGTGCCTGTGGTGATGGCGTTCATTGTGTGAGATAGTCACCAGTGGCATTGTCATAGCAGGCAGAAACAGAGATGGCGGTTCCTGGACATACTTGTTTTCGGTGGAGAGTAACGCATATACTACTGCAAGTACACATGTAGGTCTTTGAACTGAAGGTATTAGACGCTATCTTGTTCTCATGTATGGCTTTCTAAAAGTTCCTGTTGCCCTAAACTGTTGACTCAGAAAAACTGTGTTCTGATAGAGGCCAGCAACTGTTTCCAACAAAATAGAAGAAATGCACATTGAACATTCTAACCAATATATACTTATTATCATACGATTTCAACAGATGGAATTAGGCGTCTCTGTGCCGTTGTTGTTTTGCTGCATTGCTTGCTTCAGAGAACTTTCGAGTTCATACAGTAGACTAAAAAAGAAACACTGTTTCCAGGAACGCTAGAGTCTTCTGGGTAGTGTTTTACAGGTGACACACTAAAGGAAATACGTGAGATTTCACCGTTCACATTTGTTCCCTATTTTGTTTCTTTGTAATTCACTGTGAAACTCAGAAAATACAGTGTTTTCAAAGAGGCCTATGCTATAAATTCTCTGTACTAAAGAATCATTCTTTGAAACAGAGATAACATGAACATTTCTAGCACTTATAACACAAGATAGAACGTTCTCCTCTCTGTGCCTGTGGTGATGGCGTTCATTGTGTGAGATAGTTCAGTGGCATTGTCATAGCAGGCAGAAACAGAGATGGCGGTTCCTGGACATACTTGTTTTCGGTGGAGAGTAACGCATATACTACTGCAAGTACACATGTAGGTCTTTGAACTGAAGGTATTAGACGCTATCTTGTTCTCATGTATGGCTTTCTAAAAGTTCCTATTGCCCTAACCTGTTGACTCAGAAAAACTGTGTTCTGATAGAGGCCAGCAACTGTTTCCAACAAAATAGAAGAAATGCACATTGAACATTCTAACCAACATTTACATATTATCAAACGATTTCAACAGATGGAATTGGGCCCTCTTTGTGCCGTTGTTGCTTTGCTGCATTGCTTGCTTCAGAGAACTTTTGAGTTCATACAGTAGTCTAAAGAGGAAACACTGTTTCCAGGAACGCTAGAGTCTTCTGGGTAGTGTGCTACAGGCGACACACTGAAGGAATTATGTGAGATTTCACCGTTCACATTTGTTCCCTATTTCGTTTCTTTGTAATTCACTGTGAAACTCAGAAAATACTGTGTTTTCAAAGAGGCCTAGCCTGTCAATTCTCTGTACTAAGGAATCATTCTTTGAAACAGAGATAACATGAACATTTGTAGCACTTATAACACAAGATAGAACGTTCTCCTCTCTGTGCCTGTGGTGATGGCGTTCATTGTGTGAGATAGTCACCAGTGGCTTTGTCATAGCAGGCAGAAGCAGAGATGGCGGTTCCTGGACATACTTGTTTTCGGTGGAGAGTAACGCATATACTACTGCAAGTACACATGTAGGTCTTTGAACTGAAGGTATTAGACGCTATCTTGTTCTCATGTATGGCTTTCTAAAAGTTCCTGTTGCCCTAACCTGTTGACTCAGAAAAACTGTGTTCTGATAGAGGCCAGCAACTGTTTCCAACAAAAATAGAAAAAATGCACATTGAACATTCTAACCAACATATACATATTATCAAACGATTTCAACAGATGGAATTAGGCCCTTGCTGTGCCGTTGTTGTCCTGCTGCATTGTTTGCTTCAGAGAACTTTCGAGTTCATACAATAGACTAAAGAGGAAACACTGCCTCCAGGAACGCTAGAGTCTTCTGGGTAGTGTGCTACAGGCGACACACTGAAGGAAATATGTCAGATTTCACCGTTACATTTGTTCCCTATTTCGTTTCTTTGTAATTCACTGTGAAACTCAGAAAATACTGTGTTTTCAAAGAGGCCTAGCCTGTCAGTTCTCTGTACTAAAGAATCATTCTTTGAAACAGAGAGAACATGAACATTTCTAGCACTTATAACAAAAGATAGAACTTTCTCCTCTCTGTGCCTGTGGTGATGGCGTTCAGTGTGTGAGATAGTCACCGGTGGCATTGCCGTAGCAGGCAGAAGAAGAGATGGCGGTTCCTGGACATACTTTGTTCTCGGTGGAGAGTAACGCATATACTACTGAAATTACAGATGTAGGTCTTTGAACTGAAGGTATTAGACGCTATCTCTTCTTCTCATGCATGTCTTTCTAAAAGAAGTTCCTGTTGCCCTTACTTGTAAACTCAGAAAAACTGTGTTCCTATAGAGGCCAGCACCCGTTTCCAACGAAATAGAAGGAAGAACTTAAAGTACAGATGTAGGTCTTTGAACTGAAGGTATTAGACGCTATCTCTTGTTCTCATGCATGTCTTTCTAAAAGAAGTTCCTGTTGCCCTTACTTGTAAACTCAGAAAAACTGTGTTCCGATAGAGGCCAGCACCGGCTTCCAACGAAATAAAAGGTAGAAATGCACATTGAACATTCTAACCAACATATACATATTATGAAACGATTTCAACAGATGAAATTACGCCCTTGCTGTGCCGTTGTTGTCCTGCTGCATTGTTTGCTTCAGAGAACTTTCGAGTTCATACAATAGACTAAAGAGGAAACACTGTTTCCAGGAACGCTAGAGTCTTCTGGGTAGTGTGCTACAGGCGACACACTGAAGGAATTATGTGAGATTTCACCGTTCACATTTGTTCCCTATTTCGTTTCTTTGTAATTCACTGTGAAACTCAGAAAATACTGTGTTTTCAAAGAGGCCTAGCCTGTCAATTCTATGTACTAAGGAATCATTCTTTGAAACAGAGAGAACCTGAACATTTCAAGCACTGATAACACAAAATAGAACCTTCTCCTCTCTGTGCCTGTGGTGATGGCGTTCAGTGTGTGAGATAGTCACCGGTGGCATTGCCATAGCAGGCAGAAGCAGAGATGGCGGTTCCTGGACATACCTTGCTGTCGGTGGAGAGTAGCGCATATACTACTGAAAGTACAGATGTAGGTCTTTGAACTGAAAGTATTAGACGCTATCTTGTTCTCATTTATGTCTTTGTGAAAGTTCCTGTTGCCCTTACTTTTTGACTCAGAAAAACTGTATTCCGATAGAGGTCAGAAACTGTTTCCAACAAAATAGAAGTAATGCACATTGAACATTCTAACCAACATTTACATATTATCAAACGATTTCAACAGATGGAATTAGGCCCTCTTTGTGCCGTTGTTGTTTTGCTGCATTGCTTGCTTCAGAGAACTTTTGAGTTCATACAGTAGTCTAAAGAGGAAACACTGTTTCCAGGAACGCTAGAGTCTTCTGGGTAGTGTGCTACAGGTGACACACTAAAGGAAATATGTGAGATTTCACCGTTCACATTTGTTCCCTATTTTGTTTCTTTGTAATTCACTGTGAAACTCAGAAAATACAGTGTTTTCAAAGAGGCCTATGCTATAAATTCTCTGTACTAAAGAATCATTCTTTGAAACAGAGATAACATGAACATTTCTAGCACTTATAACACAAGATAGAACGTTCTCCTCTCTGTGCCTGTGGTGATGGCGTTCATTGTGTGAGATAGTTCAGTGGCATTGTCATAGCAGGCAGAAACAGAGATGGCGGTTCCTGGACATACTTGTTTTCGGTGGAGAGTAACGCATATACTACTGCAAGTACACATGTAGGTCTTTGAACTGAAGGTATTAGACGCTATCTTGTTCTCATGTATGGCTTTCTAAAAGTTCCTATTGCCCTAACCTGTTGACTCAGAAAAACTGTGTTCTGATAGAGGCCAGCAACTGTTTCCAACAAAATAGAAGAAATGCACATTGAACATTCTAACCAACATTTACATATTATCAAACGATTTCAACAGATGGAATTAGGCCCTCTTTGTGCCGTTGTTGCTTTGCTGCATTGCTTGCTTCAGAGAACTTTTGAGTTCATACAGTAGTCTAAAGAGGAAACACTGTTTCCAGGAACGCTAGAGTCTTCTGGGTAGTGTGCTGCAGGTGACACACTAAAGGAAATATGTGAGATTTCACCGTTCACATTTGTTCCCTATTTTGTTTCTTTGTAATTCACTGTGAAACTCAGAAAATATTGTGTATTCAAAGAGGCCTAGCCTATAAATCCTCTGTACTAAAGAATCATTCTTTGAAGCAGAGAGAACATGAACATTTCTAGCACTTATAACACAAGATAGAACTTTCTGCTCTCTGTGCCTGTGGTGATGGCGTTCATTGTGTGAGATAGTCACCAGTGGCTTTGTCATAGCAGGCAGAAGCAGAGATGGCGGTTCCTGGACATACTTGTTTTCGGTGGAGAGTAACGCATATACTACTGCAAGTACACATGTAGGTCTTTGAACTGAAGGTATTAGACGCTATCTTGTTCTCATGTATGGCTTTCTAAAAGTTCCTGTTGCCCTAACCTGTTGACTCAGAAAAACTGTGTTCTGATAGAGGCCAGCAACTGTTTCCAACAAAAATAGAAAAAATGCACATTGAACATTCTAACCAACATATACATATTATCAAACGATTTCAACAGATGGAATTAGGCCCTTGCTGTGCCGTTGTTGTCCTGCTGCATTGTTTGCTTCAGAGAACTTTCGAGTTCATACAATAGACTAAAGAGGAAACACTGCCTCCAGGAACGCTAGAGTCTTCTGGGTAGTGTGCTACAGGCGACACACTGAAGGAAATATGTCAGATTTCACCGTTACATTTGTTCCCTATTTCGTTTCTTTGTAATTCACTGTGAAACTCAGAAAATACTGTTTTTTCAAAGAGGCCTAGCCTGTCAGTTCTCTGTACTAAAGAATCATTCTTTGAAACAGAGAGAACATGAACATTTCTAGCACTTATAACAAAAGATAGAACTTTCTCCTCTCTGTGCCTGTGGTGATGGCGTTCAGTGTGTGAGATAGTCACCGGTGGCATTGCCATAGCAGGCAGAAGAAGAGATGGCGGTTCCTGGACATACTTTGTTCTCGGTGGAGAGTAACGCATATACTACTGAAATTAGAGATGTAGGTCTTTGAACTGAAGGTATTAGACGCTATCTCTTCTTCTCATGCATGTCTTTCTAAAAGAAGTTCCTGTTGCCCTTACTTGTAAACTCAGAAAAACTGTGTTCTGATAGAGGCCAGCAACTGTTTCCAACAAAATAGAAGAAATGCACATTGAACATTCTAACCAACATTTACATATTATCAAACGATTTCAACAGATGGAATTAGGCCCTCTTTGTGCCGTTGTTGTTTTGCTGCATTGCTTGCTTCAGAGAACTTTTGAGTTCATACAGTAGTCTAAAGAGGAAACACTGTTTCCAGGAACGCTAGAGTCTTCTGGGTAGTGTGCTGCAGGTGACACACTAAAGGAAATATGTGAGATTTCACCGTTCACATTTGTTCCCTATTTTGTTTCTTTGTAATTCACTGTGAAACTCAGAAAATATTGTGTATTCAAAGAGGCCTAGCCTATAAATCCTCTGTACTAAAGAATCATTCTTTGAAGCAGAGAGAACATGAACATTTCTAGCACTTATAACACAAGATAGAACTTTCTGCTCTCTGTGCCTGTGGTGATGGCGTTCAGTGTGTGAGATAGTCACCGGTGGCATTGCCATAGCAGGCAGAAGAAGAGATGGCGGTTCCTGGACATACTTTGTTCTCGGTGGAGAGTAACGCATATACTACTGAAATTAGAGATGTAGGTCTTTGAACTGAAGGTATTAGACGCTATCTCTTCTTCTCATGCATGTCTTTCTAAAAGAAGTTCCTGTTGCCCTTACTTGTAAACTCAGAAAAACTGTGTTCTGATAGAGGCCAGCAACTGTTTCCAACAAAATAGAAGAAATGCACATTGAACATTCTAACCAACATTTACATATTATCAAACGATTTCAACAGATGGAATTAGGCCCTCTTTGTGCCGTTGTTGTTTTGCTGCATTGCTTGCTTCAGAGAACTTTTGAGTTCATACAGTAGTCTAAAGAGGAAACACTGTTTCCAGGAACGCTAGAGTCTTCTGGGTAGTGTGCTGCAGGTGACACACTAAAGGAAATATGTGAGATTTCACCGTTCACATTTGTTCCCTATTTTGTTTCTTTGTAATTCACTGTGAAACTCAGAAAATATTGTGTATTCAAAGAGGCCTAGCCTATAAATCCTCTGTACTAAAGAATCATTCTTTGAAGCAGAGAGAACATGAACATTTCTAGCACTTATAACACAAGATAGAACTTTCTGCTCTCTGTGCCTGTGGTGATGGCGTTCAGTGTGTGAGATAGTCCCCGGTGGCATGGCCATAGCAGGCAGAAGAAGAGATGGCGGTTCCTGGACATATCTTTTTTCGGTGGAGAGTAACACATATACTACTGAAAGTACTCATGTAGGTCTTTGAACTGAAGCTATTAGACGCTATCTTGTTCTCATGTATGTCTTTCTAAAAGTTCCTGTTGCCCTAACCTGTTGACTCAGAAAAACTGTGTTCTGATAGAGGCCAGCAACTGTTTCCAACAAAATAGAAGAAATGCACATTGAACATTCTAACCAATATATACTTATTATCATACGATTTCAACAGATGGAATTAGGCGTCTCTGTGCCGTTGTTGTTTTGCTGCATTGCTTGCTTCAGAGAACTTTCGAGTTCATACAGTAGACTAAAAAAGAAACACTGTTTCCAGGAACGCTAGAGTCTTCTGGGTAGTGTTTTACAGGTGACACACTAAAGGAAATACGTGAGATTTCACCGTTCACATTTGTTCCCTATTTTGTTTCTTTGTAATTCACTGTGAAACTCAGAAAATACAGTGTTTTCAAAGAGGCCTATGCTATAAATTCTCTGTACTAAAGAATCATTCTTTGAAACAGAGATAACATGAACATTTCTAGCACTTATAACACAAGATAGAACGTTCTCCTCTCTGTGCCTGTGGTGATGGCGTTCATTGTGTGAGATAGTCACCAGTGGCTTTGTCATAGCAGGCAGAAGCAGAGATGGCGGTTCCTGGACATACTTGTTTTCGGTGGAGAGTAACGCATATACTACTGCAAGTACACATGTAGGTCTTTGAACTGAAGGTATTAGACGCTATCTTGTTCTCATGTATGGCTTTCTAAAAGTTCCTGTTGCCCTAACCTGTTGACTCAGAAAAACTGTGTTCTGATAGAGGCCAGCAACTGTTTCCAACAAAATAGAAGAAATGCACATTGAACATTCTAAGCAATATATACTTATTATCATACGATTTCAACAGATGGAATTAGGCGTCTCTGTGCCGTTGTTGTTTTGCTGCATTGCTTGCTTCAGAGAACTTTCGAGTTCATACAGTAGACTAAAAAAGAAACACTGTTTCCAGGAACGCTAGAGTCTTCTGGGTAGTGTTTTACAGGTGACACACTAAAGGAAATACGTGAGATTTCACCGTTCACATTTGTTCCCTATTTTGTTTCTTTGTAATTCACTGTGAAACTCAGAAAATACAGTGTTTTCAAAGAGGCCTATGCTATAAATTCTCTGTACTAAAGAATCATTCTTTGAAACAGAGATAACATGAACATTTCTAGCACTTATAACACAAGATAGAACGTTCTCCTCTCTGTGCCTGTGGTGATGGCGTTCATTGTGTGAGATAGTCACCAGTGGCTTTGTCATAGCAGGCAGAAGCAGAGATGGCGGTTCCTGGACATACTTGTTTTCGGTGGAGAGTAACGCATATACTACTGCAAGTACACATGTAGGTCTTTGAACTGAAGGTATTAGACGCTATCTTGTTCTCATGTATGGCTTTCTAAAAGTTCCTGTTGCCCTAACCTGTTGACTCAGAAAAACTGTGTTCTGATAGAGGCCAGCAACTGTTTCCAACAAAAATAGAAAAAATGCACATTGAACATTCTAACCAACATATACATATTATCAAACGATTTCAACAGATGGAATTAGGCCCTTGCTGTGCCGTTGTTGTCCTGCTGCATTGTTTGCTTCAGAGAACTTTCGAGTTCATACAATAGACTAAAGAGGAAACACTGCCTCCAGGAACGCTAGAGTCTTCTGGGTAGTGTGCTACAGGCGACACACTGAAGGAAATATGTCAGATTTCACCGTTACATTTGTTCCCTATTTCGTTTCTTTGTAATTCACTGTGAAACTCAGAAAATACTGTTTTTTCAAAGAGGCCTAGCCTGTCAGTTCTCTGTACTAAAGAATCATTCTTTGAAACAGAGAGAACATGAACATTTCTAGCACTTATAACAAAAGATAGAACTTTCTCCTCTCTGTGCCTGTGGTGATGGCGTTCAGTGTGTGAGATAGTCACCGGTGGCATTGCCATAGCAGGCAGAAGAAGAGATGGCGGTTCCTGGACATACTTTGTTCTCGGTGGAGAGTAACGCATATACTACTGAAATTAGAGATGTAGGTCTTTGAACTGAAGGTATTAGACGCTATCTCTTCTTCTCATGCATGTCTTTCTAAAAGAAGTTCCTGTTGCCCTTACTTGTAAACTCAGAAAAACTGTGTTCTGATAGAGGCCAGCAACTGTTTCCAACAAAATAGAAGAAATGCACATTGAACATTCTAACCAACATTTACATATTATCAAACGATTTCAACAGATGGAATTAGGCCCTCTTTGTGCCGTTGTTGTTTTGCTGCATTGCTTGCTTCAGAGAACTTTTGAGTTCATACAGTAGTCTAAAGAGGAAACACTGTTTCCAGGAACGCTAGAGTCTTCTGGGTAGTGTGCTGCAGGTGACACACTAAAGGAAATATGTGAGATTTCACCGTTCACATTTGTTCCCTATTTTGTTTCTTTGTAATTCACTGTGAAACTCAGAAAATATTGTGTATTCAAAGAGGCCTAGCCTATAAATCCTCTGTACTAAAGAATCATTCTTTGAAGCAGAGAGAACATGAACATTTCTAGCACTTATAACACAAGATAGAACTTTCTGCTCTCTGTGCCTGTGGTGATGGCGTTCAGTGTGTGAGATAGTCCCCGGTGGCATTGCCATAGCAGGCAGAAGAAGAGATGGCGGTTCCTGGACATATCTTTTTTCGGTGGAGAGTAACACATATACTACTGAAAGTACTCATGTAGGTCTTTGAACTGAAGCTATTAGACGCTATCTTGTTCTCATGTATGTCTTTCTAAAAGTTCCTGTTGCCCTAACCTGTTGACTCAGAAAAACTGTGTTCTGATAGAGGCCAGCAACTGTTTCCAACAAAATAGAAGAAATGCACATTGAACATTCTAACCAATATATACTTATTATCATACGATTTCAACAGATGGAATTAGGCGTCTCTGTGCCGTTGTTGTTTTGCTGCATTGCTTGCTTCAGAGAACTTTCGAGTTCATACAGTAGACTAAAAAAGAAACACTGTTTCCAGGAACGCTAGAGTCTTCTGGGTAGTGTTTTACAGGTGACACACTAAAGGAAATACGTGAGATTTCACCGTTCACATTTGTTCCCTATTTTGTTTCTTTGTAATTCACTGTGAAACTCAGAAAATACAGTGTTTTCAAAGAGGCCTATGCTATAAATTCTCTGTACTAAAGAATCATTCTTTGAAACAGAGATAACATGAACATTTCTAGCACTTATAACACAAGATAGAACGTTCTCCTCTCTGTGCCTGTGGTGATGGCGTTCATTGTGTGAGATAGTCACCAGTGGCTTTGTCATAGCAGGCAGAAGCAGAGATGGCGGTTCCTGGACATACTTGTTTTCGGTGGAGAGTAACGCATATACTACTGCAAGTACACATGTAGGTCTTTGAACTGAAGGTATTAGACGCTATCTTGTTCTCATGTATGGCTTTCTAAAAGTTCCTGTTGCCCTAACCTGTTGACTCAGAAAAACTGTGTTCTGATAGAGGCCAGCAACTGTTTCCAACAAAAATAGAAAAAATGCACATTGAACATTCTAACCAACATATACATATTATCAAACGATTTCAACAGATGGAATTAGGCCCTTGCTGTGCCGTTGTTGTCCTGCTGCATTGTTTGCTTCAGAGAACTTTCGAGTTCATACAATAGACTAAAGAGGAAACACTGCCTCCAGGAACGCTAGAGTCTTCTGGGTAGTGTGCTACAGGCGACACACTGAAGGAAATATGTCAGATTTCACCGTTACATTTGTTCCCTATTTCGTTTCTTTGTAATTCACTGTGAAACTCAGAAAATACTGTGTTTTCAAAGAGGCCTAGCCTGTCAGTTCTCTGTACTAAAGAATCATTCTTTGAAACAGAGAGAACATGAACATTTCTAGCACTTATAACACAAGCTAGAACTTTCTCCTCTCTGTGCCTGTGGTGATGGCGTTCAGTGTGTGAGATAGTCACCGGTGGCATTGCCATAGCAGGCAGAAGAAGAGATGGCGGTTCCTGGACATACTTTGTTCTCGGTGGAGAGTAACGCATATACTACTGAAATTACAGATGTAGGTCTTTGAACTGAAGGTATTAGACGCTATCTCTTCTTCTCATGCATGTCTTTCTAAAAGAAGTTCCTGTTGCCCTTACTTGTAAACTCAGAAAAACTGTGTTCCTATAGAGGCCAGCACCCGTTTCCAACGAAATAGAAGGAAGAACTTAAAGTACAGATGTAGGTCTTTGAACTGAAGGTATTAGACGCTATCTCTTGTTCTCATGCATGTCTTTCTAAAAGAAGTTCCTGTTGCCCTTACTTGTAAACTCAGAAAAACTGTGTTCCGATAGAGGCCAGCACCGGCTTCCAACGAAATAAAAGGTAGAAATGCACATTGAACATTCTAACCAACATATACATATTATCAAACGATTTCAACAGATGGAATTAGGCCCTTGCTGTGCCGTTGTTGTCCTGCTGCATTGTTTGCTTCAGAGAACTTTCGAGTTCATACAATAGACTAAAGAGGAAACACTGCCTCCAGGAACGCTAGAGTCTTCTGGGTAGTGTGCTACAGGCGACACACTGAAGGAAATATGTCAGATTTCACCGTTACATTTGTTCCCTATTTCGTTTCTTTGTAATTCACTGTGAAACTCAGAAAATACTGTTTTTTCAAAGAGGCCTAGCCTGTCAGTTCTCTGTACTAAAGAATCATTCTTTGAAACAGAGAGAACATGAACATTTCTAGCACTTATAACAAAAGATAGAACTTTCTCCTCTCTGTGCCTGTGGTGATGGCGTTCAGTGTGTGAGATAGTCACCGGTGGCATTGCCATAGCAGGCAGAAGAAGAGATGGCGGTTCCTGGACATACTTTGTTCTCGGTGGAGAGTAACGCATATACTACTGAAATTAGAGATGTAGGTCTTTGAACTGAAGGTATTAGACGCTATCTCTTCTTCTCATGCATGTCTTTCTAAAAGAAGTTCCTGTTGCCCTTACTTGTAAACTCAGAAAAACTGTGTTCTGATAGAGGCCAGCAACTGTTTCCAACAAAATAGAAGAAATGCACATTGAACATTCTAACCAACATTTACATATTATCAAACGATTTCAACAGATGGAATTAGGCCCTCTTTGTGCCGTTGTTGTTTTGCTGCATTGCTTGCTTCAGAGAACTTTTGAGTTCATACAGTAGTCTAAAGAGGAAACACTGTTTCCAGGAACGCTAGAGTCTTCTGGGTAGTGTGCTGCAGGTGACACACTAAAGGAAATATGTGAGATTTCACCGTTCACATTTGTTCCCTATTTTGTTTCTTTGTAATTCACTGTGAAACTCAGAAAATATTGTGTATTCAAAGAGGCCTAGCCTATAAATCCTCTGTACTAAAGAATCATTCTTTGAAGCAGAGAGAACATGAACATTTCTAGCACTTATAACACAAGATAGAACTTTCTGCTCTCTGTGCCTGTGGTGATGGCGTTCAGTGTGTGAGATAGTCCCCGGTGGCATTGCCATAGCAGGCAGAAGAAGAGATGGCGGTTCCTGGACATATCTTTTTTCGGTGGAGAGTAACACATATACTACTGAAAGTACTCATGTAGGTCTTTGAACTGAAGCTATTAGACGCTATCTTGTTCTCATGTATGTCTTTCTAAAAGTTCCTGTTGCCCTAACCTGTTGACTCAGAAAAACTGTGTTCTGATAGAGGCCAGCAACTGTTTCCAACAAAATAGAAGAAATGCACATTGAACATTCTAACCAATATATACTTATTATCATACGATTTCAACAGATGGAATTAGGCGTCTCTGTGCCGTTGTTGTTTTGCTGCATTGCTTGCTTCAGAGAACTTTCGAGTTCATACAGTAGACTAAAAAAGAAACACTGTTTCCAGGAACGCTAGAGTCTTCTGGGTAGTGTTTTACAGGTGACACACTAAAGGAAATACGTGAGATTTCACCGTTCACATTTGTTCCCTATTTTGTTTCTTTGTAATTCACTGTGAAACTCAGAAAATACAGTGTTTTCAAAGAGGCCTATGCTATAAATTCTCTGTACTAAAGAATCATTCTTTGAAACAGAGATAACATGAACATTTCTAGCACTTATAACACAAGATAGAACGTTCTCCTCTCTGTGCCTGTGGTGATGGCGTTCATTGTGTGAGATAGTCACCAGTGGCTTTGTCATAGCAGGCAGAAGCAGAGATGGCGGTTCCTGGACATACTTGTTTTCGGTGGAGAGTAACGCATATACTACTGCAAGTACACATGTAGGTCTTTGAACTGAAGGTATTAGACGCTATCTTGTTCTCATGTATGGCTTTCTAAAAGTTCCTGTTGCCCTAACCTGTTGACTCAGAAAAACTGTGTTCTGATAGAGGCCAGCAACTGTTTCCAACAAAAATAGAAAAAATGCACATTGAACATTCTAACCAACATATACATATTATCAAACGATTTCAACAGATGGAATTAGGCCCTTGCTGTGCCGTTGTTGTCCTGCTGCATTGTTTGCTTCAGAGAACTTTCGAGTTCATACAATAGACTAAAGAGGAAACACTGCCTCCAGGAACGCTAGAGTCTTCTGGGTAGTGTGCTACAGGCGACACACTGAAGGAAATATGTCAGATTTCACCGTTACATTTGTTCCCTATTTCGTTTCTTTGTAATTCACTGTGAAACTCAGAAAATACTGTTTTTTCAAAGAGGCCTAGCCTGTCAGTTCTCTGTACTAAAGAATCATTCTTTGAAACAGAGAGAACATGAACATTTCTAGCACTTATAACAAAAGATAGAACTTTCTCCTCTCTGTGCCTGTGGTGATGGCGTTCAGTGTGTGAGATAGTCACCGGTGGCATTGCCATAGCAGGCAGAAGAAGAGATGGCGGTTCCTGGACATACTTTGTTCTCGGTGGAGAGTAACGCATATACTACTGAAATTAGAGATGTAGGTCTTTGAACTGAAGGTATTAGACGCTATCTCTTCTTCTCATGCATGTCTTTCTAAAAGAAGTTCCTGTTGCCCTTACTTGTAAACTCAGAAAAACTGTGTTCTGATAGAGGCCAGCAACTGTTTCCAACAAAATAGAAGAAATGCACATTGAACATTCTAACCAACATTTACATATTATCAAACGATTTCAACAGATGGAATTAGGCCCTCTTTGTGCCGTTGTTGTTTTGCTGCATTGCTTGCTTCAGAGAACTTTTGAGTTCATACAGTAGTCTAAAGAGGAAACACTGTTTCCAGGAACGCTAGAGTCTTCTGGGTAGTGTGCTGCAGGTGACACACTAAAGGAAATATGTGAGATTTCACCGTTCACATTTGTTCCCTATTTTGTTTCTTTGTAATTCACTGTGAAACTCAGAAAATATTGTGTATTCAAAGAGGCCTAGCCTATAAATCCTCTGTACTAAAGAATCATTCTTTGAAGCAGAGAGAACATGAACATTTCTAGCACTTATAACACAAGATAGAACTTTCTGCTCTCTGTGCCTGTGGTGATGGCGTTCAGTGTGTGAGATAGTCCCCGGTGGCATTGCCATAGCAGGCAGAAGAAGAGATGGCGGTTCCTGGACATATCTTTTTTCGGTGGAGAGTAACACATATACTACTGAAAGTACTCATGTAGGTCTTTGAACTGAAGCTATTAGACGCTATCTTGTTCTCATGTATGTCTTTCTAAAAGTTCCTGTTGCCCTAACCTGTTGACTCAGAAAAACTGTGTTCTGATAGAGGCCAGCAACTGTTTCCAACAAAATAGAAGAAATGCACATTGAACATTCTAACCAATATATACTTATTATCATACGATTTCAACAGATGGAATTAGGCGTCTCTGTGCCGTTGTTGTTTTGCTGCATTGCTTGCTTCAGAGAACTTTCGAGTTCATACAGTAGACTAAAAAAGAAACACTGTTTCCAGGAACGCTAGAGTCTTCTGGGTAGTGTTTTACAGGTGACACACTAAAGGAAATACGTGAGATTTCACCGTTCACATTTGTTCCCTATTTTGTTTCTTTGTAATTCACTGTGAAACTCAGAAAATACAGTGTTTTCAAAGAGGCCTATGCTATAAATTCTCTGTACTAAAGAATCATTCTTTGAAACAGAGATAACATGAACATTTCTAGCACTTATAACACAAGATAGAACGTTCTCCTCTCTGTGCCTGTGGTGATGGCGTTCATTGTGTGAGATAGTCACCAGTGGCTTTGTCATAGCAGGCAGAAGCAGAGATGGCGGTTCCTGGACATACTTGTTTTCGGTGGAGAGTAACGCATATACTACTGCAAGTACACATGTAGGTCTTTGAACTGAAGGTATTAGACGCTATCTTGTTCTCATGTATGGCTTTCTAAAAGTTCCTGTTGCCCTAACCTGTTGACTCAGAAAAACTGTGTTCTGATAGAGGCCAGCAACTGTTTCCAACAAAAATAGAAAAAATGCACATTGAACATTCTAACCAACATATACATATTATCAAACGATTTCAACAGATGGAATTAGGCCCTTGCTGTGCCGTTGTTGTCCTGCTGCATTGTTTGCTTCAGAGAACTTTCGAGTTCATACAATAGACTAAAGAGGAAACACTGCCTCCAGGAACGCTAGAGTCTTCTGGGTAGTGTGCTACAGGCGACACACTGAAGGAAATATGTCAGATTTCACCGTTACATTTGTTCCCTATTTCGTTTCTTTGTAATTCACTGTGAAACTCAGAAAATACTGTGTTTTCAAAGAGGCCTAGCCTGTCAGTTCTCTGTACTAAAGAATCATTCTTTGAAACAGAGAGAACATGAACATTTCTAGCACTTATAACACAAGCTAGAACTTTCTCCTCTCTGTGCCTGTGGTGATGGCGTTCAGTGTGTGAGATAGTCACCGGTGGCATTGCCATAGCAGGCAGAAGAAGAGATGGCGGTTCCTGGACATACTTTGTTCTCGGTGGAGAGTAACGCATATACTACTGAAATTACAGATGTAGGTCTTTGAACTGAAGGTATTAGACGCTATCTCTTCTTCTCATGCATGTCTTTCTAAAAGAAGTTCCTGTTGCCCTTACTTGTAAACTCAGAAAAACTGTGTTCCTATAGAGGCCAGCACCCGTTTCCAACGAAATAGAAGGAAGAACTTAAAGTACAGATGTAGGTCTTTGAACTGAAGGTATTAGACGCTATCTCTTGTTCTCATGCATGTCTTTCTAAAAGAAGTTCCTGTTGCCCTTACTTGTAAACTCAGAAAAACTGTGTTCCGATAGAGGCCAGCACCGGCTTCCAACGAAATAAAAGGTAGAAATGCACATTGAACATTCTAACCAACATATACATATTATCAAACGATTTCAACAGATGGAATTAGGCCCTTGCTGTGCCGTTGTTGTCCTGCTGCATTGTTTGCTTCAGAGAACTTTCGAGTTCATACAATAGACTAAAGAGGAAACACTGCCTCCAGGAACGCTAGAGTCTTCTGGGTAGTGTGCTACAGGCGACACACTGAAGGAAATATGTCAGATTTCACCGTTACATTTGTTCCCTATTTCGTTTCTTTGTAATTCACTGTGAAACTCAGAAAATACTGTTTTTTCAAAGAGGCCTAGCCTGTCAGTTCTCTGTACTAAAGAATCATTCTTTGAAACAGAGAGAACATGAACATTTCTAGCACTTATAACAAAAGATAGAACTTTCTCCTCTCTGTGCCTGTGGTGATGGCGTTCAGTGTGTGAGATAGTCACCGGTGGCATTGCCATAGCAGGCAGAAGAAGAGATGGCGGTTCCTGGACATACTTTGTTCTCGGTGGAGAGTAACGCATATACTACTGAAATTAGAGATGTAGGTCTTTGAACTGAAGGTATTAGACGCTATCTCTTCTTCTCATGCATGTCTTTCTAAAAGAAGTTCCTGTTGCCCTTACTTGTAAACTCAGAAAAACTGTGTTCTGATAGAGGCCAGCAACTGTTTCCAACAAAATAGAAGAAATGCACATTGAACATTCTAACCAACATTTACATATTATCAAACGATTTCAACAGATGGAATTAGGCCCTCTTTGTGCCGTTGTTGTTTTGCTGCATTGCTTGCTTCAGAGAACTTTTGAGTTCATACAGTAGTCTAAAGAGGAAACACTGTTTCCAGGAACGCTAGAGTCTTCTGGGTAGTGTGCTGCAGGTGACACACTAAAGGAAATATGTGAGATTTCACCGTTCACATTTGTTCCCTATTTTGTTTCTTTGTAATTCACTGTGAAACTCAGAAAATATTGTGTATTCAAAGAGGCCTAGCCTATAAATCCTCTGTACTAAAGAATCATTCTTTGAAGCAGAGAGAACATGAACATTTCTAGCACTTATAACACAAGATAGAACTTTCTGCTCTCTGTGCCTGTGGTGATGGCGTTCAGTGTGTGAGATAGTCCCCGGTGGCATTGCCATAGCAGGCAGAAGAAGAGATGGCGGTTCCTGGACATATCTTTTTTCGGTGGAGAGTAACACATATACTACTGAAAGTACTCATGTAGGTCTTTGAACTGAAGCTATTAGACGCTATCTTGTTCTCATGTATGTCTTTCTAAAAGTTCCTGTTGCCCTAACCTGTTGACTCAGAAAAACTGTGTTCTGATAGAGGCCAGCAACTGTTTCCAACAAAATAGAAGAAATGCACATTGAACATTCTAACCAATATATACTTATTATCATACGATTTCAACAGATGGAATTAGGCGTCTCTGTGCCGTTGTTGTTTTGCTGCATTGCTTGCTTCAGAGAACTTTCGAGTTCATACAGTAGACTAAAAAAGAAACACTGTTTCCAGGAACGCTAGAGTCTTCTGGGTAGTGTTTTACAGGTGACACACTAAAGGAAATACGTGAGATTTCACCGTTCACATTTGTTCCCTATTTTGTTTCTTTGTAATTCACTGTGAAACTCAGAAAATACAGTGTTTTCAAAGAGGCCTATGCTATAAATTCTCTGTACTAAAGAATCATTCTTTGAAACAGAGATAACATGAACATTTCTAGCACTTATAACACAAGATAGAACGTTCTCCTCTCTGTGCCTGTGGTGATGGCGTTCATTGTGTGAGATAGTCACCAGTGGCTTTGTCATAGCAGGCAGAAGCAGAGATGGCGGTTCCTGGACATACTTGTTTTCGGTGGAGAGTAACGCATATACTACTGCAAGTACACATGTAGGTCTTTGAACTGAAGGTATTAGACGCTATCTTGTTCTCATGTATGGCTTTCTAAAAGTTCCTGTTGCCCTAACCTGTTGACTCAGAAAAACTGTGTTCTGATAGAGGCCAGCAACTGTTTCCAACAAAATAGAAGAAATGCACATTGAACATTCTAACCAATATATACTTATTATCATACGATTTCAACAGATGGAATTAGGCGTCTCTGTGCCGTTGTTGTTTTGCTGCATTGCTTGCTTCAGAGAACTTTCGAGTTCATACAGTAGACTAAAAAAGAAACACTGTTTCCAGGAACGCTAGAGTCTTCTGGGTAGTGTTTTACAGGTGACACACTAAAGGAAATACGTGAGATTTCACCGTTCACATTTGTTCCCTATTTTGTTTCTTTGTAATTCACTGTGAAACTCAGAAAATACAGTGTTTTCAAAGAGGCCTATGCTATAAATTCTCTGTACTAAAGAATCATTCTTTGAAACAGAGATAACATGAACATTTCTAGCACTTATAACACAAGATAGAACGTTCTCCTCTCTGTGCCTGTGGTGATGGCGTTCATTGTGTGAGATAGTCACCAGTGGCTTTGTCATAGCAGGCAGAAGCAGAGATGGCGGTTCCTGGACATACTTGTTTTCGGTGGAGAGTAACGCATATACTACTGCAAGTACACATGTAGGTCTTTGAACTGAAGGTATTAGACGCTATCTTGTTCTCATGTATGGCTTTCTAAAAGTTCCTGTTGCCCTAACCTGTTGACTCAGAAAAACTGTGTTCTGATAGAGGCCAGCAACTGTTTCCAACAAAAATAGAAAAAATGCACATTGAACATTCTAACCAACATATACATATTATCAAACGATTTCAACAGATGGAATTAGGCCCTTGCTGTGCCGTTGTTGTCCTGCTGCATTGTTTGCTTCAGAGAACTTTCGAGTTCATACAATAGACTAAAGAGGAAACACTGCCTCCAGGAACGCTAGAGTCTTCTGGGTAGTGTGCTACAGGCGACACACTGAAGGAAATATGTCAGATTTCACCGTTACATTTGTTCCCTATTTCGTTTCTTTGTAATTCACTGTGAAACTCAGAAAATACTGTTTTTTCAAAGAGGCCTAGCCTGTCAGTTCTCTGTACTAAAGAATCATTCTTTGAAACAGAGAGAACATGAACATTTCTAGCACTTATAACAAAAGATAGAACTTTCTCCTCTCTGTGCCTGTGGTGATGGCGTTCAGTGTGTGAGATAGTCACCGGTGGCATTGCCATAGCAGGCAGAAGAAGAGATGGCGGTTCCTGGACATACTTTGTTCTCGGTGGAGAGTAACGCATATACTACTGAAATTAGAGATGTAGGTCTTTGAACTGAAGGTATTAGACGCTATCTCTTCTTCTCATGCATGTCTTTCTAAAAGAAGTTCCTGTTGCCCTTACTTGTAAACTCAGAAAAACTGTGTTCTGATAGAGGCCAGCAACTGTTTCCAACAAAATAGAAGAAATGCACATTGAACATTCTAACCAACATTTACATATTATCAAACGATTTCAACAGATGGAATTAGGCCCTCTTTGTGCCGTTGTTGTTTTGCTGCATTGCTTGCTTCAGAGAACTTTTGAGTTCATACAGTAGTCTAAAGAGGAAACACTGTTTCCAGGAACGCTAGAGTCTTCTGGGTAGTGTGCTGCAGGTGACACACTAAAGGAAATATGTGAGATTTCACCGTTCACATTTGTTCCCTATTTTGTTTCTTTGTAATTCACTGTGAAACTCAGAAAATATTGTGTATTCAAAGAGGCCTAGCCTATAAATCCTCTGTACTAAAGAATCATTCTTTGAAGCAGAGAGAACATGAACATTTCTAGCACTTATAACACAAGATAGAACTTTCTGCTCTCTGTGCCTGTGGTGATGGCGTTCAGTGTGTGAGATAGTCCCCGGTGGCATTGCCATAGCAGGCAGAAGAAGAGATGGCGGTTCCTGGACATATCTTTTTTCGGTGGAGAGTAACACATATACTACTGAAAGTACTCATGTAGGTCTTTGAACTGAAGCTATTAGACGCTATCTTGTTCTCATGTATGTCTTTCTAAAAGTTCCTGTTGCCCTAACCTGTTGACTCAGAAAAACTGTGTTCTGATAGAGGCCAGCAACTGTTTCCAACAAAATAGAAGAAATGCACATTGAACATTCTAACCAATATATACTTATTATCATACGATTTCAACAGATGGAATTAGGCGTCTCTGTGCCGTTGTTGTTTTGCTGCATTGCTTGCTTCAGAGAACTTTCGAGTTCATACAGTAGACTAAAAAAGAAACACTGTTTCCAGGAACGCTAGAGTCTTCTGGGTAGTGTTTTACAGGTGACACACTAAAGGAAATACGTGAGATTTCACCGTTCACATTTGTTCCCTATTTTGTTTCTTTGTAATTCACTGTGAAACTCAGAAAATACAGTGTTTTCAAAGAGGCCTATGCTATAAATTCTCTGTACTAAAGAATCATTCTTTGAAACAGAGATAACATGAACATTTCTAGCACTTATAACACAAGATAGAACGTTCTCCTCTCTGTGCCTGTGGTGATGGCGTTCATTGTGTGAGATAGTCACCAGTGGCTTTGTCATAGCAGGCAGAAGCAGAGATGGCGGTTCCTGGACATACTTGTTTTCGGTGGAGAGTAACGCATATACTACTGCAAGTACACATGTAGGTCTTTGAACTGAAGGTATTAGACGCTATCTTGTTCTCATGTATGGCTTTCTAAAAGTTCCTGTTGCCCTAACCTGTTGACTCAGAAAAACTGTGTTCTGATAGAGGCCAGCAACTGTTTCCAACAAAAATAGAAAAAATGCACATTGAACATTCTAACCAACATATACATATTATCAAACGATTTCAACAGATGGAATTAGGCCCTTGCTGTGCCGTTGTTGTCCTGCTGCATTGTTTGCTTCAGAGAACTTTCGAGTTCATACAATAGACTAAAGAGGAAACACTGCCTCCAGGAACGCTAGAGTCTTCTGGGTAGTGTGCTACAGGCGACACACTGAAGGAAATATGTCAGATTTCACCGTTACATTTGTTCCCTATTTCGTTTCTTTGTAATTCACTGTGAAACTCAGAAAATACTGTGTTTTCAAAGAGGCCTAGCCTGTCAGTTCTCTGTACTAAAGAATCATTCTTTGAAACAGAGAGAACATGAACATTTCTAGCACTTATAACACAAGCTAGAACTTTCTCCTCTCTGTGCCTGTGGTGATGGCGTTCAGTGTGTGAGATAGTCACCGGTGGCATTGCCATAGCAGGCAGAAGAAGAGATGGCGGTTCCTGGACATACTTTGTTCTCGGTGGAGAGTAACGCATATACTACTGAAATTACAGATGTAGGTCTTTGAACTGAAGGTATTAGACGCTATCTCTTCTTCTCATGCATGTCTTTCTAAAAGAAGTTCCTGTTGCCCTTACTTGTAAACTCAGAAAAACTGTGTTCCTATAGAGGCCAGCACCCGTTTCCAACGAAATAGAAGGAAGAACTTAAAGTACAGATGTAGGTCTTTGAACTGAAGGTATTAGACGCTATCTCTTGTTCTCATGCATGTCTTTCTAAAAGAAGTTCCTGTTGCCCTTACTTGTAAACTCAGAAAAACTGTGTTCCGATAGAGGCCAGCACCGGCTTCCAACGAAATAAAAGGTAGAAATGCACATTGAACATTCTAACCAACATATACATATTATCAAACGATTTCAACAGATGGAATTAGGCCCTTGCTGTGCCGTTGTTGTCCTGCTGCATTGTTTGCTTCAGAGAACTTTCGAGTTCATACAATAGACTAAAGAGGAAACACTGCCTCCAGGAACGCTAGAGTCTTCTGGGTAGTGTGCTACAGGCGACACACTGAAGGAAATATGTCAGATTTCACCGTTACATTTGTTCCCTATTTCGTTTCTTTGTAATTCACTGTGAAACTCAGAAAATACTGTTTTTTCAAAGAGGCCTAGCCTGTCAGTTCTCTGTACTAAAGAATCATTCTTTGAAACAGAGAGAACATGAACATTTCTAGCACTTATAACAAAAGATAGAACTTTCTCCTCTCTGTGCCTGTGGTGATGGCGTTCAGTGTGTGAGATAGTCACCGGTGGCATTGCCATAGCAGGCAGAAGAAGAGATGGCGGTTCCTGGACATACTTTGTTCTCGGTGGAGAGTAACGCATATACTACTGAAATTAGAGATGTAGGTCTTTGAACTGAAGGTATTAGACGCTATCTCTTCTTCTCATGCATGTCTTTCTAAAAGAAGTTCCTGTTGCCCTTACTTGTAAACTCAGAAAAACTGTGTTCTGATAGAGGCCAGCAACTGTTTCCAACAAAATAGAAGAAATGCACATTGAACATTCTAACCAACATTTACATATTATCAAACGATTTCAACAGATGGAATTAGGCCCTCTTTGTGCCGTTGTTGTTTTGCTGCATTGCTTGCTTCAGAGAACTTTTGAGTTCATACAGTAGTCTAAAGAGGAAACACTGTTTCCAGGAACGCTAGAGTCTTCTGGGTAGTGTGCTGCAGGTGACACACTAAAGGAAATATGTGAGATTTCACCGTTCACATTTGTTCCCTATTTTGTTTCTTTGTAATTCACTGTGAAACTCAGAAAATATTGTGTATTCAAAGAGGCCTAGCCTATAAATCCTCTGTACTAAAGAATCATTCTTTGAAGCAGAGAGAACATGAACATTTCTAGCACTTATAACACAAGATAGAACTTTCTGCTCTCTGTGCCTGTGGTGATGGCGTTCAGTGTGTGAGATAGTCCCCGGTGGCATTGCCATAGCAGGCAGAAGAAGAGATGGCGGTTCCTGGACATATCTTTTTTCGGTGGAGAGTAACACATATACTACTGAAAGTACTCATGTAGGTCTTTGAACTGAAGCTATTAGACGCTATCTTGTTCTCATGTATGTCTTTCTAAAAGTTCCTGTTGCCCTAACCTGTTGACTCAGAAAAACTGTGTTCTGATAGAGGCCAGCAACTGTTTCCAACAAAATAGAAGAAATGCACATTGAACATTCTAACCAATATATACTTATTATCATACGATTTCAACAGATGGAATTAGGCGTCTCTGTGCCGTTGTTGTTTTGCTGCATTGCTTGCTTCAGAGAACTTTCGAGTTCATACAGTAGACTAAAAAAGAAACACTGTTTCCAGGAACGCTAGAGTCTTCTGGGTAGTGTTTTACAGGTGACACACTAAAGGAAATACGTGAGATTTCACCGTTCACATTTGTTCCCTATTTTGTTTCTTTGTAATTCACTGTGAAACTCAGAAAATACAGTGTTTTCAAAGAGGCCTATGCTATAAATTCTCTGTACTAAAGAATCATTCTTTGAAACAGAGATAACATGAACATTTCTAGCACTTATAACACAAGATAGAACGTTCTCCTCTCTGTGCCTGTGGTGATGGCGTTCATTGTGTGAGATAGTCACCAGTGGCTTTGTCATAGCAGGCAGAAGCAGAGATGGCGGTTCCTGGACATACTTGTTTTCGGTGGAGAGTAACGCATATACTACTGCAAGTACACATGTAGGTCTTTGAACTGAAGGTATTAGACGCTATCTTGTTCTCATGTATGGCTTTCTAAAAGTTCCTGTTGCCCTAACCTGTTGACTCAGAAAAACTGTGTTCTGATAGAGGCCAGCAACTGTTTCCAACAAAATAGAAGAAATGCACATTGAACATTCTAACCAACATTTACATATTATCAAACGATTTCAACAGATGGAATTAGGCCCTCTTTGTGCCGTTGTTGCTTTGCTGCATTGCTTGCTTCAGAGAACTTTTGAGTTCATACAGTAGTCTAAAGAGGAAACACTGTTTCCAGGAACGCTAGAGTCTTCTGGGTAGTGTGCTGCAGGTGACACACTAAAGGAAATACGTGAGATTTCACCGTTCACATTTGTTCCCTATTTTGTTTCTTTGTAATTCACTGTGAAACTCAGAAAATACAGTGTTTTCAAAGAGGCCTATGCTATAAATTCTCTGTACTAAAGAATCATTCTTTGAAACAGAGATAACATGAACATTTCTAGCACTTATAACACAAGATAGAACGTTCTCCTCTCTGTGCCTGTGGTGATGGCGTTCATTGTGTGAGATAGTCACCAGTGGCTTTGTCATAGCAGGCAGAAGCAGAGATGGCGGTTCCTGGACATACTTGTTTTCGGTGGAGAGTAACGCATATACTACTGCAAGTACACATGTAGGTCTTTGAACTGAAGGTATTAGACGCTATCTTGTTCTCATGTATGGCTTTCTAAAAGTTCCTGTTGCCCTAACCTGTTGACTCAGAAAAACTGTGTTCTGATAGAGGCCAGCAACTGTTTCCAACAAAATAGAAGAAATGCACATTGAACATTCTAACCAATATATACTTATTATCATACGATTTCAACAGATGGAATTAGGCGTCTCTGTGCCGTTGTTGTTTTGCTGCATTGCTTGCTTCAGAGAACTTTCGAGTTCATACAGTAGACTAAAAAAGAAACACTGTTTCCAGGAACGCTAGAGTCTTCTGGGTAGTGTTTTACAGGTGACACACTAAAGGAAATACGTGAGATTTCACCGTTCACATTTGTTCCCTATTTTGTTTCTTTGTAATTCACTGTGAAACTCAGAAAATACAGTGTTTTCAAAGAGGCCTATGCTATAAATTCTCTGTACTAAAGAATCATTCTTTGAAACAGAGATAACATGAACATTTCTAGCACTTATAACACAAGATAGAACGTTCTCCTCTCTGTGCCTGTGGTGATGGCGTTCATTGTGTGAGATAGTCACCAGTGGCTTTGTCATAGCAGGCAGAAGCAGAGATGGCGGTTCCTGGACATACTTGTTTTCGGTGGAGAGTAACGCATATACTACTGCAAGTACACATGTAGGTCTTTGAACTGAAGGTATTAGACGCTATCTTGTTCTCATGTATGGCTTTCTAAAAGTTCCTGTTGCCCTAACCTGTTGACTCAGAAAAACTGTGTTCTGATAGAGGCCAGCAACTGTTTCCAACAAAAATAGAAAAAATGCACATTGAACATTCTAACCAACATATACATATTATCAAACGATTTCAACAGATGGAATTAGGCCCTTGCTGTGCCGTTGTTGTCCTGCTGCATTGTTTGCTTCAGAGAACTTTCGAGTTCATACAATAGACTAAAGAGGAAACACTGCCTCCAGGAACGCTAGAGTCTTCTGGGTAGTGTGCTACAGGCGACACACTGAAGGAAATATGTCAGATTTCACCGTTACATTTGTTCCCTATTTCGTTTCTTTGTAATTCACTGTGAAACTCAGAAAATACTGTGTTTTCAAAGAGGCCTAGCCTGTCAGTTCTCTGTACTAAAGAATCATTCTTTGAAACAGAGAGAACATGAACATTTCTAGCACTTATAACACAAGCTAGAACTTTCTCCTCTCTGTGCCTGTGGTGATGGCGTTCAGTGTGTGAGATAGTCACCGGTGGCATTGCCATAGCAGGCAGAAGAAGAGATGGCGGTTCCTGGACATACTTTGTTCTCGGTGGAGAGTAACGCATATACTACTGAAATTACAGATGTAGGTCTTTGAACTGAAGGTATTAGACGCTATCTCTTCTTCTCATGCATGTCTTTCTAAAAGAAGTTCCTGTTGCCCTTACTTGTAAACTCAGAAAAACTGTGTTCCTATAGAGGCCAGCACCCGTTTCCAACGAAATAGAAGGAAGAACTTAAAGTACAGATGTAGGTCTTTGAACTGAAGGTATTAGACGCTATCTCTTGTTCTCATGCATGTCTTTCTAAAAGAAGTTCCTGTTGCCCTTACTTGTAAACTCAGAAAAACTGTGTTCCGATAGAGGCCAGCACCGGCTTCCAACGAAATAAAAGGTAGAAATGCACATTGAACATTCTAACCAACATATACATATTATGAAACGATTTCAACAGATGAAATTACGCCCTTGCTGTGCCGTTGTTGTCCTGCTGCATTGTTTGCTTCAGAGAACTTTCGAGTTCATACAATAGACTAAAGAGGAAACACTGTTTCCAGGAACGCTAGAGTCTTCTGGGTAGTGTGCTACAGGCGACACACTGAAGGAATTATGTGAGATTTCACCGTTCACATTTGTTCCCTATTTCGTTTCTTTGTAATTCACTGTGAAACTCAGAAAATACTGTGTTTTCAAAGAGGCCTAGCCTGTCAATTCTCTGTACTAAGGAATCATTCTTTGAAACAGAGATAACATGAACATTTCTAGCACTTATAACACAAGATAGAACGTTCTCCTCTCTGTGCCTGTGGTGATGGCGTTCATTGTGTGAGATAGTCACCAGTGGCATTGTCATAGCAGGCAGAAACAGAGATGGCGGTTCCTGGACATACTTGTTTTCGGTGGAGAGTAACGCATATACTACTGCAAGTACACATGTAGGTCTTTGAACTGAAGGTATTAGACGCTATCTTGTTCTCATGTATGGCTTTCTAAAAGTTCCTGTTGCCCTAACCTGTTGACTCAGAAAAACTGTGTTCTGATAGAGGCCAGCAACTGTTTCCAACAAAATAGAAGAAATGCACATTGAACATTCTAACCAATATATACTTATTATCATACGATTTCAACAGATGGAATTAGGCGTCTCTGTGCCGTTGTTGTTTTGCTGCATTGCTTGCTTCAGAGAACTTTCGAGTTCATACAGTAGACTAAAAAAGAAACACTGTTTCCAGGAACGCTAGAGTCTTCTGGGTAGTGTTTTACAGGTGACACACTAAAGGAAATACGTGAGATTTCACCGTTCACATTTGTTCCCTATTTTGTTTCTTTGTAATTCACTGTGAAACTCAGAAAATACAGTGTTTTCAAAGAGGCCTATGCTATAAATTCTCTGTACTAAAGAATCATTCTTTGAAACAGAGATAACATGAACATTTCTAGCACTTATAACACAAGATAGAACGTTCTCCTCTCTGTGCCTGTGGTGATGGCGTTCATTGTGTGAGATAGTCACCAGTGGCTTTGTCATAGCAGGCAGAAGCAGAGATGGCGGTTCCTGGACATACTTGTTTTCGGTGGAGAGTAACGCATATACTACTGCAAGTACACATGTAGGTCTTTGAACTGAAGGTATTAGACGCTATCTTGTTCTCATGTATGGCTTTCTAAAAGTTCCTGTTGCCCTAACCTGTTGACTCAGAAAAACTGTGTTCTGATAGAGGCCAGCAACTGTTTCCAACAAAAATAGAAAAAATGCACATTGAACATTCTAACCAACATATACATATTATCAAACGATTTCAACAGATGAAATTAGGCCCTTGCTGTGCCGTTGTTGTCCTGCTGCATTGTTTGCTTCAGAGAACTTTCGAGTTCATACAATAGACTAAAGAGGAAACACTGTTTCCAGGAACGCTAGAGTCTTCTGGGTAGTGTGCTACAGGCGACACACTGAAGGAATTATGTGAGATTTCACCGTTCACATTTGTTCCCTATTTCGTTTCTTTGTAATTCACTGTGAAACTCAGAAAATACTGTGTTTTCAAAGAGGCCTAGCCTGTCAATTCTCTGTACTAAGGAATCATTCTTTGAAACAGAGATAACATGAACATTTCTAGCACTTATAACACAAGATAGAACGTTCTCCTCTCTGTGCCTGTGGTGATGGCGTTCATTGTGTGAGATAGTCACCAGTGGCATTGTCATAGCAGGCAGAAACAGAGATGGCGGTTCCTGGACATACTTGTTTTCGGTGGAGAGTAACGCATATACTACTGCAAGTACACATGTAGGTCTTTGAACTGAAGGTATTAGACGCTATCTTGTTCTCATGTATGGCTTTCTAAAAGTTCCTGTTGCCCTAACCTGTTGACTCAGAAAAACTGTGTTCTGATAGAGGCCAGCAACTGTTTCCAACAAAATAGAAGAAATGCACATTGAACATTCTAACCAATATATACTTATTATCATACGATTTCAACAGATGGAATTAGGCGTCTCTGTGCCGTTGTTGTTTTGCTGCATTGCTTGCTTCAGAGAACTTTCGAGTTCATACAGTAGACTAAAAAAGAAACACTGTTTCCAGGAACGCTAGAGTCTTCTGGGTAGTGTTTTACAGGTGACACACTAAAGGAAATACGTGAGATTTCACCGTTCACATTTGTTCCCTATTTTGTTTCTTTGTAATTCACTGTGAAACTCAGAAAATACAGTGTTTTCAAAGAGGCCTATGCTATAAATTCTCTGTACTAAAGAATCATTCTTTGAAACAGAGATAACATGAACATTTCTAGCACTTATAACACAAGATAGAACGTTCTCCTCTCTGTGCCTGTGGTGATGGCGTTCATTGTGTGAGATAGTCACCAGTGGCTTTGTCATAGCAGGCAGAAGCAGAGATGGCGGTTCCTGGACATACTTGTTTTCGGTGGAGAGTAACGCATATACTACTGCAAGTACACATGTAGGTCTTTGAACTGAAGGTATTAGACGCTATCTTGTTCTCATGTATGGCTTTCTAAAAGTTCCTGTTGCCCTAACCTGTTGACTCAGAAAAACTGTGTTCTGATAGAGGCCAGCAACTGTTTCCAACAAAAATAGAAAAAATGCACATTGAACATTCTAACCAACATATACATATTATCAAACGATTTCAACAGATGAAATTAGGCCCTTGCTGTGCCGTTGTTGTCCTGCTGCATTGTTTGCTTCAGAGAACTTTCGAGTTCATACAATAGACTAAAGAGGAAACACTGTTTCCAGGAACGCTAGAGTCTTCTGGGTAGTGTGCTACAGGCGACACACTGAAGGAATTATGTGAGATTTCACCGTTCACATTTGTTCCCTATTTCGTTTCTTTGTAATTCACTGTGAAACTCAGAAAATACTGTGTTTTCAAAGAGGCCTAGCCTGTCAATTCTCTGTACTAAGGAATCATTCTTTGAAACAGAGATAACATGAACATTTCTAGCACTTATAACACAAGATAGAACGTTCTCCTCTCTGTGCCTGTGGTGATGGCGTTCATTGTGTGAGATAGTCACCAGTGGCATTGTCATAGCAGGCAGAAACAGAGATGGCGGTTCCTGGACATACTTGTTTTCAGTGGAGAGTAACGCATATACTACTGCAAGTACACATGTAGGTCTTTGAACTGAAGGTATTAGACGCTATCTTGTTCTCATGTATGGCTTTCTAAAAGTTCCTGTTGCCCTAACCTGTTGACTCAGAAAAACTGTGTTCTGATAGAGGCCAGCAACTGTTTCCAACAAAATAGAAGAAATGCACATTGAACATTCTAACCAATATATACTTATTATCATACGATTTCAACAGATGGAATTAGGCGTCTCTGTGCCGTTGTTGTTTTGCTGCATTGCTTGCTTCAGAGAACTTTCGAGTTCATACAGTAGACTAAAAAAGAAACACTGTTTCCAGGAACGCTAGAGTCTTCTGGGTAGTGTTTTACAGGTGACACACTAAAGGAAATACGTGAGATTTCACCGTTCACATTTGTTCCCTATTTTGTTTCTTTGTAATTCACTGTGAAACTCAGAAAATACAGTGTTTTCAAAGAGGCCTATGCTATAAATTCTCTGTACTAAAGAATCATTCTTTGAAACAGAGATAACATGAACATTTCTAGCACTTATAACACAAGATAGAACGTTCTCCTCTCTGTGCCTGTGGTGATGGCGTTCATTGTGTGAGATAGTCACCAGTGGCTTTGTCATAGCAGGCAGAAGCAGAGATGGCGGTTCCTGGACATACTTGTTTTCGGTGGAGAGTAACGCATATACTACTGCAAGTACACATGTAGGTCTTTGAACTGAAGGTATTAGACGCTATCTTGTTCTCATGTATGGCTTTCTAAAAGTTCCTGTTGCCCTAACCTGTTGACTCAGAAAAACTGTGTTCTGATAGAGGCCAGCAACTGTTTCCAACAAAAATAGAAAAAATGCACATTGAACATTCTAACCAACATATACATATTATCAAACGATTTCAACAGATGGAATTAGGCCCTTGCTGTGCCGTTGTTGTCCTGCTGCATTGTTTGCTTCAGAGAACTTTCGAGTTCATACAATAGACTAAAGAGGAAACACTGCCTCCAGGAACGCTAGAGTCTTCTGGGTAGTGTGCTACAGGCGACACACTGAAGGAAATATGTCAGATTTCACCGTTACATTTGTTCCCTATTTCGTTTCTTTGTAATTCACTGTGAAACTCAGAAAATACTGTGTTTTCAAAGAGGCCTAGCCTGTCAGTTCTCTGTACTAAAGAATCATTCTTTGAAACAGAGAGAACATGAACATTTCTAGCACTTATAACACAAGCTAGAACTTTCTCCTCTCTGTGCCTGTGGTGATGGCGTTCAGTGTGTGAGATAGTCACCGGTGGCATTGCCATAGCAGGCAGAAGAAGAGATGGCGGTTCCTGGACATACTTTGTTCTCGGTGGAGAGTAACGCATATACTACTGAAATTACAGATGTAGGTCTTTGAACTGAAGGTATTAGACGCTATCTCTTCTTCTCATGCATGTCTTTCTAAAAGAAGTTCCTGTTGCCCTTACTTGTAAACTCAGAAAAACTGTGTTCCTATAGAGGCCAGCACCCGTTTCCAACGAAATAGAAGGAAGAACTTAAAGTACAGATGTAGGTCTTTGAACTGAAGGTATTAGACGCTATCTCTTGTTCTCATGCATGTCTTTCTAAAAGAAGTTCCTGTTGCCCTTACTTGTAAACTCAGAAAAACTGTGTTCCGATAGAGGCCAGCACCGGCTTCCAACGAAATAAAAGGTAGAAATGCACATTGAACATTCTAACCAACATATACATATTATGAAACGATTTCAACAGATGAAATTACGCCCTTGCTGTGCCGTTGTTGTCCTGCTGCATTGTTTGCTTCAGAGAACTTTCGAGTTCATACAATAGACTAAAGAGGAAACACTGTTTCCAGGAACGCTAGAGTCTTCTGGGTAGTGTGCTACAGGCGACACACTGAAGGAATTATGTGAGATTTCACCGTTCACATTTGTTCCCTATTTCGTTTCTTTGTAATTCACTGTGAAACTCAGAAAATACTGTGTTTTCAAAGAGGCCTAGCCTGTCAATTCTCTGTACTAAGGAATCATTCTTTGAAACAGAGATAACATGAACATTTCTAGCACTTATAACACAAGATAGAACGTTCTCCTCTCTGTGCCTGTGGTGATGGCGTTCATTGTGTGAGATAGTCACCAGTGGCATTGTCATAGCAGGCAGAAACAGAGATGGCGGTTCCTGGACATACTTGTTTTCGGTGGAGAGTAACGCATATACTACTGCAAGTACACATGTAGGTCTTTGAACTGAAGGTATTAGACGCTATCTTGTTCTCATGTATGGCTTTCTAAAAGTTCCTGTTGCCCTAACCTGTTGACTCAGAAAAACTGTGTTCTGATAGAGGCCAGCAACTGTTTCCAACAAAATAGAAGAAATGCACATTGAACATTCTAACCAATATATACTTATTATCATACGATTTCAACAGATGGAATTAGGCGTCTCTGTGCCGTTGTTGTTTTGCTGCATTGCTTGCTTCAGAGAACTTTCGAGTTCATACAGTAGACTAAAAAAGAAACACTGTTTCCAGGAACGCTAGAGTCTTCTGCGTAGTGTTTTACAGGTGACACACTAAAGGAAATACGTGAGATTTCACCGTTCACATTTGTTCCCTATTTTGTTTCTTTGTAATTCACTGTGAAACTCAGAAAATACAGTGTTTTCAAAGAGGCCTATGCTATAAATTCTCTGTACTAAAGAATCATTCTTTGAAACAGAGATAACATGAACATTTCTAGCACTTATAACACAAGATAGAACGTTCTCCTCTCTGTGCCTGTGGTGATGGCGTTCATTGTGTGAGATAGTCACCAGTGGCTTTGTCATAGCAGGCAGAAGCAGAGATGGCGGTTCCTGGACATACTTGTTTTCGGTGGAGAGTAACGCATATACTACTGCAAGTACACATGTAGGTCTTTGAACTGAAGGTATTAGACGCTATCTTGTTCTCATGTATGGCTTTCTAAAAGTTCCTGTTGCCCTAACCTGTTGACTCAGAAAAACTGTGTTCTGATAGAGGCCAGCAACTGTTTCCAACAAAAATAGAAAAAATGCACATTGAACATTCTAACCAACATATACATATTATCAAACGATTTCAACAGATGAAATTAGGCCCTTGCTGTGCCGTTGTTGTCCTGCTGCATTGTTTGCTTCAGAGAACTTTCGAGTTCATACAATAGACTAAAGAGGAAACACTGTTTCCAGGAACGCTAGAGTCTTCTGGGTAGTGTGCTACAGGCGACACACTGAAGGAATTATGTGAGATTTCACCGTTCACATTTGTTCCCTATTTCGTTTCTTTGTAATTCACTGTGAAACTCAGAAAATACTGTGTTTTCAAAGAGGCCTAGCCTGTCAATTCTCTGTACTAAGGAATCATTCTTTGAAACAGAGATAACATGAACATTTCTAGCACTTATAACACAAGATAGAACGTTCTCCTCTCTGTGCCTGTGGTGATGGCGTTCATTGTGTGAGATAGTCACCAGTGGCATTGTCATAGCAGGCAGAAACAGAGATGGCGGTTCCTGGACATACTTGTTTTCGGTGGAGAGTAACGCATATACTACTGCAAGTACACATGTAGGTCTTTGAACTGAAGGTATTAGACGCTATCTTGTTCTCATGTATGGCTTTCTAAAAGTTCCTGTTGCCCTAACCTGTTGACTCAGAAAAACTGTGTTCTGATAGAGGCCAGCAACTGTTTCCAACAAAATAGAAGAAATGCACATTGAACATTCTAACCAATATATACTTATTATCATACGATTTCAACAGATGGAATTAGGCGTCTCTGTGCCGTTGTTGTTTTGCTGCATTGCTTGCTTCAGAGAACTTTCGAGTTCATACAGTAGACTAAAAAAGAAACACTGTTTCCAGGAACGCTAGAGTCTTCTGCGTAGTGTTTTACAGGTGACACACTAAAGGAAATACGTGAGATTTCACCGTTCACATTTGTTCCCTATTTTGTTTCTTTGTAATTCACTGTGAAACTCAGAAAATACAGTGTTTTCAAAGAGGCCTATGCTATAAATTCTCTGTACTAAAGAATCATTCTTTGAAACAGAGATAACATGAACATTTCTAGCACTTATAACACAAGATAGAACGTTCTCCTCTCTGTGCCTGTGGTGATGGCGTTCATTGTGTGAGATAGTCACCAGTGGCTTTGTCATAGCAGGCAGAAGCAGAGATGGCGGTTCCTGGACATACTTGTTTTCGGTGGAGAGTAACGCATATACTACTGCAAGTACACATGTAGGTCTTTGAACTGAAGGTATTAGACGCTATCTTGTTCTCATGTATGGCTTTCTAAAAGTTCCTGTTGCCCTAACCTGTTGACTCAGAAAAACTGTGTTCTGATAGAGGCCAGCAACTGTTTCCAACAAAAATAGAAAAAATGCACATTGAACATTCTAACCAACATATACATATTATCAAACGATTTCAACAGATGAAATTAGGCCCTTGCTGTGCCGTTGTTGTCCTGCTGCATTGTTTGCTTCAGAGAACTTTCGAGTTCATACAATAGACTAAAGAGGAAACACTGTTTCCAGGAACGCTAGAGTCTTCTGGGTAGTGTGCTACAGGCGACACACTGAAGGAATTATGTGAGATTTCACCGTTCACATTTGTTCCCTATTTCGTTTCTTTGTAATTCACTGTGAAACTCAGAAAATACTGTGTTTTCAAAGAGGCCTAGCCTGTCAATTCTCTGTACTAAGGAATCATTCTTTGAAACAGAGATAACATGAACATTTCTAGCACTTATAACACAAGATAGAACGTTCTCCTCTCTGTGCCTGTGGTGATGGCGTTCATTGTGTGAGATAGTCACCAGTGGCATTGTCATAGCAGGCAGAAACAGAGATGGCGGTTCCTGGACATACTTGTTTTCGGTGGAGAGTAACGCATATACTACTGCAAGTACACATGTAGGTCTTTGAACTGAAGGTATTAGACGCTATCTTGTTCTCATGTATGGCTTTCTAAAAGTTCCTGTTGCCCTAACCTGTTGACTCAGAAAAACTGTGTTCTGATAGAGGCCAGCAACTGTTTCCAACAAAATAGAAGAAATGCACATTGAACATTCTAACCAATATATACTTATTATCATACGATTTCAACAGATGGAATTAGGCGTCTCTGTGCCGTTGTTGTTTTGCTGCATTGCTTGCTTCAGAGAACTTTCGAGTTCATACAGTAGACTAAAAAAGAAACACTGTTTCCAGGAACGCTAGAGTCTTCTGGGTAGTGTTTTACAGGTGACACACTAAAGGAAATACGTGAGATTTCACCGTTCACATTTGTTCCCTATTTTGTTTCTTTGTAATTCACTGTGAAACTCAGAAAATACAGTGTTTTCAAAGAGGCCTATGCTATAAATTCTCTGTACTAAAGAATCATTCTTTGAAACAGAGATAACATGAACATTTCTAGCACTTATAACACAAGATAGAACGTTCTCCTCTCTGTGCCTGTGGTGATGGCGTTCATTGTGTGAGATAGTCACCAGTGGCTTTGTCATAGCAGGCAGAAGCAGAGATGGCGGTTCCTGGACATACTTGTTTTCGGTGGAGAGTAACGCATATACTACTGCAAGTACACATGTAGGTCTTTGAACTGAAGGTATTAGACGCTATCTTGTTCTCATGTATGGCTTTCTAAAAGTTCCTGTTGCCCTAACCTGTTGACTCAGAAAAACTGTGTTCTGATAGAGGCCAGCAACTGTTTCCAACAAAAATAGAAAAAATGCACATTGAACATTCTAACCAACATATACATATTATCAAACGATTTCAACAGATGAAATTAGGCCCTTGCTGTGCCGTTGTTGTCCTGCTGCATTGTTTGCTTCAGAGAACTTTCGAGTTCATACAATAGACTAAAGAGGAAACACTGTTTCCAGGAACGCTAGAGTCTTCTGGGTAGTGTGCTACAGGCGACACACTGAAGGAATTATGTGAGATTTCACCGTTCACATTTGTTCCCTATTTCGTTTCTTTGTAATTCACTGTGAAACTCAGAAAATACTGTGTTTTCAAAGAGGCCTAGCCTGTCAATTCTCTGTACTAAGGAATCATTCTTTGAAACAGAGATAACATGAACATTTCTAGCACTTATAACACAAGATAGAACGTTCTCCTCTCTGTGCCTGTGGTGATGGCGTTCATTGTGTGAGATAGTCACCAGTGGCATTGTCATAGCAGGCAGAAACAGAGATGGCGGTTCCTGGACATACTTGTTTTCGGTGGAGAGTAACGCATATACTACTGCAAGTACACATGTAGGTCTTTGAACTGAAGGTATTAGACGCTATCTTGTTCTCATGTATGGCTTTCTAAAAGTTCCTGTTGCCCTAACCTGTTGACTCAGAAAAACTGTGTTCTGATAGAGGCCAGCAACTGTTTCCAACAAAATAGAAGAAATGCACATTGAACATTCTAACCAATATATACTTATTATCATACGATTTCAACAGATGGAATTAGGCGTCTCTGTGCCGTTGTTGTTTTGCTGCATTGCTTGCTTCAGAGAACTTTCGAGTTCATACAGTAGACTAAAAAAGAAACACTGTTTCCAGGAACGCTAGAGTCTTCTGGGTAGTGTTTTACAGGTGACACACTAAAGGAAATACGTGAGATTTCACCGTTCACATTTGTTCCCTATTTTGTTTCTTTGTAATTCACTGTGAAACTCAGAAAATACAGTGTTTTCAAAGAGGCCTATGCTATAAATTCTCTGTACTAAAGAATCATTCTTTGAAACAGAGATAACATGAACATTTCTAGCACTTATAACACAAGATAGAACGTTCTCCTCTCTGTGCCTGTGGTGATGGCGTTCATTGTGTGAGATAGTCACCAGTGGCTTTGTCATAGCAGGCAGAAGCAGAGATGGCGGTTCCTGGACATACTTGTTTTCGGTGGAGAGTAACGCATATACTACTGCAAGTACACATGTAGGTCTTTGAACTGAAGGTATTAGACGCTATCTTGTTCTCATGTATGGCTTTCTAAAAGTTCCTGTTGCCCTAACCTGTTGACTCAGAAAAACTGTGTTCTGATAGAGGCCAGCAACTGTTTCCAACAAAAATAGAAAAAATGCACATTGAACATTCTAACCAACATATACATATTATCAAACGATTTCAACAGATGAAATTACGCCCTTGCTGTTCCGTTGTTGTCCTGCTGCATTGTTTGCTTCAGAGAACTTTCGAGTTCATACAATAGACTAAAGAGGAAACACTGTTTCCAGGAACGCTAGAGTCTTCTGGGTAGTGTGCTACAGGCGACACACTGAAGGAATTATGTGAGATTTCACCGTTCACATTTTTTCCCTATTTCGTTTCTTTGTAATTCGCTGTGAAACTCAGAAAATACTGTGTTTTCAAAGAGGCCTAGCCTGTCAATTCTCTGTACTAAGGAATCATTCTTTGAAACAGAGATAACATGAACATTTCTAGCACTTATAACACAAGATAGAACGTTCTCCTCTCTGTGCCTGTGGTGATGGCGTTCATTGTGTGAGATAGTCACCAGTGGCATTGTCATAGCAGGCAGAAACAGAGATGGCGGTTCCTGGACATACTTGTTTTCGGTGGAGAGTAACGCATATACTACTGCAAGTACACATGTAGGTCTTTGAACTGAAGGTATTAGACGCTATCTTGTTCTCATGTATGGCTTTCTAAAAGTTCCTGTTGCCCTAACCTGTTGACTCAGAAAAACTGTGTTCTGATAGAGGCCAGCAACTGTTTCCAACAAAATAGAAGAAATGCACATTGAACATTCTAACCAATATATACTTATTATCATACGATTTCAACAGATGGAATTAGGCGTCTCTGTGCCGTTGTTGTTTTGCTGCATTGCTTGCTTCAGAGAACTTTCGAGTTCATACAGTAGACTAAAAAAGAAACACTGTTTCCAGGAACGCTAGAGTCTTCTGGGTAGTGTTTTACAGGTGACACACTAAAGGAAATACGTGAGATTTCACCGTTCACATTTGTTCCCTATTTTGTTTCTTTGTAATTCACTGTGAAACTCAGAAAATACAGTGTTTTCAAAGAGGCCTATGCTATAAATTCTCTGTACTAAAGAATCATTCTTTGAAACAGAGATAACATGAACATTTCTAGCACTTATAACACAAGATAGAACGTTCTCCTCTCTGTGCCTGTGGTGATGGCGTTCATTGTGTGAGATAGTCACCAGTGGCTTTGTCATAGCAGGCAGAAGCAGAGATGGCGGTTCCTGGACATACTTGTTTTCGGTGGAGAGTAACGCATATACTACTGCAAGTACACATGTAGGTCTTTGAACTGAAGGTATTAGACGCTATCTTGTTCTCATGTATGGCTTTCTAAAAGTTCCTGTTGCCCTAACCTGTTGACTCAGAAAAACTGTGTTCTGATAGAGGCCAGCAACTGTTTCCAACAAAAATAGAAAAAATGCACATTGAACATTCTAACCAACATATACATATTATCAAACGATTTCAACAGATGAAATTAGGCCCTTGCTGTGCCGTTGTTGTCCTGCTGCATTGTTTGCTTCAGAGAACTTTCGAGTTCATACAATAGACTAAAGAGGAAACACTGTTTCCAGGAACGCTAGAGTCTTCTGGGTAGTGTGCTACAGGCGACACACTGAAGGAATTATGTGAGATTTCACCGTTCACATTTGTTCCCTATTTCGTTTCTTTGTAATTCACTGTGAAACTCAGAAAATACTGTGTTTTCAAAGAGGCCTAGCCTGTCAATTCTCTGTACTAAGGAATCATTCTTTGAAACAGAGATAACATGAACATTTCTAGCACTTATAACACAAGATAGAACGTTCTCCTCTCTGTGCCTGTGGTGATGGCGTTCATTGTGTGAGATAGTCACCAGTGGCATTGTCATAGCAGGCAGAAACAGAGATGGCGGTTCCTGGACATACTTGTTTTCGGTGGAGAGTAACGCATATACTACTGCAAGTACACATGTAGGTCTTTGAACTGAAGGTATTAGACGCTATCTTGTTCTCATGTATGGCTTTCTAAAAGTTCCTGTTGCCCTAACCTGTTGACTCAGAAAAACTGTGTTCTGATAGAGGCCAGCAACTGTTTCCAACAAAATAGAAGAAATGCACATTGAACATTCTAACCAATATATACTTATTATCATACGATTTCAACAGATGGAATTAGGCGTCTCTGTGCCGTTGTTGTTTTGCTGCATTGCTTGCTTCAGAGAACTTTCGAGTTCATACAGTAGACTAAAAAAGAAACACTGTTTCCAGGAACGCTAGAGTCTTCTGGGTAGTGTTTTACAGATGACACACTAAAGGAAATACGTGAGATTTCACCGTTCACATTTGTTCCCTATTTTGTTTCTTTGTAATTCACTGTGAAACTCAGAAAATACAGTGTTTTCAAAGAGGCCTATGCTATAAATTCTCTGTACTAAAGAATCATTCTTTGAAACAGAGATAACATGAACATTTCTAGCACTTATAACACAAGATAGAACGTTCTCCTCTCTGTGCCTGTGGTGATGGCGTTCATTGTGTGAGATAGTCACCAGTGGCTTTGTCATAGCAGGCAGAAGCAGAGATGGCGGTTCCTGGACATACTTGTTTTCGGTGGAGAGTAACGCATATACTACTGCAAGTACACATGTAGGTCTTTGAACTGAAGGTATTAGACGCTATCTTGTTCTCATGTATGGCTTTCTAAAAGTTCCTGTTGCCCTAACCTGTTGACTCAGAAAAACTGTGTTCTGATAGAGGCCAGCAACTGTTTCCAACAAAAATAGAAAAAATGCACATTGAACATTCTAACCAACATATACATATTATCAAACGATTTCAACAGATGAAATTACGCCCTTGCTGTTCCGTTGTTGTCCTGCTGCATTGTTTGCTTCAGAGAACTTTCGAGTTCATACAATAGACTAAAGAGGAAACACTGTTTCCAGGAACGCTAGAGTCTTCTGGGTAGTGTGCTACAGGCGACACACTGAAGGAATTATGTGAGATTTCACCGTTCACATTTTTTCCCTATTTCGTTTCTTTGTAATTCGCTGTGAAACTCAGAAAATACTGTGTTTTCAAAGAGGCCTAGCCTGTCAATTCTCTGTACTAAGGAATCATTCTTTGAAACAGAGATAACATGAACATTTCTAGCACTTATAACACAAGATAGAACGTTCTCCTCTCTGTGCCTGTGGTGATGGCGTTCATTGTGTGAGATAGTCACCAGTGGCATTGTCATAGCAGGCAGAAACAGAGATGGCGGTTCCTGGACATACTTGTTTTCGGTGGAGAGTAACGCATATACTACTGCAAGTACACATGTAGGTCTTTGAACTGAAGGTATTAGACGCTATCTTGTTCTCATGTATGGCTTTCTAAAAGTTCCTGTTGCCCTAACCTGTTGACTCAGAAAAACTGTGTTCTGATAGAGGCCAGCAACTGTTTCCAACAAAATAGAAGAAATGCACATTGAACATTCTAACCAATATATACTTATTATCATACGATTTCAACAGATGGAATTAGGCGTCTCTGTGCCGTTGTTGTTTTGCTGCATTGCTTGCTTCAGAGAACTTTCGAGTTCATACAGTAGACTAAAAAAGAAACACTGTTTCCAGGAACGCTAGAGTCTTCTGGGTAGTGTGCTACAGGCGACACACTGAAGGAATTATGTGAGATTTCACCGTTCACATTTGTTCCCTATTTCGTTTCTTTGTAATTCACTGTGAAACTCAGAAAATACTGTGTTTTCAAAGAGGCCTAGCCTGTCAATTCTCTGTACTAAGGAATCATTCTTTGAAACAGAGATAACATGAACATTTCTAGCACTTATAACACAAGATAGAACGTTCTCCTCTCTGTGCCTGTGGTGATGGCGTTCATTGTGTGAGATAGTCACCAGTGGCATTGTCATAGCAGGCAGAAACAGAGATGGCGGTTCCTGGACATACTTGTTTTCGGTGGAGAGTAACGCATATACTACTGCAAGTACACATGTAGGTCTTTGAACTGAAGGTATTAGACGCTATCTTGTTCTCATGTATGGCTTTCTAAAAGTTCCTGTTGCCCTAACCTGTTGACTCAGAAAAACTGTGTTCTGATAGAGGCCAGCAACTGTTTCCAACAAAATAGAAGAAATGCACATTGAACATTCTAACCAATATATACTTATTATCATACGATTTCAACAGATGGAATTAGGCGTCTCTGTGCCGTTGTTGTTTTGCTGCATTGCTTGCTTCAGAGAACTTTCGAGTTCATACAGTAGACTAAAAAAGAAACACTGTTTCCAGGAACGCTAGAGTCTTCTGGGTAGTGTTTTACAGGTGACACACTAAAGGAAATACGTGAGATTTCACCGTTCACATTTGTTCCCTATTTTGTTTCTTTGTAATTCACTGTGAAACTCAGAAAATACAGTGTTTTCAAAGAGGCCTATGCTATAAATTCTCTGTACTAAAGAATCATTCTTTGAAACAGAGATAACATGAACATTTCTAGCACTTATAACACAAGATAGAGCGTTCTCCTCTCTGTGCCTGTGGTGATGGCGTTCATTGTGTGAGATAGTCACCAGTGGCTTTGTCATAGCAGGCAGAAGCAGAGATGGCGGTTCCTGGACATACTTGTTTTCGGTGGAGAGTAACGCATATACTACTGCAAGTACACATGTAGGTCTTTGAACTGAAGGTATTAGACGCTATCTTGTTCTCATGTATGGCTTTCTAAAAGTTCCTGTTGCCCTAACCTGTTGACTCAGAAAAACTGTGTTCTGATAGAGGCCAGCAACTGTTTCCAACAAAATAGAAGAAATGCACATTGAACATTCTAACCAATATATACTTATTATCATACGATTTCAACAGATGGAATTAGGCGTCTCTGTGCCGTTGTTGTTTTGCTGCATTGCTTGCTTCAGAGAACTTTCGAGTTCATACAGTAGACTAAAAAAGAAACACTGTTTCCAGGAACGCTAGAGTCTTCTGGGTAGTGTTTTACAGGTGACACACTAAAGGAAATACGTGAGATTTCACCGTTCACATTTGTTCCCTATTTCGTTTCTTTGTAATTCACTGTGAAACTCAGAAAATACTGTGTTTTCAAAGAGGCCTAGCCTGTCAATTCTATGTACTAAGGAATCATTCTTTGAAACAGAGAGAACCTGAACATTTCAAGCACTGATAACACAAAATAGAACCTTCTCCTCTCTGTGCCTGTGGTGATGGCGTTCAGTGTGTGAGATAGTCACCGGTGGCATTGCCATAGCAGGCAGAAGCAGAGATGGCGGTTCCTGGACATACCTTGCTGTCGGTGGAGAGTAGCGCATATACTACTGAAAGTACAGATGTAGGTCTTTGAACTGAAAGTATTAGACGCTATCTTGTTCTCATTTATGTCTTTGTGAAAGTTCCTGTTGCCCTTACTTTTTGACTCAGAAAAACTGTATTCCGATAGAGGTCAGCAACTGTTTCCAACAAAATAGAAGTAATGCACATTGAACATTCTAACCAACATTTACATATTATCAAACGATTTCAACAGATGGAATTAGGCCCTCTTTGTGCCGTTGTTGTTTTGCTGCATTGCTTGCTTCAGAGAACTTTTGAGTTCATACAGTAGTCTAAATAGGAAACACTGTTTCCAGGAACGCTAGAGTCTTCTGGGTAGTGTGCTACAGGTGACACACTAAAGGAAATATGTGAGATTTCACCGTTCACATTTGTTCCCTATTTTGTTTCTTTGTAATTCACTGTGAAACTCAGAAAATACAGTGTTTTCAAAGAGGCCTATGCTATAAATTCTCTGTACTAAAGAATCATTCTTTGAAACAGAGATAACATGAACATTTCTAGCACTTATAACACAAGATAGAACGTTCTCCTCTCTGTGCCTGTGGTGATGGCGTTCATTGTGTGAGATAGTTCAGTGGCATTGTCATAGCAGGCAGAAACAGAGATGGCGGTTCCTGGACATACTTGTTTTCGGTGGAGAGTAACGCATATACTACTGCAAGTACACATGTAGGTCTTTGAACTGAAGGTATTAGACGCTATCTTGTTCTCATGTATGGCTTTCTAAAAGTTCCTATTGCCCTAACCTGTTGACTCAGAAAAACTGTGTTCTGATAGAGGCCAGCAACTGTTTCCAACAAAATAGAAGAAATGCACATTGAACATTCTAACCAACATTTACATATTATCAAACGATTTCAACAGATGGAATTGGGCCCTCTTTGTGCCGTTGTTGCTTTGCTGCATTGCTTGCTTCAGAGAACTTTTGAGTTCATACAGTAGTCTAAAGAGGAAACACTGTTTCCAGGAACGCTAGAGTCTTCTGGGTAGTGTGCTACAGGCGACACACTGAAGGAATTATGTGAGATTTCACCGTTCACATTTGTTCCCTATTTCGTTTCTTTGTAATTCACTGTGAAACTCAGAAAATACTGTGTTTTCAAAGAGGCCTAGCCTGTCAATTCTCTGTACTAAGGAATCATTCTTTGAAACAGAGATAACATGAACATTTCTAGCACTTATAACACAAGATAGAACGTTCTCCTCTCTGTGCCTGTGGTGATGGCGTTCATTGTGTGAGATAGTCACCAGTGGCTTTGTCATAGCAGGCAGAAGCAGAGATGGCGGTTCCTGGACATACTTGTTTTCGGTGGAGAGTAACGCATATACTACTGCAAGTACACATGTAGGTCTTTGAACTGAAGGTATTAGACGCTATCTTGTTCTCATGTATGGCTTTCTAAAAGTTCCTGTTGCCCTAACCTGTTGACTCAGAAAAACTGTGTTCTGATAGAGGCCAGCAACTGTTTCCAACAAAAATAGAAAAAATGCACATTGAACATTCTAACCAACATATACATATTATCAAACGATTTCAACAGATGGAATTAGGCCCTTGCTGTGCCGTTGTTGTCCTGCTGCATTGTTTGCTTCAGAGAACTTTCGAGTTCATACAATAGACTAAAGAGGAAACACTGCCTCCAGGAACGCTAGAGTCTTCTGGGTAGTGTGCTACAGGCGACACACTGAAGGAAATATGTCAGATTTCACCGTTACATTTGTTCCCTATTTCGTTTCTTTGTAATTCACTGTGAAACTCAGAAAATACTGTGTTTTCAAAGAGGCCTAGCCTGTCAGTTCTCTGTACTAAAGAATCATTCTTTGAAACAGAGAGAACATGAACATTTCTAGCACTTATAACAAAAGATAGAACTTTCTCCTCTCTGTGCCTGTGGTGATGGCGTTCAGTGTGTGAGATAGTCACCGGTGGCATTGCCGTAGCAGGCAGAAGAAGAGATGGCGGTTCCTGGACATACTTTGTTCTCGGTGGAGAGTAACGCATATACTACTGAAATTAGAGATGTAGGTCTTTGAACTGAAGGTATTAGACGCTATCTCTTCTTCTCATGCATGTCTTTCTAAAAGAAGTTCCTGTTGCCCTTACTTGTAAACTCAGAAAAACTGTGTTCCTATAGAGGCCAGCACCCGTTTCCAACGAAATAGAAGGAAGAACTTAAAGTACAGATGTAGGTCTTTGAACTGAAGGTATTAGACGCTATCTCTTGTTCTCATGCATGTCTTTCTAAAAGAAGTTCCTGTTGCCCTTACTTGTAAACTCAGAAAAACTGTGTTCCGATAGAGGCCAGCACCGGCTTCCAACGAAATAAAAGGTAGAAATGCACATTGAACATTCTAACCAACATATACATATTATGAAACGATTTCAACAGATGAAATTACGCCCTTGCTGTGCCGTTGTTGTCCTGCTGCATTGTTTGCTTCAGAGAACTTTCGAGTTCATACAATAGACTAAAGAGGAAACACTGTTTCCAGGAACGCTAGAGTCTTCTGGGTAGTGTGCTACAGGCGACACACTGAAGGAATTATGTGAGATTTCACCGTTCACATTTGTTCCCTATTTCGTTTCTTTGTAATTCACTGTGAAACTCAGAAAATACTGTGTTTTCAAAGAGGCCTAGCCTGTCAATTCTATGTACTAAGGAATCATTCTTTGAAACAGAGAGAACCTGAACATTTCAAGCACTGATAACACAAAATAGAACCTTCTCCTCTCTGTGCCTGTGGTGATGGCGTTCAGTGTGTGAGATAGTCACCGGTGGCATTGCCATAGCAGGCAGAAGCAGAGATGGCGGTTCCTGGACATACCTTGCTGTCGGTGGAGAGTAGCGCATATACTACTGAAAGTACAGATGTAGGTCTTTGAACTGAAAGTATTAGACGCTATCTTGTTCTCATTTATGTCTTTGTGAAAGTTCCTGTTGCCCTTACTTTTTGACTCAGAAAAACTGTATTCCGATAGAGGTCAGCAACTGTTTCCAACAAAATAGAAGTAATGCACATTGAACATTCTAACCAACATTTACATATTATCAAACGATTTCAACAGATGGAATTAGGCCCTCTTTGTGCCGTTGTTGTTTTGCTGCATTGCTTGCTTCAGAGAACTTTTGAGTTCATACAGTAGTCTAAAGAGGAAACACTGTTTCCAGGAACGCTAGAGTCTTCTGGGTACTGTGCTACAGGTGACACACTAAAGGAAATATGTGAGATTTCACCGTTCACATTTGTTCCCTATTTTGTTTCTTTGTAATTCACTGTGAAACTCAGAAAATACAGTGTTTTCAAAGAGGCCTATGCTATAAATTCTCTGTACTAAAGAATCATTCTTTGAAACAGAGATAACATGAACATTTCTAGCACTTATAACACAAGATAGAACGTTCTCCTCTCTGTGCCTGTGGTGATGGCGTTCATTGTGTGAGATAGTTCAGTGGCATTGTCATAGCAGGCAGAAACAGAGATGGCGGTTCCTGGACATACTTGTTTTCGGTGGAGAGTAACGCATATACTACTGCAAGTACACATGTAGGTCTTTGAACTGAAGGTATTAGACGCTATCTTGTTCTCATGTATGGCTTTCTAAAAGTTCCTATTGCCCTAACCTGTTGACTCAGAAAAACTGTGTTCTGATAGAGGCCAGCAACTGTTTCCAACAAAATAGAAGAAATGCACATTGAACATTCTAACCAACATTTACATATTATCAAACGATTTCAACAGATGGAATTAGGCCCTCTTTGTGCCGTTGTTGCTTTGCTGCATTGCTTGCTTCAGAGAACTTTTGAGTTCATACAGTAGTCTAAAGAGGAAACACTGTTTCCAGGAACGCTAGAGTCTTCTGGGTAGTGTGCTGCAGGTGACACACTAAAGGAAATATGTGAGATTTCACCGTTCACATTTGTTCCCTATTTTGTTTCTTTGTAATTCACTGTGAAACTCAGAAAATATTGTGTATTCAAAGAGGCCTAGCCTATAAATCCTCTGTACTAAAGAATCATTCTTTGAAGCAGAGAGAACATGAACATTTCTAGCACTTATAACACAAGATAGAACTTTCTGCTCTCTGTGCCTGTGGTGATGGCGTTCATTGTGTGAGATAGTCCCCGGTGGCATTGCCATAGCAGGCAGAAGAAGAGATGGCGGTTCCTGGACATATCTTTTTTCGGTGGAGAGTAACACATATACTACTGAAAGTACTCATGTAGGTCTTTGAACTGAAGCTATTAGACGCTATCTTGTTCTCATGTATGTCTTTCTAAAAGTTCCTGTTGCCCTAAACTGTTGACTCAGAAAAACTGTGTTCTGATAGAGGCCAGCAACTGTTTCCAACAAAATAGAAGAAATGCACATTGAACATTCTAACCAACATTTACATATTATCAAACGATTTCAACAGATGGAATTAGGCCCTCTTTGTGCCGTTGTTGCTTTGCTGCATTGCTTGCTTCAGAGAACTTTTGAGTTCATACAGTAGTCTAAAGAGGAAACACTGTTTCCAGGAACGCTAGAGTCTTCTGGGTAGTGTGCTGCAGGTGACACACTAAAGGAAATATGTGAGATTTCACCGTTCACATTTGTTCCCTATTTTGTTTCTTTGTAATTCACTGTGAAACTCAGAAAATATTGTGTATTCAAAGAGGCCTAGCCTATAAATCCTCTGTACTAAAGAATCATTCTTTGAAGCAGAGAGAACATGAACATTTCTAGCACTTATAACACAAGATAGAACTTTCTGCTCTCTGTGCCTGTGGTGATGGCGTTCAGTGTGTGAGATAGTCCCCGGTGGCATTGCCATAGCAGGCAGAAGAAGAGATGGCGGTTCCTGGACATATCTTTTTTCGGTGGAGAGTAACACATATACTACTGAAAGTACTCATGTAGGTCTTTGAACTGAAGCTATTAGACGCTATCTTGTTCTCATGTATGTCTTTCTAAAAGTTCCTGTTGCCCTAACCTGTTGACTCAGAAAAACTGTGTTCTGATAGAGGCCAGCAACTGTTTCCAACAAAATAGAAGAAATGCACATTGAACATTCTAACCAATATATACTTATTATCATACGATTTCAACAGATGGAATTAGGCGTCTCTGTGCCGTTGTTGTTTTGCTGCATTGCTTGCTTCAGAGAACTTTCGAGTTCATACAGTAGACTAAAAAAGAAACACTGTTTCCAGGAACGCTAGAGTCTTCTGGGTAGTGTTTTACAGGTGACACACTAAAGGAAATACGTGAGATTTCACCGTTCACATTTGTTCCCTATTTTGTTTCTTTGTAATTCACTGTGAAACTCAGAAAATACAGTGTTTTCAAAGAGGCCTATGCTATAAATTCTCTGTACTAAAGAATCATTCTTTGAAACAGAGATAACATGAACATTTCTAGCACTTATAACACAAGATAGAACGTTCTCCTCTCTGTGCCTGTGGTGATGGCGTTCATTGTGTGAGATAGTCACCAGTGGCTTTGTCATAGCAGGCAGAAGCAGAGATGGCGGTTCCTGGACATACTTGTTTTCGGTGGAGAGTAACGCATATACTACTGCAAGTACACATGTAGGTCTTTGAACTGAAGGTATTAGACGCTATCTTGTTCTCATGTATGGCTTTCTAAAAGTTCCTGTTGCCCTAACCTGTTGACTCAGAAAAACTGTGTTCTGATAGAGGCCAGCAACTGTTTCCAACAAAAATAGAAAAAATGCACATTGAACATTCTAACCAACATATACATATTATCAAACGATTTCAACAGATGGAATTAGGCCCTTGCTGTGCCGTTGTTGTCCTGCTGCATTGTTTGCTTCAGAGAACTTTCGAGTTCATACAATAGACTAAAGAGGAAACACTGCCTCCAGGAACGCTAGAGTCTTCTGGGTAGTGTGCTACAGGCGACACACTGAAGGAAATATGTCAGATTTCACCGTTACATTTGTTCCCTATTTCGTTTCTTTGTAATTCACTGTGAAACTCAGAAAATACTGTTTTTTCAAAGAGGCCTAGCCTGTCAGTTCTCTGTACTAAAGAATCATTCTTTGAAACAGAGAGAACATGAACATTTCTAGCACTTATAACAAAAGATAGAACTTTCTCCTCTCTGTGCCTGTGGTGATGGCGTTCAGTGTGTGAGATAGTCACCGGTGGCATTGCCATAGCAGGCAGAAGAAGAGATGGCGGTTCCTGGACATACTTTGTTCTCGGTGGAGAGTAACGCATATACTACTGAAATTAGAGATGTAGGTCTTTGAACTGAAGGTATTAGACGCTATCTCTTCTTCTCATGCATGTCTTTCTAAAAGAAGTTCCTGTTTCCCTTACTTGTAAACTCAGAAAAACTGTGTTCTGATAGAGGCCAGCAACTGTTTCCAACAAAATAGAAGAAATGCACATTGAACATTCTAACCAACATTTACATATTATCAAACGATTTCAACAGATGGAATTAGGCCCTCTTTGTGCCGTTGTTGTTTTGCTGCATTGCTTGCTTCAGAGAACTTTTGAGTTCATACAGTAGTCTAAAGAGGAAACACTGTTTCCAGGAACGCTAGAGTCTTCTGGGTAGTGTGCTGCAGGTGACACACTAAAGGAAATATGTGAGATTTCACCGTTCACATTTGTTCCCTATTTTGTTTCTTTGTAATTCACTGTGAAACTCAGAAAATATTGTGTATTCAAAGAGGCCTAGCCTATAAATCCTCTGTACCAAAGAATCATTCTTTGAAGCAGAGAGAACATGAACATTTCTAGCACTTATAACACAAGATAGAACTTTCTGCTCTCTGTGCCTGTGGTGATGGCGTTCAGTGTGTGAGATAGTCCCCGGTGGCATTGCCATAGCAGGCAGAAGAAGAGATGGCGGTTCCTGGACATATCTTTTTTCGGTGGAGAGTAACACATATACTACTGAAAGTACTCATGTAGGTCTTTGAACTGAAGCTATTAGACGCTATCTTGTTCTCATGTATGTCTTTCTAAAAGTTCCTGTTGCCCTAACCTGTTGACTCAGAAAAACTGTGTTCTGATAGAGGCCAGCAACTGTTTCCAACAAAATAGAAGAAATGCACATTGAACATTCTAACCAATATATACTTATTATCATACGATTTCAACAGATGGAATTAGGCGTCTCTGTGCCGTTGTTGTTTTGCTGCATTGCTTGCTTCAGAGAACTTTCGAGTTCATACAGTAGACTAAAAAAGAAACACTGTTTCCAGGAACGCTAGAGTCTTCTGGGTAGTGTTTTACAGGTGACACACTAAAGGAAATACGTGAGATTTCACCGTTCACATTTGTTCCCTATTTTGTTTCTTTGTAATTCACTGTGAAACTCAGAAAATACAGTGTTTTCAAAGAGGCCTATGCTATAAATTCTCTGTACTAAAGAATCATTCTTTGAAACAGAGATAACATGAACATTTCTAGCACTTATAACACAAGATAGAACGTTCTCCTCTCTGTGCCTGTGGTGATGGCGTTCATTGTGTGAGATAGTCACCAGTGGCTTTGTCATAGCAGGCAGAAGCAGAGATGGCGGTTCCTGGACATACTTGTTTTCGGTGGAGAGTAACGCATATACTACTGCAAGTACACATGTAGGTCTTTGAACTGAAGGTATTAGACGCTATCTTGTTCTCATGTATGGCTTTCTAAAAGTTCCTGTTGCCCTAACCTGTTGACTCAGAAAAACTGTGTTCTGATAGAGGCCAGCAACTGTTTCCAACAAAAATAGAAAAAATGCACATTGAACATTCTAACCAACATATACATATTATCAAACGATTTCAACAGATGGAATTAGGCCCTTGCTGTGCCGTTGTTGTCCTGCTGCATTGTTTGCTTCAGAGAACTTTCGAGTTCATACAATAGACTAAAGAGGAAACACTGTTTCCAGGAACGCTAGAGTCTTCTGGGTAGTGTGCTACAGGCGACACACTGAAGGAATTATGTGAGATTTCACCGTTCACATTTGTTCCCTATTTCGTTTCTTTGTAATTCACTGTGAAACTCAGAAAATACTGTGTTTTCAAAGAGGCCTAGCCTGTCAATTCTATGTACTAAGGAATCATTCTTTGAAACAGAGAGAACCTGAACATTTCAAGCACTGATAACACAAAATAGAACCTTCTCCTCTCTGTGCCTGTGGTGATGGCGTTCAGTGTGTGAGATAGTCACCGGTGGCATTGCCATAGCAGGCAGAAGCAGAGATGGCGGTTCCTGGACATACCTTGCTGTCGGTGGAGAGTAGCGCATATACTACTGAAAGTACAGATGTAGGTCTTTGAACTGAAAGTATTAGACGCTATCTTGTTCTCATTTATGTCTTTGTGAAAGTTCCTGTTGCCCTTACTTTTTGACTCAGAAAAACTGTATTCCGATAGAGGTCAGCAACTGTTTCCAACAAAATAGAAGTAATGCACATTGAACATTCTAACCAACATTTACATATTATCAAACGATTTCAACAGATGGAATTAGGCCCTCTTTGTGCCGTTGTTGTTTTGCTGCATTGCTTGCTTCAGAGAACTTTTGAGTTCATACAGTAGTCTAAAGAGGAAACACTGTTTCCAGGAACGCTAGAGTCTTCTGGGTACTGTGCTACAGGTGACACACTAAAGGAAATATGTGAGATTTCACCGTTCACATTTGTTCCCTATTTTGTTTCTTTGTAATTCACTGTGAAACTCAGAAAATACAGTGTTTTCAAAGAGGCCTATGCTATAAATTCTCTGTACTAAAGAATCATTCTTTGAAACAGAGATAACATGAACATTTCTAGCACTTATAACACAAGATAGAACGTTCTCCTCTCTGTGCCTGTGGTGATGGCGTTCATTGTGTGAGATAGTTCAGTGGCATTGTCATAGCAGGCAGAAACAGAGATGGCGGTTCCTGGACATACTTGTTTTCGGTGGAGAGTAACGCATATACTACTGCAAGTACACATGTAGGTCTTTGAACTGAAGGTATTAGACGCTATCTTGTTCTCATGTATGGCTTTCTAAAAGTTCCTATTGCCCTAACCTGTTGACTCAGAAAAACTGTGTTCTGATAGAGGCCAGCAACTGTTTCCAACAAAATAGAAGAAATGCACATTGAACATTCTAACCAACATTTACATATTATCAAACGATTTCAACAGATGGAATTAGGCCCTCTTTGTGCCGTTGTTGCTTTGCTGCATTGCTTGCTTCAGAGAACTTTTGAGTTCATACAGTAGTCTAAAGAGGAAACACTGTTTCCAGGAACGCTAGAGTCTTCTGGGTAGTGTGCTGCAGGTGACACACTAAAGGAAATATGTGAGATTTCACCGTTCACATTTGTTCCCTATTTTGTTTCTTTGTAATTCACTGTGAAACTCAGAAAATATTGTGTATTCAAAGAGGCCTAGCCTATAAATCCTCTGTACTAAAGAATCATTCTTTGAAGCAGAGAGAACATGAACATTTCTAGCACTTATAACACAAGATAGAACTTTCTGCTCTCTGTGCCTGTGGTGATGGCGTTCATTGTGTGAGATAGTCCCCGGTGGCATTGCCATAGCAGGCAGAAGAAGAGATGGCGGTTCCTGGACATATCTTTTTTCGGTGGAGAGTAACACATATACTACTGAAAGTACTCATGTAGGTCTTTGAACTGAAGCTATTAGACGCTATCTTGTTCTCATGTATGTCTTTCTAAAAGTTCCTGTTGCCCTAAACTGTTGACTCAGAAAAACTGTGTTCTGATAGAGGCCAGCAACTGTTTCCAACAAAATAGAAGAAATGCACATTGAACATTCTAACCAACATTTACATATTATCAAACGATTTCAACAGATGGAATTAGGCCCTCTTTGTGCCGTTGTTGCTTTGCTGCATTGCTTGCTTCAGAGAACTTTTGAGTTCATACAGTAGTCTAAAGAGGAAACACTGTTTCCAGGAACGCTAGAGTCTTCTGGGTAGTGTGCTGCAGGTGACACACTAAAGGAAATATGTGAGATTTCACCGTTCACATTTGTTCCCTATTTTGTTTCTTTGTAATTCACTGTGAAACTCAGAAAATATTGTGTATTCAAAGAGGCCTAGCCTATAAATCCTCTGTACTAAAGAATCATTCTTTGAAGCAGAGAGAACATGAACATTTCTAGCACTTATAACACAAGATAGAACTTTCTGCTCTCTGTGCCTGTGGTGATGGCGTTCAGTGTGTGAGATAGTCCCCGGTGGCATTGCCATAGCAGGCAGAAGAAGAGATGGCGGTTCCTGGACATATCTTTTTTCGGTGGAGAGTAACACATATACTACTGAAAGTACTCATGTAGGTCTTTGAACTGAAGCTATTAGACGCTATCTTGTTCTCATGTATGTCTTTCTAAAAGTTCCTGTTGCCCTAACCTGTTGACTCAGAAAAACTGTGTTCTGATAGAGGCCAGCAACTGTTTCCAACAAAATAGAAGAAATGCACATTGAACATTCTAACCAATATATACTTATTATCATACGATTTCAACAGATGGAATTAGGCGTCTCTGTGCCGTTGTTGTTTTGCTGCATTGCTTGCTTCAGAGAACTTTCGAGTTCATACAGTAGACTAAAAAAGAAACACTGTTTCCAGGAACGCTAGAGTCTTCTGGGTAGTGTTTTACAGGTGACACACTAAAGGAAATACGTGAGATTTCACCGTTCACATTTGTTCCCTATTTTGTTTCTTTGTAATTCACTGTGAAACTCAGAAAATACAGTGTTTTCAAAGAGGCCTATGCTATAAATTCTCTGTACTAAAGAATCATTCTTTGAAACAGAGATAACATGAACATTTCTAGCACTTATAACACAAGATAGAACGTTCTCCTCTCTGTGCCTGTGGTGATGGCGTTCATTGTGTGAGATAGTCACCAGTGGCTTTGTCATAGCAGGCAGAAGCAGAGATGGCGGTTCCTGGACATACTTGTTTTCGGTGGAGAGTAACGCATATACTACTGCAAGTACACATGTAGGTCTTTGAACTGAAGGTATTAGACGCTATCTTGTTCTCATGTATGGCTTTCTAAAAGTTCCTGTTGCCCTAACCTGTTGACTCAGAAAAACTGTGTTCTGATAGAGGCCAGCAACTGTTTCCAACAAAAATAGAAAAAATGCACATTGAACATTCTAACCAACATATACATATTATCAAACGATTTCAACAGATGGAATTAGGCCCTTGCTGTGCCGTTGTTGTCCTGCTGCATTGTTTGCTTCAGAGAACTTTCGAGTTCATACAATAGACTAAAGAGGAAACACTGCCTCCAGGAACGCTAGAGTCTTCTGGGTAGTGTGCTACAGGCGACACACTGAAGGAAATATGTCAGATTTCACCGTTACATTTGTTCCCTATTTCGTTTCTTTGTAATTCACTGTGAAACTCAGAAAATACTGTTTTTTCAAAGAGGCCTAGCCTGTCAGTTCTCTGTACTAAAGAATCATTCTTTGAAACAGAGAGAACATGAACATTTCTAGCACTTATAACAAAAGATAGAACTTTCTCCTCTCTGTGCCTGTGGTGATGGCGTTCAGTGTGTGAGATAGTCACCGGTGGCATTGCCATAGCAGGCAGAAGAAGAGATGGCGGTTCCTGGACATACTTTGTTCTCGGTGGAGAGTAACGCATATACTACTGAAATTAGAGATGTAGGTCTTTGAACTGAAGGTATTAGACGCTATCTCTTCTTCTCATGCATGTCTTTCTAAAAGAAGTTCCTGTTTCCCTTACTTGTAAACTCAGAAAAACTGTGTTCTGATAGAGGCCAGCAACTGTTTCCAACAAAATAGAAGAAATGCACATTGAACATTCTAACCAACATTTACATATTATCAAACGATTTCAACAGATGGAATTAGGCCCTCTTTGTGCCGTTGTTGTTTTGCTGCATTGCTTGCTTCAGAGAACTTTTGAGTTCATACAGTAGTCTAAAGAGGAAACACTGTTTCCAGGAACGCTAGAGTCTTCTGGGTAGTGTGCTGCAGGTGACACACTAAAGGAAATATGTGAGATTTCACCGTTCACATTTGTTCCCTATTTTGTTTCTTTGTAATTCACTGTGAAACTCAGAAAATATTGTGTATTCAAAGAGGCCTAGCCTATAAATCCTCTGTACCAAAGAATCATTCTTTGAAGCAGAGAGAACATGAACATTTCTAGCACTTATAACACAAGATAGAACTTTCTGCTCTCTGTGCCTGTGGTGATGGCGTTCAGTGTGTGAGATAGTCCCCGGTGGCATTGCCATAGCAGGCAGAAGAAGAGATGGCGGTTCCTGGACATATCTTTTTTCGGTGGAGAGTAACACATATACTACTGAAAGTACTCATGTAGGTCTTTGAACTGAAGCTATTAGACGCTATCTTGTTCTCATGTATGTCTTTCTAAAAGTTCCTGTTGCCCTAACCTGTTGACTCAGAAAAACTGTGTTCTGATAGAGGCCAGCAACTGTTTCCAACAAAATAGAAGAAATGCACATTGAACATTCTAACCAATATATACTTATTATCATACGATTTCAACAGATGGAATTAGGCGTCTCTGTGCCGTTGTTGTTTTGCTGCATTGCTTGCTTCAGAGAACTTTCGAGTTCATACAGTAGACTAAAAAAGAAACACTGTTTCCAGGAACGCTAGAGTCTTCTGGGTAGTGTTTTACAGGTGACACACTAAAGGAAATACGTGAGATTTCACCGTTCACATTTGTTCCCTATTTTGTTTCTTTGTAATTCACTGTGAAACTCAGAAAATACAGTGTTTTCAAAGAGGCCTATGCTATAAATTCTCTGTACTAAAGAATCATTCTTTGAAACAGAGATAACATGAACATTTCTAGCACTTATAACACAAGATAGAACGTTCTCCTCTCTGTGCCTGTGGTGATGGCGTTCATTGTGTGAGATAGTCACCAGTGGCTTTGTCATAGCAGGCAGAAGCAGAGATGGCGGTTCCTGGACATACTTGTTTTCGGTGGAGAGTAACGCATATACTACTGCAAGTACACATGTAGGTCTTTGAACTGAAGGTATTAGACGCTATCTTGTTCTCATGTATGGCTTTCTAAAAGTTCCTGTTGCCCTAACCTGTTGACTCAGAAAAACTGTGTTCTGATAGAGGCCAGCAACTGTTTCCAACAAAAATAGAAAAAATGCACATTGAACATTCTAACCAACATATACATATTATCAAACGATTTCAACAGATGGAATTAGGCCCTTGCTGTGCCGTTGTTGTCCTGCTGCATTGTTTGCTTCAGAGAACTTTCGAGTTCATACAATAGACTAAAGAGGAAACACTGCCTCCAGGAACGCTAGAGTCTTCTGGGTAGTGTGCTACAGGCGACACACTGAAGGAAATATGTCAGATTTCACCGTTACATTTGTTCCCTATTTCGTTTCTTTGTAATTCACTGTGAAACTCAGAAAATACTGTTTTTTCAAAGAGGCCTAGCCTGTCAGTTCTCTGTACTAAAGAATCATTCTTTGAAACAGAGAGAACATGAACATTTCTAGCACTTATAACAAAAGATAGAACTTTCTCCTCTCTGTGCCTGTGGTGATGGCGTTCAGTGTGTGAGATAGTCACCGGTGGCATTGCCATAGCAGGCAGAAGAAGAGATGGCGGTTCCTGGACATACTTTGTTCTCGGTGGAGAGTAACGCATATACTACTGAAATTAGAGATGTAGGTCTTTGAACTGAAGGTATTAGACGCTATCTCTTCTTCTCATGCATGTCTTTCTAAAAGAAGTTCCTGTTGCCCTTACTTGTAAACTCAGAAAAACTGTGTTCTGATAGAGGCCAGCAACTGTTTCCAACAAAATAGAAGAAATGCACATTGAACATTCTAACCAACATTTACATATTATCAAACGATTTCAACAGATGGAATTAGGCCCTCTTTGTGCCGTTGTTGTTTTGCTGCATTGCTTGCTTCAGAGAACTTTTGAGTTCATACAGTAGTCTAAAGAGGAAACACTGTTTCCAGGAACGCTAGAGTCTTCTGGGTAGTGTGCTGCAGGTGACACACTAAAGGAAATATGTGAGATTTCACCGTTCACATTTGTTCCCTATTTTGTTTCTTTGTAATTCACTGTGAAACTCAGAAAATATTGTGTATTCAAAGAGGCCTAGCCTATAAATCCTCTGTACCAAAGAATCATTCTTTGAAGCAGAGAGAACATGAACATTTCGAGCACTTATAACACAAGATAGAACTTTCTGCTCTCTGTGCCTGTGGTGATGGCGTTCAGTGTGTGAGATAGTCCCCGGTGGCATTGCCATAGCAGGCAGAAGAAGAGATGGCGGTTCCTGGACATATCTTTTTTCGGTGGAGAGTAACACATATACTACTGAAAGTACTCATGTAGGTCTTTGAACTGAAGCTATTAGACGCTATCTTGTTCTCATGTATGTCTTTCTAAAAGTTCCTGTTGCCCTAACCTGTTGACTCAGAAAAACTGTGTTCTGATAGAGGCCAGCAACTGTTTCCAACAAAATAGAAGAAATGCACATTGAACATTCTAACCAATATATACTTATTATCATACGATTTCAACAGATGGAATTAGGCGTCTCTGTGCCGTTGTTGTTTTGCTGCATTGCTTGCTTCAGAGAACTTTCGAGTTCATACAGTAGACTAAAAAAGAAACACTGTTTCCAGGAACGCTAGAGTCTTCTGGGTAGTGTTTTACAGGTGACACACTAAAGGAAATACGTCAGATTTCACCGTTCACATTTGTTCCCTATTTTGTTTCTTTGTAATTCACTGTGAAACTCAGAAAATACAGTGTTTTCAAAGAGGCCTATGCTATAAATTCTCTGTACTAAAGAATCATTCTTTGAAACAGAGATAACATGAACATTTCTAGCACTTATAACACAAGATAGAACGTTCTCCTCTCTGTGCCTGTGGTGATGGCGTTCATTGTGTGAGATAGTCACCAGTGGCTTTGTCATAGCAGGCAGAAGCAGAGATGGCGGTTCCTGGACATACTTGTTTTCGGTGGAGAGTAACGCATATACTACTGCAAGTACACATGTAGGTCTTTGAACTGAAGGTATTAGACGCTATCTTGTTCTCATGTATGGCTTTCTAAAAGTTCCTGTTGCCCTAACCTGTTGACTCAGAAAAACTGTGTTCTGATAGAGGCCAGCAACTGTTTCCAACAAAATAGAAGAAATGCACATTGAACATTCTAACCAACATTTACATATTATCAAACGATTTCAACAGATGGAATTAGGCCCTCTTTGTGCCGTTGTTGCTTTGCTGCATTGCTTGCTTCAGAGAACTTTTGAGTTCATACAGTAGTCTAAAGAGGAAACACTGTTTCCAGGAACGCTAGAGTCTTCTGGGTAGTGTGCTGCAGGTGACACACTAAAGGAAATATGTGAGATTTCACCGTTCACATTTGTTCCCTATTTTGTTTCTTTGTAATTCACTGTGAAACTCAGAAAATATTGTGTATTCAAAGAGGCCTAGCCTATAAATCCTCTGTACTAAAGAATCATTCTTTGAAGCAGAGAGAACATGAACATTTCTAGCACTTATAACACAAGATAGAACTTTCTGCTCTCTGTGCCTGTGGTGATGGCGTTCAGTGTGTGAGATAGTCCCCGGTGGCATTGCCATAGCAGGCAGAAGAAGAGATGGCGGTTCCTGGACATATCTTTTTTCGGTGGAGAGTAACACATATACTACTGAAAGTACTCATGTAGGTCTTTGAACTGAAGCTATTAGACGCTATCTTGTTCTCATGTATGTCTTTCTAAAAGTTCCTGTTGCCCTAACCTGTTGACTCAGAAAAACTGTGTTCTGATAGAGGCCAGCAACTGTTTCCAACAAAATAGAAGAAATGCACATTGAACATTCTAACCAATATATACTTATTATCATACGATTTCAACAGATGGAATTAGGCGTCTCTGTGCCGTTGTTGTTTTGCTGCATTGCTTGCTTCAGAGAACTTTCGAGTTCATACAGTAGACTAAAAAAGAAACACTGTTTCCAGGAACGCTAGAGTCTTCTGGGTAGTGTTTTACAGGTGACACACTAAAGGAAATACGTGAGATTTCACCGTTCACATTTGTTCCCTATTTTGTTTCTTTGTAATTCACTGTGAAACTCAGAAAATACAGTGTTTTCAAAGAGGCCTATGCTATAAATTCTCTGTACTAAAGAATCATTCTTTGAAACAGAGATAACATGAACATTTCTAGCACTTATAACACAAGATAGAACGTTCTCCTCTCTGTGCCTGTGGTGATGGCGTTCATTGTGTGAGATAGTCACCAGTGGCTTTGTCATAGCAGGCAGAAGCAGAGATGGCGGTTCCTGGACATACTTGTTTTCGGTGGAGAGTAACGCATATACTACTGCAAGTACACATGTAGGTCTTTGAACTGAAGGTATTAGACGCTATCTTGTTCTCATGTATGGCTTTCTAAAAGTTCCTGTTGCCCTAACCTGTTGACTCAGAAAAACTGTGTTCTGATAGAGGCCAGCAACTGTTTCCAACAAAAATAGAAAAAATGCACATTGAACATTCTAACCAACATATACATATTATCAAACGATTTCAACAGATGGAATTAGGCCCTTGCTGTGCCGTTGTTGTCCTGCTGCATTGTTTGCTTCAGAGAACTTTCGAGTTCATACAATAGACTAAAGAGGAAACACTGCCTCCAGGAACGCTAGAGTCTTCTGGGTAGTGTGCTACAGGCGACACACTGAAGGAAATATGTCAGATTTCACCGTTACATTTGTTCCCTATTTCGTTTCTTTGTAATTCACTGTGAAACTCAGAAAATACTGTTTTTTCAAAGAGGCCTAGCCTGTCAGTTCTCTGTACTAAAGAATCATTCTTTGAAACAGAGAGAACATGAACATTTCTAGCACTTATAACAAAAGATAGAACTTTCTCCTCTCTGTGCCTGTGGTGATGGCGTTCAGTGTGTGAGATAGTCACCGGTGGCATTGCCATAGCAGGCAGAAGAAGAGATGGCGGTTCCTGGACATACTTTGTTCTCGGTGGAGAGTAACGCATATACTACTGAAATTAGAGATGTAGGTCTTTGAACTGAAGGTATTAGACGCTATCTCTTCTTCTCATGCATGTCTTTCTAAAAGAAGTTCCTGTTGCCCTTACTTGTAAACTCAGAAAAACTGTGTTCTGATAGAGGCCAGCAACTGTTTCCAACAAAATAGAAGAAATGCACATTGAACATTCTAACCAACATTTACATATTATCAAACGATTTCAACAGATGGAATTAGGCCCTCTTTGTGCCGTTGTTGTTTTGCTGCATTGCTTGCTTCAGAGAACTTTTGAGTTCATACAGTAGTCTAAAGAGGAAACACTGTTTCCAGGAACGCTAGAGTCTTCTGGGTAGTGTGCTGCAGGTGACACACTAAAGGAAATATGTGAGATTTCACCGTTCACATTTGTTCCCTATTTTGTTTCTTTGTAATTCACTGTGAAACTCAGAAAATATTGTGTATTCAAAGAGGCCTAGCCTATAAATCCTCTGTACTAAAGAATCATTCTTTGAAGCAGAGAGAACATGAACATTTCTAGCACTTATAACACAAGATAGAACTTTCTGCTCTCTGTGCCTGTGGTGATGGCGTTCAGTGTGTGAGATAGTCCCCGGTGGCATTGCCATAGCAGGCAGAAGAAGAGATGGCGGTTCCTGGACATATCTTTTTTCGGTGGAGAGTAACACATATACTACTGAAAGTACTCATGTAGGTCTTTGAACTGAAGCTATTAGACGCTATCTTGTTCTCATGTATGTCTTTCTAAAAGTTCCTGTTGCCCTAACCTGTTGACTCAGAAAAACTGTGTTCTGATAGAGGCCAGCAACTGTTTCCAACAAAATAGAAGAAATGCACATTGAACATTCTAACCAATATATACTTATTATCATACGATTTCAACAGATGGAATTAGGCGTCTCTGTGCCGTTGTTGTTTTGCTGCATTGCTTGCTTCAGAGAACTTTCGAGTTCATACAGTAGACTAAAAAAGAAACACTGTTTCCAGGAACGCTAGAGTCTTCTGGGTAGTGTTTTACAGGTGACACACTAAAGGAAATACGTGAGATTTCACCGTTCACATTTGTTCCCTATTTTGTTTCTTTGTAATTCACTGTGAAACTCAGAAAATACAGTGTTTTCAAAGAGGCCTATGCTATAAATTCTCTGTACTAAAGAATCATTCTTTGAAACAGAGATAACATGAACATTTCTAGCACTTATAACACAAGATAGAACGTTCTCCTCTCTGTGCCTGTGGTGATGGCGTTCATTGTGTGAGATAGTCACCAGTGGCTTTGTCATAGCAGGCAGAAGCAGAGATGGCGGTTCCTGGACATACTTGTTTTCGGTGGAGAGTAACGCATATACTACTGCAAGTACACATGTAGGTCTTTGAACTGAAGGTATTAGACGCTATCTTGTTCTCATGTATGGCTTTCTAAAAGTTCCTGTTGCCCTAACCTGTTGACTCAGAAAAACTGTGTTCTGATAGAGGCCAGCAACTGTTTCCAACAAAAATAGAAAAAATGCACATTGAACATTCTAACCAACATATACATATTATCAAACGATTTCAACAGATGGAATTAGGCCCTTGCTGTGCCGTTGTTGTCCTGCTGCATTGTTTGCTTCAGAGAACTTTCGAGTTCATACAATAGACTAAAGAGGAAACACTGCCTCCAGGAACGCTAGAGTCTTCTGGGTAGTGTGCTACAGGCGACACACTGAAGGAAATATGTCAGATTTCACCGTTACATTTGTTCCCTATTTCGTTTCTTTGTAATTCACTGTGAAACTCAGAAAATACTGTTTTTTCAAAGAGGCCTAGCCTGTCAGTTCTCTGTACTAAAGAATCATTCTTTGAAACAGAGAGAACATGAACATTTCTAGCACTTATAACAAAAGATAGAACTTTCTCCTCTCTGTGCCTGTGGTGATGGCGTTCAGTGTGTGAGATAGTCACCGGTGGCATTGCCATAGCAGGCAGAAGAAGAGATGGCGGTTCCTGGACATACTTTGTTCTCGGTGGAGAGTAACGCATATACTACTGAAATTAGAGATGTAGGTCTTTGAACTGAAGGTATTAGACGCTATCTCTTCTTCTCATGCATGTCTTTCTAAAAGAAGTTCCTGTTGCCCTTACTTGTAAACTCAGAAAAACTGTGTTCTGATAGAGGCCAGCAACTGTTTCCAACAAAATAGAAGAAATGCACATTGAACATTCTAACCAACATTTACATATTATCAAACGATTTCAACAGATGGAATTAGGCCCTCTTTGTGCCGTTGTTGTTTTGCTGCATTGCTTGCTTCAGAGAACTTTTGAGTTCATACAGTAGTCTAAAGAGGAAACACTGTTTCCAGGAACGCTAGAGTCTTCTGGGTAGTGTGCTGCAGGTGACACACTAAAGGAAATATGTGAGATTTCACCGTTCACATTTGTTCCCTATTTTGTTTCTTTGTAATTCACTGTGAAACTCAGAAAATATTGTGTATTCAAAGAGGCCTAGCCTATAAATCCTCTGTACTAAAGAATCATTCTTTGAAGCAGAGAGAACATGAACATTTCTAGCACTTATAACACAAGATAGAACTTTCTGCTCTCTGTGCCTGTGGTGATGGCGTTCAGTGTGTGAGATAGTCCCCGGTGGCATTGCCATAGCAGGCAGAAGAAGAGATGGCGGTTCCTGGACATATCTTTTTTCGGTGGAGAGTAACACATATACTACTGAAAGTACTCATGTAGGTCTTTGAACTGAAGCTATTAGACGCTATCTTGTTCTCATGTATGTCTTTCTAAAAGTTCCTGTTGCCCTAACCTGTTGACTCAGAAAAACTGTGTTCTGATAGAGGCCAGCAACTGTTTCCAACAAAATAGAAGAAATGCACATTGAACATTCTAACCAATATATACTTATTATCATACGATTTCAACAGATGGAATTAGGCGTCTCTGTGCCGTTGTTGTTTTGCTGCATTGCTTGCTTCAGAGAACTTTCGAGTTCATACAGTAGACTAAAAAAGAAACACTGTTTCCAGGAACGCTAGAGTCTTCTGGGTAGTGTTTTACAGGTGACACACTAAAGGAAATACGTGAGATTTCACCGTTCACATTTGTTCCCTATTTTGTTTCTTTGTAATTCACTGTGAAACTCAGAAAATACAGTGTTTTCAAAGAGGCCTATGCTATAAATTCTCTGTACTAAAGAATCATTCTTTGAAACAGAGATAACATGAACATTTCTAGCACTTATAACACAAGATAGAACGTTCTCCTCTCTGTGCCTGTGGTGATGGCGTTCATTGTGTGAGATAGTCACCAGTGGCTTTGTCATAGCAGGCAGAAGCAGAGATGGCGGTTCCTGGACATACTTGTTTTCGGTGGAGAGTAACGCATATACTACTGCAAGTACACATGTAGGTCTTTGAACTGAAGGTATTAGACGCTATCTTGTTCTCATGTATGGCTTTCTAAAAGTTCCTGTTGCCCTAACCTGTTGACTCAGAAAAACTGTGTTCTGATAGAGGCCAGCAACTGTTTCCAACAAAAATAGAAAAAATGCACATTGAACATTCTAACCAACATATACATATTATCAAACGATTTCAACAGATGGAATTAGGCCCTTGCTGTGCCGTTGTTGTCCTGCTGCATTGTTTGCTTCAGAGAACTTTCGAGTTCATACAATAGACTAAAGAGGAAACACTGCCTCCAGGAACGCTAGAGTCTTCTGGGTAGTGTGCTACAGGCGACACACTGAAGGAAATATGTCAGATTTCACCGTTACATTTGTTCCCTATTTCGTTTCTTTGTAATTCACTGTGAAACTCAGAAAATACTGTTTTTTCAAAGAGGCCTAGCCTGTCAGTTCTCTGTACTAAAGAATCATTCTTTGAAACAGAGAGAACATGAACATTTCTAGCACTTATAACAAAAGATAGAACTTTCTCCTCTCTGTGCCTGTGGTGATGGCGTTCAGTGTGTGAGATAGTCACCGGTGGCATTGCCATAGCAGGCAGAAGAAGAGATGGCGGTTCCTGGACATACTTTGTTCTCGGTGGAGAGTAACGCATATACTACTGAAATTAGAGATGTAGGTCTTTGAACTGAAGGTATTAGACGCTATCTCTTCTTCTCATGCATGTCTTTCTAAAAGAAGTTCCTGTTGCCCTTACTTGTAAACTCAGAAAAACTGTGTTCCTATAGAGGCCAGCACCCGTTTCCAACGAAATAGAAGGAAGAACTTAAAGTACAGATGTAGGTCTTTGAACTGAAGGTATTAGACGCTATCTCTTGTTCTCATGCATGTCTTTCTAAAAGAAGTTCCTGTTGCCCTTACTTGTAAACTCAGAAAAACTGTGTTCCGATAGAGGCCAGCACCGGCTTCCAACGAAATAAAAGGTAGAAATGCACATTGAACATTCTAACCAACATATACATATTATGAAACGATTTCAACAGATGAAATTACGCCCTTGCTGTGCCGTTGTTGTCCTGCTGCATTGTTTGCTTCAGAGAACTTTCGAGTTCATACAATAGACTAAAGAGGAAACACTGCCTCCAGGAACGCTAGAGTCTTCTGGGTAGTGTGCTACAGGCGACACACTGAAGGAAATATGTCAGATTTCACCGTTACATTTGTTCCCTATTTCGTTTCTTTGTAATTCACTGTGAAACTCAGAAAATACTGTTTTTTCAAAGAGGCCTAGCCTGTCAGTTCTCTGTACTAAAGAATCATTCTTTGAAACAGAGAGAACATGAACATTTCTAGCACTTATAACAAAAGATAGAACTTTCTCCTCTCTGTGCCTGTGGTGATGGCGTTCAGTGTGTGAGATAGTCACCGGTGGCATTGCCATAGCAGGCAGAAGAAGAGATGGCGGTTCCTGGACATACTTTGTTCTCGGTGGAGAGTAACGCATATACTACTGAAATTAGAGATGTAGGTCTTTGAACTGAAGGTATTAGATGCTATCTCTTCTTCTCATGCATGTCTTTCTAAAAGAAGTTCCTGTTGCCCTTACTTGTAAACTCAGAAAAACTGTGTTCTGATAGAGGCCAGCAACTGTTTCCAACAAAATAGAAGAAATGCACATTGAACATTCTAACCAACATTTACATATTATCAAACGATTTCAACAGATGGAATTAGGCCCTCTTTGTGCCGTTGTTGTTTTGCTGCATTGCTTGCTTCAGAGAACTTTTGAGTTCATACAGTAGTCTAAAGAGGAAACACTGTTTCCAGGAACGCTAGAGTCTTCTGGGTAGTGTGCTGCAGGTGACACACTAAAGGAAATATGTGAGATTTCACCGTTCACATTTGTTCCCTATTTTGTTTCTTTGTAATTCACTGTGAAACTCAGAAAATATTGTGTATTCAAAGAGGCCTAGCCTATAAATCCTCTGTACTAAAGAATCATTCTTTGAAGCAGAGAGAACATGAACATTTCTAGCACTTATAACACAAGATAGAACTTTCTGCTCTCTGTGCCTGTGGTGATGGCGTTCAGTGTGTGAGATAGTCACCGGTGGCATTGCCATAGCAGGCAGAAGAAGAGATGGCGGTTCCTGGACATATCTTTTTTCGGTGGAGAGTAACACATATACTACTGAAAGTACTCATGTAGGTCTTTGAACTGAAGCTATTAGACGCTATCTTGTTCTCATGTATGTCTTTCTAAAAGTTCCTGTTGCCCTAACCTGTTGACTCAGAAAAACTGTGTTCTGATAGAGGCCAGCAACTGTTTCCAACAAAATAGAAGAAATGCACATTGAACATTCTAACCAATATATACTTATTATCATACGATTTCAACAGATGGAATTAGGCGTCTCTGTGCCGTTGTTGTTTTGCTGCATTGCTTGCTTCAGAGAACTTTCGAGTTCATACAGTAGACTAAAAAAGAAACACTGTTTCCAGGAACGCTAGAGTCTTCTGGGTAGTGTTTTACAGGTGACACACTAAAGGAAATACGTGAGATTTCACCGTTCACATTTGTTCCCTATTTTGTTTCTTTGTAATTCACTGTGAAACTCAGAAAATACAGTGTTTTCAAAGAGGCCTATGCTATAAATTCTCTGTACTAAAGAATCATTCTTTGAAACAGAGATAACATGAACATTTCTAGCACTTATAACACAAGATAGAACGTTCTCCTCTCTGTGCCTGTGGTGATGGCGTTCATTGTGTGAGATAGTCACCAGTGGCTTTGTCATAGCAGGCAGAAGCAGAGATGGCGGTTCCTGGACATACTTGTTTTCGGTGGAGAGTAACGCATATACTACTGCAAGTACACATGTAGGTCTTTGAACTGAAGGTATTAGACGCTATCTTGTTCTCATGTATGGCTTTCTAAAAGTTCCTGTTGCCCTAACCTGTTGACTCAGAAAAACTGTGTTCTGATAGAGGCCAGCAACTGTTTCCAACAAAAATAGAAAAAATGCACATTGAACATTCTAACCAACATATACATATTATCAAACGATTTCAACAGATGGAATTAGGCCCTTGCTGTGCCGTTGTTGTCCTGCTGCATTGTTTGCTTCAGAGAACTTTCGAGTTCATACAATAGACTAAAGAGGAAACACTGCCTCCAGGAACGCTAGAGTCTTCTGGGTAGTGTGCTACAGGCGACACACTGAAGGAAATATGTCAGATTTCACCGTTACATTTGTTCCCTATTTCGTTTCTTTGTAATTCACTGTGAAACTCAGAAAATACTGTTTTTTCAAAGAGGCCTAGCCTGTCAGTTCTCTGTACTAAAGAATCATTCTTTGAAACAGAGAGAACATGAACATTTCTAGCACTTATAACAAAAGATAGAACTTTCTCCTCTCTGTGCCTGTGGTGATGGCGTTCAGTGTGTGAGATAGTCACCGGTGGCATTGCCATAGCAGGCAGAAGAAGAGATGGCGGTTCCTGGACATACTTTGTTCTCGGTGGAGAGTAACGCATATACTACTGAAATTAGAGATGTAGGTCTTTGAACTGAAGGTATTAGACGCTATCTCTTCTTCTCATGCATGTCTTTCTAAAAGAAGTTCCTGTTGCCCTTACTTGTAAACTCAGAAAAACTGTGTTCCTATAGAGGCCAGCACCCGTTTCCAACGAAATAGAAGGAAGAACTTAAAGTACAGATGTAGGTCTTTGAACTGAAGGTATTAGACGCTATCTCTTGTTCTCATGCATGTCTTTCTAAAAGAAGTTCCTGTTGCCCTTACTTGTAAACTCAGAAAAACTGTGTTCCGATAGAGGCCAGCACCGGCTTCCAACGAAATAAAAGGTAGAAATGCACATTGAACATTCTAACCAACATATACATATTATGAAACGATTTCAACAGATGAAATTACGCCCTTGCTGTGCCGTTGTTGTCCTGCTGCATTGTTTGCTTCAGAGAACTTTCGAGTTCATACAATAGACTAAAGAGGAAACACTGCCTCCAGGAACGCTAGAGTCTTCTGGGTAGTGTGCTACAGGCGACACACTGAAGGAATTATGTGAGATTTCACCGTTCACATTTGTTCCCTATTTCGTTTCTTTGTAATTCACTGTGAAACTCAGAAAATACTGTGTTTTCAAAGAGGCCTAGCCTGTCAATTCTATGTACTAAGGAATCATTCTTTGAAACAGAGAGAACCTGAACATTTCAAGCACTGATAACACAAAATAGAACCTTCTCCTCTCTGTGCCTGTGGTGATGGCGTTCAGTGTGTGAGATAGTCACCGGTGGCATTGCCATAGCAGGCAGAAGCAGAGATGGCGGTTCCTGGACATACCTTGCTGTCGGTGGAGAGTAGCGCATATACTACTGAAAGTACAGATGTAGGTCTTTGAACTGAAAGTATTAGACGCTATCTTGTTCTCATTTATGTCTTTGTGAAAGTTCCTGTTGCCCTTACTTTTTGACTCAGAAAAACTGTATTCCGATAGAGGTCAGCAACTGTTTCCAACAAAATAGAAGTAATGCACATTGAACATTCTAACCAACATTTACATATTATCAAACGATTTCAACAGATGGAATTAGGCCCTCTTTGTGCCGTTGTTGTTTTGCTGCATTGCTTGCTTCAGAGAACTTTTGAGTTCATACAGTAGTCTAAAGAGGAAACACTGTTTCCAGGAACGCTAGAGTCTTCTGGGTAGTGTGCTACAGGTGACACACTAAAGGAAATATGTGAGATTTCACCGTTCACATTTGTTCCCTATTTTGTTTCTTTGTAATTCACTGTGAAACTCAGAAAATACAGTGTTTTCAAAGAGGCCTATGCTATAAATTCTCTGTACTAAAGAATCATTCTTTGAAACAGAGATAACATGAACATTTCTAGCACTTATAACACAAGATAGAACGTTCTCCTCTCTGTGCCTGTGGTGATGGCGTTCATTGTGTGAGATAGTTCAGTGGCATTGTCATAGCAGGCAGAAACAGAGATGGCGGTTCCTGGACATACTTGTTTTCGGTGGAGAGTAACGCATATACTACTGCAAGTACACATGTAGGTCTTTGAACTGAAGGTATTAGACGCTATCTTGTTCTCATGTATGGCTTTCTAAAAGTTCCTATTGCCCTAACCTGTTGACTCAGAAAAACTGTGTTCTGATAGAGGCCAGCAACTGTTTCCAACAAAATAGAAGAAATGCACATTGAACATTCTAACCAACATTTACATATTATCAAACGATTTCAACAGATGGAATTAGGCCCTCTTTGTGCCGTTGTTGCTTTGCTGCATTGCTTGCTTCAGAGAACTTTTGAGTTCATACAGTAGTCTAAAGAGGAAACACTGTTTCCAGGAACGCTAGAGTCTTCTGGGTAGTGTGCTGCAGGTGACACACTAAAGGAAATATGTGAGATTTCACCGTTCACATTTGTTCCCTATTTTGTTTCTTTGTAATTCACTGTGAAACTCAGAAAATATTGTGTATTCAAAGAGGCCTAGCCTATAAATCCTCTGTACTAAAGAATCATTCTTTGAAGCAGAGAGAACATGAACATTTCTAGCACTTATAACACAAGATAGAACTTTCTGCTCTCTGTGCCTGTGGTGATGGCGTTCAGTGTGTGAGATAGTCCCCGGTGGCATTGCCATAGCAGGCAGAAGAAGAGATGGCGGTTCCTGGACATATCTTTTTTCGGTGGAGAGTAACACATATACTACTGAAAGTACTCATGTAGGTCTTTGAACTGAAGCTATTAGACGCTATCTTGTTCTCATGTATGTCTTTCTAAAAGTTCCTGTTGCCCTAAACTGTTGACTCAGAAAAACTGTGTTCTGATAGAGGCCAGCAACTGTTTCCAACAAAATAGAAGAAATGCACATTGAACATTCTAACCAACATTTACATATTATCAAACGATTTCAACAGATGGAATTAGGCCCTCTTTGTGCCGTTGTTGTTTTGCTGCATTGCTTGCTTCAGAGAACTTTTGAGTTCATACAGTAGTCTAAAGAGGAAACACTGTTTCCAGGAACGCTAGAGTCTTCTGGGTAGTGTGCTGCAGGTGACACACTAAAGGAAATATGTGAGATTTCACCGTTCACATTTGTTCCCTATTTTGTTTCTTTGTAATTCACTGTGAAACTCAGAAAATATTGTGTATTCAAAGAGGCCTAGCCTATAAATCCTCTGTACTAAAGAATCATTCTTTGAAGCAGAGAGAACATGAACATTTCTAGCACTTATAACACAAGATAGAACTTTCTGCTCTCTGTGCCTGTGGTGATGGCGTTCAGTGTGTGAGATAGTCCCCGGTGGCATTGCCATAGCAGGCAGAAGAAGAGATGGCGGTTCCTGGACATATCTTTTTTCGGTGGAGAGTAACACATATACTACTGAAAGTACTCATGTAGGTCTTTGAACTGAAGCTATTAGACGCTATCTTGTTCTCATGTATGTCTTTCTAAAAGTTCCTGTTGCCCTAACCTGTTGACTCAGAAAAACTGTGTTCTGATAGAGGCCAGCAACTGTTTCCAACAAAATAGAAGAAATGCACATTGAACATTCTAACCAATATATACTTATTATCATACGATTTCAACAGATGGAATTAGGCGTCTCTGTGCCGTTGTTGTTTTGCTGCATTGCTTGCTTCAGAGAACTTTCGAGTTCATACAGTAGACTAAAAAAGAAACACTGTTTCCAGGAACGCTAGAGTCTTCTGGGTAGTGTTTTACAGGTGACACACTAAAGGAAATACGTCAGATTTCACCGTTCACATTTGTTCCCTATTTTGTTTCTTTGTAATTCACTGTGAAACTCAGAAAATACAGTGTTTTCAAAGAGGCCTATGCTATAAATTCTCTGTACTAAAGAATCATTCTTTGAAACAGAGATAACATGAACATTTCTAGCACTTATAACACAAGATAGAACGTTCTCCTCTCTGTGCCTGTGGTGATGGCGTTCATTGTGTGAGATAGTCACCAGTGGCTTTGTCATAGCAGGCAGAAGCAGAGATGGCGGTTCCTGGACATACTTGTTTTCGGTGGAGAGTAACGCATATACTACTGCAAGTACACATGTAGGTCTTTGAACTGAAGGTATTAGACGCTATCTTGTTCTCATGTATGGCTTTCTAAAAGTTCCTGTTGCCCTAACCTGTTGACTCAGAAAAACTGTGTTCTGATAGAGGCCAGCAACTGTTTCCAACAAAAATAGAAAAAATGCACATTGAACATTCTAACCAACATATACATATTATCAAACGATTTCAACAGATGGAATTAGGCCCTTGCTGTGCCGTTGTTGTCCTGCTGCATTGTTTGCTTCAGAGAACTTTCGAGTTCATACAATAGACTAAAGAGGAAACACTGCCTCCAGGAACGCTAGAGTCTTCTGGGTAGTGTGCTACAGGCGACACACTGAAGGAAATATGTCAGATTTCACCGTTACATTTGTTCCCTATTTCGTTTCTTTGTAATTCACTGTGAAACTCAGAAAATACTGTTTTTTCAAAGAGGCCTAGCCTGTCAGTTCTCTGTACTAAAGAATCATTCTTTGAAACAGAGAGAACATGAACATTTCTAGCACTTATAACAAAAGATAGAACTTTCTCCTCTCTGTGCCTGTGGTGATGGCGTTCAGTGTGTGAGATAGTCACCGGTGGCATTGCCATAGCAGGCAGAAGAAGAGATGGCGGTTCCTGGACATACTTTGTTCTCGGTGGAGAGTAACGCATATACTACTGAAATTAGAGATGTAGGTCTTTGAACTGAAGGTATTAGACGCTATCTCTTCTTCTCATGCATGTCTTTCTAAAAGAAGTTCCTGTTGCCCTTACTTGTAAACTCAGAAAAACTGTGTTCCTATAGAGGCCAGCACCCGTTTCCAACGAAATAGAAGGAAGAACTTAAAGTACAGATGTAGGTCTTTGAACTGAAGGTATTAGACGCTATCTCTTGTTCTCATGCATGTCTTTCTAAAAGAAGTTCCTGTTGCCCTTACTTGTAAACTCAGAAAAACTGTGTTCCGATAGAGGCCAGCACCGGCTTCCAACGAAATAAAAGGTAGAAATGCACATTGAACATTCTAACCAACATATACATATTATGAAACGATTTCAACAGATGAAATTACGCCCTTGCTGTGCCGTTGTTGTCCTGCTGCATTGTTTGCTTCAGAGAACTTTCGAGTTCATACAATAGACTAAAGAGGAAACACTGCCTCCAGGAACGCTAGAGTCTTCTGGGTAGTGTGCTACAGGCGACACACTGAAGGAAATATGTCAGATTTCACCGTTACATTTGTTCCCTATTTCGTTTCTTTGTAATTCACTGTGAAACTCAGAAAATACTGTTTTTTCAAAGAGGCCTAGCCTGTCAGTTCTCTGTACTAAAGAATCATTCTTTGAAACAGAGAGAACATGAACATTTCTAGCACTTATAACAAAAGATAGAACTTTCTCCTCTCTGTGCCTGTGGTGATGGCGTTCAGTGTGTGAGATAGTCACCGGTGGCATTGCCATAGCAGGCAGAAGAAGAGATGGCGGTTCCTGGACATACTTTGTTCTCGGTGGAGAGTAACGCATATACTACTGAAATTAGAGATGTAGGTCTTTGAACTGAAGGTATTAGATGCTATCTCTTCTTCTCATGCATGTCTTTCTAAAAGAAGTTCCTGTTGCCCTTACTTGTAAACTCAGAAAAACTGTGTTCTGATAGAGGCCAGCAACTGTTTCCAACAAAATAGAAGAAATGCACATTGAACATTCTAACCAACATTTACATATTATCAAACGATTTCAACAGATGGAATTAGGCCCTCTTTGTGCCGTTGTTGTTTTGCTGCATTGCTTGCTTCAGAGAACTTTTGAGTTCATACAGTAGTCTAAAGAGGAAACACTGTTTCCAGGAACGCTAGAGTCTTCTGGGTAGTGTGCTGCAGGTGACACACTAAAGGAAATATGTGAGATTTCACCGTTCACATTTGTTCCCTATTTTGTTTCTTTGTAATTCACTGTGAAACTCAGAAAATATTGTGTATTCAAAGAGGCCTAGCCTATAAATCCTCTGTACTAAAGAATCATTCTTTGAAGCAGAGAGAACATGAACATTTCTAGCACTTATAACACAAGATAGAACTTTCTGCTCTCTGTGCCTGTGGTGATGGCGTTCAGTGTGTGAGATAGTCACCGGTGGCATTGCCATAGCAGGCAGAAGAAGAGATGGCGGTTCCTGGACATATCTTTTTTCGGTGGAGAGTAACACATATACTACTGAAAGTACTCATGTAGGTCTTTGAACTGAAGCTATTAGACGCTATCTTGTTCTCATGTATGTCTTTCTAAAAGTTCCTGTTGCCCTAACCTGTTGACTCAGAAAAACTGTGTTCTGATAGAGGCCAGCAACTGTTTCCAACAAAATAGAAGAAATGCACATTGAACATTCTAACCAATATATACTTATTATCATACGATTTCAACAGATGGAATTAGGCGTCTCTGTGCCGTTGTTGTTTTGCTGCATTGCTTGCTTCAGAGAACTTTCGAGTTCATACAGTAGACTAAAAAAGAAACACTGTTTCCAGGAACGCTAGAGTCTTCTGGGTAGTGTTTTACAGGTGACACACTAAAGGAAATACGTGAGATTTCACCGTTCACATTTGTTCCCTATTTTGTTTCTTTGTAATTCACTGTGAAACTCAGAAAATACAGTGTTTTCAAAGAGGCCTATGCTATAAATTCTCTGTACTAAAGAATCATTCTTTGAAACAGAGATAACATGAACATTTCTAGCACTTATAACACAAGATAGAACGTTCTCCTCTCTGTGCCTGTGGTGATGGCGTTCATTGTGTGAGATAGTCACCAGTGGCTTTGTCATAGCAGGCAGAAGCAGAGATGGCGGTTCCTGGACATACTTGTTTTCGGTGGAGAGTAACGCATATACTACTGCAAGTACACATGTAGGTCTTTGAACTGAAGGTATTAGACGCTATCTTGTTCTCATGTATGGCTTTCTAAAAGTTCCTGTTGCCCTAACCTGTTGACTCAGAAAAACTGTGTTCTGATAGAGGCCAGCAACTGTTTCCAACAAAAATAGAAAAAATGCACATTGAACATTCTAACCAACATATACATATTATCAAACGATTTCAACAGATGGAATTAGGCCCTTGCTGTGCCGTTGTTGTCCTGCTGCATTGTTTGCTTCAGAGAACTTTCGAGTTCATACAATAGACTAAAGAGGAAACACTGCCTCCAGGAACGCTAGAGTCTTCTGGGTAGTGTGCTACAGGCGACACACTGAAGGAAATATGTCAGATTTCACCGTTACATTTGTTCCCTATTTCGTTTCTTTGTAATTCACTGTGAAACTCAGAAAATACTGTTTTTTCAAAGAGGCCTAGCCTGTCAGTTCTCTGTACTAAAGAATCATTCTTTGAAACAGAGAGAACATGAACATTTCTAGCACTTATAACAAAAGATAGAACTTTCTCCTCTCTGTGCCTGTGGTGATGGCGTTCAGTGTGTGAGATAGTCACCGGTGGCATTGCCATAGCAGGCAGAAGAAGAGATGGCGGTTCCTGGACATACTTTGTTCTCGGTGGAGAGTAACGCATATACTACTGAAATTAGAGATGTAGGTCTTTGAACTGAAGGTATTAGACGCTATCTCTTCTTCTCATGCATGTCTTTCTAAAAGAAGTTCCTGTTGCCCTTACTTGTAAACTCAGAAAAACTGTGTTCCTATAGAGGCCAGCACCCGTTTCCAACGAAATAGAAGGAAGAACTTAAAGTACAGATGTAGGTCTTTGAACTGAAGGTATTAGACGCTATCTCTTGTTCTCATGCATGTCTTTCTAAAAGAAGTTCCTGTTGCCCTTACTTGTAAACTCAGAAAAACTGTGTTCCGATAGAGGCCAGCACCGGCTTCCAACGAAATAAAAGGTAGAAATGCACATTGAACATTCTAACCAACATATACATATTATGAAACGATTTCAACAGATGAAATTACGCCCTTGCTGTGCCGTTGTTGTCCTGCTGCATTGTTTGCTTCAGAGAACTTTCGAGTTCATACAATAGACTAAAGAGGAAACACTGCCTCCAGGAACGCTAGAGTCTTCTGGGTAGTGTGCTACAGGCGACACACTGAAGGAATTATGTGAGATTTCACCGTTCACATTTGTTCCCTATTTCGTTTCTTTGTAATTCACTGTGAAACTCAGAAAATACTGTGTTTTCAAAGAGGCCTAGCCTGTCAATTCTATGTACTAAGGAATCATTCTTTGAAACAGAGAGAACCTGAACATTTCAAGCACTGATAACACAAAATAGAACCTTCTCCTCTCTGTGCCTGTGGTGATGGCGTTCAGTGTGTGAGATAGTCACCGGTGGCATTGCCATAGCAGGCAGAAGCAGAGATGGCGGTTCCTGGACATACCTTGCTGTCGGTGGAGAGTAGCGCATATACTACTGAAAGTACAGATGTAGGTCTTTGAACTGAAAGTATTAGACGCTATCTTGTTCTCATTTATGTCTTTGTGAAAGTTCCTGTTGCCCTTACTTTTTGACTCAGAAAAACTGTATTCCGATAGAGGTCAGCAACTGTTTCCAACAAAATAGAAGTAATGCACATTGAACATTCTAACCAACATTTACATATTATCAAACGATTTCAACAGATGGAATTAGGCCCTCTTTGTGCCGTTGTTGTTTTGCTGCATTGCTTGCTTCAGAGAACTTTTGAGTTCATACAGTAGTCTAAAGAGGAAACACTGTTTCCAGGAACGCTAGAGTCTTCTGGGTAGTGTGCTACAGGTGACACACTAAAGGAAATATGTGAGATTTCACCGTTCACATTTGTTCCCTATTTTGTTTCTTTGTAATTCACTGTGAAACTCAGAAAATACAGTGTTTTCAAAGAGGCCTATGCTATAAATTCTCTGTACTAAAGAATCATTCTTTGAAACAGAGATAACATGAACATTTCTAGCACTTATAACACAAGATAGAACGTTCTCCTCTCTGTGCCTGTGGTGATGGCGTTCATTGTGTGAGATAGTTCAGTGGCATTGTCATAGCAGGCAGAAACAGAGATGGCGGTTCCTGGACATACTTGTTTTTGGTGGAGAGTAACGCATATACTACTGCAAGTACACATGTAGGTCTTTGAACTGAAGGTATTAGACGCTATCTTGTTCTCATGTATGGCTTTCTAAAAGTTCCTATTGCCCTAACCTGTTGACTCAGAAAAACTGTGTTCTGATAGAGGCCAGCAACTGTTTCCAACAAAATAGAAGAAATGCACATTGAACATTCTAACCAACATTTACATATTATCAAACGATTTCAACAGATGGAATTAGGCCCTCTTTGTGCCGTTGTTGCTTTGCTGCATTGCTTGCTTCAGAGAACTTTTGAGTTCATACAGTAGTCTAAAGAGGAAACACTGTTTCCAGGAACGCTAGAGTCTTCTGGGTAGTGTGCTGCAGGTGACACACTAAAGGAAATATGTGAGATTTCACCGTTCACATTTGTTCCCTATTTTGTTTCTTTGTAATTCACTGTGAAACTCAGAAAATATTGTGTATTCAAAGAGGCCTAGCCTATAAATCCTCTGTACTAAAGAATCATTCTTTGAAGCAGAGAGAACATGAACATTTCTAGCACTTATAACACAAGATAGAACTTTCTGCTCTCTGTGCCTGTGGTGATGGCGTTCAGTGTGTGAGATAGTCCCCGGTGGCATTGCCATAGCAGGCAGAAGAAGAGATGGCGGTTCCTGGACATATCTTTTTTCGGTGGAGAGTAACACATATACTACTGAAAGTACTCATGTAGGTCTTTGAACTGAAGCTATTAGACGCTATCTTGTTCTCATGTATGTCTTTCTAAAAGTTCCTGTTGCCCTAAACTGTTGACTCAGAAAAACTGTGTTCTGATAGAGGCCAGCAACTGTTTCCAACAAAATAGAAGAAATGCACATTGAACATTCTAACCAACATTTACATATTATCAAACGATTTCAACAGATGGAATTAGGCCCTCTTTGTGCCGTTGTTGTTTTGCTGCATTGCTTGCTTCAGAGAACTTTTGAGTTCATACAGTAGTCTAAAGAGGAAACACTGTTTCCAGGAACGCTAGAGTCTTCTGGGTAGTGTGCTGCAGGTGACACACTAAAGGAAATATGTGAGATTTCACCGTTCACATTTGTTCCCTATTTTGTTTCTTTGTAATTCACTGTGAAACTCAGAAAATATTGTGTATTCAAAGAGGCCTAGCCTATAAATCCTCTGTACTAAAGAATCATTCTTTGAAGCAGAGAGAACATGAACATTTCTAGCACTTATAACACAAGATAGAACTTTCTGCTCTCTGTGCCTGTGGTGATGGCGTTCAGTGTGTGAGATAGTCCCCGGTGGCATTGCCATAGCAGGCAGAAGAAGAGATGGCGGTTCCTGGACATATCTTTTTTCGGTGGAGAGTAACACATATACTACTGAAAGTACTCATGTAGGTCTTTGAACTGAAGCTATTAGACGCTATCTTGTTCTCATGTATGTCTTTCTAAAAGTTCCTGTTGCCCTAACCTGTTGACTCAGAAAAACTGTGTTCTGATAGAGGCCAGCAACTGTTTCCAACAAAATAGAAGAAATGCACATTGAACATTCTAACCAATATATACTTATTATCATACGATTTCAACAGATGGAATTAGGCGTCTCTGTGCCGTTGTTGTTTTGCTGCATTGCTTGCTTCAGAGAACTTTCGAGTTCATACAGTAGACTAAAAAAGAAACACTGTTTCCAGGAACGCTAGAGTCTTCTGGGTAGTGTTTTACAGGTGACACACTAAAGGAAATACGTCAGATTTCACCGTTCACATTTGTTCCCTATTTTGTTTCTTTGTAATTCACTGTGAAACTCAGAAAATACAGTGTTTTCAAAGAGGCCTATGCTATAAATTCTCTGTACTAAAGAATCATTCTTTGAAACAGAGATAACATGAACATTTCTAGCACTTATAACACAAGATAGAACGTTCTCCTCTCTGTGCCTGTGGTGATGGCGTTCATTGTGTGAGATAGTCACCAGTGGCTTTGTCATAGCAGGCAGAAGCAGAGATGGCGGTTCCTGGACATACTTGTTTTCGGTGGAGAGTAACGCATATACTACTGCAAGTACACATGTAGGTCTTTGAACTGAAGGTATTAGACGCTATCTTGTTCTCATGTATGGCTTTCTAAAAGTTCCTGTTGCCCTAACCTGTTGACTCAGAAAAACTGTGTTCTGATAGAGGCCAGCAACTGTTTCCAACAAAAATAGAAAAAATGCACATTGAACATTCTAACCAACATATACATATTATCAAACGATTTCAACAGATGGAATTAGGCCCTTGCTGTGCCGTTGTTGTCCTGCTGCATTGTTTGCTTCAGAGAACTTTCGAGTTCATACAATAGACTAAAGAGGAAACACTGCCTCCAGGAACGCTAGAGTCTTCTGGGTAGTGTGCTACAGGCGACACACTGAAGGAAATATGTCAGATTTCACCGTTACATTTGTTCCCTATTTCGTTTCTTTGTAATTCACTGTGAAACTCAGAAAATACTGTTTTTTCAAAGAGGCCTAGCCTGTCAGTTCTCTGTACTAAAGAATCATTCTTTGAAACAGAGAGAACATGAACATTTCTAGCACTTATAACAAAAGATAGAACTTTCTCCTCTCTGTGCCTGTGGTGATGGCGTTCAGTGTGTGAGATAGTCACCGGTGGCATTGCCATAGCAGGCAGAAGAAGAGATGGCGGTTCCTGGACATACTTTGTTCTCGGTGGAGAGTAACGCATATACTACTGAAATTAGAGATGTAGGTCTTTGAACTGAAGGTATTAGACGCTATCTCTTCTTCTCATGCATGTCTTTCTAAAAGAAGTTCCTGTTGCCCTTACTTGTAAACTCAGAAAAACTGTGTTCCTATAGAGGCCAGCACCCGTTTCCAACGAAATAGAAGGAAGAACTTAAAGTACAGATGTAGGTCTTTGAACTGAAGGTATTAGACGCTATCTCTTGTTCTCATGCATGTCTTTCTAAAAGAAGTTCCTGTTGCCCTTACTTGTAAACTCAGAAAAACTGTGTTCCGATAGAGGCCAGCACCGGCTTCCAACGAAATAAAAGGTAGAAATGCACATTGAACATTCTAACCAACATATACATATTATGAAACGATTTCAACAGATGAAATTACGCCCTTGCTGTGCCGTTGTTGTCCTGCTGCATTGTTTGCTTCAGAGAACTTTCGAGTTCATACAATAGACTAAAGAGGAAACACTGCCTCCAGGAACGCTAGAGTCTTCTGGGTAGTGTGCTACAGGCGACACACTGAAGGAAATATGTCAGATTTCACCGTTACATTTGTTCCCTATTTCGTTTCTTTGTAATTCACTGTGAAACTCAGAAAATACTGTTTTTTCAAAGAGGCCTAGCCTGTCAGTTCTCTGTACTAAAGAATCATTCTTTGAAACAGAGAGAACATGAACATTTCTAGCACTTATAACAAAAGATAGAACTTTCTCCTCTCTGTGCCTGTGGTGATGGCGTTCAGTGTGTGAGATAGTCACCGGTGGCATTGCCATAGCAGGCAGAAGAAGAGATGGCGGTTCCTGGACATACTTTGTTCTCGGTGGAGAGTAACGCATATACTACTGAAATTAGAGATGTAGGTCTTTGAACTGAAGGTATTAGATGCTATCTCTTCTTCTCATGCATGTCTTTCTAAAAGAAGTTCCTGTTGCCCTTACTTGTAAACTCAGAAAAACTGTGTTCTGATAGAGGCCAGCAACTGTTTCCAACAAAATAGAAGAAATGCACATTGAACATTCTAACCAACATTTACATATTATCAAACGATTTCAACAGATGGAATTAGGCCCTCTTTGTGCCGTTGTTGTTTTGCTGCATTGCTTGCTTCAGAGAACTTTTGAGTTCATACAGTAGTCTAAAGAGGAAACACTGTTTCCAGGAACGCTAGAGTCTTCTGGGTAGTGTGCTGCAGGTGACACACTAAAGGAAATATGTGAGATTTCACCGTTCACATTTGTTCCCTATTTTGTTTCTTTGTAATTCACTGTGAAACTCAGAAAATATTGTGTATTCAAAGAGGCCTAGCCTATAAATCCTCTGTACTAAAGAATCATTCTTTGAAGCAGAGAGAACATGAACATTTCTAGCACTTATAACACAAGATAGAACTTTCTGCTCTCTGTGCCTGTGGTGATGGCGTTCAGTGTGTGAGATAGTCACCGGTGGCATTGCCATAGCAGGCAGAAGAAGAGATGGCGGTTCCTGGACATATCTTTTTTCGGTGGAGAGTAACACATATACTACTGAAAGTACTCATGTAGGTCTTTGAACTGAAGCTATTAGACGCTATCTTGTTCTCATGTATGTCTTTCTAAAAGTTCCTGTTGCCCTAACCTGTTGACTCAGAAAAACTGTGTTCTGATAGAGGCCAGCAACTGTTTCCAACAAAATAGAAGAAATGCACATTGAACATTCTAACCAATATATACTTATTATCATACGATTTCAACAGATGGAATTAGGCGTCTCTGTGCCGTTGTTGTTTTGCTGCATTGCTTGCTTCAGAGAACTTTCGAGTTCATACAGTAGACTAAAAAAGAAACACTGTTTCCAGGAACGCTAGAGTCTTCTGGGTAGTGTTTTACAGGTGACACACTAAAGGAAATACGTGAGATTTCACCGTTCACATTTGTTCCCTATTTTGTTTCTTTGTAATTCACTGTGAAACTCAGAAAATACAGTGTTTTCAAAGAGGCCTATGCTATAAATTCTCTGTACTAAAGAATCATTCTTTGAAACAGAGATAACATGAACATTTCTAGCACTTATAACACAAGATAGAACGTTCTCCTCTCTGTGCCTGTGGTGATGGCGTTCATTGTGTGAGATAGTCACCAGTGGCTTTGTCATAGCAGGCAGAAGCAGAGATGGCGGTTCCTGGACATACTTGTTTTCGGTGGAGAGTAACGCATATACTACTGCAAGTACACATGTAGGTCTTTGAACTGAAGGTATTAGACGCTATCTTGTTCTCATGTATGGCTTTCTAAAAGTTCCTGTTGCCCTAACCTGTTGACTCAGAAAAACTGTGTTCTGATAGAGGCCAGCAACTGTTTCCAACAAAAATAGAAAAAATGCACATTGAACATTCTAACCAACATATACATATTATCAAACGATTTCAACAGATGGAATTAGGCCCTTGCTGTGCCGTTGTTGTCCTGCTGCATTGTTTGCTTCAGAGAACTTTCGAGTTCATACAATAGACTAAAGAGGAAACACTGCCTCCAGGAACGCTAGAGTCTTCTGGGTAGTGTGCTACAGGCGACACACTGAAGGAAATATGTCAGATTTCACCGTTACATTTGTTCCCTATTTCGTTTCTTTGTAATTCACTGTGAAACTCAGAATACTGTGTTTTCAAAGAGGCCTAGCCTGTCAGTTCTCTGTACTAAAGAATCATTCTTTGAAACAGAGAGAACATGAACATTTCTAGCACTTATAACACAAGCTAGAACTTTCTCCTCTCTGTGCCTGTGGTGATGGCGTTCAGTGTGTGAGATAGTCACCGGTGGCATTGCCATAGCAGGCAGAAGAAGAGATGGCGGTTCCTGGACATACTTTGTTCTCGGTGGAGAGTAACGCATATACTACTGAAATTACAGATGTAGGTCTTTGAACTGAAGGTATTAGACGCTATCTCTTCTTCTCATGCATGTCTTTCTAAAAGAAGTTCCTGTTGCCCTTACTTGTAAACTCAGAAAAACTGTGTTCCTATAGAGGCCAGCACCCGTTTCCAACGAAATAGAAGGAAGAACTTAAAGTACAGATGTAGGTCTTTGAACTGAAGGTATTAGACGCTATCTCTTGTTCTCATGCATGTCTTTCTAAAAGAAGTTCCTGTTGCCCTTACTTGTAAACTCAGAAAAACTGTGTTCCGATAGAGGCCAGCACCGGCTTCCAACGAAATAAAAGGTAGAAATGCACATTGAACATTCTAACCAACATATACATATTATGAAACGATTTCAACAGATGAAATTACGCCCTTGCTGTGCCGTTGTTGTCCTGCTGCATTGTTTGCTTCAGAGAACTTTCGAGTTCATACAATAGACTAAAGAGGAAACACTGCCTCCAGGAACGCTAGAGTCTTCTGGGTAGTGTGCTACAGGCGACACACTGAAGGAATTATGTGAGATTTCACCGTTCACATTTGTTCCCTATTTCGTTTCTTTGTAATTCACTGTGAAACTCAGAAAATACTGTGTTTTCAAAGAGGCCTAGCCTGTCAATTCTCTGTACTAAGGAATCATTCTTTGAAACAGAGATAACATGAACATTTCTAGCACTTATAACACAAGATAGAACGTTCTCCTCTCTGTGCCTGTGGTGATGGCGTTCATTGTGTGAGATAGTCACCGGTGGCATTGTCATAGCAGGCAGAAACAGAGATGGCGGTTCCTGGACATACTTGTTTTCGGTGGAGAGTAACGCATATACTACTGCAAGTACACATGTAGGTCTTTGAACTGAAGGTATTAGACGCTATCTTGTTCTCATGTATGGCTTTCTAAAAGTTCCTGTTGCCCTAACCTGTTGACTCAGAAAAACTGTGTTCTGATAGAGGCCAGCAACTGTTTCCAACAAAATAGAAGAAATGCACATTGAACATTCTAACCAATATATACTTATTATCATACGATTTCAACAGATGGAATTAGGCGTCTCTGTGCCGTTGTTGTTTTGCTGCATTGCTTGCTTCAGAGAACTTTCGAGTTCATACAGTAGACTAAAAAAGAAACACTGTTTCCAGGAACGCTAGAGTCTTCTGGGTAGTGTTTTACAGGTGACACACTAAAGGAAATACGTGAGATTTCACCGTTCACATTTGTTCCCTATTTTGTTTCTTTGTAATTCACTGTGAAACTCAGAAAATACAGTGTTTTCAAAGAGGCCTATGCTATAAATTCTCTGTACTAAAGAATCATTCTTTGAAACAGAGATAACATGAACATTTCTAGCACTTATAACACAAGATAGAACGTTCTCCTCTCTGTGCCTGTGGTGATGGCGTTCATTGTGTGAGATAGTCACCAGTGGCTTTGTCATAGCAGGCAGAAGCAGAGATGGCGGTTCCTGGACATACTTGTTTTCGGTGGAGAGTAACGCATATACTACTGCAAGTACACATGTAGGTCTTTGAACTGAAGGTATTAGACGCTATCTTGTTCTCATGTATGGCTTTCTAAAAGTTCCTGTTGCCCTAACCTGTTGACTCAGAAAAACTGTGTTCTGATAGAGGCCAGCAACTGTTTCCAACAAAAATAGAAAAAATGCACATTGAACATTCTAACCAACATATACATATTATCAAACGATTTCAACAGATGAAATTAGGCCCTTGCTGTGCCGTTGTTGTCCTGCTGCATTGTTTGCTTCAGAGAACTTTCGAGTTCATACAATAGACTAAAGAGGAAACACTGTTTCCAGGAACGCTAGAGTCTTCTGGGTAGTGTGCTACAGGCGACACACTGAAGGAATTATGTGAGATTTCACCGTTCACATTTGTTCCCTATTTCGTTTCTTTGTAATTCACTGTGAAACTCAGAAAATACTGTGTTTTCAAAGAGGCCTAGCCTGTCAATTCTCTGTACTAAGGAATCATTCTTTGAAACAGAGATAACATGAACATTTCTAGCACTTATAACACAAGATAGAACGTTCTCCTCTCTGTGCCTGTGGTGATGGCGTTCATTGTGTGAGATAGTCACCAGTGGCATTGTCATAGCAGGCAGAAACAGAGATGGCGGTTCCTGGACATACTTGTTTTCGGTGGAGAGTAACGCATATACTACTGCAAGTACACATGTAGGTCTTTGAACTGAAGGTATTAGACGCTATCTTGTTCTCATGTATGGCTTTCTAAAAGTTCCTGTTGCCCTAACCTGTTGACTCAGAAAAACTGTGTTCTGATAGAGGCCAGCAACTGTTTCCAACAAAATAGAAGAAATGCACATTGAACATTCTAACCAATATATACTTATTATCATACGATTTCAACAGATGGAATTAGGCGTCTCTGTGCCGTTGTTGTTTTGCTGCATTGCTTGCTTCAGAGAACTTTCGAGTTCATACAGTAGACTAAAAAAGAAACACTGTTTCCAGGAACGCTAGAGTCTTCTGGGTAGTGTTTTACAGGTGACACACTAAAGGAAATACGTGAGATTTCACCGTTCACATTTGTTCCCTATTTTGTTTCTTTGTAATTCACTGTGAAACTCAGAAAATACAGTGTTTTCAAAGAGGCCTATGCTATAAATTCTCTGTACTAAAGAATCATTCTTTGAAACAGAGATAACATGAACATTTCTAGCACTTATAACACAAGATAGAACGTTCTCCTCTCTGTGCCTGTGGTGATGGCGTTCATTGTGTGAGATAGTCACCAGTGGCTTTGTCATAGCAGGCAGAAGCAGAGATGGCGGTTCCTGGACATACTTGTTTTCGGTGGAGAGTAACGCATATACTACTGCAAGTACACATGTAGGTCTTTGAACTGAAGGTATTAGACGCTATCTTGTTCTCATGTATGGCTTTCTAAAAGTTCCTGTTGCCCTAACCTGTTGACTCAGAAAAACTGTGTTCTGATAGAGGCCAGCAACTGTTTCCAACAAAAATAGAAAAAATGCACATTGAACATTCTAACCAACATATACATATTATCAAACGATTTCAACAGATGAAATTAGGCCCTTGCTGTGCCGTTGTTGTCCTGCTGCATTGTTTGCTTCAGAGAACTTTCGAGTTCATACAATAGACTAAAGAGGAAACACTGTTTCCAGGAACGCTAGAGTCTTCTGGGTAGTGTGCTACAGGCGACACACTGAAGGAATTATGTGAGATTTCACCGTTCACATTTGTTCCCTATTTCGTTTCTTTGTAATTCACTGTGAAACTCAGAAAATACTGTGTTTTCAAAGAGGCCTAGCCTGTCAATTCTCTGTACTAAGGAATCATTCTTTGAAACAGAGATAACATGAACATTTCTAGCACTTATAACACAAGATAGAACGTTCTCCTCTCTGTGCCTGTGGTGATGGCGTTCATTGTGTGAGATAGTCACCAGTGGCATTGTCATAGCAGGCAGAAACAGAGATGGCGGTTCCTGGACATACTTGTTTTCGGTGGAGAGTAACGCATATACTACTGCAAGTACACATGTAGGTCTTTGAACTGAAGGTATTAGACGCTATCTTGTTCTCATGTATGGCTTTCTAAAAGTTCCTGTTGCCCTAACCTGTTGACTCAGAAAAACTGTGTTCTGATAGAGGCCAGCAACTGTTTCCAACAAAATAGAAGAAATGCACATTGAACATTCTAACCAATATATACTTATTATCATACGATTTCAACAGATGGAATTAGGCGTCTCTGTGCCGTTGTTGTTTTGCTGCATTGCTTGCTTCAGAGAACTTTCGAGTTCATACAGTAGACTAAAAAAGAAACACTGTTTCCAGGAACGCTAGAGTCTTCTGGGTAGTGTTTTACAGGTGACACACTAAAGGAAATACGTGAGATTTCACCGTTCACATTTGTTCCCTATTTTGTTTCTTTGTAATTCACTGTGAAACTCAGAAAATACAGTGTTTTCAAAGAGGCCTATGCTATAAATTCTCTGTACTAAAGAATCATTCTTTGAAACAGAGATAACATGAACATTTCTAGCACTTATAACACAAGATAGAACGTTCTCCTCTCTGTGCCTGTGGTGATGGCGTTCATTGTGTGAGATAGTCACCAGTGGCTTTGTCATAGCAGGCAGAAGCAGAGATGGCGGTTCCTGGACATACTTGTTTTCGGTGGAGAGTAACGCATATACTACTGCAAGTACACATGTAGGTCTTTGAACTGAAGGTATTAGACGCTATCTTGTTCTCATGTATGGCTTTCTAAAAGTTCCTGTTGCCCTAACCTGTTGACTCAGAAAAACTGTGTTCTGATAGAGGCCAGCAACTGTTTCCAACAAAAATAGAAAAAATGCACATTGAACATTCTAACCAACATATACATATTATCAAACGATTTCAACAGATGAAATTACGCCCTTGCTGTGCCGTTGTTGTCCTGCTGCATTGTTTGCTTCAGAGAACTTTCGAGTTCATACAATAGACTAAAGAGGAAACACTGTTTCCAGGAACGCTAGAGTCTTCTGGGTAGTGTGCTACAGGCGACACACTGAAGGAATTATGTGAGATTTCACCGTTCACATTTGTTCCCTATTTCGTTTCTTTGTAATTCACTGTGAAACTCAGAAAATACTGTGTTTTCAAAGAGGCCTAGCCTGTCAATTCTCTGTACTAAGGAATCATTCTTTGAAACAGAGATAACATGAACATTTCTAGCACTTATAACACAAGATAGAACGTTCTCCTCTCTGTGCCTGTGGTGATGGCGTTCATTGTGTGAGATAGTCACCAGTGGCATTGTCATAGCAGGCAGAAACAGAGATGGCGGTTCCTGGACATACTTGTTTTCGGTGGAGAGTAACGCATATACTACTGCAAGTACACATGTAGGTCTTTGAACTGAAGGTATTAGACGCTATCTTGTTCTCATGTATGGCTTTCTAAAAGTTCCTGTTGCCCTAACCTGTTGACTCAGAAAAACTGTGTTCTGATAGAGGCCAGCAACTGTTTCCAACAAAATAGAAGAAATGCACATTGAACATTCTAACCAATATATACTTATTATCATACGATTTCAACAGATGGAATTAGGCGTCTCTGTGCCGTTGTTGTTTTGCTGCATTGCTTGCTTCAGAGAACTTTCGAGTTCATACAGTAGACTAAAAAAGAAACACTGTTTCCAGGAACGCTAGAGTCTTCTGGGTAGTGTTTTACAGGTGACACACTAAAGGAAATACGTGAGATTTCACCGTTCACATTTGTTCCCTATTTTGTTTCTTTGTAATTCACTGTGAAACTCAGAAAATACAGTGTTTTCAAAGAGGCCTATGCTATAAATTCTCTGTACTAAAGAATCATTCTTTGAAACAGAGATAACATGAACATTTCTAGCACTTATAACACAAGATAGAACGTTCTCCTCTCTGTGCCTGTGGTGATGGCGTTCATTGTGTGAGATAGTCACCAGTGGCTTTGTCATAGCAGGCAGAAGCAGAGATGGCGGTTCCTGGACATACTTGTTTTCGGTGGAGAGTAACGCATATACTACTGCAAGTACACATGTAGGTCTTTGAACTGAAGGTATTAGACGCTATCTTGTTCTCATGTATGGCTTTCTAAAAGTTCCTGTTGCCCTAACCTGTTGACTCAGAAAAACTGTGTTCTGATAGAGGCCAGCAACTGTTTCCAACAAAAATAGAAAAAATGCACATTGAACATTCTAACCAACATATACATATTATCAAACGATTTCAACAGATGGAATTAGGCCCTTGCTGTGCCGTTGTTGTCCTGCTGCATTGTTTGCTTCAGAGAACTTTCGAGTTCATACAATAGACTAAAGAGGAAACACTGCCTCCAGGAACGCTAGAGTCTTCTGGGTAGTGTGCTACAGGCGACACACTGAAGGAAATATGTCAGATTTCACCGTTACATTTGTTCCCTATTTCGTTTCTTTGTAATTCACTGTGAAACTCAGAAAATACTGTGTTTTCAAAGAGGCCTAGCCTGTCAGTTCTCTGTACTAAAGAATCATTCTTTGAAACAGAGAGAACATGAACATTTCTAGCACTTATAACACAAGCTAGAACTTTCTCCTCTCTGTGCCTGTGGTGATGGCGTTCAGTGTGTGAGATAGTCACCGGTGGCATTGCCATAGCAGGCAGAAGAAGAGATGGCGGTTCCTGGACATACTTTGTTCTCGGTGGAGAGTAACGCATATACTACTGAAATTACAGATGTAGGTCTTTGAACTGAAGGTATTAGACGCTATCTCTTCTTCTCATGCATGTCTTTCTAAAAGAAGTTCCTGTTGCCCTTACTTGTAAACTCAGAAAAACTGTGTTCCTATAGAGGCCAGCACCCGTTTCCAACGAAATAGAAGGAAGAACTTAAAGTACAGATGTAGGTCTTTGAACTGAAGGTATTAGACGCTATCTCTTGTTCTCATGCATGTCTTTCTAAAAGAAGTTCCTGTTGCCCTTACTTGTAAACTCAGAAAAACTGTGTTCCGATAGAGGCCAGCACCGGCTTCCAACGAAATAAAAGGTAGAAATGCACATTGAACATTCTAACCAACATATACATATTATGAAACGATTTCAACAGATGAAATTACGCCCTTGCTGTGCCGTTGTTGTCCTGCTGCATTGTTTGCTTCAGAGAACTTTCGAGTTCATACAATAGACTAAAGAGGAAACACTGTTTCCAGGAACGCTAGAGTCTTCTGGGTAGTGTGCTACAGGCGACACACTGAAGGAATTATGTGAGATTTCACCGTTCACATTTGTTCCCTATTTCGTTTCTTTGTAATTCACTGTGAAACTCAGAAAATACTGTGTTTTCAAAGAGGCCTAGCCTGTCAATTCTCTGTACTAAGGAATCATTCTTTGAAACAGAGATAACATGAACATTTCTAGCACTTATAACACAAGATAGAACGTTCTCCTCTCTGTGCCTGTGGTGATGGCGTTCATTGTGTGAGATAGTCACCAGTGGCATTGTCATAGCAGGCAGAAACAGAGATGGCGGTTCCTGGACATACTTGTTTTCGGTGGAGAGTAACGCATATACTACTGCAAGTACACATGTAGGTCTTTGAACTGAAGGTATTAGACGCTATCTTGTTCTCATGTATGGCTTTCTAAAAGTTCCTGTTGCCCTAACCTGTTGACTCAGAAAAACTGTGTTCTGATAGAGGCCAGCAACTGTTTCCAACAAAATAGAAGAAATGCACATTGAACATTCTAACCAATATATACTTATTATCATACGATTTCAACAGATGGAATTAGGCGTCTCTGTGCCGTTGTTGTTTTGCTGCATTGCTTGCTTCAGAGAACTTTCGAGTTCATACAGTAGACTAAAAAAGAAACACTGTTTCCAGGAACGCTAGAGTCTTCTGCGTAGTGTTTTACAGGTGACACACTAAAGGAAATATGTGAGATTTCACCGTTCACATTTGTTCCCTATTTTGTTTCTTTGTAATTCACTGTGAAACTCAGAAAATACAGTGTTTTCAAAGAGGCCTATGCTATAAATTCTCTGTACTAAAGAATCATTCTTTGAAACAGAGATAACATGAACATTTCTAGCACTTATAACACAAGATAGAACGTTCTCCTCTCTGTGCCTGTGGTGATGGCGTTCATTGTGTGAGATAGTCACCAGTGGCTTTGTCATAGCAGGCAGAAGCAGAGATGGCGGTTCCTGGACATACTTGTTTTCGGTGGAGAGTAACGCATATACTACTGCAAGTACACATGTAGGTCTTTGAACTGAAGGTATTAGACGCTATCTTGTTCTCATGTATGGCTTTCTAAAAGTTCCTGTTGCCCTAACCTGTTGACTCAGAAAAACTGTGTTCTGATAGAGGCCAGCAACTGTTTCCAACAAAAATAGAAAAAATGCACATTGAACATTCTAACCAACATATACATATTATCAAACGATTTCAACAGATGAAATTAGGCCCTTGCTGTGCCGTTGTTGTCCTGCTGCATTGTTTGCTTCAGAGAACTTTCGAGTTCATACAATAGACTAAAGAGGAAACACTGTTTCCAGGAACGCTAGAGTCTTCTGGGTAGTGTGCTACAGGCGACACACTGAAGGAATTATGTGAGATTTCACCGTTCACATTTGTTCCCTATTTCGTTTCTTTGTAATTCACTGTGAAACTCAGAAAATACTGTGTTTTCAAAGAGGCCTAGCCTGTCAATTCTCTGTACTAAGGAATCATTCTTTGAAACAGAGATAACATGAACATTTCTAGCACTTATAACACAAGATAGAACGTTCTCCTCTCTGTGCCTGTGGTGATGGCGTTCATTGTGTGAGATAGTCACCAGTGGCATTGTCATAGCAGGCAGAAACAGAGATGGCGGTTCCTGGACATACTTGTTTTCGGTGGAGAGTAACGCATATACTACTGCAAGTACACATGTAGGTCTTTGAACTGAAGGTATTAGACGCTATCTTGTTCTCATGTATGGCTTTCTAAAAGTTCCTGTTGCCCTAACCTGTTGACTCAGAAAAACTGTGTTCTGATAGAGGCCAGCAACTGTTTCCAACAAAATAGAAGAAATGCACATTGAACATTCTAACCAATATATACTTATTATCATACGATTTCAACAGATGGAATTAGGCGTCTCTGTGCCGTTGTTGTTTTGCTGCATTGCTTGCTTCAGAGAACTTTCGAGTTCATACAGTAGACTAAAAAAGAAACACTGTTTCCAGGAACGCTAGAGTCTTCTGGGTAGTGTTTTACAGGTGACACACTAAAGGAAATACGTGAGATTTCACCGTTCACATTTGTTCCCTATTTTGTTTCTTTGTAATTCACTGTGAAACTCAGAAAATACAGTGTTTTCAAAGAGGCCTATGCTATAAATTCTCTGTACTAAAGAATCATTCTTTGAAACAGAGATAACATGAACATTTCTAGCACTTATAACACAAGATAGAACGTTCTCCTCTCTGTGCCTGTGGTGATGGCGTTCATTGTGTGAGATAGTCACCAGTGGCTTTGTCATAGCAGGCAGAAGCAGAGATGGCGGTTCCTGGACATACTTGTTTTCGGTGGAGAGTAACGCATATACTACTGCAAGTACACATGTAGGTCTTTGAACTGAAGGTATTAGACGCTATCTTGTTCTCATGTATGGCTTTCTAAAAGTTCCTGTTGCCCTAACCTGTTGACTCAGAAAAACTGTGTTCTGATAGAGGCCAGCAACTGTTTCCAACAAAAATAGAAAAAATGCACATTGAACATTCTAACCAACATATACATATTATCAAACGATTTCAACAGATGAAATTACGCCCTTGCTGTGCCGTTGTTGTCCTGCTGCATTGTTTGCTTCAGAGAACTTTCGAGTTCATACAATAGACTAAAGAGGAAACACTGTTTCCAGGAACGCTAGAGTCTTCTGGGTAGTGTGCTACAGGCGACACACTGAAGGAATTATGTGAGATTTCACCGTTCACATTTGTTCCCTATTTCGTTTCTTTGTAATTCACTGTGAAACTCAGAAAATACTGTGTTTTCAAAGAGGCCTAGCCTGTCAATTCTCTGTACTAAGGAATCATTCTTTGAAACAGAGATAACATGAACATTTCTAGCACTTATAACACAAGATAGAACGTTCTCCTCTCTGTGCCTGTGGTGATGGCGTTCATTGTGTGAGATAGTCACCAGTGGCATTGTCATAGCAGGCAGAAACAGAGATGGCGGTTCCTGGACATACTTGTTTTCGGTGGAGAGTAACGCATATACTACTGCAAGTACACATGTAGGTCTTTGAACTGAAGGTATTAGACGCTATCTTGTTCTCATGTATGGCTTTCTAAAAGTTCCTGTTGCCCTAACCTGTTGACTCAGAAAAACTGTGTTCTGATAGAGGCCAGCAACTGTTTCCAACAAAATAGAAGAAATGCACATTGAACATTCTAACCAATATATACTTATTATCATACGATTTCAACAGATGGAATTAGGCGTCTCTGTGCCGTTGTTGTTTTGCTGCATTGCTTGCTTCAGAGAACTTTCGAGTTCATACAGTAGACTAAAAAAGAAACACTGTTTCCAGGAACGCTAGAGTCTTCTGGGTAGTGTTTTACAGGTGACACACTAAAGGAAATACGTGAGATTTCACCGTTCACATTTGTTCCCTATTTTGTTTCTTTGTAATTCACTGTGAAACTCAGAAAATACAGTGTTTTCAAAGAGGCCTATGCTATAAATTCTCTGTACTAAAGAATCATTCTTTGAAACAGAGATAACATGAACATTTCTAGCACTTATAACACAAGATAGAACGTTCTCCTCTCTGTGCCTGTGGTGATGGCGTTCATTGTGTGAGATAGTCACCAGTGGCTTTGTCATAGCAGGCAGAAGCAGAGATGGCGGTTCCTGGACATACTTGTTTTCGGTGGAGAGTAACGCATATACTACTGCAAGTACACATGTAGGTCTTTGAACTGAAGGTATTAGACGCTATCTTGTTCTCATGTATGGCTTTCTAAAAGTTCCTGTTGCCCTAACCTGTTGACTCAGAAAAACTGTGTTCTGATAGAGGCCAGCAACTGTTTCCAACAAAAATAGAAAAAATGCACATTGAACATTCTAACCAACATATACATATTATCAAACGATTTCAACAGATGGAATTAGGCCCTTGCTGTGCCGTTGTTGTCCTGCTGCATTGTTTGCTTCAGAGAACTTTCGAGTTCATACAATAGACTAAAGAGGAAACACTGCCTCCAGGAACGCTAGAGTCTTCTGGGTAGTGTGCTACAGGCGACACACTGAAGGAAATATGTCAGATTTCACCGTTACATTTGTTCCCTATTTCGTTTCTTTGTAATTCACTGTGAAACTCAGAAAATACTGTGTTTTCAAAGAGGCCTAGCCTGTCAGTTCTCTGTACTAAAGAATCATTCTTTGAAACAGAGAGAACATGAACATTTCTAGCACTTATAACACAAGCTAGAACTTTCTCCTCTCTGTGCCTGTGGTGATGGCGTTCAGTGTGTGAGATAGTCACCGGTGGCATTGCCATAGCAGGCAGAAGAAGAGATGGCGGTTCCTGGACATACTTTGTTCTCGGTGGAGAGTAACGCATATACTACTGAAATTACAGATGTAGGTCTTTGAACTGAAGGTATTAGACGCTATCTCTTCTTCTCATGCATGTCTTTCTAAAAGAAGTTCCTGTTGCCCTTACTTGTAAACTCAGAAAAACTGTGTTCCTATAGAGGCCAGCACCCGTTTCCAACGAAATAGAAGGAAGAACTTAAAGTACAGATGTAGGTCTTTGAACTGAAGGTATTAGACGCTATCTCTTGTTCTCATGCATGTCTTTCTAAAAGAAGTTCCTGTTGCCCTTACTTGTAAACTCAGAAAAACTGTGTTCCGATAGAGGCCAGCACCGGCTTCCAACGAAATAAAAGGTAGAAATGCACATTGAACATTCTAACCAACATATACATATTATGAAACGATTTCAACAGATGAAATTACGCCCTTGCTGTGCCGTTGTTGTCCTGCTGCATTGTTTGCTTCAGAGAACTTTCGAGTTCATACAATAGACTAAAGAGGAAACACTGTTTCCAGGAACGCTAGAGTCTTCTGGGTAGTGTGCTACAGGCGACACACTGAAGGAATTATGTGAGATTTCACCGTTCACATTTGTTCCCTATTTCGTTTCTTTGTAATTCACTGTGAAACTCAGAAAATACTGTGTTTTCAAAGAGGCCTAGCCTGTCAATTCTCTGTACTAAGGAATCATTCTTTGAAACAGAGATAACATGAACATTTCTAGCACTTATAACACAAGATAGAACGTTCTCCTCTCTGTGCCTGTGGTGATGGCGTTCATTGTGTGAGATAGTCACCAGTGGCATTGTCATAGCAGGCAGAAACAGAGATGGCGGTTCCTGGACATACTTGTTTTCGGTGGAGAGTAACGCATATACTACTGCAAGTACACATGTAGGTCTTTGAACTGAAGGTATTAGACGCTATCTTGTTCTCATGTATGGCTTTCTAAAAGTTCCTGTTGCCCTAACCTGTTGACTCAGAAAAACTGTGTTCTGATAGAGGCCAGCAACTGTTTCCAACAAAATAGAAGAAATGCACATTGAACATTCTAACCAATATATACTTATTATCATACGATTTCAACAGATGGAATTAGGCGTCTCTGTGCCGTTGTTGTTTTGCTGCATTGCTTGCTTCAGAGAACTTTCGAGTTCATACAGTAGACTAAAAAAGAAACACTGTTTCCAGGAACGCTAGAGTCTTCTGCGTAGTGTTTTACAGGTGACACACTAAAGGAAATATGTGAGATTTCACCGTTCACATTTGTTCCCTATTTTGTTTCTTTGTAATTCACTGTGAAACTCAGAAAATACAGTGTTTTCAAAGAGGCCTATGCTATAAATTCTCTGTACTAAAGAATCATTCTTTGAAACAGAGATAACATGAACATTTCTAGCACTTATAACACAAGATAGAACGTTCTCCTCTCTGTGCCTGTGGTGATGGCGTTCATTGTGTGAGATAGTCACCAGTGGCTTTGTCATAGCAGGCAGAAGCAGAGATGGCGGTTCCTGGACATACTTGTTTTCGGTGGAGAGTAACGCATATACTACTGCAAGTACACATGTAGGTCTTTGAACTGAAGGTATTAGACGCTATCTTGTTCTCATGTATGGCTTTCTAAAAGTTCCTGTTGCCCTAACCTGTTGACTCAGAAAAACTGTGTTCTGATAGAGGCCAGCAACTGTTTCCAACAAAAATAGAAAAAATGCACATTGAACATTCTAACCAACATATACATATTATCAAACGATTTCAACAGATGAAATTAGGCCCTTGCTGTGCCGTTGTTGTCCTGCTGCATTGTTTGCTTCAGAGAACTTTCGAGTTCATACAATAGACTAAAGAGGAAACACTGTTTCCAGGAACGCTAGAGTCTTCTGGGTAGTGTGCTACAGGCGACACACTGAAGGAATTATGTGAGATTTCACCGTTCACATTTGTTCCCTATTTCGTTTCTTTGTAATTCACTGTGAAACTCAGAAAATACTGTGTTTTCAAAGAGGCCTAGCCTGTCAATTCTCTGTACTAAGGAATCATTCTTTGAAACAGAGATAACATGAACATTTCTAGCACTTATAACACAAGATAGAACGTTCTCCTCTCTGTGCCTGTGGTGATGGCGTTCATTGTGTGAGATAGTCACCAGTGGCATTGTCATAGCAGGCAGAAACAGAGATGGCGGTTCCTGGACATACTTGTTTTCGGTGGAGAGTAACGCATATACTACTGCAAGTACACATGTAGGTCTTTGAACTGAAGGTATTAGACGCTATCTTGTTCTCATGTATGGCTTTCTAAAAGTTCCTGTTGCCCTAAACTGTTGACTCAGAAAAACTGTGTTCTGATAGAGGCCAGCAACTGTTTCCAACAAAATAGAAGAAATGCACATTGAACATTCTAACCAATATATACTTATTATCATACGATTTCAACAGATGGAATTAGGCGTCTCTGTGCCGTTGTTGTTTTGCTGCATTGCTTGCTTCAGAGAACTTTCGAGTTCATACAGTAGACTAAAAAAGAAACACTGTTTCCAGGAACGCTAGAGTCTTCTGGGTAGTGTTTTACAGGTGACACACTAAAGGAAATACGTGAGATTTCACCGTTCACATTTGTTCCCTATTTTGTTTCTTTGTAATTCACTGTGAAACTCAGAAAATACAGTGTTTTCAAAGAGGCCTATGCTATAAATTCTCTGTACTAAAGAATCATTCTTTGAAACAGAGATAACATGAACATTTCTAGCACTTATAACACAAGATAGAACGTTCTCCTCTCTGTGCCTGTGGTGATGGCGTTCATTGTGTGAGATAGTCACCAGTGGCTTTGTCATAGCAGGCAGAAGCAGAGATGGCGGTTCCTGGACATACTTGTTTTCGGTGGAGAGTAACGCATATACTACTGCAAGTACACATGTAGGTCTTTGAACTGAAGGTATTAGACGCTATCTTGTTCTCATGTATGGCTTTCTAAAAGTTCCTGTTGCCCTAACCTGTTGACTCAGAAAAACTGTGTTCTGATAGAGGCCAGCAACTGTTTCCAACAAAAATAGAAAAAATGCACATTGAACATTCTAACCAACATATACATATTATCAAACGATTTCAACAGATGAAATTAGGCCCTTGCTGTGCCGTTGTTGTCCTGCTGCATTGTTTGCTTCAGAGAACTTTCGAGTTCATACAATAGACTAAAGAGGAAACACTGTTTCCAGGAACGCTAGAGTCTTCTGGGTAGTGTGCTACAGGCGACACACTGAAGGAATTATGTGAGATTTCACCGTTCACATTTGTTCCCTATTTCGTTTCTTTGTAATTCACTGTGAAACTCAGAAAATACTGTGTTTTCAAAGAGGCCTAGCCTGTCAATTCTCTGTACTAAGGAATCATTCTTTGAAACAGAGATAACATGAACATTTCTAGCACTTATAACACAAGATAGAACGTTCTCCTCTCTGTGCCTGTGGTGATGGCGTTCATTGTGTGAGATAGTCACCAGTGGCATTGTCATAGCAGGCAGAAACAGAGATGGCGGTTCCTGGACATACTTGTTTTCGGTGGAGAGTAACGCATATACTACTGCAAGTACACATGTAGGTCTTTGAACTGAAGGTATTAGACGCTATCTTGTTCTCATGTATGGCTTTCTAAAAGTTCCTGTTGCCCTAACCTGTTGACTCAGAAAAACTGTGTTCTGATAGAGGCCAGCAACTGTTTCCAACAAAATAGAAGAAATGCACATTGAACATTCTAACCAATATATACTTATTATCATACGATTTCAACAGATGGAATTAGGCGTCTCTGTGCCGTTGTTGTTTTGCTGCATTGCTTGCTTCAGAGAACTTTCGAGTTCATACAGTAGACTAAAAAAGAAACACTGTTTCCAGGAACGCTAGAGTCTTCTGGGTAGTGTGCTACAGGCGACACACTGAAGGAATTATGTGAGATTTCACCGTTCACATTTGTTCCCTATTTCGTTTCTTTGTAATTCACTGTGAAACTCAGAAAATACTGTGTTTTCAAAGAGGCCTAGCCTGTCAATTCTCTGTACTAAGGAATCATTCTTTGAAACAGAGATAACATGAACATTTCTAGCACTTATAACACAAGATAGAACGTTCTCCTCTCTGTGCCTGTGGTGATGGCGTTCATTGTGTGAGATAGTCACCAGTGGCATTGTCATAGCAGGCAGAAACAGAGATGGCGGTTCCTGGACATACTTGTTTTCGGTGGAGAGTAACGCATATACTACTGCAAGTACACATGTAGGTCTTTGAACTGAAGGTATTAGACGCTATCTTGTTCTCATGTATGGCTTTCTAAAAGTTCCTGTTGCCCTAACCTGTTGACTCAGAAAAACTGTGTTCTGATAGAGGCCAGCAACTGTTTCCAACAAAATAGAAGAAATGCACATTGAACATTCTAACCAATATATACTTATTATCATACGATTTCAACAGATGGAATTAGGCGTCTCTGTGCCGTTGTTGTTTTGCTGCATTGCTTGCTTCAGAGAACTTTCGAGTTCATACAGTAGACTAAAAAAGAAACACTGTTTCCAGGAACGCTAGAGTCTTCTGGGTAGTGTTTTACAGGTGACACACTAAAGGAAATACGTGAGATTTCACCGTTCACATTTGTTCCCTATTTTGTTTCTTTGTAATTCACTGTGAAACTCAGAAAATACAGTGTTTTCAAAGAGGCCTATGCTATAAATTGTACTAAAGAATCATTCTTTGAAACAGAGATAACATGAACATTTCTAGCACTTATAACACAAGATAGAACGTTCTCCTCTCTGTGCCTGTGGTGATGGCGTTCATTGTGTGAGATAGTCACCAGTGGCTTTGTCATAGCAGGCAGAAGCAGAGATGGCGGTTCCTGGACATACTTGTTTTCGGTGGAGAGTAACGCATATACTACTGCAAGTACACATGTAGGTCTTTGAACTGAAGGTATTAGACGCTATCTTGTTCTCATGTATGGCTTTCTAAAAGTTCCTGTTGCCCTAACCTGTTGACTCAGAAAAACTGTGTTCTGATAGAGGCCAGCAACTGTTTCCAACAAAAATAGAAAAAATGCACATTGAACATTCTAACCAACATATACATATTATCAAACGATTTCAACAGATGAAATTACGCCCTTGCTGTGCCGTTGTTGTCCTGCTGCATTGTTTGCTTCAGAGAACTTTCGAGTTCATACAATAGACTAAAGAGGAAACACTGTTTCCAGGAACGCTAGAGTCTTCTGGGTAGTGTGCTACAGGCGACACACTGAAGGAATTATGTGAGATTTCACCGTTCACATTTGTTCCCTATTTCGTTTCTTTGTAATTCACTGTGAAACTCAGAAAATACTGTGTTTTCAAAGAGGCCTAGCCTGTCAATTCTCTGTACTAAGGAATCATTCTTTGAAACAGAGATAACATGAACATTTCTAGCACTTATAACACAAGATAGAACGTTCTCCTCTCTGTGCCTGTGGTGATGGCGTTCATTGTGTGAGATAGTCACCAGTGGCATTGTCATAGCAGGCAGAAACAGAGATGGCGGTTCCTGGACATACTTGTTTTCGGTGGAGAGTAACGCATATACTACTGCAAGTACACATGTAGGTCTTTGAACTGAAGGTATTAGACGCTATCTTGTTCTCATGTATGGCTTTCTAAAAGTTCCTGTTGCCCTAACCTGTTGACTCAGAAAAACTGTGTTCTGATAGAGGCCAGCAACTGTTTCCAACAAAATAGAAGAAATGCACATTGAACATTCTAACCAATATATACTTATTATCATACGATTTCAACAGATGGAATTAGGCGTCTCTGTGCCGTTGTTGTTTTGCTGCATTGCTTGCTTCAGAGAACTTTCGAGTTCATACAGTAGACTAAAAAAGAAACACTGTTTCCAGGAACGCTAGAGTCTTCTGGGTAGTGTTTTACAGATGACACACTAAAGGAAATACGTGAGATTTCACCGTTCACATTTGTTCCCTATTTTGTTTCTTTGTAATTCACTGTGAAACTCAGAAAATACAGTGTTTTCAAAGAGGCCTATGCTATAAATTCTCTGTACTAAAGAATCATTCTTTGAAACAGAGATAACATGAACATTTCTAGCACTTATAACACAAGATAGAACGTTCTCCTCTCTGTGCCTGTGGTGATGGCGTTCATTGTGTGAGATAGTCACCAGTGGCTTTGTCATAGCAGGCAGAAGCAGAGATGGCGGTTCCTGGACATACTTGTTTTCGGTGGAGAGTAACGCATATACTACTGCAAGTACACATGTAGGTCTTTGAACTGAAGGTATTAGACGCTATCTTGTTCTCATGTATGGCTTTCTAAAAGTTCCTGTTGCCCTAACCTGTTGACTCAGAAAAACTGTGTTCTGATAGAGGCCAGCAACTGTTTCCAACAAAAATAGAAAAAATGCACATTGAACATTCTAACCAACATATACATATTATCAAACGATTTCAACAGATGAAATTACGCCCTTGCTGTTCCGTTGTTGTCCTGCTGCATTGTTTGCTTCAGAGAACTTTCGAGTTCATACAATAGACTAAAGAGGAAACACTGTTTCCAGGAACGCTAGAGTCTTCTGGGTAGTGTGCTACAGGCGACACACTGAAGGAATTATGTGAGATTTCACCGTTCACATTTTTTCCCTATTTCGTTTCTTTGTAATTCACTGTGAAACTCAGAAAATACTGTGTTTTCAAAGAGGCCTAGCCTGTCAATTCTCTGTACTAAGGAATCATTCTTTGAAACAGAGATAACATGAACATTTCTAGCACTTATAACACAAGATAGAACGTTCTCCTCTCTGTGCCTGTGGTGATGGCGTTCATTGTGTGAGATAGTCACCAGTGGCATTGTCATAGCAGGCAGAAACAGAGATGGCGGTTCCTGGACATACTTGTTTTCGGTGGAGAGTAACGCATATACTACTGCAAGTACACATGTAGGTCTTTGAACTGAAGGTATTAGACGCTATCTTGTTCTCATGTATGGCTTTCTAAAAGTTCCTGTTGCCCTAACCTGTTGACTCAGAAAAACTGTGTTCTGATAGAGGCCAGCAACTGTTTCCAACAAAATAGAAGAAATGCACATTGAACATTCTAACCAATATATACTTATTATCATACGATTTCAACAGATGGAATTAGGCGTCTCTGTGCCGTTGTTGTTTTGCTGCATTGCTTGCTTCAGAGAACTTTCGAGTTCATACAGTAGACTAAAAAAGAAACACTGTTTCCAGGAACGCTAGAGTCTTCTGGGTAGTGTGCTACAGGCGACACACTGAAGGAATTATGTGAGATTTCACCGTTCACATTTGTTCCCTATTTCGTTTCTTTGTAATTCACTGTGAAACTCAGAAAATACTGTGTTTTCAAAGAGGCCTAGCCTGTCAATTCTCTGTACTAAGGAATCATTCTTTGAAACAGAGATAACATGAACATTTCTAGCACTTATAACACAAGATAGAACGTTCTCCTCTCTGTGCCTGTGGTGATGGCGTTCATTGTGTGAGATAGTCACCAGTGGCATTGTCATAGCAGGCAGAAACAGAGATGGCGGTTCCTGGACATACTTGTTTTCGGTGGAGAGTAACGCATATACTACTGCAAGTACACATGTAGGTCTTTGAACTGAAGGTATTAGACGCTATCTTGTTCTCATGTATGGCTTTCTAAAAGTTCCTGTTGCCCTAACCTGTTGACTCAGAAAAACTGTGTTCTGATAGAGGCCAGCAACTGTTTCCAACAAAATAGAAGAAATGCACATTGAACATTCTAACCAATATATACTTATTATCATACGATTTCAACAGATGGAATTAGGCGTCTCTGTGCCGTTGTTGTTTTGCTGCATTGCTTGCTTCAGAGAACTTTCGAGTTCATACAGTAGACTAAAAAAGAAACACTGTTTCCAGGAACGCTAGAGTCTTCTGGGTAGTGTTTTACAGGTGACACACTAAAGGAAATACGTGAGATTTCACCGTTCACATTTGTTCCCTATTTTGTTTCTTTGTAATTCACTGTGAAACTCAGAAAATACAGTGTTTTCAAAGAGGCCTATGCTATAAATTCTCTGTACTAAAGAATCATTCTTTGAAACAGAGATAACATGAACATTTCTAGCACTTATAACACAAGATAGAACGTTCTCCTCTCTGTGCCTGTGGTGATGGCGTTCATTGTGTGAGATAGTCACCAGTGGCTTTGTCATAGCAGGCAGAAGCAGAGATGGCGGTTCCTGGACATACTTGTTTTCGGTGGAGAGTAACGCATATACTACTGCAAGTACACATGTAGGTCTTTGAACTGAAGGTATTAGACGCTATCTTGTTCTCATGTATGGCTTTCTAAAAGTTCCTGTTGCCCTAACCTGTTGACTCAGAAAAACTGTGTTCTGATAGAGGCCAGCAACTGTTTCCAACAAAATAGAAGAAATGCACATTGAACATTCTAACCAATATATACTTATTATCATACGATTTCAACAGATGGAATTAGGCGTCTCTGTGCCGTTGTTGTTTTGCTGCATTGCTTGCTTCAGAGAACTTTCGAGTTCATACAGTAGACTAAAAAAGAAACACTGTTTCCAGGAACGCTAGAGTCTTCTGGGTAGTGTTTTACAGGTGACACACTAAAGGAAATACGTGAGATTTCACCGTTCACATTTGTTCCCTATTTCGTTTCTTTGTAATTCACTGTGAAACTCAGAAAATACTGTGTTTTCAAAGAGGCCTAGCCTGTCAATTCTATGTACTAAGGAATCATTCTTTGAAACAGAGAGAACCTGAACATTTCAAGCACTGATAACACAAAATAGAACCTTCTCCTCTCTGTGCCTGTGGTGATGGCGTTCAGTGTGTGAGATAGTCACCGGTGGCATTGCCATAGCAGGCAGAAGCAGAGATGGCGGTTCCTGGACATACCTTGCTGTCGGTGGAGAGTAGCGCATATACTACTGAAAGTACAGATGTAGGTCTTTGAACTGAAAGTATTAGACGCTATCTTGTTCTCATTTATGTCTTTGTGAAAGTTCCTGTTGCCCTTACTTTTTGACTCAGAAAAACTGTATTCCGATAGAGGTCAGCAACTGTTTCCAACAAAATAGAAGTAATGCACATTGAACATTCTAACCAACATTTACATATTATCAAACGATTTCAACAGATGGAATTAGGCCCTCTTTGTGCCGTTGTTGTTTTGCTGCATTGCTTGCTTCAGAGAACTTTTGAGTTCATACAGTAGTCTAAAGAGGAAACACTGTTTCCAGGAACGCTAGAGTCTTCTGGGTAGTGTGCTACAGGTGACACACTAAAGGAAATATGTGAGATTTCACCGTTCACATTTGTTCCCTATTTTGTTTCTTTGTAATTCACTGTGAAACTCAGAAAATACAGTGTTTTCAAAGAGGCCTATGCTATAAATTCTCTGTACTAAAGAATCATTCTTTGAAACAGAGATAACATGAACATTTCTAGCACTTATAACACAAGATAGAACGTTCTCCTCTCTGTGCCTGTGGTGATGGCGTTCATTGTGTGAGATAGTTCAGTGGCATTGTCATAGCAGGCAGAAACAGAGATGGCGGTTCCTGGACATACTTGTTTTCGGTGGAGAGTAACGCATATACTACTGCAAGTACACATGTAGGTCTTTGAACTGAAGGTATTAGACGCTATCTTGTTCTCATGTATGGCTTTCTAAAAGTTCCTATTGCCCTAACCTGTTGACTCAGAAAAACTGTGTTCTGATAGAGGCCAGCAACTGTTTCCAACAAAATAGAAGAAATGCACATTGAACATTCTAACCAACATTTACATATTATCAAACGATTTCAACAGATGGAATTGGGCCCTCTTTGTGCCGTTGTTGCTTTGCTGCATTGCTTGCTTCAGAGAACTTTTGAGTTCATACAGTAGTCTAAAGAGGAAACACTGTTTCCAGGAACGCTAGAGTCTTCTGGGTAGTGTGCTACAGGCGACACACTGAAGGAATTATGTGAGATTTCACCGTTCACATTTGTTCCCTATTTCGTTTCTTTGTAATTCACTGTGAAACTCAGAAAATACTGTGTTTTCAAAGAGGCCTAGCCTGTCAATTCTCTGTACTAAGGAATCATTCTTTGAAACAGAGATAACATGAACATTTCTAGCACTTATAACACAAGATAGAACGTTCTCCTCTCTGTGCCTGTGGTGATGGCGTTCATTGTGTGAGATAGTCACCAGTGGCTTTGTCATAGCAGGCAGAAGCAGAGATGGCGGTTCCTGGACATACTTGTTTTCGGTGGAGAGTAACGCATATACTACTGCAAGTACACATGTAGGTCTTTGAACTGAAGGTATTAGACGCTATCTTGTTCTCATGTATGGCTTTCTAAAAGTTCCTGTTGCCCTAACCTGTTGACTCAGAAAAACTGTGTTCTGATAGAGGCCAGCAACTGTTTCCAACAAAAATAGAAAAAATGCACATTGAACATTCTAACCAACATATACATATTATCAAACGATTTCAACAGATGGAATTAGGCCCTTGCTGTGCCGTTGTTGTCCTGCTGCATTGTTTGCTTCAGAGAACTTTCGAGTTCATACAATAGACTAAAGAGGAAACACTGCCTCCAGGAACGCTAGAGTCTTCTGGGTAGTGTGCTACAGGCGACACACTGAAGGAAATATGTCAGATTTCACCGTTACATTTGTTCCCTATTTCGTTTCTTTGTAATTCACTGTGAAACTCAGAAAATACTGTGTTTTCAAAGAGGCCTAGCCTGTCAGTTCTCTGTACTAAAGAATCATTCTTTGAAACAGAGAGAACATGAACATTTCTAGCACTTATAACAAAAGATAGAACTTTCTCCTCTCTGTGCCTGTGGTGATGGCGTTCAGTGTGTGAGATAGTCACCGGTGGCATTGCCGTAGCAGGCAGAAGAAGAGATGGCGGTTCCTGGACATACTTTGTTCTCGGTGGAGAGTAACGCATATACTACTGAAATTACAGATGTAGGTCTTTGAACTGAAGGTATTAGACGCTATCTCTTCTTCTCATGCATGTCTTTCTAAAAGAAGTTCCTGTTGCCCTTACTTGTAAACTCAGAAAAACTGTGTTCCTATAGAGGCCAGCACCCGTTTCCAACGAAATAGAAGGAAGAACTTAAAGTACAGATGTAGGTCTTTGAACTGAAGGTATTAGACGCTATCTCTTGTTCTCATGCATGTCTTTCTAAAAGAAGTTCCTGTTGCCCTTACTTGTAAACTCAGAAAAACTGTGTTCCGATAGAGGCCAGCACCGGCTTCCAACGAAATAAAAGGTAGAAATGCACATTGAACATTCTAACCAACATATACATATTATGAAACGATTTCAACAGATGAAATTACGCCCTTGCTGTGCCGTTGTTGTCCTGCTGCATTGTTTGCTTCAGAGAACTTTCGAGTTCATACAATAGACTAAAGAGGAAACACTGTTTCCAGGAACGCTAGAGTCTTCTGGGTAGTGTGCTACAGGCGACACACTGAAGGAATTATGTGAGATTTCACCGTTCACATTTGTTCCCTATTTCGTTTCTTTGTAATTCACTGTGAAACTCAGAAAATACTGTGTTTTCAAAGAGGCCTAGCCTGTCAATTCTATGTACTAAGGAATCATTCTTTGAAACAGAGAGAACCTGAACATTTCAAGCACTGATAACACAAAATAGAACCTTCTCCTCTCTGTGCCTGTGGTGATGGCGTTCAGTGTGTGAGATAGTCACCGGTGGCATTGCCATAGCAGGCAGAAGCAGAGATGGCGGTTCCTGGACATACCTTGCTGTCGGTGGAGAGTAGCGCATATACTACTGAAAGTACAGATGTAGGTCTTTGAACTGAAAGTATTAGACGCTATCTTGTTCTCATTTATGTCTTTGTGAAAGTTCCTGTTGCCCTTACTTTTTGACTCAGAAAAACTGTATTCCGATAGAGGTCAGCAACTGTTTCCAACAAAATAGAAGTAATGCACATTGAACATTCTAACCAACATTTACATATTATCAAACGATTTCAACAGATGGAATTAGGCCCTCTTTGTGCCGTTGTTGTTTTGCTGCATTGCTTGCTTCAGAGAACTTTTGAGTTCATACAGTAGTCTAAAGAGGAAACACTGTTTCCAGGAACGCTAGAGTCTTCTGGGTAGTGTGCTACAGGTGACACACTAAAGGAAATATGTGAGATTTCACCGTTCACATTTGTTCCCTATTTTGTTTCTTTGTAATTCACTGTGAAACTCAGAAAATACAGTGTTTTCAAAGAGGCCTATGCTATAAATTCTCTGTACTAAAGAATCATTCTTTGAAACAGAGATAACATGAACATTTCTAGCACTTATAACACAAGATAGAACGTTCTCCTCTCTGTGCCTGTGGTGATGGCGTTCATTGTGTGAGATAGTTCAGTGGCATTGTCATAGCAGGCAGAAACAGAGATGGCGGTTCCTGGACATACTTGTTTTCGGTGGAGAGTAACGCATATACTACTGCAAGTACACATGTAGGTCTTTGAACTGAAGGTATTAGACGCTATCTTGTTCTCATGTATGGCTTTCTAAAAGTTCCTATTGCCCTAACCTGTTGACTCAGAAAAACTGTGTTCTGATAGAGGCCAGCAACTGTTTCCAACAAAATAGAAGAAATGCACATTGAACATTCTAACCAACATTTACATATTATCAAACGATTTCAACAGATGGAATTAGGCCCTCTTTGTGCCGTTGTTGCTTTGCTGCATTGCTTGCTTCAGAGAACTTTTGAGTTCATACAGTAGTCTAAAGAGGAAACACTGTTTCCAGGAACGCTAGAGTCTTCTGGGTAGTGTGCTGCAGGTGACACACTAAAGGAAATATGTGAGATTTCACCGTTCACATTTGTTCCCTATTTTGTTTCTTTGTAATTCACTGTGAAACTCAGAAAATATTGTGTATTCAAAGAGGCCTAGCCTATAAATCCTCTGTACTAAAGAATCATTCTTTGAAGCAGAGAGAACATGAACATTTCTAGCACTTATAACACAAGATAGAACTTTCTGCTCTCTGTGCCTGTGGTGATGGCGTTCATTGTGTGAGATAGTCCCCGGTGGCATTGCCATAGCAGGCAGAAGAAGAGATGGCGGTTCCTGGACATATCTTTTTTCGGTGGAGAGTAACACATATACTACTGAAAGTACTCATGTAGGTCTTTGAACTGAAGCTATTAGACGCTATCTTGTTCTCATGTATGTCTTTCTAAAAGTTCCTGTTGCCCTAAACTGTTGACTCAGAAAAACAGTGTTCTGATAGAGGCCAGCAACTGTTTCCAACAAAATAGAAGAAATGCACATTGAACATTCTAACCAACATTTACATATTATCAAACGATTTCAACAGATGGAATTAGGCCCTCTTTGTGCCGTTGTTGCTTTGCTGCATTGCTTGCTTCAGAGAACTTTTGAGTTCATACAGTAGTCTAAAGAGGAAACACTGTTTCCAGGAACGCTAGAGTCTTCTGGGTAGTGTGCTGCAGGTGACACACTAAAGGAAATATGTGAGATTTCACCGTTCACATTTGTTCCCTATTTTGTTTCTTTGTAATTCACTGTGAAACTCAGAAAATATTGTGTATTCAAAGAGGCCTAGCCTATAAATCCTCTGTACTAAAGAATCATTCTTTGAAGCAGAGAGAACATGAACATTTCTAGCACTTATAACACAAGATAGAACTTTCTGCTCTCTGTGCCTGTGGTGATGGCGTTCAGTGTGTGAGATAGTCCCCGGTGGCATTGCCATAGCAGGCAGAAGAAGAGATGGCGGTTCCTGGACATATCTTTTTTCGGTGGAGAGTAACACATATACTACTGAAAGTACTCATGTAGGTCTTTGAACTGAAGCTATTAGACGCTATCTTGTTCTCATGTATGTCTTTCTAAAAGTTCCTGTTGCCCTAACCTGTTGACTCAGAAAAACTGTGTTCTGATAGAGGCCAGCAACTGTTTCCAACAAAATAGAAGAAATGCACATTGAACATTCTAACCAATATATACTTATTATCATACGATTTCAACAGATGGAATTAGGCGTCTCTGTGCCGTTGTTGTTTTGCTGCATTGCTTGCTTCAGAGAACTTTCGAGTTCATACAGTAGACTAAAAAAGAAACACTGTTTCCAGGAACGCTAGAGTCTTCTGGGTAGTGTTTTACAGGTGACACACTAAAGGAAATACGTGAGATTTCACCGTTCACATTTGTTCCCTATTTTGTTTCTTTGTAATTCACTGTGAAACTCAGAAAATACAGTGTTTTCAAAGAGGCCTATGCTATAAATTCTCTGTACTAAAGAATCATTCTTTGAAACAGAGATAACATGAACATTTCTAGCACTTATAACACAAGATAGAACGTTCTCCTCTCTGTGCCTGTGGTGATGGCGTTCATTGTGTGAGATAGTCACCAGTGGCTTTGTCATAGCAGGCAGAAGCAGAGATGGCGGTTCCTGGACATACTTGTTTTCGGTGGAGAGTAACGCATATACTACTGCAAGTACACATGTAGGTCTTTGAACTGAAGGTATTAGACGCTATCTTGTTCTCATGTATGGCTTTCTAAAAGTTCCTGTTGCCCTAACCTGTTGACTCAGAAAAACTGTGTTCTGATAGAGGCCAGCAACTGTTTCCAACAAAAATAGAAAAAATGCACATTGAACATTCTAACCAACATATACATATTATCAAACGATTTCAACAGATGGAATTAGGCCCTTGCTGTGCCGTTGTTGTCCTGCTGCATTGTTTGCTTCAGAGAACTTTCGAGTTCATACAATAGACTAAAGAGGAAACACTGCCTCCAGGAACGCTAGAGTCTTCTGGGTAGTGTGCTACAGGCGACACACTGAAGGAAATATGTCAGATTTCACCGTTACATTTGTTCCCTATTTCGTTTCTTTGTAATTCACTGTGAAACTCAGAAAATACTGTTTTTTCAAAGAGGCCTAGCCTGTCAGTTCTCTGTACTAAAGAATCATTCTTTGAAACAGAGAGAACATGAACATTTCTAGCACTTATAACAAAAGATAGAACTTTCTCCTCTCTGTGCCTGTGGTGATGGCGTTCAGTGTGTGAGATAGTCACCGGTGGCATTGCCATAGCAGGCAGAAGAAGAGATGGCGGTTCCTGGACATACTTTGTTCTCGGTGGAGAGTAACGCATATACTACTGAAATTAGAGATGTAGGTCTTTGAACTGAAGGTATTAGACGCTATCTCTTCTTCTCATGCATGTCTTTCTAAAAGAAGTTCCTGTTGCCCTTACTTGTAAACTCAGAAAAACTGTGTTCTGATAGAGGCCAGCAACTGTTTCCAACAAAATAGAAGAAATGCACATTGAACATTCTAACCAACATTTACATATTATCAAACGATTTCAACAGATGGAATTAGGCCCTCTTTGTGCCGTTGTTGTTTTGCTGCATTGCTTGCTTCAGAGAACTTTTGAGTTCATACAGTAGTCTAAAGAGGAAACACTGTTTCCAGGAACGCTAGAGTCTTCTGGGTAGTGTGCTGCAGGTGACACACTAAAGGAAATATGTGAGATTTCACCGTTCACATTTGTTCCCTATTTTGTTTCTTTGTAATTCACTGTGAAACTCAGAAAATATTGTGTATTCAAAGAGGCCTAGCCTATAAATCCTCTGTACTAAAGAATCATTCTTTGAAGCAGAGAGAACATGAACATTTCTAGCACTTATAACACAAGATAGAACTTTCTGCTCTCTGTGCCTGTGGTGATGGCGTTCAGTGTGTGAGATAGTCCCCGGTGGCATTGCCATAGCAGGCAGAAGAAGAGATGGCGGTTCCTGGACATATCTTTTTTCGGTGGAGAGTAACACATATACTACTGAAAGTACTCATGTAGGTCTTTGAACTGAAGCTATTAGACGCTATCTTGTTCTCATGTATGTCTTTCTAAAAGTTCCTGTTGCCCTAACCTGTTGACTCAGAAAAACTGTGTTCTGATAGAGGCCAGCAACTGTTTCCAACAAAATAGAAGAAATGCACATTGAACATTCTAACCAATATATACTTATTATCATACGATTTCAACAGATGGAATTAGGCGTCTCTGTGCCGTTGTTGTTTTGCTGCATTGCTTGCTTCAGAGAACTTTCGAGTTCATACAGTAGACTAAAAAAGAAACACTGTTTCCAGGAACGCTAGAGTCTTCTGGGTAGTGTTTTACAGGTGACACACTAAAGGAAATACGTGAGATTTCACCGTTCACATTTGTTCCCTATTTTGTTTCTTTGTAATTCACTGTGAAACTCAGAAAATACAGTGTTTTCAAAGAGGCCTATGCTATAAATTCTCTGTACTAAAGAATCATTCTTTGAAACAGAGATAACATGAACATTTCTAGCACTTATAACACAAGATAGAACGTTCTCCTCTCTGTGCCTGTGGTGATGGCGTTCATTGTGTGAGATAGTCACCAGTGGCTTTGTCATAGCAGGCAGAAGCAGAGATGGCGGTTCCTGGACATACTTGTTTTCGGTGGAGAGTAACGCATATACTACTGCAAGTACACATGTAGGTCTTTGAACTGAAGGTATTAGACGCTATCTTGTTCTCATGTATGGCTTTCTAAAAGTTCCTGTTGCCCTAACCTGTTGACTCAGAAAAACTGTGTTCTGATAGAGGCCAGCAACTGTTTCCAACAAAAATAGAAAAAATGCACATTGAACATTCTAACCAACATATACATATTATCAAACGATTTCAACAGATGGAATTAGGCCCTTGCTGTGCCGTTGTTGTCCTGCTGCATTGTTTGCTTCAGAGAACTTTCGAGTTCATACAATAGACTAAAGAGGAAACACTGCCTCCAGGAACGCTAGAGTCTTCTGGGTAGTGTGCTACAGGCGACACACTGAAGGAAATATGTCAGATTTCACCGTTACATTTGTTCCCTATTTCGTTTCTTTGTAATTCACTGTGAAACTCAGAAAATACTGTTTTTTCAAAGAGGCCTAGCCTGTCAGTTCTCTGTACTAAAGAATCATTCTTTGAAACAGAGAGAACATGAACATTTCTAGCACTTATAACAAAAGATAGAACTTTCTCCTCTCTGTGCCTGTGGTGATGGCGTTCAGTGTGTGAGATAGTCACCGGTGGCATTGCCATAGCAGGCAGAAGAAGAGATGGCGGTTCCTGGACATACTTTGTTCTCGGTGGAGAGTAACGCATATACTACTGAAATTAGAGATGTAGGTCTTTGAACTGAAGGTATTAGACGCTATCTCTTCTTCTCATGCATGTCTTTCTAAAAGAAGTTCCTGTTGCCCTTACTTGTAAACTCAGAAAAACTGTGTTCTGATAGAGGCCAGCAACTGTTTCCAACAAAATAGAAGAAATGCACATTGAACATTCTAACCAACATTTACATATTATCAAACGATTTCAACAGATGGAATTAGGCCCTCTTTGTGCCGTTGTTGTTTTGCTGCATTGCTTGCTTCAGAGAACTTTTGAGTTCATACAGTAGTCTAAAGAGGAAACACTGTTTCCAGGAACGCTAGAGTCTTCTGGGTAGTGTGCTGCAGGTGACACACTAAAGGAAATATGTGAGATTTCACCGTTCACATTTGTTCCCTATTTTGTTTCTTTGTAATTCACTGTGAAACTCAGAAAATATTGTGTATTCAAAGAGGCCTAGCCTATAAATCCTCTGTACTAAAGAATCATTCTTTGAAGCAGAGAGAACATGAACATTTCTAGCACTTATAACACAAGATAGAACTTTCTGCTCTCTGTGCCTGTGGTGATGGCGTTCAGTGTGTGAGATAGTCCCCGGTGGCATTGCCATAGCAGGCAGAAGAAGAGATGGCGGTTCCTGGACATATCTTTTTTCGGTGGAGAGTAACACATATACTACTGAAAGTACTCATGTAGGTCTTTGAACTGAAGCTATTAGACGCTATCTTGTTCTCATGTATGTCTTTCTAAAAGTTCCTGTTGCCCTAACCTGTTGACTCAGAAAAACTGTGTTCTGATAGAGGCCAGCAACTGTTTCCAACAAAATAGAAGAAATGCACATTGAACATTCTAACCAATATATACTTATTATCATACGATTTCAACAGATGGAATTAGGCGTCTCTGTGCCGTTGTTGTTTTGCTGCATTGCTTGCTTCAGAGAACTTTCGAGTTCATACAGTAGACTAAAAAAGAAACACTGTTTCCAGGAACGCTAGAGTCTTCTGGGTAGTGTTTTACAGGTGACACACTAAAGGAAATACGTGAGATTTCACCGTTCACATTTGTTCCCTATTTTGTTTCTTTGTAATTCACTGTGAAACTCAGAAAATACAGTGTTTTCAAAGAGGCCTATGCTATAAATTCTCTGTACTAAAGAATCATTCTTTGAAACAGAGATAACATGAACATTTCTAGCACTTATAACACAAGATAGAACGTTCTCCTCTCTGTGCCTGTGGTGATGGCGTTCATTGTGTGAGATAGTCACCAGTGGCTTTGTCATAGCAGGCAGAAGCAGAGATGGCGGTTCCTGGACATACTTGTTTTCGGTGGAGAGTAACGCATATACTACTGCAAGTACACATGTAGGTCTTTGAACTGAAGGTATTAGACGCTATCTTGTTCTCATGTATGGCTTTCTAAAAGTTCCTGTTGCCCTAACCTGTTGACTCAGAAAAACTGTGTTCTGATAGAGGCCAGCAACTGTTTCCAACAAAATAGAAGAAATGCACATTGAACATTCTAACCAACATTTACATATTATCAAACGATTTCAACAGATGGAATTAGGCCCTCTTTGTGCCGTTGTTGCTTTGCTGCATTGCTTGCTTCAGAGAACTTTTGAGTTCATACAGTAGTCTAAAGAGGAAACACTGTTTCCAGGAACGCTAGAGTCTTCTGGGTAGTGTGCTGCAGGTGACACACTAAAGGAAATATGTGAGATTTCACCGTTCACATTTGTTCCCTATTTTGTTTCTTTGTAATTCACTGTGAAACTCAATAAATATTGTGTATTCAAAGAGGCCTAGCCTATAAATCCTCTGTACTAAAGAATCATTCTTTGAAGCAGAGAGAACATGAACATTTCTAGCACTTATAACACAAGATAGAACTTTCTGCTCTCTGTGCCTGTGGTGATGGCGTTCAGTGTGTGAGATAGTCCCCGGTGGCATTGCCATAGCAGGCAGAAGAAGAGATGGCGGTTCCTGGACATATCTTTTTTCGGTGGAGAGTAACACATATACTACTGAAAGTACTCATGTAGGTCTTTGAACTGAAGCTATTAGACGCTATCTTGTTCTCATGTATGTCTTTCTAAAAGTTCCTGTTGCCCTAACCTGTTGACTCACAAAAACTGTGTTCTGATAGAGGCCAGCAACTGTTTCCAACAAAATAGAAGAAATGCACATTGAACATTCTAACCAATATATACTTATTATCATACGATTTCAACAGATGGAATTAGGCGTCTCTGTGCCGTTGTTGTTTTGCTGCATTGCTTGCTTCAGAGAACTTTCGAGTTCATACAGTAGACTAAAAAAGAAACACTGTTTCCAGGAACGCTAGAGTCTTCTGGGTAGTGTTTTACAGGTGACACACTAAAGGAAATACGTGAGATTTCACCGTTCACATTTGTTCCCTATTTTGTTTCTTTGTAATTCACTGTGAAACTCAGAAAATACAGTGTTTTCAAAGAGGCCTATGCTATAAATTCTCTGTACTAAAGAATCATTCTTTGAAACAGAGATAACATGAACATTTCTAGCACTTATAACACAAGATAGAACGTTCTCCTCTCTGTGCCTGTGGTGATGGCGTTCATTGTGTGAGATAGTCACCAGTGGCTTTGTCATAGCAGGCAGAAGCAGAGATGGCGGTTCCTGGACATACTTGTTTTCGGTGGAGAGTAACGCATATACTACTGCAAGTACACATGTAGGTCTTTGAACTGAAGGTATTAGACGCTATCTTGTTCTCATGTATGGCTTTCTAAAAGTTCCTGTTGCCCTAACCTGTTGACTCAGAAAAACTGTGTTCTGATAGAGGCCAGCAACTGTTTCCAACAAAAATAGAAAAAATGCACATTGAACATTCTAACCAACATATACATATTATCAAACGATTTCAACAGATGGAATTAGGCCCTTGCTGTGCCGTTGTTGTCCTGCTGCATTGTTTGCTTCAGAGAACTTTCGAGTTCATACAATAGACTAAAGAGGAAACACTGCCTCCAGGAACGCTAGAGTCTTCTGGGTAGTGTGCTACAGGCGACACACTGAAGGAAATATGTCAGATTTCACCGTTACATTTGTTCCCTATTTCGTTTCTTTGTAATTCACTGTGAAACTCAGAAAATACTGTGTTTTCAAAGAGGCCTAGCCTGTCAGTTCTCTGTACTAAAGAATCATTCTTTGAAACAGAGATAACATGAACATTTCTAGCACTTATAACACAAGATAGAACTTTCTCCTCTCTGTGCCTGTGGTGATGGCGTTCAGTGTGTGAGATAGTCACCGGTGGCATTGCCATAGCAGGCAGAAGAAGAGATGGCGGTTCCTGGACATACTTTGTTCTCGGTGGAGAGTAACGCATATACTACTGAAATTACAGATGTAGGTCTTTGAACTGAAGGTATTAGACGCTATCTCTTCTTCTCATGCATGTCTTTCTAAAAGAAGTTCCTGTTGCCCTTACTTGTAAACTCAGAAAAACTGTGTTCCTATAGAGGTCAGCACCCGTTTCCAACGAAATAGAAGGAAGAACTTAAAGTACAGATGTAGGTCTTTGAACTGAAGGTATTAGACGCTATCTCTTCTTCTCATGTATGTCTTTCTAAAAGAAGTTCCTGTTGCCCTTACTTGTAAACTCAGAAAAACTGTGTTCCGATAGAGGCCAGCACCTTCTTCCAACGAAATAAAAGGTAGAAATGCACATTGAACATTCTAACCAACATATACATATTATGAAACGATTTCAACAGATGAAATTAGGCCCTTGCTGTGCCGTTGTTGTCCTGCTGCATTGTTTGCTTCAGAGAACTTTCGAGTTCATACAATAGACTAAAGAGGAAACACTGTTTCCAGGAACGCTAGAGTCTTCTGGGTAGTGTGCTACAGGCGACACACTGAAGGAATTATGTGAGATTTCACCATTCACATTTGTTCCCTATTTCGTTTCTTTGTAATTCACTGTGAAACTCAGAAAATACTGTGTTTTCAAAGAGGCCTAGCCTGTCAATTCTCTGTACTAAGGAATCATTCTTTGAAACAGAGAGAACATGAACATTTCAAACACTGATAACACAAAATAGAACCTTCTCCTCTCTGTGCCTGTGGTGATGGCGTTCAGTGTGTGCGATAGTCACCGGTGGCATTGCCATAGCAGGCAGAAGCAGAGATGGCGGTTCCTGGACATACCTTGTTCTCGGTGGAGAGTAGCGCATATACTACTGAAAGTACAGATGTAGGTCTTTGAACTGAAAGTATTAGACGCTATCTTGTTCTCATTTATGTCTTTGTGAAAGTTCCTGTTGCCCTTACTTTTTGACTCAGAAAAACTGTATTCCGATAGAGGCCAGCAACTGTTTCCAACAAAATAGAAGAAATGCACATTGAACATTCTAACCAACATTTACATATTATCAAACGATTTCAACAGATGGAATTAGGCCCTCTTTGTGCCGTTGTTGTTTTGCTGCATTGCTTGCTTCAGAGAACTTTTGAGTTCATACAGTAGTCTAAAGAGGAAACAATGTTTCCAGGAACGCTAGAGTCTTCTGGGTAGTGTGCTACAGGTGACACACTAAAGGAAATATGTGAGATTTCACCGTTCACATTTGTTCCCTATTTTGTTTCTTTGTAATTCACTGTGAAACTCAGAAAATATTGTGTATTCAAAGAGGCCTAGCCTATAAATCCTCTGTATTAAAGAATCATTCTTTGAAGCAGAGAGAACATGAACATTTCTAGCACTTATAACACAAGATAGAACTTTCTGCTCTCTGTGCCTGTGGTGATGGCGTTCATTGTGTGAGATAGTCCCCGGTGGCATTGTCATAGCAGGCAGAAGAAGAGATGGCGGTTCCTGGACATATCTTTTTTCGGTGGAGAGTAACACATATACTACTGAAAGTACTCATGTAGGTCTTTGAACTGAAGCTATTAGACGCTATCTTGTTCTCATGTATGTCTTTCTAAAAGTTCCTGTTGCCCTAACCTGTTGACTCAGAAAAACTGTGTTCTGATAGAGGCCAGCAACTGTTTCCAACAAAATAGAAGAAATGCACATTGAACATTCTAACCAACATTTACATATTATCAAACGATTTCAACAGATGGAATTAGGCGTCTCTGTGCTGTTGTTGTTTTGCTGCATTGCTTGCTTCAGAGAACTTTCGAGTTCATACAGTAGACTAAAAAAGAAACACTGTTTCCAGGAACGCTAGAGTCTTCTGGGTAGTGTTTTACAGGTGACACACTAAAGGAAATACGTCAGATTTCACCGTTCACATTTGTTCCCTATTTTGTTTCTTTGTAATTCACTGTGAAACTCAGAAAATACAGTGTTTTCAAAGAGGCCTATGCTATAAATTCTCTGTACTAAAGAATCATTCTTTGAAACAGAGATAACATGAACATTTCTAGCACTTATAACACAAGATAGAACGTTCTCCTCTCTGTGCCTGTGGTGATGGCGTTCATTGTGTGAGATAGTCACCAGTGGCATTGTCATAGCAGGCAGAAACAGAGATGGCGGTTCCTGGACATACTTGTTTTCGGTGGAGAGTAACGCATATACTACTGCAAGTACACATGTAGGTCTTTGAACTGAAGGTATTAGACGCTATCTTGTTCTCATGTATGGCTTTCTAAAAGTTCCTGTTGCCCTAACCTGTTGACTCAGAAAAACTGTGTTCTGATAGAGGCCAGCAACTGTTTCCAACAAAATAGAAGTAATGCACATTGAACATTCTAACCAACATTTACATATTATCAAACGATTTCAACAGATGGAATTAGGCGTCTCTGTGCTGTTGTTGTTTTGCTGCATTGCTTGCTTCAGAGAACTTTCGAGTTCATACGGTAGACTAAAAAAGAAACACTGTTTCCAGGAACGCTAGAGTCTTCTGGGTAGTGTTTTACAGGTGACACACTAAAGGAAATACGTCAGATTTCACCGTTCACATTTGTTCCCTATTTTGTTTCTTTGTAATTCACTGTGAAACTCAGAAAATACAGTGTTTTCAAAGAGGCCTATGCTATAAATTCTCTGTACTAAAGAATCATTCTTTGAAACAGAGATAACATGAACATTTCTAGCACTTATAACACAAGATAGAACGTTCTCCTCTCTGTGCCTGTGGTGATGGCGTTCATTGTGTGAGATAGTCACCAGTGGCTTTGTCATAGCAGGCAGAAGCAGAGATGGCGGTTCCTGGACATACTTGTTTTCGGTGGAGAGTAACGCATATACTACTGCAAGTACACATGTAGGTCTTTGAACTGAAGGTATTAGACGCTATCTTGTTCTCATGTATGGCTTTCTAAAAGTTCCTGTTGCCCTAACCTGTTGACTCAGAAAAACTGTGTTCTGATAGAGGCCAGCAACTGTTTCCAACAAAAATAGAAAAAATGCACATTGAACATTCTAACCAACATATACATATTATCAAACGATTTCAACAGATGGAATTAGGCCCTTGCTGTGCCGTTGTTGTCCTGCTGCATTGTTTGCTTCAGAGAACTTTCGAGTTCATACAATAGACTAAAGAGGAAACACTGCCTCCAGGAACGCTAGAGTCTTCTGGGTAGTGTGCTACAGGCGACACACTGAAGGAAATATGTCAGATTTCACCGTTACATTTGTTCCCTATTTCGTTTCTTTGTAATTCACTGTGAAACTCAGAAAATACTGTGTTTTCAAAGAGGCCTAGCCTGTCAGTTCTCTGTACTAAAGAATCATTCTTTGAAACAGAGAGAACATGAACATTTCTAGCACTTATAACACAAGATAGAACTTTCTCCTCTCTGTGCCTGTGGTGATGGCGTTCAGTGTGTGAGATAGTCACCGGTGGCATTGCCATAGCAGGCAGAAGAAGAGATGGCGGTTCCTGGACATACTTTGTTCTCGGTGGAGAGTAACGCATATACTACTGAAATTAGAGATGTAGGTCTTTGAACTGAAGGTATTAGACGCTATCTCTTCTTCTCATGCATGTCTTTCTAAAAGAAGTTCCTGTTGCCCTTACTTGTAAACTCAGAAAAACTGTGTTCCTATAGAGGCCAGCACCCGTTTCCAACGAAATAGAAGGAAGAACTTAAAGTACAGATGTAGGTCTTTGAACTGAAGGTATTAGACGCTATCTCTTGTTCTCATGCATGTCTTTCTAAAAGAAGTTCCTGTTGCCCTTACTTGTAAACTCAGAAAAACTGTGTTCCGATAGAGGCCAGCACCGGCTTCCAACGAAATAAAAGGTAGAAATGCACATTGAACATTCTAACCAACATATACATATTATGAAACGATTTCAACAGATGAAATTACGCCCTTGCTGTGCCGTTGTTGTCCTGCTGCATTGTTTGCTTCAGAGAACTTTCGAGTTCATACAATAGACTAAAGAGGAAACACTGTTTCCAGGAACGCTAGAGTCTTCTGGGTAGTGTGCTACAGGCGACACACTGAAGGAATTATGTGAGATTTCACCGTTCACATTTGTTCCCTATTTCGTTTCTTTGTAATTCACTGTGAAACTCAGAAAATACTGTGTTTTCAAAGAGGCCTAGCCTGTCAATTCTATGTACTAAGGAATCATTCTTTGAAACAGAGAGAACCTGAACATTTCAAGCACTGATAACACAAAATAGAACCTTCTCCTCTCTGTGCCTGTGGTGATGGCGTTCAGTGTGTGAGATAGTCACCGGTGGCATTGCCATAGCAGGCAGAAGCAGAGATGGCGGTTCCTGGACATACCTTGCTGTCGGTGGAGAGTAGCGCATATACTACTGAAAGTACAGATGTAGGTCTTTGAACTGAAAGTATTAGACGCTATCTTGTTCTCATTTATGTCTTTGTGAAAGTTCCTGTTGCCCTTACTTTTTGACTCAGAAAAACTGTATTCCGATAGAGGTCAGCAACTGTTTCCAACAAAATAGAAGTAATGCACATTGAACATTCTAACCAACATTTACATATTATCAAACGATTTCAACAGATGGAATTAGGCCCTCTTTGTGCCGTTGTTGTTTTGCTGCATTGCTTGCTTCAGAGAACTTTTGAGTTCATACAGTAGTCTAAAGAGGAAACACTGTTTCCAGGAACGCTAGAGTCTTCTGGGTAGTGTGCTACAGGTGACACACTAAAGGAAATATGTGAGATTTCACCGTTCACATTTGTTCCCTATTTTGTTTCTTTGTAATTCACTGTGAAACTCAGAAAATACAGTGTTTTCAAAGAGGCTTATGCTATAAATTCTCTGTACTAAAGAATCATTCTTTGAAACAGAGATAACATGAACATTTCTAGCACTTATAACACAAGATAGAACGTTCTCCTCTCTGTGCCTGTGGTGATGGCGTTCATTGTGTGAGATAGTTCAGTGGCATTGTCATAGCAGGCAGAAACAGAGATGGCGGTTCCTGGACATACTTGTTTTCGGTGGAGAGTAACGCATATACTACTGCAAGTACACATGTAGGTCTTTGAACTGAAGGTATTAGACGCTATCTTGTTCTCATGTATGGCTTTCTAAAAGTTCCTATTGCCCTAACCTGTTGACTCAGAAAAACTGTGTTCTGATAGAGGCCAGCAACTGTTTCCAACAAAATAGAAGAAATGCACATTGAACATTCTAACCAACATTTACATATTATCAAACGATTTCAACAGATGGAATTAGGCCCTCTTTGTGCCGTTGTTGTTTTGCTGCATTGCTTGCTTCAGAGAACTTTTGAGTTCATACAGTAGTCTAAAGAGGAAACACTGTTTCCAGGAACGCTAGAGTCTTCTGGGTAGTGTGCTGCAGGTGACACACTAAAGGAAATATGTGAGATTTCACCGTTCACATTTGTTCCCTATTTTGTTTCTTTGTAATTCACTGTGAAACTCAGAAAATATTGTGTATTCAAAGAGGCCTAGCCTATAAATCCTCTGTACTAAAGAATCATTCTTTGAAGCAGAGAGAACATGAACATTTCTAGCACTTATAACAAAAGATAGAACTTTCTGCTCTCTGTGCCTGTGGTGATGGCGTTCAGTGTGTGAGATAGTCCCCGGTGGCATTGCCATAGCAGGCAGAAGAAGAGATGGCGGTTCCTGGACATATCTTTTTTCGGTGGAGAGTAACACATATACTACTGAAAGTACTCATGTAGGTCTTTGAACTGAAGCTATTAGACGCTATCTTGTTCTCATGTATGTCTTTCTAAAAGTTCCTGTTGCCCTAAACTGTTGACTCAGAAAAACTGTGTTCTGATAGAGGCCAGCAACTGTTTCCAACAAAATAGAAGAAATGCACATTGAACATTCTAACCAACATTTACATATTATCAAACGATTTCAACAGATGGAATTAGGCCCTCTTTGTGCCGTTGTTGTTTTGCTGCATTGCTTGCTTCAGAGAACTTTTGAGTTCATACAGTAGTCTAAAGAGGAAACACTGTTTCCAGGAACACTACAGTCTTCTGGGTAGTGTGCTGCAGGTGACACACTAAAGGAAATATGTGAGATTTCACCGTTCACATTTGTTCCCTATTTTGTTTCTTTGTAATTCACTGTGAAACTCAGAAAATATTGTGTATTCAAAGAGGCCTAGCCTATAAATCCTCTGTACTAAAGAATCATTCTTTGAAGCAGAGAGAACATGAACATTTCTAGCACTTATAACACAAGATAGAACTTTCTGCTCTCTGTGCCTGTGGTGATGGCGTTCAGTGTGTGAGATAGTCCCCGGTGGCATTGCCATAGCAGGCAGAAGAAGAGATGGCGGTTCCTGGACATATCTTTTTTCGGTGGAGAGTAACACATATACTACTGAAAGTACTCATGTAGGTCTTTGAACTGAAGCTATTAGACGCTATCTTGTTCTCATGTATGTCTTTCTAAAAGTTCCTGTTGCCCTAACCTGTTGACTCAGAAAAACTGTGTTCTGATAGAGGCCAGCAACTGTTTCCAACAAAATAGAAGTAATGCACATTGAACATTCTAACCAACATTTACATATTATCAAACGATTTCAACAGATGGAATTAGGCGTCTCTGTGCTGTTGTTGTTTTGCTGCATTGCTTGCTTCAGAGAACTTTCGAGTTCATACAGTAGACTAAAAAAGAAACACTGTTTCCAGGAACGCTAGAGTCTTCTGGGTAGTGTTTTACAGGTGACACACTAAAGGAAATACGTCAGATTTCACCGTTCACATTTGTTCCCTATTTTGTTTCTTTGTAATTCACTGTGAAACTCAGAAAATACAGTGTTTTCAAAGAGGCCTATGCTATAAATTCTCTGTACTAAAGAATCATTCTTTGAAACAGAGATAACATGAACATTTCTAGCACTTATAACACAAGATAGAACGTTCTCCTCTCTGTGCCTGTGGTGATGGCGTTCATTGTGTGAGATAGTCACCAGTGGCATTGTCATAGCAGGGAGAAACAGAGATGGCGGTTCCTGGACATACTTGTTTTCGGTGGAGAGTAACGCATATACTACTGCAAGTACACATGTAGGTCTTTGAACTGAAGGTATTAGACGCTATCTTGTTCTCATGTATGGCTTTCTAAAAGTTCCTGTTGCCCTAACCTGTTGACTCAGAAAAACTGTGTTCTGATAGAGGCCAGCAACTGTTTCCAACAAAATAGAAGAAATGCGCATTGAACATTCTAACCAATATATACTTATTATCATACGATTTCAAAAGATGGAATTAGGCGTCTCTGTGCTGTTGTTGTTTTGCTGCATTGCTTGCTTCAGAGAACTTTCGAGTTCATACAGTAGACTAAAAAAGAAACACTGTTTCCAGGAACGCTAGAGTCTTCTGGGTAGTGTGCTACAGGTGACACACTAAAGGAAATACGTCAGATTTCACCGTTCACATTTGTTCCCTATTTTGTTTCTTTGTAATTCACTGTGAAACTCAGAAAATACAGTGTTTTCAAAGAGGCCTATGCTATAAATTCTCTGTACTAAAGAATCATTCTTTGAAACAGAGATAACATGAACATTTCTAGCACTTATAACACAAGATAGAACGTTCTCCTCTCTGTGCCTGTGGTGATGGCGTTCATTGTGTGAGATAGTCACCAGTGGCATTGTCATAGCAGGCAGAAACAGAGATGGCGGTTCCTGGACATACTTGTTTTCGGTGGAGAGTAACGCATATACTACTGCAAGTACACATGTAGGTCTTTGAACTGAAGGTATTAGACGCTATCTTGTTCTCATGTATGGCTTTCTAAAAGTTCCTGTTGCCCTAACCTGTTGACTCAGAAAAACTGTGTTCTGATAGAGGCCAGCAACTGTTTCCAACAAAATAGAAGTAATGCACATTGAACATTCTAACCAACATTTACATATTATCAAACGATTTCAACAGATGGAATTAGGCGTCTCTGTGCTGTTGTTGTTTTGCTGCATTGCTTGCTTCAGAGAACTTTCGAGTTCATACAGTAGACTAAAAAAGAAACACTGTTTCCAGGAACGCTAGAGTCTTCTGGGTAGTGTTTTACAGGTGACACACTAAAGGAAATACGTCAGATTTCACCGTTCACATTTGTTCCCTATTTTGTTTCTTTGTAATTCACTGTGAAACTCAGAAAATACAGTGTTTTCAAAGAGGCCTATGCTATAAATTCTCTGTACTAAAGAATCATTCTTTGAAACAGAGATAACATGAACATTTCTAGCACTTATAACACAAGATAGAACGTTCTCCTCTCTGTGCCTGTGGTGATGGCGTTCATTGTGTGAGATAGTCACCAGTGGCATTGTCATAGCAGGCAGAAACAGAGATGGCGGTTCCTGGACATACTTGTTTTCGGTGGAGAGTAACGCATATACTACTGCAAGTACACATGTAGGTCTTTGAACTGAAGGTATTAGACGCTATCTTGTTCTCATGTATGGCTTTCTAAAAGTTCCTGTTGCCCTAACCTGTTGACTCAGAAAAACTGTGTTCTGATAGAGGCCAGCAACTGTTTCCAACAAAATAGAAGAAATGCGCATTGAACATTCTAACCAATATATACTTATTATCATACGATTTCAACAGATGGAATTAGGCGTCTCTGTGCTGTTGTTGTTTTGCTGCATTGCTTGCTTCAGAGAACTTTCGAGTTCATACAGTAGACTAAAAAAGAAACACTGTTTCCAGGAACGCTAGAGTCTTCTGGGTAGTGTTTTACAGGTGACACACTAAAGGAAATACGTGAGATTTCACCGTTCACATTTGTTCCCTATTTTGTTTCTTTGTAATTCACTGTGAAACTCAGAAAATACTGTGTTTTCAAAGAGGCCTAGCCTGTCAATTCTCTGTACTAAGGAATCATTCTTTGAAACAGAGAGAACATGAACATTTCAAACACTGATAACACAAAATAGAACCTTCTCCTCTCTGTGCCTGTGGTGATGGCGTTCAGTGTGTGCGATAGTCACCGGTGGCATTGCCATAGCAGGCAGAAGCAGGGATGGCGGTTCCTGGACATACCTTGTTCTCGGTGGAGAGTAACGCATATACTACTGAAAGTACAGATGTAGGTCTTTGAACTGAAAGTATTAGACGCTATCTTGTTCTCATTTATGTCTTTGTGAAAGTTCCTGTTGCCCTTACTTTTTGACTCAGAAAAACTGTATTCCGATAGAGGCCAGCAACTGTTTCCAACAAAATAGAAGAAATGCACATTGAACATTCTAACCAACATTTACATATTATCAAACGATTTCAACAGATGGAATTAGGCCCTCTTTGTGCCGTTGTTGTTTTGCTGCATTGCTTGCTTCAGAGAACTTTTGAGTTCATACAGTAGTCTAAAGAGGAAACACTGTTTCCAGGAACGCTAGAGTCTTCTGGGTAGTGTGCTACAGGTGACACACTAAAGGAAATATGTGAGATTTCACCGTTCACATTTGTTCCCTATTTTGTTTCTTTGTAATTCACTGTGAAACTCAGAAAATATTGTGTATTCAAAGAGGCCTAGCCTATAAATCCTCTGTACTAAAGAATCATTCTTTGAAACAGAGATAACATGAACATTTCTAGCACTTATAACACAAGATAGAACGTTCTCCTCTCTGTGCCTGTGGTGATGGCGTTCATTGTGTGAGATAGTTCAGTGGCATTGTCATAGCAGGCAGAAACAGAGATGGCGGTTCCTGGACATACTTGTTTTCGGTGGAGAGTAACGCATATACTACTGCAAGTACACATGTAGGTCTTTGAACTGAAGGTATTAGACGCTATCTTGTTCTCATGTATGGCTTTCTAAAAGTTCCTATTGCCCTAACCTGTTGACTCAGAAAAACTGTGTTCTGATAGAGGCCAGCAACTGTTTCCAACAAAATAGAAGAAATGCACATTGAACATTCTAACCAACATTTACATATTATCAAACGATTTCAACAGATGGAATTAGGCCCTCTTTGTGCCGTTGTTGTTTTGCTGCATTGCTTGCTTCAGAGAACTTTTGAGTTCATACAGTAGTCTAAAGAGGAAACACTGTTTCCAGGAACGCTAGAGTCTTCTGGGTAGTGTGCTGCAGGTGACACACTAAAGGAAATATGTGAGATTTCACCGTTCACATTTGTTCCCTATTTTGTTTCTTTGTAATTCACTGTGAAACTCAGAAAATATTGTGTATTCAAAGAGGCCTAGCCTATAAATCCTCTGTACTAAAGAATCATTCTTTGAAGCAGAGAGAACATGAACATTTCTAGCACTTATAACAAAAGATAGAACTTTCTGCTCTCTGTGCCTGTGGTGATGGCGTTCAGTGTGTGAGATAGTCCCCGGTGGCATTGCCATAGCAGGCAGAAGAAGAGATGGCGGTTCCTGGACATATCTTTTTTCGGTGGAGAGTAACACATATACTACTGAAAGTACTCATGTAGGTCTTTGAACTGAAGCTATTAGACGCTATCTTGTTCTCATGTATGTCTTTCTAAAAGTTCCTGTTGCCCTAACCTGTTGACTCAGAAAAACTGTGTTCTGATAGAGGCCAGCAACTGTTTCCAACAAAATAGAAGAAATGCACATTGAACATTCTAACCAATATATACTTATTATCATACGATTTCAACAGATGGAATTAGGCGTCTCTGTGCCGTTGTTGTTTTGCTGCATTGCTTGCTTCAGAGAACTTTCGAGTTCATACAGTAGACTAAAAAAGAAACACTGTTTCCAGGAACGCTAGAGTCTTCTGGGTAGTGTTTTACAGGTGACACACTAAAGGAAATACGTCAGATTTCACCGTTCACATTTGTTCCCTATTTTGTTTCTTTGTAATTCACTGTGAAACTCAGAAAATACAGTGTTTTCAAAGAGGCCTATGCTATAAATTCTCTGTACTAAAGAATCATTCTTTGAAACAGAGATAACATGAACATTTCTAGCACTTATAACACAAGATAGAACGTTCTCCTCTCTGTGCCTGTGGTGATGGCGTTCATTGTGTGAGATAGTCACCAGTGGCATTGTCATAGCAGGGAGAAACAGAGATGGCGGTTCCTGGACATACTTGTTTTCGGTGGAGAGTAACGCATATACTACTGCAAGTACACATGTAGGTCTTTGAACTGAAGGTATTAGACGCTATCTTGTTCTCATGTATGGCTTTCTAAAAGTTCCTGTTGCCCTAACCTGTTGACTCAGAAAAACTGTGTTCTGATAGAGGCCAGCAACTGTTTCCAACAAAATAGAAGAAATGCGCATTGAACATTCTAACCAATATATACTTATTATCATACGATTTCAACAGATGGAATTAGGCGTCTCTGTGCTGTTGTTGTTTTGCTGCATTGCTTGCTTCAGAGAACTTTCGAGTTCATACAGTAGACTAAAAAAGAAACACTGTTTCCAGGAACGCTAGAGTCTTCTGGGTAGTGTGCTACAGGTGACACACTAAAGGAAATACGTCAGATTTCACCGTTCACATTTGTTCCCTATTTTGTTTCTTTGTAATTCACTGTGAAACTCAGAAAATACAGTGTTTTCAAAGAGGCCTATGCTATAAATTCTCTGTACTAAAGAATCATTCTTTGAAACAGAGATAACATGAACATTTCTAGCACTTATAACACAAGATAGAACGTTCTCCTCTCTGTGCCTGTGGTGATGGCGTTCATTGTGTGAGATAGTCACCAGTGGCATTGTCATAGCAGGCAGAAACAGAGATGGCGGTTCCTGGACATACTTGTTTTCGGTGGAGAGTAACGCATATACTACTGCAAGTACACATGTAGGTCTTTGAACTGAAGGTATTAGACGCTATCTTGTTCTCATGTATGGCTTTCTAAAAGTTCCTGTTGCCCTAACCTGTTGACTCAGAAAAACTGTGTTCTGATAGAGGCCAGCAACTGTTTCCAACAAAATAGAAGTAATGCACATTGAACATTCTAACCAACATTTACATATTATCAAACGATTTCAACAGATGGAATTAGGCGTCTCTGTGCTGTTGTTGTTTTGCTGCATTGCTTGCTTCAGAGAACTTTCGAGTTCATACAGTAGACTAAAAAAGAAACACTGTTTCCAGGAACGCTAGAGTCTTCTGGGTAGTGTTTTACAGGTGACACACTAAAGGAAATACGTCAGATTTCACCGTTCACATTTGTTCCCTATTTTGTTTCTTTGTAATTCACTGTGAAACTCAGAAAATACAGTGTTTTCAAAGAGGCCTATGCTATAAATTCTCTGTACTAAAGAATCATTCTTTGAAACAGAGATAACATGAACATTTCTAGCACTTATAACACAAGATAGAACGTTCTCCTCTCTGTGCCTGTGGTGATGGCGTTCATTGTGTGAGATAGTCACCAGTGGCATTGTCATAGCAGGCAGAAACAGAGATGGCGGTTCCTGGACATACTTGTTTTCGGTGGAGAGTAACGCATATACTACTGCAAGTACACATGTAGGTCTTTGAACTGAAGGTATTAGACGCTATCTTGTTCTCATGTATGGCTTTCTAAAAGTTCCTGTTGCCCTAACCTGTTGACTCAGAAAAACTGTGTTCTGATAGAGGCCAGCAACTGTTTCCAACAAAATAGAAGAAATGCGCATTGAACATTCTAACCAATATATACTTATTATCATACGATTTCAACAGATGGAATTAGGCGTCTCTGTGCTGTTGTTGTTTTGCTGCATTGCTTGCTTCAGAGAACTTTCGAGTTCATACAGTAGACTAAAAAAGAAACACTGTTTCCAGGAACGCTAGAGTCTTCTGGGTAGTGTTTTACAGGTGACACACTAAAGGAAATACGTGAGATTTCACCGTTCACATTTGTTCCCTATTTTGTTTCTTTGTAATTCACTGTGAAACTCAGAAAATACTGTGTTTTCAAAGAGGCCTAGCCTGTCAATTCTCTGTACTAAGGAATCATTCTTTGAAACAGAGAGAACATGAACATTTCAAACACTGATAACACAAAATAGAACCTTCTCCTCTCTGTGCCTGTGGTGATGGCGTTCAGTGTGTGCGATAGTCACCGGTGGCATTGCCATAGCAGGCAGAAGCAGGGATGGCGGTTCCTGGACATACCTTGTTCTCGGTGGAGAGTAACGCATATACTACTGAAAGTACAGATGTAGGTCTTTGAACTGAAAGTATTAGACGCTATCTTGTTCTCATTTATGTCTTTGTGAAAGTTCCTGTTGCCCTTACTTTTTGACTCAGAAAAACTGTATTCCGATAGAGGCCAGCAACTGTTTCCAACAAAATAGAAGAAATGCACATTGAACATTCTAACCAACATTTACATATTATCAAACGATTTCAACAGATGGAATTAGGCCCTCTTTGTGCCGTTGTTGTTTTGCTGCATTGCTTGCTTCAGAGAACTTTTGAGTTCATACAGTAGTCTAAAGAGGAAACACTGTTTCCAGGAACGCTAGAGTCTTCTGGGTAGTGTGCTACAGGTGACACACTAAAGGAAATATGTGAGATTTCACCGTTCACATTTGTTCCCTATTTTGTTTCTTTGTAATTCACTGTGAAACTCAGAAAATATTGTGTATTCAAAGAGGCCTAGCCTATAAATCCTCTGTACTAAAGAATCATTCTTTGAAACAGAGATAACATGAACATTTCTAGCACTTATAACACAAGATAGAACGTTCTCCTCTCTGTGCCTGTGGTGATGGCGTTCATTGTGTGAGATAGTTCAGTGGCATTGTCATAGCAGGCAGAAACAGAGATGGCGGTTCCTGGACATACTTGTTTTCGGTGGAGAGTAACGCATATACTACTGCAAGTACACATGTAGGTCTTTGAACTGAAGGTATTAGACGCTATCTTGTTCTCATGTATGGCTTTCTAAAAGTTCCTATTGCCCTAACCTGTTGACTCAGAAAAACTGTGTTCTAATAGAGGCCAGCAACTGTTTCCAACAAAATAGAAGAAATGCACATTGAACATTCTAACCAACATTTACATATTATCAAACGATTTCAACAGATGGAATTAGGCCCTCTTTGTGCCGTTGTTGTTTTGCTGCATTGCTTGCTTCAGAGAACTTTTGAGTTCATACAGTAGTCTAAAGAGGAAACACTGTTTCCAGGAACGCTAGAGTCTTCTGGGTAGTGTGCTGCAGGTGACACACTAAAGGAAATATGTGAGATTTCACCGTTCACATTTGTTCCCTATTTTGTTTCTTTGTAATTCACTGTGAAACTCAGAAAATATTGTGTATTCAAAGAGGCCTAGCCTATAAATCCTCTGTACTAAAGAATCATTCTTTGAAGCAGAGAGAACATGAACATTTCTAGCACTTATAACAAAAGATAGAACTTTCTGCTCTCTGTGCCTGTGGTGATGGCGTTCAGTGTGTGAGATAGTCCCCGGTGGCATTGCCATAGCAGGCAGAAGAAGAGATGGCGGTTCCTGGACATATCTTTTTTCGGTGGAGAGTAACACATATACTACTGAAAGTACTCATGTAGGTCTTTGAACTGAAGCTATTAGACGCTATCTTGTTCTCATATATGTCTTTCTAAAAGTTCCTGTTGCCCTAAACTGTTGACTCAGAAAAACTGTGTTCTGATAGAGGCCAGCAACTGTTTCCAACAAAATAGAAGAAATGCACATTGAACATTCTAACCAACATTTACATATTATCAAACGATTTCAACAGATGGAATTAGGCCCTCTTTGTGCCGTTGTTGTTTTGCTGCATTGCTTGCTTCAGAGAACTTTTGAGTTCATACAGTAGTCTAAAGAGGAAACACTGTTTCCAGGAACGCTACAGTCTTCTGGGTAGTGTGCTGCAGGTGACACACTAAAGGAAATATGTGAGATTTCACCGTTCACATTTGTTCCCTATTTTGTTTCTTTGTAATTCACTGTGAAACTCAGAAAATATTGTGTATTCAAAGAGGCCTAGCCTATAAATCCTCTGTACTAAAGAATCATTCTTTGAAGCAGAGAGAACATGAACATTTCTAGCACTTATAACACAAGATAGAACTTTCTGCTCTCTGTGCCTGTGGTGATGGCGTTCAGTGTGTGAGATAGTCCCCGGTGGCATTGCCATAGCAGGCAGAAGAAGAGATGGCGGTTCCTGGACATATCTTTTTTCGGTGGAGAGTAACACATATACTACTGAAAGTACTCATGTAGGTCTTTGAACTGAAGCTATTAGACGCTATCTTGTTCTCATGTATGTCTTTCTAAAAGTTCCTGTTGCCCTAACCTGTTGACTCAGAAAAACTGTGTTCTGATAGAGGCCAGCAACTGTTTCCAACAAAATAGAAGTAATGCACATTGAACATTCTAACCAACATTTACATATTATCAAACGATTTCAACAGATGGAATTAGGCGTCTCTGTGCTGTTGTTGTTTTGCTGCATTGCTTGCTTCAGAGAACTTTCGAGTTCATACAGTAGACTAAAAAAGAAACACTGTTTCCAGGAACGCTAGAGTCTTCTGGGTAGTGTTTTACAGGTGACACACTAAAGGAAATACGTCAGATTTCACCGTTCACATTTGTTCCCTATTTTGTTTCTTTGTAATTCACTGTGAAACTCAGAAAATACAGTGTTTTCAAAGAGGCCTATGCTATAAATTCTCTGTACTAAAGAATCATTCTTTGAAACAGAGATAACATGAACATTTCTAGCACTTATAACACAAGATAGAACGTTCTCCTCTCTGTGCCTGTGGTGATGGCGTTCATTGTGTGAGATAGTCACCAGTGGCATTGTCATAGCAGGCAGAAACAGAGATGGCGGTTCCTGGACATACTTGTTTTCGGTGGAGAGTAACGCATATACTACTGCAAGTACACATGTAGGTCTTTGAACTGAAGGTATTAGACGCTATCTTGTTCTCATGTATGGCTTTCTAAAAGTTCCTGTTGCCCTAACCTGTTGACTCAGAAAAACTGTGTTCTGATAGAGGCCAGCAACTGTTTCCAACAAAATAGAAGAAATGCGCATTGAACATTCTAACCAATATATACTTATTATCATACGATTTCAACAGATGGAATTAGGCGTCTCTGTGCTGTTGTTGTTTTGCTGCATTGCTTGCTTCAGAGAACTTTCGAGTTCATACAGTAGACTAAAAAAGAAACACTGTTTCCAGGAACGCTAGAGTCTTCTGGGTAGTGTGCTACAGGTGACACACTAAAGGAAATACGTCAGATTTCACCGTTCACATTTGTTCCCTATTTTGTTTCTTTGTAATTCACTGTGAAACTCAGAAAATACAGTGTTTTCAAAGAGGCCTATGCTATAAATTCTCTGTACTAAAGAATCATTCTTTGAAACAGAGATAACATGAACATTTCTAGCACTTATAACAAAAGATAGAACTTTCTGCTCTCTGTGCCTGTGGTGATGGCGTTCATTGTGTGAGATAGTCCCCGGTGGCATTGCCATAGCAGGCAGAAGAAGAGATGGCGGTTCCTGGACATACTTTGTTCTCGGTGGAGAGTAACGCATATACTACTGAAATTACAGATGTAGGTCTTTGAACTGAAGGTATTAGACGCTATCTCTTCTTCTCATGCATGTCTTTCTAAAAGAAGTTCCTGTTGCCCTTACTTGTAAACTCAGAAAAACTGTGTTCCTATAGAGGCCAGCACCCGTTTCCAACGAAATAGAAGGAAGAACTTAAAGTACAGATGTAGGTCTTTGAACTGAAGGTATTAGACGCTATCTCTTGTTCTCATGCATGTCTTTCTAAAAGAAGTTCCTGTTGCCCTTACTTGTAAACTCAGAAAAACTGTGTTCCGATAGAGGCCAGCACCGGCTTCCAACGAAATAAAAGGTAGAAATGCACATTGAACATTCTAACCAACATATACATATTATGAAACGATTTCAACAGATGAAATTACGCCCTTGCTGTGCCGTTGTTGTCCTGCTGCATTGTTTGCTTCAGAGAACTTTCGAGTTCATACAATAGACTAAAGAGGAAACACTGTTTCCAGGAACGCTAGAGTCTTCTGGGTAGTGTGCTACAGGCGACACACTGAAGGAATTATGTGAGATTTCACCGTTCACATTTGTTCCCTATTTCGTTTCTTTGTAATTCACTGTGAAACTCAGAAAATACTGTGTTTTCAAAGAGGCCTAGCCTGTCAATTCTCTGTACTAAGGAATCATTCTTTGAAACAGAGATAACATGAACATTTCTAGCACTTATAACACAAGATAGAACGTTCTCCTCTCTGTGCCTGTGGTGATGGCGTTCATTGTGTGAGATAGTCACCAGTGGCATTGTCATAGCAGGCAGAAACAGAGATGGCGGTTCCTGGACATACTTGTTTTCGGTGGAGAGTAACGCATATACTACTGCAAGTACACATGTAGGTCTTTGAACTGAAGGTATTAGACGCTATCTTGTTCTCATGTATGGCTTTCTAAAAGTTCCTGTTGCCCTAACCTGTTGACTCAGAAAAACTGTGTTCTGATAGAGGCCAGCAACTGTTTCCAACAAAATAGAAGAAATGCGCATTGAACATTCTAACCAATATATACTTATTATCATACGATTTCAACAGATGGAATTAGGCGTCTCTGTGCCGTTGTTGTTTTGCTGCATTGCTTGCTTCAGAGAACTTTCGAGTTCATACAGTAGACTAAAAAAGAAACACTGTTTCCAGGAACGCTAGAGTCTTCTGGGTAGTGTTTTACAGGTGACACACTAAAGGAAATACGTGAGATTTCACCGTTCACATTTGTTCCCTATTTTGTTTCTTTGTAATTCACTGTGAAACTCAGAAAATACAGTGTTTTCAAAGAGGCCTATGCTATAAATTCTCTGTACTAAAGAATCATTCTTTGAAACAGAGATAACATGAACATTTCTAGCACTTATAACACAAGATAGAACGTTCTCCTCTCTGTGCCTGTGGTGATGGCGTTCATTGTGTGAGATAGTCACCAGTGGCTTTGTCATAGCAGGCAGAAGCAGAGATGGCGGTTCCTGGACATACTTGTTTTCGGTGGAGAGTAACGCATATACTACTGCAAGTACACATGTAGGTCTTTGAACTGAAGGTATTAGACGCTATCTTGTTCTCATGTATGGCTTTCTAAAAGTTCCTGTTGCCCTAACCTGTTGACTCAGAAAAACTGTGTTCTGATAGAGGCCAGCAACTGTTTCCAACAAAAATAGAAAAAATGCACATTGAACATTCTAACCAACATATACATATTATCAAACGATTTCAACAGATGGAATTAGGCCCTTGCTGTGCCGTTGTTTTCCTGCTGCATTGTTTGCTTCAGAGAACTTTCGAGTTCATACAATAGACTAAAGAGGAAACACTGCCTCCAGGAACGCTAGAGTCTTCTGGGTAGTGTGCTACAGGCGACACACTGAAGGAAATATGTCAGATTTCACCGTTACATTTGTTCCCTATTTCGTTTCTTTGTAATTCACTGTGAAACTCAGAAAATACTGTGTTTTCAAAGAGGCCTAGCCTGTCAGTTCTCTGTACTAAAGAATCATTCTTTGAAACAGAGAGAACATGAACATTTCTAGCACTTATAACAAAAGATAGAACTTTCTCCTCTCTGTGCCTGTGGTGATGGCGTTCAGTGTGTGAGATAGTCACCGGTGGCATTGCCATAGCAGGCAGAAGAAGAGATGGCGGTTCCTGGACATACTTTGTTCTCGGTGGAGAGTAACGCATATACTACTGAAATTACAGATGTAGGTCTTTGAACTGAAGGTATTAGACGCTATCTCTTCTTCTCATGCATGTCTTTCTAAAAGAAGTTCCTGTTGCCCTTACTTGTAAACTCAGAAAAACTGTGTTCCTATAGAGGCCAGCACCCGTTTCCAACGAAATAGAAGGAAGAACTTAAAGTACAGATGTAGGTCTTTGAACTGAAGGTATTAGACGCTATCTCTTGTTCTCATGCATGTCTTTCTAAAAGAAGTTCCTGTTGCCCTTACTTGTAAACTCAGAAAAACTGTGTTCCGATAGAGGCCAGCACCGGCTTCCAACGAAATAAAAGGTAGAAATGCACATTGAACATTCTAACCAACATATACATATTATGAAACGATTTCAACAGATGAAATTACGCCCTTGCTGTGCCGTTGTTGTCCTGCTGCATTGTTTGCTTCAGAGAACTTTCGAGTTCATACAATAGACTAAAGAGGAAACACTGTTTCCAGGAACGCTAGAGTCTTCTGGGTAGTGTGCTACAGGCGACACACTGAAGGAATTATGTGAGATTTCACCGTTCACATTTGTTCCCTATTTCGTTTCTTTGTAATTCACTGTGAAACTCAGAAAATACTGTGTTTTCAAAGAGGCCTAGCCTGTCAATTCTCTGTACTAAGGAATCATTCTTTGAAACAGAGATAACATGAACATTTCTAGCACTTATAACACAAGATAGAACGTTCTCCTCTCTGTGCCTGTGGTGATGGCGTTCATTGTGTGAGATAGTCACCAGTGGCATTGTCATAGCAGGCAGAAACAGAGATGGCGGTTCCTGGACATACTTGTTTTCGGTGGAGAGTAACGCATATACTACTGCAAGTACACATGTAGGTCTTTGAACTGAAGGTATTAGACGCTATCTTGTTCTCATGTATGGCTTTCTAAAAGTTCCTGTTGCCCTAACCTGTTGACTCAGAAAAACTGTGTTCTGATAGAGGCCAGCAACTGTTTCCAACAAAATAGAAGAAATGCACATTGAACATTCTAACCAACATTTACATATTATCAAACGATTTCAACAGATGGAATTAGGCCCTCTTTGTGCCGTTGTTGCTTTGCTGCATTGCTTGCTTCAGAGAACTTTTGAGTTCATACAGTAGTCTAAAGAGGAAACACTGTTTCCAGGAACGCTAGAGTCTTCTGGGTAGTGTGCTGCAGGTGACACACTAAAGGAAATATGTGAGATTTCACCGTTCACATTTGTTCCCTATTTTGTTTCTTTGTAATTCACTGTGAAACTCAGAAAATATTGTGTATTCAAAGAGGCCTAGCCTATAAATCCTCTGTACTAAAGAATCATTCTTTGAAGCAGAGAGAACATGAACATTTCTAGCACTTATAACACAAGATAGAACTTTCTGCTCTCTGTGCCTGTGGTGATGGCGTTCATTGTGTGAGATAGTCCCCGGTGGCATTGCCATAGCAGGCAGAAGAAGAGATGGCGGTTCCTGGACATATCTTTTTTCGGTGGAGAGTAACACATATACTACTGAAAGTACTCATGTAGGTCTTTGAACTGAAGCTATTAGACGCTATCTTGTTCTCATGTATGTCTTTCTAAAAGTTCCTGTTGCCCTAAACTGTTGACTCAGAAAAACTGTGTTCTGATAGAGGCCAGCAACTGTTTCCAACAAAATAGAAGAAATGCACATTGAACATTCTAACCAACATTTACATATTATCAAACGATTTCAACAGATGGAATTAGGCCCTCTTTGTGCCGTTGTTGCTTTGCTGCATTGCTTGCTTCAGAGAACTTTTGAGTTCATACAGTAGTCTAAAGAGGAAACACTGTTTCCAGGAACGCTAGAGTCTTCTGGGTAGTGTGCTGCAGGTGACACACTAAAGGAAATATGTGAGATTTCACCGTTCACATTTGTTCCCTATTTTGTTTCTTTGTAATTCACTGTGAAACTCAGAAAATATTGTGTATTTAAAGAGGCCTAGCCTATAAATCCTCTGTACTAAAGAATCATTCTTTGAAGCAGAGAGAACATGAACATTTCTAGCACTTATAACACAAGATAGAACTTTCTGCTCTCTGTGCCTGTGGTGATGGCGTTCAGTGTGTGAGATAGTCCCCGGTGGCATTGCCATAGCAGGCAGAAGAAGAGATGGCGGTTCCTGGACATATCTTTTTTCGGTGGAGAGTAACACATATACTACTGAAAGTACTCATGTAGGTCTTTGAACTGAAGCTATTAGACGCTATCTTGTTCTCATGTATGTCTTTCTAAAAGTTCCTGTTGCCCTAACCTGTTGACTCAGAAAAACTGTGTTCTGATAGAGGCCAGCAACTGTTTCCAACAAAATAGAAGAAATGCACATTGAACATTCTAACCAATATATACTTATTATCATACGATTTCAACAGATGGAATTAGGCGTCTCTGTGCCGTTGTTGTTTTGCTGCATTGCTTGCTTCAGAGAACTTTCGAGTTCATACAGTAGACTAAAAAAGAAACACTGTTTCCAGGAACGCTAGAGTCTTCTGGGTAGTGTTTTACAGGTGACACACTAAAGGAAATACGTGAGATTTCACCGTTCACATTTGTTCCCTATTTTGTTTCTTTGTAATTCACTGTGAAACTCAGAAAATACAGTGTTTTCAAAGAGGCCTATGCTATAAATTCTCTGTACTAAAGAATCATTCTTTGAAACAGAGATAACATGAACATTTCTAGCACTTATAACACAAGATAGAACGTTCTCCTCTCTGTGCCTGTGGTGATGGCGTTCATTGTGTGAGATAGTCACCAGTGGCTTTGTCATAGCAGGCAGAAGCAGAGATGGCGGTTCCTGGACATACTTGTTTTCGGTGGAGAGTAACGCATATACTACTGCAAGTACACATGTAGGTCTTTGAACTGAAGGTATTAGACGCTATCTTGTTCTCATGTATGGCTTTCTAAAAGTTCCTGTTGCCCTAACCTGTTGACTCAGAAAAACTGTGTTCTGATAGAGGCCAGCAACTGTTTCCAACAAAAATAGAAAAAATGCACATTGAACATTCTAACCAACATATACATATTATCAAACGATTTCAACAGATGGAATTAGGCCCTTGCTGTGCCGTTGTTGTCCTGCTGCATTGTTTGCTTCAGAGAACTTTCGAGTTCATACAATAGACTAAAGAGGAAACACTGCCTCCAGGAACGCTAGAGTCTTCTGGGTAGTGTGCTACAGGCGACACACTGAAGGAAATATGTCAGATTTCACCGTTACATTTGTTCCCTATTTCGTTTCTTTGTAATTCACTGTGAAACTCAGAAAATACTGTTTTTTCAAAGAGGCCTAGCCTGTCAGTTCTCTGTACTAAAGAATCATTCTTTGAAACAGAGAGAACATGAACATTTCTAGCACTTATAACAAAAGATAGAACTTTCTCCTCTCTGTGCCTGTGGTGATGGCGTTCAGTGTGTGAGATAGTCACCGGTGGCATTGCCATAGCAGGCAGAAGAAGAGATGGCGGTTCCTGGACATACTTTGTTCTCGGTGGAGAGTAACGCATATACTACTGAAATTAGAGATGTAGGTCTTTGAACTGAAGGTATTAGACGCTATCTCTTCTTCTCATGCATGTCTTTCTAAAAGAAGTTCCTGTTGCCCTTACTTGTAAACTCAGAAAAACTGTGTTCTGATAGAGGCCAGCAACTTTTTCCAACAAAATAGAAGAAATGCACATTGAACATTCTAACCAACATTTACATATTATCAAACGATTTCAACAGATGGAATTAGGCCCTCTTTGTGCCGTTGTTGTTTTGCTGCATTGCTTGCTTCAGAGAACTTTTGAGTTCATACAGTAGTCTAAAGAGGAAACACTGTTTCCAGGAACGCTAGAGTCTTCTGGGTAGTGTGCTGCAGGTGACACACTAAAGGAAATATGTGAGATTTCACCGTTCACATTTGTTCCCTATTTTGTTTCTTTGTAATTCACTGTGAAACTCAGAAAATATTGTGTATTCAAAGAGGCCTAGCCTATAAATCCTCTGTACTAAAGAATCATTCTTTGAAGCAGAGAGAACATGAACATTTCTAGCACTTATAACACAAGATAGAACTTTCTGCTCTCTGTGCCTGTGGTGATGGCGTTCAGTGTGTGAGATAGTCCCCGGTGGCATTGCCATAGCAGGCAGAAGAAGAGATGGCGGTTCCTGGACATATCTTTTTTCGGTGGAGAGTAACACATATACTACTGAAAGTACTCATGTAGGTCTTTGAACTGAAGCTATTAGACGCTATCTTGTTCTCATGTATGTCTTTCTAAAAGTTCCTGTTGCCCTAACCTGTTGACTCAGAAAAACTGTGTTCTGATAGAGGCCAGCAACTGTTTCCAACAAAATAGAAGAAATGCACATTGAACATTCTAACCAATATATACTTATTATCATACGATTTCAACAGATGGAATTAGGCGTCTCTGTGCCGTTGTTGTTTTGCTGCATTGCTTGCTTCAGAGAACTTTCGAGTTCATACAGTAGACTAAAAAAGAAACACTGTTTCCAGGAACGCTAGAGTCTTCTGGGTAGTGTTTTACAGGTGACACACTAAAGGAAATACGTGAGATTTCACCGTTCACATTTGTTCCCTATTTTGTTTCTTTGTAATTCACTGTGAAACTCAGAAAATACAGTGTTTTCAAAGAGGCCTATGCTATAAATTCTCTGTACTAAAGAATCATTCTTTGAAACAGAGATAACATGAACATTTCTAGCACTTATAACACAAGATAGAACGTTCTCCTCTCTGTGCCTGTGGTGATGGCGTTCATTGTGTGAGATAGTCACCAGTGGCTTTGTCATAGCAGGCAGAAGCAGAGATGGCGGTTCCTGGACATACTTGTTTTCGGTGGAGAGTAACGCATATACTACTGCAAGTACACATGTAGGTCTTTGAACTGAAGGTATTAGACGCTATCTTTTTCTCATGTATGGCTTTCTAAAAGTTCCTGTTGCCCTAACCTGTTGACTCAGAAAAACTGTGTTCTGATAGAGGCCAGCAACTGTTTCCAACAAAAATAGAAAAAATGCACATTGAACATTCTAACCAACATATACATATTATCAAACGATTTCAACAGATGGAATTAGGCCCTTGCTGTGCCGTTGTTGTCCTGCTGCATTGTTTGCTTCAGAGAACTTTCGAGTTCATACAATAGACTAAAGAGGAAACACTGCCTCCAGGAACGCTAGAGTCTTCTGGGTAGTGTGCTACAGGCGACACACTGAAGGAAATATGTCAGATTTCACCGTTACATTTGTTCCCTATTTCGTTTCTTTGTAATTCACTGTGAAACTCAGAAAATACTGTTTTTTCAAAGAGGCCTAGCCTGTCAGTTCTCTGTACTAAAGAATCATTCTTTGAAACAGAGAGAACATGAACATTTCTAGCACTTATAACAAAAGATAGAACTTTCTCCTCTCTGTGCCTGTGGTGATGGCGTTCAGTGTGTGAGATAGTCACCGGTGGCATTGCCATAGCAGGCAGAAGAAGAGATGGCGGTTCCTGGACATACTTTGTTCTCGGTGGAGAGTAACGCATATACTACTGAAATTACAGATGTAGGTCTTTGAACTGAAGGTATTAGACGCTATCTCTTCTTCTCATGCATGTCTTTCTAAAAGAAGTTCCTGTTGCCCTTACTTGTAAACTCAGAAAAACTGTGTTCCTATAGAGGCCAGCACCCGTTTCCAACGAAATAGAAGGAAGAACTTAAAGTACAGATGTAGGTCTTTGAACTGAAGGTATTAGACGCTATCTCTTCTTCTCATGCATGTCTTTCTAAAAGAAGTTCCTGTTGCCCTTACTTGTAAACTCAGAAAAACTGTGTTCCGATAGAGGCCAGCACCGGCTTCCAACGAAATAAAAGGTAGAAATGCACATTGAACATTCTAACCAACATATACATATTATGAAACGATTTCAACAGATGAAATTACGCCCTTGCTGTGCCGTTGTTGTCCTGCTGCATTGTTTGCTTCAGAGAACTTTCGAGTTCATACAATAGACTAAAGAGGAAACACTGTTTCCAGGAACGCTAGAGTCTTCTGGGTAGTGTGCTACAGGCGACACACTGAAGGAATTATGTGAGATTTCACCGTTCACATTTGTTCCCTATTTCGTTTCTTTGTAATTCACTGTGAAACTCAGAAAATACTGTGTTTTCAAAGAGGCCTAGCCTGTCAATTCTCTGTACTAAGGAATCATTCTTTGAAACAGAGATAACATGAACATTTCTAGCACTTATAACACAAGATAGAACGTTCTCCTCTCTGTGCCTGTGGTGATGGCGTTCATTGTGTGAGATAGTCACCAGTGGCATTGTCATAGCAGGCAGAAACAGAGATGGCGGTTCCTGGACATACTTGTTTTCGGTGGAGAGTAACGCATATACTACTGCAAGTACACATGTAGGTCTTTGAACTGAAGGTATTAGACGCTATCTTGTTCTCATGTATGGCTTTCTAAAAGTTCCTGTTGCCCTAACCTGTTGACTCAGAAAAACTGTGTTCTGATAGAGGCCAGCAACTGTTTCCAACAAAATAGAAGAAATGCGCATTGAACATTCTAACCAATATATACTTATTATCATACGATTTCAACAGATGGAATTAGGCGTCTCTGTGCCGTTGTTGTTTTGCTGCATTGCTTGCTTCAGAGAACTTTCGAGTTCATACAGTAGACTAAAAAAGAAACACTGTTTCCAGGAACGCTAGAGTCTTCTGGGTAGTGTTTTACAGGTGACACACTAAAGGAAATACGTGAGATTTCACCGTTCACATTTGTTCCCTATTTTGTTTCTTTGTAATTCACTGTGAAACTCAGAAAATACAGTGTTTTCAAAGAGGCCTATGCTATAAATTCTCTGTACTAAAGAATCATTCTTTGAAACAGAGATAACATGAACATTTCTAGCACTTATAACACAAGATAGAACGTTCTCCTCTCTGTGCCTGTGGTGATGGCGTTCATTGTGTGAGATAGTCACCAGTGGCTTTGTCATAGCAGGCAGAAGCAGAGATGGCGGTTCCTGGACATACTTGTTTTCGGTGGAGAGTAACGCATATACTACTGCAAGTACACATGTAGGTCTTTGAACTGAAGGTATTAGACGCTATCTTGTTCTCATGTATGGCTTTCTAAAAGTTCCTGTTGCCCTAACCTGTTGACTCAGAAAAACTGTGTTCTGATAGAGGCCAGCAACTGTTTCCAACAAAAATAGAAAAAATGCACATTGAACATTCTAACCAACATATACATATTATCAAACGATTTCAACAGATGGAATTAGGCCCTTGCTGTGCCGTTGTTGTCCTGCTGCATTGTTTGCTTCAGAGAACTTTCGAGTTCATACAATAGACTAAAGAGGAAACACTGCCTCCAGGAACGCTAGAGTCTTCTGGGTAGTGTGCTACAGGCGACACACTGAAGGAAATATGTCAGATTTCACCGTTACATTTGTTCCCTATTTCGTTTCTTTGTAATTCACTGTGAAACTCAGAAAATACTGTTTTTTCAAAGAGGCCTAGCCTGTCAGTTCTCTGTACTAAAGAATCATTCTTTGAAACAGAGAGAACATGAACATTTCTAGCACTTATAACAAAAGATAGAACTTTCTCCTCTCTGTGCCTGTGGTGATGGCGTTCAGTGTGTGAGATAGTCACCGGTGGCATTGCCATAGCAGGCAGAAGAAGAGATGGCGGTTCCTGGACATACTTTGTTCTCGGTGGAGAGTAACGCATATACTACTGAAATTACAGATGTAGGTCTTTGAACTGAAGGTATTAGACGCTATCTCTTCTTCTCATGCATGTCTTTCTAAAAGAAGTTCCTGTTGCCCTTACTTGTAAACTCAGAAAAACTGTGTTCCTATAGAGGCCAGCACCCGTTTCCAACGAAATAGAAGGAAGAACTTAAAGTACAGATGTAGGTCTTTGAACTGAAGGTATTAGACGCTATCTCTTGTTCTCATGCATGTCTTTCTAAAAGAAGTTCCTGTTGCCCTTACTTGTAAACTCAGAAAAACTGTGTTCCGATAGAGGCCAGCACCGGCTTCCAACGAAATAAAAGGTAGAAATGCACATTGAACATTCTAACCAACATATACATATTATGAAACGATTTCAACAGATGAAATTACGCCCTTGCTGTGCCGTTGTTGTCCTGCTGCATTGTTTGCTTCAGAGAACTTTCGAGTTCATACAATAGACTAAAGAGGAAACACTGTTTCCAGGAACGCTAGAGTCTTCTGGGTAGTGTGCTACAGGCGACACACTGAAGGAATTATGTGAGATTTCACCGTTCACATTTGTTCCCTATTTCGTTTCTTTGTAATTCACTGTGAAACTCAGAAAATACTGTGTTTTCAAAGAGGCCTAGCCTGTCAATTCTCTGTACTAAGGAATCATTCTTTGAAACAGAGATAACATGAACATTTCTAGCACTTATAACACAAGATAGAACGTTCTCCTCTCTGTGCCTGTGGTGATGGCGTTCATTGTGTGAGATAGTCACCAGTGGCATTGTCATAGCAGGCAGAAACAGAGATGGCGGTTCCTGGACATACTTGTTTTCGGTGGAGAGTAACGCATATACTACTGCAAGTACACATGTAGGTCTTTGAACTGAAGGTATTAGACGCTATCTTGTTCTCATGTATGGCTTTCTAAAAGTTCCTGTTGCCCTAACCTGTTGACTCAGAAAAACTGTGTTCTGATAGAGGCCAGCAACTGTTTCCAACAAAATAGAAGAAATGCGCATTGAACATTCTAACCAATATATACTTATTATCATACGATTTCAACAGATGGAATTAGGCGTCTCTGTGCCGTTGTTGTTTTGCTGCATTGCTTGCTTCAGAGAACTTTCGAGTTCATACAGTAGACTAAAAAAGAAACACTGTTTCCAGGAACGCTAGAGTCTTCTGGGTAGTGTGCTACAGGTGACACACTAAAGGAAATACGTCAGATTTCACCGTTCACATTTGTTCCCTATTTTGTTTCTTTGTAATTCACTGTGAAACTCAGAAAATACAGTGTTTTCAAAGAGGCCTATGCTATAAATTCTCTGTACTAAAGAATCATTCTTTGAAACAGAGATAACATGAACATTTCTAGCACTTATAACACAAGATAGAACGTTCTCCTCTCTGTGCCTGTGGTGATGGCGTTCATTGTGTGAGATAGTTCAGTGGCATTGTCATAGCAGGCAGAAACAGAGATGGCGGTTCCTGGACATACTTGTTTTCGGTGGAGAGTAACGCATATACTACTGCAAGTACACATGTAGGTCTTTGAACTGAAGGTATTAGACGCTATCTTGTTCTCATGTATGGCTTTCTAAAAGTTCCTATTGCCCTAACCTGTTGACTCAGAAAAACTGTGTTCTGATAGAGGCCAGCAACTGTTTCCAACAAAATAGAAGAAATGCACATTGAACATTCTAACCAACATTTACATATTATCAAACGATTTCAACAGATGGAATTAGGCCCTCTTTGTGCCGTTGTTGCTTTGCTGCATTGCTTGCTTCAGAGAACTTTTGAGTTCATACAGTAGTCTAAAGAGGAAACACTGTTTCCAGGAACGCTAGAGTCTTCTGGGTAGTGTGCTGCAGGTGACACACTAAAGGAAATATGTGAGATTTCACCGTTCACATTTGTTCCCTATTTTGTTTCTTTGTAATTCACTGTGAAACTCAGAAAATATTGTGTATTCAAAGAGGCCTAGCCTATAAATCCTCTGTACTAAAGAATCATTCTTTGAAGCAGAGAGAACATGAACATTTCTAGCACTTATAACACAAGATAGAACTTTCTGCTCTCTGTGCCTGTGGTGATGGCGTTCATTGTGTGAGATAGTCCCCGGTGGCATTGCCATAGCAGGCAGAAGAAGAGATGGCGGTTCCTGGACATATCTTTTTTCGGTGGAGAGTAACACATATACTACTGAAAGTACTCATGTAGGTCTTTGAACTGAAGCTATTAGACGCTATCTTGTTCTCATGTATGTCTTTCTAAAAGTTCCTGTTGCCCTAAACTGTTGACTCAGAAAAACTGTGTTCTGATAGAGGCCAGCAACTGTTTCCAACAAAATAGAAGAAATGCACATTGAACATTCTAACCAACATTTACATATTATCAAACGATTTCAACAGATGGAATTAGGCCCTCTTTGTGCCGTTGTTGCTTTGCTGCATTGCTTGCTTCAGAGAACTTTTGAGTTCATACAGTAGTCTAAAGAGGAAACACTGTTTCCAGGAACGCTAGAGTCTTCTGGGTAGTGTGCTGCAGGTGACACACTAAAGGAAATATGTGAGATTTCACCGTTCACATTTGTTCCCTATTTTGTTTCTTTGTAATTCACTGTGAAACTCAGAAAATATTGTGTATTTAAAGAGGCCTAGCCTATAAATCCTCTGTACTAAAGAATCATTCTTTGAAGCAGAGAGAACATGAACATTTCTAGCACTTATAACACAAGATAGAACTTTCTGCTCTCTGTGCCTGTGGTGATGGCGTTCAGTGTGTGAGATAGTCCCCGGTGGCATTGCCATAGCAGGCAGAAGAAGAGATGGCGGTTCCTGGACATATCTTTTTTCGGTGGAGAGTAACACATATACTACTGAAAGTACTCATGTAGGTCTTTGAACTGAAGCTATTAGACGCTATCTTGTTCTCATGTATGTCTTTCTAAAAGTTCCTGTTGCCCTAACCTGTTGACTCAGAAAAACTGTGTTCTGATAGAGGCCAGCAACTGTTTCCAACAAAATAGAAGAAATGCACATTGAACATTCTAACCAATATATACTTATTATCATACGATTTCAACAGATGGAATTAGGCGTCTCTGTGCCGTTGTTGTTTTGCTGCATTGCTTGCTTCAGAGAACTTTCGAGTTCATACAGTAGACTAAAAAAGAAACACTGTTTCCAGGAACGCTAGAGTCTTCTGGGTAGTGTTTTACAGGTGACACACTAAAGGAAATACGTGAGATTTCACCGTTCACATTTGTTCCCTATTTTGTTTCTTTGTAATTCACTGTGAAACTCAGAAAATACAGTGTTTTCAAAGAGGCCTATGCTATAAATTCTCTGTACTAAAGAATCATTCTTTGAAACAGAGATAACATGAACATTTCTAGCACTTATAACACAAGATAGAACGTTCTCCTCTCTGTGCCTGTGGTGATGGCGTTCATTGTGTGAGATAGTCACCAGTGGCTTTGTCATAGCAGGCAGAAGCAGAGATGGCGGTTCCTGGACATACTTGTTTTCGGTGGAGAGTAACGCATATACTACTGCAAGTACACATGTAGGTCTTTGAACTGAAGGTATTAGACGCTATCTTGTTCTCATGTATGGCTTTCTAAAAGTTCCTGTTGCCCTAACCTGTTGACTCAGAAAAACTGTGTTCTGATAGAGGCCAGCAACTGTTTCCAACAAAAATAGAAAAAATGCACATTGAACATTCTAACCAACATATACATATTATCAAACGATTTCAACAGATGGAATTAGGCCCTTGCTGTGCCGTTGTTGTCCTGCTGCATTGTTTGCTTCAGAGAACTTTCGAGTTCATACAATAGACTAAAGAGGAAACACTGCCTCCAGGAACGCTAGAGTCTTCTGGGTAGTGTGCTACAGGCGACACACTGAAGGAAATATGTCAGATTTCACCGTTACATTTGTTCCCTATTTCGTTTCTTTGTAATTCACTGTGAAACTCAGAAAATACTGTTTTTTCAAAGAGGCCTAGCCTGTCAGTTCTCTGTACTAAAGAATCATTCTTTGAAACAGAGAGAACATGAACATTTCTAGCACTTATAACAAAAGATAGAACTTTCTCCTCTCTGTGCCTGTGGTGATGGCGTTCAGTGTGTGAGATAGTCACCGGTGGCATTGCCATAGCAGGCAGAAGAAGAGATGGCGGTTCCTGGACATACTTTGTTCTCGGTGGAGAGTAACGCATATACTACTGAAATTAGAGATGTAGGTCTTTGAACTGAAGGTATTAGACGCTATCTCTTCTTCTCATGCATGTCTTTCTAAAAGAAGTTCCTGTTGCCCTTACTTGTAAACTCAGAAAAACTGTGTTCTGATAGAGGCCAGCAACTTTTTCCAACAAAATAGAAGAAATGCACATTGAACATTCTAACCAACATTTACATATTATCAAACGATTTCAACAGATGGAATTAGGCCCTCTTTGTGCCGTTGTTGTTTTGCTGCATTGCTTGCTTCAGAGAACTTTTGAGTTCATACAGTAGTCTAAAGAGGAAACACTGTTTCCAGGAACGCTAGAGTCTTCTGGGTAGTGTGCTGCAGGTGACACACTAAAGGAAATATGTGAGATTTCACCGTTCACATTTGTTCCCTATTTTGTTTCTTTGTAATTCACTGTGAAACTCAGAAAATATTGTGTATTCAAAGAGGCCTAGCCTATAAATCCTCTGTACTAAAGAATCATTCTTTGAAGCAGAGAGAACATGAACATTTCTAGCACTTATAACACAAGATAGAACTTTCTGCTCTCTGTGCCTGTGGTGATGGCGTTCAGTGTGTGAGATAGTCCCCGGTGGCATTGCCATAGCAGGCAGAAGAAGAGATGGCGGTTCCTGGACATATCTTTTTTCGGTGGAGAGTAACACATATACTACTGAAAGTACTCATGTAGGTCTTTGAACTGAAGCTATTAGACGCTATCTTGTTCTCATGTATGTCTTTCTAAAAGTTCCTGTTGCCCTAACCTGTTGACTCAGAAAAACTGTGTTCTGATAGAGGCCAGCAACTGTTTCCAACAAAATAGAAGAAATGCACATTGAACATTCTAACCAATATATACTTATTATCATACGATTTCAACAGATGGAATTAGGCGTCTCTGTGCCGTTGTTGTTTTGCTGCATTGCTTGCTTCAGAGAACTTTCGAGTTCATACAGTAGACTAAAAAAGAAACACTGTTTCCAGGAACGCTAGAGTCTTCTGGGTAGTGTTTTACAGGTGACACACTAAAGGAAATACGTGAGATTTCACCGTTCACATTTGTTCCCTATTTTGTTTCTTTGTAATTCACTGTGAAACTCAGAAAATACAGTGTTTTCAAAGAGGCCTATGCTATAAATTCTCTGTACTAAAGAATCATTCTTTGAAACAGAGATAACATGAACATTTCTAGCACTTATAACACAAGATAGAACGTTCTCCTCTCTGTGCCTGTGGTGATGGCGTTCATTGTGTGAGATAGTCACCAGTGGCTTTGTCATAGCAGGCAGAAGCAGAGATGGCGGTTCCTGGACATACTTGTTTTCGGTGGAGAGTAACGCATATACTACTGCAAGTACACATGTAGGTCTTTGAACTGAAGGTATTAGACGCTATCTTTTTCTCATGTATGGCTTTCTAAAAGTTCCTGTTGCCCTAACCTGTTGACTCAGAAAAACTGTGTTCTGATAGAGGCCAGCAACTGTTTCCAACAAAAATAGAAAAAATGCACATTGAACATTCTAACCAACATATACATATTATCAAACGATTTCAACAGATGGAATTAGGCCCTTGCTGTGCCGTTGTTGTCCTGCTGCATTGTTTGCTTCAGAGAACTTTCGAGTTCATACAATAGACTAAAGAGGAAACACTGCCTCCAGGAACGCTAGAGTCTTCTGGGTAGTGTGCTACAGGCGACACACTGAAGGAAATATGTCAGATTTCACCGTTACATTTGTTCCCTATTTCGTTTCTTTGTAATTCACTGTGAAACTCAGAAAATACTGTTTTTTCAAAGAGGCCTAGCCTGTCAGTTCTCTGTACTAAAGAATCATTCTTTGAAACAGAGAGAACATGAACATTTCTAGCACTTATAACAAAAGATAGAACTTTCTCCTCTCTGTGCCTGTGGTGATGGCGTTCAGTGTGTGAGATAGTCACCGGTGGCATTGCCATAGCAGGCAGAAGAAGAGATGGCGGTTCCTGGACATACTTTGTTCTCGGTGGAGAGTAACGCATATACTACTGAAATTAGAGATGTAGGTCTTTGAACTGAAGGTATTAGACGCTATCTCTTCTTCTCATGCATGTCTTTCTAAAAGAAGTTCCTGTTGCCCTTACTTGTAAACTCAGAAAAACTGTGTTCCTATAGAGGCCAGCACCCGTTTCCAACGAAATAGAAGGAAGAACTTAAAGTACAGATGTAGGTCTTTGAACTGAAGGTATTAGACGCTATCTCTTGTTCTCATGCATGTCTTTCTAAAAGAAGTTCCTGTTGCCCTTACTTGTAAACTCAGAAAAACTGTGTTCCGATAGAGGCCAGCACCGGCTTCCAACGAAATAAAAGGTAGAAATGCACATTGAACATTCTAACCAACATATACATATTATGAAACGATTTCAACAGATGAAATTACGCCCTTGCTGTGCCGTTGTTGTCCTGCTGCATTGTTTGCTTCAGAGAACTTTCGAGTTCATACAATAGACTAAAGAGGAAACACTGCCTCCAGGAACGCTAGAGTCTTCTGGGTAGTGTGCTACAGGCGACACACTGAAGGAATTATGTGAGATTTCACCGTTCACATTTGTTCCCTATTTCGTTTCTTTGTAATTCACTGTGAAACTCAGAAAATACTGTGTTTTCAAAGAGGCCTAGCCTGTCAATTCTATGTACTAAGGAATCATTCTTTGAAACAGAGAGAACCTGAACATTTCAAGCACTGATAACACAAAATAGAACCTTCTCCTCTCTGTGCCTGTGGTGATGGCGTTCAGTGTGTGAGATAGTCACCGGTGGCATTGCCATAGCAGGCAGAAGCAGAGATGGCGGTTCCTGGACATACCTTGCTGTCGGTGGAGAGTAGCGCATATACTACTGAAAGTACAGATGTAGGTCTTTGAACTGAAAGTATTAGACGCTATCTTGTTCTCATTTATGTCTTTGTGAAAGTTCCTGTTGCCCTTACTTTTTGACTCAGAAAAACTGTATTCCGATAGAGGTCAGCAACTGTTTCCAACAAAATAGAAGTAATGCACATTGAACATTCTAACCAACATTTACATATTATCAAACGATTTCAACAGATGGAATTAGGCCCTCTTTGTGCCGTTGTTGTTTTGCTGCATTGCTTGCTTCAGAGAACTTTTGAGTTCATACAGTAGTCTAAAGAGGAAACACTGTTTCCAGGAACGCTAGAGTCTTCTGGGTAGTGTGCTACAGGTGACACACTAAAGGAAATATGTGAGATTTCACCGTTCACATTTGTTCCCTATTTTGTTTCTTTGTAATTCACTGTGAAACTCAGAAAATACAGTGTTTTCAAAGAGGCCTATGCTATAAATTCTCTGTACTAAAGAATCATTCTTTGAAACAGAGATAACATGAACATTTCTAGCACTTATAACACAAGATAGAACGTTCTCCTCTCTGTGCCTGTGGTGATGGCGTTCATTGTGTGAGATAGTTCAGTGGCATTGTCATAGCAGGCAGAAACAGAGATGGCGGTTCCTGGACATACTTGTTTTTGGTGGAGAGTAACGCATATACTACTGCAAGTACACATGTAGGTCTTTGAACTGAAGGTATTAGACGCTATCTTGTTCTCATGTATGGCTTTCTAAAAGTTCCTATTGCCCTAACCTGTTGACTCAGAAAAACTGTGTTCTGATAGAGGCCAGCAACTGTTTCCAACAAAATAGAAGAAATGCACATTGAACATTCTAACCAACATTTACATATTATCAAACGATTTCAACAGATGGAATTAGGCCCTCTTTGTGCCGTTGTTGCTTTGCTGCATTGCTTGCTTCAGAGAACTTTTGAGTTCATACAGTAGTCTAAAGAGGAAACACTGTTTCCAGGAACGCTAGAGTCTTCTGGGTAGTGTGCTGCAGGTGACACACTAAAGGAAATATGTGAGATTTCACCGTTCACATTTGTTCCCTATTTTGTTTCTTTGTAATTCACTGTGAAACTCAGAAAATATTGTGTATTCAAAGAGGCCTAGCCTATAAATCCTCTGTACTAAAGAATCATTCTTTGAAGCAGAGAGAACATGAACATTTCTAGCACTTATAACACAAGATAGAACTTTCTGCTCTCTGTGCCTGTGGTGATGGCGTTCAGTGTGTGAGATAGTCCCCGGTGGCATTGCCATAGCAGGCAGAAGAAGAGATGGCGGTTCCTGGACATATCTTTTTTCGGTGGAGAGTAACACATATACTACTGAAAGTACTCATGTAGGTCTTTGAACTGAAGCTATTAGACGCTATCTTGTTCTCATGTATGTCTTTCTAAAAGTTCCTGTTGCCCTAAACTGTTGACTCAGAAAAACTGTGTTCTGATAGAGGCCAGCAACTGTTTCCAACAAAATAGAAGAAATGCACATTGAACATTCTAACCAACATTTACATATTATCAAACGATTTCAACAGATGGAATTAGGCCCTCTTTGTGCCGTTGTTGTTTTGCTGCATTGCTTGCTTCAGAGAACTTTTGAGTTCATACAGTAGTCTAAAGAGGAAACACTGTTTCCAGGAACGCTAGAGTCTTCTGGGTAGTGTGCTGCAGGTGACACACTAAAGGAAATATGTGAGATTTCACCGTTCACATTTGTTCCCTATTTTGTTTCTTTGTAATTCACTGTGAAACTCAGAAAATATTGTGTATTCAAAGAGGCCTAGCCTATAAATCCTCTGTACTAAAGAATCATTCTTTGAAGCAGAGAGAACATGAACATTTCTAGCACTTATAACACAAGATAGAACTTTCTGCTCTCTGTGCCTGTGGTGATGGCGTTCAGTGTGTGAGATAGTCCCCGGTGGCATTGCCATAGCAGGCAGAAGAAGAGATGGCGGTTCCTGGACATATCTTTTTTCGGTGGAGAGTAACACATATACTACTGAAAGTACTCATGTAGGTCTTTGAACTGAAGCTATTAGACGCTATCTTGTTCTCATGTATGTCTTTCTAAAAGTTCCTGTTGCCCTAACCTGTTGACTCAGAAAAACTGTGTTCTGATAGAGGCCAGCAACTGTTTCCAACAAAATAGAAGAAATGCACATTGAACATTCTAACCAATATATACTTATTATCATACGATTTCAACAGATGGAATTAGGCGTCTCTGTGCCGTTGTTGTTTTGCTGCATTGCTTGCTTCAGAGAACTTTCGAGTTCATACAGTAGACTAAAAAAGAAACACTGTTTCCAGGAACGCTAGAGTCTTCTGGGTAGTGTTTTACAGGTGACACACTAAAGGAAATACGTGAGATTTCACCGTTCACATTTGTTCCCTATTTTGTTTCTTTGTAATTCACTGTGAAACTCAGAAAATACAGTGTTTTCAAAGAGGCCTATGCTATAAATTCTCTGTACTAAAGAATCATTCTTTGAAACAGAGATAACATGAACATTTCTAGCACTTATAACACAAGATAGAACGTTCTCCTCTCTGTGCCTGTGGTGATGGCGTTCATTGTGTGAGATAGTCACCAGTGGCTTTGTCATAGCAGGCAGAAGCAGAGATGGCGGTTCCTGGACATACTTGTTTTCGGTGGAGAGTAACGCATATACTACTGCAAGTACACATGTAGGTCTTTGAACTGAAGGTATTAGACGCTATCTTGTTCTCATGTATGGCTTTCTAAAAGTTCCTGTTGCCCTAACCTGTTGACTCAGAAAAACTGTGTTCTGATAGAGGCCAGCAACTGTTTCCAACAAAAATAGAAAAAATGCACATTGAACATTCTAACCAACATATACATATTATCAAACGATTTCAACAGATGGAATTAGGCCCTTGCTGTGCCGTTGTTGTCCTGCTGCATTGTTTGCTTCAGAGAACTTTCGAGTTCATACAATAGACTAAAGAGGAAACACTGCCTCCAGGAACGCTAGAGTCTTCTGGGTAGTGTGCTACAGGCGACACACTGAAGGAAATATGTCAGATTTCACCGTTACATTTGTTCCCTATTTCGTTTCTTTGTAATTCACTGTGAAACTCAGAAAATACTGTTTTTTCAAAGAGGCCTAGCCTGTCAGTTCTCTGTACTAAAGAATCATTCTTTGAAACAGAGAGAACATGAACATTTCTAGCACTTATAACAAAAGATAGAACTTTCTCCTCTCTGTGCCTGTGGTGATGGCGTTCAGTGTGTGAGATAGTCACCGGTGGCATTGCCATAGCAGGCAGAAGAAGAGATGGCGGTTCCTGGACATACTTTGTTCTCGGTGGAGAGTAACGCATATACTACTGAAATTAGAGATGTAGGTCTTTGAACTGAAGGTATTAGACGCTATCTCTTCTTCTCATGCATGTCTTTCTAAAAGAAGTTCCTGTTGCCCTTACTTGTAAACTCAGAAAAACTGTGTTCTGATAGAGGCCAGCAACTTTTTCCAACAAAATAGAAGAAATGCACATTGAACATTCTAACCAACATTTACATATTATCAAACGATTTCAACAGATGGAATTAGGCCCTCTTTGTGCCGTTGTTGTTTTGCTGCATTGCTTGCTTCAGAGAACTTTTGAGTTCATACAGTAGTCTAAAGAGGAAACACTGTTTCCAGGAACGCTAGAGTCTTCTGGGTAGTGTGCTGCAGGTGACACACTAAAGGAAATATGTGAGATTTCACCGTTCACATTTGTTCCCTATTTTGTTTCTTTGTAATTCACTGTGAAACTCAGAAAATATTGTGTATTCAAAGAGGCCTAGCCTATAAATCCTCTGTACTAAAGAATCATTCTTTGAAGCAGAGAGAACATGAACATTTCTAGCACTTATAACACAAGATAGAACTTTCTGCTCTCTGTGCCTGTGGTGATGGCGTTCAGTGTGTGAGATAGTCCCCGGTGGCATTGCCATAGCAGGCAGAAGAAGAGATGGCGGTTCCTGGACATATCTTTTTTCGGTGGAGAGTAACACATATACTACTGAAAGTACTCATGTAGGTCTTTGAACTGAAGCTATTAGACGCTATCTTGTTCTCATGTATGTCTTTCTAAAAGTTCCTGTTGCCCTAACCTGTTGACTCAGAAAAACTGTGTTCTGATAGAGGCCAGCAACTGTTTCCAACAAAATAGAAGAAATGCACATTGAACATTCTAACCAATATATACTTATTATCATACGATTTCAACAGATGGAATTAGGCGTCTCTGTGCCGTTGTTGTTTTGCTGCATTGCTTGCTTCAGAGAACTTTCGAGTTCATACAGTAGACTAAAAAAGAAACACTGTTTCCAGGAACGCTAGAGTCTTCTGGGTAGTGTTTTACAGGTGACACACTAAAGGAAATACGTGAGATTTCACCGTTCACATTTGTTCCCTATTTTGTTTCTTTGTAATTCACTGTGAAACTCAGAAAATACAGTGTTTTCAAAGAGGCCTATGCTATAAATTCTCTGTACTAAAGAATCATTCTTTGAAACAGAGATAACATGAACATTTCTAGCACTTATAACACAAGATAGAACGTTCTCCTCTCTGTGCCTGTGGTGATGGCGTTCATTGTGTGAGATAGTCACCAGTGGCTTTGTCATAGCAGGCAGAAGCAGAGATGGCGGTTCCTGGACATACTTGTTTTCGGTGGAGAGTAACGCATATACTACTGCAAGTACACATGTAGGTCTTTGAACTGAAGGTATTAGACGCTATCTTTTTCTCATGTATGGCTTTCTAAAAGTTCCTGTTGCCCTAACCTGTTGACTCAGAAAAACTGTGTTCTGATAGAGGCCAGCAACTGTTTCCAACAAAAATAGAAAAAATGCACATTGAACATTCTAACCAACATATACATATTATCAAACGATTTCAACAGATGGAATTAGGCCCTTGCTGTGCCGTTGTTGTCCTGCTGCATTGTTTGCTTCAGAGAACTTTCGAGTTCATACAATAGACTAAAGAGGAAACACTGCCTCCAGGAACGCTAGAGTCTTCTGGGTAGTGTGCTACAGGCGACACACTGAAGGAAATATGTCAGATTTCACCGTTACATTTGTTCCCTATTTCGTTTCTTTGTAATTCACTGTGAAACTCAGAAAATACTGTTTTTTCAAAGAGGCCTAGCCTGTCAGTTCTCTGTACTAAAGAATCATTCTTTGAAACAGAGAGAACATGAACATTTCTAGCACTTATAACAAAAGATAGAACTTTCTCCTCTCTGTGCCTGTGGTGATGGCGTTCAGTGTGTGAGATAGTCACCGGTGGCATTGCCATAGCAGGCAGAAGAAGAGATGGCGGTTCCTGGACATACTTTGTTCTCGGTGGAGAGTAACGCATATACTACTGAAATTACAGATGTAGGTCTTTGAACTGAAGGTATTAGACGCTATCTCTTCTTCTCATGCATGTCTTTCTAAAAGAAGTTCCTGTTGCCCTTACTTGTAAACTCAGAAAAACTGTGTTCCTATAGAGGCCAGCACCCGTTTCCAACGAAATAGAAGGAAGAACTTAAAGTACAGATGTAGGTCTTTGAACTGAAGGTATTAGACGCTATCTCTTGTTCTCATGCATGTCTTTCTAAAAGAAGTTCCTGTTGCCCTTACTTGTAAACTCAGAAAAACTGTGTTCCGATAGAGGCCAGCACCGGCTTCCAACGAAATAAAAGGTAGAAATGCACATTGAACATTCTAACCAACATATACATATTATGAAACGATTTCAACAGATGAAATTACGCCCTTGCTGTGCCGTTGTTGTCCTGCTGCATTGTTTGCTTCAGAGAACTTTCGAGTTCATACAATAGACTAAAGAGGAAACACTGTTTCCAGGAACGCTAGAGTCTTCTGGGTAGTGTGCTACAGGCGACACACTGAAGGAATTATGTGAGATTTCACCGTTCACATTTGTTCCCTATTTCGTTTCTTTGTAATTCACTGTGAAACTCAGAAAATACTGTGTTTTCAAAGAGGCCTAGCCTGTCAATTCTCTGTACTAAGGAATCATTCTTTGAAACAGAGATAACATGAACATTTCTAGCACTTATAACACAAGATAGAACGTTCTCCTCTCTGTGCCTGTGGTGATGGCGTTCATTGTGTGAGATAGTCACCAGTGGCATTGTCATAGCAGGCAGAAACAGAGATGGCGGTTCCTGGACATACTTGTTTTCGGTGGAGAGTAACGCATATACTACTGCAAGTACACATGTAGGTCTTTGAACTGAAGGTATTAGACGCTATCTTGTTCTCATGTATGGCTTTCTAAAAGTTCCTGTTGCCCTAACCTGTTGACTCAGAAAAACTGTGTTCTGATAGAGGCCAGCAACTGTTTCCAACAAAATAGAAGAAATGCGCATTGAACATTCTAACCAATATATACTTATTATCATACGATTTCAACAGATGGAATTAGGCGTCTCTGTGCCGTTGTTGTTTTGCTGCATTGCTTGCTTCAGAGAACTTTCGAGTTCATACAGTAGACTAAAAAAGAAACACTGTTTCCAGGAACGCTAGAGTCTTCTGGGTAGTGTTTTACAGGTGACACACTAAAGGAAATACGTGAGATTTCACCGTTCACATTTGTTCCCTATTTTGTTTCTTTGTAATTCACTGTGAAACTCAGAAAATACAGTGTTTTCAAAGAGGCCTATGCTATAAATTCTCTGTACTAAAGAATCATTCTTTGAAACAGAGATAACATGAACATTTCTAGCACTTATAACACAAGATAGAACGTTCTCCTCTCTGTGCCTGTGGTGATGGCGTTCATTGTGTGAGATAGTCACCAGTGGCTTTGTCATAGCAGGCAGAAGCAGAGATGGCGGTTCCTGGACATACTTGTTTTCGGTGGAGAGTAACGCATATACTACTGCAAGTACACATGTAGGTCTTTGAACTGAAGGTATTAGACGCTATCTTGTTCTCATGTATGGCTTTCTAAAAGTTCCTGTTGCCCTAACCTGTTGACTCAGAAAAACTGTGTTCTGATAGAGGCCAGCAACTGTTTCCAACAAAAATAGAAAAAATGCACATTGAACATTCTAACCAACATATACATATTATCAAACGATTTCAACAGATGGAATTAGGCCCTTGCTGTGCCGTTGTTTTCCTGCTGCATTGTTTGCTTCAGAGAACTTTCGAGTTCATACAATAGACTAAAGAGGAAACACTGCCTCCAGGAACGCTAGAGTCTTCTGGGTAGTGTGCTACAGGCGACACACTGAAGGAAATATGTCAGATTTCACCGTTACATTTGTTCCCTATTTCGTTTCTTTGTAATTCACTGTGAAACTCAGAAAATACTGTGTTTTCAAAGAGGCCTAGCCTGTCAGTTTTCTGTACTAAAGAATCATTCTTTGAAACAGAGAGAACATGAACATTTCTAGCACTTATAACAAAAGATAGAACTTTCTCCTCTCTGTGCCTGTGGTGATGGCGTTCAGTGTGTGAGATAGTCACCGGTGGCATTGCCATAGCAGGCAGAAGAAGAGATGGCGGTTCCTGGACATACTTTGTTCTCGGTGGAGAGTAACGCATATACTACTGAAATTACAGATGTAGGTCTTTGAACTGAAGGTATTAGACGCTATCTCTTCTTCTCATGCATGTCTTTCTAAAAGAAGTTCCTGTTGCCCTTACTTGTAAACTCAGAAAAACTGTGTTCCTATAGAGGCCAGCACCCGTTTCCAACGAAATAGAAGGAAGAACTTAAAGTACAGATGTAGGTCTTTGAACTGAAGGTATTAGACGCTATCTCTTGTTCTCATGCATGTCTTTCTAAAAGAAGTTCCTGTTGCCCTTACTTGTAAACTCAGAAAAACTGTGTTCCGATAGAGGCCAGCACCGGCTTCCAACGAAATAAAAGGTAGAAATGCACATTGAACATTCTAACCAACATATACATATTATGAAACGATTTCAACAGATGAAATTACGCCCTTGCTGTGCCGTTGTTGTCCTGCTGCATTGTTTGCTTCAGAGAACTTTCGAGTTCATACAATAGACTAAAGAGGAAACACTGTTTCCAGGAACGCTAGAGTCTTCTGGGTAGTGTGCTACAGGCGACACACTGAAGGAATTATGTGAGATTTCACCGTTCACATTTGTTCCCTATTTCGTTTCTTTGTAATTCACTGTGAAACTCAGAAAATACTGTGTTTTCAAAGAGGCCTAGCCTGTCAATTCTCTGTACTAAGGAATCATTCTTTGAAACAGAGATAACATGAACATTTCTAGCACTTATAACACAAGATAGAACGTTCTCCTCTCTGTGCCTGTGGTGATGGCGTTCATTGTGTGAGATAGTCACCAGTGGCATTGTCATAGCAGGCAGAAACAGAGATGGCGGTTCCTGGACATACTTGTTTTCGGTGGAGAGTAACGCATATACTACTGCAAGTACACATGTAGGTCTTTGAACTGAAGGTATTAGACGCTATCTTGTTCTCATGTATGGCTTTCTAAAAGTTCCTGTTGCCCTAACCTGTTGACTCAGAAAAACTGTGTTCTGATAGAGGCCAGCAACTGTTTCCAACAAAATAGAAGAAATGCGCATTGAACATTCTAACCAATATATACTTATTATCATACGATTTCAACAGATGGAATTAGGCGTCTCTGTGCCGTTGTTGTTTTGCTGCATTGCTTGCTTCAGAGAACTTTCGAGTTCATACAGTAGACTAAAAAAGAAACACTGTTTCCAGGAACGCTAGAGTCTTCTGGGTAGTGTGCTACAGGTGACACACTAAAGGAAATACGTCAGATTTCACCGTTCACATTTGTTCCCTATTTTGTTTCTTTGTAATTCACTGTGAAACTCAGAAAATACAGTGTTTTCAAAGAGGCCTATGCTATAAATTCTCTGTACTAAAGAATCATTCTTTGAAACAGAGATAACATGAACATTTCTAGCACTTATAACACAAGATAGAACGTTCTCCTCTCTGTGCCTGTGGTGATGGCGTTCATTGTGTGAGATAGTTCAGTGGCATTGTCATAGCAGGCAGAAACAGAGATGGCGGTTCCTGGACATACTTGTTTTCGGTGGAGAGTAACGCATATACTACTGCAAGTACACATGTAGGTCTTTGAACTGAAGGTATTAGACGCTATCTTGTTCTCATGTATGGCTTTCTAAAAGTTCCTATTGCCCTAACCTGTTGACTCAGAAAAACTGTGTTCTGATAGAGGCCAGCAACTGTTTCCAACAAAATAGAAGAAATGCACATTGAACATTCTAACCAACATTTACATATTATCAAACGATTTCAACAGATGGAATTAGGCCCTCTTTGTGCCGTTGTTGCTTTGCTGCATTGCTTGCTTCAGAGAACTTTTGAGTTCATACAGTAGTCTAAAGAGGAAACACTGTTTCCAGGAACGCTAGAGTCTTCTGGGTAGTGTGCTGCAGGTGACACACTAAAGGAAATATGTGAGATTTCACCGTTCACATTTGTTCCCTATTTTGTTTCTTTGTAATTCACTGTGAAACTCAGAAAATATTGTGTATTCAAAGAGGCCTAGCCTATAAATCCTCTGTACTAAAGAATCATTCTTTGAAGCAGAGAGAACATGAACATTTCTAGCACTTATAACACAAGATAGAACTTTCTGCTCTCTGTGCCTGTGGTGATGGCGTTCATTGTGTGAGATAGTCCCCGGTGGCATTGCCATAGCAGGCAGAAGAAGAGATGGCGGTTCCTGGACATATCTTTTTTCGGTGGAGAGTAACACATATACTACTGAAAGTACTCATGTAGGTCTTTGAACTGAAGCTATTAGACGCTATCTTGTTCTCATGTATGTCTTTCTAAAAGTTCCTGTTGCCCTAAACTGTTGACTCAGAAAAACTGTGTTCTGATAGAGGCCAGCAACTGTTTCCAACAAAATAGAAGAAATGCACATTGAACATTCTAACCAACATTTACATATTATCAAACGATTTCAACAGATGGAATTAGGCCCTCTTTGTGCCGTTGTTGCTTTGCTGCATTGCTTGCTTCAGAGAACTTTTGAGTTCATACAGTAGTCTAAAGAGGAAACACTGTTTCCAGGAACGCTAGAGTCTTCTGGGTAGTGTGCTGCAGGTGACACACTAAAGGAAATATGTGAGATTTCACCGTTCACATTTGTTCCCTATTTTGTTTCTTTGTAATTCACTGTGAAACTCAGAAAATATTGTGTATTTAAAGAGGCCTAGCCTATAAATCCTCTGTACTAAAGAATCATTCTTTGAAGCAGAGAGAACATGAACATTTCTAGCACTTATAACACAAGATAGAACTTTCTGCTCTCTGTGCCTGTGGTGATGGCGTTCAGTGTGTGAGATAGTCCCCGGTGGCATTGCCATAGCAGGCAGAAGAAGAGATGGCGGTTCCTGGACATATCTTTTTTCGGTGGAGAGTAACACATATACTACTGAAAGTACTCATGTAGGTCTTTGAACTGAAGCTATTAGACGCTATCTTGTTCTCATGTATGTCTTTCTAAAAGTTCCTGTTGCCCTAACCTGTTGACTCAGAAAAACTGTGTTCTGATAGAGGCCAGCAACTGTTTCCAACAAAATAGAAGAAATGCACATTGAACATTCTAACCAATATATACTTATTATCATACGATTTCAACAGATGGAATTAGGCGTCTCTGTGCCGTTGTTGTTTTGCTGCATTGCTTGCTTCAGAGAACTTTCGAGTTCATACAGTAGACTAAAAAAGAAACACTGTTTCCAGGAACGCTAGAGTCTTCTGGGTAGTGTTTTACAGGTGACACACTAAAGGAAATACGTGAGATTTCACCGTTCACATTTGTTCCCTATTTTGTTTCTTTGTAATTCACTGTGAAACTCAGAAAATACAGTGTTTTCAAAGAGGCCTATGCTATAAATTCTCTGTACTAAAGAATCATTCTTTGAAACAGAGATAACATGAACATTTCTAGCACTTATAACACAAGATAGAACGTTCTCCTCTCTGTGCCTGTGGTGATGGCGTTCATTGTGTGAGATAGTCACCAGTGGCTTTGTCATAGCAGGCAGAAGCAGAGATGGCGGTTCCTGGACATACTTGTTTTCGGTGGAGAGTAACGCATATACTACTGCAAGTACACATGTAGGTCTTTGAACTGAAGGTATTAGACGCTATCTTGTTCTCATGTATGGCTTTCTAAAAGTTCCTGTTGCCCTAACCTGTTGACTCAGAAAAACTGTGTTCTGATAGAGGCCAGCAACTGTTTCCAACAAAAATAGAAAAAATGCACATTGAACATTCTAACCAACATATACATATTATCAAACGATTTCAACAGATGGAATTAGGCCCTTGCTGTGCCGTTGTTGTCCTGCTGCATTGTTTGCTTCAGAGAACTTTCGAGTTCATACAATAGACTAAAGAGGAAACACTGCCTCCAGGAACGCTAGAGTCTTCTGGGTAGTGTGCTACAGGCGACACACTGAAGGAAATATGTCAGATTTCACCGTTACATTTGTTCCCTATTTCGTTTCTTTGTAATTCACTGTGAAACTCAGAAAATACTGTTTTTTCAAAGAGGCCTAGCCTGTCAGTTCTCTGTACTAAAGAATCATTCTTTGAAACAGAGAGAACATGAACATTTCTAGCACTTATAACAAAAGATAGAACTTTCTCCTCTCTGTGCCTGTGGTGATGGCGTTCAGTGTGTGAGATAGTCACCGGTGGCATTGCCATAGCAGGCAGAAGAAGAGATGGCGGTTCCTGGACATACTTTGTTCTCGGTGGAGAGTAACGCATATACTACTGAAATTAGAGATGTAGGTCTTTGAACTGAAGGTATTAGACGCTATCTCTTCTTCTCATGCATGTCTTTCTAAAAGAAGTTCCTGTTGCCCTTACTTGTAAACTCAGAAAAACTGTGTTCTGATAGAGGCCAGCAACTTTTTCCAACAAAATAGAAGAAATGCACATTGAACATTCTAACCAACATTTACATATTATCAAACGATTTCAACAGATGGAATTAGGCCCTCTTTGTGCCGTTGTTGTTTTGCTGCATTGCTTGCTTCAGAGAACTTTTGAGTTCATACAGTAGTCTAAAGAGGAAACACTGTTTCCAGGAACGCTAGAGTCTTCTGGGTAGTGTGCTGCAGGTGACACACTAAAGGAAATATGTGAGATTTCACCGTTCACATTTGTTCCCTATTTTGTTTCTTTGTAATTCACTGTGAAACTCAGAAAATATTGTGTATTCAAAGAGGCCTAGCCTATAAATCCTCTGTACTGAAGAATCATTCTTTGAAGCAGAGAGAACATGAACATTTCTAGCACTTATAACACAAGATAGAACTTTCTGCTCTCTGTGCCTGTGGTGATGGCGTTCAGTGTGTGAGATAGTCCCCGGTGGCATTGCCATAGCAGGCAGAAGAAGAGATGGCGGTTCCTGGACATATCTTTTTTCGGTGGAGAGTAACACATATACTACTGAAAGTACTCATGTAGGTCTTTGAACTGAAGCTATTAGACGCTATCTTGTTCTCATGTATGTCTTTCTAAAAGTTCCTGTTGCCCTAACCTGTTGACTCAGAAAAACTGTGTTCTGATAGAGGCCAGCAACTGTTTCCAACAAAATAGAAGAAATGCACATTGAACATTCTAACCAATATATACTTATTATCATACGATTTCAACAGATGGAATTAGGCGTCTCTGTGCCGTTGTTGTTTTGCTGCATTGCTTGCTTCAGAGAACTTTCGAGTTCATACAGTAGACTAAAAAAGAAACACTGTTTCCAGGAACGCTAGAGTCTTCTGGGTAGTGTTTTACAGGTGACACACTAAAGGAAATACGTGAGATTTCACCGTTCACATTTGTTCCCTATTTTGTTTCTTTGTAATTCACTGTGAAACTCAGAAAATACAGTGTTTTCAAAGAGGCCTATGCTATAAATTCTCTGTACTAAAGAATCATTCTTTGAAACAGAGATAACATGAACATTTCTAGCACTTATAACACAAGATAGAACGTTCTCCTCTCTGTGCCTGTGGTGATGGCGTTCATTGTGTGAGATAGTCACCAGTGGCTTTGTCATAGCAGGCAGAAGCAGAGATGGCGGTTCCTGGACATACTTGTTTTCGGTGGAGAGTAACGCATATACTACTGCAAGTACACATGTAGGTCTTTGAACTGAAGGTATTAGACGCTATCTTTTTCTCATGTATGGCTTTCTAAAAGTTCCTGTTGCCCTAACCTGTTGACTCAGAAAAACTGTGTTCTGATAGAGGCCAGCAACTGTTTCCAACAAAAATAGAAAAAATGCACATTGAACATTCTAACCAACATATACATATTATCAAACGATTTCAACAGATGGAATTAGGCCCTTGCTGTGCCGTTGTTGTCCTGCTGCATTGTTTGCTTCAGAGAACTTTCGAGTTCATACAATAGACTAAAGAGGAAACACTGCCTCCAGGAACGCTAGAGTCTTCTGGGTAGTGTGCTACAGGCGACACACTGAAGGAAATATGTGAGATTTCACCGTTACATTTGTTCCCTATTTCGTTTCTTTGTAATTCACTGTGAAACTCAGAAAATACTGTTTTTTCAAAGAGGCCTAGCCTGTCAGTTCTCTGTACTAAAGAATCATTCTTTGAAACAGAGAGAACATGAACATTTCTAGCACTTATAACAAAAGATAGAACTTTCTCCTCTCTGTGCCTGTGGTGATGGCGTTCAGTGTGTGAGATAGTCCCCGGTGGCATTGCCATAGCAGGCAGAAGAAGAGATGGCGGTTCCTGGACATACTTTGTTCTCGGTGGAGAGTAACGCATATACTACTGAAATTAGAGATGTAGGTCTTTGAACTGAAGGTATTAGACGCTATCTCTTCTTCTCATGCATGTCTTTCTAAAAGAAGTTCCTGTTGCCCTTACTTGTAAACTCAGAAAAACTGTGTTCTGATAGAGGCCAGCAACTGTTTCCAACAAAATAGAAGAAATGCACATTGAACATTCTAACCAACATTTACATATTATCAAACGATTTCAACAGATGGAATTAGGCCCTCTTTGTGCCGTTGTTGTTTTGCTGCATTGCTTGCTTCAGAGAACTTTTGAGTTCATACAGTAGTCTAAAGAGGAAACACTGTTTCCAGGAACGCTAGAGTCTTCTGGGTAGTGTGCTGCAGGTGACACACTAAAGGAAATATGTGAGATTTCACCGTTCACATTTGTTCCCTATTTTGTTTCTTTGTAATTCACTGTGAAACTCAGAAAATATTGTGTATTCAAAGAGGCCTAGCCTATAAATCCTCTGTACTAAAGAATCATTCTTTGAAGCAGAGAGAACATGAACATTTCTAGCACTTATAACACAAGATAGAACTTTCTGCTCTCTGTGCCTGTGGTGATGGCGTTCAGTGTGTGAGATAGTCCCCGGTGGCATTGCCATAGCAGGCAGAAGAAGAGATGGCGGTTCCTGGACATATCTTTTTTCGGTGGAGAGTAACACATATACTACTGAAAGTACTCATGTAGGTCTTTGAACTGAAGCTATTAGACGCTATCTTGTTCTCATGTATGTCTTTCTAAAAGTTCCTGTTGCCCTAACCTGTTGACTCAGAAAAACTGTGTTCTGATAGAGGCCAGCAACTGTTTCCAACAAAATAGAAGAAATGCACATTGAACATTCTAACCAATATATACTTATTATCATACGATTTCAACAGATGGAATTAGGCGTCTCTGTGCCGTTGTTGTTTTGCTGCATTGCTTGCTTCAGAGAACTTTCGAGTTCATACAGTAGACTAAAAAAGAAACACTGTTTCCAGGAACGCTAGAGTCTTCTGGGTAGTGTTTTACAGGTGACACACTAAAGGAAATACGTGAGATTTCACCGTTCACATTTGTTCCCTATTTTGTTTCTTTGTAATTCACTGTGAAACTCAGAAAATACAGTGTTTTCAAAGAGGCCTATGCTATAAATTCTCTGTACTAAAGAATCATTCTTTGAAACAGAGATAACATGAACATTTCTAGCACTTATAACACAAGATAGAACGTTCTCCTCTCTGTGCCTGTGGTGATGGCGTTCATTGTGTGAGATAGTCACCAGTGGCTTTGTCATAGCAGGCAGAAGCAGAGATGGCGGTTCCTGGACATACTTGTTTTCGGTGGAGAGTAACGCATATACTACTGCAAGTACACATGTAGGTCTTTGAACTGAAGGTATTAGACGCTATCTTGTTCTCATGTATGGCTTTCTAAAAGTTCCTGTTGCCCTAACCTGTTGACTCAGAAAAACTGTGTTCTGATAGAGGCCAGCAACTGTTTCCAACAAAAATAGAAAAAATGCACATTGAACATTCTAACCAACATATACATATTATCAAACGATTTCAACAGATGGAATTAGGCCCTTGCTGTGCCGTTGTTGTCCTGCTGCATTGTTTGCTTCAGAGAACTTTCGAGTTCATACAATAGACTAAAGAGGAAACACTGCCTCCAGGAACGCTAGAGTCTTCTGGGTAGTGTGCTACAGGCGACACACTGAAGGAAATATGTCAGATTTCACCGTTACATTTGTTCCCTATTTCGTTTCTTTGTAATTCACTGTGAAACTCAGAAAATACTGTTTTTTCAAAGAGGCCTAGCCTGTCAGTTCTCTGTACTAAAGAATCATTCTTTGAAACAGAGAGAACATGAACATTTCTAGCACTTATAACAAAAGATAGAACTTTCTCCTCTCTGTGCCTGTGGTGATGGCGTTCAGTGTGTGAGATAGTCACCGGTGGCATTGCCATAGCAGGCAGAAGAAGAGATGGCGGTTCCTGGACATACTTTGTTCTCGGTGGAGAGTAACGCATATACTACTGAAATTAGAGATGTAGGTCTTTGAACTGAAGGTATTAGACGCTATCTCTTCTTCTCATGCATGTCTTTCTAAAAGAAGTTCCTGTTGCCCTTACTTGTAAACTCAGAAAAACTGTGTTCCTATAGAGGCCAGCACCCGTTTCCAACGAAATAGAAGGAAGAACTTAAAGTACAGATGTAGGTCTTTGAACTGAAGGTATTAGACGCTATCTCTTGTTCTCATGCATGTCTTTCTAAAAGAAGTTCCTGTTGCCCTTACTTGTAAACTCAGAAAAACTGTGTTCCGATAGAGGCCAGCACCGGCTTCCAACGAAATAAAAGGTAGAAATGCACATTGAACATTCTAACCAACATATACATATTATGAAACGATTTCAACAGATGAAATTACGCCCTTGCTGTGCCGTTGTTGTCCTGCTGCATTGTTTGCTTCAGAGAACTTTCGAGTTCATACAATAGACTAAAGAGGAAACACTGCCTCCAGGAACGCTAGAGTCTTCTGGGTAGTGTGCTACAGGCGACACACTGAAGGAAATATGTCAGATTTCACCGTTACATTTGTTCCCTATTTCGTTTCTTTGTAATTCACTGTGAAACTCAGAAAATACTGTTTTTTCAAAGAGGCCTAGCCTGTCAGTTCTCTGTACTAAAGAATCATTCTTTGAAACAGAGAGAACATGAACATTTCTAGCACTTATAACAAAAGATAGAACTTTCTCCTCTCTGTGCCTGTGGTGATGGCGTTCAGTGTGTGAGATAGTCACCGGTGGCATTGCCATAGCAGGCAGAAGAAGAGATGGCGGTTCCTGGACATACTTTGTTCTCGGTGGAGAGTAACGCATATACTACTGAAATTAGAGATGTAGGTCTTTGAACTGAAGGTATTAGATGCTATCTCTTCTTCTCATGCATGTCTTTCTAAAAGAAGTTCCTGTTGCCCTTACTTGTAAACTCAGAAAAACTGTGTTCTGATAGAGGCCAGCAACTGTTTCCAACAAAATAGAAGAAATGCACATTGAACATTCTAACCAACATTTACATATTATCAAACGATTTCAACAGATGGAATTAGGCCCTCTTTGTGCCGTTGTTGCTTTGCTGCATTGCTTGCTTCAGAGAACTTTTGAGTTCATACAGTAGTCTAAAGAGGAAACACTGTTTCCAGGAACGCTAGAGTCTTCTGGGTAGTGTGCTGCAGGTGACACACTAAAGGAAATATGTGAGATTTCACCGTTCACATTTGTTCCCTATTTTGTTTCTTTGTAATTCACTGTGAAACTCAGAAAATATTGTGTATTCAAAGAGGCCTAGCCTATAAATCCTCTGTACTAAAGAATCATTCTTTGAAGCAGAGAGAACATGAACATTTCTAGCACTTATAACACAAGATAGAACTTTCTGCTCTCTGTGCCTGTGGTGATGGCGTTCAGTGTGTGAGATAGTCCCCGGTGGCATTGCCATAGCAGGCAGAAGAAGAGATGGCGGTTCCTGGACATATCTTTTTTCGGTGGAGAGTAACACATATACTACTGAAAGTACTCATGTAGGTCTTTGAACTGAAGCTATTAGACGCTATCTTGTTCTCATGTATGTCTTTCTAAAAGTTCCTGTTGCCCTAACCTGTTGACTCAGAAAAACTGTGTTCTGATAGAGGCCAGCAACTGTTTCCAACAAAATAGAAGAAATGCACATTGAACATTCTAACCAATATATACTTATTATCATACGATTTCAACAGATGGAATTAGGCGTCTCTGTGCCGTTGTTGTTTTGCTGCATTGCTTGCTTCAGAGAACTTTCGAGTTCATACAGTAGACTAAAAAAGAAACACTGTTTCCAGGAACGCTAGAGTCTTCTGGGTAGTGTTTTACAGGTGACACACTAAAGGAAATACGTCAGATTTCACCGTTCACATTTGTTCCCTATTTTGTTTCTTTGTAATTCACTGTGAAACTCAGAAAATACAGTGTTTTCAAAGAGGCCTATGCTATAAATTCTCTGTACTAAAGAATCATTCTTTGAAACAGAGATAACATGAACATTTCTAGCACTTATAACACAAGATAGAACGTTCTCCTCTCTGTGCCTGTGGTGATGGCGTTCATTGTGTGAGATAGTCACCAGTGGCTTTGTCATAGCAGGCAGAAGCAGAGATGGCGGTTCCTGGACATACTTGTTTTCGGTGGAGAGTAACGCATATACTACTGCAAGTACACATGTAGGTCTTTGAACTGAAGGTATTAGACGCTATCTTGTTCTCATGTATGGCTTTCTAAAAGTTCCTGTTGCCCTAACCTGTTGACTCAGAAAAACTGTGTTCTGATAGAGGCCAGCAACTGTTTCCAACAAAAATAGAAAAAATGCACATTGAACATTCTAACCAACATATACATATTATCAAACGATTTCAACAGATGGAATTAGGCCCTTGCTGTGCCGTTGTTGTCCTGCTGCATTGTTTGCTTCAGAGAACTTTCGAGTTCATACAATAGACTAAAGAGGAAACACTGCCTCCAGGAACGCTAGAGTCTTCTGGGTAGTGTGCTACAGGCGACACACTGAAGGAAATATGTGAGATTTCACCGTTACATTTGTTCCCTATTTCGTTTCTTTGTAATTCACTGTGAAACTCAGAAAATACTGTTTTTTCAAAGAGGCCTAGCCTGTCAGTTCTCTGTACTAAAGAATCATTCTTTGAAACAGAGAGAACATGAACATTTCTAGCACTTATAACAAAAGATAGAACTTTCTCCTCTCTGTGCCTGTGGTGATGGCGTTCAGTGTGTGAGATAGTCACCGGTGGCATTGCCATAGCAGGCAGAAGAAGAGATGGCGGTTCCTGGACATACTTTGTTCTCGGTGGAGAGTAACGCATATACTACTGAAATTAGAGATGTAGGTCTTTGAACTGAAGGTATTAGACGCTATCTCTTCTTCTCATGCATGTCTTTCTAAAAGAAGTTCCTGTTGCCCTTACTTGTAAACTCAGAAAAACTGTGTTCTGATAGAGGCCAGCAACTGTTTCCAACAAAATAGAAGAAATGCACATTGAACATTCTAACCAACATTTACATATTATCAAACGATTTCAACAGATGGAATTAGGCCCTCTTTGTGCCGTTGTTGTTTTGCTGCATTGCTTGCTTCAGAGAACTTTTGAGTTCATACAGTAGTCTAAAGAGGAAACACTGTTTCCAGGAACGCTAGAGTCTTCTGGGTAGTGTGCTGCAGGTGACACACTAAAGGAAATATGTGAGATTTCACCGTTCACATTTGTTCCCTATTTTGTTTCTTTGTAATTCACTGTGAAACTCAGAAAATATTGTGTATTCAAAGAGGCCTAGCCTATAAATCCTCTGTACTAAAGAATCATTCTTTGAAGCAGAGAGAACATGAACATTTCTAGCACTTATAACACAAGATAGAACTTTCTGCTCTCTGTGCCTGTGGTGATGGCGTTCAGTGTGTGAGATAGTCCCCGGTGGCATTGCCATAGCAGGCAGAAGAAGAGATGGCGGTTCCTGGACATATCTTTTTTCGGTGGAGAGTAACACATATACTACTGAAAGTACTCATGTAGGTCTTTGAACTGAAGCTATTAGACGCTATCTTGTTCTCATGTATGTCTTTCTAAAAGTTCCTGTTGCCCTAACCTGTTGACTCAGAAAAACTGTGTTCTGATAGAGGCCAGCAACTGTTTCCAACAAAATAGAAGAAATGCACATTGAACATTCTAACCAATATATACTTATTATCATACGATTTCAACAGATGGAATTAGGCGTCTCTGTGCCGTTGTTGTTTTGCTGCATTGCTTGCTTCAGAGAACTTTCGAGTTCATACAGTAGACTAAAAAAGAAACACTGTTTCCAGGAACGCTAGAGTCTTCTGGGTAGTGTTTTACAGGTGACACACTAAAGGAAATACGTGAGATTTCACCGTTCACATTTGTTCCCTATTTTGTTTCTTTGTAATTCACTGTGAAACTCAGAAAATACAGTGTTTTCAAAGAGGCCTATGCTATAAATTCTCTGTACTAAAGAATCATTCTTTGAAACAGAGATAACATGAACATTTCTAGCACTTATAACACAAGATAGAACGTTCTCCTCTCTGTGCCTGTGGTGATGGCGTTCATTGTGTGAGATAGTCACCAGTGGCTTTGTCATAGCAGGCAGAAGCAGAGATGGCGGTTCCTGGACATACTTGTTTTCGGTGGAGAGTAACGCATATACTACTGCAAGTACACATGTAGGTCTTTGAACTGAAGGTATTAGACGCTATCTTGTTCTCATGTATGGCTTTCTAAAAGTTCCTGTTGCCCTAACCTGTTGACTCAGAAAAACTGTGTTCTGATAGAGGCCAGCAACTGTTTCCAACAAAAATAGAAAAAATGCACATTGAACATTCTAACCAACATATACATATTATCAAACGATTTCAACAGATGGAATTAGGCCCTTGCTGTGCCGTTGTTGTCCTGCTGCATTGTTTGCTTCAGAGAACTTTCGAGTTCATACAATAGACTAAAGAGGAAACACTGCCTCCAGGAACGCTAGAGTCTTCTGGGTAGTGTGCTACAGGCGACACACTGAAGGAAATATGTCAGATTTCACCGTTACATTTGTTCCCTATTTCGTTTCTTTGTAATTCACTGTGAAACTCAGAAAATACTGTTTTTTCAAAGAGGCCTAGCCTGTCAGTTCTCTGTACTAAAGAATCATTCTTTGAAACAGAGAGAACATGAACATTTCTAGCACTTATAACAAAAGATAGAACTTTCTCCTCTCTGTGCCTGTGGTGATGGCGTTCAGTGTGTGAGATAGTCACCGGTGGCATTGCCATAGCAGGCAGAAGAAGAGATGGCGGTTCCTGGACATACTTTGTTCTCGGTGGAGAGTAACGCATATACTACTGAAATTAGAGATGTAGGTCTTTGAACTGAAGGTATTAGACGCTATCTCTTCTTCTCATGCATGTCTTTCTAAAAGAAGTTCCTGTTGCCCTTACTTGTAAACTCAGAAAAACTGTGTTCCTATAGAGGCCAGCACCCGTTTCCAACGAAATAGAAGGAAGAACTTAAAGTACAGATGTAGGTCTTTGAACTGAAGGTATTAGACGCTATCTCTTGTTCTCATGCATGTCTTTCTAAAAGAAGTTCCTGTTGCCCTTACTTGTAAACTCAGAAAAACTGTGTTCCGATAGAGGCCAGCACCGGCTTCCAACGAAATAAAAGGTAGAAATGCACATTGAACATTCTAACCAACATATACATATTATGAAACGATTTCAACAGATGAAATTACGCCCTTGCTGTGCCGTTGTTGTCCTGCTGCATTGTTTGCTTCAGAGAACTTTCGAGTTCATACAATAGACTAAAGAGGAAACACTGCCTCCAGGAACGCTAGAGTCTTCTGGGTAGTGTGCTACAGGCGACACACTGAAGGAAATATGTCAGATTTCACCGTTACATTTGTTCCCTATTTCGTTTCTTTGTAATTCACTGTGAAACTCAGAAAATACTGTTTTTTCAAAGAGGCCTAGCCTGTCAGTTCTCTGTACTAAAGAATCATTCTTTGAAACAGAGAGAACATGAACATTTCTAGCACTTATAACAAAAGATAGAACTTTCTCCTCTCTGTGCCTGTGGTGATGGCGTTCAGTGTGTGAGATAGTCACCGGTGGCATTGCCATAGCAGGCAGAAGAAGAGATGGCGGTTCCTGGACATACTTTGTTCTCGGTGGAGAGTAACGCATATACTACTGAAATTAGAGATGTAGGTCTTTGAACTGAAGGTATTAGATGCTATCTCTTCTTCTCATGCATGTCTTTCTAAAAGAAGTTCCTGTTGCCCTTACTTGTAAACTCAGAAAAACTGTGTTCTGATAGAGGCCAGCAACTGTTTCCAACAAAATAGAAGAAATGCACATTGAACATTCTAACCAACATTTACATATTATCAAACGATTTCAACAGATGGAATTAGGCCCTCTTTGTGCCGTTGTTGTTTTGCTGCATTGCTTGCTTCAGAGAACTTTTGAGTTCATACAGTAGTCTAAAGAGGAAACACTGTTTCCAGGAACGCTAGAGTCTTCTGGGTAGTGTGCTGCAGGTGACACACTAAAGGAAATATGTGAGATTTCACCGTTCACATTTGTTCCCTATTTTGTTTCTTTGTAATTCACTGTGAAACTCAGAAAATATTGTGTATTCAAAGAGGCCTAGCCTATAAATCCTCTGTACTAAAGAATCATTCTTTGAAGCAGAGAGAACATGAACATTTCTAGCACTTATAACACAAGATAGAACTTTCTGCTCTCTGTGCCTGTGGTGATGGCGTTCAGTGTGTGAGATAGTCACCGGTGGCATTGCCATAGCAGGCAGAAGAAGAGATGGCGGTTCCTGGACATATCTTTTTTCGGTGGAGAGTAACACATATACTACTGAAAGTACTCATGTAGGTCTTTGAACTGAAGCTATTAGACGCTATCTTGTTCTCATGTATGTCTTTCTAAAAGTTCCTGTTGCCCTAACCTGTTGACTCAGAAAAACTGTGTTCTGATAGAGGCCAGCAACTGTTTCCAACAAAATAGAAGAAATGCACATTGAACATTCTAACCAATATATACTTATTATCATACGATTTCAACAGATGGAATTAGGCGTCTCTGTGCCGTTGTTGTTTTGCTGCATTGCTTGCTTCAGAGAACTTTCGAGTTCATACAGTAGACTAAAAAAGAAACACTGTTTCCAGGAACGCTAGAGTCTTCTGCGTAGTGTTTTACAGGTGACACACTAAAGGAAATACGTGAGATTTCACCGTTCACATTTGTTCCCTATTTTGTTTCTTTGTAATTCACTGTGAAACTCAGAAAATACAGTGTTTTCAAAGAGGCCTATGCTATAAATTCTCTGTACTAAAGAATCATTCTTTGAAACAGAGATAACATGAACATTTCTAGCACTTATAACACAAGATAGAACGTTCTCCTCTCTGTGCCTGTGGTGATGGCGTTCATTGTGTGAGATAGTCACCAGTGGCTTTGTCATAGCAGGCAGAAGCAGAGATGGCGGTTCCTGGACATACTTGTTTTCGGTGGAGAGTAACGCATATACTACTGCAAGTACACATGTAGGTCTTTGAACTGAAGGTATTAGACGCTATCTTGTTCTCATGTATGGCTTTCTAAAAGTTCCTGTTGCCCTAACCTGTTGACTCAGAAAAACTGTGTTCTGATAGAGGCCAGCAACTGTTTCCAACAAAAATAGAAAAAATGCACATTGAACATTCTAACCAACATATACATATTATCAAACGATTTCAACAGATGGAATTAGGCCCTTGCTGTGCCGTTGTTGTCCTGCTGCATTGTTTGCTTCAGAGAACTTTCGAGTTCATACAATAGACTAAAGAGGAAACACTGCCTCCAGGAACGCTAGAGTCTTCTGGGTAGTGTGCTACAGGCGACACACTGAAGGAAATATGTCAGATTTCACCGTTACATTTGTTCCCTATTTCGTTTCTTTGTAATTCACTGTGAAACTCAGAAAATACTGTTTTTTCAAAGAGGCCTAGCCTGTCAGTTCTCTGTACTAAAGAATCATTCTTTGAAACAGAGAGAACATGAACATTTCTAGCACTTATAACAAAAGATAGAACTTTCTCCTCTCTGTGCCTGTGGTGATGGCGTTCAGTGTGTGAGATAGTCACCGGTGGCATTGCCATAGCAGGCAGAAGAAGAGATGGCGGTTCCTGGACATACTTTGTTCTCGGTGGAGAGTAACGCATATACTACTGAAATTAGAGATGTAGGTCTTTGAACTGAAGGTATTAGACGCTATCTCTTCTTCTCATGCATGTCTTTCTAAAAGAAGTTCCTGTTGCCCTTACTTGTAAACTCAGAAAAACTGTGTTCCTATAGAGGCCAGCACCCGTTTCCAACGAAATAGAAGGAAGAACTTAAAGTACAGATGTAGGTCTTTGAACTGAAGGTATTAGACGCTATCTCTTGTTCTCATGCATGTCTTTCTAAAAGAAGTTCCTGTTGCCCTTACTTGTAAACTCAGAAAAACTGTGTTCCGATAGAGGCCAGCACCGGCTTCCAACGAAATAAAAGGTAGAAATGCACATTGAACATTCTAACCAACATATACATATTATGAAACGATTTCAACAGATGAAATTACGCCCTTGCTGTGCCGTTGTTGTCCTGCTGCATTGTTTGCTTCAGAGAACTTTCGAGTTCATACAATAGACTAAAGAGGAAACACTGCCTCCAGGAACGCTAGAGTCTTCTGGGTAGTGTGCTACAGGCGACACACTGAAGGAATTATGTGAGATTTCACCGTTCACATTTGTTCCCTATTTCGTTTCTTTGTAATTCACTGTGAAACTCAGAAAATACTGTGTTTTCAAAGAGGCCTAGCCTGTCAATTCTATGTACTAAGGAATCATTCTTTGAAACAGAGAGAACCTGAACATTTCAAGCACTGATAACACAAAATAGAACCTTCTCCTCTCTGTGCCTGTGGTGATGGCGTTCAGTGTGTGAGATAGTCACCGGTGGCATTGCCATAGCAGGCAGAAGCAGAGATGGCGGTTCCTGGACATACCTTGCTGTCGGTGGAGAGTAGCGCATATACTACTGAAAGTACAGATGTAGGTCTTTGAACTGAAAGTATTAGACGCTATCTTGTTCTCATTTATGTCTTTGTGAAAGTTCCTGTTGCCCTTACTTTTTGACTCAGAAAAACTGTATTCCGATAGAGGTCAGCAACTGTTTCCAACAAAATAGAAGTAATGCACATTGAACATTCTAACCAACATTTACATATTATCAAACGATTTCAACAGATGGAATTAGGCCCTCTTTGTGCCGTTGTTGTTTTGCTGCATTGCTTGCTTCAGAGAACTTTTGAGTTCATACAGTAGTCTAAAGAGGAAACACTGTTTCCAGGAACGCTAGAGTCTTCTGGGTAGTGTGCTACAGGTGACACACTAAAGGAAATATGTGAGATTTCACCGTTCACATTTGTTCCCTATTTTGTTTCTTTGTAATTCACTGTGAAACTCAGAAAATACAGTGTTTTCAAAGAGGCCTATGCTATAAATTCTCTGTACTAAAGAATCATTCTTTGAAACAGAGATAACATGAACATTTCTAGCACTTATAACACAAGATAGAACGTTCTCCTCTCTGTGCCTGTGGTGATGGCGTTCATTGTGTGAGATAGTTCAGTGGCATTGTCATAGCAGGCAGAAACAGAGATGGCGGTTCCTGGACATACTTGTTTTCGGTGGAGAGTAACGCATATACTACTGCAAGTACACATGTAGGTCTTTGAACTGAAGGTATTAGACGCTATCTTGTTCTCATGTATGGCTTTCTAAAAGTTCCTATTGCCCTAACCTGTTGACTCAGAAAAACTGTGTTCTGATAGAGGCCAGCAACTGTTTCCAACAAAATAGAAGAAATGCACATTGAACATTCTAACCAACATTTACATATTATCAAACGATTTCAACAGATGGAATTAGGCCCTCTTTGTGCCGTTGTTGCTTTGCTGCATTGCTTGCTTCAGAGAACTTTTGAGTTCATACAGTAGTCTAAAGAGGAAACACTGTTTCCAGGAACGCTAGAGTCTTCTGGGTAGTGTGCTGCAGGTGACACACTAAAGGAAATATGTGAGATTTCACCGTTCACATTTGTTCCCTATTTTGTTTCTTTGTAATTCACTGTGAAACTCAGAAAATATTGTGTATTCAAAGAGGCCTAGCCTATAAATCCTCTGTACTAAAGAATCATTCTTTGAAGCAGAGAGAACATGAACATTTCTAGCACTTATAACACAAGATAGAACTTTCTGCTCTCTGTGCCTGTGGTGATGGCGTTCAGTGTGTGAGATAGTCCCCGGTGGCATTGCCATAGCAGGCAGAAGAAGAGATGGCGGTTCCTGGACATATCTTTTTTCGGTGGAGAGTAACACATATACTACTGAAAGTACTCATGTAGGTCTTTGAACTGAAGCTATTAGACGCTATCTTGTTCTCATGTATGTCTTTCTAAAAGTTCCTGTTGCCCTAAACTGTTGACTCAGAAAAACTGTGTTCTGATAGAGGCCAGCAACTGTTTCCAACAAAATAGAAGAAATGCACATTGAACATTCTAACCAATATATACTTATTATCATACGATTTCAACAGATGGAATTAGGCGTCTCTGTGCCGTTGTTGTTTTGCTGCATTGCTTGCTTCAGAGAACTTTCGAGTTCATACAATAGACTAAAGAGGAAACACTGCCTCCAGGAACGCTAGAGTCTTCTGGGTAGTGTGCTACAGGCGACACACTGAAGGAAATATGTCAGATTTCACCGTTACATTTGTTCCCTATTTCGTTTCTTTGTAATTCACTGTGAAACTCAGAAAATACTGTTTTTTCAAAGAGGCCTAGCCTGTCAGTTCTCTGTACTAAAGAATCATTCTTTGAAACAGAGAGAACATGAACATTTCTAGCACTTATAACAAAAGATAGAACTTTCTCCTCTCTGTGCCTGTGGTGATGGCGTTCAGTGTGTGAGATAGTCACCGGTGGCATTGCCATAGCAGGCAGAAGAAGAGATGGCGGTTCCTGGACATACTTTGTTCTCGGTGGAGAGTAACGCATATACTACTGAAATTAGAGATGTAGGTCTTTGAACTGAAGGTATTAGACGCTATCTCTTCTTCTCATGCATGTCTTTCTAAAAGAAGTTCCTGTTGCCCTTACTTGTAAACTCAGAAAAACTGTGTTCCTATAGAGGCCAGCACCCGTTTCCAACGAAATAGAAGGAAGAACTTAAAGTACAGATGTAGGTCTTTGAACTGAAGGTATTAGACGCTATCTCTTGTTCTCATGCATGTCTTTCTAAAAGAAGTTCCTGTTGCCCTTACTTGTAAACTCAGAAAAACTGTGTTCCGATAGAGGCCAGCACCGGCTTCCAACGAAATAAAAGGTAGAAATGCACATTGAACATTCTAACCAACATATACATATTATGAAACGATTTCAACAGATGAAATTACGCCCTTGCTGTGCCGTTGTTGTCCTGCTGCATTGTTTGCTTCAGAGAACTTTCGAGTTCATACAATAGACTAAAGAGGAAACACTGCCTCCAGGAACGCTAGAGTCTTCTGGGTAGTGTGCTACAGGCGACACACTGAAGGAATTATGTGAGATTTCACCGTTCACATTTGTTCCCTATTTCGTTTCTTTGTAATTCACTGTGAAACTCAGAAAATACTGTGTTTTCAAAGAGGCCTAGCCTGTCAATTCTATGTACTAAGGAATCATTCTTTGAAACAGAGAGAACCTGAACATTTCAAGCACTGATAACACAAAATAGAACCTTCTCCTCTCTGTGCCTGTGGTGATGGCGTTCAGTGTGTGAGATAGTCACCGGTGGCATTGCCATAGCAGGCAGAAGCAGAGATGGCGGTTCCTGGACATACCTTGCTGTCGGTGGAGAGTAGCGCATATACTACTGAAAGTACAGATGTAGGTCTTTGAACTGAAAGTATTAGACGCTATCTTGTTCTCATTTATGTCTTTGTGAAAGTTCCTGTTGCCCTTACTTTTTGACTCAGAAAAACTGTATTCCGATAGAGGTCAGCAACTGTTTCCAACAAAATAGAAGTAATGCACATTGAACATTCTAACCAACATTTACATATTATCAAACGATTTCAACAGATGGAATTAGGCCCTCTTTGTGCCGTTGTTGTTTTGCTGCATTGCTTGCTTCAGAGAACTTTTGAGTTCATACAGTAGTCTAAAGAGGAAACACTGTTTCCAGGAACGCTAGAGTCTTCTGGGTAGTGTGCTACAGGTGACACACTAAAGGAAATATGTGAGATTTCACCGTTCACATTTGTTCCCTATTTTGTTTCTTTGTAATTCACTGTGAAACTCAGAAAATACAGTGTTTTCAAAGAGGCCTATGCTATAAATTCTCTGTACTAAAGAATCATTCTTTGAAACAGAGATAACATGAACATTTCTAGCACTTATAACACAAGATAGAACGTTCTCCTCTCTGTGCCTGTGGTGATGGCGTTCATTGTGTGAGATAGTTCAGTGGCATTGTCATAGCAGGCAGAAACAGAGATGGCGGTTCCTGGACATACTTGTTTTCGGTGGAGAGTAACGCATATACTACTGCAAGTACACATGTAGGTCTTTGAACTGAAGGTATTAGACGCTATCTTGTTCTCATGTATGGCTTTCTAAAAGTTCCTATTGCCCTAACCTGTTGACTCAGAAAAACTGTGTTCTGATAGAGGCCAGCAACTGTTTCCAACAAAATAGAAGAAATGCACATTGAACATTCTAACCAACATTTACATATTATCAAACGATTTCAACAGATGGAATTAGGCCCTCTTTGTGCCGTTGTTGCTTTGCTGCATTGCTTGCTTCAGAGAACTTTTGAGTTCATACAGTAGTCTAAAGAGGAAACACTGTTTCCAGGAACGCTAGAGTCTTCTGGGTAGTGTGCTGCAGGTGACACACTAAAGGAAATATGTGAGATTTCACCGTTCACATTTGTTCCCTATTTTGTTTCTTTGTAATTCACTGTGAAACTCAGAAAATATTGTGTATTCAAAGAGGCCTAGCCTATAAATCCTCTGTACTAAAGAATCATTCTTTGAAGCAGAGAGAACATGAACATTTCTAGCACTTATAACACAAGATAGAACTTTCTGCTCTCTGTGCCTGTGGTGATGGCGTTCAGTGTGTGAGATAGTCCCCGGTGGCATTGCCATAGCAGGCAGAAGAAGAGATGGCGGTTCCTGGACATATCTTTTTTCGGTGGAGAGTAACACATATACTACTGAAAGTACTCATGTAGGTCTTTGAACTGAAGCTATTAGACGCTATCTTGTTCTCATGTATGTCTTTCTAAAAGTTCCTGTTGCCCTAAACTGTTGACTCAGAAAAACTGTGTTCTGATAGAGGCCAGCAACTGTTTCCAACAAAATAGAAGAAATGCACATTGAACATTCTAACCAATATATACTTATTATCATACGATTTCAACAGATGGAATTAGGCGTCTCTGTGCCGTTGTTGTTTTGCTGCATTGCTTGCTTCAGAGAACTTTCGAGTTCATACAATAGACTAAAGAGGAAACACTGCCTCCAGGAACGCTAGAGTCTTCTGGGTAGTGTGCTACAGGCGACACACTGAAGGAAATATGTCAGATTTCACCGTTACATTTGTTCCCTATTTCGTTTCTTTGTAATTCACTGTGAAACTCAGAAAATACTGTTTTTTCAAAGAGGCCTAGCCTGTCAGTTCTCTGTACTAAAGAATCATTCTTTGAAACAGAGAGAACATGAACATTTCTAGCACTTATAACAAAAGATAGAACTTTCTCCTCTCTGTGCCTGTGGTGATGGCGTTCAGTGTGTGAGATAGTCACCGGTGGCATTGCCATAGCAGGCAGAAGAAGAGATGGCGGTTCCTGGACATACTTTGTTCTCGGTGGAGAGTAACGCATATACTACTGAAATTAGAGATGTAGGTCTTTGAACTGAAGGTATTAGACGCTATCTCTTCTTCTCATGCATGTCTTTCTAAAAGAAGTTCCTGTTGCCCTTACTTGTAAACTCAGAAAAACTGTGTTCCTATAGAGGCCAGCACCCGTTTCCAACGAAATAGAAGGAAGAACTTAAAGTACAGATGTAGGTCTTTGAACTGAAGGTATTAGACGCTATCTCTTGTTCTCATGCATGTCTTTCTAAAAGAAGTTCCTGTTGCCCTTACTTGTAAACTCAGAAAAACTGTGTTCCGATAGAGGCCAGCACCGGCTTCCAACGAAATAAAAGGTAGAAATGCACATTGAACATTCTAACCAACATATACATATTATGAAACGATTTCAACAGATGAAATTACGCCCTTGCTGTGCCGTTGTTGTCCTGCTGCATTGTTTGCTTCAGAGAACTTTCGAGTTCATACAATAGACTAAAGAGGAAACACTGCCTCCAGGAACGCTAGAGTCTTCTGGGTAGTGTGCTACAGGCGACACACTGAAGGAATTATGTGAGATTTCACCGTTCACATTTGTTCCCTATTTCGTTTCTTTGTAATTCACTGTGAAACTCAGAAAATACTGTGTTTTCAAAGAGGCCTAGCCTGTCAATTCTATGTACTAAGGAATCATTCTTTGAAACAGAGAGAACCTGAACATTTCAAGCACTGATAACACAAAATAGAACCTTCTCCTCTCTGTGCCTGTGGTGATGGCGTTCAGTGTGTGAGATAGTCACCGGTGGCATTGCCATAGCAGGCAGAAGCAGAGATGGCGGTTCCTGGACATACCTTGCTGTCGGTGGAGAGTAGCGCATATACTACTGAAAGTACAGATGTAGGTCTTTGAACTGAAAGTATTAGACGCTATCTTGTTCTCATTTATGTCTTTGTGAAAGTTCCTGTTGCCCTTACTTTTTGACTCAGAAAAACTGTATTCCGATAGAGGTCAGCAACTGTTTCCAACAAAATAGAAGTAATGCACATTGAACATTCTAACCAACATTTACATATTATCAAACGATTTCAACAGATGGAATTAGGCCCTCTTTGTGCCGTTGTTGTTTTGCTGCATTGCTTGCTTCAGAGAACTTTTGAGTTCATACAGTAGTCTAAAGAGGAAACACTGTTTCCAGGAACGCTAGAGTCTTCTGGGTAGTGTGCTACAGGTGACACACTAAAGGAAATATGTGAGATTTCACCGTTCACATTTGTTCCCTATTTTGTTTCTTTGTAATTCACTGTGAAACTCAGAAAATACAGTGTTTTCAAAGAGGCCTATGCTATAAATTCTCTGTACTAAAGAATCATTCTTTGAAACAGAGATAACATGAACATTTCTAGCACTTATAACACAAGATAGAACGTTCTCCTCTCTGTGCCTGTGGTGATGGCGTTCATTGTGTGAGATAGTTCAGTGGCATTGTCATAGCAGGCAGAAACAGAGATGGCGGTTCCTGGACATACTTGTTTTCGGTGGAGAGTAACGCATATACTACTGCAAGTACACATGTAGGTCTTTGAACTGAAGGTATTAGACGCTATCTTGTTCTCATGTATGGCTTTCTAAAAGTTCCTATTGCCCTAACCTGTTGACTCAGAAAAACTGTGTTCTGATAGAGGCCAGCAACTGTTTCCAACAAAATAGAAGAAATGCACATTGAACATTCTAACCAACATTTACATATTATCAAACGATTTCAACAGATGGAATTAGGCCCTCTTTGTGCCGTTGTTGCTTTGCTGCATTGCTTGCTTCAGAGAACTTTTGAGTTCATACAGTAGTCTAAAGAGGAAACACTGTTTCCAGGAACGCTAGAGTCTTCTGGGTAGTGTGCTGCAGGTGACACACTAAAGGAAATATGTGAGATTTCACCGTTCACATTTGTTCCCTATTTTGTTTCTTTGTAATTCACTGTGAAACTCAGAAAATATTGTGTATTCAAAGAGGCCTAGCCTATAAATCCTCTGTACTAAAGAATCATTCTTTGAAGCAGAGAGAACATGAACATTTCTAGCACTTATAACACAAGATAGAACTTTCTGCTCTCTGTGCCTGTGGTGATGGCGTTCAGTGTGTGAGATAGTCCCCGGTGGCATTGCCATAGCAGGCAGAAGAAGAGATGGCGGTTCCTGGACATATCTTTTTTCGGTGGAGAGTAACACATATACTACTGAAAGTACTCATGTAGGTCTTTGAACTGAAGCTATTAGACGCTATCTTGTTCTCATGTATGTCTTTCTAAAAGTTCCTGTTGCCCTAACCTGTTGACTCAGAAAAACTGTGTTCTGATAGAGGCCAGCAACTGTTTCCAACAAAATAGAAGAAATGCACATTGAACATTCTAACCAATATATACTTATTATCATACGATTTCAACAGATGGAATTAGGCGTCTCTGTGCCGTTGTTGTTTTGCTGCATTGCTTGCTTCAGAGAACTTTCGAGTTCATACAGTAGACTAAAAAAGAAACACTGTTTCCAGGAACGCTAGAGTCTTCTGGGTAGTGTTTTACAGGTGACACACTAAAGGAAATACGTGAGATTTCACCGTTCACATTTGTTCCCTATTTTGTTTCTTTGTAATTCACTGTGAAACTCAGAAAATACAGTGTTTTCAAAGAGGCCTATGCTATAAATTCTCTGTACTAAAGAATCATTCTTTGAAACAGAGATAACATGAACATTTCTAGCACTTATAACACAAGATAGAACGTTCTCCTCTCTGTGCCTGTGGTGATGGCGTTCATTGTGTGAGATAGTCACCAGTGGCTTTGTCATAGCAGGCAGAAGCAGAGATGGCGGTTCCTGGACATACTTGTTTTCGGTGGAGAGTAACGCATATACTACTGCAAGTACACATGTAGGTCTTTGAACTGAAGGTATTAGACGCTATCTTGTTCTCATGTATGGCTTTCTAAAAGTTCCTGTTGCCCTAACCTGTTGACTCAGAAAAACTGTGTTCTGATAGAGGCCAGCAACTGTTTCCAACAAAAATAGAAAAAATGCACATTGAACATTCTAACCAACATATACATATTATCAAACGATTTCAACAGATGGAATTAGGCCCTTGCTGTGCCGTTGTTGTCCTGCTGCATTGTTTGCTTCAGAGAACTTTCGAGTTCATACAATAGACTAAAGAGGAAACACTGCCTCCAGGAACGCTAGAGTCTTCTGGGTAGTGTGCTACAGGCGACACACTGAAGGAAATATGTCAGATTTCACCGTTACATTTGTTCCCTATTTCGTTTCTTTGTAATTCACTGTGAAACTCAGAATACTGTGTTTTCAAAGAGGCCTAGCCTGTCAGTTCTCTGTACTAAAGAATCATTCTTTGAAACAGAGAGAACATGAACATTTCTAGCACTTATAACACAAGCTAGAACTTTCTCCTCTCTGTGCCTGTGGTGATGGCGTTCAGTGTGTGAGATAGTCACCGGTGGCATTGCCATAGCAGGCAGAAGAAGAGATGGCGGTTCCTGGACATACTTTGTTCTCGGTGGAGAGTAACGCATATACTACTGAAATTACAGATGTAGGTCTTTGAACTGAAGGTATTAGACGCTATCTCTTCTTCTCATGCATGTCTTTCTAAAAGAAGTTCCTGTTGCCCTTACTTGTAAACTCAGAAAAACTGTGTTCCTATAGAGGCCAGCACCCGTTTCCAACGAAATAGAAGGAAGAACTTAAAGTACAGATGTAGGTCTTTGAACTGAAGGTATTAGACGCTATCTCTTGTTCTCATGCATGTCTTTCTAAAAGAAGTTCCTGTTGCCCTTACTTGTAAACTCAGAAAAACTGTGTTCCGATAGAGGCCAGCACCGGCTTCCAACGAAATAAAAGGTAGAAATGCACATTGAACATTCTAACCAACATATACATATTATGAAACGATTTCAACAGATGAAATTACGCCCTTGCTGTGCCGTTGTTGTCCTGCTGCATTGTTTGCTTCAGAGAACTTTCGAGTTCATACAATAGACTAAAGAGGAAACACTGTTTCCAGGAACGCTAGAGTCTTCTGGGTAGTGTGCTACAGGCGACACACTGAAGGAATTATGTGAGATTTCACCGTTCACATTTGTTCCCTATTTCGTTTCTTTGTAATTCACTGTGAAACTCAGAAAATACTGTGTTTTCAAAGAGGCCTAGCCTGTCAATTCTCTGTACTAAGGAATCATTCTTTGAAACAGAGATAACATGAACATTTCTAGCACTTATAACACAAGATAGAACGTTCTCCTCTCTGTGCCTGTGGTGATGGCGTTCATTGTGTGAGATAGTCACCAGTGGCATTGTCATAGCAGGCAGAAACAGAGATGGCGGTTCCTGGACATACTTGTTTTCGGTGGAGAGTAACGCATATACTACTGCAAGTACACATGTAGGTCTTTGAACTGAAGGTATTAGACGCTATCTTGTTCTCATGTATGGCTTTCTAAAAGTTCCTGTTGCCCTAACCTGTTGACTCAGAAAAACTGTGTTCTGATAGAGGCCAGCAACTGTTTCCAACAAAATAGAAGAAATGCACATTGAACATTCTAACCAATATATACTTATTATCATACGATTTCAACAGATGGAATTAGGCGTCTCTGTGCCGTTGTTGTTTTGCTGCATTGCTTGCTTCAGAGAACTTTCGAGTTCATACAGTAGACTAAAAAAGAAACACTGTTTCCAGGAACGCTAGAGTCTTCTGCGTAGTGTTTTACAGGTGACACACTAAAGGAAATACGTGAGATTTCACCGTTCACATTTGTTCCCTATTTTGTTTCTTTGTAATTCACTGTGAAACTCAGAAAATACAGTGTTTTCAAAGAGGCCTATGCTATAAATTCTCTGTACTAAAGAATCATTCTTTGAAACAGAGATAACATGAACATTTCTAGCACTTATAACACAAGATAGAACGTTCTCCTCTCTGTGCCTGTGGTGATGGCGTTCATTGTGTGAGATAGTCACCAGTGGCTTTGTCATAGCAGGCAGAAGCAGAGATGGCGGTTCCTGGACATACTTGTTTTCGGTGGAGAGTAACGCATATACTACTGCAAGTACACATGTAGGTCTTTGAACTGAAGGTATTAGACGCTATCTTGTTCTCATGTATAGCTTTCTAAAAGTTCCTGTTGCCCTAACCTGTTGACTCAGAAAAACTGTGTTCTGATAGAGGCCAGCAACTGTTTCCAACAAAAATAGAAAAAATGCACATTGAACATTCTAACCAACATATACATATTATCAAACGATTTCAACAGATGAAATTAGGCCCTTGCTGTGCCGTTGTTGTCCTGCTGCATTGTTTGCTTCAGAGAACTTTCGAGTTCATACAATAGACTAAAGAGGAAACACTGTTTCCAGGAACGCTAGAGTCTTCTGGGTAGTGTGCTACAGGCGACACACTGAAGGAATTATGTGAGATTTCACCGTTCACATTTGTTCCCTATTTCGTTTCTTTGTAATTCACTGTGAAACTCAGAAAATACTGTGTTTTCAAAGAGGCCTAGCCTGTCAATTCTCTGTACTAAGGAATCATTCTTTGAAACAGAGATAACATGAACATTTCTAGCACTTATAACACAAGATAGAACGTTCTCCTCTCTGTGCCTGTGGTGATGGCGTTCATTGTGTGAGATAGTCACCAGTGGCATTGTCATAGCAGGCAGAAACAGAGATGGCGGTTCCTGGACATACTTGTTTTCGGTGGAGAGTAACGCATATACTACTGCAAGTACACATGTAGGTCTTTGAACTGAAGGTATTAGACGCTATCTTGTTCTCATGTATGGCTTTCTAAAAGTTCCTGTTGCCCTAACCTGTTGACTCAGAAAAACTGTGTTCTGATAGAGGCCAGCAACTGTTTCCAACAAAATAGAAGAAATGCACATTGAACATTCTAACCAATATATACTTATTATCATACGATTTCAACAGATGGAATTAGGCGTCTCTGTGCCGTTGTTGTTTTGCTGCATTGCTTGCTTCAGAGAACTTTCGAGTTCATACAGTAGACTAAAAAAGAAACACTGTTTCCAGGAACGCTAGAGTCTTCTGGGTAGTGTTTTACAGGTGACACACTAAAGGAAATACGTGAGATTTCACCGTTCACATTTGTTCCCTATTTTGTTTCTTTGTAATTCACTGTGAAACTCAGAAAATACAGTGTTTTCAAAGAGGCCTATGCTATAAATTCTCTGTACTAAAGAATCATTCTTTGAAACAGAGATAACATGAACATTTCTAGCACTTATAACACAAGATAGAACGTTCTCCTCTCTGTGCCTGTGGTGATGGCGTTCATTGTGTGAGATAGTCACCAGTGGCTTTGTCATAGCAGGCAGAAGCAGAGATGGCGGTTCCTGGACATACTTGTTTTCGGTGGAGAGTAACGCATATACTACTGCAAGTACACATGTAGGTCTTTGAACTGAAGGTATTAGACGCTATCTTGTTCTCATGTATGGCTTTCTAAAAGTTCCTGTTGCCCTAACCTGTTGACTCAGAAAAACTGTGTTCTGATAGAGGCCAGCAACTGTTTCCAACAAAAATAGAAAAAATGCACATTGAACATTCTAACCAACATATACATATTATCAAACGATTTCAACAGATGAAATTAGGCCCTTGCTGTGCCGTTGTTGTCCTGCTGCATTGTTTGCTTCAGAGAACTTTCGAGTTCATACAATAGACTAAAGAGGAAACACTGTTTCCAGGAACGCTAGAGTCTTCTGGGTAGTGTGCTACAGGCGACACACTGAAGGAATTATGTGAGATTTCACCGTTCAAATTTGTTCCCTATTTCGTTTCTTTGTAATTCACTGTGAAACTCAGAAAATACTGTGTTTTCAAAGAGGCCTAGCCTGTCAATTCTCTGTACTAAGGAATCATTCTTTGAAACAGAGATAACATGAACATTTCTAGCACTTATAACACAAGATAGAACGTTCTCCTCTCTGTGCCTGTGGTGATGGCGTTCATTGTGTGAGATAGTCACCAGTGGCATTGTCATAGCAGGCAGAAACAGAGATGGCGGTTCCTGGACATACTTGTTTTCGGTGGAGAGTAACGCATATACTACTGCAAGTACACATGTAGGTCTTTGAACTGAAGGTATTAGACGCTATCTTGTTCTCATGTATGGCTTTCTAAAAGTTCCTGTTGCCCTAACCTGTTGACTCAGAAAAACTGTGTTCTGATAGAGGCCAGCAACTGTTTCCAACAAAATAGAAGAAATGCACATTGAACATTCTAACCAATATATACTTATTATCATACGATTTCAACAGATGGAATTAGGCGTCTCTGTGCCGTTGTTGTTTTGCTGCATTGCTTGCTTCAGAGAACTTTCGAGTTCATACAGTAGACTAAAAAAGAAACACTGTTTCCAGGAACGCTAGAGTCTTCTGCGTAGTGTTTTACAGGTGACACACTAAAGGAAATACGTGAGATTTCACCGTTCACATTTGTTCCCTATTTTGTTTCTTTGTAATTCACTGTGAAACTCAGAAAATACAGTGTTTTCAAAGAGGCCTATGCTATAAATTCTCTGTACTAAAGAATCATTCTTTGAAACAGAGATAACATGAACATTTCTAGCACTTATAACACAAGATAGAACGTTCTCCTCTCTGTGCCTGTGGTGATGGCGTTCATTGTGTGAGATAGTCACCAGTGGCTTTGTCATAGCAGGCAGAAGCAGAGATGGCGGTTCCTGGACATACTTGTTTTCGGTGGAGAGTAACGCATATACTACTGCAAGTACACATGTAGGTCTTTGAACTGAAGGTATTAGACGCTATCTTGTTCTCATGTATGGCTTTCTAAAAGTTCCTGTTGCCCTAACCTGTTGACTCAGAAAAACTGTGTTCTGATAGAGGCCAGCAACTGTTTCCAACAAAAATAGAAAAAATGCACATTGAACATTCTAACCAACATATACATATTATCAAACGATTTCAACAGATGAAATTAGGCCCTTGCTGTGCCGTTGTTGTCCTGCTGCATTGTTTGCTTCAGAGAACTTTCGAGTTCATACAATAGACTAAAGAGGAAACACTGTTTCCAGGAACGCTAGAGTCTTCTGGGTAGTGTGCTACAGGCGACACACTGAAGGAATTATGTGAGATTTCACCGTTCACATTTGTTCCCTATTTCGTTTCTTTGTAATTCACTGTGAAACTCAGAAAATACTGTGTTTTCAAAGAGGCCTAGCCTGTCAATTCTCTGTACTAAGGAATCATTCTTTGAAACAGAGATAACATGAACATTTCTAGCACTTATAACACAAGATAGAACGTTCTCCTCTCTGTGCCTGTGGTGATGGCGTTCATTGTGTGAGATAGTCACCAGTGGCATTGTCATAGCAGGCAGAAACAGAGATGGCGGTTCCTGGACATACTTGTTTTCGGTGGAGAGTAACGCATATACTACTGCAAGTACACATGTAGGTCTTTGAACTGAAGGTATTAGACGCTATCTTGTTCTCATGTATGGCTTTCTAAAAGTTCCTGTTGCCCTAACCTGTTGACTCAGAAAAACTGTGTTCTGATAGAGGCCAGCAACTGTTTCCAACAAAATAGAAGAAATGCACATTGAACATTCTAACCAATATATACTTATTATCATACGATTTCAACAGATGGAATTAGGCGTCTCTGTGCCGTTGTTGTTTTGCTGCATTGCTTGCTTCAGAGAACTTTCGAGTTCATACAGTAGACTAAAAAAGAAACACTGTTTCCAGGAACGCTAGAGTCTTCTGCGTAGTGTTTTACAGGTGACACACTAAAGGAAATACGTGAGATTTCACCGTTCACATTTGTTCCCTATTTTGTTTCTTTGTAATTCACTGTGAAACTCAGAAAATACAGTGTTTTCAAAGAGGCCTATGCTATAAATTCTCTGTACTAAAGAATCATTCTTTGAAACAGAGATAACATGAACATTTCTAGCACTTATAACACAAGATAGAACGTTCTCCTCTCTGTGCCTGTGGTGATGGCGTTCATTGTGTGAGATAGTCACCAGTGGCTTTGTCATAGCAGGCAGAAGCAGAGATGGCGGTTCCTGGACATACTTGTTTTCGGTGGAGAGTAACGCATATACTACTGCAAGTACACATGTAGGTCTTTGAACTGAAGGTATTAGACGCTATCTTGTTCTCATGTATGGCTTTCTAAAAGTTCCTGTTGCCCTAACCTGTTGACTCAGAAAAACTGTGTTCTGATAGAGGCCAGCAACTGTTTCCAACAAAAATAGAAAAAATGCACATTGAACATTCTAACCAACATATACATATTATCAAACGATTTCAACAGATGAAATTACGCCCTTGCTGTGCCGTTGTTGTCCTGCTGCATTGTTTGCTTCAGAGAACTTTCGAGTTCATACAATAGACTAAAGAGGAAACACTGTTTCCAGGAACGCTAGAGTCTTCTGGGTAGTGTGCTACAGGCGACACACTGAAGGAATTATGTGAGATTTCACCGTTCACATTTGTTCCCTATTTCGTTTCTTTGTAATTCACTGTGAAACTCAGAAAATACTGTGTTTTCAAAGAGGCCTAGCCTGTCAATTCTCTGTACTAAGGAATCATTCTTTGAAACAGAGATAACATGAACATTTCTAGCACTTATAACACAAGATAGAACGTTCTCCTCTCTGTGCCTGTGGTGATGGCGTTCATTGTGTGAGATAGTCACCAGTGGCATTGTCATAGCAGGCAGAAACAGAGATGGCGGTTCCTGGACATACTTGTTTTCGGTGGAGAGTAACGCATATACTACTGCAAGTACACATGTAGGTCTTTGAACTGAAGCTATTAGACGCTATCTTGTTCTCATGTATGTCTTTCTAAAAGTTCCTGTTGCCCTAACCTGTTGACTCAGAAAAACTGTGTTCTGATAGAGGCCAGCAACTGTTTCCAACAAAATAGAAGTAATGCACATTGAACATTCTAACCAACATTTACATATTATCAAACGATTTCAACAGATGGAATTAGGCGTCTCTGTGCTGTTGTTGTTTTGCTGCATTGCTTGCTTCAGAGAACTTTCGAGTTCATACAGTAGACTAAAAAAGAAACACTGTTTCCAGGAACGCTAGAGTCTTCTGGGTAGTGTTTTACAGGTGACACACTAAAGGAAATACGTGAGATTTCACCGTTCACATTTGTTCCCTATTTTGTTTCTTTGTAATTCACTGTGAAACTCAGAAAATACAGTGTTTTCAAAGAGGCCTATGCTATAAATTCTCTGTACTAAAGAATCATTCTTTGAAACAGAGATAACATGAACATTTCTAGCACTTATAACACAAGATAGAACGTTCTCCTCTCTGTGCCTGTGGTGATGGCGTTCATTGTGTGAGATAGTCACCAGTGGCTTTGTCATAGCAGGCAGAAGCAGAGATGGCGGTTCCTGGACATACTTGTTTTCGGTGGAGAGTAACGCATATACTACTGCAAGTACACATGTAGGTCTTTGAACTGAAGGTATTAGACGCTATCTTGTTCTCATGTATGGCTTTCTAAAAGTTCCTGTTGCCCTAACCTGTTGACTCAGAAAAACTGTGTTCTGATAGAGGCCAGCAACTGTTTCCAACAAAAATAGAAAAAATGCACATTGAACATTCTAACCAACATATACATATTATCAAACGATTTCAACAGATGGAATTAGGCCCTTGCTGTGCCGTTGTTGTCCTGCTGCATTGTTTGCTTCAGAGAACTTTCGAGTTCATACAATAGACTAAAGAGGAAACACTGCCTCCAGGAACGCTAGAGTCTTCTGGGTAGTGTGCTACAGGCGACACACTGAAGGAAATATGTCAGATTTCACCGTTACATTTGTTCCCTATTTCGTTTCTTTGTAATTCACTGTGAAACTCAGAAAATACTGTGTTTTCAAAGAGGCCTAGCCTGTCAGTTCTCTGTACTAAAGAATCATTCTTTGAAACAGAGAGAACATGAACATTTCTAGCACTTATAACACAAGCTAGAACTTTCTCCTCTCTGTGCCTGTGGTGATGGCGTTCAGTGTGTGAGATAGTCACCGGTGGCATTGCCATAGCAGGCAGAAGAAGAGATGGCGGTTCCTGGACATACTTTGTTCTCGGTGGAGAGTAACGCATATACTACTGAAATTACAGATGTAGGTCTTTGAACTGAAGGTATTAGACGCTATCTCTTCTTCTCATGCATGTCTTTCTAAAAGAAGTTCCTGTTGCCCTTACTTGTAAACTCAGAAAAACTGTGTTCCTATAGAGGCCAGCACCCGTTTCCAACGAAATAGAAGGAAGAACTTAAAGTACAGATGTAGGTCTTTGAACTGAAGGTATTAGACGCTATCTCTTGTTCTCATGCATGTCTTTCTAAAAGAAGTTCCTGTTGCCCTTACTTGTAAACTCAGAAAAACTGTGTTCCGATAGAGGCCAGCACCGGCTTCCAACGAAATAAAAGGTAGAAATGCACATTGAACATTCTAACCAACATATACATATTATGAAACGATTTCAACAGATGAAATTACGCCCTTGCTGTGCCGTTGTTGTCCTGCTGCATTGTTTGCTTCAGAGAACTTTCGAGTTCATACAATAGACTAAAGAGGAAACACTGTTTCCAGGAACGCTAGAGTCTTCTGGGTAGTGTGCTACAGGCGACACACTGAAGGAATTATGTGAGATTTCACCGTTCACATTTGTTCCCTATTTCGTTTCTTTGTAATTCACTGTGAAACTCAGAAAATACTGTGTTTTCAAAGAGGCCTAGCCTGTCAATTCTCTGTACTAAGGAATCATTCTTTGAAACAGAGATAACATGAACATTTCTAGCACTTATAACACAAGATAGAACGTTCTCCTCTCTGTGCCTGTGGTGATGGCGTTCATTGTGTGAGATAGTCACCAGTGGCATTGTCATAGCAGGCAGAAACAGAGATGGCGGTTCCTGGACATACTTGTTTTCGGTGGAGAGTAACGCATATACTACTGCAAGTACACATGTAGGTCTTTGAACTGAAGGTATTAGACGCTATCTTGTTCTCATGTATGGCTTTCTAAAAGTTCCTGTTGCCCTAACCTGTTGACTCAGAAAAACTGTGTTCTGATAGAGGCCAGCAACTGTTTCCAACAAAATAGAAGAAATGCACATTGAACATTCTAACCAATATATACTTATTATCATACGATTTCAACAGATGGAATTAGGCGTCTCTGTGCCGTTGTTGTTTTGCTGCATTGCTTGCTTCAGAGAACTTTCGAGTTCATACAGTAGACTAAAAAAGAAACACTGTTTCCAGGAACGCTAGAGTCTTCTGCGTAGTGTTTTACAGGTGACACACTAAAGGAAATACGTGAGATTTCACCGTTCACATTTGTTCCCTATTTTGTTTCTTTGTAATTCACTGTGAAACTCAGAAAATACAGTGTTTTCAAAGAGGCCTATGCTATAAATTCTCTGTACTAAAGAATCATTCTTTGAAACAGAGATAACATGAACATTTCTAGCACTTATAACACAAGATAGAACGTTCTCCTCTCTGTGCCTGTGGTGATGGCGTTCATTGTGTGAGATAGTCACCAGTGGCTTTGTCATAGCAGGCAGAAGCAGAGATGGCGGTTCCTGGACATACTTGTTTTCGGTGGAGAGTAACGCATATACTACTGCAAGTACACATGTAGGTCTTTGAACTGAAGGTATTAGACGCTATCTTGTTCTCATGTATGGCTTTCTAAAAGTTCCTGTTGCCCTAACCTGTTGACTCAGAAAAACTGTGTTCTGATAGAGGCCAGCAACTGTTTCCAACAAAAATAGAAAAAATGCACATTGAACATTCTAACCAACATATACATATTATCAAACGATTTCAACAGATGAAATTACGCCCTTGCTGTGCCGTTGTTGTCCTGCTGCATTGTTTGCTTCAGAGAACTTTCGAGTTCATACAATAGACTAAAGAGGAAACACTGTTTCCAGGAACGCTAGAGTCTTCTGGGTAGTGTGCTACAGGCGACACACTGAAGGAATTATGTGAGATTTCACCGTTCACATTTGTTCCCTATTTCGTTTCTTTGTAATTCACTGTGAAACTCAGAAAATACTGTGTTTTCAAAGAGGCCTAGCCTGTCAATTCTCTGTACTAAGGAATCATTCTTTGAAACAGAGATAACATGAACATTTCTAGCACTTATAACACAAGATAGAACGTTCTCCTCTCTGTGCCTGTGGTGATGGCGTTCATTGTGTGAGATAGTCACCAGTGGCATTGTCATAGCAGGCAGAAACAGAGATGGCGGTTCCTGGACATACTTGTTTTCGGTGGAGAGTAACGCATATACTACTGCAAGTACACATGTAGGTCTTTGAACTGAAGGTATTAGACGCTATCTTGTTCTCATGTATGGCTTTCTAAAAGTTCCTGTTGCCCTAACCTGTTGACTCAGAAAAACTGTGTTCTGATAGAGGCCAGCAACTGTTTCCAACAAAATAGAAGAAATGCGCATTGAACATTCTAACCAATATATACTTATTATCATACGATTTCAACAGATGGAATTAGGCGTCTCTGTGCCGTTGTTGTTTTGCTGCATTGCTTGCTTCAGAGAACTTTCGAGTTCATACAGTAGACTAAAAAAGAAACACTGTTTCCAGGAACGCTAGAGTCTTCTGGGTAGTGTTTTACAGGTGACACACTAAAGGAAATACGTGAGATTTCACCGTTCACATTTGTTCCCTATTTTGTTTCTTTGTAATTCACTGTGAAACTCAGAAAATACAGTGTTTTCAAAGAGGCCTATGCTATAAATTCTCTGTACTAAAGAATCATTCTTTGAAACAGAGATAACATGAACATTTCTAGCACTTATAACACAAGATAGAACGTTCTCCTCTCTGTGCCTGTGGTGATGGCGTTCATTGTGTGAGATAGTCACCAGTGGCTTTGTCATAGCAGGCAGAAGCAGAGATGGCGGTTCCTGGACATACTTGTTTTCGGTGGAGAGTAACGCATATACTACTGCAAGTACACATGTAGGTCTTTGAACTGAAGGTATTAGACGCTATCTTGTTCTCATGTATGGCTTTCTAAAAGTTCCTGTTGCCCTAACCTGTTGACTCAGAAAAACTGTGTTCTGATAGAGGCCAGCAACTGTTTCCAACAAAAATAGAAAAAATGCACATTGAACATTCTAACCAACATATACATATTATCAAACGATTTCAACAGATGGAATTAGGCCCTTGCTGTGCCGTTGTTGTCCTGCTGCATTGTTTGCTTCAGAGAACTTTCGAGTTCATACAATAGACTAAAGAGGAAACACTGCCTCCAGGAACGCTAGAGTCTTCTGGGTAGTGTGCTACAGGCGACACACTGAAGGAAATATGTCAGATTTCACCGTTACATTTGTTCCCTATTTCGTTTCTTTGTAATTCACTGTGAAACTCAGAAAATACTGTGTTTTCAAAGAGGCCTAGCCTGTCAGTTCTCTGTACTAAAGAATCATTCTTTGAAACAGAGAGAACATGAACATTTCTAGCACTTATAACACAAGCTAGAACTTTCTCCTCTCTGTGCCTGTGGTGATGGCGTTCAGTGTGTGAGATAGTCACCGGTGGCATTGCCATAGCAGGCAGAAGAAGAGATGGCGGTTCCTGGACATACTTTGTTCTCGGTGGAGAGTAACGCATATACTACTGAAATTACAGATGTAGGTCTTTGAACTGAAGGTATTAGACGCTATCTCTTCTTCTCATGCATGTCTTTCTAAAAGAAGTTCCTGTTGCCCTTACTTGTAAACTCAGAAAAACTGTGTTCCTATAGAGGCCAGCACCCGTTTCCAACGAAATAGAAGGAAGAACTTAAAGTACAGATGTAGGTCTTTGAACTGAAGGTATTAGACGCTATCTCTTGTTCTCATGCATGTCTTTCTAAAAGAAGTTCCTGTTGCCCTTACTTGTAAACTCAGAAAAACTGTGTTCCGATAGAGGCCAGCACCGGCTTCCAACGAAATAAAAGGTAGAAATGCACATTGAACATTCTAACCAACATATACATATTATGAAACGATTTCAACAGATGAAATTACGCCCTTGCTGTGCCGTTGTTGTCCTGCTGCATTGTTTGCTTCAGAGAACTTTCGAGTTCATACAATAGACTAAAGAGGAAACACTGTTTCCAGGAACGCTAGAGTCTTCTGGGTAGTGTGCTACAGGCGACACACTGAAGGAATTATGTGAGATTTCACCGTTCACATTTGTTCCCTATTTCGTTTCTTTGTAATTCACTGTGAAACTCAGAAAATACTGTGTTTTCAAAGAGGCCTAGCCTGTCAATTCTCTGTACTAAGGAATCATTCTTTGAAACAGAGATAACATGAACATTTCTAGCACTTATAACACAAGATAGAACGTTCTCCTCTCTGTGCCTGTGGTGATGGCGTTCATTGTGTGAGATAGTCACCAGTGGCATTGTCATAGCAGGCAGAAACAGAGATGGCGGTTCCTGGACATACTTGTTTTCGGTGGAGAGTAACGCATATACTACTGCAAGTACACATGTAGGTCTTTGAACTGAAGGTATTAGACGCTATCTTGTTCTCATGTATGGCTTTCTAAAAGTTCCTGTTGCCCTAACCTGTTGACTCAGAAAAACTGTGTTCTGATAGAGGCCAGCAACTGTTTCCAACAAAATAGAAGAAATGCACATTGAACATTCTAACCAATATATACTTATTATCATACGATTTCAACAGATGGAATTAGGTGTCTCTGTGCCGTTGTTGTTTTGCTGCATTGCTTGCTTCAGAGAACTTTCGAGTTCATACAGTAGACTAAAAAAGAAACACTGTTTCCAGGAACGCTAGAGTCTTCTGGGTAGTGTTTTACAGGTGACACACTAAAGGAAATACGTGAGATTTCACCGTTCACATTTGTTCCCTATTTTGTTTCTTTGTAATTCACTGTGAAACTCAGAAAATACAGTGTTTTCAAAGAGGCCTATGCTATAAATTCTCTGTACTAAAGAATCATTCTTTGAAACAGAGATAACATGAACATTTCTAGCACTTATAACACAAGATAGAACGTTCTCCTCTCTGTGCCTGTGGTGATGGCGTTCATTGTGTGAGATAGTCACCAGTGGCTTTGTCATAGCAGGCAGAAGCAGAGATGGCGGTTCCTGGACATACTTGTTTTCGGTGGAGAGTAACGCATATACTACTGCAAGTACACATGTAGGTCTTTGAACTGAAGGTATTAGACGCTATCTTGTTCTCATGTATGGCTTTCTAAAAGTTCCTGTTGCCCTAACCTGTTGACTCAGAAAAACTGTGTTCTGATAGAGGCCAGCAACTGTTTCCAACAAAAATAGAAAAAATGCACATTGAACATTCTAACCAACATATACATATTATCAAACGATTTCAACAGATGGAATTAGGCCCTTGCTGTGCCGTTGTTGTCCTGCTGCATTGTTTGCTTCAGAGAACTTTCGAGTTCATACAATAGACTAAAGAGGAAACACTGCCTCCAGGAACGCTAGAGTCTTCTGGGTAGTGTGCTACAGGCGACACACTGAAGGAAATATGTCAGATTTCACCGTTACATTTGTTCCCTATTTCGTTTCTTTGTAATTCACTGTGAAACTCAGAAAATACTGTGTTTTCAAAGAGGCCTAGCCTGTCAGTTCTCTGTACTAAAGAATCATTCTTTGAAACAGAGAGAACATGAACATTTCTAGCACTTATAACACAAGCTAGAACTTTCTCCTCTCTGTGCCTGTGGTGATGGCGTTCAGTGTGTGAGATAGTCACCGGTGGCATTGCCATAGCAGGCAGAAGAAGAGATGGCGGTTCCTGGACATACTTTGTTCTCGGTGGAGAGTAACGCATATACTACTGAAATTACAGATGTAGGTCTTTGAACTGAAGGTATTAGACGCTATCTCTTCTTCTCATGCATGTCTTTCTAAAAGAAGTTCCTGTTGCCCTTACTTGTAAACTCAGAAAAACTGTGTTCCTATAGAGGCCAGCACCCGTTTCCAACGAAATAGAAGGAAGAACTTAAAGTACAGATGTAGGTCTTTGAACTGAAGGTATTAGACGCTATCTCTTGTTCTCATGCATGTCTTTCTAAAAGAAGTTCCTGTTGCCCTTACTTGTAAACTCAGAAAAACTGTGTTCCGATAGAGGCCAGCACCGGCTTCCAACGAAATAAAAGGTAGAAATGCACATTGAACATTCTAACCAACATATACATATTATGAAACGATTTCAACAGATGAAATTACGCCCTTGCTGTGCCGTTGTTGTTTTGCTGCATTGCTTGCTTCAGAGAACTTTTGAGTTCATACAGTAGTCTAAAGAGGAAACACTGTTTCCAGGAACGCTAGAGTCTTCTGGGTAGTGTGCTACAGGTGACACACTAAAGGAAATATGTGAGATTTCACCGTTCACATTTGTTCCCTATTTTGTTTCTTTGTAATTCACTGTGAAACTCAGAAAATACAGTGTTTTCAAAGAGGCCTATGCTATAAATTCTCTGTACTAAAGAATCATTCTTTGAAACAGAGATAACATGAACATTTCTAGCACTTATAACACAAGATAGAACGTTCTCCTCTCTGTGCCTGTGGTGATGGCGTTCATTGTGTGAGATAGTTCAGTGGCATTGTCATAGCAGGCAGAAACAGAGATGGCGGTTCCTGGACATACTTGTTTTCGGTGGAGAGTAACGCATATACTACTGCAAGTACACATGTAGGTCTTTGAACTGAAGGTATTAGACGCTATCTTGTTCTCATGTATGGCTTTCTAAAAGTTCCTATTGCCCTAACCTGTTGACTCAGAAAAACTGTGTTCTGATAGAGGCCAGCAACTGTTTCCAACAAAATAGAAGAAATGCACATTGAACATTCTAACCAACATTTACATATTATCAAACGATTTCAACAGATGGAATTAGGCCCTCTTTGTGCCGTTGTTGCTTTGCTGCATTGCTTGCTTCAGAGAACTTTTGAGTTCATACAGTAGTCTAAAGAGGAAACACTGTTTCCAGGAACGCTAGAGTCTTCTGGGTAGTGTGCTGCAGGTGACACACTAAAGGAAATATGTGAGATTTCACCGTTCACATTTGTTCCCTATTTTGTTTCTTTGTAATTCACTGTGAAACTCAGAAAATATTGTGTATTCAAAGAGGCCTAGCCTATAAATCCTCTGTACTAAAGAATCATTCTTTGAAGCAGAGAGAACATGAACATTTCTAGCACTTATAACACAAGATAGAACGTTCTCCTCTCTGTGCCTGTGGTGATGGCGTTCATTGTGTGAGATAGTCACCAGTGGCTTTGTCATAGCAGGCAGAAGCAGAGATGGCGGTTCCTGGACATACTTGTTTTCGGTGGAGAGTAACGCATATACTACTGCAAGTACACATGTAGGTCTTTGAACTGAAGGTATTAGACGCTATCTTGTTCTCATGTATGGCTTTCTAAAAGTTCCTGTTGCCCTAACCTGTTGACTCAGAAAAACTGTGTTCTGATAGAGGCCAGCAACTGTTTCCAACAAAAATAGAAAAAATGCACATTGAACATTCTAACCAACATATACATATTATCAAACGATTTCAACAGATGAAATTACGCCCTTGCTGTGCCGTTGTTGTCCTGCTGCATTGTTTGCTTCAGAGAACTTTCGAGTTCATACAATAGACTAAAGAGGAAACACTGTTTCCAGGAACGCTAGAGTCTTCTGGGTAGTGTGCTACAGGCGACACACTGAAGGAATTATGTGAGATTTCACCGTTCACATTTGTTCCCTATTTCGTTTCTTTGTAATTCACTGTGAAACTCAGAAAATACTGTGTTTTCAAAGAGGCCTAGCCTGTCAATTCTCTGTACTAAGGAATCATTCTTTGAAACAGAGATAACATGAACATTTCTAGCACTTATAACACAAGATAGAACGTTCTCCTCTCTGTGCCTGTGGTGATGGCGTTCATTGTGTGAGATAGTCACCAGTGGCATTGTCATAGCAGGCAGAAACAGAGATGGCGGTTCCTGGACATACTTGTTTTCGGTGGAGAGTAACGCATATACTACTGCAAGTACACATGTAGGTCTTTGAACTGAAGGTATTAGACGCTATCTTGTTCTCATGTATGGCTTTCTAAAAGTTCCTGTTGCCCTAACCTGTTGACTCAGAAAAACTGTGTTCTGATAGAGGCCAGCAACTGTTTCCAACAAAATAGAAGAAATGCACATTGAACATTCTAACCAATATATACTTATTATCATACGATTTCAACAGATGGAATTAGGCGTCTCTGTGCCGTTGTTGTTTTGCTGCATTGCTTGCTTCAGAGAACTTTCGAGTTCATACAGTAGACTAAAAAAGAAACACTGTTTCCAGGAACGCTAGAGTCTTCTGGGTAGTGTTTTACAGGTGACACACTAAAGGAAATACGTGAGATTTCACCGTTCACATTTGTTCCCTATTTTGTTTCTTTGTAATTCACTGTGAAACTCAGAAAATACAGTGTTTTCAAAGAGGCCTATGCTATAAATTCTCTGTACTAAAGAATCATTCTTTGAAACAGAGATAACATGAACATTTCTAGCACTTATAACACAAGATAGAACGTTCTCCTCTCTGTGCCTGTGGTGATGGCGTTCATTGTGTGAGATAGTCACCAGTGGCTTTGTCATAGCAGGCAGAAGCAGAGATGGCGGTTCCTGGACATACTTGTTTTCGGTGGAGAGTAACGCATATACTACTGCAAGTACACATGTAGGTCTTTGAACTGAAGGTATTAGACGCTATCTTGTTCTCATGTATGGCTTTCTAAAAGTTCCTGTTGCCCTAACCTGTTGACTCAGAAAAACTGTGTTCTGATAGAGGCCAGCAACTGTTTCCAACAAAAATAGAAAAAATGCACATTGAACATTCTAACCAACATATACATATTATCAAACGATTTCAACAGATGGAATTAGGCCCTTGCTGTGCCGTTGTTGTCCTGCTGCATTGTTTGCTTCAGAGAACTTTCGAGTTCATACAATAGACTAAAGAGGAAACACTGCCTCCAGGAACGCTAGAGTCTTCTGGGTAGTGTGCTACAGGCGACACACTGAAGGAAATATGTCAGATTTCACCGTTACATTTGTTCCCTATTTCGTTTCTTTGTAATTCACTGTGAAACTCAGAAAATACTGTGTTTTCAAAGAGGCCTAGCCTGTCAGTTCTCTGTACTAAAGAATCATTCTTTGAAACAGAGAGAACATGAACATTTCTAGCACTTATAACACAAGCTAGAACTTTCTCCTCTCTGTGCCTGTGGTGATGGCGTTCAGTGTGTGAGATAGTCACCGGTGGCATTGCCATAGCAGGCAGAAGAAGAGATGGCGGTTCCTGGACATACTTTGTTCTCGGTGGAGAGTAACGCATATACTACTGAAATTACAGATGTAGGTCTTTGAACTGAAGGTATTAGACGCTATCTCTTCTTCTCATGCATGTCTTTCTAAAAGAAGTTCCTGTTGCCCTTACTTGTAAACTCAGAAAAACTGTGTTCCTATAGAGGCCAGCACCCGTTTCCAACGAAATAGAAGGAAGAACTTAAAGTACAGATGTAGGTCTTTGAACTGAAGGTATTAGACGCTATCTCTTGTTCTCATGCATGTCTTTCTAAAAGAAGTTCCTGTTGCCCTTACTTGTAAACTCAGAAAAACTGTGTTCCGATAGAGGCCAGCACCGGCTTCCAACGAAATAAAAGGTAGAAATGCACATTGAACATTCTAACCAACATATACATATTATGAAACGATTTCAACAGATGAAATTACGCCCTTGCTGTGCCGTTGTTGTCCTGCTGCATTGTTTGCTTCAGAGAACTTTCGAGTTCATACAATAGACTAAAGAGGAAACACTGTTTCCAGGAACGCTAGAGTCTTCTGGGTAGTGTGCTACAGGCGACACACTGAAGGAATTATGTGAGATTTCACCGTTCACATTTGTTCCCTATTTCGTTTCTTTGTAATTCACTGTGAAACTCAGAAAATACTGTGTTTTCAAAGAGGCCTAGCCTGTCAATTCTCTGTACTAAGGAATCATTCTTTGAAACAGAGATAACATGAACATTTCTAGCACTTATAACACAAGATAGAACGTTCTCCTCTCTGTGCCTGTGGTGATGGCGTTCATTGTGTGAGATAGTCACCAGTGGCATTGTCATAGCAGGCAGAAACAGAGATGGCGGTTCCTGGACATACTTGTTTTCGGTGGAGAGTAACGCATATACTACTGCAAGTACACATGTAGGTCTTTGAACTGAAGGTATTAGACGCTATCTTGTTCTCATGTATGGCTTTCTAAAAGTTCCTGTTGCCCTAACCTGTTGACTCAGAAAAACTGTGTTCTGATAGAGGCCAGCAACTGTTTCCAACAAAATAGAAGAAATGCACATTGAACATTCTAACCAATATATACTTATTATCATACGATTTCAACAGATGGAATTAGGTGTCTCTGTGCCGTTGTTGTTTTGCTGCATTGCTTGCTTCAGAGAACTTTCGAGTTCATACAGTAGACTAAAAAAGAAACACTGTTTCCAGGAACGCTAGAGTCTTCTGGGTAGTGTTTTACAGGTGACACACTAAAGGAAATACGTGAGATTTCACCGTTCACATTTGTTCCCTATTTTGTTTCTTTGTAATTCACTGTGAAACTCAGAAAATACAGTGTTTTCAAAGAGGCCTATGCTATAAATTCTCTGTACTAAAGAATCATTCTTTGAAACAGAGATAACATGAACATTTCTAGCACTTATAACACAAGATAGAACGTTCTCCTCTCTGTGCCTGTGGTGATGGCGTTCATTGTGTGAGATAGTCACCAGTGGCTTTGTCATAGCAGGCAGAAGCAGAGATGGCGGTTCCTGGACATACTTGTTTTCGGTGGAGAGTAACGCATATACTACTGCAAGTACACATGTAGGTCTTTGAACTGAAGGTATTAGACGCTATCTTGTTCTCATGTATGGCTTTCTAAAAGTTCCTGTTGCCCTAACCTGTTGACTCAGAAAAACTGTGTTCTGATAGAGGCCAGCAACTGTTTCCAACAAAAATAGAAAAAATGCACATTGAACATTCTAACCAACATATACATATTATCAAACGATTTCAACAGATGGAATTAGGCCCTTGCTGTGCCGTTGTTGTCCTGCTGCATTGTTTGCTTCAGAGAACTTTCGAGTTCATACAATAGACTAAAGAGGAAACACTGCCTCCAGGAACGCTAGAGTCTTCTGGGTAGTGTGCTACAGGCGACACACTGAAGGAAATATGTCAGATTTCACCGTTACATTTGTTCCCTATTTCGTTTCTTTGTAATTCACTGTGAAACTCAGAAAATACTGTGTTTTCAAAGAGGCCTAGCCTGTCAGTTCTCTGTACTAAAGAATCATTCTTTGAAACAGAGAGAACATGAACATTTCTAGCACTTATAACACAAGCTAGAACTTTCTCCTCTCTGTGCCTGTGGTGATGGCGTTCAGTGTGTGAGATAGTCACCGGTGGCATTGCCATAGCAGGCAGAAGAAGAGATGGCGGTTCCTGGACATACTTTGTTCTCGGTGGAGAGTAACGCATATACTACTGAAATTACAGATGTAGGTCTTTGAACTGAAGGTATTAGACGCTATCTCTTCTTCTCATGCATGTCTTTCTAAAAGAAGTTCCTGTTGCCCTTACTTGTAAACTCAGAAAAACTGTGTTCCTATAGAGGCCAGCACCCGTTTCCAACGAAATAGAAGGAAGAACTTAAAGTACAGATGTAGGTCTTTGAACTGAAGGTATTAGACGCTATCTCTTGTTCTCATGCATGTCTTTCTAAAAGAAGTTCCTGTTGCCCTTACTTGTAAACTCAGAAAAACTGTGTTCCGATAGAGGCCAGCACCGGCTTCCAACGAAATAAAAGGTAGAAATGCACATTGAACATTCTAACCAACATATACATATTATGAAACGATTTCAACAGATGAAATTACGCCCTTGCTGTGCCGTTGTTGTTTTGCTGCATTGCTTGCTTCAGAGAACTTTTGAGTTCATACAGTAGTCTAAAGAGGAAACACTGTTTCCAGGAACGCTAGAGTCTTCTGGGTAGTGTGCTACAGGTGACACACTAAAGGAAATATGTGAGATTTCACCGTTCACATTTGTTCCCTATTTTGTTTCTTTGTAATTCACTGTGAAACTCAGAAAATACAGTGTTTTCAAAGAGGCCTATGCTATAAATTCTCTGTACTAAAGAATCATTCTTTGAAACAGAGATAACATGAACATTTCTAGCACTTATAACACAAGATAGAACGTTCTCCTCTCTGTGCCTGTGGTGATGGCGTTCATTGTGTGAGATAGTTCAGTGGCATTGTCATAGCAGGCAGAAACAGAGATGGCGGTTCCTGGACATACTTGTTTTCGGTGGAGAGTAACGCATATACTACTGCAAGTACACATGTAGGTCTTTGAACTGAAGGTATTAGACGCTATCTTGTTCTCATGTATGGCTTTCTAAAAGTTCCTATTGCCCTAACCTGTTGACTCAGAAAAACTGTGTTCTGATAGAGGCCAGCAACTGTTTCCAACAAAATAGAAGAAATGCACATTGAACATTCTAACCAACATTTACATATTATCAAACGATTTCAACAGATGGAATTAGGCCCTCTTTGTGCCGTTGTTGCTTTGCTGCATTGCTTGCTTCAGAGAACTTTTGAGTTCATACAGTAGTCTAAAGAGGAAACACTGTTTCCAGGAACGCTAGAGTCTTCTGGGTAGTGTGCTGCAGGTGACACACTAAAGGAAATATGTGAGATTTCACCGTTCACATTTGTTCCCTATTTTGTTTCTTTGTAATTCACTGTGAAACTCAGAAAATATTGTGTATTCAAAGAGGCCTAGCCTATAAATCCTCTGTACTAAAGAATCATTCTTTGAAGCAGAGAGAACATGAACATTTCTAGCACTTATAACACAAGATAGAACTTTCTGCTCTCTGTGCCTGTGGTGATGGCGTTCAGTGTGTGAGATAGTCCCCGGTGGCATTGCCATAGCAGGCAGAAGAAGAGATGGCGGTTCCTGGACATATCTTTTTTCGGTGGAGAGTAACACATATACTACTGAAAGTACTCATGTAGGTCTTTGAACTGAAGCTATTAGACGCTATCTTGTTCTCATGTATGTCTTTCTAAAAGTTCCTGTTGCCCTAAACTGTTGACTCAGAAAAACTGTGTTCTGATAGAGGCCAGCAACTGTTTCCAACAAAATAGAAGAAATGCACATTGAACATTCTAACCAATATATACTTATTATCATACGATTTCAACAGATGGAATTAGGCGTCTCTGTGCCGTTGTTGTTTTGCTGCATTGCTTGCTTCAGAGAACTTTCGAGTTCATACAGTAGACTAAAAAAGAAACACTGTTTCCAGGAACGCTAGAGTCTTCTGGGTAGTGTTTTACAGGTGACACACTAAAGGAAATACGTGAGATTTCACCGTTCACATTTGTTCCCTATTTTGTTTCTTTGTAATTCACTGTGAAACTCAGAAAATACAGTGTTTTCAAAGAGGCCTATGCTATAAATTCTCTGTACTAAAGAATCATTCTTTGAAACAGAGATAACATGAACATTTCTAGCACTTATAACACAAGATAGAACGTTCTCCTCTCTGTGCCTGTGGTGATGGCGTTCATTGTGTGAGATAGTCACCAGTGGCTTTGTCATAGCAGGCAGAAGCAGAGATGGCGGTTCCTGGACATACTTGTTTTCGGTGGAGAGTAACGCATATACTACTGCAAGTACACATGTAGGTCTTTGAACTGAAGGTATTAGACGCTATCTTGTTCTCATGTATGGCTTTCTAAAAGTTCCTGTTGCCCTAACCTGTTGACTCAGAAAAACTGTGTTCTGATAGAGGCCAGCAACTGTTTCCAACAAAAATAGAAAAAATGCACATTGAACATTCTAACCAACATATACATATTATCAAACGATTTCAACAGATGGAATTAGGCCCTTGCTGTGCCGTTGTTGTCCTGCTGCATTGTTTGCTTCAGAGAACTTTCGAGTTCATACAATAGACTAAAGAGGAAACACTGCCTCCAGGAACGCTAGAGTCTTCTGGGTAGTGTGCTACAGGCGACACACTGAAGGAAATATGTCAGATTTCACCGTTACATTTGTTCCCTATTTCGTTTCTTTGTAATTCACTGTGAAACTCAGAATACTGTGTTTTCAAAGAGGCCTAGCCTGTCAGTTCTCTGTACTAAAGAATCATTCTTTGAAACAGAGAGAACATGAACATTTCTAGCACTTATAACACAAGCTAGAACTTTCTCCTCTCTGTGCCTGTGGTGATGGCGTTCAGTGTGTGAGATAGTCACCGGTGGCATTGCCATAGCAGGCAGAAGAAGAGATGGCGGTTCCTGGACATACTTTGTTCTCGGTGGAGAGTAACGCATATACTACTGAAATTACAGATGTAGGTCTTTGAACTGAAGGTATTAGACGCTATCTCTTCTTCTCATGCATGTCTTTCTAAAAGAAGTTCCTGTTGCCCTTACTTGTAAACTCAGAAAAACTGTGTTCCTATAGAGGCCAGCACCCGTTTCCAACGAAATAGAAGGAAGAACTTAAAGTACAGATGTAGGTCTTTGAACTGAAGGTATTAGACGCTATCTCTTGTTCTCATGCATGTCTTTCTAAAAGAAGTTCCTGTTGCCCTTACTTGTAAACTCAGAAAAACTGTGTTCCGATAGAGGCCAGCACCGGCTTCCAACGAAATAAAAGGTAGAAATGCACATTGAACATTCTAACCAACATATACATATTATGAAACGATTTCAACAGATGAAATTACGCCCTTGCTGTGCCGTTGTTGTCCTGCTGCATTGTTTGCTTCAGAGAACTTTCGAGTTCATACAATAGACTAAAGAGGAAACACTGTTTCCAGGAACGCTAGAGTCTTCTGGGTAGTGTGCTACAGGCGACACACTGAAGGAATTATGTGAGATTTCACCGTTCACATTTGTTCCCTATTTCGTTTCTTTGTAATTCACTGTGAAACTCAGAAAATACTGTGTTTTCAAAGAGGCCTAGCCTGTCAATTCTCTGTACTAAGGAATCATTCTTTGAAACAGAGATAACATGAACATTTCTAGCACTTATAACACAAGATAGAACGTTCTCCTCTCTGTGCCTGTGGTGATGGCGTTCATTGTGTGAGATAGTCACCAGTGGCATTGTCATAGCAGGCAGAAACAGAGATGGCGGTTCCTGGACATACTTGTTTTCGGTGGAGAGTAACGCATATACTACTGCAAGTACACATGTAGGTCTTTGAACTGAAGGTATTAGACGCTATCTTGTTCTCATGTATGGCTTTCTAAAAGTTCCTGTTGCCCTAACCTGTTGACTCAGAAAAACTGTGTTCTGATAGAGGCCAGCAACTGTTTCCAACAAAATAGAAGAAATGCACATTGAACATTCTAACCAATATATACTTATTATCATACGATTTCAACAGATGGAATTAGGCGTCTCTGTGCCGTTGTTGTTTTGCTGCATTGCTTGCTTCAGAGAACTTTCGAGTTCATACAGTAGACTAAAAAAGAAACACTGTTTCCAGGAACGCTAGAGTCTTCTGGGTAGTGTTTTACAGGTGACACACTAAAGGAAATACGTGAGATTTCACCGTTCACATTTGTTCCCTATTTTGTTTCTTTGTAATTCACTGTGAAACTCAGAAAATACAGTGTTTTCAAAGAGGCCTATGCTATAAATTCTCTGTACTAAAGAATCATTCTTTGAAACAGAGATAACATGAACATTTCTAGCACTTATAACACAAGATAGAACGTTCTCCTCTCTGTGCCTGTGGTGATGGCGTTCATTGTGTGAGATAGTCACCAGTGGCTTTGTCATAGCAGGCAGAAGCAGAGATGGCGGTTCCTGGACATACTTGTTTTCGGTGGAGAGTAACGCATATACTACTGCAAGTACACATGTAGGTCTTTGAACTGAAGGTATTAGACGCTATCTTGTTCTCATGTATAGCTTTCTAAAAGTTCCTGTTGCCCTAACCTGTTGACTCAGAAAAACTGTGTTCTGATAGAGGCCAGCAACTGTTTCCAACAAAAATAGAAAAAATGCACATTGAACATTCTAACCAACATATACATATTATCAAACGATTTCAACAGATGAAATTAGGCCCTTGCTGTGCCGTTGTTGTCCTGCTGCATTGTTTGCTTCAGAGAACTTTCGAGTTCATACAATAGACTAAAGAGGAAACACTGTTTCCAGGAACGCTAGAGTCTTCTGGGTAGTGTGCTACAGGCGACACACTGAAGGAATTATGTGAGATTTCACCGTTCACATTTGTTCCCTATTTCGTTTCTTTGTAATTCACTGTGAAACTCAGAAAATACTGTGTTTTCAAAGAGGCCTAGCCTGTCAATTCTCTGTACTAAGGAATCATTCTTTGAAACAGAGATAACATGAACATTTCTAGCACTTATAACACAAGATAGAACGTTCTCCTCTCTGTGCCTGTGGTGATGGCGTTCATTGTGTGAGATAGTCACCAGTGGCATTGTCATAGCAGGCAGAAACAGAGATGGCGGTTCCTGGACATACTTGTTTTCGGTGGAGAGTAACGCATATACTACTGCAAGTACACATGTAGGTCTTTGAACTGAAGGTATTAGACGCTATCTTGTTCTCATGTATGGCTTTCTAAAAGTTCCTGTTGCCCTAACCTGTTGACTCAGAAAAACTGTGTTCTGATAGAGGCCAGCAACTGTTTCCAACAAAATAGAAGAAATGCACATTGAACATTCTAACCAATATATACTTATTATCATACGATTTCAACAGATGGAATTAGGCGTCTCTGTGCCGTTGTTGTTTTGCTGCATTGCTTGCTTCAGAGAACTTTCGAGTTCATACAGTAGACTAAAAAAGAAACACTGTTTCCAGGAACGCTAGAGTCTTCTGGGTAGTGTTTTACAGGTGACACACTAAAGGAAATACGTGAGATTTCACCGTTCACATTTGTTCCCTATTTTGTTTCTTTGTAATTCACTGTGAAACTCAGAAAATACAGTGTTTTCAAAGAGGCCTATGCTATAAATTCTCTGTACTAAAGAATCATTCTTTGAAACAGAGATAACATGAACATTTCTAGCACTTATAACACAAGATAGAACGTTCTCCTCTCTGTGCCTGTGGTGATGGCGTTCATTGTGTGAGATAGTCACCAGTGGCTTTGTCATAGCAGGCAGAAGCAGAGATGGCGGTTCCTGGACATACTTGTTTTCGGTGGAGAGTAACGCATATACTACTGCAAGTACACATGTAGGTCTTTGAACTGAAGGTATTAGACGCTATCTTGTTCTCATGTATGGCTTTCTAAAAGTTCCTGTTGCCCTAACCTGTTGACTCAGAAAAACTGTGTTCTGATAGAGGCCAGCAACTGTTTCCAACAAAAATAGAAAAAATGCACATTGAACATTCTAACCAACATATACATATTATCAAACGATTTCAACAGATGAAATTAGGCCCTTGCTGTGCCGTTGTTGTCCTGCTGCATTGTTTGCTTCAGAGAACTTTCGAGTTCATACAATAGACTAAAGAGGAAACACTGTTTCCAGGAACGCTAGAGTCTTCTGGGTAGTGTGCTACAGGCGACACACTGAAGGAATTATGTGAGATTTCACCGTTCACATTTGTTCCCTATTTCGTTTCTTTGTAATTCACTGTGAAACTCAGAAAATACTGTGTTTTCAAAGAGGCCTAGCCTGTCAATTCTCTGTACTAAGGAATCATTCTTTGAAACAGAGATAACATGAACATTTCTAGCACTTATAACACAAGATAGAACGTTCTCCTCTCTGTGCCTGTGGTGATGGCGTTCATTGTGTGAGATAGTCACCAGTGGCATTGTCATAGCAGGCAGAAACAGAGATGGCGGTTCCTGGACATACTTGTTTTCGGTGGAGAGTAACGCATATACTACTGCAAGTACACATGTAGGTCTTTGAACTGAAGGTATTAGACGCTATCTTGTTCTCATGTATGGCTTTCTAAAAGTTCCTGTTGCCCTAACCTGTTGACTCAGAAAAACTGTGTTCTGATAGAGGCCAGCAACTGTTTCCAACAAAATAGAAGAAATGCACATTGAACATTCTAACCAATATATACTTATTATCATACGATTTCAACAGATGGAATTAGGCGTCTCTGTGCCGTTGTTGTTTTGCTGCATTGCTTGCTTCAGAGAACTTTCGAGTTCATACAGTAGACTAAAAAAGAAACACTGTTTCCAGGAACGCTAGAGTCTTCTGCGTAGTGTTTTACAGGTGACACACTAAAGGAAATACGTGAGATTTCACCGTTCACATTTGTTCCCTATTTTGTTTCTTTGTAATTCACTGTGAAACTCAGAAAATACAGTGTTTTCAAAGAGGCCTATGCTATAAATTCTCTGTACTAAAGAATCATTCTTTGAAACAGAGATAACATGAACATTTCTAGCACTTATAACACAAGATAGAACGTTCTCCTCTCTGTGCCTGTGGTGATGGCGTTCATTGTGTGAGATAGTCACCAGTGGCTTTGTCATAGCAGGCAGAAGCAGAGATGGCGGTTCCTGGACATACTTGTTTTCGGTGGAGAGTAACGCATATACTACTGCAAGTACACATGTAGGTCTTTGAACTGAAGGTATTAGACGCTATCTTGTTCTCATGTATGGCTTTCTAAAAGTTCCTGTTGCCCTAACCTGTTGACTCAGAAAAACTGTGTTCTGATAGAGGCCAGCAACTGTTTCCAACAAAAATAGAAAAAATGCACATTGAACATTCTAACCAACATATACATATTATCAAACGATTTCAACAGATGAAATTAGGCCCTTGCTGTGCCGTTGTTGTCCTGCTGCATTGTTTGCTTCAGAGAACTTTCGAGTTCATACAATAGACTAAAGAGGAAACACTGTTTCCAGGAACGCTAGAGTCTTCTGGGTAGTGTGCTACAGGCGACACACTGAAGGAATTATGTGAGATTTCACCGTTCACATTTGTTCCCTATTTCGTTTCTTTGTAATTCACTGTGAAACTCAGAAAATACTGTGTTTTCAAAGAGGCCTAGCCTGTCAATTCTCTGTACTAAGGAATCATTCTTTGAAACAGAGATAACATGAACATTTCTAGCACTTATAACACAAGATAGAACGTTCTCCTCTCTGTGCCTGTGGTGATGGCGTTCATTGTGTGAGATAGTCACCAGTGGCATTGTCATAGCAGGCAGAAACAGAGATGGCGGTTCCTGGACATACTTGTTTTCGGTGGAGAGTAACGCATATACTACTGCAAGTACACATGTAGGTCTTTGAACTGAAGGTATTAGACGCTATCTTGTTCTCATGTATGGCTTTCTAAAAGTTCCTGTTGCCCTAACCTGTTGACTCAGAAAAACTGTGTTCTGATAGAGGCCAGCAACTGTTTCCAACAAAATAGAAGAAATGCACATTGAACATTCTAACCAATATATACTTATTATCATACGATTTCAACAGATGGAATTAGGCGTCTCTGTGCCGTTGTTGTTTTGCTGCATTGCTTGCTTCAGAGAACTTTCGAGTTCATACAGTAGACTAAAAAAGAAACACTGTTTCCAGGAACGCTAGAGTCTTCTGCGTAGTGTTTTACAGGTGACACACTAAAGGAAATACGTGAGATTTCACCGTTCACATTTGTTCCCTATTTTGTTTCTTTGTAATTCACTGTGAAACTCAGAAAATACAGTGTTTTCAAAGAGGCCTATGCTATAAATTCTCTGTACTAAAGAATCATTCTTTGAAACAGAGATAACATGAACATTTCTAGCACTTATAACACAAGATAGAACGTTCTCCTCTCTGTGCCTGTGGTGATGGCGTTCATTGTGTGAGATAGTCACCAGTGGCTTTGTCATAGCAGGCAGAAGCAGAGATGGCGGTTCCTGGACATACTTGTTTTCGGTGGAGAGTAACGCATATACTACTGCAAGTACACATGTAGGTCTTTGAACTGAAGGTATTAGACGCTATCTTGTTCTCATGTATGGCTTTCTAAAAGTTCCTGTTGCCCTAACCTGTTGACTCAGAAAAACTGTGTTCTGATAGAGGCCAGCAACTGTTTCCAACAAAAATAGAAAAAATGCACATTGAACATTCTAACCAACATATACATATTATCAAACGATTTCAACAGATGAAATTACGCCCTTGCTGTGCCGTTGTTGTCCTGCTGCATTGTTTGCTTCAGAGAACTTTCGAGTTCATACAATAGACTAAAGAGGAAACACTGTTTCCAGGAACGCTAGAGTCTTCTGGGTAGTGTGCTACAGGCGACACACTGAAGGAATTATGTGAGATTTCACCGTTCACATTTGTTCCCTATTTCGTTTCTTTGTAATTCACTGTGAAACTCAGAAAATACTGTGTTTTCAAAGAGGCCTAGCCTGTCAATTCTCTGTACTAAGGAATCATTCTTTGAAACAGAGATAACATGAACATTTCTAGCACTTATAACACAAGATAGAACGTTCTCCTCTCTGTGCCTGTGGTGATGGCGTTCATTGTGTGAGATAGTCACCAGTGGCATTGTCATAGCAGGCAGAAACAGAGATGGCGGTTCCTGGACATACTTGTTTTCGGTGGAGAGTAACGCATATACTACTGCAAGTACACATGTAGGTCTTTGAACTGAAGGTATTAGACGCTATCTTGTTCTCATGTATGGCTTTCTAAAAGTTCCTGTTGCCCTAACCTGTTGACTCAGAAAAACTGTGTTCTGATAGAGGCCAGCAACTGTTTCCAACAAAATAGAAGAAATGCACATTGAACATTCTAACCAATATATACTTATTATCATACGATTTCAACAGATGGAATTAGGCGTCTCTGTGCCGTTGTTGTTTTGCTGCATTGCTTGCTTCAGAGAACTTTCGAGTTCATACAGTAGACTAAAAAAGAAACACTGTTTCCAGGAACGCTAGAGTCTTCTGGGTAGTGTTTTACAGGTGACACACTAAAGGAAATACGTGAGATTTCACCGTTCACATTTGTTCCCTATTTTGTTTCTTTGTAATTCACTGTGAAACTCAGAAAATACAGTGTTTTCAAAGAGGCCTATGCTATAAATTCTCTGTACTAAAGAATCATTCTTTGAAACAGAGATAACATGAACATTTCTAGCACTTATAACACAAGATAGAACGTTCTCCTCTCTGTGCCTGTGGTGATGGCGTTCATTGTGTGAGATAGTCACCAGTGGCTTTGTCATAGCAGGCAGAAGCAGAGATGGCGGTTCCTGGACATACTTGTTTTCGGTGGAGAGTAACGCATATACTACTGCAAGTACACATGTAGGTCTTTGAACTGAAGGTATTAGACGCTATCTTGTTCTCATGTATGGCTTTCTAAAAGTTCCTGTTGCCCTAACCTGTTGACTCAGAAAAACTGTGTTCTGATAGAGGCCAGCAACTGTTTCCAACAAAAATAGAAAAAATGCACATTGAACATTCTAACCAACATATACATATTATCAAACGATTTCAACAGATGGAATTAGGCCCTTGCTGTGCCGTTGTTGTCCTGCTGCATTGTTTGCTTCAGAGAACTTTCGAGTTCATACAATAGACTAAAGAGGAAACACTGCCTCCAGGAACGCTAGAGTCTTCTGGGTAGTGTGCTACAGGCGACACACTGAAGGAAATATGTCAGATTTCACCGTTACATTTGTTCCCTATTTCGTTTCTTTGTAATTCACTGTGAAACTCAGAATACTGTGTTTTCAAAGAGGCCTAGCCTGTCAGTTCTCTGTACTAAAGAATCATTCTTTGAAACAGAGAGAACATGAACATTTCTAGCACTTATAACACAAGCTAGAACTTTCTCCTCTCTGTGCCTGTGGTGATGGCGTTCAGTGTGTGAGATAGTCACCGGTGGCATTGCCATAGCAGGCAGAAGAAGAGATGGCGGTTCCTGGACATACTTTGTTCTCGGTGGAGAGTAACGCATATACTACTGAAATTACAGATGTAGGTCTTTGAACTGAAGGTATTAGACGCTATCTCTTCTTCTCATGCATGTCTTTCTAAAAGAAGTTCCTGTTGCCCTTACTTGTAAACTCAGAAAAACTGTGTTCCTATAGAGGCCAGCACCCGTTTCCAACGAAATAGAAGGAAGAACTTAAAGTACAGATGTAGGTCTTTGAACTGAAGGTATTAGACGCTATCTCTTGTTCTCATGCATGTCTTTCTAAAAGAAGTTCCTGTTGCCCTTACTTGTAAACTCAGAAAAACTGTGTTCCGATAGAGGCCAGCACCGGCTTCCAACGAAATAAAAGGTAGAAATGCACATTGAACATTCTAACCAACATATACATATTATGAAACGATTTCAACAGATGAAATTACGCCCTTGCTGTGCCGTTGTTGTCCTGCTGCATTGTTTGCTTCAGAGAACTTTCGAGTTCATACAATAGACTAAAGAGGAAACACTGTTTCCAGGAACGCTAGAGTCTTCTGGGTAGTGTGCTACAGGCGACACACTGAAGGAATTATGTGAGATTTCACCGTTCACATTTGTTCCCTATTTCGTTTCTTTGTAATTCACTGTGAAACTCAGAAAATACTGTGTTTTCAAAGAGGCCTAGCCTGTCAATTCTCTGTACTAAGGAATCATTCTTTGAAACAGAGATAACATGAACATTTCTAGCACTTATAACACAAGATAGAACGTTCTCCTCTCTGTGCCTGTGGTGATGGCGTTCATTGTGTGAGATAGTCACCAGTGGCATTGTCATAGCAGGCAGAAACAGAGATGGCGGTTCCTGGACATACTTGTTTTCGGTGGAGAGTAACGCATATACTACTGCAAGTACACATGTAGGTCTTTGAACTGAAGGTATTAGACGCTATCTTGTTCTCATGTATGGCTTTCTAAAAGTTCCTGTTGCCCTAACCTGTTGACTCAGAAAAACTGTGTTCTGATAGAGGCCAGCAACTGTTTCCAACAAAATAGAAGAAATGCACATTGAACATTCTAACCAATATATACTTATTATCATACGATTTCAACAGATGGAATTAGGCGTCTCTGTGCCGTTGTTGTTTTGCTGCATTGCTTGCTTCAGAGAACTTTCGAGTTCATACAGTAGACTAAAAAAGAAACACTGTTTCCAGGAACGCTAGAGTCTTCTGGGTAGTGTTTTACAGGTGACACACTAAAGGAAATACGTGAGATTTCACCGTTCACATTTGTTCCCTATTTTGTTTCTTTGTAATTCACTGTGAAACTCAGAAAATACAGTGTTTTCAAAGAGGCCTATGCTATAAATTCTCTGTACTAAAGAATCATTCTTTGAAACAGAGATAACATGAACATTTCTAGCACTTATAACACAAGATAGAACGTTCTCCTCTCTGTGCCTGTGGTGATGGCGTTCATTGTGTGAGATAGTCACCAGTGGCTTTGTCATAGCAGGCAGAAGCAGAGATGGCGGTTCCTGGACATACTTGTTTTCGGTGGAGAGTAACGCATATACTACTGCAAGTACACATGTAGGTCTTTGAACTGAAGGTATTAGACGCTATCTTGTTCTCATGTATAGCTTTCTAAAAGTTCCTGTTGCCCTAACCTGTTGACTCAGAAAAACTGTGTTCTGATAGAGGCCAGCAACTGTTTCCAACAAAAATAGAAAAAATGCACATTGAACATTCTAACCAACATATACATATTATCAAACGATTTCAACAGATGAAATTAGGCCCTTGCTGTGCCGTTGTTGTCCTGCTGCATTGTTTGCTTCAGAGAACTTTCGAGTTCATACAATAGACTAAAGAGGAAACACTGTTTCCAGGAACGCTAGAGTCTTCTGGGTAGTGTGCTACAGGCGACACACTGAAGGAATTATGTGAGATTTCACCGTTCACATTTGTTCCCTATTTCGTTTCTTTGTAATTCACTGTGAAACTCAGAAAATACTGTGTTTTCAAAGAGGCCTAGCCTGTCAATTCTCTGTACTAAGGAATCATTCTTTGAAACAGAGATAACATGAACATTTCTAGCACTTATAACACAAGATAGAACGTTCTCCTCTCTGTGCCTGTGGTGATGGCGTTCATTGTGTGAGATAGTCACCAGTGGCATTGTCATAGCAGGCAGAAACAGAGATGGCGGTTCCTGGACATACTTGTTTTCGGTGGAGAGTAACGCATATACTACTGCAAGTACACATGTAGGTCTTTGAACTGAAGGTATTAGACGCTATCTTGTTCTCATGTATGGCTTTCTAAAAGTTCCTGTTGCCCTAACCTGTTGACTCAGAAAAACTGTGTTCTGATAGAGGCCAGCAACTGTTTCCAACAAAATAGAAGAAATGCACATTGAACATTCTAACCAATATATACTTATTATCATACGATTTCAACAGATGGAATTAGGCGTCTCTGTGCCGTTGTTGTTTTGCTGCATTGCTTGCTTCAGAGAACTTTCGAGTTCATACAGTAGACTAAAAAAGAAACACTGTTTCCAGGAACGCTAGAGTCTTCTGGGTAGTGTTTTACAGGTGACACACTAAAGGAAATACGTGAGATTTCACCGTTCACATTTGTTCCCTATTTTGTTTCTTTGTAATTCACTGTGAAACTCAGAAAATACAGTGTTTTCAAAGAGGCCTATGCTATAAATTCTCTGTACTAAAGAATCATTCTTTGAAACAGAGATAACATGAACATTTCTAGCACTTATAACACAAGATAGAACGTTCTCCTCTCTGTGCCTGTGGTGATGGCGTTCATTGTGTGAGATAGTCACCAGTGGCTTTGTCATAGCAGGCAGAAGCAGAGATGGCGGTTCCTGGACATACTTGTTTTCGGTGGAGAGTAACGCATATACTACTGCAAGTACACATGTAGGTCTTTGAACTGAAGGTATTAGACGCTATCTTGTTCTCATGTATGGCTTTCTAAAAGTTCCTGTTGCCCTAACCTGTTGACTCAGAAAAACTGTGTTCTGATAGAGGCCAGCAACTGTTTCCAACAAAAATAGAAAAAATGCACATTGAACATTCTAACCAACATATACATATTATCAAACGATTTCAACAGATGAAATTAGGCCCTTGCTGTGCCGTTGTTGTCCTGCTGCATTGTTTGCTTCAGAGAACTTTCGAGTTCATACAATAGACTAAAGAGGAAACACTGTTTCCAGGAACGCTAGAGTCTTCTGGGTAGTGTGCTACAGGCGACACACTGAAGGAATTATGTGAGATTTCACCGTTCACATTTGTTCCCTATTTCGTTTCTTTGTAATTCACTGTGAAACTCAGAAAATACTGTGTTTTCAAAGAGGCCTAGCCTGTCAATTCTCTGTACTAAGGAATCATTCTTTGAAACAGAGATAACATGAACATTTCTAGCACTTATAACACAAGATAGAACGTTCTCCTCTCTGTGCCTGTGGTGATGGCGTTCATTGTGTGAGATAGTCACCAGTGGCATTGTCATAGCAGGCAGAAACAGAGATGGCGGTTCCTGGACATACTTGTTTTCGGTGGAGAGTAACGCATATACTACTGCAAGTACACATGTAGGTCTTTGAACTGAAGGTATTAGACGCTATCTTGTTCTCATGTATGGCTTTCTAAAAGTTCCTGTTGCCCTAACCTGTTGACTCAGAAAAACTGTGTTCTGATAGAGGCCAGCAACTGTTTCCAACAAAATAGAAGAAATGCACATTGAACATTCTAACCAATATATACTTATTATCATACGATTTCAACAGATGGAATTAGGCGTCTCTGTGCCGTTGTTGTTTTGCTGCATTGCTTGCTTCAGAGAACTTTCGAGTTCATACAGTAGACTAAAAAAGAAACACTGTTTCCAGGAACGCTAGAGTCTTCTGCGTAGTGTTTTACAGGTGACACACTAAAGGAAATACGTGAGATTTCACCGTTCACATTTGTTCCCTATTTTGTTTCTTTGTAATTCACTGTGAAACTCAGAAAATACAGTGTTTTCAAAGAGGCCTATGCTATAAATTCTCTGTACTAAAGAATCATTCTTTGAAACAGAGATAACATGAACATTTCTAGCACTTATAACACAAGATAGAACGTTCTCCTCTCTGTGCCTGTGGTGATGGCGTTCATTGTGTGAGATAGTCACCAGTGGCTTTGTCATAGCAGGCAGAAGCAGAGATGGCGGTTCCTGGACATACTTGTTTTCGGTGGAGAGTAACGCATATACTACTGCAAGTACACATGTAGGTCTTTGAACTGAAGGTATTAGACGCTATCTTGTTCTCATGTATGGCTTTCTAAAAGTTCCTGTTGCCCTAACCTGTTGACTCAGAAAAACTGTGTTCTGATAGAGGCCAGCAACTGTTTCCAACAAAAATAGAAAAAATGCACATTGAACATTCTAACCAACATATACATATTATCAAACGATTTCAACAGATGAAATTACGCCCTTGCTGTGCCGTTGTTGTCCTGCTGCATTGTTTGCTTCAGAGAACTTTCGAGTTCATACAATAGACTAAAGAGGAAACACTGTTTCCAGGAACGCTAGAGTCTTCTGGGTAGTGTGCTACAGGCGACACACTGAAGGAATTATGTGAGATTTCACCGTTCACATTTGTTCCCTATTTCGTTTCTTTGTAATTCACTGTGAAACTCAGAAAATACTGTGTTTTCAAAGAGGCCTAGCCTGTCAATTCTCTGTACTAAGGAATCATTCTTTGAAACAGAGATAACATGAACATTTCTAGCACTTATAACACAAGATAGAACGTTCTCCTCTCTGTGCCTGTGGTGATGGCGTTCATTGTGTGAGATAGTCACCAGTGGCATTGTCATAGCAGGCAGAAACAGAGATGGCGGTTCCTGGACATACTTGTTTTCGGTGGAGAGTAACGCATATACTACTGCAAGTACACATGTAGGTCTTTGAACTGAAGGTATTAGACGCTATCTTGTTCTCATGTATGGCTTTCTAAAAGTTCCTGTTGCCCTAACCTGTTGACTCAGAAAAACTGTGTTCTGATAGAGGCCAGCAACTGTTTCCAACAAAATAGAAGAAATGCACATTGAACATTCTAACCAATATATACTTATTATCATACGATTTCAACAGATGGAATTAGGCGTCTCTGTGCCGTTGTTGTTTTGCTGCATTGCTTGCTTCAGAGAACTTTCGAGTTCATACAGTAGACTAAAAAAGAAACACTGTTTCCAGGAACGCTAGAGTCTTCTGGGTAGTGTTTTACAGGTGACACACTAAAGGAAATACGTGAGATTTCACCGTTCACATTTGTTCCCTATTTTGTTTCTTTGTAATTCACTGTGAAACTCAGAAAATACAGTGTTTTCAAAGAGGCCTATGCTATAAATTCTCTGTACTAAAGAATCATTCTTTGAAACAGAGATAACATGAACATTTCTAGCACTTATAACACAAGATAGAACGTTCTCCTCTCTGTGCCTGTGGTGATGGCGTTCATTGTGTGAGATAGTCACCAGTGGCTTTGTCATAGCAGGCAGAAGCAGAGATGGCGGTTCCTGGACATACTTGTTTTCGGTGGAGAGTAACGCATATACTACTGCAAGTACACATGTAGGTCTTTGAACTGAAGGTATTAGACGCTATCTTGTTCTCATGTATGGCTTTCTAAAAGTTCCTGTTGCCCTAACCTGTTGACTCAGAAAAACTGTGTTCTGATAGAGGCCAGCAACTGTTTCCAACAAAAATAGAAAAAATGCACATTGAACATTCTAACCAACATATACATATTATCAAACGATTTCAACAGATGGAATTAGGCCCTTGCTGTGCCGTTGTTGTCCTGCTGCATTGTTTGCTTCAGAGAACTTTCGAGTTCATACAATAGACTAAAGAGGAAACACTGCCTCCAGGAACGCTAGAGTCTTCTGTGTAGTGTGCTACAGGCGACACACTGAAGGAAATATGTCAGATTTCACCGTTACATTTGTTCCCTATTTCGTTTCTTTGTAATTCACTGTGAAACTCAGAAAATACTGTGTTTTCAAAGAGGCCTAGCCTGTCAGTTCTCTGTACTAAAGAATCATTCTTTGAAACAGAGAGAACATGAACATTTCTAGCACTTATAACACAAGCTAGAACTTTCTCCTCTCTGTGCCTGTGGTGATGGCGTTCAGTGTGTGAGATAGTCACCGGTGGCATTGCCATAGCAGGCAGAAGAAGAGATGGCGGTTCCTGGACATACTTTGTTCTCGGTGGAGAGTAACGCATATACTACTGAAATTACAGATGTAGGTCTTTGAACTGAAGGTATTAGACGCTATCTCTTCTTCTCATGCATGTCTTTCTAAAAGAAGTTCCTGTTGCCCTTACTTGTAAACTCAGAAAAACTGTGTTCCTATAGAGGCCAGCACCCGTTTCCAACGAAATAGAAGGAAGAACTTAAAGTACAGATGTAGGTCTTTGAACTGAAGGTATTAGACGCTATCTCTTGTTCTCATGCATGTCTTTCTAAAAGAAGTTCCTGTTGCCCTTACTTGTAAACTCAGAAAAACTGTGTTCCGATAGAGGCCAGCACCGGCTTCCAACGAAATAAAAGGTAGAAATGCACATTGAACATTCTAACCAACATATACATATTATGAAACGATTTCAACAGATGAAATTACGCCCTTGCTGTGCCGTTGTTGTCCTGCTGCATTGTTTGCTTCAGAGAACTTTCGAGTTCATACAATAGACTAAAGAGGAAACACTGTTTCCAGGAACGCTAGAGTCTTCTGGGTAGTGTGCTACAGGCGACACACTGAAGGAATTATGTGAGATTTCACCGTTCACATTTGTTCCCTATTTCGTTTCTTTGTAATTCACTGAGAAACTCAGAAAATACTGTGTTTTCAAAGAGGCCTAGCCTGTCAATTCTCTGTACTAAGGAATCATTCTTTGAAACAGAGATAACATGAACATTTCTAGCACTTATAACACAAGATAGAACGTTCTCCTCTCTGTGCCTGTGGTGATGGCGTTCATTGTGTGAGATAGTCACCAGTGGCATTGTCATAGCAGGCAGAAACAGAGATGGCGGTTCCTGGACATACTTGTTTTCGGTGGAGAGTAACGCATATACTACTGCAAGTACACATGTAGGTCTTTGAACTGAAGGTATTAGACGCTATCTTGTTCTCATGTATGGCTTTCTAAAAGTTCCTGTTGCCCTAACCTGTTGACTCAGAAAAACTGTGTTCTGATAGAGGCCAGCAACTGTTTCCAACAAAATAGAAGAAATGCACATTGAACATTCTAACCAATATATACTTATTATCATACGATTTCAACAGATGGAATTAGGCGTCTCTGTGCCGTTGTTGTTTTGCTGCATTGCTTGCTTCAGAGAACTTTCGAGTTCATACAGTAGACTAAAAAAGAAACACTGTTTCCAGGAACGCTAGAGTCTTCTGGGTAGTGTTTTACAGGTGACACACTAAAGGAAATACGTGAGATTTCACCGTTCACATTTGTTCCCTATTTTGTTTCTTTGTAATTCACTGTGAAACTCAGAAAATACAGTGTTTTCAAAGAGGCCTATGCTATAAATTCTCTGTACTAAAGAATCATTCTTTGAAACAGAGATAACATGAACATTTCTAGCACTTATAACACAAGATAGAACGTTCTCCTCTCTGTGCCTGTGGTGATGGCGTTCATTGTGTGAGATAGTCACCAGTGGCTTTGTCATAGCAGGCAGAAGCAGAGATGGCGGTTCCTGGACATACTTGTTTTCGGTGGAGAGTAACGCATATACTACTGCAAGTACACATGTAGGTCTTTGAACTGAAGGTATTAGACGCTATCTTGTTCTCATGTATGGCTTTCTAAAAGTTCCTGTTGCCCTAACCTGTTGACTCAGAAAAACTGTGTTCTGATAGAGGCCAGCAACTGTTTCCAACAAAAATAGAAAAAATGCACATTGAACATTCTAACCAAAATATACATATTATCAAACGATTTCAACAGATGGAATTAGGCCCTTGCTGTGCCGTTGTTGTCCTGCTGCATTGTTTGCTTCAGAGAACTTTCGAGTTCATACAATAGACTAAAGAGGAAACACTGCCTCCAGGAACGCTAGAGTCTTCTGGGTAGTGTGCTACAGGCGACACACTGAAGGAAATATGTCAGATTTCACCGTTACATTTGTTCCCTATTTCGTTTCTTTGTAATTCACTGTGAAACTCAGAAAATACTGTGTTTTCAAAGAGGCCTAGCCTGTCAGTTCTCTGTACTAAAGAATCATTCTTTGAAACAGAGAGAACATGAACATTTCTAGCACTTATAACACAAGCTAGAACTTTCTCCTCTCTGTGCCTGTGGTGATGGCGTTCAGTGTGTGAGATAGTCACCGGTGGCATTGCCATAGCAGGCAGAAGAAGAGATGGCGGTTCCTGGACATACTTTGTTCTCGGTGGAGAGTAACGCATATACTACTGAAATTACAGATGTAGGTCTTTGAACTGAAGGTATTAGACGCTATCTCTTCTTCTCATGCATGTCTTTCTAAAAGAAGTTCCTGTTGCCCTTACTTGTAAACTCAGAAAAACTGTGTTCCTATAGAGGCCAGCACCCGTTTCCAACGAAATAGAAGGAAGAACTTAAAGTACAGATGTAGGTCTTTGAACTGAAGGTATTAGACGCTATCTCTTGTTCTCATGCATGTCTTTCTAAAAGAAGTTCCTGTTGCCCTTACTTGTAAACTCAGAAAAACTGTGTTCCGATAGAGGCCAGCACCGGCTTCCAACGAAATAAAAGGTAGAAATGCACATTGAACATTCTAACCAACATATACATATTATGAAACGATTTCAACAGATGAAATTACGCCCTTGCTGTGCCGTTGTTGTCCTGCTGCATTGTTTGCTTCAGAGAACTTTCGAGTTCATACAATAGACTAAAGAGGAAACACTGTTTCCAGGAACGCTAGAGTCTTCTGGGTAGTGTGCTACAGGCGACACACTGAAGGAATTATGTGAGATTTCACCGTTCACATTTGTTCCCTATTTCGTTTCTTTGTAATTCACTGTGAAACTCAGAAAATACTGTGTTTTCAAAGAGGCCTAGCCTGTCAATTCTCTGTACTAAGGAATCATTCTTTGAAACAGAGATAACATGAACATTTCTAGCACTTATAACACAAGATAGAACGTTCTCCTCTCTGTGCCTGTGGTGATGGCGTTCATTGTGTGAGATAGTCACCAGTGGCATTGTCATAGCAGGCAGAAACAGAGATGGCGGTTCCTGGACATACTTGTTTTCGGTGGAGAGTAACGCATATACTACTGCAAGTACACATGTAGGTCTTTGAACTGAAGGTATTAGACGCTATCTTGTTCTCATGTATGGCTTTCTAAAAGTTCCTGTTGCCCTAACCTGTTGACTCAGAAAAACTGTGTTCTGATAGAGGCCAGCAACTGTTTCCAACAAAATAGAAGAAATGCACATTGAACATTCTAACCAATATATACTTATTATCATACGATTTCAACAGATGGAATTAGGCGTCTCTGTGCCGTTGTTGTTTTGCTGCATTGCTTGCTTCAGAGAACTTTCGAGTTCATACAGTAGACTAAAAAAGAAACACTGTTTCCAGGAACGCTAGAGTCTTCTGGGTAGTGTTTTACAGGTGACACACTAAAGGAAATACGTGAGATTTCACCGTTCACATTTGTTCCCTATTTTGTTTCTTTGTAATTCACTGTGAAACTCAGAAAATACAGTGTTTTCAAAGAGGCCTATGCTATAAATTCTCTGTACTAAAGAATCATTCTTTGAAACAGAGATAACATGAACATTTCTAGCACTTATAACACAAGATAGAACGTTCTCCTCTCTGTGCCTGTGGTGATGGCGTTCATTGTGTGAGATAGTCACCAGTGGCTTTGTCATAGCAGGCAGAAGCAGAGATGGCGGTTCCTGGACATACTTGTTTTCGGTGGAGAGTAACGCATATACTACTGCAAGTACACATGTAGGTCTTTGAACTGAAGGTATTAGACGCTATCTTGTTCTCATGTATGGCTTTCTAAAAGTTCCTGTTGCCCTAACCTGTTGACTCAGAAAAACTGTGTTCTGATAGAGGCCAGCAACTGTTTCCAACAAAAATAGAAAAAATGCACATTGAACATTCTAACCAACATATACATATTATCAAACGATTTCAACAGATGAAATTAGGCCCTTGCTGTGCCGTTGTTGTCCTGCTGCATTGTTTGCTTCAGAGAACTTTCGAGTTCATACAATAGACTAAAGAGGAAACACTGTTTCCAGGAACGCTAGAGTCTTCTGGGTAGTGTGCTACAGGCGACACACTGAAGGAATTATGTGAGATTTCACCGTTCACATTTGTTCCCTATTTCGTTTCTTTGTAATTCACTGTGAAACTCAGAAAATACTGTGTTTTCAAAGAGGCCTAGCCTGTCAATTCTCTGTACTAAGGAATCATTCTTTGAAACAGAGATAACATGAACATTTCTAGCACTTATAACACAAGATAGAACGTTCTCCTCTCTGTGCCTGTGGTGATGGCGTTCATTGTGTGAGATAGTCACCAGTGGCATTGTCATAGCAGGCAGAAACAGAGATGGCGGTTCCTGGACATACTTGTTTTCGGTGGAGAGTAACGCATATACTACTGCAAGTACACATGTAGGTCTTTGAACTGAAGGTATTAGACGCTATCTTGTTCTCATGTATGGCTTTCTAAAAGTTCCTGTTGCCCTAACCTGTTGACTCAGAAAAACTGTGTTCTGATAGAGGCCAGCAACTGTTTCCAACAAAATAGAAGAAATGCACATTGAACATTCTAACCAATATATACTTATTATCATACGATTTCAACAGATGGAATTAGGCGTCTCTGTGCCGTTGTTGTTTTGCTGCATTGCTTGCTTCAGAGAACTTTCGAGTTCATACAGTAGACTAAAAAAGAAACACTGTTTCCAGGAACGCTAGAGTCTTCTGGGTAGTGTTTTACAGGTGACACACTAAAGGAAATACGTGAGATTTCACCGTTCACATTTGTTCCCTATTTTGTTTCTTTGTAATTCACTGTGAAACTCAGAAAATACAGTGTTTTCAAAGAGGCCTATGCTATAAATTCTCTGTACTAAAGAATCATTCTTTGAAACAGAGATAACATGAACATTTCTAGCACTTATAACACAAGATAGAACGTTCTCCTCTCTGTGCCTGTGGTGATGGCGTTCATTGTGTGAGATAGTCACCAGTGGCTTTGTCATAGCAGGCAGAAACAGAGATGGCGGTTCCTGGACATACTTGTTTTCGGTGGAGAGTAACGCATATACTACTGCAAGTACACATGTAGGTCTTTGAACTGAAGGTATTAGACGCTATCTTGTTCTCATGTATGGCTTTCTAAAAGTTCCTGTTGCCCTAACCTGTTGACTCAGAAAAACTGTGTTCTGATAGAGGCCAGCAACTGTTTCCAACAAAATAGAAGAAATGCACATTGAACATTCTAACCAATATATACTTATTATCATACGATTTCAACAGATGGAATTAGGCGTCTCTGTGCCGTTGTTGTTTTGCTGCATTGCTTGCTTCAGAGAACTTTCGAGTTCATACAGTAGACTAAAAAAGAAACACTGTTTCCAGGAACGCTAGAGTCTTCTGGGTAGTGTTTTACAGGTGACACACTAAAGGAAATACGTGAGATTTCACCGTTCACATTTGTTCCCTATTTTGTTTCTTTGTAATTCACTGTGAAACTCAGAAAATACAGTGTTTTCAAAGAGGCCTATGCTATAAATTCTCTGTACTAAAGAATCATTCTTTGAAACAGAGATAACATGAACATTTCTAGCACTTATAACACAAGATAGAACGTTCTCCTCTCTGTGCCTGTGGTGATGGCGTTCATTGTGTGAGATAGTCACCAGTGGCTTTGTCATAGCAGGCAGAAGCAGAGATGGCGGTTCCTGGACATACTTGTTTTCGGTGGAGAGTAACGCATATACTACTGCAAGTACACATGTAGGTCTTTGAACTGAAGGTATTAGACGCTATCTTTTTCTCATGTATGGCTTTCTAAAAGTTCCTGTTGCCCTAACCTGTTGACTCAGAAAAACTGTGTTCTGATAGAGGCCAGCAACTGTTTCCAACAAAAATAGAAAAAATGCACATTGAACATTCTAACCAACATATACATATTATCAAACGATTTCAACAGATGGAATTAGGCCCTTGCTGTGCCGTTGTTGTCCTGCTGCATTGTTTGCTTCAGAGAACTTTCGAGTTCATACAATAGACTAAAGAGGAAACACTGTTTCCAGGAACGCTAGAGTCTTCTGGGTAGTGTGCTACAGGCGACACACTGAAGGAATTATGTGAGATTTCACCGTTCACATTTGTTCCCTATTTCGTTTCTTTGTAATTCACTGTGAAACTCAGAAAATACTGTGTTTTCAAAGAGGCCTAGCCTGTCAATTCTCTGTACTAAGGAATCATTCTTTGAAACAGAGATAACATGAACATTTCTAGCACTTATAACACAAGATAGAACGTTCTCCTCTCTGTGCCTGTGGTGATGGCGTTCATTGTGTGAGATAGTCACCAGTGGCATTGTCATAGCAGGCAGAAACAGAGATGGCGGTTCCTGGACATACTTGTTTTCGGTGGAGAGTAACGCATATACTACTGCAAGTACACATGTAGGTCTTTGAACTGAAGGTATTAGACGCTATCTTGTTCTCATGTATGGCTTTCTAAAAGTTCCTGTTGCCCTAACCTGTTGACTCAGAAAAACTGTGTTCTGATAGAGGCCAGCAACTGTTTCCAACAAAATAGAAGAAATGCACATTGAACATTCTAACCAATATATACTTATTATCATACGATTTCAACAGATGGAATTAGGCGTCTCTGTGCCGTTGTTGTTTTGCTGCATTGCTTGCTTCAGAGAACTTTCGAGTTCATACAGTAGACTAAAAAAGAAACACTGTTTCCAGGAACGCTAGAGTCTTCTGGGTAGTGTTTTACAGGTGACACACTAAAGGAAATACGTGAGATTTCACCGTTCACATTTGTTCCCTATTTTGTTTCTTTGTAATTCACTGTGAAACTCAGAAAATACAGTGTTTTCAAAGAGGCCTATGCTATAAATTCTCTGTACTAAAGAATCATTCTTTGAAACAGAGATAACATGAACATTTCTAGCACTTATAACACAAGATAGAACGTTCTCCTCTCTGTGCCTGTGGTGATGGCGTTCATTGTGTGAGATAGTCACCAGTGGCTTTGTCATAGCAGGCAGAAGCAGAGATGGCGGTTCCTGGACATACTTGTTTTCGGTGGAGAGTAACGCATATACTACTGCAAGTACACATGTAGGTCTTTGAACTGAAGGTATTAGACGCTATCTTGTTCTCATGTATGGCTTTCTAAAAGTTCCTGTTGCCCTAACCTGTTGACTCAGAAAAACTGTGTTCTGATAGAGGCCAGCAACTGTTTCCAACAAAAATAGAAAAAATGCACATTGAACATTCTAACCAACATATACATATTATCAAACGATTTCAACAGATGAAATTAGGCCCTTGCTGTGCCGTTGTTGTCCTGCTGCATTGTTTGCTTCAGAGAACTTTCGAGTTCATACAATAGACTAAAGAGGAAACACTGTTTCCAGGAACGCTAGAGTCTTCTGGGTAGTGTGCTACAGGCGACACACTGAAGGAATTATGTGAGATTTCACCGTTCACATTTGTTCCCTATTTCGTTTCTTTGTAATTCACTGTGAAACTCAGAAAATACTGTGTTTTCAAAGAGGCCTAGCCTGTCAATTCTCTGTACTAAGGAATCATTCTTTGAAACAGAGATAACATGAACATTTCTAGCACTTATAACACAAGATAGAACGTTCTCCTCTCTGTGCCTGTGGTGATGGCGTTCATTGTGTGAGATAGTCACCAGTGGCATTGTCATAGCAGGCAGAAACAGAGATGGCGGTTCCTGGACATACTTGTTTTCGGTGGAGAGTAACGCATATACTACTGCAAGTACACATGTAGGTCTTTGAACTGAAGGTATTAGACGCTATCTTGTTCTCATGTATGGCTTTCTAAAAGTTCCTGTTGCCCTAACCTGTTGACTCAGAAAAACTGTGTTCTGATAGAGGCCAGCAACTGTTTCCAACAAAATAGAAGAAATGCACATTGAACATTCTAACCAATATATACTTATTATCATACGATTTCAACAGATGGAATTAGGCGTCTCTGTGCCGTTGTTGTTTTGCTGCATTGCTTGCTTCAGAGAACTTTCGAGTTCATACAGTAGACTAAAAAAGAAACACTGTTTCCAGGAACGCTAGAGTCTTCTGGGTAGTGTTTTACAGGTGACACACTAAAGGAAATACGTGAGATTTCACCGTTCACATTTGTTCCCTATTTTGTTTCTTTGTAATTCACTGTGAAACTCAGAAAATACAGTGTTTTCAAAGAGGCCTATGCTATAAATTCTCTGTACTAAAGAATCATTCTTTGAAACAGAGATAACATGAACATTTCTAGCACTTATAACACAAGATAGAACGTTCTCCTCTCTGTGCCTGTGGTGATGGCGTTCATTGTGTGAGATAGTCACCAGTGGCTTTGTCATAGCAGGCAGAAGCAGAGATGGCGGTTCCTGGACATACTTGTTTTCGGTGGAGAGTAACGCATATACTACTGCAAGTACACATGTAGGTCTTTGAACTGAAGGTATTAGACGCTATCTTTTTCTCATGTATGGCTTTCTAAAAGTTCCTGTTGCCCTAACCTGTTGACTCAGAAAAACTGTGTTCTGATAGAGGCCAGCAACTGTTTCCAACAAAAATAGAAAAAATGCACATTGAACATTCTAACCAACATATACATATTATCAAACGATTTCAACAGATGGAATTAGGCCCTTGCTGTGCCGTTGTTGTCCTGCTGCATTGTTTGCTTCAGAGAACTTTCGAGTTCATACAATAGACTAAAGAGGAAACACTGTTTCCAGGAACGCTAGAGTCTTCTGGGTAGTGTGCTACAGGCGACACACTGAAGGAATTATGTGAGATTTCACCGTTCACATTTGTTCCCTATTTCGTTTCTTTGTAATTCACTGTGAAACTCAGAAAATACTGTGTTTTCAAAGAGGCCTAGCCTGTCAATTCTCTGTACTAAGGAATCATTCTTTGAAACAGAGATAACATGAACATTTCTAGCACTTATAACACAAGATAGAACGTTCTCCTCTCTGTGCCTGTGGTGATGGCGTTCATTGTGTGAGATAGTCACCAGTGGCATTGTCATAGCAGGCAGAAACAGAGATGGCGGTTCCTGGACATACTTGTTTTCGGTGGAGAGTAACGCATATACTACTGCAAGTACACATGTAGGTCTTTGAACTGAAGGTATTAGACGCTATCTTGTTCTCATGTATGGCTTTCTAAAAGTTCCTGTTGCCCTAACCTGTTGACTCAGAAAAACTGTGTTCTGATAGAGGCCAGCAACTGTTTCCAACAAAATAGAAGAAATGCACATTGAACATTCTAACCAATATATACTTATTATCATACGATTTCAACAGATGGAATTAGGCGTCTCTGTGCCGTTGTTGTTTTGCTGCATTGCTTGCTTCAGAGAACTTTCGAGTTCATACAGTAGACTAAAAAAGAAACACTGTTTCCAGGAACGCTAGAGTCTTCTGGGTAGTGTTTTACAGGTGACACACTAAAGGAAATACGTGAGATTTCACCGTTCACATTTGTTCCCTATTTTGTTTCTTTGTAATTCACTGTGAAACTCAGAAAATACAGTGTTTTCAAAGAGGCCTATGCTATAAATTCTCTGTACTAAAGAATCATTCTTTGAAACAGAGATAACATGAACATTTCTAGCACTTATAACACAAGATAGAACGTTCTCCTCTCTGTGCCTGTGGTGATGGCGTTCATTGTGTGAGATAGTCACCAGTGGCTTTGTCATAGCAGGCAGAAGCAGAGATGGCGGTTCCTGGACATACTTGTTTTCGGTGGAGAGTAACGCATATACTACTGCAAGTACACATGTAGGTCTTTGAACTGAAGGTATTAGACGCTATCTTGTTCTCATGTATGGCTTTCTAAAAGTTCCTGTTGCCCTAACCTGTTGACTCAGAAAAACTGTGTTCTGATAGAGGCCAGCAACTGTTTCCAACAAAAATAGAAAAAATGCACATTGAACATTCTAACCAACATATACATATTATCAAACGATTTCAACAGATGGAATTAGGCCCTTGCTGTGCCGTTGTTGTCCTGCTGCATTGTTTGCTTCAGAGAACTTTCGAGTTCATACAATAGACTAAAGAGGAAACACTGCCTCCAGGAACGCTAGAGTCTTCTGGGTAGTGTGCTACAGGCGACACACTGAAGGAAATATGTCAGATTTCACCGTTACATTTGTTCCCTATTTCGTTTCTTTGTAATTCACTGTGAAACTCAGAAAATACTGTGTTTTCAAAGAGGCCTAGCCTGTCAGTTCTCTGTACTAAAGAATCATTCTTTGAAACAGAGAGAACATGAACATTTCTAGCACTTATAACACAAGCTAGAACTTTCTCCTCTCTGTGCCTGTGGTGATGGCGTTCAGTGTGTGAGATAGTCACCGGTGGCATTGCCATAGCAGGCAGAAGAAGAGATGGCGGTTCCTGGACATACTTTGTTCTCGGTGGAGAGTAACGCATATACTACTGAAATTACAGATGTAGGTCTTTGAACTGAAGGTATTAGACGCTATCTCTTCTTCTCATGCATGTCTTTCTAAAAGAAGTTCCTGTTGCCCTTACTTGTAAACTCAGAAAAACTGTGTTCCTATAGAGGCCAGCACCCGTTTCCAACGAAATAGAAGGAAGAACTTAAAGTACAGATGTAGGTCTTTGAACTGAAGGTATTAGACGCTATCTCTTGTTCTCATGCATGTCTTTCTAAAAGAAGTTCCTGTTGCCCTTACTTGTAAACTCAGAAAAACTGTGTTCCGATAGAGGCCAGCACCGGCTTCCAACGAAATAAAAGGTAGAAATGCACATTGAACATTCTAACCAACATATACATATTATGAAACGATTTCAACAGATGAAATTACGCCCTTGCTGTGCCGTTGTTGTCCTGCTGCATTGTTTGCTTCAGAGAACTTTCGAGTTCATACAATAGACTAAAGAGGAAACACTGTTTCCAGGAACGCTAGAGTCTTCTGGGTAGTGTGCTACAGGCGACACACTGAAGGAATTATGTGAGATTTCACCGTTCACATTTGTTCCCTATTTCGTTTCTTTGTAATTCACTGTGAAACTCAGAAAATACTGTGTTTTCAAAGAGGCCTAGCCTGTCAATTCTCTGTACTAAGGAATCATTCTTTGAAACAGAGATAACATGAACATTTCTAGCACTTATAACACAAGATAGAACGTTCTCCTCTCTGTGCCTGTGGTGATGGCGTTCATTGTGTGAGATAGTCACCAGTGGCATTGTCATAGCAGGCAGAAACAGAGATGGCGGTTCCTGGACATACTTGTTTTCGGTGGAGAGTAACGCATATACTACTGCAAGTACACATGTAGGTCTTTGAACTGAAGGTATTAGACGCTATCTTGTTCTCATGTATGGCTTTCTAAAAGTTCCTGTTGCCCTAACCTGTTGACTCAGAAAAACTGTGTTCTGATAGAGGCCAGCAACTGTTTCCAACAAAATAGAAGAAATGCACATTGAACATTCTAACCAATATATACTTATTATCATACGATTTCAACAGATGGAATTAGGCGTCTCTGTGCCGTTGTTGTTTTGCTGCATTGCTTGCTTCAGAGAACTTTCGAGTTCATACAGTAGACTAAAAAAGAAACACTGTTTCCAGGAACGCTAGAGTCTTCTGGGTAGTGTTTTACAGGTGACACACTAAAGGAAATACGTGAGATTTCACCGTTCACATTTGTTCCCTATTTTGTTTCTTTGTAATTCACTGTGAAACTCAGAAAATACAGTGTTTTCAAAGAGGCCTATGCTATAAATTCTCTGTACTAAAGAATCATTCTTTGAAACAGAGATAACATGAACATTTCTAGCACTTATAACACAAGATAGAACGTTCTCCTCTCTGTGCCTGTGGTGATGGCGTTCATTGTGTGAGATAGTCACCAGTGGCTTTGTCATAGCAGGCAGAAGCAGAGATGGCGGTTCCTGGACATACTTGTTTTCGGTGGAGAGTAACGCATATACTACTGCAAGTACACATGTAGGTCTTTGAACTGAAGGTATTAGACGCTATCTTGTTCTCATGTATGGCTTTCTAAAAGTTCCTGTTGCCCTAACCTGTTGACTCAGAAAAACTGTGTTCTGATAGAGGCCAGCAACTGTTTCCAACAAAAATAGAAAAAATGCACATTGAACATTCTAACCAACATATACATATTATCAAACGATTTCAACAGATGAAATTAGGCCCTTGCTGTGCCGTTGTTGTCCTGCTGCATTGTTTGCTTCAGAGAACTTTCGAGTTCATACAATAGACTAAAGAGGAAACACTGTTTCCAGGAACGCTAGAGTCTTCTGGGTAGTGTGCTACAGGCGACACACTGAAGGAATTATGTGAGATTTCACCGTTCACATTTGTTCCCTATTTCGTTTCTTTGTAATTCACTGTGAAACTCAGAAAATACTGTGTTTTCAAAGAGGCCTAGCCTGTCAATTCTCTGTACTAAGGAATCATTCTTTGAAACAGAGATAACATGAACATTTCTAGCACTTATAACACAAGATAGAACGTTCTCCTCTCTGTGCCTGTGGTGATGGCGTTCATTGTGTGAGATAGTCACCAGTGGCATTGTCATAGCAGGCAGAAACAGAGATGGCGGTTCCTGGACATACTTGTTTTCGGTGGAGAGTAACACATATACTACTGCAAGTACACATGTAGGTCTTTGAACTGAAGGTATTAGACGCTATCTTGTTCTCATGTATGGCTTTCTAAAAGTTCCTGTTGCCCTAACCTGTTGACTCAGAAAAACTGTGTTCTGATAGAGGCCAGCAACTGTTTCCAACAAAAATAGAAAAAATGCACATTGAACATTCTAACCAACATATACATATTATCAAACGATTTCAACAGATGAAATTAGGCCCTTGCTGTGCCGTTGTTGTCCTGCTGCATTGTTTGCTTCAGAGAACTTTCGAGTTCATACAATAGACTAAAGAGGAAACACTGTTTCCAGGAACGCTAGAGTCTTCTGGGTAGTGTGCTACAGGCGACACACTGAAGGAATTATGTGAGATTTCACCGTTCACATTTGTTCCCTATTTCGTTTCTTTGTAATTCACTGTGAAACTCAGAAAATACTGTGTTTTCAAAGAGGCCTAGCCTGTCAATTCTCTGTACTAAGGAATCATTCTTTGAAACAGAGATAACATGAACATTTCTAGCACTTATAACACAAGATAGAACGTTCTCCTCTCTGTGCCTGTGGTGATGGCGTTCATTGTGTGAGATAGTCACCAGTGGCATTGTCATAGCAGGCAGAAACAGAGATGGCGGTTCCTGGACATACTTGTTTTCGGTGGAGAGTAACGCATATACTACTGCAAGTACACATGTAGGTCTTTGAACTGAAGGTATTAGACGCTATCTTGTTCTCATGTATGGCTTTCTAAAAGTTCCTGTTGCCCTAACCTGTTGACTCAGAAAAACTGTGTTCTGATAGAGGCCAGCAACTGTTTCCAACAAAATAGAAGAAATGCACATTGAACATTCTAACCAATATATACTTATTATCATACGATTTCAACAGATGGAATTAGGCGTCTCTGTGCCGTTGTTGTTTTGCTGCATTGCTTGCTTCAGAGAACTTTCGAGTTCATACAGTAGACTAAAAAAGAAACACTGTTTCCAGGAACGCTAGAGTCTTCTGGGTAGTGTTTTACAGGTGACACACTAAAGGAAATACGTGAGATTTCACCGTTCACATTTGTTCCCTATTTCGTTTCTTTGTAATTCACTGTGAAACTCAGAAAATACTGTGTTTTCAAAGAGGCCTAGCCTGTCAATTCTCTGTACTAAGGAATCATTCTTTGAAACAGAGATAACATGAACATTTCTAGCACTTATAACACAAGATAGAACGTTCTCCTCTCTGTGCCTGTGGTGATGGCGTTCATTGTGTGAGATAGTCACCAGTGGCATTGTCATAGCAGGCAGAAACAGAGATGGCGGTTCCTGGACATACTTGTTTTCGGTGGAGAGTAACGCATATACTACTGCAAGTACACATGTAGGTCTTTGAACTGAAGGTATTAGACGCTATCTTGTTCTCATGTATGGCTTTCTAAAAGTTCCTGTTGCCCTAACCTGTTGACTCAGAAAAACTGTGTTCTGATAGAGGCCAGCAACTGTTTCCAACAAAATAGAAGAAATGCACATTGAACATTCTAACCAATATATACTTATTATCATACGATTTCAACAGATGGAATTAGGCGTCTCTGTGCCGTTGTTGTTTTGCTGCATTGCTTGCTTCAGAGAACTTTCGAGTTCATACAGTAGACTAAAAAAGAAACACTGTTTCCAGGAACGCTAGAGTCTTCTGGGTAGTGTTTTACAGGTGACACACTAAAGGAAATACGTGAGATTTCACCGTTCACATTTGTTCCCTATTTTGTTTCTTTGTAATTCACTGTGAAACTCAGAAAATACAGTGTTTTCAAAGAGGCCTATGCTATAAATTCTCTGTACTAAAGAATCATTCTTTGAAACAGAGATAACATGAACATTTCTAGCACTTATAACACAAGATAGAACGTTCTCCTCTCTGTGCCTGTGGTGATGGCGTTCATTGTGTGAGATAGTCACCAGTGGCTTTGTCATAGCAGGCAGAAGCAGAGATGGCGGTTCCTGGACATACTTGTTTTCGGTGGAGAGTAACGCATATACTACTGCAAGTACACATGTAGGTCTTTGAACTGAAGGTATTAGACGCTATCTTGTTCTCATGTATGGCTTTCTAAAAGTTCCTGTTGCCCTAACCTGTTGACTCAGAAAAACTGTGTTCTGATAGAGGCCAGCAACTGTTTCCAACAAAAATAGAAAAAATGCACATTGAACATTCTAACCAACATATACATATTATCAAACGATTTCAACAGATGGAATTAGGCCCTTGCTGTGCCGTTGTTGTCCTGCTGCATTGTTTGCTTCAGAGAACTTTCGAGTTCATACAATAGACTAAAGAGGAAACACTGCCTCCAGGAACGCTAGAGTCTTCTGGGTAGTGTGCTACAGGCGACACACTGAAGGAAATATGTCAGATTTCACCGTTACATTTGTTCCCTATTTCGTTTCTTTGTAATTCACTGTGAAACTCAGAAAATACTGTGTTTTCAAAGAGGCCTAGCCTGTCAGTTCTCTGTACTAAAGAATCATTCTTTGAAACAGAGAGAACATGAACATTTCTAGCACTTATAACACAAGCTAGAACTTTCTCCTCTCTGTGCCTGTGGTGATGGCGTTCAGTGTGTGAGATAGTCACCGGTGGCATTGCCATAGCAGGCAGAAGAAGAGATGGCGGTTCCTGGACATACTTTGTTCTCGGTGGAGAGTAACGCATATACTACTGAAATTACAGATGTAGGTCTTTGAACTGAAGGTATTAGACGCTATCTCTTCTTCTCATGCATGTCTTTCTAAAAGAAGTTCCTGTTGCCCTTACTTGTAAACTCAGAAAAACTGTGTTCCTATAGAGGCCAGCACCCGTTTCCAACGAAATAGAAGGAAGAACTTAAAGTACAGATGTAGGTCTTTGAACTGAAGGTATTAGACGCTATCTCTTGTTCTCATGCATGTCTTTCTAAAAGAAGTTCCTGTTGCCCTTACTTGTAAACTCAGAAAAACTGTGTTCCGATAGAGGCCAGCACCGGCTTCCAACGAAATAAAAGGTAGAAATGCACATTGAACATTCTAACCAACATATACATATTATGAAACGATTTCAACAGATGAAATTACGCCCTTGCTGTGCCGTTGTTGTCCTGCTGCATTGTTTGCTTCAGAGAACTTTCGAGTTCATACAATAGACTAAAGAGGAAACACTGTTTCCAGGAACGCTAGAGTCTTCTGGGTAGTGTGCTACAGGCGACACACTGAAGGAATTATGTGAGATTTCACCGTTCACATTTGTTCCCTATTTCGTTTCTTTGTAATTCACTGTGAAACTCAGAAAATACTGTGTTTTCAAAGAGGCCTAGCCTGTCAATTCTCTGTACTAAGGAATCATTCTTTGAAACAGAGATAACATGAACATTTCTAGCACTTATAACACAAGATAGAACGTTCTCCTCTCTGTGCCTGTGGTGATGGCGTTCATTGTGTGAGATAGTCACCAGTGGCATTGTCATAGCAGGCAGAAACAGAGATGGCGGTTCCTGGACATACTTGTTTTCGGTGGAGAGTAACACATATACTACTGCAAGTACACATGTAGGTCTTTGAACTGAAGGTATTAGACGCTATCTTGTTCTCATGTATGGCTTTCTAAAAGTTCCTGTTGCCCTAACCTGTTGACTCAGAAAAACTGTGTTCTGATAGAGGCCAGCAACTGTTTCCAACAAAAATAGAAAAAATGCACATTGAACATTCTAACCAACATATACATATTATCAAACGATTTCAACAGATGAAATTAGGCCCTTGCTGTGCCGTTGTTGTCCTGCTGCATTGTTTGCTTCAGAGAACTTTCGAGTTCATACAATAGACTAAAGAGGAAACACTGTTTCCAGGAACGCTAGAGTCTTCTGGGTAGTGTGCTACAGGCGACACACTGAAGGAATTATGTGAGATTTCACCGTTCACATTTGTTCCCTATTTCGTTTCTTTGTAATTCACTGTGAAACTCAGAAAATACTGTGTTTTCAAAGAGGCCTAGCCTGTCAATTCTCTGTACTAAGGAATCATTCTTTGAAACAGAGATAACATGAACATTTCTAGCACTTATAACACAAGATAGAACGTTCTCCTCTCTGTGCCTGTGGTGATGGCGTTCATTGTGTGAGATAGTCACCAGTGGCATTGTCATAGCAGGCAGAAACAGAGATGGCGGTTCCTGGACATACTTGTTTTCGGTGGAGAGTAACGCATATACTACTGCAAGTACACATGTAGGTCTTTGAACTGAAGGTATTAGACGCTATCTTGTTCTCATGTATGGCTTTCTAAAAGTTCCTGTTGCCCTAACCTGTTGACTCAGAAAAACTGTGTTCTGATAGAGGCCAGCAACTGTTTCCAACAAAATAGAAGAAATGCACATTGAACATTCTAACCAATATATACTTATTATCATACGATTTCAACAGATGGAATTAGGCGTCTCTGTGCCGTTGTTGTTTTGCTGCATTGCTTGCTTCAGAGAACTTTCGAGTTCATACAGTAGACTAAAAAAGAAACACTGTTTCCAGGAACGCTAGAGTCTTCTGGGTAGTGTTTTACAGGTGACACACTAAAGGAAATACGTGAGATTTCACCGTTCACATTTGTTCCCTATTTTGTTTCTTTGTAATTCACTGTGAAACTCAGAAAATACAGTGTTTTCAAAGAGGCCTATGCTATAAATTCTCTGTACTAAAGAATCATTCTTTGAAACAGAGATAACATGAACATTTCTAGCACTTATAACACAAGATAGAACGTTCTCCTCTCTGTGCCTGTGGTGATGGCGTTCATTGTGTGAGATAGTCACCAGTGGCTTTGTCATAGCAGGCAGAAGCAGAGATGGCGGTTCCTGGACATACTTGTTTTCGGTGGAGAGTAACGCATATACTACTGCAAGTACACATGTAGGTCTTTGAACTGAAGGTATTAGACGCTATCTTGTTCTCATGTATGGCTTTCTAAAAGTTCCTGTTGCCCTAACCTGTTGACTCAGAAAAACTGTGTTCTGATAGAGGCCAGCAACTGTTTCCAACAAAAATAGAAAAAATGCACATTGAACATTCTAACCAACATATACATATTATCAAACGATTTCAACAGATGGAATTAGGCCCTTGCTGTGCCGTTGTTGTCCTGCTGCATTGTTTGCTTCAGAGAACTTTCGAGTTCATACAATAGACTAAAGAGGAAACACTGCCTCCAGGAACGCTAGAGTCTTCTGGGTAGTGTGCTACAGGCGACACACTGAAGGAAATATGTCAGATTTCACCGTTACATTTGTTCCCTATTTCGTTTCTTTGTAATTCACTGTGAAACTCAGAAAATACTGTGTTTTCAAAGAGGCCTAGCCTGTCAGTTCTCTGTACTAAAGAATCATTCTTTGAAACAGAGAGAACATGAACATTTCTAGCACTTATAACACAAGCTAGAACTTTCTCCTCTCTGTGCCTGTGGTGATGGCGTTCAGTGTGTGAGATAGTCACCGGTGGCATTGCCATAGCAGGCAGAAGAAGAGATGGCGGTTCCTGGACATACTTTGTTCTCGGTGGAGAGTAACGCATATACTACTGAAATTACAGATGTAGGTCTTTGAACTGAAGGTATTAGACGCTATCTCTTCTTCTCATGCATGTCTTTCTAAAAGAAGTTCCTGTTGCCCTTACTTGTAAACTCAGAAAAACTGTGTTCCTATAGAGGCCAGCACCCGTTTCCAACGAAATAGAAGGAAGAACTTAAAGTACAGATGTAGGTCTTTGAACTGAAGGTATTAGACGCTATCTCTTGTTCTCATGCATGTCTTTCTAAAAGAAGTTCCTGTTGCCCTTACTTGTAAACTCAGAAAAACTGTGTTCCGATAGAGGCCAGCACCGGCTTCCAACGAAATAAAAGGTAGAAATGCACATTGAACATTCTAACCAACATATACATATTATGAAACGATTTCAACAGATGAAATTACGCCCTTGCTGTGCCGTTGTTGTCCTGCTGCATTGTTTGCTTCAGAGAACTTTCGAGTTCATACAATAGACTAAAGAGGAAACACTGTTTCCAGGAACGCTAGAGTCTTCTGGGTAGTGTGCTACAGGCGACACACTGAAGGAATTATGTGAGATTTCACCGTTCACATTTGTTCCCTATTTCGTTTCTTTGTAATTCACTGTGAAACTCAGAAAATACTGTGTTTTCAAAGAGGCCTAGCCTGTCAATTCTCTGTACTAAGGAATCATTCTTTGAAACAGAGATAACATGAACATTTCTAGCACTTATAACACAAGATAGAACGTTCTCCTCTCTGTGCCTGTGGTGATGGCGTTCATTGTGTGAGATAGTCACCAGTGGCATTGTCATAGCAGGCAGAAACAGAGATGGCGGTTCCTGGACATACTTGTTTTCGGTGGAGAGTAACGCATATACTACTGCAAGTACACATGTAGGTCTTTGAACTGAAGGTATTAGACGCTATCTTGTTCTCATGTATGGCTTTCTAAAAGTTCCTGTTGCCCTAACCTGTTGACTCAGAAAAACTGTGTTCTGATAGAGGCCAGCAACTGTTTCCAACAAAATAGAAGAAATGCACATTGAACATTCTAACCAATATATACTTATTATCATACGATTTCAACAGATGGAATTAGGCGTCTCTGTGCCGTTGTTGTTTTGCTGCATTGCTTGCTTCAGAGAACTTTCGAGTTCATACAGTAGACTAAAAAAGAAACACTGTTTCCAGGAACGCTAGAGTCTTCTGGGTAGTGTTTTACAGGTGACACACTAAAGGAAATACGTGAGATTTCACCGTTCACATTTGTTCCCTATTTTGTTTCTTTGTAATTCACTGTGAAACTCAGAAAATACAGTGTTTTCAAAGAGGCCTATGCTATAAATTCTCTGTACTAAAGAATCATTCTTTGAAACAGAGATAACATGAACATTTCTAGCACTTATAACACAAGATAGAACGTTCTCCTCTCTGTGCCTGTGGTGATGGCGTTCATTGTGTGAGATAGTCACCAGTGGCTTTGTCATAGCAGGCAGAAGCAGAGATGGCGGTTCCTGGACATACTTGTTTTCGGTGGAGAGTAACGCATATACTACTGCAAGTACACATGTAGGTCTTTGAACTGAAGGTATTAGACGCTATCTTGTTCTCATGTATGGCTTTCTAAAAGTTCCTGTTGCCCTAACCTGTTGACTCAGAAAAACTGTGTTCTGATAGAGGCCAGCAACTGTTTCCAACAAAAATAGAAAAAATGCACATTGAACATTCTAACCAACATATACATATTATCAAACGATTTCAACAGATGAAATTAGGCCCTTGCTGTGCCGTTGTTGTCCTGCTGCATTGTTTGCTTCAGAGAACTTTCGAGTTCATACAATAGACTAAAGAGGAAACACTGTTTCCAGGAACGCTAGAGTCTTCTGGGTAGTGTGCTACAGGCGACACACTGAAGGAATTATGTGAGATTTCACCGTTCACATTTGTTCCCTATTTCGTTTCTTTGTAATTCACTGTGAAACTCAGAAAATACTGTGTTTTCAAAGAGGCCTAGCCTGTCAATTCTCTGTACTAAGGAATCATTCTTTGAAACAGAGATAACATGAACATTTCTAGCACTTATAACACAAGATAGAACGTTCTCCTCTCTGTGCCTGTGGTGATGGCGTTCATTGTGTGAGATAGTCACCAGTGGCATTGTCATAGCAGGCAGAAACAGAGATGGCGGTTCCTGGACATACTTGTTTTCGGTGGAGAGTAACGCATATACTACTGCAAGTACACATGTAGGTCTTTGAACTGAAGGTATTAGACGCTATCTTGTTCTCATGTATGGCTTTCTAAAAGTTCCTGTTGCCCTAACCTGTTGACTCAGAAAAACTGTGTTCTGATAGAGGCCAGCAACTGTTTCCAACAAAATAGAAGAAATGCACATTGAACATTCTAACCAATATATACTTATTATCATACGATTTCAACAGATGGAATTAGGCGTCTCTGTGCCGTTGTTGTTTTGCTGCATTGCTTGCTTCAGAGAACTTTCGAGTTCATACAGTAGACTAAAAAAGAAACACTGTTTCCAGGAACGCTAGAGTCTTCTGGGTAGTGTTTTACAGGTGACACACTAAAGGAAATACGTGAGATTTCACCGTTCACATTTGTTCCCTATTTTGTTTCTTTGTAATTCACTGTGAAACTCAGAAAATACAGTGTTTTCAAAGAGGCCTATGCTATAAATTCTCTGTACTAAAGAATCATTCTTTGAAACAGAGATAACATGAACATTTCTAGCACTTATAACACAAGATAGAACGTTCTCCTCTCTGTGCCTGTGGTGATGGCGTTCATTGTGTGAGATAGTCACCAGTGGCTTTGTCATAGCAGGCAGAAGCAGAGATGGCGGTTCCTGGACATACTTGTTTTCGGTGGAGAGTAACGCATATACTACTGCAAGTACACATGTAGGTCTTTGAACTGAAGGTATTAGACGCTATCTTGTTCTCATGTATGGCTTTCTAAAAGTTCCTGTTGCCCTAACCTGTTGACTCAGAAAAACTGTGTTCTGATAGAGGCCAGCAACTGTTTCCAACAAAATAGAAGAAATGCACATTGAACATTCTAACCAATATATACTTATTATCATACGATTTCAACAGATGGAATTAGGCGTCTCTGTGCCGTTGTTGTTTTGCTGCATTGCTTGCTTCAGAGAACTTTCGAGTTCATACAGTAGACTAAAAAAGAAACACTGTTTCCAGGAACGCTAGAGTCTTCTGGGTAGTGTTTTACAGGTGACACACTAAAGGAAATACGTGAGATTTCACCGTTCACATTTGTTCCCTATTTTGTTTCTTTGTAATTCACTGTGAAACTCAGAAAATACAGTGTTTTCAAAGAGGCCTATGCTATAAATTCTCTGTACTAAAGAATCATTCTTTGAAACAGAGATAACATGAACATTTCTAGCACTTATAACACAAGATAGAACGTTCTCCTCTCTGTGCCTGTGGTGATGGCGTTCATTGTGTGAGATAGTCACCAGTGGCTTTGTCATAGCAGGCAGAAGCAGAGATGGCGGTTCCTGGACATACTTGTTTTCGGTGGAGAGTAACGCATATACTACTGCAAGTACACATGTAGGTCTTTGAACTGAAGGTATTAGACGCTATCTTGTTCTCATGTATGGCTTTCTAAAAGTTCCTGTTGCCCTAACCTGTTGACTCAGAAAAACTGTGTTCTGATAGAGGCCAGCAACTGTTTCCAACAAAAATAGAAAAAATGCACATTGAACATTCTAACCAACATATACATATTATCAAACGATTTCAACAGATGAAATTAGGCCCTTGCTGTGCCGTTGTTGTCCTGCTGCATTGTTTGCTTCAGAGAACTTTCGAGTTCATACAATAGACTAAAGAGGAAACACTGTTTCCAGGAACGCTAGAGTCTTCTGGGTAGTGTGCTACAGGCGACACACTGAAGGAATTATGTGAGATTTCACCGTTCACATTTGTTCCCTATTTCGTTTCTTTGTAATTCACTGTGAAACTCAGAAAATACTGTGTTTTCAAAGAGGCCTAGCCTGTCAATTCTCTGTACTAAGGAATCATTCTTTGAAACAGAGATAACATGAACATTTCTAGCACTTATAACACAAGATAGAACGTTCTCCTCTCTGTGCCTGTGGTGATGGCGTTCATTGTGTGAGATAGTCACCAGTGGCATTGTCATAGCAGGCAGAAACAGAGATGGCGGTTCCTGGACATACTTGTTTTCGGTGGAGAGTAACGCATATACTACTGCAAGTACACATGTAGGTCTTTGAACTGAAGGTATTAGACGCTATCTTGTTCTCATGTATGGCTTTCTAAAAGTTCCTGTTGCCCTAACCTGTTGACTCAGAAAAACTGTGTTCTGATAGAGGCCAGCAACTGTTTCCAACAAAATAGAAGAAATGCACATTGAACATTCTAACCAATATATACTTATTATCATACGATTTCAACAGATGGAATTAGGCGTCTCTGTGCCGTTGTTGTTTTGCTGCATTGCTTGCTTCAGAGAACTTTCGAGTTCATACAGTAGACTAAAAAAGAAACACTGTTTCCAGGAACGCTAGAGTCTTCTGGGTAGTGTTTTACAGGTGACACACTAAAGGAAATACGTGAGATTTCACCGTTCACATTTGTTCCCTATTTTGTTTCTTTGTAATTCACTGTGAAACTCAGAAAATACAGTGTTTTCAAAGAGGCCTATGCTATAAATTCTCTGTACTAAAGAATCATTCTTTGAAACAGAGATAACATGAACATTTCTAGCACTTATAACACAAGATAGAACGTTCTCCTCTCTGTGCCTGTGGTGATGGCGTTCATTGTGTGAGATAGTCACCAGTGGCTTTGTCATAGCAGGCAGAAGCAGAGATGGCGGTTCCTGGACATACTTGTTTTCGGTGGAGAGTAACGCATATACTACTGCAAGTACACATGTAGGTCTTTGAACTGAAGGTATTAGACGCTATCTTGTTCTCATGTATGGCTTTCTAAAAGTTCCTGTTGCCCTAACCTGTTGACTCAGAAAAACTGTGTTCTGATAGAGGCCAGCAACTGTTTCCAACAAAAATAGAAAAAATGCACATTGAACATTCTAACCAACATATACATATTATCAAACGATTTCAACAGATGGAATTAGGCCCTTGCTGTGCCGTTGTTGTCCTGCTGCATTGTTTGCTTCAGAGAACTTTCGAGTTCATACAATAGACTAAAGAGGAAACACTGCCTCCAGGAACGCTAGAGTCTTCTGGGTAGTGTGCTACAGGCGACACACTGAAGGAAATATGTCAGATTTCACCGTTACATTTGTTCCCTATTTCGTTTCTTTGTAATTCACTGTGAAACTCAGAAAATACTGTGTTTTCAAAGAGGCCTAGCCTGTCAGTTCTCTGTACTAAAGAATCATTCTTTGAAACAGAGAGAACATGAACATTTCTAGCACTTATAACACAAGCTAGAACTTTCTCCTCTCTGTGCCTGTGGTGATGGCGTTCAGTGTGTGAGATAGTCACCGGTGGCATTGCCATAGCAGGCAGAAGAAGAGATGGCGGTTCCTGGACATACTTTGTTCTCGGTGGAGAGTAACGCATATACTACTGAAATTACAGATGTAGGTCTTTGAACTGAAGGTATTAGACGCTATCTCTTCTTCTCATGCATGTCTTTCTAAAAGAAGTTCCTGTTGCCCTTACTTGTAAACTCAGAAAAACTGTGTTCCTATAGAGGCCAGCACCCGTTTCCAACGAAATAGAAGGAAGAACTTAAAGTACAGATGTAGGTCTTTGAACTGAAGGTATTAGACGCTATCTCTTGTTCTCATGCATGTCTTTCTAAAAGAAGTTCCTGTTGCCCTTACTTGTAAACTCAGAAAAACTGTGTTCCGATAGAGGCCAGCACCGGCTTCCAACGAAATAAAAGGTAGAAATGCACATTGAACATTCTAACCAACATATACATATTATGAAACGATTTCAACAGATGAAATTACGCCCTTGCTGTGCCGTTGTTGTCCTGCTGCATTGTTTGCTTCAGAGAACTTTCGAGTTCATACAATAGACTAAAGAGGAAACACTGTTTCCAGGAACGCTAGAGTCTTCTGGGTAGTGTGCTACAGGCGACACACTGAAGGAATTATGTGAGATTTCACCGTTCACATTTGTTCCCTATTTCGTTTCTTTGTAATTCACTGTGAAACTCAGAAAATACTGTGTTTTCAAAGAGGCCTAGCCTGTCAATTCTCTGTACTAAGGAATCATTCTTTGAAACAGAGATAACATGAACATTTCTAGCACTTATAACACAAGATAGAACGTTCTCCTCTCTGTGCCTGTGGTGATGGCGTTCATTGTGTGAGATAGTCACCAGTGGCATTGTCATAGCAGGCAGAAACAGAGATGGCGGTTCCTGGACATACTTGTTTTCGGTGGAGAGTAACGCATATACTACTGCAAGTACACATGTAGGTCTTTGAACTGAAGGTATTAGACGCTATCTTGTTCTCATGTATGGCTTTCTAAAAGTTCCTGTTGCCCTAACCTGTTGACTCAGAAAAACTGTGTTCTGATAGAGGCCAGCAACTGTTTCCAACAAAATAGAAGAAATGCACATTGAACATTCTAACCAATATATACTTATTATCATACGATTTCAACAGATGGAATTAGGCGTCTCTGTGCCGTTGTTGTTTTGCTGCATTGCTTGCTTCAGAGAACTTTCGAGTTCATACAGTAGACTAAAAAAGAAACACTGTTTCCAGGAACGCTAGAGTCTTCTGGGTAGTGTTTTACAGGTGACACACTAAAGGAAATACGTGAGATTTCACCGTTCACATTTGTTCCCTATTTTGTTTCTTTGTAATTCACTGTGAAACTCAGAAAATACAGTGTTTTCAAAGAGGCCTATGCTATAAATTCTCTGTACTAAAGAATCATTCTTTGAAACAGAGATAACATGAACATTTCTAGCACTTATAACACAAGATAGAACGTTCTCCTCTCTGTGCCTGTGGTGATGGCGTTCATTGTGTGAGATAGTCACCAGTGGCTTTGTCATAGCAGGCAGAAGCAGAGATGGCGGTTCCTGGACATACTTGTTTTCGGTGGAGAGTAACGCATATACTACTGCAAGTACACATGTAGGTCTTTGAACTGAAGGTATTAGACGCTATCTTGTTCTCATGTATGGCTTTCTAAAAGTTCCTGTTGCCCTAACCTGTTGACTCAGAAAAACTGTGTTCTGATAGAGGCCAGCAACTGTTTCCAACAAAAATAGAAAAAATGCACATTGAACATTCTAACCAACATATACATATTATCAAACGATTTCAACAGATGGAATTAGGCCCTTGCTGTGCCGTTGTTGTCCTGCTGCATTGTTTGCTTCAGAGAACTTTCGAGTTCATACAATAGACTAAAGAGGAAACACTGCCTCCAGGAACGCTAGAGTCTTCTGGGTAGTGTGCTACAGGCGACACACTGAAGGAAATATGTCAGATTTCACCGTTACATTTGTTCCCTATTTCGTTTCTTTGTAATTCACTGTGAAACTCAGAAAATACTGTGTTTTCAAAGAGGCCTAGCCTGTCAGTTCTCTGTACTAAAGAATCATTCTTTGAAACAGAGAGAACATGAACATTTCTAGCACTTATAACACAAGCTAGAACTTTCTCCTCTCTGTGCCTGTGGTGATGGCGTTCAGTGTGTGAGATAGTCACCGGGGGCATTGCCATAGCAGGCAGAAGAAGAGATGGCGGTTCCTGGACATACTTTGTTCTCGGTGGAGAGTAACGCATATACTACTGAAATTACAGATGTAGGTCTTTGAACTGAAGGTATTAGACGCTATCTCTTCTTCTCATGCATGTCTTTCTAAAAGAAGTTCCTGTTGCCCTTACTTGTAAACTCAGAAAAACTGTGTTCCTATAGAGGCCAGCACCCGTTTCCAACGAAATAGAAGGAAGAACTTAAAGTACAGATGTAGGTCTTTGAACTGAAGGTATTAGACGCTATCTCTTGTTCTCATGCATGTCTTTCTAAAAGAAGTTCCTGTTGCCCTTACTTGTAAACTCAGAAAAACTGTGTTCCGATAGAGGCCAGCACCGGCTTCCAACGAAATAAAAGGTAGAAATGCACATTGAACATTCTAACCAACATATACATATTATGAAACGATTTCAACAGATGAAATTACGCCCTTGCTGTGCCGTTGTTGTCCTGCTGCATTGTTTGCTTCAGAGAACTTTCGAGTTCATACAATAGACTAAAGAGGAAACACTGTTTCCAGGAACGCTAGAGTCTTCTGGGTAGTGTGCTACAGGCGACACACTGAAGGAATTATGTGAGATTTCACCGTTCACATTTGTTCCCTATTTCGTTTCTTTGTAATTCACTGTGAAACTCAGAAATACTGTGTTTTCAAAGAGGCCTAGCCTGTCAATTCTCTGTACTAAGGAATCATTCTTTGAAACAGAGATAACATGAACATTTCTAGCACTTATAACACAAGATAGAACGTTCTCCTCTCTGTGCCTGTGGTGATGGCGTTCATTGTGTGAGATAGTCACCAGTGGCATTGTCATAGCAGGCAGAAACAGAGATGGCGGTTCCTGGACATACTTGTTTTCGGTGGAGAGTAACGCATATACTACTGCAAGTACACATGTAGGTCTTTGAACTGAAGGTATTAGACGCTATCTTGTTCTCATGTATGGCTTTCTAAAAGTTCCTGTTGCCCTAACCTGTTGACTCAGAAAAACTGTGTTCTGATAGAGGCCAGCAACTGTTTCCAACAAAATAGAAGAAAATGCACATTGAACATTCTAACCAATATATACTTATTATCATACGATTTCAACAGATGGAATTAGGCGTCTCTGTGCCGTTGTTGTTTTGCTGCATTGCTTGCTTCAGAGAACTTTCGAGTTCATACAGTAGACTAAAAAAGAAACACTGTTTCCAGGAACGCTAGAGTCTTCTGGGTAGTGTTTTACAGGTGACACACTAAAGGAAATACGTGAGATTTCACCGTTCACATTTGTTCCCTATTTTGTTTCTTTGTAATTCACTGTGAAACTCAGAAAATACAGTGTTTTCAAAGAGGCCTATGCTATAAATTCTCTGTACTAAAGAATCATTCTTTGAAACAGAGATAACATGAACATTTCTAGCACTTATAACACAAGATAGAACGTTCTCCTCTCTGTGCCTGTGGTGATGGCGTTCATTGTGTGAGATAGTCACCAGTGGCTTTGTCATAGCAGGCAGAAGCAGAGATGGCGGTTCCTGGACATACTTGTTTTCGGTGGAGAGTAACGCATATACTACTGCAAGTACACATGTAGGTCTTTGAACTGAAGGTATTAGACGCTATCTTGTTCTCATGTATGGCTTTCTAAAAGTTCCTGTTGCCCTAACCTGTTGACTCAGAAAAACTGTGTTCTGATAGAGGCCAGCAACTGTTTCCAACAAAAATAGAAAAAATGCACATTGAACATTCTAACCAACATATACATATTATCAAACGATTTCAACAGATGAAATTAGGCCCTTGCTGTGCCGTTGTTGTCCTGCTGCATTGTTTGCTTCAGAGAACTTTCGAGTTCATACAATAGACTAAAGAGGAAACACTGTTTCCAGGAACGCTAGAGTCTTCTGGGTAGTGTGCTACAGGCGACACACTGAAGGAATTATGTGAGATTTCACCGTTCACATTTGTTCCCTATTTCGTTTCTTTGTAATTCACTGTGAAACTCAGAAAATACTGTGTTTTCAAAGAGGCCTAGCCTGTCAATTCTCTGTACTAAGGAATCATTCTTTGAAACAGAGATAACATGAACATTTCTAGCACTTATAACACAAGATAGAACGTTCTCCTCTCTGTGCCTGTGGTGATGGCGTTCATTGTGTGAGATAGTCACCAGTGGCATTGTCATAGCAGGCAGAAACAGAGATGGCGGTTCCTGGACATACTTGTTTTCGGTGGAGAGTAACGCATATACTACTGCAAGTACACATGTAGGTCTTTGAACTGAAGGTATTAGACGCTATCTTGTTCTCATGTATGGCTTTCTAAAAGTTCCTGTTGCCCTAACCTGTTGACTCAGAAAAACTGTGTTCTGATAGAGGCCAGCAACTGTTTCCAACAAAAATAGAAAAAATGCACATTGAACATTCTAACCAACATATACATATTATCAAACGATTTCAACAGATGAAATTAGGCCCTTGCTGTGCCGTTGTTGTCCTGCTGCATTGTTTGCTTCAGAGAACTTTCGAGTTCATACAATAGACTAAAGAGGAAACACTGTTTCCAGGAACGCTAGAGTCTTCTGGGTAGTGTGCTACAGGCGACACACTGAAGGAATTATGTGAGATTTCACCGTTCACATTTGTTCCCTATTTCGTTTCTTTGTAATTCACTGTGAAACTCAGAAAATACTGTGTTTTCAAAGAGGCCTAGCCTGTCAATTCTCTGTACTAAGGAATCATTCTTTGAAACAGAGATAACATGAACATTTCTAGCACTTATAACACAAGATAGAACGTTCTCCTCTCTGTGCCTGTGGTGATGGCGTTCATTGTGTGAGATAGTCACCAGTGGCATTGTCATAGCAGGCAGAAACAGAGATGGCGGTTCCTGGACATACTTGTTTTCGGTGGAGAGTAACGCATATACTACTGCAAGTACACATGTAGGTCTTTGAACTGAAGGTATTAGACGCTATCTTGTTCTCATGTATGGCTTTCTAAAAGTTCCTGTTGCCCTAACCTGTTGACTCAGAAAAACTGTGTTCTGATAGAGGCCAGCAACTGTTTCCAACAAAATAGAAGAAATGCACATTGAACATTCTAACCAATATATACTTATTATCATACGATTTCAACAGATGGAATTAGGCGTCTCTGTGCCGTTGTTGTTTTGCTGCATTGCTTGCTTCAGAGAACTTTCGAGTTCATACAGTAGACTAAAAAGAAACACTGTTTCCAGGAACGCTAGAGTCTTCTGGGTAGTGTTTTACAGGTGACACACTAAAGGAAATACGTGAGATTTCACCGTTCACATTTGTTCCCTATTTTGTTTCTTTGTAATTCACTGTGAAACTCAGAAAATACAGTGTTTTCAAAGAGGCCTATGCTATAAATTCTCTGTACTAAAGAATCATTCTTTGAAACAGAGATAACATGAACATTTCTAGCACTTATAACACAAGATAGAACGTTCTCCTCTCTGTGCCTGTGGTGATGGCGTTCATTGTGTGAGATAGTCACCAGTGGCTTTGTCATAGCAGGCAGAAGCAGAGATGGCGGTTCCTGGACATACTTGTTTTCGGTGGAGAGTAACGCATATACTACTGCAAGTACACATGTAGGTCTTTGAACTGAAGGTATTAGACGCTATCTTGTTCTCATGTATGGCTTTCTAAAAGTTCCTGTTGCCCTAACCTGTTGACTCAGAAAAACTGTGTTCTGATAGAGGCCAGCAACTGTTTCCAACAAAAATAGAAAAAATGCACATTGAACATTCTAACCAACATATACATATTATCAAACGATTTCAACAGATGGAATTAGGCCCTTGCTGTGCCGTTGTTGTCCTGCTGCATTGTTTGCTTCAGAGAACTTTCGAGTTCATACAATAGACTAAAGAGGAAACACTGCCTCCAGGAACGCTAGAGTCTTCTGGGTAGTGTGCTACAGGCGACACACTGAAGGAAATATGTCAGATTTCACCGTTACATTTGTTCCCTATTTCGTTTCTTTGTAATTCACTGTGAAACTCAGAAAATACTGTGTTTTCAAAGAGGCCTAGCCTGTCAGTTCTCTGTACTAAAGAATCATTCTTTGAAACAGAGAGAACATGAACATTTCTAGCACTTATAACACAAGCTAGAACTTTCTCCTCTCTGTGCCTGTGGTGATGGCGTTCAGTGTGTGAGATAGTCACCGGTGGCATTGCCATAGCAGGCAGAAGAAGAGATGGCGGTTCCTGGACATACTTTGTTCTCGGTGGAGAGTAACGCATATACTACTGAAATTACAGATGTAGGTCTTTGAACTGAAGGTATTAGACGCTATCTCTTCTTCTCATGCATGTCTTTCTAAAAGAAGTTCCTGTTGCCCTTACTTGTAAACTCAGAAAAACTGTGTTCCTATAGAGGCCAGCACCCGTTTCCAACGAAATAGAAGGAAGAACTTAAAGTACAGATGTAGGTCTTTGAACTGAAGGTATTAGACGCTATCTCTTGTTCTCATGCATGTCTTTCTAAAAGAAGTTCCTGTTGCCCTTACTTGTAAACTCAGAAAAACTGTGTTCCGATAGAGGCCAGCACCGGCTTCCAACGAAATAAAAGGTAGAAATGCACATTGAACATTCTAACCAACATATACATATTATGAAACGATTTCAACAGATGAAATTACGCCCTTGCTGTGCCGTTGTTGTCCTGCTGCATTGTTTGCTTCAGAGAACTTTCGAGTTCATACAATAGACTAAAGAGGAAACACTGTTTCCAGGAACGCTAGAGTCTTCTGGGTAGTGTGCTACAGGCGACACACTGAAGGAATTATGTGAGATTTCACCGTTCACATTTGTTCCCTATTTCGTTTCTTTGTAATTCACTGTGAAACTCAGAAAATACTGTGTTTTCAAAGAGGCCTAGCCTGTCAATTCTCTGTACTAAGGAATCATTCTTTGAAACAGAGATAACATGAACATTTCTAGCACTTATAACACAAGATAGAACGTTCTCCTCTCTGTGCCTGTGGTGATGGCGTTCATTGTGTGAGATAGTCACCAGTGGCATTGTCATAGCAGGCAGAAACAGAGATGGCGGTTCCTGGACATACTTGTTTTCGGTGGAGAGTAACGCATATACTACTGCAAGTACACATGTAGGTCTTTGAACTGAAGGTATTAGACGCTATCTTGTTCTCATGTATGGCTTTCTAAAAGTTCCTGTTGCCCTAACCTGTTGACTCAGAAAAACTGTGTTCTGATAGAGGCCAGCAACTGTTTCCAACAAAATAGAAGAAATGCACATTGAACATTCTAACCAATATATACTTATTATCATACGATTTCAACAGATGGAATTAGGCGTCTCTGTGCCGTTGTTGTTTTGCTGCATTGCTTGCTTCAGAGAACTTTCGAGTTCATACAGTAGACTAAAAAAGAAACACTGTTTCCAGGAACGCTAGAGTCTTCTGGGTAGTGTTTTACAGGTGACACACTAAAGGAAATACGTGAGATTTCACCGTTCACATTTGTTCCCTATTTTGTTTCTTTGTAATTCACTGTGAAACTCAGAAAATACAGTGTTTTCAAGAGGCCTATGCTATAAATTCTCTGTACTAAAGAATCATTCTTTGAAACAGAGATAACATGAACATTTCTAGCACTTATAACACAAGATAGAACGTTCTCCTCTCTGTGCCTGTGGTGATGGCGTTCATTGTGTGAGATAGTCACCAGTGGCTTTGTCATAGCAGGCAGAAGCAGAGATGGCGGTTCCTGGACATACTTGTTTTCGGTGGAGAGTAACGCATATACTACTGCAAGTACACATGTAGGTCTTTGAACTGAAGGTATTAGACGCTATCTTGTTCTCATGTATGGCTTTCTAAAAGTTCCTGTTGCCCTAACCTGTTGACTCAGAAAAACTGTGTTCTGATAGAGGCCAGCAACTGTTTCCAACAAAAATAGAAAAATGCACATTGAACATTCTAACCAACATATACATATTATCAAACGATTTCAACAGATGAAATTAGGCCCTTGCTGTGCCGTTGTTGTCCTGCTGCATTGTTTGCTTCAGAGAACTTTCGAGTTCATACAATAGACTAAAGAGGAAACACTGTTTCCAGGAACGCTAGAGTCTTCTGGGTAGTGTGCTACAGGCGACACACTGAAGGAATTATGTGAGATTTCACCGTTCACATTTGTTCCCTATTTCGTTTCTTTGTAATTCACTGTGAAACTCAGAAAATACTGTGTTTTCAAAGAGGCCTAGCCTGTCAATTCTCTGTACTAAGGAATCATTCTTTGAAACAGAGATAACATGAACATTTCTAGCACTTATAACACAAGATAGAACGTTCTCCTCTCTGTGCCTGTGGTGATGGCGTTCATTGTGTGAGATAGTCACCAGTGGCATTGTCATAGCAGGCAGAAACAGAGATGGCGGTTCCTGGACATACTTGTTTTCGGTGGAGAGTAACGCATATACTACTGCAAGTACACATGTAGGTCTTTGAACTGAAGGTATTAGACGCTATCTTGTTCTCATGTATGGCTTTCTAAAAGTTCCTGTTGCCCTAACCTGTTGACTCAGAAAAACTGTGTTCTGATAGAGGCCAGCAACTGTTTCCAACAAAAATAGAAAAAATGCACATTGAACATTCTAACCAACATATACATATTATCAAACGATTTCAACAGATGGAATTAGGCCCTTGCTGTGCCGTTGTTGTCCTGCTGCATTGTTTGCTTCAGAGAACTTTCGAGTTCATACAATAGACTAAAGAGGAAACACTGCCTCCAGGAACGCTAGAGTCTTCTGGGTAGTGTGCTACAGGCGACACACTGAAGGAAATATGTCAGATTTCACCGTTACATTTGTTCCCTATTTCGTTTCTTTGTAATTCACTGTGAAACTCAGAAAATACTGTGTTTTCAAAGAGGCCTAGCCTGTCAGTTCTCTGTACTAAAGAATCATTCTTTGAAACAGAGAGAACATGAACATTTCTAGCACTTATAACACAAGCTAGAACTTTCTCCTCTCTGTGCCTGTGGTGATGGCGTTCAGTGTGTGAGATAGTCACCGGTGGCATTGCCATAGCAGGCAGAAGAAGAGATGGCGGTTCCTGGACATACTTTGTTCTCGGTGGAGAGTAACGCATATACTACTGAAATTACAGATGTAGGTCTTTGAACTGAAGGTATTAGACGCTATCTCTTCTTCTCATGCATGTCTTTCTAAAAGAAGTTCCTGTTGCCCTTACTTGTAAACTCAGAAAAACTGTGTTCCTATAGAGGCCAGCACCCGTTTCCAACGAAATAGAAGGAAGAACTTAAAGTACAGATGTAGGTCTTTGAACTGAAGGTATTAGACGCTATCTCTTGTTCTCATGCATGTCTTTCTAAAAGAAGTTCCTGTTGCCCTTACTTGTAAACTCAGAAAAACTGTGTTCCGATAGAGGCCAGCACCGGCTTCCAACGAAATAAAAGGTAGAAATGCACATTGAACATTCTAACCAACATATACATATTATGAAACGATTTCAACAGATGAAATTAGGCCCTTGCTGTGCCGTTGTTGTCCTGCTGCATTGTTTGCTTCAGAGAACTTTCGAGTTCATACAATAGACTAAAGAGGAAACACTGTTTCCAGGAACGCTAGAGTCTTCTGGGTAGTGTGCTACAGGCGACACACTGAAGGAATTATGTGAGATTTCACCGTTCACATTTGTTCCCTATTTCGTTTCTTTGTAATTCACTGTGAAACTCAGAAATACTGTGTTTTCAAAGAGGCCTAGCCTGTCAATTCTCTGTACTAAGGAATCATTCTTTGAAACAGAGATAACATGAACATTTCTAGCACTTATAACACAAGATAGAACGTTCTCCTCTCTGTGCCTGTGGTGATGGCGTTCATTGTGTGAGATAGTCACCAGTGGCATTGTCATAGCAGGCAGAAACAGAGATGGCGGTTCCTGGACATACTTGTTTTCGGTGGAGAGTAACGCATATACTACTGCAAGTACACATGTAGGTCTTTGAACTGAAGGTATTAGACGCTATCTTGTTCTCATGTATGGCTTTCTAAAAGTTCCTGTTGCCCTAACCTGTTGACTCAGAAAAACTGTGTTCTGATAGAGGCCAGCAACTGTTTCCAACAAAAATAGAAAAAATGCACATTGAACATTCTAACCAACATATACATATTATCAAACGATTTCAACAGATGGAATTAGGCCCTTGCTGTGCCGTTGTTGTCCTGCTGCATATGTTTGCTTCAGAGAACTTTCGAGTTCATACAATAGACTAAAGAGGAAACACTGCCTCCAGGAACGCTAGAGTCTTCTGGGTAGTGTGCTACAGGCGACACACTGAAGGAAATATGTCAGATTTCACCGTTACATTTGTTCCCTATTTCGTTTCTTTGTAATTCACTGTGAAACTCAGAAAATACTGTGTTTTCAAAGAGGCCTAGCCTGTCAGTTCTCTGTACTAAAGAATCATTCTTTGAAACAGAGAGAACATGAACATTTCTAGCACTTATAACACAAGCTAGAACTTTCTCCTCTCTGTGCCTGTGGTGATGGCGTTCAGTGTGTGAGATAGTCACCGGTGGCATTGCCATAGCAGGCAGAAGAAGAGATGGCGGTTCCTGGACATACTTTGTTCTCGGTGGAGAGTAACGCATATACTACTGAAATTACAGATGTAGGTCTTTGAACTGAAGGTATTAGACGCTATCTCTTCTTCTCATGCATGTCTTTCTAAAAGAAGTTCCTGTTGCCCTTACTTGTAAACTCAGAAAAACTGTGTTCCTATAGAGGCCAGCACCCGTTTCCAACGAAATAGAAGGAAGAACTTAAAGTACAGATGTAGGTCTTTGAACTGAAGGTATTAGACGCTATCTCTTGTTCTCATGCATGTCTTTCTAAAAGAAGTTCCTGTTGCCCTTACTTGTAAACTCAGAAAAACTGTGTTCCGATAGAGGCCAGCACCGGCTTCCACGAAATAAAAGGTAGAAATGCACATTGAACATTCTAACCAACATATACATATTATGAAACGATTTCAACAGATGAAATTACGCCCTTGCTGTGCCGTTGTTGTCCTGCTGCATTGTTTGCTTCAGAGAACTTTCGAGTTCATACAATAGACTAAAGAGGAAACACTGTTTCCAGGAACGCTAGAGTCTTCTGGGTAGTGTGCTACAGGCGACACACTGAAGGAATTATGTGAGATTTCACCGTTCACATTTGTTCCCTATTTCGTTTCTTTGTAATTCACTGTGAAACTCAGAAAATACTGTGTTTTCAAAGAGGCCTAGCCTGTCAATTCTCTGTACTAAGGAATCATTCTTTGAAACAGAGATAACATGAACATTTCTAGCACTTATAACACAAGATAGAACGTTCTCCTCTCTGTGCCTGTGGTGATGGCGTTCATTGTGTGAGATAGTCACCAGTGGCATTGTCATAGCAGGCAGAAACAGAGATGGCGGTTCCTGGACATACTTGTTTTCGGTGGAGAGTAACGCATATACTACTGCAAGTACACATGTAGGTCTTTGAACTGAAGGTATTAGACGCTATCTTGTTCTCATGTATGGCTTTCTAAAAGTTCCTGTTGCCCTAACCTGTTGACTCAGAAAAACTGTGTTCTGATAGAGGCCAGCAACTGTTTCCAACAAAATAGAAGAAATGCACATTGAACATTCTAACCAATATATACTTATTATCATACGATTTCAACAGATGGAATTAGGCGTCTCTGTGCCGTTGTTGTTTTGCTGCATTGCTTGCTTCAGAGAACTTTCGAGTTCATACAGTAGACTAAAAAAGAAACACTGTTTCCAGGAACGCTAGAGTCTTCTGGGTAGTGTTTTACAGGTGACACACTAAAGGAAATACGTGAGATTTCACCGTTCACATTTGTTCCCTATTTTGTTTCTTTGTAATTCACTGTGAAACTCAGAAAATACAGTGTTTTCAAAGAGGCCTATGCTATAAATTCTCTGTACTAAAGAATCATTCTTTGAAACAGAGATAACATGAACATTTCTAGCACTTATAACACAAGATAGAACGTTCTCCTCTCTGTGCCTGTGGTGATGGCGTTCATTGTGTGAGATAGTCACCAGTGGCTTTGTCATAGCAGGCAGAAGCAGAGATGGCGGTTCCTGGACATACTTGTTTTCGGTGGAGAGTAACGCATATACTACTGCAAGTACACATGTAGGTCTTTGAACTGAAGGTATTAGACGCTATCTTGTTCTCATGTATGGCTTTCTAAAAGTTCCTGTTGCCCTAACCTGTTGACTCAGAAAAACTGTGTTCTGATAGAGGCCAGCAACTGTTTCCAACAAAAATAGAAAAAATGCACATTGAACATTCTAACCAACATATACATATTATCAAACGATTTCAACAGATGAAATTAGGCCCTTGCTGTGCCGTTGTTGTCCTGCTGCATTGTTTGCTTCAGAGAACTTTCGAGTTCATACAATAGACTAAAGAGGAAACACTGTTTCCAGGAACGCTAGAGTCTTCTGGGTAGTGTGCTACAGGCGACACACTGAAGGAATTATGTGAGATTTCACCGTTCACATTTGTTCCCTATTTCGTTTCTTTGTAATTCACTGTGAAACTCAGAAAATACTGTGTTTTCAAAGAGGCCTAGCCTGTCAATTCTCTGTACTAAGGAATCATTCTTTGAAACAGAGATAACATGAACATTTCTAGCACTTATAACACAAGATAGAACGTTCTCCTCTCTGTGCCTGTGGTGATGGCGTTCATTGTGTGAGATAGTCACCAGTGGCATTGTCATAGCAGGCAGAAACAGAGATGGCGGTTCCTGGACATACTTGTTTTCGGTGGAGAGTAACGCATATACTACTGCAAGTACACATGTAGGTCTTTGAACTGAAGGTATTAGACGCTATCTTGTTCTCATGTATGGCTTTCTAAAAGTTCCTGTTGCCCTAACCTGTTGACTCAGAAAAACTGTGTTCTGATAGAGGCCAGCAACTGTTTCCAACAAAAATAGAAAAAATGCACATTGAACATTCTAACCAACATATACATATTATCAAACGATTTCAACAGATGAAATTAGGCCCTTGCTGTGCCGTTGTTGTCCTGCTGCATTGTTTGCTTCAGAGAACTTTCGAGTTCATACAATAGACTAAAGAGGAAACACTGTTTCCAGGAACGCTAGAGTCTTCTGGGTAGTGTGCTACAGGCGACACACTGAAGGAATTATGTGAGATTTCACCGTTCACATTTGTTCCCTATTTCGTTTCTTTGTAATTCACTGTGAAACTCAGAAAATACTGTGTTTTCAAAGAGGCCTAGCCTGTCAATTCTCTGTACTAAGGAATCATTCTTTGAAACAGAGATAACATGAACATTTCTAGCACTTATAACACAAGATAGAACGTTCTCCTCTCTGTGCCTGTGGTGATGGCGTTCATTGTGTGAGATAGTCACCAGTGGCATTGTCATAGCAGGCAGAAACAGAGATGGCGGTTCCTGGACATACTTGTTTTCGGTGGAGAGTAACGCATATACTACTGCAAGTACACATGTAGGTCTTTGAACTGAAGGTATTAGACGCTATCTTGTTCTCATGTATGGCTTTCTAAAAGTTCCTGTTGCCCTAACCTGTTGACTCAGAAAAACTGTGTTCTGATAGAGGCCAGCAACTGTTTCCAACAAAATAGAAGAAATGCACATTGAACATTCTAACCAATATATACTTATTATCATACGATTTCAACAGATGGAATTAGGCGTCTCTGTGCCGTTGTTGTTTTGCTGCATTGCTTGCTTCAGAGAACTTTCGAGTTCATACAGTAGACTAAAAAAGAAACACTGTTTCCAGGAACGCTAGAGTCTTCTGGGTAGTGTTTTACAGGTGACACACTAAAGGAAATACGTGAGATTTCACCGTTCACATTTGTTCCCTATTTTGTTTCTTTGTAATTCACTGTGAAACTCAGAAAATACAGTGTTTTCAAAGAGGCCTATGCTATAAATTCTCTGTACTAAAGAATCATTCTTTGAAACAGAGATAACATGAACATTTCTAGCACTTATAACACAAGATAGAACGTTCTCCTCTCTGTGCCTGTGGTGATGGCGTTCATTGTGTGAGATAGTCACCAGTGGCTTTGTCATAGCAGGCAGAAGCAGAGATGGCGGTTCCTGGACATACTTGTTTTCGGTGGAGAGTAACGCATATACTACTGCAAGTACACATGTAGGTCTTTGAACTGAAGGTATTAGACGCTATCTTGTTCTCATGTATGGCTTTCTAAAAGTTCCTGTTGCCCTAACCTGTTGACTCAGAAAAACTGTGTTCTGATAGAGGCCAGCAACTGTTTCCAACAAAAATAGAAAAAATGCACATTGAACATTCTAACCAACATATACATATTATCAAACGATTTCAACAGATGGAATTAGGCCCTTGCTGTGCCGTTGTTGTCCTGCTGCATTGTTTGCTTCAGAGAACTTTCGAGTTCATACAATAGACTAAAGAGGAAACACTGCCTCCA